>NC_136350.1:0-2743596 GCF_964198595.1 Lampetra fluviatilis | reverse complement strand
GGGAGCAGGGGGGAGCAGGGGGGAGCACGGGGGGGGGCAGGGGGGAGCACGGGGGGGGGCAGGGGGGGAGCACGGGGGGGGCAGGGGGGAGCACGGGGGGGGCAGGGGGGAGCACGGGGGGGGCAGGGGGGAGCACGGGGGGGCAGGGGGGAGCACGGGGGGGGCAGGGGGGAGCACGGGGGGGGCAGGGGGGAGCACGGGGGGGCACGGGGGGGCAGGGGGGAGCACGGGGGGGGCAGGGGGAGCACGGGGGGGGCAGGGGGGAGCACGGGGGGGGCAGGGGGGAGCACGGGGGGAGCACGGGGGGGGCAGGGGGGAGCACGGGGGGGGCAGGGGGGAGCACGGGGGGGGCAGGGGGGGGCAGGGGGGGGCAGGGGGGGGCAGGGAGGGGGGGGAGCGGGGGGCAGGGGGGGGGAGGGGGGGGCAGGGGGGGGAGGGGGGGGCAGGGGGGGGAGGGGGAGCAGGGAGGGGGGGCAGGAGGGGGGAGCAGGGGAGGAGGGGGGAAGCAGGGACATGAGAGAAGGGGGGGGCAGAGAGAGACACACGGGGGGAGCAGGGGAGGAGGAGGGGGGGAGCGGAGGGGAGGAGGGGAGCAGAGAGAGGGGGGGCAGAGAGACACACGGGGGGGGGAGCAGGGGGGGAGCAGGGGGGGGGTCAGGGAGAGACACGGGGGGGGGGTGGCAGGCAGAGGGAGCAGAGATGCACTGGCACACACGGGGGATGCAGGGAGAGAGAGGGGAGCAGGGAGGGGGGGGGAGCAGGGGGAGAGGGGGGGGCAGTGACACGGGGACATGAGGGAGTAGGCAGAGATGCACTGGCACACACGGGGGGGGAGCAGAGAGAGAGGGGGGGGGGCAGGGGGGAGGGGGGAGCAAGGAAAGGGGGAGCAGGGAGGGGGGTGCAGGTTGCGGTGCGTCTCGGAGTCTTTGACAGCAGCACGGGCTGCGAATCGAGAATCGATTCCTCGATTCATGACTTCAACTGCAGTGCTGGTGGTGGTGGGGGGGGAGGAATCGTGTCGCTGGAATCGGCGCGCTGCGATTCCTCTGCCGAGCGGTGGTGCAGCGGATCGCGGTCCCTGTGCCCTTTGACCTTTGACCTCCCGGGGTCACGGCCGCTCGGGGAGACAAAGGCGGCCCCGTGACCTCCTGCACCTAGCCTGGCACAGCAGCCAACCCATAGCACCTACTGTGTATGTCACGTGACCTACTCCTCCTGCACCTAGCCTGGCACAGCAGTCAACCCATGGCACCTGCTGGGTCTGTCACGTGACCTCCTCCTCCTGCACCTAGCCTGGCACAGCAGTCAGCCAACCCATGGCACCTGCTGGGTCTGTCACGTGACCTACTCCTCCTGCACCTAGCCTGGCACAGCAGTCAGCCAACCCATGGCACCTGCTGGGTCTGTCCCGTGACCTCCTCCTCCTGCACCTAGCCTGGCACAGCAGTCAACCCATGGCACCTGCTGGGTCTGTCACGTGACCTCCTCCTGCACCTAGCCTGGCACAGCAGTCAACCCATGGTACCTGCTGCGTTCTGTCCCGAGACTTCCTGCACCTAGCCTGGCACATAAGTCAGGCAACCCATGGCACCTTTATTTTGGTGATTTCGAAAAGTGTATTGGTTTGGCCATGTTTGTGTTGTTGTAGTACAGAGTTAGACTGATGGCCTTAATCTAAGTTGTCTTGTGGTTGTTGTTGTACAGCGTTGGTGTACGGTGTTTTTTTCTGCAATACTTTGCTGTCTTTTCTTGGATTTTCTGTTTGCACTCAGTCACATAGTCACTTTAAGATGTTTTTTGTTTTTGTTTGTTGCGGTTGCACCCGATTCAAGAGCCAAATGGCTCACAGGGCTATACCTAATAAATGAACTTGAACTTGAACCTGCTGGATTCTGTCCCGAGACCTCCTGCACCTAGCCTGGCACAGTAGAGGGTACAGCTTGGTGTGGTGCATCTACCGGTCATCTCAGTCAGGCAACTCATGGCACCTGCTGGGTCTGTCACGTGACCTCCTCCTCCTGCACCTAGCCTGGCACAGCAGTCAACCCATGGCACTTGCTGGGTCTGTCCCGTGACCTTCTCCTGCACCTAGCCTGGCACAGAAGTCAGCCAACCCATGGCACCTGCTGGGTTCTGTCCCGAGACCTCCCTGTCGGCGAGCGAACCTTCCACGCTTCACGTGATAGCTTCAAAGTGCACCTAGCCTGGCACAGGCGCCGTGGTGTTGTCACCGTCACCTATGACGCGGGTATTGGTATTGGTGCCCGCCACCCACCCTCTCTGTGTGTGCCCGCAGTGTTGCACTTCATAGGTGCTCGCTAACAGCACTTGCCCCGACAGTCTGTTGGAGGCTACACGGGGGAACTTTGTCTGTGTGTGTGTGGGACTCTATGGGTCTCTGTGTATCTCTATGGGTCTCTGTGTATTTCTGTGGGTCTCTGTGAGTCTCTGTGGGTCTCTGTGGGTCTCTATGGGTCTCTGTGTCTCTGTGTGTTTCGAGGTCTCTGTGTGTCTCTGTGTGTCTCTGTGTGTCTCTGTGAGTCTCTGTGGGTCTCTGTGGGTCTCTGTGGGTCTCTGAGTCTATGGGTCTCTGAGTCTGTGGGTCTGTGGGGGTCTCTGTGAGTCTGTGGGTCTCTGTGGGTCTCTGTGGGTCTGTAGGGGTCTCTGTGAGTCTGTGGGTCTCTGAGTCTGTGGGTCTCTGTGAGTCTGTGGGTCTCTGTGGGTCTCTGTGGGTCTGTGGGTCTCTGTGGGTCTGTGGGGGTCTCTGTGAGTCTGTGGGTCTCTGTGGGTCTCTGAGTCTGTGGGGGTCTCTGTGAGTCTGTGGGTCTCTGTGGGTCTCTGTGGGTCTGTAGGGGTCTCTGTGAGTCTGTGGGTCTCTGTGAGTCTGTGGGTCTCTGTGTGTCTCTGTGTGTCTTTGTGGGTCTCTGTGGGTCTCTGTGGGGGTCTCTGTGTATTTCTGTGGGGGTCTGGCCACCCACCCATCCTTCATCGGCACTGCTGCTACTCCCTACTAACTAACTGCACTTGCATCCCCCCGCCCAGACAGTCCGTTGGAGGCTATGTGGTGGAGACTTTTGTCTTTGTCCCGTCGGTTCGGGAACTGTACCCCGGGGAGGGTAAACAGCGGAATCGATTCAGCGACTCCTCGTACTGGTTCGCGAAATGTATATACACAACGCAAATGCATAATGTGTTTGCACAGTGTATGTGCATAGTGTATACACAAAATATGCACATGCATAGTCTATATATATAATGGGTTTACAAGATGCATATACGTAATGTACATGTAATATGCATATTATTAATGTGCATACATAATGTATATGCAGAATGTTATGTTGATGTAGATGCCACTGCTTATTCACGTTCTGTAGATGTAGATACCACTGGTTCTTCACCTTCTGTAGATGCCACTGGTTCTTCACGTTCTGCAGATATCGATGCCACTGGTTCTTCACGTTCTGCAGATGTAGATGCCACTGGTTCTTCATGTTCTGTAGATGTAGATGCCACTGGTTCCTCACGTTCTGTAGATGTCGATGCCACTGGTTCTTCACGTTCTGCAGATGTAGATGCCACTGGTTCTTCATGTTCTGCAGATGTAGATGCCACTGGTTCTTCACGTTCTGTAGATGTAGATGCCACTGGTTCTTCACGTTCTGCAGATGTAGATGCCACTGGTTCTTCATGTTCTGCAGATGTAGATGCCACTGGTTCTTCACGTTCTGCAGATGTAGATGCCACTGGTTCTTCATGTTCTGTAGATGTCGATGCCACTAGTTCTTCACGTTCTGTAGATGCCACTGGTTCTTCACGTTCTGTAGATGCCACTGGTTCTTCACGTTCTGCAGATGTCGATGATAATTCCCTTTGGCGCTGGTGTTTCCTCTCTGTTCTCTTGAAAAACTTAACCGAGAGATGTCTGCACAGTTTATCTCTTCTCCTTATCATAACTCAACCTGTAACGGGCAAAGAGCGTTGTCAACAGTGAGCACAACGCGACGCACGGGGGGACGGGTTTGATCGTATCTCCGAACATTCGTAGGTTCGAATGTTCGTAAGCGGAGAAGTCTCCCGTGCACACGGCCACACGCCACCACAACCGCGTCGGCTACGTAACGACTCAGCAGTGTCTCCTTGCCCCGGGGGATATTGGAATTTGAACGGGCGACCTCTGCGTGGCATTGCCGACTGCAGGGGCTTTAGCGCTGGCTGCTACTTAACTCCCACGCCTGGCATGCAGGAGGTGGTGTCGTGGGTTTCATCCCGACCCTGACAGCGCCCGCCAGAGGTCGCAACCGGATACCCGATACCCGTACCCCTACCCGATACCCGGCTACCCGTACCCGGCCGGGTACGGGTACAGGTACCCGTTTGCGACCCTGGTGCGGCCGGGTACGGGTAGCCGGGTAGGCCGTGAGTCACTGGTGAGTCACCGTTTGTCACTCATTTCCCAACGTCTTGTCTCTTCTCACAATTCAAGTTCCTAGAATCAACCCACCCGCGCCTGCAACGTGGCTTCATCCCAGAGGTCGCAATCGGGTACCCGTTACCCGTACCCTACCCGATACCCAGCCGGGTACGGGTAGGGTACGGGTAGGGTACGGGTAGGGTACGGGTAGGGTACGGGTAGGGGTACGGGTACCCGTTTGCGACCCTGGTGCGGCCGGGTACGGGTAAGGAATCAAAACCCGTTTGAGACCCTGACAGCGCCTGCTCTATATTTAGAGTTTGCGTGTTCTCTCTCTCTGTCGCTCCCCGCGGTCACTGCATGGATGTGTCTCTGGGTCCTCCTCTGTTTTTTTTCCTCCTCGTTTAGAATCAACGTCACCACGCGGTCAGAGTGATTTGGCTGCTGCTGCTGCTGTATAAAGTTCCACGCGGTGATGATGATGATAAGACACTTTCGATTTAAAGCTTTCGTGAGTGCAGGGATTCATCTTCTTGGTTCTTTCAGTAAAGTCATCACGTAGAAGGGAAATAATGAAATAATAAAAATAAAACATTATAAAATACAATTCTCACGACGTTTCGGCCACAACGCAAGCAGCCGTCCTCAGGTGAAGAACAGGTCTGTCGGAAAGACAGCGTCTGAATGAGACGCTGTCTTTCCGACAGACCTGTTCTTCTGAACGAGACGCTGTCTTTCCGACAGACCTGTTCTTCACCTGACGACGGCTGCTTGCGTTGTGGCCGAAACGTCGTGAGAATTGTATTATTTTATGAAGTTTAATTTGTATTATTTCCCTTCTACGTGACTTTACCGAAAGAACCAAGAAGATGAACCAAGAAAATGATAAGACACTTTCGATGAGCAGATATCGTTTGTGTGATGGCCAGCGTCGCTTCTGCAAACAAAGCTACAACGTACCCACGAAACAAATAGTTTAGTAGTTTAGTACATCATGGGACCTTTGCCAGTACCAAAATATACTAACAGGGTTTTTCCCCTTTTTTCTGGCAGGAAAACTGACACCTTTTGGCAAGGAATCATGCTTACATTAACCACAATGCTTGCAGTGAAATGCAAACAAAAAAACACAACTCTGATAATGATATGCACTGTCCTTGAAGTTGATTGGTCCACACCCGAGGCAGCTTTCTCTTAGAGCCCAGTCTCACATGGTGTTCGACCAGATGACGCCAAAAGGCGCATAACTCAAAGACAGCGCACTATCAGAGTATGAGAGCTCGGGGTAAGCATTTACACCATTGGTACCTCATTTGCCAGTAAAAAAATTGTTTTTTTACCCTTATCTGGCAACAAAACTGACACGTTTTTTTACGAGGAGTCATGTTTGCATAGATCACAACACAAGCAGTCAAAATGCAAACATAAAGAAACAACTCTGATGATGATAATGATATGCACTGTCCTTGAAGTTTTTATACCAGTTGAAAGGGTAAACACCTATTACTATATTTTGCCACTGGTAAAGGAGATGTCTCAGTGTAAATGCATACCACACACTCACTCACCCTGTGTAGATACCACACACTCACTCACCCTACAGCGGGTGGTGATGTTTGTCTTGGTGTTTGTGCAGAATGGCTGCCACGGTGTTTGTGCAGCCGCTGGACCTGGTGAAGAATCGCATGCAGCTGAGCGGGGAGGGCGGCGGAGCCCGGGAACACCGCAACAGCGTGCAGGCCGTGGCCTCCATCCTGCGCAAAGAGGGCGTGCGGGGAATCTACACCGGGTGAGTGAGTGGGTGAGTGAGTGGGTGGGGGGGTGAGTGTGTGGGCGAGTGAGTGAGTGGGTGGGTGAGTGTGTGGGTGAGTGAGTGGGTGTGTGTGTGGGTGGGTGAGTGAGTGAGTGGGTGGGTGAGTGTGTGGGTGTGTGAGTGAGTGGGTGGGTGAGTGAGTGGGTGAGTGTGTGGAACACCGCAACAGCGTGCAGGCCGTAGCCTCCATCCTGCGCAAGGAGGGCGTGCGGGGAATCTACACCGGGTGAGTGTGGGGGTGGGTGAGTGGGTGGGTGAGTGGGTGGGTGGGTGGGTGGGTGAGTGAGTGAGTGAGTGGGTGGGTGAGTGGGTGGGTGAGTGGGTGGGTGTGTGGGTGAGTGGGTGAGTGGGTGGGTGTGTGGGTGAGTGGGTGGGTGAGTGGGTGGGGGGGTGGGTGTGTGGGTGGGGGGGTGGGTGTGTGGGTGGGGGGGTGAGTGGGTGGGTGAGTGGGTGGGTGAGTGAGCGGGTGAGTGAGTGGGTGGGTGAGTGAGCGGGTGAGTGAGTGGGTGAGTGTGTGGGTCAGTGTGTGCGTGCGGGGCATCTACACCGGGTGAGTGAGCGGGCAAGTGTGCGGGCGAGTGTGTGGGTGAGTGAGGTGTGGGTGAGTGTGTGGAACACCGCAACAGCGTGCAGGCCGTGGCGTCATCTGGTCCAACACCAATGGAGACTAGGCTCTAAGAAAAGCTGTCTCGGGTGTGGACCAATCAACTTCAAGGACAGTGCACATTATCATCATCAGAGTTGTTTTATTTTTGTTTGCATATTGACTGCTTGCGTTGTGGTTATTGCAAACACGATGCCTTGTATAACGGTGTCAGTTTTTGTACCAGTTGAAAGGGTAAAAAACCTAGCGCTATATTTTATCCTGCGGTATCAATGCAATATTCTGATTCTGTGTTGCCTGGTAACATTTTTTTTTTTATAAAATAGCGTCAAACCGTGTCTGCTCCGTGTCTCACCTCGTGCGCCCGCCCTCACACTCACCCCACACCCACCCCACTCGCCAGGCTGTCCGCGGGACTGCTGCGCCAGGCTACGTACACGACGACACGTCTGGGCATCTACACGGTGCTGCTGGAGCGCCTGACGAGCGACGATGGGGCACCTCCAAACTTCTTCGCCAAGGCGGCCATCGGCATGGTGGCCGGGGCCACGGGAGCCTTTGTGGGCACCCCAGCAGAGGTGGCGCTCATCCGCATGACGGCCGACGGCAGGTGAGACCCGTAGACTCACGCAGAGACCTGTAGACTCACACAGCAGATACCTGTTGAGTCACACAGAGACCCATAGACTCGCACAGAGACCCATAGACTCACACAGCAGAGACACGTAGACTCACACAGAGACCCGTAGACTCACACAGATACCCATAGACTCACACAGAGACCCGTAGACTCACACAGATACCTGTAGACTCACACAGAGACCCGTAGACTCACACAGAGACCCATAGACTCACACAGAGACCCATAGACTCACACAGACCCGTAGACTCACACAGAGACCCATAGACTCACACAGAGACCCGTAGACTCACACAGAGACCCATAGACTCACACAGAGACCCATAGACTCACACAGAGACCCATAGACTCACACAGAGACCCATAGACTCACACAGAGACCCGTAGACTCGCTCAGAGACCTGTAGACTCACACAGAGACCCATAGACTCGCACAGAGACCCATAGACTCACACAGCAGAGACCCATACACTCACACAGAGACCCGTAGACTCACACAGAGACCCATAGACTCACACAGAGACCCATAGACTCACACAGAGACCCATAGACTCACACAGAGACCCGTAGACTCGCACAGAGACCTGTAGACTCACACAGAGACCCATAGACTCGCACAGAGACCCATAGACTCACACAGCAGAGACCCATAGACTCGCACAGAGACCCGTAGACTCACACAGAGACTCATAGACTCACACAGAGACCCATAGACTCACACAGAGACCCATAGACTCACACAGCAGAGACCCGTAGACTCACACAGAGACCCATAGACTCACACAGAGACCCATAGACTCACACAGAGACCCATAGACTCACACAGAGACCCGTAGACTCGCACAGAGACCTGTAGACTCACACAGAGACCCATAGACTCACACAGAGACCCAGACTCACACAGAGACCCATAGACTCACACAGAGACCCATAGACTCACACAGAGACCCGTAGACTCGCACAGAGACCTGTAGACTCACACAGAGACCCATAAACTCGCACAGAGACCCGTAGACTCACACAGAGACCCATAGACTCACACAGAGACCCGTAGACTCACACAGAAACCCATAGACTCACACAGAGACCCATAGACTCGCACAGCAGAGACCCATAGACTCACACAGAGACCCATAGACTCGCACAGCAGAGACCCGTAGACTCACAGAGACCCTTAGACTCACAGAGACCCGTAGACTCACAGAGACCCGTAGACTCACGCAGCAGAGACCCATAGACTCACACAGAGACCAATAGACACCCATAGAGACCTATAGAGACAAAGACATAACAAAGACCCCCCATATAGCCTTAACCAGACTCTTGGGGCAAGTGCTGTTAGCGAGTAGCACCTATGAAGGCCGGCACGGCACACGAGGGGGTGGGTGGCCAGCACCACGCCCGGCCGCCTTTGTCTCCCCAGTGGCGATGTTTACTACGCATAACGCACCAGGTACTCATTTGAGGCTGAGTCGACCTAGGGGAGGTGGCCCAGGGTCGGTTAAAATAACTGTCACACAGGGTTCATCTTCTTGGTTCTTTCGGTAAAGTCACGTAGAAGGGAAATAATAAAATAATAAAAATAAAAGATAATAAAATACAATTTTCACGACGTTTCGGCCACAATGCAAGCAGCCGTCTTCAGGTGTAGAACAGGTCTGTCGGAAAGACGGCGTCTGAATTAACACCACCAGGCTTGGCAGCGTATATTTAAGTTGGGTCGGGGGAAGGAATGGCGCCTTGACAAAGGAGTTTACATATCAACAGCGGAATTTAGCATATTGATGACAAATGCAGATATGGGATTAGTCACTCCTTGTGGAATGTGTAGGTTGGTGAGGGGGTCTCAAAGTCATATTATGGCTAAGAATTTTATAATGTTTTATATTTTTGATTATTTTATTATTTCCCTTCTACGTGATGACTTTACCGAAAGAAACAAGAATACATTCACGTAAAACAATAAAATACAATTCTCACGACGTTTCTGAACGTGTTGTCTACATTTATTTAAAGTTGCGCATTTTGATGTGACGTCACATTTCTCAAACCTCCACCCCACCAATCGTCACAAATGTCTGACCCCCCCCCCCCCCCCCGAGGTGCGTGACGTCATTTATGGATGGCCCCTAACAGCACTTGCCCCCAACAGCACTTGCTACAGGCTACCTGGGAGATCTTTGTCTTTGTCTTGTTTGTGGTGTTGCGTTTGTGTGGTCGCCAGAGGTCGCAACCGGGTACCCGATACCCGTAACCTACCCCATACCTGGCTACCCGTACCCGGCCAGGTACGGGTACGGGTAGCCGTTTGCGACCCTGGGGCGGCCGGGTACGGGTAGGCCGTGAGTCACTGGGTGAGTCACCGTTTGTCACTCATTTCCCAACGTCTTGTCTCTTCTCACAATTCAAGTTCCTAGAATCAACCCACCCGCGCCTGCAACATGGCTTCATCCCAGAGGTCGCAATCGGGTACCCGATACCCGTACCCGGTCGGGTATGGGTATAGGGTACGGATACGGCCGGGTACGGGTAAGGAATCAAAACCCGTTTGCGACCTCTGGTGGTGGCGTGTTGGTGGCGTGTGCGTGGTGCGTGTCGCGTGAGATGTTACTGATCAGTGGCGTGTGACGTGTCACGCGTGTGCACGTGCGTCTTGGTGTGTGCCGCCTGTTTGGTGTTTGTGTAACGACAAAAACCACCAACACATGAGCGTCAGAGGCAGGACTCGGCTACAGATACATTTCAACTGAGGTCAGGCGGGTTCCCAAGCTGCAGGCTGTGTGTTTCCCACAACAAAGATAACACTGGTCAACATAATTTTTCTGGCATGAGGTATTCCAAAAGGTAATTTTGGGGCGGTGCTGATTCCAAATCTGGAATCAGTTTTTGTCTATCACGTCAGGTTTTTGAGATATCAAATATTGCATTTTCAATAAAAACTGCAGAAGAAAAATATTAAATAAATGTGGATATCTACATAAAATTATATTATAAACACACTATCCTAAAAATACAGCACCATGTTTTAACACTAACGCAGTCACTGACTCGCAACAACTTGCAATCATAAGTGACGGAGTTAATTTCGGGTGAAATCAATGAAAATGGGGTATTCCGATAGCATAACAAGTAAACCCGTAAAAACAAAGTTTTTCACTATAAATCCTTTATATGCGTGGCGGCTAGAATCTTCTCGTCCTCTGGCTTGAGATGGCTGCCACCTATGGGTCAGATGATTGTCTGCCAGTATTAAGCAATTGGTAATTAAATATTTAATTTGTTTTCCCTAAACAGTGTCTCGCACAACGAGTCTGTGTGGAAAATGTCAGCTCGATTGGATCACGGGAAGTGGGTTAAAAAACGACCGAAAGATTTGCACGGTCGTAAGCAAGCAAGCAAGCACGCACGCAAGCAAGCAAGCGAACTTAATATAAAGGATTTAAAAATGAGATGTGATAGAGCAAATCTGAGATCAGATTTGGAATCAGCACCCTGAAATTACTCTAGAACAGCTGCTAAAGTTCAGGCCAGAAAAAAAAAGTTTGTTTTTGTTGACCAGTGTTATCTGAACCGTTCCTGGGCCTCCCCTAGGTCGACTCAGACTCAAATGAGGTCGTGGGTTTGACCCCGATCCTGATGCCTGTTGTTGTATATTTGGAGTCTGTGTCTCTCTCATCATCATCATCACGGTGGCTAGGAGATGTTAACTACCTCGCCTGGTATACAGGAGGTCGTGGGTTTGACCCTGACCCTGATGCCTGCTGCTGTTGTATATTTGGAGTCTGTGTCTCTCTCATCATCACGGTGGCTAGGAGATGTTATCTACCTCGCCTGGTATACAGGAGGTCGTGGGTTCGATCCCGACCCTGACGATGCCTGCTACTGCTGTATATTTGGAGTCTGTGTCTCTCTCTCATCATCATCACGGTGGCTAGGAGATGTTGACTACCTCGCCTGGTATGCAGGAGGTCGTGGGTTTGACCCCGACCCTGATGCCTGCTGCTGTATATTTGGAGTCTGTGTCTCTCTCTGTCTCTCCCAATTACGTTTCGCAAACTGCCAAAGAGTTTGAATTGCGGCAAAAATATTTCGCAATGACAATAATAATCCCTCTCCCATTCCCTCTACTCCATTACCCTCCCCTTCCCCTCTCTCCCCTCCCTCTCCTCCCTCCCTCCCTCCCTCCCCTCCATCCCCTCCCCCTCCCCTCCCCTCCCCCTCCCTCCCTCCCCTCCCCCTCCCTCCCCTCCCTCCCCTCCCCTCCCCTCCCCCTCCCCTCCCTCCCCCCCTCCCTCCCCTCCCTCCCCTCCCCTCCCTCCCTCCCCTCCCCTCTCCCCCCTCCCCTCCCCCTCCCCTCCCTCCCCCCCTCCCTCCCCTCCCTCCCCTCCCCTCCCCTCCCTCCCTCCCCTCCCCTCTCTCCCCTCCCCTCCCCTCCCTCCCCCCCCTCACCTCCCTCCCCTCCCTCCCCTCCCCTCCCCCTCCCTCCCCTCCCCCCCCACCCTTCCCCTCCCTCCCCTCTCTCCCCTCCCTCTCCTCCCTCCCCTCCCCTCTCTCCCCTCCCCTCCCTCCCCTCCCCTCCCTCCCCTCTCTCCCCTCCCTCCCCACCCTCCCTCCCCCCCCACCCCTCCCCTCCCTCCCCTCCCTCCCCTCCCCCCCCTCCCTCCCCTCCCCTCCCTCCCCTCCCTCCCCTCCCTCCCCTCCCCCTCCCTCCCCCCCCACCCCTCCCCTCCCTCCCCTCTCTCCCCTCTCTCCCCTCCCTCCCCTCCCTCCCTTCCCCTCTCCCCTCCCTCTCCTCCCTCCCTCCCTCCCCTCCATCCCCTCCCCCTCCCCTCCCCCCCCACCCCTCCCTCCCTCCCCTCCCCCTCCCTCCCCTCCCCCCCCACCCCTCCCCTCTCTCTCCTCCCTCCCCTCCCTCCCCTCTCTCCCCTCCCCTCCCCCTCCCCTCCCTCCCCCCCCCCCTCACCTCCCTCACCTCCCTCCCCTCCCTCCCCTCCCTCCCCTCCCCTCCCTCCCCTCCCCTCTCTCCCCTCCCCCTCCCCTCCCTCCCCCCCCCTCACCTCCCTCCCCTCCCTCCCCTCCCTCCCCTCCCCCTCCCTCCCCCCCCACCCTTCCCCTCCCTCCCCTCTCTCCCCTCCCTCTCCTCCCTCCCCTCCCCTCTCTCCCCTCCCCTCTCTCCCCTCCCTCCCCTCCCCTCCCTCCCCTCTCTCCCCTCCCTCCCCACCCTCCCTCCCCCCCCCACCCCTCCCCTCCCTCCCCTCCCCTCCCTCCCCTCCCTCCCCTCCCCTCCCCTCCCTCCCCTCCCCCCCCTCCCTCCCCTCCCTCCCCTCCCTCCCCTCCCCCTCCCTCCCCCCCCACCCCTCCCCTCCCTCCCCTCTCTCTCCTCTCTCCCCTCCCTCCCCTCCCTCCCTTCCCCTCCCTCCCCTCCCCCTCCCTCCCCTCCCCCCCACCCCTCCCCTCTCTCCCCTCCCTCCCCTCCCTCCCCTCCCCTCTCTCCCCTCCCCCTCCCCTCCCTCCCCTCCCCTCCCTCCCCTCCCCCCCCACCCCTCCCCTCCCTCCCCTCTCTCCCCTCCCTCCCCTCCCCTCCCTCCCCTCCCCCTCCCCTCCCTCCCCCCCCCTCACCTCCCTCCCCTCCCTCTCCTCCCCCTCCCTCCCCTCCCCCCCCTCCCTCCCCTCCCCACCCTCCCCACGTGGTGTAGGCTGCCCTTGGACCAGCGTCGTGGCTACAGGAACGTGCTGGATGCGCTGTTCCGCATCGTACGCGAGGAGGGGGTCCTCACACTGTGGAGGGTTCGTAACAACCACCATCACCAGTACCACCACCAACACCACCACCAACAACTTCCACCACCACCAACCTCCACCACCACCACCACCGCCACCACCACCACCCTCCACCACCACCGCCACTACCAGTGCCACCACCACCACTCTCCACCACCCCCAACCTCCACCACCATCACCAAAGACAAAGATCCCCCGTGTAGCCTTAACAGACTGTTCGTGCTATATGCTGTGTGTGCTGTGTGTGTGTGTGCTGTATGCTGTGTGTGTGTGTGCTGTATGCTGTGTGTGTGTGCTGTGTATGCTCTGTGTGTGTGTGTGCTCTACGCTGTGTGTGTGTGCTGTGTGTGTGTACTGTGTGTATGCTGTGTAAGTGTGTGTGTATGCTATGTGTATGCTGTGTGTGTGTGGTGTGTGTATGTGTATGCTGTGTGCTGTGTGTATGTGTATGCTGTGTGCTGTGTGTGTATGCTGTGTGTGTGTGCCGTGTGTGTGTGTGCTGTGTGTGCTGTGTGTGTATGCTGTGTGTGTGTGTGCTGTGTGTGTATACTGTGTGTGTGTGTGCTGTGTGTGTATGCTGTGTGTGTGTGTGCTGTGTGTGTATACTGTGTGTGCTGTGTGTGTGTGCCGTGTGTGTGCTGTGTGTGTGTACTGTGTGTGTGTGTGCTGTGTGTGTACACTGTGTGTGTGTGTGCTGTGTGTGTATACTGTGTGTGTGTGTATACTGTGTGTGTGTGCTATGTGTGTATACTGTGTGTATACTGTGTGTGTGTGTTGTGTGTGTATGCTGTGTGTATGCTGTGTGTGTATACTGTGTGTGTGTGTGCTATGTGTGTATACTGTGTGTGTGTGCTGTGTGTATACTGTGCGTGTGTGTGTGCTGTGTGTGTATATACTGTGCGTGTGTGTGTATGTCGTGTGTGTGTATACTGTGTGTGTGTGTGCTGTGTGTATATACTGTGTGTGTGTATATACTGTGTATGTCTTGTGTGTGTATACTGTGTGTGTGTGTGCTGTGTGTGTGCTGTGTGTGTATACTGTGTGTGTGTTGTGTGTGTATACTGTGTGTGCTGTGTGTATACTGTGTGTGTATACTGTGTGTGCTGTGTGTATACTGTGTGTGTGTGCTGTGTGTGTATACTGTGTGTGTGTGTGTGCTGTGTGTGTATACTGTGTGTGTGTGTGTGCTGTGTGTGTGCTGTGTGTGTATACTGTGTGTGTGTGTGCGCTGTGTGTGTATCCTGTGTGTATGCTATGTGTGTATGCTCTGTGTGTGTGCTGTGTGTGTGTGCTGTGTGTGTATACTGTGTGTGTATGCTATGTGTATGTGTATGCTGTGTACGTTGTGTGTGCGGTGTGACAGGGCTGCGTCCCCACGATGGCGAGAGCCGTGGTGGTGAACGCCGCTCAACTCGCCTCCTACTCACAAGCCAAGCAGTTCCTGCTCGACACGGGTGACCACACTCACACATTCTCACACTCACTCACTCACTCACACTCACTCACTCACTCTCACACTCACACACACACACTCACTCACTCTCACTCACTCACTCTCACACTCACTCTCACACTCACTCTCACACTCACTCTCACATTCAAACACTCACACTCACACTCTTACACCCTCCCTCACTCACACTCACTCTCACACACTCACTCATACTCACACACACTCTCACACACTCACTCATACTCACACACACTCCCTCACTCACTCTCGCATCCACACTCCCTCACTCACACTCTCACACAATCACTCACACACACACTCACTCAGTCTTTCACACACTCAATATCTCACACTCACACTGACTCACACACTCAACAACAACAACCGCCATTCGCCACTTAAGTGGCGGTGACATCACCACGACGTTTGTGCCAGGCTATGTGCACCTTGAGGCCACGTGAAGTGTCGAACGCCCGCTGGCAGGAGGTCACGGGGCAGACCCAGCAGGTGCCACGGGTCGACTGACCGAGATGACCGAGATGACTGGCTGATGCACCACCTGTGCCCCCTACTGTGCCAACTTGCTGTGCTTTAGCCACCCGGCGCTCCGCTCGTTGTTATGAGCGTCGCTCCTCCGCCCTCCGTTGTTGTTGGAGGGCGACTGCCTCCAACTGCCCAGTAGCGTCCTTCACGAGCCTCCTCCACAGAGGCCGATCTTGACACCGCTGGTACCAGTCATCGGCAAGTCCACTCAGCTCCACGTCCTCCTGTACCACATCACTCCATCTCTTCTCTAGCCCGTACCGCGCCCATTTCGCCCCGTCGATACGGCCGAACAAAAGCTGTTTAGGCATGCGGTCGCTGGGCATGCGGGCTACATGACCCAGCCAACGCAGCCTTGCCTACCGGAGGAGCTCACCGATGGGACTTTGTCCAGATCTTTCAAGGATTTGTGAGCTCCTCACACAATCCAGCCTGGTTAAACCCAGGATGGATCGTAGGCAGGCCAGCCTAAATGTTTCTAACCGGCGAAGATGTTCCATTAGGGGGGGTCCACGTTTCGCAAGCGTTGAGAAGGCAGGGAACGACTGTGGCCGAGAAGACCTGAAGCTTCGTGTGGAGCGACAGACCAGGTAGCTTCCACATAGCGTTATGCAACCGATTAAAAGATAATGCCACTCGACTGGTTCGGAGTGAGACCTCTGCTGATAAACTGGAGCCAGTCATAAGCACACTGCCCAGGTATGGGAAACTCTCCACTTTCTCCACAACTCCCCTATCACCAATTGGGAGTTGTGGGGGTGGAGTGTCCGATGGTACAAAATACCCAGGCAGGTGCTTAGTTTTGGTGGAGCTGATGGTAAGTCCCCACCTCTTAGTGGCATGCTCCAGGTTCAGCAGCAGCGCCTCCAACTCCTCCTCTGAGTGAGCAGCAATTACCAGATCATCGGCATACATAACATGGTTGAGCAATAGGGTGCCATCCCTTGACCGCACCCGGGCATCGATCAACCTCCCATTGTATCTGTACCAGATGGAAATTCCTCCACTACAGCTATTGAAGGCTTCACGAACTACGCAGTCGAAATAGATGTTAAATAATGTGGGAGCCAGAGGACATCCCTGTCGCACCCCAAGGTGTACAGGGAATGGCTCCGACTCCCGGCCACGTAGTTTTACCCGGGCCCGCTCGCCATCATGAAGGTCCTTAATGATCGTGAGCAGAGGGTCAGGGACTCCGAAAGCACGAAGAACAACCCAGAGCCCAGGCCTACTGATGGTATCATAGGCCTTGACCAGGTCAATAAAGCAGAGATGTAGGTCTTGTTGGAATTCCCTACACCTCTGCTGTAGCAGACGGACAGAAAATATGGCATCTGTGCAGGACCGCCCTTTCCTGAAACCGCATTGGGGCTCCGCAAGCCTCTCCTCAGCGTGCCTAGCAAGGCGATGTTGAATAATCCTTGCCAGGACCTTTCCCGGCACACTGAGGAGTGAGATGTCTTCCACGAAACCGGTCCCTGGTGCCAAAAAGGTTGGGGACCGCTGGTGTATTGTAGTGTAGTGTGTAGTAGTGTGTAGTAGTGTGTAGTGTATAGTAGTGTGTAGTGTATAGTAATGTATAGTAGTGTAGTGTGTAGTAGTGTAGTGTATAGTAGTGTGTAGTGTATAGTAATGTATAGTAGTGTAGTGTATAGTAGTGTAGTGTATAGTAGTGTAGTGTATAGTAGTGTAGTGTATGGTGTAGTGTATAGTAGTGTATAGTAGTGTAGTGTATAGTAGTGTAGTGTATAGTAGTGTAGTGTATAGTAGTTTAGTGTATGGTAGTGTATAAGTAGTGTAGTGTATAGTAGTGTAGTGTATAGTAATGTGTAGTGTATAGTAGTGTAGTGTATAGTAGTGTAGTGTATAGTAGTGTAGTGTATAGTAGTGTAGTGTATAGTAGTGTATAGTAGTGTGTAGTAGTGTGTAGTTTATAGTAGTGTATAGTAGTGTAGTGTATAGTAGTGTAGTGTATAGTAGTGTATAGTAGTGTGTAGTAGTGTGTAGTTTATAGTAGTGTATAGTAGTGTAGTGTATAGTAGTGTATTTGCTCTCCAACACACAACCGGTTAGTGCTGTACTCATAACAAATTGGCACCACGTTCTGTTTACGTGACACTAAACCTTACTAATTGGCTGTGTGGTTGAGTGGTGGAGGGCTTAACGACACATATATTTACTCGATCTAACCCAACAAAAAGAGACCTGTATTGTGGATGACATTGCTCGCGAAAGCCCTTGCTACGTGTTAAACCGATTGTGATTAACTGTCCGTGATGTCCATGTGGTGTGTGTGTGTGTCCCCAGGATACGTGAATGACAACATTGTGTGCCACTTCTGGGCAAGCATGCTGAGCGGACTTGTCACCACGGCTGCCTCCATGCCAGTCGACATTGTCAAGACCAGGTACGACGACGTTGACGATGATGATGACGTTGACGATGATGACGATGATGATGATGATCATGACGTTGACGATGATGATGATGACGATGATGATGATGAACGTTGGGTTGCTCGGTCAATGGCCTGCAGGGTCAATGGCGGCGTGGTGGATTCCGCAAAAATGGCCGACTGTGAGGGCGGGCACAAGCCGGCGTGAGTAGGTGAAACGTTGAGTTTTATAAGGGCACCACGGGGTGACCAGCCCCTCCCCACCCAGCCCCACCCCTCCCCACCCCCCACGCAGCCCCCACCCTCCCCACCCAGCCCCTCCCCACCCAGCTCCACACTCCCCACCCAGCCCCTCCCCACCCAGACCCTCCCCACTCAGCCCCTCCCCACCCTCCCCTCCCCACCCAGCCCCACCCTCCCCACCCAGCTCCTCCCCACCCTCCCCACCCAGCCCCTTTCCACCCTCCCCACCCAGCCCCTCCCTGCACGACGGAGACAATAATCCCCTGTGGGCTGGTGTAACCAGGAGGTTCCTACCAGTATAATACTGCTTTATACTCTTTGGTTCTTTCGGTAAAGTCACGTGGGTAGAAGAAATAAAATAATCCATCACGACGTTTCGATCGCAACACAATAGCGGTCGTCCTCAGGCGGAAAAAAATAATAATCCAGCAGTGGAACTGCTGAACCGGCGAGAGAGCAGCTACAACAACAACAACAACAAGAGGTGATTGTATGTGTGGTGATGGGCAAGCAGGCGGGGTCTGAGCTGGAAAGGAACTCCATCCACGGACGCAAGCACCTCAGTTGTGTTAATGGGGGAGATTAGGGAGAGAGAGATTAGGGAGAGAGAGATTAGCATGAAATGAGCTTCTGTCGCCGCGTAAGATTATCGTCGCCACATATGTGCACAACAGCAGCGCTGATGAGAGATTAGCACCATGAGAGTGCAATCCAAAGGACTTGTGAGAGATCTAAGAGAGAGAGAGAGAGACAGAGAGTCGAAAATAACAGCTGACATAGGCAGGTAGGATGGAAACATCACAGTCAGTTAAGACTTGACCTGGTTAATAACGTCCTTACAATGATTGCTCAGGTTGTACCCATCCTCTCGGTTGAAGCTGTGTCTGTGTTTATGTATCTGGGTGGCTTCATGAACAAATCTCTGAAGGTAGCCGGTGGGTTTGCAGAGTACCTTCGTCTTGGAAAAAATCAATTTCGTGTGAGCACACCGCATTAAAACAATGATCAGCCACGGCAGATGTATTGGTCCTAGCCGTGTTTCAGATCTGCCTTGTGTTCACGAACACGGTCCGAGACATGTCGCTTAGTTTCCCCAATGTAACTGCTACTACAACCACAACTCAATTTGTAGACACCAGGGCATTGCATGTCAGGAATCACATCCTTTACAGATGGGATCAATTCACGGATTTTGTGTACTGTGTTGAAACGAACCTGGATCTTTTGTTTGTTTAAAATTTTGGAAATATTTTTTGTAACCCCTGCTATGTATGGTAAAGTGATGGTTTTGGTTGGATCCTCCGAAGGTTTGTTTGGTGCGATGTTGCCGTCTGAACAGCCCCTCCCATACGTGTGACGCTCTCTCTCTCTCGGTGTCCTCCTGCCCCCCTTCTGCAGGGTACAGAACATGCGCATGATCGACGGCAAACCCGAGTACAAGAACGGCCTGGTAAATGCGCTCACACCTCCTGCCCCCAGTGACCACAGCAACCACACAGTCTTCGCACAACAACGACGACAGCAGCAAACTAACATAATAGATGCTTTTACATTTCGATTTAAAGCTTTCGTGACGGCAGGGATTCATCTTCTTGGTTCTTTCGGTAAAGTCATCACGTAGAAGGGAAATAATAAAATAATAAAAATCAAACAATAAAATTCTCACGACGTTTCGGCCACAACGCAAGCAGCCGTCCTCAGGTGAAGAACAGGTCTGTCGGAAAGACAGCATCTGAATTAACACCACCAAGCTTGGCAGCGTATATACTTAAATATATACTTAAATATACGCTGCCAAGCTTGGTGGTGTTCAGAAGAACAGGTCTGTCGGAAAGACAGCATCTGAATTAACACCACCAAGCTTGGCAGCGTATATACTTAAATATTTACTTAAATATACGCTGCCAAGCTTGGTGGCGTTCAGAAGAACAGGTCTGTTGGAAAGACAGCATCTGAATTAACACCACCAAGCTTGGCAGCGTATATACTTAAATATATACTTAAATATACGCTGCCAAGCTTGGTGGTGTTCAGAAGAACAGGTCTGTTGGAAAGACAGCATCTGAATTAACACCACCAAGCTTGGCAGCGTATATACTTAAATATATACTTAAATATACGCTGCCAAGCCTGGTGGTGTTCAGAAGAACAGGTCTGTCGGAAAGACAGCGTCTGAATGAGCACCACCAAGCTTGGCAGCGTATATTTAAGCTGGGTTGGAGGGGGAAGAGCGCCTTGACAAAGGCATTTGCATATCAAGAGGAATTTAGCATATTTATGGGAAATGCAGATATGCGATTAGTACTACTTGTGGAATGCGTAGGAGGTTTGGCGGGGGGTTTAAAGTCATATTATGCCCGTGCATTATGCAGGATCAAGATTGCTCGTTCGACCTCCGAATTTCGTTCGGTTTCCGGGGCAAAAAATGTTCCGGAAATATCGCTCGAACACCCATTTGTTCGAGTTCTGGTGCGTTCGATCTCCTAAGTTCTAACCGGTGTGTGTGTGTGTTGGAGAGTAAACCCACTACAACATTTACAGTCAGTAAGTGTGAGTCACGCAAACACAACATGACAATTAGTTACTTAGTTCAGCACTAACCGGTGTGTGTGTGTGTTGGAGAGTAAACACACTACAACACAGCAGTCACACGGCACCAGCAACAGTCTCACACACACACAGAGCACAGAGACTTGTAAAATACCTTCACCAGCACATCCTGCCACAACAACAACCGCCATTAGCCACTAAGTGGTGGTGACGTCACCACGACGCTTGTGCCAGGCCATGTGCACCTTGAGGCTGCTACGTGAAGTGTCGAACGCCCGCTGGCAGGAGGTCACGGGGCAGACCCAGCAGGTGCCACGGGTCCACTGACCGAGACGACCTCTAAGTGGCGGTGACGTCACCACGACGCTTGTGCCAGGCCAAGTGCACCTTGAGGCTACCACGTGAAGTGTCGAACGCCCGCTGGCAGGAGGTCACGGGGCAGACCCAGCAGGTGCCACGGGTCCACTGACCGAGACGACCTCTAAGTGGCGGTGACGTCACCACGACGCTTGTGCCAGGCCAAGTGCACCTTGAGGCTACCACGTGAAGTGTCGAACGCCCGCTGGCAGGAGGTCACGGGGCAGACCCAGCAGGTGCCACGGGTCCACTGACCGAGACGACCTCTAAGTGGCGGTGACGTCACCACGACGCTTGTGCCAGGCCATGTGCACCTTGAGGCTGCTACGTGAAGTGTCGAACGCCCGCTGGCAGGAGGTCACGGGGTAGACCCAGCAGGTGCCACGGGTCGACTGACCGAGACGACCTCTAAGTGGCGGTGACGTCACCACGACGCTTGTGCCAGGCCATGTGCACGTTGAGGCTGCTACGTGAAGTGTCGAACGCCCGCTGGCAGGAGGTCACGGGGCAGACCCAGCAGGTGCCACGGGTCGACTGACCGAGACGACAGTGTGATGGTGAAGGTGGCTCTCGGACCTCTGTGCTCACGGTGTGTGTGACTGCGGCTGCCTTGCAGGACGTGCTGATGAAGGTGGTTCGCAAGGAAGGTTTCTTCAGCTTGTGGAAGGGCTTCACTCCATACTACGCCCGGCTGGGCCCACACACGGTGCTCACATTCATCTTCCTGGAGCAGATGAACAAGTTCTACAAGGTCTACTTCCTCTCTTAGAGAGGGGGGCAAAGGGGGGGGCGCTCCCCCACCACCACCAACGCTCGCACACAACACCACGAGAAGGTGGGGAAACAAAACTCATATTCATATTGTTAGGTTTTTTCAGTAAAGTCACGTACGTAAAAAAATTAATAAAAGTAAAAATAAAATAAAAATCACGACGTTTCGGAGGCAACACAAGCTTCCGTCTTGCTTTCGAAACGTCGTGATTTTTATTTTATTTTTATTTTATTAATTTTTATTTTTTTTACCTACGTGACTTTACCGAAAAAACCTAAGAATATGAATCCTTGCAGTCACGAAAGCTTCAAATCTAGAACAAAACTCCCACAACGCTGTTCCCTCTTCCCACGCAGCGGCAACAACGCAACTCGTTGGGGGGGGGGGGCTTCGCTGCTCTGTTTGGGGGGGGGGGGGTCTTCCTTACCCTCTGGGTCAAGTAAAATACAAATTAGTTTATAAATAACACTGGTCAACAAAAAGAAAACATGTTTTTCTGGCCTGGACTTTTGCAGCTGTTCTAGACTCATTTCAGGGTGCCGATTCCAAATCTGAGCTCAGATTTGCTCCATCACATCTCAGTTTCATGCTATCGGCATACCCCATTTTCATTGATTTTACCAGAAATTAACTCTGTCACTTATGATTGCAAGTTGTTGCGAGTCAGTGACTGCTTTAGTGTTAAAATATGGTGCTGTATTTTTAGGATAGTGTGTTTATAATATTATTTCATGTAGATATCCACATTTATTTAATATTTTTCTTCTGCAGTTTTTATTGAAAATGCAATATTTGATATCTCAACAACCCGATGTGATAGACAAAAACTGATGCCAGATTTGGAATCAGCACCCCCCCAAAATTTCCTTAAACCCGTTGGAATACCTTATGCCAGAAAAAGTGTGTTGACCAGTGGAATATAATCGACGATAAGTAATTGATAGTTTAGTTCCAAGGTGAGAGCCTTCGTTTTTGGCCGGGCTCGGATGTGCACTAAAGATGACAAAGGTACCCCGTGTAGCCTTCACAGACTGTTGGGGCAAGTGCTGTTAGCAAGCAGCGCCTATGAGGGCTGCCACTGTTGGCACACGAGGGGGTGGGTGGCCAGCACCACGCCCGGCCGCCTTTGTCTCCCTCAATGGTGATGTTTACTACACACCGCTACACCAGGTACTAATTTAAGGCTGAGTCGAGCTAGGGGAGGCCCAGGACCGGTTTGGGTAATCGTCACTGGTGTTGGGCGTGAGCGGGAATCGAGGCGTCGCTAACTGCTGTGCCACCGCTCCTCACGGTGTACACAAACACGTACACACGCGTACACATGCACATACACACATGCATACACACAGTGTTCACACATGCATACACACACACGTACACACACGCAGTCTACACACACGCAGTCTACACACACGCAGTTTACACACACGCAGTTTACACACACGCAGTGTACACACACAGTGTACACACACACACACAGTGTACACACACAGTGTACACACAAACACACAGTGTACACACACAAACGCAGTGTACACACACAGTGTACACACACATACAGTGTACACACACACACACAGTGTACGCACACACAGTGTACACACAGTGTACACACACACACACACAGTGTACACACACACAGTGTACACACATGCACACACACACGCAGTGTACACACACACGTACACGCAGTGTACACACACCCGCAGTACACACACACAGTGCACACACACACACAGTGTACACACACACACAGTGCACACACACACACAGTGTACACACACACACAGTACACACACACACACAGTGTACACACACACACAGTACACACACACACACAGTGTACACACACACAGTGCACACACACGCAGTGTACACACACAAACGCAGTGTACACACACACGCAGTGTACACACGCACACACAGTGTACACACACACAGTGCACACACACACACATGTACACGCGTGGCGTCTGTGGTACCCAGTCCGCATGGCAACTCTGGCGGAGTTCCTGTTAACAGCACAACGTCACCGCTACCGGCAAACCCGTGAGCCGCTTTCTCTCTCTGCTGCTGCTGCTGCTTTTCAACTCCACAGTGTGGATGGTGTCTGCACGTAGCCCACGTGGCCCCCGTGTTTCTCGCTCGTAGCGAATTTGTCTCTCAAGCCCGGTCGCGGAGAACTGCAAACCGCACAAACCTGTCGCCTTCAAATTAAACCGATTCTCTTATTTTAGCTTGTGAGCGTAGCCCCCAGCCCTGAGGGTCCACACATTTCTCATTCTGCCACTCGGCGGCCAAGTTCTCTTGCAACAGGAACTCAAGTCGTAGCGGAGTTGACGCTTGGCCCGGTCACGGAAAACTGTGCGTCTGCTAAAACCTGTCGCGTTAAAATGCAACTGATTCGCTTTTAGCTGTGAGCATGGCTCCCAGCTCTGAGGGGTCCACACATTTAAAAATTTCCCACGCGGTCAAAGTCTCTTGAAGCAGGAACGCAAGTCGGTAGCGGAATTGTCTCTTGGCCCAGTGGCGTTTAACTGCAAACTACTAAATCCGCCGCGTTCAAAATTCAACTTGGTTCACTTTTTAGCTGTGAGCGCCGCACGTTGTAGTTTTTGCCACGCGCCTCCGATTAGCCATGGTTGCCTATGTACGGTGGTGTGAGAAGGAGTCAAATGTGTAACCGGACAAGCATTGCCCATGAAATCAACACTTCGTGAAATTATTTCACGGAGCAGTCGGCAGCGCGAGTCTGCATGAGATCTAGATTTGAACTTTTCGTGACTACAGGGATCCCATACTCTTTGGTTCTTTCGGTAAAGTCACGTGGGTAGAACATCTAATTGTTTAAATGAGGACGTTTTGGGCGCAAGACAAGCGTCCGCACATCAGCTGGCACAACCACAGCAAGAAACTATTGCTGTGGTTGTCCCAAAAATACAATTGCGACAACTTGCACATCACGGTAATAGTGAGAGATCTCGTATCGCGCGTCACGGGAGAGAAAAAATATCGTGGCAACTCGAACGTGAATCCAAGTCGTCTTTCAAAGCGAAACCTGTGAGCGGAGTGGCTCATGGGGTTTGTGTGGCGGCGGTGGTGGTGGTGGTGGTGTGGTGCTGGGTGTGCGTGGTTTGGATCGTTTCCCCTCGTTCCCTCCTCTCGGTGAGAGATGATTAAATGGAAGGATGTGAATTGAGGACCGACAGAAACAAAAACGGTATGTTTTCATCCATGAGTTTTTTTTTGTTGTGGGGTTAGATCTCGTTAATATAAAGGCGACGTTAAACATGTCACCACCACCACCACCCCGACACAGCCAAATCGGAGTCTGTGAACATAAATAAAATTAACCCGTAAAAACAAAGTGTTTCACTCTAAATCCTTTATATGCGTGGCGGCTAGAGTCCTCTCGTCCTCTGGCTTGAGATGGCTGCCACCTATGGGTCAGATGATTGTCTGCCAGCATTAAGCAATTGGTAATTAAATATTTAAAAAAATTTCCCTAAACAGTGTAAGATTTTGGAACAATAAAATTCACGAAAATTCATTGTCACGCACAACGAGTCTGTGTGGAAAATGTCAGCTCGATTGGATCACGGGAAGTGGGTTAAAAAACGACCGAAAGATTTGCACGGTCGTAAGCAAGCAAGCAAGCACGCACGCAAGCAAGCAAGCGAACTTAATATAAAGGATTTAAAAAGTGATATTTAAAAAAAAAAAAATTTTAAACACGCTTTAATGAAATGTACCGTACGAGTAATGGCAGAACTCCACGACTCCAGGAAGTGGCCCCTTGGCTTGCCATGACGTAAGGGGGCCGTGGTGATTTACAGCCAACGTCATTTGAGCGTGGACAGTTAGACCCAAGCCGAAACATAACATGTAACAAAGATTGTTGAAAAATATTTATTTTTAATGATAGAATATAGTATTGTCATCAGTAAGACATAAGTATACCAAGTTTGCAGTCGATACCACATTGGGAAATGGGTTAAAATTTAGTTACAAGATTTGAGAATACAACAACAAGTGAGTTAATAAAAAGCGCGTAAAAAAAATGTGGCGATTAGTTACCGAGTTCAGAACTTGTGTATCTGTGTTGGGGAGTAAACCCACTACAACATTTACAGTTAAGCAAGAGGTTGTCACGTTAACACAAACTTCATAAATTGTTTCTTGCAGTGGGTTACGCCCGAAACGTCGTGATTTAATTTATTCTATTTTATACCCACGTGACTTTACCGAAAGAACCAAAGAGTATGGATCCCTGCAGTCACGAAAACTTCAAATCTAGATTCATACAAACTGGTAGGCTCACAAGTGACGACATCGCCTTTACTTCCCCGTCTATTTAAGAATGAAACAGGATTTCTACAAAATTCTGGCTGTCGCCCAATGATGCCGCTTGTAATTACCGTCGAACCTGGAATTGTAAATGCGGTGGTGTTGCACTCCAACACACCAGTTAGTGCTGAACTATGCAACTAATCGGCACGTTTTCTTGACGTGGGGAACTCTTACTGGTTGGCTGTGGTGGTGGCGGGTTTAGCGACGCAATGATATTTACGTGATCTAAGCCACCAACAGAACCTCATGTATGATATTGGTCACGAAAGCCCTACTACTTCGTGTTAAACCGAGTATATTTTCAGACGGGTAAAAAAAAAATTATGCTTCTTCCGAGAAGGCTGCTCTTATCCTGTATTAAATCGGGAGTGCATGGTTTGGCTCAATCTTGAGTTCTCTTATTTAGCAAGTGATTTGTTTGTGGTTGTTGATTTGCGAAAGGTGTAAGTGCGTAGCGAAAAAAACCGCGGAGATGTGAGAAAAAATAAAGAACTAACAACTTGCTCGCCGCTGTGACGTGGACCAAATAGATTCGGCGTCGTGAAACGATCACCACTCATCATCACGGTGACCACCCCTCATCACGGTGACCACCCCTCATCACGGTGACCACCCATCATCACGGTGACCACCCATCATCACGGTGACCACCCATCATCACGGTGACCACCCATCATCACGGTGACCACCCATCATCACGGTGACCACCCATCATCACGGTGACCACCCCTCATCACGGTGACCACCCATCATCACGGTGACCACCCATCATCACGGTAACCACCCCTCATCACGGTGACCACCCCTCATCACGGTGACCACCCATCATCACGGTGACCACCCATCATCACGGTGACCACCCATCATCACGGTGACCACCCATCATCACGGTGACCACCCATCATCACGGTGACCACCCCTCATCACGGTGACCACCCATCATCACGGTGACCACCCATCATCACGGTGACCACCCCTCATCACGGTGACCACCCCTCATCACGGTGACCACCCATCATCACGGTGACCACCCATCATCACGGTGACCACCCATCATCACGGTGACCACCCATCATCACGGTGACCACCCATCATCACGGTGACCACCCCTCATCACGGTGACCACCCATCACGGTGACCACCCATCATCACGGTGACCACCCATCATCACGGTAACCACCCCTCATCACGGTGACCACCGCTCATCACGATGGCCACCCATCATCACGGTGACCACCCATCATCACGGTGACCACCCATCATCACGGTGACCACCCATCATCAAGATGGCCACCCATCATCAAGATGGCAACCCATCATCACGATGGCCACCCATCATCACGGTGACCACCCATCATCACGGTGACCACCCATCATCACGGTGGCCACCCATCATCACGGTGACCACCCATCATCACGGTGACCACCCATCATCACGGTGGCCACCCATCATCAAGATGGCCACCCATCATCACGGTGGCCACCCATCACGGTGGCCACCCATCACAGTGACCACCCATCATCACGGTGACCACCCATCACGGTGACCACCCATCATCACGGTGACCACTCATCATCACGGTGACCACCCATCATCACGGTGACCACCCATCACGGTGACCACCCATCATCACGGTGACCACCCATCATCACGGTGGCCACCCATCATCAAGATGGCCACCCATCAAGATGGCCACCCATCATCACGGTGGCCACCCATCACGGTGACCACCCATCATCACGGTGACCACCCATCATCACGGTGACCAGCCATCATCACGGTAACCACCCCTCATCACGATGGCCACCCATCATCACGATGGCCACCCATCATCACGATGGCCACCTATCACGATGGCCACCCATCAAGATGGCCACCCATCATCAAGATGGCCACCTATCACGGTGACCACCCATCATCAAGATGGCCACCCGTCACGATGGCCACCTATCACGATGGCCATCCATCATTCCGATGGCCACCCATCAAGATGGCAACCCATCACGAAGACCATCCATCACGGTGGCTAACCATCATCACGATGGCCACCCATCATCACGATGGCCACCAACACCGCTCGGACTGACATCTCCGTCTTGTTCCAACATGCCAAATAACCCAATTGGTTCCCCCCCCCCATACCTCCAATTTGTCAGGAAGAGGTTCAACTATTTAAGGTTTGGGTTAGATCGCATAAACATAAAGGCTGTGTCGTTAAACCCGCCACCACCCGACCACACAGCCAATTAATAAGGTTTGTGACGATCACAGAACATGCCAATACATTAGTACAGCATACCAGTGTGTTGGAGAGCAACATCCCCTCCCCACCCAGCCCCTTCCTGCACGACGGACACAATAATCCCCTGTGGGCTGGTGTAACCAGGAGGTTCCTACCACTATTATCCGGCTGATCCAGCAAAAATGGAAAAACCAGTCCGGCGATCGTCAAACACATGTTGTTGAAATAAGAGCGTAGTACTCTCTGGTTCTTTCGGTAAAGTCACATAGGTATAAAATAATAAGTATAACCCGTAAAAACAAAGTTTTTCACTATAAATCCTTTATATGCGTGGCAGCGAACTTAATATAAAGGATTTAAAAATACATTCGCCTGTGGAGGACGCGGGGATCGATCCCGCGACCTTTGGCATGGGAAGCGAGGGTGCTACCAACTGCGCTACTCCGCCACGGCCTGTGGAGGTGTCACGCTCTGGGCTCCTACACTGTGACGTTCAGCCAAAGCCATGAATGAGTTCTATTTGAATATATGTAAAATAAAAATTTTTTGCCTAAAAAGTGTAAAATTTAGGGAATTTTTTTTTCACGAACATTAATTGTCTCGCACAACGAGTCTGTGTGCAAAATGTCAGCTCGATTGGATCACGGGAAGTGGGTTAAAAAACGACCGAAAGATTTGCACGGTCCTAAGCAAGCACGCAAGCAAGCAAGCAAGCGAACTTAATATAAAGGATTTTAAAAATAAAATCACGACGTTTCGATTGCAACACAAGCAATCATCATCAGGTGGGAAAACCACAGCAAGAATTTATTTTTCTGAAGTGGGAGAGATGCCGTGGTAAGAGGTTATATAGGAAAGAGGGGGAGGGCAAAAAATGTTCTTGCTGTGGTTTTCCCACCTGATGATGATTGCTTGTGTTGCTATCGAAACGTCGTGATTTATTTTATTTTATACCTACGTGACTTTACCGAAAGAATCAGTGAGAATGGATTCCTGCAGTGACGAAAGCTTCAAATGTACACAACACCCAAAAACATGTTACGCAAGACTGTGCAGAAATAAGATATTTTAAATAACGATGATGATGCAGTGACTCTCCATCGCTTTTGAAAATCCAGTGCCCCCTTTCCCCCTTGAAGCCGCTGGACAATCGATGATCTACTGTATAGAGCAGGGGTCGGGAACCTTTTTGACTGGGAGAGCCATAAAAGCCAAATATTTCTAAATATATTGCATTGAGAGCCATATAGTATTTTAACGTATAATAAATTAAATATGTCTTACTTTTAATGCGACTTCTGGTGCTGCGTGGTTTTGCTGATGGCCTTGTAGTCTGGTTCGTACGTGGTGAGGCTGAGCTTCATGCAGGCGTTGAGGCCCCGTGACCCGTGAAATTTATCTTCAAAACTAATTTCTGTTTACTTTAAAATGACACAGTATTATTAAGCAATATCACAAGTATTTTAAAATCAGTTCCAAACTGATTTTTTGTTTTTTTTTCAACTCAAAATTGTCTGGGAGCCATATGCCGTCACCAGAAGAGCCATATATGGCTCGCGAGCCATAGGTTCCCGACCGCTGGACTATAGAGCTTACTTGGACCTGTACCTAACTTCGTCTCCTGGTTCTTGTTCTGAAATTACATGTGCACTCCTTTTCATTGGCGTGTTTTGTTCATGACCGTCAAAGACCTCATTAGTTGTGCAATATCCCTTAAGGACCCTACTACATTCATTTTATGTTGACGATTGTATGATTTGCTGTTGCTGCTGTGCTCACTGCACCACGCGATGCTGCCCAGGAAAACATTTTTTTTTCGTATTTCAACACTTATCGCTTGGTAAACAGATACGTACTATTGGGTCTTTCGGTAAAGTTACGTAGACAGAAAAATAATAGATCACGACGTTTCGATCGCAACACAGGCAATCGTCTTCAGGTGAGAGCAGAGGTCACAACCGGGTACCTGATACCCGTACCTTACCCGATACCCGGCTACCCGTACCCGGCCGGGTACGGGTACGGGTAGCCGTTTGCGACCCTGGTGCGGCCGTGGCCGGGTACGGGTAGGCCGTGAGTCACTGGTGAGTAACCGTTTGTCACTCATTTCGGGTAGGGTACGGGTACCCATTTGCGGCGCTGGTGCGGCCGGGTACGGGTAAGGAATCAAAACCCGTTTGCGACCTCTGGGCGAGAGAGAGAGAGCTACTGAAACAAGGTCTCATAAAGGCCTGAGATGGGGTGTCCCCTCAGGGTAAGAGAGCGGGGCCAGAGATGGCCTCCCTGAGGCTGTGGAAGTGGCCATCAATCAAAACAGATACAATTAGCCCTCACTCACCCATCTCCCCGATAATCTTTTTGTCTCGATTAATTAGGTTTTTTCGGTAAAGTCACGTAGGATGTCGTTCCTGACTTACAGTATCCTGGAGTCTACAAATTGAGTTGCATTTGTGGTGATTTCTACATTGGAGAAACGAAACGTCATGTTTCTGATCGTGTCCGCGAGCACAAGTCAGATCTGAAACACGGCAGAACTGATTCTTCTGCCGTTGCCGATCATTGCTACAACTCGGTGGGCGCTCATGAAATTGTCTTTTCCGAGACCAAGGTTCTCTGCAAACCTCCCGGCTACCATCAAAGGTTTGTACACGAAGCCATACAAATATACAAACACAGACATAATTTCAACCGTGATGATGGGTACAAACTTAGTAATCATTGGAAAGATGTTATCAACCACGCAAAAAAGACTTAATTACACTTTTTTGGACCATCTTATCTGACAGGCACTATTTTACTTTACTTTACCGAGTGTTAACATCCCCAGTTATTTTTTAACAGTACTCTCTTCATTGTTCAGCCAGCATTGGTATAAACATGGCCATTTTCGTTCCTTTGTTCAATCATGTGTATCAGACCTCCCCTCCCCCTCTCTGTCCATTGTGTTGGCGTGTGCAGCAACCGCGTCCAAGCCGTCGTCCATTTTTTTGGCCCTCCCCCTCCCGCCCCCCTCCCTCCCGATACGTTCCATTCATTGGCTACCACATTCTGATGAGCTCCCCCCCCCTCTCCTCCCTCCTTCAACTTGCTTATAAGGGATTACATCTTGAATCATTGCCTCACTTGATGCAGCTAATTCGGCTGTGACGGTCCCACCTGATGACGGAGACTTGTGTTGCCTCCGAAACGTCGTGATTTTTGTTTTATTTTATTTTATTTTCATTAACTTTGATGTTTTACCTACGTGACTTTACCGAAAAAACCTAAGAATATGATTCCTTACAGTCACGAAAGCTTCAAATCTAGAATCGATTAATTAGCTTAAGCCATTTTCTGTCATCTCTGTTCACAACGGCCATTTGCCGTACCTCTGATTAACACGGTTGGCTACGATTATTGGTTTTTTACCCTTTTATCTGGCAACAAAACTGACACCTTTTTTCTTTTACAAGGAGTCATGTTTGCATAGACTACAATACAGTAATCCCTCGCCACTTCGCGGTTCAAGTTTCGCGGCCTCAGTGCATCGCGGATTTTTTGAACTGATTTAAAGGCCTCATTATACCTGTGCAGTAACACCATCATCATCATCATTCATCATCACATTCATCGAACTGCACAGGTCTGTCATCGTCGTCATTGTCATCGTCATTGTCATCGTCGTCGTCATTACTGGAGTCAAGTCTCAAGATACTACTGTCATTGGTGAGTGTAGAACACCATAATACGTATCGTATGAGAGAGAGAGAGTGAATGTATAATATTAAGGTTTTATAATTAAATAGATTTAAGTAAAATATATATATAAAGTATAAATATACATATTTTAAACATTCTGGTACCCACACACACATACACGGAAATCCCTAGGGGGCCAATCCTACTTCGCGGATTTTCACCGATCGCGAGGGGTTCCGGTCCCCATTAACCGCGATAAACGAGGGATCACTGTACCTGCAGTCATAATGCAAACAAAAAACATAACTCTGATAATGTATGCACTGTCCTTGAAGTTGATTGGTCCACACCCGAGACAGCTTTCCTTAGAGCCTAGTCTCACATGGTGTTGGTCCAGATGACGCCAAAAGGCGCACAACTCAAAGACAATGCACCATCAGAGTATGAGAGCTCGGGGTAAGCATTTACACCATTGAAACCTCATTTGCCAGTAAAAAAATATGATAATTGTTTTTTTACCCTTCTATCTGGCAACAAAATTGACACCTTTTTTACAAGGAGTCATGTTTACATAGACCACAATACCTGCAGTCATAATGTAAACAAAAAACACAACTGATAATGTATGCACTGTCCTTGAAGTTGATTGGTCCACAGCCGAGACAGCCTTCCTTAGAGCCTAGTCTCACATGGTGTTGGACCAGATGACGCCAAAAGGCGCACAACTCAAGGACAATGCACCATCACAGTATAAGAGCTCGGGGATAAGCATTTACACCATTGGAACCTCATTTGCCAGTAAAAAATATGATAATTTTCAGATAAAAGGGTAAAAAACCAATTATATTTTTTACTGGCAAATGAAGTACCAATGGTGTAAACGGTTGGCTACGTTCGGTGCAAAAGAAGTTCACCATACGTACGCACCTACATACCACGGATCTCTGGTGTAAAACAGCAGGGCAACTGGCTACATGGGACCCACCATCCGTGTCACGAATCAACTCAGCGCCGAACGTCGCTCGTTAAGACCCTGAGGCCACACGCTGCACCCAGCGTTTAGTGCTCACTTCCTGGTTTTTTAAAACTCCAATTTCCTGCATCATCCTGAGGATGCTCGTTGCTGCTCCCAAGTGGAGCGCCGCGCGCTCTGCCATCGCTGCCGAGTCAGACCGCGGAAAATTTATCTTCAGCCGCGTAGGGTGGTGGAGACGCTGTGTGCGGAGTCGCTGTGTGTGTGACGCTGTGTGTGGAGACGCTGTGTGCGGATACGCTGTGTGTGGAGTTGCTGTGTGTGGAGACGCTGTGTGCGGAGACGCTGTGTGCGGAGTCGCTGTGTGTGAGACGCTGTGTATGGAGACGCTGTGTGCGGAGTCGCTGTGTGTGTGACGCTGTGTGTGGAGATGCTGTGTGCGGAGACGCTGTGTGCGGAGACGCTGTGTGTGGAGACGCTGTGTGTGTGATGCTGTGTGTGGAGACGCTGTGTGCGGAGACGCTGTGTGCAGAGACGCTGTGTGTGAGACGCTGTGTGTGGAGACGCTGTGTGCGGAGACGCTGTGTGTGGAGACGCTGTGTGTGGAGACGCTGTGTGTGTGACGCTGTGTGTGAGACACTGTGTGTGGAGACGCTGTGTGTGGAGACGCTGTGTGTGAGTCGCTGTGTGTGAGTCGCTGTGTGTGGAGACGCTGTGTGTGGAGTCGCTGTGTGTGAGTCGCTGTGTGTGAGTCGCTGTATTTGGAGACGCTGTGTGTGAGTCGCTGTGTGTGAGACGCTGTGTGTGAGACGCTGTGTGTGGAGACGCTGTGTGTGGAGACGCTGAGTGTGGAGACTCTGTGTGTGGAGACGCTGTGTGTGAGTCGCTGTGTGTGAGTCGCTGTGTGTGGAGACGCTGTGTGTGGAGTCGCTGTGTGTGGAGTCGCTGTGTGTGAGTCGCTGTGTGTGAGTCGCTGTGTGTGAGACGCTGTGTGTGGAGTCGCTGTGTGTGGAGTCGCTGTGTGTGAGTCGCTGTGTGTGAGACGCTGTGTGTGAGACGCTGTGTGTGGAGACGCTGTGTGTGAGACGCTGTGTGTGAGACGCTGTGTGTGGAGACGCTGTGTGTGAGACGCTGTGTGTGTGAGACGCTGTGTGTGGAGTCGCTGTGTGTGGAGTCGCTGTGTGTGAGACGCTGTGTGTGAGACGCTGTGTGTGAGACGCTATGTGTGTGACGCTGTGTGTGAGACGCTGTGTGTGTGACGCTGAGTGTGGAGACGCTGTGTGAGACGCTGTGTGTGGAGACGCTGTGTGCGGAGACGCTGTGTGCAGAGACGCTGTGTGTGAGACGCTGTGTGTGGAGACGCTGTGTGCGGAGACGCTGTGTGTGGAGACGCTGTGTGTGTGATGCTGTGTGTGGAGACGCTGTGTGTGTGACGCTGTGTGTGAGACGCTGTGTGTGGAGACGCTGTGTGTGGAGACGCTGTGTGTGAGTCGCTGTGTGTGAGTCGCTGTGTGTGGAGACGCTGTGTGTGGAGTCGCTGTGTGTGGAGACACTGTGTGTGAGTCGCTGTGTGTGAGTCGCTGTGTGTGAGACGCTGTGTGTGAGACGCTGTGTGTGGAGACGCTGTGTGTGGAGTCGCTGTGTGTGAGACGCTGTGTGTGGAGACGCTGTGTGTGGAGACGCTGTGTGCGGAGACGCTGTGTGCGGAGACGCTGTGTGCGGAGACGCTGTGTGCGGAGACGCTGTGTGTGAGACGTTGTGTGTGGAGACGCTGTGAGTGAGACGCTGTGTGTGGAGATGCTGTGTGTGGAGTCGCTGTGTGTAGAGACGCTGTGTGTGGAGACGCTGTGTGTGAGACGCTGTGTGGGGAGATGCTGTGTGTGAGGTGCTGTGTGTGAAGACGCTGTGTGTGGAGACGCTGTGTGTGGAGACGCTGTGTGTCAGACGCTGTGTGTGAAGACGCTGTGTGTGATACGCTGTGTGTGAGATGCTGTGTGTGAGACGCTGTGTGTGGAGACGCTGTGTGTGGAGACGCTGTGTGTGGAGTCGCTGTGTGTGAGACGCTGTGTGTGGAGACGCTGTGTGTGAGACGCTGTGTGTAGAGACGCTGTGTGTGAGACGCTGTGTGCGGAGACGCTGTGTGTGAGACGCTGTGTGCGGATTCGGTGTGTGCGGAGACGCTGTGTGTGGAGACGCTGAGTGTGTGAGACGCTGTGTGTGAGACGCTGTGTGCGGAGACGCTGTGTGTGGAGACGCTGTGTGTGAGACGCTGTGTGTGAGACGCTGTGTGTGGAGACGCTGTGTGTGAGACGCTGTGTGGAGACGCTGTGTGTGAGACGCTGTGTGCGGAGACGCTGTGTGTGAGACGCTGTGTGCGTAGTCGCTGTGTGTGGAGTCGCTGTGTGTGAGACGCTGTGTGTGGAGACGCTGTGTGTGGAGACGCTGTGTGCGGAGACGCTGTGTGTGGAGACGCTGTGTGCGGAGACGCTGTGTGTGGAGACGCTGTGTGTGAGACGCTGTGTGTGGAGTCGCTGTGTGTGAGACACTGTGTGTGAGATGCTGTGTGTGGAGACGCTGTGAGTGAGACGCTGTGTGTGGATATGCTGTGTGTGGAGTCGCTGTGTGTGAGACGCTGTGTGTGAGACGCTGTGTGTGGAGTCGCTGTGTGTGAGACGCTGTGTGGGGAGATGCTGTGTGTGGAGACGCTGTGTGTCAGACGCTGTGTGTGAAGACGCTGTGTGTGGAGACGCTGTGTGTGAGACGCTGTTTACGGAGACGCTGTGTGTGAGACGCTGTGTGCGGATTCGGTGTGTGCGGAGACGCTGTGTGTGGAGACGCTGAGTGTGTGAGACGCTGTGTGTGAGACGTTGTGTGCGGAGACGATGTGTGTGGAGACGCTGTGTGTGAGACGCTGTGTGTGAGACGCTGTGTGTGGAGACGCTGTGTGTGAGACGCTGTGTGGAGACGCTGTGTGTGAGACGCTGTGTGTGAGACGCTGTGTGCGGAGACGCTGTGTGTGGAGACGCTGTGTGTGAGACGCTGTGTGTGAGACGCTGTGTGTGGAGACGCTGTGTGTGAGACGCTGTGTGTGAGACGCTGTGTGCGGAGACGCTGTGTGTGAGACGCTGTGTGCGTAGTCGCTGTTTGCGGAGACGCTGTGTGTGAGACGCTGTGTGTGAGACGCTGTGTGCGGAGACGCTGTGTGCGGAGACGCTGTGTGTGGAGACGCTGTGTGGAGATGCTGTGTGTGAGACGCTGTGTGTGGAGACACTGTGTGTGGAGACGCTGTGTGGAGATGCTGTGTGTGGAGACGCTGTGTGGAGATGCTGTGTGTGGAGACGCTGTGTGTGGAGACGCTGTGTGGAGATGCTGTGTGTGGAGACGCTGTGTGTGGAGACGCTGTGTGTGAGACGCTGTGTGCGGAGACGCTGTGTGCGGAGACGCTGTGTGTGAGACGCTGTGTGTGGAGACGCTGTGAGTGAGACGCTGTGTGTGGAGATGCTGTGTGTGGAGTCGCTGTGTGTAGAGACGCTGTGTGTGGAGACGCTGTGTGTGAGACGCTGTGTGGGGAGATGCTGTGTGTGAGGTGCTGTGTGTGAAGACGCTGTGTGTGGAGACGCTGTGTGTGGAGACGCTGTGTGTCAGACGCTGTGTGTGAAGACGCTGTGTGTGATACGCTGTGTGTGAGATGCTGTGTGTGAGACGCTGTGTGTGGAGACGCTGTGTGTGGAGACGCTGTGTGTGGAGTCGCTGTGTGTGAGACGCTGTGTGTGGAGACGCTGTGTGTGAGACGCTGTGTGTAGAGACGCTGTGTGTGAGACGCTGTGTGCGGAGACGCTGTGTGTGAGACGCTGTGTGCGGATTCGGTGTGTGCGGAGACGCTGTGTGTGGAGACGCTGAGTGTGTGAGACGCTGTGTGTGAGACGCTGTGTGCGGAGACGCTGTGTGTGGAGACGCTGTGTGTGAGACGCTGTGTGTGAGACGCTGTGTGTGGAGACGCTGTGTGTGAGACGCTGTGTGGAGACGCTGTGTGTGAGACGCTGTGTGCGGAGACGCTGTGTGTGAGACGCTGTGTGCGTAGTCGCTGTGTGTGGAGTCGCTGTGTGTGGAGACGCTGTGTGTGGAGACGCTGTGTGCGGAGACGCTGTGTGTGGAGACGCTGTGTGCGGAGACGCTGTGTGCGGAGACGCTGTGTGTGAGACGCTGTGTGTGGAGTCGCTGTGTGTGAGACACTGTGTGTGAGATGCTGTGTGTGGAGACGCTGTGAGTGAGACGCTGTGTGTGGAGATGCTGTGTGTGGAGTCGCTGTGTGTGAGACGCTGTGTGTGAGACGCTGTGTGTGGAGTCGCTGTGTGTGAGACGCTGTGTGGGGAGATGCTGTGTGTGGAAACGCTGTGTGTCAGACGCTGTGTGTGAAGACGCTGTGTGTGGAGACGCTGTGTGTGAGACGCTGTTTACGGAGACGCTGTGTGTGAGACGCTGTGTGCGGATTCGGTGTGTGCGGAGACGCTGTGTGTGGAGACGCTGAGTGTGTGAGACGCTGTGTGTGAGACGTTGTGTGCGGAGACGATGTGTGTGGAGACGCTGTGTGTGAGACGCTGTGTGTGAGACGCTGTGTGTGGAGACGCTGTGTGTGAGACGCTGTGTGGAGACGCTGTGTGTGAGACGCTGTGTGTGAGACGCTGTGTGCGGAGACGCTGTGTGTGGAGACGCTGTGTGTGAGACGCTGTGTGTGAGACGCTGTGTGTGGAGACGCTGTGTGTGAGACGCTGTGTGTGAGACGCTGTGTGCGGAGACGCTGTGTGTGAGACGCTGTGTGCGTAGTCGCTGTTTGCGGAGACGCTGTGTGTGAGACGCTGTGTGTGAGACGCTGTGTGCGGAGACGCTGTGTGCGGAGACGCTGTGTGTGGAGACGCTGTGTGGAGATGCTGTGTGTGAGACGCTGTGTGTGGAGACACTGTGTGTGGAGACGCTGTGTGGAGATGCTGTGTGTGGAGACGCTGTGTGGAGATGCTGTGTGTGGAGACGCTGTGTGTGGAGACGCTGTGTGGAGATGCTGTGTGTGGAGACGCTGTGTGTGGAGACGCTGTGTGTGAGACGCTGTGTGCGGAGACGCTGTGTGCGGAGTCGCTGTGTGCGGAGATGCTGTGTGTGAGACGCTGTGTGTGAGACGCTGTGTGCGGAGACGCTGTGTGTGGAGACGCTGTGTGGAGACGCTGTGTGTGGATTCGGTGTGTGCGGAGACGCTGTGTGTGGAGACGCTGAGTGTGTGAGACGCTGTGTGTGAGACGCTGTGTGCGGAGACGCTGTGTGTGGAGACGCTGTGTGTGAGACGCTGTGTGTGAGACGCTGTGTGTGGAGACGCTGTGTGTGAGACGCTGTGTGGAGACGCTGTGTGTGAGACGCTGTGTGTGAGACGCTGTGTGCGGAGACGCTGTGTGTGGAGACGCTGTGTGTGAGACGCTGTGTGTGAGACGCTGTGTGTGGAGACGCTGTGTGTGAGACGCTGTGTGTGAGACGCTGTGTGCGGAGACGCTGTGTGTGAGACGCTGTGTGCGTAGTCGCTGTGTGCGGAGACGCTGTGTGTGAGACGCTGTGTGTGAGACGCTGTGTGCGGAGACGCTGTGTGTGGAGACGCTGTGTGTGGAGACGCTGTGTGGAGATGCTGTGTGTGGAGACGCTGTGTGTGAGACGCTGTGTGTGGAGACGCTGTGTGTGGAGACGCTGTGTGGAGATGCTGTGTGTGGAGACGCTGTGTGGAGATGCTGTGTGTGGAGACGCTGTGTGTGGAGACGCTGTGTGGAGATGCTGTGTGTGGAGACGCTGTGTGTGGAGACGCTGTGTGGAGACTCTGTGTGTGAGACGCTGTGTGTGAGACGCTGTGTGCGGAGACGCTGTGTGTGGAGACGCTGTGTGTGAGACGCTGTGTGTGAGACGCTGTGTGTGGAGACGCTGTGTGTGAGACGCTGTGTGTGAGACGCTGTGTGCGGAGACGCTGTGTGTGAGACGCTGTGTGCGTAGTCGCTGTTTGCGAAGACGCTGTGTGTGAGACGCTGTGTGTGAGACGCTGTGTGCGGAGACGCTGTGTGTGGAGACGCTGTGTGTGGAGACGCTGTGTGGAGATGCTGTGTGTGAGACGCTGTGTGTGGAGACACTATGTGTGGAGACGCTGTGTGGAGATGCTGTGTGTGGAGACGCTGTGTGGAGATGCTGTGTGTGGAGACGCTGTGTGTGGAGACGCTGTGTGGAGATGCTGTGTGTGGAGACGCTGTGTGTGGAGACGCTGTGTGTGAGACGCTGTGTGCGGAGACGCTGTGTGCGGAGTCGCTGTGTGCGGAGATGCTGTGTGTGAGACGCTGTGTGTGAGACGCTGTGTGCGGAGACGCTGTGTGTGGAGACGCTGTGTGGAGACGCTGTGTGTGGATTCGGTGTGTGCGGAGACGCTGTGTGTGGAGACGCTGAGTGTTTGAGACGCTGTGTGTGAGACGCTGTGTGCGGAGACGCTGTGTGTGGAGACGCTGTGTGTGAGACGCTGTGTGTGAGACGCTGTGTGTGGAGACGCTGTGTGTGAGACGCTGTGTGGAGACGCTGTGTGTGAGACACTGTGTGTGAGACGCTGTGTGCGGAGACGCTGTGTGTGGAGACGCTGTGTGTGAGACTCTGTGTGTGAGACGCTGTGTGTGGAGACGCTGTGTGTGAGACGCTGTGTGTGAGACGCTGTGTGCGGAGACGCTGTGTGTGAGACGCTGTGTGCGTAGTCGCTGTGTGCGGAGACGCTGTGTGTGAGACGCTGTGTGTGAGACGCTGTGTGCGGAGACGCTGTGTGTGGAGACGCTGTGTGTGGAGACGCTGTGTGGAGATGCTGTGTGTGGAGACGCTGTGTGTGAGACGCTGTGTGTGGAGACGCTGTGTGTGGAGACGCTGTGTGGAGATGCTGTGTGTGGAGACGCTGTGTGTGGAGACGCTGTGTGGAGATGCTGTGTGTGGAGACGCTGTGTGTGGAGACGCTGTGTGTGAGACGCTGTGTGCGGAGACGCTGTGTGCGGAGTCGCTGTGTGCGGAGATGCTGTGTGTGAGACGCTGTGTGTGAGACGCTGTGTGCGGAGACGCTTTGTGTGGAGACGCTGTGTGGAGACGCTGTGTGTGGAGACGCTGTGTGTGAGACGCTGTGTGCGGAGACGCTGTGTGCGGAGTCGCTGTGTGCGGAGATGCTGTGTGTGAGACGCTGTGTGTGAGACGCTGTGTGTGGAGACGCTGTGTGTGAGACGCTGTGTGTGAGACGCTGTGTGTGGAGACGCTGTGTGGAGACGCTGTGTGTGGAGACGCTGTGTGTGAGACACTGTGTGTGAGACGCTGTGTGGAGACGCTGTGTGTGGAGACGCTGTGTGTGAGATGCTGTGTGCGGAGACGCTGTGTGTGAGACGCTGTGTGCGGAGACGCTGTGTGCGGAGTCGCTGTGTGTGGAGACGCTGTGTGTGAGACGCTGTGTGTGGAGACGCTGTGTGCGAGACGCTGTGCGTGGAGTCGCTGTGCGTGAGATGCTGTGTGTGAGACGCTGTGTGGAGACGCTGTGTGTGAGACGCTGTGTGTGGAGACGCTGTGTGCGGAGACGCTGTGTGCGGAGACGCTGTGTGTGGAGACGCTGTGTGTGTAGACGCTAAGAGACACTGTGTGTGGAGACGCTGTGTGTGGAGACGCTGTGTGTGAGACGCTGTGTGTGTGACGCTATGTGCGGAGACGCTGTGTGTGAGACGCTGTGTGGGTAGACGCTAAGAGACGCTGTGTGTGGAGACGCTGTGTGTGAGACGCTGTGTGCGGTGACGCTGTGTGTGAGACGCTGTGTGTGTAGACGCTAAGAGACGCTGTGTGTGAGACGCTGTGTGTGTGACGCTATGTGCTTAGACGCTGTGTGTGAGACACTGTGTGTGTAGACGCTAAGAGACACTGTGTGTGGAGACGCTGTGTGTGAGACGCTGTGTGTGGAGTCGCTGTGTGTGGAGTCGCTGTGTGTGGAGACGCTGTGTGTGGAGACGCTGTGTGTGGAGCCGCTGTGTGTGGAGTCACTGTGTGTGGAGACGCTGTGTGTGGAGATGCTGTGCGTGAGACGCTGTGTGCGGAGACGCTGTGTGTGGAGACGCTGTGTGTGAGACGCTGTGTGTGAGACGCTGTGTGTGAGATTCTGTGTGTGAGGTGCTCGCTAACAGCACTTGCCCCTACAGTCTGTTAAGGCTATACGGGGGATCTTTGTTGTGAGATGCTGTGTGTGGAGACGCTGTGTGTGGAGACGCTGTGTGTGAGACGCTGTGTGTGGAGACGCTGTGTGTGGAGACGCTGTTTGTGGAGACGCTGTGTGGAGATGCTGTGTGTGGAGACGCTGTGTGTGAGACGCTGTGTGTGGAGACGCTGTGTGTGGAGACGCTGTGTGGAGATGCTGTGTGTGGAGACGCTGTGTGGAGATGCTGTGTGTGGAGACGCTGTGTGTGGAGACGCTGTGTGGAGATGCTGTGTGGAGACGCTGTGTGTGGAGACGCTGTGTGTGAGACGCTGTGTGTGGAGACGCTGTGTGCGAGACGCTGTGCGTGGAGTCGCTGTGCGTGAGACGCTGTGTGTGAGACGCTGTGTGGAGACGCTGTGTGTGAGACGCTGTGTGTGGAGACGCTGTGTGCGGAGACGCTGTGTGCGGAGACGCTGTGTGTGGAGACGCTGTGTGTGGAGACTCTGTGTGCGGAGACGCTGTGTGCGAGACGCTGTGCGTGGAGTCGCTGTGCGTGGAGACACTGTGTGCGGAGACGCTGTGTGTGTGACACTGTGTGTGTGACGCTATGTGCGGAGACGTTGTGTGTGAGACGCTGTGTGTGTAGACGCTAAGAGATGCTGTGTGTGGAGAAGCTGTGTGAGACGCTGTGTGTGTGACGCTATGTGCGGAGACGCTTTGTGTGAGACGCTGTGTGTGTAGACGCTAAGAGACGCTGTGTGTGGAGACGCTGTGTGTGAGACGCTGTGTGCGGTGACGCTGTGTGTGAGACGCTGTGTGTGTAGACGCTAAGAGACGCTGTGTGTGAGACGCTGTGTGTGTGACGCTATGTGCTTAGACGCTGTGTGTGAGACGCTGTGTGTGTAGACGCTAAGAGACACTGTGTGTGGAGACGCTGTGTGCGGAGACGCTGTGTGCGGAGACGCTGTGTGTGGAGACGCTGTGTGTGGAGACTCTGTGTGCGGAGACGCTGTGTGCAAGACACTGTGCGTGGAGTCACTGTGCGTGGAGACACTGTGTGCGGAGACGCTGTGTGTGTGACCCTGTGTGTGTGACGCTATGTGCGGAGACGCTGTGTGTGAGACGCTGTGTGTGTAGACGCTAAGAGACGCTGTGTGTGGAGACGCTGTGTGTGAGACGCTGTGTGTGTGTCGCTATGTGCGGAGACGCTGTGTGTGAGACGCTGTGTGGGTAGACGCTAAGAGACGCTGTGTGTGGAGACGCTGTGTGTGAGACGCTGTGTGCGGTGACGCTGTGTGTGAGACGCTGTGTGTGTAGACGCTAAGAGACGCTGTGTGTGAGACGCTGTGTGTGTGACGCTATGTGCTTAGACGCTGTGTGTGAGACGCTGTGTGTGTAGACGCTAAGAGACACTGTGTGTGGAGACGCTGTGTGTGAGACGCTGTGTGCGGTGACGCTGTGTGTGGAGACGCTGTGTGCGGTGACGCTGTGTGTGGACTCGCTGTGTGTGGAGTCACTGTGTGTGGAGACGCTGTGTGTGGAGACGCTGTGTGTGGAGTCGCTGTGTGTGGAGTCGCTGTGTGTGGAGTCACTGTGTGTGGAGACGCTGTGTGTGGAGATGCTGTGTGTGAGACGCTGTGTGCAGAGACGCTGTGTGTGGAGACGCTGTGTGTGAGACGCTGTGTGTGAGACGCTGTGTGTGAGATGCTGTGTGTGAGATGCTGTGTGTGGAGACGCTGTGTGTGGAGACGCTGTGTGTGAGACGCTGTGTGCGGAGACGCTGTGTGTGGAGACGCTGTGTGTGGAGACGCTGTGTGGAGATGATGTGTGTGGAGACGCTGTGTGTGAGACGCTGTGTGTGGAGACGCTGTGTGTCGAGACGCTGTGTGGAGATGCTGTGTGTGGAGACGCTGTGTGGAGATGCTGTGTGTGGAGACGCTGTGTGTGGAGACGCTGTGTGGAGATGCTGTGTGTGGAGACGCTGTGTGTGGAGACGCTGTGTGTGAGATGCTGTGTGTGAGACGCTGTGTGTGAGACGCTGTGTGCGGAGACGCTGTGTGTGGAGACGCTGTGTGGAGACGCTGTGTGTGGAGACGCTGTGTGTGAGACGCTGTGTGCGGAGACGCTGTGTACGGAGTCGCTGTGTGCGGAGATGCTGTGTGTGAGACGCTGTGTGTGAGACGCTGTGTGTGGAGACGCTGTGTGTGAGACGCTGTGTGTGAGACGCTGTGTGTGGAGACGCTGTGTGGAGACGCTGTGTGTGGAGACGCTGTGTGTGAGACGCTGTGTGTGAGACGCTGTGTGGAGACGCTGTGTGTGGAGACGCTGTGTGTGAGATGCTGTGTGCGGAGACGCTGTGTGTGAGACGCTGTGTGCGGAGACGCTGTGTGCGGAGTCGCTGTATGTGGGGACGCTGTGTGTGAGACGCTGTGTGTGGAGACGCTGTGTGCGAGACGCTGTGCGTGGAGTCGCTGTGCGTGAGACGCTGTGTGTGAGACGCTGTGTGGAGACGCTGTGTGTGAGACGCTGTGTGTGGAGACGCTGTGTGCGGAGACGCTGTGTGCGGAGACGCTGTGTGTGGAGACGCTGTGTGTGGAGACTCTGTGTGCGGAGACGCTGTGTGCGAGACGCTGTGCGTGGAGTCGCTATGCGTGGAGACACTGTGTGCGGAGACGCTGTGTGTGTGACGCTGTGTGTGTGACGCTATGTGCGGAGACGCTGTGTGTGAGACGCTGTGTGTGTAGACGCTAAGAGACTCTGTGTGTGGAGAAGCTGTGTGTGAGACGCTGTGTGTGAGACGCTGTGTGTGTAGACGCTAAGAGACGCTGTGTGTGAGACGCTGTGTGTGTGACGCTATGTGCTTAGACGCTGTGTGTGAGACGCTGTGTGTGTAGACGCTAAGAGACACTGTGTGTGGAGACGCTGTGTGCGGAGACGCTGTGTGCGGAGACGCTGTGTGTGGAGACGCTGTGTGTGGAGACTCTGTGTGCGGAGACGCTGTGTGCGAGACACTGTGCGTGGAGTCGCTGTGCGTGGAGACACTGTGTGCGGAGACGCTGTGTGTGTGACGCTGTGTGTGTGACGCTATGTGCGGAGACGCTGTGTGTGAGACGCTGTGTGTGTAGACGCTAAGAGACGCTGTGTGTGGAGACGCTGTGTGTGAGACGCTGTGTGTGTGACGCTATGTGCGGAGACGCTGTGTGTGAGACGCTGTGTGGGTAGACGCTAAGAGACGCTGTGTGTGAGACGCTGTGTGCGGTGACGCTGTGTGTGAGACGCTGTGTGTGTAGAAGCTAAGAGACGCTGTGTGTGAGACGCTGTGTGTGTGACGCTATGTGCTTAGACGCTGTGTGTGAGACGCTGTGTGTGTAGACGCTAAGAGACACTGTGTGTGGAGACGCTGTGTGTGAGACGCTGTGTGCGGTGACGCTGTGTGTGGAGACGCTGTGTGCGGTGACGCTGTGTGTGGAGTCGCTGTGTGTGGAGTCACTGTGTGTGGAGACGCTGTGTGTGGAGACTCTGTGTGTGGAGTCGCTGTGTGTGGAGTCGCTGTGTGTGGAGTCACTGTGTGTGGAGACGCTGTGTGTGGAGATGCTGTGTGTGAGACGCTGTGTGCGGAGACGCTGTGTGTGGAGACGCTGTGTGTGAGACGCTGTGTGTGAGACGCTGTGTGTGAGATGCTGTGTGTGAGATGCTGTGTGTGGAGACGCTGTGTGTGGAGACGCTGTGTGTGAGACGCTGTGTGTGGAGTCGCTGTGTGTGGAGACGCTGTGTGGAGACGCTGTGTGCGGAGACGCTGTGTGCGGAGACACTGTGTGTGAGACGCTGTGTGTGAAGACGCTGTGTGTGAGACGCTGTGTGTGGAGACGCTGTGTGTTGAGACGCTGTGTGTGAGACGCTGTGTGTGGAGTCACTGTGTGTGGAGACGCTGTGTGGAGACGCTGTGTGCGGAGACGCTGTGTGCGGAGACACTGTGTGTGGAGACGCTGTGTGTGAGACGCTGTGTGTGGAGACGCTGTGTGTGGAGACGCTGTGTGTGAGACGCTGTGTGTGGAGTCGCTGTGTGTGGAGACGCTGTGCGGAGACGCTGTGTGCGGAGACGCTGTGTGTGGAGACGCTGTGTGTGGAGACTCTGTGTGCGGAGACGCTGTGTGCAAGACACTGTGCGTGGAGTCGCTGTGTGTGGAGACACTGTGCGGAGACGCTGTGTGTGTGACGCTGTGTGTGTGACGCTATGTGCGGAGACGCTGTGTGTGAGACGCTGTCTGTGTAGACGCTAAGAGACGCTGTGTGTGGAGACGCTGTGTGTGAGACGCTGTGTGTGTGACGCTATGTGCGGAGACGCTGTGTGTGAGACGCTGTGTGGGTAGACGCTAAGAGACGCTGTGTGTGGAGACGCTGTGTGTGAGACGCTGTGTGCGGTGACGCTGTGTGTGAGACGCTGTGTGTGTAGACGCTAAGAGACGCTGTGTGTGAGACGCTGTGTGTGTGACGCTATGTGCTTAGACGCTGTGAGTGAGACGCTGTGTGTGTAGACGCTAAGAGACACTGTGTGTGGAGACGCTGTGTGTGAGACGCTGTGTGCGGTGACGCTGTGTGTGGAGACGCTGTGTGCGGTGACGCTGTGTGTGGAGCCGCTGTGTGTGGAGTCACTGTGTGTGGAGACGCTGTGTGTGGAGACGCTGTGTGTGGAGTCGCTGTGTGTGGAGTCGCTGTGTGTGGAGTCACTGTGTGTGGAGACGCTGTGTGTGGAGATGCTGTGTGTGAGACGCTGTGTGCAGAGACGCTGTGTGTGGAGACGCTGTGTGTGAGACGCTGTGTGTGAGACGCTGTGTGTGAGATGCTGTGTGTGAGATGCTGTGTGTGGAGACGCTGTGTGTGGAGACGCTGTGTGTGAGACGCTGTGTGCGGAGACGCTGTGTGTGGAGACGCTGTGTGTGGAGACGCTGTGTGGAGATGATGTGTGTGGAGACGCTGTGTGTGAGACGCTGTGTGTGGAGACGCTGTTTGTGGAGACGCTGTGTGGAGATGCTGTGTGTGGAGACGCTGTGTGGAGATGCTGTGTGTGGAGACGCTGTGTGTGGAGACGCTGTGTGGAGATGCTGTGTGTGGAGACGCTGTGTGTGGAGACGCTGTGTGTGAGATGCTGTGTGTGAGACGCTGTGTGCGGAGACGCTGTGTGCGGAGTCGCTGTGTGCGGAGATGCTGTGTGTGAGACGCTGTGTGTGAGACGCTGTGTGTGGAGACGCTGTGTGTGAGACGCTGTGTGTGAGACGCTGTGTGTGGAGACGCTGTGTGGAGACGCTGTGTGTGGAGACGCTGTGTGTGAGACGCTGTGTGTGAGACGCTGTGTGGAGACGCTGTGTGTGGAGACGCTGTGTGTGAGATGCTGTGTGCGGAGACGCTGTGTGTGAGACGCTGTGTGCGGAGACGCTGTGTGCAGAGTCGCTGTATTTCGGGACGCTGTGTGTGAGACGCTGTGTGTGGAGACGCTGTGTGCGAGACGCTGTGCGTGGAGTCGCTGTGCGTGAGACGCTGTGTGTGAGACGCTGTGTGGAGACGCTGTGTGTGAGACGCTGTGTGTGGAGACGCTGTGTGCGGAGACGCTGTGTGCGGAGACGCTGTGTGTGGAGACGCTGTGTGTGGAGACTCTGTGTGCGGAGACGCTGTGTGCGAGACGCTGTGCGTGGAGTCGCTATGCGTGGAGACACTGTGTGCGGAGACGCTGTGTGTGTGACGCTGTGTGTGTGATGCTATGTGCGGAGACGCTGTGTGTGAGACGCTGTGTGTGTAGACGCTAAGAGACGCTGTGTGTGGAGAAGCTGTGTGTGAGACGCTGTGTGTGTGACGCTATGTGCGGAGACGCTGTGTGTGAGACGCTGTGTGTGTAGACGCTAAGAGACGCTGTGTGTGGAGACGCTGTGCGTGAGACACTGTGTGCGGTGACGCTGTGTGTGAGACACTGTGTGTGTAGACGCTAAGAGACGCTGTGTGTGAGACGCTGTGTGTGTGACGCTATGTGCTTAGACGCTGTGTGTGAGACGCTGTGTGTGTAGACGCTAAGAGACACTGTGTGTGGAGACGCTGTGTGCGGAGACGCTGTGTGCGGAGACGCTGTGTGTGGAGACGCTGTGTGTGGAGACTCTGTGTGCGGAGACGCTGTGTGCGAGACACTGTGCGTGGAGTCGCTGTGCGTGGAGACACTGTGTGCGGAGACGCTGTGTGTGTGACGCTGTGTGTGTGACGCTATGTGCGGAGACGCTGTGTGTGAGACGCTGTGTGTGTAGACGCTAAGAGACGCTGTGTGTGGAGACGCTGTGTGTGAGACGCTGTGTGTGTGACGCTATGTGCGGAGACGCTGTGTGTGAGACGCTGTGTGGGTAGACGCTAAGAGACGCTGTGTGTGGAGACGCTGTGTGTGAGACGCTGTGTGCGGTGACGCTGTGTGTGAGACGCTGTGTGGGTAGACGCTAAGAGACGCTGTGTGTGGAGACGCTGTGTGTGAGACGCTGTGTGCGGTGACGCTGTGTGTGGAGACGCTGTGTGCGGTGACGCTGTGTGTGGAGTCGCTGTGTGTGGAGTCACTGTGTGTGGAGACGCTGTGTGTGGAGACTCTGTGTGTGGAGTCGCTGTGTGTGGAGTCGCTGTGTGTGGAGTCACTGTGTGTGGAGACGCTGTGTGTGGAGATGCTGTGTGTGAGACGCTGTGTGCGGAGACGCTGTGTGTGGAGACGCTGTGTGTGAGACGCTGTGTGTGAGACGCTGTGTGTGAGATGCTGTGTGTGAGATGCTGTGTGTGGAGACGCTGTGTGTGGAGACGCTGTGTGTGAGACGCTGTGTGTGGAGTCGCTGTGTGTGGAGACGCTGTGTGGAGACGCTGTGTGCGGAGACGCTGTGTGCGGAGACACTGTGTGTGAGACGCTGTGTGTGAATACGCTGTGTGTGAGACGCTGTGTGTGGAGACGCTGTGTGTGGAGACGCTGTGTGTGAGACGCTGTGTGTGGAGTCGCTGTGTGTGGAGACGCTGTGTGGAGACGCTGTGTGCGGAGACGCTGTGTGCGGAGACACTGTGTGTGGAGACTCTGTGTGCGGAGACGCTGTGTGTGAGATGCTGTGTGTGGAGACGCTGTGTGTGGAGACGCTGTGTGTGAGACGCTGTGTGTGGAGTCGCTGTGTGTGGAGACGCTGTGCGGAGACGCTGTGTGCGGAGACGCTGTGTGTGGAGACGCTGTGTGTGGAGACTCTGTGTGCGGAGACGCTGTGTGCAAGACACTGTGCGTGGAGTCGCTGTGTGTGGAGACACTGTGCGGAGACGCTGTGTGTGTGACGCTGTGTGTGTGACGCTATGTGCGGAGACGCTGTGTGTGAGACGCTGTCTGTGTAGACGCTAAGAGACGCTGTGTGTGGAGACGCTGTGTGTGAGACGCTGTGTGTGTGACGCTATGTGCGGAGACGCTGTGTGTGAGACGCTGTGTGGGTAGACGCTAAGAGACGCTGTGTGTGGAGACGCTGTGTGTGAGACGCTGTGTGCGGTGACGCTGTGTGTGAGACGCTGTGTGTGTAGACGCTAAGAGACGCTGTGTGTGAGACGCTGTGTGTGTGACGCTATGTGCTTAGACGCTGTGAGTGAGACGCTGTGTGTGTAGACGCTAAGAGACACTGTGTGTGGAGACGCTGTGTGTGAGACGCTGTGTGCGGTGACGCTGTGTGTGGAGACGCTGTGTGCGGTGACGCTGTGTGTGGAGCCGCTGTGTGTGGAGTCGCTGTGTGTGGAGACGCTGTGTGGAGACGCTGTGTGCGGAGACGCTGTGTGCGGAGACACTGTGTGTGAGACGCTGTGTGTGAAGACGCTGTGTGTGAGACGCTGTGTGTGGAGACGCTGTGTGTGGAGACGCTGTGTGTGAGACGCTGTGTGTGGAGTCGCTGTGTGTGGAGACGCTGTGTGGAGACGCTGTGTGCGGAGACGCTGTGTGCGGAGACACTGTGTGTGGAGACTCTGTGTGCGGAGACGCTGTGTGTGAGATGCTGTGTGTGGAGACGCTGTGTGTGGAGACGCTGTGTGTGAGACGCTGTGTGTGGAGTCGCTGTGTGTGGAGACGCTGTGCGGAGACGCTGTGTGCGGAGACGCTGTGTGTGGAGACGCTGTGTGTGGAGACTCTGTGTGCGGAGACGCTGTGTGCAAGACACTGTGCGTGGAGTCGCTGTGTGTGGAGACACTGTGCGGAGACGCTGTGTGTGTGACGCTGTGTGTGTGACGCTATGTGCGGAGACGCTGTGTGTGAGACGCTGTCTGTGTAGACGCTAAGAGACGCTGTGTGTGGAGACGCTGTGTGTGAGACGCTGTGTGTGTGACGCTATGTGCGGAGACGCTGTGTGTGAGACGCTGTGTGGGTAGACGCTAAGAGACGCTGTGTGTGGAGACGCTGTGTGTGAGACGCTGTGTGCGGTGACGCTGTGTGTGAGACGCTGTGTGTGTAGACGCTAAGAGACGCTGTGTGTGAGACGCTGTGTGTGTGACGCTATGTGCTTAGACGCTGTGAGTGAGACGCTGTGTGTGTAGACGCTAAGAGACACTGTGTGTGGAGACGCTGTGTGTGAGACGCTGTGTGCGGTGACGCTGTGTGTGGAGACGCTGTGTGCGGTGACGCTGTGTGTGGAGCCGCTGTGTGTGGAGTCACTGTGTGTGGAGACGCTGTGTGTGGAGACGCTGTGTGTGGAGTCGCTGTGTGTGGAGTCGCTGTGTGTGGAGTCACTGTGTGTGGAGACGCTGTGTGTGGAGATGCTGTGTGTGAGACGCTGTGTGCAGAGACGCTGTGTGTGGAGACGCTGTGTGTGAGATGCTGTGTGTGAGACCCTGTGTGTGAGATGCTGTGTGTGAGATGCTGTGTGTGGAGACGCTGTGTGTGGAGACGCTGTGTGTGAGACGCTGTGTGCGGAGACGCTGTGTGTGGAGACGCTGTGTGTGGAGACGCTGTGTGGAGATGATGTGTGTGGAGACGCTGTGTGTGAGACGCTGTGTGTGGAGACGCTGTTTGTGGAGACGCTGTGTGGAGATCCTGTGTGTGGAGACGCTGTGTGGAGATGCTGTGTGTGGAGACGCTGTGTGTGGAGACGCTGTGTGGAGATGCTGTGTGTGGAGACGCTGTGTGTGGAGACGCTGTGTGTGAGATGCTGTGTGTGAGACGCTGTGTGCGGAGACGCTGTGTGCGGAGTCGCTGTGTGCGGAGATGCTGTGTGTGAGACGCTGTGTGTGAGACGCTGTGTGTGGAGACGCTGTGTGTGAGACGCTGTGTGTGAGACGCTGTGTGTGGAGACGCTGTGTGGAGACGCTGTGTGTGGAGACGCTGTGTGTGAGACGCTGTGTGTGAGACGCTGTGTGGAGATGCTGTGTGTGGAGACGCTGTGTGTGAGATGCTGTGTGCGGAGACGCTGTGTGTGAGACGCTGTGTGCGGAGACGCTGTGTGCGGAGTCGCTGTATGTGGGGACGCTGTGTGTGAGACGCTGTGTGTGGAGACGCTGTGTGCGAGACGCTGTGCGTGGAGTCGCTGTGCGTGAGACGCTGTGTGTGAGACGCTGTGTGGAGACGCTGTGTGTGAGACGCTGTGTGTGGAGACGCTGTGTGCGGAGACGCTGTGTGCGGAGACGCTGTGTGTGGAGACGCTGTGTGTGGAGACTCTGTGTGCGGAGACGCTGTGTGCGAGACGCTGTGCGTGGAGTCGCTATGCGTGGAGACACTGTGTGCGGAGACGCTGTGTGTGTGACGCTGTGTGTGTGACGCTATGTGCGGAGACGCTGTGTGTGAGACGCTGTGTGTGTAGACGCTAAGAGACGCTGTGTGTGGAGAAGCTGTGTGTGAGACGCTGTGTGTGTGATGCTATGTGTTTAGACGCTGTGTGTGAGACGCTGTGTGTGTAGACGCTAAGAGACACTGTGTGTGGAGACGCTGTGTGTGAGACGCTGTGTGCGGTGACGCTGTGTGTGGAGACGCTGTGTGCGGTGACGCTGTGTGTGGAGTCGCTGTGTGTGGAGTCACTGTGTGTGGAGACGCTGTGTGTGGAGACTCTGTGTGTGGAGTCGCTGTGTGTGGAGTCGCTGTGTGTGGAGTCACTGTGTGTGGAGACGCTGTGTGTGGAGATGCTGTGTGTGAGACGCTGTGTGCGGAGACGCTGTGTGTGGAGACGCTGTGTGTGAGACGCTGTGTGTGAGACGCTGTGTGTGAGATGCTGTGTGTGAGATGCTGTGTGTGGAGACGCTGTGTGTGGAGACGCTGTGTGTGAGACGCTGTGTGTGGAGTCGCTGTGTGTGAAGACGCTGTGTGGAGACGCTGTGTGCAAAGACGCTGTGTGCGGAGACACTGTGTGTGAGACGCTGTGTGTGAAGACGCTGTGTGTGAGACGCTGTGTGTGGAGACGCTGTGTGTGGAGACGCTGTGTGTGAGACGCTGTGTGTGGAGTCGCTGTGTGTGGAGACGCTGTGTGGAGAGGCTGTGTGCGGAGACGCTGTGTGCGGAGACACTGTGTGTGGAGACTCTGTGTGCGGAGACGCTGTGTGTGAGACGCTGTGTGTGGAGACGCTGTGTGTGGAGACGCTGTGTGTGAGACGCTGTGTGTGGAGTCGCTGTGTGTGGAGACGCTGTGCGGAGACGCTGTGTGCGGAGACGCTGTGTGTGGAGACGCTGTGTGTGGAGACTCTGTGTGCGGAGACGCTGTGTGCAAGACACTGTGCGTGGAGTCGCTGTGTGTGGAGACACTGTGCGGAGACGCTGTGTGTGTGACGCTGTGTGTGTGACGCTATGTGCGGAGACGCTGTGTGTGAGACGCTGTCTGTGTAGACGCTAAGAGACGCTGTGTGTGGAGACGCTGTGTGTGAGACGCTGTGTGTGTGACGCTATGTGCGGAGACGCTGTGTGTGAGACGCTGTGTGGGTAGACGCTAAGAGACGCTGTGTGTGGAGACGCTGTGTGTGAGACGCTGTGTGCGGTGACGCTGTGTGTGAGACGCTGTGTGTGTAGACGCTAAGAGACGCTGTGTGTGAGACGCTGTGTGTGTGACGCTATGTGCTTAGACGCTGTGAGTGAGACGCTGTGTGTGTAGACGCTAAGAGACACTGTGTGTGGAGACGCTGTGTGTGAGACGCTGTGTGCGGTGACGCTGTGTGTGGAGACGCTGTGTGCGGTGACGCTGTGTGTGGAGCCGCTGTGTGTGGAGTCACTGTGTGTGGAGACGCTGTGTGTGGAGACGCTGTGTGTGGAGTCGCTGTGTGTGGAGTCGCTGTGTGTGGAGTCACTGTGTGTGGAGACGCTGTGTGTGGAGATGCTGTGTGTGAGACGCTGTGTGCAGAGACGCTGTGTGTGGAGACGCTGTGTGTGAGACGCTGTGTGTGAGACGCTGTGTGTGAGATGCTGTGTGTGAGATGCTGTGTGTGGAGACGCTGTGTGTGGAGACGCTGTGTGTGAGACGCTGTGTGCGGAGACGCTGTGTGTGGAGACGCTGTGTGTGGAGACGCTGTGTGGAGATGATGTGTGTGGAGACGCTGTGTGTGAGACGCTGTGTGTGGAGACGCTGTTTGTGGAGACGCTGTGTGGAGATGCTGTGTGTGGAGACGCTGTGTGGAGATGCTGTGTGTGGAGACGCTGTGTGTGGAGACGCTGTGTGGAGATGCTGTGTGTGGAGACGCTGTGTGTGGAGACGCTGTGTGTGAGATGCTGTGTGTGAGACGCTGTGTGCGGAGACGCTGTGTGCGGAGTCGCTGTGTGCGGAGATGCTGTGTGTGAGACGCTGTGTGTGAGACGCTGTGTGTGGAGACGCTGTGTGTGAGACGCTGTGTGTGAGACGCTGTGTGTGGAGACGCTGTGTGGAGACGCTGTGTGTGGAGACGCTGTGTGTGAGACGCTGTGTGTGAGACGCTGTGTGGAGACGCTGTGTGTGGAGACGCTGTGTGTGAGATGCTGTGTGCGGAGACGCTGTGTGTGAGATGCTGTGTGCGGAGACGCTGTGTGCGGAGTCGCTGTATGTGGGGACGCTGTGTGTGAGACGCTGTGTGTGGAGACGCTGTGTGCGAGACGCTGTGCGTGGAGTCGCTGTGCGTGAGACGCTGTGTGTGAGACGCTGTGTGGAGACGCTGTGTGTGAGACGCTGTGTGTGGAGACGCTGTGTGCGGAGACGCTGTGTGCGGAGACGCTGTGTGTGGAGACGCTGTGTGTGGAGACTCTGTGTGCGGAGACGCTGTGTGCGAGACGCTGTGCGTGGAGTCGCTATGCGTGGAGACACTGTGTGCGGAGACGCTGTGTGTGTGACGCTGTGTGTGTGACGCTATGTGTGGAGACGCTGTGTGTGAGACGCTGTGTGTGTAGACGCTAAGAGACGCTGTGTGTGGAGTAGCTGTGTGTGAGACACTGTGTGTGTGACGCTATGTGCGGAGACGCTGTGTGTGAGACGCTGTGTGTGTAGACGCTAAGAGACGCTGTGTGTGGAGACGCTGTGCGTGAGACACTGTGTGCGGTGACGCTGTGTGTGAGACGCTGTGTGTGTAGACGCTAAGAGACGCTGTGTGTGAGACGCTGTGTGTGTGACGCTATGTGCTTAGACGCTGTGTGTGAGACGCTCTGTGTGTAGACGCTAAGAGACACTGTGTGTGGAGACGCTGTGTGCGGAGACGCTGTGTGCGGAGACGCTGTGTGTGGAGACGCTGTGTGTGGAGACTCTGTGTGCGGAGACGCTGTGTGCGAGACACTGTGCGTGGAGTCGCTGTGCGTGGAGACACTGTGTGCGGAGACGCTGTGTGTGTGACGCTGTGTGTGTGACGCTATGTGCGGAGACGCTGTGTGTGAGACGCTGTGTGTGTAGACGCTATGAGACGCTGTGTGTGGAGACGCTGTGTGTGAGACGCTGTGTGTGTGACGCTATGTGCGGAGACGCTGTGTGTGAGACGCTGTGTGGGTAGACGCTAAGAGACGCTGTGTGTGGAGACGCTGTGTGTGAGACGCTGTGTGCGATGACGCTGTGTGTGAGACGCTGTGTGTGTAGAAGCTAAGAGACGCTGTGTGTGAGACGCTGTGTGTGTGACGCTATGTGCTTAGACGCTGTGTGTGAGACGCTGTGTGTGTAGACGCTAAGAGACACTGTGTGTGGAGACGCTGTGTGTGAGACGCTGTGTGCGGTGACGCTGTGTGTGGAGACGCTGTGTGCGGTGACGCTGTGTGTGGAGTCGCTGTGTGTGGAGTCACTGTGTGTGGAGACGCTGTGTGTGGAGACTCTGTGTGTGGAGTCGCTGTGTGTGGAGTCGCTGTGTGTGGAGTCACTGTGTGTGGAGACGCTGTGTGTGGAGATGCTGTGTGTGAGACGCTGTGTGCGGAGACGCTGTGTGTGGAGACGCTGTGTGTGAGACGCTGTGTGTGAGACGCTGTGTGTGAGATGCTGTGTGTGAGATGCTGTGTGTGGAGACGCTGTGTGTGGAGACGCTGTGTGTGAGACGCTGTGTGTGGAGTCGCTGTGTGTGGAGACGCTGTGTGGAGACGCTGTGTGCGGAGACGCTGTGTGCGGAGACACTGTGTGTGAGACGCTGTGTGTGAAGACGCTGTGTGTGAGACGCTGTGTGTGGAGACGCTGTGTGTGGAGACGCTGTGTGTGAGACGCTGTGTGTGGAGTCGCTGTGTGCGGAGACGCTGTGTGGAGACGCTGTGTGCGGAGACGCTGTGTGCGGAGACACTGTGTGTGGAGACGCTGTGTGTGGAGTCGCTGTGTGTGGAGATGCTGTGTGCAGAGACGCTGTGTGTGGAGATGCTGTGTACGGAGACGCTGTGTGCGAGACACTGTGCATGGAGTCGCTGTGCGTGGAGACACTGTGTGTGGAGTCGCTGTGTGTGGAGATGCTGTGTGTGGAGATGCTGTGCGTGGAGACGCTGTGTGTGGAGACGCTGTGTGTGGAGTCGCTGTGTGTGGAGACGCTGTGTGTGGAGATGCTGTGTGTGAAGTCGCTGTGTGTGGAGATGCTGTGTGTGGAGACGCTTTGTGTTGAATGGCTGTGTGCGGAGACGCTGTGTGCGGAGTCGCTGTGTGTGGATTCGCTGTGTGTGAGACGCTGTGTGTGAGACGCTGTGTGTGAGACGCTGTGTGTGTAGACGCTAAGAGACGCTGTGTGTGAGACGCTGTGTGTGTGACGCTATGTGCTTAGACGCTGTGTGTGAGACGCTGTGTGTGTAGACGCTAAGAGACACTGTGTGTGGAGACGCTGTGTGTGGAGATGCTGTGTGTGAGACGCTGTGTGTGTGACGCTATATGCGGAGACGCTGTGTGTGAGACGCTGTGTGGGTAGACGCTAAGAGACGCTGTGTGTGGAGACGCTGTGTGTGAGACGCTGTGTGTGGTGACGCTGTGTGTGAGACTCTGTGTGTGTAGACGTTAAGAGACGCTGTGTGTGAGACGCTGTGTGTGTAACGCTATGTGCTTAGACGCTGTGTGTGAGACGCTGTGTGTGTAGACGCTAAGAGACAATGTGTGTGGAGACGCTGTGTGTGAGACGCTGTGTGCGGTGACGCTGTGTGTGGAGACGCTCTGTGCGGTTACGCTGTGTGTGGAGTCGCTGTGTGTGGAGTCACTGTGTGTGGAGACGCTGTGTGTGGAGACGCTGTGTGTGGAGTCGCTGTGTGTGCAGTCGCTGTGTGTGGAGTCACTGTGTGTGGAGACGCTGTGTGTGGAGATGCTGTGTGTGAGACGCTGTGTGCGGAGACGCTGTGTGTGGAGACGCTGTGTGTGAGACGCTGTGTGTGAGACGCTGTGTGTGAGATGCTGTGTGTGAGATGCTGTGTGTGGAGACGCTGTGTGTGGAGACGCTGTGTGTGAGACGCTGTGTGCGGAGACGCTGTGTGTGGAGACGCTGTGTGTGGAGACGCTGTGTGGAGATGCTGTGTGTAGAGACGCTGTGTGTGAGACGCTGTGTGTGGAGACGCTGTGTGTGGAGACGCTGTGTGGAGATGCTGTGTGTGGAGACGCTGTGTGGAGATGCTGTGTGTGGAGACGCTGTGTGTGGAGACGCTGTGTGGAGATGCTGTGTGTGGAGACGCTGTGTGTGGAGACGCTGTGTGTGAGACGCTGTGTGCGGAGACGCTGTGTGCGGAGTCGCTGTGTGCGGAGATGCTGTGTGTGAGACGCTGTGTGTGAGACGCTGTGTGTGGAGACGCTGTGTGTGAGACGCTGTGTGTGAGACGCTGTGTGTGGAGACGCTGTGTGGAGACGCTGTGTGTGGAGACGCTGTGTGTGAGACGCTGTGTGTGAGACGCTGTGTGGAGACGCTGTGTGTGGAGACGCTGTGTGTGAGATGCTGTGTGCGGAGACGCTGTGTGTGAGACGCTGTGTGCGGAGACGCTGTGTGCGGAGTCGCTGTGTGTGGAGACGCTGTGTGTGAGACGCTGTGTGTGGAGACGCTGTGTGCGAGACGCTGTGCGTGGAGTCGCTGTGCGTGAGACGCTGTGTGTGAGACGCTGTGTGGAGACGCTGTGTGTGAGACGCTGTGTGTGGAGACGCTGTGTGCGGAGACGCTGTGTGCGGAGACGCTGTGTGTGGAGACGCTGTGTGTGGAGACTCTGTGTGTGGAGACGCTGTGTGCGAGACGCTGTGCGTGGAGTCGCTGTGCGTGGAGACACTGTGTGCGGAGACGCTGTGTGTGTGACGCTGTGTGTGTGACGCTATGTGCGGAGACGCTGTGTGTGAGACGCTGTGTGTGTAGACGCTAAGAGACGCTGTGTGTGGAGACGCTGTGTGTGAGACGCTGTGTGCGGTGACGCTGTGTGTGAGACGCTGTGTGTGTAGACGCTAAGAGACGCTGTGTGTGAGACGCTGTGTGTGTGACGCTATGTGCTTAGACGCTGTGTGTGAGACGCTGTGTGTGTAGACGCTAAGAGACACTGTGTGTGGAGACGCTGTGTGCGGAGACGCTGTGTGCGGAGACGCTGTGTGTGGAGACGCTGTGTGTGGAGACTCTTTGTGCGGAGACGCTGTGTGCGAGACACTGTGCGTGGAGTCGCTGTGTGTGGAGACGCTGAGTGTGTGAGACGCTGTGTGTGAGACGCTGTGTGCGGAGACGCTGTGTGTGGAGACGCTGTGTGTGAGATGCTGTGTGTGAGACGCTGTGTGTGAGACGCTGTGTGTGAGACGCTGTGTGCGGAGACGCTGTGTGTGAGACGCTGTGTGCGTAGTCGCTGTGTGCGGAGACGCTGTGTGTGAGATGCTGTGTGTGAGACGCTGTGTGCGGAGACGCTGTGTGTGGAGACGCTGTGTGTGGAGACGCTTTGTGGAGACGCTGTGTGTGGAGACGCTTTGTGGAGACGCTGTGTGTGGAGACGCTGTGTGTGAGACGCTGTGCGCGGAGACGCTGTGTGTGGAGTCGCTGTGTGCGGAGATGCTGTGTGTGAGACGCTGTGTGTGGAGACGCTGTGTGTGAGACGCTGTGTGCGGAGACGCTGTGTGCGGAGTCGCTGTGTGCGGAGATGCTGTGTGTGAGACGCTGTGTGTGAGACGCTGTGTGTGGAGACGCTGTGTGTGAGACGCTGTGTGTGAGACGCTGTGTGTGGAGACGCTGTGTGGAGACGCTGTGTGTGGAGACGCTGTGTGTGAGATGCTGTGTGTGAGACGCTGTGTGTGAGACGCTGTGTGTGAGACGCTGTGTGCGTAGTCGCTGTGTGCGGATACGCTGTGTGTGAGACGCTGTGTGTGAGACGCTGTGTGCAGAGACGCTGTGTGTGGAGACGCTGTGTGTGGAGACGCTTTGTGGAGACGCTGTGTGTGGAGACGCTTTGTGGATACGCTGTGTGTGGAGACGCTGTGTGTGAGACGCTGTGTGCGGAGACGCTGTGTGTAGAGTCGCTGTGTGCAGAGATGCTGTGTGTGAGACGCTGTGTGTGGAGACGCTGTGTGTGAGACGCTGTGTACGGAGACGCTGTGTGCGGAGTCGCTGTGTGCGGAGATGCTGTGTGTGAGACGCTGTGTGTGAGACGCTGTGTGTGGAGACGCTGTGTGTGAGACGCTGTGTGTGAGACGCTGTGTGTGGAGACGCTGTGTGGAGACGCTGTGTGTGGAGACGCTATGTGTGAGATGCTGTGTGTGAGACGCTGTGTGGAGACGCTGTGTGTGGAGACGCTGTGTGTGAGATGCTGTGTGTGGAGACGCTGTGTGTGAGACGCTGTGTCCGGAGACGCTGTGTGCGGAGTCGCTGTGTGTGGAGACGCTGTGTGTGGAGACGCTGTGTGTGAGACGCTGTGTGTGGAGACGCTGTGTGCGAGACGTTGTGCGTGGAGTCGCTGTGCGTGAGACGCTGTGTGTGAGACGCTGTGTGGAGACGCTGTGTGTGAGACGCTGTGTGTGGAGACGCTGTGTGCGGAGACGCTGTGTGTGGAGACGCTGTGTGTGGAGACTCTGTGTGCGGAGACGCTGTGTGCGAGACGCTGTGCGTGGAGTCGCTGTGCGTGGAGACACTGTGTGCGGAGACGCTGTGTGTGTGACGCTGTGTGTGTGACGCTATGTGCGGAGACGCTGTGTGTGAGACGCTGTGTGTGTAGACGCTAAGAGACGCTGTGTGTGGAGACGCTGTGTGTGAGACGCTGTGTGTGTGACACTGTGTGTGAGACGCTGTGTGCGGTGACGCTGTGTGTGGAGACGCTGTGTGCGGTGACGCTGTGTGTGGAGTCGCTGTGTGTGGAGTCACTGTGTGTGGAGACGCTGTGTGTGGAGACGCTGTGTGTGGAGTCGCTGTGTGTGGAGTCGCTGTGTGTGGAGTCACTGTGTGTGGAGACGCTGTGTGTGGAGATGCTGTGTGTGAGACGCTGTGTGCGGAGAGGCTGTGTGTGGAGACGCTGTGTGTGAGATGCTGTGTGTGAGACGCTGTGTGTGAGATGCTGTGTGTGAGATGCTGTGTGTGAGACGCTGTGTGTGAGACGATGTGTGTGGAGACGCTGTGTGTGGAGACGCTGTGTGTGAGACGCTGTGTGTGGAGACGCTGTGTGTGGAGACGCTGTGTGTGAGACGCTGTGTGCGGTGACGCTGTGTGTGGAGACGCTGTGTGCGGTGACGCTGTGTGTGGAGACGCTGTGTGTGAGACGCTGTGTGTGGAGACGCTGTGTGTGGAGACGCTGTGTGTGAGACGCTGTGTGTGGAGTCGCTGTGTGTGGAGACGCTGTGTGGAGACGCTGTGTGCGGAGACGCTGTGTGCGGAGATGCTGTGTGCGGAGACGCTGTGTGTGGATTCACTGTGTGTGGAGATGCTGTGTGTGGAGACGCTGTGTGTGGAGTCGCTGTGTGTGGAGACGCTGTGTGTGGAGATGCTGTGTGTGAAGTCCCTGTGTGTGGAGATGCTGTGTGTGGAGACGCTGTGTGTGGAGTGGCTGTGTGCGGAGACGCTGTGTGCGGAGTCGCTGTGTGTGGAGTCGCTGTGTGTGAGACGCTGTGTGTGAGACGCTGTGTGTGAGACGCTGTGTGTGAGACGCTGTGTTTGGAGTCGCTGTGTGTGTGACGCTGTGTGTGGAGACGCAGTGTGCGGAGACGCTGTGTGCGGAGTCGCTGTGTGTGGAGTCGCTGTGTGTGAGACGCTGTGTGTGAGACGCTGTGTGTGAGACGCTGTGTGTGTGAGACGCTGTGTGTGGAGACGCTGTGTGTGTGCGTCACGCTGTGTGCTGAGACGCTGTGTGTGGAGACTCTGTGTGTGAGACACTGTGTGGGGAGACGCTGTGTGTGGAGACGCTGTGTGTGTGAGACGCTGTGTGCGGAGACGCTGTGTGTGGAGTCGCTGTGTGTGTGAGACGCTGTGTGCGGAGACGCTGTGTGTGTGAGACGCTGTGTGGGGAGACTCTGTGTTTGGAGACGCTGTGTGTGTGAGACGCTGTTTGTGGAGTCGCTGTGTGTGGAGACACTGTGTGTGGAGACGCTGTGTGTGTGAGACGCTGTGTGTGTGAGACGCTGTGTGTGTGAGACGCTGTGTGGGGAGACGCTGTGTGTGAGACGCTGTGTGTGGAGACGCTGTGTGCGGAGAGACGCTGTGTGTGTAGAGACGCTGTGTTTGAGACGCTGTGTGGAGTTGCTGTGTGTGAGACGCTGTGTGTGTAGAGACGCTGTGTGTGAGACGCTGTGTGTGGAGACGCTGTGTGCGGAGACGCTGTGTGTGGAGACGCTGTGTGTGGAGACTCTGTGTGCGGAGACGCTGTGTGCGAGACGCTGTGCGTGGAGTCGCTGTGCGTGGAGACACTGTGTGCGGAGACGCTGTGTGTGTGACGCTGTGTGTGTGACGCTATGTGCGGAGACGCTGTGTGTGAGACGCTGTGTGTGTAGACGCTAAGAGAAGCTGTGTGTGGAGACGCTGTGTGTGAGACGCTGTGTGTGTGACACTGTGTGTGAGACACTGTGTGCGGTGACGCTGTGTGTGGAGACGCTGTGTGCGGTGACGCTGTGTGTGGAGTCGCTGTGTGTGGAGTCACTGTGTGTGGAGACGCTGTGTGTGGAGACGCTGTGTGTGGAGTCGCTGTGTGTGGAGTCGCTGTGTGTGGAGTCACTGTGTGTGGAGACGCTGTGTGTGGAGATGCTGTGTGTGAGACGCTGTGTGCGGAGAGGCTGTGTGTGGAGACGCTGTGTGTGAGATGCTGTGTGTGAGACGCTGTGTGTGAGATGCTGTGTGTGAGATGCTGTGTGTGAGACGCTGTGTGTGAGACGATGTGTGTGGAGACGCTGTGTGTGGAGACGCTGTGTGTGAGACGCTGTGTGTGGAGACGCTGTGTGTGGAGACGCTGTGTGTGAGACGCTGTGTGCGGTGACGCTGTGTGTGGAGACGCTGTGTGCGGTGACGCTGTGTGTGGAGACGCTGTGTGTGAGACGCTGTGTGTGGAGACGCTGTGTGTGGAGACGCTGTGTGTGAGACGCTGTGTGTGGAGTCGCTGTGTGTGGAGACGCTGTGTGGAGACGCTGTGTGCGGAGACGCTGTGTGCGGAGATGCTGTGTGCGGAGACGCTGTGTGTGGATTCACTGTGTGTGGAGATGCTGTGTGTGGAGACGCTGTGTGTGGAGTCGCTGTGTGTGGAGACGCTGTGTGTGGAGATGCTGTGTGTGAAGTCCCTGTGTGTGGAGATGCTGTGTGTGGAGACGCTGTGTGTGGAGTGGCTGTGTGCGGAGACGCTGTGTGCGGAGTCGCTGTGTGTGGAGTCGCTGTGTGTGAGACGCTGTGTGTGAGATGCTGTGTGTGAGACGCTGTGTGTGAGACGCTGTGTGTGGAGACGCTGTGTGTGAGACGCTGTGTGCGGTGACGCTGTGTGTGGAGACGCTTTGTGGAGACGCTGTGTGTGGAGACGCTTTGTGGATACGCTGTGTGTGGAGACGCTGTGTGTGAGACGCTGTGTGCGGAGACGCTGTGTGTAGAGTCGCTGTGTGCAGAGATGCTGTGTGTGAGACGCTGTGTGTGGAGACGCTGTGTGTGAGACGCTGTGTACGGAGACGCTGTGTGCGGAGTCGCTGTGTGCGGAGATGCTGTGTGTGAGACGCTGTGTGTGAGACGCTGTGTGTGGAGACGCTGTGTGTGAGACGCTGTGTGTGAGACGCTGTGTGTGGAGACGCTGTGTGGAGACGCTGTGTGTGGAGACGCTATGTGTGAGATGCTGTGTGTGAGACGCTGTGTGGAGACGCTGTGTGTGGAGACGCTGTGTGTGAGATGCTGTGTGTGGAGACGCTGTGTGTGAGACGCTGTGTCCGGAGACGCTGTGTGCGGAGTCGCTGTGTGTGGAGACGCTGTGTGTGGAGACGCTGTGTGTGAGACGCTGTGTGTGGAGACGCTGTGTGCGAGACGTTGTGCGTGGAGTCGCTGTGCGTGAGACGCTGTGTGTGAGACGCTGTGTGGAGACGCTGTGTGTGAGACGCTGTGTGTGGAGACGCTGTGTGCGGAGACGCTGTGTGTGGAGACGCTGTGTGTGGAGACTCTGTGTGCGGAGACGCTGTGTGCGAGACGCTGTGCGTGGAGTCGCTGTGCGTGGAGACACTGTGTGCGGAGACGCTGTGTGTGTGACGCTGTGTGTGTGACGCTATGTGCGGAGACGCTGTGTGTGAGACGCTGTGTGTGTAGACGCTAAGAGACGCTGTGTGTGGAGACGCTGTGTGTGAGACGCTGTGTGTGTGACACTGTGTGTGAGACGCTGTGTGCGGTGACGCTGTGTGTGGAGACGCTGTGTGCGGTGACGCTGTGTGTGGAGTCGCTGTGTGTGGAGTCACTGTGTGTGGAGACGCTGTGTGTGGAGACGCTGTGTGTGGAGTCGCTGTGTGTGGAGTCGCTGTGTGTGGAGTCACTGTGTGTGGAGACGCTGTGTGTGGAGATGCTGTGTGTGAGACGCTGTGTGCGGAGAGGCTGTGTGTGGAGACGCTGTGTGTGAGATGCTGTGTGTGAGACGCTGTGTGTGAGATGCTGTGTGTGAGATGCTGTGTGTGAGACGCTGTGTGTGAGACGATGTGTGTGGAGACGCTGTGTGTGGAGACGCTGTGTGTGAGACGCTGTGTGTGGAGACGCTGTGTGTGGAGACGCTGTGTGTGAGACGCTGTGTGCGGTGACGCTGTGTGTGGAGACGCTGTGTGCGGTGACGCTGTGTGTGGAGACGCTGTGTGTGAGACGCTGTGTGTGGAGACGCTGTGTGTGGAGACGCTGTGTGTGAGACGCTGTGTGTGGAGTCGCTGTGTGTGGAGACGCTGTGTGGAGACGCTGTGTGCGGAGACGCTGTGTGCGGAGATGCTGTGTGCGGAGACGCTGTGTGTGGATTCACTGTGTGTGGAGATGCTGTGTGTGGAGACGCTGTGTGTGGAGTCGCTGTGTGTGGAGACGCTGTGTGTGGAGATGCTGTGTGTGAAGTCCCTGTGTGTGGAGATGCTGTGTGTGGAGACGCTGTGTGTGGAGTGGCTGTGTGCGGAGACGCTGTGTGCGGAGTCGCTGTGTGTGGAGTCGCTGTGTGTGAGACGCTGTGTGTGAGACGCTGTGTGTGAGACGCTGTGTGTGAGACGCTGTGTTTGGAGTCGCTGTGTGTGTGACGCTGTGTGTGGAGACGCAGTGTGCGGAGACGCTGTGTGCGGAGTCGCTGTGTGTGGAGTCGCTGTGTGTGAGACGCTGTGTGTGAGACGCTGTGTGTGAGACGCTGTGTGTGTGAGACGCTGTGTGTGGAGACGCTGTGTGTGTGCGTCACGCTGTGTGCTGAGACGCTGTGTGTGGAGACTCTGTGTGTGAGACACTGTGTGGGGAGACGCTGTGTGTGGAGACGCTGTGTGTGTGAGACGCTGTGTGCGGAGACGCTGTGTGTGGAGTCGCTGTGTGTGTGAGACGCTGTGTGCGGAGACGCTGTGTGTGTGAGACGCTGTGTGGGGAGACTCTGTGTTTGGAGACGCTGTGTGTGTGAGACGCTGTTTGTGGAGTCGCTGTGTGTGGAGACACTGTGTGTGGAGACGCTGTGTGTGTGAGACGCTGTGTGTGTGAGACGCTGTGTGTGTGAGACGCTGTGTGGGGAGACGCTGTGTGTGAGACGCTGTGTGTGGAGACGCTGTGTGCGGAGAGACGCTGTGTGTGTAGAGACGCTGTGTTTGAGACGCTGTGTGGAGTTGCTGTGTGTGAGACGCTGTGTGTGTAGAGACGCTGTGTGTGAGACGCTGTGTGTGGAGACGCTGTGTGCGGAGACGCTGTGTGTGGAGACGCTGTGTGTGGAGACTCTGTGTGCGGAGACGCTGTGTGCGAGACGCTGTGCGTGGAGTCGCTGTGCGTGGAGACACTGTGTGCGGAGACGCTGTGTGTGTGACGCTGTGTGTGTGACGCTATGTGCGGAGACGCTGTGTGTGAGACGCTGTGTGTGTAGACGCTAAGAGAAGCTGTGTGTGGAGACGCTGTGTGTGAGACGCTGTGTGTGTGACACTGTGTGTGAGACACTGTGTGCGGTGACGCTGTGTGTGGAGACGCTGTGTGCGGTGACGCTGTGTGTGGAGTCGCTGTGTGTGGAGTCACTGTGTGTGGAGACGCTGTGTGTGGAGACGCTGTGTGTGGAGTCGCTGTGTGTGGAGTCGCTGTGTGTGGAGTCACTGTGTGTGGAGACGCTGTGTGTGGAGATGCTGTGTGTGAGACGCTGTGTGCGGAGAGGCTGTGTGTGGAGACGCTGTGTGTGAGATGCTGTGTGTGAGACGCTGTGTGTGAGATGCTGTGTGTGAGATGCTGTGTGTGAGACGCTGTGTGTGAGACGATGTGTGTGGAGACGCTGTGTGTGGAGACGCTGTGTGTGAGACGCTGTGTGTGGAGACGCTGTGTGTGGAGACGCTGTGTGTGAGACGCTGTGTGCGGTGACGCTGTGTGTGGAGACGCTGTGTGCGGTGACGCTGTGTGTGGAGACGCTGTGTGTGAGACGCTGTGTGTGGAGACGCTGTGTGTGGAGACGCTGTGTGTGAGACGCTGTGTGTGGAGTCGCTGTGTGTGGAGACGCTGTGTGGAGACGCTGTGTGCGGAGACGCTGTGTGCGGAGATGCTGTGTGCGGAGACGCTGTGTGTGGATTCACTGTGTGTGGAGATGCTGTGTGTGGAGACGCTGTGTGTGGAGTCGCTGTGTGTGGAGACGCTGTGTGTGGAGATGCTGTGTGTGAAGTCCCTGTGTGTGGAGATGCTGTGTGTGGAGACGCTGTGTGTGGAGTGGCTGTGTGCGGAGACGCTGTGTGCGGAGTCGCTGTGTGTGGAGACGCTGTGTGTGAGACGCTGTGTGCGGTGACGCTGTGTGTGGAGACGCTTTGTGGAGACGCTGTGTGTGGAGACGCTTTGTGGATACGCTGTGTGTGGAGACGCTGTGTGTGAGACGCTGTGTGCGGAGACGCTGTGTGTAGAGTCGCTGTGTGCAGAGATGCTGTGTGTGAGACGCTGTGTGTGGAGACGCTGTGTGTGAGACGCTGTGTACGGAGACGCTGTGTGCGGAGTCGCTGTGTGCGGAGATGCTGTGTGTGAGACGCTGTGTGTGAGACGCTGTGTGTGGAGACGCTGTGTGTGAGACGCTGTGTGTGAGACGCTGTGTGTGGAGACGCTGTGTGGAGACGCTGTGTGTGGAGACGCTATGTGTGAGATGCTGTGTGTGAGACGCTGTGTGGAGACGCTGTGTGTGGAGACGCTGTGTGTGAGATGCTGTGTGTGGAGACGCTGTGTGTGAGACGCTGTGTCCGGAGACGCTGTGTGCGGAGTCGCTGTGTGTGGAGACGCTGTGTGTGGAGACGCTGTGTGTGAGACGCTGTGTGTGGAGACGCTGTGTGCGAGACGTTGTGCGTGGAGTCGCTGTGCGTGAGACGCTGTGTGTGAGACGCTGTGTGGAGACGCTGTGTGTGAGACGCTGTGTGTGGAGACGCTGTGTGCGGAGACGCTGTGTGTGGAGACGCTGTGTGTGGAGACTCTGTGTGCGGAGACGCTGTGTGCGAGACGCTGTGCGTGGAGTCGCTGTGCGTGGAGACACTGTGTGCGGAGACGCTGTGTGTGTGACGCTGTGTGTGTGACGCTATGTGCGGAGACGCTGTGTGTGAGACGCTGTGTGTGTAGACGCTAAGAGACGCTGTGTGTGGAGACGCTGTGTGTGAGACGCTGTGTGTGTGACACTGTGTGTGAGACGCTGTGTGCGGTGACGCTGTGTGTGGAGACGCTGTGTGCGGTGACGCTGTGTGTGGAGTCGCTGTGTGTGGAGTCACTGTGTGTGGAGACGCTGTGTGTGGAGACGCTGTGTGTGGAGTCGCTGTGTGTGGAGTCGCTGTGTGTGGAGTCACTGTGTGTGGAGACGCTGTGTGTGGAGATGCTGTGTGTGAGACGCTGTGTGCGGAGAGGCTGTGTGTGGAGACGCTGTGTGTGAGATGCTGTGTGTGAGACGCTGTGTGTGAGATGCTGTGTGTGAGATGCTGTGTGTGAGACGCTGTGTGTGAGACGATGTGTGTGGAGACGCTGTGTGTGGAGACGCTGTGTGTGAGACGCTGTGTGTGGAGACGCTGTGTGTGGAGACGCTGTGTGTGAGACGCTGTGTGCGGTGACGCTGTGTGTGGAGACGCTGTGTGCGGTGACGCTGTGTGTGGAGACGCTGTGTGTGAGACGCTGTGTGTGGAGACGCTGTGTGTGGAGACGCTGTGTGTGAGACGCTGTGTGTGGAGTCGCTGTGTGTGGAGACGCTGTGTGGAGACGCTGTGTGCGGAGACGCTGTGTGCGGAGATGCTGTGTGCGGAGACGCTGTGTGTGGATTCACTGTGTGTGGAGATGCTGTGTGTGGAGACGCTGTGTGTGGAGTCGCTGTGTGTGGAGACGCTGTGTGTGGAGATGCTGTGTGTGAAGTCCCTGTGTGTGGAGATGCTGTGTGTGGAGACGCTGTGTGTGGAGTGGCTGTGTGCGGAGACGCTGTGTGCGGAGTCGCTGTGTGTGGAGTCGCTGTGTGTGAGACGCTGTGTGTGAGACGCTGTGTGTGAGACGCTGTGTGTGAGACGCTGTGTTTGGAGTCGCTGTGTGTGTGACGCTGTGTGTGGAGACGCAGTGTGCGGAGACGCTGTGTGCGGAGTCGCTGTGTGTGGAGTCGCTGTGTGTGAGACGCTGTGTGTGAGACGCTGTGTGTGAGACGCTGTGTGTGTGAGACGCTGTGTGTGGAGACGCTGTGTGTGTGCGTCACGCTGTGTGCTGAGACGCTGTGTGTGGAGACTCTGTGTGTGAGACACTGTGTGGGGAGACGCTGTGTGTGGAGACGCTGTGTGTGTGAGACGCTGTGTGCGGAGACGCTGTGTGTGGAGTCGCTGTGTGTGTGAGACGCTGTGTGCGGAGACGCTGTGTGTGTGAGACGCTGTGTGGGGAGACTCTGTGTTTGGAGACGCTGTGTGTGTGAGACGCTGTTTGTGGAGTCGCTGTGTGTGGAGACACTGTGTGTGGAGACGCTGTGTGTGTGAGACGCTGTGTGTGTGAGACGCTGTGTGTGTGAGACGCTGTGTGGGGAGACGCTGTGTGTGAGACGCTGTGTGTGGAGACGCTGTGTGCGGAGAGACGCTGTGTGTGTAGAGACGCTGTGTTTGAGACGCTGTGTGGAGTTGCTGTGTGTGAGACGCTGTGTGTGTAGAGACGCTGTGTGTGAGACGCTGTGTGTGGAGACGCTGTGTGCGGAGACGCTGTGTGTGGAGACGCTGTGTGTGGAGACTCTGTGTGCGGAGACGCTGTGTGCGAGACGCTGTGCGTGGAGTCGCTGTGCGTGGAGACACTGTGTGCGGAGACGCTGTGTGTGTGACGCTGTGTGTGTGACGCTATGTGCGGAGACGCTGTGTGTGAGACGCTGTGTGTGTAGACGCTAAGAGAAGCTGTGTGTGGAGACGCTGTGTGTGAGACGCTGTGTGTGTGACACTGTGTGTGAGACACTGTGTGCGGTGACGCTGTGTGTGGAGACGCTGTGTGCGGTGACGCTGTGTGTGGAGTCGCTGTGTGTGGAGTCACTGTGTGTGGAGACGCTGTGTGTGGAGACGCTGTGTGTGGAGTCGCTGTGTGTGGAGTCGCTGTGTGTGGAGTCACTGTGTGTGGAGACGCTGTGTGTGGAGATGCTGTGTGTGAGACGCTGTGTGCGGAGAGGCTGTGTGTGGAGACGCTGTGTGTGAGATGCTGTGTGTGAGACGCTGTGTGTGAGATGCTGTGTGTGAGATGCTGTGTGTGAGACGCTGTGTGTGAGACGATGTGTGTGGAGACGCTGTGTGTGGAGACGCTGTGTGTGAGACGCTGTGTGTGGAGACGCTGTGTGTGGAGACGCTGTGTGTGAGACGCTGTGTGCGGTGACGCTGTGTGTGGAGACGCTGTGTGCGGTGACGCTGTGTGTGGAGACGCTGTGTGTGAGACGCTGTGTGTGGAGACGCTGTGTGTGGAGACGCTGTGTGTGAGACGCTGTGTGTGGAGTCGCTGTGTGTGGAGACGCTGTGTGGAGACGCTGTGTGCGGAGACGCTGTGTGCGGAGATGCTGTGTGCGGAGACGCTGTGTGTGGATTCACTGTGTGTGGAGATGCTGTGTGTGGAGACGCTGTGTGTGGAGTCGCTGTGTGTGGAGACGCTGTGTGTGGAGATGCTGTGTGTGAAGTCCCTGTGTGTGGAGATGCTGTGTGTGGAGACGCTGTGTGTGGAGTGGCTGTGTGCGGAGACGCTGTGTGCGGAGTCGCTGTGTGTGGAGTCGCTGTGTGTGAGACGCTGTGTGTGAGATGCTGTGTGTGAGACGCTGTGTGTGAGACGCTGTGTTTGGAGTCGCTGTGTGTGTGACGCTGTGTGTGGAGACGCAGTGTGCGGAGACGCTGTGTGCGGAGTCGCTGTGTGTGGAGTCGCTGTGTGTGAGACGCTGTGTGTGAGACGCTGTGTGTGAGACGCTGTGTGTGTGAGACGCTGTGTGTGGAGACGCTGTGTGTGTGCGTCACGCTGTGTGCTGAGACGCTGTGTGTGGAGACTCTGTGTGTGAGACACTGTGTGGGGAGACGCTGTGTGTGGAGACGCTGTGTGTGTGAGACGCTGTGTGCGGAGACGCTGTGTGTGGAGTCGCTGTGTGTGTGAGACGCTGTGTGCGGAGACGCTGTGTGTGTGAGACGCTGTGTGGGGAGACTCTGTGTTTGGAGACGCTGTGTGTGTGAGACGCTGTTTGTGGAGTCGCTGTGTGTGGAGACACTGTGTGTGGAGACGCTGTGTGTGTGAGACGCTGTGTGTGTGAGACGCTGTGTGTGTGAGACGCTGTGTGGGGAGACGCTGTGTGTGAGACGCTGTGTGTGGAGACGCTGTGTGCGGAGAGACGCTGTGTGTGTAGAGACGCTGTGTTTGAGACGCTGTGTGGAGTTGCTGTGTGTGAGACGCTGAGAGACACTGTGTGTGAGACGCTCTGTGTGGAGACGCTGTGTGTGGAGACGCTGTGTGTGAGACGCTGTGTGTGGAGACGCTGTGTGTGGAGACGCTGTGTGTGAGACGCTGTGTGTGGAGACGCTATGTGTGTAGACGCTGTGTGTGAGACGCTGTGTGTGAGATGCTGTGTGTGGAGACGCTGTGTGTGAGACGCTGTGTGTGAGATGCTGTGTGAAGACACTGTGTGTGAGACGCTGTGTGTGGAGACGCTGTGTGTGAGATGCTGTGTGAAGACGCTGTGTGTGAGACGCTGTGTGTGGAGACGCTGTGTGTGAGACGCTGTGTGCGGAGACGCTGTGTGTGGAGACGCTGTGTGCGGAGACGCTGTGTGTGAGACGCTGTGTGTGAGACGCTGTGTGTGTGAGACGCTGTGTGTGGAGACGCTGTGTGTGTGTGACGCTGTGTGCGGAGACGCTGTGTGTGGAGACTCTGTGTGAGACGCTGTGTGGGGAGACGCTGTGTGTGGAGACGCTGTGTGTGTGAGACGCTGTGTGCGGAGACGCTGTGTGTGGAGTCGCTGTGTGTGTGAGACGCTGTGTGCGGAGACGCTGTGTGTGTGAGACGCTGTGTGGGGAGACTCTGTGTTTGGAGACGCTGTGTGTGTGAGACGCTGTGTGTGGAGTCGCTGTGTGTGGAGACACTGTGTGTGGAGACGCTGTGTGTGTGAGACGCTGTGTGTGTGAGACGCTGTGTGTGTGAGACGCTGTGTGGGGAGACGCTGTGTGTGTGAGACGCTGTGTGTGAGACGCTGTGTGCGGAGACGCTGTGTGTGGAGACGCTGTGTGCGGAGACGCTGTGTGTGAGACGCTGTGTGTGGAGACGCTGTGTGCGGAGAGACGCTGTGTGTGTAGAGACGCTGTGTTTGAGACGCTGTGTGGAGTTGCTGTGTGTGAGACGCTGAGAGACACTGTGTGTGAGACGCTCTGTGTGGAGACGCTGTGTGTGGAGACGCTGTGTGTGAGACGCTGTGTGTGGAGACGCTGTGTGTGGAGACGCTGTGTGTGAGACGCTGTGTGTGGAAACGCTACGTGTGAAGACGCTGTGTGTGAGACGCTGTGTGTGAGATGCTGTGTGTGGAGACGCTGTGTGTTAGACGCTGTGTGTGAGATGCTGTGTGAAGACGCTGTGTGTGAGACGCTGTGTGTGGAGACGCTGTGTGTGAGATGCTGTGTGAAGACGCTGTGTGTGAGACGCTGTGTGTGGAGACGCTGTGTGCGGAGACGCTGTGTGTGAGACGCTGTGTGTGAGACGCTGTGTGTGTGAGACGCTGTGTGTGGAGACGCTGTGTGTGTGTGACGCTGTGTGCGGAGACGCTGTGTGTGGAGACTCTGTGTGTGAGACGCTGTGTGGGGAGACGCTGTGTGTGGAGACGCTGTGTGTGTGAGACGCTGTGTGCGGAGACGCTGTGTGTGGAGTCGCTGTGTGTGTGAGACGCTGTGTGCGGAGACGCTGTGTGTGTGAGACGCTGTGTGGGGAGACTCTGTGTTTGGAGACGCTGTGTGTGTGAGACGCTGTGTGTGGAGTCGCTGTGTGTGGAGACACTGTGTGTGGAGACGCTGTGTGTGTGAGACGCTGTGTGTGTGAGACGCTGTGTGTGTGAGACGCTGTGTGGGGAGACGCTGTGTGTGTGAGACGCTGTGTGTGAGACGCTGTGTGCGGAGACGCTGTGTGTGGAGACGCTGTGTGCGGAGACGCTGTGTGTGAGACGCTGTGTGTGGAGACGCTGTGTGCGGAGAGACGCTGTGTGTGTAGAGACGCTGTGTTTGAGACGCTGTGTGGAGTTGCTGTGTGTGAGACGCTGAGAGACACTGTGTGTGAGACGCTCTGTGTGGAGACGCTGTGTGTGGAGACGCTGTGTGTGAGACGCTGTGTGTGGAGACGCTGTGTGTGGAGACGCTGTGTGTGAGACGCTGTGTGTGGAAACGCTACGTGTGAAGACGCTGTGTGTGAGACGCTGTGTGTGAGATGCTGTGTGTGGAGACGCTGTGTGTTATACGCTGTGTGTGAGATGCTGTGTGAAGACGCTGTGTGTGAGACGCTGTGTGTGGAGACGCTGTGTGTGAGATGCTGTGTGAAGACGCTGTGTGTGAGACGCTGTGTTTGGAGACGCTGTGTGTGAGACGCAGTGTGCGGAGACGCTGTGTGTGGAGACGCTGTGTGCGGAGACGCTGTGTGTGGAATCACTGTGTGTGACGCTGTGTGCGGAGACGCTGTGTGTGAGACGCTGTGTGTGAGACGCTGTGTGTGGAGACGCTGTGTGCGGAGAGACGCTGTGTGTGTAGAGACGCTGTGTTTGAGACGCTGTGTGGAGTTGCTGTGTGTGAGACGCTGAGAGACACTGTGTGTGAGACGCTGTGTGTGGAGACGCTGTGTGTGGAGATGCTGTGTGTGGAGACGCTGTGTGTGGAGACGCTGTGTGTGGAGACGCTGTGTGTGGAGACGCTGTGTGTGAGACGCTGTGTGTGGAGACGCTGTGTGTGGAGACGCTGTGTGTAGAGACGCTGTGTGTGGAGACGCTGTGTGTGAGACGCTGTGTGTGAGACGCTGTGTGTGGAGACGCTGTGTGTGAGACGCTGTGTGTGAGATTCTGTGTGAAGACGCTGTGTGTGAGACGCTGTGTGTGGAGACGCTGTGTGTATAGATGCTGAGAGACGCTGTGTGCGGAGACGCTGTGTGTGGAGACGCTGTGTGTGGAGACGCTGTGTGTGGAGACGCTGTGTGTGGAGACGCTGTGTGTGAGACGCTGTGTGTGGAGACTTTGAAACCCCCCGCCCACCTCCTACGCATTTCCCATAAATATGCTAAATTCCTCTTGATATGCAATTTATTTTGTCAAGGCGCTCTTCTTCACCGTCCAACCCAGCTTAAATATACGCTCCATGCTTGGTGGTGTTTCATTCTTCACCTGAGGACAGCTGCTTGCGTTGTAACCGAAACGTCGTGAGAATTATTTTATTATGTTTTATTTCCCTTCTACGTGACTTTACCGAAAGAACCAAGAAGATGAATCCCTGCAGTCACGAAAGCTTTAAATCGAAAGATCCTATTCACTTAATCATCGCATAGTTACAGCTCCGCTGAACACACCACGCACAAACAGGACCCATGTGCACATACCTGAAAATCACGCACACGCAACGTTGTTGCGAAATTGTCATCGTTCCTGTGCGTTTTTTTTCTTCCAGAAGTTGATTTTATTTCTATGAAACTTGCCACCTGACAGGTTGTCCTGCATATTACGTGAATGAATGGTTCACACGCGCATCCTGTTTCATAAACAATAGATATATATATACTCTTAGGTTTTTTCGGCAAAGTCACGTAGGTAAAAATAATAAAAACAATAGAAATATTAATAGTAGAAATAAAATAATAAATCAGTGATCTTACCGAAAAAACCTAAGAGTATGAATCCTTGCAGTCACGAAAGCTTCAAATCTAGATATATATATATATCCTATGGCCGCATTTTTAAATCCTTTATATTAAGTTCGCTTGCTTGCTTGCGTGCTTGCTTGCTTGCGTGCTTGCTTACGACCGTGCAAATCTTTCGGTCGTTTTTTAACCCACTTCCCGTGATCCAATCGAGCTGACATTTTCCACACAGACTCGTTGTGCATGACGATTAATTTTCGTGAAAAATTTTTTCCAAAATTTTACACTGTTTAGGGAAATTTTTTAAAATATTTAATTACCAATTGCTTAATGCTGCCAGACAATCATCTGACCCATAGGTGGCAGCCATCTCAAGCCAGAGGACGAGAGGACTCTAGCCGCCACGCATATAAAGGATTTATAGTGAAAAACTTTGTTTTTACGGGTTAATTTTATTCATGAATATTTAGTATTTTTCCGTCAACAGGTTTTGACGGTGTAACCAGGTTCCGATTGAAAATTTGCATAAGTGGGCGGGACTAGGGATGGAATGTGCAAGTACGTCAATGTAATCGCAGATAGGGTAGGGGTGAGTGGAGGGGGAGGGGGGAGCCGTCGCAACGGGCGAGAGGGTGGGGGTGACATACGTGACTTTACTGCAAGAACCAAAGAATAAGAAAACCTAAAACCTAGCATTGAGAAAACAACGCAATCATACATTGAAAAAGGGTCTGTCGTGGCCCTTGACAATTTAAAGGGCCGTAGTAAGATTATGTTGAGTCGGCAAGAGGAGGGGAGATGCGGGGAAGATCCGGCTGCGTGAAAAAATACATTGTTATAAGGTCATCGCACTCACACTATGAGATCTATTTTACCAGTGGCAAAATATAATAGTAGGTTTTTACCCTTTTAAACTGGTACAAAACTGACACCTTTATACAAGGCATCATGTTTGCAATAACCACAACACTTGTGGTGTGGTTATTGCAAACATTATATTTTGCCACTGGTAAAAGAGATCTCATAGTGTAAATGCTTACCCGAGCTCTCAATACTCTGATATTGCACTGTGTTTGAGTTGTACGCCTTCTGGTGTCATCTGGTCCAACACCAATGGAGACTAGGCTCTAAAGAAAGCCGTCTCGGGTGTGGACCAATCAACTTCAAGGACAGTGCATATTATTATCATTATCAGAGTTGCTTCTTTTTGTTTGCATTTTTGACTACTTGTGTTGTGGTTATTGCAAACATGATGCCTTGAATAAAGGTGTCAGTTTTGTACCAGTTTAAAAGGGTAAAAACCTACTATTACTGTCATCGCACTCATTACACACACAAAGTGCTTGCCACAGATGAACCACAATTACCTTGCTGATCTTGTTAAGGAGAATAAACCATCATCACACAAACTCCGGTCATTCTTGCTGCAGCGGCTTGTGGCTGATAGCCATCGAACAAAGACGGTCACAGCATCGCGCGGCGATTTCAGAAGCGCTTCTGCGGCCGTCTGGAATGATCTTCCTTCTGATATGAGGAAGCCACTGGAGGTTATGCTGCACTTTTACATTTAGATTGACAAACTCTTTTCTTGATAACTGTCTTTTGTGTTTAGTTTGTTGTCCTTCCCCCGCACCTCCGATTAGCGCAGTTGGCTAAGTACAGTGCGAAATAAAATGTAAATAGATGACGCGGTCGCTCTCTAGGAGATGAAACGAGACAATGTCTCGAGAATTGTAAGTCTTCATAACATGTCATAGCACTGCACTGGTACCGCTGAGATCTTGGGATTGAATCTGGTTATAGTTGCCAATATTCAACCGTGTTCTCAAGTGTAGCAATGTAATATACAGTTGTAATAAAGGTCGTGGAAGCGACTTCTGGAATCCGGTCTTTATTTGTCTTTCTTTACAACACTCCTTCACGCTGCTGACAGACAGCGTGAGAGGGAGAGAGACACGCACAGCCACGTGGCAGCCTGGACCCCCGCTCGTTCCAGATCTGACCACGTGTTGTTCGTCTCCACTCCTATTTAACACCCGGGTCACGTGGTACCTTTCCACCAATCCTGGTTAGCCTCTATGGAATCTTCCAGACTCCCTCGTAGGCTCCCGGGACCACGCCCCTGACCCGTCCCCCCATTGGCTGTGGCCAAAGCCAGCAGAACCAATCCCCATAGATGTCACCTTTCCATCACGTCAGGACCACGCCCCTGACTCGTCTCCCCATTGGCTGTGGCTAAAGCCAGCAGAACCAATCCTCTACTTGCAGCTGTCATCTTCCCATTACGTCAGGGCCACGCCCCTAGGCTTCCCCCCATTGGCTATGGACCAGGACCGGCAGAGCCAATCATCGTGACGAGTTGTGATCCGCCAGCGACCCGGATATATCCTCACATTACACAGTTATGGGCTTTCCTGGTTACCAGAGAATGAAAAACCATCACATTTTTGGCTCGGTTCAGATCTGAGATTTAAATGGACGTTTTTGATTAATAAAACCGACCACATTCATAGTTGACAACAAAATGTCACTCAACAACACTAACCTTAAAATAAATAAAATATATAAGGGCCATTGTCCGAATATGCTGAAGTAGTGCACATCATAGTAGTGTATTGTATAGTGTAGTGTATAGTGTACTGTATAGTAATGGATAGTATAGTGTATAGCGTAGTGTTTAATAGTGTAGTGTATAATATTTCAGTGTATAGTGTAGTGTATCATCAGCATCACGATCCATTGGCAGATAGCCCGTAGCAGGTGTTCATTGCATATGTTGTCATTTGTTTCCACTTTCCTCTGTCTTGCGCCAAAATGCTCAAGTCGTGCACAGCATAGTTGTGTATTGCATAGGAGCTTGTATAGATCAGTATATAATACTGGTAGGAACCACCTGGTTCCACCAGCCCACAGGGGATTATTGTGTCCGTCCGTCCGTCGTGCATCCAAAAATGGGAGGGGTGGGGCTGGGTGGAGAGGGGAGGGTGGGGAGGGGCTGGGTGGGGAGGGGCTGGGTGGGGAGGGGCTGGTCACCTCGTGGTGCCCTTATAAAACTCAACGTTTCACCTACTCACGCCGGCTTGTGCCCGCCCTCACAGTCGGGCATATTTGCGGAATACACCACGCTGCCGTTGACCCTGCAGGCCATTGACTGAGCAACCCAACGTTCCTACCAGCTCCCTCCGCAGGAATGTGTTAATATAGTGTATAGTAATTGAGTGTATAGTGCAGTGTATAGTGTAGTGTGTTGTGTAGCGTGTAGTGTATAGTGTCGTGTATAGTAGTGTAGTATATGGTCGTGTATAGTGTAGTGTATAGTAGTGTATAGTATAGTGTATAGCGTAGTGTTTAATAGTGTAGTGTATTAATCTTGATTTGAAGCTTTCGTGACTGCAAAAGTCCATACTCTTTGGTTCTTTCGGTAAAGTCACGTAGGAAGAAAAAAAAATAGATCACGACTTTTCGATCGCAACGCAAGCAATCGTCATCAGGCGGAAAATGATGATTGCTGGCGTTGGAAACGTCGTGATCTATTATTTTGTCTACCTATGTGACTTTACCGAAAGAACCAAACATTATAGTGAAGTGTATGATAATGTAGTGTATAATACTGTAGTGATACACTCAGACACTAGGAATAGGAGGCACTCTATTTAAACAGGTAGGAACAACAGTTCCACACTGCCCACTAGGGATGATTTGTCTGTCGTGAATAGCCCCTCCCAAACATGTACACTCCCGGATTGGTTGAAGTGCATCACGTGACCGCGAGCTTTCTGTCGTGCACGAATGCGCTGTCCAACCAAGTTCCTATATAGATTTGAAGCTTTCGTGACTGCAAGGATTCATACTTTTAGTTATTTCGGTAAAGTCACGTAGGTAAAAAATGAAATTAAAATTAATAAAAAAAAACAATAAAATTACGACGTTTCGGAGGCAACACAAGCTACAGATATTTTGCTGTGAGTTTCACCTGAAGACGGAAGCTTGTGTTGCCTCCGAAACGTGATTTTTTTTTATTAATTTTCATTTCATTTGTTACCTACGTGACTTTACCGAAAGAACTAAGAGTAAGTTCCTACCTGCCCACTCCGAAGGAACATGTTTACAGCCTTCACAGGGTACACGGGGTAACCACACTTCAGTCAGGACAGCTAACAGACTGCCTGACTGACAACGCCGAGAAGGTGAAGACGGTGACGAAGACTCCAGCAGCACGACGGGATTCCACTCCAAGCAACAGCCCAGAACCTTCGCTCGGGGTCTCCTTTTATCCTCCGGGCTGACCTCACATGCCCCCTCTATCACCTTTGCCCCTCATCCCTCTCTCCACTTATCACGTGACCTGCTGACAGACAGGGCTGCGGCAACCGCCGATCCCTTTCTCTGCCAGAAGCCAGCGCTATGCTGCATAGTGACCCATTCCATGTCACTACAATAGTGTAGTGTTTCGTTTAGTGGATCATCATCATCACGATCCATGGGCAGATAGCCCGTAGTAGGTCTCCACTACACATTTCGTAATTCGTTGTTTCCCCATTAATTTGTCTTGTAGTGCTGCCAATATGCTCAAGTAGTAGTGGCCACATCTTTCTGCCACAAACCGTCAACCCAGATCCTTTGTTGCATATTCTTAGGTTTTTTCGGTAAAGTCACGTAGGTAAAAAATGTAAATTAATAAAAGTAAAATAAAAATAAAATAAAAATCACGACGTTTCGGAGGCAACACAAGCTTCCGTCTTCAGGTGGAACCGTCACAGCACGATAGCTGTATCAAGTGAGCACGATAGCTGTATCAAGTGAGAGAAATTCCAAGAACACAGTATTTGTATATATACTGGTATATATACAAATACTGTGTTCTTGGAATTCTTGGAATTTCTCTCCCTTGATACAGCTATCGTGCTGTGACGGTTCCACCTGAAGACGGAAGCTTGTGTTGCCTCCGAAACGTCGTGATTTTTTATTTTATTTTCATTTAACTTTTATGAATAAAAAAAAATTACCGACGTGACTTTACCGAAAAAACCTAAGAATATGAATCCTTGCAGTCACGAAAGCTTCAAATCTAGAATACTTTGTTACAGTCTTCCTCTCTTTCCGGTTCCTTACATATTTCCGAACATCAACAACTACTCACTTTTAATTTACCCCGTTGATGTCCAGCCTACTCCATATGTGTCCAAATAGTGCCAGTTTCCTTCTCATCACTTTCCTGCACCATCATCATCAGTTTATCGTTTTCTTCTATGGTGCAACATTTGCCTTGCTTCTACGTTGGGTCACTCTTTGGGGTCCAGCTTAGATGCAGCAGTATCGTTCTGTAGCAATATATTTGGAGTACCAATATATACGTGTTTATTTGAAAGCATTGTTTTTCAAAAGTTTTTGAGTTGTTTAACTTTGCCTGTGGACCACTATCAACGCAGTATCATCACGTAATTTGTTTTTTTTTATCATCCTGTCCCGTGCTGCTGTGTAAATGAAAATAACGTCGCTTGTATCTTTTCATACTACAGTAGAACTCTCTATTATCCATGCTAATGACAGGGAGGATGGCCGTGGATACTTCAAAATCGGAGATAATCCAAAAATATAACAATTTTCCACGGATCTCTCTATGCCACAAACACCCCACTGACGTAGGTATAAATTATGTTTAAGATAAGAAAATTTAATTTAGTCAATAAACAAAACTAACATTGGTAGTAAGTTAAAACATTTGATATTGCGCACTTTTATGAGTCCAGTCCATCACGAATGCGCATTGATCACACGTTGACGTAGGCTCTCTGAAACAACTTTTCAGGGAACTCATGAGAACATCTGCTGTACGTTTGAATGACTGTCAATGTGACGTGGAAGCGATACAGTTGCACTTTAGGGATACCTTGACCGCACCCCTGGTTAGCACGGCTGGCTACGTACGGTGTGAAGGAAGTTCGTACATACACACACGCAGAGATCCGTAGACTCACACAGAGACCCAAAGACTCACAAAAGACTCGTAGACTCACACATAGGAGGCCCATTGTTGTCCTTCCACCCATCTCCAATTAGCATGGTTGGCTACGTACGGTACGAACGAAGTTCAACATGCATATATAGACTCACACAGATATTCATAGACTCACACAGATATTCATAGACTCACACAGAGATCCATAGACTCACACAGAGACCCATAGACTCACACAAAGACCCATACACCCACACAGACTCAAAGACTCACAGAGAGACCCGTTGACTCAGATAGAGACCCATAGACTCACACATAGACCCATAGACTCACATAGAGATCCGTTGACTCACACAAAGACCCATAGACCCACACAGAGAGACATAGACTCACACACAGACCCATAGACTCACACAGAGTCCCATAGGCTCACACAAAGACCTACAGACTCACACAGAGACCCCGAGACCCACACAGAGAGCCATCGACACAGAGAGCCATAGACGCACACAGAGACCCATAGACTCACACAGAGGCCCATAGACTCACACAGAGACCCATAGACTCACACAGAGACCCATAGACTCACACAGAGTCCCATAGACTCACACAGAGACCCATAGACTCACACAGAGAGCCATCGACAGAGAGCCATAGACTCACACACAGACCCATAGACTCACACAGAGACCCATCCACTCACACAGAGAGCCATAGACTCACACAGAGACCCATAGACTCACACAAAAACCTACAGACTCACACAGAGACCCGCACAGAGAGCCATCGACACAGAGACCCATCTACTCACACAGAGACCCATAGACTCACACAGACACCCATAGACTCACACAGAGGCCCATAGACTCACACAGAGACCCATAGACTCACACAGAGACCCATAGGCTCACACACAAACCCATAGTCTCACACAGAGACCCATAGACTCACACAGAGACCCATAGAATCACACAGAGACCCATAGACTCACACAGAGACCTACAGACTCACACAGAGACCCAAAAACTCACACAGAGACCCATAGACTCACACAGAGACCTACAGACTCACACAGAGACCCGTAGACTCACACAGAGACCCATAGACTCACACAGAGACCAATAGACTCACACAGAGACCCATAGACTCACACAGAGACCCATAGGCTCACACACAGACCCATAGACTCACACAGAGACCCATAGACTCACACAGAGACCCATAGACTCACACAGAGACCCATAGACTCACACAGAGACCTACAGACTCACACAGAGACCCATAAACTCACACAGAGACCCATAGACTCACACAAATACCTACAGACTCACACAAAGACCCATAGACCCACACAGAGAGCCATAGTCTCACACAGAGACCCATAGACTCACACAGAGACCCATAGAATCACACAGAGACCCATAGACTCACACAGAGACCTACAGACTCACACAGAGACCCAAAAACTCACACAGAGACCCATAGACTCACACAGAGACCTACAGACTCACACAGAGACCCGTAGACTCACACAGAGACCCATAGACTCACACAGAGACCCATAGACTCACACAGAGACCCATAGACTCACACAGAGACCCATAGGCTCACACACAGACCCATAGACTCACACAGAGACCCATAGACTCACACAGAGACCCATAGACTCACACAGAGACCCATAGACTCACACAGAGACCTACAGACTCACACAGAGACCCATAAACTCACACAGAGACCCATAGACTCACACAAATACCTACAGACTCACACAAAGACCCATAGACCCACACAGAGAGCCATAGACTCACACAGAGACCCATAGACTCACACAAAGACCCATAGACTCACACAGAGACCCATAGACTCACACAGAGACCTACAGACTCACACAGAGACCCAAAAACTCACACAGAGACCCATAGACTCACACAAATACCTACAGACGCACACAAAGACCCATAGACCCACACAGAGAGCCATAGACTCACACAAAGACCTACAGACTCACACAGAGACCCATAGACTCACACAGAGACCTACAGACTCACACAGAGACCCGTAGTTTGTTGTCCTTCCCCCCTTCGTATTGTCGTTGTTGTCGGCCCTTTTGAGAAGTTGTCAGGCCGCGTGCGACCACGTGGTCACAGGTCGGTGCTAAGCAACGCCCGCGGCCATTAGGTGCCCCACTTGGAGGCAGTCATCCAAACTTGCATAATCGTCATCGTCACGCGAAGTTCCTCGTCACTATCATAATTTGCATGCTCAGCTACCGGGGTATTTTTTTCCCTCAGTGGTTAAGGGGCCGTCAGGAACAAAACTTTTCTAAAATACGGTCAAACTCTCGATCTGTGTGAGTTTACGGTTCATCTGATTTGTGGATTAACTGCACGCACCTGATATTTTGACTTGGATTAATAACTCCTGGATTTTTTTCCTTCCTTAAGCCCAAATCTTGATTTTGAAGCTTTCGTGACTACAGGAATCCATACTCTTTGGTTTTTTTAGTAAAGTCACGTAGGTGAAAAATAAAAGAAATCACGACGTTTCGGGCGCAACACAAGCTTCCGTCAAAATGCGCAACTTTAAATAAATATAGACAACACGTTTTACTTAATAAAATAGATAAATATTTTCTCCTACAACATCGGAGTGTAGCGCCACATTAAATACGCACTGCAATGACAATAGTTGAAAGCGATTTGAAGCATATTTTTGTTTAAAAAAAATTTGGGGGGGGGGGTCAAAAATCGTCCAAACTCGCGTGACGTCATTTATGGACGGCCCCTAAGCCAATCCGAATCCAACTATTGAAACACCCCACAGGGGAGGGTGGTGGTGGTGGTGGGGGTGTTTCGTTAACGTCTTATTGTTAATTTTCACCACCCCCTCTATGCGTCGAACGTTCTTTTTTTTTGCATGTCTATGCGGTGAGAAATTTTGCTTAAAATAGCGATGGTGCAAGGTGGCTCATGGCAGTCCCCAAGACGCGTCGTCTCAGCTTGCGTGCGTGCAAGTGGCGCTTCCATTCGACTTCTCTCCGCGTGTTCATTAGAAGCGAGTTGGAGTTGAAATTTCCCACCACCACCACCACCACCGTCCACAAGATTGGAAGAACTTCGAGAACCATGGCGACTCAAGCTGCATCAATGGTCCTGATGATCTTCGTCGCTGGAGGTTAGTGACATTCCCTCCTCCTCCTCCTGTGAAAATTTCATCACAGTTCCTGTGATGATGATGATGATGATAGAGACGCAAACTCCAAATATACAGCAGCAGCAGGCATCATGGTTGGGATGGAACTCACGGCCTGCTGTATACCAGGCGAGGTAGTTAACATCTCCTAGCCACTGTGATTATGATGATGATAGAGACGCAAACTCCAAATATACAGCAGTAGGCATCATGGTTGGGATGGAACTCACGGCCTGCTGTATACCAGGCGAGGTAGTTAACATCTCCTAGCCACTGTGATTATGATGATGATAGAGACGCAAACTCCAAATATACAGCAGTAGGCATCATGGTTGGGATGGAACTCACGGCCTGCTGTATACCAGGCGAGGTAGTTAACATCTCCTAGCCACTGTGATTATGATGATGATAGAGACGCAAACTCCAAATATACAGCAGCAGCAGGCATCATGGTTGGGATGGAACTCACGACCTGCTGTATACCAGGCGAGGTAGTTAACATCTCCTAGCCACTGTGATTATGATGATGATAGAGACGCAAACTCCAAATATACAGCAGCAGCAGGCATCATGGTTGGGATGGAACTCACGACCTGCTGTATACCAGGCGAGGTAGTTAACATCTACGAGCCAACATGGCGCCCCAACAGCAATGGTGTAAGACATTGCACAGAAGTGATCGGGCCATCACAAATGATAGCTGCTAAACAAAGTGGCTCGTCATCATCATCACTTGGGCATTTATAGTAGCAGCCAAACACTCATCGATTCTGAATGTGGAATGAGAAAACCGGAGGACCCGGAGAACAATCCACGCGACCATGGGCAGCAAGGCATTGTCAGGGTCGGGATCGAACCCACTACCTCGTGTACACCAGGCGAAGTAGTCAACATCTCCTAGCCACCGTGATGATGAGAGAGAGACACACACAGACTCCAAATATACAGCAGCAGGCATCGTCAGGGTCGGGGTCAAACCCACGACCTTCTGTATACCAGGCGAGGTAGTCAACATCTCCTAGCCACCGTGATGATGTTGAGAGAGAGAGAAACGCAAACTCCAAATATACAGCAGCAGGCATCGTCAGGGTCGGGATCAAACCCACGACCTCCTGTATACCAGGCGAGGTAGTTAACATCTCCTAGCCACTGTGGTGATGAGAGAGAGACGCAAACTCCAAATATACAGCAGCAGGCATCGTCAGGGTCGGGATCGAATCCATAACCTCGTGTACATGTATACATGTTGTTTGCGTCGTTTATTGTGAAAATTCGGTCACAGTTCCTATGATCACTGTTTCATTGCTTTCATGGCTTTATTTTAGTGATTTCGAAAAGTGTATTGGTTTAGCCATGTTCGTTTGTTGTAGTACAGAGTTAGACTGATGGCCTTAATCTAAGTTGTCTTGTGGTTGTTGTTGTTTGACTTGCATCCCACTGGGATTTTTGCACACAGCGTTGGTGTACGGTGTTTTGTCTGCAATATTTTGCTGTCTTTTCTTGGATTTTCGGTTTGCACTCAGTCACATATTCACTTTAAGATTTTTTTTTGTTCATGTTTTTTGCTTGTTGCGGTTGCACCCGATTCAAGAGCCGAATGGCTCACAGGGCTACATCTAATAAATGAACTTGAACTCCTCCTCCTCTCTCTGTATCTCTCTTTGTCTCTGTCTCTATATGTTCGGGCCGCATTCCGCTCTCGCGTCCACTCACAGTGCCTGACACGTTTCAACTATTTTGTTTTGCCATTGGGTAAGCTCTCCCCAGTTGAGCTGTGTAGTAGCTTTTTGTTATTCTTTCAGAAGTGACCTGGTCATCACAAATGATAGCTCAACGAAGTGGCTTATCATCGGCACCATCGTCTTGTGGAAATGTATAGCGGTGACATACTTTGAGCGCGTGTTTGAACTAAATTATTTAATATTTGTTTGACCAGGTAAGGCCCACTGAGCTCTTTCAGAAGCATCTCAAATGATAGCAGCTCAACGAAGTTGGCTGATATCGTCAGCATCAGCATCACCATGTGCAAATGTATAGCAACAGCCAAACACTCAAAAACGCGTGACCGTTGATTCTAAACATGGAGGGAAAACCCGGAGGACCAGGAGAATACTACACACGACTACGGGGCAAGTGAGAAAGACGCAAACTCTAAATATACAGCAGGCGTCGTCAGGATCGGGACAGCTTTCCTTAGAGCCAGTCCAGCATGGTGTTGGACCAGATTACGCCAAAAGGCGCACAACTCAAGAACAATGCACCATCAGAGTATGAGAGCTCGGGGTAAGCATTTACATTATTGGAACCTCAATTGCCAGTAAAAAATATAATTGGTTTTTTACCCTTTTATCTGGAAACAAAACTGACACCTTTTTTACAAGGAGTCATGTTTGCATAAACCACAATACCTGCAGTCATAACTAAAAAAAAAACATAACTCTGATAATGTATGCACTGTCCTTAAAGTTGATTGTTTGCATTGTGGTCTATGCAAACATGACTCCTTGTAAAAAAAAGTGTCAGTTTTGTTGCCAGATAAAAGGGTAAAACACCAATTATCATATTTTTTACTGGCGAATGAGGTTCCAATGGTGTAAATCTTAACTCCTGTTTTGTTGTCAGAAAAAAGGTGGGAAAACCTAGTATCAAACCGTTACTGATTGTAAATGTTGTAGTGGGATTACTCTCCAACACACACACCGGTTGATGCAAAGCTAAGTAACTAATTGGCACGTTTTCTTTATGTGACAACCCCTTACTGATTGTCTGTGTCAGATAGTGGCGGGATTAACGACACCTTTATATTTACACGATTTAACCCAACAACCTTTATTATGGATATAAACTAGCACGAACTTGCGGAACTTCCGCGAGGATTTGGACAGTCCCCGATTTACAAAGTGGGTTTGTTCCGAAGACATACACACACTGATTTTCGCACGCGCACACAAATACAAAGATCCCCCGTATAACCTTAACATATTATTGGCGCAAGTGCTGTTAGCGAGCAGCACATTTGAACACTCGAACGGCACACGAGGGGGTGAGTGGCCAGCACCATTCCCGGCAGCCTTTGTCTCCCCAGTGGCGTTGTTAACACACCGCAGCAGGTCGGCATTTGAGGCTAAGTATACCTAGGTGATAATCGTCACAGCTGTTAAGGCACACATATTCACTTTCACACGCTTACAGACAAAGATCCCTCATATAGCCTTAATAGACTGTTGGGGCAAGTGCTATTAGCAAGTAGCACCTAATGAAGGTCTGCATGGCACACAAGAGAGTGGGTGGCTAGCAGCACGCCTGACCGCCTTTGTCTGCCCAACAGCGATGTTCATACATCGCACAAGGTACTTATTTGAGGCTGAGTCGACCTAGGGGAGACCCAGGAGTGGTTCGGATAATCGTGACTGGTGGTGGCCCTGTGCAGCAATGGAACTCACCTTAACGCAGTGTCGCGTTAACCACTACACTACCTAAAGCTTTCGTGACTGCAGGGATTCATCTTCTTGGTTCTTTCGGTAAAGTCACGTAGAATGGAAATAATAAAATAATACAAATAAAACATCATAAAATAATTCTCACGACGTTTCGGCCACAACGCAAGTAGCCGTCCTCAGGTGGAGAACAGGTCTGTCGAGGAGACAGAGTCTGAATGACAAGCCCCAGGCTTGGAGCGACCATTTAAGCTGGGATGGAGGGGCGAAGAGTGCCTTGACAAAATAATTTGCATATCAAGAGGAATTTAGCATATTTATGATGTTTTATTTTTTTATTTCCATTCTACGTGACTTTACCGAAAGAACCAAGAAGACACTACACTACCGTTCCTGACACAAACAAAAACCAAATATCTCCCTGTAGTCTTAACAGACTATTGGGGAAAGTTGCAGTTATGAAGGCCGACATGGCACACAGGAGGTTGGGTGGCCAGCACCACGCCCGACCGCCTTTGTTTCCCTAGTTGGCGATGTTTACACACCACACGGGGCAATCATTTTAAGCTGAGTCGACCTTAGAGAGGCCCAGGACCGGTTTAGATAATGGTCACTGAGGTTGAGCGTGAGGGGGAATCGAACTCGGCGGTCCGGGTTCGTAGCGCAGCATAGCGCTAACTGCTACGCTACCGCTCCTGACATACATGGATAGGGTGTCTCACCTTTAATAAGTTTGTATCATCACGTTTGCAGGGCACGTATACGTGCCGTAACGCTTGGCAAGCAGCCAGCCAGCCTGTGCGACGGTGCCAAAAGTGTAAAATTATGATTTAAAGCTTTTGCGACTGCAGGAATTCATACTCCTGGGTCATTCGTTCAAGCAATCGTCTTGAGACGTCTTGAGACGATTGCTTGCGTTGCGATCGAAACATCGAGATCTATTATTTTTTATTCACGTGACTTGACTGACAGACCCAAGAGTATGCAACATTATGTTAATGAGCCCCCATCGCACACGCCGATTGGTTGCAGTGGATGACGTCACCGCCACCAAGCAGCCAACCAGAGGGGCAGAATGTTTCTTCTTATATATAAACGTAATTTTTTGTCTGTCTGTCCGTCTGTCTGTCTGCGTACGCGCGCTTGCAAAGGATTTGACTCGCGAACCGTGGGGTCTACGTTTAAAAAACGTAGCCGGGTACCACGCTAGTAGCCCCGTGGTGAGCCAGCGCTATTCTGTTTTCCCATCCGTGAACTTTAAAGTAGTTAAATTAACAATTTAGTGCGATTTATCTTCATTTAATTATTTTCCCGCGACACTAAAGCTGCCCGGGGTTGCACCTAGCAATGCACGCGTGTAATCGGTTGAGGGTGGGGTGGGATTTCTGATTCGCGTTCAAAATGTGAAAAAAAAAATACACGCAACGCTGAGGTAAATTCCTCAAAGTGTCATGTCCTCTTCTCTCCCCCCCCACCCCAATGTGTGCACTTACTACTATAGGGTCGGTAGATACTAATATTATAGCGCTAAAATAGTATTATTGTAGCGCGGGTAGGGGGGTGGTGGGGGGCGGGGGTATCGGCCCAGACCCCAGCCTGGCAATGTGTCACCTCCTGCTGGGAAATCTAGGCGAGGCCGCGGGCTCTGCACGGGACTAGGCCTCACCACGGCAATGTAAAGTACAATTTTATTGAATCTTTCGCTAACAGCTCAGGTTCATTGTTTACTATTACTATCCCGTGTGTTTGAACTGAATAAATGTGTTGCCTCCAAAGTCTACTATACAGTCAATGGGGACTATACATTCAGTAGATACTACTATATTCATTAGATACTACTGCAGAGTCAGTATTTACTACTATAGAGTTGGTTGATATTACTATCGAGTCGGCAGATACTACTATAGGGTCAGTAGATGCTACTACAGTCAGTAAACACCACTACGGTCAGTATATATTACTATAGAGTCAGTAGATACTACTATAGTCAGTAGATAATACTACAAGTCAGTAGATACCACTATAGTCAATATATACTGCTGCAGAATCGGTAGATATGACTATAGTGTCAGTATATACTGCCATAGTCAGCAGATACTGCTATAAAGTCTACAGATACTGCTATAGAGTCTGTATATACTACTATAGAGTCAGCAGATACTACTATGGAGTTAGTAGTTACTACTATAGTCAGTAGATAATACTATAGAGCCAGCAGATACTACTATTCAGTTAGTAGTTACTATTGTAGAGTCGGTAGATACTACTGTAGGGTCAGTAGATACTACCAGAGGTGGGACAAAGTCATTGTTATGCAAGTCCAAGTCGAGTCGCAAGTCATCAAATTCATGACTCGAGTCTGACTCGAGTCCAAGTCACATGACTCGAGTCCACATCTCATAGGTGGGACAAAGTCATTGTTATGCAAGTCCAAGTCGAGTCGCAAGTCATCAAATTCATGACTCGAGTCTGACTCGAGTCCAAGTCACATGACTCGAGTCCACACCTCTGGATACTACTATGGTCAGTAGTTACTACTACAGTCAGTAGATAGTACTATACAGTCAGTAGCTACTACTGGGCTCAGTAGATTCTACTGTACAGTCAGTAGATACAACTACAGAGTCATCTTCTTGGTTATTTCGGTACAGTCACGTAGAAGGGAAATAATAAAAATAAAACATAATAAAATACAATTCTCACGACGTTTCGGCCACAATGCAAGCAGCCGTCCTGCTGCTGCTTGCGTTGAGGACGGCTGCTTGCGTTGTGGCCGAAACGTCGTGAGAATTGTATTTTATTATGTTTTATTTTTATTATTTTATTATTTCCCTACTACGTGACTTTACCGAAAGAACCAAGAAGATACATCCCTGCAGTCACGAAAGCTTTAAATCGATAGATACTACTCACTCTATTGTATGTAGGGTGTGTAGGTATATATGCCTACGCGGGGGTAAAAATATTTTTTTATGGGGGGGAGGTCGACAATTTTCGGAAACCTTTTAGATCAACTATTTACCCCCCACTTTCTATAACATTTTGGACTTCTGCAAGCCTCTTATAATTTTGTTGCCGGACAAATGGACAGACAAACAGAACGCCGGGCTTTCACAATAGCTTAGTATTTGTGTATGTATATGTTATGTTTTTAAGAGAAGTTTTTTTTATTTATTTTCCCCCCAGGCAACGCCGGGTACTTCCCGCTAGTTATTCTATAAGAAGATATGATGAGTCTTCAATGCAGTTGTAACGTGTGCTTAAGATTCCGGTCATATGGGCACGGCCACTCATCGTATTCAGTGCCATCGATTGAAACTCCAACATGTTTAAGTGTCTTTAAATTTCGATTTAAAGCATTCGTGACTGCAGGGATTCATCTTCTTGGTTCTTTCGGTAAAGTCACGTAGAATGGAAATAATAAAACAATAAAAATAAAACATAATAAAATACAATTCTCACGACGTTTTGGCCACAATGCAAGCAGCCGTCCTCAGGTGAAGAATAGGCCTGTCGAGAAGACTAGGTCTGTCGAGAAGACAGACCTGTTCTTCACCTGAGGACGGCTGCTTGCGTTGTGGCCGAAACGTCGTGAGAATTGTTTTATTATGTTTCATTATTATTATTATTTCCATTCTACGTGACTTCACCGAAAGAACCAATAAGATGTTCAAGTGTCGTTATAGGTCGGCGGGCGGGCTCCCCTGAAGCCAAACCGTGACATGCGGAGAGACCGGTTGGTCCTGAGCCGCTAGCTTAGGCACTCCCCGCGTTGATTTCAGACACGGGACGGCACCTCTCCCCGAACCCAAGACGTTGCTCCGGGCGAGAGGGAGGGGACTCACGAAACACGCTGCTGTGCATTCGGTATGCCTCGGGTTACCCGCTGTTGCAGTACTTGACTAATTTTCAGAGGGGGTGCTGCTGTGGATGAGACATCATCATCATCAGGCGTGAGGGCACCGGCACGAATCCCTCCCTGTGGAGGGCTTCTCAAGTTCAAGTTCATGTATTAGGTGTAGCCCTGTGAGCCATTCGGCTCTTGAATCGGGTGCAACCGCAACAAAACAAAAAACAAAAACATGAACAAGAAAACATCTTAAAGTGACTATGTGCAAACAGATAATCCAAGAAAGGACAGCAAAATATTGCAGAAAAATCACCCTACACCAACACTGTGTGCAAAAATCCCAGTGGGATGCAGGTCAAACAACAACAACAACAACCACAAGACAACTTAGATTAAGGCCATCAGTCTAACTCTGTACTAGAACAAACAAACATGGCCAAACCAAAAAACTTTTCGAAAATCACCAAAATAAAACCGAATTTTCACAATAAACGACGTGAACAACATGTACTACGCCTGTTGCCCCCCACTGATGTCTGCTTCTCTCCCCACCCAATGTGTGCAGATACTAACTGCCTACAAAATTATTTTTTGGGTGGGGGGGGGGAGTGATTTTTTCTTTGGGAGGGGTCGACAATTTTCGGAAACCTGTTGGATCAACTTTTTATCCCCACATCTGGGAGGGGCTGGTCATCTGAAAAAGTCTCTTATAATTTAGTTGACGGATAAACGGACAACGCCAGGCTTTTATAATAGATTGGGAGGGGGGTTGGGCGGTTCGACAGCACAACGATGATGGGGTGTGTGATTCTCAGGTAATATGTACACATGGGTGCATGCTGATTGTGTGTACGCACTATGTAGGTATGTATGTGCGTGGTGTGGGGGAGCGGTGGCGTAGCAGTTAGCGTATCGGTGAGCGCTACGCCACGCTATGAACACGGCCACCCGAGTTCTCATGGCCAACACCGATGACGAGTATCTGAACCGGTCCTGGGCCTCCCCTAGGTCGACTCAGCCTCAAATTAATACTTGAGTACTAGGGAGACAAAGGCGGGCGTGGTGCTGGCCAATTCATACTCTTTGGTTCTTTCAGTAAAGTCACATAGATAGAAAATGAATAGATCACGACGTTTCGATCGCAATACAAGCGACCGTCTTCAGGTTGAGAGAGAGATTGCTACTGAAACAAGGTCTTATATACAGTAGGCCTGAGATGGGTGCAGCCTCAGGGTAAGAAGGCGGGGCTAGAGATGGTCTCCCTGAGGCTGTGCAAGTGGCTATTGTATTGTGAGAGATTAGCATACTCGTAGGTTTTTTTCGGTAAAGTCACGTAGGTAAAAAATAAAAGAAAAAAATAATAAAAGTAATAATAGAAATAAAAGATTATTATTGTAGTAGTAGGTTTTTACCCTTTTAAACTGGTACAAAACTGACACCTTTATTCAAGGCATCATGTTTGCAATAACCACAACACAAGTAGTCAAAAAAGCAAACAAAAAGAAGCAACTCTGATAATGATAATAATATGCACTGTCCTATTATTATCATTATCAGAGTTGCTTCTTTGTTTTGCTTTTTTGACTGCTTGTGTTGTGGTTATTGCAAACATGATGCCTTGAATAAAGGTGTCAGTTTTGTACCAGTTTAAAAGGGTAAAAACCTACTACTATATTTTGCCACTGGTAAATCTGAGATCTCATAGTGAAAATATTATTACTTTTAGTAATTTTTTATTTGATTTTTTACCTACGTGACTTTACCGAAAAAACCTAAGAGCTTTCGTGCAGTCACGAAAGCTTCAAATCTAGAGATTAGCATGTCAATGCACGAGCCTAGTATGTCGCAGCATCGGTGGCTGAGTGAGAAGGACATCCTACGTGACTTTACCGAAAAAACCTAAGAGCTTTCGTGCAGTCACGAAAGCTTCAAATCTAGAGATTAGCATGTCAATGCACGAGCCTAGTATGTCGCAGCATCGGTGGCTGAGTGAGAAGGACATCCAGCCCGTCAATACAAAGACATCCAACCTAATAATGCAACTCAGAGAGTCAGCTAAAATCGCAGGAAGGAAGGAAACATCACAGCAGGTTAAGACTTGACCTGGTCAATCACGTCCTTCCAAAGATTGCTCAATTTGTACCCATCTTCTCGGTTGAAGTTGTGTCTGTGTTTATATATCTGGATGGCTTCATGAACAAATCTCTGATGATAGCCAGTGGGTTTGCAGAGTACCTTCGTCTTGGAAAAATCTATTTCGTGTGAGCCCACAGCATTAAAACAATGATCAGCAACGCCAGAGGTATTGGTCCTAGCGTTCTTCAGATCTGCCTTGTGTTCGCGAACACGGTCCGAGTTATGTCGTTTCGTTTCCCCAATGTAACTGCAGCCGCAGCCACAACTTAGTTTGTAGACACCAGGATATTGCATGTCAGGAATGCTTTACAAATGGGATCAAATCACTGATTCGTTTGTGCTGTGTTGAAACGAACCTGCATCTTGTGTTTGTTTAAGATTTTGGAAGTATTTTTGGTAACCCCTGCTATGTATGGCAAGGTGATGGTTTTGATTTGGTTCTCAGATGGTTGTCTCCCCATGGATGGGGAGACAGCTTTGCGGATTGTACGGTCAGAATATCCATTCATCCTGAGGACTTTGTGTACGTGCTCCAGCTCACTAGATATGTAGCGTTTTGTTGAGGGAATTCTTCTGGGCTGGATGGTGGTGGGAGTCAGGCTTTAGATAGGCATCCGTGTGGGTCGCTTTCCTGTAGACATAATGTCCCAACGAGCCATCAGGTCTCTTCTCGATCAAAACATCCAGGAATGGTAACTTGCCATCCTTTTACACTTCCATGGTGAATTTGATGGCTGGGTGTATGGAATTCATGTGGTTGAAGAATTGGTTTAGTGCTGGCTGGCCATGTAGCCAGATGACGAACGTGTCATCTATGTATCTCTTCCACAAGGAAGGACGTAGGGTAGATGTCTGGATGGGATCTGTCTCAAATTTCTCCATGAAAACATGCGCGACCACTGGCGATAAGGGAGAACCCATTTGGGCACCCTCCTCTTGTTTGTAGAATGTACCATTCCAGGTGAAGTAAGGATTGGTAAGGCAGTGCCTCACCAAAGTTGGCACATCAGAATTCAGTCCCTGTTGGACCAAGTCTTCAATGATTGCAAAGGTGTCAGGCACAGGTACCTTGGTGAACATAGAGACTACATCGAAACTGACAAGCAAATCATCTGGAGACAGTGACATGTCTTTGATTAGAGAAACCAAGTGAGCTGAGTTAGGTACAGCTGAGGTGGTCTTGCCAGTGAATGGAAGCAGGATCTCAGACAGAAATCGTGGCAGTTTGTAGGTGGGTGAGTTAATGGTGGAGACGATGGGACGGAGCACTGTACCTTCTTTGTGGATTTTTGGAAAGCCATAAAATCTGAGTGGTCTAGCAAGCAGAAGGTTTTAGAGAGAGCAGCTTGGTTGGTTCGATTAGAGAAGTCGAGTTAGTGATGACATTTTTGGTTTTCGTAACAAAGCGATTGGTAGGATCTCTATTGATTTTGGAATAGCTACCATCCATAATAAGGTCATGCATTTTGTTGTTGTATGTGGATTTATCCATGATGACAGTGGCATTGCCCTTGTTGGCTGAGAGGATAACAATATCATCTCTCTTTTTCAATTGAACGAGTTCAAAACGCTCGTCCTTGCTGATGTTGCTAACGGGGTTCTTAGCGTTTTTGAGATAGCAGCTATTTCAGATCTTGCTATGTCTACCAGGATGTGTCCTAAGCCTTTGAGGGCTATGTCGACCTGGGCAATGATATCATCCACTGGGGTGTGTTTAGGGGTGACTGCGAAATTCAACCCTTTAGCTAATACCGATTTTAGGCTGTCGGAAATTGGGCTGTTACTCTGATTGATAACAATCTTGTTAACATCTAACTTTTTAACATGTGGATCTGGCTTCTTTTTAGACAGGAAGTTGGATTTAGCAATCAGGTTAACTTTACATTTGGCTGACATTGAAGCGGCAGAATAATCAGATGTGGACATTTTTTCTGTCAATGCTAAGTGAGATTGTTAAAGCTATATGGGGGATCTTTGTCTTTGTGGTGTGTATGTGTTGATGGGAACTGTTACCATGCAATGGATAAGTGAATATGATCTATTCCAATGGTAGGGAATTGCTAGTTATTGAGTCGGCGGTGACGAGATGTAACTACCTCGCCTGGTATACAAGAGGTCGTCGGTTCGATTCCGACCCTGATGATACCTGCTATATATTTGGAGTTTGTGTTTCTCTCTTACTCCCCGTGGTCAAGTGGATTTTCATCCGGGTCCTCTGGTTTTCCTCTCCACATTTATAATCAACATCACGCGTTTAGAGTAATTTATCTGCTGTACATTTCCACACGGTGATGATAATGATAAGCCACTTCGTTGAGCTATCATTTGTGATTGCCAGGTCGCTTCCTGAAAAAGAGCTGCTACATAGCAGCTCAGTGGTGGCCTTACCTAGTAAAATAAAATAGTTTCATTTTTAAATCCTTTATATTAAGTTCGCTTGCTTGCTTGCTTGCGTGCTTGCGTGCTTGCTTGCTTGCTTACGACCGTGCAAATCTTTCGGTCGTTTTTTAACACACTTCCCGTGATCCAATCGAGCTGACATTTTGCACACAGACTCGTTGTGCGTGACAATTAATTTTCGTGAAATTTATTTTCTCCAAAATTTTACACTGTTTAGGGAAATTTTTTTAAATATTTAATTACCAATTGTTTAATGCTGGCAGACAATCATCTGACCCATAGGTGGCAGCCATCTCAAGCCAGAGGACGAGAGGACTCTAGCCGCCACGCATATAAAGGATTTAGAGTGAAAAACTTAGTTTTTACGGGTTAATTTTTTAAGTGCCGAGCACAAGACGCTCGAGGCTGTGGATGGCTGGGTGAGGCTGGGCGCTGTGACTGTGCCCTGCTCGAAGTGAACACTTTATTTTACATTGCATTAAAAAAACTCGACATTTTAAACAATGGAAGGTGACACTCTGCTGGACAACCAACAGCGGCGTTCTTCATTGCAAGGCCCCGCGGGCCACTGGCGGTCCCTGGTGACCTTCATTATAATTGTTTGCTAGTGGGTAAGGCCCCACTGAGCTATGTAGTTATTCTTCAAGCGACCTGGCCACCACAAATTATAGCTCAACGAAGTTGGCTTATCGTCTGGTGGAAATGTATAGCAGTAGCCAAATGCTCTGAATGCGTGACGTTGATTCTAAATGTGGAGGGCAAACACCAGAGGACCAGGGGGAAAAATCCACGCGACCACGGGGATAGAGAGAAACACGCAAACTGCAAATGTACAGCAGACATCAGGGTCAGGATCGAACCCACGAGCCTCCTGTATACCATATCGCCACCGTGTGAGATGTGAGCTGGAGCCTACTCTGGCATGTTCATCCAGACGTGACACGGTATACTACGCGTATTCAGGTAAGAAGCGGTCACCAATATCGTCAAAGACCGCATATGAGGCGTCAAGCACTCGGGCGTGCTAGGGAATCACTTATTGCACGGACTTCAGAGTCATTGAGTGTGAGCTCAGCTCTGCGCTGTCGAGAGCTCAATAAGCTTCAGCCCTATCCAGTCTGAAAACTGAGTTCCCCATTCCGCTGAGACCACGGTCGTGGCTATTTGTAAATTACCTCTTGGCAGCTTTAGACTTTTTTAAATCCTTGATATTAAGTTCGCTTGCTTTCTTATGACCGTGCAAATCTTTCGGTCGTTTTTTAACCCACTTCCCGTGATCCAATCGAGCTGACATTTTCCACACAGACTCATTGTGCGTGACAATTAATGTTCTTGAAATTTTTTTCCAAAATTTTACACCTTTTAGGACAAAAATATTATATTTAATTACCAATTGCTTAATGGTGCAATGCAATCATCTGACCCATAGGTGGCAGCCATCTCAAGCCAGAGGACGAGAGGACTCTAGCCGCCACGCATATAAAGGATTTATAGTGAAAAACTTTGTTTTTACGGGTTATACTTGTTTTGTGGTAAGCACTCGGTCGTTGCTTGTCAATGATCAGCCGCTTTAGACATCATCGATACACTGTGTCTTCATGTACTGCCTGCAGACACACTTCGGCATCGCCGATGATGCCCTTTTGCTGGTTGGACTCTTAATTGACTGGCCGTCCTAAGTCCATCAATCATTGACAATATACAGTATATATATGGGACCTTTTTTGACATTATCCAAGATGATGAAAAAATTATAATAGGTTTAACCCTTTTTGGCAATAAAACCAGTGTTAATATGTTCAAACAACAACTTTTTCCAAGGCATCAAGTCTGCATTAACCAAACACACTTGGGGCAAAACATGCTCTGATAATTACGTATGCATTGTGTTTGAAACTGATTGGTGTGCACCAGCTTTCTTTATGCCCTTATCTCACTATCCGTGTTAAGCCAGAGAATGCCGAAAGGTGAACAGCACAAAGAGAATGCAAGTATCAGTGCACTTAAAATAAAAAAAAAACCCTTTTCTTAATGTTATCGATTTTTGCAAATCTAAGTCGAGTTAATTTTTTTGTACGAATCGTAGAGACGCCCAAGTAAATTGGGCAACAGCGAAACTCTGCAATGCTGCTTGCAACGTCCCCCCCCCCTCCCCATTGTGACATCACAGGCGAAGTTTGTGACGTCATATGCAGGCGGGCAGGGGTGTTCGCTTTGTCCCTCACATTAGGAATAACCACGTGGTGCATGTAATTAATTAAATTATGATCATGATTGTAAACTACTGAACAGGACCCTGCGGGGTGGGCTGGTAGGAATAATACTTAGTACCGGTACAGGGATATCGACCGGGTATAGAGGAGTTAAAGAATAAATTAGTGTATTCTAGTGTAACATTAATTAAAAGTGTTTGTTTTGACAAGAAACGCTGTGAGATTTAAAGACTCGTAGTCTTTCATTTCCAAACGATCACATCTGAGATTAATTGACCACCACCTTCTGCACTAGGCCTCGCGAAGCCTCCCGCACTAGGCCTCGCGAAGCCTGCCGCACTAGGCCTCGCGAAGCCTTCTCTGCAATAGACTTAGCGAAGCCTTCTGCACTAGGCCTCGCGAAGCCTCTGCAGTAGGCCTCGCGAAGCCTTCTCTGCAGTAGGCCTCGCGATGCCTTTTCTGCAGTAGGCCTCGCAAAGCCTGCCGCACTAGGCCTCGCGAAGCCTGCCGTACTAGGCCTCGTAAAGCCTTCTCTGCAGTAGACTTAGCGAAGCTTTCTGCACTAGGCCTCGCGAAGCATTCTCTGCAGTAGGCGTCGCGAAGCCTTCTCTGCAGTAGGCCTCGCGATGCCTTTTCTGCAGTAGGCCTTGCAAAGCCTGCCGCACTAGGCCTCGCGAAGCCTGCCGCACTAGGCCTCGCGCCGTGCTTTTCGTGCACAAATAAGGCGATTAAATGTATCTCGTCTCTGTGTTAATAAATGTATCTTGTCTCTGTGTTAAAAAAACGTGCTGCGTTTCAGTAAAGTAAATTTGAAGCGAAATTTAAAGTTTCGCCGTGAGGCGCCGGAAGCGACGGCCATCTTGTTTAGTTCACAGATCGCAGGGGGAGCGGGCGGCCATCTTGTCGGACAGACGGACAGACGGATGGACGGACGGACGGACACATTAATCTATTGGTGGTCTGGTCCACTTCGTTCCTACCAGTATAATAACTTAATAAAGGTGTCCCGTTTGGGCGGGCATTTCACCCCCCGCCCTCCCCGTGCCCCCCACCCCCGCAACCTCCACCCATGCGGCTTGTGTGTGTGTCTGCGTTTGTTTGGTGGGGAGCGGTAGTATAGCAGTTAGTGCTACGCTGCGCGACGAACCCGGCTACGACCCAAGTTCGATTCCCGTTCACGGCCACCAACTCCAGTGAAGATCATCTTAACCAGTTCTGGGCCTCCCCTAGGTCGACTCGGCCTCAAATGAGTACCTGGCGCAATGTGTAAGCATTGCCATGCCGGCCTTCATAGGTGCTAGTCGCTAACGAAACTTGCCCCGACAGTCTGTTCAGGCTATATGGTGGAACTTTGTCTTTGTTTGTCTGCATGCCGCAGCATACATCTCGGCCGTCCAAGGGACCCCTGTCGCACCCAGGGGCCGCATTGTGAATGGTCAGGAGGCCACTCCACATGCGTGGCCATGGCAGGTAAGCGGCGTCACGGATTCATACTCGTAGTTCTTTCGGTAAAGTCACCATGTAGGTAAACAAATGAAATAAAAATGAATAAAAATAAAATAATAAAATCACGACGTTTCGGAGGCAACACAAGTCTCCGTCATCAGGTGGGACCGTCACAGCCAGATTTGAGTGTAGATATACACTACTATATACTACTATTATATACTAGGGGTTGTTCGCGAGCGCTTGTGGCAACTGTGGCGTCCCCAAACAACCCCAACGTTTATAGTTTTGAATTAAGCAAGAACATCGTTGAATCACTTAACCTAAATTTCGATTTAAAGCTTTCGTGACTGCAGGGATTCATCTTCTTGGTTCTTTCGGTAAAGTCACGTAGAATGGAAATAATAAAATAATAAAAATAAAACATAATCAAATAATTCTCACGACGTTTCGGCCACAACGCAAGCAGCCGTCCTCAGGTGGAGAGCAGGTCTGTCGAGAAGACAGAGTCTGAATGACTCTGACGGCTGCTTGCGTTGTGGCCGAAACGTCGTGAGAATGATTTTATTATGTTTTATTTTTATTATTTTATTATTTACATTCTACGTGACTTTACCGAAAGAACCAAGAAGATCACTTAACCTACTTTCGCACCCCCTGTAGATTACAAGAAATGTGACGAAAGTTGACATCTTTCTCTGCACACCCCCCCCCTCCTTCCATGCCTGCCTCTGGCCGTGTGTGAATGCAGGTGTCTGTGCTGTTCTTCTCCGTGAATTCTTGGTATCACAAGTGCGGGGGATCGCTCATAGATGCGCAGTGGGTGATGACGGCCGCGCACTGCTACAGGTTCGGTTGTCAGAATTATAATCTGAATATTTAATGTATATATATTTAAAAAAATAACTTTTTCTTAATAAACAGTAGAACCTCGGAGATCGAACGCACCAGGACTCGAACAAATCGGTGTTCGAACGATATTTCCGAACATTTTTTGCCCCGGAAACCGAACGAAATTCGGAGGTCGAACGGGCAATCGCGACTTGAAAGAACCTGTACGGCTGAGACGCGTATGACCAGCGTGCATGACGCTTGCCCAGACAAAGGTTTTACCGTATGAGAGGCTCAGTTAACGAGTAGCTCTCACCTAGTGCAGACCCGCAAAACATTGTTCCTTAACTTTTCTGGGTGGGGCTGGGCTGGGCTGGTCACCCAATAGTGTCCTTAAACGTTCAACCTACTCACGCCGGCTTGTGCCCGCCCTCAGAGTCGGCCATATTTGCGGAATACACCACACTGCCGTTGACCCTGGCCATTGACCGAGCAACCCAATGTTCCTACCAGCTCCCTCCGCAGGAATGTGTTCCCGACAAAGCAGCCTACAACACCCGGCCTACGCCTGACCATGCGACGTCGCGTTTAGGTGCGGGGACATTCAGCCAATGATGTTCACCATTCAAGAGCCGACTGTGTCCCCCCTCCCCAACCACCGAATCCTGTCTCTCAACTCACCTTGACTGAAATGACTATGGTTGTGTTTAACCTCCGTACATAATACAATGTTAGGATATACACTACTAGCTTTCCTACCCAGCTTCGCCCGAGACTTGGATTCACCACGCCCGGCCGCCTTTGTCTCCCCAGTGGCGATGTTCACACACCACACCAGTTACTCGTTTGAGGCTGAGTCGACCTAGGGGAGGCCCAGGACCGGTTCAAATATTCGTCACCGGTGGTGGCCGTGAGCGGGAATCAAATTCGAGTCGCCGGGTTCGTAGCGCAGTGAGCTGACCGCTACACTACCGCTCCCCACATACACACATACCCCCACACACCCACAAATATACCCAAAACCATAGTTGTGCTCCTGTATTTCTAATGATGTTCACCATTCACACCCTCTCTATACCTCCAATGATGTTCACCAATCACAACCTCTCTCTATGTATATCCAATGGTCAGTTTGACACGTCGGCTTTAGCGACGAATATTGCTCATAACAATGTTTTTTTTGGGTTAGATCGCGTAAATATAAATGTGCAATTAACGCGCCACCACCCGACAATTCTGGAAAAATTGCCCGATGATGCTGGATTTGATTACCAGCGAAATGTCACGATACTCGAATTGTAAATGTTGCTTTGGGTTTACTCTCCAACACACAACCAGTGTGCTGAACTAGTAACGAATTGGCACATATTGTTTACCTGACAAACCTTACTAATTGGCTGTGTCGGGTGGTGGCGGGTTCAACGACACATTTATACTTACGCGACCTAACCCAAAAAACCATTATGATGAATATTGCGAATGATGTTTCACCATCTTCTTGGTTCTTTCGGTAAAGTCACGTAGAATGGAAATAATAAAATAAAAAAATAAAAACATAATAAAATAATATAATATTTTATTATTTCCATTCTATGTGACTTTACCGAAAGAACCAAGAAGATGAATCCCTGCAGTCACGAAAGCTTTAAATCGAGATGTTTCACCATTCACACACACTCTTGCTATCTCCAATGAATGATGTTCACCCCCCCCTCTCGCTATTTTCTCCCATGCTTCAAGTAACAACACGATAAACAAGGTGTGGCTGGGAAAGCAGAATTTGGCAACACATGAAGTTGGAGAAATCGTTTCCTCCATCAGCCTTTTCATCATACACCCCTCATGGAATCCAGACTTCCCAGAACACGGGTAAGTACTGTCACGCTCAGAGGTGGTCGGGTGAAGATCCTGGATTTAATTATTGGGTTTCAACCGGTGATTAAACGTGATAAAAATTAACCCGTAAAAACAAAGTTTTTCACTATAAATCCTTTATATGCGTGGCATCGGGGCGGCTAGAGTCCTCTCGTCCTCTGGCTTGAGATGGCTGTCACCTATGGGTCAGATGTTTGTCTGGCAGCATTAAACAATTGGTAATTAAATATTTTAAAAAATTTCCCTAAACAGTGTAAAATTTTGGAAATTCTTTTTCACGAAAATGCATTGTCACGCACAACGAGTCTGTGTGCAAAATGTCAGATCGATTGGATCACGGGAAGTGGGTTAAAAAACGACCGAAAGATTTGCACGGTCCTAAGCAAGCAAGCGAACTTAATATAAAGGATAAAAAAACATCTGGTGATGGGAGGGGTCTCAGCTTTTGTCACCAGTGATTGTATACACACACACTTAATTTTCTCAAGTTTAGGATTGCACTTAATTTGGATTATTCCAGACCTGAGATTTGAAAAAAGAACTGAACATTAATCCAAATGCAGAGTGGTGTCGCTACTTGTGTTGTGATATCTGAATCGATAAACAAAAAAAACAATTATTTTTATTTACCAGATAACGCCCACTGACCAAGGTAGCTATATTTTATGCAGTGACCTATCACAAATGATAGTTGAACAAAGTGTCTTATGAGTTGTACGCCTTCTGGTGTCATCTGGTCCAACACCAATGGGGACTAGGCTCTAAAGAAAGCCGTCTCGGGTGTGGACCAATCAACTTCAAGGACAGTGCACATTATTATCATTATCAGAGTTGCTTCTTTTTGTTTGCTTTTTTGACTACTTGTGTTGTGGTTATTGCAAACATGATGCCTTGAATAAAGGTGTCGTCAGTTTTGTACCAGTTTAAAAGGGTAAAAACCGACTACTAAAGTGTCTTATCATCATCATCGTGTGGAAATTAATATCAGCCAGATACTCTCAACGCATGAAGTTGATTCTAAATGTGGAGGGAAAAACTGGAGAACCCCGGATAAAAATCCACGCGACCACGCGGAGAGAGACACGCAATCTCCACATATACAGCAGACGTCAGGGTCAGGATCGAACCCACGATCTCCTGTGTACCAGGCGAGAAATTTTTACATCTCGCCACCGTGGCATCCCTCAGCAATTTACAAACGAGAATGTTTGCTCTGAAAATACTGAAAGCATACTTAACAATTGGGATACAATTGGGGGGGGGGGGGGAAATACAAGAAAGAAAATATGCATGGATTATGGAATACTTTCCTATATTCATTATTGATATTGTGGGTCACATGGTGTGTGCATACAACGTTTGTCGTATACAATCTCACCGATCAAACACAGCGAAGTAATTAAGCTGTTACGTGAGCAAACGTGCCCATCTTTACTGCTTCAGCGCACTGGTATTCTGGAGAGCCATCCACGACATTTGACCATTGGTTCCGGCATCCTGCTACGAGAAATAAACAGCATCATCAGGCAGCATTTAGTTTGTTGTCCTTCCCCCCGCACCTACGATTAGCACGGCTGGATGCGTATGGTGTGAAAGAAGTTCAACATACATCGACTCACACAGAGACCCATAGACTCACACAGAGACCCATAGACTCACACACATAGACTCACAGAGAGAGCCATAGACTCACACAGAGACCCATAGACTCACGCAGCAGAGACCCGTAGACTCACACAGAGACCCATAGACTCACACAGAGACCCATAGACTCACACAGAGACCCATAGACTCACACAGAGACCCATAGACTCACGCAGCAGATACCCATAGACTCACACAGCAGATACCCATAGACTCACACAGAGAACCATAGACTCACATAGCAGAGACTCATAGACTGACGCAGCAGAGACCCACAGACTCGCACAAATACCCACGGTTGGTTACGTACGGGGCAAAAAAGTACATACATAGATACATCCCAATTGTGTAATTGCATGGCATGCCACCGCATTGACTATTTTGCAGGTTTGACATCGCGTTGATAAAGCTCGCTGCCCCAGTGTCATTGAGCAACACTGTACAGGTGGCTGCACTGCCCGGTGCTGACTGGGTCCTGCAGAGTTGGCAGTCTTGCTACGCTACCGGTTGGGGGAGGCTTTACAGTGAGTGCGGGAAAACATCATCACACCCTACAAACTGCAGTGTCCATCCGGTAAATGGTGGTAACATCAGCAGGGCCAAAGGGGAGGGGGTGGTGTGGAGAAGGCAGAGGTTGCAAACGGGTTTTGATTCCTTACCCGTACCCGTACCCGGCCGCACCAGGGTCGCAAACGGGTACCCATACCCAGCCGGGTACGGGTAGCCGGGTATCGGGTAGGGTACGGGTATCGGGTACCCGGTTGCGACCTCTGGGAGAAGGCTTTCTCTCATGAGATGTGATCAAGAGGTTATTGCGGGGCCATGTGTTGACTCAGTTGTCCCATTGCAGCTGTTCAGACCGAGAGTTGTAAGTTCAACTGCCGGGAAATAGATGGCGGTTGTGGCATCTACTTCTGCAAAACATGAAGAACCAGTGGCATCTGCATCTGCAGAATGGGAAGAAACAGTGGCATCTACGTCTACAGGAGATTAGACAACTTTTAAAGCCATTCGCCGTTATTAGTGTACATCCCATACAGCGTGTTTGGAATCAACAAGAGTAAAGTTGAAATTACAAACAAATTGACTAACGAACAGACCTCTAGAACCTTACTCGTTTGTAAGTAGGGGTGTTCCTGTACCTCAATTTAGCACGTCGACATGAGTCGACGCATTATTTTCTTGAATAAAATGTGTTATCTTCTTGGTTCTTTCGGTAAAGTCCCGTAGAATGAAAAGAATAAAATAATAAAATAAAAAAATAATTCTCACGACGTTTCGGCCACAACGCAAGCAGCCGCCCTCAGGTGGAGAACATGTCTGTCGAGAAGACAGAGTCTGAATGACACACCCCAGGCTTGGAGCGTCTATTTAAGCTGGGATGGAGGGGGGAAGAGCGCCTTGACATAATTTGCATATCAAGGAGAATTTAGCATATTTATGGGAAATTGCAGATATGCGATTAGTACTACTTGTGAAATGCGTAGGAGGTTTGGCGGGGGGTTTAAAGTCATATTATGCCCGTGCATTATGCAGGATTATCAGCATAAAAGGGAGGGGATAGGGGTAACATTAATAAAGGGAAGGAATGTTAATAGTATGTAGCTGCAGTAACTAAACCACCACGTAAACAACTAAAGTATAAACTACATAGTATCATCAGTATACTAAATATACTCAATATGGGTTAGCCAGTTTACCACTCAGTCGGGGCTTTTGCGACCAATTTTATCCATAATAGAGGGTTTTTTCGGGTTACATCGCGTAAATATGAACGTTTCATTAAACCCGCCACCATCCTACACAGCCAACTAGCAAGGTATTGTCACGTTAACAAAACGTGCCAATTAAATTTCGATTTAAAGCTTTCGTGACTGCAGGGATTCATCTTCTTGGTTCTTTTCTGTAAAGTCACGTAGAAGGGAAGTAATAAAAGACCTGGTTTCACCTGAGGACGGCTGCTTGCGTTGTGGCCGAAACGTCATGAGAATTATTTTATAATGTTTCTATTTTTATTATTTTATTACTTCCCTTCTACGTGACTTTACCGAAAGAACCAAGAAGATGTGCCAATTAGTTACTATATTAGCACACCGGTTGTGTGTTGGAGAGTAAACCCACAGCAACATTTACAACCACAGCGATAACAACCAGCTTCATCGGGTGATTTTGCTAGAATTGTGAGGAAGTCTTCCTGTTTCCGGGCTTAAGTAGCCCAAAGGTGATGTCATCGCTGTGAGCCTATCAGGGCTACCCCACTTTAGTAAACTCCAAACTTGAATCACACGAGCGTGGTATACGCTGGCGGTGTATTTAAAACTACTTTGGGACAATATGTGAGCTATTAAAACTATTCAACTGTTTTGTTTATATTTAACCAGTTGAGGCCCACTGAGCTATGTAGCTCTTTTTCAGAAACGACCTGGCCTCAAATGATAGCTCAACAGAGTGGCTCATCACGTGGACATTTATATCAGCCAGATACTCTAAACGCATTATTCTAAATGTGGGAGGAAAAACCGTAGGACCCGGAGAAAAACCCACGCGACCACGGGGAGAGAGAGACATGCAAACTATAAATATGCACCAGGCGTCAGTGTCAGAATCGAACCCATGACCTCCTGCATAGTGGTCGAGGTAGTTAACATCTCCTAGCCACCGTGGCGCTAAAGTTTGAAAAAGTGTTACCACTATGAGATCTCTTTTTACCAGTGGCAAAATATAGTAGTAGGTTTTTACCCTTTTAAACTGGTACAAAAACTGACACCTTTATACAAGGCATCATGTTTGCAATAACCACAACACAAGCAGTCAAAAAAGCAAAACAAAGAAGCAACTCTGATAATGATAATAATAGGACAGTGCATATTATTATCATTATCAGAGTTGCTTCTTTTTGTTTGCTTTTTTGACTACTAGTGTTGTGGTTATTGCAAACATGATGCCTTGAATAAAGGTGTCAGTTTTGTACCAGTTTAAAAGGGTAAAAACCTACTTATATAAAGTGTTACCAATTAAGATGCTTACAATGGATGGACGAATGTGTTTTTACTGGGCCCTTTCAAATTGGCATCCTTCATGTGGCCTGCAAGTCACGTGACGTTAAGTGGCTGGCCCTATCCAGCCCAAGGTGTGTAGATTCCCCACCGCTGTTATGGAGTTGCATATACCACGACACATCTGATTGTCTGCCCTCCCACCCCCCCACTGTGTCTTTCTCAGCGAACGGCATGCTCCCATGGGTTCTGCAGGAGGTCGCTCTGCCCGTCCTCAGTTATGACACCTGTAGCAGGAAACAATGGTGGGGCTCTCTCGTGACGGAAAGCATGGTGTGTGCCGGCGATGCTCAGCACTCAACCTGCCAGGTGCGTGAGCGTGCATACAAGTGTAATGCGAGCGTAAACGGCCTCGCGGTTATGGCGTAACAGGGGGGAGGAGTTGGGTCACGTGGGGAGAAGGGAGAGCTCTTAAGGGCGGGAACCGGAAGAGACGAGAGGAGAGTGTAAGAATAAAGACAGGAGGAGGCCACGCAGGGCAGGGGGTGGAAAGTGGCGTGATCGCCACAGGACGGGACTCGGCACCGTTGGCCAGCGGTGTCCGGGGCACGGGGGAGACGGAGAGCAGCCGAGAGGCTGCAGATCGGGCGGAGAGGCTGAGAGGAAAGCCAGCAGCGGAGCTGCATCGGGAGCCAGCAGAAAAGGCTACATGAGCGACGGCAGCAGAAGGGCTGCCGATCAGGAGGTGGAGAAGGCTCTGAGCGAGGCGCCGTGCGGGGCGAAGTTGTACGAACCCAAATAAAGGACAACGGAGACAGACAGTGAAAGAGTCCTTTATTACACATGCATGCATGCGGTATCACGGTAACACAGAGCCCTGCAATTGTAACGCTTCCTGTGCGGTGATGGTAAAACCGTCTAACGTAAAAGTGCACGCAAGTTGGAAACGCAAATGTGAGAAATAATTAAACTGCATGCGGAATTTTTTTCAGACAGGACAAGGTGAGATTGTGATAGTAGGAATGGACCTCCCATTGTGCCTCGCATCGCACATGCTATAATGCAAATGCACATCTGAACCTTCTTTATAACACGGCCACTATTAAGACTATTTATTTAATCTTTTTAAAAAATTCCAGGTGCACTGCTTACACGGTGTGGTGATATGCGTCCTACACAGCGTGCTAAGTGCACCAATCTTGTGTACACAACGCCACATTTTGGTGTCTATAAATAACATATTTCCCACACCGCTTCCGCGCACCTCCAATTAGCATGGCTGGCTACGTACGGCACAAAAAAAGCGCAACATATTTCACCCTTTGAATGCTACAACGGGAAGTTATTTTTCCCATTGTAGAATTGACATCGATCCTTAGATGCTGAGAATGAATCACCGAGATCATTTTCTACTTTCCTTCCCAGACTAAAGGAACTCTCAGATACCTCTACAATCATGCGGGGGAACAATGAAATCGCTTAACCACAAGACCCACACGAAGAATCACATACTCGCTTCGACACCTACTGTATACCTGCTTCCCCCATTTAAATTAAATGTGCTTACTCATAACAACTTTTTGTGTGGGTCAGATCCCGTACATATAAATGCGTCTTTAAACATGCCACCACCCCGACACACAGCCCAATTAGGAAGGGGTTGTCACTTGATCCAAAACGTATCGCTTGGTTACTTCTTCAGCACACCAGTTGTGTGTTGGAGAGTAAATCGACAACATTTACAATTCGGGTACCGCGACGTTTCTCTGGTGATTGCAACAACTATAACCAGCCTCGTCATGCGATTTTTGCCAGAATTATAAAGACGTCTTCCTGTCTTTAGGTCTTAAATAGAGGAGTAAAGGTGATGTCATCACAGGTGCGAAGACCACCCGATAGATTTCGATTTAAAACTTTCGTGACTGCAGGGATTAATTTTTTTGGATCTTTCGGTAAAGTCACGTAGAAGGGAAATAATAAAGTAATGAAAATTAAACATAATAAAATACAATTCTCACGACGTTTCGGCCACAACACAAGCAGCCGTCCTCAGTTGAAGAAGAGGGCTGTCGGAAAGACAGCGTCTGAATGAACACCACCAAGCTTGGCAGCGTATATTTAAGCTGGGTTAGAGGGGGAATGGTGCCTTGACAAATTGATTTGCATATCAACAGATAAATTTAGCATATTTATGGAAAATGCAGATATGGGATTAGTCACTACTTGTGGAATGCGTAGGAGGTGAGGGGGGTCTCAAAGTCATATTATGCCAGTGCATTATGTAGGATTAGCAGCAACAAAGGGAGGAAGTATGGTTAACAGTAATAAAGGGAAGGAATTTTAATAGTAAGGAGCTGCAGCAGCCATAATATGAATTTGAGACCCCCCCCCACCTCCTACGCATTCCACAAGTAGTGACTAATCCCATATCTGCATTTTCATAAATATGCTAAATTCCTCTGTTGATATTTAAATTCCTTTGTAAAGGCGCCCTTCCTCCTCTAACCCAGCTTAAATATACGCTGCCAAGCTTCGTGGTGTTCATTCAGACGCTGTCTTTCTGACAGACCTGTTCTTCACCTGAGGACGGCTGCTTGCGTTGTGGCCGAAACGTCGTGAGAATTGTATTTTATTATGTTTTATTTTTTATTATTTTATTATTTTCCTTCTACGTGACTTTACCGAAAGAATCAAACAAGACCACCCGATAGGTCTACGTGTTAATATGCATGCTGTGTGCTGGAGTGCCGTTACACTTTGCTGGTTTGTAATTTTCGCATTGGATCGCAAATCACATCGCAGCATTTAATGTCAGCATACCATCCTTTCGACTTGTTCTCAAACACACGTGTCTGAGTGCAAAATTTCGGACGATAAAAAAGAAAGAAATGACCTGACACAATCCCGTGTGCCTAAATCGTTACATCCATCCAGGGCGACTCGGGAGGGCCGCTCAACTGTCGGACAGACACGAAGTGGATGGTCTACGGCATCACCAGCTTCGGCCCGGAAATCTGTAACACCTCGATGAAGCCGTCCGTGTTCACGCGCGTATCTGCATTCAAGCGCTGGATCTCCGCCACGACTGACATCCAGTTTCCCAACGACGTGAGCAACATCGCGTTGCGCACGGACACCACATGTCCGGCACGTTCCGAGGCCGATGGTAGTCTCCCCACACAAAAGTGCATGCGACAACTGATTATGCATAGCTCTTAGACTAAAAACTATTTTTAAAAATATATTTTTTTATTTTACCAGGTAAGGCCCCACTGAACTATGTAGCTTTTTTTCAGAAGCGACCTTGCCATCACGAATGATAGTTCAACGAAGTGGTGGCTTATCACGCAGACATTTAAAGCAGACAAATACTCTAAACACGTAAAGTTCATTTTGACGCATGAGCCGAAATTTTCCTTAAGGCTTTGCCTTGCAAAAGTGTAGTTCACATTGCCAGGATTTTTTTTTTATATTTCTATTAATAATATGAATATGAAACTATTCCAATATGTCAACTCACAGATATAGTGAATAGGGAAGAAACTGGATAAATATCTCAAAACGCAAAAGTTGTTGTGGTATTCCAAAATGGTTACAGATTGCTTGTATTTACTTTCCATATAGTTTTGGTGATCTAAGCCTCTGTAAACGCTGTGTGTAATGCTGGCTCGGCTTAGTGGATTCTCGCGTATCGGCAACAATACAAGCTGTAAATGGGCCACATTTGGCCGTATTGAAAATAACGGAAGATTTTTTGTTCATAAGAAAACATACTGTGGAACCCCACTACTGAAATAGCCAGATTTTTTTAGGATACGCTGTGGTGGGAGAAATTACATTGCATTGTGACATGTAAAGTGGTTACCTACTGGAGCCCTTCGTACCGAGCATAGTTCTGTTCAGTTGTGGTCGGTGCCTGAGGTACGAAAGTGACGGGCTGACCTTGCATTAGGCAGCATCCAAGCCTGCTTTTGGTTGAGTGATTCAGTATGGTGATGGGCTTTGTGTGATTCTATGGGTCTCTGTGTGAGTCTATGTGCCGGTGTGAGTCTATGTACGTATGAATATTGGACTTCTTTCGTACCGTACTTAGCCAACTCCGCTAATCGGAGGTGCGGGAAAAGAACAAACTAAGCGCAAAAAGCAGTTCTCAAGACGTGAATTTTCAATCTAGATGATGATTTAAAAGTGCATAGCTCCCAGTGGCTTCATAATATGGGAAGGAAGAGCGTTTCAGACGGCCGCAGAAGGGCATCTATATATGTATGTAACATACAAAATGTCCCCCCGATATATTGCTATAAAATAGATTTCTGTTGATATGATTGTGGTTATGGTTGTACTTTATTAATCCCTAATCTCTGCCATTACATACAATGAAATAAGAAAAGGTAAAAAAGAAAAAACTGAGCAATGTAATATTATTGTAAAAAATAAATAAAAAGTCAATCCCACGTGTTAGTGAACTTTTTTTATTTTTTAATCAGGAAATTCGTTTCAAATTTATATTTTTTTCTGGGGGGGGGACCCCAGACCCGCTGTAAGATTTGGTCCCCCCCAATATTGACTCCATGGCTACGGCCTTGGTAACATATATTTATATCTAACGCTGGAAGAGGGCCTCGCCATGCCTTATGGGTCATGGGAGTTAGTTGACTACCCTTCACCACGCTGGTCAGTGCCGGTTGATGAAGGTAGGGAGCATAGACATTCAACCATAATACAGTACAACAGTGGCTCTTGTTGTCGATCCCGCTCTGTGTGGTGTGGCACAAATAAGAAATGATGATTCTCATGAGTATGTTTTTTTTCTCTTTCAGATAACAACCACAACAGTTACGCCGGTGAGTAGACATCGCATGCTTCAACTCACCCTGTGATTAGTTACTGAGTTCAGCACTAACCGGTGTCTGTGTGTGTTGGAGAGTAAACCCACTACAACATTCACAATCAGTAAGGGGTTGCCACGTAAACAAAATGTGCCAATTAGTTACTTAGTTCAGCACTAACTGGTGTGTGTGTGTTGGAGAGGAAACCCGCTATTTTCGTGACTCTGGTGTGCCCCTGGTATGCCTCCAGCTCACCAGTGCCACGAAAATACAGTGGAACCTCGGAATACGTTCCAGAAGGTAGGACTTATACCGAAAATGACGTATACCAAACGAATTTTTCCCATAAGAAATAAAGGGAAAGGAAATAATCCGTTCCAGAGGAAAATAAATGATATTTTATATGGTATAAAACAATTTAGACACTAATTACTAAAATGCATACAGAAGCCACGTGACCAGCGCTGCTGCCAGCTGCGCTGGTCACGTGGCGTGCCTCAACCCCGCACGTCGCGCGCGCCTCGACCCGGGGCTCCCCGCCCCTTCCTTCCCACGCGCCCCGCCCCTCTCCTCCACGTCCCTCGCCCCTCTCCCCCACGTCCCTCGCCCCTCTCCCCCACCCCTCTCCCCCACGTCCCCCGCCCCTCTCCCCCACGCCACCCCGCCCCTCTCGCTTTGTTTCAGTCGCGAACGGGGCATACGAGGGTATTGTACGCGTTGACTCATCCCGACCCAGAACCGGCCCTAGACCTTTGGGGGCCCTAAGCAAAATTTGGTTGGAGGCCGCTTTGATGTATGATTTTTTTCACCCACTCGCTAGCAGTGACTCTAGGGGGCCCTTTGCTGGCCACGGGGCCCTTTGCAATTGCAAGGGTCGCTTAGTGGCTGAGCCGGCTCTGTACCGACCCTTATAAGTTCTAGCAAACGCGTCGTATCCCAAGCAAGACGTCGTATCCCAAGACATATTTTTTATCGAAAAAATACGACGTATACCAAATTCGACATTCCAAGGCGTTCGTATACCGAGGTTCCACTGTTCAATGCAATGGCACTGCTATGCTCGGAGCAAACACAGTTGCATTTATAACCAACACGAGGGCCTACCCTAAAAAAAGAAATGTGGATCAATGCAAGACGGTGATGGTTATCTTGGTTGTTCGCTGTTTTCACATTGCGGCAGGCACACCACGTGACATGCTGTCCGAGTTTAGTGCAGCAGTCCCTCGGTTAATGGTTACATCGGTTAACAATTTTTTTTCCGGTTAACATTTCGCATCCCATAGGACCCCCATGGTTTCGACTTAACGTTACAAATTTTGATGGACGGTGACGCTGTCAGTGGCGGCTCCTGCAAAATCTCTCAGGGGGGGCACATGTCTGGATGATTTATAGGGATAAGGTCCACCCATGCAATGGATAAATTAACAGCTTAAGCATGTAAAGGCAACTTCACTTCTTTAATATTAATGAAAAATAAAGTGACTCTTACAATACATCTTGTTTGTTTCTATCTCACTATTATTACAATCCACTTAGTTTCTTTTATTAAAGATTCCACTAGGTGGCGAAAAATAACATTGTTGACTGAAACGTGCTTATGTATGATGACGTAAGCACGTTAGTGCGAGCCCTCCCGGAAGCCATAGAGAATGCATTGCAGCGCCCCCGTTCGAAAAAAAACATCTTTGAATGTAAGTCTATGGGGCCACTCGGGGCGATTCTCAGCCGGAGTGAAATCGCCCAAAAAGAGGCGGTGCTCCACAGAACGTGACATGACGCTGAGTGGACTATATCCAGAGGCACAGTAACGGCTGAGATTGGTGGTGCGTCGCCCAATCGCCCTAATGAAGGAACCGCCCCTGGACGCTGTGTTTCCGTTATGCACGCGGAACGCCAATTTAGACCAATCCAAGCGCTTGTTAAGTGGTGCTGAGCCACGCGCCATTTTGTGAGCGTTGAGACTTAGACTGGCTTCGGTCACAAACCGGTCTCTGTTGTAGGGCGGTGGAAAATAGCTCTCTCAATCGTACTCGGGGATTTTTTAAAACGTATTTTTCAACTCATAAGTGAATTATATTTAAACAGTTATTTCGTTCCACTGTCGTTTTTCATGAAACGGATTAAACGACTGTAAACCAGAGGGACTGCTGTATTGGAATGCGCAACGATTATTGTGCCCGTGAATTGCGTGTTCCAGAATTTGCTTCGTATTTTTTGCGTTGTCTCGATTGCCTCGCGTATCGGCAACAATACAAGCTGTAAATGGGCCACATTTGGCCGTATTGCAAATAACGGAAAAAAATTGTTCATAAGAAAACATACTGCGAAACCCCACTACTGAAATAGCTTTTTTCAGGATACGCTGTGGTGGGAGAAATTACATTGCATTGTGACGTGTAAAGTGGTTACCTACTGGAGCCCTTCGTACCGAGCATAGTTCTGTTCAGTTGTGGTCGGTGCCTGAGGTACGAAAGTGACTGGCTGACCTTTATTGCATTAGGCAGCATCCAATCCCGCTTTTGGTTGAGTGATTCAGTATGGTGATGGACTTTGTAACGACGCAGTACCCTTAACACCAATGGTGAAAGGTGGCAGACAGACTGACTCCGAGTATAAAAATGGGTTTTACCCGAAAACCTATCCAGAATGGGTAAAACCTATTCTAATACTAGGAGTCTGTCTGTTAATGGGAAAAGCCATTCCGATTGACAATTCGTCTGTATGTCAATGAGAAAAGCCATTCCGATTGGCATTTCGTCTGTCGGTTAATGAGAAAAGCCACTGACAAAAGGGAACCCATTGCAAATGCGGATCAGAAATCTAAAACCCCAAAAAGGGATTTTGTGGAATAGCACACAAGTGTGTCTGGTGATTCGTGAAGTGCACCGTAATTTTTTGTGTTGTGGGTGAAACAATTTCAGAATTGAATTGTGGAGATATTGTCTTCATTCCCAGCAATTGATCTGTCACCATCTGATGTGAAATTGTCATTCATTCTGCAGCGATGACGGCTTCCCAATAATTCCTGCTATTTCCTATCGCGGTCAATAAGTCACAAGGACAAGGTTTTGAGTACTACGTTGGACTTTATCTCAACAAACGAACCTGGTTTTATTTCCATGGACAACTTTATTATTATTACCATGCTGCTTTGTCAAGATGCAAAAAATTCCAACCAACATCAAAGTGCCGATTCAACAAAATTCATCTCAAGGAAAACTGTTTCGGAGATGATCGTCCATTTACACCAAATAAAAAATATATACAGAAACGTTTGCTTAAATAAATTCAATACTACATTTAAATTTTCGTCATTATTATTATGCTGCTTTGTTAAGATGCAAAAAATTCCAACCAACATCACAGTGCCAATTCAACAAAATTCATCTCAAGGAAAACTTTTTCGGAGATGATCGTCCATTTAAACCAAATAAAAAATATATACAGAAACGTTTGCTTAAATAAATTCAATACTACGTTAAATTTTTCGTCATTTTCATTAAATACAATTTTTATGAACCCATCATATGATGGGCAATTACATTCGTTATTATATTATTAGAGGTTATACTCGTCATAAATAGCTCATCAAATATAGCTTCCTTGGTTTGTTCTGGCAAGAGGGAGCCCAACTCGATTGTGAATGACAATAATGATTCGAGTCGTGCAAATAACACTGGTCAACACACCTTTTCTGGCATAAGGTATTCCAACGGTTCTAAGGTGATTTTGGGGTGCTGATTCCAAATCTGGCATTAGTTTTTGTCTATCACATAAGCTTTTTGAGATATCAAATATTGCATTTTCAATAAAAACTGCAGAAGAAAAATATTAAATAAATGTGGATATCTACATAAAATTCTATTATAAACACACTATCCTAAAAATACAGCACCATGTTTTAACACTAAAGCAGTCACTGACTCGCAACAACTTGCAATCATAAGTGACAGAGTTAATTTCGGGTAAAATCAATGAAAATGGGGTATGCCGATAGCATAAAAATGAGATATGATAGAGCAAATTTGAGATCAGAATTGGAATCGGCACCCTGAAATTAGTCTAAAACAGCTGCAAAAGTCCAGGCCAGAAAAAAATGTTTTTTTTGTTGACCAGTGTAATAAATGATGATTCTCATGAGTATGTTTTTTTCTTTCTCTCCCAGATAACAACCAAAACAGTTACGCCGGTGAGTAAACGTCACATGCTTCAAGTCACCCTGTGATTAGTTACTGAGTTCAGCACTAACCGGTGTGTGTGTGTTGGAGAGTAAACCCACTACAACATTTACAATTTTTAAGAGTTTGTCACCTAAACTAAACGTGTCAATTAGTTACTGAGTTCAGCACTAACTGCTGTGTGTGTGGTGTTGGAGAGTAAACCCACTACAACATTTACAATTTTTAAGAGTTTGTCACCTAAACAAAACGTGTCAATTAGTTACTGAGTTCAGCACTAACTGCTGTGTGTGTGGTGTTGGAGAGTAAACCCACTACAACGTTTACAATTCGAGTACCCTGACATTTCGCCGGTAATTATAACAACCAGCTTCATCAGGCAACAACCTTGGTATTACATTGCATTTTCGTGAAAATTTAATTTTCGTGGTACTAGTGAGCCCCTGGTGTGCCCGCAGCTCACCAGTGCCACGAAAATACAATGTAATGGCACTGCTATGCTCGAAGCAAACACAGTTGCATATATTTCGTTTGTTTGTTAATGGGAAAAGCCATTCCGATTGACAATTCGTCTTTATATCAATGGGAAAAGCCATTCAGATTCACAATTCGTCTGTCTGTCAATCGGGAAAAGCTATTCTGATTGACATTGTGTATGTCTTTCAATGGAAAAAGCCATTGCGATTGACATTTAGTTCTTACGTGTCCGCCATGAAGAACGCATCCCTTTCGTAATTAATAATTTTAAATTCTAAGGCGTCCTTAAACAGTCGTTTCTCAGGCCGCTAAATTAGTAAGGTTTGTCATGTAATCAAATGAAGGGATACACCCGTAATAAGCGATGATTCTGATGGGTTTTGTTTATTTCTCAGAAAACAACCACAACAGTTCGACCGGTGACTAACGTTGCACGGTTCAGCTGGCCCTGTGTCTTTCTGTGCTGCTATAATCCGCGCATTGTACATTCGGTGCATGACACGACACGTTACATACATGATAACGTGAATCATCCACGTGGTTATGCAATCACAATCTTAGGGTGGCGGCGGTGTGTGGTGTCCTACCCGTGTGCTGTCGATTGCCTTTTACATCGACAATACTACAAGGCGTGGCCAAATTTGGCCTTCTTGGAAATAAGGGATGTTTATTAAGAAGAAAACATATTATAATTTTTTTTTACCAGGTTAGGCTACCTGGGCTACATAACTCTATATCAGAAGCGACCAGCCTATCATAAATTATAGGTAAAGTGGCTTATCATGTGGAAATGTATTGCAGCCAAATACTCAGTAATCTAAATCCATGTTTCCAAATGTGGAGGGCAAAACGGGAGGACCCATAAAAAATCCATGCGACCACGGCAAGAGAGACATGATAAAACTCCATATATACAGGCATCAGGGTCGGGATCGAACCTATGACCTCCCGTATACCAGGCAAGGTAGTTAACATCTTGCCATACTGAGGACTCCCCCATTGCTGATATAACCAGATATTTAGAGGACGTGTTGAAATTACATTGCACGTATTGTGACATGTTACATGATTTTCTACTGGAGTCCTTTGCACTGCGGTTGAGTCATGAATGGTGAAGGGTGACAGATAAGACTCCTGATTGCATTTTCAAATAATTCAGATGCCAGCTATCAAGAACACGCCATCGGTATGTTGTTACCATCTCTTCAAGCATCTTTAGCATCACAGCGGGTCACTCGGGAACTGACATCTGAGAAAGCTTTGAGGGGTGATCAGGATCAGTTCAAATGTACATGCCCGTACAAGTGTATTCCTTTCATGTGTGGTGTATTATTGCTGCCATTGGTGATGTATGTGTAGTGCTGAACTTTACGCGGACAACTTCTTATTTTTTTGTCGTCACTTTATTTTATCAAACTCAGCACATTTCGCCACCACTCGTTCTCCGCTCGCTCGCCGCGCTCCGCCGGCCTCGCTCGCTCCGTTCCTCCCTCTCTCTCTCCGTCTCTCTCTCTCTCCCTACTCTCCTCTCTGCTTCGCCCGTCTCGGCTCACTCCAGCCGTCGCTCTTTCTCGGCTTCTCCGTCTCACTCCGACTGTCTCTCTCGTTCCCGTTCCACTGCTAGCCTATCCATCTTCTCATCTCCCCTTCTTCCCTGGCTCCACCTATCTCTCATATCCTCCTTGTCTCTACTGCTACCCTATACTTCATCTTTTACTCCACTGCTACCCTATACTTCTTCTTCTACTCCACTGCTACCCTATACTTCTTCTCACATCTTCTTCTTCTGCTCCGACCATCTCCGTCCAGCTCCCAGCACAACTCCACGTCTTACTCTGAATCTCCCGTATTTATCCCCGTCCCTATTAATTTCCAATTAATTAACTGGCGTCCCCCCAACGCCCCGCGCCCCCAGCCCCCGCCGCCACCTGTTCCCATTCCCAGACTTACAGGCGCCACCTTGTCCCTGACAACAACAACCGGTCAATCACTGCCCAGCATCCCATAATTGCCTAACGGGCCGTCTCCGTCCAGCCATTACCCCCCAGCTACACCAGCATGTCCCGATACGACCCCACTGTCCCCAACCCGCACGTGTTTACAATTACCCCCCCTTGGTGCGCGTTAAACCACTACATATGTATGCTGAACTACTTTCGCACCGTACGAAGCCGACCATGCTAATTGGAGGTGGTAAAGCTGCTTATTTTGACGTAGCGGCATAGAATCTATAGCTACCTCTCTTCTCCCGTGTTGTCTGACCTGAATCTCGACGTCTGTAAAGTACAACGCAGTGCGTCCGTTGGGTGCGTCTCTGAGGTTCTTATTTTCAGTGCCCATCACATGCATCCCTGTCAACCCATACGGTTTACCCATATTCTTGTGCAGGAAATTGAGTAAAACATGTTTTTGTCTATTTGTTTGTGTTTCTCCCTTGTCATGGGACTGGTTAGGATGAACGTTGATATGTATAAGGGCACGGGGTGACCAATAAGGTCTGAATTGCTCTGTAATATGTCGGCACTGATAAGGGGTGTACAGGTATGCAAATGGCACGGCATGGCTTTTAACGAGCTTTGGTGCATGAAATGACACATGGGGGACGCCTTGTTAAATTTACACCCCTCTTTGTAAAACTCAGCTCTTGGGCTCCTCTGGCCTACAATCCCCAGTGCAGTCGTGCTGCCTGCACACTTGATAGCTGGAATCTGCCATCAGTGGGAATGCAACGGCTGGTGCTGGTGGCGGTGATCCAAGCGCCATGTATTACGCAGAAGCTGTGGATGACGGAGCTGATGAAGGTGACGAGCGTTATGATGATAGTTTACCCCCCCCCCCGCCCCATGGTGTGTTCTGTTTATCCACAGAAGTTGTCGTCTGCGCCGACCTCCTACGTGTCACTGCCCATGCAGCTGCTGGTGGTGGTGGGGGTGGGGCTTCTCCTTGCGTAGGCACTCACGGAGTGATGAAGGGAATCGAGAGAGATTTGCGCAGGGGCGGTTTCTTCATTAGGGCGATTGGGCGACGCACCACCAATGTCATTCAACCACAGAGTTACGCTAGCCGTCATTGTGCCTCTGGATATAGTCCAATCAGCGTCATGCTACGTTCTGTGGAGTACCGCCTCTTTTTGGGCGATTTCACTCCGGCTGAAAATCGCCCAGAGTGTTCCCATAGACTTACATTCAAAGATGTTTTTTTTCGAACGGGGGGCGCTGCAATGCATTCTCTATGGCTTCCGGGAGGGCTCGCACTAACGTGCTTACGTCATCATACGTAAGCACGTTTCAGTCAACAATTTTATTTGTCGCCACCTAGTGGAATCTTTAATAAAAGAAACTTGAGTGGATTGTATTAATAGTGAGTATAGAAACAAACAAGATGTATTGTTAGAGTCACTTTATTTTTCATTAATATTAAAGAAGTGAAGTTGCCTTTACATACTTAAGCTGTTAATTTATCCTTTGCATGAGTGGACCTTATCCTTATAAATCATCCAGACATTTGCCCCCCCTGAGAGATTTTGCAGGAGCCGCCACTGGATTTGCGATAGAACTTCAAAATAACCAGAACAATTTTTCCACGTGCTTATTTCGCCATAAGCTTTATTAATAACCGTTATTCGAGATGGACCTTTTCAAGAGGGTATTGCAGCAAAATCCATTGTACTGTACTCTGCTCAAAAATATAAGCTCCCTGCCTTCACAAACCATCACTGACCAGCGTCATTTTTGTCTTTAGTTTGTTGTCCCCCTCCACACTTCCGTTAACAGCATGGTTGGCTATGTACGATGCGAAATAATTCAAAATACATACATATGTAGACTTACACAGAGACCCATAGACTCACACAGAGACCCATATACTCACACAGAGACCCACAGACTCACAAAGAGGAGACCCATAGACTCACACAGAGACCCATAGACGCACACAGAGACCCATAGACTCGCACAGAGACGCATAGACTCACAGAGACCCATAGACTCACACAGAGGAGACCCACAGACTCACACAGAGGAGACCCACAGACTCACACAGAGACCCACAGACTCACACAGAGGAGACCCACAGACTCACACAGAGGAGACGCATAGACGCACACAGAGACCAATAGGATCACACAGAGATGCATAGACTCACACAGAGACCCATAGACTCCCACAGAAACCCACAGACTCACACAGAGGAGACCCATAGACGCACACAGAGGAGACGCATAGACGCACACAGAGACCCATAGACTCACACAGAGACCCATAGACTCACACAGAGACGCATAGACTCACACAGAGACCTATAGACTCACAAAGAGACCCATAGACTCACACAGAGGAGACCCACAGACTCACACAGAGGAGACCCACAGACTCACACAGAGGAGACCCATAGACTCACACAGAGACCCATAGACGCACACAGAGACCCATATACTCATACAGAGGAGACGCATAGACGCACACAGAGACCAATAGACTCACACAGAGACCCATAAACTCACACAGAGAGACATAGACTCACACAGAGACCCATAGACTCACACAGAGAGACATAGACTCACACAGAGACCCATATACTCACACAGAGAGACATAGACTCACACAGAGACCCATAGACTCACACAGAGACGCATAGACTCACACAGAGACCCATAGACTCACACATAGAGACATAGACTCACACAGAGACCCATAGACTCACACAGAGACGCATAGACTCACACAGAGACCCATAGACTCCCACAGAGACCCATAGTTTGTTGTCCTTTCCCCGCACCTCCGATGAGCATGGTTGGCTATGTATGGTGCGAAACAAGTTTAACATACATTTCTAGATATGTGATGTAATATGGTGAAATCAATCATATTATCCAAACGGTATGCGAGGCTGCATTTTAAATAGTAGATTCATAAAAAAAACTGTTCACGTTTATAGATTATACATCCGAGATGAAGATTGTGATGTCGCGTTCAGTTCATATGTTGGCCATTTGACAGAAAAAAAGTATACAAATACGTTCAATGTAATCTGCCTTGTCTGTCAACAGCGCCATACACCATGAACCAGAACCTAACTCCCTATCTTGCTAGAGTCGGTGGCTCCAGGGCATTTTGCTGAGACCGTGACATTGTCGAGGTACTTTAACACTCTTGACACGTTGTTTTACTTACAGCCTTGTCAATCTACGGCTGGCTGAAGGGCTCCTCATCCCATGTTGGCGATGGGAGTTGTGTTTTTTACTATATTTCGCCACGATGGTCAGTGCAAGTTTGTGAAGGGAACCCAGGCCTGGTTAAGTTATTACTCACCACTGATGTTACTTGTGGATGGGAATCGAACCCAGGTCACTGAGTGCACAGTGCCGTGCAGGAAGCCACTGCACTGCCTCATGACCACCATGGTGTACGGTAATTTTTCTGTAATATTTTGCTGTCTTTTCTTGGATTTTCTGTTTGCACATAGTCACTTTAAGATGTTGTCTTGTTCATGTTTTTGTTTTTTGTTTGTTACGGTTGCACCCGATTTAAGAGCCGAATGGCTCACAGGGCTATACCTAATACATGAACTTGAACTTGATCTTAAGTACAAATATGTTAAATATCCATCTTGAATCTTGTTTTTTTCATGATTCACATTTTTTAATGAAACTGTAATAAATCCGCTCCGGACGATATCGTGTCTTTTGTCTTTTCTTTATTCGTTCTTCATTACACGGCTCCCTCACATGCCGGGTTCCCTTTCCCCCCGTTACTCTCGTTCCCCGAGCGTGGCACTCCCTCACACCGCTGGTTGACGGTGTGTGGGAGACAGCCTCTGGCCTGCCACGTGGCCGCTGGCGGCACAGACGTGGTCCCTCTTCAGCCCCTCTCCACACTGACCCTGAGCTGTCTCTCCCCATCCCTTAAAACACCTGGCCCACGTGACACCACGCAGCCAATCATCAGCCTCGCCCCCTGGAACCTTCCAGATGTTGCTATGCAACCACAGGCCACGCCCCTGGCTCGACGTCCCATTGGCTGCGGGCTGAGGCCGGCAGAGCCTATCACCATGGCCCAGTTACCCCCCGGGTGCATCTTCATATTACATAACCATATTTTTCTAACATGATTATGATTGATAATTGGTTTTTTACCCTTCTATCTGGCAAGAAAACTGACACCTTTTTACAAGGAGTCATGTTTGCATAGACCGCAATACCTGCAGTCATAATACAAACAAAAGAACATAACTCTGATAATGTGCACTGTCCTTGAAGTTGATTGGTCCACACCCGAGACAGCTTTCCTTAGAGCCTAGTCTCACATGGGTTGGACCAGATGACTAGTCTCACATGGGTTGGACCAGATGACGCCAAAAGGCGCATCTGGTCCAACCCATGTGAGACTAGGCTCTAAGGAAAGCTGTCTCGGATGTGGACCAATCAACTTCAAGGACAGAGCACATTATCAAAATTATGTTTTTTGTTTGCATTATGACTGCAGGTATTGTGGTCTATGCAAACATGACTCCTTGTAAAAAGGTGTCAGTTTTGTTGCCAGGTAGAAGGGTAAAAAAACAATTATAGTATATAGTAGTTTATATGTATATACACTCATAGGCGAACCCCAACTTACACGAATTCGCGCTTACGTGGGGAGTATACGGAACCTAACCCCCTGCGGTGTACTCCGAGACGTTGCTGCTGTACGTGACATTATATGATTTTTTGCCATTTTTTTTCTCTTCACAATTTTTTTTCCTTTTCATTTCTGTCTTTCTTGCGACCTGTTGTGCAAGTTGTGTTTGCCAGGGAAACGGTGCTTTTGTTCATGAATCCCGATTCAAGAGCTGCTTGGCTCACAGAGTACTTCATGATAAACTGACAAAAAAGTAAACCCGTAAAAACAAAGTTTTTCGCTATAAATCCTTTATATGCGTGGCATCGGGGCGGCTAGAGTCCTCTCGTCCTCTGGCTTGAGATGGCTGCCACCTATGGGTCAGATGATTGTCTGGCAGCATTAAACAATTGGTAATTAAATATAAAAAAACATTTTCCCTAAACAGTGTAAAATTTTGGATTTTTTTTTTCTCACGAAAATGCATTGTCACGCACAATGAGTCTGTGTGCAAAATGTCAGCTCGATTGGATCACGGGAAGTGGGTTAAAAACGACCGAAAGATTTGCACGGTCCTAAGCAAGCAAGCGAACTTAATATAAAGGATTTAAAAATGGAAGTGCATCATGGACTCCAGGTGAATGGTTTCGTCGCTTGCAGTCGAGGTCAAATTTGATGTCATCATTGGCACATTTTATTGATGCATTTAAATCACCGTTACCTTTCCAATAGGCTTCTTTAAATAAACTGATCAACAAAAAGACATCCAAATCACACGTAAATAAATATCTTAAACACAACAACGAACGCAGCAATAGACATGCACACGCAGCTCAACCAAAACATGCACGCGTGACCGTGAATGTGAACAAGTGATTTTTTTTTACACAACACTCGTGACGCGACGTGCCAAACTGTGAGTAAAACAATAAATTAGTTTTGTTCTGTAGCATAATAAAAATTAGAAAACTTTGCACCAACGCGACGCCGAATATGCCCCTTGAGAGCAGTCACCAAACTCAATTTCACCCCACTCGCGCAACGGAGCAATCACACTTGGGCGACCGACATCGCCTTGGTTTTAAGTAGAGTCCCTGCAATCACTTGCACACCACCGCTGGCGAAAGAACCCCCACTAGAGGGGAGTTCTAAAGAACTGTGCTCTTGGGTTAGTCTCGGACTACTCTTCCATACTCACCTTGTGAGGCAAATGTAAACGCAAAACATCCACCGTATGTATTACCCAGGTGCCCCCTATTGTACAATGAAATTTTTTCTCGTGCAAGGTGAATTTCACGTTCACAATATTTTTATTTTAGCCATACAAGAGGTTTTTGGGTGATATCGCGGAAACATAAATGCGTTTTAAAATTGTAAATGCAGTGGGTTTACTCTCCAACACACCGGTGTGCTGAACTAGTAATACATTGGCACGTTTTGTGTACGTGACAAACCCTTACTAATTGGCTGTGTCGGGTGATGGAGGGGTTAACGAGACAGCATTTATATATCTTCTTGGTTCTTTCGGTAAAGTCACGTAGAATGGAAATAATAAAATAATAAAAATAAAACATAATAAAATAATTCTCACGACGTTTCGGCCACAACGCAAACAGCCGTCCTCAGGTGAAGACCAGGTCTGTCGGGGAGACAGCGTCTGAATGAGAATTATTTTATCATGTTTTATTTTTATTATTTTATTATTTCCATTCTACGTGACTTTACCGAAAGAACCAAGAAGATGAATCCCTGCAGTCACGAAAGCTTTCAATTAGCATTTATATATATGCGATCTAACCCAAAAACCTCCCGTGGATAAAATTGGTCGCGAAAACCTATGTGCTAAACTGATTTGTATTTTTGTCGACAGTGCATCATTTATTTCCATTGTCACTATCACCATCATCACCACCGCCACCGCCGCTGTCACCAAAGCGACCGTCATGTTGGTCGACCGACATCAGACGCAGTACTGCAGCGTGCAAAGTAGCGGCGGGGGGGCCCTGGATGACCGCGGAGAAGACCTCGCTGCAAGTTCGCGGTGGCGTTGTTCCCAGTCACACGCCAGCCAGACTGAGTCACTGCACAGGGAGGAGACGGCGCACTGCGAGACTCCTACACAAGAGGGGGCAGAGAGAAACAAAGCACCACAAATAAACACAAATACTACACACAAAGACAAAGCTCACTCGTATAGCCTGAACAGGCTGTTGGCGAGCACCTATGAAGGCCGGAATGGTACACGAGGGGGTGGGTGAGCCAGCACCACGCCCGACCGCCTTTTTCTCCCAAGTGGCGATGTTTACACACCACACCAGATGCTCATTTTAGGCTTAGTCGACCTAGTGGAGGCCCAGGACCGGCTAAAATAATCGTAACTAGTGTTGGCCGTGAGCAGAATCGAACTAAGGTCACCGGGTTCGTAGCTCAGCGCACTAACCGCGACACTACAAATCCTCGCACACCAATACTCGCCATTCGCCACAAAGTGGCGTTGACGTCACCACGGCGCTTGTGCCAGGCTATGTGCACGTTCAGGCCACATGAAGTGTCGAATGCCCACTGGAAGGAGGTCACGGGACAGACCCAGGTGCCATGGGTCGACTGACTGAGATGACTGACCGATGCACGACCTGTGCCCCCTACTGTGCCAACTTGCTGTGTTTTAGCCACCCGGCGTTCCTCTCGTTGTTGTGTCTCCAACTGCCCATTAGAGTCCTTCACAAGCCTCCTCCACAGAGGCCGATCTAGACACCGCTGGTACCAGATATCGGCAAGTCCACTCAGCTCCACATCCTCTTGTACCACATCATCTCTCCCCCTCTATCTGGCGGTGGCTGGGCATTCGGGCTACATGACCCAGCCAACATAGCCTTGCCTGCTGACGCACCACACAGAAGCACACCTCGAATACAGCCCGAGACTTTGCATAATTCAACTGCAAGTGGGCACATACATTAAACGTTATAGAGATTAGAAAATATACAGGATGTGACTCTACCATAAAATACAGACAATCTAAAGGGGGTGACAATCAAGATAATCTAGAGGTGTGGATGGAAAGAATCTATCAGAGTGTGAATGAGAACCTATATTGGTAAAATTATCAATTTCATCTCCAGTGATTTGAGTATCAATCGACTCTAATTGTGCTGTACCAAAAACCTGTAACTGTACATAATGAAGACAATCGATCATCACACGCATACAGTAGTTTCATCATGAGCATAACCAAATCGAAGGCTCTACAGGCAGGTGGGGGGGGGGGGTCTTTGTATGCAGTTGTGAGAAGGTATTGTGGGTTCAGAGGTGTGTGTGGGCATTGAGGAAGTGTGGGTTTAGATACATTGAACACATTCCTGCGGAGGGAGCTGGTAGGAACGTTGGGTTGCTCGGTCAATGGCCAGGGTCAAAGGCGGCGTAGTGTATTCCGCAAATATGGCCGACTGTTTGGCGGGCACAAGCCGGCGTGAGTAGGTTAAACGTTGAGTTTTATAAGGGCACCACGGGGTGACCAGCCCCTCCCCACCAAGCCCCACCCCTCCCACCCCCCCACCCAGCCCCACCCTCCCCTCCCAGCCCCTCCCTCCCCACCCTCCCCACCCAGCCCCACCCTCCCCACCCAGCCCCTCCCCACCCACCCCTCCCCACCCAGCCCCTCCCTCCCCACCCAGCCCCTCCCTGCACGACGGACACAATAATCCCCTGTGGGCTGGTGTAACCGGGAGGTTCCTACCAGTGTTATGCGTGTGTGTGTTTGAGGAGCAGTAGTGTGACGGTTATTGCACTGTGCTACAAACCCGGCGACCAGAGTTCGATTCCTGCTCATGGTCACCACCAGTGGCGATTATCTGAACTGGTCCTGGGCCTCCTCAAGGTTGACGGTGCCTCAAATGAGTACCTGGTGTGGTGTGTAAACATCGCCACTTGGGGAGACAAAGGCAGCCGGGTTTGGTGCTGGCCACTCACCCCCTCGTCTGCCACAGTGCTGGCCTTCATAGTTGCTACTCGCTAACAGCACTTGCCCCAACAGTCTGTTAAGGCTATATGGGGATATTTGTCTTTCATGTGTGTCCGTGCGCTGAACAATGATTGGTCTACAGACTGTATGCATGAGTCTGTTGATGATGGATGGGGTAGGACTAGTGGTAATAGTCACTAGGTGATTATGGATAGGATAAGACTAGTACTAATCACTAAGTGATTATAGATGGGGCATGGTGCTGGCCGGCCACCCATCTCCCCACGTGCTCCGTGTATCGACCTTCATAGGTGCTACTAGCTAACAGCGCTTGCCTCAACAGTTACAGGCTCGACCGGGGGATTTTTGTCTTCGGTGTGTAATGAGTGGAGGTGGTCTGTGTTTGTTGGGGTTGGCTGCACCTGCACTGGCCCCGCACTCCACGTCGTGACCTCCTCCCATGGAGCCGCTGTAAGCAGAACCTTGGGACGACCCCGCGGCAATGGGACCTCCCGGAGCCTCGGGCACCATTCCAAGATGGCTTTTCGACTTGTAGGTCCGTAAAATAGCCGGTCGGGGCTTGGGCACGAAGATAGAGATTAAAAGGGGGAGGGGGCGGTGGGTAGGGTAAGACAGATTGAATCAGTCATCAGAATCAGTCATCAGAATCAGAATATGTATATATACTGGAGGAATCCAATGATAATGCACGGGCAAAACATGGCTTTAAACCCCCCGCCAAACCTCCTACGCATTTCACAAGTAGTACTAGTCGCATATCTGCATTTCCCATAAATATGCAAAAAATCCTCTTGATATGTAAATTATTTTGTCAAGGCGCTCTTCCTCCTCCCTCCCAGCTGAAATAGACGCTCCAAGCCCAGGACGTGTCATTCAGACTCTGTCTTATCGACAGACCTGTTCTTCACCTGAGGACGGCTGCTTGCGTTGTGGCCGAAACGTCGTGAGAATTACTTTATTATGTTTTATTTTTATTATTTTATTATTTCCATTCCACGTGACTTTACCGAAAGAACCAAGAAGATGAATCCAATGATAGTAACCGGGCTAGAGACACTAAGCTCGCTGTCTAACTCATTATGATTGTGTGGCCTCACGGACGAAATTCTCCTCCCCATAGAGATTAGTCAGTTTAGCAAGTAGGCTTTTGCGATCAAAATGATCAATAATAGAAACGTCATACTCGAATTGTAAATATTGTGGGTTTACCAGAGGTCGCAAACGCGTTTTGATTCCCTACCCGTACCCGGCCGCACCAGGGTCGCAAACGGGTACCCGTACCCGTACCCGGCCGTACCCTTACCTTACCCGTACCCAGCCGGGTACGGGTAGGGTACGGGTATCGGGTACCCGATTGCAACCTCTGGGATGAAGCCACGTTGTAGGCGCGGGTGGGTTGATTCTAGGAACTTGAATTGTGAGAAGAGACAAGACGTTGGGAAATGAGTGACAAACAGTGACTCACCCAGTGACTCACGGCCTACCCGTACCCGGCCGCACCAGGGTCGCAAACGGGTACCCGTACCCGGCCGGGTACGGGTAGCCGGGTATCGGGTAGGATAAGGGTATCGGGTACCCGGTTGCGACCTCTGGGGTTTACTCTCCAACACACCGGTGTGCTGTACTGATAACGAATTGGCACGTTTTGTTTACGTGACAAACCTTGCTAATTGGCTGTGTCGTGTGGTGGCGGCTTTAACGACACATTTATATTTCGATTTAAAGCTTTTGTGACTGCAGGGATTCATCTTCTTGGTTCTTTCGGAAAAGTCACATAGAATGGAAATAATAAAATAATAAAAAAAATATAATAAAATATTATGTTTTATTTTTATTATTTTAATAATTAAAATAAAACATAATAAAATATTATGTTTTATTTTTATTATTTTATGCTTTCCATTCTACGTGACTTTAATAAAATATTATGTTTTATTTATTTTATTTTATTATTTCCAGTCTACGTGACTTTTCCGAAAGAACTAAGAAGACGAATCCCTGCAGTCACGAAAGCTTTAAATCGAGCTTCGTAATCATTGTTTCATAATATTTTATTATGTTTTATTTTAATTATTTTATTATTTCCATTCTACGTGACTTTACCGAAAGAACCAAGAAGACACATTTATATTTACACGATCTAATCCAAAAAACCTCTATTATTATTTTCCGCAGATTAAAAGCACATATTATTACACCACGGAGTGTTTTTATTTAATGTGAGCTTCGTAATCATTGCTTCATTTTTTAAGATTACTTAGGTATAGATATGCCTATTACCAAGGAAAGTTCTGTTAAGTGAGCACTTAAAATTGTCTGCACAGCACACGTTGGCCATGGCGTGACCGGCACCATGTTCGGGCAGCATTCGTGTGCCCCAGCGCAGATGTTTAAAAAATTGCAACAGGTGTTCACTTTTCGATTTAAAGCTTTCGTGACTGCAGGGATTCATCTTCTTGGTTCTTTCGGTAAAGTCACGTAGAAGGGAAGTAATAAAATAATAAAAATAAAACATAATAAAACAATTCTCACGACGTTTCGGCCACAACGCAAGCAGCCATCCTCAGGCGAAGAATGAAACACCCCAAGCTTGGAGCGTATATTTAAGCTGGGTTAGAGGGGGGGGAGGTGGGAAGAAGAGCGCCTAAACAAAATAATTTGCATATCAAGAGGAATTCAGCATATGGAAAATGCGTAGGAGGTGGGCGGGGGGGGTTCCAAATCAATACTATGCCCGTGCATTATGCAGGATTAGCAGCATCAAAGGGGGGGGGGGAAGGGGGGGGAGCATTAACAAAGGAAAGGAATGTTAATAGTATGTAGCTGTAGTTACTAAACAACCACGTAAAAAACTACAGTATAAACTGCATACTTTAGTTTGTCATGCAGTTTATACTGTAGTTTTTTACGTGGTTGTTTAGTAACTACAGCTACATACTATTAACATTCCTTTCCTTTGTTAATGCTCCCCCCCTTCCCCCCCCCCCCTTTGATGCTGCTAATCCTGCATAATGCACGGGCATAGTATTGATTTGGAACCCCCCCCGCCCACCTCCTACGCATTTTCCATATGCTGAATTCCTCTTGATATGCAAATTATTTTGTTTAGGCGCTCTTCTTCCCACCTCCCCCCCCTCTAACCCAGCTTAAATATACGCTCCAAGCTTGGGGTGTTTCATTCTTCGCCTGAGGATGGCTGCTTGCGTTGTGGCCGAAACGTCGTGAGAATTGTTTTATTATGTTTTATTTTTATTATTTTATTACTTCCCTTCTACGTGACTTTACCGAAAGAACCAAGAAGAGGTGTTCACTTTTTTCGTCCTATACTATATACCAGGTAAGGTCCACTGAGCTACTGTATGTAGTTATTTATCAGAAGCGACCTGGCCACAAATGATAGCTCAACGTGGAAATGTATCGCAGCCAAATACTGTGGACTCTTGATGATCTGCGTGTGGTTGATCCAATTTGGGGATTAACCACGCACCTGAGATTTGGACATGAATCAATAAGTTTAACGTGTAGGCTTTCGCGACCAATATTGTTCACAATCAAGGTTTTTTTTGGGTTAGATCGCGTTATTTATAAATGTGTCGTAACCCTCCACCACCCGACACGGCCAAACAGTAAAACATGTGTCACGTTTACAAAGGACAAATAGTTCACTACTTTAGCCCACCAGTATGTTAAAGAGTGAACCAACATCATTCATTGGGCAATTTGAAGCTGGATTTAATTACCAGCGAAACGTCGTACTCAAATTTTAAATGATGTTGATTCACTCTTCAACACGCTGGTGGGCTAAAGTAGTGAACTATTTGTCCTTTGTCAACGTGACACATGTTTTACTGATTGGCCGTGTCGGGTGGTGGAGGGTTACGACACATTTATAAATAACGCGATCTGAACCCAAAAAACCTTTATTGTGAATCAATAGCTCATGGAATTTCCTTTAAGCCCAAATTAATAATCTATAAACAGTTATACATTTTTATTCTTAGAAATTTTTACTACAAGTTACGTGCTTAAACCGAACAAATATGTTGCTCAGGTTAATCAGAAATCCACATGATCACCTCTACTGTACAGTAGAGTCGTTGCGTATCTTTACAACAGTGCCGGACTTTGAATGATGTTGATTGTCGTGGGCCGAGTCTTCTGCTGGGCGGGAGCAGGAAAGTGTTATCATCACTGAGCATGCGCATCATAGATCGATCGTCGATCGTGAGCATTCATTCTAAATCGAGAGAGTAACAATCAAAATCGTCAGTTGTGCTTCATTTTCAGTGATTTAACGGATAATTTAGTTTTTGAGCTTTAACTCATGAAACTGCATGGCGGGAGAGAAACGGAAGCGTCGTGTTGTTTTAACATTAAGTTAGTGTGTGTTTTCGTGTGGACTTTTGTTATTAAACAAGATCAATACATTCTCTATTGATCTGCTCCATCCTATCTCGCAAATCAGTGTGTACCAGCTTCAACAGACCCAAATTGACTCGGACTACGACCCGCGTGTTAAACTAGTGCGATACGGCCAACATAGTTTCGGGGTCTCCGGTCTAAAGACCTGGAACAAGCTACAAACTCATGATCGAGATCCATCCCCGAGTCTGAGCCAGTTCCGCAACAGACACAAAACAGTGTTGTTGTTGTTGTTTCACAGATCCTACTTCAACGTGTGATGAATGCACATTCATGATGGACTGGACTTATAAGAATGCGCAATATCAAATGTTCATACTTACTACAATTTTTTGTTCATTACCAAAACTCAATTTTCTTAACTTAAACATGATTTATACCTACATTAGTGGTCTTTGGCATAGAGAGAGCCACAGAAAATTGTCGTTTTTGGATTTTCCGCGATTTTGAATTATCCACAGCCGTCCTCCCCATCATTAGCGCGGATAATCGACAATTCTACTGTAATGTATGTTGAACTTCTTTTGCACCATACGTAGCCAACCATGCTAATCGGAGACAATGAACTAAAAGCTCCGTGGAACAAGCAGAGGTCTGTGATGTTTTTCCTGGTGGTGAACATGCCATGCTTAGGGTGTGACGCATAACGGTGATGAATCTGAACCGACGAATGGGATATTGTGCACCTGGTCAGTGTTTTTGATGTGTAATTCATGCTGTGCCAATACAGCAGTTTGTCGATTATCCACGCTAATGACAGCGAGGACGGTTGCGGATAATTCCAATTCGCGGACAATCCTAAACTACGCATTTTCCGCGGATGTTTTTGCAAAAAACGAACGATTTACCAATCGATGCACGTGCTCAGTGATGATGACACTTACTCTTAGGTTTTTTCGGTAAAGTCACGTCGGGGGAAAATAAATAAATAGCATGCATATTGAAAATAATATGAAAAATAATAGAAATAAAATTACAAATCACGACGTTTCGGAGGCAACACCAGTCTCCGTCATCAGGTGGGACCGTCACAGCTAGATTTACTGTATCATTATTATTTATATAATTTTTAATGTGCCTTTTTATTATTTATTTTTTACCTACGTGACTTTACCGAAACAACCTAAGAGTATGAATCCTTGCAGTCACGAAAGCTTCAAATATATAAATAATAACACTTTCCTGCTCCCACCCAGCTGAAGACTCAGCCCATGAAGTGGATAGCAGAGCTACGCAAATCAAAATCAATCAAACTCCGCCCCACTGCTGTAAAGATATGCAACTACTTCACCATAGGGGCGATCACATGGATCTCGTATTAACTGGAGCAACATATGTGTTCGGTTTAAGCACGTGACTTGTAATACAAATTGTATCACTGGTTCTTTCGGTAAAGTCACGTAGAATGGAAATAATAAAATAATAAAAATAAAACATAATAAAATAATTCTCACGACGTTTCGGCCACAACGCAAGCAGCCGTCCTCAGGTGGAGAACAGGTCTGTCGAGAAGACAGTTGTGTGTGCAATTGTGTGTCATTCAGAATCTGTCTACTCGACAGACCTGTTCTCCACCTGAGGACGGCTGCTTGCGTTGTGGCCGAAACGTCGTGAGAATTATATTATTATGTTTCATTTTTATTATTTTATTATTTCCATTCTACGTGACTTTACCGAAAGAACCAAGAAGATGAATCCCTGCAGTCACTAAAGCTTTAAGTCGAAATGTATCACTGTTTTTGGATTCTAAATTCGGGCTTAAGGGTTAATTACTTTCGTCACATTCTCAGGTGCGCAGTTAATCTGGAAATCAGATAAACCGCATGCCGATAATCGAGTGTCTACGGTACGTTGACGTTAAGGCCTTGAAGTGTTCCTGAGAGAGATAGATTGCATTTCACGTGCAATGTTAATTTGATGTCCAGTTTGTAGAAGCGCGTAGGCTTGGGGGGCGTTTTCTCCTGGGAAGGACCTCTCCTTTTAGTGCTTTCATTTATTATTCCGCTGGAATTGCTTACATAAGTTCACGTAAAAAAAAAGACCCGTCATAAGCAGAAACCCGTGTGAAATTTGACATCTCCCACCATGAAAATGGTGACGCACAACAGACACACAGCCCCCCACGCATGCATTCTTACCCCACTGAGCTCGCTGGCTGGAGAATTGGGGGGCACCGCATTAGCAGGAAGCCCGGAGCTGCTGCTTGTGGAGAGAAACCTGGAAAGGGGGGGGGGGCAAAGAGGAACATTGTCAAAGCCAGCATTCTTTATCTCTCTCTCCTAGAAGGCGGCAGGAGTAGTTGCGATCGTGAAGAACACCGTGTTGTGGAAAATTGCGTTATAATATTTTTTTTATAATCTAGGGTAAAGCACAGTCCGTGATGAGATGCGTGATGCAGGCCGAACAAAGACTGCGGTGCGTGTGGTGGGTAGTATCTAGAAGCATCCAGCAGCATCCCGCATTGGGCAATGCTACCCCGAGCCACCTGGAGAACCGCTTATTCCTACTTGCGTGACGTAGTTCCGTTCACTCAATTGCAGTCTATCCAAATTGCATCGGTGTTATAAAAAAAATGTGTTCCCTAATACATCCATGGCATTGCATCCAATAGCAGAGTTATAGAACAGATCGCACATTACATTTTACAACGTGATTATCGCGATATAAATTTGCCCATAACTGTGAAATTGTATTTTACATCTAATTGTATTTCCACACAACTGCAGTGTACTTAACACAAGCCTGCCATAAGTGTTCTAAACTTTACAATCTACAATTTCTTACAATGCCATATGCTCTCAGTTATTTCTATATTTGAAGCTTTCGTGACTGCAAGGATTCATACCCTTAGGTTTTTTCGGTAAAGTCACGTAGGTAAAAATAAATAATAATAATAATAATAATAAAATAATAGAAATAATAATATAAATAAAATCATAAATCACGACGTTTCGGAGGCAACACAAGTCTCCGTCATCAGGTGGGACCGTCACAGCCAGATTTACTGTATCAAGTACTCTCAGTTACGCAGGAAAACAATGAATGAAATGAGCTGCTTAAATGATTAAAAAGTGTCACGTTGACAAAAGACAAATAGTTCACTGCTTTAGCCCACCGGTGTGTTGAAGCGTGCACCGATGATGCTGGATGCAATTACCAGCGAAACGTCGTACTACTCAAATTGTAAATATTGTGGTTTCACGCTTCAACACACCGTTGGGCTAAAGCAGTTAACTATTTGTCTTTTGTCAACGTGACACTTTTTTACTGATTGGCCGTGTCGGGTGGTGGAGGGTTACGACACATTTATAAATAACGCGATCTAAACCCAAAAACGTTGATTATGAATAATATTGGTCGCGAAGGTCTACGTGTTAAACTGCTTAAATGATGTTACATAACCGCCACAGCATTAATTACCGTTGAGAAACTGATAAACGCCTTCTGATAGTGTAGTGTAATAGCGCCGCCTGTTGTCCAGCAACGGCAACTGCGGTAGACGAGCAGCACACACGCCGGTGGGCACTGACGCGGCTGTGTCAGCAGGGTGGAGGGACTAGGGCAAGGGTCACAGAGACACTTGCTGGAAGCCTCTGGAACCCTCTTCTTGGTTCTTTCGGTAACGTCACGTAGAAGGGAAATAATAAAATAATAAAAATAAAACATAATAAAATAATTATCACGACGTTTCGGCCACAACGCAAGCAGCCATCCTCAGGTGAAGAACAGGTCTGTCGGGGAGACAGCGTCTGAATGAAACACCACCAAGCTTGGAGCGTATATTTAAGCTGGGTTGGAGGTGGAAGAGCGCCTTGACAAGATAATTTGCATATCAAGAGGAATTTAGCATATTTATGGGAAATGCAGATATGTGATTAGTACTACTTGTGAAATGCGTAGGAGGTGGGCGGGGGGTTTCAAAGTCATATTATGCCCGTGCATTATGCAGGATTAGCAGCATCAAAGGGAGGGGATAAGGTTCGAGGAGGCAGGCGCGGCCAGGGCGGAGCCAGGTCGGGCCGAGTAGGATAAAAGCAGCGGAGAGCCGGAGCTCGTGGCTGTCGGTTCTGGGAAGTGCACTCGTCTCGTCGTCGCTGTCGTCTTCGTCGCTGCCGTCTTCACTAGATAAGTGCGCTGCCGGATAGTTGTTGGCTGTCTCGGTCGACGCCGTCAGTGTAACACAGTCAGGGTTGTGTCCAGGCTAGGCTATACAGCTTGGGAGAAGTGAGGGCGAAACTGTGAACCTGAAGGTGTCAAATAAAGAAGGTGCCTGCTCAAGAATCATGTCTCCTGCTCCGTTGACACTACAATAGTAAACTCAACATCTCCTCACTATGCCATGGGGTCAACATTGGGGGGGACCAAATCTTCCAGGGGGTCTGGGGGTCCCTCCCCCCAGAAAAAATATATCTAAATTTTAAATGAATTTCCTGCCATTTTCTGCCTAAAATATTAAAAAAGTTCACTAACACATAGGATGGCCTTTTTATATATTTTTACAATAATGTCTAATAGTGTATTGTATTACATTTCTCTGTTTTTTATTTGTTTACCTTTTCTTAGTAATAGGGTTTTACCCTTTCAACTGGTACAAAACTGACACCTTTATACAAGGTATCATGTTTGCAATAACCACAACACAAGAAGTCAAAATGCAAACAAAAAGAAACAACTCTGATGATGATAATGATATTCACTGTCCTTGAAGTTGATTGGTCCACACCCGAGACAGCTTTTCTTAGAGCCTTTCTTTTTGTTTGCATTTTGACTGCTTGTGTTGTGGTTATTGCAAACATGATGCCTTGTATAAAGGTGTCAGTTTTTGTACCAGTTGAAATGGTAAAACCCTATTACTATCAACATATCCTGTTACTAGCCGGGCAGACATGTGCAAAATCGTGGCTCATCACTTCAGAAGTGTGGACAATAGTCCATGTGACATGTCAGTACGTGGCCTTGTTTGATTTCTGCTAGGAACGTGAACCAAAAAAAAACTACAGAATGTCGTCTCATATTTACACTGAACTTTGTTCAGCCAATAATACCAAGCGCCTCACCTTAACTTAAACATATATTTCATTTTATAATTGAGTGCGGAACAAACATCCTTCGTGAACAAAATACATTAGCAAAATGTCTCATCACATCAAGCTATAAAATAATTTCTTCCACCACCCATCAGCCACACAAGTTGCTGGAAGTGCTTCATTTTAGCAGCAAAACTCTGGACTGCCAGATGTTACAAGAAAGGACTCTCCCTTTAAATAGACTGTAGTTTGGTGGTGTTTTGGGACATCAGGTGGTGGTGGGTAGGGGCAGTAGGTCGTGGTGGGTGGGGACAGGTGGTGGGTGTGGACAGCAGGTAGTGGTTAGTTGGGGATAGTAGGCATTGGTGGGTGGGGCTATTAATTAATGGTGGGCGGAGCCAGTTGGTAGGATAATAAGGTAGTCTCCGACTTACGAACAACCACACTTATGAACAAGCATACATGGGTTTGTTTTTAAATCATTTATATTAAGTTCGCTTGCTTGCTTACGACCGTGTAAATCTTTCGGTTGTTTTTTAACCCACTTCCCGTGATCCAATCGAGCTGACATTTTCCACACAGACTCGTTGTGCGTGACAATTAATGTTCGTGAATAAACATTTCCAAAATTTTACACTTTTTAGGACAAAAAATATTATATTTAATTACCAATTGCTTAATGGTGCAATGCAATCATCTGACCCATAGGTGGCAGCCATCTCAAGCCAGAGGACGAGAGGAATCTAGCCGCCACGCATATAAAGGACTTAGAGTGAAAAACTTTGTTTTTACGGGTTATACTTGTTTACATTGACTTCAAAACGCGAACTCGCACTTCCTTATTTAACCGCGGAACGATTTTGTTGAGCTGAACGATCCTCCTGCGAGATGTAATAAGTCAGCCTCGTGCTGGGAGTGTGTGTGTGCCAGAATAGATCTAGAGGCCGCATCATACACACAGCTACTTGTACACATGCATAGAAGCACATATAGAGAAGATGATACACACATCTGACTTAAAACAAAATATGTCATCGAATAAACTGCGTCTATTTCGTTTTTATCCTCCCTTAGTTATTCTTTAACAATGCAATTTGACTGTTCTACATGTTGTTGTCACCAAGATATTCCATGGTGACCCATTCCCTGCCATATTTAGTCAAGGATCTTTACGTTGAAGATTTGTATGTTTGTTTTAAACGGCTGCCCGCAAAGGGGGCAGCCAAAGAGCCACAAAGGGGGAAGCCAAAGAGCCACCACATTGCGGCTTCAGAGCTGCAAGTTGTCGAGCCCTCGTCTGGGCAGATATGCAGTGCATAACAGAGGTCGCAACCGGGTACCCGATACCCGTACCCTACCCGATACCCAGCTACCCGAGACCCTGGTGCGGCCGGGTACGGGTACGGGTACGCCGTGAGTCACTGGTGAGTAACTGTTTGTCACTCATTTCGGGTAGGGTACCCGTCATCGGCCGGGTACGGGTACCCATTTGCGAACCTGGTGCGGCCGGGTACGGGTACGGGTAAGGAATCAAAATCCGTTTGCGACCTCTGGTGCATAATCACCATGTCACGGAAACCCATCAATCCTACTCCAATCAAAGACAAAGATCCCCCGCATATCCTGAATAGACTTTTGGGAAAGTGCTCTTAGCGACGGCCGACACGGCACACGAGTGGGTGGGCCAGCACCATGCAATGTTTAGACACACATACTAATTTGAGGCTGAGCCGAACTAGGGGAGGCCCAGGAACAATTCAGATAATCGTCACTGGTGTTGGCCGTGAGCAGGACTCGAACTCACGTGGCCGGATTTGTAGCGCAGCGCGCTAACCACTCCACTACAGCTTCCCTACTCCCCTGCTCCCACCACCAACGCCAACCTCATCTCTGGAATCCCAGTCTGCCGAATCCACATTCTCCTCCTCTTCGACTCTCACCCATCGTAACGATCATTCAAAAGCGTTTGCTCTCAAACGTCTCCCAGGCACGAAACCCAGGGTGTCGTGAACAAGGGCCACGGACAGGGTTGCCTTCAGGGATGATCATAATAATCATAATAACGTCAACTTCTATAACATGTTCCCACCATTGCAGTGTTCTGCCTCACTCTCAAAGACAGAGGAGCCCATGCCAAACGTAGCTTTAGCTCTGCGGTCCTCTGTATTTATTTTCAAATGTCTTTTTTTATTTGACCAGGTAAGGCTCACCGAGCTATATGGATCTTTTTTCAGAAGCCACCTATCACAAACGATAGTTCAACGAAGTGGCATATCACGTGGGCGTTTGTCGCAAGCCAAATACTTTCACGGCATGTTTAAAAACGTGGAGGGAAAAATCGGAAGAGCCGGAGAAAAATCACGCGGCCACGAGGAGACCATGCAATCTCCAAATATACAGACTTCCTGCATACCAGGCGAGGTAGTCAACATCTCTCCACCCTGGAGCAAAGGTCGCAACCGGGTACCCGATACCCGTACCCTACCCGATACCCGGCTACCCGTACCCGGCCGGTCTACGGGTATGGGTACCCGTTTGCGACCCTGGTGCGGCCGGGTACGGGTAGGCCGTGAGTCACTGGGTGAGTCACCGTTTGTCACTCATTTCCCAACGTCTTGTCTCTTCTCACAATTCAAGTTCCTAGAATCAATCCACCCGCGCCTGCAACATGGCTTCATCCCAGAGGTCGCAATCAGGTACCCGATACCCGTACCATACCCGTATCCGGCCGGGTACGGGTAGGGTACGGGTACGGCCGGGTACGGGTACCCGTTTGCGACCCTGGTGCGGCCGGGTACGGGTAAGGAATCAAAACCCGTTTGCGACCTCTGCCCTGGGGGTGACGTGGGGAACTAGGGTACCCGGAGAATACCCACGCATGCCAGGGGCAACATCAGAGTTACGGCTCATCGAAGCCCATTAGGGAAGGTAGTTTCAAAACATTTGTGTGATGCACCAACCCTCTCGCTGCCTTCAAAGTGCTGGATTACAGCAGCCATGGTGTTGAATGTAGACCTCTGCACTATTCTCAGACCCATGGGGTGAGGACCATGACTTCTGCACTATTTCTCAGATCTGTGGGGTGGATAAAATGACTTCTGCACTATTTCTCAGATCCATGGGGTTGGACCATGATTTCTGCACTATTTCTCAGATCCATGGGATTGAGACCATGATTTCTGCACTATTTCTCAGATCCATGGGGTGGGGATCATGACTTCTGCACTATTTATCTGATTCATGGGGTGTGGGGACCATTATTTCTGCACTATTTCTCAGATCCATGAGATTGACACCATGACTTCTGCACTATTTCTCAGATCCATGGGGTGGGGATCATGACTTTTGCACTGTTTCTCAGATCCATGGGGTTGGACCATGATTTCTGCACTATTTATCTGATTCATGGGGTGTGGGGACCATGATTTCTGCACTATTTCTCAGATCCATGGGATTGAGACCATGACTTCTGCACTATTTCTCTGATCCATGGGGTGGGGATCATGACTTCTGCACTGTTTCTCAGATCCATAGGGTTGGACCATGATTTCTGCACTATTTATCTGATTCATGGGGTGTGGGGACCATGATTTCTGCACTATTTCTCAGATCCATAAGATTGAGACCATGACTTCTGCACTATTTCTCAGATCCATGGGGTGGGGATCATGACTTTTGCACTGTTTCTCAGATCCATGGGGTTGGACCATGATTTCTGCACTATTTATCTGATTCATGGGGTGTGGGGACCATGATTTCTGCACTATTTCTCAGATCCATAAGATTGAGACCATGACTTCTGCACTATTTCTCAGATCCATGGGGTGGGGATTATGACTTCTGCACTGTTTCTCAGATCCATGGGGTTGGACCATGATTTCTGCACTATTTATCTGATTCATGGGGTGTGGGGACCATGATTTCTGCACTATTTCTCAGATCCATAAGATTGAGACCATGACTTCTGCACTATTTCTCAGATCCATGGGGTGGGGATCATGACTTCTGCACTGTTTCTCAGATCCATGGGGTTGGACCATGATTTCTGCACTATTTATCTGATTCATGGGGTGTGGGGACCATGATTTCTGCACTATTTCTCAGATCCATGGGGTGGGGATCATGACTTCTGCACTGTTTCTCAGATCCATGGGGTTGGACCATGATTTCTGCACTATTTATCTGATCCATGGGGTGTGGGGACCACGACTTCTGCACGACGTTCTCAGATCCTTGGTGTTGACCGCTGGACAATTCTCAAGTAGTCTATGTTCTCGTCGACTACTCGATCTATCTCTCTCACCTCGGCCGCTGCCTCTCCTCTTGCCGTCTCCTCTCCTCCCATGGGCCCTGCACTCCATTCCCCCCAGGCCCGTTGACTCGATGGTGAAGATCGTGATGGAGTTGTTGATGATGATGATGCTGCTGCAGAGGCAGCAGATGGGGACGATGTCCGTGATGATTATGCTGTTGATAATGTTCGAGTTGTTGCTGTTGGAGCTGAGGGTCCCGTTGCTGTCGATGATCTTGGTGGTGGTGGTGGTGATGTTGTTTGTGGTGGAGCTCCTGTGGCTTATGACGTTGGTTAAGAGTCTGCTGCTGCTGTTGCAGCCGATCATCATGACGATGCTGCTGCTGGTGAAGATGCTTGCGACGCGGCTGTTGCTGATGATGATGATGGTGATCATCATGGCGTGCGTATAGATTTGTCTGAGGGATCGTCCGACGGCCGTGGTGAAGTTGTATCTCGTGTCTCTCTCCTTGTTGTTCCCGTTGCTGCTGCTGAGAGTGAATTTCTTGACGCTGCTGATTATGTTGATACTGTTGCTGCTGCTGCTGCTGATGTTCCTGTTGCTGCTGCTGTTCCTGTTGCTGCTGTTCGTGCTGCTGCTGCTGTTCCTGCTGCTGTCCCTGCTGCTGTTCCTGCTGCTGTTGATGCAGTTCCCCCTGCTGCTGTTCCTGCAACTCCTGTCCCTGCTGCTGCTGCCCCTGCTGCCGCTGCTGCCCCTGCCCCTGCCGCTGCCCCTGCTGCTGCTGCTGCTGCCCCTGCCGCTGCCCCTGCTGCTGCCTCTGGCTGCTCTGACGCCGCCTCGCCTCCGCAGTGCCGCGGTGGCACGCGAGGATCGCGCGCCCGGCCAGGGCGCAGGCGAGCAGCAGCAGGAGGCAGGCGCACGGCACCAGCAGGGAGACGGTGGCCAGCAGCAGCGAGGGCCACCAAGCCGCAGGCAACGGCGGCGTCTGGGGAGATGCAGGAGGCGGAGAAGTTGGGATGGTTGTTGTTGTTGTTGTGGTTGTTGTAGGCACACCTTGCGTCTCTACCAACTGGAAGAATGGCACGAGTGCTAGAAGCGGCACCACCAGCATTGTCGTCGTCGTCGAAACTTCTTCCCGACTCCCGGAGGGCGTGGGGTGTGGGGGGGTGGTGGTGGTGTGGATGGGAAGGGAACAAACAACGTGGGGGTGGTGTGTGGGGGTGGTGATGGGGTGTGCGGGGGTGGTGGGGTGTGGGGGGTGGTGGGGTGCGGGGGGGTGGTGGGGTGTGGGGGGGGGTGGAGTGTGGGGGTGGGGAGTGGGGGGGGAGGTGGGGTGTGGGGGGTGGAAAAGGAACAAACAACGTGGGGGTGGTGTGCGGGGGGTGGTGGGGTGTGGGGGGTGGTGGGGTGCGGGGGGGGGTGGGGTGTGGGGGGGGTGGTGGGGTGTGGGGGGGGTGGGGTGTGCGGGGGGTGGTGGTGGTGTGGGGGTGGAGGTGGGGATGGGAAGGGAACAAAATAACGCCAAGGTCCTGGGTTCGATCCCCATACTGGCCAGCTGCTGTTATCCTCCATTTAAATAATTCAATGAGAATTGAGCTCCATGATGCTTTCTCTCACAGCGTGTTGGGTTTTTTTCTTGGCAGGTTATCAGTTCTTTCTCATTTCACGGAACATCAATCAGCTTTTTTATCTCGGTCTGCAGCACCGTTTCTTTGGTTTTGCCTCTGATTCTTGGATTTTGTTTTCACTTTTTGGCACAGGATTTAGTTTCCTGGGAATGTGTCCCAATTTCTTGGGTGCATCAATCAGTTTGTTCGAATTTTCTTTCCTTTTATTTTCATGTCTTGGATTTTTAGAGTTCCATTGCAGTTTCTGTTTGTTGACACCACTTGCCTTGGAATTCCCACACACTTGTTTGACTTATCTTATTGTTACTTGGTGTTTCCTCTCAATGTTTGGGCTCTCTTCCCAGTTTCTGGTTTATCCTCTCAGTTTCTTCATTTTAAAACTATGAATAAAATACGTTTCTTAATCAGTTTTTTAGGTCTACCTTTCAGTTTCTTGAATTTTTCTAATTTTCATGGTTGTTAATTGGGCTTCTCTACCAGTTCTTTGGTTATCTTCTCAGTTTATCAGCTATTCATTGACATTTTCCAGAATTCTTTCTCCCAGTTTCTGAGCGAGTGTTGAAAAGCATTTGCACGTGCTCACATGAAGGATATCTTGCGTGTCCCTTGTGTAGGTGGCCGGTTAGCTCAGCTGGTTAGAGCGTGGTGCTAATAACGCCAAGGTCCTGGGTTCGATCCCCATACTGGCCAGCTGCTGTTTTCCTCCATTTAAAAAATCTATGAAAATTTTGCTCTTGATGCTTTCCCAGCTTTATTGGGTTTGCCTGGCAGGTTTTCATTTTTCTCATTTCACTTAATATTTCTCAGGTTTACTCGGTTTTCCGCACCATCCCTTAGATTTCTGCCTCTGTTTCTTGTAATTTCCTTTTACTTTTTGGAGCAGAATCTTAGTTTCCTGGGAATGTGTCCCAATTTCTTGGGTCCATCAAATCAGTTTATTCGAATTTTCTCTCCTTTTTTTTCTTTCCATCTCTTGGATTTTTAAAGTTCATTTGCAGTTTGGGTTTGTTTACACCACTGCCTTGGTCTTTGCACACACTTGCTTGACTTATTTTGTTGTTCCTTGGTGTTTCCTCTCAATGTTTGGGCTCTCTTCCCAGTTTCTCGTTCATCCTCTCAGTTTCTTCATTTTAAAACTATGAATAAAATACGTTTCTTTATCAGTTTTAGGTCTACCTATCCTTTTTTTTCTACTTTCTAATTTTCTTTGTTTTTAATTGGGTTTCTCTCTCAGTTCATTGGATGTCTTCTTAGTTTATCGTGTTTTCATTGACATTTTTCGGAATTCTTTCTCCCAGTTTCTGAGCGAGTGTTGAAAATCATTTGCACGTGCTTACATGAAGAATATCTCGCACCAGTCAAATAGAAGTGGCCGGTTAGCTCAGCTGGTTAGAGCGTGGTGCTAATAACGCCAAGGTCCTGGGTTAGATCCCCATACTGGCCAGCTGCTGTTTTCCTCCATTTAAAGAATTCAATTAGTTTTGAGCTCTGGATGATTTCTCTCTCAGCTTCTTGGGTTTTTTTCCTTGCAGGTTATCAGTTTTTCTCATTTCAAGGAACATCTCTCAAGTTTTCTCGGTTTGACGCACCATCCCTTAGATTTCTGCCTCTGTTTCTTGGAATTTTCTTTCACTTTTTGGTGCAGCATCTTAGTTTCATGGCAATCTGTCCCAACTTCTTTTGTTACATCAATCAGGTTGTTCGAATTTTCTCTCAGTTTTTTTTGTTTGTATCTGGATTTTAAGAGTTTCTTTGCAGTTTGTGTTTGTTTACACCACTGCTTTGGACTTCCCACACACTTGCTTGACCATGTTTGTTGCAACTTGGTGTTTCCTCTCAATGTTTGGGCTCTCTTCCGAGTTTTTTGTTTATCCTCTCAGTTTATTTATTTTAAAAGTATAAATAAAATGTGTTTCTTTATCAGTTTTTAGGTCTACCTATCATTTTCTTGCATCTTTCTAATAATATTCATTGATTTTAATTGGGGGTTTCTCTTAGTTTATTGGATTTCCTCTCAGTTTATCGGGTTTTCGTTGACATTTTTTTGGCATTCTTTCTCCAAATTTCTGAGCGAGACTCTTGAAAAGCTTTTGCACGTGCTCACGTGAAGGATATCTTGCACCAGCCAAGCGGAGGTGGCCGGTTAGCTCAGCTGGTTAGAGCGTGGTGCTAATAACGCCAAGGTCCTGGGTTCGATCCCCATACTGGCCAGCTGCTGTTTTCCTCCATTTAAAAAAATCAATGAAAATTTGGCTCTTGATGCTTTCTCAGCTTTATTGGGTTTGCCTGGCAGGTTTTTGTTTTTCTCATTTCACGGAATATCTCTCAAGTTTTCTCAGTTTGACGCACCATCACTTAGGATTCTGCCACTGATTCTTGGAATTTCCTTTCACTTTTTGGAGCAGAATCTTTGTTTCCTGGGAATGTGTCTCAATTTATTGGGTCCATCAATCAGTTTGTTCGAATTTTCTTTCCTTTTTTTCTTTCCATCTCTTGGATTTTTAGAGTTCCTGTGCAGTTTTCGTTTGTTTACACCACTGCCTTAGATATCCCACACTTTCTTGATTTACCATTTTGGTACTTGGTGTTTCCTGTCATTTTATGGACTCTTTTCCCAGTTTATCCTCTCAGTTTCTTAATTTTAAAACTATGAATAAAATATGTTTCTTTATCAGTTTTTTAGTTCTACCTTTCAGTTTCTTGCATTTTTCTAATTTTCATGGTTTTTAATTGGGGTTCTCCACCAGTTCATTGGTTGTCTTCTCAGTTTATCGGGTTTTCATTGACATTTTTCGGAATTCTTTCTCCCAGTTTCTGAGCGAGTGTTGAAAAGCATTTGCACGTGCTCACATGATGGATATCTTGTATTGCTCTGGTGTAAGTGGCCGGTTAGCTCAGCTGGTTAGAGCGTGGTGCTAATAACGCCAAGGTCCTGGGATCGATCAACATGCTAGCCAGCTGTTGTGTTCCTCCATTTAAAAAATCAATGAAAATTTCGCTCTTGATGCTTTCTCAGCTTTATTGGGTTTGCCTTGCAGGTTTTCATTTTTCTCATTTCACGGAATATCTCTCAAGTTTACTCAGTTTGCCGCGCCATCCCTTAAGATTCTGCCTCTGTTTCTTGTAATTTCCTTTCACTTGTTGGAGCAGAATCTTAGTTTCCTGGGAATGGGTCCCAATTTCTTGGGTGTGTAATAAAGGACTCTCTCTCAGATGTCGATCTCTGTTGTCCTTTTTTGGGTTCGTTGAATCTCGATACCACGGCATCTCGCTCGGGCCCGCGTCCCGCTCGACGACCTCTCCACAGCCCTCGGCTGCTCCCGTTATACAGTCTCCCTGCTGCTCCAATATGCAGTCTCCCTGCTGCCCCGTCAGGCAATCCTTGCAGCCACACCGCTGCCCCGCTATCTAGCATCACTGCTGCCCCTTTCACAGCTAGCCTCTCACTGCTCCCGTTAGCTTTCTTCGTCTGACACCGATGGCTGTCGGTGTCGACGTCTCCCACCACGTGGCGACCGCGCCACACTCTCCGTCTTGCCCAGCGTGGCCTCCTCGTATTTCACTCCGTCTCAACTCCCCCTTCCTCTTCCGGTTCTCTCCCTAAATCCTCTCCCCCACGTGACCCTAACTCCACCCACTCCTCACGTAACCCAGACTCCGCCCCCCCTCAATCCTTGCTCGCATTAGACGACCCCCCCCTAATGAAAACCCAGCCGTCCCCGGCTGCAACAAATACAAGAAAATAATGCGAGCAATATTGGAACCATCTGGCATCACTGACAACGGAGAATATAAAACGATAACAAGAACAAGAACAATAACAATCAACGACAGGAAAGGGATTTGGAACGAATGCGGGTCGCCGGCCCATCCCGAACGGGCGGCGGTACCCCCACGGACCGAGAACGCGACGGGGTCTTAAGATCGACGGGAGTAGAACCGCCCGCCGCTGTTGGAGGCCCGTCAACGCCAAGGTCCCTTCCACCAGGGAGACCCAAGTCCGGGGTCTCTGGCAACCGTGTCTGTGGTGGGGTTGGAATGGCAGCGGGGCCAAGTGGCCCCGTCGCCGTGGTAGGCCCACCCAGAGCAGGATTCGCCACATCCGCCTGCGTCACGGCTGGTTCGTCTGTAGAAGGCACGACAGGCGCGCTTGCAGAGTCAACAGGCAAGGGCAGAGGTGCGTCGGGCGCAACAGACACCGGCAAGGCAACATCAGGGGATGACGCATCCGTCCGCAGGGCCACGTAGGGCTTCAGCCTAGACGTATGAACGTACCAGCGCCGCGATCTGAACCGAACCCGTGCGGAATGCGGGTTAGGGACTTCAATAAGCTTAACCGGCCCCTGCCATGGTTTGTGAAGCTTAGGCGGAGGTCCCCGGCCGCACCTGCGGGCAGTGCAGCCATGCCATGTCTCCCACTCGCCAGGGGCATGTACCGGTCGAGCGCCGGGCGCAACGCTCGTTTCGCGCCTGAGTCTTGGCAGTAGCCAACCGGGCCCCCTCCCTTGCCTCGGCAACGCGTCGAACCGTGTCCTGAATGTATTCGGGGAGGGGTTTAACAGGACCCTTCACCCCCCTACTCAGCTGTACTTCCACCGGCGGCACATTCTCGCGGCCGTACATGAGACAAAATGGAGAATACCCAGTGGACGCATGAGGCGTCATCCGATACGCGGAGAGTACCCCAGGTATATGCAAGTCCCCATCAGCTTGTTTCTCGTCAACCGTGTGACATAGCATGGCCGACAGCATCCGATTAAGGCGTTCCACCATGCCATCCGTCTGCGGGTGGTAAGGCGACGTACGAACCTTCTTGATTCCCAGAGCAGCGCACACTTTCGCCAACAATTTGGAAGAAAAATTTCGCCCCTGATCCGTGAGTAGCCTCTCCGGCGCCCCTTTGTCCATCACATATCCAAATAGGAAGGCGTCCGTGATAGACGCCGCCGACTGGTCGGGTAAGGGCCAAGCCATCGGCCAGCGGGAAAGATATTCCACCCCGACCAGCAAATATTTATTACCCCTAGCGGATGGCGGGAAAGGTCCCAAAATATCCAGCGCCACCAACTCGTTGATTCGAGACACTTGTATAGACTGCACCGGCGGCACGTAAGGGTTTTTAGGCGGCTTCCACCGGGCACACTCGGGACACGCCCGAATGTGTCCGACGACATCCGTCGTCATGCCGTGCCAAAAGTAGTCTCGCTGTAATGTTAATAAAGTCTTCTGCACCCCGAGATGTAATAAAGTGTCGCTGTGCAGAGTCCGAATCAATTCGTACCATAGCGACGACGGTACCACCAGATGCCAGCGGTCATGCAATCCCTCTCTCCACATGAACAAACCATCCCGGAGAGCGGCCCCCGGCGTCCCACCGGACAGCAATCTCCCCGCCCCCTTCGCAGCCCGACTCCATAAAGCCCTCAACGAGTTGTCAAGCAATTGTTCGCGAATCCATACCGAGCGCGGCAGGTACAGAACCCCATCGGCCGGTCCTGGGCACACCGGAACCCCAGGTACCTCGACAGCTGACACGACAGGCCGAGGGGGTAGCTGAACCGGCGTACACCTATTCGTACCCGACGCGCAAGCGCAAGGGGACCCCTGTGGTAATCTGGAAAGTGCGTCCGCATTCGCGTGACGCGACCCCTTCTGATATTGTATGTCGAAGGAAAATTCCTGCAGGGTCTCCAACCATCGCGCCAGTTGGCCAGATGGTTGGTCAACCCTCAGGGCATATTGCAGAGCCGCATGGTCCGTGCGCACAGTAAATGACCGGCCGTAAAGATACGGCCAATATTGGCGGAGAAAATGGACAATAGCCAATAATTCGCGGCGAGTGACGCAGTAGCGGGTTTCTGCCGGGGACAGCACACGGCTACCGTAGGCTACCACGCGCTCCACGCCGCCTTTGGACTGTGACAGAACGGCCCCAATCCCAGTGTCACTAGCGTCCGTATCCAGAATAAACGGTCTATCAAAATCCGGATAGTCCAATGTTGGCGCCGTCGCCAACCAATCGCGTAGGCCCTGAAACGCCGCTTCCTCCGGCGGACCCCAACTGAACCTCCGACCCTTACCCGTAAGGAGGTGCAAGGGCCTAGCGATCATAGCAAAGTTCGGGACGAACCTGCGATAGTATGAGGCGAACCCCAAGAAGCGACGTACGTCCCCAACCGAGGCCGGGGTTGGCCAGTTACGGACGCACGCCGTCTTCTCCGGGTTCGTTGCCACCCCGTCCGCACTGATTATGTGTCCCAAATAACGCACGGATCGTTGCAGTAGGTGACACTTTTTCGGTTTGAATTTTAAATTTACGGAGCGCATCCTAGCAAAAACCGTCTCCAATCTCTGCAAATGTTCGTCAAATGTGCGGCTAAAGACAATGACATCGTCTAAATAAATCAAACATGTCTCCCACTGCAGACCCGTTAACACCAGCTCCATCAACCGCTGAAAAGTGGCGGGAGCCGCATTCAAGCCCATCGGAAGGCAATTAAACTGAAACAGTCCCTGTGGCGTGCGAAAAGCCGTCTTTTCCCTCGAGGACTCGTCAAGGGGAAGCTGCCAGAATCCCGAAGAGAGATCCAATGTTGAAAAAAACTTCGCCCCAGACAAGGCATCGAGGAAATCATCCATACGCGGAGTGGGTATGCGTCTGCGACGGACACCTTATTCAATTTCCGAAAATCGACGCAAAATCGCAGTTTATCATCCTTTTTTTTCACAAGGACTACCGGCGCGCCCCATGGACTGTTAGACGGGGATATAATATCAACGGCTAGCATGTCCTCCACTTCCCCGCGAACCTGATCCCGCTCCGTCGGGCTCAACCGATGCGAGTTCAACCGAATCGGAGCGGCGTCCCCCGTATCAATGTGGTGGGAATGCAGGGAGGTGCGTCCCAAGTCAAAATCATCCGACCTGAACACATCGGAATAACTTAGCAACAGCGCGCGAAGCGCGGACCGTTGCTCTCTGGTCAGGGATGAATTCTCCCTGCATAACTCGGCAACCCAATGGTCATCCTGCCCCGTTGGCCCCGAAACCCCCCCTACCATGTCCCGGCAGACCCGGTTGTCATGGGTCGTGAACGCGGTCGTGGCGTGAGCCACAACCGTTCCAGCCGGGACACTGACATTCTCTGCACTCCCATTTAGCACCTGTAAGAACGGGGGCTGGCCCGGCCGGACAATTGTTTTTGCCCCAACCAGCGCCGAGCCGCCCGTTATAGCCGTGGATGGCGATAACAGAACCCCCGCCGCTCCCTCAACGCCCGGTACTGGCTTCCGATATCTCAACGGGATAAGCATCTGCGAACCAGGTGGAATGTCAACAGATACCTCGGACAGCGCCTGCACCTGGCAAACAGGGGCAGACCGGCCCCATGGCGACGGTAGGAACGAAATTTTACGCCCCCCCCAGTAATTCAATGCAGTTTTGATCAATCCTTATTTGAATGGGCATTTTTGCCAGGAAATCAGTCCCCAACAAACAGGGTACCGCGAGAGACCTAGAGATCAACACGGTCCCTGAAGCCGACACCCCCCCAATGGATATCTTGGCGTCCACCTGGCCCACAATGCCCATACTTCCCCCATTCGCCGCTATGCATGAATCACAAACCGCTCGCACTCTCCCTGGTGGAATGCCCAAAATATGGAAAATGACATCCGACATAATGGTCGCGGATGCACCGGAGTCCACCAAAATACGCACCTCGACCCCCTGAATGGAACCCGGTACCGTGGATGACCCCGTAGCGGCCGCAACTACCCTGCATGCCAATCGGCGCCATTGCATCAGCGAGCGACACGGGTCAACCGGAGGCACCTTGTTGTTAGCGACACACGGACCGCGCGGCGATGGTGATGCATGAGGTGACAGGCCTTGCCGGGTGTCTGGTGCGCACCGACTTGCCTGTACTGGTGGGTCTTTTCGCGCGGCGTCCGTGGTCGAGGCCTCCTGCTGGGGCGGCCCCGGGATGCGAGCCCAACAGTCCCTGGCGAAGTGGCCCTTACGGCTGCAGCGGAAACACTCCACGTCGTTCTGACCGCCGGCACCCCCCCTGTCCCGACGCTCCCGCGCCGGCGGCGCGGACCTCGGCCCCGTCCCCCCCCGAGCAGGCCACTGGGCGGAGGCGGCCGTCAACTCCTGCAGACCCTTGTCGTCAGGAACGTAGATCGCCTTCGTAGGATCCCACCCCGTAGCACCGCCTTCAACGACGGGCCCCCCCGTCCAAGCCGACACCTGCTTCCAGCGTCGGAGATTAAATTGAGCGTCCAAGCACTAAGCCACAGCACGGGACGTCAATTTATTATGGCTGCACACCGGCATGGGGATCCCCAGGTCTCTAGATAATTCGAGCATTTTGCCCAACACGAGGGGCTCCAACAAATCGGGCTCCGTCTCGGGGTATGCCGCCATCGCCAGTTCCAGAACTGCGCCTCTGTAGGCCACCGGCGAGTCATCAGGCGCCCGTTGGCGCTGAACAAATCTCCGATGGGCGTCGTCCGGAGGCTCGTACGCATCCGCCATCTCCTCGAAGACACGCTGCAGCGTCTTCTTCTTGTCGGCCTTGATGGAGTGGAAGAACCGGACGGACTCGTCGTCGAGAAGTGTTGGTAAGACTTCCAGTGCCTCCGCGTCCGTCCACATGGCGGAGCGTACGGTCGCTTGAAAACGGCAGGAAAATGCGCTCCAATCGCCACCGATTGAGAATTCTTTGACCGTTGTTAAATGACGGCTGCGGGTTCTTGCTCTTCCGTCCTCCTCCGATGGTGACACGCGCGGCAGCGACAAGATGGCGTCGCTCCGCCATCTTGTCGCTGCCGGGTGTGTAATAAAGGACTCTCTCTCAGATGTCGATCTCTGTTGTCCTTTTTTGGGTTCGTTGAATCTCGATACCACGGCATCTCGCTCGGGCCCGCGTCCCGCTCGACGACCTCTCCACAGCCCTCGGCTGCTCCCGTTATACAGTCTCCCTACTGCTCCAATATGCAGTCTCCCTGCTGCCCCGTCAGGCAATCCTTGCAACCACACCGCTGCCCCGCTATCTAGCATTACTGCTGCCCCTTTCACAGCTAGCCTCTCACTGCTCCCGTTAGCTTTCTTCGTCTGACACCGATGGCTGTCGGTGTCGACGTCTCCCACCGCGTGGCGCCCGCGCCACACTCTCCGTCTTGCCCAGCGTGGCATCCTCGTATTTCACTCCGTCTCAACTCCCCCTTCCTCTGCCGGTTCTTTCCCTAAATCCTCTCCCCCACGTGACCCTAACTCCACCCACTCCCCACGTGACCCAGACTCCGCCCCCCCTCAATCCTTGCTCGCATTACAGGTGCATCAATCAGTTTGGTCGTTTATCCTCTCAGTTTCTTCATTTAAAAACTCAACATAAAATACGTTTCTTTATCAGTTTTTTAGGTCTACCTTGCAGTTTCTTGCATTTTTCTAATTTTAATGGTTTTTATTTGGGGTTCATTCCCAGTTCGTTGGTTGTCTTATCAGTTTATCGGGTTTTCGTTGACATTTTTTCGCCATTCTTTATCCAAATATCTGAGCGACACTGTTGAAAAGCATTTGCACGTGCTCACATGAAGGAGATCTCGTACCTGTCAAAGAGAGGTGGCCGGTTAGCTCAGCTGGTTAGAGCGTGGTGCTAATAACGCCAAGGTCCTGGGTTCGATCCCCATACTGGGCAGCTGCTGTTTTCCTCCATTTAAAAAAATCAATGAAAATGTCCCTATTGATTCTTTCTCAGCTTTATTGGGTTTGCCTGGCAGGTTCCCATTTTTCTCATTTCACAGAATATCTCTCAAGTTTACTCGGTTTGCCGCACCATCCCTTAGGATTCGGACTCTGATTCTTGTAATTTCCTTTCACTTTTTGGAGGATAACCTTAGTTTCCTGGGAATTTCATGGGTGCATCAATCAGTTTCTTCGAATTTTCTCTCCTTTTTTTCTTTCCATCTCTTGGATTTTTAGAGTTCCTTTGCAGTTTGTGTTGTTTACACCACTGTCTTGAACTTACCACACACTTGCTTGACTTATCTTGTTGTTACTTGGTGTTTCCTCTCAATGTTTGGGGCTCTCTCCCAGATTCTCGTTTATCCTCTAAGTTTCTTCATTTTAAAACTGTGAATAAAATACGTTTCTTTATCAGTTTTTTTTTAGGTCTACCTTTCAGTTTCTTGCATTTTTCTAGTTTACATGGTTTTTACTTGGGGTTCTCTTCCAGTTCATTGCTTGTCTTCTCAGTTTATCGGGTTTTCATTGACATTTTTCGGAATTCTTTCTCCCAGTTTCTGAGCGAGTGTTGAAAAGCATTTGCACGTGCTCACGTGAAGAATATCTTGCACCAGTCTAACGGAGGTGGCCGGTTAGCTCAGCTGGTTAGAGCGTGGTGCTAATAACGCCAAGGTCCTGGGTTCGATCCCCATACTGGCCAACTGCTGTTTTCCTCCATTTAAATAATTTAAAGAGATTTGAGCTCTTGATGATGTCTCTCTCAGCTTCTTGGATTTTTTTCCTGGCAGGTTATCAGTTTTTCTCATTTCAAGGAATATTTCTCAAGTTTACTCAGTTTGCCGCACCATCCCTTAGGATTCTGCCTCTGTTTCTTGGAATTTACTTTCACTTTTTGGAGCAGGATCTGAGTTTCATGGTAATGTGTCCAAATTTTTTGGCTACATCAATCAGTTTGTTCAAATTTTCTCTCCTTTTTTTCTTTCCATCTCTTAGATATTTTGAGTTATTTTGCAGTTTGTGTTGTTTACATCACTGCCTTGGATGTCCCATACACTCTGTTGACTTACCCTGTTGGTACTTGGTGTTTCCTCTCAAATTTTGGGCTCTAATTCTAGATTTGAAGTTTTCGTGACTGCAAGGATTCATATTCTCTGTTTTTTTGGTAAAGTAACGTAGGTAAAGAAGTTAAAATAAATTAAATCACGACGTTTCGGACGTTTTTTGGGCTCTCTTCCCAGTTTCTTGGCTATCCTCATTTTTTTCATTTTAAACCTATTAATAAAATGTGTTTCTTTTTTTTTATCAGTTTTTAGGTCTACCTATCCTTTGCTTGCATCTTTCTAATTTTCATTGTTTTTAATTGGGTTTCTCTCTAAGTTAATTGGTTTTCCTCTTAGTTTATCGGGTTTTCGTTGACATTTTTTCGGCATTCTCTCTCCAAATTTCTGAGCGACACTCTTGAAACGCTTTTGCACGTGCTCACATGAGGGATATCTTACACCAGCCAAATCGAGGTGGCCGGTTAGCTCAGCTGGTTAGAGCGTGGTGCTAATAACGCCAAGGTCCTGGGTTCGATCCCCATACTGGCCAGCTGCTGTTTTCCTTCATTTAAAAAAATCAATGAAAATGTAGCTCTTGATGCTTTCTCATCTTTATTGGGTTTGCCTGGCAGGTTTTTTGATTTTCTCATTTCACGGAATATCCCTCAAGTTTACTCGTTTTGCCGCACCATTCCTTAGGATTCTGCCTCTGTTTCTTGTAATTTCCTTTCACTTTTAGACGCAGAATCTTAGTTACCTGGGAATGTGTCCCAATTTCTTGCGTCCATCAATCAGTTTGTTCGAATTTTCTCTCCTTTTTTTCTTTCCATTTCTTGGATTTTTTAGAGTTCCTTTGCAGTTTGTGTTTGTTGACACCACTCCCTTGGACTTCCCACACACTTTCTTGACCATGTTTGTTTGTTGATGTCCGGAGTAAGACTGATTGCCTTAATCTAAGCTGTCTTGTGGTTGTTGTTGTTGTTTGACTTGCATCCCATTGGGATTTTTGCACACAGCGTTGGTGTACGGTGTTTTTTCTGCAATATTTAGCTGTCTTTTCTTGGATTTTCTGTTTGCACTTAGTCACATATTCACTTTAAGATGTTATCTGGTTCATGTTTTTTTTTGCGGTTGCATCCGATTCAAGAGCCGAATGGCTCACAGGGCTATACCTAATTAATGAACTTGAACTTGACTTATCTTGTTGTTACTTGGTGTTTCCTATCAATGTTTGGGCTCTCTTCCCAGTTTCTCGTTTATCCTCTCAGTTTCTTCATTTAAAAAATGTAAATAAAATACGTTTCTTTATCAGTTTTTTAGGTCTACCTTTCAGTTTCTTGAATTTTTCAAATTTTCATGGTTTTTAATTGGGCTTCTCTCCCAGTTCTTTGGTTATCTTCTCAGTTTATCAGCTATTCATTGACATTTTCCAGATTTCTTTCTCCCAGTTTTTGAGCGAGTGTTGAAAAGCATTTGCACGTGCTCACATGAAGGATATCTTGCGTTTCCCTTGTGTAGGTGGCCGGTTAGCTCAGCTGGTTAGAGCGTGGTGCTAATAACGCCAAGGTCCTGGGTTCGATCCCCATACTGGCCAGCTGCTGTTTTCCTTCATTTAAAAAAATTAATGAAAATTAGCTCTTAATGCTTTCTCAGCTTTATTGGGTTTGCCTGGCAGGTTTTCATTTTTCTCATTTCACGGAATATCTCTCAAGTTTACTCGGTTTGCCGCACCGTCACTTAAATTTCTGCCTCTGTTTCTTGTAATTTCCTTTCACTTTTTGGAGCAGAATCTTAGTTTCCTGGGAATGTCCCAATTTATTAGGTCCATCAATCAGTTTGTTCGAATTTTCTCTCCTTTTTTTTCTTCCATCTCTTGGATTTTTAGAGTTCCTTTGCAGTTTGTGTGTGTTTAAACCACTTGCCTTAGATGTCCCACACACTTGCTTGACTTACTCTGTTGGTACTTGGTGTTTCCTCTCAATGTTTGGGCTGTCTTCCTAGTTTTTTATTCATCCTCTCAGTTTCTTTATTTTAAAAGTATAAATAAAATTTGTTACTTTATCAGTTATTAGGTCTACCTATCCTTTTCTTGCATCTTTCTAATTTTCATTGTTTTTAATTGGGGTTCTCTCTTAGTTTATTGGATTTCCTCTCAGTTTATCGGGTTTTAGTTTACATTTTAAATCCTTTATATTAAGTTCATTTGCTTGCGTGCTTGCTTGCGCGTTTACGACAGTGCAAATCTTTCGATCGTTGTTTTTAACCCACTTCCCGTGATCCAATCGAGCTGACATTTTGCACACAGACTCGTTGTGCGTGACAATTAATTATCGTGAAATTTTTTTCCAAAATTTTACACTTTTTAGGAAAAAAAAATTATATGTAATTACCAATTGCTTAATGGTGGCAAGCAATCATCTGACCCATAGGTGGCAGCCATCTCAAGCCAGAGGACGAGAGGACTCTAGCCGCTACGCATAACAGGTCCCTGCGGGGTGGGCTGGTAGGAACGAATAACCAAAGAATATAAACATAATGTATTATTACACTTGTTTTTGTAGGGTCCTGCCAAGTGTTTGCAGTAAGGGGCGATGTTGCTACACCTCATCGGATGATACGAAGGGAGAGTTTGAGGCCTAGTTCTAGGCTTTAGGCCTAGCTGTAGGCTTTAGGCCGCTGTGAGTTACTTTTTAATTTAAATGTTTTAATTATTAATGTAAAAGCTTTAAATTTAATTTTTTCTATTTAAAAAGATGAGGGAATGTAACATTGTTAAACATTAACTCTGTTTGACACACGCGGGGGTACGATACGAAGGGAGAGTTTGAGGCCTAGTTCTAGGCTTTAGGCCTAGCTGTAGGCTTTAGGCCGCTGTGAGTTATTTTTTAATTGCAAAGTTTTAATTAAAAGCTATCTCAGGGAATTATAAGGGAATGTTACACTTGTTTAGCCAGGAAAGCCTCACTGAGTCTAAAGGTTGTTGTAGGTTCATGCCAAGTGTTTTCAGTAGGGGGCGATGTTGCTACACGTAATCTGACATCGGACGGACGGACGATATAATCTATTGTAGGCTGGTTCACTTCGTTCCTACCAGTATAAAGGATTTATAGTGAAAAACTTTGTTTTTACGGGTTAATTTTTTCGGCATTCTTTCTCTCAATTTTTGATTCACACTGTTAAAAAGCATTTGTAAGTGCTCACATGAGGGATATCTTGCACCAGTCAAATAGAGGTGGCCGGTTAGCTCAGCTGGTTAGAGCGTGGTGCTAATAACGCCAAGGTCCTGGGTTCGATCCCCATACTGGCCAGCTGCTGTTTCCCTTCATTTAAAAAAATCAATGAAAATGTATCTCTTGATGCTTTCCCAGCTTTATTTGTTTTGCCTGGCAAGTTTTCATTTTTCTCATTTCACGGAATATCTCTCAAGTTTACTCGGTTTGCCGCACCTTCCCTTAGGATTCTGCCTCTGTTTCTTGTTATTTCCTTTCACTTTTTGGCGCAGGATCTTAGTTTCCTGGGAATGTGTCTCAATTTCTTGGGTGCAACAATCAGTTTGTTCGAATTTTCTCTCCTTTTTTTCTTTCCATCTCTTGAATTTTAAGAGTTCCTTTGCAGTTTGTGTTTGTTGACACCACTGCCTTGGACTTTCGACAGTGTGGAAAACATTTGCACGTGCTCACATGAAGAATATCTCGCACCAGTTAAATAGAGGTGGCCGGTTAGCTCAGCTGGTTAGAGCGTGGTGCTAATAACGCCAAGGTCCTGGGTTCGATCCCCATACTGGCCAGCTGCTGTTTTCCTCCATTAAAAAAAAATTAGCTCTTGATGCTTTCTCATCTTTATTGGGTTTGCCTGGAAGGTTTTCATTTTTCTCATTTCACGGAATATCTTTCAAGTTTTCTCGGTTTGCAGCACCATCCCTTAGGATTCTGCCTCTGTTTCTTGTAATTTCCTTTTAGTTTTTGGAGAAGAATCTTAGTTTCCTGGGAATGTGTCCCAATTTTTTGGGTCCATCAATCAGTTTGTTCGAATTTTCTCTCCTTATTTTTCTTTCCATCTCTTGGATTTTTAGAGTTCCTTTGCAGTTTGTGTGTGTTTAAACCACTTGCCTTAGATGTCCCACACACTTGCTTGACTTACTCTGTTGGTACTTGGTGTTTCCTCTCAATGTTTGGGCTGTCTTCCCAGTTTCTTGTTTATCCTCAGTTTTTCATTTTAAACCTAAGAATAAAATGGTTTTCTTTACCAGTTTCTAGGTCTACCTATCCTTTTCTTGCATCTTTCTAATTTTCATTGTTTTTAATTGAGGTTCTCTCTTAGTTTATTGGATTTCCTCTCAGTTTATCAGGTTTTCGTTTACATTTTTAAATCCTTTATATTAAGGTAACTTGCTTGCTTGCTTGCGCGCTTACAACCGTGCAAATCTTTCGGTCGTTTGTTTACCCACTTCACGTGATCCAATCGAGCTGACATTTTGCACACAGACTCGTTGTGCGTGACAATAAATTTTCGTGAAAATTTTTTCCCAAAATGTTACACTTTTTAGGAAATTTTTTTTTATATGTAATTACCAATTGCTTAATGGTGGCAGGCAATCATCTGACCCATAGGTGGCAGCCATCTCAAGCCAGAGGACGAGAGGACTCTAGCCGCCATGCATATAAAGGATTTATAGTGAAAAACTTTGTTTTTACGGGTTAAATTTTTTAAATCCTTTATATTAAGTGCACTTGCTTGCTTGCTTGCGCGCTTACGACCGTGCAAATCTTTCGGTCGTTTTTTTACCAAATTCCCGTGATCCAATCGAGCTGACATTTTGCACACAGACTCGTTGTGCGTGACAATAAATTTTCGTGAATTTTTTTCCCAAAACTTTACACTTTTTAGGAATTTTTTTTTATATGTAATTACCAATTGCTTAATGGTGAAAAGCAATCATCTGAACCATAGGTGACAGCCTTCTCAAGCCAGAGTACGAGAGGACTCTAGCCGCCACACATATAAAGGATTTATAGTGAAAAACTTTGTTTTTACGGGTTAATTTTTTCGGCATTCTTTCTCTCAATTTCTGAGCAACACTGTTAAAAAGCATTTGCACGTGCTCACATGAGGGATATCTTGCACCAGCCAAATCGAGGTGGCCGGTTAGCTCGGCTGGTTAGAGCGTGGTGCTAATAACGCCAAGGTCCTGGGTTCGATCCCCATACTGGCCAGCTGCTGTTTTCCTTCATTTAAAAAAATTAATGAAAATTTAGCTCTTGATGCTTTCACATTTTTATTGGGTTTGCCTGGCACGTTTTCATGTTTCGCATTTCACGGAATATCTCTTTAGTTTACTCGGTTTGCCGCACCATCCCTTAGGATTCTGCCTCTGTTTCTTGTAATTTCCTTTTAGTTTTTGGAGAAGAATCTTAGTTTCCTGGGAATGTGTCCCAATTTTTTGGGTCCATCAATCAGTTTGTTCGAATTTTCTCTCCGTTTTTTTCTTTCCATCTCTTGGATTTTTAGAGTTCCTTTGCAGTTTGTGTTTGTTTAAACCACTGCCTTAGATGTCTCACACACTTGCTTGACTTATCTTGTTGCTACTTGGTGTTTCCTCTCAATGTTTGGGCTATCTTCCCAGTTTCTTGGTTATCATCAGTTTTTCATTTTAAACCTAAGAATAAAATGGTTTTCTTTACCAGTTTCTAGGTCTACCTATCCTTTTCTTGCATCTTTCAAATTTTCATTGTTTTTAATTGGGGTTCTCTCTTAGTTTATTGGATTTCCACTCAGTTTATCGGGTTTTCGTATACATTTTTAAATCCTTCATATTAAGTTCACTTGCTTGCTTGCTTGCGCGCTTACGACCGTGCAAATATTTCGGTCGTTTTTTTACTCACTTCCCGTGATTCAATCGAGCTGACATTTTGCAGACAGACTCGTTGTGCGTGACAATAAATTTTCGTGAAATTTTTTTCCCAAAATGTTACACTTTTTAGGAAAAAAAGAATTCTATGTAATTACCATTGCTTAATGGTGGCAAGCAATCATCTGACCCATAGGTGGCAGCCATCTCAAGCCAGAGGACGAGAGGACTCTAGCCGCCACGCATATAAAGGATTTATAGTGAAAAACTTTGTTTTTACGGGTTAAATTTTTTAAATCCTTTATATTAAGTTCACTTGCTTACATGCTTGTGCGCTTACGACCGTGCAAAACTTTCAGTCGTTTTTTACCCAATTCCCGTGATCCAATCGAGCTGACATTTTGCACACATACTCGTTGTGCGTGACAATTAATTTTCCTGAATTTTTTTTCAAAAATGTTACACTTTTTAGGAAAAAAAAATTATATGTAATTACCAATTGCTTAATGGTGGCAAGCAATCATCTGACCCATAGGTGGCAGCCATCTCAAGCCAGAGGACGAGAGGACTCTAGCCGCCACGCATAACAGGTCCCTGCGGGGTGGGCTAGTAGGAACGAATAACCAAAGAATATAAACATAATGTATTATTACACTTGTTTTTGTAGGGTCCTGCCAAGTGTTTGCAGTAGGGGGGGATGTTGCTACACCTAATCGGACGATACGAAGGGAGAGTTTGAGGCCTAGTTCTAGGCTTTAGGCCTAGCTGTAGGCTTTAGGCCGCTGTGAGTTAATTTTTAATTTAAATGTTTTAATTATTAATGTAAAAGCTTTAAATTTAAATGTTTCTATAAAAAACATCAGGGAATGTAACATTGTTAAACATTAACTCCCTTTCACACACGCGGGGGTACGATACGAAGGGAGAGTTTGAGGCCTACTTCTAGGCTTTAGGCCTAGCTGTAGACTTTAGGCCGCTGTGAGTTATTTTTTAATTGAAATGTTGTTATTAGTTATGTAAAAGCTTTAAATTTAAATGTTTCTATTTAAAAAGATGAGGGAATGTAACATTGTTAAACATTAACTCCGTTTGACACACGCGGGGGTACGATACGAAGGGAGAGTTTGAGGCCTAGTTCTAGGCTTTAGGCCTAGCTGTAGGCTTTAGGCCGCTGTGAGTTATTTTTTAATTTCAAAGTTTTAATTAAAAGCTATCTCAGGGAATTATAAGGGAATGTTACACTTGTTTAGCCAGGAAAGCCTCATTAATTTAAATGTTTTAATTAAAAGCTATCTGAGGGAATTATAAGGGAATGTTACACTTGTTTAGCCAGGAAAGCCTCACTGAGTCTAAAGGTTGTTGTAGGGTCATGCCAAGTGTTTTCAGTAGGGGGCGATGTTGCTACACGTAATCGGACATCCGACGGACGGACGATATAATCTATTGTAGGCTGGTTCACTTCGTTCCTACCAGTATAAAGGATTTATAGTGAAAAACTTTGTTTTTACGGGTTAATTATTTCGGCATTCTTCCTCCAAATTTCTGAGCGAAACTTTTGAAAAGCATTTGCACATGCTCACGTGAAGGATATCTTGCACCAATCTAACAGAGGTGGCCGGTTAGCTCAGCTGGTTAGAGTGTGGTGCTAATAACGCCAGCTGCTGTGTTCCTCCATTTAAAATTTTTTATGAAAATTTTGCTCTTGATGCTTTCTTAGCTTTATTGGGTTTGCCTGGCAGGTTTTCATTTTTCTCATTTCACGGAATATCTCTCAAGTTTACTCAGTTTGCCGCAACATTCCTTAGGATTCTGCCTCTCTTTCTTGTAATTTCCTTTCACTTTTTATAGCAGAATCTTATTCTCCTGGGAATGTGTCCCAATTTCTTGGTTGCATCAATCAGTTTGTTCAAATTTTCTCTAGTTTTTTTTCTTTCCATCTCTTGGATTTGTAATGCGGGCGTAAACGGCCTCGCGGATATGACGTCACGGGGGGGAGGAGTTAGGTCACGTGAGAGAGAGGGGTGAGGTCTTAAGGGGGAGAGATACCGGAAGAGACGGGAGAGTGTTGGGGATAGAGACAGAGTGAGGCCACGCAGGGCGGAGGTTGGAGAGTGGCGAGATCACCACACACACAGTAAGACTCGGCACCGTCGGCCAGCGGTGACCGAGCACGGGGGAACGGGGAGCAGCGGTGGAGCTGCAGTGAGAGCAGCCGGAGGACTGCACCAGGGACCTGCAGCAGAGCTGCAGGAGCGCGAAAGGCTACGGGAGCGAAGGCAGCTGTGGAGCTGCCAAGCGGGGAGGCTCTGAGCGAGGGCCGAGTGGGACAAGTGTAAAGAACCCAAATAAAGGACAACGGAGACAGACCCAGTGATCGAGTCCTTTATTACAGATTTTTAGAGTTCCTTTGCAGTTAGTGTTTGTTTAAACCACTGCCTTAGATGTCCCACACACTTGCTTGACTTACTCTGTTGGTACTTGGTGTTTCCTCTCAATTTTTGGGCACTAATTCTAGATTTGAAGTTTTCGTGACTGCAACGATTCATACTATCTGGTTTTTTCGGTAAAGTCCTGTAAGTTAAAAAGTTAAAATAAATTAAATCACGACGTTTCGGACGTTTTTTTGGGCTCTCTTCCAAGTTTCTTGGTTATCCTCAGTTTTATCATTTTAAACCTATTAATAATATCTGTTTCTTTTTTTATCAGCTTTTATGTCTACCTATCCTTTTCTTGCATATTTCTAATTTTAATTGTTTTTAATTGGGTTTCTCTCTAAGTTAATTGGTTTTCCTCTCAGTTTATCGGGTTTTAGTTGACATTTTATCGGCATTCTTTCTCCAAATTTCTGAGCGACACACTTGAAAAGCATTTGCACGTGCTCACATGAAGGATATCTTGCGTTTCTCTGGTGTAGGTGGCCGGTTAGCTCAGCTGGTTAGAGCGTGGTGCTAATAACGCCAAGGTCCTGGGTTCGATCCCCATACTGGCCAGCTGCTGTTTTCCTCCATTTAAAAAAATCAATGAAAATTTGGCTCTTGATGCTTTCTCAGCTTTATTGGGTTTGCCTGGCAGGTTTTTGTTTTTCTCATTTCACGGAATATCTCTCAAGTTTTCTCAGTTTGACGCACCATCACTTAGGATTCTGCCACTGATTCTTGGAATTTCCTTTCACTTTTTGGAGCAGAATCTTAGTTTCCTGGGAATGTGTCCCAATTTATTGGGTCCATCAATCAGTTTGTTCGAATTTTCTTTCCTTTTTTTCTTTCCATCTCTTGGATTTTTAGAGTTCCTGTGCAGTTTGCGTTTGTTTACACCACTGCCTTAGATATCCCACACTTTCTTGACGTACCATTTTGGTACTTGGTGTTTCCTGTCATTTTATGGACTCTTTTCCCAGTTTATTCTCTCAGTTTCTTAATTTTAAAACTATGAATAAAATATGTTTCTTTATCAGTTTTTTAGTTCTACCTTTCAGTTTCTTGCATTTTTCTAATTTTCATGGTTTTTAATTGGGGTTCTCTACCAGTTCATTGGTTGTCTTCTCAGTTTATCGGGTTTTCATTGACATTTTTCGGAATTCTTTCTCCCAGTTTCTGAGCGAGTGTTGAAAAGCATTTGCACGTGCTCACATGATGGATATCTTGTATTGCTCTGGTGTAAGTGGCCGGTTAGCTCAGCTGGTTAGAGCGTGGTGCTAATAACGCCAAGGTCCTGGGATCGATCAACATGCTAGCCAGCTGTTGTTTTCCTCCATTTAAAAAATCAATGAAAATTTCGCTCTTGATGCTTTCTCAGCTTTATTGGGTTTGCCTTGCAGGTTTTCATTTTTCTCATTTCACGGAATATCTCTCAAGTTTACTCAGTTTGCCGCGCCATCCCTTAAGATTCTGCCTCTGTTTCTTGTAATTTCCTTTCACTTGTTGGAGCAGAATCTTAGTTTCCTGGGAATGGGTCCCAATTTCTTGGGTGTGTAATAAAGGACTCTCTCTCAGATGTCGATCTCTGTTGTCCTTTTTTGGGTTCGTTGAATCTCGATACCACGGCATCTCGCTCGGGCCCGCGTCCCGCTCGACGACCTCTCCACAGCCCTCGGCTGCTCCCGTTATACAGTCTCCCTGCTGCTCCAATATGCAGTCTCCCTGCTGCCCCGTCAGGCAATCCTTGCAGCCACACCGCTGCCCCGCTATCTAGCATCACTGCTGCCCCTTTCACAGCTAGCCTCTCACTGCTCCCGTTAGCTTTCTTCGTCTGACACCGATGGCTGTCGGTGTCGACGTCTCCCACCGTAGCGACCGCGCCACACTCTCCGTCTTGCCCAGCGTGGCCTCCTCGTATTTCACTCCGTCTCAACTCCCCCTTCCTCTTCCGGTTCTCTCCCTAAATCCTCTCCCCCACGTGACCCTAACTCCACCCACTCCTCACGTAACCCAGACTCCGCCCCCCCTCAATCCTTGCTCGCATTAGACTACCCCCCCCTAATGAAAACCCAGCCGTCCCCGGCTGCAACAAATACAAGAAAATAATGCGAGCAATATTGGAACCATCTGGCATCACTGACAACGGAGAATATAAAACGATAACAAGAACAAGAACAATAACAATCAACGACAGGAAAGGGATTTGGAACGCGTGCGGGTCGCCGGCCCATCCCGAACGGGCGGCGGTACCCCCACGGACCGAGAACGCGACGGGGTCTTAAGATCGACGGGAGTAGAACCGCCCGCCGCTGTTGGAGGCCCGTCAACGCCAAGGTCCCTTCCACCAGGGAGACCCAAGTCCGGGGTCTCTGGCAACCGTGTCTGTGGTGGGGTTGGAATGGCAGCGGGGCCAAGTGGCCTCGTCGCCGTGGTAGGCCCACCCAGAGCAGGATTCGCCACATCCGCCTGCGTCACGGCTGGTTCGTCTGTAGAAGGCACGACAGGCGCGCTTGCAGAGTCAACAGGCAAGGGCAGAGGTGCGTCGGGCGCAACAGACACCGGCAAGGCAACATCAGGGGATGACGCATCCGTCCGCGGGGCCACGTAGGGCTTCAGCCTAGACGTATGAACGTACCAGCGCCGCGATCCGAACCGAACCCATGCGGAATGCGGGTTAGGGACTTCAATAAGCTTAACCGGCCCCTGCCATGGTTTGTGAAGCTTAGGCGGAGGTCCCCGGCCGCACCTGCGGGCAGTGCAGCCATGCCATGTCTCCCACTCGCCAGGGGCATGTACTGGTCGAGCGCCGGGCGCAACGCTCGTTTCGCGCCTGAGTCTTGGCAGTAGCCAACCGGGCCCCCTCCCTTGCCTCGGCAACGCGTCGAACCGTGTCCTGAATGTATTCGGGGAGGGGTTTAACAGGACCCTTCACCCCCCTACTCAGCTGTACTTCCACCGGCGGCACATTCTCGCGGCCGTACATGAGACAAAATGGAGAATACCCAGTGGACGCATGAGGCGTCATCCGATACGCGGAGAGTACCCCAGGTATATGCAAGTCCCCATCAGCTTGTTTCTCGTCAACCGTGTGACATAGCATGGCCGACAGCATCCGATTAAGGCGTTCCACCATGCCATCCGTCTGCGGGTGGTAAGGCGACGTACGAACCTTCTTGGTTCCCAGAGCAGCACACACTTTCGCCAACAATTTGGAAGAAAAATTTCGCCCCTGATCCGTGAGTAGCCTCTCCGGCGCCCCTTTGTCCATCACATATCCAAATAGGAAGGCGTCCGTGATAGACGCCGCCGACTGGTCGGGTAAGGGCCAAGCCATCGGCCAGCGGGAAAGATATTCCACCCCGACCAGCAAATATTTATTACCCCTAGCGGATGGCGGGAAAGGTCCCAAAATATCCAGCGCCACCAACTCGTTGATTCGAGACACTTGTATAGACTGCACCGGCGGCACGTAAGGGTTTTTAGGCGGCTTCCACCGGGCACACTCGGGACATGCCCGAATGTGTCCGACGACATCCGTCGTCATGCCGTGCCAAAAGTAGTCTCGCTGTAATGTTAATAAAGTCTTCTGCACCCCGAGATGTAATAAAGTGTCGCTGTGCAGAGTCCGAATCAATTCGTACCGTAGCGACGATGGTACCACCAGACGCCAGCGGTCATGCAATCCCTCTCTCCACATGAACAAACCATCCCGGAGAGCGGCCCCCGGCGTCCCACCGGACAGCAATCTCCCCGCCCCCTTCGCAGCCCGACTCCATAAAGCCCTCAACGAGTTGTCAAGCAATTGTTCGCGAATCCATACCGAGCGCGGCAGGTACAGAACCCCATCGGCCGGTCCTGGGCACACCGGAACCCCAGGTACCTCGACAGCTGACACGACAGGCCGAGGGGGTAGCTGAACCGGCGTACACCTATTCGTACCCGACGCGCAAGCGCAAGGGGACCCCTGTGGTAATCTGGAAAGTGCGTCCGCATTCGCGTGACGCGACCCCTTCTGATATTGTATGTCGAAGGAAAATTCCTGCAGGGTCTCCAACCATCGCGCCAGTTGGCCAGATGGTTGGTCAACCCTCAGGGCATATTGCAGAGCCGCATGGTCCGTGCGCACAGTAAATGACCGGCCGTAAAGATACGGCCAATATTGGCGGAGAAAATGGACAATAGCCAATAATTCGCGGCGAGTGACGCAGTAGCGGGTTTCTGCCGGGGACAGCACACGGCTACCGTAGGCTACCACGCGCTCCACGCCGCCTTTGGACTGTGACAGAACGGCCCCAATCCCAGTGTCACTAGCGTCCGTATCCAGAATAAACGGTCTATCAAAATCCGGATAGTCCAATGTCGGCGCCGTCGCCAACCAATCGCGTAGGCCCTGAAACGCCGCTTCCTCCGGCGGACCCCAACTGAACCTCCGACCCTTACCCGTAAGGAGGTGCAAGGGCCTAGCGATCATAGCAAAGTTCGGGACGAACCTGCGATAGTATGAGGCGAACCCCAAGAAGCGACGTACGTCCCCAACCGAGGCCGGGGTTGGCCAGTTACGGACGCACGCCGTCTTCTCCGGGTCCGTTGCCACCCCGTCCGCACTGATTATGTGTCCCAAATAACGCACGGATCGTTGCAGTAGGTGACACTTTTTCGGTTTGAATTTTAAATTTACGGAGCGCATCCTAGCAAAAACCGTCTCCAATCTCTGCAAATGTTCGTCAAATGTGCGGCTAAAGACAATGACATCGTCTAAATAAATCAAACATGTCTCCCACTGCAGACCCATTAACACCAGCTCCATCAACCGCTGAAAAGTGGCGGGAGCCGCATTCAAGCCCATCGGAAGGCAATTAAACTGAAACAGTCCCTGTGGCGTGCGAAAAGCCGTCTTTTCCCTCGAGGACTCGTCAAGGGGAAGCTGCCAGAATCCCGAAGAGAGATCCAATGTTGAAAAAAACTTCGCCCCAGACAAGGCATCGAGGGAATCATCCATACGCGGAGTGGGTATGCGTCTGCGACGGACACCTTATTCAATTTCCGAAAATCGACGCAAAATCGCAGTTTATCATCCTTTTTTTTCACAAGGACTACCGGCGCGCCCCATGGACTGTTAGACGGGGATATAATATCAGCGGCTAGCATGTCCTCCACTGCCCCGCGAACCTGATCCCGCTCCGTCGGGCTCAACCGATGCGAGTTCAACCGAATCGGAGCGGCGTCCCCCGTATCAATGTGGTGGGAATGCAGGGAGGTGCGTCCCAAGTCAAAATCATCCGACCTGAACACATCGGAATAACTTAGCAACAGCGCGCGAAGCGCGGACCGTTGCTCTCTGGTCAGGGATGAATTCTCCCTGCATAACTCGGCAACCCAATGGTCATCCTGCCCCGTTGGCCCCGAAACCCCCCCTACCATGTCCCGGCAGACCCGGTTGTCATGGGTCGTGAACGCGGTCGTGGCGTGAACCACAACCGTTCCAGCCGGGACACTGACATTCTCTGCACTCCCATTTAGCACCTGTAAGAACGGGGGCTGGCCCGGCCGGACAATTGTTTTTGCCCCAACCAGCGCCGAGCCGCCCGTTATAGCCGTGGATGGCGATAACAGAACCCCCGCCGCTCCCTCAACGCCCGGTACTGGCTTCCGATATCTCAACGGGATAAGCATCTGCGAACCAGGTGGAATATCAACAGATACCTCGGACAGCGCCTGCACCTGGCAAACAGGGGCAGACCGGCCCCATGGCGACGGTAGGAACGAAATTTTACGCCCCCCCCAGTAATTCAATGCAGTTTTGATCAATCCTTATTTGAATGGGCATTTTTGCCAGGAAATCAGTCCCCAACAAACAGGGTACCGCGAGAGACCTAGAGATCAACACGGTCCCTGAAGCCGACACCCCCCCGATGGATATCTTGGCGTCCACCTGGCCCACAATGCCCATACTTCCCCCATTCGCCGCTATGCATGAATCACAAACCGCTCGCACTCTCCCTGGTGGAATGCCCAAAAGATGGAAAATGACATCCGACATAATGGTCGCGGACGCACCGGAGTCCACCAAAATACGCACCTCGACCCCCTGAATGGAACCCGGTACCGTGGATGACCCCGTAGCGGCCGCAACTACCCTGCATGCCAATCGGCGCCATTGCATCAGCGAGCGACACGGGTCAACCGGAGGCACCTTGTTGTTAGCGACACACGGACCGCGCGGCGATGGTGATGCATGAGGTGACAGGCCTTGCCGGGTGTCTGGTGCGCACCGACTTGCCTGTACTGGTGGGTCTTTTCGCGCGGCGTCCGTGGTCGAGGCCTCCTGCTGGGGCGGCCCCGGGATGCGAGCCCAACAGTCCCTGGCGAAGTGGCCCTTACGGCTGCAGCGGAAACACTCCACGTCGTTCCGACGCGCGGCACCCCCCCTGTCCCGACGCTCCCGCGCCGGCGGCGCGGACCTCGGCCCCGTCCCCCCCCGAGCAGGCCACTGGGCGGAGGCGGCCGTCAACTCCTGCAGACCCTTGTCGTCAGGAACGTAGATCGCCTTCGTAGGATCCCACCCCGTAGCACTGCCTTCAACGACGGGCCCCCCCGTCCAAGCAGACACCTGCTTCCAGCGTCGGAGATTAAATTGAGCGTCCAAGCACTAAGCCACAGCACGGGACGTCAATTTATCATGGCTGCACACCGGCATGGGGATCCCCAGGTCTCTAGATAATTCGAGCATTTTGCCCAACACGAGGGGCTCCAACAAATCGGGCTCCGTCTCGGGGTATGCCGCCATCGCCAGTTCCAGAACTGCGCCTCTGTAGGCCACCGGCGAGTCATCAGGCGCCCGTTGGCGCTGAACAAATCTCCGATGGGCGTCGTCCGGAGGCTCGTACGCATCCGCCATCTCCTCGAAGATACGCTGCAGTGTCTTCTTCTTGTCGGCCTTGATGGAGTGGAAGAACCGGACGGACTCGTCGTCGAGAAGTGTTGGTAAGACTTCCAGTGCCTCCGCGTCCGTCCACATGGCGGAGCGTACGGTCGCTTGAAAACGGCAGGAAAATGCGCTCCAATCGCCGCCGATTGAGAATTCTTTGACCGTTGTTAAATGACGGCTGCGGGTTCTTGCTCTTCCGTCCTCCTCCGATGGTGACACGCGCGGCAGCGACAAGATGGCGTCGCTCCGCAACGTGTGCAAGCTGGCGGCTTCCCGCGGCGGAGGGCGCAAGATGGCGGCTTCCCGCCGTTCTTCTTCGGCCACGCCCAAGATGGCGTCTTCGTGCCGCGCGGTCGAGAGGGCTGATGGCGACGGCAAGGCCCCGGCCCGTTGTTCCTCGCCGGGCCTCCCCGAAGTCGTCGCCGGCATCACGAGAACGCACAATTGCGCCAACACCGTCTTCAGCGCCTCCAGTTGCGCCGCCACCTGTCGCCATCCATCGTCAGCGTCCAGTCGCGCAGATGGGCCCACCGAGGCGGCCACGTCCTGCACGGCTGGAACCCCGCTCGTCCCCGCTCCGCTTTCCTCCTCCATCGTGGGTAGCGCCACCGCTGGAGGGAGGTCGTCGTCGGAAGATTGCCGAAGATGGTGCAGGGACGGTCTTCTTCCTGAGCTGTTTTGACTTGCCGTTTCACTTCTGACACCAATGTAATAAAGGACTCTCTCTCAGATGTCGATCTCCGTTGTCCTTTATTGGGTTCGTTGAATCACGATACCACGGCGTCTCGCTCGGGCCCGCGTCCCGCTCGACGACCTCTCCACAGCCCTCGGCTGCTCCCGTTATACAGTCTCCCTGCTGCTCCAATATGCAGTCTCCCTGCTGCCCCGTCAGGCAATCCTTGCAGCCACACCGCTGCCCCGCTATCTAGCATCACTGCTGCCCCTTTCACAGCTAGCCTCTCACTGCTCCCGTTAGCTTTATTCGTTTGACACCGATGGCTGTCGGTGTCGACGTCTCCCACCGCGTGGCGCCCGCGCCACACTCTCCGTCTTGCCCAGCGTGGCATCCTCGTATTTCACTCCGTCTCAACTCCCCCTTCCTCTGCCGGTTCTTTCCCTAAATCCTCTCCCCCACGTGACCCTAACTCCACCCACTCCCCACGTGACCCAGACTCCGCCCCCCCTCAATCCTTGCTCGCATTACAGGTGCATCAATCAGTTTGGTCGTTTATCCTCTCAGTTTCTTCATTTAAAAACTCAACATAAAATACGTTTCTTTATCAGTTTTTTAGGTCTACCTTGCAGTTTCTTGCATTTTTCTAATTTTAATGGTTTTTATTTGGGGTTCATTCCCAGTTCGTTGGTTGTCTTATCAGTTTATCGGGTTTTCGTTGACATTTTTTCGCCATTCTTTATCCAAATATCTGAGCGACACTGTTGAAAAGCATTTGCACGTGCTGACATGAAGGATATCTCGTACCTGTCAAAGAGAGGTGGCCGGTTAGCTCAGCTGGTTAGAGCGTGGTGCTAATAACGCCAAGGTCCTGGGTTCGATCCCCATACTGGCCAGCTGCTGTTTTCCTCCATTTAAAAAAATCAATGAAAATTTCCCTATTGATTCTTTCTCAGCTTTATTGGGTTTGCCTGGCAGGTTCCCATTTTTCTCATTTCACAGAATATCTCTCAAGTTTACTCGGTTTGCCGCACCATCCCTTAGGATTCGGACTCTGTTTCTTGTAATTTCCTTTCACTTTTTGGAGGATAACCTTAGTTTCCTGGGAATTTCATGGGTGCATCAATCAGTTTCTTCGAATTTTCTCTCCTTTTTTTCTTTCCATCTCTTGGATTTTTAGAGTTCCTTTGCAGTTTGTGTTGTTTACACCACTGTCTTGAACTTACCACACACTTGCTTGACTTATCTTGTTGTTACTTGGTGTTTCCTCTCAATGTTTGGGGCTCTCTCCCAGATTTTCGTTTATCCTCTAAGTTTCTTCATTTTAAAACTGTGAATAAAATACGTTTCTTTATCAGTTTTTTTAGGTCTACCTTTCAGTTTCTTGCATTTTTCTAGTTTACATGGTTTTTACTTGGGGTTCTCTTCCAGTTCATTGCTTGTCTTCTCAGTTTATCGGGTTTTCATTGACATTTTTCGGAATTCTTTCTCCCAGTTTCTGAGCGAGTGTTGAAAAGCATGTGCATGTTCTCACATAAAGAATATCTCGCACCAGTCAAAGATAGGTGGCCGGTTAGCTCAGCTGGTTAGAGCGTGGTGCTAATAACGCCAAGGTCCTGGGTTCGATCCCCATACTGGCCAGCTGCTGTTTTCCTCCATTTAAAAAATCAATGAAAATTTAGCTCTTGATGCTTTCCCAGCTTTATTGGGTTTGCCTGGCAGGTTTTCATTTTTCTCATTTCACAGAATATCTCTCAAGTTTACTCGGTTTGCCGCACCATCCCTTAGGATTCGGACTCTGTTTCTTGTAATTTCCTTTCACATTTTGGAGGAAAACCTTAGTTTCCTGGGATTGTGTCTCAATTTCTTGTGTCCATCAATCAGTTGGTTCGAATTTTCTCTCAGTTTTTTTGTTTCCATCTCTTGGATTTTTAGAGTTCCTTTGCAGTTTGTGTTGTTTACACCTCTGCCTTGGACTTCCCACACACTTGCTTGACTTATCTTGTTGTTACTTGGTGTTTCCTCTCAATGTTTGGGCTCTCTTACCAGTTTCTAGGTTATCCTCTCAGTTTCTTCATTTTAAACCTATACATGAAATGTGTTTCTTCATCAGTTATTAGGTCTACCTATCCTTTTGTTGCATTTTTCAAATTTTCATTGTTTTTAAGTGGGTTTATCTCTCAGTTCATTGGTTTTCCTCTCAGTTTATCGGGTTTTCGTTGACATTTTTCGGCATTCTTTCTCAAAACATCTAAGCGACACTATTGAAAAGCATTAGCACGTGCTCACATGAAGGATATCTTGCACCAGCCAAATGGAGGTGGCCGGTTAGCTCAGCTGGTTAGAGCGTGGTGCTAATAACGCCAAGGTCCTGGGTTCGATCCCCATACTGGCCAGGTGTGCTTTTTTTTCCAATTTCAAAAATTTATGAAAATTCAGCTCTTGTTGCTTTCTCAGCTTATTGGGTTTGCCTGGCAGGTTTTCTCATTTCACTGAACATCCCTCAGTCTCTCTCGGTTTGCAGCACCGTCTCATCGTTTTCTGCCTCTGTTTCTTGGATTTTCGTTTCACTTTTTGGCGCAGATTTTTTGTTTCGTGAGATTGTCCCCCAATTTATTGGGTACATCAATCAATTTGTTCGAATTTTCTTTCAGTTGTTTTGTTTGCATCTGGATTTTTAGAGTTCCTTTAGCAGTTTGTGTTTGTTTACACAACTGCCTAGGACTTCCCACACACTTGCTTAACTTACCCTGTGGTACTTGGTGTTTCCTCTCAATATTTGGGCTCTCTTCCCAGTTTCTTGGTTATCCTCAGTTTTTTCATTGAAAAACTATAAATAAAATGTGTTTCTTGAACAGTATTTACGTCTACCTATCCTTTTCTTGGATTTAATATTTTGCATTGCTTTTAATTGGGTTTCTCTCTCAGTTAATTGGTTTTCCTCTCAGTTTATCGGGGTTTCCGACATTTTTTCGGCATTTTCTCTACATATTTCGGTTTCTTGTCATTTCCTTTGACTTTTTGGAGCAGGATCTTAGTTTCCTGGGAATGTGTCCCAATTTCTTGGGTCCATCAATCAGTTTGTTCGAATGTTCTTTCCTTTTTTTTCTTTCCATCTCTTGGATTTTTAGAGTTCCTTTGCAGTTTGTGTTTGTTGACACCACTGCCTTGGACTTCCCACACACTTGCTTGACTCATCCTGTTGTTACTGGGTATCTCCTCTCAATTTGTGGGCTCTCTTCCCAGTTTCTTGGTTATCCTCAGTTTCTGCATTTTAAAAATAAAAATAAAAAGCGTTCTTTATCATTTTTTTAGGTCCATCTATAATTTTCTTGCATTTTTCTCATTTTCATGGTTTTTACTTGGGTTCCTTTCCAGTTAATAGGTTTTCCCCTCAATTTATTGAGTTTCCATTGATATTTTTCACAATTCTCTCTCTCAATTTTTGAGCGACACGCTCGAAAAGCATTTGCACGTGCTTACATGAAGAATATCTCGCACCAGTTAAATAGAGGTGGCCGGTTAGCTCAGCTGGTTAGAGCGTGGTGCTAATAACGCCAAGGTCCTGGGTTCGATCCCCATACTGGCCAGCTGCTGTTTTCCTCCATTTAAAAAAATACAAATTTTTTTAGCTCTTGATGCTTTCTCATCTTTATTGGGTTTGCCTGGAAGGTTTTCATTTTTCTCATTTCACGGAATATCTCTCAAGTTTTCTCAGTTTGCCGCACCATCCATTAGGATTCTGCCTCTGATTCTTGTAATTTCCTTTCACTTTTTGGAGGATAACCTGAGTTTCCTGGGAATGTGTCCCAATTTCTTGGCTACATCAATCAGTTTGTTCGAATTTTCTCTCAATTATTTTGATTGCATCTTGATTTTTAGAGTTCCGTTGCAGTTTGTGTTTGTTGACACCACTCCCTTGGATGTCCCACACACTTGCTTGACTTATCTTGTGTTACTTGGTGTTTCCTCTCAATGTTTGGGCTCTCTTCCCAGTTTCTCGTTCATCCTCTCAGTTTCTTCATTTTAAAACTATAAATAAAATACGTTTCTTTATCAGTTTTTTAGGTCTACCTTTCAGTTTCTTGCAATTTTCTAATTTTCATGGTTTTTTTATTTGGATTCTCTCCCAGTTCATTGGTTGTCTTCTCAGTATATCGGGTTTTCATTGACATTTTTCAAAATTCTTTCTCCCAGTTTCTGAGAAACAGTGTCGAAAAGAATTTTCACATGCTCACATGAAGGATATCTTGAGTTTCGCTGGTGTAGGTGGCCGATTAGCGCAGCTGGTTAGAGCGTGGTGCTAATAACGCCAAGGTCCTGGATTCAATCCCCAAACTGGCCACATGTGTCTTTTTCTTCCAATGTCAAAAATCTATTAAAATTCAACTCTTTATGCTTTCTCAGCTTCATTGGGTTTGCCTGGCATGTTTTATTTTTTTCTCATTTCACGGAATATCTCTCAAGTTTTCTCAGTTTGACGCACCATCCCTTAGGATTCTGCCTCTGTTTCTTGTAACTTCCTTTCACTTTTTGGAGCAGAATCTTAGTTTTCTGGGATTGTGTCTCAATTTCTTGGGTGCATCAATCAGTTTGTTCAAATTTTCTCAACTTTGTTTTTTTTTCATCTCTTGGATTTTTAGAGTTCCTTTGCAGTTTGTGTTTGTTTACACCACTGCATTGGACTTCCCATACACTTGCTTGACTTATCTTGTTGTTACTTGGTGTTTCCTATCAATGTTTGGGCTCTCTTCCCAGTTGCTCGTTAATCCTCTCATTTTCTTCCTTTTAACACTATGAATAAAATACGTTTCTTTATCAGTTTTTTAGGCCTACACTTCAGTTTCTTGCATTTTTCTACTTCTCATGGTTTTTATTTGGGGTTCTCTCCCAGTTAATTGGTTGTCTTCTCAATTTATCGGGTTTTCATTGACATTTTTCGGAATTCTTTCTCCCAGTTTCTGAGCGACAGCGTCGAAAAGCATTTGCACGTGCTCACATGAAGAATATATCGCACCAATCAAGCAGAGGTGGCCGGTTAGCTCAGCTGGTTAGAGCGTGGTGCTAATAACGCCAATGTCCTGGGTTCGATCCCCATACTGGCCAGCTGCTGTTTTCCTCCATTTAAAAAATTCAATGAGAATTGAGCTCCATGATGCTCTCACTCTCAGCTTATTGGGTTTTTTTCTTGGCAGGTTATCAGTTTTTCTCATTTCACGGAACATCAATCAGTTTTTTTTCTCGGTCTGCAGCACCGTCTCTTTGGTTTGCCTCTGTTTCTTGGATTTTGTTTTCACTTTTTGGCACGGGATTTTAGTTTCCTGGGAATGTGTCCCAATTTATTGGGTGCATCAATCAGTTTGTTCGAATTTTCTTTCCTTTTCTTTTCATGTCTTGGATTTTTAGAGTTCCTTTGCAGTTTGTGTTTGTTTAAACCACTGCCTTAGATGTCTCACACACTTGCTTGACTTATCTTGTTGCTACTTGGTGTTTCCTCTCAATGTTTGGGCTATCTTCCCAGTTTCTTGGTTATCATCAGTTTTTCATTTTAAACCTAAGAATAAAATGGTTTTCTTTACCAGTTTCTAGGTCTACCTATCCTTTTCTTGCATCTTTCAAATTTTCATTGTTTTTAATTGGGGTTCTCTCTTAGTTTATTGGATTTCCACTCAGTTTATCGGGTTTTCGTATACATTTTTAAATCCTTCATATTAAGTTCACTTGCTTGCTTGCTTGCGCGCTTACGACCGTGCAAATATTTCGGTCGTTTTTTTACTCACTTCCCGTGATTCAATCGAGCTGACATTTTGCAGACAGACTCGTTGTGCGTGACAATAAATTTTCGTGAAATTTTTTTCCCAAAATGTTACACTTTTTAGGAAAAAAAGAATTCTATGTAATTACCATTGCTTAATGGTGGCAAGCAATCATCTGACCCATAGGTGGCAGCCATCTCAAGCCAGAGGACGAGAGGACTCTAGCCGCCACGCATATAAAGGATTTATAGTGAAAAACTTTGTTTTTACGGGTTAAATTTTTTAAATCCTTTATATTAAGTTCACTTGCTTGCATGCTTGTGCGCTTACGACCGTGCAAATCTTTCAGTCGTTTTTTACCCAATTCCCGTGATCCAATCGAGCTGACATTTTGCACACATACTCGTTGTGCGTGACAATTAATTTTCCTGAATTTTTTTTCAAAAATGTTACACTTTTTAGGAAAAAAAAATTATATGTAATTACCAATTGCTTAATGGTGGCAAGCAATCATCTGACCCATAGGTGGCAGCCATCTCAAGCCAGAGGACGAGAGGACTCTAGCCGCCACGCATAACAGGTCCCTGCGGGGTGGGCTAGTAGGAACGAATAACCAAAGAATATAAACATAATGTATTATTACACTTGTTTTTGTAGGGTCCTGCCAAGTGTTTGCAGTAGGGGGGGATGTTGCTACACCTAATCGGACGATACGAAGGGAGAGTTTGAGGCCTAGTTCTAGGCTTTAGGCCTAGCTGTAGGCTTTAGGCCGCTGTGAGTTAATTTTTAATTTAAATGTTTTAATTATTAATGTAAAAGCTTTAAATTTAAATGTTTCTATAAAAAACATCAGGGAATGTAACATTGTTAAACATTAACTCCCTTTCACACACGCGGGGGTACGATACGAAGGGAGAGTTTGAGGCCTACTTCTAGGCTTTAGGCCTAGCTGTAGACTTTTGGCCGCTGTGAGTTATTTTTTAATTGAAATGTTGTTATTAGTTATGTAAAAGCTTTAAATGTAAATGTTTCTATTTAAAAAGATGAGGGAATGTAACATTGTTAAACATTAACTCCGTTTGACACACGCGGGGGTACGATACGAAGGGAGAGTTTGAGGCCTAGTTCTAGGCTTTAGGCCTAGCTGTAGGCTTTAGGCCGCTGTGAGTTATTTTTTAATTTCAAAGTTTTAATTAAAAGCTATCTCAGGGAATTATAAGGGAATGTTACACTTGTTTAGCCAGGAAAGCCTCATTAATTTAAATGTTTTAATTAAAAGCTATCTGAGGGAATTATAAGGGAATGTTACACTTGTTTAGCCAGGAAAGCCTCACTGAGTCTAAAGGTTGTTGTAGGGTCATGCCAAGTGTTTTCAGTAGGGGGCGATGTTGCTACACGTAATCGGACATCGGACGGACGGACGGACGATATAATCTATTGTAGGCTGGTTCACTTCGTTCCTACCAGTATAAAGGATTTATAGTGAAAAACTTTGTTTTTACGGGTTAATTATTTCGGCATTCTTTCTCCAAATTTCTGAGCGAAACTTTTGAAAAGCATTTGCACATGCTCACGTGAAGGATATCTTGCACCAATCTAACAGAGGTGGCCGGTTAGCTCAGCTGGTTAGAGCGTGGGGCTAATAACGCCAAGGTCCTGTGTTCGATCCCCATACTGGCCAGCTGCTGTTTTCCTCCATTTAAAAAAATCAAAAAAATGTAGGTCTTCATTCTTTCTCATCCTTATTGGGTTTGCCTGGCAGGTTTTCATTTTTCTCATTTCACAGAATATCTCTCAAGTTTACTCGGTTTGCTGCACCATCCCTTAGGATTCTGCCTCTGTTTCTTGTAATTTCCTTTTAGTTTTTGGAGAAGAATCTTAGTTTCCTGGGATTGTGTTCCAATTTCATGGGTCCATCAATCAGTTTGTTCGAATTTTCTCTCATGTTTTTTTTTCCATCTCTTGGATTTTTAGAGTTCCTTTGCAGTTTGTGTTTGTTTACACCACTGCCTTGGACTTCCCACACACTTGCTTGACGTATCTTGTTGTTACTTGGTGTTTCCTCTCAATGTTTGGGCTCTCTTCCTAGTTTTTTGTTTATCCTCTCAGTTTCTTTATTTTAAAAGTATAAATAAAATGTATTTCTTTATCAGTTTTTAGGTCTACCTATCCTTTTCTTGCATCTTTCTAATTTTCATTGTTTTTAATTGGGGTTCTCTCTTAGTTTATTGGATTTCCTCTCAGTTTATCGGGTTTTCATTGACATTTTTCGGAATTCTTTCTCCAAATTTCTGAGCGACACGTTTGAAAAGCATTTGAACGTGCTCACATGAAGAACATCTCGCACCAGTCAAAAAGAGGTGGTCGGTTAGCTCAGCTGGTTAGAGTGTGGTGCTAATAACGCCAGCTGCTGTGTTCCTCCATTTAAATTTTTTTATGAAAATTTTGCTCTTGATGCTTTCTCAGCTTTATTGGGTTTGCCTGGCAGGTTTTCATTTTTCTCATTTCACGGAATATCTCTCAAGTTTACTCAGTTTGCCGCAACATTCCTTAGGATTCTGCCTCTCTTTCTTGTAATTTCCTTTCACTTTTTATAGCAGAATCTTATTCTCCTGGGAATGTGTCCCAATTTCTTGGTTGCATCAATCAGTTTGTTCAAATTTTTTCCAGTTTTTTTTCTTTCCATCTCTTGGATTTGTAATGCGGGCGTAAACGGCCTCGCGGATATGACGTCACGGGGGGGAGGAGTTAGGTCACGTGAGAGAGAGGGGTGAGGTCTTAAGGGGGAGAGATACCGGAAGAGACGGGAGAGTGTTGGGGATAGAGACAGAGTGAGGCCACGCAGGGCGGAGGTTGGAGAGTGGCGAGATCACCACACACACAGTAAGACTCGGCACCGTCGGCCAGCGGTGACCGAGCACGGGGGAACGGGGAGCAGCGGTGGAGCTGCAGTGAGAGCAGCCGGAGGACTGCACCAGGGACCTGCAGCAGAGCTGCAGGAGCGCGAAAGGCTACGGGAGCGAAGGCAGCTGTGGAGCTGCCAAGCGGGGAGGCTCTGAGCGAGGGCCGAGTGGGACAAGTGTAAAGAACCCAAATAAAGGACAACGGAGACAGACCCAGTGATCGAATCCTTTATTACAGATTTTTAGAGTTCCTTTGCAGTTAGTGTTTGTTTAAACCACTGCCTTAGATGTCCCACACACTTGCTTGACTTACTCTGTTGGTACTTGGTGTTTCCTCTCAATTTTTGGGCACTAATTCTAGATTTGAAGTTTTCGTGACTGCAACGATTCATACTATCTGGTTTTTTCGGTAAAGTCCCGTAAGTTAAAAAGTTAAAATAAATTGAATCACGACGTTTCGGACGTTTTTTTGGGCTCTCTTCCAAGTTTCTTGGTTATCCTCAGTTTTTTCATTTTAAACCTATTAATAAAATCTGTTTCTTTTTTTATCAGCTTTTATGTCTACCTATCCTTTTCTTGCATCTTTCTAATTTTAATTGTTTTTAATTGGGTTTCTCTCTAAGTTAATTGGTTTTCCTCTCAGTTTATCGGGTTTTAGTTGACATTTTATCGGCATTTTTTCTCCAAATTTCTGAGCGACACACTTGAAAAGCATTTGCACGTGCTCACATGAAGGATATCTTGCGTTTCTCTGGTGTAGGTGGCCGGTTAGCTCAGCTGGTTAGAGCGTGGTGCTAATAACGCCAAGGTCCTGGGTTCGATCCCCATACTGGCCAGCTGCTGTTTTCCTCCATTTAAAAAAATCAATGAAAATTTGGCTCTTGATGCTTTCTCAGCTTTATTGGGTTTGCCTGGCAGGTTTTTGTTTTTCTCATTTCACGGAATATCTCTCAAGTTTTCTCAGTTTGACGCACCATCACTTAGGATTCTGCCACTGATTCTTGGAATTTCCTTTCACTTTTTGGAGCAGAATCTTAGTTTCCTGGGAATGTGTCCCAATTTATTGGGTCCATCAATCAGTTTGTTCGAATTTTCTTTCCTTTTTTTCTTTCCATCTCTTGGATTTTTAGAGTTCCTGTGCAGTTTGCGTTTGTTTACACCACTGCCTTAGATATCCCACACTTTCTTGACGTACCATTTTGGTACTTGGTGTTTCCTGTCATTTTATGGACTCTTTTCCCAGTTTATTCTCTCAGTTTCTTTATTTTAAAACTATGAATAAAATATGTTTCTTTATCAGTTTTTTAGTTCTACCTTTCAGTTTCTTGCATTTTTCTAATTTTCATGGTTTTTAATTGGGGTTCTCTACCAGTTCATTGGTTGTCTTCTCAGTTTATCGGGTTTTCATTGACATTTTTCGGAATTCTTTCTCCCAGTTTCTGAGCGAGTGTTGAAAAGCATTTGCACGTGCTCACATGATGGATATCTTGTATTGCTCTGGTGTAAGTGGCCGGTTAGCTCAGCTGGTTAGAGCGTGGTGCTAATAACGCCAAGGTCCTGGGATCGATCAACATGCTAGCCAGCTGTTGTTTTCCTCCATTTAAAAAATCAATGAAAATTTCGCTCTTGATGCTTTCTCAGCTTTATTGGGTTTGCCTTGCAGGTTTTCATTTTTCTCATTTCACGGAATATCTCTCAAGTTTACTCAGTTTGCCGCGCCATCCCTTAAGATTCTGCCTCTGTTTCTTGTAATTTCCTTTCACTTGTTGGAGCAGAATCTTAGTTTCCTGGGAATGGGTCCCAATTTCTTGGGTGTGTAATAAAGGACTCTCTCTCAGATGTCGATCTCTGTTGTCCTTTTTTGGGTTCGTTGAATCTCGATACCACGGCATCTCGCTCGGGCCCGCGTCCCGCTCGACGACCTCTTCACAGCCCTCGGCTGCTCCCGTTATACAGTCTCCCTGCTGCTCCAATATGCAGTCTCCCTGCTGCCCCGTCAGGCAATCCTTGCAGCCACACCGCTGCCCCGCTATCTAGCATCACTGCTGCCCCTTTCACAGCTAGCCTCTCACTGCTCCCGTTAGCTTTCTTCGTCTGACACCGATGGCTGTCGGTGTCGACGTCTCCCACCGTAGCGACCGCGCCACACTCTCCGTCTTGCCCAGCGTGGCCTCCTCGTATTTCACTCCGTCTCAACTCCCCCTTCCTCTTCCGGTTCTCTCCCTAAATCCTCTCCCCCACGTGACCCTAACTCCACCCACTCCTCACGTAACCCAGACTCCGCACCCCCTCAATCCTTGCTCGCATTAGACTACCCCCCCCTAATGAAAACCCAGCCGTCCCCGGCTGCAACAAATACAAGAAAATAATGCGAGCAATATTGGAACCATCTGGCATCACTGACAACGGAGAATATAAAACGATAACAAGAACAAGAACAATAACAATCAACGACAGGAAAGGGATTTGGAACGCGTGCGGGTCGCCGGCCCATCCCGAACGGGCGGCGGTACCCCCACGGACCGAGAACGCGACGGGGTCTTAAGATCGACGGGAGTAGAACCGCCCGCCGCTGTTGGAGGCCCGTCAACGCCAAGGTCCCTTCCACCAGGGAGACCCAAGTCCGGGGTCTCTGGCAACCGTGTCTGTGGTGGGGTTGGAATGGCAGCGGGGCCAAGTGGCCTCGTCGCCGTGGTAGGCCCACCCAGAGCAGGATTCGCCACATCCGCCTGCGTCACGGCTGGTTCGTCTGTAGAAGGCACGACAGGCGCGCTTGCAGAGTCAACAGGCAAGGGCAGAGGTGCGTCGGGCGCAACAGACACCGGCAAGGCAACATCAGGGGATGACGCATCCGTCCGCGGGGCCACGTAGGGCTTCAGCCTAGACGTATGAACGTACCAGCGCCGCGATCCGAACCGAACCCATGCGGAATGCGGGTTAGGGACTTCAATAAGCTTAACCGGCCCCTGCCATGGTTTGTGAAGCTTAGGCGGAGGTCCCCGGCCGCACCTGCGGGCAGTGCAGCCATGCCATGTCTCCCACTCGCCAGGGGCATGTACTGGTCGAGCGCCGGGCGCAACGCTCGTTTCGCGCCTGAGTCTTGGCAGTAGCCAACCGGGCCCCCTCCCTTGCCTCGGCAACGCGTCGAACCGTGTCCTGAATGTATTCGGGGAGGGGTTTAACAGAACCCTTCACCCCCCTACTCAGCTGTACTTCCACCGGCGGCACATTCTCGAGGCCATACATGAGACAAAATGGAGAATACCCAGTGGACGCATGAGGCGTCATCCGATACGCGGAGAGTACCCCAGGTATATGCAAGTCCCCATCAGCTTGTTTCTCGTCAACCGTGTGACATAGCATGGCCGACAGCATCCGATTAAGGCGTTCCACCATGCCATCCGTCTGCGGGTGGTAAGGCGACGTACGAACCTTCTTGGTTCCCAGAGCAGCACACACTTTCGCCAACAATTTGGAAGAAAAATTTCGCCCCTGATCCGTGAGTAGCCTCTCCGGCGCCCCTTTGTCCATCACATATCCAAATAGGAAGGCGTCCGTGATAGACGCCGCCGACTGGTCGGGTAAGGGCCAAGCCATCGGCCAGCAGGAAAGATATTCCACCCCGACCAGCAAATATTTATTACCCCTAGCGGATGGCGGGAAAGGTCCCAAAATATCCAGCGCCACCAACTCGTTGATTCGAGACACTTGTATAGACTGCACCGGCGGCACGTAAGGGTTTTTAGGCGGCTTCCACCGAGCACACTCGGGACATGCCCGAATGTGTCCGACGACATCCGTCGTCATGCCGTGCCAAAAGTAGTCTCGCTGTAATGTTAATAAAGTCTTCTGCACCCCGAGATGTAATAAAGTGTCGCTGTGCAGAGTCCGAATCAATTCGTACCGTAGCGACGATGGTACCACCAGACGCCAGCGGTCATGCAATCCCTCTCTCCACATGAACAAACCATCCCGGAGAGCGGCCCCCGGCGTCCCACCGGACAGCAATCTCCCCGCCCCCTTCGCAGCCCGACTCCATAAAGCCCTCAACGAGTTGTCAAGCAATTGTTCGCGAATCCATACCGAGCGCGGCAGGTACAGAACCCCATCGGCCGGTCCTGGGCACACCGGAACCCCAGGTACCTCGACAGCTGACACGACAGGCCGAGGGGGTAGCTGAACCGGCGTACACCTATTCGTACCCGACGCGCAAGCGCAAGGGGACCCCTGTGGTAATCTGGAAAGTGCGTCCGCATTCGCGTGACGCGACCCCTTCTGATATTGTATGTCGAAGGAAAATTCCTGCAGGGTCTCCAACCATCGCGCCAGTTGGCCAGATGGTTGGTCAACCCTCAGGGCATATTGCAGAGCCGCATGGTCCGTGCGCACAGTAAATGACCGGCCGTAAAGATACGGCCAATATTGGCGGAGAAAATGGACAATAGCCAATAATTCGCGGCGAGTGACGCAGTAGCGGGTTTCTGCCGGGGACAGCACACGGCTACCGTAGGCTACCACGCGCTCCACGCCGCCTTTGGACTGTGACAGAACGGCCCCAATCCCAGTGTCACTAGCGTCCGTATCCAGAATAAACGGTCTATCAAAATCCGGATAGTCCAATGTCGGCGCCGTCGCCAACCAATCGCGTAGGCCCTGAAACGCCGCTTCCTCCGGCGGACCCAAACTGAACCTCCGACCCTTACCCGTAAGGAGGTGCAAGGGCCTAGCGATCATAGCAAAGTTCGGGACGAACCTGCGATAGTATGAGGCGAACCCCAAGAAGCGACGTACGTCCCCAACCGAGGCCGGGGTTGGCCAGTTACGGACGCACGCCGTCTTCTCCGGGTCCGTTGCCACCCCGTCCGCACTGATTATGTGTCCCAAATAACGCACGGATCGTTGCAGTAGGTGACACTTTTTCGGTTTGAATTTTAAATTTACGGAGCGCATCCTAGCAAAAACCGTCTCCAATCTCTGCAAATGTTCGTCAAATGTGCGGCTAAAGACAATGACATCGTCTAAATAAATCAAACATGTCTCCCACTGCAGACCCGTTAACACCAGCTCCATCAACCGCTGAAAAGTGGCGGGAGCCGCATTCAAGCCCATCGGAAGGCAATTAAACTGAAACAGTCCCTGTGGCGTGCGAAAAGCCGTCTTTTCCCTCGAGGACTCGTCAAGGGGAAGCTGCCAGAATCCCGAAGAGAGATCCAATGTTGAAAAAAACTTCGCCCCAGACAAGGCATCGAGGGAATCATCCATACGCGGAGTGGGTATGCGTCTGCGACGGACACCTTATTCAATTTCCGAAAATCGACGCAAAATCGCAGTTTATCATCCTTTTTTTTCACAAGGACTACCGGCGCGCCCCATGGACTGTTAGACGAGGATATAATATCAGCGGCTAGCATGTCCTCCACTGCCCCGCGAACCTGATCCCGCTCCGTCGGGCTCAACCGATGCGAGTTCAACCGAATCGGAGGGGCGTCCCCCGTATCAATGTGGTGGGAATGCAGGGAGGTGCGTCCCAAGTCAAAATCATCCGACCTGAACACATCGGAATAACTTAGCAACAGCGCGCGAAGCGCGGACCGTTGCTCTCTGGTCAGGGATGAATTCTCCCTGCATAACTCGGCAACCCAATGGTCATCCTGCCCCGTTGGCCCCGAAACCCCCCCTACCATGTCCCGGCAGACCCGGTTGTCATGGGTCGTGAACGCGGTCGTGGCGTGAACCACAACCGTTCCAGCCGGGACACTGACATTCTCTGCACTCCCATTTAGCACCTGTAAGAACGGGGGCTGGCCCGGCCGGACAATTGTTTTTGCCCCAACCAGCGCCGAGCCGCCCGTTATAGCCGTGGACGGCGATAACAGAACCCCCGCCGCTCCCTCAACGCCCTGTACTGGCTTCCGATATCTCAACGGGATAAGCATCTGCGAACCAGGTGGAATGTCAACAGATACCTCGGACAGCGCCTGCACCTGGCAAACAGGGGCAGACCGGCCCCATGGCGACGGTAGGAACGAAATTTTACGCCCCCCCCAGTAATTCAATGCAGTTTTGATCAATCCTTATTTGAATGGGCATTTTTGCCAGGAAATCAGTCCCCAACAAACAGGGTACCGCGAGAGACCTAGAGATCAACACGGTCCCTGAAGCCGACACCCCCCCGATGGATATCTTGGCGTCCACCTGGCCCACAATGCCCATACTTCCCCCATTCGCCGCTATGCATGAATCACAAACCGCTCGCACTCTCCCTGGTGGAATGCCCAAAAGATGGAAAATGACATCCGACATAATGGTCGCGGACGCACCGGAGTCCACCAAAATACACACCTCGACCCCCTGAATGGAACCCGGTACCGTGGATGACCCCGTAGCGGCCGCAACTACCCTGCATGCCAATCGGCGCCATTGCATCAGCGAGCGACACGGGTCAACCGGAGGCACCTTGTTGTTAGCGACACACGGACCGCGCGGCGATGGTGATGCATGAGGTGACAGGCCTTGCCGGGTGTCTGGTGCGCACCGACTTGCCTGTACTGGTGGGTCTTTTCGCGCGGCGTCCGTGGTCGAGGCCTCCTGCTGGGGCGGCCCCGGGATGCGAGCCCAACAGTCCCTGGCGAAGTGGCCCTTACGGCTGCAGCGGAAACACTCCACGTCGTTCCGACGCGCGGCACCCCCCCTGTCCCGACGCTCCCGCGCCGGCGGCGCGGACCTCGGCCCCGTCCCCCCCCGAGCAGGCCACTGGGCGGAGGCGGCCGTCAACTCCTGCAGACCCTTGTCGTCAGGAACGTAGATCGCCTTCGTAGGATCCCACCCCGTAGCACTGCCTTCAACGACGGGCCCCCCCGTCCAAGCCGACACCTGCTTCCAGCGTCGGAGATTAAATTGAGCGTCCAAGCACTAAGCCACAGCACGGGACGTCAATTTATCATGGCTGCACACCGGCATGGGGATCCCCAGGTCTCTAGATAATTCGAGCATTTTGCCCAACACGAGGGGCTCCAACAAATCGGGCTCCGTCTCGGGGTATGCCGCCATCGCCAGTTCCAGAACTGCGCCTCTGTAGGCCACCGGCGAGTCATCAGGCGCCCGTTGGCGCTGAACAAATCTCCGATGGGCGTCGTCCGGAGGCTCGTACGCATCCGCCATCTCCTCGAAGACACGCTGCAGCGTCTTCTTCTTGTCGGCCTTGATGGAGTGGAAGAACCGGACGGACTCGTCGTCGAGAAGTGTTGGTAAGACTTCCAGTGCCTCCGCGTCCGTCCACATGGCGGAGCGTACGGTCGCTTGAAAACGGCAGGAAAATGCGCTCCAATCGCCGCCGATTGAGAATTCTTTGACCGTTGTTAAATGACGGCTGCGGGTTCTTGCTCTTCCGTCCTCCTCCGATGGTGACACGCGCGGCAGCGACAAGATGGCGTCGCTCCGCAATGTGTGCAAGCTGGCGGCTTCCCGCGGCGGAGGGCGCAAGATGGCGGCTTCCCGCCGTTCTTCTTCGGCCACGCCCAAGATGGCGTTTTCGTGCCGCGCGGTCGAGAGGGCTGATGGCGACGGCAAGGCCCCGGCCCGTTGTTCCTCGCCGGGCCTCCCCGAAGTCGTCGCCGGCATCACGAGAACGCACAATTGCGCCAACACCGTCTTCAGCGCCTCCAGTTGCGCCGCCACCTGTCGCCATCCATCGTCAGCGTCCAGTCGCGCAGATGGGCCCACCGAGGCGGCCACGTCCTGCACGGCTGGAACCCCGCTCGTCCCCGCTCCGCTTTCCTCCTCCATCGTGGGTAGCGCCACCGCTGGAGGGAGGTCGTCGTCGGAAGATTGCCGAAGATGGTGCAGGGACGGTCTTCTTCCTGAGCTGTTTTGACATGCCGTTTCACTTCTGACACCAATGTAATAAAGGACTCTCTCTCAGATGTCGATCTCCGTTGTCCTTTATTGGGTTCGTTGAATCACGATACCACGGCGTCTCGCTCGGGCCCGCGTCCCGCTCGACGACCTCTCCACAGCCCTCGGCTGCTCCCGTTATACAGTCTCCCTGCTGCTCCAATATGCAGTCTCCCTGCTGCCCCGTCAGGCAATCCTTGCAGCCACACCGCTGCCCCGCTATCTAGCATCACTGCTGCCCCTTTCACAGCTAGCCTCTCACTGCTCCCGTTAGCTTTCTTCGTTTGACACCGATGGCTGTCGGTGTCGACGTCTCCCACCGCGTGGCGCCCGCGCCACACTCTCCGTCTTGCCCAGCGTGGCATCCTCGTATTTCACTCCGTCTCAACTCCCCCTTCCTCTGCCGGTTCTTTCCCTAAATCCTCTCCCCCACGTGACCCTAACTCCACCCACTCCCCACGTGACCCAGACTCCGCCCCCCCTCAATCCTTGCTCGCATTACAGGTGCATCAATCAGTTTGGTCGTTTATCCTCTCAGTTTCTTCATTTAAAAACTCAACATAAAATACGTTTCTTTATCAGTTTTTTAGGTCTACCTTGCAGTTTCTTGCATTTTTCTAATTTTAATGGTTTTTATTTGGGGTTCATTCCCAGTTCGTTGGTTGTCTTATCAGTTTATCGGGTTTTCGTTGACATTTTTTCGCCATTCTTTATCCAAATATCTGAGCGACACTGTTGAAAAGCATTTGCACGTGCTGACATGAAGGATATCTCGTACCTGTCAAAGAGAGGTGGCCGGTTAGCTCAGCTGGTTAGAGCGTGGTGCTAATAACGCCAAGGTCCTGGGTTCGATCCCCATACTGGCCAGCTGCTGTTTTCCTCCATTTAAAAAAATCAATGAAAATTTCCCTATTGATTCTTTCTCAGCTTTATTGGGTTTGCCTGGCAGGTTCCCATTTTTCTCATTTCACAGAATATCTCTCAAGTTTACTCGGTTTGCCGCACCATCCCTTCACTTTATGGAGAATAAACTTAGTTTCCTGGGAATTTCATGGGTGCATCAATCAGTTTCTTCGAATTTTCTCTCCTTTTTTTCTTTCCATCTCTTGGATTTTTAGAGTTCCTTTGCAGTTTGTGTTGTTTACACCACTGTCTTGAACTTACCACACACTTGCTTGACTTATCTTGTTGTTACTTGGTGTTTCCTCTCAATGTTTGGGGCTCTCTCCCAGATTTTCGTTTATCCTCTAAGTTTCTTCATTTTAAAACTGTGAATAAAATACGTTTCTTTATCAGTTTTTTTTAGGTCTACCTTTCAGTTTCTTGCATTTTTCTAGTTTACATGGTTTTTACTTGGGGTTCTCTTCCAGTTCATTGCTTGTCTTCTCAGTTTATCGGGTTTTCATTGACATTTTTCGGAATTCTTTCTCCCAGTTTCTGAGCGAGTGTTGAAAAGCATTTGCATGTTCTCACATAAAGAATATCTCGCACCAGTCAAAGATAGGTGGCCGGTTAGCTCAGCTGGTTAGAGCGTGGTGCTAATAACGCCAAGGTCCTGGGTTCGATCCCCATACTGGCCAGCTGCTGTTTTCCTCCATTTAAAAAAATCAATGAAAATTTAGCTCTTGATGCTTTCCCAGCTTTATTGGGTTTGCCTGGCAGGTTTTCATTTTTCTCATTTCACAGAATATCTCTCAAGTTTACTCGGTTTGCCGCACCATCCCTTAGGATTCGGACTCTGTTTCTTGTAATTTCCTTTCACATTTTGGAGGAAAACCTTAGTTTCCTGGGATTGTGTCTCAATTTCTTGTGTCCATCAATCAGTTGGTTCGAATTTTCTCTCAGTTTTTTTGTTTCCATCTCTTGGATTTTTAGAGTTCCTTTGCAGTTTGTGTTGTTTACACCTCTGCCTTGGACTTCCCACACACTTGCTTGACTTATCTTGTTGTTACTTGGTGTTTCCTCTCAATGTTTGGGCTCTCTTACCAGTTTCTAGGTTATCCTCTCAGTTTCTTCATTTTAAACCTATACATGAAATGTGTTTCTTCATCAGTTATTAGGTCTACCTATCCTTTTGTTGCATTTTTCAAATTTTCATTGTTTTTAAGTGGGTTTATCTCTCAGTTCATTGGTTTTCCTCTCAGTTTATCGGGTTTTCGTTGACATTTTTCGGCATTCTTTCTCAAAACATCTAAGCGACACTATTGAAAAGCATTAGCACGTGCTCACATGAAGGATATCTTGCACCAGCCAAATGGAGGTGGCCGGTTAGCTCAGCTGGATAGAGCGTGGTGCTAATAACGCCAAGGTCCTGGGTTCGATCCCCATACTGGCCAGGTGTGTTTTTTCTTCCAATTTCAAAAATTTATGAAAATTCAGCTCTTGTTGCTTTCTCAGCTTATTGGGTTTGCCTGGCAGGTTTTCTCATTTCACTGAACATCCCTCAGTCTCTCTCGGTTTGCAGCACCGTCTCATCGTTTTCTGCCTCTGTTTCTTGGATTTTCGTTTCACTTTTTGACGCAGATTTTTTTGTTTCGTGAGATTGTCCCCCAATTTATTGGGTACATCAATCAATTTGTTCGAATTTTCTTTCAGTTTTTTTGTTTGCATCTGGATTTTTAGAGTTCCTTTAGCAGTTTGTGTTTGTTTACACAACTGCCTAGGACTTCCCACACACTTGCTTAACTTACCCTGTGGTACTTGGTGTTTCCTCTCAATATTTGGGCTCTCTTCCCAGTTTCTTGGTTATCCTCAGTTTTTTCATTGAAAAACTATAAATAAAATGTGTTTCTTGAACAGTATTTACGTCTACCTATCCTTTTCTTGGATTTAATATTTTGCATTGCTTTTAATTGGGTTTCTCTCTCAGTTAATTGGTTTTCCTCTCAGTTTATCGGGGTTTCCGACATTTTTTCGGCATTTTCTCTACATATTTCGGTTTCTTGTCATTTCCTTTGACTTTTTGGAGCAGGATCTTAGTTTCCTGGGAATGTGTCCCAATTTCTTGGGTCCATCAATCAGTTTGTTCGAATGTTCTTTCCTTTTTTTTCTTTACATCTCTTGGATTTTTAGAGTTCCTTTGCAGTTTGTGTTTGTTGACACCACTGCCTTGGACTTCCCACACACTTGCTTGACTCATCCTGTTGTTACTGGGTATCTCCTCTCAATTTGTGGGCTCTCTTCCCAGTTTCTTGGTTATCCTCAGTTTCTGCATTTTAAAAATAAAAATAAAAAGCGTTCTTTATCATTTTTTTAGGTCCATCTATAATTTTCTTGCATTTTTCTCATTTTCATGGTTTTTACTTGGGGTTCCTTTCCAGTTAATAGGTTTTCCCCTCAATTTATTGAGTTTCCATTGATATTTTTCACAATTCTCTCTCTCAATTTTTGAGCGACACGCTCGAAAAGCATTTGCACGTGCTTACATGAAGAATATCTCGCACCAGTTAAATAGAGGTGGCCGGTTAGCTCAGCTGGTTAGAGCGTGGTGCTAATAACGCCAAGGTCCTGGGTTCGATCCCCATACTGGCCAGCTGCTGTTTTCCTCCATTTAAAAAAATACAAAATTTTTTAGCTCTTGATGCTTTCTCATCTTCATTGGGTTTGCCTGGAAGGTTTTCATTTTTCTCATTTCACGGAATATCTCTCAAGTTTTCTCAGTTTGCCGCACCATCCATTAGGATTCTGCCTCTGATTCTTGTAATTTCCTTTCACTTTTTGGAGGATAACCTGAGTTTCCTGGGAATGTGTCCCAATTTCTTGGCTACATCAATCAGTTTGTTCGAATTTTCTCTCAATTATTTTGATTGCATCTTGATTTTTAAAGTTCCGTTGCAGTTTGTGTTTGTTGACACCACTCCCTTGGATGTCCCACACACTTGCTTGACTTACCATGTTGGTACTTGGTGTTTCCTCTCAATGTTTGTGCTCTCTTCCAATTTTCTCGTTTTTCCTCTCAGTTTCTGCTTTTTAAAACTATGAAGAAATTACGTTTCTTTATCCGTTTTTTGGGTCTACCTTTCAGTTTCTTGCAATTATCTTAATTTCATGCTTGTATATGGGGTTCTCTACCAATTCATTGGTTGTCTTCTCAGTTTTTCGGGTTTTCATTGTCATTTTTTTGAATTCTTTCTCCCAGTTTCTGAGCGAGTGTTGAAAAGCATTTGCACGTGCTCACGTGAAGAATATCTCGCACGATCAAATAGAGGTGGCCGGTTAGCTCAGCTGGTTAGAGCGTGGTGCTAATAACGCCAAGGTCCTGGTTTCGATCCCCATACTGGCCAGCTGCTGTTCTCCTCCATTCAAAAAAATCTATGAAATTTTAGCTCTTGATGCATTCCCAGCTTTATTGGGTTTGCCTGGCAGGTTTAAATTCTTCTCATTTCAAGGATTTTATCTCTCAAGTTTACTCGGTTTGCTGCACCATCCCTTAGGATTCTGCCTCTGTTCTTTGTAATTTCCTTTCACTTTTTGGCGCAGATTCTTAGTTTCCTGGGAATGTGTCCCAATTTTTTGGGTGCAACAATCAGTTTGTTCGAATTTTCTCTCTTTTTTTTCTTTCCATCTCTTGGATTTTTAGAGTTCCTTTGCAGTTTGTGTTTGTTTAAACCACTGCCTTGGATGTCTCACACACTTGCTTGACTTATCTTGTTGCTACTTGGTGTTTCCTCTCAATGTTTGGGCTATCTTCCCAGTTTCTTGGCTATCATCAGTTTTTCATTTTAAACCTAAGAATAAAATGGTTTTCTTTACCAGTTTCTAGGTTTACCTATCCTTTTCTTGCATCTTTCAAATTTGCATTGTTTTTAATTGGGGTTCTCTCTTAGTTTATTGGATTTCCACTCAGTTTATCGGGTTTTCGTATACATTTTTAAATCCTTCATATTAAGTTCACTTGCTTGCTTGCTTGCGCGCTTACGACCGTGCAAATATTTCGGTCGTTTTTTTACTCACTTCCCGTGATTCAATCGAGCTGACATTTTGCAGACAGACTCGTTGTGCGTGACAATAAATTTTCGTGAAATTTTTTTCCCAAAATGTTACACTTTTTAGGAAAAAAAGAATTCTATGTAATTACCATTGCTTAATGGTGGCAAGCAATCATCTGACCCATAGGTGGCAGCCATCTCAAGCCAGAGGACGAGAGGACTCTAGCCGCCACGCATATAAAGGATTTATAGTGAAAAACTTTGTTTTTACGGGTTAAATTTTTTAAATCCTTTATATTAAGTTCACTTGCTTGCATGCTTGTGCGCTTACGACTGTGCAAATCTTTCAGTCGTTTTTTACCCAATTCCCGTGATCCAATCGAGCTGACATTTTGCACACATACTCGTTGTGCGTGACAATTAATTTTCCTGAATTTTTTTTCAAAAATTTTACACTTTTTAGGAAAAAAAAAATATATGTAATTACCAATTGCTTAATGGTGGCAAGCAATCATCTGACCCATAGGTGGCAGCCATCTCAAGCCAGAGGACGAGAGGACTCTAGCCGCCACGCATAACAGGTCCCTGCGGGGTGGGCTAGTAGGAACGAATAACCAAAGAATATAAACATAATGTATTATTACACTTGTTTTTGTAGGGTCCTGCCAAGTGTTTGCAGTAGGGGGGGATGTTGCTACACCTAATCGGACGATACGAAGGGAGAGTTTGAGGCCTAGTTCTAGGCTTTAGGCCTAGCTGTAGGCTTTAGGCCGCTGTGAGTTAATTTTTAATTTAAATGTTTTAATTATTAATGTAAAAGCTTTAAATTTAAATGTTTCTATAAAAAACATCAGGGAATGTAACATTGTTAAACATTAACTCCCTTTCACACACGCGGGGGTATGATACGAAGGGAGAGTTTGAGGCCTACTTCTAGGCTTTAGGCCTAGCTGTAGACTTTAGGCCGCTGTGAGTTATTTTTTAATTGAAATGTTGTTATTAGTTATGTAAAAGCTTTAAATTTAAATGTTTCTATTTAAAAAGATGAGGGAATGTAACATTGTTAAACATTAACTCCGTTTGACACACGCGGGGGTACGATACGAAGGGAGAGTTTGAGGCCTAGTTCTAGGCTTTAGGCCTAGCTGTAGGCTTTAGGCCGCTGTGAGTTATTTTTTAATTTCAAAGTTTTAATTAAAAGCTATCTCAGGGAATTATAAGGGAATGTTACACTTGTTTAGCCAGGAAAGCCTCATTAATTTAAATGTTTTAATTAAAAGCTATCTGAGGGAATTATAAGGGAATGTTACACTTGTTTAGCCAGGAAAGCCTCACTGAGTCTAAAGGTTGTTGTAGGGTCATGCCAAGTGTTTTCAGTAGGGGGCGATGTTGCTACACGTAATCGGACATCGGACGGACGGACGGACGATATAATCTATTGTAGGCTGGTTCACTTCGTTCCTACCAGTATAAAGGATTTATAGTGAAAAACTTTGTTTTTACGGGTTAATTATTTCGGCATTCTTTCTCCAAATTTCTGAGCGAAACTTTTGAAAAGCATTTGCACATGCTCACGTGAAGGATATCTTGCACCAATCTAACAGAGGTGGCCGGTTAGCTCAGCTGGTTAGAGCGTGGGGCTAATAACGCCAAGGTCCTGTGTTCGATCCCCATACTGGCCAGCTGCTGTTTTCCTCCATTTAAAATAATCAAAAAAATGTAGGTCTTCATTCTTTCTCATCCTTATTGGGTTTGCCTGGCAGGTTTTCATTTTTCTCATTTCACAGAATATCTCTCAAGTTTACTCGGTTTGCTGCACCATCCCTTAGGATTCTGCCTCTGTTTCTTGTAATTTCCTTTTAGTTTTTGGAGAAGAATCTTAGTTTCCTGGGATTGTGTTCCAATTTCATGGGTCCATCAATCAGTTTGTTCGAATTTTCTCTCATGTTTTTTTTTCCATCTCTTGGATTTTTAGAGTTCCTTTGCAGTTTGTGTTTGTTTACACCACTGCCTTGGACTTCCCACACACTTGCTTGACGTATCTTGTTGTTACTTGGTGTTTCCTCTCAATGTTTGGGCTCTCTTCCTAGTTTTTTGTTTATCCTCTCAGTTTCTTTATTTTAAAAGTATAAATAAAATGTATTTCTTTATCAGTTTTTATGTCTACCTATCCTTTTCTTGCATCTTTCTAATTTTCATTGTTTTTAATTGGGGTTCTCTCTTAGTTTATTGGATTTCCTCTCAGTTTATCGGGTTTTCATTGACATTTTTCGGAATTCTTTCTCCAAATTTCTGAGCGACACGTTTGAAAAGCATTTGAACGTGCTCACATGAAGAACATCTCGCACCAGTCAAAAAGAGGTGGTCGGTTAGCTCAGCTGGTTAGAGTGTGGTGCTAATAACGCCAGCTGCTGTGTTCCTCCATTTAAATTTTTTTATGAAAATTTTGCTCTTGATGCTTTCTCAGCTTTATTGGGTTTGCCTGGCAGGTTTTCATTTTTCTCATTTCACGGAATATCTCTCAAGTTTACTCAGTTTGCCGCAACATTCCTTAGGATTCTGCCTCTCTTTCTTGTAATTTCCTTTCACTTTTTATAGCAGAATCTTATTCTCCCGGGAATGTGTCCCAATTTCTTGGTTGCATCAATCAGTTTGTTCAAATTTTCTCTAGTTTTTTTTCTTTCCATCTCTTGGATTTGTAATGCGGGCGTGAACGGCCTCGCGGATATGACGTCACGGGGGGGAGGAGTTAGGTCACGTGAGAGAGAGGGGTGAGGTCTTAAGGGGGAGAGATACCGGAAGAGACGGGAGAGTGTTGGGGATAGAGACAGAGTGAGGCCACGCAGGGCGGAGGTTGGAGAGTGGCGAGATCACCACACACACAGTAAGACTCGGCACCGTCGGCCAGCGGTGACCGAGCACGGGGGAACGGGGAGCAGCGGTGGAGCTGCAGTGAGAGCAGCCGGAGGACTGCACCAGGGACCTGCAGCAGAGCTGCAGGAGCGCGAAAGGCTACGGGAGCGAAGGCAGCTGTGGAGCTGCCAAGCGGGGAGGCTCTGAGCGAGGGCCGAGTGGGACAAGTGTAAAGAACCCAAATAAAGGACAACGGAGACAGACCCAGTGATCGAGTCCTTTATTACAGATTTTTAGAGTTCCTTTGCAGTTAGTGTTTGTTTAAACCACTGCCTTAGATGTCCCACACACTTGCTTGACTTACTCTGTTGGTACTTGGTGTTTCCTCTCAATTTTTGGGCACTAATTCTAGATTTGAAGTTTTCGTGACTGCAACGATTCATACTATCTGGTTTTTTCGGTAAAGTCCCGTAAGTTAAAAAGTTAAAATAAATTAAATCACGACGTTTCGGACGTTTTTTTGGGCTCTCTTCCAAGTTTCTTGGTTATCCTCAGTTTTTTCATTTTAAACCTATTAATAAAATCTGTTTCTTTTTTTATCAGCTTTTATGTCTACCTATCCTTTTCTTGCATCTTTCTAATTTTAATTGTTTTTAATTGGGTTTCTCTCTAAGTTAATTGGTTTTCCTCTCAGTTTATCGGGTTTTAGTTGACATTTAATCGGCATTCTTTCTCCAAATTTCTGAGCGACACACTTGAAAAGCATTTGCATATGCTCACATGAAGGATATCTTGCGTTTCTCTGTTGAAGGTGGCCGGTTAGCTCAGCTGGTTAGAGCGTGGTGCTAATAACGCCAAGGTCCTGGGTTCGATCCCCATACTGGCCACATGTATCTTTTTCTTCCATTTAAAGAATTCAATGAAATTTGAGCTCTTGATGATATGTCTCTCAGCTCATTGGGTTTTTTCCTGGCAGGTTATCCGTTTTTCTCATTTCAAGGAACATCCTCTCAAATTTTCTCAGTTTGCCACACCATCCCTTAGATTTCTGCCTCTGTTTCTTGGAATTTCCATTCACTTTTTGGCGCAGCATCTTAGTTTCATGGCAATCTGTCCCAACTTTTTTGCTACATAAATCAGTTTGTTCGAATTTCCTCTCCTTTTTTTTCTTTCCATTTCTTGGATTTTTAGAGTTCCTTTGCAGTTTGTGTTGTTTACACCACTGCCTTGGACTTACCACACACTTGCTTGACTTATCTTGTGGTTACTTTATGTTTCCTCTCAATGTTTGGGCTCTCTTCCCAGTTTCTCGTTTATCTTCTCAGTTTCTTCATTTTAAAACTATGAATTAAATATGTTTCTTTATCAGTGTTTTATGTCTACTTTTCAGTTTCTTGCTTCTAATTTTCATGGCTTTTATTTGGAATTCTCTCCCAGTTCATTGGTTGTTTTCTCAGTTTATCGGGTTTTCATTGAAATTTTTCGGAAATCTTTCTCCCAGTTTGTGAGCGAGTGTCGAAAAGCATTTGCACGTGCTCACATGAAGAATATCTCGCACCAGTCAAATAGAGGTGGCCGGTTAGCTCAGCTGCTTAGAGCGTGGTGCTAATAACGCCAAGGTTCTGGGTTCGATCCCCATACTGGCCAGCTGCTGTTTTCCTCCATTTAAATAATTTAAAGAGATTTGAGCTCTTGATGATTTCTCTCTCAGCTTCTTGGGTTTTTTTCCTGGCAGGTTATCAGTTTTTCTCATTTCAAGGAATATTTCTCAAGTTTTCTCGGTTTGCCGCACCATCCCTTAGATTTCTGCCTCTGTTTCTTGGAATTTACTTTCACTTTTTGGAGCAGAATCTTAGTATCCTGGGAATGTGTCCCAATTTTTGGGTGCATCAATCAGTTTGTTGTAATTTTCTCTCCTTTTTTTCTTTCAATCTCTTAGATTTTTAGAGTTCCTTTGCAGTTTGTGTTTGTTTACACCACTGCCTTGGAATTCCCACACACTTGCTTGACTTATCTTGTGTTACTTGGTGTTTCCTCTCAATGTTTGGGCTCTCTTCCCAGTTTTTTGTTCATCCCCTCAGTTTCTTCATTTTAAAACTATGAATATAATACGTGTCTTTATCGGTTTTATAGGTCTACCTTCCAGTTCCTTGCAATTTTCAAATTTTCATTGTTTTTACTTGGGGATCTCTCCCATTTCATTGGTTGTCTTCTCAGTTTATTGGGTTTTCATTGACATTTTTCGGAATTCTTTCTACCAGTTTCTGAGTGACAGCGTCGAAAAGAAATTGCACGTGCTCACATGAAGGATATCTCGTTCTAGTTAAGCAGAGGTGGCCGGTTAGCTCAGCTGGTTAGAGCGTGGTGCTAATAACGCCAAGGTCCTGGGTTCGATCCCCATACTGGCCAGCTGCTGTTTTCCTCCATTTAAAAAAATCATAAAAATTTAGCTTTTGATGCTTTCTCATCTTTATTGGGTTTGCCTGGAAGGTTTTCATTTTTCTCATTTCACGGAATATCTCTCAAGTTTTCTCAGTTTGACGCACCATCCCTTAGGATTCTGCCACTGATTCTTGGAATTTACTTTCACTTTTTGGAGCAGAATCTTTGTTTCCTGGGAATGTCCCAATTTCTTGGGTGCAACGATCAGTTTGTTCGAATTTTCTCTCCTTTTTTTTCTTTCCATCTCTTGGATTTTTAGAGTTCCTTTGCAGTTTGTGTTGTTTACATCACTGCCTTGGACTTCCCACACACTTGCTTGAATTATCTTGTTGTTACTTGGTGTTTCCTCTCAATGTTTGGGCTATCTTCCCAGTTCCTTGGTTATCTTCTCAGTTTCTTCATTTTAAACCTATACATGAAATGTGTTTCTTCATCAGTTATTAGGTCTACCTATCCTTTTGTTGCATTTTTTTAAATTTTCATTGTTTTTAAGTGAGTTTATCTCTCAGTTCATTTGTTTTCCTCTCAGTTTATCGGGTTTGCTTTGACATTTTTTCAACATTCTTTCTCCAAATTTCTGAGCGAAACTGTTGAAAAGCATTAGCACGTGCTCACATGAAGAATATCTCGCACTGGTCAAATAGAGGAGGCCGGTTAGCTCAGCTGGTTAGAGCGTGGTGCTAATGACGCATTGATCCTGGGTTCGATCCCCATACTGGCCAGCTACTGTTTTCCTCCATTTAAAAAAAATCAATGAAAATTTTGCTCTTGATGCTTTCTCAGCGTTATTGGGTTTGCCTGGCAGGTTTTCATTTTTCTCATTTCACGGAATATCTCTGAAGTTTACTCGGTTTGCCGCACCATCCCTTGGAATTCTGCCTCTGTTTCTTGGAATTTACTTTCACTTTTTGGAGCAGGATCTGAGTTTCATGGTAATCTGTCCCAATTTCTTGGGTGCAACAATCAGTTTGTTCGAATTTTCTCCCCTTTTTTTTCTTTACATCTCTTTGATTTTTTTAGTTCTTTTGCAGTTTGTGTTGTTTACATCACTGCTTTGGATGTCCCACACACTTTCTTGACTTACCCTGTTGGTAATTGGTGTTTCCTCTCAAATTTTGGGCTCTAATTCTAGATTTGAAGTTTTCGTGACTGCAAGGATTCATATTCTTTGTTTTTTTGGTAAAGTCACGTAAGTAAAAAAGTTAAAATAAATTAAATCACGACGTTTCGGACGTTTTTTTTGGGCTCTCTTCCCAGTTTCTTGGTTATACTCAGTTTTTTCATTTTAAACCTATTAATAAATGTGGTTTTTTCAGTTTTTTGGTCTACCTATCCTTTTCTTGCATCTTTCTAATTTTCAATGTTTTTAATTGGGTTTCTCTCTCAGTTAATTGGTTTTCCTCTCAGTTGATCGAGTTTTCGTTGACATTTTCTTGGCATTCTTTCTCCAAATTTCTGTGCGACACTTTTGAAAAGCATTTGGACGTACGCACGTGAAGGATATCTCGCACCGGTCAAACAGAGGTGGCCGGTTAGCTCAGCTGGTTAGAGCGTGGTGCTAATAACGCCAAGGTCCTGGGTTCGATCCCCATACTGGCCAGCTGCTGTTTTCCTCCATTTAAAAATTTTTTATGAACATTTTGCTCTTGATGCTTTCTCATCTTTATTGGGTTTGCTTGGAAGGTTTTCATTTTTCTCATTTCACGGAATATCCCTCAAGTTTTCTCGGTTTGCCGCACCATCCCTTAGGATTCTGACTCTGTTTCTTGTAATTTCCTTTCACTTTTTGGAGCAGAATCTTAGTTTCCTGGGAATGTGTCCCAATTTATTGGGTGCATCAATCAGTTTGCTCGAATTTTCTCTACTTTTTTTCTTTCTATCTCTTGAATTTTTAGAGTTCCTTTGCAGTTTGTGTTTGTTTAAACCACTGCCTTAGATGTCTCACACACTTGCTTGACTTATCTTGTTGTTACTTGGTGTTTCCTCTCAATGTTTGGGCTATCTTCCCAGTTTCTTGGTTATCCTCAGTTTTTCATTTAAAACCTAAGAATAAAATAGTTTTTTTTACCAGTTTCTAGCTCAACCTCTCCTTTTCTTGCATCTTTCTAATTTTCATTGTTTTTAATTGAGGTTCTCTCTTAGTTTATTGGATTTCCTCTCAGTTTATCGGGTTTTCGTTTACATTTTTCGGCATTCTTTCTCCAAATTTTTGAGCAAAATTCTTGAAAAGCATTTGCACGTGCTCACGTGAAGGATATCTTGCACCAGTCTAACAGAAGTGGCTGGTTAGCTCAGCTGGTTAGAGCGTGGTGCTAATAACGCCAAGGTCATGGGTTCGATCCCCATACTGGCCAGCTGCTGGTTTTCCTCCATTAAAACATTTTTTTTTAGCTCTTAATGCTTTCTCATCTTTATTGGGTTTGCCTGGAAGGTTTTCATTTTTCTCATTTCACGGAATATCTCTCAAGTTTTCTCAGTTTGCAGCACCATCTCTTAGGATTCTGCCTCTGTTTCTTAGAATTTACTTTCACGTTTTGGCGCAGGATCTTAGTTTCCTGGGAATGTCCCAATTTCTGGGGTCCATCAATCAGTTGGTTCGAAAAAAGAAATCTCCTTTTTTTCTTTTAATCTCTTGGATTTTTAGAGTTCTGTTGCAGTTTGCGTTTGTTGACACCACTCCATTGCTTGACTTACCCTGTTGGTATTTGGTGTTTCCTCTCAATTTTTGGGCTTTCTTCCCAGTTTCTTGGTTATCCTCAGTTTTTTCATTTAAAACCTATGAATAAAATGAGTTTCTTTATCAGTTTTGAGGTCTTCCTACACTTTTCTTGCATCTTTCAAATGTTCATTGTTTTTAATTTGGTTTCTTTTTGAGTTCATTGGATTTCTTTTCAGTTTATTGGGTTTTCGTTGACATTTTTTCAACATTCTATCTCCAAATTTCTGAGCGAAACTGATGAAACGCATTTGCACGTGCTCACATGAAGAATATCTCGCGCCTGTCAAATGGAGGCTGCCATTTAGCTCAGCTGGTGAGAGCGTGGTGCTAATAACGCCAAGGTCCTGGGTGCGATCCCCATACTGGCCAGCTGCTGTTTTCCTCCATTTAAATAATTCAATGAAATTTGAGCTCTTGATGATATCTCTCTCAGCTCATTGGGTTTTTTCCTGGCAGGTTATCCGTTTTTCTCATTTCAAGGAACATCCTCTCAAATTTTCTCAGTTTGACACACCATCCCTTAGATTTCTGCCTCTGTTTCTTGGAATTCCCATTCACTTCTTGGCGCAGCATCTTAGTTTCATGGCAATCTGTCCCAACTTTTTTTGCTACATAAATCAGTTTGTTCGAATTTCCTCTCCTTTTATTTTTTTCCATTTCTTGGATTTTTAAAGTTCCTTTGCAGTTTGTGTTGTTTACACCACTGCCTTGGACTTACCACACACTTGCTTGACTTATCTTGTGGATACTTTATGTTTCCTCTCAATGTTTGGGCTCTCTTCCCAGTTTCTCGTTTATCCTCTCAGTTTCTTCATTTTAAAACTATGAATAAAATATGTTTCTTTATCAGTGTTTTATGTCTACTTTTCAGTTTCTTGCTTCAAATTTTCATGGTTTTTATTTGGAATTCTCTCCCAGTTCATTGGTTGTCTTCTCAGTTTTTCGGGTTTTCATTGACATTTTTCGGAATTCTTTCTCCCAGTTTCTGAGCGAGTGTTGAAAAGCATTTGCACGTGCTCACATGAAGAATATCTCGCACCGGTCAAAGAGAGGTGGCCGGTTAGCTCAGCTGGTTAGAGTGTGGTGCTAATAACGCCAAGGATCTGGGTTCGATCCCCATACTGGCCAGCTGCTGTTTTCCTCCATTTAAAAAAAATTAATGAAAATTTAGCTCTTGATGCTTTCTCTCTCAGCTTCTTGGGTTTTTTTCCTGGCAGGTTATCAGTTTTTCTCATTTCAAGGAATATTTCTCAAGTTTTCTCGGTTTGCCGCACCATCCCTTAGGATTCTGCCTCTGTTTCTTGGAATTTCCTTTCACTTTTTGGAGCAGAATCTTAGTATCCTGGGAATGTGTCCCAATTTATTGGGTGCATCAATCATTTTGTTCGAATTTTCTCTCCTTTTTTTTCTTTCCATCTCTTGGATTTTTAGAGTTCCTTTGCAGTTTGTGTTTGTTTAAACCACTGCCTTAGACTTCCCACACACTTGCTTGACTTATTTTGTTGTTACTTGGTGTTTCCTCTCAATGTTTGGGCTATCTTCCCAGTTTCTTGGTCATCCTCAGTTTTTCATTTAAAACCTAAGAATAAAATGGTTTTCTTCATCAGTTTCTAGGTCTACCTCTCTTTTTCTTGCATCTTTATAATTTTCATTGATTTTAATTGAGTTTCTCTCTCAGTTCATTGGATTTCCTCTCAGTTGATCGGGTTTTCGTTGATATTTTTTCGGCATTCTTTCTCTCAATTTCTGAGCGACACTGTTAAAAAGCATTTGCACGTGCTCACATGAGGGATATCTTGCACCAGCCAACTCGAGGTGGCCGGTTAGCTCAGCTGGTTAGAGCGTGGTGCTAATAACGCCAAGGTCCTGGGTTCGATCCCCATACTGGCCAGCTGCTGTTTTCCTCCATTTAAAAAAATCAATACAAATTTTGCTCTTTATGCTTTTTCAGCAGTATTGGGTTTGCCTGGCAGGTTTTCATTTTTCTCATTTCACGGAATATATCTCAAGTTTTCTCAGTTTGCAGCACCATCTCTTAAGATTCTGCCTCTGTTTCTTAGAATTTACTTTCACGTTTTGGCGCAGGATCTTAGTTTCCTGGGAATGTCCCAATTTCTGGGGTCCATCAATCAGTTGGTTCGAAAAAAAAATATAATTTTTTTCTTTTAATCTCTTGGAATTTTATAGATCTGTTGCAGTTTGCGTTTGTTGACACCACTCCATTGGCTGTTCCACACACTTGCTTGACTTACCCTGTTGGTATTTCGTGTTTCCTCTCAATTTTTGGGCTTTCTTCCCAGTTTCTTGGTTATCCTCAGTTTTTTCATTTAAAACCTATGAATAAAATGAGTTTCTTTATCAGTTTTGAGGTCTACCTACACTTTTCTTGCATCTTTCAAATGTTCATTGTTTTTAATTTGGTTTCTCTTTGAGTTCATTGGATTTCTTTTCAGTTTATTGGGTTTTCGTTGACATTTTTTCAACATTCTATCTCCAAATTTCTGAGCGAAACTGATGAAACGCATTTGCACGTGCTCACATGAAGAATATCTCGCGCCTGTCAAATGGAGGCTGCCATTTAGCTCAGCTGGTGAGAGCGTGGTGCTAATAACGCCAAGGTCCTGGGTTCGATCCCCATACTGGCCACATGTATCTTTTTCTTCCATTTAAAGAATTCAATGAGATTTGAGCTCTTGATGATATCTCTCTCAGCTCATTGGGTTTTTTCCTGGCAGGTTATCAGTTTTTCTCATTTCAAGGAACATCCTCTCAAATTTTCTCAGTTTGACACACCATCCCTTAGATTTCTGCCTCTGTTTCTTGGAATTTCCATTCACTTTTTGGCGCAGCATCTTAGTTTCATGGCAATCTGTCCCAACTTTTTTTGCTACATAAATCAGTTTGTTCGAATTTCCTCTCCTTTTTTTTCTTTCCATTTCTTGGATTTTTAGAGTTCCTTTGCAGTTTGTGTTGTTTACACCACTGCCTTGGACTTACCACACACTTGCTTGACTTATCTTGTGGTTACTTTATGTTTCCTCTCAATGTTTGGGCTCTCTTCCCAGTTTCTCGTTTATCTTCTCAGTTTCTTCATTTTAAAACTATGAATTAAATATGTTTCTTTATCAGTGTTTTATGTCTACTTTTCAGTTTCTTGCTTCAAATTTTCATGGTTTTTATTTGGAATTCTCTCCCAGTTCATTGGTTGTCTTCTCAGTTTTTGGGTTTCCTTTGACATTTTTCGGAATTCTTTCTCCCAGTTTCTGAGCGAGTGTTGAAAAGCATTTGCACGTGCTTACGTGAAGAATATCTCGCACCAGTCAAATAGAGGTGGCCGGTTAGCTCAGCTGGTTAGAGCGTGGTGCTAATAACGCCAAGGTCCTGGGTTCGATCCCCATACTGGCCAGCTGCTGTTTTCCTCCATTTAAAAAAATCAATGAAAATTTAGCTCTTGATGCTTTCTGAGCTTTATTGGGTTTGCCTGGCAGGTTTTCATTTTTATCATTTCACGGAATATCTCTCAAGTTTACTCGGTTTGCCGCACCATCCCTTAGGATTCTGCCTCTGTTTCTTGGAATTTACTTTCACTTTTTGGAGCAGGATCTGAGTTTCATGGTAATGTGTCCCAATTTTTTGGCTACATCAATCAGTTTGTTCAAATTTTCTCTCCTTTTTTTCTTTCCATCTCTTAGATATTTTGAGTTATTTTGCAGTTTGTGTTGTTTACATCACTGCCTTGGATGTCCCATACACTCTGTTGACTTACCCTGTTGGTACTTGGTGTTTCCTCTCAAATTTTGGGCTCTAATTCTAGATTTGAAGTTTTCGTGACTGCAAGGATTCATATTCTCTGTTTTTTTTGTAAAGTCACGTAAGTAAAAAAGTTAAAATAAATTAAATCACGACGTTTTGGACGTTTTTTGGGCTCTCTTCCCAGTTTCTTGGTTATCCTCAGTTTTATTATTTTGAACCTAGTAATAAAATGTGTTTCTTTTTTTAATCAGTTTTTAGGTCTACCTATCCTTTTCTTGCATCTTTCTAACTTTCATTGTTTTTAATTGGGTTTCTCTCTAAGTTAATTGGTTTTCCTCTTAGTTTATCGGGTTTTAATTGACATTTTTTTCGGCATTCTCTCTACATATTTCTGAGCGACACTCTTGAAAAGCATTTGCACGTGCTCACATGAAGAATATCTTGCACCAGCCAAAGCGAGGTGGCCGGTTAGCTCAGCTGGTTAGAGCGTGGTGCTAATAACGCCAAGGTCCTGGGTTCGATCCCCATACTGGCCAGCTGCTGTTTTGCTCCATTTAAAAAAATCAATGAAAATTTAGTTTTTGATGCTTTCTCATCTTTACTGGGTTTGCCTGGCAGGTTTTCATTTTTCTCATTTCACGGAATATCTCTCAAGTTTTCTCGGTTTGCCGCACCATCCCTTAGGATTCTGCCACTGATTCTTGGAATTTCCTTTCACTTTTTGGAGCAGAATCTTAGTTTCCTGGGAATGTGTCCCAATTTCCTGTGTCCATCAATCAGTTGGTTCGAATTATCTCTCAATTTTTTTGTTTGCATCTCCTGGATTTTTAGATTTCCTGTGCAGTTTGCGTTTGTTTACACCACTGCCTTAGATGTTCCACACTTTCTTGACTTACCATTTTGGTACTTGGTGTTTCCTGTCAATTTTTGGGCTCTCTTCCCAGTTTCTCGGTTGTCCTCAGTTTCTTCATTTCAAACCTAAATATAAATGTGTTCCTTTATCAGTTTTTAGGTCTACCTATCCTTTTCTTGCATCTTTCAAATTTTCATTGTTTTATATTGGGTTTCTCTCTCAGTGCATTGGTTTTCTTCTCAGTTTATCGGGTTTTCGTTGACATTTTTTCGGCATTCTTTCTCAAAATATATAAGCGACACTGTTGAAAAGCATTTGCACGTGCTCACATGAAGGATATCTTGCACCAGCCAAACGGAGATGGCCGGTTAGCTCAGCTGGTTAGAGCGTGGTGCTAATAACGCCAAGGTCCTGGGTTTGATCCCCATACTGGCCAGCTGCTGTTTTTTTTCATTTAGAAAAATCTATAAAAATTTAGCTTTTGATGCTTTCTCAGCGTTATTGGGTTTGCCGGGCAGGTTTTCATTTTTCTCATTTCACGGAATATCTCTCACGTTTACTCAGTTTACCGCACCATCCCTTAGGTTTCTGCCTCTGTTTCTTGTCATTTCCTTTCACTTTTTGGCGCAGGATCTTAGTTTCCTGGGAATGTGTCCCAATTTCTTGTTTCCATCAATCAGTTTGTTCGAATTTTCTCTCCTTTTTTTCTTTCCATCTCTTTGATTTTTAGAGTTCCTTTGCAGTTTGTGTTTGTTTACACCTCTGCCTTGGACTTCCCACACACTTGCTTGACCATGTTTGTTTGTTGTAGTCCGGAGTAAGACTGATGGCCTTGATCGAAGTTGTCTTGTGGTTGTTGTTGTTGTTGTTTGACTTGCATCCCACTGGGATTTTTGCACACAGCGTTGGTGTACGGTGTTTTTTCTGCAATATTTTGCTGTCTTTTCTTGGATTTTCTGTTTGCACTTAGTCACATATTCACTTTAAGATGTTTTCTTGTTCATGTTTTTGTTTTCTGTTTGTTGCGGTTGCACCCGATTGAAGATCCGAATGGCTCACAGGGCTATACCTAATACATGAACTTGAACTTGACTTATCTTGTTGTTACTTGGTGTTTCCTCTCAATGTTTGGGCTCTCTTCCCAGTTTCTCGTTTATCCTCTCAGTTTCTTCATTTATAAACTGTAAATAAGATACGTTTCTTAATCAGTTTTTTAGGTCTACCTTTCAGTTTCTTGCATGTTTTTAATTTTAATGGTTTTTAATTGGTGTTCTCTCCCAGTTCATTGGTTATCTTCTCAGTTTATCAGCTATTCATTGACATTTTTCGGAATTCTTTCTCCCAGTTTCTGAGCGAGTGTTGAAAAGCATTTACACGTGCTCACAAAAACGATTACTGCACAGCTCTGCACTCTCTTCCCGGATGCTTCCGCACTCTCTCTTTCCGCCGTAATGCACGCGCTCCCTTGTCCTCCATTGTGGCGTGTGTCTCTCTCTCTCGGCGGCGCACGGGGAGTAGAGAGGGCTTCGCCGGTGGAGGTCGTCACGTGGCCGGTGGCGAGACGAAGTAAGCGATGATGCAGTCCGAGAAAATGAGACAAAGTTTAGAGAACAATTATAAGCCAATAAACACATTCACCGCGCATTACAGTAAGTGAACGTGGGTAGAGAGCAGAGGTCGCAAACGGGTTTTGATTCCTTATACGTACCCGTACCCGGCCGCACCAGGGTCGCAAACGGGTACCCGTACCCGGCCGGGTACGGGTAGCCGGGTATTGGGTAGGGTACGGGTATCGGGTACCCGGTTGCGACCTCTGCTCTCCTTATATTGCTCTCGGCGGAGTTAGGCTCCGCCTCTAGCCACGCCCCTCGAAGAAGCTTCTCGACGCTTCCCGGACGTACCCACGAGCTCCGCCCATTACCTTTGGCCCAGATGGAACCCTTCCCTCTGATTGGATATGAGTATAATTCTAGATTTGAAGCTTTCCTGACTGCAAGGATTCATATTCTTAGGTTTTTTCGGTAAAGTCACGTAGGTAAATAATTAAAATTAATAAAAGTAAAATAAAAATAAAATAAAAATCACGACGTTTCGGAGGCAGCACAAGCTTCCGTCTTCAGGTGGAACCGTCACAGCACGACTGCTGTATCAAGTGAGAGAAATTTACTTGATACAGCTGTCGTGGCTGTGACGGTTCCACCTGAAGACGGAAGCTTGTGTTGCCTCCGAAACGTCGTGATTTTTATTTTATTATTTTATTTTTATTTTACTTTTATTAATTTTTTTTACCTACGTGACTTTACCGAAAAAACCTAAGAATATGGATATGAGTAACCCAGCAGTGACTACGCAGCCCTTCGTCGTCCCGTAGGTGGCGCTCTCTCATTACATTAACATGACTAACAAGTGAATGCGGAAAGAAGACAAATAAAATAAACGGATGCTCCACAGGATATTATTTATGTCTGTTGTAGGCCAATCGCTTTCAAAGACAATGCATATATCATCAGAGCATGTTTTGTTTGCATATTTTCCCACAAGTATGTGTGGTTAATGGGACTTGATGCCTTGTAAAAGGTATCTATTTGGTGTTCGAACATCTTATCACCTCCTGTTTTGTTGGCAGGAAGGGTAACACTTAATTATTCTTATTTTTCATAATTTTGGACACTGGAAAAACGGTCCCGTGGACAGTTATCCATTGTTCTTCTTGGTTCTTTCGGTAAAGTCACGTAGAAGGGAAATATTAAAATAATAAAAATAAAACATAATAAAATGATTCTCACGACGTTTCGACCACAACGCAAGCAGCCGTCCTCAGGTGAAGAACAGGTCTGTCAGAAAGACGCTGTCTGTCGGAAAGACGCTGTCTTTCCAACAGACCTGTTCTTCACCTGAGGACGGCTGCTTGCGTTGTGGCCGAAACGTCGTGAGAATTATTTTATTATGTTTTATTTTTATTATTTCCCTTCTACGTGACTTTACCGAAAGAACCAAGAAGATGAATCCCTGCAGTCACGAAAGCTTTAAATCGAAAAGTTCCCCATTGGTCAAACATGTTACGTAACTGCAGAAGATATGGTCATTGCTGTTCACACTGTGAAGGCGTTGACGACTTTGCTGATGGACCTGGAGTATGCACCTAAGAGATGGAGCCTTTCTTTCAGCTCTACAAAAAATTAATCCGTAAAAACAAAGTTTTTCACTATAAATCATTTATATGGGTGGCATCGGTTTTATTTTATTATTCATTTCTGTTTTTCTTGAGTAAGAGTTTCATTTTTATCACATTGGTATTTTAAATGAAATATGAAAAAAATGTTTTCTAAAAAGTGGAAAATTTTGGAAAGAAATTTTCACGAAAATAAATTGTCACGCACAACGAGTCTGTGTGCAAAATGTCAGCTCGATTGGATCACGGGAAGTGGGTTAAAAAACGACCGAAAAATTTGCACGGTCATAAGCGCGCAAAGCAAGTGAACTTAATATAAAGGATTTTTAAAAAAAACTCCTATCCGGGTATTTTCTGTCATCAAATACTACACCCGCATCAACTCCCCATGAGTGTTGGGGGCAGTTGTGTAGCAAGTGAAGATGTTTCTATACCTAGTCAGTGTGCTTATAACTGGCTCCGATTTGGCAGCAGAGGTATAACTCTGAGTCAGTCGAGCAGCATTATCTTTTAATCAGCTTCTATTATGCTGTGTGGAAGCTGCCTGGCCTATTGCTCCATTCGAAGCCCCATCCCGGGTTTAACCGGACTGGATTGTGTGAGGAACAAACAAATGTTTGAATTAAAAATCTGTATTTATCTTGGACAGTCCTATTCGTGAGCTGGGTTGGCTGGGTCATGTAGCCTGCATGCCCAGTCAACGCATACCCAGGCAACTCAGGTTTGGCCGGATAGAGGGGGCTAAACGGGCACAGAACGAGCTAGAGAGGAGATGGACTGATCCAGTACATCAGGATTTGGAGCTGATTTAACATTCTGTTAACTGGTACCAATGGTGTCAATATCAGTCTGTGGAGGAGGCTCGTGAAGGACGCTACTGGGCAGATGGCGGCAGTCACACTCCAGCAACAATAGAGGGCAGAGGAGCGACGCTCGCGACAACAAGCGGAGTGCCGGACAGCTAAAAACGCAGCCAGTTGACACAGTGGTGGGTACAGGTGGTGCGGATACCACACCAGAGGTGGAATGTGCTCCAATCCAGGGGTTGTCATTCAGACCCTGTTCTTCACCTGAGGACGGCTGCTTGCGTTGTGGCCGAAACGTCGTGAGAATTATTTTAGTATGTTTAATTATTATTTTATTATTTCCATTCTACGTGACTTTACCGAAAGAACCAAGAAGATTCATATCTCATGGAATCTTTTCTGAGGTTCCCCTCAACCACGATCTGGAACTCAACCCCAAAGCTCAAATTAAGCCCCGACTACTGCACAAATATTTTTTTTAGCAACAAACGCATCATGATGGTGGCTGCTACTTGCTGTAATGAAACATTGGCAATGTATTTGCTTACACGTTATGGGCGTCAGGACATTTCAGGGCCTGTAACGATTCTCTCCCATTGCGACTCAATCAATTGTCCCAATTTGGGGCCTTCATTACATTAAATTATGTTTTTTGTTATGACATCACGGTTTATTTCAGCACCCCCATGGCTGCAGGTGTTCAATAACCTTATTACTAATTACACATTTAAAGACTAGATTTATAATTGTTTTACCAGGTAAGGCCCACTGCGCTGTGTAGCTCTTTTTCAAAAGCGACCTGGTTCTAGATTTGAAGCTTTCGTGACTGCAAGGATTCATATTCTTAGGTTTTTTCGGTAAAGTCACGTAGAATAGCGACCTGGTTATCACAAATTACACTGGTCAACAAATTTTTTTTTCTGGCCTGGATTTTTGCAGCTGTTTTAGACTAATTTCAGAGTGCTGATTCCAAATCTGATCTCAGATTTGCTCTATCACATATCATTTTATGCTATCGGCAGTGACTGCTTTAGTGTTAAAATATGGTGCTGTATTTTTAGGATAGTGTGTTTATAATATCATTTTATGTAGATATCCACATTTATTTAAATTTTTTCTTCCGCAGTTTGTATTGGAAATGATGTGATAGACAAAAACTGATGCCAGATTTGGAATCAGCACCCCAAAATTACCTTAAAACCGTTGGAATACCTTATGCCAGAAAAAGTGTGTTGACCAGTGTTATAGCTCAACGAGGTGGCTTGTCATCATGTGGAAATGTATTGCAGCTAAAATACTCTAAAACGCGTATTTCTAAATGTGGAAGTAAAAAACCGGGAGGACCCAGAGAAAAATCCACGCAACCACGGATAGAGAGAGACACGCAAACTCCAAATATACAGCAGGTGTCAGGGTCCGGATTGAACAACGACCTCCTATATACCAGGCAAGCTAATTAACATCTCCTAGCCACTGTGTGTGTACCCTGGTTTGACAGCAAGGTCTCACTCCGAATCAGTCGCGCGGCATTAGCCTTTCATCAGCTGCATAATGCCGTGTGGAAGCTACCTTGTCTGTCGCTCCGCACGAAGCTTTGGGTCTTCTCGGCCACGGTCATGCCCTCCCTTCTCTATGCTTGTGAAACCTGGACCTACCCGAATGGAACATCTTCGCCGGTGGGAAACATTCAGGCTGGCATAACTACGATCCATCCTGGCTTTAACCAGGCTGGATTGTGTGAGGAGTTCATAAATCTTTGAAAGATCTGGGACACAGTCCGATCGGTGAGCTCCTCCAGCAGCCAAGGCTGCGTTGGCTGGGTCACCGCATACCTAAACAGCTTTGTTCTGCCGAATAGAGGGGGCTAAACGGGCGCGGGACGAGCTAGATAGGAGATGGAGTGATGTGGTACAAAAGGATGTGGAGCTGAGTGGATTTGCCGATGACTGGTGCCAGCCTTGTCAAGATCGGCCTCTGTGGAGGAGGCTCGTGAAGGACGCTGCTACTGGCAAGTTGAAGGCAGTCACCCTCCCAACAACAACGAGCGATGCTCAAAACAACGAGCGGAGAGCTGGTCGGCTAAAAACACCGCCAATTGCAAAGTGGTGAGCACACGTAGTGCATGGGCCCGTCATTTCTGTCAGTAAGTTCATAACGCCGGGTATAGCTACCATAACCTCTCGCCAGCGAGTTTATCTCACTTCAACTTGGTCCTAAGGTGCACTCAGCTTGACACGAGTGGCAGTTGATGGTTGGTGTTGTTAAATTTAGGTGGGTCTGTGTCAAGGCCGTAATTATAATATATATTTGGGGGGGACATCCCCCCCAATATTCAAATATGCTCAAAATGTCCCCCCCCCCCCAATATATTGCTATGAAAAATTGCTATGCTATGTAAATAAAAACAACAGTTTGCTAAACCTTGGCCACAATATCTGGACTTGTCTTCATATAACAATGCATAGATTTCTGTTTATATGATTGTGGTTATGGTTGTACTTTATTAATCCCTAATCTCTGCCATTACATACAATGAAACAAGAAATGGTAAAAAATAAAATAAAGTAAAAACAGAGAAATGTAATGCAATACACTATTAGACATTATTGTAAAAAACAAATAAAAAGTCTATCCACGTTTTAGTGAATTTTTTAATATTTTAGGCAGGAAATGAGTTTTCAAATTTAGATTTTTTTTTCTGGGTTGGGACCCCCTGGACGATTTGGTCCCAGCCCATAGTTGACTCCATGGCTACGGGGCCTTTGTCTGGTCGGGGCTTATCGAACAATCGTCGTGTGCATGAGAATGAGGAAACTGCAGAAAAGTGGAATTTCTAGCCAGACAACCTGTTCCTACCCCCCCCCCATCTCTCTCTATCACCTGAAGAGTCACCTTACACTCAAACACAGCGCAGACTCTCACCCTACAGCTGAGTGACTCAAAGCACAGACTCTCACAACCATTGGTGAGTAACCCACAACACAGACACTCACCACCCTGGTGAGTGACACACAGACACTCACCACCCTGGTGAGTGACACACAGACACTCACCACCCTGGTGAGTGACTCACAAACACTCACCACCCTGGTGAGTGACTCACAGACACTCACCACCCTGGTGAGTGACTCACAGACACTCAACACCCTGGTGAGTGACACACAGACACTCACCACCCTGGTGAGTGACACACGGACACTCACCACCCTGGTGAGTGACTCACAGACACTCACCACCTTGGTGAGTGACACACAGACACTCACCACCCTGGTGAGTGACTCACAAACACTCACCACCCTGGTGAGTGACACACCACACAGTCACTCACCAGGGTGGCGAGTGACTCACAAACACTCACCACCCTGGTGCGTGACTCACAGACACTCACCACCCTGGTGAGTGACTCACAGACACTCACCACCATTGGTGAGTGACTCACAGACACTCACCACCCTGGTGAGTGACTCACATACACTCACCACCATTGGTGAGTGACTCACAGACACTCACCACCTTGGTGAGTGACTCACAGACACTCACCACCCTGGTGAGTGACTCACAGACACTCAACACCCTGGTGAGTGACACACAGACACTCACCACCCTGGTGAGTGACACACGGACACTCACCACCCTGGTCAGTGACACACAGACACTCACCACCCTGGTGAGTGACTCACAGACACTCACCACCCTGGTGAGTGACTCACAGACACTCACCACCATTGGTGAGTGACACACAGACACTCACCACCATTGGTGAGTGACACACAGACACTCACCACCCGTGGTAAGTGACTCACAGACACTCACCACCGCTGGTGAGTGACTCACAGACACTCACCACCGCTGGTGAGTGTCTAAGCACGAGGAATGGCTTGAAAAGTTGTATAATCTCCGTAGATGTAGATGCCACTGGTTGTTGATGTTCTCAAATGTAGATGCCACTGGTTTTTCGTGATCGGCAGATGCAGCTGCCACTTGTTTTCATGTTCTGCAGATGTAGATACCACTGGCCATTCATGTTCTACACCTTTAAATGCCACTGGTTCTTCACTTTCTGTAGATGTAGTTGCCACTGGTTCTTCACGTTCTGCAGATGTAGATGCCACTGGTTCTTCATGTTCTGTAGATGTAGATGCCATTGGTTCTTCACGTTCTCAAATGTAGATGCCACTGGTTATTCACGTTCTGCAGTTGTAGATGCCACTGGTTCTTCACGTTCTGCAGATACAGATGCCACTGGTTCTTCATGTTTTGCAGATGTAGATGCCGCTGGTTCTTCATGTTCCGTAGATGCAGATGCCACTGGTTCTTCATGTTTGCAGATACAGATGCCACTGGTTCTTCATGTTTTGCAGATGTAGATGCCACTGGTTCTTCATGTTCCGCAGATGCAGATGCCACTGGTTCTTCATGTTTGCAGATACAGATGCCACTGGTTCTTAATGTTCTCCAGATGTAGATGCCACTGGTTTTTCACGTTCAGCAGATGCAGATGCCACTGGTTCTACACGTCCTGCAGATGTACAGTAGATGCCACTGGTTCTTAATGTCCTGCAGATGTAGATGCCACTGGTTCTTCGTGATCGGCAGATGTAGATGCCACTGGTTATTAATGTTCTGCAGATGTAGATGCCACTGGTTCTTCACATTCTGTAGATGCAAATGCCACTGGATGTTCACGTTCTGCAGATGTAGATGCCACTGGTTCTTCGTGTTCTGCAGATGTAGATGCCACTGGTTATTCATGCTCTGCAGATGTAGATGCCACTGGTTTTTCATGTTCTGCAAATGTAGATGCTACCACCACCACCGTTTATTGCGCGGCGCTTGAATTTAGGACTCTCAGTCTGAACAGGCAACTGGACATATTGACAGGTTTTTTTCGTATCTATTAAAATTCGTAAGTCGAATGTTCGTAAGTAGAGGAGTCCCTGTAGTAGCAGCAGTTAGCGCTACTTTACTGTGCTTTGAAACCACGCGAAACTCGACCGAGTTCGATCCTCCGCTCACGGCGAATATTTGAACCAGTTCTGGACAAAGACAGCCGGGGCATGGTTTTGGCCTACCCACCTGCCTAGTTTGTGCCATGATGGCCTTAGCAGGTGCTGCTCGCTACTAACAGCACTTGCCCCTTCAGCCTGTTAAAAGGCTACACTGGGGGTGGGGGACCTTTGTCTTTTGTGACAGAATCCACCCGAAATGCGTTCGATCGCCTTAGACCTGGGACGCTAAGCGGGGAGATTGAGCCTGGACAGCAGAGGTCGCAAACGGGTTTTGAGTCCTCACCCGTACCCGGCCGCACCAGGGTCGCAAACGGGTACCCGTACCCGGCCGTACCCGTACCCTACCCGTACCCGGCCGGGTACGGGTAGGGTACGGGTATCGGGGACCTGATTGCGACCTCTGGGATGAAGCCATGTTGCAGGCGTGGGTGGGTTGATTCTAGGAACGTGATTGTGAGAAGAGACAAGACGTTGGGAAATGAGTGACAAACGGTGACTCACCCAGTGACTCACGGCTTACCCGTACCCGGCCGCACCAGGGTCGCAAACGGGTACCCGTACCCGGCCGGGTACGGGTACCCGGTTGCGACCTCTGCTGGACAGTGCTGAGTAAAGTGTTGTACAGTACTTCTTCATTACGACTCTCACGGTCACCGAACTTTGCTGACTCCCGTGCCCATCTACTGGATATCTATGTAAAAAATCGTCATAGCTCATCGGATTCCTCCACCTGCAGTCCAAATACAAATTCTGATCACCAAGCAGCACTGACCATTGGGGTGAAGTATGGATAATTAACAGTCAACAGTGAATCAACAATAGCCATACGCGATCAGCCCAGACGCACGCACGCACGCACACACAACGCACGCCAAGTCTGCAAAAGTTGCAGCTTGTTCGAGTTGAATTCTCGCCGTGCGTTGAGTCCAGCTGTGGGATAGTGGACTCGCTCGTTCTCTCCCAGAGCCGGCCCAGCCACTAAGCGACCCTTGCAATTGCAAAGGGCCCCGTGGCCAGCAGAGGGCCCCCTAGAGTCACTGCTAGCTAGTGGGTGAAAAAAATCATACATCAAAGGGGCCTCCAACCAAATTTTGCTTAGGGCCCCCAAAGGTCTAGGGCCGGTTCTGTTCTCTCCACACAAACAGCAACACCACGCCACAAGTTGGTTCCCGCGAATGGTGACTGGTGACCGCGTTCCCAAATAATTTTCAGTTTCATTCATTTGGTATAGACCTGTGAGCCATTCGAATCGGGTGCAACCGCAACAAACACAAACATGAACAGGAATCGCGACCGCGTGCGCGATGAACGGTGACCGCGTGCACGCGTGTCGGGTCGAGTCGTGATTTCTCCCGTATTTCGCTTCTCCCCCACCTCTGGCAGGATCGAGGACGATGGGGACAGGACTTTGGCGCTGCTGGGGACTGTGGGGGCTGTTGGTGGTGATGGTGGTGGCGCAGAGCCACGCGTTGCAGATTGGTAACTAATTTATTGTAATAGTAGTAGGTTTTTACCCTTTCAACTGGTACAAAAACTGACACCTTTATACAAGGCATCATGTTTGCAATAACCACAACACAAGCAGTCAAATTGCAAACAAAAAGAAACAACTCTGATGATGATAATGATATGCACTGTCCTTGAAGTTTTTGTACCAGTTGAAAGGGTAAAAACCTATTACTATATTTTGCCACTGGTAAAGGAGATGTCTCATAAACTCAATTATTGTTTTGTTTTACCAGTGGGTAAGGTCCAAAGTTACAAATAAGGGATACGTCACCTCGATGCGACGTTGGGACTGCTATTGCAGTAGAGTCTCCATAACACTGGTCAACAAAAAAAAAGCATTTTTTTCTGGCCTGGACTTTAGCAGCTGTTTTAGACTAATTTCAGGGTGCCGATTCCAAATCTGATCTCAGATTTGCTCTATCACATATTTTTTATGCTATCGGCATACCCCATTTTCATTGATTTTACCCGAAATTAACTCTGTCACTTATGATTGCAAGTTGTTGCGAGTCAGTGACTGATTTAGTGTTAAAATATGGTGCTGTATTTTTAGAATAGTGTGTTTATAATATACTTTTATGTAGATATCCACATTTATTTAATATTTTTCTTCCGCAGTTCTTATCGAAAATGCAATATTTGATATCTCAAAAACCTGATGTGATAGACAAAACTGATGCCAGATTTGGAATCAGCACCCCCCAAAATTACCTTAAAACCGTTGGAATACCTTATGCCAGAAAAAGTGTGTTGACCAGTGTTATCTACGCGCGGTTTATTTGATTTTGCGGATTAACCGCGCACCTGAAATTTTGAGATACGTGAACAACTCGTGAATTTTTCCCTTAAACCCAAATTAATCATCTATAAACACTTATACATTATTAAATTTCGATTTAAAGCTTTCGTGACTGCAGGGATTCATCTTCTTGGTTCTTTCGGTAAAGTCACGTAGAAGGGAAATAATAAAATAATAAAAATAAAACATAATAAAATTATTCTCACGACGTTTTGGCCACAACGCAAGCAGCCGTCCTCAGGTGAAAACCAGGTCTGTCGAGGCGACAGCGTCTGAATGAAACAGCACACGTGCTTGGAGCATATATATAAGCTGGGTTGGAAGGGGGGGAAAGGGCGCCTTGACAAAAGAATATGCATATCAAGAGGAATTTAGCATATTTATGGGAAATGCAGGTATGTGATTAGTACTACTTATGCCCGTGCATTATGCAGGATTAGCAGCATCAAATTGAGGGAAAATGGGAAACGCAGGTATGTGAATAGTACTAATTATTCTTGGAAGTGTGTATTACAGGTCATGTGCTTAAACCGAGCAAATATGTACTCTGATTAATCCAAAATCCACGTGATCGCCTCTACAGTACAGTAGTGGCATATCTTTACCACAGTGGGCGGAGTTTGATTGAAGTTGATTGGCGTGGTTCTGCTGTCCACAAAGAGTGGGCTGAGCCTAGTCTCTGGTGTGGACCAATCAGTTTCACAGACAATGCCACATATACTATCAGAGTGTGTTTTTTGTTTGCATTCTGACCACAAGTCAACAACTCAAAGAGGCGCGGAGCCAAACTCGTAAAGCCCTGACCCAACACAGAGCTAGAGACAGAGATGCCTTCAGACGTTTCCGAAAAGTCAGAGGTTCGTTTGATGTTGCAGACGTGCAAATGGGTCGGAGAGTGCCACACCGATTCGCTCCACCCTCGTAGAGACAGAGCGGACGCCCGAGGTGCGGTTAGAAGGAACTAAAGACGAGGTGGGGAAGGCGGCTTAAAGGGCAGCGCTACCAACTAATCCCCCCCCCCCTCCACCAAGTTATGCCGTCATCTATGTACTGTATGAAGGAATTTTTCGATGTAAAGCTTTCGTGACTGCAGGGATCCATCTTCTTGGTTCTTTCGGTAAAGTCACGTAGAAGGGAAATAATAAAATAATAAAAATAAAACATCATAAAATAATTCTCACGACGTTTCGGCCACAACGCAAGCAGCCGTCCTCAGGTGAAGAACAGGTCTGTCGGAAAGACAGCGTCTGAATGAACATTGATGCTGCTTATCCTGCATAATGCACGGGCATAATATGACTTTGAAACCCCCCACCCACCTCCTACGAATTCCACAAGTAGTGACTAATCCCATATCTGCATTTTCCATAAATATGCTAAATTCCTCTTGATATGCAAATTCCTTTGTCAAGGCGCTCTTCCCCCTCTAGCCCAGCTTAAATATACGCTGCCAAGCCTGGTGGTGCTCATTCAGACGCTGTCTTTCCGACAGACCTGTTCCTCACCTGAGGACGGCTGCTTGCGTTGTGGCCGAAACGTCGTGAGAATTATTAAATTATGTTGTATTGTTATTATTTTCCTTCTACGTGACTTTACCGAAAGAACCAAGAAGATATATGAAGGAAGTTATCGGCCAATAACACGTTTGCCTTCATACACGTGAGCGGAAACTGGACCATCCGCAGAAAGCCCCCCCCCCCCCCCAGGCGCGTTTGCGAGGGGGAAACACTCTATCCCGTAGAGACGAGAACAGGTGGAGGAGTCGATATCGTTGTTCGTATCTCATCCTCTTGCTCTATTTAAGGCAGGAAACAGGTAGATCTCTTCACAATTCTGGCAAAAAATCTTCTATCTTAAAATTATTTAGATAGCACCTCATCTAAGGCGCTTTACACAGAATTAACGATGGTAAATATGAATGTAATGGTGGAGATGAGGTGAACGAAATTGACGAGAGCAAGCAATGGGGGGGGCAAATCTGTGACGCGTGAATTTGGGGAATGCGTGATAGCCGTGTAATGAGAATATGAAGTGTGAACAGTAACAGTGGTCGCGGTTATGAGGGGGAGGTTAAGCGGTCGTGGGGTGAGCTAGGGGTAACAATAAGCGAGTTTTGAGTGCGGAGCGGAAACGAGTGAGCGAAGGTAACTGCTCAATGTGGAGGAGTAAGTTTGTTCCAGTGAATGGGGTGGGCGAGAAGGCAATGAAGAGTGAAATCGTGGATTGAGCACAAGGAGGAACAGACAGAGAGACAGAGAGAGAGCAAAGATTGAGAACGTCGAGGGCGAGAAGGCGTCACATAGACAGATACAAGAGTGGCAAGATGCGGTGGGACAAGACCATGAAGTGATTTGGAGAACAGCGAGGAATTTGAACGGGCAGCGTTAGTAGACAGAGAGCCAATGCAGTTGTGCGAGGAGGGTTGTGAGTTACGAGAATTGTAGGGAAGGTTGAAATATGATCCAATGAGGTTGGATGTAATCACCATCGAAACGTCATGGTGCTCATATTGTAAATCTTGTAGTGGATTTCCTCTCCAACACACAACCGGTGGGCTGAAATAGTAACTAATTAGCACGTTTTGTTTACATGACAAACCTTACTAATTGGCCGTGTCGGGTGGTGGCGGATTTAACGACGCATTTATACTTGCGCGATCTAACCCCAAAAAAACACTTTATTACGAATCTTATTACATATTTATAGAGCGACTTTATGCGCTTTACGTGGAAAAGGCAGAAACAAAAACGGAGTGAATTAGATGGCAGGGAGCGGTGCAAGGGCCCAGGAATGAGTGACCGTAACCGAGGGCACGTGGGGTCACGGAAGGGCTTGAGAGGATGGAAGGAGACAGATTGGAGGGGCGAGGGGGAGCAATGGAGAAGAGGTGAGGCTTTAAGAAAGGAACGGAAGGAGGTTAAGGAGATGGACAGCTTAATGTACAGGGGCAGTCTTGAGTCTGTGTGCAGTGTTGAGTCTATGGTGCAGTGTTGAGTCTATGGTGCAGTGTTGAGTCTATGGTGCAGTGTTGAGTCTGTAGTGCAGTGTTGAGTCTATGGGCAGTGTTGAGTCTATGGTGCAGTGTTGAGTCTATGTTGCAGTGTTGAGTCTATGGTGCAGTGTTGAGTCTATGGTGCAGTGTTGAGTCTACAGTGCAGTGTTGAGTCTATGGTGCAGTGTTGAGTCTATGGGCAGTGTTGAGTCTATGGTGCAGTGTTGAGTCTATGGTGCAGTGTTGAGTCTATGGTGCAGTGTTGAGTCTATGGGCAGTGTTGAGTCTACGGTGCAGTGTTGAGTCTATGGTGTAGTGTTGAGTCTATGGGCAGTGTTGAGTCTACGGTGCAGTGTTGAGTCTATGGGCAGTGTTGAGTCTATGGTGTAGTGTTGAGTCTATGGGCAGTGTTGAGTCTACGGTGCAGTGTTGAGTCTATGGGCAGTGTTGAGTCTATGGTGCAGTGTTGAGTCTATGGTGGTGTTGAGTCTATGGGTAGTGTTGAGTCTATGGGTAGTGTTGAGTCTATGGTGCAGTGTTGAGTCTATGGTGCAGTGTTGAGTCTATGGTGCAGTGTTGAGTCTATGGTGCAGTGTTGAGTCTATGGTGCAGTGTTGAGTCTATGGTGCAGTGTTGAGTCTATGGTGCAGTGTTGAGTCTATGGTGGTGTTGAGTCTATGGGTAGTGTTGAGTCTATGGTGTAGTGTTGAGTCTATGGGCAGTGTTGAGTCTACGGTGCAGTGTTGAGTCTATGGGCAGTGTTGAGTCTATGGTGTAGTGTTGAGTCTATGGGCAGTGTTGAGTCTACGGTGCAGTGTTGAGTCTATGGGCAGTGTTGAGTCTATGGTGCAGTGTTGAGTCTATGGTGGTGTTGAGTCTATGGGTAGTGTTGAGTCTATGGGTAGTGTTGAGTCTATGGTGCAGTGTTGAGTCTATGGTGCAGTGTTGAGTCTATGGTGCAGTGTTGAGTCTATGGTGCAGTGTTGAGTCTATGGTGCAGTGTTGAGTCTATGGTGCAGTGTTGAGTCTATGGTGGTGTTGAGTCTATGGGTAGTGTTGAGTCTATAGTGCAGTGTTGAGTCTACGGGGAGTGTTGAGACACAGAAACAAAGACAGAGACATGCACAGAGATACGGAGACACGCACAGAGAACCGCACGGAGACACGCACAGAGACACTCACGGAGACACGCACAGAGACACACACTTGCCCCAACAGTCTGTTAGGCTATATGGGGGATCTTTGTCTTTGGTGAAGGCCAGAGAGCATATAACCAGAGAGTAGCCACATAAACCCTGTTGATATCGACTAACACAGAGACCCAGAGACTCACACAGAGACCCAGATACTCACACAGAGACCCAAAGACTCACAGAGTGCCCAAATAGACACACACAGAGACCCAGAGACTCACACAGAGACCCAAAGACTCACAGAGTGCCCAAATAGACACACACAGAGACCCATAGACTCACAGAGTGCCCAAATAGACACACACAGAGACCCATAGACTCACAGAGTGCCCAAATAGACACACACAGAGACCCATAGACTCACAGAGTGCCCAAATAGACACACACAGAGACCCATAGACTCACACAGAGACTTATAGACTCACACAGAGACCCATAGACTCACACAGAGACCCAGATACTCACACAGAGACTAAAGACTCACAGAGTGCCCAAATAGACTCACACAGAGACCCATAGACTCACACAGAGACTTATAGACTCACACAGAGACCCATAGACTCACAATGTGCCCGAATAGACGCACACAGAGACCCATAGACTCATACAGAGACTCATAGTTTATTGTCCTTCTCCCTGCACCTTCGATTAGCACGTTTGGCTAGGTACGGTGCAAAATAAGTTCTACACACGTCCATACATATGTAGTGACATAAATGATGTCACTACTGTGTTGAGACAGTACCAGTTGATGACGGGTACTGTAGGTGGGGGTGCCTATCTATGGCACCAGCGTGAGCATGGCACAGCATGACTCACTAGAGGGCAGGGCCGAGTGTCACTGAGGTCGCGTCAGGCCGTGACACCGTGTGAACCCAATAGGGCACGTGACCGGACGAAGGGGGGCCAGGGGACCCCCAGATGGGAGTGCGAGGGTCACGTGGTGAGAGACCCGGGCCTTCCCAAAGGATCTATAAGGGGGCGTGGCCGAGGGCGGAGGAGTTATAAGCCTCGTCCCGAGAGAGAGCGGGGCTGTTCAACTCCGGGAATGAAGATGCCATCTATGGACCTCGGTCTCCGATCTCCGCTCGTGGGCCAGGCAGCCTGTTAAGCTGTCCTGGTCCCATTATGAAGTCATCCCCTCAAGTGCTAATTAAGTTAAGAACGGTGGTCACCACCCTATATCGTTATTCCGTTAACATCTGAGTTATCTGTTACGTTAGTTAATAAACAGTGTTGCCTCAAAGTTTTAAGTGTGCGCCTCAATTGAACCCATGACGCATACACCCCGCACCCCTCTGCTGATCCCGCTGCTGCTGCTGCTGCTCTTGTCCGACAGCTACCGCTGCGTTCAACGCCACGAGCGGCTCCATCTCGTCCGCCGACTTCGTCTCCAACACCTCAGCCGTGAGCTTCACGTTCGCCATCAGCACGAGGGCGCCGTACGTGCTCAAGGTCACGTTCGAGAGCATCAAGTAAGCGAGCGAGCATACGCCTCGCACTCTCGTCACAATGAGCAACTCGGCAACAACAACATCAGCAACACTGTGGACTACCCTAATACATTGATTTTTAACCTTTATTGTAGCCTTGGACCCTGACCCCTGGTTTATATTTGGAGTTTGCGTGTTCTCAGCATGGTCACGTAGATTTTTCTCTGGGTCCTCCGGTTTTTATTTCCCTTCACATTTAGAATCAAAGTCATGCGTTTAGAGTATTTGCCTTGCGAGACATGGCCATACAATGATACGCCACTTTCGTTGCTTTGAGCTATCAGTTTTGATAGCCAGGTCGCTTCGGTGGGCCTTACCTGGTAAATAAAGAGATTAGTTTGAGTTTGTGTGTCTATACGAATCTGTATAAATATGCGTTTAGAGCAGTAGTTCTTCACTTTTACTGCACTCTTGCACCCCTTTGGTTCTCAATCGTTAAAACAATGTATACTGTTAATAAATGCATATGGTTTGATAAAACGAAGTAGTTGTACATACGTGCCTGTAGCTTAATTTGTGTGTTCGATTATTTACCTTCTAACAAAAATCGGGCCAAGTCTCACACCACCAGGAAGTGCATGCACCCCAGGTTAAGAACCACTGCCCTAACGCGTAGTAGTAGTAGTGCTTTCGCAACCAAAATTATCCATGAGATTTTTTTTTGGGTTAGATCTGGTGAATATAAATGTGTCGTTAAACTCGCCACCACCCCGACACACAGCCAATCAGTAAGGGTTTGTGTCATGTAAACAAAACGTCCCAATTAGTTACTTAGTTCAGCGCTAACGGGTTATGTGTTGGAGAGCAAACCCACTCCAACATTTACAATTTAACGAAACATTTATATTTACGGGATCAAACCAAAAAAATCCCTCGATTATGGATAAACAATCTTGACTTAAAGCTTTCGTGACTGCAGGAATTCATATTCTTTGGGTCTTTCGGTAAAGTCACGTAGATAGGTTCAAAGAAAATAACAAAAAATCTACGACGTTTCGATCGCAACACAAGCGGTCGTCATCAGGAAAAGCGGGTTAGCCTCTAAAGGCAAATGTTTATAAAGGTTTAAAATGATCGTAGCCCAATTGTAATGTAAGTGATGGTCCATGGTGGCGCTCGTGGTGGATTCCCACCAATCAAAGGGCTGCCAGGTAAAAAATGTGCATGTAAGTGTAAGGTCGGAGGGTGACCTCGACGGCGAGGATGCTGAAGTGGCTATGTTAATGAACAGTAAAGGAATAGGCCTGGAGGACTTTCAACCAGCGTGAAAGTTGGCCAGACGGCTGTTCACTACACAGTGCGTACTGTAGCGCTGCATGGTCAAAGCGTCTACCATACAAATAGGGGCGATACTGTTGCACAAAAAACACAATAGCCAACAGTTCACGGCGTGTGACACAGTACCATTGTTCGGCCGGAGACAGCTCTCTGCTTCCATATTCAACAACACTCTCGACACCATTGACAACTTGAGACAGAACAGCTCCAATTCCGGTGTTACTAGCGTCTGTATCAAGGACGAACGGCAAGGGAAAGTCTGGGTAGCGGATGAGAGGGGGGGTTTCACCAGTCCATCCCGGAGCGCAACAAATGCGGCCTTCTGCTCCTCCCCCCAATGGAATTTCTGACCTTTTGCCATCAAGGTGTGGAGACGTTTGGCGATAGTCGCGAACCCGGCGACAAAACAGTGGTAATAGGATGCAAATCCTATTAAAATCCGCACCTCCCCCACTGACGCGGGGGTCGGCCAAATACAAACACACGCTGTTTTGTCCGGGGCCGTCGCAATACCTGATTTACTCACTATGTGGCCAAGATACCGAACAAATTTTTGGAGAAGGTGACACTTCTGTGGTTAAAATTTTAGGTTGGCTGCACGAATTTTAAGAAAAACAGCATGTAACCGTTCGAGGTGTTCTTTAAACATACGGCTGAAACTATAACCTCGTCGAGATATATTAGGCACAAGCCCCACTGGAGACCAGCTAGAACCAGTTCCATCAATCGCTGGAACGTAGCCAGCGTGGAATGAAGACCCATCGGAAGCCGATAAAATTTGAATAAACCTTGTGGTGTACAAAAGGCTGTTTTGGGCTTAGAGGCTTTATCTAGTGGCAACTGCCAAAATCCGGATAGGAGGTCAAAAGTGGAAAAGAACCGTGCTCCTGCTAGAGCATCCAGGGAATCGTCCATCTGAGGTAGAGGGTACGCTGCAGCAACAGATATCTTGTTAAGCTTACGGAAGTCAACACAGAATGGAAAACTACCATCCTGCTTTTTAACAAGAACAATTGGGGCTCCCCACGGGCTGGTGGATGGTGAAATAATATATGCGGCTAACATTTCACAAACCGCTAGCCATACATGTTCTTTTTCAGTAGGGCTCAGCAGGTAGGGATTCTGCCGGAAGGGAGCGGCGTCGCCCATATCGATGTGGTGACTCAAAAGCGTAGTGCGGCCGATGTCGAATTATCCTTTGCTAAATACATCTGAGAATTCACGCAAGAGCGCCCTCAACTCTCCCCTCTGGGCCTCGGACAACTCCGCATTTTCCGAACAAAGCGCATCTATCGACCTCTCATCAGAACCCTTTTGTGGCCGCGTATTTGACGTGGCCCCCACACTGCCAACGATGCTTCCTTCACAAAGCACTGGCGATGCATGAGCTAGCACGGTGCCCTCTTGAATGACCGATGTGTCTAACCCTGCGTTAAAGACCTGAATTAAGGGTTTATGATCATTGGATACCAACGTCTGGCCCCCTACTAACATCAACCCACGAATGGCTGTATTAGAGGGTCCCAAGAGGATTTCTCCCGTAGTCGCCTCCTGGTCTAGCGGCTTCCACAATCGTAAAGGAACCAACAACATTTGCACGCCAGGGGGAATCTTTACTGTCTTACGCGCAAAAGCTTGCACGGTAGCGTTGGCTGTGCCCAATCGAATGGGAGATGGCAAAAATGCCATTCGACGCCCGGATGGTAATTCAAGGCACCATTGATCAATCAAAATTTTCAGGGGCATCTTCCCCAAAAAGTCAGTCCTGAGCAAGCAAGGAATAGCAAGGGACGTCAATACAAGAACCGGTCCCGTCAATTTGACATCCGCAATACACACCTCCGCTGTTATTTTCGCCATTTTTGGCAAAGCACAGAGCGTCAACGGGCATAGGGTACGACATTTAGGAGGCAAAGATATTATAGATCAACTCGGAAATGATGGTCGCCGACACACCAGTGTCGACGAGCATCCTGATTTCAACCCCCTCTATCAATCCAATAACAGTGGATGAACCTGCGGTCGCTGCAATCACTTTGTGGGCCAGCTCCGACCACTGACCGAGTCGGAGCGGCCAGTCGGCCCAATCAAAGTCCGAACCCTCCCGCACCGATGCACGGGAACGAAAACCGACCGAGCGAGATGAGTGAGGTGGATTCAGGGGCCGAGTGTGTGATGTGTCGCGACTCGCATTCCCGCGCGGCTCCATTGCTCTCTCCTCTGCCGCTCGCTCCTCGCGGTGGAGCTCCGCGATGATGGATGCTGTGGCTTGGAGGAGCTCTGTGAGGCAGGAGTGTTATGTATGGCGCTCCCTCCCCGACGGCGGTGAGCTGTGATGTGCCCCGTCGGCACGCTGCTCCACCGAAGGCATCTTGCCTCCCTTCTCTGGGGTCGTCATCCCCGGGGCTGTTTGAGGGATGAGTTTGTCGTCTTCATTTTCCGACGTCCTGGTACATAGTCTGCTTCTCGTAAACATAATCCACCACGGCTAGCTTACTAAAGAACGTTTGGCCACTTCTGACACCAGTTGTAGTGAGTTCAACTGAGTCGCAGACATACTCTTTGGAGGCAACACATTTATTTACACCAACATTCGGGTTAACAGAATAACAACCTGTGGTGGTGACCACCAGGCTAACTACGCTAATTACAACGTAACTAGCTAAAATAGACCGGACCACAGCTTAGGTCCAGGTCCACGAGTTGGAGACTCTGTAGGACGTAGAACGTAGATGAAGGTTTCTTCAGGATGAACAACAGCAGCCGGTTCCTCCTGCCTTCATAGGTGCTATTCGCAAACAGCACTTGCCCCCAAAGTCTGTTACAGGCTATACGGGGGGGGGGGGGAGGGGTGGGAGGATCTTTGTCCTTTGTTGTGCCCGTGGCTCGTGTGAGCGCAGCCTCAACGATGAATCCCCGTGCTACAACGAGAGCCTCGAGGTGTTGGACGGAGAGCCCAGAAGCAGCGGCAGTGGCGGCGGCGAGACCCTGGCCGTGCTGTGTGGAACGGGGCGTGGCTCCGTGCCGCCCTACAGCCTCAAATCGACGGGACAGAGCCTCACCCTGGTGCTCAACTCCACGGGGCCTCTGGAAGGTAACGAATTCCCGAGGAGAGCATTTTACGATTGAGAACCAAATGGATGCAAGGCTGCAGTTAAAGTTAAGAACCACTGCTCTTAACTCATATAGAGTCACAGAGACCCATACTGAAACTGAAGATGTATTTTTATTTTACAAGGTAATGCTCACCGAGCTATATAGCTCTTTTTCAGGAGCGACCTGGCTATCGCCAAAGATAGCTCAACGAAAGTGACTTATCATCATCATCACGTGGAAATGTATAGCAGCGGCCAAATACTCTTAAGCACGTGATGTTGATTCTAAATGTGAAGTAAAAAAACTGGAGGTACCGGAGGAAAATCCACGCGACCAAGGGGAGAACACGCAAACCCCAAATAAACCGGTGTCAGGGTCGGAATCGAACCCACGATCTTTTGTACACCAGGAGCGGTAATTAATATCTCGCCACCATGGTGCATCCTGGGCGGTAGAGCCGAGGCAATTTGCAAGCTCGCTGTTCGATTAATAAAACAAATTCAGGTTTCAAATTCAAGTCAAGAGTTGATTACGTGAAAATAAATATTGTTGTGGTTACATTTGAAGTGCCGAAAATTGGCTGCATGGATCGCGCATTCTCTGCTCATGTTGCCTCAACAATCCTGCTGGTGTCTCCTCGTGTCTCCCCCCGTGTCTCCTCCTTGTGTCTCATTATAGCATCTCCTCCTCGTGTCTCCTCCTTGTGTCTCCTCCTGGTGTCTCCTCCTAGCATATCCCCCTCGTGTTTGCTCCTTGTGTCTCCTCCTGGTGTCTCCTCCTGGTGTCTCCCCCTCGTGTCTCCCCCTCCCGTCTCCTCCTCGTGTCTCCTCATCGCCCGGGAAGCTTACACCAGCCTGTCTCCCTCCTGCAGGCCGAGGCTTCAAGCTGAAGTACTTCTATGATGCTGCGACGCGGTCTACAAAATGTGAGTGTCAGGGGAGCTTACTCTTTGGTTCTTTCAGTAAAGTCACGTAGGTATAAAATGAAATACAATAAATTAAATCACGACGTTTCGATTGCAACACAAGCAATCATCATCGGGTGGGAAAACCACAGCAAGAACATTTTTTGCTGAAGTGGGAGAGAGAGTTGCCGTGGTAAGAAGTTATATAGGTAAGAAAGGGGGAGGAGCAATAGGGGAGAGGGAGGGGTGAGGGTGTGGGATAGGGGGGGGGAAGCGCTGCGTGGTGTAGTAGTACCCGGTAGATATAATAGACGACAACCAATATAAAGCAGTTAGGTTTTACCTGGTTAATAACATCCTTCCAATGATTGCTCAATTTGTATCCATCTTCTCGGTTGCAGTTATGGTTATGTTTATATATCTGGATGGCTTCATGAACAAACCTTTGATAGTAGCCGAAAGTTTACAGAGCACCTTGGTCACCTTGTCAGGGGAGTGCGCGCGTGTCAGTGCGTATACATGTGTGTCAGTGTGGGTCGCGGTGTCACAGTGGTTAGCGCAGCTGAGCTATGAACCCGGCGACCCGAGTTAAATTCCCGCTCACGGCCACGAACGCCAGTGATAGCGATTATCTGAAAAGGTCTTGGGCCACCCCTTGATCAACTTGGCCTCAAAAGAGTCCCCTAGGGTGTAAACATCACCACTGGGGAGACAAAGGTGGCCGGGCGTGGTGCTGGCCACCCGTGTGTTGTGCCGGCCTTCATAGGTGCTCGCTAACAGCACTTGCCCCAACAGTCTGTTAAGGCCATAATACAGGTTGTTTTGGTTTAGATTGCGTAAATATATAAATGTGGAGTTAAACCCGCCATTACCTAACACAGCCAACTAGTAAGGCTTGTCACGTAAACAGAACATGCCAATTCCTTACGAGTGCAGTGCTGTTATTTCACGCGGACAACGTATTTTTCTCCTGCGTCACTTTATTCAACACCCCGTAACTCCGTCGCAACTCTTCCGCTCGCTCTGCTCACCTGCCATGCTTGAGCACCTGCTCCCTTTCACTCTCCTAGCCTCTCTACTGATAGCCTGTTTTCTCTCTCTCACTCACTATCCTAGCCTCTCCACTGCTAGCCTGTTCTCTCTCTCACTCTCCTAGCCTCTCCACTGCTAGCCTGTTCTCACTCTCTCTCTCTCCTAGCCTCTCCACTGCTAGCCTGTTCTCTCTCTCACTCTCCTAGCCTCTCTACTGCTAGCCTGTTCTCTCTCTCACTCTCCTAGCCTCTCCACTGCTAGCCTGTTCTCTCTCTCACTCTCCTAGCCTCTCCACTGCTAGCCTGTTCTCTCTATCACTATCCTAGCCTCTCCACTGCTAGCCTGTTCTCTCTCTCACTCTCCTAGCCTCTCCACTGTTAGCCTGTTCTCTCTCTCACTCTCCTAGCCTCTCCACTGCCAGCATGTTCTCTCTCTCACTCTCCTAGCCTCTCCACTGCTAGCCTGTTCTCTCTCTCACTCTCCTGGCCTCTCCACTGCTAGCCTGTCCTCTCTCTCACTCTCCTAGCCTCTCCACTGCTAGCCTGTTCTCTCTCTCACTCTCCTGGCCTCTCCACTGCTAGCCTGTCCTCTCTCTCACTCTCTCCTAGCCTCTCCACTGCTAGCCTGTTCTCTCTCACTCTCCTAGCCTCTCCACTGCTAGCCTGTCCTCTCACTCTCCTAGCCTCTCCACTGCTAGCCTGTTCTATCTCTCACTCTCCTAGCCTCTCCACTGCTAGCCTGTTCTCTCTCTCACTCTCCTAGCCTCTCCACTGCTAGCCTGTCCTCTCTCTCACTCTCCTAGCCTCTCCACTGCTAGCCTGTTCTCTCTCTCACTCTCCTAGCCTCTCCACTGCTAGCCTGTCCTCTCTCTCACGCTCCTAGCCTCTCCACTGCTAGCCTGCTCTCTCTCTCACTCTCCTAGCCTCTCCACTGCTAGCCTGCTCTCTCACTCACTCTCCTAGCCTCTCCACTGCTAGCCTGCTCTCTCTCTCACTCTCCTAGCCTCTCCACTGCTAGCCTGTTCTCTCTCTCACTCTCCTAGCCTCTCCACTGCTAGCCTGCTCTCTCACTCACTCTCCTAGCCTCTCCACTGCTAGCCTGTTCTATCTCTCACTCTCCTAGCCTCTCCACTGCTAGCCTGTTCTCTCACTCACTCTCCTAGCCTCTCCACTGCTAGCCTGTTCTCTCTCTCACTCTCCTAGCCTCTCCACTGCTAGCCTGTTCTCTCTCTCACTCTCCTAGCCTCTCCACTGCTAGCCTGTTCTCTCACTCACTCTCCTAGCCTCTCCACTGCTAGCCTGTTCTCTCACTCACTCTCCTAGCCTCTCCACTGCTAGCCTGTTCTCTCTCTCACTCTCCTAGCCTCTCCACTGCTAGCCTGTTCTCTCTCTCACTCTCCTAGCCTCTCCACTACTAGCCTGTTCTCTCTCTCACTCTCCTAGCCTCTCCACTGCTAGCCTGTTCTCTCACTCACTCTCCTAGCCTCTCCACTGCTAGCCTGTTCTCTCTCTCACTCTCCTAGCCTCTCCACTGCTAGCCTGTTCTCTCTCTCACTCTCCTAGCCTCTCCACTGCTAGCCTGTTCTCTCTCTCACTCCCCTAGCCTCTCCACTGCTAGCCTGTTCTCTCTCTCACTCTCCTAGCCTCTCCACTGCTAGCCTGTTCTCTCACTCTCCTAGCCTCTCCACTGCTAGCCTGCCCTCTCTCTCACTCTCCTAACCTCTCCACTGCTAGCCTGTTCTCTCTCACTCTCCTAGCCTCTCCACTGCTTGCCTGTTCTCTCTCTCACTCTCCTAGCCTCTCCACTGCTAGCCTGCTCTCTCTCTCACTCTCCTAGCCTCTCCACTGCTAGCCTGTTCTATCTCTCACTCTCCTAGCCTCTCCACTGCTAGCCTGTTCTCTCTCACTCTCCTAGCCTCTCCACTGCTAGCCTGTTTTATCTCTCACTCTCCTAGCCTCTCCACTGCTAGCCTGTTCTTTCTCTCACTCTCCTAGCCTCTCCACTGCTAGCCTGTTCTATCTCTCACTCTCCTAGCCTCTCCACTGCTAGCCTGTTCTCTCACTCACTCTCCTAGCCTCTCCACTGCTTCAGCAGTTCTCCTGCTGTGCTTGTCTCACCTGATGACGGTTCTTCTTAGGTTTTTTCGGTAAAGTCACGTAGAAAGTAAAATAAAATAAAAACAAAAATCACGACGTTTCGGAGGCAACACAAGTCTCCGTCATCAGGTGGGACCGTCACAGCCAGATTAGCTGTATCAAGATGACGGAGACTTGTGTTGCCTCCGAAACGTCGTGATTTTTGTTTTTATTTTATTTTACTTTCTACGTGACTTTACCGAAAAAAACCTAAGAAGATGATTCCTTGCAGTCACGAAAGCTTCAAATCTAGAACTGATGACGGTTCTCGTGACTGCAGGGATTCATCAAGAAGATGAATCCCTGCTGTCACGAAAGCTTTAAATCGAAACTGATGACAATTGCTTGTGTTGCGATCGAAACGTCGTGGTCTGTTGATTTTCTATCAACGTGACTTTACCGAAAGAAGCAAAGAGTATGGATTCCTGCAGTCACGAAAGCTTCAAATCAAGATTCCTCCTGTTTCGTTCCTTAAATACTGTAGAGGGGTAGATGTTGTGACATTACTTGTGTGCTCTTCTTGCGTGAAGTGGGGGGGGGGATTAATGAATTTATATAAATGAGCATCGGTATCCATTGCCGTTTTGGTTATTTGTATGGGAACCGAACTTACATTATGCATGCGCACTATGCAAGCCAATTTTGCTTGTACCTGCTGTCGATTGTGTACTAAAATAGTCATACCGACGGTAATCCCTCGAGACGCTGTACTGTGAAAGCGCCACCACGTGAGATACGAGACAATGGTGAATCAGTTCACATTGTTACAGGGGGGAGGGTGGGGGTGTTCACATTACTTGCGTTGCTTCACGTTTCTCCTAAGCCCGTACCAGGTACATAAAATATGCTTTTGTTAAAAAAAAAAAACACAAAAGCAAGGAAAACTGGTTTTTTTTCGTTGTTTCCACTCATTATTATTGTCAAAGTTCGGCATGGCAAATAAAGCACCCAAACGGGTTCGTCGCATGCGTGGCTCCGTCAGCTCATGCTTGGCCTCGAACGACACGATGGCTAGGAGATGTTGACTACCTCACCTGGTATACAGGAGGTCGTGGGTTCGATCCCGATCCCTTGACGCGTGTTGTAATTTTAAATTTGCGTTTCTCTTTCTCTCATCATCACAGTGGCTAGGAGATGTTAACTACCTCGCCTGGTAAACATGAGGTTGTGGGTTCGATCCAGACCCCTTGACGCGTGTTGTATATTTGGAGTTTGCGTTTCTCTCTCTCATCATCATTACAGTGGCTAGGAGATGTTACCTACCTCGCCTGGTATGGAGGAGGTCGTGGGTTCGATCCAGACCTCTGACGATGCCTGCTGCTGTATATTTGGAGTCTGTGTCTCTCTCTCTCATCATCATCACAGTGGCTAGGAGATGTTAACTACCTCGCCTTTTAAACATGAGGTCGTGGGTTCGATCCCGACCCCTTGACGCGTGTTGTATATTTGGAGTTTGCGTTTCTCTCTCTCTCATCATCATCACGGTGGCTAGGAAATGTTAACTACCTCACCTGATATACAGGAGGTCATGGGTTCGATCCCGATATTGACGCACGTTGTATATTTGGAGTTTAACAAGTAGGCTTTCGTGACCAATATGATCCATAACAGAAGGATTTTCCACAATTCTGCCTGTGGCCTGATGAAGCTAGTTATTGTAATCATCAGCGAAACGTCGCGGTACTCAAATTGTCAATGTGGTGGGTTGACTCTCCAACACATCGGTGTGCTGAACGAGTAACGAATTGGCTTTTGTTGACGTGACAAACCTTACTAGTTGGCTGTGTCGGGGGGTGGCGGCTTTAATGACACATTCATATTCTTAGGTTTTTTCGGTAAAGTCACGTAGGTAAAACATTAAAATTAATAAAAGTAAAATAAAATAAAAATCACGACGTTTCGGAGGCAACACAAGCTTCCGTCTTCAGGTGGAACCGTCACAGCCACGACTTGATACAGCTGTCGTGGCTGTGACGGTTACTTTTATTAATTTTAATGTTTTACCTACGTGACTTTACCGAAAAAACCTAAGAATATGAATCCTTGCAGTCACGAAAGCTTCAAATCTAGAATTGACACATTCATATTCATGCATATTATCCCCGTGGTCGCGTGAATTTATCCCCCGCTTTTTAAAATCTACATCGCGCGTGTAGAGTATTTGGCTACATAGCTCAGTGAGTTCTAGATTTGAAGCTTTCGTGACTGCAAGGATTCATACTCTTGGATTTTTTCGGTAAAGTCACGTAGGTCAAAAATAAAATTTTAATTAATAAAATAAAATAATAAATAAACTTGATACAGCAAACGTGCTGTGACTGTTCCACCTGAAGACAGAAGCTTGTGTTGCCTCCGAAACGTCGTGATTTATGATTTTATTTTATTATTATTTTTATTAATTTTAATTTCATTTTTTACCTACGTGACTTTACCGAGAAAACCCTAAGAGTATAGCTCAGTGAGGCCTAGTAAAATGAAAAAAATGGTTTAGTTTAAATAGTTTTAGATGAAATTCATCTTGATTCGATGCTTTTGTGACTGCAGGAATCCATACTCTTTGGTTCTTTCGGTAAAGTCACGTACCTACACAATACATGGTGCTACCTACGTGACTTTACCGAAAGAAGCAAAGGGTATGGCATTCATCGTTGCATTCAACGCGCAACACTAACACTCATAAGCAGGGGCGCAGCTACCTATTTCAACAGAGGGGCTATGCAAGATACGACTTTGCCCCCTCCCCTCCTTTCTTCCGACTCACTTATGTTGAAATATCTACGGATGTTTTTAACAATGTTAGACTATACACTATATTTTTCGATTTAAAGCTTTCGTGACTGCAGGAATTCATCTTCTTGGTTTTTTCGGTAAAGTCACGTAGAAGGGAAGTAATAAAATAATAAAAAATAAAACATAAAACAATTCTCACGACGTTTCGGCCACAACGCAAGCAGCGTTGTCGTGAGAATTGTTTTATGTTTTATTTTTATTATTTTATTACTTCCCTTCTACGTGACTTTACCGAAAAAACCAAGAAGATGATATACACTATATATTATCTTTTTTTTTATTTTGGTTGCACCATGTATTGGGTTTAGAAGAAGACAGTCTAACATTGACAGTTATTAATAAAGCCTATATGTAAATGTTACAATACTCACAATAAAGTTACCGTGCATCTTGCTTTCATGCGCATGTCAGTTTGCATATTAAAGGCTTGGTGTTCAGTAAAAAAAAAACACTAACAGCAGTGCCATATTTGACACTGTATTTTTTTTATTTTTAACAGTTTTTAGGCATTAATGGTTAATTGTTGGAATTTTTTAAAATATTTTTCTTATCCATTTTTTTTATACTTGTTTAAATCTGTCGATTCTTGACAACCCTTGTGGCCGCCTGTGGCCCTCCTACGCGTCGCATAACCCTAACACACACACACAACCCAATTATAGTTGCGCTTTATCATCATAGAATGAATCCGTGACAGAATGAATAACATCATGGTAGTAGGTTTTTACCCTTTGAACTGGTACAAAAACTGACACCTTTATACAAGGCATCATGTTTGCAATAACCACAACACAAGCAGTCAAAATGCAAACAAAAAGAAACAACTCTTCTTCTTGGTTCTTTCGGTAAAGTCACGTAGAAGGGAAGTAATAAAATAATAAAAATAAAACATAATAAAATAATTCTCACGACGTTTCGGCTACAACGCAAGCAGCCGTCTTCAGGTGAAGAATCAAACACTGCCAAGCTTGGAGCGTATATATAAGCTGGGTTGGAGGTGGAAGAAGAGCGCCTTGACAAAAGAATTTGCATATCAAGAGGAATGTAGCATATTTATGGGAAATGCGTAGGAGGTGGGCGAGGGGGTTTCAAAGTTATATTATGCCCATGCATTATGCAGGATTAGCAGCATCAAAGGGAGGGGGTAGGGGGTAGCAGTAACAAAGGGAGGGAATGTTAATAGTATGTAAAAACAACGAAACATGTCAATGGGAGAGCGGTGGTAGGAGACCCGCAGCGGAGCAAAGAATCCATTCCCTGTGGAGAACACAAGATACACAGTCAATGCCAGTGAGTGGACTGCGGTCTGAAAGTCACCGTAAACGTAAACAACAATCAGTTAAGATCCGAAATGGTTTATTACGTCCTTCCAATGATTGCTGAGCCAGAATCCATCTTCTCGGTTGAGATTGTCTCTGTGTTTGTATATGTGGATCGCCTCACGAATCTCTCATGGTAGCCAGATGGCTTGCAGAGAACCTCTGTCTTGGAGAAGTCAATGTCATGTGAGCCCACTGAATTGTAACAGTGATCTGCCACGGCTGAGGTGTTTGTCCTACCGTGTTTCAGGTCTGCTTTATGTTCACGGATGCGGTCCGAGACATGTCGTTTGGTTTCTCCAATGTAACTGCTACCACAGAGGCAACTTAGTTTGTAGACGCCAGGGTACTGTATGTCTGGAACCACGTCTTTTACAGACGGGACCAGATCACAACTCTGATAATGATAATGATATACACTGTCCTTGAAGTTGATTGGTCCACACCCGAGACAGCTTTTCTTAGAGCCTAGTCTCCATTGGTGTTGGACCAGATGACGCCACAAGGCGTACAACTCAAAAACAGCGCACTATCAGAGTATTGACAGCTCGGGGTAAGAATTTACACTATGAGACCTTCTTTACCAGTGGCAAAATATGGTAGTAGGTTTTTACCCTTTCAACTGGCACAACTTCAAGGACAGTGCATATCATTATCATCATCAGAGTTGTTTCTTTTTGTTTGCAATTTGACTGCTTGTGTTGTGGTTATTGCAAACATGATGCCTTGTATAAAGGTGTCAGTTTGTTGTACCAGTTGAAAGGGTAAAAACCTATTACTATGGAATCTACCCTAGAGAAGTCTTCACGTCCATCGATTGTGTGCATGTCAACCCTGCTCGTATGGTATGGCAGGGAAGGGAGGGTAGGGCAGTGGGAGTCTTACCAGGACCCCAGACACCGTTGGTTGATTTCAGACTTTTTCCCCTGGACTCCTGGAGCTGTCGTCCAACAACCTCCTTTATCAACCCTCTCCCCTCTCATAATAATTCATATTAAAAGGTTTTTGGGGTTAGATGGCGCTATTTATAAATGTGTCGTAACCCTCCACCACCCGACACGGCGAATCAGCAAAAAAAAAGTGTCACGTTGACAAAAGACAAATAGTTCACTGCTTTAGCCCACCGGTGTGTTGAAGAGTGAATCCACAACATTTACAATTTTTGAGTACGACGTTTCGCTGGTAATTACATCCAGCATCATCGGGCAATTCGCTCTTCAACACACCGGTGGGCTAAAGCAGTGAACTATTTGTCTTTTGTCAACGTGACACTTTTTTGCTGATTGGCCGTGTCGGGTGGTGGAGGGTTACGACACATTTATAAATAACGCGATCTAAACCCAAACACGTTTATTATGAATAATATTGGTCGCGAAAGCCTACGTGTTAAACCTCTCCCCTCTATCACTCTTTTCCACCAAATCTGTACATTTTGGAGGATTTTGCCCCAATCTCCTATCCCCTTTTTCCGAGCATTTATTTTTAATGTATTCATTCCAGTTGTCGCCCTGCGTATAAATCCCTACATCTATAACCTTAACGTGACCCCCCTCCCCACACACGACCTCACGTAATGTTAACACGGCAGCACGGCCACCACAGCTTTTGAGGGCGCATCAACCTTGCGAACCAAATCGCTCCTTTCGAAATCGCTCAACTCTGACACAGCGGTGTCGCCTCGTAACACCACCGCCGCGACCTCACAGAGGTCACTCGCTCTCGAATAGAGAGGCAGAGACGACAGAGGAGGAAGAATCAACGATGAATAGAAAGGCCACAGTGGTGGATATCAACCTCGCCTGGTATAACAGGAGATCGCTGGTTCGAACCCGACCCTGACGCCTGATGTATATTTGGAATTTGCTTGTCTATCTCTCTAGCCGTGGTCACATGGAATTTTTTTTCGGGGTCTTCCGGTTTTTAATTTCCACATTTAGAATGGATGTCAAGCATTTAAGAGTATTGAGAAACGTGACGTCACATCAAAATGCGCGACGTTAAATAAATATGGACAACACGTTCTACTTAATTAAATATACTTTTTAATAAATGTTTTCTCCTACAACATCAGAGTGCAGCGCCACGTTCAATACGCACTACAATGACAATAGTTTAAAGCGATTTGAAGCATTTTTTATATTTTTTGGGGGGTGGGGGCAGAGCTTTGTGACGTCATATTTGAAGGGGGGGGGGTCTGACTTTTTGTGACGCCGTGTGACGAAGGGAGGGAGGGGGGGTTCAAAATTCGTCCAAAATCGCGTGACGTCATTTATGGACGGCCCCATAAGGCAGCAATGTGGCTCAGCAGCTCAATACCAACGTCGAGGTCTGCCAGCACCACGAGAGTGATTTTAGGAGAGAGTTCACGTTGTTTTGCTACTCCACTGCTGAAGCACAAGACAATGGTAGTCTTCTTCTATCGTATGGAGTAATAACAGCAGATTAAAGATGCAATATTAGATTTGTTATCCACTCAATTGTCATGTAAGTGTAATATCTCAATTACGGCGGGAGACGAGTTGACGGGGCAGCACTTATTTATTAACACTCACGTAACAGTAACAGATACAGCCGAGATACAGCCTACGCTACGCGTGCCTAACTCGGCCACGCTCTCAGGCCCTCTGGCTACACTCACCCCACAGGGAGCTATCGGACCTGCCTTGCCAGGCACGGACCCCGACCTCTGGGTTACACAACCCGGCCCTTACAAGGACATCGGGCTGTGAATCCCAAGGTCTCGCCTCTGAGCCGCACAGAGCCCCGGCCCTTACAAGGGCAGCGGGACTAGGGGTCTCAGGGCCCTATCTCTTCCTCCGTCTTCTGTCTTCACTGGTAGACTTCTCCCCGAGTGCTGCTGCGCATCGCCTTACATAGCCCTCCGCTCCAGGGGGCGGGGCCTATGCGGACCGCGATGTGGACACCCGCCTGCGGACCGCGATGTAGCCACCCACCACGCGCTGTCACACGATCCCCCCCTGCCAGCACGCACCACCTCTACGTAAGCAAGAGTGAATCTCGTCCATTCCTCCTTCAAAGGAGTGAAGATAGCTTTGAAGCTTCCGTGACTGCAAGGATTCATACTCTTAGGTTTTTTCGGTATGACATTTTGAATACCTTTCTGTGTTTCAGTCAGGGGCGGTTTCTTCATTAGGGCGATTGGGCGACGCACCACCAATGTCATTCAACCACAGATTCACGCTAGCCGTCACTGGGCCTCTGGATATAGTCCAATCAGCGTCATGCTACGTTCTGTGGAGTACCGCCTCTTTTTGGGCGATTTCCCTCCAGCTGGGAATCGCCCCGAGTGGTCCCATAGACTTACATTCAAAGATGTTTTTTTTCGAACGGGGGCGCTGCAATGCATTCTCTATGGCTTCCGGGAGGGCACGCCCTAACGTGCTTACGTCATCATACGTGCTTACGTCATCATACGTGCTTACGTCATCATACGTAAGCACGTTTCATCCAACAATATAATTTGTTGCCACCTAGTGGAATCTTTAATAAAATAAACTTGAGTGGTTTGTTTTAATAGTGAGTATAGAAACAAACAAGATGTATTGTAAGAGTCACTTTATTTTTCATTAATATTAAAGAAGTGAAGTTGCCTTTACATGCTTAAGCTGTTAATTTATCCATTGCATGGGTGGACCTTATCCGTATCAATCATCCAGACATTTGCCCCCCCTGAGAGATTTTGCAGGAGCCGCCACTGGTTTCAGTTTCAGTTATTTTGGTATGTGTGATCGAACAGTGATCGGGCTATGACGTTTTGAATGTGTGTTTCATGTGCTCGAGCAGTGATTGAGTTATGACGTTTTAAATACGCGCCTATATTCAGTTTCAGTTTTCAGTTTCATTCATTAGGTATCGCCCTGTGAGCCATTTGGCTCTTGACTCGGGTGCAACCGCAACAAACAAAAACATGAACAAGGAACATCTTAAAGTGACTATGTGCAACAGAAAAATCCAGGAAAAAACAGCAAAAGTCTTCCAGAAAAAACACCGTATTTCAACGCTGTGTGCAAAAAATCCCAGTGGGATGCAAGTCAAACAATAACAACCACAAGACAATTTAGATTAAAGTTATCAGTCTAACTCTGTACTACAACAAACAAATATGGCTAAACCAAAACGTTTTCGAAATCACCAAAATAAAGCTATAAAAACAATGTAGCAGTGATCCTAAGAACTGTGATTCAAATTTAACAATAAACAATATGCATACCATGTACGACCAAACTTTGCAGCCGTAGCTGGCAGCATGAGTCACTCCATAACAGCAGGAGTATCAGTAGGAGTATCAACATTTTTCAATGCAGTGGTCGAACTATGACACTTTGAATGCTTGTGTCTGTGATCGAGAATTGATTGAGCATTGACCGAGCTTTGGATCTTTCCTCTTCTGTTCGGCTGATGTAGATTCAGAGCAACAACTAATATTCGGGTGGTCAAGCCAGATCACAGCGTCAGGAGGCAGGTGGAGTTGTATCACTGCGATGTTTAATTACTTTTTAATAATTCATTGTGTTCGAGAGATGCTCACATCTTCTTGGTTCTTTCGGTAAAGTCACGTAGAAGAGAAATAATTAAATAATCAAAATAAAACATAATAAAATAATTCTCACGACGTTATGGCCACAACGCAAGCAGCCGTCCTCAGGTGAAGAACAGGTCTGTCGGAAAGACAGCGTCTGAATGGGCACCACCAAGCTTGGCAGCGTATATTTAAGCTGCTGGGTTGGAGGCGGGGAAGGGGCGCCTTGACAAAGGAATTTGCATATCAAGAGGAATTTAGCATATTTATGGGAAATGCAGATATGGGATTAGTCACTACTTGTGGAATGCGTAGGAGGTGGGGGGGGGGGGGGTTTCAAAGTCATATTATGTATTTTATTGTTTTATTTGTATTATTTTATTATTTCCCTTCTACGTGACTTTACCGAAAGAACCAAGAAAACCAAGAAGATGCTTTGATGCTGTTTGCCGGTCGAATCGCCTTTTAAAAAAATAGCTTTTTCGCTCTACGGGCTTCACTCAGTGGGAAATTCACTTCTGATTATTCTGATTTTGAAGCGACCTCTGTGAAGTTTGTTGGGCTCAGCCATTTTTAAATCCTTTATATTAAGTTCCATGCTTGCTTGCTTGCTTACGACCGTGCAAATCTTTCGGTCGTTTTTTAACCCACTTCCCGTGATCCAATCGAGCTGACATTTTCCACACAGACTCGATGTGCGTGACAATTAATGTTCGTGAATTTTTTTTCCCAAATGTTACACTTTTTAGGACAAAAATATTATATTTAATTACCAATTGCTTAATGGTGGCATGCAATAATCTGACCCATAGGTGGCAGCCATCTCAAGCCAGAGGACGAGAGGACTCTAGCCGCCACGCATATAAAGGATTTATAGTGAAAAACTTTGTTTTTACGGGTTATACTTGTTCTTTTAATCCCGCCAAACGAGATTTTTTTACTTTACCGCTCGACTCTGGCAGTCTTGGTGACACCAACGCCACCTGGCTGCGGTTCTGTCCATCTCTGGCAGAAGTCGCAAACGGGTTTTGATTCCTTACCCGTACCCGGCCGCACCAGGGTCGCAAACGGGTACTCGTACCCTACCCGATACCCGGCTACCCGTACCCGGCCGGGTATCGGGTAGGGTACGGGTACCCGATTGCGATCTCTGGGATGAAGCCATGTTGCAGGCGCGGGTGGGTTGATTCTATGAACTTGAATTGTGAGAAGAGACAAGACGTTGGGAAATGAGTGACAAACGGTTACTCACCAGTGACTCACGGCCTACCCGTACCCGTACCCGGCCGCACCAGGGTCGCAAACGGGTACCTGTACCCATACCCGGCCGGGTACGGGTAGCCGGGTATCGGGTAGGGTACGGGTATCGGGTACCCGGTTGCGACCTCTGATCTCTGGCTGTCACCACGTCAGAGGTGATCGATTGGCACGAGAAAGAGAGGCATTTTAGGATCCGAGCTACGATCCGGTCTGTGTGGTCGTGACATCGACTTCGGGGAGTGTGGGCAACTATTGTCTCAAGAATGAACGCCGTTCCCGTTTGTGATCCCGTGTGACGCCGCACGCAGCCTGTGGGAAGGCGATGTCCGGCTTCCCCAACCCGTGGCTCGTGAACCTCACCTACAACGAGGCGACCACGTGCAGTGCCACGGTGATCAGCAGCCAGTGGCTCCTCACCTGCGCACACTGCATCAGCAACGCGTACGTATGTACACGAGAAGACTGACAAACATACACGCGTTTGTATTCATGTGTGTGTGTGTGCGTGTGTATGTGTATGTGTGTGAGCTCCTTTGTGGTGCTCGCTAACAGCACTTGCCCCTACAGTCTGTTAAGGCTATACGGGGGATCTTTGCTCCTTTGTGTAGCGGTAGTGTAGCGGTTATCATGCTGCACTACGTACCCAGCAACCCGAGTTCGACTTCTGCTCGCGGTCACCATCGGTGACGATTATATATCTGAACTGGTCTCCCCGAGGTCAACTCAGCCTAAAATGTCGTGTGTAAACATCGCTACTAGGGAGACAAAGGCGGTCGGGCGTTGTGTTGGCCATCCACCCTCTCGTGTGCTGTACCGGTCTTCATAGGTGCTCGGTAACAACACTTGCTCCAAAAGTCTGTTAGAGTGTGCCTTTTGGCGTCATCTGGTCCAACCCAAGTGAGACTAGGCTCTAAGGAAAGCTGTCTTGGGTGTGGACCAATCAACTTCAAGGACAGTGCACATTGTCAGAGTTATGTCTTTTGTTTGTATTATGACTGCAGGTATTGCGGTCTATGCAAACATGACTCCTTGTAAAAAGGTGTCAGTTTTGTTGCCAGATAGAAGGGTAAAAAACCAATTAGCATATTTTTACTGGCAAATGAGGTTCCCATAGTGAAGTCTGTTAAAGCTATTAAGCGGAATTTTTCTCTTGTCTTTGTACTTTACCGCTCACGGCCAACACTAGTAACGATTATCTTAACCGGTCCTTCCCCTTAGCCTCAAATCTAAGTACCTTTCGATTTAAAGCTTTCGTGACTGCAGGGATTCATCTTCTTGGTTCTTTCGGTAAAGTCACGTAGAATGGAAATAATAAAATAATAAAAATAAAACATAATAAAATAATTAAATTTCGATTTAAAGCTTTCGTGACTGCAGGGATTCATGTTCTTGGTTCTTTCGGTAAAGTCACGTAGAAGGGAAATAATAAAATAATACAAATAAAACATAATAAAATAATTAAATTTCGATTTAAAGCTTTCGTGACTGCAGGGATTCATGTTCTTGGTTCTTTCGGTAAAGTCACGTAGAAGGGAAATAATAAAATAATACAAATAAAACATAATAAAATAATTAAATTTCGATTTAAAGCTTTCGTGACTGCAGGGATTCATGTTCTTGGTTCTTTCGGTAAAGTCACGTAGAAGGGAAATAATAAAATAATAAAAATAAACATAATAAAATAATTAAATTTCGATTTAAAGCTTTCGTGACTGCAGGGATTCATGTTCTTGGTTCTTTCGGTAAAGTCACGTAGAAGGGAAATAATAAAATAATACAAATAAAACATAATAAAATAATTAAATTTCGATTTAAAGCTTTCGTGACTGCAGGGATTCATGTTCTTGGTTCTTTCGGTAAAGTCACGTAGAAGGGAAATAATATAATAATAATAATAAAACATAAAATAATTCTCACGACGTTTCGGCCACAACAGAACAGGTCGACCTGTTCTTCACCTGAGGACGGCTGCTTGCGTTGTGGCCGAAACGTCGTGAGAATTATTTTATTATGTTTTATTTTTATTATTTTATTATTTCCCTTCTACGTGACTTTACCGAAAGAACCAAGAAGATCTAAGTACCTGTTGCGGTGTGAAAACATCGCCACTGGGGATACAAAGGCAACCGGCCGTTGTGCTTTCACCAAAGGCAGCGTCAAACAGCCCTAACGTGCGCATTGTAAAACGTGCCTTTGTGTTCGGATTTGTAAATGGCGTGGCGTCTCCATGTCTATTTGTCTTGTAGCCAATTCTCTGTTCGACCCACGTGAATTCCGATCATCCTCGCAGCAGTAGCAGCGGCTTTTGGCTGGTCCATCAAACAGATGGTCACCGCATCACGTGCTTTCGGATCTGCTTCTGCGGCCATCTGGAACGCGCTCTTCCTTCTGATATTAGGAAGTCACTGCCAGCTATGCACTTTTAAATAATCTAGATTGACAACTCGTTTCTTTAAAACTGCTTTTTGTGTTTAGTTTGTTGTCCTTCACCCAGTTTTTCCTCCACATTCAGAATAAACATACGTTTAGAGTATTTAGCTATGATAAATGTCCACATTGTAAGCCACTTCGTTAGGCTATCATTTGTGATAGCCAGGTCACATTTGAAGAAGAGCTACATAGCTCAGTGAGGCCTTAACTGGTAAAATAAATAATAGTTTAAAATAAAAAAATAAACATTTTATTTCTAGATTTGAAGCTTTCGTGACTGCAATGATTCATATTCTTAGGTTTTTTCGGTAAAGTCACGTAGGTAAAAAATTAAAATTAAAATTAATAAAGTAAAATAAAATTAAAATAAAATAAAAATCACGACGTTTTGGAGGCAACACAAGCTTCCGTCTTCAGGTGGAACCATCACAGCACGATAGCTGTATCAAGTGAATTTCTCTCACTTGATACAGCTATCGTGCTCACTTGATATAGCAAGCGTGCTGTGACCGTTCCACCTGAAGACGAAGCTTGTGTTGCCTCCGAAACGTCGTGATTTTTATTTATTTTTATTTTACTTTTATTAATTTTAATTTTTTTACCTACGTGACTTTACCGAAAAAAAACCTAAGAATATAAACATTTTATATTACGCAGTGAGATTCCAAGACAAAAAACTGAGCGTATATGTTACTGTTGTATTCCACGTTACTGTATCACTGTCCCGCTCAGCCATGCAACTCAAGTAGTTCGTCATCAACCACTCAAAAACAGTGCGGTGCACATTCCGTGTTATAATGGTGTGAGTTCCGTGTCAAAACAACGTGCGCATTCCACGTCAAAATGTCATGGTATTCCGCATTAAAGCAATGCACGCATTCCCAGTTATGACAGCGGGCACATTCTCCGTTATAACGGTGCACGTTCTGCGTTATAACGGTGCGCATTATAACAGTATGCATTCCGTGTTATAACAATGCACGCATTCCACGTTATAAGTGCGTGTTCTACCTTATAACGGTGGACGTTCAAGTTGTCCTAAAAGTGTTTTACTAACGGAAGAGCCGCCTTACGGTGAAAAACACGTCGTAGTGCGAACACCGACAGCGCGTTAAAGCGAGGAGTATTCGCAATCCGTTTGCCCCCCGGGATCGTGTTTGTATTTCGAGCCGGTTCCTACGCGATTCTCCTGATTCCAAGAACACAGGATGAGATGTTACTATCCTTTGTGCAAGCACTTCCAAGAGTTCATGAACAGTGAGCCTGGTGAAATTTGGGGAGCGCATCGTCAGTAGTGAACCTTTGGTTCCTAGGGTGTTTCGGCCTTTCATACTATACACCCTCCCCAAAGGCGGCCAGCGACAGGGTGATCAATCCTACGCTTGCGTCCCATTCCCAATTAGTCATAGGAGTTGCCTTGTTGTTGATAGCCAACATCCCACCAAATTTCGATTTAAAGCTTTCGTGACTGCAGGGAGTCATCTTCTTGGTTCTTTCGGTAAAGTCACCACGTAGAAGGGAAGTAATAAAATAATAAAAACATTATGCTTTATTTTTATTATTTTATTATTTCCCTTCTACGTGATTTTACCGAAAGAACCAAGAAGATGAATTATTATGTTTTATTTTATTTATTTTATTATTTCCCTTCTACGTGACTTTACCGAAAGAACCAAGAAGATGAATCTCCTGACCAAAGTTTGCTTCTGTGAGCAACGATGGGCCCACAGACGCACGCACACCCGCCCACACGTGCACGCATGCACGCCATGCAGTTTTACAGGTAGGAACATCATGTTCCACACTGCCCACCAGGGATTATTTGTCTGTCTGTCGTGCATTCTAATGCCCCGCCCCACCAGAGTCCTCCCATTGGCGGGGGGGCGCCGAATACAATTATTTAATTAATCGAGCTCGCGGGGTTTCGCCGACCAATGGGAGCAGTGGGTGGGGTTAGTGGTGGGGGGGGGGCACCGCTGCGACTGGGGCCAATGAGGAGACGGGCAATGTTTCATTCACAAAATGGAACTGGGGGAGGGTGGTTCCATTCATAAAATGGAAGCCTCAGAAAGAAAAAAGCAGATCTTTTTGCCTCGAGTTTCTTTCAACATTCCCAGCCTTAAGGTGATTCAGTTTGTCCAAAAAAGCAAATGTGTTCCTTGTAAAAGATAAAACAAATTCATGCATTTGTAGGTCAACATGAAGCATATAAATTAACCCCCAACCCCCAATTAAAAATAATAAATTACGGAGTATTATATGACAATGCATATTACAGGTAGGAACAACAGGTTCCACACTGCTCACCAGGGATTATTTCTCTGTCTGTCGTGCATATGGGGAGGGGAGGTGTGGGGCTGGGTGGAGAGGGGAGGGTGGGGAGGGACTGGGTGGGGAGGGAGGGGCTGGGTGGGGAGGGTGGGGCTGGGTGGGGAGGGGAGAGTGGGGGGTGGGTGGGGTGGAGATGGGAGGGTGGGGAGGGGCTGGGTGGGGAGGGAGGGGCTGGGTGGGGAGGGAGGGGCTGGGTGGGGATGGGAGGGTGGGGAGGGGCCGGGTGGGGAGGGGTGGGGCTGGGTGGGGAGGGGTGGGGCTGGGTGGGGAGGGAGGGGCTGGGTGGGGAGGGAGGGGCTGGGTGGGGAGGGGTGGGGCTGGGTGGGGAGGGGTGGGGCTGGGTGGGGAGGGGTGGGGCTGGGTGGGGAGGGAGGGGCTGGGTGGGGAGGGAGGGGCTGGGTGGGGAGGGGTGGGGCTGGGTGGGGAGGGGTGGGGCTGGGTGGGGAGGGGTGGGGCTGGGTGGGGAGGGGTGGGGCTGGGTGGGGAGGGGTGGGGCTGGGTGGAGAGGAGCTGGTCACCCCGTGGTGCCCTTATGAAACTCAACCTTTCACCTACACACTATACACGACACACTACACTTATACAGGTAGCAACAACAGGTTCCACACTGCCCACCAGGGAGTATTTGTCTCTCTGTCGTGCACGAATGCGCTGTGCCAACCAAGTTCCTACCTGCCCACCCCGAAGGAACGTGTTTCTGCCAATGCCCTCTGGCGCAGGCCGAACGTGAGCCTGTGGCAAGCGCGGCTGAGAGACGGCAGCACGGTCTCCGTGAGCCGCTTAGTGGCGCACGGACGCTTCAACGGCTCCTCGCTGGACTACGATGCGGCTCTGGTGCAGCTGAGCGCCACCCTCAACTTCTCTGGCGGCACCGTGCAGCCCGCCTGCCTGCCCGAGCAGCTCCACTCTAACATCGCCCCGGGGAAGGCGTGCAGCCTTCTCTACAACGCAACCGGTAGAACGATGACAGCAAACGACGGCGACAACGGCCGCGAATCTCCACGGTGTTCTTGTTGTCAGAGGGCGCCACGGTGGCTAGGAGATGTTAACTATCTCGCCTGGTATACAGGAGGTCGTGGGTTCGACCCTGACACCTGCCTGTATATTTGGCGTGTGTATGTCTCCCTGTGGTCTCGTGAATTTTTCTCCGGGTCCTCCGTTTTTAAATCCTTTATATTAAGTTCGCTTGCTTGCTTGCTTAGGACCGTGCAAATCTTTCGGTCGTTTTTTAACCCACTTCCCGTGATCCAATCGAGCTGACGTTTTGCCACACAGACTCATTGTGCGTGACAATTAATGTTCGTGAAAAATTTTTTCCAAAATTTTACACTTTTTAGGACAAAAATATTATATTTAATTACCAATTGCTTAATGGTGCAATGCAATCATCTGACTCATAGGTGGCAGCCATCTCAAGCCAGAGGACGAGAGGACTCTAGCCGCCACGCATATAAAGGATTTATAGTGAAAAACTTTGTTTTTACGGGTTATACTTGTTTTCCCCTCCACATTTAGAATCAACATGCATTGAGAGTCATTGGTTTCTGCTATTCATTTCCACGAGATGAAAAGCCTCTTTGTTTGGGCTTCAACATTTTTGATAGCCAGGTCATTTCTCAAAAAAAGAACTACATATTGCTCAGTGGATCCTTACACCTAGTAAAATAAAATAAAAATGTCAAATCGTTAAATAGGGTGCACCTTGCCTCCAATTGAAGTGTAAAGGCTCCCTTGCAGGATGGTCACGGGGACAGACCCACGATGTCATGGGCTGAGACGAGTAGGGCATTAGTACCACCAGCTGTGCCCCCCCTCTCCCCCACTGTGCCACATCACTGCGTTTTAGCTGCCTGGCTCTCCGCTCATTACTCAAGGGTGACCGCCTCCAACTTCCTTTGTCAAGGCGCCCTTCCTCCCCTAACCCAGCTTAAATATACGCTGCCAAGCTTGGTGGCGTTCATTCAGACGCTGTCTTTCCGACAGACCTGTTCTTCACCTGAGGACGGCTGCTTGCGTTGTGACCGAAACGTCGTGAGAATTGTATTTTATTGTTTTATTTTTATTATTTTCCTTCTACGTGACTTTACCGAAAGAACCAAGAAGACGCCTCCAACTGTCAAGTAGTGCCAAGGTGCACCTAGCCTGGCACTGCCCAGTAGCGTTTTTCATCAAGCCGCATTCATAGAGGTCGATCTTGACGCCGGTGGTACTGGTCATTGGGCTCCACATCCTCCTCCTGCCCCTCACTGACGAGCACAAATGTACAAGCATATAACAAGAGTTAACACAGGCATGGGTTAGATCAGATTCGGATATTCTAAGTAGAAATCTATTAATAATCAATGAAAATAAATCAATTAAATCACGGCGTTTCAAGTGATACAGTAAATCTGGCTGTGACGGTCCCACCTGAAGACGGAGACTTGTGTTGCCTCCGAAACGTCGTGAATTAGTTGATGTATTTGCATTTATTATTATTTTATTTTATTCTTTTTTATTTACGTGACTTTACCGAAAAAACCTAAGAGTATGAATCCTTGCAGTCACGAAAGCTTCAAATCTAGAAAAAAAAATTCTAGTTTGTATATTCTTAGCGAGTATCTATTTTATCTTCTTGGTTATTTCGGTAAAGTCACGTAGAAGGGAAATAATAAAATAATAAAAATAAAACATAATAAAATACAATTCTCACGACGTTTCGGCCACAACGCAAGCAGCCGTCCTCAGGATCTAAATTTATCTATTTAATTTTACTGCATCACTGCACAATAATAACTCATGGCAGACTTATAATACGAATCATGAGAGAAAGCAGGGTTAGATTTCCTGTACATGCAGTGAGAAAGCAAGAAACGTAATGTAATGTTTTGAATACTGGGAACGTCACAGGGGTAACAAGAAGCCGGGAAAGACAACGAGTTAAGTTTAGCGCAGCAATTTGAACGACAGGATGCAAGGGGGGGGGGGGGGGGAGCATCTCGTGCAGAGTTGTTGAGTAAATCTTATGGACCGAACTAACGTCTTTGAGAAAGGACACTGCTCACATAAAGGGATAGACGAACATTGTCCATCGACTATCATAGTGTAGGGATGTCCGGGGAAGGATTCCCACCAATAGGAGGGGGAGTGGGACGGTTACAGGAGAAGGGGGAGGAGCAGGTGAGGAGATACAGTGAGGGAAAAAAGTATTTGATCCCCTGCTGATTTTGTACGTTTGCCCACTGACAAAGAAATGATCAGTCTATAATTTTAATGGTAGGTTTATTTGAACAGTGAGAGCCAGAATAACAACAACAACAAAAAATCCAGAAAAACGCATGTCAAAAATGTTATAAATTGATTTACATTTTAATGAGGGAAATAAGTATTTGACCCCCTCTCAATCAGAAAGATGTCTGGCTCCCAGGTGTCTTTTATACAGGTAACGAGCTGAGGGAGTGCTCCTAATCTCAGCTTGTTACCTGTTTAAAAGACACCTGTGTATAAAAGATACCTGTTCACAAATACTTATTTCCCTCATTAAAATGCAAATCAATTTATAACATTTTTGTCATGCGTTTTTCTGGATTTTTGTTGTTGTTATTCTGTCTCTCACTGTTCAAATAAACCTACCATTAAAATTATAGACTGATCATTTCTTTGTCAGTGGGCAAACGTACAAAATCAGCAGGGGATCAAATACTATTTTCCCCCACTGTATAAGGGAGAGAACGGGCGAGAAGAGGGGTTGGTTGGTGGGAACGACATTGAGACGGCTGGGGACAAGTGTGGAGAAGAGGAAAGGAAAACATTAACCCGTAAAAACAAAGTTTTTCACTATAAATCCTTTATATGCGTGGCGGCTAGAGTCCTCTCGTCCTCTGGCTTGAGATGGCTACCACCTATGGGTCAGATGATTTCCTGCCACCATTAAGCAATTGGTAATTAAATATTATTTATTTTTTCCTAAAACGTGTAAAATTTTGGAAAAAATTTTTTCACGAAAATACATTGTCACGCACAACGAGTCTGTGTACAAAATGTCAGCTCGATTGGATCACGGGAAGTGGGTTAAAAAACGACCGAAAGATTTGCACGGTCGTAAGCGCGCAAGCAAGCAAGCAAGTGAACTTAATATAAAGGGTTTAATAAAAGACGAACCCCCTGCAACCTCGTGTCGCCTCTCCTCTACAATGGCACATAGACTGGCTTTGTCCGTAGCCTTACATTGTCCAAATAATAACATTACCCAACGACTTACATTCTCCATAGACTTACATTGTCCACACAATAACATTGCCCATAGCCTTACATTGTGCAAAGGCCTACATTGTCCATAGACAAACATTGCACTACAATGACACTGCACATACACTAAAAGTACCCATAGACTAACATTGTCCATCGACTAACATTGTCCATAAGTCTAAGTTTGCTTCTCTTGAAATAATGCAGTGGAGGTTAGGCACTCCCAGAATGCAGCGCCGCTGATGGGTTGTTTAAGAAATACTTTCATAATAAACGTTTTTGGGTTAGATCGCGTTATTTATAAATGTGTCGTAACCCTCCACCACCCGACACGGCCAATCAGCAAAAAAGTGTCTCGTTGACAAAAGACAAATAGTTCACTGCTTTAGCCCACACCCGGTGTGTTGAAGCGTGAAACCACAACATTTACAATATTTGTCTTTTGTCAACGAGACACTTTTTTTTGCTGATTGGCCGTGTCGGGTGGTGGAGGGTTACGACACATTTATAAATAACGCGATCTGACCCAAAAACGTTGATTATGAATAATATTGGTCGCGAAAGCCTGCTGCGTGTTAAACTAAGACATACTTATTCTTAGGTTTTTTCGGTAAAGTGACGTAGGTAAAAAATTAAAATTAATAAAAGTAAAATAAAAATCAAATAAAAATCACGACGTTTCGGAGGCAACACAAGCTTCCGTCTTCAGGTGGAACCGTCATACCACGTCACAGCACGATAGCTGTGACGGTTCCACCTGAAGACGGAAGCTTGTGTTGCCTCCGAAACGTCGTGATTTTTATTTGATTTAACTTTTATTAATTTTAATTTTTTACCTACGTGACTTCACCGAAAAAACCTAAGAATATGAGTCCTTGCAGTCACGAAAGCTTCAAATCTAGAATTAAGAAATACTTGATGTTTACATGATGCCACGTGGCGCTGGATGTCCTCTGCTTATGTCCACAGGGGTTCAGCTCGCATATAACTTGGAGCAGAAGGTTTGCAACTCCAGCTCCGTCTATGGTCTAGCGATGACGACCAGGATGATCTGCACCCGGGAGGACGTGTGTGCCGTGAGTGATGACAAATTAACACGCTTTGTGTGGAAGTGCCCCAGCCTATGTGATTGTATCATCAGCAGCAGAACCTCCGATTAGCTCGGTTGTCTACGTACGGTGTGAAAGACGCGCAACGTATAGCAGCAGCAACAGTGAGCTATCCACTACTGAATGAAGATCTCTTGAAGTCATCCTTCACGGTCTTGTGACACAACGACCCATCTACCTACGCACACACTATTAGTTCTCCCATCCCTACTCTTGACATTCTCTCGGGTGTGTTTTGTCCATTGGGTAACCAATCCGTTGTCACTTTGGCCCACAACCATCATCTCTCCTCTGCCAGAGATGCCTCTCTACCAGAGGTCGCAACCGAGTACCCGATACCCGTACCCTACCCGATACCCGGCTACCCGTAACCGGCCGGGTACGGGTACGGGTAGCCGTTTGCGACTCTGGTGCGGCCGGGTACGGGTACGGGTAGGCCGTGAGTCACTGGTGAGTAACCGTTTGTCACTCATTTCGGGTAGGGTACGGGTAGGGGACGGGTACCCGTACCCGGCCGGGTACGGGTACCCATTTGCGACCCTGGTGCGGCCGGGTACGGGTACGGGTAAGGAATCAAAACCCGTTTGCGACCTCTGCTCTCTACCCACGTTCACTTACTGTAATGCGCGGTGAATGTGTTTATTGGCTTATAATTGTTCTCTAAACTTTGTCTAATTTTCTATCAGTGTAAATCTGAGCTTGCACCTTTCTCAATGATTGTTTTACCAACACTTTCCAACTGTGTTGGATACTCTCTGCCAACGTTCATTGCATGCGGATTCATATTTCACAGCGGCCAGTGTGGCCTAGACAAGAATGGCTTTCTCTGGACACGTTGGGATGTTTCCTTCATCACCCGATTTAAAGCTTTCGTGACTGCAGGGATTCATCTTCTTGGTTCTTTCGGTAAAGTCATCACGTAGAAGGGAAGTAATAAAATAATAAAAATAAAACATAATAAAATAATTCTCACGACGTTTCGGCCACCTGAGGACGGCTGCTTGCGTTGTGGCCGAAACGTCGTGAGAATTATTTTATTACGTTTTATTTTTATTATTTTATTACTTCCCTTCTACGTGACTTTACCGAAAGAACCAAGAAGATGAACACCCGTGGTGTTGGCCAACCACCCCCTCGTGTGACGCCGCGTGGGCCTTCATCATCACCACCACGATCCATGGGGCAGATAGCCCGTAGTAGATGTTCACTGCACATTTCGTCATTAGTTTCAACTTTCTTTTGCCAATATTCTCAAGCATTACGTATTTCTGGTACCAATTTCTTATGCCCGGTTCCTTTCACTTTTCTGAACAACACACTTTTAATTTCCCCGTTATCGTCCATCCTACATCCTACATATATATAAATAGTGCCAGTTTAATTGTCATCACTGCTTGCATCATCAGGTCTTCTGCTATGTGCAACCTTTTTTCTTACTTCTCCGTTGGTCAATCTTTGTGTCAAGCTTAGATGCAGTATCCTTCATAGCTGCTCGCGAACAGCACTTCCCCCAACAATCTGTTAAAGGCTATAAGGGAGAACGTTGTTATTTGGGGAGTGTCTTGGAGGGTCGGAGTAATGAGTGGTGTTCATGTAGCACTTCTGAACTATATTTTAAGCTTTCGTGACTGCAAGGATTCATATTCTTGGGTTTTATCGGTAAAGTCACGTAGGTAAAAAAATAAAAATTAATAAAAGTAAAATGAAAATAAAATAAAATAAAAATCACGACGTTTCGGAGGCAACACAAGCCTCCGTCTTCAGGTGGAACCGTCACAGCACGCTCGCTGTATCAAGTAAATGAGTATTTTATTTTATTTTACTTTTATTTTTTTACCTACGTGACTTTACCGAAAAAACACAAGAATACACTTCTGAACTGTAGAGCATGTATGTCCAGTTCGGCGAATGCACATTAATTATTTTAGAATGAGTTTTTAATTGAACTCCGGGGGTGGGGGGGGGGTGACGCGAACGCAAACGATGGACATGAAGACTTCTCCAGAGGAGATTCCTTTTTGTTCTCCAACTCCAAACCGAAATCTGTACAATAAGGGGATGCCACGCTCAGTTCTCAGCCCACGTCCCACAGCACGTGCACGGCAGCCAATGATCCCTCCCTCCCTAAAACTGAGTATGTAGCGGGAGTGGTGGGATATATTAACACACTAGGCTACTGCACTCTGCCTGGCACAGACACCTGTGGTGACATCACCACCACTTAGTGTGCTTTTTCTCCGGGTCTTCCGGTTTTCCCCTCCACATTTAGGAACATGCATTTAGAGTATGTGGCTGCTATACATTTGCACATGATAAGCCACTGCGTTGAGCTATCATTTGTGGATAGGTCACTTCTGAAAAAGAGCTATATAGCTCAGTGGGCCTTAACCTGGTAAAACAAAAAAAATAGTGGCCAATGGCGATTGTAGGTGTAATAAAGCTCGTTAAGACGACTTCTGGAATCCGTCTTTTATTCAACTTATGTTACAGTTACTTCACGCTGCTGATAGGCAGCGTGAGAGAGACAGATAGACAGAGAGAGACGCACTGCCACGTGGCAACTCGGAGCCCCGCTCCCGCGTAGCCCCCTTCCTCTCTTCGTTCCCGTTCTGACCACGTGTCGTTCATCTCCACCCCTATTTAATACCCGGGTCACGTGGTACGTTTCCGCCAATCCTCGTTAGCCTGCATCGAAACTTCCAGGCTCCCTCGTCAACTCCCGGGACCACGCCCCTGACTCATCTCCCCATTGGCTGAGGCCAAAGCCAACAGAACCAATCTCCATAGCTGTCACCTTTCCACCACGTCAGGGCCACGCCCTCAGGCTTCCCCCCATTGGCTGTAACACAGAACCGGCAGAGCCAATCACCATGACAAGTTGTGATACGTCAGTGAGCTGGATATATCCTCATATTACATAGGTATGTATGTTTAACTTCTTTCGCAAATTATGTAGCCAACCATCCTAATTGGAGGTGTAGGGGTAAAGGACAGCAAACTAAATACAAATGCGTATATGCATCTTTTTTTCATGATCGATGCAGGGTCACGATGGCACCCCCTTGATGTGCAAGGACGTGGACGGGCTCTGGTACCTGACGGGCCTCTCCAGCTGGGGCTCCTGTCCCACCCGCCCCGACGTCTTCACTCGCGTCTGGAAGTTGCGTCGCTTCATCAGCGAGACCGCAATCTAGTCTCTCGCGAGAGCCCCTTGTGACCAAATCACCGCAGAAACAAAGAACACCTAAATTTCGATTTAAAGCTGCTTTCGTGACTGCAGGGATTCATCGTCTCGGTTCTTTCGGTAAAGTCACGTAGAATGGAAATAATAAAATAATAAAATAATAAAATAAAACATTATATTATTATAAAACATTATATTATTATTTCCATTCTACGTGACTTTACCGAAAGAACCAAGAAAAAGAACACCTTGGCCAGACTCACCAAGTGAGCATTCTCTCACCAAGACCTAATCTGATAAATGTAGCACCACCATCCTAGACACAACAATAAGCCGGTCATCAATTTGAACAAACCGGATGCAACTGGGAAGAGCATCTCATGCAGAGTTGTTGAGTAAATCTCATGGGCAGAGCTGACATCTTTGAGAAAGCACACGGTTCGCATAGAGACTCAACACTGCCCATAGACCCGATACCGCCCATAGACTCGACAGTGTCCATAGACTGACATTGCCCAGACTTACATTGTCCATAGACTAAAAAGAGCCAGTTTCTCAACGGGCTTTGCTCAGGAAATAAACTTCTGATCGTGATGAAAATTCACATCTCCCATGCTGACGATAAGTCTCAAGTCGGGATCACCCAACCGGGATCTTTAATTCACAAACCTTCCGATTGTGCGATTTGGTGTTCTTACTCAGAGATGCTTCACTAGCCACAATGAGGGTGGGAATGTCGGGGAGTGACTATCGCTAGCAAATGAAGCGTCACCAGACAGGATCTGGTCATACACTACTGTACTCCATTCTTATTGTGTAATCGATTCACGCTTCGCAAATATACTCGTTGTGTATCATGATTGTTCATTTTTCGATTTAAAGCTTTCGTGACTGCAGGGATTCATCTTCTTGGTTACAAAGAAGATGATTGTTCATAATATGTTTTTTTGGGTTAGATCGTGTAACTAAATAGATGTCGTTAAACCCGCTACCACTTAGCCAATTAGTAAGGTTTGTCACGCAAGAACAACATGCCAATTCATTACTAGTACAGCACAATGTTGGAGAGCCAAGCCACAACATTTACAATCTGAGTACAACGTTTTTCCAGTAATTACAACCAGCTTCATCAGGCGACAGCCAGATTTGTGGAGTTCACCTGTTTCGTTCCTTAAATAGAGACGTGGTTTGGACGACAACACTTGTGCGCTCTTCATGCGCAACGTGGGGAGGGGTTAATGAATCAACGTACATTATGCATGCGCATTATGCAAGCACATTGATCTTGTACTTCCTGTCGATTGTGTGTTCTAAATAGCCTACCAACGGTAATCCCTATTGAACTAGGGTGGCCTGTATAGGCATGCATTTAAACAATGTATTATTTGATGATTCGCTTCCAAGCAGCACTAAGTCTGTAATGGTGTTGTGTAACTTTGGGGGTTAATTCGAGTGTTGTATCTTCACTTTCTTGCGTTAACGTGGTGTTACTTAACGATAATAAAAGCTTCCATCGCTCCTTCCTCCTGAGTCTTGAGTAAATCCTTCTCCTTTCCCCGTTTTTATTATTATATAGTGGGCACGGATGACATGTGTGGTAACCCTCCTCCAAACTGGGGGAAGCGGCAACAGCAGCCAGTGACTTATCGCTATCGCATGTGTACCGAGTTCAACTGAGTCGCAGACGTACTCTCTGGAGGAAACACATTTATCGATACCAACACGAAGGGGTGACTGCCCCTTCACCATCAGATAACAACCAATGGTGGTGAACCACCAGGCTAACTACACTAATCACACTGGGAGTAGCTACAACAGACAGGACCCCAGCTTGGGTCCAGGTCCACGTGTTGGTGACTATTCTCGGACGTAGAACGTAGATTCTTCAGGATAACCACAGCAACTGGTCCCTCTGTGGCGTGGCTGGCTCCGCCCTTAGCCACGACCACCTTCGAGATCTCGGCCCTGACACGTGACCACCCCTAGCCCCCACCTGGGGGCCCCTGTGTCGACTTTACCGGTCACGTGTCCTACGGGGTCAACCAGAGTGCCATGGCCCTTAGTAACCCCCTCTTTTAGCCCCGCCCCCCCCCCCCTCCCGATACGTTCCATTCATTGGCTACCACATTCTGATAAGCTCCTCCCCCCCTCTCCTCCCCCCTTAGCTTGTATTTAAGAGCTTGCATCTTGAATCCCTCCCTCACTTGATGCAGCAAATCTGGCTGTGACGGTCCCACCTGATGACGGAGACTTGTGTTGCCTCCGAAACGTCGTGATTTTATTGTTTTATTTTTATTAATTTTAATTTCATTTTTTTTACCTACATGGTGACTTTACCGAAAGAACTAAGAGTATGAATCCTTGCAGTCACGAAAGCTTCAAATCTAGAACTAACCCCATTCCCATGGCCGGCACTCTCGCACCCTATCCTGTAGGGGTCGGCACTGCACGCAGAGCGTGGTGCCATCCAGCACTGCCAGTCAGCGCTCACCGAGCCCCTCTAGGGCCTGTACTGCACCCACATAGACGTGGTGCCCGCGATGTCAATACATCGCACGCCGTGCCTCTAGGGCCGGCATTACACAGTGACATCCGCGATGTCACTACACATGCAGCTGGCGACGTTGTGTGAATCTCCATGTATGACGTCTGTGGCTGGAAGCCTGGACCACAGATCGGACTTGATTCACACGGAAGTGTGACTGATGTGATTTGTCATGGGGACGGTTCAGCTGATAGTTATGGTGTGTGTGTATACCTATGTAGTAGGTAAAGATGGAAACCAAGTCTTCTCTGGAGACACGTTTATTTATAACAGTAACACAAGGTCCCTGACGCAAAGGGGTCTCGGCTCCTTCCACCCGATGCCCTGGGGAAGTAGAGCCTCCAGGCTAGCGTGTCCCAATCACTGGGACCACTCTCCATATATGAGCCCTCCGGCTAGCGGGACCTAGGGGAGGATAGCCTGACCCGACCCAGCCAAGGTTCTTGGGTCCCGACCACAGGCCCACTCGGTCCAGGCCCTGATAAGGACTTCAGGTTCGGGGGTTCCCAGGGTCCTATTCAATGATAAGCACCCCTATGGCTGCAGGGTTTTGGTGGTACATGTTGTTTATGTCGTTTATTGTGAAAATTATGTCACAGTTCCTATCACCACTGTTTCATTGCTTTTATGGCTTGATTTTGGTGATTTTCTAAAAGTTGTTTGGTTTGGCCATGTTTGTTTGTTGTAGTACAGAATTAGACTGATGGCCTTAATCTAAGTTGTCTTGTGGTTGTTGTTGTTTGACTTGCATCCCACTGGGATTTTTGCACACAGTGTTGGTGTACGGTGCTTTTTCTGCAATATTTTGCTGTCTTTTCTTGGATTTTCTGTTTGCACATAGTCACAGCAACTTTAAGATGCTTTCTTGTTCATGTTTTTGTTTGTTGCGGTTGCACCCGATTCAAGAGCCGAATGGCTCACAGGGCTATACCTAATACATGAAACTTGAAACTGGCAGGTCTTCGGGTCTTCTGCTTGACGACGACTGCCGGTCCCGTTCAGGGGACCGGCTTTTATACCGTTTTTGGCTCACTCCACCCCTAGCCACTCCTCCCTTCTGGAACTGTCTGGAAGGGCCTGGGGAGTGACGTTATCCCCCAGCCCCTTTCCAGGGGGTCTGGGGATTTGTACCTGTAGCAGAGGTCGCAAACGGGTGATTTCTTACCCGTACCCGGCCGCACCAGGGTCGCAAACGGGTACCCGTACCCGGCCGTACCCGTACCCGGCCGGGTGTGGGTACCTGATTGCGACCTCTGGGATGAAGCCATGTTGCAGGCGCGGGTGGGTTGATTCTAGGAACTTGAATTGTGAGAAGAGACAAGACGATGGGAAATGAGTGACAGTTACTCACCAGTGACTCACGGTCTACCCGTACCCGGCCGCACCAGGGTCGCAAACGGGTACCCGTCCCCGTACCCGGCTGGGTACGGGTAGCCGGGTATCGGGTAGGGTACGGGTATCGGGTACCCGGTTGCGACCTCTGACCTGTGGTCCCGAGCTGCCTTAGGGTTACCGCAGCCCAACGGCCTGACTACTCACCATCATATTCTTAGGTTTTTTCGGTAAAGTCACGTAGGTAAAAGTGAGAGAAATTCACTTGATACAGCTATCGTGCTGTGACGGTTCCACCTGAAGACGGAAGCTTGTGTTGCCTCCGAAACGTCGTGATTTTTATTTTACTTTTATTAATTTTTTACCTACGTGACTTTACCGAAAAAACCTAAGAATATGAATCCTTGCAGTCACGAAAGCTTCAAATCTAGAATCCTCACCATCAGACTCCCCTCTGCCCCCTGTTGACTCAATGCCGTTATTACAGGCTACAAGCAGTGCAAATCGCGTACAGCGCTCAACGTTGCCGCTACACCTCTATGAGTGGCAGTGTGGCGAGCGGTAGTGTAGCGGTTAGCGCCACTGCGCCATGAATCCGGCGACATGAGTTTGATTCTCACTCGTAGTCAACTTAGCCTCAAATTGGTACCCGGTGCACTGTGTAAACAATCGTTTTTGGGAAACAAAGGAGGCCAGTTGTGGTGCTGGTCACCCACCGCCTATTGCACTGTGCCAGCCGTCATAGGTACTCGCTAACAGCACTTTCCCCAACATGTTATGAATGCTGATGATCTGGTAATTCCTGTTCGATCAGAACTTGGAGCGTGCTACTAAGAGAGGGGGCCTTACCATCAGCCGCACAAAAACTAAACTGCTGCATTGGTATTTTGTGTCATTAAATACTCTACTGCCTCAACTCCCCATTGGTGATGGGGCATTTATGGAGAGAGTAGATAGGTTTCCATACCTGGGCAGTGTGCTTATGACCAGCTCCGATTTGACAGCACAGGTCTCACTGCGAAAAAGTTAAGCGACATTTTATCATCGGCTGCGTAACGCTGTGTGGAAGCTACCTGGTCTATTGGCCACAATCATGCACTGTCTTCCAGAGGTGGGACAAAGTCATTGTTATGCAAGTCCAAGTCGAGTCGCAAGTCATCAAATTCATGACTCGAGTCTGACTCGAGTCCAAGTCACATGACTCGAGTCCACATCTCATAGGTGGGACAAAGTCATTGTTATGCAAGTCCAAGTCGAGTCGCAAGTCATCAAATTCATGACTCGAATCTGACTCGAGTCCAAGTCACATGACTCGAGTCCACACCTCTGCTGTCTTCTCTACGCTTGTGAAACGTGGACCCCCCATAATGGAACATCTGTGCTAGTTAAACATATTCAGGTCGGCCTGTCTATGATCCATCCTGGGTTTAACCAGCAGGCTGGATTGTGTGAGGACCTTACAAATCTTTGAAAGATCTAGACCAGGGGTCCTCAAACTTTTTAAACAGGGGGCCAGTTCACTGTCCCTCAGACCGTTGGAGGGCCGGACTATAGTTAAAAAAAAACTATGAACAAATTCCTATGCACACTGCATATATCTTATTTTGAAGTGAAGAAACAAAACGGGAACAAATACAATATTTAAAATGAACAAGTAAAGTTAAATCAACAAACTTGCCAGTATTTCAATGGGAACTATGGACCTGCTTTTGGCTAATGAGATGGTCAATGTCCGGTTCCATATTTGTCACTGCTAGTCGTAACAAGTGATGCAAGTGTGCATCCGTTAGTCTAGATCTGGTTGGAGATTTCAAATGTTTCATTCTGGAAAAAGTTTGTTCACAGACATAAGCGCTGCCAAAGATGGTTGCCATTTTGAGTGCATGGTTCCTGAGATGAGGATATGTCTTAGAGGAGAGAAATGCATAGAAATTATGAGGCTGCTTGACTTGAATGCGTCTTTCAGATAGTCACAATTCTGCAGTTCAGCCAGTTCCATTTGGTAAATTGTATCCACATTTTCAATGTCAATAGAAAATGGGTTACGGAAAAGCTGTATGTCCTGTTCATGGAGATGAAGCTCTTTAAATCTAAATTGGAACTCCTTTTGCAATTTTTCCAGTGAATCCACACATGTTTTGTTTGGGAATGCAACCAATGGTTTTTCTGCTAACAGATTTTGAGTTGTGGGGAGATGGCAGAAGTTTTCCTCCTTCACTTGTTTGATGAGGAGGCCTAATTTTACTTCAAATGCTTTGACATGTGATTGCATATCACAGATGAGCTTCCCCTTTCCTTGAAGTTGCACATTGAAACTGTTGAGTAGCTCTGTTACATTTGTCAGAAAGGCAAGGTGCCATTTCCATTCTGCATCATTGAGCTCTGGTACTTCTTTGTTTTTTGAAAACAGAAAAGCTGTAATCTGTGGAAGTAAGTCATAGAAACGTTTCAAAACTCTCCCTCGACTCAGCCAACGGACTTCTGTGTGGTACAGAACATCTCCATAGTCAACATTTAGGTCAGACAGAAATTCCTGAAATTGTCTGTGGTTTAGTGCATGAGCTCTAATGAAGTTAACAGAGTCCCACTTCAGTGATTTACTACACAGCGCTTGTTGGTGGATGAGGCAGTGTATGGCTATTGGATGAGAATGGTTATGTTTGTCCATCTCTTGGTTAATGCGAGCAATTACTCCTTTCTTAGACCCCACCATGCTAGGAGCACCATCAGTTGTCACACTGGCTAGTTTAGCCCAGTTCAGCTCCAAACCATTCACAGTTTGGCAAACCTTTTCATAGATATCCTCTCCTGTAGTTGTTCCTTTGATGCTTTGCAGTGCAGCAAGCTCTTCTGTGACTTTGAAATAGTCATTCGTCCCACGAATAAAAATTAGAAGTTGTGCAGAATCATGAACATCATTGCTTTCGTCGAGTGCCAAGGAAAAATAGGAAAGTTTTTTTGTGGAGTTTTGCAAATGCTGATGGAAATTGTCTCCCATTTCTTCAATCCTCCGTGTAATTGTAGGTCCTGAAAGACTCACTGTACTAAATAAATCGGCCTTCTCTGGACACATCTCTTTGGCAACAGAAAGAAGGCATTCTTTAACAAATTCTCCCTCAACGAATGGTCTGCCAGTGCACACTATTAGCTTGGCAACTTGAAAACTTGCTCGCAGTGATGAATTATTTAGCTGCTTCTGCTTCACAAAAGTATTTTGCTGAGTTGTTAATGTATTTTTCAGTTTTTATATTTTATCTTTTCTCACTTCTCCGACCAAACAATCATATTTATCTTTGTTGAGTTTCATAGTGTCGACGCAAATTGTATTATTTGAACAGACACTATATTCTGGCATATCAGACACACAGCTCTTTCCTTGTACTGCATGAAAAAATAATCATAAGTCCACTGTTTTTTGAATATCCTACACTCCGAGTAAATTTTTCTCTTTCTTGACATCATTGTTTCCTAGGGAGTCAAAATTGATATTAGTAAAATACCAATATATATACAGCGCTACAAAAACAATATACCAGCAATAACTTTGCCCACACAGAGACATACAGACTGCACTGCCCATCAATGCAGTCTGATTGGGGGAACTCCGCTTTTACCCCAGGCTCACACTGGTGCGGGTGCCATTAAAAAGTTAATTACACCTGCAGTTTTGTTCACAGATCGCAGCTCAATGAGTGCTCACCAGCGCAGCCCAATTAGTGCTCACCAGCGCAGCCCAATTAGTGCTCACAAGCGCAGCCCAATTAGTGACCATGGGCCGGATAAATGCCCTCGGTGGGCCGCATGTGGCCCGCGGGCCGTAGTTTGAGGACCCCTGATCTAGACAGTCCCATCGGTGAGCTACTCCGGCAGGCAAGGCTGCATTGGCTCGAGCATGTAGCCCGCATGCCCAGACACCGCATGCCCAAACAGCTTTTGGTCAGCCAGATAGAGGGGGCTAAATGGGCACGACACAGGCTGGAGAAGAGATGTACTCTTGCGGTACAAGAGGATATGGAGTTGAGTGGACTTGCCGTTGACTGGTACCAACGGTGTATCGGCCTCTGTGGAGGAGGCTCGTGAAGGACGCTACTGGGCAGTTGGAGACAGTCGCCCTCACAACTGCGAAGGGCAGAGGAGCGATGCTCACAGAAAGTTGTCACAGTAGGGGGCACAGGTGGTGCATTTGCCAGTCATCTCAGTCAGTCAACCCACGGCACTTGGGTCTGTCCTGTGACCTGCCAGCAAGCCATCGACACTTCAAGTGGCCTTACAGTGCACATAGCCTTGGCACAAGCGCCATGGTTTCATCACTGCCACTCAGTGGTAAATGGCGGTTGTTGTGTGCATCTCTATGAGTCCGTGTGTGTTTGTACGAAAGATTTGGGCAACATCCGATCGGTGAGCTCCTCCGGCGGGCAAGGCTGCGTTCGCTGGGTCATGTAGCCCGCATGCCCAGCCACCGCATGCCTAAAGAGTTTTTGTTCGGCCGGATAGACGGGGCTAAATAGGCGTGGTACAGGCTAGAGAAGAGATGGAGTGATGCGGTACAGGAGGACGTGGAGCTGAGTGAACTTGCCCATGACTGGTACCAGCGGTGTCAAGATCGGCCTCTGTGGAGGAGGCTCGTGAAGGACACTACTGGGTAGTTGGAGGCAGTCGCCCTCCAACAACAACAGAGGGCAGAGGAGCGACGCTCACAACAACGAGCGGAGCGCCGGGTGGCTAAAGCACAGCAAGTTGGCACAGTAGGGGGCACAGGTGGTGCATCAGCCAGTCATTTGTCATCTCAGTCAGTCGACCTGTGGCACCTGGGTCTGCCCCGTGACCTCCTGCTAGCGGGCGTTCGACACTTCACATGGCCTCAAGGTGCACATGGCCTGGCACAAGCGTCGTGGTGACGTCACCACCACTTAGTGGCGAATGGCGGTTGTTGTTGTTGTGTGTCTCTATGACGTCGAGCGTTCAATCCTCAGCACAGAGAGGATTTCTGTTCCGGCTCTCTGGGAGTTGACCGAGGATGAGGAGAAGCCACGATCACGAAACCACGCCATCACCTCTCCTGCAATCACACAGACACGTGGGCACATGAACACACAGTCACACAGCCACATGGAAACATGAACACACAGCCACACAGACGTACAGCCACACAGTCACACAGCCACATGGAAACATGAACACACAGCCACACAGTCACACAGCCACACAGACACACAGTCACATGGAAACATGAACACACAGCCACACAGACATACAGCCACACAGTCACACAGCCACATGGAAACATGAACACACAGCCACACATGATAATTGGTTTTTTACCCTTTTATCTGGCAACAAAACTGACACCTGTCACACAGCCACTGACACACAGTCACACAGCCACATGGAAACATGAACACACAGCCACACAGTCACACAGCCACATGGAAACATGAACACACAGCCACACAGTCACACAGCCACACAGTCACACAGCCACATGGAAACATGAACACACAGCCACACAGTCACACAGCCACACGGAAACATGAACACACAGCCACACAGTCACACAGCCACACGGAAACATGAACACACAGCCACACAGTCACACAGCCACATGGAAACATGAACACACAGCCACACAGTCACACAGCCACACAGTCACACAGCCACACGGAAACATGAACACACAGCCACACAGTCACACAGCCACATGGAAACATGAACACACAGCCACACAGTCACACAGCCACACAGACACACAGCCACATGGAAACATGAACACACAGCCACACAGTCACACAGCCACACAGACATGGTGTGAGTGGTGAGTGAGTGAGCGGTGTGAGTGTGTGTGTAGTGTGAGTGGTGAGTGTGTGTAGTGTGAGTGAGTGAGTGAGTGGTGAGCGGTGTGCCCCGCTCACCGGGCGCGTTGTGCTGCTCGCACACGAGGTAGAACGCCCCCGGTGAGTGGTGAGTGTGTGTGTGTGAGTGAGTGGTGAGTGAGTGGTGAGTGAGTGGTGAGTGAGTGGTGAGTGAGTGGTGAGTGTGTGTGTGAGTGAGTGGTGAGTGAGTGGTGAGTGAGTGGTGAGTGAGTGGTGTGTGTGTGTAGTGTGAGTGGTGAGTGGTGTGTGTGTGTAGTGTGAGTGGTGAGTGAGTGGTGAGTGAGTGGTGAGTGAGTGGTGAGTGAGCGGTGTGTGTGTGTAGTGTGAGTGGTGAGTGAGTGAGTGGTGAGCGTGTGAGTGAGTGGTGAGTGAGTGGTGAGTGAGTGGTGAGTGTGTGTGTGTGAGTGAGTGGTGAGTGTGTGTGTGTAGAGTGAGTGGTGAGTGAGTGGTGAGTGAGTGAGTGAGTGGTGAGTGAGTGAGTGGTGAGTGAGTGAGTGGTGAGTGAGTGAGTGGTGAGTGAGTGGTGTGAGTGTGTGAATGAGTGGTGAGTGAGTGAGTGGTGAGTGAGTGGTGTGTGTGTGTGTGTAGTGTGAGTGAGTGGTGTGAGTGGTGTGTGTGTGTGTGTGTAGTGTGAGTGGTGAGTGAGTGAGTGGTGAGTGAGTGGTGAGTGAGTGAGTGAGTGGTGTGTGTGTGTGTGTAGTGTGAGTGGTGAGTGTGTGTAGTGTGAGTGGTGAGTGTGTGTGTGTGAGTGAGTGAGTGGTGAGTGGTGTGTGTGTGTGTAGTGTGAGTGGTGAGTGAGTGAGTGAGTGGTGAGTGAGTGGTGAGTGAGTGGTGAGTGTGTGTGTGTGAGTGAGTGGTGAGTGTGTGTGTGTAGAGTGAGTGGTGTGTGTGTGTGTAGTGTGAGTGAGTGGTGTGTGTGTGTAGTGTGAGTGGTGAGCGGTGTGCCCCGCTCACCGGGCGCGTTGTGTTGCTCGCACACGAGGTAGAACGCCCCCGAGGGCGACAGCAGCGACGTCACGAGCGGGAGGAGTCGGTCCACGACCTCGCGACCCCTCGCGCCGCCCGCCCATGAGCTCGACACGTCCCCCAGCCCCACCTGCAAAGAGTACACGCAGAGTACACACAGAGTATACACACAGAGTACACACACAGAGTACACGCAGAGTACACACACAGAGTACACACAGAGTACACACACAGAGTATACACACAGAGTATACACACAGAGTACACACACAGAGTACACACACAGAGTACACACACAGAGTACACACACAGAGTACACACACAGAGTACACACACAGAGTACACGCAGAGTACACACGCAGAGTACACGCAGAGTACACGCAGAGTACACACACAGAGTACACACACAGAGTACACACACAGAGTACACGCAGAGTACACACACAGAGTACACGCAGAGTACACACACAGAGTACACACAGAGTACACGCAGAGTACACGCAGAGTACACACACAGAGTACACACACAGAGTACACACAGAGTACACGCAGAGTACACACAGAGTACACACACAGAGTACACGCAGAGTACACACACAGAGTACACACACAGAGTACACGCAGAGTACACACACAGAGTACACGCAGAGTACACACACAGAGTACACGCAGAGTACACGCAGAGTACATGCAGAGTACACACACAGAGTACACGCAGAGTACACACACAGAGTACACGCAGAGTACACACAGAGTACACACACAGAGTACACACAGAGTACACACACAGAGTACACGCAGAGTACACACACAGAGTACACACACAGAGTACACGCAGAGTACACACACAGAGTACACGCAGAGTACACACAGAGTACACACGCAGAGTACACACGCAGAGTACACACGCAGAGTACACACACAGAGTACACGCAGAGTACACACACAGAGTACACACAGAGTACGCACACAGAGTACGCACACAGAGTACGCACACAGAGTACACACAGAGTACACACACAGAGTACACACACAGAGTACTTGCTGATGACCGGTGCAGACCTGCTCTCCACCTGAGGACGGCTGCTTGCGTTGTGGCCGAAACGTCGTGAGAATTATTTTATTATGTTTTATTTTTATTATTTTATTATTTCCCTTCTACGTGACTTTACCGAAAGAACCAAGAAGATGAATCCCTGCAGTCACGAAAGCTTTAAATCTAAAGTTTATAGCTCATCAGATTCCTCCAGTATAAACAAATAACCTGATTCTGATCTTCCCCACTGCTGGTACCGATCATCGGCAAGCCCAATCGGTGCCGTACTTGGCCCTTCCCCCCTCTCCAACCATTATATATACGGAGTGGTAGCTCCTGCAATCTCTCATTTACTTGATACAGCTGTCGTGGCTGTGACGGTTCCACCTGAAGACGGAAGCTTGTGTTGCCTCCGAAACGTCGTGATTTTTGTTTTATTTTACTTTTATTAATTTTAATGTTTTACCTACGTGACTTTACCGAAAAAACCTAAGAATAAGAAGATGAATCCCTGCAGTCACGAAAGCTTTAAATCGAAAGTTCACAGCTCATCAGATTCCTCCAGTATAAACAAATAACCTGATTCTGATCTTCCTCACCGCTTGCACCGGTCATCAGAGCAAGCCCAATCGGCTCCGGTATAGTTGCGGTAATTATTAGCGAGGCATGACAGGCTGATTCGGGGGGAGCACCTCGCTGGATTCCGTGACGACGTAGGGAGGATTGAAGAGCAGGAGGTCGACGGAGCCGGAGAGACGTGGCAGGAGCGCGTGAACCTGCGGTGCGGTCACCACGACAAACACTGCGACCAACACAACATCACGTGGTCCCTGCAACCCCTAAGGCCTGGCCTATCTAGCCCCGCGTCGTCATCTTACTTGCAGCAGCAGCAGCATCACGTTGCAGTCCACTCATTGACATGCTAATTTTTTCTCTGCCCCCTCCCTCTCTCCGCCCCCGCACCCCCTCTCTATGTTTAAGGCACCGTCACAGAAACGACCTCTCTCTTTGTGCCGATATGTGTTCTCTCTCTGTGTGTGTGTCCTTGTGATGTCTGTCTGCTTGTATGTCTGTCTATAGTCTAGCTTGTGCCGCGCCCGTTTAGCCTCCTCTGTTCTTTGGTTCTTTCGGTTAAGTCACGTCTAAAGATAAAATAATAAATTAAATAATAGCATATTACGACGTTTCGATTGCAACACAAGCAATCATCAGCAGGCATAAAAGAAATAGCAACAAAAATCTAACTAGAAAACTACAGACAGACATACAAGCAGACAGACATCACAAGGACACACAGAGAGAGAACACGTATCGGCACAAAGAGAGAGGTCGTTTCTGTGACGGGGCCTTAAATATAGAAACGACCTCTCTCTTTGTGCCGATACGTGTTCTCTCTCTCTCTCTGTGTGTGTCCTTGTGATGTCTGTCTGCTTGTATGTCTGTCTATAGTTTTCTAGTTAGATTTTTGTTGCTATTTCTTTTACGCCCGATGATGATTGCTTGTGTTGCAATCGAAACGTCGTAATATGCTATTATTTCATTTATTATTTTATCTTTAGACGTGACTTAACCGAAAGAACCAAAGAATAATATCTAGCCTCTTTGTTCTGGTCTCTCTGACCCCTAAGGAGGAGCGGCCACTGCACGCCACACTCAGAGGATGAGTGTAAGAATCACACAGTACATTCCCTCTTCTTCTTGGTTCTTTCGATAAAGTAACGTAGAAGGGAAATAATAAATATATAAAACATAAAATACAATTCTCACGACGTTTCGGCCACAACGCAAGCAGCCGTCCTCAGGTGAAGAACAGGTCTGTTGGAAAGACAGCGTCTGAATGAACACCACCAGGCTTGGCAGCGTATTTTTAATGGATTCTGGCTCAGCAATCATTGGAAGAAATAAATTTAATTTCAATTTAAAGCTTTCGTGACTGCAGGGATTCATCTTCTTGGTTCTTTCGGTAAAGTCACGTAGAAGGGAAATAATAAAATAATAAAAATAAAACACAATAAAATAATTCTCACGACGTTTCGGCCACAACGCAAGCAGCCGTCCATCCTCAGGTGAAGAACAGGTCTGTCGGAAAGACAGCGTCATTCAGACGCTGTCTTTCCGACAGACGTGAATTGTATTTTATTATGTTTTATTTTTACAATTTGATTATTTCCCTTCTACGTGACTTTACCGAAAGAACCAAGAAGATGAATCCCTGCAGTCACGAAAGCTTTAAATCGAAAAAAAAAGATGATGTTGATGATGTTGATGATGTTAATGATGATGATGTTGATGATGATGATGTTGATGATGATGATGATGTTAATGATGATGATGTTGATGATGTTGATGTTGATGATGATGTTAATGATGATGATGTTAAATGATGATAATGTTGATGAGGATGTTGATGATGATGTGAATGACGCTGTCTTCCAGACAGACCTGTTCTTCACCTGAGGACGGCTGCTTGCGTTGTAGCCGAAACGTCGTGAGAATTATTTTATTATGTTTAATTTTATTATTTTATTATTTCTCTTCTACGTGACTTTACCGAAAGAACCAAGAAGATGAATCCCTGCAGTCACGAAAGCTTTAAATCGAAATTTAATTATTTTATTACGTTGTATTTTTATTATTTTATTATTTCCCTTCTACGTGATGAATTTACCGAAAGAACCAAGAAGATGAATCCCTGCAGTCACGAAAGCTTTACATCGAAATTTATACTTCCATCTTGGCGGTTTGCATTTGAAGGGACAGATATCAGAAGGGGCCTTTGAGTCTGCTCACTCATTCTGAGGCTCACCAGGTCTGTGATGATCGGCTGAAGCATCACTTGGTTGAGCGAGGCCGTGACGCTCGTGCAGTGAGCAGCATCGTGATTGATGTCCGTGGTCCTGGAGGAGAAACCACGCAGCCACAGTGGGGCACACAGCCACAGTGATACACACAGCCACAGTGATACACACAGCCACAGTGAAACACACAACCACAGTGACGCACACAGCCACAGTGATACACACAACCACAGTGATACACACAACCACAGTGAAATACACAGCCACAGTGATACACACAGCCACAGTGATACACACAGCCACAGTGAAACACACAACCACAATGACGCACACAGCCACAGTGACACACACAACCACAATGATACACACAACCACAGTGAAACACACAGCCACAGTGATACACACAGCCACAGTGATACACACAACCACAGTGATACACACAGCCACAGTGATACACACAACCACAGTGATACACACAGCCACAGTGATACACACAGCCACAGTGATACACACAGCCACAGTGATACACACAGCCACAGTGACACACACAGCCACAGTGACGCACACAGTCACAGTGATACACACAGCCACAGTGATACACACAGCCACAGTGATACACACAACCACAGTGATACACACAGCCACAGTGATACACACAGCCACAGTGATACACACAACCACAGTGATACACACAGCCACAGTGATACACACAACCAGTGATACACACAGCCACAGTGATACACACAACCACAGTGATACACACAGCCACAGTGATACACACAGCCACAGTGATACACACAGCCACAGTGATACACACAGCCACAGTGATACACACAGCCACAGTGATACACACAGCCACAGTGATACACACAACCACAGTGATACACACAGCCACAGTGATACACACAACCAGTGATACACACAGCCACAGTGATACACACAGCCACCGTGATACACACAACCACAGTGATACACACAGCCACAGTGATACACACAACCACAGTGATACACACAGCCACAGTGATACACACAGCCACCGTGATACACACAGCCACAGTGATACACACAGCCACAGTGAAACACACAACCACCAGTGACGCACACAGCCACAGTGATACACACAACCACAGTGATGCACACAACCACAGTGACGCACACAGCCATAGTGAAACACACAGCCACAGTGATACACACAGCCACAGTGAAACACACAGCCACAGTGATACACACAGCCACAGTGATACACACAACCACAGTGATACACACAACCAGTGATACACACAGCCACAGTGAAACACACAGCCACAGTGATACACACAGCCACAGTGATACACACAGCCACAGTGATACACACAACCACAGTGATACACACAGCCACAGTGATACACACAGCCACAGTGATACACACAGCCACAGTGAATCACACAGCCACATTGAAACACACAGCCACAGTGATGCACACAACCACAGTGACGCACACAGCCACAGTGAAACACACAACCACAGTGATACACACAGCCACAGTGAAACACACAACCACAGTGATACACACAGCCACAGTGATACACACAGCCACAGTGAAACACACAACCACAGTGATACACACAGCCACAGTGAAACACACAACCACAGTGATACACACAACCACAGTGATACACACAGCCACAGTGACGCACACAGCCACAGTGATACACACAGCCACAGTGAAACACACAGCCACAGTGAAACACACAGCCACAGTGCAACACACAGCCACAGTGATACACACAGCCACAGTGAAACACACAACCACAGTGATACACACAGCCAAAGTGATACACACAGCCACAGTGAAACACACAACCACCAGTGACGCACACAGCCACAGTGATACACACAACCACAGTGATGCACACAACCACAGTGACGCACACAGCCACAGTGAAACACACAGCCACAGTGATACACACAGCCACAGTGTAACACACAGCCACAGTGATACACACAACCACAGTGAATCACACAAACACAGTGAATCACACAGCCACAGTGAAACACACAGCCACAGTGATACACACAGCCACAGTGATACACACAACCACAGTGAATCACACAACCACAGTGAATCACACAGCCACAGTGAAACACACAGCCACAGTGAAACACACAGCCACAGTGAAACACACAACCACAGTGATACACACAGCCACAGTGAAACACACAACCACAGTGATACACACAGCCACAGTGACGCACACAGCCACAGTGAAACACACAGCCACAGTGAAACACACAACCACAGTGACGCACACAGCCACAGTGAAACACACAGCCACAGTGAAACACACAGCCACAGTGAAACACACAGCCACAGTGAAACACACAGCCACAGTGAAACACACAGCCACAGTGAAACACACAGCCACAGTGAAACACACAGCCACAGTGAAACACACAGCCACAGTGATACACACAACCACAGTGACGCACACAGCCACAGTGAAACACACAACCACAGTGATACACACAGCCACAGTGATACACACAGCCACAGTGATACACACAACCACAGTGATGCACACAACCACAGTGACGCACACAGCCACAGTGATACACACAGCCACAGTGAAACACACAGCCACAGTGACACACACAACCACAGTGATACACACAGCCACAGTGATACACACAGCCACAGTGATACACACAGCCACAGTGATACACACAGCCACAGTGATACACACAGCCACAGTGATACACACAGCCACAGTGATACACACAACCACAGTGACGCACACAGCCACAGTGATACACACAGCCACAGTGATACACACAGCCACAGTGATACACACAGCCACAGTGACGCACACAGCCACAGTGATACACACAGCCACAGTGATACACACAGCCACAGTGACGCACACAGCCACAGTGATACACACAGCCACAGTGATACACACAGCCACAGTGATACACACAGCCACAGTGATACACACAGCCACAGTGACACACACAACCACAGTGATACACACAACCACAGTGATACGCACAGTCACATTAGAGAATGCAGCTACAGTGTAGCACACAACCACATTGAAGCACCATTGGAACCTCCTTTGCCAGTAACAAAATATGATAATTGTTTTTTTACCCTTTTATCTGGCAACAAAACTGACACCTTTTTTTACAAGGAGCCAGATAAAAGGGTAAAACACCAATTATCATATTGAAGCACACAGCCACCACAGTGAAGCACACAGCCACAGTGATACACACAGCCACCACAGTGAATCACACAGCCACACAGCCACAGTGAACCACACAGCCATAGCAAAGCACACAGTTTCACTGTGACTGCTGCCTTCCCACTCATCCGTGGTTCCTCCGTCTCCTCCTCACACCTCCGAGTGTGGATCTCTTTCTCTTCTCTCTCTCTCTCTACGAGCACGACGACTGTCCCAAGATCTGCAGTCCTCTAAGTCTGAAGATGTTTTCTCAGCCAAATTAATGCCCCGAGAAAACCCACGTGCATGTACGCTGCTGCTGCGCTACACGGTGAGATTATCATCATCATCATCACTATTACAGTAGTGCCCCGGTTAATGATATTCATTTATTCCACGAAAACCATCATTGATTGAATTTATCGTTAATCGAACATAGAAAATGCACGTTAAAGGGCTTAATTTGTCCCAAGGCGATCGGGAAGTTGCCCCTTTTAACCCTAAACACATATCTTGTAATATTAAACACGCAATTTAAATGAGAGCATATTAAAGCATTGCTATTAATGGAAACAAGGATATATAATATCTTGAACAAATGGTGCGTAAAAAGGTGCATCAATTTAGCACAACAACACATTCCTGCGGAGGGAGCTGGTAGGAACGTTGGGTTGCTCGGTCAATGGCCTGCAGGGTCAACGGCGGCGTGGTGGATTCCGCAAATATGGCCGACTGTGAGGGCGGGCACAAGCCGGCGTGAGTAGGTGAAACGTTACGTTTTATAAGGGCACCACGGGGTGACCAGCCCCTCCCCACCCAGCCCCACCCTCCCCACCCCTCCCCACCCAGCCCCACCCTCCCCACCCAGCCCCTCCCCACCCAGCCCCTCCCCACCCTCATCTCCCCACCCAGCCCCTACCCACCCTCCCACCCAGCCCCTCCCAACCCTCCCTACCCAGCCCCTCCCCACCCAGCCCCTCCCCACCCTCATCTCCCCACCCAGCCCACCCAGCCCCTCCCCACCCTCCCACCCAGCCCCTCCCTCCCCACCCAGCCCCTCCCTCCCCACCCAGCCCCTCCCTCCCCTCCCCACCCAGCCCCTCCCTGCACGACGGACGGACGGACACAATAATCCCCTGTGGGCTGGTGTAACCAGGAGGTTCCTACCAGTATAAAACGATCCAAAAGCTCGCAGCCAGTGACTCTCAAAAGGCTTATAAAAAAGGGCGTCGCTGATTGGCTGATGTCGGGTGCCAAGTCCACTTAGCAGCGCTCTGATTGGCCGAAATTCGCGGGTCTGCGTGATATCGTGAAACGTATATCGTGAAATCCAAAACGTATCGTTAATAACAACAATGGGACCCTATGGGGAGGCAACGCATTCATTATCGAAACATCTTTCGATTTAAAGCTTTCGTGACTGCAGGAATTCATCTTCTTGGTTCTTTCGGTAAAGTCATCACGTAGAAGGGAAATAAAAAAAAAAATTAAAACATCATAAAATAATTCTCACGACGTTTCGGCCACAACGCAAGTAGCCGTCTTCAGGTGAAGAACAGGTCTGTCAAATAGACAGAATCTGAATGGAACGCCCCAGGCTTGAAGCGACTATTTATGTTGGGATGGAGGGGCAAAGAGCGTCTCCTTGACAGACCTGTTCTTCACCTGAAGACGGCTACTTGCATTGTGGCCGAAACGTCGTGAGAATTATTTGATTATGTTTTATTTTTGCTATTTTATTACTTCCCTTCTACGTGACTTTACCGAAAGAACCAAGAAGATGAATCCCTGCAGTCACGAAAGCGTTAGATGGTGTTGATGTTGGTGATGTTGGTGATGGTGTTGATGTTGGTGATGGTGTTGATGTTGGTGATGGTGTTGATGTTGGTGGTGATGTTGGTGATGGTGTTGATGTTGGTGATGGTGTTGATGTTGGTGATGGTGTCGATGTTGGTGATGGTGTTGATGTTAGTGATGTTGGTGATGGTGTTGATGTTGGTGATGGTGTGGATATTGGTGGTGGTGATGTTAGTGATGTTGGTGGTGGTGTTGATGTTGGTGGTGTTGATGTTAGTGATGTTGGTGGTGTTGATGGTGTCGATGTTGGTGATGGAGTTGATGGTGGTGATGGTGTTGATGTTGGTGGTGATGTTGGTGATGGTGGTGTTGATGTTAGTGATGTTAGTGATGGTGTTGATGGTGTCGATGTTGGCGATGGTGGTGTTGATGTTAGTGATGTTAGTGATGGTGTTGATGGTGTCGATGTTGGTGATGATGGTGTTGATGTTAGTGATGTTAGTGATGGTGTTGATGGTATCGATGTTGGTGATAATGGTGTTGATGTTAGTGATGTTAGTGATGGTGTTGATGCTGTCGATGTTATTGATGTTGGTGGTGATGCAGGAGTCTTCTCACAGGTAGCTCGTTGCGGAGCCCAGGATGGAAGCGACGAAGCAGGAGACAACTCCGGACCCAGAGCCTACCTCCAGGCAAATCAGAGGCCTGACCCACAGAGACAAACGGGAAAGAGCTGCTAGCAGGATGACCGATTGGGTGGGTGATGATGTTTACACACCACAGCACCAGGTACTCATTTGAGGCTGAGTCTACCTAGAGGAGGAGGCCCAGGGCCGGTTCAGATGATCGTCACCGGTATTAGTGGTCATGAGCGGGTATAAAAATCGGGTCACCAGGTTCGCAACACAGCGTGCCACTGCTCCCACACACACACAGTACACAGTATAATACACACACACAGTACATACACAGCACACAGACAATACACACACACAGTACACAGACAATACACACACACAGTACACACACAGTACACAGACAATACACACACACAGTACAAACACAGTATAATACACACACACACAGTACACAGACACAGTACACAGTTTAATACACAGACAACACACATACACAGTACAACACAGTATAATACACAGACAATACACACACACAGTACACACACAGCACACAGACAATATACACACACAGAACAAACACAGTTTAATACACAGACAATACACACACACAGTACACAGACATTACACAGACAATACACACACAGTACACAGACAATACACACACAGTACACAGACATTACACAGACAATACACACACACAGTACACAGACATTACACAGACAATACACACACACAGTACACAGACAATACACAGACAATACACACACACAGTACACACACATAGTACACACAGTACACAGACACACAGTACACACACAGTACACACAGTACACACACACAGAACACACACACAGTAAACACACACAGAACACACACAGTACACACACACAGTACACACAGTACACACATACACAGTACACACAGTACACACACAGTACACACAGTACACACACAGTACACACATACACAGTACACATACACACAGTACACACACAGTACACACACAGTACACACAGTGGAGGGGTACCGGCTGCTGCGGAGTCTCTCTGCGTCGCCCTCCAGCGCCGCCATGAGCAGGAAGGTGTCTTCACTCGGCTCGTAGACGCGGCCCTCCCCACCCTGCCACCTCGGCGTGGGCAGCATCGCGACGGTAGCAGTGGAGAGAGACTGACCCTGCAGAGACACAGCAGCAGTGGAGAGAGACTGACCCTGCAGAGACACAGCAGCAGTGGAGAGAGACTGACCCTGCAGAGACACAGCAGCAGTGGAGAGAGACTGACCCTGCAGAGACACAGCAGCAGTGGAGAGAGACTGACCCTGCAGAGACACAGCAGCAGTGGAGAGAGACTGACCCTGCAGAGACACAGCAGCAGTGGAGAGAGACTGACCCTGCAGAGACACAGCAGCAGTGGAGAGAGACTGACCCTGCAGAGACACAGCAGCAGTGGAGAGAGACTGACCCTGCAGAGACACAGCAGCAGTGGAGAGAGACTGACCCTGCAGAGACACAGCAGCAGTGGAGAGAGACTGACCCTGCAGAGACACAGCAGCAGTGGAGAGAGACTGACCCTGCAGAGACACAGCAGCAGTGGAGAGAGACTGACTCTGTAGAGACACAGCAGCAGTGGAGAGAGACTGACCCTGCAGAGACACAGCAGCAGTGGAGAGAGACTGACCCTGCAGAGACACAGCAGCAGTGGAGAGAGACTGACCCTACAGAGACACAGCAGCAGTGGAGAGAGACTGACCCTGCAGAGACACAGCAGCAGTGGAGAGAGACTGACCCTGCAGAGACACAGCAGCAGTGGAGAGAGACTGACCCTACAAAGACACAGCAGCAGTGGAGAGAGACTGACCCTACAGAGACACAGCAGCAGTGGAGAGAGACTGACCCTGCAGAGACACAGCAGCAGTGGAGAGAGACTGACCCTGCAGAGACACAGCAGCAGTGGAGAGAGACTGACCCTGCAGAGACACAGCAGCAGTGGAGAGACTGACCCTGCAGAGACACAGCAGCAGTGGAGAGAGACTGACCCTGCAGAGACACAGCAGCAGTGGAGAGAGACTGACCCTGCAGAGACACAGCAGCAGTGGAGAGACTGACCCTGCAGAGACACAGCAGCAGTGGAGAGACACTGACCCTGCAGAGACACAGCAGCAGTGGAGAGACACTGACCCTGCAGAGACACAGCAGCAGTGGAGAGAGACTGACCCTGCAGAGACACAGCAGCAGTGGAGAGAGACTGACCCTGCAGAGACACAGCAGCAGTGGAGAGAGACTGACCCTACAGAGACACAGCAGCAGTGGAGAGAGACTGACCCTGCAGAGACACAGCAGCAGTGGAGAGAGACTGACCCTGCAGAGACACAGCAGCAGTGGAGAGAGACTGACCCTACAAAGACACAGCAGCAGTGGAGAGAGACTGACCCTGCAGAGACACAGCAGCAGTGGAGAGAGACTGACCCTGCAGAGACACAGCAGCAGTGGAGAGAGACTGACCCTACAGAGACACAGCAGCAGTGGAGAGAGACTGACCCTGCAGAGACACAGCAGCAGTGGAGAGAGACTGACCCTGCAGAGACACAGCAGCAGTGGAGAGAGACTGACCCTGCAGAGACACAGCAGCAGTGGAGAGAGACTGACCCTGCAGAGACACAGCAGCAGTGGAGAGAGACTGACCCTGCAGAGACACAGCAACAGTGGAGAGAGACTGACCCTGCAGAGACACAGCAGCAGTGGAGAGAGACTGACCCTGCAGAGACACAGCAGCAGTGGAGAGAGACTGACCCTACAGAGACACAGCAGCAGTGGAGAGAGACTGACCCTGCAGAGACACAGCAGCAGTGGAGAGAGACTGACCCTGCAGAGACACAGCAGCAGTGGAGAGAGACTGACCCTGCAGAGACACAGCAGCAGTGGAGAGAGACTGACCCTGCAGAGACACAGCAGCAGTGGAGAGAGACTGACCCTGCAGAGACACAGCAGCAGTGGAGAGAGACTGACCCTGCAGAGACACAGCAGCAGTGGAGAGAGACTGACCCTACAGAGACACAGCAGCAGTGGAGAGAGACTGACCCTGCAGAGACACAGCAGCAGTGGAGAGAGACTGACCCTACAGAGACACAGCAGCAGTGGAGAGAGACTGACCCTGCAGAGACACAGCAACAGTGGAGAGAGACTGACCCTGCAGAGACACAGCAGCAGTGGAGAGAGACTGACCCTGCAGAGACACAGCAACAGTGGAGAGAGACTGACCCTGCAGAGACACAGCAGCAGTGGAGAGAGACTGACCCTACAGAGAGACAGCAGCAGTGGAGAGAGACTGACCCTGCAGAGACACAGCAACAGTGGAGAGAGACTGACCCTGCAGAGACACAGCAACAGTGGAGAGAGACTGACCCTGCAGAGACACAGCAGCAGTGGAGAGAGACTGACCCTGCAGAGACACAGCAGCAGTGGAGAGAGACTGACCCTACAGAGAGACAGCAGCAGTGGAGAGAGACTGACCCTACAGAGACACAGCAGCAGTGGAGAGAGACTGACCCTGCAGAGACACAGCAGCAGTGGAGAGAGACTGACCCTACAGAGAGACAGCAGCAGTGGAGAGAGACTGACCCTGCAGAGACACAGCAGCAGTGGAGAGAGACTGACCCTGCAGAGACACAGCAGCAGTGGAGAGAGACTGACCCTGCAGAGACACAGCAGCAGTGGAGAGAGACTGACCCTGCAGAGACACAGCAGCAGTGGAGAGAGACTGACCCTACAGAGAGACAGCAGCAGTGGAGAGAGACTGACCCTGCAGAGACACAGCAGCAGTGGAGAGAGACTGACCCTGCAGAGACACAGCAGCAGTGGAGAGAGACTGACCCTGCAGAGACACAGCAGCAGTGGAGAGAGACTGACCCTGCAGAGACACAGCAGCAGTGGAGAGAGACTGACCCTGCAGAGACACAGCAGCAGTGGAGAGAGACTGACCCTGCAGAGACACAGCAACAGTGGAGAGAGACTGACTCTGCAGACACAGCAGCAGTGGAGAGAGCGTGACTCACACTATAGCCGATACAATTGAAGCCGGCATGGCACACGAGGGAGTGGGTGGCCAGCACCACACTGCATCAGGTACCCGTCAATGGCTGAGTCGACCTAGGGGAGGCCCAACACCGGATCAGATACAGTATTCTTCCGATGTTGGCTGAGTGGGAATTTAACTCGGGTCGCTAGGTTCATAGCGCAGCATGCTAACCACTGCACCACTGCTCCCCTGATGCAAGGGTGACACGGTGGTTAGTATATGTTAAATTCCTTCGCCTGGTATACAGGAGGTCGTAGGTTCAGTCTCGACCACGACGACTGCTGTATATTTGGAGTTTGCATGTTTCTGCTAAGGGGACAGGACAACTTCACCACATCAAAGGGACGATGGACGGGGCCATGTACCGTCAAATCTTGGGTGAGAACCTCCTCCTTCCCTCAGCCAGGGCATTGAAAATGGGTCGTGGATGGGTATTCCAGCAAGACAATGACCCAAAACACACGGCCAAGGCAACAAAGGAGTGGCTCAAGAAGAAGCACATTAAGGTCCTTAATAGGAAAGGGAGGGCATGACCGTGGCCGAGATGACCCAAAGCTTTGTGTGGAGTGACAGACCAGGTAGCTTCCACACAGCAGCGTAATGCAGAGGTCGCAAACGGGTTTTGATTCCTTACCCGTACCCGTACCCGGCCGCACCAGGGTTGCAAACGGGTACCCGTACCCGGCCGGGTACGGGTACCCGTTCCCTACCCGTTCCCTACCCGAAATGAGTGACAAACGGTGACTCACCAGTGACTCACGGCCTACCCGTACCCGGCCGCACCAGGGTCGCAAACTGGTACCCGTACCTGGCCGGGTACGGGTACGGGTAGCCGGGTATCGAGTAGGGTATCGGGTACCTGGTTGCGACCTCTGGTGTAATGCAGCCAATGAAAAGATGCCTCTCGACCGATTTGGAGTGAGACATCCGCTGCCAAAACACCATTGGTCAAAAGCACACTGCCCCAGGGTACTGACACGTATCCATGTTCTATCACCTGCCCCCATGAATTAGTGAGGCATTTGAGGGGGTGGAGCGTTTGATGACACAACATACCCAGGCAGGTGCTTAGTTTTGATGGTCCCCATCTCTTAGTGGGCATGCTCCAGGTTCAAAGGGTGGGCAGCAATCAACAGACCATCGGCGTACAACGTGGTCGACCGCACCAAGGGCATCGATCAGCCCACTCATCGTATCTGCTGTGCCAGATGTAAATTCCACTGGTACAGCCACGGAAGTGGACAAAGAAGATGATATTTACACCATTGGAACCTCATTTGGCAGTAAAAAATATAATTGGTTTTTTACCCTTCTATCTGGCAACAAAACCGACACTTTTTTTTACAAGGAGTCATGTTTGCATAGACCACAATACCTGCAGTCATAATGCAAACCCCCCCCTAGGTGCGTGACGTCATTTATGGACGGCCCCCAATCCAACGCGCGTCCACATTGATCAGTTCGTTCAGCGCGCGTCCACATTGGTTAGTTCATTTAGAGCACGTCCATGTTGATTAGTTCATTCAGCGCGCATCCACGTTGGTGAGTTCATTCAGCACACGCCCATGTTGATTAGTTCATTCAGCACACGTCCATGTTGATTAGTTCATTCAGCGCACGTCCATGTTGATTAGTTCATTCAGCACACGTCCACGTTGGTGAGTTCACCCACGTGACACCCCCCGCGGACAGAGGGAAGAGGGGTTAGCCCACGTGACACCCCCCCTCCCCAGGACACAGCCCCCACCTCCCCGCGCGAGGCGGGGGACCCCACGTGACCCCCTCCGACGCCAGAGAAAACGCGGGAAAAGCGAACCGGGCGGGGTCGCGACGACGTCACTTCCGCTGTACGCGAAGCAAACACTGAGGGGATGACGCGCTGCTACTGCTGCTGCTTCCACCTTCATCGCGCCTCGCAGTAACGGAGGGGGGAGTCCGCGCACATCCCTCACCCCCCCGCCCCCCTCACCTCGTACGCTCCTACCCCCCCCACCACCTCCCTCGTTTCGCGCCGTAGAGTGGGGCTCTCGCTTCCCAACCCCCTCGCGGCTGTCCCTCTCCCCCATCGCGCTGCCTCCTCTCCCCAATCGCGCTCGCCCCTCTTCTCACCTCGCGCGCGCCTCGTGAAGCGGAGGAGGAGGAGGGGGGTTGGGTCTCCCTCAACACCACCAACAACCCAAGTCTCGCGAGAGGCGGGGCCTGGGTGCCCGCCCCTCCCCTCACCGCAGCCTCCTCCCCCTTCCCGTCTCGAGCATGCCGCCAGTGAAGCTGCGTCACGTGGTGTCGTGCAGCAGTGAGGATCCGGTGAGTGCGGGTCACGTGGTACAGCCTCGCACACATCCCTCCCACCCCACTCACCAGGTTTCGTGTGCGCGGGCCGCCATCTTACCTGGGGAAGATTTCGCGTGCGCCCGTGTGGGACGGCCATCTTGCTTAGGGAAGATTTACCGTGCGCCCGTGTATGGGCGGCCATCTTGCCTAGGGAAGATTTCGCGTGCACTCGTGTGGGCGGCCATCTTACCTGGGGAAGATTTTGCGTGCGCCCGTGTGTGGGCGGCCATTTTGCCTAGGGAAGATTTCGCGTGTGCCCGTGTGCGGGACGGCCATCTTGCCTGGGGAGATTCCGCGTGTGCCCGTGTGTGTGGGCGGCCATCTTACCTGGGGAAGATTTCGCGTGTGCCCGTGTGCGGGACGGCCATCTTGCCTAGGGAAGATTTCGCGTGTGCCCGTGTGTGTGGGCGGCCATCTTACCTGGGGCAGATTTCGCGTGCGCCCGTGTGCGGGACGGCCATCTTGCCTGGGGGAGATTTCGCGTGCGCCCGTGTGTGTGGGACGGCCATCTTACCTGGGGAGGCGTCGCGTGAGCGGGGCGGCCATCTTACCTGGGGAGGCGTCGCGTGAGCGGGGCGGCCATCTTACCTGGGGAGGCGTCGCGTGAGCGGGGCGGCCATCTTACCTGGGGAGACACTGTTTCGATATCGACCTCGATCTGCTGGAGCTCATCAGCAGTTTCCCCGTGGAACATCTCTCGTGCTGCTGCTGCTGCGAGATTCCCCTATTGACGCGAGGGATTTGGCAGCTGTGCACAATTACAACCCCTGAATCAGAATAATGATACTCCAGGATGAATCCGATGAGCTATAAAGCTCTTTTCTACAGATGGTTTAGTAGGGACGGGTAAGAACGTAGTTCAGGTTCATTTATTAGGTATAGCCCTGTGAGCCATTCGGCTCTTGAATCGGGTGCAACCGCAACAAACAAAAAACAAAAACATGAACAAAAAACATCTTAAAGTGAATATGTGACTAAGTGCAAACAGAAAATCCAAGAAAAGACAGCAAAACATTGCAGAAAAAACACCATACACCAACAAGCAAAACAAACACGACAGTAGCGCAAAGTACAAGGCAAACAAGTCACCTAAACCATACAACTAGAATCTTCTTGGTTCTTTCGGTAAAGTCACGTACAAGGGAAGTAATAAAATAATAAAAAATAAAACATAATTATTATGTTTAAAACATAATTATTATGTTTTATTTCTATTATTTTATTACTAAATAATAAAAATAAAACATAATTATTATGTTTTATTTCTATTATTTTATTACTTCCCTTCTACGTGACTTTACCGAGAGAACCAAGAAGATGAATCCATGCAGTCACGAAAGCTTTCAATCGAAACATACAACTAGAACAAAACCATCCCCATTCTATCAGGCGGCGAAACCCACTGAGCTAATAACTTGTTTTTAAGAAGCAACCTGGCGCATGATGAGAGCTCAACAAAGCGGCTCATCATTTGGACATTTATGGCAGCAACATCCTATTTTGCAATTGTATTTTCTCTCCCCCTCTCTTACCTATATAGCGTCTTGTTACAGCAGCCCTTTTGCCCACTTCAGCAATTGTTTCTTGCTGTGGTTGTCCCACCTGATGACGGGCGCTTGTGTTGCGCCCGAAACGTCGAGATTTAATTTAGTTATTTCTATTTTAATTTTGTAATTTTATTTTACCGAAAGAACCAAAGAGTATGGATCCCTGCAGTCACGAAAGCTTCAAATCTAGGAAGATAATATTAGTGATAGGTTTTTACCCTTTCAACTGGTACAAAAACTGACGGTTTCTTTTTTTTGCATTTTGACTGCTTGTGTTGTGGTTATTGCAAACTTGATGCCTTGTATAAAGGTGTCAGTTTTTGTACCAGTTGAAAGGGTAAAACCTATCACCAGAGGTGTGGACTCGAGTCATGTGACTTGGACTCGAGTCAGACTCGAGTCATGAATTTGATGACTTGCGACTCGACTTGGACTTGCATAACAATGACTTTGTCCCACCTCTGCCTATCACTATATTTTGCATCTGGTAAAAGAGGTCTCGTAGTGTAAATGCTTCACCCCGAGCTCTCAATACTCTGAGAGTGCGCTGTCTTTGAGTTGTACGCCTTTTGGCGTCATCTGGTCCAACACCAATGGAGACTAGGCTCTAAGAAAAGCTGTCTCGGGTGTGGACCAATCAACTTCAAGAACAGTGCATATCATTATCATCATCAGAGTTGTTTCTTTTTGTTTGCATTTTGACTGCTTGTGTGGCTCTTGCAAACATGATGCCTTGTATAAAGGTGTCCGTTTTTGTACCAGTTGAAAGGGTGAAAACCTATCACTATATTTTGCTACTGGTAAAGGAGGTCTCATAAGATAATATTACTTTACTGCCATAAATGTTTCTAAATGTGGAGGGGAAAAACCGGAGGACCCGGAGAAAACATCCACACGATCACGGGGAGAGAGAGAGACACGCAAACTCTAAATATACAGCAAGCGTCTGGTCGTGGCATCCTTTAATAAATAAACTATATAACTTCTAATTGGATAATACATCCCAAAGTTTCGGAAAGGCAATAAAACAGCACAAAAAAACTGGTGCAGACAACACCAAGACGAACATACAAGCCCCTCAATCAAATTGTACACACTATGGCCTTAATTAATTTGCCATCTATATTACACTGGTCAACACACTTTTTCTGGCATAAGGTTTAAGGTAATTTTGGGGTGCTGATTCCAAATCTGGCATCAGTTTTTGTCTATCACATCAGGTTTTTGAGATATCAAATATTGCATTTTCAATAAAAACTGCAGAAGAAAAATATTAAATAAATGTGGATATCTACATAAAATAATATTATAAACACACTATCCTAAAAATACAGCACCATATTGTAACACTAAAGCAGTCACTGACTCGCAACAACTTGCAATCATAAGTGACAGAGTTAATTTCGGGTAAAATCAATGAAAATGGGGTATGCCGATAGCATAAAAATGAGATGTGATAGAGAAAATCTGAGATCAGATTTGGAATCAGCACCTTGAAATTAGTCTAAAACAGCTGCAAAAGTCCAGGCCAGAAAAACATGTTTTTGTTGACCAGTGTTCGCGAACTGGAATATACATTCGCCAATACACAAAACGCGAAACTGGTGACTGAAAAACATGATGTGATTCCCATCACCACCTTGGTGTGTTAACATTCCTTCTCTTTGGTTCTTTCGGTAAAGTCACGTATGTATCAAATAAAATAAAATACGACGTTTCGGGCGCAACACAAGCGTCCATCATCAGGTTGGTAGCAAGTGTCAATATCTAATTGCTTATGCCTCAAAAGTACAGAAAGTGGCTATTGTTCCCCACAAACTTTGCTTTTGTGACCAGGACACAAAAGCAAGTACAGTAGTTGCAATATCTTCTTAGTTCTTTCGGTAAAGTCGCATAGAAGGGAAATAATAAAATAATAAAAATAAAACATAATACAGTATATAATTGTATTATGTTTTCTTTTTATTATTTTATTATTTCCCTTCTACGTGACTTTACCGAAAGAACCAAGAAGATGAATCCCTGCAGTCACAAAAGCTTTAAAGCGAAATTTAGTTGCAATATATTTACAACGGTGTGCAGAGTTTGATTGATTTTGATTTGCGTGGCTCTGCTATCCACTATAGTGGGCCAAGTCTTCTGTACGGGAGCAGGAAAATGTTATTATCACAGCGCACACGCATCGAGCGTTAGTCTTCGTTCTAAATCGAAATAGTAACAATCGAAATCGTCAGTTGTGCTTCACTTCAAAGTGTTTATCTTTGGTTATAGTTGTGGTGATTGTCATGGTGGTAGTGGTGGTGGTGATAGTGGCTGTAGTGGTGGTGGTTATAGTAGTGGTTATAGTGGTAGTTCTATTGGTAGTGGTTGTAGTGTTGGTTAAAGTGGTTATAGTTGTGGTGATTGTCATGGTGGTAGTGGTGGTGACAGTGGCTGTAGTGGTGGTGGTTATAGTAGTGGTTATCGTGGTAGTTCTATTGGTAGTGGTTGTAGTGTTGGTTGAAGTGGTTATAGTTGTGGTGATTGTCATGGTGGTAGTGGTGGTGGTGGTGATAGTGGCTGTAGTGGTGGTGGTTATAGTAGTTGTTATCGTGGTGGTTCTATTGGTAGTGGTTGTAGTGTTGGTTAAAGTGGTTATAGTTGTGGTGCTTATAGTGGTGGTGGTTACGGTGGTGGTTCTATTTGTGGTGCTTGTGGTGATGGGTGTTGTGGTGATAGTGGCTGTAGTGGTGGTTATGGTGGTTGTTGTGATGATGGTGGTGGTTCTATTGGTCGTGGTTGTAGTGATGGTGGTGGTGAAAGTGGTTATAGTTGTGGTGATTGTAGTGGTGCTGATGGTGGTTGTTGTGGTGATTCTATTTATGGTGGTGGTTTTGGTGATGGTGGTTCAATTTGTGGTGGTTGTTGTGATTGTGGATGTTGTGGTGGTGGGGGTTGTGATGATGGTAGGTGTTGTGATGGTGGTGGTGGGTGTTGTGATGGTGGTGGTGAGTGTTGTGATGGTTGTTATGGTGTTGGTGGTTCTATTTGTGGTGGTTGTAACGGTGGTGGATGTGGCCGTGGTGGTTATGGTGGGTGTTGTGATGGTGGTGGTGAGTGTTGTGATGGTTGTTATGGTGTTGGTGGTTCTATTTGTGGTGGTTGTAGTGGTGGTGGATGTGGTCGTGGTGGTTATGGTGGGTGTTGTGGTTACCCCCCCAGTTGCACCGTGTGGACAATCTTCTCAGCGGCGATGCTCACCGCAAGTGGCGCTGCCTCCCCGGGGAGAAGGAGGCTTCCTTTATCCTACAGGTGACACCCACAGCAACATCACCACCATCACTACCATCACCACCATCGCAGCCATCACCATCACAGCCATCACTACCATCACAGCCATCACCATCACAGCCATCACCATCACAGCCATCACTACCATCACAGCCACCACCATCACAGCCATCACCATCACAGCCATCACCATCACAGCCATCACCATCACAGCCATCACCATCACAGCCATCACCATCACAGCCATCACCATCACAGCCATCACCATCACAGCCATCACAGCCATCACCATCACAGCCATCACCATCACAGCCATCACAGCCATCACCATCACAGCCATCACAGCCATCACCATCACTACCATCACAGCCATCACCACCATCACAACCATCACCATCACTACCATCACAGCCATCACCATCACAGCCATCGCCATCACTACCATCACAGCCATCACCATCACTACCATCACTACCATCACCATCACCACCATCACCGCCATCACCGCCATCACCATCATCACCACCATCACCATCACAGCCATCACCATCACCACCATCACAGCCATCACCATCACTACCATCACAGCCATCACCATCACTACCATCACAGCCATCACCATCACCACCATCACTACCATCACCATCACAGCCATTACCATCACTACCATCACCATCACTACCATCACCATCACTACCATCTCAGCCATCACCATCACAACCATCACCATCACCACTACCATCACCATCACAGCCATCACCATCACTACCATCACAGCCATCGCAGTTATCACCACCGCCGCTGCCATCACTACCGTCACCACCACCGTCACCACCACCGCCACCACCACCGCTGCAATCAGCATCACCACCATCACCACCATCACCACCATCACCACCATCACAACTATCACCCCCATGGCACACAAGGGAGGGGGTGGGTGGTCAGCACCACGCCCGGCCGCCTTTGTCCCGCGAGTGATGTTTATTACACACCGCACCAGGTACTCATTCGAGGCTGAGTCGACCTAGAGGAGAGGAGGGCCAGAACCGGTTAAGATAATCGTCAGTGGTGTTGGTTTGAGCGGGAATCGAACTCGGGTCGTCGGGTTCGTAGCGCAGCGCGTTAATCGCTACACTACCGCTCCCCACCATCACCACCATCACTGCCGCCATCACCGCCATCACCACCATCACTGCCGCCATCACCGCCATCACCACCACCATTGCCAACATCACCAACCATCACCATCACTACCACCGTCATCATCCTAATCACCACCATCACCACCATCACTACCGCCATCACCGCCATCACCGCCATCACCACCATTGCCAACATCACCAACCATCACCAACCATCACCATCACTACCACCGTCATCATCCTAATCACCACCATCATCACCATCATCACCATCATCACCATCACTACCATCACTGCCGCCATCACCGCCATCACCGCCATCACCATTGCCAACATCACCAACCATCACCATCACTACCACCATCATCACCGCCATCACCGCCATCACCGCCATCACCGCCATCACCGCCATCACCGCCATCACCAACCATCACCATCACTACCACCGTCATCATCCTAATCATCACCATCATCACCACCTGCGCCGCCCGATAGGGAGAGTCTGTGTCCCCGTTGGGGGAATGTGGAATTTCCTCATCTGGCTCATCGCGGAGTTAGGGAAGCAGAGATGAGCGGAGCCCGGCTCTCATCCCGGCCTGGAATTGCTGAATTTACCATTAATTACGACTTTTTAAATCCTTTATATTAAGTTCACTTGCTTGCTTAGGACCGTGCAAATCTTTCGGTCGTTTTTTAACCCACTTCCCGTGATCCAATCGAGCTGACATTTTCCACACAGACTCAATTGCTTAATGGTGCAATGCAATCATCTGACCCATAGGTGGCAGCCATCTCAAGCCAGAGGACGAGAGGACTCTAGCCGCCACGCATATAAAGGATTTATAGTGAAAAACTTTGTTTTTACGGGTTAATTTGTTTTTATTTTTACCAGTGTATAAGGTCCCACTGAGTTATGTAGGTCTTTTTCAGAAGCAAACCAGATATCACAAATGATAGATCAACGAAGTGGCTGATATCATCATCGTCATTAACTGGATATTTATAGTAGCGGACAAATAGCATAAACGTGTGACGTTGATTCTAAATATGGAGGGAAAAACTGGAGGACCCGTAGAAAAATCCACACGACAACGGGGAGAGAGAGCGAGAGAGAAACAAACTCCAAATATACAGCAGCAGGCATCAGGGTTGGGATTGAACCCACGACCTCCTGTATACCAGACGAGGTAGTTAACATCTCCTAGCCACCGTGATGAGAGACACGCAAGCTCCAAATATACAGCAGCAGGCATCAGGGTTGGGATTGAACCCACGACCTCCTGTACACCAGACGAGGTAGTTAACATCTCCTAGCCACCGTGGTGCCACTGTGGATTCTATTGGCAAACCTCGTGTCTCTGTGTGCGTCCTCGTGTGTTTCTGTCTACATATGACCCCTTGTATCTCCCATGTCTGCCCTCCTGTGTGTCTCCCTGTGTCTCCCCGTGTCCAGTTTGAGAAGGCTGAGAAAATTCTCAGCGTCGATGTTGGGAACGAGGGATCGGCCTTTGTGGAAATCCTCGTGGGCAACTCCTCCTCAAATGATTCGGACTTTCAGGTGAGTGAAAGTGAGTGAGTGTGAGTGAGTGTGAGTGAGTATGAGTGAAAGTGAGTGAAAGTGAGTGAGTGTGAGTGAAAGTGAGTGAAAGTGAGTGAGTGTGAGTGAGTGTGAGGTGGGTAAGTGTGTGAGTTAGTCATTAAGTGGGGAGCGGTAGTGTAGCAGCTCGCGCACTGCTCCGAATCCGGCATGCCAACTTTGATTCCCGCTCACTGTGATGGTGATGGCTGTGATGGTAGTGATGGTGATGGCTGTGATGGCTGTGATGGCTGTGATGGTAGTGATGGTGATGGTAGTGATGGTGATGGCTGTGATGGTGATGGCTGTGATGGTCATCACCAGTGACGATTATCTGAACCGGTCCTGGGCCTCCCCTAGGTCGCCTCGGCCACAAATGAGTACCTGGTGTGGTGTGTAAACATCGCCTCTGACTGTGTGTGTATGTGTGTGTCTCTGACTGTGTGTGTGTGTGTGTGTCTCTGACTGTGTGTGTGTGTCTCTGACTGTGTGTGTATGTGTGTGTCTCTGACTGTGTGTGTGTGTGTGTCTCTGACTGTGTGTGTGTGTGTGTGTCTCTGACTGTGTGTGTGTGTCTCTGACTGTGTGTGTGTGTGTGTGTCTCTGACTGTGTGTGTATGTGTGTGTCTCTGACTGTGTGTGTGTGTCTCTGACTGTGTGTGTGTGTGTGTGTGTCTCTGACTGTCTGTGTGTGTGTCTCTGACTGTCTGTGTGTGTGTGTGTCTCTGACTGTGTGTGTGTGTCTCTGACTGTGTGTGTGTGTGTGTGTCTCTGACTGTGTGTGTGTGTGTGTGTCTCTGACTGTGTGTGTGTGTGTGTGTGTCTCTGACTGTGTGTGTGTGTGTCTCTGACTGTCTGTGTGTGTGTGTGTCTCTGACTGTGTGTGTGTGTCTCTGACTGTGTGTGTGTGTCTCTGACTGTGTGTGTGTGTGTGTGTCTCTGACTGTCTGTGTGTGTGTGTCTCTGACTGTCTGTGTGTGTGTGTGTCTCTGACTGTGTGTGTGTGTCTCTGACTGTGTGTGTGTGTCTCTGACTGTGTGTGTGTGTGTGTCTCTGACTGTGTGTGTGTGTGTCTCTGACTGTATGTGTGTGTCTCTGACTGTGTGTGTGTGTGTCTCTGACTGTGTGTGTGTGTGTCTCTGACTGTCTGTGTGTGTGTGTCTCTGACTGTGTGTGTGTGTGTGTGTGTGTCTCTGACTGTGTGTGTGTGTGTCTCTGACTGTCTGTGTGTGTGTCTGACTGTGTGTGTATGTGTGTGTCTCTGACTGTGTGTGTCTCGTCTCTGACTGTGTGTGTGTGTGTCTCTGACTGTGTGTGTGTGTGTGCGTCTCTGACTGTGTGTGTGTGTCTCTGACTGTGTGTGTGTGTCTCTGACTGTGTGTGTGTGTCTCTGACTGTGTGTGTGTGTGCGTCTCTGACTGTGTGTGTGTGTGCGTCTCTGACTGTGTGTGTGTCTCTGACTGTGTGTGTGTGTGTCCTGCCTCTGACTGTGTGTGTCTCGTCTCTGACTGTGTGTGTGTCTCGTCTCTGACTGTGTGTGTGTGTGTGTCTCTGACTGTGTGTGTGTGTCTCTGACTGTGTGTGTGTGTGTGTGTCTCTGACTGTCTGTGTGTGTGTCTCTGACTGTGTGTGTGCGCCTCTGACTGTGTGTGTCTCGTCTCTGACTGTGTGTGTGTGTCTCTGACTGTGTGTGTGTGTCTCTGACTGTGTGTGTGTGTGCGTCTCTGACTGTGTGTGTGTCTCTGACTGTGTGTGTGTGTCTCGCCTCTTACTGTGTGTGTCTCGTCTCTGACTGTGTGTGTGTGTCTCGCCTCTGACTGTGTGTGTGTGTCTCGTCTCTGACTGTGTGTGTGTGTGTCTCGTCTCTGACTGTGTGTGTGTGTCTCGTCTCTGACTGTGTGTGTGTGTGTGTCTCGTCTCTGACTGTGTGTGTGTGTCTCGTCTCTGACTGTGTGTGTGTGTGCGTCTCTGACTGTGTGTGTGTGCGTCTCTGACTGTGTGTGTGTGCGTCTCTGACTGTGTGTGTGTGTGTGCGTCTCTGACTGTGTGTGTGTGTGTGTGTGTGTCTGTCTCTGACTGTGTGTGTGTGTGTGTGTCTCATCTCTGACTGTGTGTGTGTGTGTGTGTCTCATCTCTGACTGTGTGTGTGTGTCTCTGACTGTGTGTGTGTGTGTCTCTGACTGTGTGTGTGTGTGCGTCTCTGACTGTGTGTGTGTCTGCGTCTCTGACTGTGTGTGTGTCTCGTCTTTGACTGTGTGTGTGTGCGTCTCTGACTGTGTGTGTGTGTGCGTCTCTGACTGTGTGTGTGCGTCTCTGACTGTGTGTGTGTGTGCGTCTCTGACTGTGTGTGTGTCTCTGACTGTGTGTGTGTGTGCGTCTCTGACTGTGTCTGTCTCGTTTCTGACTGTGTGTGTGTGTGTCTCTGACTGTGTGTGTGCGTCTCTGACTGTGTGTGTGCGTCTCTGACTGTGTGTGTGTGTGTGTGCGTGTCTGACTGTGTGTGTGTGTGTGTGTGTCTCTGTGTGTGTGTCTCTGACTGTGTGTGTGTGTGCGTCTCTGACTGTGTGTGCGTCATCTCTGACTGTGTGTGTGTGTGTCGTCACTGACTGACTGTGTGTGTGTGTGTCTCGTCTCTGACTGTGTGTGTGTGTGTGCGTCATCTCTGACTGTGTGTGTGTGTGCGTCATCTCTGACTGTGTGTGTGTGTGTGCGTCTCTGACTGTGTGTGTGTGTGTGCGTCATCTCTGACTGTGTGTGTGCGTCATCTCTGACTGTGTGTGTGCGTCATCTCTGACTGTGTGTGTGTGTGTGCGTCTCTGACTGTGTGTGTGTGTCTCTCATCTCTGACTGTGTGTGTGTGTGTCTCTGACTGTGTGTGTGTGTCTCTGATTGTGTGTGTGTGTCTCTGACTGTGTGTGTGTGTGTCTGACTGTGTGTGTGTGTGTCTCTGACTGTGTGTGTGTGTCTCTGACTGTGTGTGTGCGTCTCTGACTGTGTGTGTGTGTGTCTCTGACTGTGTGTGTGTGTGTCTCTGACTGTGTGTGTGTCTCTGACTGTGTGTGTGTCTCTGACTGTGTGTGTGTCTCTGACTGTGTGTGTGTGTGTCTCTGACTGTGTGTGTGTGTGTCTCTGACTGTGTGTGTGTGTCTCTGACTGTGTGGGTGTGTCTCGTCTCTGACTGTGTGTGTGCGTCTCTGACTGTGTGTGTGTGTCTCTGACTGTGTGTGTGTGTGTCTCTGACTGTGTGTGTGTGTGTCTCTGACTGTGTGTGTGTCTCGTCTCTGACTGTGCGTGTGTGTGTGTCTCTGACTGTGTGTGTGTGTGTCTCTGACTGTGTGTGTGTGTGTGTCTCTGACTGTGTGTGTGTGTGTGTGTCTCTGACTGTGTGTGTGTGTGTCTCTGACTGTGTGTGTGCGTGTGTGTGTGTCTCTGACTGTGTGTGTGCGTCTGTGTGTGTCTCTGACTGTGTGTGTGTGTGTGTGTCTCTGACTGTGTGTGTGCGTGTGTGTGTGTGTCTCTGACTGTGTGTGTGTGTGCCTCTCTGACTGACTGTGTGTGTGTGTCGTCTCTGACTGACTGTGTGTGTGTGTGTCTCTGACTGTGTGTGTGTCTCGTCTCTGACTGTGTGTGTGTGTGTGTGTCTCTGACTGTGTGTGTCTCTGACTGTGTGTGTCTCGTCTCTGACTGACTGTGTGTGTGTGTGCGTCTCTGACTGTGTGTGTGTGTGTGTCTCTGACTGTGTGTGTGTCTCGTCTCTGACTGTGTGTGTGTGTGTGTGTCTCTGACTGTGTGTGTGTGTCTCGTCTCTGACTGTGTGTGTGTGTGCGTCTCTGACTGTGTGTGTGCGTCTCTCATCTCTGACTGTGTGTGTGTGTGTGTCTCTGACTGTGTGTGTCTCATCTCTGACTGTGTGTGTGTGTGTCTCTGACTGACTGTGTGTGTCGTCTCTGACTGTGTGTGTGTGTGTGTGTCGTCTCTGACTGACTGTGTGTGTGTGTCTCTGACTGTGTGTGTGTCTCGTCTCTGACTGTGTGTGTGTGTGTGTGTCTCTGACTGTGTGTGTGTGTCTCGTCTCTGACTGTGTGTGTGTGTGCGTCTCTGACTGTGTGTGTGCGTCTCTCATCTCTGACTGTGTGTGTGTGTGTGTCTCTGACTGTGTGTGTCTCATCTCTGACTGTGTGTGTGTGTGTCTCTGACTGACTGTGTGTGTCGTCTCTGACTGTGTGTGTGTGTGTGTGTCGTCTCTGACTGACTGTGTGTGTGTGTCTCTGACTGACTGTGTGTCTCGTCTCTGACTGTGTGTGTGTATGTGTCTCTGACTGACTGTGTGTGTGTGCGTCATCTCCGCTGCATAGGCGCTGCTCTCCGCCTCGTGCTTCATGTCCCCCGCTGAGAGCCGCTCTTCGCAGCAGAGGAGCCGCGTCCGAATGTTCGGCCCCGAGTTGCTGTGCCGCTCGGCTCGCGAGCAGCGCTGGGACCGGGCGCGCGTCGTCTGCCGGCAGCCCTACAACTCGGTGAGCCCCGGGGGGGGGGGGGGGGACAAAGACAAATATCCCCTATATAGCCTTAACAGACTGTAGGGGCAAGTGCTGTTAGCGAACACCTATGAAGGCCGGAACGGCACACGAGGGGGTGGGTGGCCAGCACCACGCCCGACCGCCTTTGTCTCCTCAGTGGCGATGTTTCCACACCGCAGCAGGTACTCATTTGAGGCTGAGTCGACCTAGGGGAGTCCCGGGACCGGTTCAGATAATTGTCACTGATGTTGGCCGTGAGCGGGGATCGAACCCGTGTCGCCGGGTTCATAGCGCAGCGCGCTAACCGCTACACTACCGCTCCCCACACACGGGTGTCTACATCCACGTCCGCATCGGTTAACCCTGGGGGGCCATGGGGGGCGCTGTGATCCCTCATAACTCCACCCCTCGGAGAGGATTCCTATAAAAGGCGGGGAGCCAGAGAGCTCGGGGCCAGTGTGTGAGAAGCTTACTAGTGAAGACTGAAGACCGGCAGAATAGGCCCTGGAACTCCCCTGGCTCGCTGTCCTTGTCAGGGCCGAGCAGGGCAAGCCAGTGGCGCGGCCCCAAGAGCTCCAGGACCGGTGCTCTTGTAAGAGCCGGCCTGGTTAGCTGGGTGCCGGGATCCGTGCTTGACCAGGGCCGAATCAGACAGCCTCTCCTAGCACTCATAGCGGAGGACTGGGAGTAGATCAGTCAGGGAATAGTGCTAGGGGTGTTTCCCATTGAGTACAGGTGAAGGGGCCGTTACCCCTTCAAGTGTTGTTACCGCCTTTTGGTTAAATAAAAGAGTGTGCCTCAAATTTCGATTTAAAGCTTTCGTGACTGCAGGGATTCATCTTCTTGGTTCTTTCGGTAAAGTCACGTAGAAGGGAAGTAATAAAACAATAAAAATAAAACATAATAAAATAATTCTCACGACGTTTCGGCTACAACGCAAGCAGCCGTCCTCAGGTGAAGAATGAAACACCACCAAGCTTGGAGCGTATATTTAAGCTGGGTTGGAGGGGGGGAGGTGGGAAGAAGAGCGCCTTGACAAAATAATTTGCATATCAAGAGGAATTTAGCATATGGAAAATGCGTAGGAGGTGGGCGGGGGGGTTTCAAATTAATATTATGCCCGTGCATTATGCAGGATTAGCAGCATCAAAAGTGTGCCTCAACTACGTTGTCTGTCTCCCTGAGAACTCACTATACATGTGAAGTATGGGAAATGACGGCAGGAAACTTCTTGACGGGTAACACACTCTTTATTAAATCTTGACTTGTCACGATACAACGTGTGGTCTCTATTCTTCTGACTACGCACTTCTCTTAACTCGTGTAGACTCTATGCCTCTCGCTACACACACACTTCGCTTCGCTCGTGTAGACACTATGCCTCTGGCTACACACACTTCACTTAGCTCGTGTAGACCCTATGCCCCTGGCTACACACTCTTCACTTAGCTCGTGTAGACCCTATGTCCCTGGCTACACACTCTTCACTTAGCTCGTGTAGACCCTATGTCCCTGGCTACACACTCTGCATGCTCACACCGCATGCTCACACTGCCTGCTCACACTGCATGCTCACACTGCCTGCTCACACTGCACTACGTCTCGGGCTACACAGAGTCCCTGTCCCTATAGGACAGCGGGACTAGGTACCGCAGGCCCTATCTCTTCCTCTCCGTCTTCAGTCTTCGCTGGTTACATCTCTCCCCGTTCGCCTGTGTGCATCCCCTTATATAGTCCCGGCTCCCGGGAGACGGAGCGGATGCGGACTTCGACGTGAGCATCGCTCCTTAACTAACCAATCACGACGCGCTGTTCCTACGATCCCTTTTCCCCCAGCGCGTGTTTCCACCCACCAACCAATCACGCCGCGCTGCCACACGATCACTCCCTCTCCAGCGCGTCACCGGCACACAGCCAATCACTACGCGCTGGCACACGATCCCTATCCCAGCGCGTATCACCACTACATCACCCCCTCCCACATAGCTCGCAGCCGGCCCGGCTGCTAAACAACAACACACCACAACGTTAACACAGCAAAACCCCCCCCCCCAGTGTGCCCCGTAACGCAACAATAACACAACAACAACAACCTATGTACAATCGATAACCAACACAATAAAACTCAACAACAACACACACCACCTACATAAGAAGCTATGTACAGCCCGACGAACAACACAATAAAAGCGAATTCCAGAAAACGAACGCGCCAAGTGTCTCTGTGACTAAACGCAGTGACGAGGCGCTCCGGCTGCCTCGACTCCTCACGTGGTAGGTCACAAAAAGTAGCGCGACCTAGCGCGAGTCCGTCTGGCCGGTCCGTCGTATGGGACGGGACGCTGACGACCGTCCGGCGGCTCCGACTGCTCTAGACGGCGCGGATCGGGCCTGGAAGGACCGGCCCCGCCGCGAAGATCCGGCCGCCGGTGGTCGGCAGCTGTCAGTTCCGTGACACCTGGGAGCGGATCTGGCGGAGACATGTGAGGATCAGGCAGAGACATTTCCCCCTCCGGGTCGTCGGACACGTCACATGCTCGGCCCTCATAACACAAGGGGAGGCCATATGGAGGCGAGAACGGTTTCAGTCGGGAGGGGTGGACGTACCAACGGCGCTTTCCCCACTTTATCTGAAGGCACTGGGGGCGTGCAACCCGCACGACCTCCATGGGTCCCCGCCATGGCTTCAACAATTTAGGCGACGTAGCCAAAGGTGCCTGAGGGCAATGCAGCCAGGCCCTGTCACCTGGTTTCCAGTTGTGCACGGACACCTTTCGTGCACGCAACCGCTCGTTTGCAATTTGGCGAGCCCGCGAATTAAGACGTGCGGCTTCCCTTGCCTCCGTCAGCTTACAAATGTTAAATTTAATATGCTCTGCCAATTTCGAATTAGTTCGTGGTGCGGACAGGCCCAGCTGCGTTTCCATGGGCGGGTCAGCTTCCCGACCGTACATCAGATAGAATGGGGAAAACCCCGTTGCTGCATGGGGGGCCATTCTATACGCGGCGAGGACTCCCGGGACCTGCAGGTCCCAATCAACATGTGCCTCACACACCTGCTGGCACAGCATAGAAGTCAAAGTTCTGTGGAGTCTCTCCACCATCCCGTCCGTCTGCGGGTGGTACGGGGAGGTACGCACCTTCTTAGTGCCCAACAGGTCGCATACCTCTTGCAGCAATTTACTAGAAAAAATGTTTCCCTGGTCGGTCAGCAGGCGTTCGGGAGCCCCCTTGTCCAGGACGTAGCCCTGGACAAAGGCGTCCGTCACAGCCGCCGCCGACTGGTTGGCGAGTGGCCACGCCATAGGCCACCGGGTAAAATATTCGACCCCCACCAACAGGTACTTGTTACCCCTAGGCGTGACTGGAAAAGGCCCCAGAATATCGAGCGCAACGAGCTCGTTAGTGCGCGAGACTTGAATAGATTGCAGCGGTGGATTAGCTGCCAAGGCCGGTGGTTTTCGTCTGGCGCACTCAACACATCTCTTCAGAATATTCACCACGTCACTCCCCATCCCCGGCCAATAATAGTCACGCTGAAGCAGGGCAAGCGTTTTGTTGACTCCCAAATGCAAGAGGCGTTCGTGTGTGGCCAAGACAACTTTCCCCCTCACAGCGGAAGGCACCACAAGTGCGTGCCGCCGGGACAAACTGTCCCATCTCATCAACAGGCCTTGCTTAAGTACATAGGAGCCAGTCCGCTCCTGGGCCTCTTCGGAACCCCCCACCCTGCGACGCAATGCTAGCAGGGAGCTGTCCGCATTTGGAGACGGCCCCACTCAATCAGCGACAGCGAGAGCAGCGCGTCCTCACCCCCTGGGGTAGCGGGAACATCCCCAATCGGCGCCCCCGCGCTCGCGACCAATGCCCCCATACCATCCGCACCCGGCGGTTTACAGCGAGCCGCTCCCGACAAGCATGCACATTTGTGACAAGGCAACAATCGCGACAGTGCATCGGCATTAGTGTGTCGCAACCCCTTACGATATGTAGTCGTGAACTGATAGTCCTGAAGGACTTCCAACCACCGTGACAATTGACCCGAGGGTTGGGCGACCCTCAATGAATACTGGAGCGCCGCGTGATCCGTCCGGACCGTAAAGTGACGACCATAGAGATAGGGTCTGAATTGTTGTACAAAAAAAACAATGGCAAGCAGCTCCCGACGGGTGACGCAGTAGCGCTGCTCTGCCGGCGACAACACCCTGCTACCGTAGGCGACCACCCTTTCGACTCCCCCAACAACCTGGGATAGCACCCCCCCAATGCCCGTGTTGCTAGCATCCGTATCCAGCAAAAAGGGACTCGCAAAATCAGGATAGCGCAAGGGTGGGGCACCCACCAAGGCGTCCCGGAGGGAGCAGAACGCGGCCTCCTCCTCCGGTCCCCATCGGAACTTCACTCCTTTTGCCGTTAGAGCGTGCAAGGGTTTTGCAATGGTAGCAAAATGCTCAACGAATCGGCGATAATACGAAGCAAACCCGATGAAACTGCGCACGTCCGAAACTGACGTGGGCGTCGGCCATGAACTGACACAGTCCGTTTTTGCGGGATCGGTAGAAATTCCCGAAGAGTCGACAATGTGGCCCAAGTATCTAACGGACTTACGAAGAAGGTGGCATTTGGCCGGTTTAAACTTTAATTTAGCCGATCGCATGCGCAAGAACACCCCTCTCAATCGCTGGAGGTGTTCCTCAAACGTTCTACTGAACACAATGACATCGTCCAGGTAAATTAAGCACGTATCCCATTGCAAGCCCGATAAAACTAACTCCATAAGGCGCTGAAACGTCGCGGGAGAGGAGTGAAGTCCCATGGGTAACCGGTTAAACTGAAACAGGCCCCCTGGAGTCCGAAATACTGTCTTAGGTTTAGACTCTTCGTCGAGTGGCAACTGCCAGAATCCCGATAATAAATCAAGAGTCGAAAAATATCGCGCCCCCGACAAAGCATCGAGGGACTCGTCCATCCTGGGGAGCGGATACGCGTCAGCCACAGAGATCTTGTTCAGGCGACGGAAATTAACGCAAAATCGCAGGGACCCGTCCTGCTTTTTAACCAGCACAATAGGTGCTCCCCAAGGACTGGAAGAAGGCGAAATAATGTCAGCTTCTAGCATATCGTTGACGGCCGACTGAACATGTTCCTTCTCAGCAGGACTCAGTCGGGAAGGGGTTTTGCCTGACCGGTGCCGCATCGCCCGTTTCAATGTGGTGGCGCAACAGGTCCGTGCATCCAATGTCATACTTATGTTTACTGAATACATCGGAAAATTCTATCAGCAACTCGCGCAGCGCACCCAACTGCACCCCTGACAAATCGTCCGATTCGGCGCACAGCGAATCGACCCATTCAAGGTCCTCCTTTGGTTTGATGTTCCGCGTGGGGCTCGGATCAACCTGCGCAACCAGCCGCTCTTCCGCAGGGACCCGTGCCGCGTGAGCTAGCACGGTGCCCTGCTGAATGACGGCCGGCCACGACCCCGCGTTTAAAACCATCACAAACGGATCCTTGTCAGCCCTAACCAAAGTGTGCGCCACCGACAAATCGAGACCTCCGACAGCCCTATTAGAAGGACCCAACAGCATGCCTTGTTCCGAGGTCTCCCCTTCCCACGGTTTCCGCAACCGGAGGGGAATTAACATCTGTGAACCCGGGGGTACGTGCACGGTGTGCGTCGCCAACGCTTGTATCGTAGCGCACGCCGTCCGAATTTCAGTAGGGTTCGTCAAAAATGAAATGCGGCGACCCGATGGTAGTTCAATGCAACGCTGGTCAATGAGAATTTTAATGGGCATTTTTGCCAAAAAATCAGTGCCCAATAGACAAGGAACCGCCAAAGAGGACGAAACGAAAACGGGTCCCGACAATTTGATGTCTCCAATGCAAATGGACGCCCTAATCTGACCGATAATGCCCAACGATCCCCCATTAGCGGCGTAAAATGGCACATCCACAGGAAGCAGCGGACGACATTGGACTGGTAGGATGTTGTAAATTAGGTCCGATATAATAGTCGCCGACGCCCCCGTGTCCACTAACACCCTGACCTCGACCCCATCAATAGATCCCGTAACAACGGATGAACCCGCTGAGGCAGCCACTATTCTGTGCCCCAACTCCGACCACTCAATGTCTCCCCGGTCCCGGTCGAACCCCCCTCGCCGAACTGAATCCCCGAACCCTACTCGGCTCTCCTCCGCCGTAACGCGACGGCCCCTGTGTGTCGAGCATGCGAGCCGAGCGTGTGAGGTGCCGCGACTCGCCGGGGTAAGTAGGGATGACTTGGGGCCGTGGTCGTCGTCCAGCCGAGGTCCCATGGCGCGTTGACATGGGGCGCGGCAACCGGACGCCACGTGGCCCCGGAGGCCGCAGTTATAACACGTGATGAGGGTCGTCGGAGATCTCGGTTGCTCCAGCTTGCGGGCCGATCGCAGAGGCGAACGACCCCCCGACCTCCAGTCCCCTGGTCGTCCCGCGGTGAACGCCTCCTCTCGTGGGCTGACGACTTTGGGTTCGGCGACTACCGGGCCCGGAGCTGGGGCCACGGCAGCGTTGCAGACGACCCCCTGTTTACGTTGAAGAACCTCGTGCGCTTGTATACTTGTAGCGACCCGCAGGGAAGAAATATCGATCTCGTCGGCCGTGTTGATAGGGACCCCCAGGTCCTGCGCCAACTTGAGCAGTTGCTCCAAAACCATCGCATCTTGGCCCTCCTCGTCCATACGAGGGAACGCGGCGTCGGCGAGAGCCAGCAACGCCGTGCGATAGGCGAGCGCGGTCTCCGTGTCCGCCTTCCGCCTTGCATAAAAATGATGGCGACACGCCGAGGGAGGTCCGTAGACCTTGGCCATGAGACCCAGCGCATCCTTAAGCGTGGAGCGGTCCGACTTCCGTGCGGACATGAAGGCCGCGAGCGCGTTGTCGTCCAACATGGCAGGCAGTGCCCGCAGCGCTGTAGCGTCGGACCAGGCGGACATCTCCTGATGCGCCAAAAACCTGCGCTGAAATTGGCCCCAATCCCCGCCTTCCGCCTTGAAGGTTGACAATGTAGGCAGGCGCTGTTGAAAGATGAAGTCGTCTTCTGCCTCGTGGTTCCTTCCCGCCGCCCCGTCGGTGTGTAAAATGGCGGCCCCAGTGGCGGGTGTCTGATGGCGGTCCGCAGCGCGCGTTGATGACGTAAGCGGGCGCGCTTGGAGAACCGCCGCCACGTGGTGGTCTCCGTTCCCGCCAAAAGTCGGCGCAGATGAAATGGCGGGAATCGCCAAGTCATTTTGGCGGGAATCTGCGGGGCGACCCTGTAGAATGTCCGCCGCCGTCCCCGCTCCTCCCGATGAGCTGATTTCCGCCAGGATGGACGCGGCGGCGAGCAGCAGCTCCGCCAGATGGGAGTGTGCCTCACGGAGCACGGCATCGGTCCCCAGTCGCTCGCCCAGCGCCGTCGGCGGATCTTGCAGCGTAGGCAATTCTTCGTCGTCACCCCCCGATGCCAGCTGGCCCGAGTCGTCAAGGTTATCCCCGCGGTCAATCCCGTGGGTCCGATGAGTCCTCCTTGTATCCATGCTTGGAAGACTGTTTCACTTCTGACGCCAGTTGAAGTATGGGAAATGACGGCAGGAAACTTCTTGACGGGTAACACACTCTTTATTAAATCTTGACTTGTCACGATACAACGTGTGGTCTCTCTTCTTCCGACTACGGTCTCGACACAACGTGTGGTCTCTATTCTTCTGACTACGCACTTCTCTTAACTCGTGTAGACTCTATGCCTCTCGCTACACACACACTTCGCTTCGCTCGTGTAGACACTATGCCTCTGGCTACACACACTTCACTTAGCTCGTGTAGACCCTATGCCCCTGGCTACACACTCTTCACTTAGCTCGTGTAGACCCTATGTCCCTGGCTACACACTCTTCACTTAGCTCGTGTAGACCCTATGTCCCTGGCTACACACTCTTCACTTAGCTCGTGTAGACCCTATGTCCCTGGCTACACACTCTTCACTTAGCTCGTGTAGACCCTATGTCCCTGGCTACACACTCTGCATGCTCACACCGCATGCTCACACTGCCTGCTCACACTGCACTACGTCTCGGGCTACACAGAGTCCCTGTCCCTATAGGACAGCGGGACTAGGTACCGCAGGCCCTATCTCTTCCTCTCCGTCTTCAGTCTTCGCTGGTTACATCTCTCCCCGTTCGCCTGTGTGCATCCCCTTATATAGTCCCGGCTCCCGGGAGACGGAGCGGATGCGGACTTCGACGTGAGCATCGCTCCTTAACTAACCAATCACGACGCGCTGTTCCTACGATCCCTTTTCCCCCAGCGCGTGTTTCCACCCACCAACCAATCACGCCGCGCTGCCACACGATCACTCCCTCTCCAGCGCGTCACCGGCACACAGCCAATCACTACGCGCTGGCACACGATCCCTATCCCAGCGCGTATCACCACTACACATGTAAGTGTAATGAGAGCTCACGTGGTGATTGGCTCTGCCGGTTCTGATTTACAGCCAATGGGGGGGAGAGCCTGGGAGCATGGCCCTGGCGTGATCGAGGGATGTCAGCTAGGGTGATTGGTTCTGCTGGTCTTGGCCTCAGCCAATGGGAAGACAAGTCAGGGGCGTGGTCCCGGGAGTTGATGGAGGAATCTGGAACATTCAGCGCAGGTTGTTGAGGATTGGCTGGAGCGTACCACGTGACCCAGGCGTTAAATAAGGGAAGAGCCGAGGGACACGTGGTCAGACAAGGAACGAAGAGAGAGAGGGGCCACGCGCGAGCGGGGCTCCGAGTGCCACGTGGCGGTGGGTCTCTTGCGATCTGTCTGCCCACTTCCCGTTGCCTGCCAGCAACGGGGGGAGTGCTTGTGAACTGGAATAAGTAAATAAAAGGACCGATTCCACAAGCCGTCTCCAAGTGTATTATTACACAAGAAAACGCGCAAAAGACGTCCGCAATACCCAGTAGACTAATTCTAGATTTGAAGCTTTCGTGACTGCAAGGATTCATACTCTTAGGTTTTTTCGGTAAAGTCACGTAGGTAAAAAATTAAATTTAAATTAATAATAATAATAAAATAAAATAATAAATAAACTTGATACAGCAATCGTGCTGTGACTGGTTCCACCTGAAGACGGAGACTTGTGTTGCCTCCGAAACGTCGTGATTTATTATTTTATTTTATTATTATTTTTATTAATTTTATTTTTTACCTACGTGACTTTACTGAAAAAAACCTAAGAGTATAGCTCAGTGAGGCCTAGTAATATGGAAAAAAATGGTTTAGTTTAAATAGTTTTAGATGAAATTCATCTTGATTTGAAGCTTTCGTGACTGCAAGGATTCATACTCTTTGGTTTTTTCGGTAAAGTCACGTAGGTAAAAAAATTAAATTAATAAAAGTAAAATGAAACAAATAAAAAAAATTCACGACGTTTCGGAGGCAACACAAGCTTCCGTCTTCAGGTGGAACCGTCACAGCCACGACAGCTGTATCAAGTGTGACGGTTCCCAGTAGACTCTCGATTATCCGTGCCGACGACCTTCACTGCGGTTGTGTGTGCAATTGTGTGTCATCGGCACGCTGATGGGAACTTGATGGTGGTCGTGCGATGAGATGGTATACCTCTAGATTTGAAGCTTTCGTGACTGCAAGGATTCATATTCTTAGGTTTTTTCGGTAAAGTCACTTGATACAGCTATCGTGCTGCGACGGTTCCACCTGAAGACGGAAGCTTGTGTTGCCTCCGAAACGTCGTGATTTTTATTTTACTTTTATTTATTTTAATTTTTTACCTACGTGACTTTACCGGAAAAAACCCTAAGAATAAGATGGTATGCCTGTCAACCCGTACGATTTACCCATATTCTTGTACAGGGAAATTGAGTTTTGAGGTCCAATAGGGCTATTGGTGGAGCCAGTGGGGGGGTTGGGGTGTCACGTGCCCCCCCAATGATCCGATCGAAATCTCTCATCTCGATCGGATCATTGCGGTTTATTAGTAATAAATCGGCATTTTGCGACCCCCACTGCCACTGTGTAGCATATTATTACGTGCCAGGGACTCTACGAGATGATAGGACAATAGTCTGAGTCCATAATTGGCAATAAGTAACGGCAAAGAAGTTAAGTGACTCACAGAATTGTGCGCAGTTGCCCATGAGAACCACCACCTATACTCATCTTCTTGGTTCTTTCGGTAAAGTCACGTAGAAGGGAAATAATAAAATAATAAAAATAAAACATAAAATAATTCTCACGACGTTTCGGCCACAACGCAAGCAGCCGTCCTCAGGTGGAGAACAGGTCTGTCGGAAAGACAGCGTCTGAATGAAACACCACCAGGCTTGGCAGCGTACATTTAAGCTGGGTTAGAGGGGGAAGGGCGCCTTGACAAAGAAATGTGCATATCAAGAGGAATTTAGCATATTTATGGGAAATGCAGATATGGGGTAGCTAATGTTAATGTAAGGGGAGTTGTTGCTAGAGGTGATGGTAGTTTCGATATAAAGCTTTCGTGACTGCAGGGATTCATCTTCTTGGTTCTTTCGGTAAAGTCACGTAGAAGGGAAATAATAAAATAATACAAATAAAACATAACAAAGTAATTCTCACGACGTTTCGGCCACAACGCAAGCAGCCGTCCTCAGGTGGAGAACAGGTCTGTCGAGAAGACAGTTGTGTGTGCGATTGTGTGTCATTCAGACTCTGTCTTCTCGACAGACCTGTTCTTCACCTGAGGACGGCTGCTTGCGTTGTGGCCGAAACGTCGTGAGAATTGTATTTTATTATGTTTAATTGTATTATTTTATTATTTTCCTTCTACGTAACTTTACCGAAAGAACCAAGAAGATGAATCCTTGCAGTCACGAAATCCTTAAATGGAAACACCACCTATACTCTTAGGTTTTTCGGTAAAGTCACGTGGGTAGAAAATAAAATAAAAATTAATCAAATAATAGAAATAAAATAATTGTATTTTATTTTAATTATTTTATTTCTGATAATTGTTTTTTTACCCTTCTATCTGGCAACAAAACTGACACCTTTTTTTACAAGGAGTCATGTTTGCATTGACCACAATACCTGCAGCCATAATGCAAAAAAAAACATAACTCTAATAATGTATGCACTGTCCTTGAAGTTGATTGGTCCACACCCGAGACAGCTTTCTTTAGAGCCTAGTCTCACATGGGTTGGACCAGATGACGCCAAAAGGCACACAATTCAAAGACAATGCACCATCAGAGTATGAGAGCTCGGGGTAAGCATTTACACCATTGGAACCTCATTTGGCAGTAAATAATGATAAAAAAAAATGTACGCTTCTATCTGGCAACAAAACTGGCACCTTTGTTTTTTTTACAAGGAGTATTATTACTTTTAAATTAAAATTAATATTAAAATTAATAAAAGAAATAATAGAAATAAAATTATTTTATTTTAATTATTTTATTTCTATTATTACTTTTATAAATTTTAATTTTATTTTTTACCTACGTGACTTTACCAAAAAACCTAAGAGTATGAATCCTTGCAGTCACGAAAGCTTCAAATCTAGAACCACCACCTAGCTGCGAAAATTGTGTTCTGCCCTTGGCGAGGGAGATGTCTGCTCCCACCCTGGCTGCGCACGGTTTACACTGCTGGTGAATGACCCCGTGTCTGTGTCTCCGTGTCCCCGTGTCTGTGTCTCCATTTCCTTGTGTCTGAATATCTGCATGTCTGTGTCTCCGTGTCCCCGTGTCTGTGTCTACATGTCCCCGTGTCCTTGTGTCTGAATATCTGCATGTCTCTGTCTCCGTATCCCCGTGTCTGTGTCTCCATGTCCCTGTGTCCTTGTTTCTGAATATCTGCATGTCCTTGTCTCCGTGTGTCTGTGTCTTCGTGTCTGTGTCTCCATGTCTCCGTGTCCTTGTGTCTGAATATCTGCATGTCTGTGTCTCCGTGTCCCCGTGTCTGTGTCTCCATGTCCCCGTGTCCTTGTTTCTGAATATCTGCATGTCCTTGTCTCCGTGTGTCTGTGTCTTCGTGTCTGTGTCTCCATGTCTCCGTGTCCTTGTGTCTGAATATCTGCATGTCTGTGTCTCCGTGTCCCCGTGTCTGTGTCTCCGTGTCTGTGTCTCCGTGTCCTTGTGTCTGAATATCTGCATGTCTGTGTCTCCGTGTCCCCGTGTCTGTGTCTCCGTGTCCCCGTGTCTGTGTCTCCGTGTCCCCGTGTCTGTGTCTCCGTGTCCCCGTGTCCTTGTGTCTGAATATCTGCATGTCTCTGTCTCCGTATCCCCGTGTCTGTGTCTCCATGTCTCCGTGTCCTTGTGTCTGAATATCTGCATGTCTGTGTCTCCGTGTCCCCGTGTCTGTGTCTCCGTGTCCCCGTGTCCTTGTGTCTGAATATCTGCATGTTTGTGTCTCCGTGTCCCCGTGTCTGTGTCTCCGTGTCCTTGTGTCTGAATATCTGCATGTCTGTGTCTCCGTGTCCCCGTGTCTGTGTCTCCGTGTCCTTGTGTCTGAATATCTGCATGTCTGTGTCTCCGTGTCACCGTGTCTGTGTCTCTGTGTCCCCGTGTCCTTGTGTCTGAATATCTGCATGTCTGTGTCCCCGTGTCTGTGTCTCCATGTCCCCGTGTCCTTGTGTCTGAATATCTGCATGTCTGTGTCTCCGTGTCTCCGTCTCCGTGTCCCCCCCGCCCCCATCTCCACGTCAGTCCCTGGCGTATGGCCTCGCGTTCATCCGCTTCAACTCGGTCCCTGAGGATTCCTCCACAGACGACGCTCCGCAAGCCAAGCAGGTGCAGCCCGGCGCCTCTCCCGTGAACACCCATCTCCCCTCGGTGACCCCCATCCCTTCGGTGACACCCATCCCCTCACCTGGTATACAGGAGGTCGTGGGTTTGACCCTGACCCTGACTACCCGGTGACCAGGAGATGTTAACTACCTCACCTGGTACACAGGAGGTCGTGGGTTTGATTCCGAACCTGATGCCACGGTGGCTATGAGATGTTAACTACCTCACCTGGTACACAGGAGGTTGTGGGTTTGACCCCGACCCTGACTACCCGGTGACTAGGAGATGTTAACTACCTTGCTTGGTTTACAGGAGTGTGTGGGTTCGATCCCAGACCCTGACACCTGCTGCTGTATATAGTTTGCATCTTGCTTGCTCTCTTTCTTGCCCCGTGATGGCCGGGTGCTTTTTTTTCTCTGGGTCCTCCGTTTTTTTAAATCCTTTATTTTAAGTTCACTTGCTTGCTTGCTTGCGCGCTTACGACCGTGCAAATCTTTCGGTCGTTTTTTAACCCACTTCCCGTGATCCAATCGAGCTGCCATTTTGCACACAGACTCGTTGTGCGTGACAATTAATTTTCGTGAAATTTTTTTTCCAAAGTTTTACACTTTTTAGGAAAAAAAATAAATTAGATTTAATTACCAATTGCTTAATGGTGGCAGGCAATCATCTGACCCATAGGTGGCAGCCATCTCAAGCCAGAGGACGAGAGGACTCTAGCCGCCACGCATATAAAGGATTTATAGTGAAAATCTTTGTTTTTACGGGTTCATTTTTTTCCCCTCCACATTTAGAATCAACGTGCATTGAAATTTTTAAAGATTCATATTCTTAGGTTTTTTCGGTAAAGTCACGTAGGTAAAACATCAAAATTAATGAAAATAAAATAAAATAAAACAAAAATCACGACGTTTCGGAGGCAACACAAGTCTCCGTCATCAGGTGGGACCGTCACAGCCGGATTAGCTGCATCAAGTGAGGCAATGATTCAAGATGTAATCCCTTATAAGCAAGTTGAAGGGGGGAGGAGGGGGGGCTCATCAGAATGTGGTAGCCAATGAATGGAACGTATCGGGAGGGAGGGGGGGGGGCGGGGCTCAAAGACAGCACGGAGTGCTAAGTACAACGTATTGGGAGGGGGAGGGGGGGGGGGCCAAAAAAAATGTGGACGACGGCTTGGAAGCGGTTGCTGCTGCACACGCCAACACATTGGAACGAGAGGGGGAGGGGAGGCCTGATACACATGATAGACAAAAGAACGAAAATGCCCATGTTTATACCAATGCTGGCTGAACAATGAAGAGAGTACTGTTAAAAAATAACTGGGGATATTAACACTCGGTAAAGTAAAGTAAAATAGTGCCTGTCAGATAAGATGGTCCAAAAAAGTGTAATTAAGTCTTTTTTGCGTGGTTGATAACATCTTTCCAATGATTACTAAGTTTGTACCCATCATCACGGTTGAAATTATGTCTGTGTTTGTATATTTGTATGGCTTCGTGTACAAACCTTTGATGGTAGCCGGGAGGTTTGCAGAGAACCTTGGTCTCGGAAAAGACAATTTCATGAGCGCCCACCGAGTTGTAGCAATGATCGGCAACGGCCGAAGAATCAGTTCTGCCGTGTTTCAGATCTGACTTGTGCTCGCGGACACGATCAGAAACATGACGTTTCGTTTCTCCAATGTAGCAATCACCACAAATGCAACTCAATTTGTAGACTCCAGGATACTGTAAGTCAGGAACGACATCCTTCACAGATGGAATCAGATCACGGAGTTTATGCACTGTACTGAATCGGACTTGGATCTTATGTTTGTTTAGAATTTTGGAGATCTTTTTGGTCACGCCTGCTATGTATGGTACACATGGCCTCGCAGCATTGAACCACTTCTTGGACCACATCAATTCCAGACACCCATCCATCAGATTCACCATGGAAGTGGAGAAAGACGGTAAACTACCATTCTTGGATATTCTGTTTGAGAGGAGGCCTGACGGATCCTTGGGACATTCTGTCTACAGGAAAGCCACCCACACAGATTCCTACTTGAAACCGGATTCCCACCACCACCCATCTCAAAAGAATTCTCTCGTCAAAACGCTATACCACAGAGCCCATGGCATTTCTGACAAACACCACCTGACCGGTGAATTAAGACATGTACATCGGGCCCTCAGGATGAACGGATACTCTGACCGTACTATCCGCCAAGCTGTCTCTCCCACCACACAGAAACAGCCACATGAAACTCCGACCAAAACCATCACGTTACCATACATAGCAGGCGTGACCAAAAAGATCTCCAAAATTCTAAACAAACATAAGTTCCAAGTCCGATTCAGTACAGTGCATAAAATCTGTGATCTGATTCCATCTGTGAAGGATGTCGTTCCTAACTTACAGTATCCTGGAGTCTACAAATTGAGTTGCATTTGTGGTGATTGCTACATTGGAGAAACGAAACGTCATGTTTCTGATCGTGTCCGCGAGCACAAGTCAGATCTGAAACACGGCAGAACTGATTCTTCGGCCGTTGCCGATCATTGCTACAACTCGGTGGGCTCTCATGAAATTGTCTTTTCCGAGACCAAGGTTCTCTGCAAACCTCCCGGCTACCATCAAAGGTTTGTACACGAAGCCATACAAATATACAAACACAGACATAATTTAAACCGTGATGATGGGTACAAACTTAGTAATCATTGGAAAGATGTTATCAACCACGCAAAAAAGACTTAATTACACTTTTTTGGACCATCTTATCTGACAGCCACTATTTTACTTTACTTTACCGAGTGTTAACATCCCCAGTTATTTTTTAACAGTACTCTCTTCATTGTTCAGCCAGCATTGGTATAAACATGGGCATTTTCGTTCTTTTGTCTATCATGTGTATCAGGCCTCCCCTCCCCCTCTCGTTCCAATGTGTTGGCATGTGCAGCAGCAACCGCTTCCAAGCCGTCGTCCACATTTTTTTTGGCCCCGCCCCCCCCCCTCCCCCTCCCGATACGTTGTACTTAGCACTCCGTGCTGTCCTTGAGCCCCGCCCCCCTCCCTCCCGATACGTTCCATTCATTGGCTACCACATTCTGATGAGCCCCCCCTCCTCCCCCCTTCAACTTGCTTATAAGGGATTACATCTTGAATCATTGCCTCACTTTATGCAGCTAATCCGGCTGTGACGGTCCCACCTGATGACGGAGACTTGTGTTGCCTCCGAAACGTCGTGATTTTTGTTTTATTTTATTTTATTTTCATTAATTTTGATGTTTTACCTACGTGACTTTACCGAAAAAACCTAAGAATATGAATCCTTGCAGTCACGAAAGCTTCAAATCTAGAATTTTTAAAGATTATTTTTGCTGCCGTAATTTTTCCCAAATGATGAGGCCCACTTCGGTTGACCTATCATTTGTGGTAGCCAGGTCGCATCTGAAAAAACAGGTCCCTGCGGGGTGGTAGGAACGAATAACCAAAGAATATAAACATAATGTAAGGTTACACTTGTTTAGCCAGGAAAGCGTCACTGAGTCTAAAGGTTTTTGTAGAGTCCTGCCAAGTGTTTGCAGTAGGGGGCGATGTTGCTACACGGACGGACGGACGGACGATGTAATCTATTGTAGGCTGGTTCACTTCGTTCCTACCAGTATAAGTTGATGGCTCCAGTGGGCTTTGCCTGGTAGGATGGTGGATGGTTTCGTTTGTATTTGTATGTGCGTTGGGTGATTTTAAAGACCTTTTTTGCACATTGCACTATTTCATTTCGCCTCCTTTGCCAGTACCAAAATATAAGAATAGGGTTTTTCCCACTCGTACTCTTAGGTTTTTTTCCGGTAAAGTCACGTAGGTAAAATAATAATATTAAAATAAAATAATAATATTACATGAAAATAACTAAATAAAATCACGACGTTTCGGAGGCAACACAAGTCTTCGTCTTCAGGTGGGACCGTCACAGACAAATTTACTGTGTCAAGTGGGGGGTGGGGGGGGTGGGGTGGGGTGGCACGTGCCCCCCCCAATGATCCGATCTAAATCCTTCATTTCGATCGGATCGTTGGGGTTTATCAGTAATAAATCGGCATTTTGCGACCCCCACTGCCACCGTGTAGCATATTACTACGTGCCAGGGACTCTATGAGATGATAGGACAATAGTTTGCGTTCACGATTGGCAATAAGTAACGGCAAAGCAGTTATAAGTGACTCACAGAATTGTGCGCAGTTGCGTATACAGTACACGACTTCCCTGAAGGCATCATACTTTCAGCGAGCGCGATGCCGATCACACACGGTTCGAATTCGACCCTCGATCGATGACTGCACCATCAGAGACACGGATCTGAGCGTGGTGCTGTATCAAGTGGTACAGTAAATTTGGCTGTGACGGTCCCACCTGAAGACGTCGAAATTTAATTTAGTTATTTTCATGTATTATTATTTTTTATTTAAATCCTTTATATTAAGTTCGCTTGCTTGCTTAGGACCGTGCAAATCTTTCGGTCGTTTTTTAACCCACTTCCCGTGATCCAATCGAGCTGACATTTTGCACACAGACTCGTTGTGCGTGACAATGCATTTTCGTGAAATTTTTACAAAATGTTACACTGTTTAGGGGAATTTTTTAAAATATTTAATTACCAATTGTTTTATGCTGCCAGACAATCATCTGACCCATAGGTGGCAGCCATCTCAAGCCAGAGGACGAGAGGACTCTAGCTGCCCCGATGCCACGCATATAAAGGATTTATAGTGAAAAACTTTGTTTTTACGGGTTTACTTGTACCTACGTGACTTTATTGGAAAAATCTTAAGAGTATGAATCCTTGCAGTCACGAAAGCTTCAAATCTAGGGGTTTTCCCCTTTTTTCTGGCAACAAAACTGAAACATTTTTGCGAGGAATCACGTCTGCATTAACCACAATACTTGCGGTCACAATGCAAACAAAAACACACTCTGATAATATATCGCCATTGTTCTAGAAACTGATTGGTCCACACCAGACAGCTTTCTTTTGAGCCTCGTCTCAATTGGTGCTAGACCAGATGACGCCAAAAGGCGTGTACAGCTCAAAGACAATGCACTATCAAAGTAATGAGGGCTCGGGGTGAGCATCTACATCATTAGACCTCCTTTGCCAGTACCAAAATATAATAATAGGGTTTTTTCCCTTTTTTCTGGCAACAAAATTGAAACCTTTTTACAAGGATTCATGTTACTACATTAACCACAATACTTGCTGTCAAAATGCAAAGAAAGCTGTCTCTTGGTGTGGACCAATCAGTTTCAAGGACAATGCATATATTATCAGAGTGTGTTTTTTGTTTGCATTTTGACCACAAGTATTGTGGTTAATGCAGTAACATGATTCCTTGTAAAAAGGTTTCAGTTTTGTTGCCAGAAAAAAAGGGGAAAAAACATTTTATTATACTTTTCACTATTGTCGTGTTTGTGCGTATTGTATTGGACCATCCGTAAAAAAGAGCTTCATAGCTTATCGGATTCCTCCAGCAGTAGATATATTAATGCTATGATGCTGCGTCTCGCACTCCTCGCACATCGCACGGTCTTGACGACAAAGACGGCAATCCCTCTCAGGATTGCCACGTCAGCTCATGCTCGATGCACTTGTCGGGAAAAATTGCCCCTCACGGATTGCTCACCTCACCCCCCCGCCTCCTCCTCCCCCCCCCCCCTCCTCCGTGCGTCTGCGTCCCTGCCCCCCCCACCTGGGTGTGGGCAGTAGCAGGAGCAGCGGCTGGGCGGATTCCGTCTCCGTGACGACCTCCCGGGCAGCAGCAGCGGGGGCTGCCTCGCCCCGGGTGGACTCTTCTCTTCCCGCCAGCGTCACCCTCTCCTGCTCACCCCCCCCACACCCCCCGCCCCTCACGGTCAGAGTCGGCGCCACCCCCCCCCCCCTCTTCTCCCCTTCACCCGCCGCACCACCGGGCGTACAATGGCCGAGTCGGGCTCGTGGTGTCGAGATGTTAACTCCCTCGCCTGGTACGCAGGGAGAGTCGTCGTTTCGATCCCGACATCCCCCCCCCCCCCCCAATGTCTGTTACGTGGAAACGCCCCGAAACTTTCGCTGTGGCGTATGCATACGGTATAGTCTATTGCACTGGTCAACACACTTTTTGTGGCATGAGGTATTCCAAAGGTTTTAAGGTAATTTTGGGGGGGTGTTGATTCCAAATCTGGCATCAGCTGTCTCGTGTGTGGACCAATCGACTTCAAGGACAGTGCATACTTTATCAGAGTTGCGTTTTTTGTTTGCATTATGACTGCAGGTATTGTGGTCTATGCAAACATGACTCCTTGTAAAAAAAAGGTGTCAGTTTTGTTGCCAGATAAAAGGGTCAAAACCAATTATCGTATTTTTTCCTCTGGCAAATGAGGTTCCAATGAGGTAGGGAGGGGTTCTATTGTACCGTGAAGTTTAGCCGGTAATTCTAACAACAATCAGCCTCATCAGGCAACAGCCAACACTGCACTTTACCACTGCTTTACCACAGTATCTTGAGTCGATCATCGATTACACTGGTCAACACACTTTTTGTGGCATAAGGTATCCCAACGGTTTTAAGGTAATTTTGGGGGTGTGCTGATTCCAAATCTGGCATCAGTTTTTGTCTATCACATGAGGTTTTTGAGATATCAAATGTTGCATTTTCAATAAAAACTGCAGAAGAAAAATATTAAATAAATGTGGATATCTACATTAAATGATATTATAAACACACTTTCCTAAAAATACAGCACCATGTTTTAACACTAAAGCAGTCACCGACTCGCAACAACTTGCAATCATAAGTGACAGAGTTAATTTCGGGTAAAATCAATGAAAATGGGGTATGCCGAAAGCATAAAAATGAGATGTGATAGAGCAAATCTGAGATCAGATTCGGAATCAGCACCCTGAAATTAGTCTAAAACGGCTGCAAAAGTCCAGGCCAGAAAAAAACGTTTTTTTTTTTATCAGTGTTATTATTAGCGAGAGAATACGGATTCGGACATGTTCTTGGAAGAGCACATTTTGCGGTTAGTGATGTGTTTTTTAATTAATTTCTTCAATGAAGGATGTAAATAAGCTATCAAATACATAAAAGTTATCACAATAACATTGCTTCATCTCTCATCGCTTTATTTCTCATTACTTTATCTCTCGTCATCGACTCATCTTTCCATCGCCACTTTATCATAATCAGAATCAAAAAGGGTTTTATTCGTCATGAAAGTTCGCACAGACAAGGAATTTACAATGGCAGGAAGGTGCATACATTGAACATGTAGGAATCTTAAAACTTAAATAAGTGGTATACAGTCTAACTATACTAAGTTACAAAGTCTAATACTAAGGGGCTAAAGTATGTAAAATTTTGAATAAGTATACAATATAAAATGTAAATTAGCCGTAATATACAATCTTAAAATACAAAAATACAAATCGGGTAACATGTTGTAAATATGACAAGGTGCAATTTTGTAGATAAAATGTTAAAGTAAGTGTTAAAGTCATTTTACGCCCTTGGCCTTGCTCAAGAGGCCAACAGCGGATGGGAAGAAACTGTTTTTAAATCCTTTATATTAAGTTCACTTGCGTGCTTGCTTACGACCGTGCAAATCTTTCGGTCGTTTTTTAACCCACTTCCCGTGATCCAATCGAGCTGACATTTTGCACACAGACTCGTTGTGCGTGACAATAACTTTTCGTGAAAAATTTTTTCCAAAATTTTACACTGTTTAGGGAAAAATAAAGAAATATTTATGTACCAATTGCTTAATGCTGGCAGACAATCATCTGACCCATAGGTGGCAGCCATCTCAAGCCAGAGGATGAGAGGACTCTAGCCGCCACGCATATAAAGGATTTATGGTGAAAAACTTTGTTTTTACGGGTTAATTTTTTATCTATTCCATCGGCTGTGCGACGCTACTGCGTCTGGAAGCTGGCACCGTTTAGAAGCATTCAGGCTGGCTCTGCCTACGGGATCCATCCTGGGTTTAACGACGACTGGTTTACAGTGTGAGGAGCTCGCAGATCTTTGAGAGATCTGGACACATTCCCCATCATCAGTGGGCTCCTCTGGCAGCGCGAGGGCTGCATTGGTTGGGTCACGAAGCCCACATGCCCAGCCACCGCATGCATGCCCGAGCATCTTCTGTTTGGCCGAATAGAGGAGGCTAAACGGGCGCGGCACAAGCTAGACAAGAGATTGACTGATGTGCGGCACAGGAGGATGTCAAGCTGATTTGTCTTGCCGATGACCGGCCTCTGTGGTGAAGGCGTGCTGAGGATGCTGTTTGGCAGTGCCAGCCTAGGTGCACCTTGAGGCTAATAATGGTCAGTTGGAGGTAGTTGCCCTAACAGCAACAATGGAGGTCGAAGGTGCATCTGTCAGCCATCTCGGTCTGTCAACGAAATAACGCCTGGGTCTGGCCCATGACCTCCTTTTTAGCATGCGACCATTCCACGCTTTACATGGCCTCAAAGTTCACCGAGCCTGGTACAGGTGCCGTGGTGACATCACTGTCACTTAGTGACGAATGGCGAGTATTGGTGTGTGGGGAGCGGTAGTGTAGCGGTTAGCGTGCCGCGCTACGAACCCGGCGACCCAAGTTTTGATTCGCACTCGCGGCCAACACCAGTGACGATTAGCTGAACCTGTCATGGGCCTCCCCTAGGTCGACTCAGCCTCTGATGGAACATCTGCGCCGGTTAGAAACATTCAGACTGGCCTGCCTACGATCCATCCTGGATTTAACCAGGCTGAATTGCGTGAAGAGCTCACAGATCCTTGAATGATCTGCACATATTTACGTCAGCTCCTCCAGCATGCAAGGCTGCATTGGCTAGGTCATGTAGCCCGCATGCCCAGCCACCGAATGCCCAAGCAGCTTTTGTTAGGCCACATAGAGGGGGCTAAACGGGCACGACATTGGCTGGAGAAGAGATGGACTGATGGATGTGGAGCTGAGTGGTCTTGCCGAATACTGGTACCAGCGGTATGATCAGCCTCTATGCTCGTGAAGGACGCTACTGGGCATTTGGAGGTGGTTGTCCATCAACAACAACTGTGGGCAGAGAAGCGACGCTCACAACAACGAGCGGAGCGCCGGGCGGCTAAAGTGCAGCAAGTTGGCACAGTAGGGGGTACAGCTGGTACATCTACCAGTCATCTCAGTCAGCCAGCCCATGGCACCTGGGTCTGTCTCGAGACCTCCTGTTAGCGAGCCGTCAACACTTCACGTGCAACTGGCCTGGCACAGGCGCCGTGGTGACGTCACTGTTACTTAGTGGCGAATGGCGGGTATTGGTATTGATTCATCTTCTTGGTTCTTTCGGTAAAGTCACGTAGAAGGGAAATAATAAAATAATAAAAAATAAAACATAATAAAATAATTATCACGACGTTTCGGCCACAATGCAAGCAGGTGAAGAACAGGTCTGTCGGAAAGACAGCGTCTGTCGGAAAGACAGGTCTGTCGCAAAGACAGCGTTCATTCAGACGCTGTCGTTCATTCAGACACTGTCTTTCCGACAGACCTGTTCTTCACCTGAGGACGGCTGCTTGCGTTGTGGCCGAAACGTCGTGAGAATTATTTTATTATGTTTTATGTTTATTATTTTATTATTTCCCTTCTACGTTACTTTACCGAAAGAACCAAGAAGATGAATCCCTGCAGTCACGAAAGCTTTAAATAGAAATTTGGTATTGATTGTTGACTGTTTCTGTGTTCATAGCTCTGAGCTATGCCAGGGCGGCACTGGGCGATCTACCTGGGTCACCCTCCTCACCCAGCTCCACCATCAAGCCCCAGGTCTCCTCACTTCCCGTATCTCTCTTTCTCAGTGTCCCATGTCTCTCTGTCTCGGACTCTCTTTGTCTCAATGTCTCTGTGTCTCAGTGTCTCTCATTCTCAGTGTCCTGTGTTTGTCTCAGTGTCTCTCTGTCTCAGTGTGCCGTGTCTCAGTGTCTCTACCTCAGTGTCTCTGTGTCTCAGTGTCTATTGTCTCAGTGTCTATTGTCTCAGTGTCTATTGTCTCAGTGTCTCTATGTTCTCAGTGTCTCTCTGTCTCAGTGCCCCGTGTCTCTCTGTCTCAGTGTGCTGTGTCTTTGTCCTGTGTCTCTCTGCTCTCAGTGTCTCTGTGTCTCAGTGTCCAGTGTCTCTTTGTCTCAGTGTCTTTCATTCGCAGTGTCCTGTGTCTCTCTGCTCTGTCTCTGTGTCTCTGTGTCTCAGTGTCTCTGCCTCAGTGTCTCTGTGTCTCAGTGTCTCAGTGTCTCTCATTCTCAGTGTCCTGTGTTTGTCTCCGTGTCTCTCTGTCTCAGTGTGCCGTGTCTCTGTCCTGTGTCTCTCTGCTCTCAGGCCGCGTGCCTCAAGAGGAAGTTTGACTTGCCCGTGACCTCCCAACCACGGAAGAGGCGGCCGCAGGGCGAGTGGGGAGGAGGTGGAGGAGCGGGGGGAGGGGGAGGAGGAGGGGGACAAGGTGGAGGAGGAGGAGGGGGGAGCCTCCTGATGGACCCTTCACGAGGTTTGTGTCTCCGCGTCCCGCTGCTCAGAGATGGGGATGTTAACTACCTCGCCTGGTATACAGTATTGTGGGTTCGATCCCGACCCTGGCTACCCGGTGGCGAGGAGATGTTAACTTCCTCGCCTGGTATACAGACGCTGTCTTTCCGACAGACCTGTTCTTCACCTGAGGGACGGCTGCTTGCGTTGTGGCCGAAACGTCGTGAGAATTGTATTTTATGATGTTTTATTTTTCTTATTTTATTATTTCCCTTCTACGTGATGACTTTACCGAAAGAACCAAGAAGACGAATCCCTGCAGTCACGAAAGCTTTAAATCTAAATTTGGTATACAGAAGGTCGTGGGTTCGACTCCGGATCCTGAGACTGCCTGCTGTTGTATCTTTGGAGTGAGCAGTCTCTCTCTCTCGCTGTCTCTCCCCTTGGTGGTCGCGTTGATTTTTCTCCAGGTCTTCCACTTTTTAAATCCTTTATATTAAGTTCACTTGCTTGCTTGCTTGCGCGCTTACGACCGTGCAAATATTTCGGTCGTTTTTTAACCCACTTCCCGTGATCCAATCGAGCTGACATTTTGCACACAGACTCGCTGTGCGTGACAATTTCTTTTCGTGATAAAAAAAATTCCAAAATTTTCCACTTTTTAGGAAATTTTTTTTTTCATATTTAATTTAAAATACCAATGTGATAAAAATGAAACTCTTACTCAAGAAAAACAGAAATGAATAATAAAATAAATCCGATGCCACGCATATAAAGGATTTATAGTGAAAAACTTAGTTTTTACGGGTTACTTTTTATCCCCTCCACATTTACAATCAACGTTACCGTGCATTTTCGAGTGATTTGGCTCTTGCTATGAATTTGCACGCGATGGTGATAATCCACTACTTTGTTGGGCTATCATTGCTGATAACCAGGTTGCTGCTTCTGAAAAAAAAGTTACATAGCTCAGTGGGGCCTTACCCACTGCTAGAATAAAACAAATAGTAGACTCAATTATTCGCATGCGGTTTTTAACAAGAATGAATAAAGTGATAGGTTATTACCCTTTCAACTGGTACAAAAACTGACACCTTTATACAAGGCATCATGTTTGCAATAACCACAACACAAGCAGTAAAATTGCAAACAAAAAGAAAACAACTCTAATGATGATAATGATATGCACTGTCCTTGAAGTTGATTGGTCCACACCCGAGACAGCTTTCCTTAGAGCCTAGTCTCCATTGGTGTTGGACCAGATGACATTGATTGGTCCACACCCGAGACAATCAACTTCAAGGACAGTTCATATATTATCAGAGTTATGTTTTTTGTTTGCATTATGGCTGCAGGTATTGTGGTCTATGCAAACATGACTCCTTGTAAAAAAAGGTGTCAGTTTTGTTGCCAGATAGAAGGGTAAAAAAACCAATTATCAAATATTTTTTCGTACTTAACATAATTTTTATCTACATTAGTGGCGTTTGGCATAGAGATCCGCGGAAAATGGATATTTTAGATTACCCGCGATGTGGAATTCTCCACTGCCGTCCTTCCCGTCATAAGCATGGATTACACTGGTCAACAAAAAAAACATTTTTTGTGGCCTGGACTTTTGCAGCTGTTTTAGACTAATTTCAGGGTGCGGATTCCAAATCTGAGCTCAGATTTGCTCTATCACATCTCATTTTTATGCTATCGGCATACCCCATTTTCATTGATTTTACCCGAAATTAACTCTGTCACTTATGATTGCAAGTTGTTGCGAGTCAGTGACTGCTTTAGTGTTAAAATATGGTGCTGTATTTTTAGGATAGTGTGTTTACAATATCATTTTATGTAGAAATCCACATTTATTTAATATTTTTCTTCTGCAGTTTTTATTGAAAATGCAATATTTGATATCTCAAAAACCTGATGTGATAGACAAAAACTGATGCCAGATTTGGAATCAGCACCCCAAAATTACATTAAAACCGTTGGAATACCTTATGCCAGAAAAAGTGTGTTGACCAGTGTTATCGACAGCGTTGAATTTTTTGTTTCGTATTCTGAGTCACAGCGCACCTCTGATCTCCGATGCCATGTAAAACTTGTCAACCCCTTATCAGTGCCTTCTTTATTACAGACAAATTTAGACCTTATTGGTCACCCCGTACCTTTATAAATCTCAACGTTCGTCCTACAAAGTCTCGCATCACAGGAGGAGAAACACAAACACACGCATTTTTTTGCCCGTATTGAAACAGCTGTACGCTGTATGGACCTGGGGGTCGCAAAATGCCGATATATTACTAATAAACCCCATTGATCCGATCGAAATGAGGGATTTCGATCGGATCATTGGGGGGGGCACGTGCCACCCCACCCCCCCCTCAAAACTCAATTTCCCCGTACAAGAATACAGGTAAACCGTACGGGTTGACAGGTACACCGTCTCTTCGCATGACCACCATCAAGTTCCCATCATTGTGCCGATGACGCGCGATTGCGCACACGGTCGCGGTGAAGGTCGTCAAAGTTAGATGGCGGAGAGCCTCGGTAACCTCGAAGACTGCACGTGGAGCGAGCGGTGCGCGCGCACACACACACACGCACACACACACGCACACACACGCACACACACGCACGCACACACACGCACGCACACGCACGCACACGCACGCACACGCACACGCACGCACACACACACACGCACGCACACGTACACACACGCATGCACACGCACGTATGTGTGTATCCCAAGCTGCATAGAGGGGAGCGGTAGTGTTGCGGTTAGTACGCTGTACCATGAACCCGGCAACCCGAGTTTGATTCCCGCTCATGGCCAACACCAGTGACGATTGTCTTAACCAGTCATGGGCCTCCCCTAGGTCGACTCGGCCTCAATTATGTACCTGGTGCGGTGTGTAAACATAGCCACATGTGGCTGGCCTCCCACCCCCTCGTATACCATGCCGGCCTTCATAGGTGCTCGCTAACAGCGCTTGCCCCAACAGTCTGTTAAGGTTATATGGGGGATGTTGGTCTTTTTTGCGTGCGGTTTGAACAAAATTAAATCGCCTCTCAATCCAGGAAAATTGGAGGTTCCGCTGCTTGGCGGTTGTGACACTGAGAGTGTGTAGTGTGCTTGTGTGGTGCGAGTGTATATAGTGTGGTGTGAGTTTGTGTGATAATTGTAAGTGTGAGAGTGTGGTGTGTGTGTTGAGTGTGTGTGATGGAGCTCTCTCTCTGTCCTTCTCGGAGGTGGTGGAGGCCGGAGAGAAGGAGCAGCTGCATCACCTGCACAGAGCTCGCTCATGCGGAGCAGCAGCAACAACAACAACAACAACAACCATAGCAACAACAACAACCACGGGGCGAGCAAAGCCGGTGGGTGGGAGCAGTGAGATTATGAGCGTGAATGAGTGAGCGTGAGAGATGGTGAATGTGAAAGAGAGTGCGGGGGGAGTTAGTGTGTGCCTGCCCACCATCATAATGATTGTGAACAGTGGGACCCCAAACGCACAGAATAAAACAAATACCTGGCCTATTGATTTTATCATAGGCCTTACCAGGTTAATATAGTAGCTATGTAGGTCCGCTTTAAAATCCCTACACCTCTGCTATAGCAGATGGACAGAGAATATGGCGTCTTTGTAGGACTCAAACCACATTGGGGCTCCGCAAACCTCTACCCAGCCACACGCTCCACTACCCAACCACACACTCCACTACCCAGCCATACACTCCACAACCCAGCCACATGCTGCACTACCCAGCCATACACTCCACAACCCAGCCACACGCTGCACTACACAGCCACACACTCCACTACCCAGCCACACACTCCACTACCCAACCACACACTCCACTACCCAGCCATACACTCCACAACCCAGCCACACGCTGCACTACACAGCCACACACTCCACTACCCAGCCACACACTCCACTACCCAACCACACACTCCACTACCCAGCCATACACTCCACAACCCAGCCACACGCTGCACTACATAGCCACACGCTCCACTACCCAGCCACACACTCCACTACCCAACCACACACTCCACTACCCAGCCATACACTCCACAACCCAGCCACACGCTGCACTACACAGCCACACGCTCCACTACCCAGCCACACGCTGCACTACACAGCCACACACTCCACTACCCAACCACACACTCCACTACCCAGCCACAAGCTCCACTACCCAGCCACACGCTCCACTACCCAGCCACACACTCCACTACCCAGCCACACACTCCACTACCCAGCCACACACTCCACAACCCAGCTACACACTCCACTACCCAGCCACACGCTCCACTACCCAGCCACTCACTCCACTACCCAGCCACACACTCCACTACCCAGCCACTCACTCCACAACCCAGCTACACACTCCACTACCCAGCCACACGCTCCACTACCCAGCCACTCACTCCACTACCCAGCCACACACTCCACTACCCAGCCACACACTCCACTACCCAGCCACTCACTCCACAACCCAGCTACACACTCCACTACCCAGCCACTCACTCCACTACCCAGCCACTCACTCCACTACCCAGCCACTCACTCCATTACCCAGCCACACACTCCACTATCCAGCCACAAGCTCCACTACCCAGTCACACACTCCACTACCCAGCCACACACTCCACTACCCAACCACACACTCCACTACCCAGCCACAAGCTCCACTACCCAGCCACACACTCCACTACCCAACCACACACTCCACTATCCAGCCACAAGCTACACTACCCAGTCAGACACTCCACTACCCAGCCACACACTCCACTACCCAGCCACACACACCACTACCCAGCCACACACTCCACTACCCAGCCACACACTCCACTACCCAGCCACATACTCCACTACCCAGCCACACGCTCCACTACCCAGCCACACAATCCACTACCCAGCCACACACTCCACTACCCAGCCACACACTCCACTACCCAGCCACTCACTCCACTACCCAGCCATACACTCCACTACCCAGCCACACAATCCACTACTCAGTCACACACTCCACTACTCAGCCACACACTCCACTACCCAGCCACACAATCCACTACTCAGCCACACACTCCACTACCCAGCCACACGCTCCACTACCCAGCCACACGCTCCACTACCCAGCCACACGCTCCACTACCCAGCCACAAGCTCCACTACCCAACCACATACTCCACTACCCACCCACACGCTCCACTACCCAGCCACTCACTCCATTACCCAGCCACTCACTCCATTACCCAGCCACACACTCCATTACCCAGCCACTCACTCCATTACCCAGCCACACACTCCATTACCCAGCCACACACTCCACTACCCAGCCACACACTCCACTACCCACACACTCCACTACCCACACACTCCACTACCCAGCCACACGCTCCACTACCCACACACTCCACTACCCAGCCACACGCTCCACTACCCACACGCTCCACTACCCAGCCACACGCTGCACTACCCAGCCACACTCCACTACCCACACGCTCCACTACCCAGCCACACACTCCACTACCCAGCCACACACTCCACTACCCAGCCACACGCTCCACTACCTAGCCACACACTCCACTACCCAGCCACTCGCTCCACTACCCAGCCACTCACTCCACTACCCAGCCACACACTCCACTACCCAGCCACTCACTCCACAACCCAGCTACACACTCCACTACCCAGCCACACGCTCCACTACCCAGCCACTCACTCCACTACCCAGCCACACACTCCACTACCCAGCCACACACTCCACTACCCAGCCACTCACTCCACAACCCAGCTACACACTCCACTACCCAGCCACTCACTCCACTACCCAGCCACTCACTCCACTACCCAGCCACTCACTCCATTACCCAGCCACACACTCCACTATCCAGCCACAAGCTCCACTACCCAGTCACACACTCCACTACCCAGCCACACACTCCACTACCCAACCACACACTCCACTACCCAGCCACAAGCTCCACTACCCAGCCACACACTCCACTACCCAACCACACACTCCACTATCCAGCCACAAGCTACACTACCCAGTCAGACACTCCACTACCCAGCCACACACTCCACTACCCAGCCACACACACCACTACCCAGCCACACACTCCACTACCCAGCCACACACTCCACTACCCAGCCACATACTCCACTACCCAGCCACACGCTCCACTACCCAGCCACACAATCCACTACCCAGCCACACACTCCACTACCCAGCCACACACTCCACTACCCAGCCACTCACTCCACTACCCAGCCATACACTCCACTACCCAGCCACACAATCCACTACTCAGTCACACACTCCACTACTCAGCCACACACTCCACTACCCAGCCACACAATCCACTACTCAGCCACACACTCCACTACCCAGCCACACGCTCCACTACCCAGCCACACGCTCCACTACCCAGCCACACGCTCCACTACCCAGCCACAAGCTCCACTACCCAACCACATACTCCACTACCCACCCACACGCTCCACTACCCAGCCACTCACTCCATTACCCAGCCACTCACTCCATTACCCAGCCACACACTCCATTACCCAGCCACTCACTCCATTACCCAGCCACACACTCCATTACCCAGCCACACACTCCACTACCCAGCCACACACTCCACTACCCACTCCACTACCCACACACTCCACTACCCAGCCACACGCTCCACTACCCACACACTCCACTACCCAGCCACACGCTCCACTACCCACACGCTCCACTACCCAGCCACACGCTGCACTACCCAGCCACACTCCACTACCCACACGCTCCACTACCCAGCCACACACTCCACTACCCAGCCACACGCTCCACTACCTAGCCACACACTCCACTACCCAGCCACTCGCTCCACTACCCAGCCACATGCTCCACTACCCAGCCTCATGCCCCACTATCCAGGCATACACCTGCCTGGGTATTTTGTCATCAAACACTCCATCCCCTCCGCTGTCCATGTGGAGAGCGTGGATGTTTTCACATACCCAGGCCAGATTCGAAGCAAGTGGCATTTATCTTGTATCTTCTGTTTAACGCTGCTGTGTGGAAAATACCTGGTCTATTGCTCCATACGATGCTGCAGGCCTTCTCGGCCCTCCCTTGTCTATGCTTGTGAAACGTGGACCCCTCTAATGGAACATCTTCGGCAGTTAGAACCATTCAGGCTGGCCTGCCTATGATCTATCCTGCGTTTAACCAGGCTGGATTGTGTGAGAAGCTCACAATCCTTGAAAGATCTGGACACATTCCCATCAGTGAGCTCCTCCGGCAGGCAAGGTTGCGTTGGCTGGGTCACGTAGCCTGCATGCCAAGCCAGCGCATGCCCAAGCACCTTTTATTTGGCCAGATAGAGGGGGTTTAAACGTGCAACGGTATGGGCTCGAGAAGAGATGGACTGGTGCGGTACAGCTGGAGGTTCGTGAAGGACGCAGCAATAGCGGAGGGCAAAGGAGGGACGCTCACAACAATAGGCAGAGCACGGGGCAGTGACAACGCGGTAATTTGGCACAGCAAGGGGCACAGGTAGTGCATCTGCCAGTAATTTCCGTAAGTCAACCCACGGCACCAGGGTCTGTCCCGTTACTTCCTACCAGCGAGGCCTGATGGTGCACCTAGCCTGGCACAAGTGCCGTGGTGACGTCACCGCCACTTAGTGGTGAACGGTGGCTATTGTTGGTGGTTATGGCGTTTTGATGGTGGTGATGGTGGTAACGGTGTTGACGATGCTGGTGATGGTGGTGGTCGTAATGGTGGTGATGGTGGTGATCGTGGTCATGGTGGTCGTGATGATGACAGTGGTGGTGGTGGTGGTGATGATGATGATGATGATCATCATAATGATGGTGGTGATTACAGTGGTGATGGTTGTGGTTGTGACGATAATTATTGTGGTGGTGGTGGTGATTGTGGTTATGGTGGTGACGATATTGGTGACGACGATGGTGGAGATGATGATGATGGTGATGACGGTGATGCTGACAGTGGGGTGAAGAGGGTGGTGACGGTGGTGGTGATGATGATGATGATAGCGGTGGTGATTATTGTAGCGGTGGTGATGATGGTAGTGGTGGTGACGATGGTAGTGGTGGTGACGATGGTAGTGGTGGTGACGATGGTAGTGGTGGTGACGATGGTAGTGGTGGTGATGATGGTAGTGGTGGTGATGATGGTATTGGTGGTGATGATGGTAGTGGTGGTGATGATGGTAGTGGTGATGATGATGGTAGTGGTTATGATGATGGTAGTGGTGATGATGATGGTAGTGGTGGTGATGATGGTAGTGGTGGTGATGATGGTAGTGGTGGTGATGATGGTAGTGGTGGTGACGATGGTAGTGGTGGTGACGATGGTAGTGGTGGTGACGATGGTAGTGGTGGTGACGATGGTAGTGGTGGTGACGATGGTAGTGGTGGTGACGATGGTAGTGGTGGTGACGATGGTAGTGGTGGTGACGATGGTAGTGGTGGTGACGATGGTAGTGGTGGTGACGATGGTAGTGGTGGTGATGATGGTAGTGGTGGTGATGATGGTAGTGGTGGTGACGATGGTAGTGGTGGTGACGATGGTAGTGGTGGTGACGATGGTAGTGGTGGTGACGATGGTAGTGGTGGTGACGATGGTAGTGTTGGTGACGATGGTAGTGGTGGTGATGATGGTAGTGGTGGTGATGATGGTAGTGGTGGTGATTATTGTAGCGGTGGTGATGATGGTAGCGGTGGTGATGATGATAGAGGTGGTGATGATGGTGGCGACGATGATGATAATAATGACGATGGTGATGGTGACTCCGAGGCTGCCCGTTGCGCTAACCGCCCCTCCACCACCCACCGCATGACCCCCCCCCCCCCCCACCTGATCTGCCCCCCACCCCCCCCACCTGATCTGCCCCCCACCCCAACAGGCAGCGCTCGTGGGGTCAGGGCCCCTCCCCCCGCAGCTTCTCCCCCCCCCGCGTCTCCTGGCCAGCCTGCGCTGTGCGGGGTGGTGGTCTCGCTCAGCGGCTTCACCAACCCTCTGCGCTCCACGCTGCGTGACTTGGCCCTGGGGCTGGGCGCTCGCTACCGGCCCGACTGGGGACCGGGCTGCACCCACCTCGTGTGAGATACGGGGGGGGGGGGGGTGAGAAGGGGGCACTGGGGGAGGGGGGGGGCGAGAAGGGGGCACTGGGGGAGGGGGGGGGCAAGAAGGGGGCACTGGGGGGGGGGGGGCGAGAAGGGGGCACGGGGGGGGGGGCGAGAAGGGGGCACTGGGGGGGGGGGGGCGAGAAGGGGGCACTGGGGGGGGGGCGGGGGGGGGGCGAGAAGGGGGCACTGGGGGGGGGGGGTGAGAAGGGGGCACTGGGGGGTGGGCGGGGGGGGCGAGAAGGGGGCACTGGGGGGGGGCACAGGGGGGGCACTGGGGGGGTGAGAGTAGCACAGGGGGGGAGGGGTCATGGGGAACCCAACCCTGGAGGGGGTACAGGGTGGGGTGGTATGAGAACTCGGGGTCCACTGAAGGCATGGGGGGGTGGGGGCGATGGGGTTAGGGGCCATTGGGGAACCACACTCATCCCCCGACATTCCTCCCCCTCGATCAGTTTTTCCCTCATCTCCACGTCTGTGTCTCCCCTGTGTTTCCGTGTCTCACCCCTCTGCGTGTCTCACCCCCGCATCTCTTCCCGTGTCTCCATGTGACCCCGTGTCTCTCCCCGTGTCTTGCACCTTGCCTCACCTTCTCGCCCAGCGTCTTCCCGTGTCTCCCCTTGTCTCAACTTGTCTCCCTGTGTCTCCTCGCGTATCCCCGTGTCTCCCCACGTCTCAACTCGTCACCCCGTCTCTCCCCGCGTCTCTCCCCGCGTCTCTCCCCGCGTCTCTCCCCGCGTCTCTCCCCGCGTCTCTCCCCGCGTCTCTCCCCGCGTCTCTCCCCGTGTCTCTCCCCGCGTCTCTCCCCGCGTCTCTCCCCGCGTCTCTCCCCGCGTCTCTCCCCGCGTCTCTCCCCGCGTCTCTCCCCGCGTCTCTCCCCGCGTCTCTCCCCGCGTCTCTCCCCGCGTCTCTCCCCGCGTCTCTCCCCGCGTCTCTCCCCGCGTCTCTCCCCGCGTCTCTCCCCGCGTCTCTCCCCGCGTCTCTCCCCTCGTCTCTCCCCTCGTCTCTCCCCGCGTCTCTCCCCGCGTCTCTCCCCGCGTCTCTCCCCGCGTCTCTCCCCGCGTCTCTCCCCGCGTCTCTCCCCGCGTCTCTCCCCGCGTCTCTCCCCGCGTCTCTCCCCGCGTCTCTCCCCGCGTCTCTCCCCGCGTCTCTCCCCGCGTCTCTCCCCGCGTCTCTCCCCGCGTCTCTCCCCGCGTCTCTCCCCGCGTCTCTCCCCGCGTCTCTCCCCGCGTCTCTCCCCGCGTCTCTCCCCGCGTCTCTCCCCGCGTCTCTCCCCGCGTCTCTCCCCGCGTCTCTCCCCGCGTTTCCCCGCATCTCAACTTGTTTCCCCATGTCTCCCTGCGTTTCCCCCGCGTTTCCCCGCATCTCAACTTGTCTACCCGTGTCACCCCGTGTCTCCCCGTGTCCCCCCACGTCTCAGCTGTGCGTTTGCCCGCACACCCAAGAGCCGTCAGGCGCAGGCTGCCGGGGCTCTCGTGGTGCGGAGAGAGTGGCTGGAGGACAGCGCCGCTCAGGGGCGGAGACTCGCAGAGCGCCGGTGAGACACGGGGAGACACGGGGAGACACGGGGAGACACGGGGAGACACGGGGAGACACGGGCAGACACGGGGAGACACGGGCAGACACGGGCAGACACGGGGAGACACGGGGAGACACGGGGAGACACGGGGAGACAAAAGGAGACACGGGGAGACACGGGGACACACGGGGACACACGGGGAGATACGGGGAGATGCACGTAGAGACACGCAGAGTCGTCCGACCCTGACGCCTGCTGTATCTTTGGAGTTTGCGGTGTCTATCCTTGATCGTGTGATTTTTTTTTCTTTCTTGATCTTTGTGGTTTTTCCCTCCACATTTGTAGAATCAACGTGAGTTGAGAGTTTTTGGCTCCTATACATTTCCACGCCGTGATAGGTCCACTTTGTTGAGCTATCATTTTTGACAGCCGGGTCGCTTCTGAAAAAGAACTACGTACAGCAGCTCAGTGGAGCCTTACCCACTTATAAGAGGACTTGCCTGCACGAATGGAGAGGCGGTCAGACACACACATGCATGAGCATAATGTGGCGGTGCGTTCGCCATAGCGGTTGTACCAGGCTAGGTGCGCTTTGAGGCTATTGTGTGAAAGTGTGGAAGGTGCTTGCCACTGGCAAGTCACGGGGGCAGACCTATGGAGCCACAGTCTTGAACCCTCACCGATTTCGTTTAGACAGCCGGAGGATGGTGGGGAGGTGATGATGTCAACCTCCAGCTGCTAGCGATGATGAATGAAGGCAAGGACGGGGCATGGTGGAGTGTCAAGGCTCACGACAGTGAGGACACCATCGGAGATGGACCACGCAGAAAATAATCAGCAGCAGATTCTAGATTTGAAGCTTTCGTGACTGCAAGAATTCATACTCTTTGGTTTTTTCAGTAAAGTCACGTGGGTGAAACAATAAATAAAATAAATGAAAACAACTAACTAAAATCACGACGTTTCGGAGGCAACACAAGCTTCCTTCGTCAGGTGTAAAAAAAAGCACAGCAAAATAACTGTAGCGACAGTTATTTGTGATGAGACATTGTTACATAGGCTAAGAGGAGGGGGAAGAACCGAGGACGATGGGGGTGGGGGTTGGGGTGTGGGGCAGAGGTCGCAAACGGGTTTTGATTCCTTACCCGTACCCATTCCCTACCCCTACCCGTACCCTACCCGAAATGAGTGACAAACGGTTACTCACCAGTGACTCACGGCCTACCCGTACCCTACCCGTACCCTACCCGTACCTGGCCGGGTACGGGTAGGGTACGGGTATCGGGTACCTGATTGCGACCTCTGGGATGAAGCCATGTTGCAGGCGCGGGTGGGTTGATTCTAGGAACTTGAATTGTGACAAGAGACAAGACGTTGGGAAATGAGTGACAAACGGTTACTCACCAGTGACTCACGGCCTACCCGTACCCGGCCGCACCAGGGTCGCAAACGGCTACCCGTACCCGGCCGGGTACGGGTAGCCGGGTATCGGGTAGGGTACGGGTATTGGGTACCCGGTTGCGACCTCTGGTGTGGGGTGGAGCCAGGAAGGTGAAGGAGATACTGCACGACGGAGCCAAAAAGTATGGCTCCCAATTGGCTGAAGGAGCGCACCCAAGAAGAAGCTCACTCGCCGTTGGTGGAGGGAGACGATTGACGTCTCACGTACCTCCTGATGCAGATGGTGAGACGTCGGAAGGTGCACGGAGCAAATGGGAGATCCATCTTCTTGGTTCTTTCGGTAAAGTCACGTAGAAGGGAAATAATAAAATAATAAAAATAAAACATAATAAAATCATTCTCACGACGGCTGCTTGCGTTGTGGCCGAAACGTCGTGAAATTTTTTTTATGATGTTTTATTTTTATTATTTTATTATTTCCCTTCTACGTGACTTTACCGAAAGAACCAAGAAGATGTATCCCTGCAGTCACGAAAGCTTTAAATTTAAACCTTCCACACTTTCGCACAATAGCCTCAAAGCACACCTAGCCTGGTACAACCGCTATGGCAAACGCACCGCCACTTTGTTGCACGTGGTTGAGTTCTCTCACGGCCAACACCGGCCATAGCGATCATCTGAACTGGTCCTGGGCCTCGCCTAGGTCGACTCAGCCTCAAATGAGTACTTACTGTGGTGTGCAAATATCGACACTGGGGAGACAAAGGTGGCCGGGCGGGGTGCTGACCACCCACTCCCCCGTGTGCCACAGTGCAGGCCTTCAATAGGGCGCTGCTGCTCGCTACTAGCAGCATTTGCTCTGTTTAACACGTGTGAGGCTTTCGCGACCGATATTATTCATAATCAACGTTTTTGGGTTTAGATCGCGTTATTTATAAATGTGTCGTAACCCTCCACCACCCGACACGGCCAATGAGTAAAAATTAACCCGTAAAAACAAAGTTTTTCACTATATTATTCATTTCTGTTTTTCTTGAGTAAGAGTTTCATTTTTATCACATTGGTATTTTAAATGAAATATGAAAAAAAAATTTTCCTAAAAAGTGGAAAATTTTTGAATTTTTTTTTCACGAAAAGAAATTGTCACGCACAACGAGTCTGTGTGCAAAATGTCAGCTCGATTGGATCACGGGAAGTGGGTTAAAAAACGACCGAAAGATTTGTACGGTCGTAAGCGCGCAAGCAAGCAAGTGAACTTAATATCAAGGATTTTAAAAAGTGTCACGTTGACAAAAGACAAATAGTTCACTACTTTAGCCCACCGGTGTGTTGAAGCGTGAAACCACAACATTAAAAAAAAATTGAGTACGACGTTTTGCTGGTAATTGCATCCAGCATCATCAACTGTTAGAGCATTTGTTCTAACAGTTTTCTCAGAATCGGGGGGGGATCTTTGTGTTTGTATGCGTCAGGTACCTGATGTACGGTGATGGATCGAGCAGCGAGGATGAGGAGGCACGTCCCTCACGCCGCCCGAACAGAACCCCGTCAACTGTGAGTGCCGGGGGATATGGCTGTGTGTGTGGTTGGGTGTGTGTGGGTGGGTGTGTGACTGTTGGCACAGTAGGGGGCACAGGTGGTGCATCAGCCAGTCATTTCGGTCATCTCAGTCAGTCGACCCGTGGCACCTGGGTCTGCCCCGTGACCTCCTGCCAGCGGGCGTTCGACACTTCACGTGGCCTCAAGGTGCACATGGCCTTTGGCACAAGCGTCGTGGTGACGTCACCGCCACTTAGTGGCGAATGGTGACGGCTGTTGTGACTGTGTGTGGGTTTGTAATTGTGTGTGGGAGCTGTCGCATCGCCGCTCCGTGTGAGGTGGATTGTGAGGTGGATAGTTGAGCAAGTGCAAAGAGTTGGAGACCCGGTAGAACAACGGGCAGAGGTGAGCTCCCAAGCGAACTGCTCAGGGGAGGATGGTCACTGGTTTTCAGGCTTCACTGTGTTCAAGTTTCATGTATTAGGTATAGCCCTGTGAGCCATGCGGCTCTTGAGTCGGGTGCAACCGCAACAAACAAAATATGAACATCTTCTTGGTTCTTTCGGTAAAGTCACGTAGAATGGAAATAATAAAATAATAAAAATAAAACATAATAAAATAATTCTCACGACAGAGTCTGACTCTGTCTACTCGACAGACCTGTTCTCCAACTGAGGACGGCTGCTTGCGTTGTGGCCGAAACGTCGTGAGAATTTTTATTGTTTTATATTATTATTATTTTATTACTTCCCTTCTACGTGATGACTTTACCGAAAGAACCAAGAATATGAATCCCTGCAGTCACGAAAGCTTTAAATCGAAGAATATGAACAGAGAACATCTTAAAGCGACGACGCGCAACAGAATCATCCTGGATAAACCAGCAGTGTTTTATAGCGTGATGTTTCATTACAACTGCCTCGACTGCTACTGCCTTGTGTGTGTGATTGTATATATCTGTGTGTCTATGGCGCAGGGAGATCTCTGCTGCTCAGCCTCAAATGGTCGACTCAACCTCAAATGAGTACCTGGTGTGGTGTGTTAACATCACCACTGGGGAAACAAAGGCGGCCGGGCGTGGTGTTGGCCACCCACCCCCTCGTGTGTCGTGCAGGCCTTTATACGTGCTCGCTAGCAGCACTTGCCCCAACAGTCTGTTCAGGCTACACGGTGGATCTTTGTCTCTTGCTGTGTGTGATGAGCGGTAGTGTCGCGGTTAGCGCGCCGTGCCACAAACCCGGCGACCCGAGTTTGATTCCTGCTCACGGCCAACACCAGTGACGATTATCTGAATCGTTCCTGGGCCTCCCCTAGGTCGACTCAGCCTCAAATTAGTACCTGGTGCAGTGTGTAGTAAACATCGCCACTGGGGGAGACAAAGGCGGTCGGACGTGGTGCTGGCCACCCACCCACCTCCTCGTGTGCCGTTCCAGCCTTCTTAGGTGCTCGCTATAACGGCACTTGCCCCAACAGTCTGTTAAGGCAACACGGGGGGACCTTTGGGTGTGATTGTGAGTGGGTGAACGTGTGTCTGTTTGGGCTGGAGAAAGCAAACCCCCCTGCACATCCTCGGCGGTTGCCACCGGCAACGGGCCGTGGTGGCTTAGCAAATCGGCTTTTCCCTTCATGGTAGCCGCAGGGGATTCTGGGATGGGTTCGAGGGAGCTGGTGATGACCGCCCCCTACTCAGCCTTCAACTCAATTCCCATTAAAAAAAAACAGGAAGATAAATTGAAGATTGTGCCGGAGGTCCCAGGGGGGGAGGGTGGAACAGGCCCTCTGTGGCATCTTCTGACCCAAACCCCCATTCTAGAGGAGCCAGGCGACCTGAAACCTTGGTGTTCACTCCTCAAATAACAATGGAAAACCTGCTGTGGGAGGACATGTTACAAGTGTTTGAACGCTCACTGCAGAGGAGGAGAGGCTGCCACTTCCCTCTGTCGGGAGCTGGACAGTTACTGCCCTGGACCTCTGGAATACAGGATGGGGTCCACATCATTAGACCTCCTTTGCCAGTACCAAAGTATAATAATAGGGGTTTTCCCCTTTTTTCTGGCAACAAAACTTAAACCTTTTTTACAAGGAATCATGTGTGCATTAACCACAATACTTCTGGTCAAAATGCGAACAGAAAACACACTGATAATATATGCATTGTCCTCGAAACTGATTGGTCCACACCAAGAGACAGCTTTCTTTGCATTTTGACTGCAAGTATTGTGGTTAATGCAGACATGAATCCTTGTAAAAAGGTTTCAGTTTTGTTGCCAGAAAAAAGGGGAAAAACCCTATTATTATATTTTGGTACTGGCAAAGGAGGTCTAATGATGTAGATGCTCACCCCGAGCCCTCATTACTCTGATAGTGCATTGTCTTTGAGCTGTACGCCTTTTGGCGTCCTCTGGTGCAGCACCAATTGAGACGAGGCTCAAAAGAAAGCCGTCTCTGGTGTGGACCAATCAGTTCCAAGGACAATGCCGATATATTATCAGAGTGTGTTTTTTTTTGCATTTTGACCACAAGCATTGTGGTTAATGCAGTAACATGATTCCTTGTAAAAAGGTTTCAGTTTTGTTGCCAAAAAAAGGGGGAAAACCCCTATTATTATAGGATGGGGACCGGTTTCTGTTCACTATGAGGGGTGGACCATCTTCAACTCGGGGCAGAAAATTGCCAATCAAAAAAAAGTGGCTCTTCAGAACAGAATAGTGATATGAGTGTGGGACCAGAGGAAGGGGTTTAAGGAGTTCATATACATTACAATTGTCTCTGTGTCTGTCTGCAGCAGGGGTTGTGTCACTGCTCCTGCCGTGTTTGATTTGTCTCGTGTGTCTGTGCACCAGAGGACATCTCTGCCTGCCGCTGGAGTCTCAACTCCATCTCCGCATCGCACCGCAGGTAGCTGCATCTCACAACCGCCCCGAGTGTGTCCGGTCTTGTTTGACGGCTGCCCTCGTGTGATGGCGCTCACGAGGATCTGAGAGATGACTAACCAGCAGTTCCAGAACTACTACTCCCCCCCCCATCAACTCTCTCTTTTCACTTCTCTACCCCAGTCCACTCACTCCCCCCCGCCCCCCTTACCTCTCCCTTCTCGCAAGACATCATGGTGCAAGGTGGGGGGGGGGGGGTTGATCCTGCCTGGGGCTGCGGTTAATCACACACCCACACACACCCCTCCCCATGTGGAGTGGCCAGTTGAAGTCACATCTTGCAGACTGGATTGTATGAAGAGCTCAGATCCTTCAGAGGTCTGGACACATTCCCATCAGTAGGCTCCTCTGGCAGGGCGAGTCTGCGTTGGCTGCGTCGTGTAGCCCACATGCCCAGCCACCGCATGCCCCACACAGCTTCTGTTTGGCCGCGTAGAGGGGGCACAGTACGGGCTGGAGAAGGGATGGAGTGATGCAGTACAGGAGGATGTGAAGCTGAGTGGACTTGCCGATGACCGGTACCAGCAGTGTCAAGATCGTCCTCTGGAGGAGGTTCGTGAAGGACGCTATTGGGCAGTTCCAGGCTAAGTGTACGTTGTGGCTACTGGGCAGTTGGAGGCAGTCGCCCTCCAGCAACAACGGAGGGCAGAGGAGCGATGCTCACAGCAACGAGCAGAGTGCCGTGTGGCTAAAACACAGCAAGTTGGCACACTAGCAGGCACAGGTGGTGCATCTGCCAATCATCTCATTTGGTCAACCCATGATACCCGTCTGTCCTCTGACCCCCCTGCAAGCAGCGAACTTTACACAATTATAATCGTGACCCCAGAGTGCACCTAGCCTGGCACAAGCGCCATCACCGTCACTGAATGGCGAACGGCGATTGTTGATGGTGATGATGGTGGTGATGATTGTGTAGTGGCTTCAACTGAGTTGCAGATGTAGACTTGGAGGCAACACATTTATTCAGTTCCAACACACGGGGTAACTTCCCCTTAACAGAATAACAACCTAAGGCGGTGACCACCAGTCTAACTACACAAGTTACAATGTAACTGCTACTACGGACCGGGACCAACAATTTAATAGAAAGTTTTTTTCAGGAAACAATCCTCTCTGCTATAAAAACTTTTAACATGCATTGAACGTATCGTATTGTGGTAACCCTAAAATTAAATTGCTAAAGCTACGTATCGTAGTGTAGTGTGTAGTGTAGTGTAATAGTGTACTGTGTAGTGTAGTGTATATTGTAGTGTAATAGTGTACTGTATAGTGTAGTGTAATAGTGTACTGTGTAGTGTAATAGTGTACTGTGTAGTGTAATGTAGTGCATAGTGTAGTGTAACAATGTAGTGTAATAGTGTAGTGTATACATGCATTGAACGTATCGTATCGTGGTAACCCTAAAATGAAATCGCTAAAGCTACGTATCATAGTGTAGTGTATAGTGTAGTGTAATAGTGTAGTGTATAGTGTAGTGTAATAGTGTAGTGTATAGTGTAGTGTAATAGTGTACTGTATAGTGTAGTGTAATAGTGTACTGTATAGTGTAGTGTAATAGTGTACTGTATAGTGTAGTGTAATAGTGTACTGTATAGTGTAGTGTATATTATAGTGTAATAGTGTACTGTGTAGTGTAATGTAGTCTATAGTGTAGTGTAATAATGTAGTGTAATAGTGTAGTGTATATATGCATTGAACGTATCGTATCGTGGTAACCCTAAAATTAAATCGCTAAAGCTACATATCGTAGTGTAGTGTGTAGTGTAGTGTAATAGTGTACTGTATAGTGTAGTGTAATAGTGTACCGTATAGTGTAGTGTGTAGTGTAATAATGTAGTGTAATAATGTGTATAGTGTAGTGTAATAATGTAGTGTAATAGTGTAGTGTATAGTGTAGTGTATACATGCATTGAACGTATCGTAACGTATCATTGTACTGTACTCACCAAGATTCTGTCCGGCGTCTGCATACTTTAACGATGTTAGGTTGTTGATGGCTACATTTAAAATATTTTACAATTTTGTCGCATCGCCATCGAAAGATCGAAATATCGTAAGTCGGACCATCGTAACTCGGGGACTATCTGTATACACATTTTTTTAAAGGAAGATTTACGATGTATAAAGGTTGTTTCCAAAACGTTGGGTGGTGCTGCAAAGGCTTTTGTCACCCTTCTTCCAATTCTTGTTCTGGGGATTATTTAAATGGAAATTAGATGAACGCCTTAGGTTTCACGAGTTTGACAGTCAGGATATTGAATTACAGCTGATTGGGAGGGGGGGGAACGCCGGATTTTCAAAAACGCCGGATAATCGCTACATCATCATTATTAAAACATCTTTTATTTACACATTTTTGTATGACGTGTTGCTATGTTTTTGTGTTTTCAAATATTATTTATTTGTTCAAATTGTCACCAACAAACATAGAAATAGACAAAAATAAATTTGATTAAAAAAATGTACCCTTTTATCTGCCAACAAAACTGACACCTTTTTTACAAGGAGTCATGTTTGCATTGACCACAATACCTGCAGTCGGAATGCAAACAAAAAACACAACTCTGATAATGTATTCACTGTCCTTGAAATTGATTGGTCCACACCCTAGACAGCTGTTGGACCAGATGACGCCAAAAGGTGTACAACTCAAAGACAATGCACCATCAGAGTATGAGAGCTCGGAGTAAGCATTTACACCATTGGAACCTCCTTTGCCAGTAGCAAATATGATAATTGTTTTTTTACCCTTTTATCTGGCAACAAAACTGACACCTTTTTTACAAGGAGTCATGTTTGCATAGACCACAATAGCTGCAGTCGGAATGCAAACAAAAAACACAACTCTGATAATGTATGCACTGTCCTTGAAATTGATTGGTCCACACCCGAGACAGCTTTCCTTAGAGCCTAGTCTCACATGGTGTTTGACGATTGCCAGACTGATGCAGCCTTTAGACCCGGTGATCCGGCGAATGCCAAATTACACACTCACTTTTCGCCGGAACGCACTGTATTGCTTCTGTTTTTATGACCATAGTTATTAGTCCTGAAAAATGTGTATAAGTGCAGTATTTTCATTGTTTAAGTTGTTGAATGTAGTGTATAATGTACTCTATATAATATTTAACACCGAAATCAACAGCATTTAAAATTTGAGTACAACGTTTCGCTGGTAATTACAATCAGCTTCATCGGGCAAGAATGGTGAGGCCCTCCTGTTGCTCCCGGTCTTAAATAGAGCAGCAGCAGGGTGACGTCATCATTTAAATCAATCTGGTACAGTGATTCGAGGCAAAGAGGGGGAGGGTATTGTAATTATATAGATTGGTAATCATTAAATTGTTATTCATTAAAGAAGTTAATTATTTTGTCCTTTGAAAAACGTGACACATTTTTTACTGATTGGCCGTGTCGGGTGGTGGAGGGTTACGACACATTTATAAATAACGCGATCTGACCCAAAAACCTTTAATAATGGTAGGTTTTTACCCTTTTAACTGGTACAAAACTGACACCTTTATTCAAGGCATCATGTTTGCAATGACCACAACACAAGTAGTCAATAAAGCAAACAAAAAGAAGCAACTCTGATAAGAATAATAATATGCACTGTCCTTGAAGTTGATTGGCCCACACCCGAGACGGCTTTCTTTAGAGCCTAGTCCCCATTGGTGTAGGGCCAGATGACACCAGAAGGCGTACAACTCAAAAACAGTGCAATATCAGAGTATTGAGAGTTCGGGGTAAACATTTACACTATGAGATCTCTTTTACCAGTGGCAAAATATAATGGTAGGTTTTTACCCTTTTAACTGGTACAAAACTGACACCTTTATTCAAGGCATCATGTTTGCAATGACCACAACACAAGTAGTCAATAAAGCAAACAAAAAGAAGCAACTCTGATAAGAATAATAATATGCACTGTCCTTATTATTCTTATCAGAGTTGCTTCTTTTTGTTTGCTTTATTGACTACTTGTGTTGTGGTCATTGCAAACATGATGCCTTGAATAAAGGTGTCAGTTTTGTACCAGTTAAAAGGGTAAAAACCTACCATTATATTTTGCCACTGGTAAAAGAGATCTCATAGTGTAAATGTTTACCCCGAACTCTCAATACTCTGATATTGCACTGTTTTTGAGTTGTACGCCTTCTGGTGTCATCTGGCCCTACACCAATGGGGACTAGGCTCTAAAGAAAGCCGTCTCGGGTGTGGGCCAATCAACTTCAAGGACAGTGCATATTATTATTCTTATCAGAGTTGCTTCTTTTTGTTTGCTTTATTGACTACTTGTGTTGTGGTCATTGCAAACATGATGCCTTGAATAAAGGTGTCAGTTTTGTACCAGTTAAAAGGGTAAAAACCTACCATTATATTTTGCCACTGGTAAAAGAGATCTCATAGTGTAAATGTTTACCCCGAACTCTCAATACTCTGATATTGCACTGTTTTTGAGTTGTACGCCTTCTGGTGTCATCTGGCCCTACACCAATGGGGACTAGGCTCTAAAGAAAGCCGTCTCGGGTGTGGGCCAATCAACTTCAAGGACAGTGCATATTATTATTCTTATCAGAGTTGCTTCTTTTTGTTTGCTTTATTGACTACTTGTGTTGTGGTCATTGCAAACATGATGCCTTGAATAAAGGTGTCAGTTTTGTACCAGTTAAAAGGGTAAAAACCTACCATTATATTTTGCCACTGGTAAAAGAGATCTCATAGTGTAAATGTTTACCCCGAACTCTCAATACTCTGATATTGCACTGTTTTTGAGTTGTACGCCTTCTGGTGTCATCTGGCCCTACACCAATGGGGACTAGGCTCTAAAGAAAGCCGTCTCGGGTGTGGGCCAATCAACTTCAAGGACAGTGCATATTATTATTCTTATCAGAGTTGCTTCTTTTTGTTTGCTTTATTGACTACTTGTGTTGTGGTCATTGCAAACATGATGCCTTGAATAAAGGTGTCAGTTTTGTACCAGTTAAAAGGGTAAAAACCTACCATTATATTTTGCCACTGGTAAAAGAGATCTCATAAAGCCAAAAACCTTTATTATGAATAATATTGGTCGCGAAAGCCTACGTGTTAAACCGAAATCAAGCATAGCTATACTCTTTGGTTCTTTCGGTAAAGTCACGTAGGTATAAAATAAAATAAATTAAATCACGACGTTTCGATTGCAACACAAGCAATCATCATCGGGTGGGTAAACCACAGCAAGAACATTTTTTGCTGAAGTGGGAGAGAGAGTTGCCATGGTAAGAGGTTAGGGTTTTACCTGGTTAATAACATCCTTCAAATGATCGCTCAATTTGTATCCATCAAACATTTTCTTGCTGTGGTTTTCCCACCTGATGATGATTGCTTGTGTTGCAATCGAAACATCGTGATTTAATTTATTTTCTACCCACGTGACTTTACCGAAAGAACCAAAGAGTATGGGTCCCTGCAGTCACGAAAACTTCAAATCGAGATTCAAGCATAGCTACTTTTATTTTGTCACATACAAGGTGCCGATCGCCGGACTGGTTAGAGCCTTTGGATCGGTTTTGCTGGTTTAGACGGATCGGCCCAGGACCGCCGGATAATTTTGGAAACCAGATAATCAAATGTCAAATGTAGTTAAGTATAGTGCAGGTTTGCCAACAAGGGTTTTATAGATGAACAGGACCCTATGTAGATTTTTTTCTTGCGTGTGATGATGATGATGGTGATGGTATTGATTCTGCTGGTTTCAGTGACGTCTTATCGGCAGGACTGGATTGTAGCATTGCGAGTGCAGTTTCATCCTCTTTGTTCAGTGAATGAGGTGGAGGAGGAGGTGGAGGAGGAGGAGGACGTGAAGGAGGATGTGAAGGAGGTGAAGGGGAATGTGAAAGAGAAAGTGAAGGAGGAGGTAGAGGAAGGTACGGAGGAGGAGGAGGAGGTAACGGAGGAGGAGGAGGTGGAGGAGGAGACGGAAGAGGAGGCAATGAGCATCGGGGATCGCGACTCTGAGTGGTGAGAATCTTAGCACCAAACCTCCACGACCCCGAACACTGCCCTTACCACTACCCCTGACTTAACACCATTTACTACTCGGACCATTTCCTCTTCTACTACCCGTAACACTACCACTACACCTGCCAGTACTAATGTAATAAAGGTCGTGGAAGCGACTTCTGGAATCTGGTCTTTATTTGTCTTTCTTTACAACACTCCTTCACGCTGCTGACAGACAGCGTGAGAGGGATAGAAAGAGAGAGACACGCGCGGCCACGTGGCAGCCTGGACCCCCGCTCTCGCGTGGCCTCTTCCTCCGTTCCAGTTCTGACCACGTGTTGTTCGTCTTCACTCCTATTTAATACCCGGGTCACGTGGTACCTTTCCACCAATCCTGGTTAGCCTCTATGGAATCTTCCAGACTCCATCGTAGGCTCCCGGGACCACGCCCCTGACTCGTCTCCCCATTGGCTGTGGCTAAAGCCAGCAGAACCAATCCTTACAGCTGTCACCTTCCCATTGCATCAGGGCCACGCCTCTAGGCTTCCCCCCATTGGCTATGGACCAGGGCCAACAGAGCCAATCATCGTGACGAGTTGTGATCCGTCAGCGACCCGGATATATCCTCACATTACACTAACATTACCCCTACCATTACCACTAACGCAATCCTTACCGCTAACTAAACCCCTAATACTGCCCTTACCACTACCCCTGACTTAACACCATTTATTACTCCGACCATTTCCTCTTCTACTACCCGTAACACTACCACTACACCTGCCAGTACTAACATTACCCCTACCATTACCACTAACACCCCTACTATTTTCTTGGTTCTTTCGGTAAAGTCACGTAGAATGGAAATAATAAAATAATAAAATAAAACATAAAATAATTCTCACGACGTTTCGGCCACAACGCAAGCAGCCGTCCTCAGGTGGAGAACAGGTCTGTCGAGAAGACAGAGTCTGAATGACACACCCCAGGCTTGGAGCGTCTATTTAAGCTTGGATGGAGGGGGGGAGAGCGCCTTGACAAAATAATTTGCATATCAAGAGGAATTTTGCATATTTATGGGAAATGCAGATATGCGATTAGTACTACTTGTGAAATGCGTAGGAGGTTTGGCGAGGGGTTTAAAGTCATTACCACTAACGCTATCCTTACCGCCAACTAAACCCCTAATACTGCCTTTACCACTACCCCTGACTAATGCTACTTAACTACTCTGGCCACTAACCCCTACCACTAGGCTAACACTACTCCTGCCAGTACTCTGAACACTACCCATACCACTACTCCGTCGCCCTATCACTATCATTACCACCTCCCCTAACACTACCCATACCTCTGCCCCTAGCACTATCATTACCACCTCCCCTAACACTACCCATACCTCTACCCCTAGCCCTATCACTATCCTTACCACCTCCCCTAACACTACCCATACCACTATCACTATCATTACCACCTCCTCTAACACTATACCACTACCCCTTGCCCTATCACTATCATTACCACCTCCCATACCACTACCCCTAGCCCTATCACTATCATTACCACCTCCCCTAACACTACCCATACCACTACCCCTATCACTATCATTACCACCTCCCCTAACACTACCCATACCCCTAGCCCTATCACTATCATTACCATCTCCCATACCTCTACCCCTAGCCCTATCACTATCATTACCACCTCCCTTAACACTACCCATACCATTACCCCTATCACTATCATTACCACCTCCCCTAACACTACCTATACCTCTAACCCTATCACTATCATTACCATCTCCCATACCTCTACCCCTAGCCCTATCACTATCATTACCACCTCCCTTAACACTACCCATACCATTACCCCTATCACTATCATTACCACCTCCCCTAACACTACCCATACCACCACCGCAAGCACTACCCCTACCACTGTGCCTGTTACTGCAGCGCGCCCAGCCCGCCTGGTGAATTGGGAGACCCCTACGATGGGACCACAGAGGAAGAGGAGGCAGTGGAGGAAACGCAGGTGGGGGGCAGGGCAGGAGGAGGGGGGGAGGAGAAGGAGGCAGCCCCTGACCCCCCTGAGCTGCCCGGTGAGTGTCAGCACTGACCACTCACACAGACCACACACTGACCACTCACACAGACCACTCACTGACCACACACTGACCACGCACTGACCACACACTGACCACACACTGACCACACACTGACCACTCACACAGACCACTCACTGACCACACACTGACCACTCACACAGACCATTCACTGACCACACACTGACCACGCACTGACCACACACTGACCACTTACTCACACAGACAACTCACTTACACAGACCACTCACTGACCACTCACACTGACAACTCACACAGACAACTCACTCACACAGACAACTCACTGACCACTTACTCACACAGACCACTCACAGACCACACACTGACCACGCACTGACCACTCACTGACCACTTACTCACACAGACAACTCACTTACACAGACCACTCACACTGACAACTCACTCACACAACTCACTCACACAGACCACTCAATGACCACTTACTCACACAGACCACTCACTGACCACACACTGACCACACACTGACCACACACAGACTACTCATTCACACTCGCTGACCAATCGTTCACAGACCGCAACTCACACATACCACTTGCTCACATACCAATACTCAGACTGACCGCTCACTCACACTGACCATTCATACTCGCTTACCACTCACTCACGAACACTCACACAGACTACTCACTGACCACTTACTCACACTGACCACTCACACTCACTGACCATCACACGGAACACTCACACTCTCACACAGACCACTCGTTCACACTCGCTGACCAATCGTTCACAGACCACTACTCACACTGACCACTCAATCACACTGACCATTCATACTCACTGACCATTCACTCACTCACACTGACCACTCACTCATGAACACTCACACAGATCACTCGCACAGACACACTGCGATCACTCACTCAAGCACAATAGTGATCACTCGCCTACACAGACACAGTCATCACTCGCACACCGCGATCACTCGCTCATCATATTCACCGTTGCTCTAGATCTGCTGTCAGGGAAGAGGATTCTGCTGCACGCGTCGCTCTCCGCTCACGAGCGCCGCTCCCTGCAGCGACTCACCGTGGCCTGGAACGGGTACCGGGGGTCATGGGGTGACGTGAAGGGGGTGACGTGGAGGGGGTGACGTGGAGGGGGGTGACGTGAAGGGGGTGACGTGAAGGGGGTGACGTGGAGGGGGTGACGTGAAAGGGGTGACGTGGAGGGGGTGACGTGGAGGGGGGTGACGTGAAGGGGGTGACGTGGAGGGGGTGACGTGGAGGGGGTGACGTGAAGGGGGTGACATGGAGGGGGTGACGTGATGGGGGTGACGGCACGGGGTGACGTGAAGGGGTGACGTGACGTGACGTGGTGGGGTGACGTGAAGGGGGTGATGTGACGGGGGTGACGACACGGGGTGACCACACGGGGTGACCACACGGGGTGACCACACGGGATGACGACACGGGGTGACCACACGGGGTGACGAGAAGGGGTGACGTGATGGGATGTGACGGGCCGACTTGATGGGGTGACGTGAAGGGGTGACGAGAAGGGGTGACGAGAAGGGGTGACCACACGGGGTGACCGCACGGGGTGACGACACGGGGTGACCGCACGGGGTGACGAGAAGGGGTGACGTAATGGGATGTGACGGGCCGACTTTATGGGGTGACGTGACGGGCTGCGGTGTGCGCCGTGTGTCAGGAGCGTCGTTGCTGACGATGCAAGTGAAGAAGTCGACTTCGTCATCGCCAATCACGGCTGGGATGAGAGCTTCGACGAGGTGAGGGTGTGAAAGGGTGTGACGAGGTGAGTGTGTAAGAGGGTGAGGGTCTGACGTTGTGATGGGGTGAACTTGTGAGAGGCTGAGAGGGTGAGGGTGTGACGGGGTGAGGGTGTGACGGGGTGAAGGTGTGAGAGGGTGTGAGGGTGTTAAGTATGTGGTGAGTTTGACATGAGTGGTGAGTGTGATGTGAGCTATGAGTGGTTACTAGTGAGTGTAACGTGAGTGTGAGGTGGGCGTGACGTGAGTGGTGAGTGTTGTTACGAGGTGGTAGTAATTGGTGTGACGTAGTGGTGGTGAGTTGTGATGACGTGGTGGTGAGTTGTGATGACGTGGTGGTGAGTGTTGTGACGAGGTGGTCGGGAGTGGTGGTGCGTGGTGTAACGAGTTGCGTGTGGTGGTGGTGAATGGCGTGACATGGTGATGTGACGTGGTGGTGGTGAGCGGTGTGACGTAGTGGTGGTGAGTGTTGTGACGAGGTGGTGAGTGTGACGAAGTGGTGATCGTGACAAGGTGGTGAGTTTTGTTACGAGGTGGTGAGTGTTGTGACGTGGTGGTGGTGAGTTGTGATGACGTGGTGGTGAGTGTTGTGACGAGGTGGTGAGTGTTGTGACGTGGTGGTGGTGAGTGTTGTGACGAGGTGGTGAGTGTTGTGACGAGGTGGTGAGTGTTGTGACGTGGTGGTGGTGAGTGTTGTGACGTGGTGGTGGTGAGTGTTGTGACGAGGTGGTGAGTGTTGTGACGAGGTGGTGAGTGTTGTGACGTAGTGGTGGTGAGCGTTGTGACGTGGTGGTGGTGAGCATTGTGACGTGGTGAGCATTGTGACGTGGTGGTGAGCGGTGTGACGAGGTGGTGAGTGGTGTGACGTGGTGGTGGTGAGCATTGTGACGTGGTGGTGAGTGGTGTGACGAGGTGGTGAGTGGTGTGACGTGGTGGTGGTGAGTGTTGTGACGTGGTGGTGGTGAGTGTTGTGACGAGGTGGTGAGCGGTGTGACGAGGTGGTGAGTGTTGTGACGTGGTGGTGGTGAGCGTTGTGACGTGGTGGTGGTGAGCGTTGTGACGTGGTGGTGGTGAGACGTGGTGGTGGTGACTGTTGTGACGTGGTGGTGGTGAGTGTTGTGACGAGGTGGTGAGTGTTGTGACGAGGTGGTGAGTGTTGTGACGAGGTGGTGAGTGTTGTGACGAGGTGGTGAGTGTTGTGACGTGGTGGTGGTGGTGGTGAGTGTTGTGACGAGGTGGTGAGTGTTGTGAAAAGGTGGTGGTGAGTGTTGTGACGAGGTGGTGAGTGTTGTGACGAGGTGGTGAGTGTTGTGACGTGGTGGTGGTGAGTGTTGTGACGTGGTGGTGGTGAGTGTTGTGACGAGGTGGTGAGTGTTGTGACGTGGTGGTGAGTGGTGTGACGAGGTGGTGAGTGTTGTGACGTGGTGGTGGTGGTGAGTGTTGTGACGAGGTGGTGAGTGTTGTGACGTGGTGGTGAGTGTTGTGACGTGGTGGTGGTGAGTGTTGTGACGAGGTGGTGAGTGTTGTGACGTGGTGGTGGTGAGTGTTGTGACGTGGTGGTGGTGAGTGTTGTGACGAGGTGGTGAGTGTTGTGACGTGGTGGTGGTGAGTGTTGTGACGAGGTGGTGAGTGTTGTGACGTGGTGGTGGTGAGTGTTGTGACGAGGTGGTGGTGAGTGTTGTGACGAGGTGGTGAGTGTTGTGACGTGGTGGTGGTGAGTGGTGTGACGAGGTGGTGGTGAGTGGTGTGACAAGGTGGTGAGTGGTGTGACGTGGTGGTGGTGAGTGTTGTGACGAGGTGGTGAGTGTTGTGACGTGGTGGTGGTGAGTGTTGTGACGTGGTGGTGGTGAGTGTTGTGACGTGGTGGTGGTGAGTGTTGTGACGAGGTGGTGGTGAGTGTTGTGACGTGGTGGTGGTGAGTGGTGTGACGTGGAGGTGGTGAGTGTTGTGACGAGGTGGTGAGTGTTGTGACGTGGTGGTGGTGAGTGGTGTGACGAGGTGGTGAGTGGTGTGACGAGGTGGTGAGTGGTGTGACGAGGTGGTGAGTGGTGTGACGTGGTGGTGGTGAGTGGTGTGACGAGGTGGTGAGTGGTGTGACGTGGTGGTGGTGAGTGTTGTGACGTGGTGGTGGTGAGTGTTGTGACGAGGTGGTGAGCGGTGTGACGAGGTGGTGAGCGGTGTGACGAGGTGGTGAGTGTTGTGACGTGGTGGTGGTGAGCGTTGTGACGTGGTGGTGGTGAGCGTTGTGACGTGGTGGTGGTGAGCGGTGTGACGTGGTGGTGGTGAGTGTTGTGACGTGGTGGTGGTGAGTGTTGTGACGAGGTGGTGAGTGTTGTGACGAGGTGGTGAGTGTTGTGACGAGGTGGTGAGTGTTGTGACGAGGTGGTGGTGGTGGTGAGTGTTGTGACGAGGTGGTGATTGTTGTGACGAGGTGGTGATTGTTGTGACAAGGTGGTGGTGAGTGTTGTGACGAGGTGGTGAGTGTTGTGACGAGGTGGTGAGTGTTGTGACGTGGTGGTGGTGAGTGTTGTGACGAGGTGGTGGTGAGTGTTGTGACGAGGTGGTGAGTGTTGTGACGAGGTGGTGAGTGTTGTGACGTGGTGGTGGTGAGTGTTGTGACGAGGTGGTGAGTGGTGTGACGAGGTGGTGAGTGTTGTGACGTGGTGGTGGTGAGTGTTGTGACGAGGTGGTGAGTGTTGTGACGAGGTGGTGAGTGTTGTGACGTGGTGGTGGTGAGTGTTGTGACGTGGTGGTGGTGAGTGTTGTGACGAGGTGGTGAGTGTTGTGACGAGGTGGTGAGTGTTGTGACGTGGTGGTGGTGAGTGTTGTGACGAGGTGGTGAGTGTTGTGACGTGGCGGTGGTGAGTGTTGTGACGTGGAGGTGGTGAGTGTTGTGACGTGGTGGTGGTGAGTGGTGTGACGAGGTGGTGAGTGGTGTGACGAGGTGGTGAGTGGTGTGACGAGGTGGTGCGTGTTGTGACGAGGTGGTGAGTGTTGTGACGTGGTGGTGGTGAGTGGTGTGACGAGGTGGTGGTGAGTGGTGTGACGAGGTGGTGAGTGGTGTGACGAGGTGGTGAGTGGTGTGACGTGGTGGTGGTGAGTGGTGTGACGTGGAGGTGGTGAGTGTTGTGACGAGGTGGTGAGTGTTGTGATGTGGTGGTGGTGAGTGGTGTGACAAGGTGGTGAGTGGTGTGACGAGGTGGTGAGTGGTGTGACGAGGTGGTGAGTGGTGTGACGAGGTGGTGAGTGTTGTGACGAGGTGGTGAGTGTTGTGACGTGGTGGTGGTGAGTGTTGTGACGAGGTGGTGAGCGTTGTGACGAGGTGGTGAGTGTTGTGACGTGGTGGTGGTGAGTGGTGTGACGTGGTGGTGGTGAGTGTTGTGACGTGGTGGTGGTGAGCGTTGTGACGAGGTGGTGAGCGTTGTGACGTGGTGGTGGTGAGTGTTGTGACGTGGTGGTGGTGAGTGTTGTGACGAGGTGGTGAGTGGTGTGACGAGGTGGTGAGCGTTGTGACGAGGTGGTGAGCGTGGTGGTGATGAGTGGTGTGACGTGGTGGTGGTGAGTGGTGTGACGTGGTGGTGGTGAGTGGTGTGACGTGGTGGTGGTGAGTGGTGTGACGTGGTGGTGGTGAGTGGTGTGACGTGGTGGTGGTGAGTGTTGTGACGAGGTGGTGGTGAGTGTTGTAACATGGTGGTGGTGAGTGTTGTGACGTGGTGGTGGTGAGCGTTGTGACGAGGTGGTGAGCGGTGTGACGAGGTGGTGAGCGTTGTGACGAGGTGGTGAGTGGTGTGACGTGGTGGTGGTGAGTGTTGTGACGTGGTGGTGGTGAGTGGTGTGACGTGGTGGTGGTGAGTGGTGTGACGTGGTGGTGGTGAGTGTTGTGACGTGGTGGTGGTGAGTCGTGTGACGTGGTGGTGGTGAGTGGTGTGACGTGGTGGTGGTGAGTGTTGTGACGTGGTGGTGGTGAGTGTTGTGAAGTGGTGGTGGTGAGTGTTGTGACGTGGTGGTGGTGAGTGTTGTGACGTGGTGGTGGTGAGTGGTGTGACGTGGTGGTGGTGAGTGTTGTGACGTGGTGGTGGTGAGTGGTGTGACGTGGTGGTGGTGAGTGTTGTGACGTGGTGGTGGTGAGTGTTGTGACGTGGTGGTGGTGAGTGTTGTGACGTGGTGGTGGTGAGTGTTGTGACGTGGTGGTGGTGAGTGTTGTGACGAGGTGGTGAGTGGTGTGACGTGGTGGTGGTGAGTGTTGTGACGTGGTGGTGGTGAGTGGTGTGACGTGGTGGTGGTGAGTGTTGTGACGTGGTGGTGGTGAGTGTTGTGACGAGGTGGTGAGTGTTGTGACGTGGTGGTGGTGAATGGCGTGACATGGTGGTGGCGAGCGGTGTGACGTGGTGGTGAGCGGTGTGACGTGGTGGTGGTGGTGAGTGTTGTGACGAGGTGGTGAGTGTTGTGACGAGGTGGTGAGTGGTGTGACGAGGTGGTGAGTGTTGTGACGAGGTGGTGAGTGGTGTGACGTGGTGGTGGTGAGTGGTGTGACGTGGTGGTGGTGAGTGGTGTGACGTGGTGGTGGTGAGTGTTGTGACGTGGTGGTGGTGAGTGTTGTGACGTGGTGGTGGTGAGCGTTGTGACGAGGTGGTGAGTGGTGTGACGTGGTGGTGGTGAGTGGTGTGACGTGGTGGTGGTGAGTGGTGTGACGTGGTGGTGGTGAGTGGTGTGACGTGGTGGTGGTGAGTGTTGTGACGTGGTGGTGGTGAGTGGTGTGACGTGGTGGTGGTGAGTGTTGTGACGAGGTGGTGAGTGTTGTGACGTGGTGGTGGTGAATGGCGTGACATGGTGGTGGCGAGCGGTGTGACGTGGTGGTGAGCGGTGTGACGTGGTGGTGGTGGTGAGTGTTGTGACGAGGTGGTGAGTGGTGTGACGTGGTGGTGAGCGTTGTGACGTGGTGGTGGTGAGCGTTGTGACGTGGTGGTGGTGAGACGTGGTGGTGGTGACTGTTGTGACGTGGTGGTGGTGAGTGTTGTGACGAGGTGGTGAGTGGTGTGACGAGGTGGTGAGCGTTGTGACGAGGTGGTGAGCGTGGTGGTGATGAGTGGTGTGACGTGGTGGTGGTGAGTGGTGTGACGTGGTGGTGGTGAGTGGTGTGACGTGGTGGTGGTGAGTGGTGTGACGTGGTGGTGGTGAGTGGTGTGACGTGGTGGTGGTGAGTGTTGTGACGAGGTGGTGGTGAGTGTTGTAACATGGTGGTGGTGAGTGTTGTGACGTGGTGGTGGTGAGCGTTGTGACGAGGTGGTGAGCGGTGTGACGAGGTGGTGAGCGTTGTGACGAGGTGGTGAGTGGTGTGACGTGGTGGTGGTGAGTGTTGTGACGTGGTGGTGGTGAGTGGTGTGACGTGGTGGTGGTGAGTGGTGTGACGTGGTGGTGGTGAGTGTTGTGACGTGGTGGTGGTGAGTGGTGTGACGTGGTGGTGGTGAGTGGTGTGACGTGGTGGTGGTGAGTGTTGTGACGTGGTGGTGGTGAGTGTTGTGACGTGGTGGTGGTGAGTGTTGTGACGTGGTGGTGGTGAGTGTTGTGACGTGGTGGTGGTGAGTGGTGTGACGTGGTGGTGGTGAGTGTTGTGACGTGGTGGTGGTGAGTGGTGTGACGTGGTGGTGGTGAGTGTTGTGACGTGGTGGTGGTGAGTGTTGTGACGTGGTGGTGGTGAGTGTTGTGACGTGGTGGTGGTGAGTGTTGTGACGTGGTGGTGGTGAGTGTTGTGACGAGGTGGTGAGTGGTGTGACGTGGTGGTGGTGAGTGTTGTGACGTGGTGGTGGTGAGTGGTGTGACGTGGTGGTGGTGAGTGTTGTGACGTGGTGGTGGTGAGTGTTGTGACGAGGTGGTGAGTGTTGTGACGTGGTGGTGGTGAATGGCGTGACATGGTGGTGGCGAGCGGTGTGACGTGGTGGTGAGCGGTGTGACGTGGTGGTGGTGGTGAGTGTTGTGACGAGGTGGTGAGTGTTGTGACGAGGTGGTGAGTGGTGTGACGAGGTGGTGAGTGTTGTGACGAGGTGGTGAGTGGTGTGACGTGGTGGTGGTGAGTGGTGTGACGTGGTGGTGGTGAGTGGTGTGACGTGGTGGTGGTGAGTGTTGTGACGTGGTGGTGGTGAGTGTTGTGACGTGGTGGTGGTGAGCGTTGTGACGAGGTGGTGAGTGGTGTGACGTGGTGGTGGTGAGTGGTGTGACGTGGTGGTGGTGAGTGGTGTGACGTGGTGGTGGTGAGTGGTGTGACGTGGTGGTGGTGAGTGTTGTGACGTGGTGGTGGTGAGTGGTGTGACGTGGTGGTGGTGAGTGTTGTGACGAGGTGGTGAGTGTTGTGACGTGGTGGTGGTGAATGGCGTGACATGGTGGTGGCGAGCGGTGTGACGTGGTGGTGAGCGGTGTGACGTGGTGGTGGTGGTGAGTGTTGTGACGAGGTGGTGAGTGGTGTGACGTGGTGGTGGTGAGTGGTGTGACGTGGTGGTGGTGAGTGTTGTGACGTGGTGGTGGTGAGTGTTGTGACGTAGTGGTGGTGAGCGTTGTGACGAGGTGGTGGTGAGCGTTGTGACGAGGTGGTGAGTGGTGTGACGTGGTGGTGGTGACTGTTGTGACGAGGTGGTGGTGAGTGTTGTAACATGGTGGTGGTGAGTGTTGTGACGTGGTGGTGGTGAGCGTTGTGACGAGGTGGTGAGCGGTGTGACGAGGTGGTGAGCGTTGTGACGAGGTGGTGAGTGGTGTGACGTGGTGGTGGTGAGTGTTGTGACGTGGTGGTGGTGAGTGGTGTGACGTGGTGGTGGTGAGTGTTGTGACGTGGTGGTGGTGAGTGTTGTGACGTGGTGGTGGTGAGTGTTGTGACGTGGTGGTGGTGAGTGTTGTGACGTGGTGGTGGTGAGTGGTGTGACGTGGTGGTGGTGAGTGTTGTGACGTGGTGGTGGTGAGTGGTGTGACGTGGTGGTGGTGAGTGTTGTGACGTGGTGGTGGTGAGTGTTGTTACGTGGTGGTGGTGAGTGTTGTGACGTGGTGGTGGTGAGTGTTGTGACGTGGTGGTGGTGAGTGTTGTGACGAGGTGGTGAGTGGTGTGACGTGGTGGTGGTGAGTGGTGTGACGTGGTGGTGGTGAGTGTTGTGACGTGGTGGTGGTGAGTGGTGTGACGTGGTGGTGGTGAGTGTTGTGACGTGGTGGTGGTGAGTGGTGTGACGTGGTGGTGGTGAGTGTTGTGACGTGGTGGTGGTGAGTGTTGTGACGAGGTGGTGAGTGTTGTGACGTGGTGGTGGTGAATGGCGTGACATGGTGGTGGCGAGCGGTGTGACGTGGTGGTGAGCGGTGTGACGTGGTGGTGGTGGTGAGTGTTGTGACGAGGTGGTGAGTGTTGTGACGAGGTGGTGAGTGGTGTGACGAGGTGGTGAGTGTTGTGACGAGGTGGTGAGTGGTGTGACGTGGTGGTGGTGAGTGGTGTGACGTGGTGGTGGTGAGTGGTGTGACGTGGTGGTGGTGAGTGTTGTGACGTGGTGGTGGTGAGTGTTGTGACGTGGTGGTGGTGAGCGTTGTGACGAGGTGGTGAGTGGTGTGACGTGGTGGTGGTGAGTGGTGTGACGTGGTGGTGGTGAGTGGTGTGACGTGGTGGTGGTGAGTGGTGTGACGTGGTGGTGGTGAGTGTTGTGACGTGGTGGTGGTGAGTGGTGTGACGTGGTGGTGGTGAGTGTTGTGACGAGGTGGTGAGTGTTGTGACGTGGTGGTGGTGAATGGCGTGACATGGTGGTGGCGAGCGGTGTGACGTGGTGGTGAGCGGTGTGACGTGGTGGTGGTGGTGAGTGTTGTGACGAGGTGGTGAGTGGTGTGACGTGGTGGTGGTGAGTGGTGTGACGTGGTGGTGGTGAGTGGTGTGACGTGGTGGTGGTGAGTGTTGTGACGTGGTGGTGGTGAGTGTTGTGACGTAGTGGTGGTGAGCGTTGTGACGAGGTGGTGGTGAGCGTTGTGACGAGGTGGTGAGTGGTGTGACGTGGTGGTGGTGAGTGTTGTGACGAGGTGGTGGTGAGTGTTGTAACATGGTGGTGGTGAGTGTTGTGACGTGGTGGTGGTGAGCGTTGTGACGAGGTGGTGAGCGGTGTGACGAGGTGGTGAGCGTTGTGACGAGGTGGTGAGTGGTGTGACGTGGTGGTGGTGAGTGTTGTGACGTGGTGGTGGTGAGTGGTGTGACGTGGTGGTGGTGAGTGGTGTGACGTGGTGGTGGTGAGTGTTGTGACGTGGTGGTGGTGAGTGGTGTGACGTGGTGGTGGTGAGTGTTGTGACGTGGTGGTGGTGAGTGTTGTGACGTGGTGGTGGTGAGTGTTGTGACGTGGTGGTGGTGAGTGTTGTGACGTGGTGGTGGTGAGTGGTGTGACGTGGTGGTGGTGAGTGTTGTGACGTGGTGGTGGTGAGTGGTGTGACGTGGTGGTGGTGAGTGTTGTGACGTGGTGGTGGTGAGTGTTGTTACGTGGTGGTGGTGAGTGTTGTGACGTGGTGGTGGTGAGTGTTGTGACGTGGTGGTGGTGAGTGTTGTGACGAGGTGGTGAGTGGTGTGACGTGGTGGTGGTGAGTGGTGTGACGTGGTGGTGGTGAGTGTTGTGACGTGGTGGTGGTGAGTGGTGTGACGTGGTGGTGGTGAGTGTTGTGACGTGGTGGTGGTGAGTGTTGTGACGAGGTGGTGAGTGTTGTGACGTGGTGGTGGTGAATGGCGTGACATGGTGGTGGCGAGCGGTGTGACGTGGTGGTGAGCGGTGTGACGTGGTGGTGGTGGTGAGTGTTGTGACGAGGTGGTGAGTGTTGTGACGAGGTGGTGAGTGGTGTGACGAGGTGGTGAGTGTTGTGACGAGGTGGTGAGTGGTGTGACGTGGTGGTGGTGAGTGGTGTGACGTGGTGGTGGTGAGTGGTGTGACGTGGTGGTGGTGAGTGTTGTGACGTGGTGGTGGTGAGTGTTGTGACGTGGTGGTGGTGAGCGTTGTGACGAGGTGGTGAGTGGTGTGACGTGGTGGTGGTGAGTGGTGTGACGTGGTGGTGGTGAGTGGTGTGACGTGGTGGTGGTGAGTGGTGTGACGTGGTGGTGGTGAGTGTTGTGACGTGGTGGTGGTGAGTGGTGTGACGTGGTGGTGGGGAGTGTTGTGACGAGGTGGTGAGTGTTGTGACGTGGTGGTGGTGAATGGCGTGACATGGTGGTGGCGAGCGGTGTGACGTGGTGGTGAGCGGTGTGACGTGGTGGTGGTGGTGAGTGTTGTGACGAGGTGGTGAGTGGTGTGACGTGGTGGTGGTGAGTGGTGTGACGTGGTGGTGGTGAGTGGTGTGACGTGGTGGTGGTGAGTGTTGTGACGTGGTGGTGGTGAGTGTTGTGACGTAGTGGTGGTGAGCGTTGTGACGAGGTGGTGGTGAGCGTTGTGACGAGGTGGTGAGTGGTGTGACGTGGTGGTGGTGAGTGTTGTGACGTGGTGGTGGTGAGCGTTGTGACGAGGTGGTGAGCGTTGTGACGTGGTGGTGGTGAATGGCGTGACATGGTGGTGGCGAGCGGTGTGACGTGGTGGTGGTGAGCGGTGTGACGAGGTGGTTGGTGAGTTGTGACGAGGTGGTGGTGAGTGTTGTGACGTGGTGGTGGTGAGCGGTGTGACATGGTGGTGGCAAGCGGTGTGACATGGTGGTCGTGAGCGTTGTGATGTGGTGAAGAGCGTGACAAGGCGGTGTCCCCTGCCCGCCCCCCAGGTGCTGGTGGGGAGCCCCGCGGTGCTGTTTGTTCGCCCGCGGTGGCTGCTCGAGAGCCTCCGGCGGGGGGCGCTGGCCCCGCCGCAGCCGTTCGCCATCGCGCCCTAGCGGGGCGGCGGGGGGGGCCTGAACCCCAGACAGAAATATCAACAGAGACACAGACTCTAACGGTGACACCCACATCCCCGTGGACCCCGAGTGGACGATGTGTTCCTCGTGGCACCACGAGTCCCCTGTAGACCCCGAGGCCCTCCGTGGACCCCGAGTGGACAACGTGTTCCCCGTGGCACCACGAGTCCCCTGTAGACCCCGTCTCTGGACGCAACCTTCTAGGACCGTGCTCACCTCCCCTCGCCTTCCTTCCTCAAGCTTTCACCAAACCGGCATTCGCCGCCTTCACCAAGCTGTGCCGACCGGCACGGTGAAGTATGGTTCGATAACACCCCCCTTTCACCACCACCACAGTCCAAATTGTGTTGTTGGGGTGGGTGTGGGCCCTCATCCAGCAGTGGAGTGACATTGGGGGGGAGGGGGGTTTGTGTGCGTTTATTCTCAGGTTTTTTCGGTAAAGTCACGTAGGTAAAACATTAAAAGTAATGAAAGTGTTGTTACATTGGAGCCTCTTTGCACCGCCCAGGTAATAGCAGCAGCCGCCACCACTGTAGGTGCCCACAACCGAGATTTTGTTTTGCTGGTTCAGTCGCATAAGTATAAATGTGTCGTGTCGTTAAACCCACCGCCACCACCACCCCGACGCCACAGCCCAATCTGTCACATAAACACAAAGTGCCAATTATTTACTTAGTTCAGCACTAACCAGTTTCATCTTCTTGGTTATTTCGGTAAAGTCACGTAGAATGGAAATAATAAAATAATACAAATAAAACATAATAAAATCATTCTCACGACGTTTCGGCCACAACGCAATTTATTTTATTTTATACCTACGTGACTTTACCGAAAGAACCAAGAAGATGAATCTCTGCAGTCACGAAAGCTTTAAATCGAAAAATAACCAGTTTGTGTGTGTTGGAGAGTAAACCCACTACAACATTTACAATCAGTAAGGGGTCTGTCACGTAAACGCAAAATGCCAATTATTTACTTAGTTCAGCACTAACCAGTTTGTGTGTGTTGGAGAGTAAACCCACTACAACATTTACAATCAGTAAGGGGTTTGTCACGTAAAAACAAAGTGCCAATTATTTACCTAGTTAATCACTAACCGGCTGTGTGTTGGAGAGTAAACCCACTGCAACATTTACAATTCGAGTTAACGAGACGTTTTGCCGGTAATTACAACTGACCTCATCAGGTGACGGCCAGAATTGTTGAGAAATCCTCCTCCTGTTATGGTCTTAAATAGAGGCGGGATAAATGTGATGTCAGTCTGGCTGTCGCCTGATGAGGCTGGTTGTAATGACATCACGGTACACGAATTGCAAACGCTGTGGGTTTACTCTCCAACACACAACCAGTTAACAATAGAGGTTGTTTGGGTTAGATCGCGTAAATATATAAATGTATCGTTAAAACCCGCCACCACCCGACACAGCCAACTAGTAAGGGTTGTCACGTAAACAGAACGTGCCAATTCGTCACCAGTACAGCACTCACCGGTGTGTTGGAGAGCCAAGCCACAACATTTACAATCGGAGTACGACGTTTCGCCAGTAATTGCAACCAGCTTCATCAGGTAATCGTCACTGGTGTTAGACACATCTACGCCTCTATATAAGGAACGAAACAGACTTCTCCACACTTTTATATATTTACGCGATCTAACCCAAATAAAACCTTATGGATGATATTGGTCGTGAAAGCCTACGTCTTAAACACAACCAGTTAGTGCTGAACTGGTCATGAATTGGCCCCGTTTTGTTTATGTGACAAGCCCATTACTAATTAGGCTGTGTGTCCGGCGTTGGTGGCGGGTTGAACGACGCGTTTATATTCTATGCGCTCTAACCCAAACAATACCTGTGGATAATATTGTTCACGAAAGCCCTGCTACTACTACTACTACTCGTTAAACTATAGGTTCCAGTCACCCTCACAGCGAGCCACCTCAACTGGCACGTGGCTGATCAAGTTGACGTGGAGCAGCAGCAGCTGTAAATGTCACATTGAGGGTGGTCGAGAAGCCAGATGCATGGCCTGTCCCCCGATTCTCCGCGTACCTTTTAGGAACCGCTCAGCGCCAGAGGAATTGCATAGGGAGTTGAGCGGGGAGCTGGTACATCATCATCATCATTGCCGCTGCTTTGATGATGATGATGCCTCCTTTTGCGTTTGTGAAATCGGGGCCTTCCAAGTTGACGTCACACCACTCACCACACGGTTCTGTTTCCCGGGGTGGTGACTCGTCATCGCCACACCCAGAGAGTGTTTACATTTTTCCCTGTGTCTGTGTGTAGTTGTGTAGTGGTTAGCGCACTGCACTACCCGCTCATGCCCAACACCAGTAACGATTATCTGAACCGGTCCTGGGCCTCCCCTAGGTCGACTCAAATGAGTACCTGGTGTGGTGTGTAAACATCGCCACTGGGGAGACGGAGGCGGTCGGGCGTGGTGCTGGCCACCTACCCCCTCGTGTCCGTTCCGGCCTTCATAGGTGCTCGCTAACAGCACTTGCCCCAACAGCCTGTTTAGGCTATACGGGGGGATGTTTTCCTTGGTTTTGTGTGTCCATCCCAAACATTCGGCGTACGCTTCTCTCCCGTCAAGTTCTTTTTCGACGGACGCGGTTTGAGAGGAGTTTGAGGCCCAACGAGATCGGAGGCAGGGGTCTCGCACTTGCGTCACGTCGCGTGTTCATGGGGCCACTCAAGGCACTGGTATTTTGCCAGTGTAGCTTATTGCTCACCCCAGATGGACCACTTGCCTCACGAAGGGGTTATAATGCAGGAGGTCGCTGGGTTCGATCCCGAACCCTGACGCCTGTATACAGTAGACTCGATTACACTGGTCAACACACTTTTTCTGGCATAAGGTATTCAAACGGTTTTAAGGTAATTTTGGGGTGCTGATTCCAAATCTGGCATCAGGTTTTTGAGATATCAAATATTGCATTTTCAATAAAAACTGCAAAAGATGTTTTTTTTTTTATAAATGTGGATATCTACATTAAATTATATTATAAACACTATGCTAAAAATACAGCACCATATTTTAACACTAAAGCAGTCACTGACTCGCAACAACTTGCAATCATAAGTGACAGAGTTAATTTCGGGTAAAATCAATGAAAATGGGGTATGCCGATAGCATAAAAAATTAACCCGTAAAAACAAAGTTTTTCACTATAAATCCTTTATATGCGTGCCAGCCCACATTGGTCTTTGAAACGGGTGGCTAGAGTCCTCTCGTCCTCTGGCTTGAGATGGCTGCCACCTATGGGTCAGATGATTGCCTGCCACCATTAAGCAATTGGTAATTAAATATTTAAAAAAATCCTAAAATGTTGAAAATTTTGGAAAAAAAATTTCACGAAAATAAATTGTCACGCACAACGAGTCTGTGTGCAAAATGTCAGCTCGATTTGGATCACGGGAAGTGGGTTAAAAAACGACCGAAAGATTTGCACGGTCGTAAGCGCGCAAGCAAGCAAGTGAACTTAATATAAAGGATTTAAAAAATGAGATGTGATGGAGCAAATCTGAGATCAGATTTGGAATCAGCACCCTGAAATTAGTCTAAAACAGCTGCAAAAGTCCAGGCCAGAAAAAAATGTTTTTGTTTGTTGACCAGTGTTATCCGTGTGCGGTTTTTAGCCAATTTGTGGATTAACCACGCGCCTGAGATTTTGACACAAGTTAATAACTCGTGGATTGTTTTTCCTTAAGCCCAATGTAATAATATAAAAACAAACTGTTGTACATTGTGAATCTTGGAAATGTTTATTGCAAGTGATGTGCTGAAACCGAACAAATATGTTATTGCCTCTACAGTATAACACAGTAATTGCATATCTTTACAACAGTGGGGTGGAGGTTGATTGATTTTGATGGGTGTGGCTCTTCTGTCCACTATAGCGGGCCGAGTCTTCTGCGCGTGAGCAGGAAAGTGTTACTACTTGGCACGCGCATTGATCGGTCGATTGTTAGCAATCGTTCTAAATCCAAAGAGTAACAATAGAAATCTTCAGTTGTGCTTCATTTCAAATAAGATATTTTTCAAATAATCCGCGGCAGTCCATCATTACCGCAGATAATCGACAGTCCACTGCAGTTGGGAGGTTGCGTGTCTCGATCCCCGTGATCGCGTGGATTTTTGACTGTTTTGGCTGTTGCTATACATTTCCACACGATGATAAGCCACCACTTCGTCGAGCTATCATCAGTGATGGCCAGGTTGCTTCTGAACACATTCCTGCGGAGGGAGCTGGTAGGAACGTTGGGTTGCTCGGTCAATGGCCAGGGTCAACGGCGGCGTGGTGTATTCCGCAAAAATGGCCGACTGTGAGGGCGGGCACAAGCCGGCGTGAGTAGGTTAAACGTTGAGTTTTATAAGGGCACCACGGGGTGACCAGCCCCTCCCCACCCAGCCCCACCCCTCCCAGCCCCTCCCTCTCCACCCAGCCCCTCCCTGCACGACGGACGGACACAATAATCCCCTGTGGGCTGGTGTAACCAGTGGGTTCCTACCAGTAGAATAGCTATACAGCAGCTCAGTGGGGCTTTACCTGGTAAAATAAAATACAAGTACAGGCAGTCATCGACTTATGAACACCTGTACATACGGACCAGCTTCCACGAAAAAAATAGCAAAAACACATTGATTTAAAACGCGAACTTGAAAACTGAACCACTGATCTATTTTGTTCAGAGGAGCGATCCTTGGCGGGATGTTAATGAGTTTAACGATGCTTCCCTTTTTGTTGATCCATAACACGTTTCATAACACTGGCCATGTGGGCATTCAAATGCAGTGCGTTGTTTTGTTCCGACTTACGAACCGTTCGACTTACGAACGGGTCTCAGGAACGAATTAGGTTTGTAAGCCAAGGACTGCCCCGTACTGCATTGTATTGAGTGAGTGACTATACGACCATTCCTAGACCTGCCTGATCCCTATTTTTCTCGTGACTAGAACTAGTACTATCCAATCCATAATCACCTCGTGACTATTACTAGTACTATCCAATCCATAATCACCTCGTGACTATTACTAGTACTATCCAATCCATAGTCCCCTAGTGACTATAACTATACCTACCCCATCCATATTTAACTAGTGACTAGTCCTAGTCCTACCCCATCCATATTTGACTAGTGATTAGTACTGTGTCGGGGCACTGCTGAGCCCCCAGAATGCCTTGGCCCTGGGCTCAAATTGGGAGTGCTGCTGAGACCGGATTTTCTTGGTCTCCTCATCTCGGTCACCGTTGAATGTATACACACGGATCGTATTAAAATGCGTTGTGGCTCTGCGACTCTGCGTGTTTGGGTTGTGCTGCTGCCGCGTGGTGTTTCCGCGGCGATGTGTCCGATGTTCGCTGCGCCTGCTGTCGAAGCTTTGTCGGGTCTCTGGGCTGCTGCTGCTGTTGTTGTGAGCTGTGCGGACACGGACAGAGCAGACAAGAGTAGACATACAGAGACACGGAGTGTCGCATGCAGACAGACGGATAGCAGACACGGTCATAGACACGAACAGAGATGCGGATGCGGGCACTGACACGGATAGAGTAGACACACGGACATAGACACAAACAGAGAAAGACAATGACCAGGACAGAGCAAACGGAGAGACAGAGAGACGCGTCCCCGTTGATGTGCCTAGCACCGCTAAGTGAAGGAGAGATTTCTGTGATCCACCCTATCGACCATGAACTCTACCTGTGTGTTGCTTGAGTAGCGGATATGAGTGGCGAATTCTGACATTTAGCCCCGGGAAGTTTTCTCAACATCTCTACCCACGGAAAGAAAGGGGCGGTGGTAGGCTGTGGGATTGGAACACCGGGCAGGGAAAATGAATGCATCGACTCGTGTAGGCTGATGCGTGCATCACTACCCAACATCTTACACTCCACCTACATGGAGTTGATGAGCAGAGGGACATCACTACGCTGTTGTGGTCCTGTGTACAGCCAGTGCCGCTTGCTTCGTCTTTGTGTACAGAATAAAACTCCGGCTTATCAGCCTCATTTAGCCAGACGGGGATGGCCGTTTTAAAAAGAGTCGATTACGGCATTTTTAAATGGCAAAAAAATTAACCCGTAAAAACAAAGTTTTTCACTATAAATCCTTTATATGCGTGGCGGCTAGAGTCCTCTCGTCCTCTGGCTTGAGATGGCTGCCACCTATGGGTCAGATGATTGCCTGCCACCATTAAGCAATTGGTAATTAAATATAATTTATTTTTTCCTAAAAAGTGTAAAATTTTGGGAAAATTTTTTTCACGAAAATAAATTGTCACGCACAACGAGTCTGTGTGCAAAATGCCAGCTCGATTGGATCACGGGAAGTGGGTTAAAAAACGACCGAAAGATGTGCACGGTCGTAAGCGCGCAAGCAAGTGAACTTAATATAAAGGATTTAAAAAAGGATAAATGTCGGGAGTAATTTACTTAAACTAAAAACTTTATTTTTTATTTTACCAGGTAAGGCCCACTGAGCTACGTAGCTCTTTCAGAAGCGACCTGACCACAAACGATGGCTCAACGAAGTTTCTTATTGCATGGAAAGTTGTTAGCAGTAGCAGCAGCCAAATACTCTAAACGCCCACTGATTCTAAATGTGGAGGGAATAAGTAATATTAAAAAAAAAATTTAAACACGCTTTAATGAAATGTACCCGACTCGTAAGGGCAGAACTCCACGTCTCCAGGAAGTGGCCGCAAAGCTTGCCATAACGTAAGTGACCGTGGTGGTTTACAGCCAACGTCAGTTAGACCCAAGCCGAAACATAACATAAAAATGAATGTTAACATTTTTTTTATATAACACAGTATTGTCATCAGTATGACATAAGTATACCAAGTTTGCAGTCGATACCACATTGGGAAGTGGGTTAAAATGTTGTTACAAGATTTGACGATACGACAATAACAACAGTGAGTTCATAGAAAGCGTGTAAAAAGATAGTTTTAAAATTTCATTTTTTTAATGATAAAATATTGTATTGTCATCAGTAAGACATAAGTATACGAAGTTTGCAGTCGATACCACGTTGGGAAGTGGGTTAAAATAGAGTTACAAGATTTGAGGATGCAACAACAACAACAGACAGTAAGTTCAATAAAAGCGTGTAATAATAAAAACGGAGGACCCGGAGAAAAAAAATCCACACGACCACGAGGAGAGAGACACGCAAACTCCAAATACACAGCAGGTGTCAGAGTCGGACTCGAACCCACGACCTCCTGTATACCAATCCAAATTTGAAGGTTTCGTGTCTGCAGGGATCCATACTCTTTGGTTCTTTCGGTAAAGTCACGTTGGTATAAAATAAATTAAATCACGACGTTTCGATTGCAACACAAGCAATCATCATCTGGTGGAAAAACCACAGCAAGAACATTTTTCCTGTATACCAGGCGAGGTAGTTAACAACTCAACACCGCGACATTTTTAACACATGGTGTATGATAATTTATGTAACGGAACAATTACAATAATTGGGTTTTTACCCTTCTATCTGGCAACAAAACTGACACCTTTTTTTTACAAGGAGTCATGTTTGCATAGACCACAATACCTGCAGTTATAATGCAAACAAAAAGCATAACTCTGATAATGTGCACTGTCCTTGAAGTAAAAAGGTGTCAGTTTTGTTGCCAGATAGAAGGGTAAAAAACCAATTATTATATTTTTACTGGCAAATGAGGTACCCATGGAACAATTACATTCACTAAAACGTGCATTTGTCGTGCACGTCTAGAATGTTGACAATATTTAGTGTCTAAAGTGCATCACCTCGGAGGTTAGGGCGAGGGAGCAGTGGTGAGAGGGAGGGATGGATGGATGGAGGGAACGGTAAGGAGATGGAGGGGCGACTCTCGCACCACATGGACACCATCTGCTGCACCGGAGGTCCCAGCACGGAAACAGCGAGGACTGCCTCCGTCCGTTGGCTTACAGAGTTCAAGTTCATGTATTAGGTATAGCCATGTGAGCCATTCGGCTCTTGAATCGGGTACAACCGCCGGGTACGGGTATCGGGTAGGATACGGGTATCGGGTACTCGGTTGCGACCTCTGTGGCCCGCGCCCTCGGAGTAGTGAGTTTTCCCACTCCACAGATTTCCCTTGTCACACAAATGGCGAGTTATTTTTGAAGCAGTGTCGAGGCCGTCCAAAGTTTGGTCATCAACCGGTACTGAGTCGCACTATCAATAGCTCGTGAGAGTTTGGCATTCCTCCAACGGTGCGGTCGGGCAAAAGAGCAAGCCCCCCCCCCGCAAATTACCAGTTGTGTCAGCATGAGTTGGCAAGCGCTGTGAGCTTGCGCAACTCGTGTACCAACGTTTTTGTCATTGTGTGCAATTGTGAACAGTAGCCATATAAGACATGCGTACATCTAATCGGCATTAATATTGGTTCACTGCAGCTCAAAGACTCATTCCCTACAAGGTGTGTGGTGAAGTTAGGAAGATGTTCATGCGTGCTCGATATTTGAAGGCTTGAAGACCAGATTCGGTGATTTCGCCGACAGGGAGGTAGTTCCATATCCGGACAGCAGTGTGAAGAAATTAGCTTCTGCCCAGGGAGCATGTTCTGGCAACTGGCGGCTTGGGGGGGGGGACACAGAGAGGTGTTCATACCTACTCTTTGGTTAATTGTTTTTTTACCCTTTTATCTGGGAACAAAACTGACATCTTTTTTACTAGGAGTCATGTTTGCATTGACCACAATACCTGCAGTCGGAATGCAAACAAACAAAGGTGTCAGTTTTGTTGCCAGATAAAAGGGTAAAAAAACAATTATCATATTTTGCTACTGGCAAATGAGGTTCCAATGGTGTACTCTTTGGTTCTTTCGGTAAAGTCACGTAGGTATAAAATAATTTAAATCACTATACCTACGTTACTTTACTGAAAGAACCAAAGAGTATGGATCCCTGCAGTCACGAAAACTTCAAATCTAGAGTATTCATACCTGTCAACCCCTTATTAGTACCTACCTTATTACAGACCAATTCCGACATTATTCTTGCGTCGTTCGGTAAAGTCACTAAAACTTTAAGTCAATTCCGACCTTATTGATCACCCCGTACCAGAGGTGGGACAAAGTCATTGTTATGCAAGTCCAAGTCGAGTCGCAAGTCATCAAATTCATGACTCGAGTCTGACTCGAGTCCAAGTCACATGACTCGAGTCCACATCTCATAGGTGGGACAAAGTCATTGTTATGCAAGTCCAAGTCGAGTCGCAAGTCATCAAATTCATGACTCGAGTCTGACTCGAGTCCAAGTCACATGACTCGAGTCCACATCTCATAGGTGGGACAAAGTCATTGTTATGCAAGTCCAAGTCGAGTCGCAAGTCATCAAATTCATGACTCGAGTCTGACTCGAGTCCAAGTCACATGACTCGAGTCCACATCTCATAGGTGGGACAAAGTCATTGTTATGCAAGTCCAAGTCGAGTCGCAAGTCATCAAATTCATGACTCGAGTCTGACTCGAGTCCAAGTCACATGACTCGAGTCCACATCTCATAGGTGGGACAAAGTCATTGTTATGCAAGTCCAAGTCGAGTCGCAAGTCATCAAATTCATGACTCGAGTCTGACTCGAGTCCAAGTCACATGACTCGAGTCCACATCTCATAGGTGGGACAAAGTCATTGTTATGCAAGTCCAAGTCGAGTCGCAAGTCATCAAATTCATGACTCGAGTCTGACTCGAGTCCAAGTCACATGACTCGAGTCCACATCTCACAGGTGGGACAAAGTCATTGTTATGCAAGTCCAAGTCGAGTCGCAAGTCATCAAATTCATAACTCGAGTCTGACTCGAGTCCAAGTCACATGACTCGAGTCCACACCTCATAGGTGGGACAAAGTCATTGTTATGCAAGTCCAAGTCGAGTCGCAAGTCATCAAATTCATGACTCGAGTCTGACTCGAGTCCAAGTCACATGACTCGAGTCCACATCTCATAGGTGGGACAAAGTCATTGTTATGCAAGTCCAAGTCGAGTCGCAAGTCATCAAATTCATGACTCGAGTCTGACTCGAGTCCAAGTCACATGACTCGAGTCCACATCTCATAGGTGGGACAAAGTCATTGTTATGCAAGTCCAAGTCGAGTCGCAAGTCATCAAATTCATGACTCGAGTCTGACTCGAGTCCAAGTCACATGACTCGAGTCCACATCTCATAGGTGGGACAAAGTCATTGTTATGCAAGTCCAAGTCGAGTCGCAAGTCATCAAATTCATGACTCGAGTCTGACTCGAGTCCAAGTCACATGACTCGAGTCCACACCTCATAGGTGGGACAAAGTCATTGTTATGCAAGTCCAAGTCGAGTCGCAAGTCATCAAATTCATGACTCGAGTCTGACTCGAGTCCAAGTCACATGACTCGAGTCCACATCTCATAGGTGGGACAAAGTCATTGTTATGCAAGTCCAAGTCGAGTCGCAAGTCATCAAATTCATGACTCGAGTCTGACTCGAGTCCAAGTCACATGACTCGAGTCCACATCTCATAGGTGGGACAAAGTCATTGTTATGCAAGTCCAAGTCGAGTCGCAAGTCATCAAATTCATGACTCGAGTCTGACTCGAGTCCAAGTCACATGACTCGAGTCCACATCTCATAGGTGGGACAAAGTCATTGTTATGCAAGTCCAAGTCGAGTCGCAAGTCATCAAATTCATGACTCGAGTCTGACTCGAGTCCAAGTCACATGACTCGAGTCCACATCTCATAGGTGGGACAAAGTCATTGTTATGCAAGTCCAAGTCGAGTCGCAAGTCATCAAATTCATGACTCGAGTCTGACTCGAGTCCAAGTCACATGACTCGAGTCCACATCTCATAGGTGGGACAAAGTCATTGTTATGCAAGTCCAAGTCGAGTCGCAAGTCATCAAATTCATGACTCGAGTCTGACTCGAGTCCAAGTCACATGACTCGAGTCCACATCTCATAGGTGGGACAAAGTCATTGTTATGCAAGTCCAAGTCGAGTCGCAAGTCATCAAATTCATGACTCGAGTCTGACTCGAGTCCAAGTCACATGACTCGAGTCCACATCTCATAGGTGGGACAAAGTCATTGTTATGCAAGTCCAAGTCGAGTCGCAAGTCATCAAATTCATGACTCGAGTCTGACTCGAGTCCAAGTCACATGACTCGAGTCCACATCTCATAGGTGGGACAAAGTCATTGTTATGCAAGTCCAAGTCGAGTCGCAAGTCATCAAATTCATGACTCGAGTCTGACTCGAGTCCAAGTCACATGACTCGAGTCCACACCTCATAGGTGGGACAAAGTCATTGTTATGCAAGTCCAAGTCGAGTCGCAAGTCATCAAATTCATGACTCGAGTCTGACTCGAGTCCAAGTCACATGACTCGAGTCCACATCTCATAGGTGGGACAAAGTCATTGTTATGCAAGTCCAAGTCGAGTCGCAAGTCATCAAATTCATGACTCGAGTCTGACTCGAGTCCAAGTCACATGACTCGAGTCCACATCTCATAGGTGGGACAAAGTCATTGTTATGCAAGTCCAAGTCGAGTCGCAAGTCATCAAATTCATGACTCGAGTCTGACTCGAGTCCAAGTCACATGACTCGAGTCCACATCTCATAGGTGGGACAAAGTCATTGTTATGCAAGTCCAAGTCGAGTCGCAAGTCATCAAATTCATGACTCGAGTCTGACTCGAGTCCAAGTCACATGACTCGAGTCCACATCTCATAGGTGGGACAAAGTCATTGTTATGCAAGTCCAAGTCGAGTCGCAAGTCATCAAATTCATGACTCGAGTCTGACTCGAGTCCAAGTCACATGACTCGAGTCCACATCTCATAGGTGGGACAAAGTCATTGTTATGCAAGTCCAAGTCGAGTCGCAAGTCATCAAATTCATGACTCGAGTCTGACTCGAGTCCAAGTCACATGACTCGAGTCCACATCTCATAGGTGGGACAAAGTCATTGTTATGCAAGTCCAAGTCGAGTCGCAAGTCATCAAATTCATGACTCGAGTCTGACTCGAGTCCAAGTCACATGACTCGAGTCCACATCTCATAGGTGGGACAAAGTCATTGTTATGCAAGTCCAAGTCGAGTCGCAAGTCATCAAATTCATAACTCGAGTCTGACTCGAGTCCAAGTCACATGACTCGAGTCCACATCTCATAGGTGGGACAAAGTCATTGTTATGCAAGTCCAAGTCGAGTCGCAAGTCATCAAATTCATGACTCGAGTCTGACTCGAGTCCAAGTCACATGACTCGAGTCCACATCTCATAGGTGGGACAAAGTCATTGTTATGCAAGTCCAAGTCGAGTCGCAAGTCATCAAATTCATGACTCGAGTCTGACTCGAGTCCAAGTCACATGACTCGAGTCCACATCTCATAGGTGGGACAAAGTCATTGTTATGCAAGTCCAAGTCGAGTCGCAAGTCATCAAATTCATGACTCGAGTCTGACTCGAGTCCAAGTCACATGACTCGAGTCCACATCTCATAGGTGGGACAAAGTCATTGTTATGCAAGTCCAAGTCGAGTCGCAAGTCATCAAATTCATGACTCGAGTCTGACTCGAGTCCAAGTCACATGACTCGAGTCCACATCTCATAGGTGGGACAAAGTCATTGTTATGCAAGTCCAAGTCGAGTCGCAAGTCATCAAATTCATGACTCGAGTCTGACTCGAGTCCAAGTCACATGACTCGAGTCCACACCTCTGCCCCGTACCCTTATAAATCTCAACGTTCATCCTGCAAAGTCCCATCAACAAGGGGCACATACACAAGAAATGGAGAGGGACTCAAAATACTTTGGTACAATAACAAGGGCGATAATCTTATAGATTTAGTTAAACAAAGAGTAGAGGGGGTGATCAATACGGACGAAAAAACGCTACCCTATTTTACTAGTAAGGTCTATTATTTGTCGAACACAGTTTTTGTCCAACGTAGCATTTTCCAGGAATAACAAGTATAACCCGTAAAAACAAAGTTTCTCACTATAAATCCTTTATATACGTGGCGGCTAGAGTCCTCTCGTCGTCTGGCTTGAGTTGGCTGCCACCTATGGGTCAGATGATTGCATGGCACCATTAAGCAATTGGTAATTAAATATAATATGTTTGTCCTAAAAAGTGTAAAATTTTGGAAAAAATGTTTCACGAACATTAATTGTCACGCATAACGAGTCTGTGTGGAAAATGTCAGATCGATTGGATCACGGGAAGTGGGTTAAAAAACGACCGAAAGATTTGCACGGTCGTAAGCAAGCAAGCAAGCGCGCAAGTGAACTTAATATAAAGGATTTAATAAGTATAACCCGTAAAAACAAAGTTTTTCACTATAAATCCTTTATATGCGTGGCAGCGAACTTAATATAAAGGATTTAAAAATATATTCGCCTGTGGAGGATGCGGGGGATGCGGGGGATCGATCCCGCGACCTTTGGCATGGGAAGCGAGGGTGCTACCAACTGCGCTACTCTGCCACGGCCTGTGGAGGGGTTACGCTCTGGGCTCTTATACTGTGACGTTCAGCCTAAGGCAGGAATGAGTTCTATTTGAATATATGTAAAATAAAAAAAAATTGCCTAAAAAGTGTAAAATTTTGAGAATTTTTTTTCACGAACATTAATTGTCTAGCACAACGAGTCTGTGTGGAAAATGTCAGCTCAATTGGATCACGGGAAGTGGGTTAAAAAACGACCGAAAGATTTGCACGGTCGTAAGCAAGCAAGCAAGCACGCAAGCAAGCAAGCACGCAAGCAAGCGAACTTAATATAAAGGATTTAAAAACTCTCGCAGTCCGGCGAGATCTGCCTGTACAAATACAAATATCCCCCATATAGCCTTAAGACTGTTGGGACAGGTGTTGTTAGCGAGCACCTATGAAGGCCGGCATGGCACATGAAGGGGTGGGTTGCAAGCACCATGCTCTGCTGTCTTTATCTCCCCAGTTGCGATGTTTACACACCGCATCAGGTACTAATTTGAGGCTGAGTCGACCTAGGGAAGGCCCAGGACCAGTTCAGATTATCATCACTAGTGTTGGCCGTGAGCGGGAATCAAACTTGGGTTCGTAGCGCAGCGCGCTAACCACTACACTACCTCTGCCTGTACACGACGCACACACACACAAGAAATGGAACGCTCCACGAATTTGCGTGTCATCCTTGCGCAGGGGCCATGGAGATTGACTATGCATCCTTCGTTAGAGGAAGTTGCAGAATTGTTGTGAAAGCGAGCGTGACCAGATACTTCCATCCCGGTTTCACAAGTTTAGGAAGTGGTCACTGTTCCCCTTGGTTAAGCCTCGTAATGACTTTGGCCAAAGATCTGCGGCGAACGAGTTGGTGTGGAGAGGACGGGGCTATTGCCAGAGTGGGTGGGGCAATCGGTTAGAGCGACGCATGGCTCTGAGCCAGAGCCAACCGAGATCCCCCCCCCCCCCGCGATTCGATTATCAAGTTTTGTGGTCGCAATTACATTTTGAAACAAAGCGTATATATTCCTTCTATATTTGAAACTTTCGTGACTGCAAGGATTCATATTCTTGGGTGTTTTCAGTAAAGTCACGTAGGTAAAAAAATAAAATTAATAAAAGTAAAAGAAAAAGAAAAGAAAATAATATAATAATAAAAATGTTTTTACTTTTATTAATTTAAATGTATTTTTTTTTACCTACGTGACTTTACCGAAAAAAACCCAAGAATATAAAACGTATATAGGTGTACAAGGAAGTAATCGACTTACGAACACCCAACCTGGACTTACGAACGAGCTTCCATGAAATAAAAAACAAACAATCACATAAAACGCGAAACTATCTTGTTCAGAAGAGCGATCCTTCGCGAGATGTCATCAGTCGGCATCGCGCTGGGAGTGAGGGTTTATGTGTGTGAGCGCGTGCCTGGGTATTTCGTGCTATAAAACACTCCACCCCCACAATTCCCAATTGATGATGGGGCAGTTGTGCAGAGAGTGGAAAGTTTTACATACCTGAGCGGTGTGCTCATGACTGTCTGCGGTTTGACAGCATCGATCTCACTCCAAATTAGTCGAGCGGCATTGGTTGCGTAACGCTGTGGAAGTTACCTGGTCTGTCGCTTGACACAAAGCTTCGGGTCTTCTCGGCCACGGCCATGCACTCTCTTCTCTATGCTTGCAAAACATGGACCCTCCCCTAAAGGAACATCTTGGCTGTTTAGAAACATTCAGGTCTGGGCCTGCCTACGATGCATTCTCTGGGATTAACAAGGCTGGATTGTGTTAGGAGCTCACAAATCCTTAAAATAGCTGAACAAAGTCACATCGGTGAGCTCCTCCGGCAGGCAAGGCTGCATTGGCTGGATGAGGAGGGGGGGGGGGGGTAGAGGCGAGGAATGGGGGGGGTAGAAGCGAGGAATGGGGGGGGTCAAAAAGTACTCAACGGTGGAGGAAGGAGGATGGGTATTCTTAGGTTTTTTCGGTAAAGTCACGTAGGTAAAAAATTAAAATTAATAAAAAGAAAAATTAAATAAAAATCACGACGTTTCGGAGGCAACACAAGCTTCCGTCTTCAGGTGGAACCGTCACAGCACGATAGCTGTATCAAGTTTTTATTTTATTTTATTTTTTATTTACTTTTATTTATTTTAATTTTTTACCTACGTGACTTTACCGAAAAAACCTAAGAATATGAATCCTTGCAGTCACGAAAGCTTCAAATCTAGAAGGAAGGAGGATGGGGTCCACTCACTATCTCTAGACTCTGCTCCAGGATAAACCAACAGGCGTCGACGGCGCTGGATTTGTTTTATTGGTAGGAACGAAGTGAACCAGCCTACAAAAGATTATATCGTCCGTCCGTCCGTGTAGCAACATCGCCCCCTACTGCAAACACTTAGCAGGACCCTACAAAAACCTTTACACTCAGTGAGGCTTTCCTGGCTAAACAAGTGTAATATTCTTAGTCTCAAGCCTCACCTTACCATATTAATAATAAGTATGTGGCCCTTGCCCCACCACCTTCTCCAACCATTATATAAACGCAGTGGTAACTCCTGCAATCTCTCATTTACTTGATACAGCTGTCGTGGCTGTAACGGTACCACCTGAAGACGGAAGCTTGTGTTGCCTCCGAAACGTCGTGATTTTTATTTTTATTTTATTTTACTTTTTAATGTTTTTACCTACGTGACTTTACCGAAAAAACCTAAGAATATGAATCATTGCAGTCACGAAAGCTTCAAATCTAGAAATAATACATTATGTTTATATTCTTTGGTTATTCGTTCCTACCAGCCCATCCCGCAGGGACCTGTTAATAATCTCCCAGTTTCGTTCCGTCAGTCAGCCAGCCCCGCCCGCTCCGCCTGCTGGTCCGTGGCCAAATCAATCCGTGGTGGGGCACTGCTCGCAGCTTCATCTAAAATCGAGCGTCAAAAGCTCACAATCCTCTTCATCCTCCTCTTCTCATTTTCCTTCTTCCGTACGGCGGCTGACGATGTAGACGCAGAGACGACACGACTACGAGTGTCACGCATTCATTCGTTGAGGGGGTCTCAGCGCAGAAGCAACCGCATCAGGCGCATGCGGAGTTTGTATATTCGCCGCGGGTGTTCTGCTGCTGCGGGTTTTGTATTTGTGGATCCCTTGAGCATCATTGCGTCGTGATAGACATACAGTAGGTTGTGCTCTCTCTCTCTCTTCTGGATGAGCGCAGTCAGTACACTGCTGCTGATGCTGCTGAGTTTAATAAGATTCCACTTGTGCTTTGGGTATGCGAATAATGAGTTAAGCTCCAGCAATGATTTAAGACAAAAACAACAACTGCAGCTATCACAACTACAACTACTACAACAGCAGCAGCAGCGCGGATGAATGGTGAGCCACGCCACGAGAACTCCGGTAAGAGTCACGCATCACTCCGGGAGTGGACACTGCGCCGGATTTGGTGGTGGTCGATTTGGACAGAGTTTTAAAAAAGATCTAAACTTTTTTTCTTGGTTCTTTCGATAAAGTCAAGGAGATAGAAAACTAAAAATAGATAATGAAATTAAAATTAAACATAATGAAAAAATTATGAATTGAAAATAATACAAGCAAAAATCCACGATAAAAAAAATAGTAAAATAAAATGTTAAATAAATTGAAAATAATAAAAGCAAAAAAACCCCACGATGTTTCGATCGCAACACAAGCGGTCTTCAGGATTTTATTATTTTACATTTTTTATTTTACTATTTTTATCGTGTTTTTCTGCTTTTATTATTTTCAATGTATTCTTTTTATTTGTAAATGATAATGAAAAATTGTAATTTCATTATTTATATATATATTTTTATTTTCTATCTACGTGACTTTACCGAAAGAACCAAGAATATGAATTCCTGCAGTCACGAACGTTTTAAGTCAAATTTTAAAATCTAAACCAGTCGTAAGGGCCCGCTTCATCTGTATAGCTCTTTTGTTCAGCAACGACCTGGCTATCAGAAATGAAAGCTCAAATTGAAGTGGCTTAACCGGCATCATGCGGACATGTCTAGCAACAGTACTATCCTGGTAAACGCGTGACGTTGGTTCTAAATGTGGAGGGGAAAAAACCCGCAGGGCCCCCAGAGAAAACTCCACGTGACCACGGGGAGCGAGAGAGAGAGAGACACCGCTAACTCCAACCCATACAGTCGGCGTCAGGGTTTCGGATAGAACCCACGACCTCCTGTATAGCAGGCGAGGTAGTTAACATCTCCTAGCGGAGCCGCAGCAGGTCATGTTATAAGGGGCCGTCCATAAATGACGTCACGCACCTAGGGGGGGGGGGGGGTCAGACATTTGTGACGATGTGTGACGAGGGGGGGGGGGTTGAGAAATGTGACATCACATCAAAATGCGCAACTTTAAATGAATATAGACAACACTTTCTACTTAATTAAAATAGACTTTTTAAATAAATGTTTATCCTACAACATCAGAGTGCAGCGGCACATTAAATACGCACTACAAGCGATTTGAAGCATGTTTTATATATTTGGGGGGGGGGGGGGCAGAGCTTTGTGACGTCATGTTTGAGGGGGGGCTGACTTTTTGTGACGCCGTGTGACGATGGGGGGGGGGGGTAAGAAATGGTCCAAAATCACGTGACGTAATTTATGGACGGCCCCTTAGAGCTTAACACAGCCTGGGCAAACCACAGTTTATATCTCGTGCGTTCAAGAGGCACTCAAGAGTTCTCCTAATTGACGCACTCAAACTCAGCACAAGAGTAGAATGCGAATATTTAAGGTACACCATACTTCACCACACGGGTCAGCGTGCAGCGATGGGTAGTCGGATATCCAGCAACTGCAGTCAGCAGCGTCCTGGTACGTGGAGTATGTGTGTTTTTAAATATTTACGCGATCTAACCCAAAACACCTCTATTATGGATGTGTGCGTGTTCATGTTCTTTCGCACCGTACGTAGATAACCACGCTAATCGGAGGTGCGGGAGGAAGGACAACACACTGTGGGTCTCTGTGTGAGTCTGTGGGTATCTGTGTGAGTCTATGGGTATCTGTGTATGTCTATGGGTATCTGTGTGAGTCTATGGGTATCTGTGTGAGTCTATGGGTCTCTGTGTGAGTCTATGGGTATCTGTGTGAGTCTATGAGTCTCTGTGTGAGTCTATGGGTCTCTGTGTGAGTCTATGGGTCTCTGTGAGTCTATGAGTCACTGTGCGAGTCTATGGGTCTCTGAGTGAGTCTGTGGGTATCTATGTGAGTCTATGGGTCTCTGTGTGAGTCTATGGGTCTCTGTGTGAGTCTATGGGTCTCTGTGTGAGTTTATGGGTCTCTGCTGTGTGAGTCTATGGATATCTGTGTGAGTCTGTGGGTATCTGTGTGAGTCTGTGGGTCTCTGTGTGAGTTTATGGGTCTCTATGGGTCTCTGTGTGAGTCTATGGGTATCTGTGTGAGTCTATGGGTATCTGTGTGAGTCTATGGGTATCTGTGTGAGTCTGTGGGTCTCTGTGTGAGTCTATGGGTCTCTGTGTGAGTCTATGGGTATCTGTGTGAGTCTATGAGTCTCTGTGTGAGTCTATGGGTCTCTGTGTGAGTCTATGGGTCTCTGTGAGTCTATGAGTCACTGTGCGAGTCTATGGGTCTCTGAGTGAGTCTGTGGGTATCTATGTGAGTCTATGGGTCTCTGTGTGAGTCTATGGGTCTCTGTGTGAGTCTATGGGTCTCTGTGTGAGTTTATGGGTCTCTGCTGTGTGAGTCTATGGATATCTGTGTGAGTCTGTGGGTATCTGTGTGAGTCTATGGGTCTCTGTGTGAGTTTATGGGTCTCTATGGGTCTCTGTGTGAGTCTATGGGTATCTGTGTGAGTCTATGGGTATCTGTGTGAGTCTATGGGTATCTGTGTGAGTCTGTGGGTCTCTGTGTGAGTCTATGGGTCTCTGTGTGAGTCTATGGGTCTCTGTGTGAGTCTATGAGTCACTGTGCGAGTCTATGGGTCTCTGTGTGAGTCTATGGGTATCTGTGTGAGTCTATGGGTATCTGTGTGAGTCTGTGGGTCTCTGTGTGAGTCTATGGGTCTCTGTGTGAGTCTATGGGTCTCTGTGTGAGTCTATGAGTCACTGTGCGAGTCTATGGGTCTCTGTGTGAGTCTATGGGTCTCTGTGTGAGTCTATGGGTCTCTGTGTGAGTATATGGGTCTCTGTGTGAGTCTATGGGTCTCTGCTGCGTGAGTCTATGGATATATGTGTGAGTCTGTGGGTATCTGTGTGAGTCTGTGGGTCTCTGTGTGAGTCTATGGGTCTCTGTGTGAGTCTATGGGTCTCTATGGGTCTCTGTGTGAGTCTATGGGTCTCTGTGTGAGTCTATGGGTATCTGTGTGAGTCTGTGGGTATCTGTGTGAGTCTATGGGTCTCTGTGTGAGTCTATGGGTCTCTGTGTGAGTCTATGGGTCTCTGTGTGAGTCTATGGGTCTCTGTATGAGTCTGTGTGTCTCTGTGTGAGTCTATGGGTATCTGTGTGAGTCTATGGGTCTCTGTGTGAGTCTATGGGTCTCTGTGTGAGTCTATGGGTCTCTGTGTGAGTCTATGGGTCTCTGTGTGAGTCTATGGGTCTCTGTATGAGTTTGTGTGTCTCTGTGTGAGTCTATGGGTATCTGTATGAGTCTGTGTGTCTCTGTGTGAATGTATCGGTCTCTGTGTGAGTCTACGTATGTATGCTGAAATTACCTCGCACCGTACGTAGCCAACCGTGCTAATCTTTGATGCGTGGGAAGGAGTATCGGGTTTGACTGTTTCCAAGTCACAAATACAGTAACAGAGTGGTCGTGATGTCCTCTGCACAATCAATAAACGAGAAAGAGACATGCGAGCGCACACACGGCACGCCGCTCGCCAACAGCACTGTGTAGGGCCTTATAAGAAAGACAAATCCCCGTCAACCCCTTAAAAATGCCTACCTTATTATAGACCAATTCAGTCCCTATTGGTCACCCCGTGCCCTTATAAATATCAACGTTCATCCGAGAAAATCCCATCACAAGGCAGAAACACAAATCGACAAAAACGTGTGTTTGTGCCCGTACTGAAACGGCTGTACGCCGTATGGACCTGAAAACTCAATTTCCATTAACAAGAATACGGGGTAAACCGTATGCGTTGACAGGTAAGATAATAGCACCCGGGGGGGGGGGACTATCGGAGAGAGATGGGGTTGTGTACCGCAGGCTTATTCACACCGGGAATGACACTGCCCTCATCCATAATAAATACATAGACGCAGAGATGATGTATCATCCATTATGCGGCACCGGATTTTGAAAAACTCCGGATAATCACTCATCATCATTATTTATAATAGCTTATTTTTGCACTTTCTTGCAACATGTTGTGTTTTTTTGAAATGTGTGTTTGTGCTTTTTAGGTGTTGTGAATGTGTTTTTGTTGCCATATTTTTACATTGGTTTACTATGTTAAATTGTCATAAATAGCCATGCAAAGACAAACAAAATATCCTCGTGTAAAAATACAAAGTTACTTATATTCACTTGCTTGCTTGCGCGCTTACGACCGTGCAAATCTTTCGGTCGTTTTTTAACCCACTTCCCGTGATCCAATCGAGCTGACATTTTGCACACAGACTCGTTGTGCGTGACAATTTATTTTCGTGAAAATTTTTTCCATAACTTTACACTTTTTAGGATTTTTTTTTATATTTAATTAGCAATTGCTTAATGGTGGCAGGCAATCATCTGACCCATAGCTGGCAGCCATCTCAAGCCAGAGGACGAGAGGACTCTAGCCGCCACGCATATAAAGGATTTATAGTTAAAAACTTTGTTTTTACGGGTTAATTTTTTCTGTACCGTACTGATCACCCCAATCTCGAACACTGCATCATGGGGCGACGTTTTACGTACCGACTACTCAGCTCTTGTTTTAACACAACAGCTGCATGTGTTGCACGATCGCTAGCGCCGATAATACACACACAACGCTACTTATCGCCTGATCGCACGGTGCATATTTTCCCCTTATTATAGGGGGGATTGTTTTTTTACATAATATACGTGCAATATTTTCCATTAAGTTGCGTGTAGTGTATAAAGTACCGCAATATCATATTTTAAATATGATATTGCGGTACTTTGAAATCAAGCATTTCTTACGTTTTAAATTTTGGAGCTTTCGTGACTGCAGGAATTATTCTTTGGTTATTTCGATAAAGTCACGTATAAAGATAAAATAATAATTATTTAATTTATTATTAGATAAAATAATAATTATTTAATTTATTATTTTATCTTTATACGTGACTTTACCGAAAGAACCAAAGAAGAACATTTCTTACGTGTTTTTTTTGTCACGGACATGGTGCCGATCGCCAAACTGGTTTACAGCCTTGGGAGCGGTCTTGCCGGTTTCGCCGGATCTCGCCCGGAACCGACGGATGATATTGTTGAAAGCCGGATAGTCGATGATGCACTGTACTCTCAAGCCGTAAATCTCGTGTTGGAATATATAAAAAAAAATTTGACCAGGTAATGCCCCACGGAGAGATGTAGATATTTTTTCACAAATGATGGCTCAACGAAGTTGCGTGTCGTCACGTGGACATTTATCGCTGCATCCACATCCTCCCGAAGCGCCTTTTCTAAATGTGGAGGGAAAGAAACGGGAGGACGCTGAGAAAAACGCACGCCTACCACGGGAAAGTAAGCGAAGGTGAGAGAGACACGCAGACTCCATCTGGTCCAACACCAATGGAGACTAGGCTCTAAGAAAAGCTGTCTCGGGTGTGGACCAATCAACTTCAAGGACAGTGCATATCATTATCATCATCAGAGTTGTTTCTTTTTGTTTGCATTTTGACTGCTTGTGTTGTGGTTATTGCAAACATGATGCCTTGTATAAAGGTGTCAGTTTTTGTACCAGTTGAAAGGGTAAAAACCTATTACTACAGTGCTAATGTTTCGATTTAAAGCTTTCGTGACTGCAGGGATTCATCTTGGTTATTTCGGTAAAGTCACGTAGAATGGAAATAATAAATTAAATTTTATTTTGATTATTTTATTATTTTCATTCTACGTGACTTTACCGAAAGAACCAAGAAGATGAGTGCTAATGTTGTTTACACAGACCGATCCCCATACCCGCTATTGGCCACGTAGTGACGGTGACGACACCACCGCGCCTGTGCCAGGTCAGGTGCACTTAGAGGCCCACGTGAAGCGTCGAAGGCTCCGCTGGCAGGAGGGTCACGGGACAGACCCAGCAGATGCCATGGGTTTGGCAGACTGAGATGACTGGCACATGGACCACCTGTACCGCCTACTGTTTACACACCAACACCACCAGCCACGCATTATTTATTTAAGGCTGAGTTCAACCTAGGTTGGGGTGCGGGTAGGAGGAGAGCCTGGCGCCAGGACCGGTTCAAATATTCGCTGCCACTATGAATAATTTGGTCGCAAGCTGGAAATTTAACTTGGGCGTTCTGCCGTGGGGTTCGTAGTGCGGTGCCACCACTCCCCAGACCCCCCCCCCCTCACCGTATATGGCACAAAGAGACCTTTGAGGCAAGAGCTGTTCGCGAGGCCGGAACGGCACAAAAGGAAGTGGGGGGTGGGTGGGGGGGGGTGACCGACAAAGCCCCACACCTGCGGCGACATTTACACATTTGAGGCCGAGTCAACCTAGAGGAGGGGGCCCATCAGCACCGTTTTAGATAATCGTCACCACCGATGTTTGGCGGTGGCGGTGGTGGTGGCGGTGGCCGTGAGCGGGGCTAGAACTCGTGTCGCCAGGGGTTTGCTGTGGGGCAGATGCGTGACCACTTAAAGACCCCTGGGGGGGGGGTGCAAACGAGCAGCGTCAGAACGTCTCCGATGCACGCGAGCGGATTGTGAGCTGGAGTGGTTTTTAACGTTTTGTGTACATTTTGTACTTCCGAAGAACAGGATGGAAAAAAAGACCCAAAGCGTGCCAGCAAACAGCTCCTGTTACCGCGACCAGCTGTGCTAATAAACGTCTGCAGTGTAAACACGACAACAATAGCAGCCGCCGTTGGCGATTGACATCACCACGGCGCCAGTGCCAGGCTAGGTGCACCTTGAGGCCGCCCGAAGTGTCGAAGGCTCGCTGCTGGCAGGGCAGGCCCGGGTGCAATATTGTTTGACTGCTGTGCCAGGCTAGGTGCAGGAGGAGATAACAGGACATACCCAGGTGCTATATGGGTTGACTGTTGTGCCAGGCTAGGTGCAGGAAGAGCTCAGTGACAGATTCAAGTGGTATCGATTGACTGAGATGACCGGCAGATGCACCACCTGTGTCCCCTACTGTGCCAACTCACTGCGTTGTATCGGCCCAGCGCCCCGCTCGTTGTTGTGAGCGTCGTTGTTGCAACGTTGGAGGTCGACTGCCTTTCAACTTGCCCAGTAGCCTCCTCAACGTGCACTTAGCCTGGCACTATCCAACAGCGTCCTTCACAAGCTTCCCCCATAGACACGCAGAACGCCATCACCCCCCACCACCCCCCATCATCATCATCGGTTGACTCCTCTCCGAGAGTGTGTGTCGGGGGAGCGTGAGCGGGAATCGAACTCGGGTAGATTCCTACTCACGGCCACCAAAAACAACAACAAAAACAACCACTCATCTTCTTGGTTCTTTCGGTAAAGTCACGTAGAAGGGAAATAATAAAATAATACAAATAAAACATAATAAAATAAAATTCTCATGACGTTTCGGCCACAACGCAAGCAGCCGTCCTCAGATTAAGAACAGGGCTGTCGGAAAGACAGCGTCCGAATGAACACCACCAAGCTTGGTAGCGTATATTTAAGCTGGGTTAGAGGAGGAGGGAGCCTTGACAAAGGAATTTGCATATCAACAGAGGAATTTAGCATGTTTATGGAAAATGCAGATATGAGATTAGTCACTACTGGTGGTGGGGTCTCAAAGTCATATTATGCTCGTGTATTATGTAGGATTAGCAGTCATAAAGGGAGGAAGTAGGATTAGCAGTAATAAAGGGAGGGAAATTTTAATAGTAAGGAGCTGCAGCAGCCAAACCACCACGTAAAAAACGAAAATATAAACCACATCAATATCATCAATATACTCAATATACTCTCCAATAAGCTGAGATACTAACAGTAAGTCATACATTACACTTCTATGTCGCAAAAAATATAATATGCCTCCAGCTAAACTTTTTTCTTACATCACACGGATATACCCCGCACTATATACTGCCATAGACAAACCCAACATTAAATTATACACTGCGTTACTATACACCACCCCTATACCTTAGACTATACATTGTAATATTACACTATGTATTATTCTACACACCCTACTGTATACCACACTGCTGTATATTCACTATACAATTACGATACTATATATTACCTTATACATTATATTAAACATTACACTTTTATATTATGTATTATTATACAATCTGCTACACTATATAATTGACCATCGCGTGAAAGGCACTAAGAGGAAGCAACAAATATGTCAATGGGAGAGTGGTGAAAGGAGACTTGCAGTGGAGCAAAACCAGTCCCAGGCCACACCAAGACAACGCACAGCTCAAAATTGTGCACTAAAAAAAATGGCACCCTCTACATAACCTTCCCAATTCCTCGTGGAACCTTCCAGAAGGTCCCTCGAATCTCCCTCCTCTCTTTTCCAACTCTGTCCTTGGGTCTCTTTTGCCGCCTCCCACGCTCCTCTCCCCCTCAGCCGATCGCAATGCTTCCTACCCGCTTGGATGTACCTCAGCTGTCGTTCATTAATGATTTGCTTACTTACTCTTTGGTTCTTTCAGTGTACTTACATGGCTTTTATATTACTCTAACATGACCCTTGCCCGCATAATTAACACATATACTAAATTAACAAACTGTATTGCAATCCTTCCACATGCGATAATCAAAGGCACCTTCTTGACTTCCGATGGTTCGACTTCATTAGAAATGTCACCTTACGAATATGCGACCGGTCACCTAGCAACCCAGCTGCTCCATTTGAAATGGAGATGGATGCGGTGTCAATCTGTGAACGCATCTCACCCCTGTCTCGATACGTAAATTCCTGCAGCAAGTTGCGTTTGCTTCAGTTGGTGGTCGACGTTCGAAGTGAGGACTGCGACCCTCGGAGGAATTGCAACCCCCTCCCCCCGCCCCCATGTTGCTTACACTGCTTTGAAGGCGGCTATGGTCTGCCTTGAGAGGTATAGGGGTCCCTGGCATCCTGCTGGTCCTTGTGAAAGATCTGCATGCAGGCACAAGCCCAAGGGTTCGTGTCGGGTCTGGACATTCGCCACGATTTTGGTCCGCATTTGGAGTATGTCAAGGATGCGTGCTCGCTCCGGCGCTCTTCTGTCGGGCGATCGACTGGATCTTTCAGTCAGGATTGGCCGGCACTACTTCCCTGACTTGGACTATGCTGATAATGCAGCCTTGTTTGTTGAGAAGCCTGAAAAATTCACACCAGTCCAAAATTTATCTAACAATGTGAGAAAAAAAATGGGACGAAATGTTTCATGGCAGAAAACAAAAGTCTAGAACTTGGGCTCCGGACCTCCAGACGCACCCTGCATAAAATCAACGGCAATGCTGTCAAAGCAGTGGTGTCATTTCTCTCCCTGGGATCTGTATCAACCACTGATGGATGATGTAAGCCTGATGTCATGCACTGGATCAGGCTGGCCTCAGGAATAATTAATGGTCTCAACCACATTTGGGCCCAGAAACGTTTAAGTCGGGGCACAAAATTGAGAGTCTACTAGTGCTGTGTTTTATCAGTTTTGTTGTCACTGTTGCATCTGTGGCCGGTCTCCGAGTGATCAAGCTGCTCAATTCGAAGAGACATGACTGGTGTTACTCTGTGGACGAGTTGCCCCCGTCTCGATGCGCAAACTCCTGCAGCAAGTCGCCGGCGGTAGACGTTCGAAGTGAGGACCGCGACCATCAAAGGAATATCACCGCCCTCCCTGTGGTCGCAACACCCCCTGCCCCACCGTGATCTGTCGCAAGAGGTCACACGTGATGAAAAATAATAATGATCGGTCTAGATTTGGAGTTTCCGTGACTACAGGGATCCATACTCTTTGGTTCTTTTGGTAAAGTCACGTAGGTATAAAATAAATAAATAAGCATAATCACGACGTTTCGGGCGCAACACAAGCGTCTGTCATCAGGTGGGACAACCACAGCAAGAAACAATTGCTGAAGTGGGCAAAAGGGGCTGCTGCAACAAGAGGCCATGTAGGCAAGAGAAGGGGGGTAGGAGCCAGGGAGGAGAGACAGGGAGGGTGGGGGTGTGGGGTAGGGGGAGTGGAGGTTACAAGTAAGCAACAAGCACGGCAAAAAAAATTTAAACACGAGTTGTATTAAGATATTCAAACACCAAATAGATACCCTTTTTCAAGGCATCAAATATGCATTAACCACGTACTTGTCACAAAACGTGCAAACAAACACACTCTGATAATAATTTATGCATTGCCTTTAAACTGATTGGCCTACACCAGAGGCAGCCTTCTTTATTGACTTGTCTCACCAGTGTCAGAGCACAGAATGGCAAAAGGCGAACAACACAACAACAATGCAAGTGTAGTGTCAGCGGAGTGGGAGACAAGGTATTTCAGGAGCACCTTCTGTATTAACACCTTCAGGTTCACAGGTTAGCCCTCACGCATCTCCTTAGTCGTCTAGCCTAGCCTTAACACAACCCTGACCGTGTAACACCGACGGCACCGACCGAGACAGCCAACAATTATCCGGCCGCGCAATATCTAGCGAAGACGTCGGCGATGAAGGTGGCGAAGACGGCAGTGACGTTGAGATGAGTCCATTTCCCAGAACCGGCAGCCATGAGCTCTCGCTCTCAGCTGCTTTTATGCTACCCGACGCGGCCTGGCCCCGCCCTGGCCGCGCCTCCCTTTCAGAACCCACTAGCGGGTTCCAGGGGCTTCCAGATGGGGTTTTCCATGACCCTTGCCCCAGTTCCTTCGCCCTGCCGACACACACAGCCGTGTATACGCTCACCGGCGTGTGTTCTGCTCGTCCACCACAGTTGCCGTTGCTGGACAATAGTCGGCACTATTACACTACGCAAATGTCGTGCCTCAACTCGGAGACAGTAATACTTGGAGGCACTTATTTTATTAACAAACACCATCGGGGTGACACACACCCTACATGGGTGCACACTTATTATTAAGACCATCTATTGTCGGCAGCACTACTTAGAACAGTTGGTAGGCTGTCTGACGAACAGCGCCCCAGGATGGTGAAGACGGAGACGAGGAGATGGTGATGATGACGAGATGGTGATGTCATCTTCTTGGTTCTTTCGGTAAAGTCACGTAGAATGGAAATAATAAAATAATAAAATAAAACATAATAAAATCATTCTCACGACGTTTCGGCCACAACGCAAGCAGCCGTCCTCAGGTGAAGACCAGGTCTGTCGATAAGACAGAGTCTGAATGACACGTCCTGGGCTTGGAGCGTCTATTTAAGCTGGGAGGGAGGAGGAAGAGCGCCTTGACAAAATAATTTGCATATCAAGAGAAATTTTAGCATATTTATGATGGTGATGATGATGCACTTGAGCAGCATGTGGGGATCCCACTTCCAGCAACATCCCCGAGCTCCTGCTCAGAGCCCCCATTTATATGCCCAGCGTAGCCTTGCTCCGCCTCGGCCACGCCCACTTTCTAGAGCCGACTAGCGGGTTCCCAGGGCTCCCCGATGGGCCCCTTCCGTGACCTTTCCCCTAGATGTCCCTGCCTCATATATATCGTGGCCTGCTGACGCGAGTACTGCCGTACCCTGCAGTTTCCCGTTTCTGCCAGCAGCCAACGCTATACCACTACACAAATATCAGAGCATTTATAGGTCGACTAGACCACTTATTTCTATTAGTTAGCAAAATCCAGTGGATGGCTTCATGAGTTAATGTTTAATCCACGTGGCATTCTTAAATGAGTAACACAGTGGCATGAGTTCACTAAGCGATTGACGGGTTGATGCTCTGCAGCCACATGTTCAGAGATTCTTCAAACTTCCGTTTAAGGAATACTTGCCCCCTATTGTCTGTGAGCTGTCAGAACCCTTTTCACTGCAGAGATTTGATTTGTGTGGTAGGGAGGTCCCTGGTGGACATCTGTTAAAAAAGCTTTATAGCTCATCAGATTCCTCCAGTATAAATACATATTCTGCTTATGATATGTTAGAAGTGTGGTGGCTTCAACGGCGGAGGTTTGAATGAGAGAGAGGCTGTCGTGGGTTCCATATTCACATGCAGCTGTGATCCGCATTGCAGAATTCAGCTGGATGTCAACGATGTCTGGTGTGACGCTGGGTATATGTACTCACATTGAACCTTCTTTCACACTGTACATAGCCAAACGTGCTAATAGGAGGTGCTGGGGGAAGCACAACAAACTAAACACTCCAAAAACTGTTATAAAGAAATTATTTAAAAGTGCACAGCTTCCAACGGCTTCCTAATACAACCATCCCAGACAAAGCAACGCCGTGGAGTGTATAAGTCGATACAAGTGGCTACACACAGTGTCTCGGCATCCACCGCCACCTTCCCACAATGAGGTCCCAGAGTGTGTGGGCTCTTGTTTACGGTTGATCCGTTTTTTGGATATTGTGCTGAAGGCCTCGAAGGTTTTGAGGTTTTGGCAACACACCACAGTGTGGTCTGGCGTGTATGCATATACTGTATGTATGTTGAACTTCTTTCGCACCTTACGTAACCAACCATGCTAATCGGAGGTACAGGGAAAGAGAACAAACTATGGTTCTTTATGTGAGTCTATAATGGGTCTCTGTGTGAGTCTATGTGTAGTGTTATTCATGGAGGCACACACTTGACTTGGAGGTAACACGTTTATTACACAGCCCCAACAGGGCTAGCTACATAATGTACACACGCTACTAGACCATAACAGGGTAACTACATCACCGGGTCAGCCAGTAACATCCTGACTCCCGCACAATGCCGAGCAGAGACCAAAGCTTGGAGAGATGTAGCGCAGAGGGTTGATTACAGAGAACAGCCCCAGAATGCTCCCAAGACCGCTCCTTCATGCTTCTGAGCGTGGCCTCGCTCCGCCTTCCGCCACGCCCCCTTCGAGACCTTTCCCGAAGGATCTCGACTGAGCATCACGTGTCCCTCAAGCCCTATCACTACCCTGTTCCGGTCACGTGCCCTCTCGGGTTCACCCAGACTACCATGTCCTGACTTGCCCTCTCTCAGGCCTTCACCAGGACTATGCCCCCTCGGGCCCGTTCGTATGCCGTACTCACTCTGGCCCCAGGGAGAGGTTCTAGACTAGAGGTCGACCGAAACTGAATTTCTGGTTTCGGCCAAAACCGAAATCAGACCGAAAGTAAAATATTTTCTTTACGCCAAAACAGAAAGATTAACTACACTTTCGGCCGAAACTGAAAGTTTACCTACACTTTTGGCCGATACCGAAGCCTAAACCGAAAGTTTAACTACACTTTCGACCGAGACCGAAACAGAAAGGTATATAACCAAAGTTATTGAACACAAGATTTATGAAATATGTCATGCAATGCTACTTTAATTTAATCTTATATATAAAAGTCTCCGTGTGGGGTTTATGTGGAAAAATATTTGCCAGGCAGCACGCCCTAAGCCCCGCGGTGGGCATAGGCTATTCCGTTTCCCCATCTGTAAACTTTAAAGTAGTTAAATGTACAATTCAGTGCTATTTCGCATTATTTAATTATTTCCCTGCCCCGCCCAAGTTGCATTCGTTCAAAATGCAACAAAAAATACACACAACCCTGACGGTAAATTCATCAGTGTCATGTCCTTTTCTCTCCCCCCCACCCCAATGTGTGCACTTACTACTAATATTATAGCGCTTAGATAGTATTATTGCAGCGTGGGCGGGGGGATGGTGGGGGGGGTAGCGGCCCAGCCCCCAGCCTGGCAATCTAGGCGAGGCCGCGGGCTCTGCACAGAACTAGGCCTCACCACGGCAATGTAAAGTACAATTTTATTTAATCTTTCGCTAAGAACTCAGGTTCATTGTTTACTATTATGAAACAAATTAGTTGTCAGATATTACAATAATAATGTATGTGTGCAGATAACAACTCTGGTTCATTGTTTACTATTATGAAACAAATAAGTTGGCAAATATTACAATAATAATGTTTGTGGGTAGAAAACTCAGGTTCATTGTTTACTATTATGAAACAAATAAGTTGGTAAAGATTGCAATAATAATGTTTGTGTGCAGAAAACGTATTTTTCATTATTAAATTGCTAAATATTCCCTTTTTGCTGTCTTATCTGACGCTGCGATGGTGCACTGCCAGTCTGTGCTGTGGACTGCTGGCTGCTCATTAACGTCAGTGCACTCGCACTCTATTATCTACACTGCTAATTTGGCTTTTGGCCATTATGAGTGTCTGCCAGTCTATAATCTGTTGCCTGCTTCTTTATCTCACTCAGTGTACTGCCAGCCTTTCATGTCTACTGTATCCTGCTTTTTCAGCTGCCGGCCCGTATTGCCATCTTTTAATGTCGACTGTACCAATGCTTATGTCATTGAGTCGACGTACTGCCAGTCTATCATCTAGACAGCAGCCTGCTTCTCAACTTACCTGTGCGTACTGCTGCTCTTTAATTTACACTTATTTCAGCTTCTTTATTCTATGCATTTCCATTGTTTCGATTTCTCACGTCACGCTATTTACTGATACGTATTACTGCGATGCTGATAGCTGTGCCATCATCGGGGATTGCCGTGCACGTTGATGTGTGTGTGTGTTAGAGTCCACGTGTGTGCGTGTAGGTCCATGTGTGTGTTTAAGTCCTTGTGTGTGTCTGTCTTTTTCGAACGGAAAACGCCCGATGTGTGTGTGTACGTCGATGTGTATGTGTGTGTCAGTCCATATGTGTGTGTGTGTTAGTCCACATGTGTGTGTAAGTCCATACATGTGTGCGTGTCACTCTGTGTGTGTGTAAGTCAATGCGTGTGTGTGAGTCGATATGTGTGTGTTAATCCATGTGTGTGTATCTAAAGTACATGTCTGTGTGTGAGAGTCCATATGTGTATGTGTGTGTAGGGCAATGTGTGTGTCAGTATATGTATGTGTGTGTGAGTCTATGTGTGTGTGTAAGTCCATGTGTGTGTGTCTTAGTCGATATGTGTGTGTGTAAGTACATATGTGTAGGGCAATGTGTATGTGAGTCCACGTATGTCTGTGTGTGAGTCGGTGTGTGTGTGAGTCAAAGTGTCTGTGTAACTCCATGTGTGTGTGTCTAAAGTCGATGTCTGTCTGTGTGAGTCCATATGTGTGTGTATGCGTCTAAGTCGATGTGTGTGTCTGTCTCCGTCGCCCGGGCAACGCCGGGTACTCACCGCTAGTCTTACCTATACAAATTATTTGTCTGTCTGTCTGTGTACGCGCGCTTGCAAGGGATTTGACTCTAGGACCGTGGGGTTTAAATCGAAAAGAATTTGCCAGGCAGTACGCCCTAAGCCCCACGGTGGGAATAGGCTATTCCGTTTTCCCATCCGTCACCTTTAAAGTAGTTAAATTAACAAATTAGTGATACATTTTGATTTAAAGCTTTCATCACTGCAGGGATTCATCTTCTTGGTTCTTTCAGTAAAGTCACGTAAAGGGAAATAATAAAATAAAACAAGTATTAAACAATAAACATTTTCACGACATTTCGACTGCAACACAAGCAATCATCATCAGGTGTGAAATCCACGGAAAGAAAATTTCAAATAAAAATATAAAACAATAAAAATTCTCACGACGTTTCGACTGCAACACAAGCAATCATCATCAGGTGTGCTGTCGCTCAGCGCGCGACAGCACACGTTTGCGCATGCGCGGAACGCTGACTGGGGGGTTGCCCTTGGCAACGCCCACACGCGCGCCGTCGGTTGAGGGGTGAGTCACGCATATTAACAGCCCCATTAAAACATAAATAAATATTAGTTTTTACTAATTTGTATTACTCTTAATTATTAGGTAAGATGATAGAGGTTGAGCAATGTTTGATGATCGTACGATGTAACACGATTTTTTCCCTCTGGGTAGTAAGTGTTATTTTTTTATTTGCTTAAAGCCTACTAATTATAGAAAATGTCTTATTCCTCACAAACTTTGCTTTTGTGAGCAGGACTTTACGTGAAGGAATGACACAAATGCACACCGCGTTTTATCATTGCAAATAGCTACATTTCGATTTAAAGCTTTCGTGACTGCAGGGATTCATGAATAGCTACATTTATAAATATCACTGTCCTTGTCACAAAAGCGACGTTTGAGGGGAAGTATAGCCTTTTTTGTACTTTTAAGGCATAAGCATATAAAAAGTAACACTACCCAGGAACTAAACAAAATTCATAACTTTTTTGTTACACACTGTTTATTAACGATACAAAATTAGATATCTGTAGACTTTATTATTATTAAAATAATAATTAAATATCTTCATGTTTTCGTTCCAGCTTAGTCACACTTCCCCCTCTGTGCGTTGGTTGGTCAGTGAGATTATATTCTTGGTTCTTTCTGTAAAGTCACGTAGAAGGGAAATAATAAAATAATACAAAATAATACAAATATTATATTCCCTTCTGCGTGACTTTACCGAAAGAACCAAGAATATGAATCCCTGCAGTCACGAAAGCTTTAAATCAAAATTTCAGTGAGATTATGTTTATTCGGGTTAATTTGTGTGCATCTGGACATAGTTACAGGTATAACGTAAGTTCATTTATTATTCCAAGTTTATTTTTATTTTACACTTTCGCTCGCGGCAAATTAAAACACCAAAATTGTGGTACAGTACATTCTTATCCTACTTATTTTATTATTTAGAAACACGTGGCTTTTATTGTATTTATAAAAAAAGGCAGACACACACATGGACTTACACACAGACATTGACCCACACACATAGAAACACATCGACTTAGACGCACATATATATGGTTAAACCCAGGATGGATCATTAGCCGACCAGCCTAAATGTTTCTAACCGGCGAAGATGTTCCATCAGGGGGGTGCACGTTTGGCAAGCGTAGAGTCACTAAATTTCGATTTAAAGCTTTTTCATCTTCTTGGTTCTTTCGGTAAAGTAATGTAGAATGGAAATAATAATAAAAATAAAACAAAGTAATTCTCACGACGTTTCGGCCACAACTGTTCTTCACCTGAGGACGGCTGCTTGCGTTGTGGCCGAAACGTCGTGAAAATTGTATTTTATTATGTTTTATTTTTATTATTTCCCTTCTACGTGACTTTACCGAAAGAACCAAGAAGATGAATCCCTGCAGTCACGAAAGCTTTAAATCGAAATGTTGAAACATTTTTGAAGCACTGTATTTGTCGCTCTCCCCATGCTCGCGTGAATTTTTATCCGGTCACTCCGGGTTTTCCCCACCACATTTATAATCAGCATGTGCTGAGAGTATTTGCCTGACTTAAGTTTCCACACGATACGCTACTTCGTTGAGCATTACATTGTGGCTAAGTTGCTTCTGAAAAAGAGTTATATAACTATCTGTCTACAAACTAAGGTGTGTCTGCGGCCAGCAGTTACATCGGGGAAACGAAACGACATGTCTCGGAACGTGTTCGCGAACACAAGGCAGATTTGAAACACGGCAGAACCAATCTCTCTGCCGTGGCTGATCACTGTTTCAACACGGTGGGTTCACACGATATTGTTTTTTTCCGAGACTAAGGTACTCTGCAAACCTTCGGGCTACCATCAAAGATTTATCCATGAAGCCATCCAGATATATAAACACAGACACAATTTCAACCGAGAAGATGGGTACAAACTCAGCAATCATTGGAAGAACGTTATTCACCGGTTTAGGTCATAACTGGCTATGATGCCCCCCTTTCTGCCTGCCAATGTTAGCAGCTATTCTCGACTCTCTGAGTCATATTCACTAACACAGCTTCTCTCTCCCCCTGCCACCGATTATATTTCTATGCCCCACCCCTCTCTCTCCCCCTGCCGCCGATCTCCCCTTGTCACACGCGCAGCCCCTTTCTTATCTATGCCCCACCCATGACGACACCACCACGTTTAATAACCCCACTGTTTATTTCAACCACTGTCATCGTATGTATATTTTCATAATTGTTGTAAAGCGCCTTAGATTAAAGGCACTATTTAAGTATATAAGGTAATTTATGTTGATGTCTGGGTGTCTCGGTTATTGTTTTACTTTGACGTTTGTGTGTCGTTGTGTTTGTTATTGATATTATTTAATTGTTCGTGTGTCTCTTGATCTATTCAAACATTTTGTGGTACGTATGTATGTGGTACGTATGTTGAACTTATTTCACGCCGTACGAAGCCAACCATGCTAATCAGAGGCGCTAGGAAAGGACAGCAAACTAAACACAAAAAACTGTTCTACAGAAATTAGTTTTCAATCTAGATTATTTAAAAGCGCATAGCTCCGAGTGGCTTCCTAATATCGGAAGGGAAGAGTGTTCCAGACGGCCGCTCGATGCGGTGATCACCATCTTTGTTCGATGGCTAGCAGGCAAAAGCCACTGCTGCTTCTGCGAGGATGACCGGAATTCACGTGGTTTATGCACCTTGAGATCAGCAGTGAGGTATTGTGGTTTCTCTGGTACTCTGCGTGCCGCATACCCTACACCACTTGGCAAAACACGGGTTTATAATCAAAATCAGAATATGCATTTACACTGGAGGAACCGATGAGCTATGAAGTTCTTTTCACAGATGTCTGATCTTGGGCCTATCTTTTTTGTTCCCTCTCAAGGTGAACGTGGAAGCATCGGACACAATCACTGCTGCACAGTTTGATGCCAAGTCACCTACCATCGCTACAAAGCAGATGTGGAAGTTGTTAAATGGCAAGGAACAATTTGCGTTTCTCCTGCTCGAGTGGCGTCTTTTTTGTTGCTGCAAATAAAATGGAAAGTGAACGCAATGAGAATGAGAGATGGACAACCACGAAGCAAAACACGGGGGGTGAGCGTGGTGTTCCAGAATAAGCCTGGGCAGAATTTCAAACAACTGACAAGTTGGGGGTGATTATGTTTTTCCTGAGAATGCTAAATTTGAGAGAGAGATAAAACACAGAACCAGAGACATATAGACAGACATATAAGTAGAGACAGATATCACAGAGATACATAGAGAAATAGACATACACGTAATCAACCAGGTAGGGTGTTGACTGTTATGTTATCCGACTCTCTGTTGTATTACATTACATTTCTAAGTATACTAGATTGGTGTTTCTATTTCATTTATACCTGATGATTGCTTGTGTTGCAATCGAAACGTCGTATGCTAGTATTTAATTTATTATTTTCTCTTTATACGTGACTTTACCGAAAGAACCAAAGAGTAATTCCTGCAGTCACGAAAGCTCCAAATTAAGTAAGTTGGGGATGCTGCACATAGCTTTTACAATTGCCAGTGCACATTATACGGACGCTATTTGCATTTTCTGTACTCTACTATTACAATGACCACGGATAACGTCTCTAATTCGAGTCTTAATCACGTGCAACATTCCCCACGTGAGATTAGTTTGGCTTTACACCACCTCCTACCGTTGGCACAGCTCACAGCTCTCGAGGTGACGTTTTCAGTTTTTTTTTGGTGGCTTTTCTGGCTTCCTCCAAAATTTGGCTTAGCTGAGTCAGGGCGTGATCTGTGAAATACTGGATATCTGTGGAAACGAGATTCTTAGCTCATCGGATTCCTCCAGTATAAATAAATATCTTGCTTCTGATTCTGTCATGAGGTTGGGCTGTGTATGTGTGATTCAGAAATTATTCATTTGTGATTCGCGTGGCAGGTTGCGTAAGTCGTGGGTTCCATCCCAACCCTGACGCCGGGTGTATTTTTGGATTTTGCCGTGTCTCTCTCTCTCTCTCCCCATGGTCGTGTGGATTTTTCTCCAGGTCCTCCGGTTTTTTCCTTCACATTTAGAATCAACGTCACGCGCTTAGAGTATTTGGCTGCTGCTATAAATGTCCATGCGATAAGCCACTTCGTTTAGCTATCATTTCTGAACAGAGAGCCATACAGTAGTCCCTCGGTTAACAGTGACATAGGTTAACAGTTTTTGCGGTTCACGTTTCGGCTCTCATAGGACCCTATGGTTTCAACTAATGTTAACATTGTAACTAACGATACGTTTACGTTATGCACGCGGGTGCCAATTTTCCATGCCCTCAGACAATCGGCGATGCCAATTTTTGAGCGTTGAGACCTCAACTGGCGTTGTTCACATTACAGTGGCAACAGCTCTCTTGCAGACTCGGTAATTTTTACTTATTTTCCAACTTAGAAGTGCATTCGATTAAGAGTTATATTTCGGTTAACAGTGCTTTTCGTGGAACGGATTAAAAACATTAATCGAGGGCCTACTGTATAGTGGGGCCTTACCTGGTAAAAAAAATTGTAACTAGTTTTAAGTAAAGTATGTGTCATACACCCTCCTACACCCGACACAGCCGTTTAATAAAGTTGGCATGTGATGAACAAACGTGGCCACCTTCTTACGTATACTGCTGCAGCAGCACCACGGTTGAAGTTATTGTAAAGCGATCCACACGCGTTTTAACAATAGGGAAGGTTCGATATTTCACTGGTAGCTACAGACACCATCATCAATCGGGCAGTTGCTAGGATTGGGGAAAATGTTATCCAGTGTCTTACCTGTCAACCCATATGGTTTACCCGTGTTCTTGTTACAGGGAAATTGAGTTTTCAGGTCCATACGGCATACAGCCGTTTCAATACGGGCCAAAAAATTTCTATTTGTGTTTCTCCCTTGTGATGGGACTTTGTAGAGAGAACGTTGATATTTTAATTGCTCTGTAATAATATAGGCACTGATAAGGGGTTGACAGGTATGTCCAGTGTGAGCCTTAAATAGGTGGTGGGATGTCATCAATAATATTTCTTATGAGTAGAAGTTTGATGTGCCCCATGTATTTCAATACGGCAAGTCCTCTATTTACATCAAGGGAACCGTTCTTAGATGTATGGCAGCACGTTTGAATGTCTTAACACCTCCTGTATTATTGCCGGAAAGGATAATGCCTATTATTTTTTCATTTTCTGTTTATTTTTGACTTAAAGCTTTCGTGACTGCAGGAATTCATATTTTTTGGGTCTTTCGGTGAAGCCACATTGACAACAATATCACGAGGTTTCGATCGCAACACAAACAGTCGTCATCAGGTGAAAAAAGAGGGAGAACGCTGCTGAGGCAGGCTGTTTATAAAGGATTAGAGATGGGAAGGACAGCTAATATTAATGTAGGAGAGGTCTCCGTAACTTGCAGTAGGTCTACACCAGGGGTGGGCAAACTTTTTCACTCGCGGGCCACAATGGGTTATAAAATTTGACAGAGGGGCCGGCCCAGGAACAGATGGATGGAGTGTTTGTGTGAACTAATACAAATGACATGTAAAAATCATTACATGAAAGGATTTGGCCTTTAACAGGTAGCAAAGCATTCAATTGCAAGGAAATTTAACAAATTGCACGAACATGAACAATACAAAAACATGTCGTAACATGACTGATGAAACATCATGAAAACATGAGGCCTGCGCCCAAACCAATTACCTCACTTGAACTTCTTTATTATCTACATTAACAGGTTAGAGTAGCCACGCAGGCTGTGTGATGGAGATTTGGCTCCAACCTCGCTGCAGCAACAGATCATCACTTTCAGTTTCAGTGGGAACAGTGTTGTTGATCTCCCATTTTTGCCAGTGCATCCAAGTCTGGAGTTATTTTGGTTGTGGCAATTCTCAGGATAGATCTGAGGTGCTGATCCGTTAACTTTTATCTGTGACGGGCTTTGTTGGCGTTCATGATGCTGAATGTCTGCTCACACACACAAGTCGAGCCAAACAAAGTCAGTATCTTCTGTGCAGTCCTCCGGAGGTTTGGAAACGTGGCTCTGTTAAGTGAAGCATAAAAGTCATTCAGTTTAACAGAGTTGAACTTCTCCTTTAGGACGGAGTCAGACTGAAGATCTATCAGTTCCAACTGCAGCTCCTGTGGTGCTGTTTCAGGGTCTTGTGACAGGGGACAGGACACCAGCTGAAGTGACTGTTCAATGTTTTCGAAATCAGAGAACCTACGGCAGAATTCTCCGTGCAGGTCCTCAAGCGATTTGCTGTATTTTTTTGCGTTTCGCGGTGCCTCTTCCTGCATGGCAAGTGTGGGGAAATGAGCGAAAGATTTGTTCGTAATTTGTCCGGAGAACAAAGTGAGCTTGGATTTGAAGGCTTTCACATGTTTGTACATGTCGTGAACAAACTGATCTTTCCCCTGCAGTTTCACATTCAGCTCATTCATGTGTGAAAATATGTCCACAGCAAACGCAAAGTCACTAAGCCAGTTCTTGTCGCTTAGCTCAGGGAATTCGTCAGATTTCCCCATCAACTCCAAAAATGCTATGATGTCCTCTTTCAGCTCCCACACTCGTTGTAACACTTTCCCCAAACTTAACCAGCGGACACGAGAGTGGTACAGCAAGTCCTGATGATCCGCATCAGTTTCCTCCAGGAACGTAATAAACTGACGGTGCTGAAGTCCCCTTGCTCGTATAAAGTTCACAAGTTTTACGACTGGATTCACGACATGATTAAGCTGCAATACAGACTTACACAGGGATTCCTGATGGATGATGCAGTGAAGGAAAATAAGATCCTGGACAGGGTTTTCCTCTTTCACTTTATCCTGGATTCTTTTCAGCAGCCCAACATTTTTTCCAGTTAAATTTGGCGATCCATCCGTTGTGACATTGACAAGTTTACTCCGAGGTAGCGTCATTCTTTCGATGACAGCAGATACCTGGTTATACAAGTCCTCTCCCCGCGTTGTTCCTTTCAGGACTCCATGGTCAAAAACTCCTCTGTTATCGCAAAACTGTCGTCAATGCCTCGGATAAAAATGAGGAGCTGAGCAGTGTATTTTACGTCCGTACTTTCATCCAGTGCTAGTGAATATAATTCAAAGGAATCAGACTTTTTGTTTAATTGACTGGCTATATATTTATCAATCAGTTCCACACGGCGAGTCACAGTCCTGCGTGATAAACTGACTTTTTCAAATTTGCTTTTGATCTCCGGACACAAGATGTCTGCTGTCTGTACCATGTAATCTTTTACAAACTTGCCTTCGGAGAAAGTGATAATGAGTGGTAATGTTGGTGAGAAGAAGTTTTTAAAGAAAATTGAAATCGAAGTGAAGAAGGAAATTATTGAAAAATTTGTATAATTAATGATTTTTCAAACTTTAATTATGTTTTCTGTGCTTAAAACTCTTAAAAAAAACTGTGGGGTCTAGAACGGACTCGTGAAATTCGGAGAGAACTCGAGTTAAGTTTTGCTTGTTTTGTTGAATTACACAAAGTGCGCCATCTAATGGGGAAATGGGGGCATTATAGGAGGAAGGTAAAATTTAATTTAATAATAATATTTGGACAAGTTCGGCGGGCCGGATTAAAAAGCCCAACGGGCCATATACGGCCCGCGGGCCGTGCTTTGCCCATGTCTGGTCTACACCAATCAAATAGCTTTTTATAAAGGTTTAGAGATGGGCAGGGCAGCTAATGTTAATGTAGGAGAGGTCTGCACACTCGACAGTAGGTCTACCTCAATCAAAGAGCTGTTTCTCAAAGGAGATGCTTGTAAACGTAAGCTCGGAGAGAGCTAGGAAAGAGCCATCAACACAAGGAGGTCGAAAAGGATGGCAAGCCGCCATTTACTAACACAGGTAACGATGGCTTAAGGGAAAATCCATGAGCTATCAAGGTATGATAAAATCTCAGGTGCGCTGGGGGGGATTAATGAGTCAACATATATTATGCATGTGCATTATGCGATTTCCTTTTATCTTGTCCTTCCTGTCCATTGTGTGTATTAAAATAGTCGTACCAACGATAATCCCTATTGAAGTATGGTGCCATTTCTAGACATGCATTTAAAGAATGTATTACAGTATTTGATTATTCGCTTCCATGCAGCACTAAGTCAGAAACTATTCGAACGCTTAAAATAATTGTAATTTTTTTTTATTATTTCGATATATTCCCTAATTAGTGTCGGCCAGTAGAAGCTAGTTTTGCACAGAACTTCAACATTATCTAAATCAATTGAGTGCCCTTGTTGGCACGCGTGTTCTGCTACTCCTGACACTTGTATTTGGGAGAATTTAATATTTCTCTGAAGTTATTTTAGTCTCGTGCTGATCATTCTTCCTGTTTGCCCAACATAACATTTACCACACGTGCAGTTAATCCTGTACACACTTTCTGTTGATAGCTTCGGTAATACATCTTTTGTACCAGATATTAATTTCTGTATTTTATGTACCGTGCGAAATTTGACTCGGATGTTTTGTTTTTCCAAAGACCTGGCTAGTTTATCAGTTACTCTCGCAATGTACGGTATTTTGATCGTTTTAATTACTTGGAGAGTTTAATTGCTCTTGTTATTTGATTTGGTTTTGGCATTCAGTGCTCTGTTGATTTGTGCATCATTGTAACCGTTCATTTGCAGCACTTCTTTAACATGTTGAATTTCACTTCTCAGACTGTCACTATTTGACACTTTCTTAGCTCGATGAATGAGCGTCTTGATAAGAGCAGACTTCTGTGCGGGGTGATGGTATGACTCTGCATTCAGAAAGGCGTCAGTATGTGTTTTCTTTCGGTAAACGCTGTGTTAGAGTTCCATGATGAACTGGATGGATGGATTTTGCGAGTTGAGATTATTTTGAAATTCGTTGACCCCCCCCCCACCCCACGTTCTGCAAGAGCGCAACGTGGTTACCACATCTACGCCTCTATATAAGGAACAAAACAGGTGGACTTCTCCACAAATCTAGATGTCGCCTGATGAAGCTAGTTGTAATTACTGGCGAAACTTCGTACTCAGATTGTAAATGTTGTGGCTTGGCTCTCCAACACACTGGTGTGCTGTACCAGTGACGAATTGGCATGTTCTGTTTACGTGACAACCCTTACTAGTTGGCTGTGTCGGATGGTGGCGGGTTTTAACGACACAAATATTTGTGCGATCTAACCCAAAAGACCTCTATTACACTGGTCAACACACTTTTTCTGGCATAAGTTATTCCAACGGTTTTAAGGTAATTTTCGGGTGCTGATTCCAAATCTGGCATCAGTTTTTGTCTATCGCATCAGGTTTTTGAGATATCAAATATTGCATTTTCAATAAAAACTGCAGAAGAAAAATATTTAATAAATGTGGATATCTACATACAAAGATATTATACACACTATCCAAAAATACAGCACCATATTTTAACACTAAAGCAGTCACTGACTCGCAACAACTTGCAATCATAAGTGACAGAGTTAATTTCGGGTAAAATCAATGAAAATGGGGTATGCCGATAGCATAAAAATTAGATGTGATAGAGTAAATCTGAGATCAGATTTGGAATCAGCACCCTGAAATTAGTCTAGAACAGCTGCAAAGTCCAGGCCAGAAAGAAATGTTTTTTTTTTGTTGACCAGTGAATTATTAATGATATTGGTCGCGACAGCCTACGTGTTAAACTAAACTTATTATTTTACCAGTTAAGGCCCACTGAGCCTATATAGCTCTTTTTCAGAAGCGTAACCTGGCTATCACAAATGTTGGCCCAACGAAGTTGCTTATCACGTGGAATTTTATAACAACCAAATACTCTAAACGCGTGAGTACTGATTCTAAATGTGGAGGCAAAAACCGGGGGACTTGGAGAAATATCCACGCGACCACGGGGAGAATATTCAAACACAAAATATACAGGTATCAGGATCGAACCCTCGACCTCCTGTATACCAAGCGAGGTAGTTACCATCTCGGCACTGCGGTGCCCCATTTTACCACCCAATTAAACCTTGATATAAAAAAGTCTAACTGAATAATGTTCATATCTCCGGGAGTGACAGACACAAGCACTGACAGACACAAGCACTGCCAACATAAAAACCAAATCTTGGGACCTTTCATTTCAGTATCAAAGTATAAGTATTGGTTTTACCCTTTCTGGCAATAAAAGAGCTGTGAAAGGTGTTTAAACACCAAACAGAACACAACCTATTACCAGAGCATGCTTTTTTGTTTGCATGTTCACCACAACTATGTGTGGTTAATGCACCTATCATTCCTTGCTAAAGGTTTCTGGTTTTTTTACATCTTAAGAGAACACCAACAGGCGAACAGCACAAGTATGTGTGGTTAATGCAGACTTGATGCCTTGCAAAAAGGTATATATTTAGTGTTTGGACATCCTAAAACTTCCTGTTTTATTTCCAGAAAGGGTAAAAACCTATTCCTGTTTTTCATCATTCCGAAGCCAGTGGCTCATGGCGCTAGCAGTGGGGGGGGGGGGTGCGCAAGCTCCATGGTGGCGTGTCGGTATGTGTCAATGCATGACCTCGTCTTCAATGTTTGTGGAATATGAGACGAGGAAGAGGAGCAGAAGCTTTTTTTTTTACACGAAGTAGTAGGGCTTTTGCGACCAATGTTATCCCTAATAATGTGTTTTTTAGGTTACATCGTGCAGATGTGTCGTTAATGAGGCCTTGAAAAAGGTATCTCTTTGGTTTTTGAACATCTTCGCATCAGTTTTATTTCCAGAAAGGGTAAAAAACCTATTCTTAAATGTCGTTAGTTACTAGTTCAACACACACCAGTATGTTGGAGAGTACACACACAACATTTACAATTTGAGTACCTTGACATTACAACCAACCTGGTCAGGCGACAGCCAGAGAAATGCTCCTCCTGTTTGAGGTGGCAGAAAAAAGCTGCCACCTCGTGGTCAGAATGAGTACCGTTCAGCCGGCAGGACTGACTAAACGCCTCACTCTCCTACGTACAAACTGGCCCGGTTTCTATCAGATACTCTGCTTCCCTTCACAGGCAAGACCTCTTCGGCAGTACTCAATTCAACCCAATTAGTCTCTATGGTCAAGGGCATGGTACTATCTCCTGATGATATCCTCGTCAGTTTTGATGTAGTATCTCTGTTTACCAAGGTTCTAGTACCTGACACCCTAACAATAATTAAGGACTTGGTCCAACATGGATTGAATTCGGATGTACCTGCGCTGGTTAGGCATTGCCTCACCAACACTTATTTTACCTGGAATGGCACCTTCTACAAACATAATGAGGGTACCCCTATGGGCTCCCCCTTGTCACCAGTGATAGCCAACATGTTCATGGAAAAGTTTGAATCAGACGCCATCCAGACATCCACCCTGCGTCCTTCCCTGTGGAAGAGGTATGTGGATGACACTTTCGTCATTTGGCCACATGGCCTCCCAGCATTGAACCACTTCTTGGACCACATCAATTCCAGACACCCATCCATCAGATTCACCATGGAAGTGGAGAAAGATGGTAAACTACCATTCTTAGATATTCTGTTTGAGAGGAGACCTGACGGATCCTTGGGACATTCTGTCTACAGGAAAGCCACCCACACAGATTCCTACTTGAAACCCCATTCCCACCACCACCCATCTCAAAATAATTCTCTCATCAAAACGCTATACCACAGAGCTCATGGCATTTCTGACCAACACCACCTGGCCAGTGAATTAAGACATGTACATCTGGCCCTCAGGATGAAGTGATTTTTATTTTATTTTTATTTTACTTTTATTAATTTAAATTTTTTACCTACGTGACTTTACCGAAAAAACCTAAGAATATAAACGCCTCACCTTCAGGGTAATACGTAGTTTAAAATAATATAGGTGTTAAAATGTTCAAAAACCAAATAGACACACATATTACAAGGCATTGAGTCTGCATTAACCACACGTGCTTGTGGTAAAAAATGCAAACAAACATGCTCTGATAATGTATGCATTGACTTTGAAACTGATTGGCCTACACTAGAGACAGACTTTTTTATGGCCTTGTCTCACCAGTGTTTGACCCAGAGAATACCCCTATTAGCCCTATAAAATATATCTACACTTTGTATTTATATGAAGGCATTATGATGACGATGATGAGAATGGCAGTAATTGCTGTGTTGTCTTTTGCGAAACACAACAGACGGCAGTCCTGCAAACCGCCGCCCGATGCAACGCACTGCGAGAAAACTAAAACTCGGGATCGCAATGACCAAGCTGGTCACCATGCGCATGCTCCATGGCCACAAGAGGATGCTGTTCCCCGTATTGCTGCTTGTTCTGGCCATGGCCGTCCTGGTGGTGCTGATCCTCGGCTCCGCCCCCCCACTGATTCTGCCCCGCCCCCACATGGCCTCCTTGACCCCGCCACCCCGTGGCCTCCTCAGCCCTGCCCCCATGGGGCGGCACGCTCGAGCTGACGTGCGGCTGCACAAGGTGGGCACATCGCGCGTCCTCGCCTTCTCGGCGTATCTGGACACGCGCGGCGATGGGCAGCCCCTCCTCCGTGTCTTCGCCCTCGCTCCCCGTGGCCCGCCGTGGCTGTGGCCATGGCAGTGGTCGTGGCCGTGGCGGTGGCCGCGGTGGTGGTGGTGGTCATTTGGGAAGGCGAGCTGCAGGATGTTCTACGGTGATGCCGAGCCCAGGCGCGCCCTCTCCGTGGCCGCCACACCAAAAATGCTGAGCAACCATTACAAATTTGAGTTCGCAGTCTTCAACTTCCTGTGCCGCGTGCCCAAGGGGGAGGCCCTCCCGAGCCACGTGGCGTTGGTGATGGACGTGGAAGGTGGCGCCTCATCTCCTTCCTCCATCTTCTCCTCGGTGCTGATGCCGGTGCAGAACCGGGAGCCCTCCCCACCTCGGCACCACTTCGGGGTCTGCCTCCCCACCCTCTTCGGCGGCTTCAGCGATGCGCTGCTCCTCGTGCAGAGTATGGAGTTGTACCGCCTGTTGGGCGCCGGCTTTGTCACCGTCTACAACACGAGCGTGAGCCCACAGGTGGACGCGCTGCTGCGCCACTACGCACGCTCGGGCTTCATGGACGTGCAGCAGTGGCCAATCACCGACTTCCTGAAACCGTCCACTGGCTGGGACATCAATGCGAACCCGGGTGACCTGCACTACTATGGGCAGATCGCCACCCTGAACGACTGCCTGTACAGGAACATGTACCGGGCGCGTTACTTGGCCATGCATGACCTGGATGAGATCATCATCCCCAGGGAGTGGCCCAACTGGCCCAAAATGATGGAGGCCCTGTCGAAGCACGGTGCGTCTGCCTACTACTTCCGCATGCACAACTTCCCGGTGGCAGAGACGGCGACGCGGGTCTCGAGCTCGGGCCTCCGGGTGCATGGCACCGACATCTTGGGCCACGTGGACAAGGTGACGTACCCACCCGGCGACGTGGCCTCCAAGGTGCTGCTGCAGCCCCGTGGCATCGAGTTCCACGACGTGCACCGCGTGCTGGCGCTAAGGCCGGGCCACGGTCTCAGGCGGGTGCCGGACTCGCAGGCGACGGTGCAGCACTACAAGCGCTGGCGGAAGGATTGGGACTTCCCAAGCCATGCTGAGCTTACGCGTGACATGAACCTGCTCAGATACGCGGGGGACATCGAGCGTGCCGTGAAGCGCACCCTCGATGCCATCGGTGATGACCTCTCTACTGAGCTGAGCTGAGAGAGGTTCACCCCCCCCCCCAACTCCATGGGCCCTGCCTGCGGCCTGTATCGGGCGACCTGCGTGGTGTTGTTCGTGATGCTGTTGAGACGCAGGTGAGGGGGGAACCTCCGTGCTGAGGTTCGAATTGGACTCGTAAACACCCTTTTGGTGCGTGCCAAAGAGTTGACACTAAACCGTACGTGACTGCACTAGTTTGGGTACGAGAGGGGGATCTTTACAGAGAGCACTCGGGGCACCTTTGCCACTTGCAAGGGCATCTTTATTTACCCCGTTGCCGCTCCCGTCTCCTTCCGTGTCCCCCCTCTTGCCCTGTTTGTTCCCAATCTTCTCTGTCTCTCAATTCTATTTGTAGTCATTCTCCCTCCTTGCACCGCTCCACTCAAGTAAACTTCCCCTGTACATTCAGCAGAGACCCCATTGTTAACCCCCTTCCGTTCCTCTCTTTATAGGCTCTCCGCTTCTCCATCGCTCATTCTCTTCATCTTCTTCACTCCCCACGCCCCTCCACTCCTTTCCATCCCTCCCCTATACCCCTTTTGTGATCCCCAAGTACCCCTCTTTCGCTGTCGCTCATTGCTAAATCCTTGTAGCATGCCCGCTGTCAAATACATCATTCCTTTCTGTAATTGATTTGTAAACTACAGTAGTTCCTCGATTAGGTTTTTCGGTTAACGTTTCGCCTCCCATAGGACCCCCATGGCTTTCACTAACGTTACAAATTTTAATGTAATGGTATGTTTACGTTTTGCACGCGGGCACCAATTTCGGCCAATCCGAGCGCTCGCAAGTGGGATTGAGCCATGCTCTCAGCCAATCAGTGACACCCATTTATGAGCGTTTAGACCTCGACTGGATTTGTTCACATTACGTTCTTTGTTTTGGAAGTAGAAACAGCTCTAGCAGACGCAGTGGTTTTTTCTTCTTCTATTTTTCAGCTCATAAGTTAATTCGATGAACAGTTATTCCGTTAACAGTAGTTTTCGTGGAACAGATTGAAAACGTTAACCCGAGAGACGACTGTATATCAACGCTTTGAGTGAAGGCGCTCGATGTAAATATAAATTCGGTTCGGTGAATGAATGTGAATATAAAAAATTAACCCGTAAAAACAAAGTTTTTCACTATAAATCCTTTATATGCGTGTTCAATGGGCCACAACCCAGCCCACATTGGTCTTTGAAACGGGCGGCTAGAGTCCTCTCGTCCTCTGGCTTGAGATGGCTGCCACCTATGGGTCAGATGATTGCCTGCCACCATTAAGCAATTGGTAATTAAATATAAAAAAATTTTACCTAAAAAGTGTAACATTTTTAAAAAAAAATTTCACGAAAAGAAATTGTCACGCACAACGAGTCTGTGTGCAAAATGTCAGCTCGATTGGATCACGGGAAGTGGGTTAAAAAACGACCGAAAGATTTGCACGGTCGTAAGCGCGCAAGCAAGCAAGTGAACTTAATATAAAGGATTTTAAAAAACCCGGGTTTGGCTCACAGCGAGCAGGAACAGAGACCTGGAACACTCGTGCAGATGGAAGGTTGTTGCCTGTGGTCGTGGAAACAGATTGTTTGAGCCATCACGCCTGCCAGTGACATTGTCGTGTGGACGTTTGTCGAAGACTCAACCTGACACAAATCGCCAGGCGGTCCAAACCGACTTTGCAGCGACAACAGCAGCAGTAGCATTATTCTTGTGTTCATTCAATCTAACGATGCAGAGTAAACATCAAGGGAACTTTGCATGGGTAACTCTGTTGGGTCGCGGCATGCTTGGAAAGTTACACTGTTAGTTATGTTGGGTTGGTAAGCAGTCTCATGCAGACTTTGTGAGATTGAGATCATCCCCGCCAAGTCACTGATGCCAACCGCACCTCGTTATTGCTTCCTTGTGTAATGCGGGTGTAAACGGCTTCGCGGATATGACGTCATGGGGGGGAGGAGTTAGGTCACGTGTGAGAGAGGGGTGAGGTCTTAAAGGAGAGATACCGGAAGAGACGGGAGAGTGTGGGAGATAGAGTTAGAGTGAGGCCACGCAGGGCGGCGGTTGGAGAGTGGCGAGATCGCCACACACGCAGAGTAAGACTCGGCACCGTCGGCCAGCGGTGACCGAGCACGGGGGAACGAGGAGCAGCGGTGGAGCTGCAGTGAGGGCAGCCGGAGGACTGCACAGGGGATCTGCAGCGGAGCTGCAGGAGCGAGGAGGCTACGGGAGCGAAGGCAGCTGTGGAGTTGCCAAGTGGAGGGGCTCTGAGCGGGGGCCGTGTGGGACAAGTGTAAGAACCCAAATAAAGGACAACGAAGACATACCCAGTGATCGAGTCCTTTATTACATTGGTGTCAGAAGTGAAACGGCATGTCAAAACAGCTCAGAAAAAAGACGATTCATGCGCCATCATCTGCATCTTCATCCGACGACGACGACCTTCCTCAAGCGGTGGACTTGCTTGCGATGGAAGAGGAGATCCGTGCGGAAACGAGTACGGGTCCGGGAGTCCAAGATGTCACCGCGTCGGTGGACCCGTCTGCACCAGAGGACGCGGATTGGCGATGGAGGCAGATGGCGGCGCAGCTGGAGACGCTGAAAATCGTGCTCGCGCAATTGTGCGAGCTCGTCACGCCGAGGACGGCGTTGGGGAGAGCCGATGGAGGTCCGCAGGTTGCTGCCTTGCCTCCGCTGTCGGCGCCATCGGCTACACGGCAAGAAGACGCCATCTTGGGCGTGGCAGGAGAAGAACGGCGGGAAGCCGCCATCTTGTGCTCTCCGCGGCGAGGGGCCGCCATCTTGAACACGTTGCGATGCGACGCCATTTTGAATATGCCGCCTGGTGAGTCATCGGCTGAGGACGGTGCAACAAGGAGTCGCAGTCGTCATCTCACGACCGTTAAAGAATTCTCCATTGGGGGCGATTGGAGTGCTTTCGCCTGCAGATTTTTGGCGGCGGTACGCTCAGCAAGGTGGACGGACGCTGAGGCATTGGAGGTTTTACCGACTCTTCTCGATGACGAGTCGGTGAAATGGCAGATGCATATGAGCCACCGGATGATGCTCATCGCCGGTTTGTTCAACGTCAGCGAGCACCCGAGGAGTCGCCGGTGGCATACAGGGGTGCGGTATTGGAGTTGGCCATGGCTGCATACCCGGAGACGGAGCCTGACCTGCTCGAACCTCTCATCTTGGGTAAGATGCTCGAGCTGTCCCGGGATCTGGGGATTCCTATGCCAGTGTGTGGCCACGAAAAGCTCACATCCCGGGCGGCCGCTAAATGTCTTGATGCCCAGTTCAACCTGCGCCGTTGGAAGCAAGTCACGGCGTGGACGGGGGGGCCCATCGTCGAGGGAGGTGCCGCGGGTTGGGATCCCAAGAAGGCGGTGTACGTTCCTGATGGGGGGGGGCCCGCAGGAGCTGACGGCCGCCTCTGCTCAGTGGTCGACCCGCAGTAGGCCGGGGCCGCGATCTGCGCCACCGCCACGGGAGCGTCGGGACGGGGGGCCTGCGGCGCGGCGCAACGACATCGACTGCTTCCGCTGCGGCCGTAAAGGCCATTACGCCAGGGACTGCTGGGCCCGTGTCCCGGGTCCGCCCCAGCAGGAGGCCTCGACAGCAGACGTGCCACGGAAGGATCCTCCAGGACAGGCAAGTCGGTGCGCACCAGACACCCGGCAAGGCTTGACACCTCACTCATCACCGTTGTCGTGCGATCCGGGTGTTGTTAATAACGGGGGGAGGCCATCGATTGGGCCACGTCGCTCGGTAACGCAGTGGCGTAAATTGGCGCGGCGGGTCGTCGCGGCCGCTACTGGTTCGTCCACTGTACCTGGTTCTATACAAGGGGTGGACGTGCATATTTTAGTGGATTCCGGGGCGTCCGCGACCATTATATCGGATGTAATTTTCCATCTGTTGGACATCCCACCTGAGGCCGTGCGTCCGGTTTACGATTCCTGCGTCGCTGCCAACGGGGGTAGCATGGGCATTGTGGGCCAGGTGGACGCTAAAATATCTATCGGGGGAGTGTCGGCCTCGGGAATTGTGTTAATTTCGAAGTCCTTGCTTGTTGGGAACTGACTTCCTGGCCAAGATGCCCATTCTAATTCGAATTAATCAAAACTGCATTGAATTACCGGGTGGGCGAAAAATTACATTTCTACCGTCGCCCTGGGGGCGACCTGCTCCGGTCGCTCAGGTGCAGGCGTTGTCCGAGGTGTCTGTTGATATTCCACCTGGCTCACAGATGCTTATCCCCTTGCGATATCGGAAGCCTGTACCTGGTCGTCAGGGTGCAATTGGGGTTTTGTTGTCGCCGTCCGCCACTATAACGGGCGGAGAGGCGCTCGTTGGGGCGCAAACTGTTGTCCGGCCAGACCAGCAGCCGTTTCTGCAGGTGCTTAATGCAAGTACCGAAAATGTGTGTGTGCCGGCTGGTACGGTTGTGGCACATGCCACTACGGCGTTTATGGCACAAGATCATCTGGGCAGCCAGGTTATGGTTGGTGGTGTTTCAGGTCCTGGTGCCGCAGATAATCGCTGGATCGCCGAATTGTGTGGGGAAAATTCTTCCCTTTCCGGTGAACAACGTTGTGCGCTTCGTAAATTATTATTGAGTTATTCTGATGTGTTTAGCTCCGACGATTTGGACTTGGGACGCACCTCGTTGCTTTACCATCATATTGACACAGGGGACGCTGCCCCTATTCGGCTAAACTCGCATCGGATGAGTCCGGCGGAGCGAGATCAGGTTCGAGGGGCAGTGGATGACATGTTGGCTGCGGACATAATATCTCCATCTAACAGCCCATGGGGTGCGCCTGTTGTTTTGGTTAAAAAGAAGGATGGCAAATTGCGATTTTGTGTCGACTTTCGAAAATTGAATAAAGTGTCTGTGGCAGATGCGTACCCCCTGCCGCGTATGGACGACTCCCTCGATGCCTTGTCGGGGGCGAAGTTCTTTTCAACACTAGATCTCTCTTCGGGATTCTGGCAGCTTCCTCTTGACGAGCCCTCGCGGGAGAAGACTGCTTTCCGTACGCCGCAGGGGTTATTCCAATTTAATTGTCTTCCAATGGGGTTGAATGCTGCCCCTGCCACATTTCAAAGGTTGATGGAGTTGGTGTTAACGGGGTTGCAGTGGGAGACATGTCTGATATATTTAGATGATATTATCGTCTTCAGCCGCACATTTGATGAGCATTTACTGCGGTTGGAGGTGGTGTTTGCCAGGATGCGTTCCGCAAATTTGAAATTTAAGCCTAAGAAATGTCACCTACTGCAACGGTCCGTGCGCTATTTGGGCCATATCGTAAGTGCGGACGGGGTGGCCACGGATCCGGACAAGACAGCATGCGTCCGTGACTGGCCAACCCCGGCCACGGTGGGGGATGTACGTCGGTTTTTGGGGTTTGCCTCATATCGGAGGTTTGTTCCGGATTTTGCGACGATCGCGAGGCCCTTGCACCTCCTTACGGGTAAAGGAAGGAAATTTGCTTGGGGACCGCCGGAAGAGGCGGCCTTTCAGGGCCTGCGCGATCGACTGGCTACGGCAGCGACGTTGGATTATCCTGATTTCGATCACCCCTTCATTCTGGATACGGACGCGAGTGACACGGGCATTGGGGCCGTGTTGTCTCAGTCAAAAGGTAGTGTGGAACGCGTGGTGGCGTATGGTAGCCAGGTTTTGTCTCCCGCAGAAACTCGCTACTGCATCACACGCAGGGAACTTTTGGCTATTCTTTTCTTTCTCCGCCAATTTCGACCGTATCTCTACGGTCGTTCGTTTATTGTACGCATGGATCATGCGGCCTTGCAGTATGCTCTCAAGATGGACCAACCATCCGGCCAGTTGGCGCGGTGGTTGGACACGCTGCAAGAATTTTCCTTCCAAATTCACCATCGGAAGGGGGTGCGTCACGCGAATGCGGACGCGCTTTCTAGGTTGCCGTAGCGATCCCCTTGCGCGTGCGCGTCTGGGACGCATAGATGTGCGCCGATTCAGCAACCCCCTCAGCCTGTTGCGTTGGCGGTCGACGTGTCTGAATCTTCCAAGGGCTATGTGGATTCGGGAACAAATGTTGGATGGTTCATTGGTCTCGTTACGTAATCGGACTGCGAAGAAGAGTGGGGGACTGGGTACGGGGGGTATGCCGGAAACCGCTCTCCGCGATGGTCTGCTGATGTGGAGGGAAGGGTTACAGGAACGCTGGCGTCTGGTTGTACCGGCATCCTCGCGGTACGAATTGATTAGGACTCTGCATGGGGACACGCTTTTACATCTGGGGGTGCAGAAGACCCTATTGACGCTGCAGCGAGACTATTTTTGGCACGGCATGACAACGAATGTCGTCGGTCACGTTCGCGCGTGTCCCGATTGTGCCCGGCGGAAACCACCGAAACAACCATATGTGCCGCCCATACAGTCTATTCAGGTGTCTAGAGTTAACGAATTGGTGGCGTTGGACATTTTGGGACCCTTCCCGCCATCCGCTAAGGGTAATAAATACTTGCTAGTTGGGGTGGAGTACCTCTCCCGCTGGCCGATGGCCTGGCCTTTGCCTGACCAGTCAGCGGCGTCTATCACAGACGCTTTTCTATTTGGGTACGTTATGGACAAGGGGGCGCCGGAGAGGCTCCTCACAGACCAAGGCCGGAATTTTTCTTCTAAATTGTTGGGGGAGGTGTGTGCGGCTCTTGGAACTAAAAAGATACGGACATCTCCCTACCACCCACAAACGGATGGTATGGTCGAACGGCTAAATCGGACTTTGTCCGCCATGTTGTGTCACACCGTGAGTGAAAAACAATCGGATTGGGATTTGCATATCCCTGGGGTACTTTCGGCATACCGAATGACGCCGCATGCGGCTACAGGATATTCGCCGTTTTTCCTTATGTACGGTCGCGAAAACGTGCCGCCTATGGATGTGCAGTTGGGAACTGGAGTGAGGGGACCTGCTAAGCCTCTTCCTGATTACATTCAGGATACCGTTCGCCGGGTTGCTGAGGCGCGGGAAGGGGCCCGCATGGCTACTGCCAAAGCCCAGGCCCGGAACAAGCGGTGTGCTCGACGCTCAAAGGGGGAGTGCCCCTGGAAGGTGGGGGACATGGCCTGGCTCCATTGCCCGCAGGTGCGGCCAGGTACCTCTCCTAAATTACACAAACCATGGCAAGGGCCGGTTCGCCTCATTGAGGTTCCCAACCAACAGTCCGCGCGTGTTCGGTTTGGATCTCGGCGTTGGTTCGTTCACACGTCGCGCTTGAAACCATATGTGGCCCCTCGTAACGATGCGTCATCTCCTGATGTTGCCTTGCCGGGGTCTGTGGCTGCCGACTCATCCTTGCCTGTGCCTGTTGACCTTGCAAGAGCGCCTGTCGTGCCCTTTACAGACAAGCCGGCCGTGACATTGCTGGAGACAGGAGACTCTGCTCGGGGTGTGCCTACCACGGCTGCGGGGACTCCGAGCCCCGCCGCCCTTCTGACCCCGTCGCAGACACGATCGCGACGCACCCTCGACGCTGGGCCTTCAGGGACACGGGACCGGGACGTTGACGGGCCTCCAATAGCGACAGGAGGACTTAATCCTGTCGCTCCTAAAACCCCGTCACGTTCTCGGTCTGCAGGAGGGCCGCCGCCCGTCCGGGACGGACCGGCGACCCGAACGCGCTCAAAGTCCCTTACATTTCGTTGAATTTTAATGTTGTGTTTTGTTGTTGTTGTTATATTTATTGTATGCTTCGTTGTCCTTGAATGTGTGATGGTTGTGTTCGCTCGCATTACTTGTCTCGTTATTGTTCAGCCGAGGTCGGCTGGATTTTCACCTACGGGGGAGGGTGGTGTAATGCGGGCGTAAACGGCTTCGCGGATATGACATCATGGGGGGGAGGAGTTAGGTCACGTGTGAGAGAGGGGTGAGGTCTTAAGGGAGAGATACCGGAAGAGACGGGAGAGTGTGGGAGATAGAGTTAGAGTGAGGCCACGCAGGGCGGAGGTTGGAGAGTGGCGAGATCGCCACACACGCAGAGTAAGACTCGGCACCGTCGGCCAGCAGTGACCGAGCACGGGGGAACGAGGAGCAGCGGTGGAGCTGCAGTGAGGGCAGCCGGAGGACTGCACAGGGGATCTGCAGCGGAGCTGCAGGAGCGAGGAGGCTAAGGGAGCGAAGGCAGCTGTGGAGTTGCCAAGCGGAGGGGCTCTGAGCGGGGGCCGTGTGGGACAAGTGTAAGAACCCAAATAAAGGACAACGAAGACAGACCCAGTGATCGAGTCCTTTATTACACTTATGCAAGACATGGTGGTGAGATGCACATTCTCCCCGTGGCTGCGTGGATTTTTCCACGGGCGCTTCGTTTTTTCCCCTCCACAATTAGAAACGCGCGTTTTGATTATTTGGCTACCATAAATTCCCACGTGATGATAAGTGACTTCGTTGCGCTATCACATGTGATAGCTAGGTCGCTTTTCAAAATTAGTTATATAGCTCAGTGGGCCTTAGCTGGTAAAATATAGATATTGTTTTACGGAGTTTATTGTGATACATTTTTGGTTGTGTGTGCTTTTTCGTTTTTTTTTATCATTTCTTAATTTGTTTATTTTTAGATTTTGCTTGGTAGTAGTAGGGTTTTAATTTGCTCAGTACGTTGGGGTTTTTTTCACGCAGTACGTAGGTAATATCAAGCAGTTGGTGAGATATTAACTACCTCACCTGGTATGCAGGAGGTCGTTGGTGCAATCCCACTCATAACGCCTGCTGTATATTTGGATCGTAAATGTTGTCCCCGTGGGCGTGTGGATTGTTCTCTGGGTCCTCCGATTTTTGGCCTCCAAATTTGTATCAATCAAACTCCACCCACTGTTGTAAAGATATGCAACTACTGTACTAAAGAGGCGATCACGTGGATTTCGGATTAACCGGGGCACATATTTACTCGGTTCAAGCACATGACTTGTAATTAACAAGAATAACAATGTATAACTGTCTTTAGATTATTAAATTTGGCTTAAGAGACAATTCATGCGTTATTAATTTATGTCAAAATCTCAGGTGCGTGGTTAAGCCGCAAATCAGATAATCAAGTCTACTGTCTATATATATTGTTCCATGTTATTACCGTACGTTTAGCCAGGTAAGAACTCACGAGACCAGGATAGAGTCTCAAGGTCCACGTGAAAGGAACCTCACTGCAGAAATATAGACTGAGGGCATCACTAACACCCGGATTGCGATCGCATCAGCTCCAACCTCGTCTCCCACCTCTGCATTGCAGGAGTATAGTAGAATGAACTCAAGAGTACAGTACATAATACCGATGTTATTATACATTTTGTTTTTATATCTGTGAAACAATGTTTACCATCTGTATTATTATCGTCACTATTACCTATACCCCAATGAAACCCTCATATTGAATCTATATTTGAAGTTTTCATGACTGCAGGGATCCATACTCTTTGGTTCTTTTGGTAAAGTCATGTAGGTATAAAATTAAATAAATTAAATCACGACGTTTCGGGCGCAACACAAGCGTCCGTCGTCAGGTGGGACAACCACAGCAAGAACAATTGCTGAAGTGGGCAAAAGGGCTGCTGTAACAAGAGGCTATATAGGCAAGAGAGGGGGGGGGAGCAAGGGGGGAGAGCTAGAGAGGGGGAGTGTGGGGTAGGGGAGTGCTGCGAGAACGTTTAGAGGACGAGCAGAAAAAATAGGCTTTAAAGGGCAAGCACGGCAAAATGCCGGGGGGGGGGGGGGGGGAGTGGGGCTGGGAGTGGGAGGCTGATAACTGTTTATCCTCATATATTGCTCATATGCAGTGGCGGCTGGTGATATTTATTTTTGGGGGGGCGCATTTTTTTTATTTTATTGAGGGGGGCAAATAAATATAAAGCAGTACCAAAAACCATTTTGAATACTTGAATATAAATTTTGATGATCTTTATTTACATTTCAGACCAAAAGAAGTACCAAAAAGCATGTTTCCTACTTGAACATAAATGTTTCTCTTTTATATACATTTCATACCAAAGTACCAAAAAGCATGTTTCCTACTTGAACATAAATGTTTATCTTTTATATACATTTCAGACCAAAGTACCAAAAAGCATGTTTCCTACTTGAACATAAAAACGTTAGTTTCATGCTATTATCAATATGGCTGCGGCTACTTTCATGACGTTTGCATTTGTCAGAGAGATGTTTGAGGTCTCTTACCCCCGTCGTTGTCCACAAAACTTCAGTGCCGACACTTTGAAATAAAAGACAGGGAAAACAAAAAAGAGAATTGCTAACATCACATCCAGCCAGCCACCTCCGTTTATCATAACAAGCGCGGGTGAAGCTTCGTGTGTAGCTTCGTCCTCTGTCACTGGCCTGCTGCTGGATTTGTAAATCGGGTTGGTCCGGTCCGAGATCCTTTATCTTTTTTATTTCTTCCAGCGAAAGCCTTGTGAAAGGGTTTTTTTTGTAAATAAATTACAGAATTTGGATGAACTGCTGCCATTGTTTACACAAAAAATTTGATCAGCCTAGCAAGTGTCGAAGTGGTGTCGCTGCGCACTCGCAGTAGTGGCCCAGAGCGTAAATTTGAATGACAGGTGACGAGAACCAATCAGATTGGATAAAATAACATGTATCCAATTCTGATTGGCCAGGGACGCAACGACTTGCGCCCCGAGGAGAATCTTTAAGAAACCAATTAGAGACCAGCTTCAGGTCACATGCTGTCCGAAAATTTAAAGTCTCACATAGACATCCATTTGTCCGGCGCCCCGCATGAAACACATTAAAAAACATAGAAAATAGTTGACCGATTATAGGCAGTTTTTATTAAATGCTGATGCTTTTCTTACTACCAGCCGGCACATCGTATGAAAAAAATATTTTATTTATGTATTTTTATATAATTTTTGTATATGTATATTCTTGAATCTTGATGGGGGCGGCGCCCCTGCGCCCTCTATTGACGAGCCGCCACTGCTCATATGAAAGAAATAACGCTGTCGAGAATGCATCCCCATATATACGATGGTACTAGCACCTAGTCGTTGAGTACTCACTTCTCCAGGAACAACGCGTCTTGAGTGCTAAGCCGAGGTCTGCCTCTATTCAGTACGCGATGGCGGTTATCACCAACAATGTTGCACGCACAGCGACCCTTACAAATGTAAGGATTAACGTCGGATAAGGATAAACAGTTGTAGGTTTGCACAGCTTCCGTGTCTCTTCAGTGAGTAAATGTTCCTTTTTACATGTTTTGGTGTAATAATTCCATTAATTGATCACGAATTAAAATTGACCGCCACTTTCTGAGGGGAAATGATTCTGTATTAAACACACTTTTGGAAATAAACGTTTTCTCAAAAATAAAACACGCTTCGTGATTTATCCCACGTTTATTCAATGTATTTATTTACCACAGCAGATCGATGTCTAAGTTTGGCAACATTTTAACAAGGATTAACAACGCATCACTTCGCTCCACAACACTCCTCCAAACCACCAACAAAAACCGAACACGAAACCACGCGGGTTTGGACCGAGCTTTGTCGTCGACAGCACGACGCCTCTGAAAGAAACCTCCACTGAAGCGATCCGTACATTACGGTTGGGGCAAGTGCTGTTAGCGACACCACACCCAGCCGCCGTTGTCTCCCCCAGGGGTAATGTTCACACACCGCACCGGGTACTCATTTGAGTTTGAGGCCCAGGACCGATTTCGGATAATCGTCACACTGGCGTTGGGCCATGAGCAGGAATCGAACTCGGGTGGCTGGGTAACATAAAACAAAACGTAATCAATGAGTTATTTAGTTGAGCACTAACCGGTTGTATGTTGGGGAGTAAAACCCACCATGGTTTAAACCTTGGACGAGCTTAACCTCCCTATTCTCAGGTTTTTTCGGTAAAGTCACGTAGGTAAAACATTAAAAGTAATGAAAGTAAAATAAAACAAAACGAAAATAAAAATAAAATTCACGACGTTTCGGAGGCAACACAAGTCTCCGTCATCAGGTGGGACCGTCACAGCCAGATTAGCTGCATCAAGTGAAGCAATGATTCAAGATGTAATCCCTTATAAGCAAGTTGAAGGGGGGGAGGAGAGGGGGGGGGGAGTTCATCAGAATGTGGTAGCCAATGAATGGAACGTATCGGGAGGGAGGGGGGTGGGAGGGGGAGGGAGCCAACAAAACATTTGGCGACGGCTTGGACGCGGCTGCTGCGCACGCCAACACAATGGGCAGAAAGGGGGGAGGGGAGGTCTGATACACATGATAGAACAAAGGAACGAAAATGCCCATGTTTATACCAATGCAGGCTGAAAAATGAAGAGAGTACTGTTAAAAATAACTGGGGATGTTAACACTCGGTGAAGTAAATTAAAATAGTGCCTGTCAGATAAGATGGTCCAAAAAGTGTAATTAAGTCTTTTTTGCGTGGTTAATAACATCTTTCCAGTGATTACTGAGTTTGTACCCATCATCACGGTTGAAATTATGTCTGTGTTTGTATATTTGTATGGCTTCGTGTACAAACCTTTGATGGTAGCCAGGAGGCTTGCAGAGAACCTTGGTCTCGGAAAAGACAATATCATGAGAGCCCGCCGAGTTGTAGCAATGATCGGCAACGGCCGAAGAATCAGTTCTGCCGTGTTTCAGATCTGACTTGTGCTCGCGGACACGATCAGCAACATGACGTTTTGTTTCTCCAATGTAGCAATCACCACAAATGCAACTCAATTTGTAGACTCCAGGATACTGTAAGTCAGGAACGACATCCTTCACAGATGGAATCAGATCACGGATTTTATGCACTGTGCTGAATCGGACTTGGATCTTATGTTTGTTTAGAATTTTGGAGATCTTTTTGGTCACGCCTGCTATGTATGGTAACGTGATAGTTTTGGTCGGAGTTTCATGTGGTTGTTTCTGTGTGGTGGGAGAGACAGCTTGGCGGATAGTACGGTCAGAGTATCCGTTCATCCTGAGGGCCCGATGTACATGTCTTAATTCATCAGTCAGGTGGTGTTGGTCAGAAATGCCATGGGCTCTGTGGTATAGCGTTTTGATGAGAGAATTCTTTTGAGATGGGTGGTGGTGGGAATCCGGTTTCAGGTAGGAATCTGTGTGGGGGGCTTTCCTGTAGACAGAATGTCCCAAGGATCCGTCAAGCCTCCTCTTAAACAGAATATCCAAGAATGGTAGTTTACCGTCTTTCTCCACTTCCATGGTGAATCTGATAGATGGGTGTCTAGAATTGATGTGGTCCAAGAAGTGGTTCAATGCTGGGAGGCCATGTGGCCAGATGACGAAAGTGTCATCCACATATCTCTTCCACAGGGAAGGACGCAGGGTGGATGTCTGGATGGCGTCTGATTCAAACTTTTCCATGAAAATGTTGGCTATAACTGGTGACAAGGGGGAGCCCATAGGGGTACCCTCATTCTGTTTGTAGAAGGTGCCATTCCAGGTAAAATAGGTGTTGGTGAGGCAATGCCTAACCAGCGCAGGTACATCAGAATTCAATCCCTGTTGGACTAAGTCCTCAATTATTGTTAGGGTGTCCGGTACTGGGACTTTGGTAAACAAAGATACTACATCAAAGCTGACGAGAATGTCATCAGGAGATAGTACCATGTCCTTAACCATAGAGACTAATTGGGTTGAGTTGAGTACTGCCGAAGAGGTCTTGCCTGTGAAGGGGAGCAGAGTATCTGATAGAAAACGGGCTAGTTTGTACGTCGGAGAGTTTATCGTCGACACGATGGGTCGTAGCGGGGTGCCTTCTTTATGGATTTTAGGAAGACCATAGAGTCTGGGAGGTCTTGCCGCCGATGGTTTTAGAGAGGGACGTTTGCTTGGTTCGATTAGGGAAGTCGAACTCATGATGATACTGTTGGTTTTTGTCGTTAGGCTTTTAGTGGGATCGTTTTTAATTTCTTTTAATCTCGAGACGCTGGCCTTCCTCAAGAGATGCCGCGATAACAAGGTAATACCCATCGCTTTCACACTCACATCCGCTGCTGTGTCCTCACCGAACTCCAAACAGATCTTATTTAAAGCTAGCCTATCACTAATCTCGGAGAGAATAAGGTTACTCCGATCTGAACTCGATAATTTAGACAAGACTCTCTTACAAACACATCTAATGTTAACACAAAAAATGTCACCTTCTGATTGGAACCACGTTGATAACATGACTTCTGCTTCTGCTGACTCAATGTCAGCCAAATGCAAAGCTAACCTGATTTCTAAATTCAACCTCCTATCTAAAAAGAAACCAGAGCCACACATCGCAAAGCTGGATGTTAACAAGACCGTGATTAATCAGAGTAACATTCCAATCTCTGACAATCTAAAAACGGTACTGGCCAAAGGACTAAATTTCGCCGTCACCCCTAAATATATACCAGTAGAGGATATGATTTCTCAGATTGATGTAGCCCTCAGAGGCATAGGACACATCCATGCTGATGTAGCAAGAGCTGAAATAGCTACTATTCTCAAGAATGCTAAGAAACCCACTAGTAACATCAGCAAAAACGAACGCTCTGAACTCGCGAATTTAAAAAAGAGAGATGATATAGTCATCCTCTCGGCAGACAAGGGCAATGCCACGGTCATCATGGATAAAGATTCATACAACAACAAAATCCTGGACCTTCTTAATGATGGGAGTTACTCCAAAATTAAAAACGATCCCACTAAAAGCCTAACGACAAAAACCAACAGTATCATCATGAGTTCGACTTCCCTAATCGAACCAAGCAAACGTCCCTCTCTAAAACCATCGGCGGCAAGACCTCCCAGACTCTATGGTCTTCCTAAAATCCATAAAGAAGGCACCCCGCTACGACCCATCGTGTCGACGATAAACTCTCCGACGTACAAACTAGCCCGTTTTCTATCAGATACTCTGCTCCCCTTCACAGGCAAGACCTCTTCGGCAGTACTCAACTCAACCCAATTAGTCTCTATGGTTAAGGACATGGTACTATCTCCTGATGACATTCTCGTCAGCTTTGATGTAGTATCTTTGTTTACCAAAGTCCCAGTACCGGACACCCTAACAATAATTGAGGACTTAGTCCAACAGGGATTGAATTCTGATGTACCTGCGCTGGTTAGGCATTGCCTCACCAACACCTATTTTACCTGGAATGGCACCTTCTACAAACAGAATGAGGGTACCCCTATGGGCTCCCCCTTGTCACCAGTTATAGCCAACATTTTCATGGAAAAGTTTGAATCAGACGCCATCCAGACATCCACCCTGCGTCCTTCCCTGTGGAAGAGATATGTGGATGACACTTTCGTCATCTGGCCACATGGCCTCCCAGCATTGAACCACTTCTTGGACCACATCAATTCTAGACACCCATCTATCAGATTCACCATGGAAGTGGAGAAAGACGGTAAACTACCATTCTTGGATATTCTGTTTAAGAGGAGGCTTGACGGATCCTTGGGGCATTCTGTCTACAGGAAAGCCACCCACACAGATTCCTACCTGAAACCGGATTCCCACCACCACCCATCTCAAAAGAATTCTCTCATCAAAACGCTATACCACAGAGCCCATGGCATTTCTGACCAACACCACCTGACTGATGAATTAAGACATGTACATCGGGCCCTCAGGATGAACGGATACTCTGACCGTACTATCCGCCAAGCTGTCTCTCCCACCACACAGAAACAACCACATGAAACTCCGACCAAAACTATCACGTTACCATACATAGCAGGCGTGACCAAAAAGATCTCCAAAATTCTAAACAAACATAAGATCCAAGTCCGATTCAGCACAGTGCATAAAATCCGTGATCTGATTCCATCTGTGAAGGATGTCGTTCCTGACTTACAGTATCCTGGAGTCTACAAATTGAGTTGCATTTGTGGTGATTGCTACATTGGAGAAACAAAACGTCATGTTGCTGATCGTGTCCGCGAGCACAAGTCAGATCTGAAACACGGCAGAACTGATTCTTCGGCCGTTGCCGATCATTGCTACAACTCGGCGGGCTCTCATGATATTGTCTTTTCCGAGACCAAGGTTCTCTGCAAGCCTCCTGGCTACCATCAAAGGTTTGTACACGAAGCCATACAAATATACAAACACAGACATAATTTCAACCGTGATGATGGGTACAAACTCAGTAATCACTGGAAAGATGTTATTAACCACGCAAAAAAGACTTAATTACACTTTTTGGACCATCTTATCTGACAGGCACTATTTTAATTTACTTCACCGAGTGTTAACATCCCCAGTTATTTTTAACAGTACTCTCTTCATTTTTCAGCCTGCATTGGTATAAACATGGGCATTTTCGTTCCTTTGTTCTATCATGTGTATCAGACCTCCCCTCCCCCCTTTCTGCCCATTGTGTTGGCGTGCGCAGCAGCCGCGTCCAAGCCGTCGCCAAATGTTTTGTTGGCTCCCTCCCCCTCCCACCCCCCTCCCTCCCGATACGTTCCATTCATTGGCTACCACATTCTGATGAACTCCCCCCCCCCTCTCCTCCCCCCCTTCAACTTGCTTATAAGGGATTACATCTTGAATCATTGCTTCACTTGATGCAGCTAATCTGGCTGTGACGGTCCCACCTGATGACGGAGACTTGTGTTGCCTCCGAAACGTCGTGAATTTTATTTTTATTTTCGTTTTGTTTTATTTTACTTTCATTACTTTTAATGTTTTACCTACGTGACTTTACCGAAAAAACCTGAGAATATGAATCATTGCAGTCACGAAAGCTTCAAATCTAGACTTAACCTTCCTTCCGTTCATGCGAGTGAGCCTCCCTCAGCATCGCGCTTAATGTGACGGCCACCCCCTGTACCTGGCAGAGGTGTGGACTCGAGTCATGTGACTTGGACTCGAGTCAGACTCGAGTCATGAATTTGATGACTTGCGACTCGACTTGGACTTGCATAACAATGACTTTGTCCCACCTATGAGATGTGGACTCGAGTCATGTGACTTGGACTCGAGTCAGACTCGAGTCATGAATTTGATGACTTGCGACTCGACTTGGACTTGCATAACAATGACTTTGTCCCACCTCTGGTACCTGGTGGGAGGGAAGAAAGCCCAAGTGGGAGGGTGAGGCCAGAGATGGGAGTAGGACAAAGGGATGGAGATGAGGTTATGGAGTAAAATGGGAAACTTGTGATAATGTTTTATGCGTGGAGGTGGAGGGGCATGTTAAGGGAGAGGGTACGGGAGAGGGTTTAGGGGGCACCATGGTGGCTAGGAGATGTTAACTATCTCGCCTGGTATGCAGGAGGTCGTGGGTTCGATCCTCGACCCCGATGGCTGCTGTATATTTGGAGTCTGCGTCTCTCTTCTCTCATCATCACAGTGGCGATGAGATGTTGACTACCTCGCCTGGCATTGCAGGAGGTCGTGGGTTCGATCCTGACCCCGGCCGCTGCTGTATATTTGGAGTTTTCGTCTCTCTTCTCTCACCATCACAGTGGTTAGGTGATGTTGACTACCTCGCCTGGTATTGCAGGAGGTCGTGGGTTCGATCCCGACCCTGACCCCGACCCCTGCTGTATATTTGTAGTTTGCTTGTCTCTCGCCAAGGTCGCGTGGATTTCTCTCGGGGCCCTCTGGGTTTTCCCTCCACGTGTAGAATCAACGTGACACGTTTAGAGTATTTGGCTGCTATCAATGTCCACGTGACGAGACGCCACTTCGTTGAGCTATCATTTGTGATGGCCAGGTCACTTCTGAAAAAGTAGCTAATAGCTCAGTAGGCCTTAGCTGGTAATATAAAATGATGAAGTTAAATTAGATTTTTTACACATTATTGGTTCTTTCGGTAAAGTCACGTATATAGAAAAGAAAAAATAATTTTAAAATAAATTAAAAATAAAAGCCAAAAAAAATCCACGACGTTTCAATCGCAACACAAGTGGTCTTCATCAGGCGGAGAGAAAAGAGGGGGCAAGGCTCCAAATGCAACTGCTTATAAGGGCTTTCAGAGTGAGCAAAGCTGTGCGGTGTAAACAGCATGAGCGGGGCAGCCAGCGCCAATGTAGGAGCAAAGCACCACAAGAACCAGGAGTGCGTTAGACAATGTGGGAGGGAGGGGGCAGAGACAGGTAGAGAGAGAGGGGGGGGGTAGAGATAGAGGTGGAGCTGAAGGCGAGGGCACAGTCCAAGTATGTTAGACAATGGGGGGAGGAAGAAGGTAGAGAGAGGGGGTAGAGATAGGGGGAGAGAGGGGGGTAGAGATGGGGGGGCATTGCACCTCGCTACACCCATCCACACTGCTGACGGTAGAGGTTGACAAGAAAACACAAATCAAGTCATGACCCAAAGTGGTTTATGACATCTTTCCAATGATTGCTGAGTTTAAAGCCGTCGTCTCAGTTGAAATTGTGTCTGTGTCTGTATATATGGATGGCTTCGTGAACGAATATTTGTTGATAGCCAGTCGGCTTGCAAAGTTCCATCGTCTTCGAGAAATCAATTTCATGTGAGCCAGCCACATTACAATAATAATCAGCCACGGCAGAGGTATTGGTCCTGCTGTGTTTCAGATCTGCCTTATGTTCACGAACACGGTCTGAGACATGTCGTTTAGTTTCCCCAATGTAACTGCTGCCGCAGATATAGCTTAGTTTGTAGATGCCGGGATATTGCATGTCAGGAATCTTGTCCTTCACAGATGGGATCAGATCACGAATTTTATGCACTGTGTTAAATCGGACCTGGATCTTGTGTTTGTTCAAGATTTTGGAAATATTTTTGGTTATCCCTGCTATATAAGGCAAGGTGATGGTTTTGATTGGATCTTCAGATTGCTCTTTCCTCATGGTTGTGGTGATGGCTTTTCAGATTGTGTAGTCAGAATATCCATTCGCCTTGAGAGCTTGGTGTACGTGTTTGAGTTCACTGGTTAGGTGTTCATGGTCGGAGATACATTGAGAGGGAAGATATCGATTTAAAGCTTTCGTGACTGCAGAGATTCATATTCTTGGTTCTTTTGGTAAAGTCACGTAGAAGGGAAATAATAAAATTATATAAATATAAACAATAAAAATTCTCACGACGTTTCGACTGCAACACAATCCACAGCAAGAAAATTTGATAAAAGTGGCGGTTTTTCCTAACGTCAACACCACAGACAGCGATTTGGCAGTTGGCCAGATGGACGAGTCCATCTATGTTTGGAAAAGAGGAGGGGGGAGCAGAAAATGGAATGCGGTCTGAAAATCAACGTAAGCGTGAACACAATAAATTAAGACCCGAAATGGTTTATCAAATCCTTCCAGTGATTGCTAAGCCAGAATCCATCTTCTCGGTTGAAATTGTCTCTGTGTTTGTATATGTGAATAGCCTCATGAACGAACCTCTCATGGTAGCCAGATGGCTTGCAAAGAACCTCTGTCTTGGAGAAATCAATGTCATGTAAGCCCACTGAATTATAACAGTGATCTGCCACGGCCGAGGTGTTGGTCCTTCCCAGATATTGGGAGTGTGCTGCTATAGACCGCCTAGGGGTAAGGATGTTGAAGCTGCCTCTGCACTGAGAGAGCTTCTTGGGGGCCTCCCTAAAGGTGAAAGTTTTAGTGGGTGATCTAAATTGGAATTGGCTATACCCACTGGCCGTGACCACACATTTTGCAGATGAATTTAACCTATTTCAATTAATACATTTCCCCACAAGACCCAACCTAAAAAATCCGGGAAGTCATCTCTGCTTGACGTCCTATTGACAAATGCCCCTCACAATTTCGCACTGACTGGTGTTCTGGGTAATAACCTTAGTGATCACTCCTTCATATTTCGGGTGAGATCATCAGCCAGACCAAAAGCCCCCCCTAAATTGGTTGAGAAGCACTCCATGAGACACTTCAGCATTCAGGCATTTACTAATGATGTGCTTCACTCGGATATTGACAAGGTCTGTGATATCCCCAACCTGACTACGGCTTGGGAGACCTTCAGGTACACGTTTCTCCAAATTCTTAACAAACGTTGGTTAGATTTAAAATCAAAGGCAACCGCCCACCATGGTTTGATCCTTTGATTCTAAGTTCATGAAGACTAGGGACAAGGCTTGGGCATGTGCTCAGAAAAGTAATTTGGTCAATAACTGGCTAGAATACAGGATTTTAAGGAATAGATGCGTCAAAAAAATACGTCATGCAAAAAATGCATACTTTTCCTCCACTCTCCTGGAATCACATGGCAATGACAGGATCTTCTGGAAAACAATCCAATGTATCGAAAAGCATCTAACAGTTAATCTGCCCATTGCGCCTAACCGAAATGGGGTCTATTTTTCAGAGCCCCAAAAAATAGTCGACAATTTTAACCTCCTTTTTTCTGAAGCTGGTGACCTTTTTGATAATGTATTGGGAGTCACCCCTGCTCATGCAATTTCCTACACCACTGTCCAAACATTAAACGAATTTAGTTTCCAGCCTATCCACGAAAGTAATGTTCTGAAACAACTGTCCTACCTCAAAGGGTCCTCCTCTACCGGAGCGGATAGCATTCTCGTCTTTGCTTTCTTAACTGTTGGTCACCTAATATACAAACCTATAGCCCATATTTTCAACCTGTCCATTAAAGAAGCATCAGTACATCTAGAATGGAAACATTCCTATGTCCACCATTGGAACCTCATTTGCCAGTAAAAAATATGATAATTGTTTTTTTACCCTTTTACCTGGCAACAAAACTGACACATTTTTTTACAAGGAGTCATGTTTGCATAGACCACAATACCTGCAGTCATAATGCAAACAAAAAACATAACTCTGATAATGTATGTACTGTCCTTGAAGTTGATTAGAGCCTAGTCTCACATTGTGTCGGACCAGATGATGCCAAAAGGCGTCATCTGGTCCAACACCATGTGAGACTAGGCTCTAAGGAAAGCTGTCTCGGATGTGGACCAATCAACTTCAAGGGCAGTGCATACATTATCAGAGTTATGTTTTTTGTTTGCATTATGACTGCAGGTAGTGTGGTCTATGTAAACATGACTCCTTGTAAAAAAGGTGTGAGTTTTGTTACCAGAAAAAAGGGTAAAAAAACTATTATCATTCCTATGTCCGTCCACTTCACAAAGGGGGCCCTAAAGATGATCCAAATAACTACCGACCTATCTCAATTTTGTCCCCGTTGATGAAAATTAAAAAACATTTATTGAACTACCAAATTAGCAGTTTCCTGTTCGACAACAATCTGTTACATCGAAACTAATCTGGGTTCTGAAAAAAATACAGTACCACATCTGCTGCATTAGACTCTCTGAATCACATTTACAGTAGCCTTGATAATAAGCAGTACTGCGCCAGTCTTTTTCTTGACTTGTCCAAAGCCTTTGATACAGTCGACCACAACACCCTGCTTGGTAAACTAAGTTGCCTCCGTTTCTCCAAACACGCAGTGGAATGCATCTTCTTGGTTCTTTGGGTAAAGTCACGTAGAAGGGAAATAATGAAATAATACAAATAAAACATAATAAAATAATTCTCACGACGTTTCGGCCACAACGCAAGCAGCCGGCCTCAGGTGAAGAACAGGTCTGTCAGAAAGACAGCGTCTGAATGAAATACCACCAGGCTTGGAGCGTATATTTAAGCTGGGTTGGAGGGGGAAGAGCACCTTGACAAAATAATTTGCATATCAAGAGGAATTTAGCATATTTATGGAAAATGCCGATATGGGATTAGTCATTACTTGTGGAATGCATAGGAGGTGGGCGGGGGGTTTCAAAGTCATAATATGCCCGTGCATTATGCAGGATTAGCAGCTTCAAAGGGAGGGAGTAAGGTTAACATTAATAAAGGGAAGGAATGTTAATAGTAAGGAGCTGCAGCAACTAATATGCTTATAGACTATACATTGTAATATTACTCTATGTATTATTCTACCCACCCTACTGTATACCACACTGCTGTATATTCACTATACAATTACGATACTATATATTACCTTATACATTGTATTAAAGATTACACTTTTATACTATTTATTATTATACAATCTGCTATACACTATACCATTGACCGTCGCGTGAAAGGTACTAAGAGGAAGCAACGAAATATGTCAATGGGAGAGTGGTGATAGGAGATTTGCAGCGGAGCAAAGAATCCATTTCCTGCGGAGAATAAAATATATATAGTCAATGCCAGTGAGTGGACTGCGGTCTGAAAGTCACCGTAAACGTGAACACAATCAGTTAAGATCCGAAATGGTTTATTACGTCATTCCAATGATTGCTGAGCCAGAATCCATATTCTCGGTTGAAATTGTCTCTGTGTTTGTATATGTGGATCGCCTCTTGAACGAATCTCTCATGGTAGCCAGATGACTTGCAGAGAACCTCTGTCTTGGAGAAGTCAATGTCATGTGAGCCCACTGAATTGTAACAGTGATCTGCCACGGCTGAGGTGTTTGTCCTACCGTGTTTCAGGTCTGCTTTATGTTCACGGATGTGGTCCGAGACATGTCGTTTGGTTTCTCCAATGTAACTGCTACCGCAGAGGCAACTTAGTTTGTAGACGCCAGGGTACTGTATGTCTGGAACCACATATTTTACAGACGGGACCAGATCACGGATTTTATGTACTGTGTTGAATCGGACCTGGATCTGGTGTTTAATCAGGATTTTGGAGATCTTTTTTGTGACCCCAGCAATGTAGGGTAAGGTGATGGTCTTGAAAGGCTCCTCAACAGGATCCTTCTTGATGGTTGGAGTGATGAATTTGCGGATTGTGTAGTCGGAGTAACCATTAGCCTTAAGAGCTTGGCGTACGTGCTTGAGTTCACTGGCAATGTGTTCCTGGTCGGAGATGCATTGGGCTCTATGGTGTAGAGTCTTTATGAGGGAATTCTTCTGGGATGAATGGTGGTGGGAATCCGGTTTTAGGTAAGCATCCGTATGGGTGGCTTTCCTGTAGACAGAGTGGCTCATTGAACCATCAGGTCCCCTTTTGATTAGGACATCCAAAAAGGGTAGCTTGCCATCTTTTTCGACTTCCATGGTGAATCTGATGGCTGGGTGTATGGAATTGATGTGGTCTAGGAATTGGACTAGAGCAGGCCGGCTATGTGGCCAGATGACAATAGTGCCATCTACGTACCTCTTCCATAAGGCCGGGCGTAGAGTGGCAGTCTGGATGGCGTCAGTCTCAAATTTCTCCATGAAAACGTTGGCTACAACCGGAGATAGGGGGGAGCCCATTGGGGTGCCCTCAGTTTGTTTGTAGAAAGTTCCATTCCAGGTGAAGTAGGTATTGGTTAAGCAGTGTCTCATCAGGGGGGGTACCCCAGTATTCAATCCTTGATGAACCAAGTCTTCAATGATTGCGATGGTGTCAGGTACAGGAACTTTGGTGAATAAGGAAACCACATCAAAACTGACAAGCAGGTCGCTGTCTTTCTGACAGACCTGTTCTTCACCTGCGGACGGCTGCTTGCGTTGTGGCCGAAACGTCGTGAGAATTATTTTATTATGTTTTATTTTTATTATTTCCCTTCTACGTGACTTTACCGAAAGAACCAAGAAGATGACTCCCTTTCATGTACCTAGCAGCTGTACTCACGGCGTCGCACGGACACTGTGAGAGTCGGAGGGAGGATGACGAAAAAAAAACCTTGCCCATCACTGCCTCGTAGCAGCACTTGCTGGCATCACACAGATGCTGTGAGCGGCTTGAGGAGACACGACAGCAGGGAGTCGGTTTTCGCGGCCGAGAGGTTGGAGAGAACTGTCCTGAACCGTTTCGGGCTACCCTTTTATGCCCCTTGATAAAAAAAAAACACCCAGGGTTATGTTATCCTGCACAGCCAATTGTGCGCTTACCTTTGATTTTCAAACGTTTTTCTGTCCTTACATGGAGCGTTACGTTACATTAATTTTCGGCCCATTGTCTCTGCGCTCTTACTCATTAATCCCTGACTCAGCCGGTTTAATCTGGGAGGGCGTCCGGCTGGTGAATCCACACCCGGTTAGTGTGTACTTGGTCGGTGGTGCTAGGATCCCCATTCCCTAATCGTTTGCTCTGCAAGCTTAATATTTCACCCCAGTCCTCTCCCCGCTGTCGTGGGTGACTCATTGTGGCTGGCCCAGTGAACCTTTGTGCGGCCATACACTCATTCACATGCTAATTTCCCTAACCCCTCCCTCTCTCTCCGCCCCCGCCCCCCTCTCTCTATTTAAGGCCTCGACACAGAGGCGTGGTTTCTCTGTGTGCCTAAGTTATGTGTCTCTCTCTATGTATCTCTGTGATATCTGTCTCTGCTTATGTCTGTCGATATATCTCTGGTTCTGTGTTTAATCTCTCTCTCAAATTTAGCATTCTCAGGAAGAACGTAATCAACCAGGTAGGGTGTTGACTGTTATGTTATCCGACTCTCTTGTTGTATTACATTACATTTCTAAGTATACTAGATTTGTGTTTCTATTTCATTTATACCTGATGATGATTGCTTGTGTTGCAATCGAAACGTCGTATGCTAGTATTTAATTTATTATTTTATCTTTATACGTGACTTTACCGAAAGAACCAAAGAGTAATTCCTGCAGTCACGAAAGCTCCAAATTAAACATACAATTTTAAGCCAATTTAGGAGCGCCGCAATGTGATTTGTCCTGGGAGGGTCAGCCAATCTCCTGGCACCGGGAAACCGCGGGACATCCCACCTAGGGGCCCTTCAGATGAAAACCCGTTGTGCCAAGCAATCCTCCGCTGGGACACTACGTGTGTTTGTGTGCTGCGTGTGTGCGGGTGCTCGGGGGGGGGGGGGGTACGGGGGAATCATGGCGCTTGCGGAGTTTCTCCGCAGTCATGGCACCACAGACTCCCATTACTGGAACACTGATCAACTGTACGTCGTCACCACTCCGATTAGCATGGTTGGCTATGTCCGGTGCAAAATAGGTTCCAATACGTCGCTTCAACCCACACTTACGTCGTTGACAGCACCCATACTTTCTAGTATTCGTCGCCTCAGCCTTCACCCCTACCTACCCTCTACAAGAACCACTTTGCGTCGCACTGTGTTTAAAGTGTACTGTGTTTGATTGTACCCTATATATGTTGTGTTCAAGTTTACTGCTGTAAACTCGTACTGAGTACAGTCACGCGATTTTGGACGATTTTTTACCCCCCCCCCCCTTCGTCACACGGCGTCACAAAAAGTCAGACCCCCCCCCCAAAAATAAAACACGCTTCAAATCGCTTTAAACTATACATTTATAAAAAAGTATATTTAATGAAATAGAACGTGTTGTCTATAATTATTGAAAGTTGCGCCTTTTGATGTGACATCACATTTACTCAAACCCCCCCCCCCCCCATCGTCACACATCGTCACAAATGTCTGACCCCCCCCTAGGTGCGTGACGTCATTTATGGACGGCCCCAAAGACTCACAGCAGCGTTCAATCTGCACTCTCTTAAGATTCACTTTGGCTTGTGTTGTCTTGTTTTCGAGTGACGTTGACCTTAACTCCGTGCCTCAGTGTGACCGGTCATGTATGTTTGTGAAATATCGTACGCATTAGAAATTGCATTTGCATTATGAAACGACACCAAACAACTTGATGGAGAAAAAATATCACACAGCCTCATTAAACCCATTTTGTTTCAACAAATCATCCAACCGATCACATTCCATATTATCAACAGATGTAATGATGAATCATGATTGATTTTTGGGGGATTAGGTCACCTAATGATCTGACTAAATCTGTGTCATTATGAACTCTCACTCCACCACACCCGACATAGCCACAGAAGTGAAGCTCTGCTGTGCCCGGCCCCCATTTTAGTTCTGCACGAGGTTGGTCATGGCCGCCAGCAGAGGTAGGCTCGTGAGGAGGAGGCGAGTAGCTACTGTAACGCCACCGTTACCGAAGCTGGCTTTGTTGCACAGCTCTCCCTTGCAGCAGGAGCTCCTGTAGAAGTCAGAGGACACCTCGTAGCACGTATTGAGGCAGCCCAAGCTGACGTAAAGACTATCAACTAAGAAGGGGGTTGAGGGAGGAAAGATAAAGACAATGGTGGGGAGGCAATTATGTATTAATCATAGCAGCAGTAAGTAGCACCGTTAATCTTATGACATTGAGTTATGTAATTTGTTTAGTCTAAATTTTGGTCAGGATGTTGGCGCAGTGGTTACACTGGTGCCTTACAGGAAGGACGTCCTGGGTTTGATTTCCCAGGACGTCCAGACATTTATCAAACATGCCAATGCTGACATATTACACGCAGATTACCTAATTGAGATTATACAGCGCCATCGCCCCCTGCTGTAATACACGCGGCAGGACCCTCCTGAATAAGAGTCTTGAGACTCAGACAGCCCTTTCTGGGTACACAAGTCCAAAAATAATGAAAATAATAAAGATACCCTCTACAGCACAATCACAAAATACTTTTAAATCAAATCTTAGCCACATGTTTGGTTAAATAATCGAATCATTGAGGGATAGAATAGTTGCATTACTGACGTGTTAATTTTTTAAGTGCCTCCTTTACCCAGAGACTCTCTAAGCGCTTTACACAACAAACGCGACTTCATCACACGTCATCGCAAATGCAGATAGTCCCCGAGTTACGATGGTCCGACTTACGATACTGTATTTCGATCTTACGATGGCGATACGACAAAATTGAAAAATATTTTAAATTGCACGCGGCAGGCAAACGCAAGTATGCAGACGACGGACATAATCTCGGTAAGGTACAATATGATACGTTGCGATACGTTCAATTCATGTATGATACGTAGCTTTAGCGATTTCATTTTAGGGTTACCACAATACGATACGTTCAATGCATGTTAAAAGTGTTTATAGCAGATAGGATTGTTTCCTGAAAAACTTTCTATTAAATTGCAGTTCATATAGGTAGGCTAAGAATTTACCTTGTTTTTACTTTACATTTTTCTGTGCAATACATTATTGTAATTAATAAATAGATACAGTATGTAGTTTATACAGTATGATACTGTAAAATGCTCTGTTTTCACCATTGGAACCTCATTTGCCAGTAAATAACGCATTTTGGCGTCATCTGGTCCAACACCATGTGAGACTAGGCTCTAAGGAAAGCTGTCTCGGTTGTGGACCAATCAACTTCAAGGACAGTGCATACATTATCAGAGTTATGTTTTTTGTTTGCATTATGACTGCAGGTATTGTGGTCTATGCAAACATGACTCCTTGTAAAAAAAAGGTGTCAATTTTGTTGCCAGATAAAATGGTAAAAAAACAATTATCATGCTCTGTTTTGCTAAATTATCACCATTCTTTAAGACTCCTGGGTAGGCTAGGCCATCTTTGACTTACGATATTTTTGACTTAAGAGGTTGTCGTCGTAACGCATCTCTATCGTAAGTAGAGGACTACCTGTACCTAAAAGAGCAAACACCATTGGCAGCTGTTCCTCTGCGGCACAAGGTTACTCAGTACCCGGCCTGTGATCAGCCATTTGGTGGGCGATGGTTGCTGCTGTGTGTAATTTCCCATTGAGTAATTGGCAGTGTAATAATTCAAAGAGGGTAAATGTTGACTGTGACACTGGCACACAATGGTACGCAATGGTATATTCATTTTGAATAGCATCAGAGCAGAATTTTAACATCCACTGTGAAACAGACGGCGCAAATTTTACACGTAATGCATTGACAATATTAAACGGTGCGGCCTATCAGATGAGCATCGTGGACCTTTGAGAGAAGATGTAAACGGGGCACTTCCGGGTTATGCACACGGCTCTTTCTTCATAGACCTTACCAGTTTGCTGCACGACCTTGAAGCAGTACGGCTCGTTGTAGTTGCAATAGTACTCGATCGGTGTCTCGCAAATATCATCGTGGTATGCACACGTGTAGCACTTGAGTGACGGGGCCTCTTTGTTGCAGCCGTTCACTGAGCAGCAGGCAGTGGTTATTCCTTCTTCTCTTCCTGCTCCACCTCCCCCTCCGGAACAGTCCTTCTGGCAGCCTCTCGCTAACACCACGCCTGAATGCAGTCACGGGAACTCATTACGCATACTGGTGGATTGTGTAGAAATCCTCATTGTTAATCAATATCTAGCCATTTCGGCTTCATTATTATGCATATTTATCCATGAGAGCCTCACCGTGTCTTGTGATTGTTGTTCAGGAGGATCCTGCCAAGTTTTCGTGTTACGGGGGTAATGTATTATGTGTATTTGTCAATTGAGTAATTTGCAGTGTCATCATCATCACGATCTATGGGCAGATAGTCCGTCGGTGTCCACTGCACATTTCGTAATTTGTTTTCACTTTCCTCTGTTTTATGCCAATATGTTCAAGTAGTGTGCATCTTGCTGGCAGCATTCTCTTACGTCATCAAGCCATTGTGGTGTAATTGTTCCAATTTGTCAAATCTGGAACATGACACCAGAACAACACGGCCAACTGTCCTTGCTAACGACGTCACAGGTTCTTTAACGTACACTGTGAGTAAAGCATATGGTGCTTTTTTCGGTAACGCACACCGCAGTATTAACCAGGGTAGTCTGCTGGGTAGAAACCGTGAGCTTCTGCAACAGCCGGTGAACGCTTTTGCAATTTCAGCACAAATTTTGATTCAAAGTAATATTTCGAGAATAGACTACATCATGATCTGACCAAATCTGTGGAATTATGAACCCTCCACCCGACACAAACTAACAAATTAATGGCTACGTGTACAAGTGTTTATCGTGAAAATTATCACGGTCACTGCATCGCCTGCTTTGAGATGCGCTTCTGTACCCGTCTAGAATGCTCTTACTTCCGATATCGGAAAGCCACTGGAGCTTGCACTTTTAAATCTAGATTGAAAACGCATTTCTTTAGAACTGATGTTTGTGTTAAGTTTGTTCTTCCCCCGCAGCTCCGATTAGCACGTTTGACTACATGTGGTGCAAAATAAGGAAAATATCAACATATATTATATATTTTTTTAGCTCATCAGTAAGTTGAAGAATCCACACAACCAAATATAATAATTAGATACGTTTCACTTCAGACTACGTGAAACATCGTTAGGACAAAGATCTCTAAACTGAAAGGCATAGAAGGCGGAGTCACTGTGTCACACTTGCTTAAAGTAGGTTATGTGTTAAGTTAAAATCACCATCGTTGCTTGGATGATGGTTCATTTCTGATTCAGCCTTCTCTGGTTAAGCACTGTGCATTATCAGTGCCTCCCTTATTATAGACCAGTTCGGATATTATTGGTCACCCCGTGCCCTTATAAATATCAACGTTCATCCAACAAAATCTCATCACAAGGGATAAACACAGACAAATTATGTTACTTTAACAAAAGCTGTTTTATCACGCGCCTGCCTGTGATCTTGCATGCATGATGCTGCTTGCTTGATATGTGGATGCACACATTCATGTTGTAAATGCACAACAATAAACGTAGATCGCTACTCTCCAGAGTAAAAAAAAGCTGTCCCACGACTTTGTTTTATTTGGTCGTATAATTTTTGTGCCCGTATTGAAACGGCTGTATGCCATATGGACCTGAAAAATGATTTTCCCTGTAGAAGCATACGGGGTGTCTCGTATGGGTTGACAGCTATACATACTGTACATAACAGTTCACGTACATTTTTCCCGTAATCGTAGACCCGAAGCGAGTGGTGAAGGTGAGAGTGTATTGCATCTGTGGCCCGGAGGAAGAAGGTGGCCTGAGCCTCTACTTCCAACCAGCCCTTTACCCATCATCTCATTGTCATCGGCACCATCGTCGTGACTATTCAAGGCATGTAAAAGTTAATGTAATGTTTATTTATGTTTTATCATGTTATTGTGTAATGTACTGTATTTTATTAGGTACTGTGACCGCAGTTCACCGAATCCCCTATTTCCCATAGGCCCCTGTACTTTACCAATCGCGGATTTTGGAACCCCGAGGGTTTTCAGGAACCTAACCCTCGCGGTTGGCAAGGGGTTACAGTATTATCATTAATATCACGGCATGTAAAATTCCGTAGTGCTGGTCCGTGCACTAGTTCGCATGTTTTGGCCAATAGCAGTTACATACAAACCCACATAGATAGGTGCCAATCGGGAATCAAAACTCGGCGCTTCTTGCTTTGAGACAAGTGGTACCGTGGCACGATGCATCTACCCTTAGTCGAGACTCTGGAATACATCGGTATATGAGCAGATTGAGCTTGGTAAGACAGACCCTTATTTTATTGTTTCTTTCACGTGTAATGTACTTACTTTTATTTGTGATCGTCATGTAGCACGCTTTAAACCCAGTGCCACAGTCACTAGGATTTGATAGTTGTTTGCACGCCTCAACAGTGGCACACTTGTGGCACTGCAAGGCTTGGCCTAAAGAAAACAAATATCGTTACATTCACCTTTTTTTCCAAAGCAGTATTTTATTAAAGATTGAAATGCACATCACAATTTACGGGCACAATCAGAGAAATATGCAAATACAAAAAAACATTAATTCAAATTGTGTCCTCAGTTTAAATGTAAGATAAAAATAGAGGTTGTGTGTGTACGTGTGGTTGGTATTTGTGTGATAATGGAAGCAGGACCATTGTAAATTATATGAATAAAATTGAGCAAATTGATGAAAGAAAAATAGCATCTAGTTCTCCTCTTAATACAGCCATATTGAGATAGGCAGTGCAAATTGCTTCACGGATATTATTTAACAGTTCACTGACAATTAAATGTATCTGCAACGGCTAACTGTCCGGGATGTCCTCTGGATGCACTGCAGGCATACAAACAAGTGTCCGCTTATTGTTTGGACACATATGTCCAAACAATAAGCATGGCTGTATTAAGAGTGTTGAGGGGATTTTCCCCCATCTCTTCTGTCCCTTCATCTGCTGGAGAATGCTTTAAGAAGGAGAACCAGATGTGTTCAGTTTTCTTCTGAGGGGTAACGGTTAGTGCTAACAGATGTTGATTAATATCAGATCATATGTTATGTAAAGGCGGACAGAGTTGACACTTAATAATGATGTTAGGATGAGGGGAGATATGAAGCACTTTTTGATGGTTCTAAGCTAAGAAAACCTCATAAATTAGGAGGTAGGGAGCCAAAATCTGAGTTTAAATTTGCATAAGGTAAGCAGGCATCTTTTGTGGCCAAGCAGGTCTATAATGATGTAAATATTTTTTTCCCACCAATCTGGCCAGGAAAGTGGTTTGGATTTAAGCCAAATGCCTCTATGAATATCGCCTCCGTCTTCCAACCTGAACAACAGCCAAGCGAGACGAACACATTACATGTCAACTTCTATGGAACACCACCTAGGAGTTACTCTTGACCCGACGCTTACAGATCGCCACCACCTCGAACAAGCCAAAAGGAAAACAAAAACACGAGTGAACAATTCAGAAACTTGATTCAAGTTCTCGTCCACTCCACCGCAGAGCAATACTTAACTAAAACTAGTTTTCTTTAATTTATTTTACCAGGTAAGGCCCACTGAGCTATATAGCTCCTTTTCAGAAGCAACCTGGCCACAAATGGTAGGTCAACGAAGTGGCTTATCTCGTGCAAATGTATAGCAACCAATATTCTAAATGCATGTTCGTAAATGTGGAGGGAAAACCGGAGGACCCAGAGAAAAATACACACGACCACGGGGAGATAGAGACATGCAAACTCCAAATATACTACAGACGTCAGGGTCGGAATCCAACCCACGAACTTCTGTATAGCAGTCGAGGTAGTTGACATCTATCAATCGTGGCGCACTCTAGTGTGGAGCACCAGCTAACACACAAACCTGGTCGATACCGAAATTAACGCCACGCGGCATCCTGGACCTAACTCCACGCCCGTGGCTTCCTGTGCTGGCGAACGTTTGCACCAGATAACATCCGATGGGACACCACGATGGCCCGGAAGTTCCGCAATATTATGAACAAATTCAACAAGACATAAAATAACCCACATGCCATAGGTTTAAATCCAGGAATACTTTTCAATAGTGCCACCGCTGTAGCAGATCAAAAATAAAAATATTGACACTCACTGGATGGAGTCATGGGTGACTATGGATGTGGCAATAAACACGAACCTCATTGAGGACCCAACTGTGGAAGCACCGGGCTTCTCTCTCCCACGCAACAACCTTGAAACTCGCTAAACCACGCTCGAAAGCAACATGGGAGATGCTTGGGCACCTTAACACAAATTAAATAATCGTCCAGCTGCAACTGTCGTGAAGTCCAAACCATCAAACAAATCGCCAACGAATGCACCATCCATGCACATCCTGGGGGTGTCGCTGCAGTCCACGCAGCATCAACTTCCTCCTTAGATCGGTTGAAAAAACTCAGCATTCAACTGTAACATGTTTCAAAACAGTAGCTTTTTCCCCCTAAACCAATATACGAAAAAGATAGTGGTTTATTATCTATCATAAGAGATGGAGTACCCCATAATGGGGATGATAGACACAGCCTTGGAAAAGGTGGGCATGCTCACATTTGCCCGGCCAAATGTTGGTGATTTGAGAAACATGCTCAATGCCAGTGGCGATTTCTGGATTCAAAATCCAGTACGGTGATTATTGCACCACTAGCGGCAGCATGAGTTAATCAGAATGTAATGTTCAGGGTGCCATTTATCAATATGGCTATGGGAAAAGTGTGTTCACACCCTCTCAATTTGTCACGTAATTTGTAAAAGTCATCTGGCGAAAATCTCATTATAATCTCTTCATATTTACAAGTCGCTCAGGACCCCTTCTCGTCTTCTCTGCGTCTATGCCTATACTATTGTAAGGGTTGCGTGGAGACACGCTGAGGTTATCTTGGGGGACACGAGACCACACCCAATGTGATGTACGGGTCACTCGAGGAACGCGGGAACATAGACAAGAGAAATAAATAGTGGCGGTAACGAACCCGAAAAAGATAAAATAGGGGATTGGAGGAACCCTGAAAGGGGAAGATTTGGTGGAAAAGAAGAAGAAGGGGGTTGAGGGGTGAGATAAACTTTTTGGCAGTCCGTGAGAGTTCACGGAGAGAAGGCTTACCGTGGGAGTGCATGTGTCGTGGTTTACGTGGATGTGAATGAGAGAATAAAAGCCTTGCCAGAGGCCTTGCGTCGTTTTGGCTCCCTCTCATTACGACTTTCAACTAACCTTCTCACTCACCTCACGCACCTATTTACCTCCTCTTCTTATCTGCGTCTATGCCGATACTCTGACTCTTATATCAATTGACTGTGATCCACGACTCAACTGCGTCGAGCAGCCGGTAAAGACTTAATTCTTGTATTATCTCTAAAGTCATGGTGGCTTCAGCTTAACAGGTAAACGATTACAACCAGGAATGACCTTCACCCTCATTATTGATTATTACGCGATGTTGAGTTTGTATGTTAAACAGCATCTGTTAAATGCAATAGCTGGAATGTGAATATATTCTCAAGATAAAACTCTGCTCTCGGTAAATTTGAATTCCCTAGTTGGAGTTGTGGACAACAGTTCAGTAAACAACAGCTTGAGATATTTGGTTTTCACTGTTACGGGGCACAGCATTTTCTAAACAAGTCACCTATGTAACTGTGTTGAAATCCGGAAGAAAAAAACGGAGGAACCTGAGAAAAATCCACACGACCACGGAGAGAACATGCAAACTCCACATATACAGCAGTCGTCAGGGTCGAGAACGAACCCATGACCTCCTGTATACCAGGCTAGCTAGTTAACATCTCGCCGTCACCGCGCCCAACTTGGAGATGCAAATGGAGTAGTGTTCTCTGAGTAAATTGTTATTAAAAGCATCTGCCACGGCAATATTGATCATCATCTAACATGCAACAACAGAACCCACATAATTTCATGGCACTAGATAAGATATTGGTGGCGAGATGTTATTTCCCTCTCCTGGTATGCAGAAGGTCGTGTGTTCAATCCCGACCTGAGGCTTGTATATTTAGAATATGAATGTTCTCTCCGGGTCTCTCCACATTTAGAAAAACGCGTTTAGATATGGTTGCAATAAACTACCACATGATAAGCCACTACTTTGAGCTATAATTTGTGGCCAGGTCGCTTCTGAAAAAGTGCTAATATCGCAATGGTCCTAATCTGGTAAAATACAATATTTTGGTTAGTTTATTTCCAGAATCCAAGCACAGGCAATGAAGGTGAGATGCGTGAACCACTTCAAATCACATGAAGAAAGGTGAAAAGTTCCAGAGCTTCCAGTTTCTCCAGCAAACAATCAAATAGCTTATGTCACAAAGAACAATCCAAACCCACCTGGATCCCAAACCTCAATTTTGTCTATGCAGTGTACTAGGTTACGAAGATAATATCATATGAATGACTTGAAAAAGTGCACACCACTGAGAATGTGGATGATACTCTAAGTATATCGTAGTCAGCTCACCATGCATGTTAAACTATATGCCAGAAATGTTAATTCAGCATCGTATCAATGTTGCCTTTCTTCCTAAAAAAGGCACGTCCTTTTGTCACCATAAGGCACGTTTTGGATAAACTCAGAGACACGGCGGCATTTATGAATCCAGGACGAACACCTACATTTTTTTGCCGACCAGCCAATCTATGCACAAGCCAAGTAGATACAGTGGCATTGGCCTCAGTGCTCATGTTTGAAAGATTACATATGGAGATGGCTGCACTGCAGTCAATTGGAACTCTGGTTCAAGACAGTGTATGGACAAGTGTCCTTTTTGAGACAGTAGTAGCCTCATCTGGTACTGAAGAATCCTTCCTGTCAGCTTCAAGCATCACAGGAACACGCCAAGCTAATCAAATAACTGGATGCAGTCCCCCATCGTGCTGTCCATTCACCCCCTCATGTGCCGACCTTCATTGGTGCTTGCTAACAACACTTGCCTCCACAGTCTGGTAAAAGGCTATATGCAATATATTTGTCCGTGTATATGTGTGATTTTCTATGTGTCCGTTTGTCTCTGAATGAAATAAATATACCTCATACACACCTTGAGTGACAAAGGATGCCAACAGACAGCTGAGGATGAGCAGGTGAGCTGCGACCTCCATTACAGAGATGGAGAGAGGTAATGATGTGAAGGAGAAGGGAGAAGATGAGTGAGGAAAAGCGACGCGGAGGGGAGATGTAGACCAGAGTCTCAGAAAATCCGTTGGCGTCTGTGAATCCCGAGAGACCATATATATAGTGTCTCCTAGAACAAAGGTCTGCTCGGTGTCAGGTGTAACCTGATATCAGTGCTTATCTACTCGACCTTTACCACTTACAGTGAAATTTCGATTTGAAGCTTTCGTGACTGCAGGGATTCATCTTCTTGATTCTTTCGGTAAAGTCACGTAGAAGGGAAGTAATAAAATAATAAAAATAAAACATAATAAAATAAAATAATTCTCACGACGTTTCGGCTACAACGCAAGCAGCCGTCTTCAGGTGAAGAATGAGACACTGCCAAGCTAGGAGCTTATATATAAGCTGGGTTGGAGGTGGAAGAAGAGCGCCTTAACAAAAGAATGTGCATATCAAGAGGAATTTTGGATATTCATGGGAAATGCGTAGGAGGTGGGCGGGGGGGTTTCAAAGTCATATTATGCCCATGCATTATGCAGGATCAGCAGCACCAAAGGGAGGGTGCAGGGGGTAGCATTAACAAAGGAAAGGAATGTTAATAGTATGTAGCTGCAGTTACTAAACAACCACGTAGAAAACTAAAGTATAAACTACATAAAAAAAACTAAAGTATAAACTGCATAACATCATCAGTATACTTACTATACTCTAAAATAAGCTGAGTTACTAAAAGTAAGTAATACATTACAATTCTACGTCGTAAAAATTATATAATATGCTTCCATCACACGAGTATACACCGTACTATATACTGCCATAGACAAACCCAACATTAAATTATATACTGTATTGCTATAAACCACGGTTTAATCATTGGAAGGACGTAATAAACCATTTCGGATCTTAACTGATTGTGTTCACGTTTACGGTGACTTTCAGACCGCGTTCCACTCACTGGCATTGTATTCTCCGCAGGGAATGGATTCTTTGCTCCGCTGCAAGTTTCCCTCACGACTCACCCATTGACACGACGGTCAATGGTACAGTGTATAATCACAAATAGTATAACATTTATATGCTTAATACAATGTACAAAATAATATATAGTATCGTAATTGTATAGTAAACATATAGCAGTGTGATACACATTAGGGTGGGTAGAATAATACATAGTGTTATATTAAAATGTGGTTTATAGCAATACAGTATATAATTTAATGTTGGGTTTGTCTATGGCAGTATATAGTACGGTGTATACTCGTGTGATGTAAGAGAATAAAGTTTAGATGGAAGCATATTATATAATTTTTACGACGTAGAATTGTAATGTATTACTTACTTTTAGTAACTGAGCTTATTTTAGAGTATAGTAAGTATACTGATGATGCTATGCAGTTTATACTTTAGTTTTTTATGTAGTTTATACTTTAGTTTTCTACGTGGTTGTTTAGTAACTGCAGCTACATACTATTCACATTCCTTTCCTTTGTTAATGCTACCCCCTGCACCCTCCCTTTGGTGCTGCTGATCCTGCATAATGCATGGGCATAATATGACTTTGAAACCCCCCCGCCCACCTCCTACGCATTTCCCATGAATATCCAAAATTCGTCTTGATATGCACATTATTTTTGTTAAGGCGCTCTTCTTCCACCTCCAACCCAGCTTATATATAAACTCCTAGCTTGGCAGTGTCTCATTCTTCACCTGAAGACAGCTGCTTGCGTTGTAGCCGAAACGTCGTGAGAATTATTTTATTTCATTATGTTTTATTTTTATTATTTTATTACTTCACTTACAGTGAGTTACGTGGCCGTAACTTTAGTATTGCAAACTATATTTTCAAGGTTTGTTTTCGTTCAGACTGTAGAGGAAATGTCAGAGGTATCAGTTATAAATTATTGCATGTGACCAATTCATCAATCTTATAGCGAGTTTGGTGGTAGCATCTGCCGGACTGGTCATTTTTGCTGCTTTTGGCATTTTTGCTGCATTGATCACCATGTCCGCCTGTCGACATATTTGAAAAGAGTGGTGGTGAAACCGAATGTGACTGATGGCTGTGCCGATATTAGCAAAACGAGACGAATCAGGAATTAAGTTGGACATAACACAATGATTATTAGCGAGAGTGTCAGAGGCGACAGACTGAGGACCAGATGCAACATGGTTGAAGGGCTTCTGAGTGCAGGGTTGGTCATTGCAAAGAACCGACTTGGCAACCAGCGTCACAGACCTGACACGGCCCGACCCATGGTGGACACAAAGGTGCCTGGGCGAGGATGTCAAGGTGCTGACATAAAATCTGTACATTGCCATCTAAGCGTTGGAAAACAGAGCGCAAACCCAGCATGGTGATACGAGGAAGGTAGATGACGGACTCTGCAGGCTACCCAGGGCACCCTACAGTGGCAGCAGGAGGCCTACAAGGGTGGTGGGATTCCAGTGGTGGTATTGATGGTGTGATGCTAGTGATTCTTGTCATTGTAGTGATGCTAGTGTTGGAAGTGATGTTGATGATACTAGTGATGGTAATGATGGTAGAGATCCTAGTGATGTTAGTGATTTTTAAGATGGTAGAGATGGAGGTGGTCGAGAGGCCAGCTAGTCAGTAGGGAAAACGAGTCAACGGCTGGGTGGGCACAGAACCAGGCAACACGCGCATCAGAGTACACACAAACGGTAAACGGAAACAGAAAGGAAAGCAAACATCAATAAATCAAGCTTTTAAAGACCAGAAAATATGAAAGGCAAGATAGATACAAATAAAATTTAATTATATAGATACATAAAATATGATTGCTGTAAGGTAGAAGCGGCAAAACGTCAGCATTCCCTGCCAATACCATTTACACTGGGTGTGTGATTTAGCTATGGGACCAAACTAGAGAACCCGCAAAAAAGCTCTCGCAGAACAGGGGAAGATCATACAAACTCCACTCACTCACTCTACAGAACAAGGGGAGAACATACAAACTCCACTTAATCTTACCCTACAGAGCAGGAGGAGAACATACAAACGCCATTCACTTTCACTCTACAGAAAAGGGGGAGAAACTAAAACTCCACTCACTTAACAGAACAGGGAGAGAACATAAAACTCGACTCAATCTGCAGAACAGGGGGAGAACATACAAACTACACTCACTTTCACTCTACAGAACAGGGGGAGATCATACAAACTCCTCTCATTCACTCTCACTATACAGATCAGGGAGAAAATCATACAAACTCCTCCCACTCTCACTCGACAGAACAAGTGGAGAACATCCTAACACACCAGGATGGTTCTCATATTCAACAGTGATTATCATTCATATGGAGTCGAAAAAATTACTACCATATTGTGGATAAGCCAACGGTGGTTGTCCCCTCGATCGACTCGCCCACCATAGGAATGTGGAATTTTCACCACTGTCTCTGTAGGGTTGTAAACAGGATATAAGCACCAATGTCTCAACTCTATTTTAAGCAGGAAACCACCTTTGACTTGTCTTGTTAATAATTCAGTTTGACTTACGTCAAAGCTGTCCTATCTATCCCAATATACCGCTCGGAGTTTAATGACCAGCTATCATTTGTTTTCTCGTGTTCCAGAATGCTCCTTTGATAGAGAACGCCTAGTGAGTTGGTGTCAAGATAAGGGCTGCCTCTATGGGCTGCAGGGTGAGAGCGACAGTGACGGTAAACAGCTTAGTCTCTGAATGCCTCGTTTTGGACTCCCATTCCGGAGACTTTATTCTAGGAGAAATTGTAATCCTAATTATTAGGCTTCTTTGACCAGGAAAGTCCCACCAAGTCTCGAGATTCGCTTTCAGGAGGCAACGTTGCTGTTTGTGAGAGCAATAGGTCCGGAAAATCATCAAAGCACTGCCGATGAAAACCTCTCCTTAATATATTTACGAACACGCTACTAAAGGCCTGCAAAGAGGAACTGTCCATTATGACCTAGATTTGAAGCTTTCGTGACTGCAGGAATCCATACTTTCTGGTTCTTTATTTTATTTTTTATTTTATTTTATACCTACGTGACTTTACCGAAAGAACCAGAGAGTATGTCCAATATGACCTCACACCTGTCGAATCTCTCTTTCAGGTCCTTACACTTTGCGATCCATTTGGAAGAAGTGCCAGGTCACTTCCCCTTTTTAAAGGAAACGTCTACTCAGTGTCAGGATCAATATAACGCCTCCGTGGGACCTGATAGTGGTGCTTATCTACCCCGCCTATACCACCCACAGTGAGTTATGTGGCCGTAACTTTCGTTTTGCATATTGTCTGCACAAGGGCTGTTTTCCCGAAGACCGAAGAGGAAATGTCTGAGGTATCAGTAATATATTGTTGCCTATAATCAATTAAAGATAAGTAGGCTGCTGTAACTTAGGTGGGTATAGATACAATTTTGCATTGAATGGATTTTTAATCAGGTAAAGGTTGCTGACTGTAGTGACTGTTGCGCACTCGAAATGAAGGACGTGGGCAGGTGCTCCAAATCGAGGGCAAACACATTTAATGTGTCACCTTTATTCAATGCATCATGTTTGCAATGACCACAACACAAGTAGTCAATAAAGCAAACAAAAAAGAAGCAACTCTGATAAGGATAATAATATGCACTGTCCTTGAAGTTGATTGGCCCACACCCGAGACGGCTTTCTTTAGAGCCTAGTCCCCATTGGTGTAGGGCCAGATGACACCAGAAGGCGTACAACTCAAAAACAGTGCAATATCAGAGTATTGAGAGTTCGGGGTAAACATTTACACTATGAGATCTCTTTTACCAGTGGCAAAATATAATGGTAGGTTTTTACCCTTTTAACTGGTACAAAACTGACACCTTTATTCAAGGCATCATGTTTGCAATGACCACAACACAAGTAGTCAATAAAGTCAATAAAGCAAACAAAAAGAAGCAACTCTGATAAGGATAATAATATGCACTGTCCTTGAAGTTGATTGGCCCAATCAACTTCAAGGACAGTGCATATTATTATCCTTATCAGAGTTGCTTCTTTTTGTTTGCTTTATTGACTACTTGTGTTGTGGTCATTGCAAACATGATGCCTTGAATAAAGGTGTCAGTTTTGTACCAGTTAAAAGGGTAAAAACCTACCATTATATTTTGCCACTGGTAAAAGAGATCTCATAGTGTAAATGTTTACCCCGAACTCTCAATACTCTGATATTGCACTGTTTTTGAGTTGTACGCCTTCTGGTGTCATCTGGCCCTACACCAATGGGGACTAGGCTCTAAAGAAAGCCGTCTCGGGTGTGGGCCAATCAACTTCAAGGACAGTGCATATTATTATCCTTATCAGAGTTGATTCTTTTTGTTTGCTTTATTGACTACTTGTGTTGTGGTCATTGCAAACATGATGCCTTGAATAAAGGTGTCAGTTTTGTACCAGTTAAAAGGGTAAAAACCTACCATTACATTTAATGTGGTAATCTGTAACATGCAACAGCACGTATGTCACACACAGCAATTTTCAATCGAGTCGCCATTAACCACGTGACTTGGGTACTGGTCAGGATATTCAATAACTATTTCCCTTAAACCCAATTCCACTACTGATAAACCATCTTTGTCTTTAATCATAACCTTTACACTTCACTATTCGAATATTACTTGAATCCTAACCTGTATGTCTACCTATACCATCCACATATATTGATATCTTACACCCATTATCTGTACTGTATATGTAATGCATACGTATTGTACTTGTCCCCATTGTATATCTTACTACTGTACAGGTGTTCTATTCTTAATAGCATTACAAGTAGTCATACTCTGGGTGCATGGGCATGGTTATAGAATGAAAAGTACTCTTTGGTTATTTCGGTAAAGTCACGTAAGTATAAATTAAAATAAATCACGACGTTTCAGGCGCAACACAAGCGTATATCATCAAGCGTCCATTATCATAATGGACGCTTGTATTGCGCCCAAAATGTCGTGATTTATTTTATTTTATACCTACGTGACTTTACCGAAAAAACCAAAGAGTATGGATTCCTGCAGTCACGAAAGCTTCAAATCAAGATAGAATAAATAGTATTAAGGTGAAATAATTACCAGTATCAACTACAGTACATCATCCTTTGTAGTGTACAGTGCTAAACTCCCTCATATTGAACATATCACAAACTACCAATTCAAAGCCAAGATTAAAAACGATAACATTTCTATGACTATCAAAATTAACTTTTTGGTCCTTTACCTGTGTAGTGGGTTGTACGGAGGCACACACTTGAACTTGGAGGCGACACGTTAATTCTCACACCCCAACTGGGTAACTACAACATAAATGTACACAGGTTAACTAGACCACAACGGGGTAACGAGACCACAATGGGGTAACTACATAACCGGGTCAGTCAGTAACACACCGCCTGACCTATGATGCCGAGCGTAAAGACCGAAGACCAAAGACCGAGGATCGAAGAGACGTAGCACCGACAGGTTCCATTCCAACAGACAGCTAAGGTTGCTTTCGGGACCTCTGCTTTATGCTCCGGAGCATGACCTCGCTCCGCCCTCGGCCACGCCCCTTTCTAAATCTCACCAGAAGGTTCTCGGCCCCTCATCACATGTCCCTCAAGCCCCCTTTGGGCCCCCTCGCTACCCTGTCCCGGTCACGTGCCCTCTCGGGTTCACCCAGACTGTCACGTTCTTACTTGCCCTCTCTCTGACCGTCACCAGAACCATGCCACCTAGGGCCTGCTTCCATGCCATACCTACTCTGGTGCTGGTGCCAGAGAGAGGCTCAAGATGCACAGTTCCACTCTTGTGACATTAGCTGGCGCTAACCGCCATAGTGACTCCATTTATGTCACTACACCTCTAAAATGCAACAGCACGTGACTGGTGTACAGGTCAGGTTACTCAATAACCCTGCGAGCCACCTACAGGCCCGATTGAGTATCGCATGCTGGTGTACACACGTGCATTGATGTACTGCACAGCACATAAGGACCTTCCCAAAACCACACTTTATTCCATTGCTGCACGAGGAAATAATTAAAAGAGTGGTCCATTGCTAATGTGTCACATGGCAATTATTGGTGGTGCCTCAGACGGAAAGTGAGTGGCTCGCAAATGAAAAGTTACGAGTTCAAAAATTGGCTCGGAGTCTTAGAAGGATATCATCCCTCTGCTATGGTTATGCTGATGATGTCAACAACTATTGAACAAATGGCGTGTCCTTAACAAGCTGCTACACTCACGTAAGTCTGCCCCCATACCAACACAACATAGTGATTTTGCGACTTATTTCCTACAAAAGTGAAACGAATTATGAATAGAGTCCAAGACTGACTACAACTGGCTCACCAACCGACAGGGCCTTACCCCCTCCTCAAACAGCAACGTGGCTGTGCACGTTCTGACTCATGTCCGCAGAAGAAGTTCGGAAAATTGTAGGACTGCCAATGAAACCTCTCCTATTGACATATTTCCAATCCCGCAATGTAAGGCCTACAAAGAGGAACTGTCCATGATAACCTCACACCTGTTGTATTTATATTTTAGTGTCTGAGATTTCCCATTCATTGGACGACGTGCACTGATCCCTTCAGTGCTTAAGAAAAAAAAAATCTTGTCAGGTTCAGTCAAAAATCATCTGCCTCTCGAACTATTTTTACAAACTCAAAATTACTTAACCTGTTCGTACTGGGATGGCTATGACCACATATAACTGACTCAATTAACTGTTGCCTTGTCCAGTCTGCATACCGTGGCCTCGGTCGTGGCTTTCGATTCTGGGATGTCTGCACCACTGGTTGGTTTGGACAATTCGGTTGTTTTCGACACCATTGATATCCATGTTTGCCTGCACCGACTGTAGACAGACTTTGGGATTGCTAACAATGCCATTCGCTAGATGGGATCTGACTGGAACAGCTGTTCTAGCTTCACAAAACATGGACAAGATATATTCAGCATCGTGCCTTCTCGATCAGGAATCCCATGAGGATCCATTTTCGGCCCCATTATCTTATCAGCTTTTTTGTCTCTAGTATCCAGGCTCATACAGAGTTTCAGTGTAACTGTATAGCAATAGCTGTTCCAGGTTGATTAACAATGATGATTTCTACACAATCCACCAGTCCAAGGCCATAATCTTTGCAACTCGTCAGAAGTTACAACGTTTGGATATTCCAGTTTCCACTGTCATGGCGGGCAGTTCCATAAAACATGGAGCAATGTCAAGGTTCTGGGAATTACACTCGATAAACAACTCACCTTTGAATCACATGTCGGAAATTGCATTGATAAGCATGTTTAAAATAGAATTTGCCACAAGTCTTTACCTTTGCAACTCTCTGCTGTATGGAGTAAAGAATGGTTTCAGCAAATGTCACTTGTATATCGAAAACACCGTCCTCGCCAGAGTCCTTTACCGGAACCCACCTCTCTTGGACTCTTCAAACTTTTGAAAGGGCTCCACTGATTTACAATGCATTAGAGAGTCTAGTTCAAGGTCGCAGTACTCCATTTTATAGCAAAGACAACCGGTCAACCGCCCGTCCACCCATATCTACCATCACGATATCTATGCTCATCTGCTATGGACCTCCTGTGTGCGAAGTCCACGCGGCTTAGGACAGCAGAATTGATCTTTTCATCTGAAGCCGCAGTGGTCTGGAACAATCTCTGCCGACTGAAGTCCAGTCAACCGTGACAACCTGTGTTTTTAAGCCCAGAATAAAAACATGTATTTTTTTCTTCTGTGTAGTTCAATTTAGTTTACATTTCTCCTTGCTATTCGCACTTCCAACTCATATTTTTGTTAATTATGGCAAGTATAAAATCATGGATTAAATAATTGCATCATATTATAGCCCTGCGAGCCGAAAAACCACACATGAGCCAATAATGTTCATACCCGATGGGCGGCTCCTTTCAGTTTCAGAAACTCGCTCGCCCTTCAACCATCGGTTTACTGGAATCCGGCTCTTTTTCCGGATTGGAGTATATTTAAATTCCTGGGCGTTTAATACAACCGACTCACTCAGCAACTCAGTGGAATTCTGACACGCTTGACCAGAATTATTGGCTACGGGACCTTCCCTAAACCCTGTGCCCATGCAACACTATAAATGTTGCAGCCTGAAGGCGCTACAGATAATCTGTGATGCCACCACTACGCAGTTAAGGTCGAAGTTGCTCCCTTTTATAGCAAAGAGAACCAGTCAACCACCCATCCACCCATATGTACCATCACGGAATCTATACCGGTATGGACTTGCTGTGTGCAAAATCCATGTGGCGTAGGGCAGCAGAACGGAGCTTTTATTAGAAGCGGCGGTGCTCTGGAATAGTCTCTGCTGACAGAAGTGCGGTCTGCCGTGACATTTCGTGCACGTTATACATTTTGGAATGATTGATGGCTGCTAGCCACGCCCCACTCACTTTTCATCATATGTATGTATATTTAACTGTTTTTGCACCATTCGTAGCCATCCGTGCTAATCTGAGGTGCGGGGGAAGGACGACCAATTAAACACAAAAAGCAATTCTAAAGAAATTAGTTTTTTAATATAGATGATTTAAAAGTGCATATCTCCAGTGGCTTCTAATATCGAAAGTAAGAGCATTCCAGACGGCCGAAGAAGTGCATCTGAAAGCACATGATGGAACGATTATGTTTGTTTGATGGCCAACCAAAAGCCGTTGGGAGGATAAGCAAAGTTCGCGTGAGGCATTTATGCTCTTTAACGAGATCAGCAAGGTATTGTGGTTCATTTGTGGCAAGCACTTTGCGTATAATGAGTGCGATCTTATAACATATTTGTTCGGCAAACATAAGCCAATGCAACTGAGCAAGCTGCATTGACACATGTCAGAGAATGTTGTACATGCTGCAGCTTGGTAATGTTTTGCTGGACGTTCTAGAGAATAGTGAGTTGCAATAATCGTGCATTGTCGATACTATTGTAGTGTTGTAAAGGACGGACTTCTAAACTTTTTTATGGCACACACTGTTTATTATCTTAACACACAGTCTCCTGACCCTGCACAGCTCACACTGACTCTTCGCTCCTATTCTACGAAGGTACAGCCTTCGGACTTGCTGTCTATCTAATCTTCCCGCTAGCCTAGCGTCCTCCGGCTGGGACCTAGGGGAGGCACACTGACCCGCCGCTGGCCCGGCGGGTCCCCGACCTCTGGTCGCTCATGACCTTCGCCCTCACAAGGGCGGGAAGGCTGGGAGCCAGGGTCCTATCCAGGACCTATCTCCCCTGACCACTGGTTACACTGAGCCCCAGCCCTGACAAGGGCTGGAAGGCATGGTCCAGGGTCCTAGCTGTCTTCAGCCGACTTGGGTCTTCGTGTAGCAAAACTAACCAAGAGCTCTCATCGCTCCGGCTTTTATACCTGTTCGTGGCCGGGTTGACCAATCCCCGGCCACCTCGTGGACCCCTCCGATTGGTCCTTCCCAATCTGGCGTTTGGATCCTACCTAACCCCATTTGACCCTAACCGTTTGATTGAGCGGGAAAACCTTGTTTACTAACTGCTCTCTCACAGCTTGCGAACAGCGAGTAGTTATGACCACTACACTATGGTCGAGGCCACCATGTTGGCTATGTTACGACTTAATAGTGGTCGAATGTGTCGTAGAGCCCTGATATGAAAATTGCAGAACCTGACAATATTTTGCACGTGGTGATCAAACGACATATTGTGATCGAGTATGATGCCAAGGCTCTTTAGATGAGTCGAAAAGTAAATCCTGGAGTCTGCGACCACCACTCTTGATTCTTTCACAACATTTTTCACCTGAGCCTGAGTGCCAACCAGGAGAACCTTCGATCTTCTTGGATTAAGCAGCATTTTGTTTCGTGCAAATCAAACGGGCACCACCCACAATCAATCTTCGAGGTTACTAAGGCTCTCGATATCTAACTTCGATTTCACTGTGGTGTACAATTGTGTATTATCAGAATATTGATGGAACTTTATGTCAGGCGTTGAGATGACATTGGCATAGTAGTAGGGTTTTACCCTTTTAAACTGGTACAAAACGGACACCTTTATTCAAGGCATCATGTTTGCAATAACCACAACACAAGTAGTCAAAAAAGCAAACAAAAAGAAGCAACTCTAAAGAAAGCCGTCTCGGGTGTGGACCAATCAACTTCAAGGACAGTGCATATTATCATCATTATCAGAGTTGCTTCTTTTTGTTTGCTTTTTTGACTACTTGTGTTGTGGTTATTGCAAACATGATGCCTTGAATAAAGGTGTCAGTTTTGTACCAGTTTAAAATGGTAAAAACCTACTACTATATTTTGCCACTGGTAAAAGAGATCTCATAGAGTATGACATTGGCAATCAGAGAGACATATACTAAGGACCCAAGAACGGCCCCTAAATAGGCATGGCATAGGCGATCACTGTTCGTCACTCAGCTTGATGAACTGTGATCGACCATGCAGGTGTAGTGGCATAGAATAATAGTAATGTAGCAGCATATCGCTGGCTGCTGGCAGGGAAGAGGATCTGTGGCTTCGGAAGATCTGACGTCAGCAGGCCAGGTTATACACCAGAGGGGGATCTAGGGGACAGGTCACAGAATTGGCGCACCAAGAACCCGCTGGTAGGTTCTGGAAAGCCGGCGTGACCGGGGGCACAGCCAGGCCACGTTGACAGTATTAGAAGGGCCCCTGTAAGGGACCTCGGGCTATCATATGGAGTGGGATCCCCGTCATGTTGCTGAAGTCTTCACCATTCTTCTCGTCGTTTTTCACCATCCTTCTCGCTATTGTCTCCCTCTTCACTATCACGGGGCATCACAGTCAGGCAGCCTACCAACTGTCCTGACTGAGTAACGTCGCTGACTTTTGACGGACTTATTATAAAAGTGTTAACCCCGATTGGTGCTTGTTAATAAAGAAGTGCCTCCAACTCTTAGTGTTTCTGAGTTAGTCGCTACACAGGTGTAATGCGAGCGCAAGCGGGGTTCACTGCTGGCCTTTGGGCCAATCACATGGGCCGGGGTATTGGGGGGCGGAGCCAGTATGGGGGCGTATGTGAAGGTCCCCGCTCACCTCGGGTCCAATCGGAAGCGAGGTGAGTGGGGGCAGAACCTAGGGGCGGAGCCAGCAGGGTGCGATGGAGGGGCGAGATCTGGAAGGTTCGAAGGCACGTGGTGTGAGGGAGGAGACAGGGTCACGTGGTGAAGGGGATACAGGTGGGAGCCCGGAAGGGCTCCGGGTCAGTTGTTGGAGTAAAGAAGCGGGACCACGTTGGGTGGTGGGAGGGATTCCGCGCCATGAGCCACGTGGCTGCACGGGCTCAGCACACCGTCGGCCAGCGGTGTGCGGAGCGGGGGGGGAGCTGGAAAGACTGATGGAAGAGCGCGTGCGGGGCGCGTCGCGAGGAACAGCTGGTCCGGTGATGGGACCAGCGGGGTGCGGGTGTTGACCTAAATAAAGAGTGGACGGAGACCAAGCAAAGCGTGGCGAAGTCCTTTATTACACTGGTGCATGAAGTGGTTCGAGATGTCAAAGCATCTCAAAAAGAAGAATCAATCAACGCCTTCTTCAGATGACGACGGGGAACTTCCTCCAGCGGTGGCGGTCCCGGACAGGGAGAGCGCAGAAGGGTCGGTGGCAGGCGACACAGCGAGAGTACAAGATGTCATCGCAGGAGCCGGCCCGTCTACGTCTCCGGGCGCCGAGGACGGCCGAGGATGGCTGCGGGCCGTTTTGCTGGACTTGGCCACCCTGGTCGCGCCGGCAACGGCGCCAGGACAACCATGCGGCGGGCCTCTGAGGGGGGAACCTTCGGGTGGGCCCGGGGCGTCCGCCATTGCGGCCTCTGCGAGGTTTCCCGTTTTTCCTGACACGCGGCAAGACGCCGCCATCTTGGGCGCGGTCACGACAGACTGGCGGGAAGCCGCCATTTTGTCACCGCCGCGTGGGATGGCCGCTTCGGGTGACAGCAGCGGCGGGACCCGCTGCCACCGTCTGACGACTATAAAGGAATTCGCCGTTGGTGGGGATTGGAGCGCATTCGCTTGGCATTTCGAATCAGCTGTCCGCTCCGCCAAGTGGACGGATGAGGAGGCCTTGGAGGTTCTGCCGACGCTCCTCAATGATGCATCCTTGAAGTTTTTACGCTCCATCCCGGCTGCTAGGAAGGCGACGCTAAAGGGGGCTTTCGACAAAATGGCGGAAGCATACGAGCCACCGGACGACGCTCATGGCAGATTTGTCCAAAGGCAACGGGCACCGGAGGAATCACCCGTGGCCTTCCGTGGCGCTGTGATTGCACTGGCCATGGCCACGTACCCCAAGACCGAGCCCGACTTGTTGGAGCCCTTGATACTGGGGAAGATGTTGGAGTTGTCCAAGGATCTGGGCATTCCACTGCCCGTGTGCGGCCACGAGCATCTACTCTCCCGATTGACGGCTAAGTGCCTCGATGCGCAGTTTAACTTGCGCCATTGGGCGCAGATGGCCGCCTGGACGGGCAATCCGGCCGTTGATGGGAAACCCGTGGGTTGGACACCGTCGAAGGTCGTCTTCATTCTGAATGATGTGGGGCCTGGCGATCTTACTGCGGCAGCGGGCCAGTGGGTTCCACGGAGGGGGGGACGGTGCCACGCGAGGGGCCCTCGTCGGCGGATCGCCGGGACGCTGTGGGGGCTGGGCGGCGGACCGACTTGGCATGTTACCGCTGCGGCCGTCTCAGCCACTTCGCGCGCGACTGCCGGGGTCGACCTCGTCCACCTCTTCGCCCGGAGTCCTCGACCAAGGACGCTCCATCGACGTCGGATGGTGACCCGTGTCAGACAAGTCGGTACGCATCAGACACCCGGCAAGGCCTGTCACCTCATTCATCATTATCTGAGTGCGTTCCGGGTGCCTGTCTTAATGAGGGGTCTTTAATTGATCCGCATCAGACGTTGACACAGTGGCGGAAACTGGCTCGCAGGGTCGTTGCGGCAGCCACAGGGTCATCGACCGTACCGGGCTCTATACAAGGGATCGACGTGCGGATTTTAGTCGATTTGGGCGCGTCCACCACTATCCTCTCGGACGTCATTTTCCATCTCCATTCTATTCCGCCATCGCGGGTACGTCCGGTTTTCGATGCATGTGTTGCTGCTAACGGGGGGAGTATGGGCATCGTGGGTCAGGTGGAAGCACGCATTTCCGTTGGGGATGTGTCGGCTTCGGGGATGGTGTTGATCTCCAGGTCCCTCGCGGTACCTTGCTTATTGGGGACCGATTTCCTGGCAACGATGCCCATTAAGATAAGGGTCGATCAGGGTTGCATTGAGTTACTGGCGGGCCGTAAGTTTTTTTTTTTCTGCCGTCGCCATGGGGCCGGTCCGCCCCGGACCTCCCGGTGCAGGCGCTGGCCGACGTCTCGGTCGACATTCCTCCGGGCTCACAGATGCTCATTCCGCTGCGCTATCGGAAACCCGTGCCTGGGGTTCAGGGGGCGGCGGGTGTGTTGCTGTCTCCGTCTAACGCCGTTACGGGCGGCTTGGCGCTAGTCGCAGCCCGGACGATTGTTCGGCCAGGTCAGCCTCCGTTTTTGCAAGTTTTGAACAGAGGCGCGGACGATGTTGTGGTGCCAGCCGGTGCTGTCTTGGCCCATGCCACTACCGCTTTTACAGCCCACGCTGAAAGGGATTGCCGGGGGCTCGTGGCAGGGGTTTCGGCTTCTACTTCGCCGGACAATCGATGGATTGCCGGGTTGTGTCAGAAAAACGCGTCCTTGACTACGCACCAGCGATCCGCGCTTCGCGCGCTGCTGTCCAAATATTCCGACGTCTTTAGCAAGGATGATTTTGATCTGGGATGCACCTCACTGCATTCCCATCACATTGATACCGGGGATGCTAGTCCCATACGTATGAATCCGCATCGGTTGAGCCCCTCGGAGAGGGATCACGTCCGCGGCGCAGTGGATGATATGCTGGCCGCTGATATTATCTCTCCGTCCAATAGCCCATGGGGTGCTCCGGTTGTTCTGGTGAAGAAGAAAGATGGTAGCCTGCGATTTTGTGCAGATTTTCGGAAGCTGAATAAAGTGTCGGTCACAGACGCGTACCCCTTGCCGCGTATGGATGATTCCCTCGATGCCTTGTCTGGGGCGAAATTTTTTTCGACCCTCGACCTCTCCTCGGGGTTTTGGCAGCTTCCCCTGGACGAGTCCTCGAGGGAAAAGACGGCTTTCCGAAAGCCGCAGGGGCTTTTTTAATTGAATTTTCTTCCGATGGGATTGAACGTCGCCCCGGCTACGTTCCAGAGGTTAATAGAACTCGTGTTGACCGGCCTGCAGTGGGACACGTGCCTGATATATTTGGACGACGTCACTGTTTTCAGTCGCACGTTTGAGGAGCATCTTCAGAGATTGGATGCTGTTTTCGCTAGGGTGCGTTCTGCTAATTTGAAATTTAAGCCTAGGAAGTGTCACCTTTTGCAACACTCTGTGCGCTATTTGGGTCACATTGTCAGCCCTGATGGTGTGGCCACGGACCCGGACAAGACGGCCTGCGTTCGGGACTGGCCGACTCCGTCCACGGTGGGGGACGTATGTCGATTTGTCGGGTTCGCTTCCTATTACCGCAGATTTGTACCATATATCTCTACAATCGCTAGGCCGCTGCACCTCCTTACGGTGAAGAATCAGTGGTTCAAATGGGGGCCGGAGGAGGAGAAGGCGTTTCGTGGCCTGTGCAATCGATTGGCTTCGGCGCCTTACGCTGGATTACCCTGATTTCGCTTTGCCCTTCATTTTGGATACCGACGCTAGTGACACGGGTATTGGCGCCATCCTATCGCAGTGTAAGGGGGGCGTCGAACGCGTTGTGGCTTACGGGAGTCGCGTTCTCTCTCCGGCGGAGACACGCTATTGCATCACCTGGCGGGAATTGTTGGCTATCGTGCATTTTGTCTGCCAATACCGTCCGTATCTGTATGGCCGCAAATTAATTGTATGTGTATATGCACGGACCATGTGGCTTTGCAATACTCCCTGAAAGTTGACCAGCCATCTGGCCAGCTGGCACGATGGCTGGAAACTTTGCAGGAGTTCTCGTTTGACATTCATTACCATAGGGGTTCGCGTCACGCTAATGCGGACGCACTCTCCCGACTGCCGCATGGGTCCGCCTGCGCGTGTGCCTCGGGCATGAATAGGTGCACGTGAGTTCTACGGCCGCCGGGGCCTGTCATATCCACTGTGGAGAAGCCCGTAGACTCCACGTGTCCGGAGCCGGCTGATGGGGTTTTGAATTTGTCGCATTCCGTGTGGGTTCGGGAACAATTGCTCGATGACTCGCTTGCGGCCTTGCGGGGTCAGGCTGCAAAGTTGAAAGGGTGTCCGTCGTCTGATGGGATGTCAGGAGCGGCTCTCCGGGACGGGTTGTTGATGGGGAGAGAGGACTTGCGGGGTCGCTGGCGCCTGGTCGTTCCGTTGTCGCTGTGATACGAGTTGATTCGGACTCTGCACGCTGAGAAGTTGTTACATCTCGGGGTGCAGAAAACTATGTTGACGTTGCAACGTGATTATTTTTGGCACGGCATGATGACTGACGTTGTTGGGCACATTCGGTCGTGCCCCGACTGTGCCCGGTGGAAGCAGCCCAAACAACCGTATGTTCCCCCAGTGCAATCGATTAAAGTGACGCGGGTTAACAAATTGGTGGCATTGGACATTCTGGGGCCCTTTCCCCCGTCCGCTCAGGGAAACAAATTTTTGTTGGTCGGAGTCGAATATTTTTGGCGATGGCCAATGGCTTGGCCTTTGCCTGACCAGTCGGCGTCGTCTATCACGGAAGCATTCTTGTTCGGGTACGTGATGGACAAGGGGGCGCCGGAACGACTGCTCACGGACCAGGGGCGAAATTTTTCTTGGAACCTCTTGCAGGATGTGTGCGACGCGTTGGGAACTAAGAAGGTTCGTACCTCACCATACCATCCACAAACTGACGGGATGGTTGAACGGTTGAACCGGACCCTGTCGGCCATGCTCTGCCATACGGTTAGCGAGAAGCAAGCCGATTGGGATTTGCATATCCTGGGAGTGCTCTCCGCTTACAGGATGGCGCCGCATGCGTCGACGGGATATTCACCTTTCTTTTTAATGTACGGTCGCGAAAATGTGCCGCCTGTGGAAGTACAACTCGATACGCGGGCGAAGGGTCCTGTTAGAACCCTCCCTGAATATATTCGCGAGTCGGTTCGGCGCGTGGCGGAAGCGCGAGACGCGGCCCGATTGGCTACGGCCAAGACCCAGGCCCGGAACGAACGGTGTGCTCGGCACTCTCATCGTGTGTCCCCTTGGCGAGTGGGAGACATGGCCTGGCTCCACTGCCCACAGGTGCCGGTTGGGACCTCCTCTAAATTGCACAAACCCTGGCATGGCCCAGTGGTGCTCATTGAGGTTCCTAGTCCCCAGTCTGCACGCGTTCATGTCGGGTCGCGCTATTGGTACGTCCACACGTCCCGCTTGAAGCCTTACGTTGCCCCTCGTGTCGATGCGTCATCTCCTAACGTTGCCTTGCCGGTGTCTGTCGCGTCCGACGTGCCACTGCCCTTGCCTATTCAACCTGCAAGCGCGCCTGTCGTGCCTCCTGTAGACGGGCCGATGGTGATCCTGCCGGACACGGGGATTTCTGCACCGGGTGGGCCTACCACGGCGACGGGAGCACCTGTTTCCGCTGTACCTCCGACCCCGCCAAGGCTGCGGCTGCAAGACGCCCCGATTTCAGGCCGGTCTGATGCGCGGGATTCTGCAAAGGACGGGCCTCCACCAGCGGCGGGTGATTCCGTTTCCGTCGCTCCTACAACCCCGTCCGAACTGCGGTTTCCGAGGGCGCCGGTTCTCGTGAAGGACGGTCCGGCGACCCACACTTGTTCCAGATCCCTTCCCTGTCATTGATTCTATTCGTCGTTGGTTTGTTCTGTCGTGTCTGTTGTGGCCTGTCGCTCGCATTATTCCATCCTGATTCAGCCGGGACGGCTGGTCCTTTACATCAGGGGGGGGTCATGTAATGCGAGCGCAAGTGGGGTTCGCTGCTGGCCTTTGGGCCAATCACATGGGCCGGGGTATTGGGGGGCGGAGCCAGTATGGGGGCGTATGTGAAGGTCCCCGCTCACCTCGGGTCCAATCGGAAGCGAGGTGAGTGGGGGCGGAACCTAGGGGCGGAGCCAGCAGGGCGCGATGGAGGGGCGAGATCTGGAAGGTTCGAAGGCACGTGGTGTGAGGGAGGAGACAGGGTCACGTGGTGAAGGGGATATAGGTGGGAGCCCGGAAGAGCTCCGGGTCAGTTGTTGGAGTAAAGAAGCGGGACCACGTTGGGTGGTCGGAGGGATTCCGCGCCATCAGCCACGTGGCTGCACGGGCTCAGCACACCGTTGGCCAGCGGTGTGCGGAGTGGGGGGGGGAGCTGGAAAGACTGACGGAAGAGCGCGTGCGGGGCGCGTCGCGAGGAACAGCTGGTCCGGTGATGGGACCAGCGGGGTGCGGTTGTTGACCTAAATAAAGAGTGGACGGAGACCAAGCAAAGCGTGGCAAAGTCCTTTATTACACAGGTATGACTCAATCCACCCCAGTGTTATACCCAATACACAAAACCTTGACTTTCGCCACCTGATAAGTATTTCATGGTCGAGATGAAGGCCAACCAATGCTGTGGTGCACCGGTCATCCTTGATCTTGTAGAGGTCATCAGTGATCTGTAGTAGAGCTGTCTCAAGACAAAGATGGTGTATCAGTAGTAGAATTAAGTTTAATAGAGACTGTTATTGATTAACCAGACTTGTACCAGTCACGTGGTTAATGGCGACTCGGTTGAGGATTGCTGTGTGTGACACACGTTCTGTTGCATTTTACAGATTTACCACAATAAATGTGTTTGCCCTCGATTTGGAGCACCTGCCGCGTCCTTTATTTCGAGTGTGCAACAGTGAGATGCTTCTTTCGTGAATGTGTTTAAAGTAGCAAGTGATCATTTGAAAAAACCTATTCATGTCTGGACAAGGCATGTCTATGTTTGAGGGGTGTCCGGGAGGCATTGAGGGCAGTTGGGGGAAGGTTGTTTTGTTGCATTTGGTTCTTATTTGGTTAGTTAAGTAATAGCCATGGATACATTTAAATGGTTTTCTCGGAGGGGGACTGAGTGAAGATGTTATAGCATACTAGCCCAGATTTTGTCTCTTTCGGAACTTCTGACTAGGGCAGGGGTCTGCAACCTTTAAGACATAAAGAGCCACTTGGACCCGTTTCCGAAGGAAAAAATAAACTGGGAGCCGCAAAACCATTGCAACATTTAAAACAAATGTAACACTGCATATATTGTTTCTTACCTTATTGCTATATACAGGATCGTGCAGTCAGCTGTCAATCTGAATAAAAAAAGGACTTTTTCACTTAACAATGTAAAATATATTTTTGCAAATTAATAGCTAAATTACCTGGTTAATGGGATTTTTGCTCCTGAACCTCAGTGCACAGTGTCTGCACATCAGGGCTGTAAGACGTCACCTTCATTTTCACACAGGCTTGCAAGCTGTCATCTGTGAGGCGTGATCGATGTTTGTTTTTAATATAGTTCATGTTGGAGAAGACCTGCTCACATACATATGTGGAGCCGAAGATCGACAGGACTCCAAATGCATACTTTTTCATGTTCATATAAGTGTTGGGGATGGCATTCCATGTTTCGAATACAAGTTTGTCCTGTTTGGGAAGGTTTTCAATATCACTCCATTTATGATTCTGAGCCAGAATGGCCTTCTGACGGGCAACATCCTCAAGAGTAGCGGTCAAGCATTTGAACTTGGACACCCATATATCTTTGTCGGCTATATCGGCCAGTTCCATCTCAAGATCAGGTTGACTTACACCTGCAAATGCAGTCATATTCAATAGGGATGGATCGATCGCCAGGGGAGTGACAGGGAAGGATAATGTCGTTTTTTCCTCTTTGAACTCACAGAATCGTTTCCCAAACGAACTTTGCATTGTGGTGATTGCAGACTTGAAATATTCCAAATTTATCGTATCATGACTTTGTTTGAACTCTCTCAAAGAGGGAAAGTGAGACAGTGTACCTCTCTGTAAATCTTTGACAAACACTGTCAACTTGCGCTCGAATGCCAAAACCTCCTCCAGCATGTGCAGGGCTGTGCCTCCTTTCCCCTGAAGGGTTGTATTTAGCGTGTTTAGATGTGCTGTCATGTCTACCATAAAATGTAATTTTTCCAGCCACTCTGGCTGTTCCAGCTCAGCAAAGGTGAGCTCTTTGCTGCCCAGGAAGGTTTTTACTTCTTCCAAACATGTGACAAAGCAACGGCAACGTTATTGCCTGTCACCGGGCGGGCAGTGTGGAGCGGAGCGGCGACCTGTCAGCAGCGGCAACGCCAGAGCAGGTGTCACAGTGCGTCTCCTCCCCTCGCTAGCATCCGCCCCGGAGCCGCGGTCAAGGTTCAAAAGAGCCGCATGCGGCTCCGGAGCCGCAGGTTGCCGACCCCTGGACTAGGGCATCATTAAAGAAAGACCAGGTATTGACGGTTTTCGGTCGTGGTGTGGAAGCTTGTTTGGTTAACAGAGCGTAACTGACTGAAAGCTGGATTTTTTGTTCCGGGTGCATGATACACTACGTTTTATGGGGGGCAGTAAGGTTATCAGATAGTTCCTTATCCCGCAAGGCCGCTCTGAGTTGAGAATAGCTACGAAATTGGGAAGCAGGTAAGTGATATCCTGTGCATACAGTGAAGGAAAAAAGTATTTGATCCCCTGCTGATTTTGTAGGTTTGCCCACTGACAAAGAAATGATCAGTCTATAATTTTAATGGTAGGTTTATTTGAACAGTGAGAGACAGAATAACAACAAAAAATCCAGAAAAACGCATGTCAAAAATGTTATAAATTGATTTGCATTTTAATGAGGGAAATAAGTATTTGACCCCCTCTCAATCAGAAAGATTTCTGGCTCCCAGGTGTCTTTTATACGGGTAACGAGCTGAGATTAGGAGCACACTCTTAAAGGGAGTGCTCCTAATATCAGCTTGTTACCTATATAAAAGACACCTGTTCACAGAAGCAATTAATCAATCAAATTCCAAACTCTCCACCATGGCCAAGACCAAAGAGCTCTGCAAGGATGTCAGGGACAAGATTGTAGACCTACACAAGGCTGGAATGGGCTACAAGACCATCGCCAAGCAGCTTGGTGAGTAGGTGACAACAGTTGGTGCGATTATTCGCAAATGGAAAAAACACAAAAGAACCGTCAATCTCCCTCGGCCTGGGGCTCCATGCAAGATCTCACCTCGTGGAGTTGCAGTGATCATGAGAACGGTGAGGAATCAGCCCAGAATTACACGGGAGGATCTTGTCAATGATCTCAAGGCAGCTGGGACCATAGTCACCAAGAAAACAGTTGGTAACACACTACGCCGTGAAGGACTGAAATCCTGCAGCGCCCGCAAGGTCCCCCTGCTCAAGAAAGCACATATACATGCCCGTCTGAAGTTTGCCAATGAACATTTGAATGATTCAGAGGACAACTGGGTGAAAGTGTTGTGGTCAGATGAGACCAAAATGGAGCTCTTTGGCATCAACTCAACTCGCCGTGTTTGGGGGAGGAGGAATGCTGCCTATGACCCCAAGAACACCATCCCCACCGTCAAACATGGAGGTGGAAACATTTGCTTTGGGGGTGTTTTTCTGCTAAGGGGACAGGACAACTTCACCGCATAAAAGGGATGATGGACGGGGCAATGTACCGTCAAATCTTGGGTGAGAACCTCCTTCCCTCAGCCAGGGCATTGAAAATGGGTCGTGGATGGGTATTCCAGCATGACAATGACCCAAAACACACGGCCAAGGCAACAAAGGAGTGGCTAAAGAAGAAGCACATTAAGGTCCTGGAGCGGCCTAGCCAGTCTCCAGACCTTAATCCAATAGAAAATCTGTGGAGGGAGCTGAAGGTTCGAGTTGCCAAACGTCAGCCTCGAAACCTTAATGACTTGGAGAAGATCTGCAAATAGGAGTGGGACAAAATCCCTCCTGAGATGTGTGCAAACCTGGTGGCCAACTACAAGAAACGTCTGACCTCTGTGATTGCCAAGAAGGGTTTTGCCACCAAGTACTAAGTCATGTTTTGCGGAGGGGTCAAATACGTATTTCCCTCATTAAAATGCAAATCAATTTATAACATTTTTGACATTCATTTTCCTGGATTTTGTTGTTATTCTGTCTCTCACTGTTCAAATAAACCTACCATTAAAATTATAGACTGATCATTTCTTTGTCAGTGGGCAAACGTACAAAATCAGCAGGGAATCAAATACTTTTTCCCCTCACTGTACTATACCTGGACTGCTAAAAAAATGGAAGCGACGTGCTGGTGACGGTTAATCTGATGCCTTAGGAAGAGTCTACACAGTTCATCCTAATAATCAGGAGTGCTACTTTCTCCGAATGTTTCTCCATGTTGTGAAAGGGCCCAAATCTTTCGAAGACCTCAAAACAGTGGAAGGAGTTGTCTGTCAAACAAACAGGGAAGCTTGCAATCTTCGTGGAATTCTTGAGGATGATCAGCATCTTGATAAAGCTATGACAGAAGCTTCTGTTAGTAAGTCCCCTTCTCAAATGAGATTACTCTTCTGCATAATTCTTCAAGTTGGCAGCCCATCTAACCCCATGGGACTCTGGCAAAAATACAAAGAGAAAATCCAAACCTCGACGTCACCTTTTCTGATGTCATCTTCAACCAGGCCCTCATCCTCCTTGAGGACAAACTTCACTTCATTGGTGGAAAAGACCTCACGTCTATCGGACTACCAACACCCTACAGAGACAATCTGTATGCCCTTGCTCAAGAGATCCTACGTGAAATATCCTATGATGGTTTAGAGCTTCTAAAATTAATTGAGGAAAATTAACCAAAACATATGGATGCACAAAGAGAAGCCTACATGAAAATCTTGGAAGACATTGAGACTAAAAATGGAGGCATATTTTTCCTTGATGCACCTGGTGGTACTGGGAAGACTTTTGTTCTCAACCTGCTATTCGCTAAGGTTCGACAGAGGGAACAAATTGCTCGAGCTGTGGCATCATCAGGGATTGCGGCAACTCTGCTTACTGGAGGAAGACCTGCCCATTCCACATTTAAGCTTCCATTGGATCTATCCCGACAAGAAAACCCTGTTTGCAATATTTCAAAGGGGACTGCCCTTGCACAAGTCCTGCTTAATTGTGAATTAATAGTGTGGGATGAATGCACCATGTCCCACAAGGGAGCATTTGAGGCTGTCAACACAACTTTGGAGGACCTCCATGACAATTCCAGGATTATGGGTGGTGTACCTTTCCTAATGGCTGGTGACTTCCGACAAACCTTACCTGTTGTACTTCGAGGAACCAAAGCTGATGAGTTAAATGCCTGCATCAAGTCATCATTCCTCTGGAGCCACGTGATGAAACTGAAAATAACTACAAACATGCGTGTATATCTCCATGGAGACCAAGAGGCAGTCAACTTTGCTGAAGCTCTTATTCACATTGAAAATGGCAGTATTGTTGCTGACGCCACAGATGGACTTATCACCATGTCTAAAGGCATCCTTTCCACTTCAGAGCAGGAACTGGAGGAAAAAGGTGTACCCAAACATGCAACAACACTTTCAAGATGTTATCTGGCTACGGGAGAGGGCCATTTTAGCTCCGAGAAATGATGATGTTCTCAGAATCAATTCCATGTTGTTGCACAAATTACCTGGAGAGAACAAGTCCTACAAATCTATTGACTCAGTGTTGGACCATGATCAAATTGTTCACTATCCAGTTGAATTCTTTGCAGCTCCCGGGTGTTCCACCACAAAACTTGGTAAAAAAAATTGGGGCACCCGTCTTACTATTGAGAAACTTGCACCCACCTCGACTATGCAATGGCACAAGGTTAATTGTCAAAGAATTACATTCAAATGTTATCAAGGCTACAATTACAGGCAATTCTAAAGGTGAAGACGTCTTTCTCCCTCGCACACCTATTATCGCAAACGACAGAGTCTTTGAATTTAGGAGGTTTCAATTCCCCATCCAGCTCAGCTTTGCAATGTCTATTAACAAGGCGCAAGAACAATCTCTAAAAGTAGTGGGACTGAATTTGTGAACTCCGTGCATTTCTCATGGCCAACTTTATGTTGGATGCTCTCGTGTAGGCAATGACAAATATTACTTTGCACCCGCAGGCAAGACCAAAAACATTGTTTGCAAGATAGGGTGGTGCGGCTCAGTAATAAGTGGCAGTTTCATTATTTTTGAGAGGCCCTATTTAGTATTTCATTACCTTGGAGAGGCTCTTGCTTTCGTTGCGCACGCGACTCCCCTCCCACGTGTGCTGCTTGACCCCACGCCAGCTGGGGGTCAGTTCGGCTGTCGGCGGGTGCTCGCTGAGCCACGCCCACACCTCGCTGCCCTGTGCGGCCTTCACATCGCTTCCTTCCCGGGTCTCCTGCCTGCACTCGCGCCTGCCAGCCAGCATTTCGGCGGCCTGGCTGCCGGCGACTGTTCATGATGGCGCTCATGCAGCCCGGCTTCGTCGCCATCCTCCATCCCCAAGTCTTCTGCCTGCCTTCAAGCCTGCCAAGTGTCCTGTCGGCGGTCTGGCTGCCAGCGGTTGTTTGCGACACTGCCCACGAGCTCATCTTCTTGGTTCTTTCGGTAGCCGAAACGTCGTGAGAATTATTTTATTTTATTATGTTTTATTTTTATTATTTTATTACTTCCCTTCTACGTGACTTTACCGAAAGAACCAAGAAGATGAATCCCTGCAGTCACGAAAGCTTCAAATCGAAATTGCCCACGAGCTGTTATTATTTCGCCACGGCCATTACCTGCCCTACCTCTCTTCTCCCCATTTAGCCCATTTATATATTACACATTATAGACCGTCTGTGCTTCCTCAAGCCCCTGACTACAGTACAATTAAAAACAACAGTAATAAAGACCACAGTACAAATACTTAAGTCTTTTTATACAATTAACCATTTACTTATGACTCATAGAATGCAATACAAGACAAAGGCATATCATACAAGTTAAGTATGACCTTCACCTTTGATTAAAGTATGCTGATCCTCAAAGCTGCATTAACAATTGTTTGCATTTTCCTTCTTTATTGGTTCTTTACCTAACATTATGTACATAGAAAACTAATATTAACATACTGAGTTAGTCAATAGAAAACTTCAAATGTTTGTGTGTAAGTCTATGTCTGTGTGTGTAACTCTATGTGTGTAAGTGGATGTATGTGTGTAAGTGGATGTGTGTCAGTCGCTATGTGTGTGCTTGTTTAAGTCGATGTGTGTGTGAACAGATGTGTGTGTGAGTCGATGTGTGCGTGTGAGTCACTGTGTGTTTTAGTCCATATGTGTAAGTCTATGTATTTGTGTGTGTGGGTCGATGTCTGTGTGTGTCTAAGTCGATGTGTTTGTGTGTCTTTTTCGCCCGGGCAACGCTGGGTACTACTTCCCGCTAGTGTAAGATAAAAACGGGTGTTTGGATGATAATGGGAACAGGTCCATTGTAAACGACATGAAGAACGTAAATTGATCAAGTAAAAATATCCTTCAGTTACCTATTTAACCTATTTAAACTGTAATTACAATTTTACCCATTTAATCAATCACATGTGTGTCTCGCTTAACGAGCGTTCTTTCTTTTTGCGGCAATTCGCTATAACTAGAAATTTGAATCTCGCCAAATTTGTTCGCAAAACGAGCAAATCTTAGCAAAAACGAGTGGAGACCGATCGATAAAATGTGTCCCGTGGCTGCAGGGGACGCACCACGGCCCGCAGCTGTTGCAGCTGTGCTGCGTGAACCTCGTAGCCGCACCGTAATGGGTGGGTGGCGAGAGGGGTGGATGGCGAGAGGGGTGGATGGCGAGAGGGGTGGATGGCGAGAGGGGTGGATGGCGAGAGGGGTGGATGGCGAGAGGGGTGGATGGCGAGAGGGGTGGATGGCGAGAGGGGTGGATGGCGAGAGGGGTGGATGGCGAGAGGGGTGGATGGCGAGAGGGGTGGATGGCGAGAGGGGTGGATGGCGAGAGGGGTGGATGGCGAGAGGGGTGGATGGCGAGAGGGGTGGATGGCGGTGGCGCAACTATTAGCGCGGCGCTACGAACCCGGCAACCGTGAGTTCGATTCCCGCTCACGGCCAACACCAGTGACAATTGTCTGAAACGGTCCTGGGCCTCCCCAAGACCGGCTCAGACTCGAAAGAGCATCATATGAAGGCCACACCGTGCTCGTTAACAGCACTTGGCCCAACAGTCTGTTAAAGCTACACAGGGGATCTGGCCCTGTGGTTCTTCGTGTGTGGCAAGTGTGATATTTGATGCTGTATTTTTTTGAAATGATACAGTAATTTGTATTTCCCATTTTGTAAAAAGCTGTTCAAGAGTGGAACATGTTGGTGCTGAAACGTGTCTCAGCTTTTAACAATGGCACCTGCCAGAAAAGCTCACTGGTCGGATTATGTCCAGGTCCAGATCGGTCAAAGACCTGAGAGCTTTGCGAACAGAATTTCAATCCACATTTCCACAATGTGTTGTGGATTGCTCTCCAACACACCAGTGGTGTGTTTAAGCAGTCATAAATTGGCACGTTTGTTTATAAAAAAAAAAACTTTATTGGCTGTTAGGTAAGGGAGGGTGTACAACACACATTTTACTCATGCGATCCGAACCAAAAATCAATCATTACTCGTAATATTGGTTGCAAAAGCCCTAGACTGTGTTAAATTGAAGTCCACCATGGCACAACTTTAAACATAAGTTTGACTCCTAATGAATCATCTATTCGACAGCGGTGGCGGTGTTTATGGTGTTGTTTCACAATTTGCAAATGGAATGTCAAGATAAACATGGGTTTTAATCAACAAACTGAATTTGTACTCTTTGGTTCTCTCGGTAAAGTCACGTAGGTATAAAATAAAATAAATTAAAATCACGACGTTTCGATCGCAACACAAGCCACCATCATCAGGTGGAACAGATACAGCAGGAGAACTGCTGACATAGGAGAAAGAGCTGCTGCAACAAGAGTTTATATCGGATTTTGGTGGGCTCAACCCAATGGTAAGTGGGAGGAGCTAGACAAGGAATTTGTACGTAAATGTAAACGTGAGAGATTAGCATGTCAATGTGAGAAGGTCCCCAGCCACCGGAGGTGGTGGGAATCTTGTGCCTGGGCTGCCACAGATATTTAGCCTGGTGATGTACTCGGAGAGTCGGAAATAACAGCTGAAACAGGCAGGTAGGATGGGAACATCACAGTCAATTAAGACTTTACTTGATTAATAACGTCCTTCAATGATTGCTCAGTTTGTATCTATCTTCCCGGTTGAAGTTATGTCTATGTTTATATATCTGGATGGCTTCATGAACAAACCTTTAATAGTAGCCTGATGGTTTGCAGGGCACCTTGGTCTCGGAAAAAACAATATCATGAGAGCCCACAGCGTTATAGCAGTGATCAGCCACGGTGGAAGTTAGTTCTCTGCCGTGTTTGAGATCTGCCTTGTGCTCACCAATACGGTCCGATATGTCGTTTCGTTTCCCCAATGGCAGCCCATGCACAAGATTCCACACATTTACGTACAAATTCCTTTTCTAGCTCCTCCCACTTACCATTGGGTTGAGCCCACCAAACTCTCTAAACTCTTGTTGCATCAGCAGCTCTTTCTCCTATGTGAGAAGTTATCCTGCTGTATCTATTCCACCTGATGACGGTCGCTTGTGTTGCGATCGAAACGTCGTGATTTAATTTATTTTATTTTATACCGACGTGACTTTACCGAAAGAACCAAAGAGTATGGATGCCTGCAGTAACGAAAACTTCAGATCTAGATTAAACTGAATTTGCTTAAAGGATGAGGTAAGAGAGAGAACGCGGCACACAAGCGTTGTAAATATAATTCGACAGGATGGAGGAAGATAGAGCAAGAAGCTTGGCAGCTGCAGTTGCCCAAGCTGCTGCAGTTGTGGTAGTTGACATTGCACTTGTTGTTATTGTGAATGCCGGTAGTGGCTGTTGCCGGTAGTGGTTGTAGCTGCTGTGGTGTTTGTCAATGAGGCTGTAGTGATTGTGGTAGGTGTGTATGTGGTGGTTGTTGTTGCAGTTGTTGTTGTAGTTGGAGTTGTTGAGCCCATCTCAACTCGGCCATTATGGGCTCAGACTCCCAGGGCTCCAGATGCAGACCAACAGAGAAACTCCGCACAGCCTGAGAGGAGAGTTTCCAATTATTGCACGAACTGCAACTCCGACTAAAACTACCCACAAACACATTTATTCACAGTCACACAAAAACAAAGATCCCCTGTACAGCTGTTAGCGCGTAGAACCTATGAAGATCGCCACGGCACACACGAGGGGGTGAGTGGCCTGCACCACGCCCGACTGACTTTGTCTCCCCAGTGGCGATGTTAACGCACCACACCAGGTACTCATTAGAGGCCGAGTCGACCTCGGGGAGGTCCAGGACTGGTTCAGATAAACGTCACTTGGCCGTGAGCAGGAATCAAACTCGTGTCGCTGGGTTCGTAGCACGTGCTAATCGCTGTGCCACCACTCCCCGCACAGTAAGTCACTCACAGACTTATTTACAATCTACACTCAACGTGAGAAGAAAGCTTTCAATCGGTATAATGGCCACAATCAACACTAACCACAACTGAACAACCACAACAACAACCACTACATCAAACAGCGCCCTCATCGTCAGCAACCACCAAAACTACTAAATAAATGGGGTGCCAGGGACGCCGCCCAGCAGGTCGAATCCATCAGGCCGCCCTGGTTAATGCAGTGGGGTGTATTAACTGTAACAATACGAGGCGTCTGCTTCGTTTCAAAAATGGATATTATATATCCAGTCTTTCTCGTCGTGTTTTCCAAATGTTCTGCACAGGCCACTGCTTCTGGTGTTGGCACTGCCAAATACTGAAGAGTACACTGTGATGCTGCAGGGCATTGGTCGGTTGTGTAGAAGCCTCCTCATGATTTCATGAGAGAGCTGCATTTTCCTAAACCCACTCTCAATCTGTTTAGGCTCCACCATGTGAGACATTTGGAATTGAATCCAGATGCGAGCTCCTAATTTGGGATGATTTTTCACCGGCTCCAGTGAAGAAATTTGCAAGAGTGGTAGGCCACTGTGTGTGCTGTGGTGTCAGAGTCCAAATTGAAAAATTACTGCCTATCACTCAATTCGAATTATACACCAAAAGTATCACTCACTACATACGAAAAAATTGGCAGTACCCTCCTAAAATATTCGTATGACTCAGCGAGCTTTTCCTCGGTAAAACAAAGCATTTAAGAACTGATTATATTCTACTCTCGTGTGTAATGGCAGCAATATGTTCAGGAGCTTAGTGCCAATGCCGAGGTCTGCTGGCCATGAGTGGGCTTCAGGAGAGTGTTCGTATGGTTTTGCTGTTCCTCCTCCATTGAAGGAGCACAGAGCATAGTGGTTTACTATATGGGTCATAGTTCTGGTTGCATGGCCACAAGAACACTATGGTTTGTCTTTATGTATTTCTGTATCTCTATGCATCTCCGTGGGTCTCTATGAATTTACTATATGCTTCCATAATTTGGGTTGCATGGCCACAATCACACTACCGCGACTTATCTTAATGTTCCATTCACGAAGGAGACGTACACATCAGCCTCGTGTAAAGTTTTATGTTAAAGGGGCCTGGAACATAATCTCCCTTGTACGCTATAATTCTGGAGTTTACTCTGCACGGATTAACTTTACATAGTTTTTTTTCAGAGCAATGGTCAGGTGTACGAATTATAATAAAATGTACTCAATCACTTCACACCCTGACAATAACAACCACTACACAGGGTGTGTCGATGGTCCTCAGAAAGCGGTGGAGGCTGTGGTGATGTTGCAAAGGGATTCGGGCAGCGCTTCCAAAACTTGGGGTCTCGACCCCACCAAATGGTGTCATCTCAGAAGATGGGTCGCGAGAAATGCAGCCCAACCCCGCGAATCTCACACTCACGAATTTAAAGTTTTGGTCGTATAAAGCAATAGGGAGGCATCGAGAGACGTCCTAGACATTTTTAACATTTAAACTGTGTTTTTGTTTGGGGGTAACCCCAAAACATCTCCAACAAATCAGAAACCTGCGTTTTGATTTGATTCAAATAATACAGCTTTCTGATTAGTGAAGAGAGACGTCCATCTTTGAGCATTGTGGGAATTGCAGTTTGTTCCGTCTGAGTGAAAAACGTCTCCGTGCCTGCGTGCGCAACGTAAAACGGAGAGATGTTTGAAACAATCTGCCTCTAGTCGTCAGTCCACTGACTTCGGCGAGCGAGAAAAGTAACTTCAAGAAAAGTGTTCGCATATTCGAGGAAACACTTCTCGCGAATGGCTTCACAGGTGTGTTTGAGAAGAACGAAGAAAAGCCAACATGCCTTCTGCGTCTATTTGCTGTGCTCAGCAAAGCAAATAGCGGGTCCCTTGGTTTACGATGCCATCGATTAACGATATTTCGATTAAATGATCTGCCTACCATAGGGTCCCATTGTTTATATTAACGATACATTTTCGATTCAACGATAAGTTTTACAATATCACGCGGACCTGCCATTTTAGATCAATAGGAGCGCTCCTAAGCGGACATGGCAGACCTCAGCCAATCAGCGACACCCTTTAATGAGCATTTTGAGAGCAACAGGCTTTTCAACGTTTTACGTGCGTTGCTTATGGAAACAGCTCTCTTGAATACTTAAGTGCACTTAAAAGTAAGATCAATAACAATGGCCCCTAAAATGAATGTGAAGAAAGCCAATAAAGTGAAGAAAACAGTTAGTGTGCCTTTAACTTGTATTTCCTAAATTCAATTCACGATAATTTAAATTAATGGATTTGCCCGCAGCTGAAATCAAACAGCTCATCGGTTTTTGTATGGAACACATTCCCAAACTCCTCTTCCAGAATTCTGATTCACTGCGAATACCCTGAAATCTTAACGAGTGCCATGAAACTGATGGGTGTTCTTGGCAAACGCGTACATATGTCTGTGTGTGTGCAGCCAGATTCAGCGTACTCGTTTGCATCAAGTCTAAGTTACAGATTGACTCTGGATGTCACAGCTGATTGTGGTAAGATGTTAACTACCTCGCCTGGTGTGCAGGACCCTGACGCCTGTTTATCTTGAGTTTGCATGTTCTCCCCATAGTCGTGTGGATTTTTCTCCAGGTGCTCCGATTTTTCCCTCCACATTTAGAAAACATGTGTTGAGAGAATTTGGCTACTATACATTTCCAAGTGATAAGCTACTTGGTTAAGCTATCATTTGTGGCCAGGTCGTTTCTGAAAAATAGCTATATAGCTCGGTGGACCTTGCCTGGTAAAATAAAAAATAGTTTAATGGATTAGTTTTTATAGATATGCAATAGCAACCACACTGCCAGACTTCAGAAACTGTCGCATGTCTGAAGCTCACATGTCTCAGCAGACCCTGATCAGTATGTCAAACCCTCACTCTTCCAGAATATCTTGATCAAAACGTATATTTTCAAATGTATTGTTCCACAATACCGAAACTCCAAACAAAATCAATGAGAAAATTGACGCGCGTTCTTAAATAATGGTCGGGATCATATGCATTTTTCCCGTGTTAAAATGAGGTCTATTGAAAAAATGTTTGTAAAGCGCTGGGTTAGGGGTCTCACCATGGCAGGTTCCCCCAGGTTGAGCTGGGCACGGGCCAAGGTGAGCCAGGCTGGGGCCCAGCACGCACACATGGAGACGGAGCGGTGAGCGGATTGCACAGCCTGGAACCACTCCCCCAGCTCCATGAGAACCTACCAGGCTCACCAGTTACTCAACATCCTGACCAAACTTGACCAGTCACTCGCACTCACCAACTCGCTGCCTACCATCTTCACTCACCTCTGATTAACATGATTGACTACATACGGTCTGAGAGAAGTTCAACATACATACTCCAGCATTCATGAATGCACCCACTCACCACACTCTAAAATCAATCAGTTCTTTACTCATTCATTCACTGCCGCATTCACTCAATTACACACTTACTGATTTCCACACACACTCACCTACCCATTCAATCATTTACCCACACTCACTAACTCATTAACTCAATCACCCACTCACCTTCTCAATAGTCGACTCACCCTCTAACCCGTACATCCACTTTCCCACATACCCACTCATCCACGCTATCATACACTCACCCACTAACCCAGCCATTCATCCACTCACCTACTCAAATTCACCCAATGGCCAATAAACTCACACTCACCAGCATCGTACAATCACAAATCATTAACCTACTCTTTGTATTGTTATTTTTTGTTGTTGTTGCCGTGCTCACAAGACCACGGATCTCACTTGTAAAATAGCCATGTAACTGGCTAAATGGGACCATCCGTGTAACAAAACAAATAATATAAAATTTACTCACCCACTCACTCACCCTCTTAGAAATCCACTTACTCACTCAACCACCCACTCACCTCATCCACACAAACTCACCAGTTGCTTATAATCAAAAAGCACCAAGGACGAGATGTTAACTCCCTCGCCTGGTATGCAAGAGGTACATGGGTTCAATCCCGACCCCGATGCCTGCTGTATATTTGGAGTTTTTATGTCTCTCTCCCCGTGGTCACGTGGATTTTACTCCAGGTCCTCCGGATTTCCTCCCACATTTAGAAACATGCGTTTAGATAATTTGGCTATTATAAATTTCCACATGATAAGCCACTTCAATCTTGATTTGAAGCTTTCGTAACTGCAGGAATCCATACTGTTTGGTTCTTTCGGTAAAGTCACGTAGTTAGAAATAAAATAAAACAAATCACGACGTTTCGATTGCAACACAAGCAATCTTCATCAGGTGGGACAACCACAGCAAGAAAAAAAAATGCTGAAGTGGGCGAGAAAGCTGCCGTGGCAAGAGATTATATAGGTAAGAAATGGGGGAGGAGCAATTGGGGAGAGAGGAGGGGGTGTGGGGTCGGGGGAGGGGGGCACCGGTGAGCGCTGGGGGGAGAGAGGACGTGAGACGGGGGGGAAAGTGGGCGGGGCTGGAAGGGGGAGGCGTGGGAAAGCTGGGGATGCGGGGGGGGGGAAATTAACTCGGAACAAGTATAACCCGTAAAAACAAAGTTTTTCACTATAAATCCTTTATATGCGTGGCGGCTAGAGTCCTCTCGTCCTCTGGCTTGAGATGGCTGCCACCTATGGGTCAGATGATTGCATTGCACCATTAAGCAATTGGTTATTAAATATAATATTTCTGTCCTAAAAAGTGTAAAATTTTGGAAAAAAATTTTCACGAACATGAATTGTCACGCACAACGAGTCTGTGTGGAAAATGTCAGCTCGATTGGATCACGGGAAGTGGGTTAAAAAACGACCGAAAGATTTGCACGGTCGTAAGCAAGCAAGCGAACTTAATATAAAGGATTTAAAAATGGACGAGTACCCGGCAAATATGATGGAAACAACCATAAACAGTTGAGGTTTTACCTGGTTAATAACATCCTTTCAATGATTGCTCAATTTGTATCCATCTTCCCGGTTGAAGTTATGTCTATGTTTATATATCTGGATGGCTTCATGAACAAACCTTTGATAGTAGCCCAAAGGTTTGCAGAGTATCTTGGTCTCGGAAAAAACATTATCATGCGAGCTCAGTGTTATAACAATGGTCAGCCACGGCAGAGATATTGGTTCTGCCATGTTTCTGATCTGCCTTGTGTTCACCCACTTCAGCAATTTTTTATTGCTGTGGTTGTCCCACCTGATGAAGATTGCTTGTGTTGCAATCGAAACGTCGTGATTTGTTTCATTTTATTTCTAACTATGTGACTTTACCGAAAGAACCAAAGAGTATAAGCCACTTCGTTGAGCTATCACTTGTGGCCAGGTCACTTCTGAAAAAGAACTATATAGCTCAGTGGAGCCTTACCTAGTAAAATAAATAATAATTCCCCTTCTCATCTCACACACTCCCTCAAAAACTCACACACCCACCGACCAACTCACCCACCCAACCACAAACTCATCCACTCGCTCACTCACTCATGAACGCATGCACTGATATACCCATGTATCAGTTACTTACAATAAGCAATCATTCACATACTCACCAACTAAAACACTCACCCACTAACTCACTCACCCACCCACTCACACACCTACTGACACTCACTCAGTGGCCCATACAATCAACAGTTACTTATAATCACCAATCAATTGCCCACCAAGTCAATCACTCATTAACTCATCTATCCATACATCCAGCCACCCACCTACACACTCACTCACTGGCCAAATCACCCACATCCTCACTAGTTACTTATAACCACCAATCATTCACCTACTCACCCACCCACCTGTGCTTTCATTTCATGTATCTTGGCATCATTTGTTGTCATGGCGATGGCCGTATCCCACAATCGTAAAGCCTCCCTCAGACTGGGTACCACAGGATACATGGGACAGAGGAACACGAGGATTAGAGAACACTCAGATCGAACTCGTCACATTGAGCTTCATCGAGCTGTGGATACACCACCACCATGATGATGATAATACTAATTGCAGAGAATCGAACGAAAAATAACATAAATTTGAACCTGTTTTAACTGGTTTTAACCAGTAATATTGTTGAAAGGAAAACTGAACCAAAATAAAATGTGTTGATCTGGAATGAAACTCCCACCCAAAAATAAGGATGTGGTTCGTAGTTTAAACCATCTCTTTGTGGCATGCGTGCTGAAGAAAAAATTACCGCTAATTTCCCTCGGCCCATTTCAACTCTTGTAATCGATGATGCTGAAGGGCACGTTAAAGCCGCGGTTCCACCTTCACTCCCCTTGTCAGTGTGACGTATTGTACATTAAGTTACAGGAACAAGAACAATAATGTAGACTTGTGTTTCATGATGCACAGTATTTGCTCGCACGCTCAGATAAAGAGGGAGAGAAGATGACTCGGCAGAGCCAGGAGAAAGCACAAACGAGCTAGCAAGGGCAGCAGCCAGGTGGTGATGAGCCGACATCACCACCTGGCTGCTGCCCTTGCTAGCTCGTTTGTGCTATCGGCCAATTCTTGAGCGCTGCTTATACGTATGGGAGGAAACAGGAGCACCCGGAGAAAACCCACTTTATGCAGAGAGGACACTTCCTATCCCGTCCAACTAGAGAAATCTAATGAACCTAGATGGTGTATTAGTGGGTGGGTTAATAAGTAAGTGAAGGAGTGGCTGCGTGAGTGGATGGGTGAGTGAGTGGATGAGTGAGTGGATGAGTGAGTGGATGAGTGAGTGGATGAGTGAGTGGATGAGTGAGTGGATGAGTGAGTGGATGAGTGAGTGGATGAGTGAGTGGATGAGTGAGTGGATGAGTGAGTGGATGAGTGAGTGGATGAGTGAGTGGATGAGTGAGTGGATGAGTGAGTGGATGAGTGAGTGGATGAGTGAGTGGATGAGTGAGTGGATGAGTGAGTGGATGAGTGAGTGGATGAGTGAGTGGATGAGTGAATGTATGAATGTGCGGATGAATGAGTGTATGAGTTATTGGATGAATGTGTGTATGAGTTATTGGATGAATGAGTGGGTGTTTGATTGGGTGGTATGAATGAGTGCATGAGTAGATGAGTTGGTGACTGGATGGGTCAATGAGTAAGTGAATGAATATGTGAGCGGGTCAGTCAGGGAATGAGTAAGTGGGTGGGTGAGTTAGTCGGTGGATGAGTCAATGTATTAAGTGGGTAGATGAGTGGGTGGGTGGATGAGTGGGTGAGTTAGTAGGTGTTTGAGTGGGTGGTGGGTGAATGAGTGAGTGGGTCAATGAGTAAGTAATGAGTGGATAAGTGAGTATGTGAGTAGGTGACCAAGTGAGTGGGTGAATTAGTTATTGAGCGAATGGGTGCGTGGGTGATAAGTTATTTGGTGGATGGGGGAGTTTGTAGGTGGGTGCTTGAGTGATTTGGTGGATGAGTGAGTGAGTGGGTGAGTGGGTGGATTAGTGAATGGGTGAGTGAAAAAATAGGCGAGTGAATGTATGTGTAATGACATAGTGACATCTACTGGTTGGAAAAGGGAAGCGCGGATACAGGCACCACTAGAAACATCATCCAATCCCAAAGGGAGAGGTATATGAGCCAAAGGTAAAGGGCGGGGCTGGCCGAGATACTCCCGGAACCGGCTACAAGGTTCCACGAGAGGGCGTGACTGGAGGCGGAGCCTAGCCGCGCCTGCGGCAATATAAGCAGAGGCGGAGGGGGACTCGTGGGTCGGTGTGGGGAGCCTTGGGTTCGGACTGCGTCGCTGCTCGCCGCCATCTCTCTCCGTCGTTTGGCCACGTGGCAGATCTCCTGCGAAGTCCCACCACCCTTGCCGGCTCGCCGGCATGTTAGTGTATAAGTGGGTGGATGATTGAGTGAGTGTGTAAGTTAGTGGGTGGATGAAGTGAGTAGGTGAATGAGTGGATGGATACGTGTGTAAGTGGGCGAGTGTGAGAGTGGATGAATGTACTGTATGAGTGAATGAGTGATTGAGGTGGTGAGTGAGCAGAAGAGTGAGTGTATGAGTGGGTGGATGAGTGAGTGGGTGGATGAGTTAGTGGGTAGATGAGTGAGTGGGTGGGTGAGTGAGTGGGTGAATGAGTGGGCACAAACTCTAACCCTCAGCCTTAACCCCAAAACCAACACTGCAGCATATGGGAATTGCGTGACTCGCCTCCCTGACTCAGCGAGTCTCGCTCCTTCGTCTCTGAGCTCGCAGCATCGCAACGTCACTGAAGTTCCATCATCACCATCACCACCGCTGCCAAGACCACCACCATCACCACGCCTATACCCAGAAACATCAACATAATTTACATAATAATTATAATCATAGAAATGATCAGACAGCGTTATCACACACCATCTCCACTACCCTTCCCATCTGTGAAATGTTAACAAAAGCGTGGATAACACACATCATTATCATTAACATTACCAACAACACTCCTCTACACAACATTATCAATAATAATTTAAACGTGTAACGAACTGCACAGTATTTTCTCATTCTCAAGGACAACTCAGAGGCGCAAGGAACCACAGACGAGCAGAAAGACAGAAGCCAAGCAGTGAGGAACCTGCACTATCATAGTTTAACACATAGGCTTTCGCAACCACTATCATCCATAATCGTTTTTTTTGGGTTAGAGCGCATAAATATGTATATATAAATGTGTCATTAAAGCCCGCCACCACCCGACACAGCCAACTAGTAAGGGTTGTCACGTAAACAGAACATGCCAATTTGTTCCTAGTACAGCACACCAGTGTGTTGGAGAGCAAATCCACAACATTTACAATGAGTACAAAGTTTCACCAGTAATTTCAATTTGTGGAGAAATCCTCCTTTTTCGATCCTTAGAGGGATAGATGTGGTGATGTCACTTGTGAGCCCATCACGTGCGCTGGGGGGCGACGGGGTATTAATGACTGCATATAATGACAAAAGTTAATCCATTACAGGTTGGGTTATTTATATGGTTAATCAATGTACATTATGCATGCACATTGTTCTTGTACCTGCAGTCGTTTGTGTGCACTAAAATAGCAGTACCTGTTATTGTCTGCCTACAGGTAATCCCCATTGACGTATGGTGACCTGGAAAGGCATGCGTTTAAACAATGTATAATTTAATGATTCGCTTCCATACAGTACTAATAGATATGCGCTCTAACCCAAAAAAATACCTGTATTATGGATGGTTGAGTGTGTTCGTGGTGAGTCTGTATGAATGAAGAGTATGGTGAGTGTGTGCTCGTGGTGAGTGTGTGTCAGTGGTGAGTGTGTGTGTTAGTGGTGCATTTGGTGAGTGTGTGCTAGTGGTGAGCCTGGTAAATATGTGCTAGTGGTGTGTGCAATGGTGAGTGTGTATGTGTTGGTGGTGAGTGTGATCAGCGAGTGTGTAGCTATCCGAACGGTTACAAATATTATTTAGTTTTTTCCAGGATATTTCCATGAATCTGGTTGTCAGCCTGATGATGCTAGTTGTAATTACTGGCGAAATGTCGTACTCAGATTGTAAATGTTTCGGCTTGGCTGTCCAACACACCGGTGTGCTGTACTAGTGACCAATTGGCATGTTCTGTTTACGTGAGAACCCTGCACTAACACAATTGCTCTAGCTCTGCGGTCCCCTAGCTTTGGTTCTATCGGCCAATTAATGAGCGTTATACACATAGGAGGAAACCAGAGCACCCAGAGAAAATCCCCGGATGTGAGGGGGCAACACTTTATCCCATACAGATGGAACAGGTGAAGTCCACACTTTGCCTTACTGCCTTCTCCTCGATATGCACAGGGAGTTTCACAGCGTGTGTGCTCCACCAACCCTCACTGCTGCCTCCAGTGCTTGATTATAGGCCATAAGCATAGCTGCCACCACCACTGCCCGGATGATATTAATTTCATGTTAGAGGGTTGCCATCACCACCACCCCCACCATTATCACCCCCCCATCACCACCACCACCATCACTCCCATCATCACTATTATCACTCCCACCATCATCACACCTACCATCAACACCATGGCCATCACCTTCATCATCATCACCCCCATTACCCCCTATCACGACCACCACCATAATCACCCCCATCACCATCATAGCCCCCAACAACATCACCACTATCATTACCCCCCATCATCATCACCACCACCACCACCACCACCACTATCATCACCACCACTATGATCACCACCAACATCATCACCACCAACATCATCACCACCAACATCATCACCACCAACATCATCACCACCAACATCATCAGCACCAACATCACCACCACCAACATCACCACCACCAGCATTGTCATCATCACCATCATAATCAGCACCAACATTACCATCACCCCCAACCATCATCGCCATCACCACCTCTCACCCATCTTGGCTGTGTTTTCTCTTCTTGTCTATCGGGAGCGTCACCTCACCACCACCACTGTCGTCATCATCATCGTCCTCGCCCAGGGAGATTCGAGGCTTCAACACGGACCCAGACCTCTTCACCCAGCCAAACGACGTCATCGCCTCCCCTATACATCATCAACAATAGCATCGAAATCAGCAATAACGTTAATTATTGTTGTTTCTTTTTTTAAATCGTTTGTCGACCCTCCAGAAAGCCTTAGTCTCAAGGCTCACTTTTTCTCAAGTCCCAATTGAGTCATTTTGAAAACCCGGAGGAATTCCATGCAAAACTGGGGGAGAACCTACAATCCGCTACGAACCTGGCGACCAGAGTTCGATTCCCGCTCACGGCCAACGCCACTGACATTTTTCTCTGAACAACCGGCCCTGTGCAACCCCTAGGTACACTCAGCCTCAAACGAGTACAGTACCTGGTGCCAAGAGGGAGACAAAGGCGGCCGGGCGTGGTGCTGGCCACCTTCGTGCGCCGTGCCGGCCTTCATTGGTGCTGCTCGCTAACAGCATTTGCCACACAGCATACAAAGACTGTTGAGGCGAGTGCTGTTAGCGAGCACCCATTAAGACAGGAACGGCACACGGGGGGGGGGCACCACCACGCCCGGCCGCCTTTGTCTCTCTAGTGCCCCCCCCCCCCCCAGCTTTGTTGCCCCCCAACTACGGCCAGGCCTATCCCAACCCCTCTATCAATCCATCTTGATTGTCTGCATCAAAATTACAACGCGTACAATAACCCAACTCTTTATTTAAAATTATTGGCATGCTATGTACATTTTTTATAATTGCTGCAAAGCGCCTTGGTAAATCTCTAAGTTAGGAAAATATGTTTTACTATACACCGCACAAGGTACTCATTTGAGGCCGAGTCGACCCAGGGGAGACCCAGGACCGGTTCAGATAATCGTCACTGATGTTGGCCGTGAGTGGGAATCCAACTCGGGAAGGCTGCAACACACTCGCATGCACACCCACACACTCACAAGCACACACACTCGCATGGACACACTCACCCACACACTCGCATGCGCACACTCACCCACACACTCGCATGCACACACTTATCCACACACTCGCATGCACACACACACTCGCATGCACACACACTCACCCACACACTCGCATGCACACACACACACTCACCCACACACTCACATGCACACACACTCACCCACACACTCGCATGCGCACACTCACCCACACACTCGCATGCACACACTTATCCACACACTCACATGCGCACACTCACCCACACACTCGCATGCGCACACTCACCCACACACTAACCCACACACTCGCATGCACACACACTCACCCACACACTCGCATGCACACACACACACACTCACCCACACACTCACATGCACACACACTCACCCACACACTCGCATGCGCACACTCACCCACACACTCGCATGCACACACTTATCCACACACTCACATGCGCACACTCACCCACACACTCGCATGCGCACACTCACCCACACACTAACCCACACACTCGCATGCACACACACTCACCCACACACTCGCATGCACACACACACACTCACCCACACACTCGCATGCGCACACTCACCCACACACTCGCCCACACACTCGCATGCACAAACACTCACCCACACACTCGCATGCACACACACACACACTCACCCACACACTCGCATGCACGCACACTCACCCACACACTCGCCCACACACTCGCATGCACACACACTCACCCACACACTCGCATGCACACACACTCACCCACACACTCGCATGTACACACACTCACCCACACACTCGCATGCACACACACTCACCCACACACTCGTATGCACACACACTCACCCACACACTCGCATGCACACACACTCACCCACACACTTGCATGCACACACACTCACCCACACACTCGCATGCACACACACTCACCCACACACATTCGCATGCACACACTCACCCACACACATTCGCATGCACACACTCACCCACACACTCCCATGCGCACACACTCACCCAAACACTCGCATGCACACACCCACACACACCAACCCACACACACTCGCATGCACACACACTCACCCACACACACTCACCCACACACTCACATGCACACACACCAACCCACTCACTCACATGCACACATGCACACACTCTCACCCACTCACCCACACACACACACTCACTCACCCACACCAAGCCACACTCTCACCCACGCACTCGCATGCACACACACTCACCCACCCACTCGCACAGACCCCCCCTCCCCGTAGAGTCTTAACAGGGTGGACCAGTACCACGCCCGCCATCCCGACCGCCTTTGATTCCCCAACGCACACCGCACCACGAACTTAGACGAACTCAGGGAAGCCGGCTTCGTATCGCAGCGCCACGACCCCACCGCTCCCCCACAAACAGAGCCAAAGGTTCCCCCGTAGAGCCGCAATGGGGGGGGGGGGGCCCGAACCTTTCGTATCCCCACCTCATTTGAGGCCGAGTCCACCCAGGTGAGGCCCAGGACCGGTGTTTGGATGCTCGCTGGGTACAGTACACGCACTGTACATGCACTGTAGCTCCCCCCGGCGCACTGTGCGGGGAGTCACGTGACGCGCACCGCCGGGGAGGGGCCAGCGAGGTCACGTGGGCGGGTCGTGGTCATTATGCAAATCAGGTAAAGCACAACAAGTTCAAGTTCATATTCTTGGTTCTTTCGGTAAAGTCACGTAGAAGGGAAATAATAAAATAATATGATATTTCTATTATTTTATATATTACTGGTCACCCCGTGCCCCTTATGAATCTCAACGTTCATCCTACAAAGTTCCATCACAAGGGAGAAACACAAACAAAGAGACAAAAAAATGGTTGCCCGTATTGAAACGGCTCTACGCCGTATGGACCAGAAAACGAAATATCCATGTACAAGAATACGGGTATTATTTTAGATATTATTTAATAGAAATATTTATATTATTTTATTATTTTCCTTCTACGTGACTTTACCGAAAGAACCAAGCATATGAATCCCTGCAGTCACGAAAGCTTTAAATCAAAGTTCAAGTTCATTAGGTATTGCCCTGTGAGCCATTCGGCTCTTGAGTTGGGTGCAACCGCAACAAACAAAAAACTAAAACATGAACAAGAAAACATCTTAAAGTGAATAGTGACTAAGTGCAAACAGAAAATCCAAGAAAAGACAGCAAAATATTGCAGAAAAAACACCGTACACCAACGCTGTGTGCAAAAATCCCAGTGGGATGCAAGTCAAACAACAACCACAAGACAACTTAGATTAAGGCCATCAGTCTTACTCCGTATTACGCCAAACAAACAAAGCGTGCCCTGTGTAATAGGCGACCTTACGGGTAAATTCCCCCCCCTTCCTTCGTGGCCGATATTAGCGAGGTCACAGAGGGGGGCAGAGTGGATTAATACGCCACGGTGGCAAGACGTTAACTACCTCGCCTGGTAGCATAACTGTTAACCCCTTATCAGTGCCCCCTACCTTATTGTAGACCAATTCAGACCTCACTGGTCACCCCATGCCCCTTATAAATCTCAACTTTCATCCTACAAAGTCCCATCACAAGGGAGAAACACAAACAAAGAGACAAAAAAAATGGTTGCCTGTATTGAAACGGCTCTACGCCATATGGACCTAAAAACTAAATATCCCTGTACAAGAATACGGGTAAACCGTATGGGTTGACAGGTATGTGGTATACAGGAGGTCGTGGGTTTGAACCCTGACGCATGATGTATATTTGGAGTTTGCATGTCTTCCCGTAGTCGCGTGGATTTTTCTCCGTGACCTCCGGTTTTTCTCCTCCACATAATCAACGTCAGTCGTTTTGAGTATTTGGCTGCTATACATTTCTACGTGATGATAGGGCACTTTTTTATGATAGGCCACTTTTATGATAGGCCACTTTGTTGAGCTATCATTTGTGTTAGCCAGGTCGCTTCTGAAAAATAGCTACATAGCTTAGTGGGGCCTTACCTGGTTAATACGATTTGGAGAATGTGCACTTATCAACACTACGGCGGCCTGATAAGAAGTAACCATTACACGTGTGTTCTGGTGACCAGTTTTGTAAATCTGCGATGCGCATCGCAGATTGTGTGAGTCTATGGTTTTTTCTGAGTGTGGGTATCTGTGTAAGTTTGCGGGTCTCTATGGGAGTCTGTGTGTGTCTTTGTGAGTCTGTGGCTCTCTGTGTGTGTCTGTGGGTTTCTGTGTGAGTCTGTGGGTCTATAGGTGTATGTGTGAGTCTGTCTATTAACAGTTCACACATTTCGCACACGATTTGAATCAAAAGCATTTAACGCAGCTGCTGCCCCAGCGAAATTTTCGAACCACCCAGTTTGTGTCTTGGCATCTCCATTCTGCCACCTCTTTTCTCATTGAAACTGACATTAAAATCACTAAAATGTAAGTATAAATGTAATTTCACAATATAATTGCTGTTATTATGATTTTTTAAATATCTGTGATTGTGGAATGATTTGCTGTCTGCCGGCCCAGTCAGCCTTGAAAAATAGCTACTTATCTCAATTGGCTTTACTCAATGGAAAATACACTTTTGATTCTGAAACTGGCAAATTAATAGTTACAGAAACAGTCGTTGAGTAACGGACACTTTCAAAACATACAGATGCTAAATAATGCACTCACAAAGTCAAATCACACATTGTTGCAGGAACATCTGATTATATAGAGCAGTGCTCTTCATTGCCAGGTATGCGCGCCACTGGCGGCCCCTGGTGGCCTTCAGTGCGGCCCCTGACGTGCGGCCCCCCGACAATACAAATGTAAAACAAAAACACCCGCCATCATCATTGTGCTGTCAAATACAAATGGTTTCAAATGTGTGGCGGCCCTCACACTGATGATGCTGGTGATGGTGATGTTTGTGGTGATGATAGCGATGACAGTGGTGGTGATGTTGGTGGGTGGTGATGATAATGTCTTATCTGCGAAAGTGCCCCCCCTCTGAAAGTTTGTGAAAGACACTGGTGTAAAGTCACGTAGATAGAAAATGTATAGATCACGACGTTTCAATCGCAACAAATGCAATCGTCATCAGGTGAAACAAACACAGCAGGAGAACTGTTGACGTAGGAGAAAGAGCTGTTGCAACTTTTGCCGTGTTTGCTTCACCTGATGACGGTTTCTTGTGTTGCGATCGAAACGTCGTGATCTATTAATTTTCGATCTACGTGACTTTACCGAAATAACCAAAGAGTATGGATTCCTGTAGTCACGAAAGCTTCAAATCAAGACTGGTGTAAAGATTAGTTATTGTGAGCAGTGCATTGCTGGGCCACCTCAGAATCAACATCTTTACTTCTACTGGAGGAATCTGATGAGCTATAAAGCTCTTTTCACAGCGAAGTAGGTGCCCATTACCAGGCTAATACATTGCTGAGGCGGATAAGTCTGAGCATTAAAATGTGAGGCAGTGCACACATGGACACCGACGTGAAACTGAAATATATACCGTGCAATGTAAACCCAAGTGGCCTAAGGTTCGTGCAACACTCAACGGAATAGTGAGCAGCCTCCCCCATCATTTTCCCTGGTCTCATTGTGAGGGGCTAGTGGGGGAGTTGGAGGGGCTAGTAAGAAGTAAGAGGGTCGAGCGGGAGTGGGAGGGGTTAATAAAAAGTAGGAGGAGCTAGTGGGGGAGTGAGAGGGGCTAATGGTAAGTGTCAGGGGTTCTTGCGGAGTGGGAGTGGCTAGTGGGAGGGGCTAGTGTAGAGTGGGAGGGACTAAATCTTGACAAAACTTTTGTGACTGCAGGAATTCATATTCTTTGGGTCATTCGGTAAAGTCACGTCGATATGTTCAAAGAAAATAACAAAAAACTACGACATTTCGATCGCAACACCAGCGTTCGTCATCAGGAAGAGGGAGTTAGCTTCCAAAGGCAAACTGTTTATAAAGGTGTAGTGCTGAACTTTACGCGGACAACTTCTTCTTTTTCTGTCGTCACTTTATTTTGTCCAACACAGCACATTTCGCCACCACTCTCCAGCGCGTTCTCCGCTCGCTCGCGGCGCTCCGCCGGCCTCGCTCGCTCCGTTCTTCCCTCTCTTTCTCTCCGTCTTTCCCGACTCCCCTCTCTGCTTCTCCGTCCCACTCCAGCCGTCGCTCTCTCTCGGCTTCTCCGTCTCACTCCGACTATCTCTCTCGTTCAGCTTCTCCGTCTCTACACTTCTTCTACTCCACTGCTACCCTACACTTCTTCTACTCCACTGCTACTCTACACTTCTTCTACTCCACTGCTACCCTCCACTTCTTCTTCTCCACCGCTACTCTACGCTTATTCTTCTGCTCCGACCAACTCCGTCCAGCTCCCAGCACAACTCCCCGTCTCACTCTGACTCTCCCGTATTCATGCCCGTCCCTATTAATTTCCAATTAATTACTGGCATCCCCCCGAACGCCCCGCGCCCCCAGCCCCCGGCGCCACCTGTCCCCATTCCCAGACTTAAAGGCGCCACCCTGTCCCTGACAACAACAACCGGCCAATCACTGCCCTGCATCCATAATTGCCTAACAGGCCGTCTCCGTCTCCCCCGTTGTCCCCCAGCAACAGCAGCATGTCCCGGTATGACCCCACTGTTCCCAGCCCGCACGTGTTTACAATTATCCCCCTTGGCGCGCGTTACACCACTACAAAGGTATGAAAAGGGCGTAGCGCAAATGTCAGCAGCCAATGTTAATGTAAGTGGTGGGCAGCGATCGCGATGGTGGTGGGTTTGCCACCAATCAAAGGGATGTCAAGTAAAAATGTGCATGTTAATGTAAGATTACATTTATCACACTAACCCAGCCACCTCGCTCAACGAGCTCGATGTTGCTGCTCTTCGATCTCCCATTAACATGCTAATCTCTCACATTAACATAGCCACCTCAGGGCGTTGGCCGTGGAGGGCGCTCAACGATCTTACATTAACATGCTGCTGACATTTGGGCTACGCCCATTTCATACCTTTATAAACTTTCCTTTAGAAGCGAACCCCCTCTTCCTGATGATGAACGCTTGTGTTGTGATCGAATCGTCGTCGTTTTTTGTTATTTTATTTGAACCTATCTACGTGACTTTACCGAAAGACCCAAAGAATATGGGAGGGACTAGTTGTGAGTAGGAGGGCCTGGTGGGGGAGTGGAAGGGGTTGGTCGGGAGTAGGAGGGGCTAGTGGGAGGGGCTAGTGTGGAGTAGGAGGCCCTGGTGGGGGAGTGGGAGGGGATATTGGGGGTAGGGCTAGCGGTGGAGTAGGAGGGGCTAGTGGGGGAGTGGGAGGGGCTAATTGGGGGTAGGGGGGGCTATTTGGTGAGTAGGCGGGGTTAGTGGGTGACAGCTTGGCTCTGCGCCTCAGTCAAGCATGATATAGCACGAGAACAAATGAATGTGTTTACACATGGCATAGTTATCATTATTAACATCTCCACGACTCTTTTGTCAGTGCGCACGTTGCTGATCCGTATGTTGTAGCAGGCAATGCGGTCTGATCGAAAACATTATTCTTCAGCAACAGCGTTTGTTCACTATCAAGTTCAATTTTACAAAAACATTCCAAACCTTTTTTTAATCTCACTGTGATCCCGGTCCATCTTGAATAACTGCCCTAGGTTGTATCCCTCAGAGGTGGGACAAAGTCATTGTTATGCAAGTCCAAGTCGAGTCGCAAGTCATCAAATTCATGACTCGAGTCTGACTCGAGTCCAAGTCACATGACTCGAGTCCACATCTCATAGGTGGGACAAAGTCATTGTTATGCAAGTCCAAGTCGAGTCGCAAGTCATCAAATTCATGACTCGAGTCTGACTCGAGTCCAAGTCACATGACTCGAGTCCACACCTCTGGTATCCCTCCGGTAAAGATCATCTCGTGAATTTTGTAGTGCATGACTTAATGTTCAGTTGCACGTAGAGCCCATTGCCAATCCACTGCTAGATGACGGCCCTCCTGTACTGTGCCGGCCGTGGGTGGTTGCTTAACCATATTTCACCACACTGGGTTTGATCTTCCTCGAAGCTCATGGTCCACCCTAAACCTCATCTACTGCATAAACCATGGCAGTAGATGCGGATACCTGATGCACAAATGGAAAATGAAACATCTCCAGTGTGCGACTGTGGTCATCCAGATCAGACCTTACAATGTAAAACGACGCAATACCTGAATCACGAATACGGATACATCACGGCGATACACAATCCACTACTCCTGATGGACGTGGTGGCGAGATGTTACCTTCCTCTCCTGCGATGAAGGACGTCGTGAGTTTGATCCTAACCCTGATGCCTGCGGTATATTTGGAGTTTGCGTCTCTTTCGTGGTCGCATGGAATTTTTTCAGGGACCTGCGGTTTTTCCCCTCCACATTTAGAAACATGCGCGTAGAGTTTTTGGCTGCTATAAATTCCCACAAGGTAAGCCTCTTTTTGTTGAGATGTGATTTGTGATAGCCAGGTCGCTTCTGAAAAAGAGCTATATAGCTCGGTGGGCTTTACCTGGTAAAATGAAAAAAAATAATTGAATAATCTTCTGATGTGGTTGATGGTTCCGCCAGTGTATTTGAGAAGTAACATAGAATCCAGGAGGTCTGATGTCGCTATCTGGAGTGAGGTGTTTATTCTGGTGGCCTATAACACCTGCGTATGCATACGCAGTATGCCGAGTTGAACTCCGTTCTTCGTCGCTGCTTAATAAATAGGGATAATGATACAATTCTGTTTTAGTCGATCAGCCGATTGGCTTTCTAGGAAAACGTTTATCAATCAGCATTAACTTAAGCAAGCGAAACTTGGAACTAGCATCAACCATCTGGGTTTCATCAGCAGTGTCAGACTGAGGCGGATCTAGAAACTAGGGGGAGTTGGGGAGGGGCGGGAACAGGCGCTGCTGGATGAATTACCAGATGCTATTTGCAATAGCTCTCCGTACGAAATAAGAGAATGTGTTTAACACAATAAACAAAGGATGCCATGCCGTGGAACCATAATTGCTAAAAGCACGCGTGGGATTACAAATGCAGTTTTGCTCCTTTGTATGCCGCGACTCATTCAAATGTTGTTTTGTATTTTTATCGGGGTGATTGATCTAGGAGCAAGTGCTGTGAGCGAGCACCTATTATGGCCGGAAAGGCACATGATGGGGTGGGTGGCCAGCACCACGCTCGACCGCCTTTGTCTACCAAGTAGCGATGTTTACACATCGTAGTAGATATAGTATACTCATTTGAGGCGGTTTCGACCTAGGCGAGGCCCAGAACCGGCTTAGATAATCGTCAGTGGTGTTGGCCGTGAGCAGGAATCGAACTCGGGTGGCCGGGTTTATAGCGCAGCTGCTTTAACCGCTGCACTACCATTCTTCACGCGGTGCAGAAACACCGCGGTCATTCGCGAAAAATCTAGAACAATAACCGACACGAGCGTGAATAAAGAAGCGTGGAAACGCACGCGGGGAATGTATGATGAGAGGCAGAGGAGAGGAGCACGTGGCTTAGAGAATTAACGCAGGTTAACATCATTAGCGAGCTAATGAAACCGAGTGCATAATGAAACCGAGTGGGCTTGGACAGGACGGGATGATGACCCAATGGTCAAGGCTAACAACCCAAAATGAATATTACGCATCCGAGATTGAATCCGTTGGGCGCAGCTGCGAAAAATCCTGCTGGATCAGTTTCCAGAGGCTCTCTAGCAGGGCTGGCCAACCTGTAACAGACCAAGAGCCAAAAGTTCCCGTGAGTTCTGCAAAGAGACAAGTTTTTTTTTATTATTATTATATTACTGCATATCATACAATTTATCATTCAACTTATTTTTTTTTCTTCTTGGTTCTTTCGGTAAAGTCGCGTAGAAGGGAAATAATAAAATAATTATAATAAAACATAATAAAATAATTCTCACGACGTTTCGGCCACAACGCAAGCAGCCGTCCTCAGGTGAAGAACAGGTCTGTCGGAAAGACAGCGTCTGAATGGGCACCACCAGGCTTGGCAGCGTATATTTAAGCTGGGTTGGAGGCGGCGCCTTGACAAATGAATTTGCATATCAAGAGGAATTTAGAATATTATTGGAAAATGCAGATATGGGATTAGTCACTACTTGTGGAATGCGTAGGAGGTGGGGGGGGGTTTCAAAGTCATATTATGCCCGTGCATTATGCAGTATGCAGGATTAGCAGCATCAAAGGGAAGGAGTAGGGTTAGCAGTAATAGAGGGAAGGAATTTTAATAGTAAGGAGCTGCAGCAGCTAAACCACCACGTAAAAAATTAAAATATAAAATATACATCAGTATCATCAATATACTAAATATACTCTCCAATAAGCTGAGCTACAAACAGTAAGTCATACATTACAATTCTATGTCGCAAAAAATATATAATGCTTCCAGCTAAACTTTTTTCTCTTACATCACACGGGTCTACTCATAGACAAACCCAACATTAAATTATATACTGCATTACTATACACCACCCTATACCTTAGACTATACATTGTAATATTACACTATGTATTATTCTACCCACCCTACTGTATACCACACTGCTGTATATTCACTATACAATTACGATACTATATATTACCTTATACATTATATTAAACATTACACTTTTATACTATTTATCATTATACAATCTGCTATACACTCTACCATTGACCGTCGCGTGAAAGGTACTAAGAGGAAGCAACGAAATATGTCAATGGGAGAGTGGTGGTGGGAGACTTGCAGCGGAGCAAAGAATCCATTCCCTGTGGAGAATAAAAGATATATAGTCAATGCCAGTGAGTGGACTGCGGTCTGAAAGTCACCGTAAACGTGAACACAATCAGTTAAGATCCGAAATGGTTTATTACGTCCTTCCAATGATTGCTGAGCCAGAATCCATCTTCTCGGTTGAAATTGTCTCTGTGTTTGTATATGTGGATCGCCTCATGAACGAATCTCTCATGGTAGCCAGATGGCTAGCAGAGAACCTCTGTCAGTGAGGGCCGCCGCTTTCAGGAGCGGTGGGAATTACAATACTTCTTCACTGGAAATCGAGGCAATTGTGTTTGTCTAATTTTTAAAGAGACGGATACCTTTTTTAAGGATTTCAACGTAAAGAGACACAACAAGACTACACATGCTACAACATACGACAAGCTAACAGGGAGTGATCGTGCTGAAAAAGTGAAGCAACTCCGTGCTGCTCTGGCATCGCCTACAGCGATTCTTCACGCGGGCCTGTGAGTCAAAGGAAAACATCACCAAAGCCAGCTACGAAGTGGCCATGTTAATAGATAAACATGGCAAACCTTTTACTGAAGGTGCATTTATCAAAGACTGTGTCATGAAAATGGTGGAGAACATTTGTCCCGAGAAGAAGCAAGAATTTATGAATGTTTGCCTGGCACGCAACACTGTGGCACGGAGAGTTGAGGACATATCGTCAGATATTCAGAGACAACTGGGGGACAGGGGAGTGGCTTTTGATTATTTCTCATCAGCCTGCGATGAAAACACCGATGCATCTGACACTGCACAACTACTTATTTTTTAAAGAGGAGTTGATGACAACATGAACGTGACAAAAGAGCTGCTTGACCTCAAAAGCCTTAAAGGGCAAACCAGAGGAACAGATGTATTCGTTTCTGTTTGTGAAGCTGTTGATGATATGAAACTACCATGGAGTAAAGTTTCTGAGATCATTACCGATGGTGCGCCTACCATGGCTGGTAAGCGAAGTGGATTGTCCACACTGATCTGCAATAAAGTCAGCGAAGAAGCAGGTAACGCTATTAAACTTCACTGTATCATTCACCAGCAGGCACTCTGTGCCAAACATCTCAAATTTGACGATGTTATGAAACCAGTGGCAAAGGCAATCAATTCTATTCGCTCTAAAGCTCTATACCACCGACAGTTTCAGCAGTTCTTGCGTGACATCCAGGATGAATACGGTGACGTAATATATCACAAAGATGTGAGGTGGCTAAGTCGGGGGTCCGCACTGCAGCGATTTTTCTCTCTCAAAGAGGAAATTGGACATTTTTTGGGTGAGAAGGGACAACCAATGGAAGAACTATCCGATCCTGTATAGCTGGCAAATCTGGCTTTTTTGGTTGACAAAACGAAGCATCTGAATGCGCTGAAAGTCAATCTTCAAGGAAAAGTTGCAGTGGTGAGCCAGCTATACGCTCACATCAAGGCCTTTGGAACCAAACTGCAACTTTTCCAAAGACACTTGTCCCAAACAGAGCCCTGCACCGCGCACTTCCCAGCTTTGAAAGAGGTCATTGACAGTTTCCCACAGGACAACATCGGTGCGCAAATGAAGAGTTATGCAACAGCTATCGCATCTCTTTCTGTGGAATTTAACAAACGCTTTCGGGACTTTGCAGTTATTGAAAAGGACATGTTGGTTTTCTCTTCTCCCTTCTCCGTGGACCATGATTGTGCTCCTCCACAGCTGCAGTTGGAGCTCATTGAGCTGCAGTGTGACGATGAGTGCCACGGAAAACACCAGCAGTGTTCTCTTGTTGACTTTTACCGGCAGCTGGACAAAAGCAGGTTTCCAGGAATGCGGTCATTCGCTAAGAAAATGCTGAGTTTATTCGGCTCCACATATTGGCGTGAGCAAACATTCTCAGTCATGGACTTAAACAAGAACCGATTGAGGTCAAGGATGAGTGACTCCCACTTGCGTGACATTTTACGCATCTCAACCACTGCCCTCAGGCCAGACCTAGTCTCTTTACTGAAATCTAGATCTCAGTATCACCCTTCTCATTAGTGTCAGCAAGTTATATGATTCTTGATCAATCTGAATTTGAGTGTTTTGAACGGTAACATCTGTCACTATTAACAGTGAAACGCCTAAAGCACACTAATGCACTTGGACTTATGGCACTTATTTTATTAAACTCTTGAATAAGATTTGGTTATGTTCAATGTTTGTTCAATGTTATCTGACTGAATGAAAGGCAGAATTGTGTTTTTAGAGTTGTTCACGTCTGCCTGAATGGCTTATATTTGGTTACATTGTCATTTGAAAAATAAAGGTAATTGTGACAATGAATTTTTTTTCATAACAGTGTGTATTTTCATGTAACTTGTGTGGTTTCAAAAATGTCAGAAGGAACTATTGGCCCCCGGGCATCTTCACTTTATCAAATTTGGCCCTCTTTGCAAAAAGTTTGGACACCCCTGGTCTAAGGTATGTGGTGTATAGTAATGCGGTATATAATTTAATGTTGGGTTTGTCTATGGCAGTATATAGTATGGGGTAGACCCGTGTGATGTAAGAGAAAAAAAGTTTAGCTGGAGGCATATTATATATTTTTGCAACATAGAATTGTAATGTATGACTTACTGTTAGTAGCTCAGCTTATTGGAGAGTATATTTAGTATATTGATGATACTGATGTAGTTTATATTTTAGTTTTTTACGTGGTGGTTTAGCTGCTGTAGCTCCTTACTATTAAAATCCCTTCCCTCTTACTGCTAACCCTACTCCCTCTCTTTGATGCTGCTAATCCTGCATACTGCATAATGCACGGGCATAATATGACTTTGAAACCCCCTCCACCTCCTACGCATTCCACAAGTAGTGACTAATCCCATATCTGCATTACCCATACATATGCTAAATTCCTCTTGATATGCAAATTCCTTTGTCAAGGCACCCCTTCCCCCCTCCAACCCAGCTTAAATATACGCTGCCAAGCCTGGTGGTGCCCATTCAGACGCTGTCTTTTATTATTTTATTATTTCCCTTCTATGTGACTTCACCGAAAGAACCAAGGAGATGAATCCCTACAGTCACGAAAGCTTTGAATCGAAATTTTTCTTTTTTTGCGACTGTGAGAGGAGTAAGTTCTACTTCATGCTCCTTCGATAGAGCCGCATGTGGTGTATTAAAGAGCCGCATGCGGCTCGTGAGACGCCAGTTAGCCACCGTTGCTCGATAGTTACCAGTCGATCCCCACATGACATGTAGCAACAGCATAGGGAGGTCTTCATCCAGCAGTGGATCGACCATGGCCGACGACGACGACGGCGATCTTATTTCATGTTAATAAAGCGCCTTAGCTCAAGCCGCTTTACATAGTTTAAAGCGGGCATAAAAACCAAGTGATTGAGATGATGGCAGGGACATGCAAGGGCCGAGGAATGAGTTCCCGTAACCGAGGTCCCGTGGTGGGTCACGAAAAGGCTATCGGGGAGGGAAGGGACACGACGGAGTGGAGGGGCGAGAAGGATGGAAGAGGAAGGGAATGGGCGATGGAGAAGAGGCGAGGCTTCAAGAGAGGAACGGACGGAGGTTATGTAAGTTGTACGCGAAGCCTATGCGTGTCAGTGAGTTCGTGAACCGTTCCGGGGCCTCCACCAGGTAGACTCGGCCTCAAAATGAATACCTGGTGACGTGTATAAACATTGTCACTCGGGAGACAAAGGCGGCCGAGCGTGGTACTGGTCATCCACCCTGTCATAGGTGCTCGCTAACAGCATTTGCCTCAACAGTCTGTTAAGACTATACAGGGAGTTAGTTATGTGACTTTGTGCAGGCAGTGCTACTTTGCCTACTGCTCAGACGCCGTCACCACCACCACGGACAATACAATGTGACGTCTCCCGCGTGTGTGTTCCTACCTCCAACAATGCACGCAAACAGCAGCTGATGCTGCTGCTTCTGCTGCCTAACAGGCGTCGAATTGCAAAGTCAACAAATTCAACTATTTAATCGTCATTCCTCGTGCCAAGCAGAAGGAAGATCATTCGATATGGGGGCTGAGCGGTGGCGTATTTATAACTGAACCGATCAGGGTCCCCCCACCTCAACCTATCCCAAATGTACTCACAAATACTGGTGAATTATGGTCAAACAAACCCCACGATTGACACGGCGTGGGATAGACCTTCATCCAGCAGTGGATTGACAGAGGGGCTGAATCACTCGCCGTGGTGCTGTGTGGTACACGTCAGCCCATCGTCACATTTCTCTCCATGTGGGAATCTCGCGGAGCGCTGCATCAACTTCGTGTGAGTAGAGTGGCCTACGCAAGCGGATCTTACAGAACTACCTTTGAGATCCCAACTTCAAGTAACCCAAAACCAATAACCGACATTCGCCAAAGTGATGATATCACCACGGTGCCTGTGCCAGGCAAGGTGCACTTTGAGGCCACGTGAAGCCTTGAAGGCTCTCTGATAGGAGGTCACGAGACAGACGCTGCCAGATGACTGGCAGATGTGTAGGGGTGTTACGGAGGGGCTGTTATACATGGGATCACACGGGAAACAAACACAGTGGGCGTGGCTACGTGAGTGCACGGGGAGGTGCTCTCAACGACGTCCGCACCGGGCAGCCTGGGGGGCTGACCCGGAGTTGTGATCCCCCGGGGCCCCACCCCTCAGCGGGGGGTTTTGGTATAAAAGGGGATGAGCCAGAGGGCTCAGGGGAGAATGTTAAAGCTAAACCAGTGAAGACCGAAGATCGTCCAGATAGAGCCCTGGACTCCCCTGGATCGCCGCCCTTATCAGGGCCGAACAGGACCGAGCCAGCGGCGTGGTCCCGAGAGCCAGAGCCGGTGCTCTTATCAGAGCTGGTCTGGGACTCCGGGTGCCGTAAGCCCGACTTACCAGTGTCGGGCCAGATAGCCTCCCCTAGCCCGTTAGTGGAGGACTAGGGGGTAGGTTAGGCATAGCTAGCAAGTGTATCCCCAGCTAGCTGGGTGAGGGGGCCGATACCCCCTCCAGTGTTGTATGTCCGTGATTGTGCCAACTGACGCGGAATAAATACGTGTGCCTCCAACCCCGGCGTCCAAGAGTCCTCAACTATATTACATCTGGTGACAGAAGTGAACGACCACGAACATGGACACGCGCCGGACAGCTCGAGCCAGGGTACCGGAGGCGGAGGACACCGCTGCAGTTGTGGAGCCCGAGACGGCTGAAGAAGGCATCGAGCAGCCGGGGCCGGATGCATCCACACCGCAGCATCGGGATGGAGGGGATCCGTCGACAGATGGACTGAGGCAGGCTCACGCGAAACTGGCGGAGCTGCTGTACGCTGCTGCCGCCAAGCTGGAACAGATCACACGGCTGGGGGCTGGTGGACCGCCACGGGGCGACGACAGCCGACGACCAGTGCGCCTTCCCGCCATTTCGACGGAGCCCGACTTTGAATCTCCCGCCATCGCCGCAGCAGCTGCTGAGGGCGTGGCCGGCCTGAGCCTCGCGTCCGACGTCGGGCGTACAGTGGCTGCCGCGTCATCACCAGCGGATAGAGCGTCACCACTGGTGCGACCGGCGATGCCATCCGTCGTTCGCGCCGAAGCCGAGCCGAGTGACGGGGACAACGGAGAGCGACCTTCCACGGCGGCCGCTGCGTTGCACCAATGGCTACCTCCACTCAAGGAGTTTGTGGGCGAGGATGGCGACTGGGGCGGCTTCCAGCGGCGCTTCCTCGCACACCAGGAAATGGCGCAGTGGACAGATGCCGAGGCTCTCCGCGCGCTGCCGGCGCTCCTCGACAGCGACGCCCTCGCCACTCTTACATCGGCGTCGAAGGACAAACGCTCCACACTACAGATGGCACTGCAGCTGCTGGCTGCAGTCTACGGACCACCGTCGGACTGCAGGCAGCTCTTTTATGATCGCCAGCGGGGTGCAAAGGAGTCGCCCCTGGCGTATCGTACGAGTCTCCTGGCACTAGCAAAGACGGCCTTCCCACGTATGGACAACGAAGGCGTGGACGCTATGGTAACGGAGAAGATCCTCCTGCTGGCAGACGACTTGGACATCATCATCGTGGCACAGGACGACGCAGAAATGTGTTCCCTCCAGGCTGCACGACTCCTCCACGCCAACCTACTCTCGCAGCGACGGAAGGCCAGCAAGGCAGCGACCGGGCGTGCTGTGGCTGCAGCCACCCTCCCGGCGGAGGAAATTTGCGCCGTCGACCGTCAACTGCAGCAGAGAGCGGGAGTACGGGCGGGCCGGGACGGATCGAGCCGCCTCGACCATCCATCGTCGTCGCCAGCGCTCCCGCGCTGTTACAATTGCGGCATCCGGGGCCATGTCGCCTCGGGGTGCCGCTCTCCTCGGCATCGCGGGACGGCGTCTCGACAGGACGCCGGCCCTCCTCCCAAGCTCCATCAACATAACCGGGCGAGTCGCGGCACCCCTCATGTTTGGCCCACGCACACACCCATCACACACTCGCACACCGCAGCCAACGGGGGGCCGACATTGCACACCGTCGCGCCAACACGCACCACTGTGGGGACTCATATTGATCCCAGCCAGTGGTCCGTGTTGGCCCATCGCGTTGTCGCCGCATCGTCGGGGTCGTCAGCCGTTGTGGGGCACATTGACGGGGTTGAGGTGCGCATCCTGGTCGATACGGGAGCATCGGCGACCATCATTTCGGAACTAATTTACAATATTCTTCCTGTCCAGAGCCGTCCTTTGCTGCCCGTTAACGTTCCATTCTATGCTGCTAACGGGGGCTCACTTGGCATCATTGGACAAATTCGAGCGCAAATTTGTATCGGTGATATCAAATTATCTGGCCCGATTTTTGTTTCCTCCTCGCTGGCGGTTCCGTGCCTGCTGGGGACGGACTTCCTGGGCAAAATGCCGATTCGTATTTTAATCGACCAGGGCTGCATTGAGCTCCCGTCGGGCCGACGCATGGCGTTTCTGCCGTCCCCCGCTGCGGGTCGGACGGCGTTCGCGACGGTACCGGCGTTCGTCGATAGAACGGTACGCGTACCGCCGGGGGCACAAATGTTGGTGCCTCTTAAACTTCGTCGGCCCTTCGCTGAAGGCATTGGGGACCAGGGGGTTCTGCTGGGGCCGTCTAGGACCGGCGTTAGCGGACCTCATTTAATTCTGGCCCAGACCATCGTTAAAGGGGACTGGGATCCTTTCATCGCGGTCCTCAATGTGGGGTCGCAGACGGTGGTGGTTCCACAGGGGACCGTGCTTGCTCACGCAACGCCGGTGCCCTGTGAGGAACCCGTCGCGAATCACGTAAGCGCTGTCCCTCTGCCGCGACCACATTCGGACAGCGATGAAGGGTGGCTCGAGGCGCTTTGTGCGGGATCGACGGACCTGTCGGATTTAGAGCGTCAAAAGCTTAAAACACTGCTGCGTGAATTTTCCGACGTTTTCAGTCGGAACAAATTCGATTTGGGCTGTACTCATCTGCTGCGTCACCATATTGATACAGGTGACAGCGCGCCAATACGCCAGAATCCTTTTCGGTTAAGTCCCGCCGAAAAGGACCATGTCAAATCGGCCGTTGATGACATGTTAGCCGCCGACATCATTTCTCCCTCTACCAGCCCTTGGGGAGCGTCGATCGTCCTGGTTAAAAAACAGGACGGCTCGTTGCGTTTTTGCGTCGATTTTCGTCGCCTCAACAAAATTTCTGTTGCCGACGCATACCCGCTCCCACGGATGGACGAATCGCTTGACGCCTTGGCGGGAGCGCGATTCTTCTCCACATTGGATTTGCTTTCGGGATTCTGGCAGCTTCCTCTGGACGATGATTCAAAGCCTAAAACTGCATTCCGTACACCGCACGGCCTGTTCCAATTCAACCGGTTGCTGATGGGACTCCACTCAGCGCCGGCAACTTTCCAGCGATTGATGGAATTGGTTTTGGCTGGATTGCAATGGGACTCGTGCTTGATTTATTTGGATGACGTTATCGTCTTTAGCAAAACATTTGACGAACATCTCCAGAGGTTGCGGGCGGTTTTCCTCAAAATGTGGGCTGCTAATTTGAAATTTAAACCCCAAAAATGTCATCTGTTACGCGAATCTGTGCGTTATTTGGGACATATCGTCGGACGCTCAGGTATTGCTATCGATCCCGCCAAAACACAGTGCGTCAGCTCCTGGCCGACTCCCACCTCTGTGGGAGAGGTCAGGAGTTTCGTTGGATTCGCGTCGTATTACCGACGGTTTGTCGCGGATTTTGCGACGATTGCGAAGCCCCTACACGCTTTGACGTCAAAGGTGGTCCGGTTTCATTGGGGACAGGAGGAGGAGGCTGCTTTCCGCTCCCTTCGGGACGCTCTGGTAAAAGCTCCTCCCTTGGTTTACCCCGATTTTTCTAAACCCTTTTTGCTCGACACCGATGCAAGCAACACGGGTATTGGGGGCGTGCTTTCCCAGGTGGTTGACGGCGTAGAACGGGTAGTCGCGTACGGTAGTCGGGTGTTGTCTCCAGCGGAGCAAATATATTGTGTCACCCGTCGGGAACTGTTGGCAATTGTCAATTTCATCCAACAGTACCGCCCATATCTGTATGGTCGGCGTTTCACCGTCCGTACAGATCATGCGGCACTACAGTACGCCCTGCGAGTTCAACAACCATCAGGACAATTGTCTCGATGGTTGGAGATTCTCCAGGACTTTGATTTTGAAACTACGTACCGTAAGGGCGTTCGCCACACCAATGCGGACGCTCTGTCGCGCATGCCAACCACCTCCGAATGCGCATGCCTCCTGGGGTCGGGACGTTGCAGGCCTCCGGGTCAGATATCCGTTCCGGTCTTGGCGGCCGCCGACGACGCAGCGTCAATGACGAATTCGATCGCACAACAGGGAAAAGATTCCCTGTTGGGGTTGCCTGTCACTGAATGGGGGCGCCTCCAGATGGAGGATACCTCCCTCCTCGCGTTGCGTCGTCGCGTCGGGGGTGCTGGGCGGGGGAGGGGTGATGCCGACTCATGGGAAATGGTTCAGGGTCTGCTAATGCATTGGGACGGGAGATCCCATCGACACCGGCTGGTGGTCCCTTCTGGGTTGCGGGGTAAGGTGGTGTGGGCCGCTCATGAGCGCCTCCTCCACCTGGGGACCCAAAAGACCCTCGCCTTGCTCCAGCTTGATTTTTTTTGGCCGGGCATGACAAGGGATGTCGGGGATCTGTTGGGGTCATGCCCTCGGTGTGCACAACGGAAACCACCAGCACGGGAGTCTAACCCGCCTTTGCAATCTATCAAAGTCTCCAGAGTCAACGAGCTTGTCGCGCTGGATATTCTGGGCCCATTCCCCGCCACCCCCAGGGGCAATAGATATTTGTTGACCGGTGTGGAATACTTTATGCGCTGGCCTATGGCCTGGCCCCTTGCCAACCAGTCGGCAGCAGCCATCGTGGAGGCCTTTGTCCAGGGATACGTCCTGGACAAAGGTCCTCCGGAGCAGCTGCTGACCGACCAGGGCAAAATTTTTTCTGGCAAACTACTCCAACAAGTCTGTGAGCTCCTGGGCACGAAAAAAATTCGTACCTCCCCGTATCACCCGAAAACTGACAGGATGGTCGAGCATCTGCATCGAACCATCACGTCGATGTTGTCACAGCAGGTTTCGGACTCACAGACCGATTGGGACCTGCAAATTCAAGGGGTCTTGGCAGCATATAGAATGGCCCCCCATGCGGCAACGGGATTTTCCCTCTTCTTCCTGATGTATGGCCGCGAACCTGACCCGCCTGTTCGGGCCCAGCTGCAGATCCCCGTGCCGCAGGGTAAAACTAAATTGGCCGACCATGTTAAATTTAATCTTGCTAAATTAACAGAGGCACGGGATGCTGCCATGCAAAATTCCGACCTCCGTCAGAAAGCTAACGAGAGGCTCAGACTGGGTCGGGCGCACGTGCTGCAGTGGAAGCCGGGGGACAAGGCATGGCTGCACTGTCCACAGGTACCACTTGCAACCTCCTCTAAACTGGTGCGGCCGTGGCGGGGCCCTGTGGAGGTGGTTGAGGTTTTGCGGCCTCAGTGCATACGCATCAAATGGGGGAAGCGGCGGTGGTTTGTGCACCCCTCCAGATTGAAACCCTTCGTTGCGGTACAAATTCCCACTTCACACACGCGTGGCCAAACATGTGGGGGGTCGACCGACTCACAGGGTCCGTCTCCGCTGCTCTCACCTAACGTGTTGCCGGCTGTCCCGCCCCCAGGTGCACCAGGAGTGACGGGCTCACGCCCGACAACCCCTCCTGGGGATGCCGAGGGTCTCGCGGCATCAAAAAGAGACTCACTCGGAGACGGACAGTTGCCACCCGACAGTCCGCCATCCGGGGTTGCCCCGTGTGACGGGCCTGCTGCAAGGACGCGCGCAAGAATGTGCAGACTCTTGTGATGCCGAAAAAAAAAATGTACACATGTTATGTTCATTGTGTGTTGTGTATGTGGTGTGGTTCCCTGCAAATTGTATATAGGGTGGTTTTACGGAATTCGTATTTATTCGGGGGGGGGGGGGGGGTGCATCGGGTTATTTTCCCTTCTTGCTGTTGTTGTTCTTGTTGTTGTTGTTCTCGTTCTCGTTATTGTTGAAAAAAATAATTGTTAGGCACACGCGGGGTTAAGGGGTAAATACACTTTAATTGTCGTTTGTTGCAGCCGGGACGGCTGCGAGCTGTACGGGGGGGGTGATGTAGGGGTGTTACGGAGGGGCTGTTATACATGGGATCACACGGGAAACAAACACAGTGGGCGTGGCTACGTGAGTGCACGGGGAGGTGCTCTCAACGACGTCCGCACCGGGCAGCCTGGGGGGCTGACCCGGCGTTGTGATCCCCCGGGGCCCCACCCCTCAGGGGGGGTTTTTGGTATAAAAGGGGATGTGCCGGAGGGCTCAGGGGAGAATGTTAAAGCTAAACCAGTGAAGACCGAAGATCGTCCAGATAGAGCCCTGGACTCCCCTGGATCGCCGCCCTTATCAGGGCCGAACAGGACCGAGCCAGCGGCGTGGTCCCGAGAGCCAGAGCCGGTGCTCTTATCAGAGCTGGTCTGGGACTCCGGGTACCGTAAGCCCGACTTACCAGTGTCAGGCCAGATAGCCTCCCCTAGCCCGTTAGTGGAGGACTAGGAGGTAGGTTAGGCATAGCTAGCAAGTGTATCCCCAGCTAGCCGGGTGAGGGGGCCGATACCCCCTCCAGTGTTGTATGTCCGTGATTGTGCCAACTGACGCGGAATAAATACGTGTGCCTCCAACCCCGGCATCCAAGAGTCCTCAACTATATTACAGATGCACCAATTGTACCCCTACTGTGCCAACGTGCTGCAAATTTGTCGCCCGGCGCTTCGCTCATTTGTTGCGAGTGTCACTACTCTTTTTTTATAGCTTAATTTTGGTGATTTTGAAAACGGTTTGGTCTAGCCATGTTTGTTTGTTGTAGTACAGAGTTAGCCCGTTAACTTGAATCTACATTGTCTTATGGTTGTTATTGTTTGACTTGCATCCCACAGGGATTTTTGCACAGAGCGTTGAGGTACGGTGTTTTTTCTGGATGTCTTTGCTGTTTTTTCCAGGATTTTTCTGTTGCGTGTAGTCACTTTAAGATGTTTCATGTTCATATTTTTGTTTTGTTGCGGTTACACCCGAGTCAAGAGCCGCATGGCTCACAGGTTTATACCTAATAAATAAAACTGAAACTCTGCCCTCCGTTGTTGTTGGAGGGTAACTTCCTCCAATTGCCTATTTGCGTGGTTCAAGTGACCCCACACTTGCCCATAGGTTCTGCCACAGAGAGTAATGTTCATCACTTGATAGTCAAACCCATAATTTTATTTCTGACGTGCTGGAATTCAGCCAAAATTAAGTCTAGGATACAATGTAAAGTTCACACGGTTTTTGTGCAGTCATTACTTATTGGTCTGAGACCATAGGTTTGCTACACAACTCAGAGCTCTGAACTCTGAACCACCTGTTATCTCATTCTCATAAATCAATCACTCACCAGCGATTAGTCGCCTCCTGTGTCTCTGCCCGCTCACCCGCCCGCCCGCCCGCCCGCCTGCTCCCATGCCCGCCCGCCCGCCAGCGATAGCAGAGTTTGGCAGATCGCAAGCAGCGAGCGAACACATGCGAAAAAAGACAAACGCCAGTGCCTTTTGAGCAGGGGAATCGGGCCTGGTTACAATGTCCCCAGGTCCGGGTGGGCACGTCAGCTAAGCTACACCGTCTATGGCAGGGTCCTGTAGAGATTGTCCAAGTTCTCCAGATAGGAAACCAGTGATGGGTGGTGGTCCATCCGAGCCGTTTAAAACCATATAAAGAACCACCGACACAAGGTGTTATTTAGGTTCAGAAAGGCCACGTCCAGGGGTGTCGTGAAGAAAGCCAGGGAAAAAGGCATCCTCCTCCGGAAAATACTGCTCCCACACTGTCTTCCCCTCTTCTCAGGAACGACCATAATGAAGATCAGCAGGATGGAGGAGGCCGACAAGGTCATCCACGAAAGCGCTGGGGAGGAGCATAGATGTGAGAGTACCATTTGGTTGTGTATTGCCTTGTGTTGAAATGTCCCCCCTTAACAGGGTAGTTAACATAAAGGTTAGCTTAGTTGACCATACATGCGGTATGCAGTGGTCAATTTTGGTCAAAACACCTTCCCACCCTTGCTTCAAGGGTCTGTAGGGGTGTCAGGGGAAGGATTCTCACCAATAGGTGGGTTAGTGGGAGGGGTGATCAAGGAGATATAAGGAGAGAACGGGCGGGAAAAGGGGGCCTTTGGCGGGAACGAGATTGGGACGGCTGGGGACAGGTGTGAATGGAAGAAAAGGAATAAAGGACGAGACCCCTGCAATCTCGTGTCGGCTCCCCTTTACAGGTCTATGTTTTGTGGTAACCTAGAAGTTTAAATGTTATTCATCCTATGTGCGCAGGGAAAATTCCCTTGTAGAGATCCCACAGTCCACATGTGTTCAGTCCCCTATTGTATCGCCGAGACGGTTATTTTTTTTTTTGGGGGGGGGGGTGATGTAGGGGACTATACAAAGTGCTAGAAGGCACACATTTAGACAATTGGAAGCAGGTGGCACTGTAATCATCTTTCTTTCTTCCTTCTTTTCTTCTACTTATTCGTCTTTTTTTCTCTTTTCTTATATATAACTAGCGGTAAGTACCCGGCGTTGCCCGGGCGAAGAAGGCAGACACACATGTAGTGACACACACAAATGAACTCACACACACACATAAAGTTACACACACAAATGCAATTGATGAAACAACAACAACCACTTGTGCCAGGCTATGTGCACCTTGAGGCCACGTGAAGTGTCGAACGCCCACTGGCAGGTCACGGGGCAGACCCAGATGGCACAGGTCGACTGACTGAGACGACTGGCTGATGCACCACCTGTGCCCCCTACTGTGGCAACTTGCTGTACTTTAGGCACCCAGCGCTCCGCTCGTTGTTGTGAGCGTCGCTTCTCCACCCTCCGTTGTTGTTGGAGGGAGACTGCCTCCAACTGCCCTGTAGCGTCCTTCAGGAGCCTCCTCCACAGAGGCCGATCTTGACATGGCTGGTACCAGTCATCGGCAAGTCGACTCAGCTCCACGTCCTCCTGTACCACATTACTCCATGTCTTCTCTAGCCCGTGCCGCACCCGTTTAGCCCCCTCGATCCGGCCGAACAAAAGCTGTTTAGGCATACGGTGGCTGGCCATGCGGGCTACACGACTCAGGCAACGCAGCCTTACCTGCCGGAGGAGCTCACCGATGGGACTTTGTCCATATCTTTCAAGGATTTGTGAGCTCCTCAAACAATGCAGCCTGGTTAAACCCAGGATGGATCGTAGGCAGGCCATCCTAAATGTTTCTAACCGGCGAAAATGTTCCATTAGGGGTGTCCAAGTTTCGCAAGCGTAGAGAAGGGAGGAAATGACTGTGGACGAGAAGACCGGATTCGGAGTGAGACCTTTGCTGTTAAACCGGAGCCGGTCATTAGCACACTGGCAAGGTATGGGAAACTCTCCACTGTCTCCAAAACTGCCCCATCACCAATTAAGAGTTGTGGGGGTGGAGTGTCCGATGGTACAAAATACCCAGGCAGGTGCTTAGTTTTGGAGAGGCTGATGGTAAGGCCCCACCTCTTGGTGGCAAGCTCCAGGTTCAGCAGCACCTTGAACTCCTTTTCCTAGTAAGCAGCAGTTAGCAGATCATCGGCATACATAACGTGGTTGAGCAATAGCGTGCCATCCCTTGACCGCACCCGGGCATCGATCAGCCTCCCATTGTATCTGTAGCAGATGGGAATTCTTCCGGTACAGGCATTAAAGGCTTGACGAACTACGTGGTCCAAATATATGTAAAATAATGTGGGAGCCAGAGGGCATCCCTGTTGCACCCCAAGGTGTAAAGGGAATGGCTCTGACTCACGGCCACGTAGTTAGACGCGGGGCCGCTCACCATCATGAAGGTCCTTAAGGATGGTGATCAGTAGGTCAGAGACTCGGAAAACACGAAGAGTAACCCAGAGGCCAGGCCTACTGATGGTATCATAGGCCTTGAGCAGGTCAATAAAGCACATGCATGGACTAAGATGCACACATGGACCTACAGACACGCAAAGAAATGGAGTTACACTGACTAACATGGAGGCATGCACACACAGCGACTAACACACACGCACATGGACTGAGACACACACACATATCGACTCACACACACAAACACATCGACTTACAGACACACACACATAGACATGCACTTGAGATACACACACATGGAGTTACACACACATATATGGATGTACACACATACAGCGACTCACACACACACACTGACTCACACACAGCAATACGTGGACTCACACACACATTGACGTAAACTCACATATGTACTTACACACACACATGGACTAAGACACACACACATGGACTTACACGCACACAAATGGACTGACACGCACACTTGGACTGACACACACACATAAACACTTTGACATACACACACACATGGGGCGTTGTCCGTTAGAATAAGACAGACACACACATGAAGTAAAAGACACGCATGGCTCTACACGGACACACATATGGACTCAAAGACACACACATCCACGGGCACAGCAATCCCCGATGATGGGGAAATAGCGTGACGTGAGCGATGAAAACAATATAAATTTATTGAAGAAATAATCAGAAATCACAGACTCGCAGTAGACCGTGGCAGCGTCATAAAAGACAGCAAAAAAAGGGAAAAATGAGCAACCTAAAAATCCCAAAAAAGTTTTGTGCACTCAAACATAATTATTGTAACATGTAAACTTGTTTCATAACGGTAAAAAATGAAACCTGAGTTATCTGCACACAATATCTGGCAACGTATTTGTTTAATAATAATAAGCAATGAACGTGATTCATTATCTGCACACAAACATTATTATTGTAATGTTTGTCAACTAATGTGTTTAGCAATAGTAAACAATGGACTTGAATTGTTAGCGTAAGAAGCAAGGGACTTTGTACTTACCATCGCCATTGTTGAGGCCTTCTGCCATGCGTAGCCCCCGTCCTGGCATACATTGGCGAGGCGGCAGAGTTGGCACATTGCCAGGCTCGGGGCTGGGCCACTACCCCCCGCCCCCAGCATCCCCCGGGCGTGCAAGAATAATGGTATGCAAGCACTAAAATATGATCTACAGAGTCTGCAGAATAAACTGGACGCATCGTGTTGGGGGGGGGGCAAGAGGACGTGACACTGTGAATAAATATCCGCAGCATTATGTGTGTATGTGTAATGCGAGCAAGGATTGAGGGGGGGCGGAGTCTGGGTCACGTGGCGAGAGGGAGGAGTTAGGGTTACGTGGGAGAGAGGATTTAGGGGGAGAACCGGAAGGGGAAGGGGGAGTTGAGACGGAGTGAAACAGGAGGAGGCCACGCTGGGCAGGACGGAGAGAGTGGCGCGGTCGCCACGCGGTGGCAGACGTCGACACCGTCAGCCATCGGTGTCAGACGCAGAGAGCTAGCGGCTGTGGGAGGCTAGCTGTATACGGGACAGCAGTGAAGCTAGAGAGCGGAGCAGCGGTGTGGCTGCAAGGTGGAGCAGCAGGGAGACTGCCTATCGGAGCAGCAGGGAGACTGCCTATCGGAGCAGCAGGGAGACTGCATATCGGAGCAGCAGGGAGACTGCATATCGGAGCAGCCGAGTGGCTGTGGAGAGATCGTCGGGAGAGACGCGGGCCTGAGCGAGGACGCCGTGGTAACGAGATTCTACGAACTCAATAAAGGACAACGGAGATCGACATCTGAGAGAGAGTCCTTTATTACATATGTATTGCCTGTAAAACGCGTAAAAGGAAATGTCCCCCGTGAGCTGGAGCGAACGCACAGCACTTGGTAGGGTCCGCCACCCCCCCCCCCCACGCAATTGGCGTCAGTTGGTATGGTCGACGGCGCGCAATAAGTAAATAATTAATAATAGAAACGGAACAAATGTGTTAATTACACCATTTTAACGTTTACGGATGGGAAAACAGAATAGCCTATTCCCACCGCGGGGCTTAGGGCATGCCGCTTGGCAAATTTTTTTCTACGTGAAGGCCACCGTTGCAGAGCCAAATCCCCCGCAAGCGCGAGCGCGCAGAGACTTTTATATATAAGAAAGTCTCCGCGCGCTTGCGGGGGATTTGGCTCTCGGACGGTGGGGTTAAAGACCGAAATAATTTGCACGCCCTAAGCCCCGCAGTGGGAATAGGCTATTCCGTTTTCACGTCCGTAAACTTTAAAGTCGTTTAAAAGATTTTGTGACATTCTTATTTAATTATTTACTTATTGCGCGGCATCGACCGTACCAACTCACGACAATTGCCTGGGGGGGCGGACCCTGCCAAGTGATGCGCGTTCGGTCGAGCTCACGGGAGACATTAAATTTTTCCGTATTTAACATGAAATAAATATACACATCACGCTGCGGATTTTTCTTCACAGTCTCATGTCCTCTTCCCCCCCCCCAACACGATGCGTGCAGTTACTGCTATAAAGTCCTTAGATATTATTATTATTAAAGCGCTTATATAGTATTATTATGGCTCGGGCAGGGGGATGGTGGGGGGGGGTAGCGGCCCAGCCCGCATTCTGGCAATATCTCACCTCCGGCTTGCCAATCTAGGCGAGGCCACGGGCTCTGCACGGCACGAGGCGTCACCACGCCAATGTAAAATACAATTGTATTGAATCTTTCGCTAATAACTCAGGTTTATTGTTTACTATTATTAAACAAATAAGTTTACAAATATTACTAACATGTTTGTGTGCAGAGAACAACTCTGCTTCATTGTTTACTATAATCAAACTAATACGTTGCCTAATATTACAATCATAATGTTTGTGTGCAGAAAACTACATTTTCATTCTTAGGTTGCTAAATATTTCCTTTTTTTGTGCCTTTTTATGACGCTGCGACAGTGTACTGCCGTGCTGTTGACTGCTGCCTGCTGATTCATTAACGTCAGTGCACTGCCACTCTATTATCTACACTGTTAATTTTGCTTTTACCCATTATGAGTGAATGCCAGTCTATAATCTGTAGCCTGCTTCTTTACCTCACTAAGTGTACTGCCAGCCTTTCATGTCGACTGTATCCTGCTTTTTCAGCTGCTGCCTGTATTGTCAGCTTTTTATCGCCACTGTAGCAATGCTTATGTCATTGAGTCGGCGTACTGCCAGTCTATAATCTATACTATAGCCTGCTTCTCAACTTACCTGTGTGTACTGCTGTTATTTAATGTACACTTATTTCAAATTATTTCTACTATGCATTTCTATTGTTTCGATTGCTCACTTCCCGCAATTTACTGATACGTAGTCCTGCGATGCTAATAGCTGTGTCATCATCGGGGATTGCTGTGCACGTCGATGCGTGTGTGTGAGTCGATCTGTGTATTTCAGTCCATATGTGTGTGCGTGTTAGTCGATGTGTGTGCATGGCTACATGTCAGTGTGTAAGTCAATGTGCGTTTGTGTGTTTATGTGTGTCAGTCAGTGTGTGTGTGTATGTCCATGTGTATGTGTGTGTCAGTCCATATGTGTGTGTGTTAGTCCACGTGTGTATAAGTCCATACATGTGTGCGTGTCATTCGATGTGTGTGTGTAAGTCAATGCATGTGTGTGACTTGATATGTGTATGTAACTCCATGCTTCTGTATCTAAAGTATATGTCTGTTTAGTAGAATCCATGTGTATGTGTATGTACGCCAATGTGTGTCAGTCTATGTATGTGTGTGTGAGTCTGTGTGTGTGCGAGTCGCTGTATGTGTGTACGTCGATATGTGTGTGTGACACCATGTGTGTGTATCTCAAGTGGATGTGCATGTGTGAGTGAGTCCATATGTGTGTGTAAGTCGATGTGTATGTGTGTGTGTCAGTCTATGTGCATGTGTGTTAGTCGCTGTGTGTGCGTGGCTCCATGTTAGTTAGTGTAAGTCCATTTCTTTGCGTGTCTGTTGGTCCTTGTGTGCGTATTAGTCCATGTGTGTGCTTTATTGACCTGGTCAAAGCCTATGACACCATCAGTAGGCCTGGCCTCTGGGTTGTTCGTGCTTTCGGAGTCCCTGACTCTCTGATCACGATCCTTAAGGACCTTCATGATGGTGAGCGGTCCCGTGTAAAACTACGTGGCCGTGAGTCAGAGCCATTCCCTCTACACCTTGCAGTGCGACAGGGACGTCAACTGGCTCCCACATTTTTTTACATATATTTGGACCACGTCGTTCGTTAAACCTTCAATGGCTGTATCGAAAGAATTCCCATCTGCGACAGACACAATGGGAGGCTGATCGATGCTCGGGTGCCGTCAAGGAATGGCTCCCTATTGATCAACCACCTTATGTATGCCGATGATCTGGTAATTGCTGCTCACTCGGAAGAGGAGTTGGAGGTGCTGATGCTAAACCTGGAGCTTGCCATCAGCCCCATAAAAACGAAGCACCTGCCTGGGGATTTTGTACCATCGGACACTCTACCCCCACAACTCTCAATTGGTGATAGGGCAGTTGTAGAGAGAGTGGAGAGTTTCCCTTACCTTGGCAGTGTGATCATGACCGGCTACAGTTTAACAGCAGAGGTCTCACTCCCAATCAATTGAGCGCCATTATCTTTTCATCGGTTGCATAACGCTGTGTGGAAGCTACCTGGTCTATCACTCCGCACGAAGCTTCAGGTCTACTCGGCCACGATCATTCTCTCCCTTCTCTACGCTTGCGAAACGTGGACTCCCCCTAATGGAACATCTTCGCTGGTTAGAAACATTTAGGGTGGCCTGCTAACGATCCATCCTGGATTTAACCATATGTGTGTGTGTGTGCATCTAAGTCGATGCGTTTCTACATGTGTGGGTCAATGTTTGTGTTTGCCTTTTTTGACCGTGCAATGCCGGGTACTTACCGCTAGTTACAATTATAATGTTCGTGTGCAAAAACTACGTGTGTCCCTAAAGTCGATGTCTGTGTGTGCGAATCCATATGTGTTTGTGTGCGTGCAAGTCGATGGGTTTCTATGTGTGTGGCTCCATGTCTGTGTGTTAGTCCATGTGTGTGTCTGTCTTTTTCAAAAAGACAACGCCCTATGTGTGTGTCAGTCCATTTGTGTGCGTATCATTCGCTGTGTGTGTGTTAGTCCACATGTGTGTGTAAGTCCACACGTGTGTGTTTCAGTCGATGTGTGTGTGTCTAAGTGAATGCGTGTGTGTGAGTCGATGTGTGTGCATGGCTCCATCTGAATGTGTAAGTCAATGTGCGTTTGTGAGTCTATGTGTGTCAGTCGATGTGTGTGTGTTAATCTATGTGTGTGTATCTAAAGTAGATGTCTGTGTGTCACAGTCCATATGTCTATGTGTGTGTAGGCCAATGTGTGTGTCAGTCTATGTATGTGTAATAAAGGACTCCTTCACACGATGTTGCTCTCCGTTGGTCCTTTATTTATGTTCTTCTCCTCCGCACCCCGCTGGCCTCCTCCTCGGACCAGCGTCGTCTCTCCTCGCGCCCCGCGCACTCTGCAGCCACCCCGCTGCTCCGTGTGCTCCAGCACACTCTGCAGCCACTCTGCTGCCCGTGCACTCCGCACGCTCCGCTAGCCCTCCACTAGCCCCGTGCAACCCGCACGGTCCTGCTAGCCACTCTGCTAGCTCCGTGCAACCTCGCACGCCCTGTGCACCCCGCACACTCCGCTCTCTCTCTGCACACCGCTAGCTGGCGGTATGCCAGCCCTATCAGCCACGTGGCTGATGGCACGGCGGCCACCCAACATGGTCTCGCCTCTTCACTCCATCGACTGCCCTGATCTCTTCCGGGCTTCCTCCTATAACCTCTCTCCCACATGACCCTGACTCCTCCCTCTCACATGACCCTGACTCCGCCCCCACTCACCCCGACGACCAGGCTCTGCCTCCCCTATACTCCGGCCCGTGTGAGTGGTGCGGAGGCAGCGCCCACCCTGTCCTTGCTCGCATTACATGACCCCCCCCCCCCGATGAAAAACCCAGCCGTCCCCGGCTGCAACAGAACAAAATAATGCGAACAATAACATAACCATCAGGAATCACCCCAGACACAACGGAGATTATAACAACAACACAAGTAACGAAAGGGGAGGGATCAGGATCCGGTACAGAACACCGGCCCGTCCTCCGCGCAACAAGCAACAAGAATTACGAATGGAACAATGCACAACAACGGCAACCGACACGCAAGAACGGCCGACGCGCATAAACCAGGAATGCGGTGTCTCAGAGCGTGTCCGTGTTGCTGGTCCATCCGCCTGGCTCAAGTCCAACTTCAGAGAGCAACTGGTAGAGCAGGAGTGATGAACAGACGCTCCACTCCCCCTTCAAGTCCACATCCGGTTAGCACAACCGGCAACACCCAGTGTGGCAGGCGCTGAAGATCTGTGACGAAAAGGAGAAGCCAACCCCCTGAGGCACAACACAACAAAACGCACATCCGCATGTCGTACACGACAGCCAGCCGGTCCCAGGGTAGTGGAGATGATTGAAATCCGGCCCGTGTAAAGAAAACCCCAATAAATACCCAAAATAGACGCGATGGATGCCCCAGTATTTACATTTTAACTAAAATATTATTTACACGTGACAACAACAAAAAAATGTCCTGCTCTTGCCCACCAGCAGTCCTCCCTTGAGGACCAGCACAGACATCTCACGTACACAGCATGTACCCACTGTCACTCTCAACAAAGCCCCCAGCCGCACACCCTCGCGTGGAGAGAGCCACGCTCCCCAGCGGTAACATTTAACTCGCCCTCACCCTCACCGTGGTCGTCCAACCACAGCAACGTCCACTGGCCATACACTCGGCTAGTGCAATTTCGGGGACGAGACAATGGCACATCGCAACAACTCAGCCACGCTCCATCCCGTACTATCCCATCACCAATGGACACACCCCAGTATCTTATAGTCTGAGGCTTTACAGACAAGGAAAGGTTCATCCTTTGGCAAGGCCAGACCCCATCGACCCCCCCCACGGGGCAATGTTCCCTTATACATTCAATAACGCCCTAACCCAGAGCGGAACAAGATCGCGGCCCTTCCCGCTGGAGGACCCGCAAGGGGAATCCCCGCCCCATGCTAGCCAGGTCACCCCGTTCGCTGCCACGTAATGGAACCTCTACTCCTGAATCCCGTGAGCCCCCGGCACACCAGGTTTAGTCTGCCACCGCACAACTGAACCACGACTCCCCGAGCCATATGAGCACACGGCCCATTAGTTTGAGACAAACCACGGAGTGTCTCGCCTCCGGGCGGTCAGGTCAGCCATCGGCCATAGGCCGATGTGACCACAACTCGTGCATCACCCACTCAACAATGGCAGGCATATACTGATGAAATATTTGCCCCCAAATAGAACCCAACCAGCATTTCCGTCCCAAATTGCTGGTGCAATGACACGCCCCCCTTAGTCAGCCACGTGCCACTATGCTCCTGTTACCCCGATGGGCGCCAACACGCCAGCATTGCACACAACACGCAATGCACGCACACAGGGAGAGCGATGCCCGCGATCGGGGAGTTTTTTGGGGGACTAATCGACGATCAGAGGTGGAAACCATCGGGGCTGACTGTTCGAGCACCATGTTGGTGGAAACCATCGGGGCGGAAGATAGTCGTAGTAATTACGAGTCTGGCGCTTGTTACACTCGGAACTTTAAGCACGTTAAGTTAGAAATTAAGCTCTACTTCTAAAATAATGAATGTCTCCAATGGGTTTCTTTACATGTGTAGTGACATCGCGGGATGACTCTGTGCTGTGCCAGCCATCGAGAGGCATGGCGTGCGATGTAACGACATCGTGGGCACCACGATGATGTGGATGTAGTACCGGCCCTATAAGGGGCTCGGTGAGTGCTGGTTGATAGCGCTAGGTGGCAGCACGCTTGGCCTGCAGTGCCAGCGCTACATGATAAGGCGTGGGTGTGCCGGGGTTACTTCATGCCATGGCACTCTGGTTGACCCAAGAGGACACGTCACCGGTTAAGTCTACAAAGGGGCCCCAATTGGGGGCTAGGGGTGGTCACATGGTCCGGGTCGAGATCCGGCTCGACGATCTTAGAAGGTGGTCGTGGCCAAAGGCAGAGGCAGCCACGCTGCAGAGAATATAAGCCGGGTCCCCCAGAGGGACCGGCGTTGTTGTTCATCTTGAAGAAGCCTTCGTCTACGTCCTATGTTCTACCGAGTCTCCAAGACGTGGACCTAAACCCGAGCTGTGGCCCTAGTCCGTAGCAGCTAGTTACATTGTAATTAGTGTAGTTAGCCTGGTGGTCCACCACCATAGGTTGTTATTCTGTAAAGGGGCAGTTACCCCGTGTGTTGGTGTTAAAACACGTTCCTTCGGAGTGAGCAGGCAGGAACTTGATAATTGGTTTTTTACCCTTCTATCTGGCAACAAAACTGACACCTTTTTACAAGGAGTCATGTTTGTATAGACCGCAATACCTGCAGTCATAATACAAACAAAATACATAACTCTGATAATGTGCACTGTCCTTGAAGTTGATTGGTCCACACCCGAGACAGATTTCCTTAGAGCCTAGTCTCACATGGGTTGGACCAGATGACGCCTTTTGGCGCCTTTTGGCGTCATCTGGTCCAACCCATGTGAGACTAGGCTCTAAGGAAAGCTGTCTCGGGTGTGGACCAATCAACTTCAAGGACAGTGCACATTATCAGAGTTATGTCTTTTGTTTGTATTATGACTGCAGGTGTTGCGGTCTATACAAACATGACTCCTTGTAAAAAGGTGTCAGTTTTGTTGCCAGATAGAAGGGTAAAAAACCAATTATCATATTTTTACTGGCAAATGAGGTTCCCATAGGTAGGAACTTGGTTGGACAGCGCATTCGTGCGATCCGTGGCACGCGGCGCAAGCTGCGTGGGGCGGCGCGTCACGTGGTGCTGAGCCCGCCCGAAGCGCTCTATGAAATACAAATCGAGGGCGTGGCTATGCACGAAAGACAGACAAATAAACCCTGGTGGGCAGTGTGGAACTGTTGTCCCTACCTGTATAAATGTGTTGCCTCCAAGAGTACATCTGCGACTCAGTTGAACTCACTACGTATGTATGTATGTTGAACAACTTTCGAACTGCACGTAGCCAACCGTGCTAATCGGAGGTGCGGGGTCTGTTTCCCAGTTACGTGCCTACGACTGGCATCTGCAGTTGTAAATTACGCCCACTGAATGGAAATTTACAAAACATTCCAATTCAGGACCCTCCTTTAAGATGAAATACCGAGACCCAGTGACGCTTTCCAGGCCAATTTGCAGAATTATTAACCTGACTCCTGTTATTTCCTCACCCGACTACTGGTGTCCCTTTACTTGTGCGTGACTCAACGAACTGTTTGAGGACATTCAAATAGAAATGATCCGAGTGTTGTATTTCGTACCTTGCGCACCCTTATTGGGTGAGCATTTCATAAAAGTAGCTGCCAATGCTAAAATCATCGCACAGTGAAGGCGCTCACGAAAGCTCGCAATTTCATCGGAGATCGAGACGGGTTTCACCTCCGAGATGTGAGCAAGCTTGTATGTATGTATGCATGCGTGTGCTATGCATAGTGGGGAGCGGTAGTGCAGCCTCAAATGAGTACTATATTTACCGCGATGTGTAAACATCGCCACTCGGGAGACAAAGACGGTCGAGCGTGGTGCTGGCCATCCAGCCCCTCGTGTACCGTGCCGGCCTTCATCGGTGCTCGCTGACAGCACTTGCCCCAACGGTCTGGTCAGCCTTTATGGGGGATCTTTGTGTTTTTCTATGCATTGCACTTCATCGCTATGCTTGTCTATATGTTCTAACCATTGTGTATAGGATCTATGCATCGTGCGTTATGTATAGCACGTATGCTCTGTACGTTATGCGTGTCTGCTCCGTATCATGTGTGCTATATATAGCATGCGTGTTCTAAAATATATTGTATATGTGGGCTATGTTATGTTTGGCCTTTCAGTAGTCTGCCAAACGGCACGTCTCGGGAGTAGTGGCCGTATGCTCTGTATATTGTAAAAATAAGAATAGATTTTACCCTTTCTGGCAATAAAACAGGAGGTGTTAAGATGTTCCAACACCAAATAGATACCTTTTGAAAGGAATCAAGTCTGCATGAACCACACGTACTTGGGACAAAACATGCAAATACACATGCTCCGATTATAATGTATCAGAGGTGGGACAAAGTCATTGTTATGCAAGTCCAAGTCGAGTCGCAAGTCATCAAATTCATGACTCGAGTCTGACTCGAGTCCAAGTCACATGACTCGAGTCCACATCTCATAGGTGGGACAAAGTCATTGTTATGCAAGTCCAAGTCGAGTCGCAAGTCATCAAATTCATGACTCGAGTCTGACTCGAGTCCAAGTCACATGACTCGAGTCCACACCTCTGTAATGTATGCATCGTTCTTGAAACTGATTGACCTACACCATTGCCTTGTCTCACCAGTTTTAGACCAGAGAACGCCAAAGGCGAACAGTACAGTTTTCAGTATTGCATGTTGTACAGATTTTGGCATTGGAGCACAGGTGACTGACACAGATGCTAAATATGGTATTTTATTGTATGGACTATATACGTATTTTAAGTTTGTGTATGCGCTCTATGTATATTGCATCATGTTCCATATATATTACATTTATGTGCTGCATATTTTGTGATTATCTGTTTGCGGGTCCTATATATATGCGTGTGTACGTATGAACTGTATCGTCTCTATGGGGCCCCTTTTTCCGTTATCAAGATGATGATAAACGAATAGGCTCTTTCCAGCAACAATACAGGTGTTAAGATGTATATTGTATGTGTGTACGTTCTGTGTATTGTATTTCCCTCCGGCAACAACAGAGGGCAGAGGAGCGACGCTCGCAACAACGAAGGGGGCGCTGGGCGGTTAAAACGCAGAAATTTGGCATAGTGGGGAGCACAGTTGGTGCATTTGCCAGTCATCTCAGTCAGTCAACCCGTGGCACCTGTAGGGTCTGTTCCATGACCCCCTGCCAGCGGGCTTCGACACATCACGTGCCCTCAAAGTGCACCTAACCTGGCACAAGTGGTGTGGTGACGCCACCACCACTTATCACTGAACGGCAGTTGTATGCGTGTGCTGTGTGTTGAATACACGTTGCAGCACAGTGTGTGTATGTGTGGCAGAATAGAGCGCGGTTAGAGGCGCTGATACGTCCCAATGGTAGTGGTGCTTGCGCCTTTTCTCGTAGATGTTCACAGATTCAATCCGCTAGGCCGCCCTGGTAACTACTGCGTTGTGTCATAGACTAACGTGCGTTCACCATCACCTGGTGGTACACGCCTGCAATCCCGCACTGTGGGAGGCAGCCAGGGTTGGTGGATCACACACAGATTTTCCGAAACTCCCCTTCCCGTGTGCACCGAGTGGGTACCATACTCTGGCTCGCCAGGAGCAAGAAGTACAGTGACTCCTCTACTTACGAACAAGCAAGGATTCAGCTCTGTTCGCAAGTCGATTCGTTAAGTCCAACTTTACTCCTGTCGATTCCAAACATGTTGCATGGCATGTACACGAAACACGGGGAATGGCTTTACAAGTTGTATAATTTCCCGTAGATGCAGATTCCACTGGTTCTTCATGTTCTGCAAATGTAGATGCCACCACTGCCATCTATTGCGCGGCAGTTGAACTTACGACTCTCGGTCTGAACAGGCAACTGGACATACGGACAGGTGTGTTCGTATCTCTGAAAGTTTGTAAGTCGAATGTTTTCAAGTAGAAGGGTCCCTGTAACGGTCTAAATAAGATTAAGTGTTTCCCCTTCACCCGCATGGGTTTTCTCCGGGTGCGTCGGTTTTCTCCCACATGTTAAGCACCCATTCATTGACCGATAACACCTTCACATATAGAGAGGACAGCAGAGCTCGGGCAATCTTTGGTGCTGGCTCACTGCGTGGCTGCTGCTGCCTTCCCGCTCATCTGTGGTTCCTCCCGGCGTCTCCGAGTCGTCCCCTCTCTCTCTGTCTACGAGAGCGACCGCATGCTGTGTATCTGAGCCTATGCAGGGATAAACCTGACGAGTTTCCATATGGGTGATCGCCACAGGGCTGGCCAGGAGCCCTGGTGGGGGCGGCTGAGCTTGGCGAGGTGATGGCGGCACTGAGTGTCAAACCTACCGCATGTGTAGTGGGTAGAAAGGGAGAGCGAGACTTCACTGGAGGAAACACGTATATTATAACAATAATAACCCTTAACACGAAGGGGTAACGGCCCCTTCCACCCGATACTCTAAGAATATAAAACCAGCAAACATAATCACAACATATGCAGCACATGTAATATATATGGAACATGATGTACTATACATAGAGCGCATACACAAACATAAAATACGTATATAGTCCATACAATAAAATACCATATTTAGCATGCGTCAGTCACCTGTGCTCCAATGCCAAAATGTGTACAACATGCAATACAGTATACTGTACTGTTAGCCTTTTGGCGTTCTCTGGTCTAAAACTGGTGAGACAAGGCTATGGCGTAGGTCAATCAGTTTTAAGAACAATGCATACATTATAATCAGAGCATGTGTATTTGCATGTTTTGTCCAGTGGCGGCTCCTGCAAAATCTCTCAGGGGGGGGCAAATGTCTGGATGATTGATAAGGCCCACCCATGCAATGAATAAATTAACAGCTTAAGCATGTAAAGGCAACTTCACTTCTTTAATATTAAGGAAAAATAAAGTGACTCTTACAATACATCTTGTTTGTATATATACTCACTATTAAAACAAACCACTCAAGTTTATTTATTAAAGATTCCACTAGGTGGCGATAAATTATATTGTTGGATGAAACGTGCTTACGTATGATGACGTTAGCACGTATGATGACGTAAGCACGTTAGTGCATGCCCTCCCGGAAGCCATAGAGAATGCATTGCAGCGCCCCCGTTCGAAAAAAAACATCTTTGAATGTAAGTCTATGGGGCCACTCGGGGCGATTCTCAGCCGGAGTGAAATCGCCCAAAAAGAGGCGGTACTCCACAGAACGTGACATGACGCTGATTGGACTATATCCAGAGGCTGACAGTGACGGCTAGCGTGACTCTGTGGTTGAATGACATTGGTGGTGCGTCGCCCAATCGCCCTAATGAAGAAACCGCCCCTGGTTTTGTCCCAAGTACGTATGGTTCATGCAGACTTAATTCCTTTCAAAAGGTATCTATTTGGTGTTGGAACATCTTAACACCTCCTGTTTTAATGCCAGAAAGGGTACAATCTATTCTTATTTTACTGTATACAGAGCATACGGCCACTACTCCCGAGACGTGCTATTTAGCAAACTACTGAAAGGCCAAACATAACATAGCCCACATATACAATATATTTTAGAACACGCATGCTATATATAGCACACACGATACGGAGCAGACACGCATAACGTACAGAGCATACGTGCTATACATAACGCACGATGCATAGATCCTATACACAATGGTTAGAACATATAGACAAGCATAGCGATGAAGTGCAATGCATTGAAAAACACAAAGATCCCCCATAAAGGCTGACCAGACAGTTGGGGCAAGTGCTATCAGCGAGCACCTAAGATGACCGGCATTGCACACGAGGGGGTGGGTGGCCAACACCACGCCCGTCCGCCTTTGTCTCCACAGTGGTGACGTTCAAACACTGTAGCAGGTACTCATTTGAGGCTCCGTCGACCTAGGGGAGGCCCAGTACTGGTTAAAAAAATCGTCAGTGGTGTTGGCCATGAGCGAGAATCGAACTTGGGTCGCCCTGGATCCATAGCGCAGTAGTCTAACACTCGGTGAGACTTCTCTGGGTAAATAAATGGCACAATAACGGCCTCATGCAGAGGGATGTCAGCGAGGCGTTTTATTTATTGTTAAATTCGATGTTAAGATAAGCGAGTGGGCTTGGGCAAGACAGGCTGATAGACAAGGCTAGAGATGGAAGAGCAGATAAGGGACACTCGAGCGGATGTTGACCACAGGAGATGGAGAGATGAAATCAGCTGGCTTGCAGTCGTTCAGATGGATCGTTACATTGCAAGACCTGTGAGAGACGGCGAACGACATGGAGAAGCCATCATCCAGCAGTGGATAGACCATGGTTGCTGATTATGGCGGTTCTGATGAACTTCAAATGATCCATGTATTCCACAGGGATATGCGGGCGATAGTTTTGATCACCTCCCTGGTTGCCTTCACAGCGTTGTACGTGCAAGCATACAATGTGATACGTGAGTATAGAGCACAACACTATGTGAATCTACATACAATAATACCCCAATGTACGTCTCCCCCTTTTTAAAGTCGTTTTGCAAAATTCGTTGTCACTTGATGAACACCACTACCCAAGTAGCGTTGCTTCAACCCCACACTTACGTCGCTGACTGCGCCCTTCCTTTCTCGTAGCCTTCGCCTCTCAGCCTTCGCCTTCACCACCTATTACCTTTGTAAATCGCATTGATTTACGTAGTTTCGGTATTCGTCGTCGCACCTTTCAGGAACGCATCCTATCTCGGCCTCGCTATGCGCTGCGTTGCACCGCTAGTCGAGTAGATAACCTTGCGTTCAATAAACCCTCGGAGCCAGGATGAACGTCCAACTCCAATCGTCATTTATTGATTGTAACAAGGTAAAACTGGTGAGAAAAGACAGATACAGCATCTGTTATAATCCGGAAACACCAACACAATGAACACCACAGCATCAGAACATTGTCTTATATAACAATAGATCCTGGACGGACCAGGCCCCTACATTACCACTGAACAACTAGACAAAAGCACAAGCCGATGCGTTGCATACAGGCACATCGTGTATTCATCTCACTGCACCCCAAAAGTACAGCATTACACATAACACTAAACTGTGGATGAGATACTTCGTCATCTTTACTCTCAGGATCGCAACATAGGCACAAGTCTGACTCGACCTACTAAATCACAAGTAACATCCACAATAAGGAAAGTCGCAGGCTTCGTTACTAACTAGGCCTCGTATTTACTACAACAACTTAACGGCACCATAAAGGCATTTACATCACTATAACGGTCATTCCAACATTACAACAGCATTGCCAATATTATAGGAATATAAACAAACTTACAGATAATGCTTCTTAAGCTCCCACAATGGACAAGTGCGGCTGTGGTCTCACTGAGATGCAATGCGTGCCGCCATCTTGACTTATCTGTGTAATGGCCGACGCCCGCGTGGTACAGTGGAAATCTAAAATCGTCACTTCCTGGTCACGTGACCAAAATTAGCATAAAAAAACAGGAACTTCCTGTGAACGCACGCTCCACATCTGCCGTGAGGCAAGACACATCCCCGATGTAAACCGGGGTAATTGCCGTATCAATGTGACCAAATCCCAAGGCGCAATACAAAATGGTGCATGCTTCGTTTATATTCATAGGCACTGGAAGAGATAATAGACTTGAGCCTGGATTTGAACCCAGACAGGGAATGCATGTCTGCATATAATTCCACTTATTTACCCAGGAGAAGCCTCACTGAGTCTCTTAGATTCTTTCAGTCAGGTAGGACCTGCCAAGTATTCACAGTCTGGGGCAATATTGCTGTGTGTGATCACAATTGAACAATTTTTCTGAGTATTTTTTTCAAACATTGCAAATTTAGGCCATGACGCTGACACAATAGTCTACTCAATGCGAATGACGTCGCGGGATCTTTAACGTCCACTGTGAAGCGTAGTATGTTTCACTTATTGCACACCGCAGTAATAACCAGGTGGGCCTGTTGGACACGAGTGATCCCAATATACAGCACGGAAGGTTGGTGGAGATGAAGTCCAGACCTAAGGGCTGCAGACGAGAGTGAGCGTTCTCCCACCGAGTGAAGGTTGACTGGGAGACTAGGCCAAAACAATCCTTGTTGTGCGATTCACGTAGCACGGAGGTAGTGGCTCTGTATCCGTGGTGCGCGAGTGTGTGATCCAGTGCTTTGGCACGGAGTGAGAGTCCGTGCATTACGGATATGTATGGTGGAACTTGAGAATCCACTGGGTTGCGATAGGTACACGAGATGGCAGTACCGCAAGTGGAATGTGGCACGATCAAAGTGGACCTTCGAGTGTCTCTAATCCCCGGGGGGTGGGGGGGTCTCTACAGGTATTTGTTTCCTTCCACATCATTGAAATATCAGTTCCATCCCTAGTCAGTCCATTGTTTGATGAAGGTCATCCCACGCAGTGCCAGTGTTGTACTTTACCACACTGGCCAGCGTGAGTTTGTTAAGAGATGGGTGATCTTGGGCGAGTTCAGATATAAGTCATTGCTGATATTATCCCTGGCTGAGAATCTAACGAGGATAATTAAAGTCATAGCTGCGCAATAACCATTGGGCTACGGCTTCCACCTGAGCTGGGTGGTGGTGGTGGCGGCAGCTATACCACATGTGGTCTCTCGTCCAGCATTGTATAGGAGGCAGCAATTGGTTGATGGATCGCACAAAGGTTGCAAAACTCCTTTCCCGTGGACGTCGAGCCATACCCTGGCTCGCCAGAAGGCAGTACAGCGAATATGTAGACTCCACAGGTTCTGTCTATATGGGATAGAGTGTTGCCCATTCGCAAACTTGGAGTTGCTCTGATGATCCGGTTTCTTCCCACATGTAAATACTCATTGATTAGCAGATAACCACTTGATGTATAGAACACCGCAGATATCGGGCTATTTTTGGCACCGACTCATTGGGTGACTATCTTCCTACTTGTCTGTAGTTCCTCCTGGCGTCTGAGTCGCCCTCTCACTCTCTGCAAGAGCGATCGAATACTGTACAGCACGTGATAATTAGACCTTATTTTATTGATAAACAAAACACCCCTTAAAATACATTGGCCGCACATCCCGGTGCAGGAAGAGGGCTGAGACTCAAAGAACTTCACTCGCTAACGGTGTCGAACAGAACTCGCTCATGGTGTAAAAAAAAATTCGCTCGCTAATGGTGTCAAATAGATGTGAAGGTAAAGGAGCAGCCCTGCTCATGCCACGGTTGGTGAAATGGCCTCCCCTTAGATGAAGCTCAAGAGAGCCCTTTTCAAATGTTATTTGATCTACTCTTCCACACTGGCCAAACGTCTTGGAGATGGGAACAACTACAATTTACCCAACCACACGCACCATGCTAATGTTACACTAACTGTGGTGAACCTATTGATACTGCTGTGTAGAGAGGGTGCGTAAAGTGAGATTAGAGGTAGGAGAGCACATGTTGGGGGGAGGGGTAAAATGAGAGAGGAGGTAGCAGTATGCGTGGAGGAGAGTAGTGTTAGATGAGAGGTAGGCGTGAGGGCTGGTCCATCCGAGCCCTATAACTCTTCCCTCAAATGAGGGGCCCGTCTGCTCACCAGGCCCATAAGATGAACCACCCCACTCCTGAAAACCCCAAGCCGACTCCTCAAAACCCCAAGCCGACTCCTCACTTAGCAACCACGAAAATTTGATAACGCAACAAAAAACAATGAACCGAAACACGCGACACAAAATATGACAATCAAAAATCAAAGATACTGAACGCTAATATGGTTCACTCCCAGATTCCGATAGTACGACTGTCTTCTCGAAACCACTGATCTTGGTACCTTAAAATGGGTCGCACATCGATCGCCACTGCGAACTCTGCTTGAGCAAAGTGCACAGCGCACTCTCTCCTGCACTGGGTGTGATGTTGAACTTAGACTCATTAAGTTACATTTGGATCTCTGCCTGGGCGAGGCCCCAGTTTCTCTCCAACACAGGTTGTGTCGGACTTGAATCAGCATCGTTGAACTTGGAACTACCAAAAATATAATATATTTGATGGGAACCACCCCTTTACGCTCGATAAAGATCACTGCCAAAAAGAGCGAGAAAAAGAGTGGGAACGGGTTACATGGAGTAGCTAGCCAATCTCCGTAGAGGCCCCCAGGCAGTTATAGGCAAGTGCGAGGCTGATGACGAGGCACAAGGTATCGGTCTACACCGGTCAAAGTCAGCAGGAGCAGCAAACTCAAAAGGTTCACCGACATCTCCAAAGTTGTCAGTTTCTCCAGGCAGCAGGTCTCCTGGATTCTTCTGACAACTTTCCAGGTTGTACTCACACACTAGCTGCCTCCCACAGCACATGTCCTCTCACCTCGTACGATGGCGTCTCCTCTTCTAAGATAGCATTACCTCGTGGTTTCTTTCCAGAATATATATTCTCTTACTGGGGGACTGGAGGCTACGACTTGCTCCTGCTCATTATTTATACATTTGTTTTGCTGTGTCATCTTTTCCAGGTGAAAATGTTGCTCAGTATGGAGTGGCCACGCAGTCGAGCACATACCCTTACCGGTCTGTGAACGCATCCTTGGCCATTGACGGGAACATGTCGTCTTCCATTGGGATTTGCACGAGCACTATCTACGAGGCGCATCCCTGGTGGAGCCTGGATCTCAAAGTTCGGATGCCCGTGTATGCAGTCACGATCACCTTCCGTGACATCTTCCTTTATAAATTAATCAACCGGTGCCAACTGCTCCTTGGGAATTTTAATGACAGCAGTGCGGCCGACAACATTTTGTGAGTGGGCTCGTCGTCGTTGTCATCATCATCGGCGTCATCAGCCATTGTTTATCGACTACTGGATGAACTGTTAAGAGCAGTGGTTACACAATGCACAATAAACCTGTTGACCTAAGTTTAATTATTAGTCAAGGCTAACACTAAGTGGAGAGTAATATCTTAACTGGTGTTGGTCCCTTCATCTCCGTCCCATTACCACCTCGCAATGAGCAGCGTAGTGAAATATGGTCAAACGACCCTCAATGAACACTATATATATTTTTTTTCTATTTCTATTCTACCAGGTAAGGCCCACTGAGCTATTTGGCTTCTGGCTACAAATGATCGCTCAACGAAGTGGCTTATCACGTGCAGAAGTATAGCAGCCAAATACTCTAAACACTTGTTTTCAAATAATGGAGGAAAAACCGGAGAATTGAGAAAGATATATGCACTCACGGGGAGATAGAACTCGCAAACTCCAAATATACAGCCGTCAGGGTCGGGATCAAATCCACGACCTCCTGCATACCAGGCAAGGAAATTTACATCTCGCCACCGTGGCACCCCCTTAGGGAGTGGTGAGACCTCTATCCAGCAAAGGGTTCATAAAAAGGGCTGTACATTCACTTGCTACTGATAAGAACAATGCAATAAATTATACAGAAACTTATTGTCTTTTATTTTATGTTCGTGTGTTTGTAGCTGTCAGACTCTGAGTATTGCCAAGGAGAACACCACGGCTACTTTCAACTGCAGTGGGCAGGCCGCGCGCTTCATACACATAGTGTCCAAGGTGGACAACTTCCTCAACCTGCAGCTTTGCGAGGTCCAGGTGTCAACAATTCCGCTCCAGCCAAACAACGGTAAATATCCATATTCCTCCCACACGGAGACACAGCTAACAGAGAGGTTACCAAGTGAAGAAAGCCCAGACTTCTTGCTCAATTGATAGATTCTCCTCCCACAGTTAATACATTCCCTGGAGTAAAAATCAGCTCGAGAAGATTATTTATAGACGGATCATAGCAAATTTTCATTTAAGTTCCATAAATATTAAACAAGTGGTTATTGTACTAATATGGAAACAAACAAGGAAGTATGTCAAATTTAATTGCAAGTCAAGTTATTATAAAGAATGAGAAGCTTAGCATCAAATCGTGATGTATATGGGAGAGTAACAAGGACATTTGTGAATGCAGAAATTGGTGACGAGCTGAAGCCGAACATGAAACCCCTTTTACTACAGGCAGCTGCTTACATTCGAGCCCAGTGCACCGACCTCTGGGCCACTTCACTGTCGCATTTTATTTTACTTTTCACAGAACTGCCTTATAGTTTCTTTACACAATTTACTGACCTGTCTGATTTAATTATACAGTAGAGTCTCGAGTATCCGCATGCGGTTTATACGATTTTAAAAATAACCGCGCACCTAAGATTTTGAAATACATTAACTCCTGGATTTTCCCTTAAGCTCTAAATTAATTATCGAAAAACAGTTATACATTGTTATTCTTGGAAATGTATATTACAAGTCACGTGCTTAAACGGGACAAATATGTGGTCCGGTTAGTCCAAACCACGTGATCGCCTCTACAGTACAGTAGTTGCATATTTTACAACAGTGGGTGGAGTTTGATTGGTTTTGCCACTGCTTTTCACTTAATGGACGGAATTTTCTGCAGGAAGGTGTTATCACGAAGCACGCACATCGATCGGCTGGTCCGTCATCAGTATTCGTTCTAGTAACAATCGAAATCGTCAGCTTCTTCCTATTATTTAAACCTATATTAGTGGCTTTTGTATAGATATTCGCGTAAAATTTTTATTTTTTGATTATCCGCGATGTTGAATTAACCATAGCTGTCCTCACCATCATTAGCGTGGATCATTTTGAGTCTACTGTATTTGTTGCGCTCACGAGCGATGTGCCAATGTCGACATCTGTTAGCCACGAGAGTTTCAAGAGAATAGTTTGTGTAGTGTTCCTGTTCCTCATCTGTTTATGAGCGCATATCACAGTGGGGTTTACGATACATGCCCATCGTTTGGATTGCACGGCCACAATCGTCCTACGTCACTTGTCTTTAATTTTGTTTTATGAAGGAGATGCAGGCTGTTGATTGTTCCCTCCGCCTCTGACAGGTGGGGGGGGGGTAATGCCAGGAGGTGTGTGATGTTGGGGCTTCGAATAAAGGCATTCATTCTGGACGACCACAGTCCATTGTAATTTTTATGGCTAGATGAATCCCCCCTCCGCTCCTCTGGTCTTGGCACCTGATTGGCTCAAGTGATGACAACAAATGTCCCCCTCTATTTAAGACCGAAACATTAGGAGGATTTCTCCCCAATTCTGTCTGTCGCCAGATGAGGCTGTTGTAATTGCCGGCGAAACGTCACGGTACTCGAATTGTGAATGCTGTTGGTTTGCTCTCCAACACACAAGCGGTGTGCTGAACTAATAACTAATTGATACTTTTATTTACATGAAAAACCTTACTAATTGACTGTATGTCGGGGGGTGCCGTATTTAACTAAACATATATTTACGCGATCTAACCCAAATAAGCCTCCATCATGGTTGCTTCACTCTGCTCGCACAGCAGCAACACTCATCATCAGCCCTCCCCTCTACACATACACACAGACCCCGTAATCTATGGAAGCGCACAGCAGTCGAGCAACGCCAACACCCGTTCGGTGGCCTCGCTGGTCCTCGACTCATCGCACAACGTCAACTTCTGCCTGGGGTCGTGCAGCCAGACGGCCAAGGAGTGGGAGCCCTGGCTGCGGCTGCAACTCGACCGCTCGTACATAGTCTCGAGCGTGGGCATCGTCAACCGCAATGACACTCAGGGGCTCCGCCTCTTCGGAGCCGAGATCCGTGTGGGCAACTCGGAGGCCAACGGGGGCAAGGGAAACGCACTGTGAGTTTTGGATGTGGCCCAAGGGGGACTCTTGGCGCACGCGTGTGACTTGCCCTCTTTTAACTTTTTTTAATGTATTTTTACCGAGGCAATGTGCGGGCCCCAATTAGTCGCGTTGTGACGCGCGTACACGCCGTCAAAATAAGCGCAAACAGGTTATGAAAAGCAGGTGTAATGGGATCGCTAAACCAAACTATATACAGTGAGGGAAAAAAGTATTTGATCCCCTGCTGGTTTTGTACGTTTGCCCATTGACAAATAAATGATCAGTCTATAATTTTAATGGTAGGTTTATTTGAACAGTGAGAGACAGACTAACAACAACAAAATCCAGAAAAACGCATGTCAAAAATGTTATAAATTGATTTGCATTTTATTGAGGGAAATAAGTATTTGACTCCTCTGCAAAACATGACTTAGTAATTTGTGGCAAAACCCTTGTTGGCAATCACAGAGGTCAGACGTTTTTTGTAGTTGGCCACCAGGTTTGCACACATCTCAGGAGGGATTTTGTCCCACTCCTCTTTGCAGCTCTTCTCCAAGTCATTAAGGTTTCGAGGCTGACGTTTGGCAACCCGAACCTTCAGCTCCCTCCACAGATTTTCTATGGGATTAAGGTCTGGAGACTGGCTAGACCACTCCAGGACCTTAATGTGCTTCTTCTTGAGCCACTCCTTTGTTGCCTTGGCCGTGTGTTTTGGGTCATTGTCATGCTGGAATACCCATCCACGACCCATTTTCAATGCCCTGGCTGAGGGAAGGAGGTTCTCACCCAAGATTTGACGGTACATGGCCCCATCCATCGTCCCTTTGATGCGGTGAAGTTGTCCTGTCCCCTTGGCAGAAAAACACCCCCAAAGCATAATGTTTCCACCTCCATGTTTGACGGTGGGGATGGTGTTCTTGGGGTCATAGGCATCATTCCTCCTCCAAACACGGCGAGTTGAGTTGATGCCAAGGAGCTCCATTTTGGTCTCATCTGACCACAACACTTTCACTCAGTTGTCCTCTGAATCATTCAGATGTTCATTGGCAAACTCCAGACGGGCATGTATATGTGCTTTCTTGAGTAGGGGGACCTTGCGGGCGCTGCAGGATTTCAGTCCTTCACGGCGTAGTGTGTTACCAACTGTTTTCTTGGTGACTATGGTCCCAGCTGCCTTGAGATCATTGACAAGATCCTCCCGTGTAGTTCTGGGCTGATTCCTCAACGTTCTCATGATCATTGCAACTCCACGAGGTGAGATCTTGCATGGAGCCCCAGGCCGAGGGAGATTGACAGTTCTTTTTTGTTTCTTCCTTTTGCGAATAATCGCACTAACTGTTGTCACCTTCTCACCAAGCTGCTTGGGGCGATGGTCTTGTAGCCCATTCCTGCTTTGTGTAGGTCTACAATCTTGTCCCTGACATCCTTGGGGAGCTCTTTGGTCTTGGCCATGGTGGAGAGTTTGGAATCTGATTGATCGATTGCTTCTGTGAACATGTATCTTTTATACAGGTGTAGTGGTGATACGCGCTGGGGTAGGGATCGTGTGCCAGCGCGTGGGGATTGGCTGTGTGCGTTGGTGACGCGCGCTGACGGTGGAGGATCAGGGGTCAGCGCGGGGTCATGGGTTGTGCGGTGGTGTTTGGCTGTGTGCCGGTGACGCGCGTGAGAGGGAGTGATCGTGTGGCAGCGCGGCGTGATTGGTTGTGTAGTAATAACACGCGCTGGGGAAAACGGATCGTAGGAACAGCGCGGCGTGATTGGTCAACTAAGGAGCGATGCTCACGTCGAGGTCCACATACACTCCGTCTCCCGTGAGCGGGGACTATATAAGGGGATGCGCACAGGCGCACGGGGAGAAGAGTACCAGCGAAGACGGAAGACGGAGGAAGAGGCGGAACCCTGGGACCCGGAGCTGAACGGCCATGAGGAGAGGGCCGGCTCGCAGGACTCGGAGGTTGTGGCCCACGCCCAAGCCGGGGTGGGCCTGTAGGCTTCACGGACGTTACGGAGTCAAGTGCAGTGTGTGTAGCCGGAGGAATAGAAGCTACACGAGTCAAGTGCAGTGTGTGTAGCCGGAGGAATAGAAGCTACACGAGTCAAGTGCAGTGTGTGTAGCCGGAGGAATAGAAGCTACACGAGTCAAGGGAAGTGTGTGTAGCCGGAGGAATAGAAGCTACACGAGTCAAGTGGAGTGTGTGTAGCCGGAGGAATAGGTGCTACACGAGTCAAGTGAAGTGTGTGTAGTCTGAGGAATAGAGACCACTCGTTGTATAGTGACAAGTAAAGATTTAATAAAAAGTGTGTTACCTGTCAAGGAGTTTCCTGCCGTCATTCAATACTTCAACTGGCGTCAGAAGTGAAACAGTCTTCCAAGCATGGATACAAGGAAGACCTGTCGGACTCACGAGGTTGACCGCGAGGATAACCTTGACGACTCGGGCCAGCTGGCATCGGGGGGTGAGGAAGAAGAAATGCCGACGCCGCAGGATCCGCCGAGGGCGCCGGACGAGCGATTGGGGACCGAAGCCGTGCTCCGCGAGGTGCACTCCCGTCTGGCGGAGCTGCTGCTCGCCGCCGCGTCCATCCTGGCGGAGATCAGCACGTCGGGAGGAGCGGGGACGTCGGCGGACTTTCAACAGGGCCGCCCTGGGGATTCCCGCCAAAATGACTGGGGGATTCCCGCCCTTTCTACTGCGCGGCCATCTTTTGGCGGGAACGGTGAGCACCACGTAGCGGCGGTCCTCCAAGCGCGCCCGCTTACGTCATCCACGCGCGCTGCGGACCGCCATCAGACACCCGCCATTGGGGCCGCCATCTCGCACACCGACGGGGCGGCGGAGAGGAACCACGAGGCAGAGGACGCCTTCATCTTTCAACAGCGCCTTCCAACATTGTCAGCCTTCAAGGCGGATGGCGGGGACTGGGCCCAATTCCAGCGCAGATTTCTGGCGCATCAGGAGATGTCCGCCTGGTCCGACGCTACGGCGCTGCGGGCACTGCCTGCCATGTTGGACGACAACGCGCTCGCGGCCTTCACGTCAGCACGGAGGTCGGACCGCTCCACGCTTAAGGCCGCGTTGGGTCTCATGGCCAAGGTCTACGGACCTCCCTCGGCGTGTCGCCATCATTTCTACGCAAGGCGGAAGGCGGACACGGAGACCGTGCTCGCCTACCGAACGGCCTTGCTGGCTCTCGCCGACGCCGCGTTCCCTCGTATGGACGAGGAGGGCCAGGACGCGATGGTCTTGGAGCAACTGCTCAAGTTGGCGCAGGACCTGGGGGTCCCCATCAACACGGCCGACGAGATCAATATTTCTTCCTTGCGGGTCGCAACAAGTATACAGGCGCACGAGGTCCTTCGACGTAAACAGGGGGTCGTCTGCAACGCTGCCGTGGCCTCAGCTCCGGGCCCGGTGGTCACCGAACCCCAGGTTGTCAGCCCACGAGAGGAGGCGTTCACCACGGGACGACCGGGGGACTGGAGGTCGGGGGGTCGGTCGCCTCTGCGATCGGCCCGCAAACTGGAGCAACCGAGATCTCCGACGACCCTCATCACGTGTTACAACTGCGGCCTCCGGGGCCACGTGGCGTCCGGTTGCCGCGCTCCACGTCAGCGCGCCATGGGACCTCGGCTGGACGACGACCAAGGCCCCAAGTCATCCCTACTAACCCCGGCAAGTCGCGGCGCTTCACATGCTTGGCCTGCATGCACGACACATATGGGCCGTCGCGTTGCGGCGGAGGAGAGCCGGTTAGGGATCGGGGATTCGGTTTGGCGAGGGGGGTTCGTGCGGGACCGAGGTGACATTAAATGGTCGGAGTTGGGGCACAGGATAGTGGCTGCGTCGGCGGGATCATCTGTCGTTACGGGATTCATTGATGGGGTCGAGGTCAGGGTGTTAGTGGACACGGGGGCGTCGGCGACTATTATATCGGACCTCATTTACAACATTCTCCCCGTCCAATGTCGACCGCTGCTCCCAGTGGACGTGCCATTTTACGCCGCTAATGGTGGATCGTTGGGCATTATCGGTCAGATTAGGGCGTCCATTTGCATTGGCGGTTCCTTGTCTATTGGGCACTGATTTTTTGGCTAAAATGCCCGTTAAAATTCTCATCGATCAGCGTTGCATTGAACTACCATCGGGTCGCCGTATTTCATTTTTGACGAACCCTACTGAAATTCGGACGGCGTGCGCTACGATACAAGCGTTAGCGACACAGACCGTGCACGTGCCCCCGGGTTCACAGATGTTAATTCCCCTCCGGTTGCGGAAACCGTGGGTGGGGGAGACCTCGCAACAAGGCATGCTGTTGGGTCCTTCAAATAGGGCTGTCGGGGGTCTCGATTTGTCGGTGGCTCACACTTTGGTTCGGGCTGACAAGGACCCGTTTGTGATGGTTTTAAACGCTGGGTCGCGGCCGGCCGTTATTCAGCAGGGCACCGTGCTAGCTCACGCGGCACGGATCCCTGCGGAAGAGCGGCTGGTTGCGCAGGTTGATCCGAGCCCCACGGGGAACATTACAGCGAGGGAGGACCTTGCATGGGTCGATTCGCTGTGCGTGGACTCAAACGATTTGTCAACGGTACAGTTGGGTGCGTTGCGGGCGTTGCTGATAGAGTTTTCTGATGTGTTTAGTAAGCATAAGTATGACATTGGGTGCACGAACCTGTTACGCCACCATATTGAAACGGGCGATGCGGCACCGGTCAGGCAAAATCCCTTCCGACTGAGTCCAACTGAGAAGGAACACGTTCAGTCGGCCGTCAACGATATGCTTGAAGCCGACATTATTTCGCCTTCTTCCAGTCCTTGGGGAGCACCTATTGTGCTGGTTAAAAAGCAGGACGGGTCCTTGCGATTTTGCGTAGATTTCCGTCGCCTGAATAAAATCTCTGTGGCTGACGCGTATCCGCTCCCCAGAATGGACGAGTCCCTCGATGCATTGTCCGGTGCGCGATATTTTTCGACTCTTGATTTATTGTCGGGATTCTGGCAGTTGCCACTCGACGATGAGTCTAAACCTAAGACAGCGTTTCAGACTCCAGGGGGCCTGTTCCAGTTTAACCGGTTACCCATGGGACTTCATTCCGCTCCCGCGACGTTTCAGCGCCTTATGGAGTTGGTTTTGTCGGGCTTGCAATGGGACACATGCTTGATTTACCTTGACGATGTCATTGTTTTCAATAAGACGTTTGAGGAACACCTCCAGCGATTGAGAGGGGTGTTCTTGAGAATGCGATCGGCTAATTTAAAGTTTAAACCGGCCAAATGCCACCTTCTTCGTAAGTCCGTTAGATACTTGGGCCACATTGTCGACTCTTCGGGGATCTCTATCGATCCCGCGAAGACGGACTGTCAGTTCATGGCCAACGCCCACGTCAGTTTCTGACGTGCGCAGTTTCATCGGGTTTGCTTCTTATTACCGCCGATTCGTTGAGCATTTCGCCACCATTGCAAAGCCCTTGCACGCTCTAACGGCAAAAGGAATCAAGTTCCGATGGGGACCGGAGGAGGAGGCTGCGTTCTGCTCCCTTCGGGACGCCTTGGTGGGTGCCCCACCCTTGCGTTATCCTGACTTTGCGAGTCCCTTCTTGCTAGACAGGGATGCTAGCAACACGGGCATTGGGGGGGTGCTATCGCAAGTCGTTGGAGGCGTCGAAAGGGTGGTCGCCTATGGGAGCAGGGTATTGTCACCGGCGGAGCAGCGCTACTGCGTCACCCGTCGCGAGCTGCTTGCTATTGTTTTTTTTGTACAACAGTTTAGACCGTATCTATATGGCCGTCACTTTACGGTCCGGACGGACCACGCGGCGCTTCAGTATTCATTGAGGGTCGCCCAACCCTCGGGCCAATTGTCAAGGTGGTTGGAAGTCCTCCAGGACTATCAGTTCACGACTACATACCGTAAGGGGTTGCGCCACACAAACGCCGATGCCCTGTCGCGATTGTCGCCTTGTCACAAATGTGCGTGCTTATCGGGATCGGCGCGCTGTAAACCAACAGTTGGGGAAGGTATGGGGGCGTTGGCTGCGACCGCGGGTGCACCAATCAGGGATGTTCCCGCTACCCCTGAGGGTGAGGACTCGCTACTCTCACTGTCGCTGATTGAGTGGGGCCGTCTCCAAATGGAAGATAGCTCCCTGCTAGCATTGCGCCGCAGGGTGGGAGGTCCCGAGGAGAGCCGGGAGCGAACTGGCTCCTGGGTACTTAAGCAAGGCCTATTAATGAGGTGGGATAGTTTGTCTCGGCGGCACGCACTTGTGGTGCCTTCCGCTGTGAGGGGGAAGGTTGTCCTGGCCGCACATGAACGCCTCTTGCATTTGGGAGTAAACAAAACGCTTGCTCTGCTTCAGCGTGACTATTATTGGCCGGGGATGGGGAGTGACGTGGTAAATATTCTAAAGGGGTGTGTTGATTGCGCCAGACGGAAACCACCGCCCGTGGCATCTAATCCACCACTGCAATCTATTCAGGTCTCGCGCACTAACGAACTCGTTGCGCTCGATATTTTGGGGCCTTTTCCAATCACGCCTAGGGGAAATAGGTACCTGTTGGTGGGTGTCGAATATTTTACCCGGTGGCCTATGGCGTGGCCACTTGCCAACCAGTCGGCGGCGGCTGTGACGGACGCCTTTGTCCAGGGCTACGTCCTGGACAAGGGGGCTCCCGAACGCTTGCTGACCGACCAAGGGAAAATTTTTTCAAGTAAATTGCTGCAAGAGGTGTGCGACCTATTGGGTACTAAGAAGGTGCGTACCTCCCCGTACCACCCATAGACGGATGGGATGGTGGAGAGACTCCACAGGACTTTGACTTCTATGCTGTGCCAGCAGGTGTGTGAGGCACATGTTGATTGGGACCTGCAGGTCCCGGGGGTCCTCGCCGCGTATAGAATGGCCCCCCATTCAGCAACGGGATTTTCCCCATTCTATCTGATGTACGGTCGGGAAGCCGACCCGCCCATGGAAACGCAGCTGGGCCTGCCCGCACCACGAACAAACTCGAAATTGGCTGAACATATTAAATTTAATATCCATAAGCTGACAGAGGCAAGGGAGGCCGCACGGCTTAATTCGCGGGCTCGCCAAATTGCAAACGAGCGGTTGCATGCACGGAAGGTGTCCGTGCACGACTGGAAACCTGGTGATAGGGCCTGGCTGCATTGCCCTCAGGCACCTTTGGCTACGTCGCCTAAATTGTTGAAGCCATGGCGGGGACCCGTGGAGGTCGTGCGGGTTGCACGTCCCCAGTGCGTTCAGATAAAATGGGGAAAGCGTCGTTGGTACGTCCACCCCTCCCGACTGAAACCGTTCTCGCCTCCATATGGCCTCCCTTTGTGTTGTGAGGGCTGAGCATGTGACGTGACCGACGACCCAAGGGGGGAAATGTCTCTGCCTGATCCTCACATGTCTCCGCCTGATCCGCTCCCAGGTGTCTCGGAACTGACAGCTGCCGACCACCGGCGGCCGGATCTTCACGGCGCGACCGGTCCTTCCAGGCCCGATCCGCGCCGTCCAGAGCGGCCGGAGCCACCGGACGGTCGTCAGCGTCCCGTTCCATACGACGGACCGGCCAGGCGGACTCGTGCTAGGTCACGCTACTTGTTATGATCTACCGATTGAGGAGAAGAGGCGGCCGGAGCGCCTCGTCACTGCATGTGGTCGCAGAGACACTGGACGCGTTCATTTTCTGGAATTCGCTTTTATTGTGTTGTTCGTCGGGCTGTACATAGCTTCTTATCTAGTTGTTGTTGTTGTTGACTTTTATTGCGTTGGTTGTCGATTTGTACATAAGTTGTTGTTGTTGTTGAGTTGTTGTTGTTGTGTTACGGGGCACACTGGGGGGTGGGGTTTTCTTGTGCTGACGTTGTGGTGTGTTGTTGTTTAGCAGCCGGGCCGGCTGCGAGCTATGTGGGAGGGGGTGATGTAGTGGTGATACGCGCTGGGGTAGGGATCGTGTGCCAGCGCGTGGGGATTGGCTGTGTGCGTTGGTGACGCGCGCTGACGGTGGGGGATCAGGGGTCAGCGCGGGGTCATGGGTTGTGCGGTGGTGATTGGCTGTGTGCCGGTGACGCGCGTGAGAGGGAGTGATCGTGTGGCAGCGCGTCGTGATTGGTTGTGTAGTAATAACACGCGCTGGGGAAAACGGATCGTAGGAACAGCGCGGCGTGATTGGTCAACTAAGGAGCGATGCTCACGTCGAGGTCCGCATACACTCCGTCTCCCGTGAGCGGGGACTATATAAGGGGATGCACACAGGCGCACGGGGAGAAGAGTACCAGCGAAGACGGAAGACGGAGGAAGATGCGGAACCCTGGGACCCGGAGCTGAACGGCCGTGAGAGGGCCGACTCGCAGGACTCGGAGGTTGTGGCCCACGCCCAAGCCGGGGTGGGCCTGTAGGCTTCACGGACGTTACGGAGTCAAGTGCAGTGTGTGTAGCCGGAGGAATAGAAGCTACACGAGTCAAGTGCAGTGTGTGTAGCCGGAGGAATAGAAGCTACACGAGTCAAGTGCAGTGTGCGTAGCCGGAGAAATAGAAGCTACACGAGTCAAGGGAAGTGTGTGTAGCCGGAGGAATAGAAGCTACACGAGTCAAGTGCAGTGTGTGTAGCCGGAGGAATAGGTGCTACACGAGTCAAAGGAAGTGTGTGTAGTCTGAGGAATAGAGACCACTCGTTGTATAGTGACAAGTAAAGATTTAATAAAAAGTGTGGTACCCGTCAAGGAGTTTCCTGCCGTCATTCAATACATCACAGGTAACAAGCTGAGATTAGGAGCACTCCCTTTAAGAGTGTGCTCCTAATCTCAGCTCGTTACCTGTATAAAAGACAACTGGGAGCCAGACATCTTTTAGATTGAGAGGGGGTCAAATACTTATTTCCCTCATTAAAATGCAAATCAATTTATAACATTTTTGACATGCGTTTTTCTGGATTTCTTTGGTGTTATTCTGTCTCTCACTGTTCAAATAAACCTACCATTAAAATTATAGACTGATCATTTCTTTGTCAGTGGGCAAACGTACCCAATCAGCAGGGGATCAAATACGTTTTTCCCTCACTGTAAGGGGTCCCCACCGAAGGGGGAAATTGTTACTGTTTTTGTTAAGGGGGAAGGGATTACAAGGGGATTAAGAGGGATATGACCAAAACACACCTGACAAAGAAAAAAACATAAAAGCGAGCATTTTTTTTCTCTTCACCCCTCCGAATCCGGCTCCCGTATAATTGAAGTGGTTATTCCTGTCACGTTGCCTATCCACGAAGGGCTGACGGTTGGGGAGTATTGCGTCGAGCTGGTGTTGGACCACTCAGAGACCTGGCTGTTAGGGATGTCAGCTTTTATTTTTACACGAGCCGACATCAACCACCCTAAGCAGATGAATTATAGCCTGGTAGCAGGCTACAATAAAAAACATCAAACCAATAAGAATAAGCAGAAAACCACCACACACATCCAGTCACACCTAGTGTTCCTAACGCCTTCCCGAGACTCACACAGAAGCTTCGGGGAGGGGGGCGGTCATACACCTCTTCTCTCCCACACGCAACTCTGCTTCACAGAGTACCCCGTGTTCCTCCTCAGGGGTTTCCACCCCTCGCCTGCCAACCCCTCTTAGAGGGCATCTCTGGCCTCGAGCTTATCCCCTCTTCGAGCAGTGGGAGATGTCCACAGCCAGCCAAGCAGCCACCCAGGTAACTAGATGGCAACATTCTCCACGCTTGGCCAATGCCAGGCTGCAGCCAACTTAATTCCCTGCTCCTGCCGCTCCTGTCATGCCCTTGCTCCGTCCCCGAAGTCCCACCCACCCTTGTTCAATCCCCAGGTCGGCCGCTGGAAACAGATAACAATAATAATAATGTAACCGAACGTTTCCCTATAAAATATATATTCCGTGGAGTGGTAGACAGCCCTCAACTGCTACTTACAGTGAAAATACCCTGGTCCTCATTCGCGTCGCTGCTTGAATGTGGGAGATCACCCAGCCACTACTGGGCGGGTGGTGGTGGTGATGGTGAAATGCTGCCTTCACCACCACTGCTACTGTTTTTGCGTTGAGCTCCCCCTGCCGATTCGGGTGCGCCTTTTATAGTGCTGCTCAGCCCCTTGTTTGGCCCCTGGGCCAATCACGTGAGAGGTCCGACTATAAATGGTCTGAGATTCCCTCCCCCTGGTTGGCGTGTTCCACTCAAAACCTGTCCCCACGCTGGTCTGACCACGCTGTGGTGACTCCTGGCTCCACACAAAGGACCGCGCCCAAAAACACGAGCTTCTCTCTCCAACTTAATGGATTTACCTCACGCACTACGCCACAATACCCCTTACCCTGTCTGACCCACCCACTGTTACACACTTGTCGAGGCGTCCACACTCGACCAGAGTCTGTGCTGTTCATAGGAAGCAGTGGTCTCCCATTTGTTGCCCGTTTTTTTTTACCATGACTACGTATTTATCTTATTATTCAAGACCCCATGAACACAACGCAATCATCTGATAGGGAAACACAGGTTATAATCGCACAACAGGGCACCCACTACAAACGCTTGGGATCACTCTCCTACCACCCTAGGGAAAACGATTGGGAACATAATATTTTCAGGGGAGGGAGAGAAAGGAGAAGGGGACGGGGGAGAGGTAGCCAAATTAAACCAAAACTAAAATAACATAAACGCGATTCCCGAGTTTATCAATCTTGTTTTCCCCTAGGACCGTTTCATGGTTTTATAATTTTACCCTAACTGTCTGCTTCTGCCCTTCACTCATGAGCTTAGAGGCCGACCGAAATTCGGTTTCGGTTTCAGCGCCGAAAGTTGGCAAATGGCCACTTTCGACATACTTTCAGTTTCGGCCGACAGTCAATATTTTACTTTCGGTTTACTTTCGGTTTTGGCCGAAAGTATTTTTTTTACTTTCGGTCTGGTTTCGGTTTCAGCCGAAATTGATATTGACTTCGGGTCGTCAACTGAAGATCTAATTTTAGAATGTAAAGCTAGTGCTAAGTCTATCAGCTGGTCAGTTCGCGCTAGGCAATCCTATGCGATAGGCTGCATACCAGAGGTGTGGACTCGAGTCATGTGACTTGGACTCGAGTCAGACTCGAGTCATGAATTTGATGACTTGCGACTCGACTTGGACTTGCATAACAATGACTTTGTCCCACCTATGAGATGTGGACTCGAGTCATGTGACTTGGACTCGAGTCAGACTCGAGTCATGAATTTGATGACTTGCGACTCGACTTGGACTTGCATAACAATGACTTTGTTCCACCTCTGCTGCATACACACACAAACGTCAGCAGCAGCAGCTTGCGAGCGAGGTTACAGCCGCGACCATGGTCTGGGGCCGTCAATAAATGACGTGACGCACCTGGGGGGTGGGGGGCAGCGACTGTGTAGCGATTCGTGCGCTGCTCTACGAACCCGGCGGCCCGAGTTCGATTCCCGCTCACGGCCGGTGACGATTATTTGAACCGGTCCTGGGCCTCCCCTAGGTCGACTCAGCCTCAAACGAGTAAGTGGTGTGGTGTGTCAACATCTCCACTGGGGAGACAAAGGTGTGGCCGTGGTGAATCCAAGTCCCGGGCGAAGCCGGGTAGTAAAGATAATATTTCATAAATCTTGTGTTCGGTAACTTCGGTTATATACCTTTTTGCTTCGGTCTTGGTCGAAAGTGTAGTTAAACTTTCGGTTTCGGCTGAAAGTAAATTTTTTACTTTCGGTCTGGTTTCGGTTTCGGCCGAAACCAGAAATTCAATTTCGGTCGGCCTCTACTTGAGCTGTATGTCGTCTCTCCTCTCTCCATTTCTCTTTCCCCCATACCGGCTGCGGCAATCACTTGTATCCAGGTTCTGTTTTTTGTTGTTGTTTACACTGTTGTAAATACGATTAGATGTTAATATTAATGGAGAGGACGTGGTGGGTGGAGCTGGTAGGTGGGTTGGTGGGTGGGGTTCTCTGTGGGATGGGAGCTCAAGTCGGTCGAGAGGTCAAAAGGGGCTGGGCGGGGGTGGAGATGGGAGTACGTGAGAGCATACAGATCCGTTGTATCGCTTTCCCTGTGTCTAACAGTCCTTCCTGTCCCGCGCCCATCTGCTGCATCGTTACAATTCTCCTAGGTGCGCTGAAGACATATTTGTGCCTCTGGGGAGATTACGCGACTATCCGTGCCCCTTCCTAAAGGGCCGCTTCGTCACCATCATCATCCCAGGCAGAGTCGACTCGTTGAGCCTCTGTGAAGTGAAAGTCAAGCTCAACACCGATGGCATCAATTTCGACATCCTCTACTGAGACACCATCGCCACACTCAACTAAAATAACATTACAACAACCATCAACGCCACCAAACCCTCTACAGAAAGAAGAATGCCATGACCAAAAGCATTTATTCTAAAACAACAACGCCAACAGAACCACAACTACCACAACAGCTTCTACTTAGAAAACACCAGCACCCACTACTGAGATTATGACGCAACCACCACAACCAACATCTGAGACATCTAAATCTTAGACACTCCACAGCACTAAAGTGAATTGCACCAAGGAGAAAGAGAACTTAAGTGGTTTTCACTCATTTTCTATTAATGCCGCAGACTACTGGAATTCCATCACTTCAAAAATATCCGCGGTTTACTCTTATATCTAAATTACGTTTATAATGTCAAACTGTCGATTCTTTATGACATATATCCATGTCTGTATACATATTAGTACAATAGTGAACGGATATATCCGTTCCATGTTCTGTAACTTAACTCGAGCAGTGGATTGGCGGAACGCTTATCTCAATTGGTATAATTTGCATAAGTACCAGTACAAAACATTTGGTAAATTGATATCTGAAGGATGGCCTCCTCACACCGTGTGTACGAAGGGGATGTTCTGACCATACTTTACCACGTTGATTAGTATGGATTGATGATGATGGGAAGCATAGTATAGCACAATTCATAATAAAGGTTTTTGGGTTAAATCACGTAAACATATATATTGTGTCGTGAACCCACCACCACTCGACGTAAAATTCTTTAGGGTTGTCACGGGAAAAAAACGTGCTAATTATATCATTACTTCAGCGCATCGGAGGGATGGGAAATAAGTCCACAACATTTACACTATCCAAGGTCAACCCATTTCGGTTTCTGAAGGCTGACTGGGTCGGCGCATTCTAGGTAGTACGGCAAGACATGTTTCAAAGTTGTTCACTTTTGGCAGAAAGCGTGGATGTTAATTGAGAAGGGTTTAAAAATGAGCTTATTCCACACAGTTCAGTGAAACAACTCGTGAGAGTAATGCTTGCCGGTTAAAGTTACGAATGCCGTCAGTTTGCCGTGCAATTTGTGGTCCTAAGGATTTACATTGACAGGGAGCTTACTTAAATTATAAAGCGCCTTAATATCACATCTCATATCAATCCCGCTGCAGTGTTCTTTAATTTTTATGTAAAGGACCCCGTTATTGACAGCTGTAGATGTGCGGCACAATGCGACCCAGAACCAGCCGCTATGTGGGCATAGGTATTTCAGTAGGAGCGCGAGGTATTATTTGGCATTCTAATTATCACTTTTGCCTTTTTACAAAATATCTTTAAATCTATATCACCTTTTGGAAAAATATCAAAAATAACTGCCCAACCCGAGTTATACGTGTTCTGATTCTTGCGTTGTCTTTGTACTGTTCACCTTTTGGCGTTCTCTGGTTTAACACTGGTGTAGAAACAATGCCATAAAGACAATGCATTCATTATCATCAGCGCATGTTTGTTTGCATGCTTTGCCACAATCACGTGTGGTTAATGCAAACGTGATGCCTTGCAAATTCTATCTATTTGGTGTTTGAACATCTTCACTCCTCCTGTTTTATTGCCAGTAAGGGTAACACATAATCCGAAGTTTAAATCATCAAACTTGGAAAAGACGAATGACAATATTTCATACAGGTCACACTCAAGAGCCTATGTAGGGAAATACATTGTGAGCAATGACAATATACTCGTTCCGTGTGCCTTCAAAATACCGACCTAATTCCGGGGTGAAGCTCCCCGGTATAACCGGTTTATCACGAAAACCCTGTTATGTCCACGATTACCCCATTTAGGCAATTTACATCTTGTAGTGCGATTCGTGTGATAAAAACATATATATAAAGTGAAATAAAAGTAAAAAAAAACACTGATGAAACCATGGCAATTCACAAGTCCATTCTGGAATGCACGACTCAACGCCTGTGAAGTTGGGTAAGTGCGCATACAATCCTGGAAAGTGCCGTGTTAACTGAAAAGGCGTTAAGCGAAAATAAATCCACACAAATAATACGATAAGCTTTGTAGAGATACAATGTACTACTCTGCAAACCACACAGTAAGATGGCGGGACAAATAACCACCGCATTACTATATCATTCCATCTACGATATCACTGTTCCGTTCAGTAACGCAGCTCAAGAAAATAGTTTGCCGTTGACCGCTCAAAAATTGCATATAAATTGTCCGCATTCTGCGTTATAACGGCGCGCATTCCGCGTCATCACGGTGCTTCATTATGCATGATTAAATTATTAAATTAGTAATGAAGTCACACTTGCATTGTTTCCATCAGAAACGAGCGTGCCGCCAATAGATGCATAATTCGTTTATTTTGGGGGAGATTATTGTGTAGATATGATATGAAATTTTGAAAACAATTATTCTCAAATCATCTTGTGTATGCTTTTTACGTTTGCCAAAATTTGCTTGCTTTTCAATATTTCGGTTTGTTGATCAATCTGAATAAATTGGCATATTTGCCCATGTGACAACTTGAATTGCGGATGGTGGAGGGTTATGATGAAACAAAACTACGTTATCCCTACCCGAGTATCTAATCTAAAATAAATTTAATTTGAATAATAATATTAATCATGAAAGCCTACGAATATAATTATACAGCCAACAGACTGCTGTGTTCTTGGCAATGGAAATTTAAGAAAATCCCAAAAGAAATGTCAACCTAAAAGCTACAAAATAGTATCCTCAAATTCTAACGCACTAAATGACTTTGATTCCTTGCCAGCAGATATAAATAGATTATGAAAAAGGCAAAGGTGCAGCCCTCATCAATGTTTAGCGAAAAACCGAGAGAAACGAGGGCAATGCGCTCACGCGAAGTCTAATCTCTGTTGGTGTTGTCAGTCGATGTTAAATATCCATCTGTACAAGAACAGATGAGTTGGTGATGGTTGGTGGTGAGCAGGAAAAAAACCGTGCCACTATAAATAACAAAAATTATACAGTGTGTGTTTGGGTGGTGAGTGGGAAGCAGTAGTGGAGCGGTTCGTGTGCTGTGCTCGGAACCCAGCGACCAGAGTTCGATTCCCGCTCACAGCCAACACCATTGACGATTATCTGAACCGGTCCTGGGCCTCCCCTAGGTCGACTCAGCCTTAAATGAGTACCTGGTGCCACTGAGGAGACAAAGGCGGCCAGACGTGGTGTTGGCCACCCACCCCCTTGTGTGCCATGCCGGCCTTCAGAGGTGGTCGCTAACAGCACTTGCCCCAACAATCTGGTATAGGCTATACTGGGGATCTCTGTCTTTGGGTGCTGCAAGGGCGACGTAACTCGAACCCCCATTCACTGAACGTAATATAATTCCCTTTGTGTGAACGCCTTCCTGTACAACTTGTGTGAAACATTAATCCTCTATGGAAATTACTGTTGTGGTACCTTTGATTATTTTTATTATGTTCGAATATTTATTGGCATGTTGTTCGATTGTTTTGGTTTTCCTCGATATTGTTGGGTGTTTGGGTTATTATACTCTCTTAAAATATTACACCTGCAACACGCGTGTGCTTGTCTCTCGTCCCATGCGTGGTTTTATCAGCCAACAACTATGTAGAATAATTCATTCCGTTTGTGACAACTTAATTAAATGAGATTAAAAAAAGGTATCTATGTTGGTGTTTGAACATCTTAACAACAGTTAGGGTAAACCCTATTGTTATTTTTAACATGCTATATCGTATATGTAATATATATTCGGATGTATTCAATGCACAGTACATCACATTGTTCTAGCACATGTTTATCTATATTAAATGTATTGCTCGTCACACCGACGTGCTGGGGCTACAACTCTATTAGCTGCTATGTCATACCGTCTGTGTGTCTTAGTGGTAGGAACACGGTTCTGATTGCCTCCGCTTTAACTGCCGCTCGTGTGGGTCGCGCAATATGAGTTTAGATTTACAACATTTGGAAACCAATAATGAATGGCAAATTACACGTGGCAATATAGTAAAACATGTTAGAAAGTGGTGTCATGGTTTTATGATGAAAAAATAAAATGGCTCCATTTGGTTCCCCATAATTGTCCTGGAAGCCTTTAACAAGTATTTTCATTTTTCATCTTCTTAATCTTCTAACCATTTCTGTAATTTCGATTCTTGTTTCCACAATTGTATCAGGATTGCAGACCGATATCGTATCTTGATCATGAATGTACTCAATGGGAATTATACACAGTGGTCATCGGATGGTCGGCACGGACTTCCAGAAAACCGGGTGGCAGATGGTAGCCTTCTCGTGGTCCACCTGTTAAGCGCCTCACTGCACGACTAATACCATCACTTCAGCCTTTTTTAAAATCGTGTATATTTTAGATTTTGATTATGTGCAAATCCCATTAAAATAAACAGCTATAAAGCTATTTTTTACAGGTTTCCAGTAGGGGCAAAACATAATAGTAGTGCAAAGTACAAGAATCACCCAAAAACATACAAATAAAACTAAACCATCCCCATCCTACCAGGCAAAGCCCACTGAGGTATTAACTTGTGTTTCAGAAGCGACCTGGCCACAAATGATAGCTCAACAAAGTAGTTTATTATTTGTACATTTGTAATGAGTTCAACTGAGTCGCAGACGTACTCTTTGGAGGAAACACATTTATTAACACCAACAAACGGGGTAACTGCCCCTTAACAGAATAACAACCTATGGTGGTGGACCACCAGGCTAACTACACTAATTACACCGTAACTAACTACAATGGGCCGGACCACAGCTTGGGTTCAGGTCCATGTGTTGGAGACTGTAGGACGTAGAACGTAGAACGAAGATTTATTCAGGATGAACAACAATAGCCGGTCCCTCTGTGGGACCCGGCTTATATCCTCTGTGGCGTGGCTGGTTCCGCCCTTAGCCACGACCACCTTCTAGAATCCTCGAGCAGGATGTCGACCCTGACACGTGACCACCCCTAGCCCCCACTTGGGGGCCCTGTGTAGACTTAACCGGTCACGAATCCTCTGGGTCAACCAGAGTGCTATGGCCTTTAGTAACCCCATTTCCATGGCACTCCCGCACCCTATCCTGTAGGGGCCGGCCTGCACGCAGAGTGTGGTGCCATCCAGCACTGTCAGTCAGCGCTCACCGAGCCCCTCTAGGGCTGGTACTGCACCCACATCCAAGTGGTGTCCGCCATATCAATACATCGCACGCCATGCCTCTCTAGGGCCGGCATCACACAGTGACATCCCTCAATGTCACTACACATTTGTAGTGAGTCCAACTGAGTCGCAGACGTTAACTTGGGAGCAACACTGTTTATTTAACACAACAGGGCCAACATAACAAAACCTACGCTCGGGTCTCGAATGCCCATCTAGCCACGTTACGGTAGAACTAGACACGGTTCGCTATCCCGGTCCGGACCACAAGCTGGGTCCCGGACCGTGTGGCTAGAGGCTTCTTCTCCCCGACGTAGATCGTCGAACACCAACACTTAAAGAACCCTGAGCTCCTCCTGGAGCTCTCGTTATATGCCCCCGGGCTGGGGCTGGCTCCGTCCTTAGCCCCGCCCACCTTCCAGGCTCTTCGGGCCCCTTCTCGAACGTCCCCGTAGAGTTCTCCGAGACCACGTGACCGCCCCTCAGCCCCTGTCCACCGGTGGCCCCCCTCCCGTATCGTCTGTTAACGTGACAACAGGTCAGCCAGAGTATCATACACCAGCGTAACCCTGGCTGGCTGACACTCGCTCTCGCTCCCTCACTGGGAGCCAGCACCGCACGCTGCTCGTGGTGCCTCGCGCTCACCCAACCACCACTAGAGTTTGTGCTGCAGCCCGCAACCCGGGCTGCCAGCAATGACAACAACACCAGCCGTGACTTCGCAAGTCCCGACACCATACAGTGACAAGAACAGTCACTACATCACTCCCCCTCCTACGTAGCTTCCAGCCGTCCTGGCTGCTAACTCAAAGAAAGCAACCGACATAACAACCAACAAGTGTGCTCCAACAACATAACAAGGCAACAATAAATAACCCAACCCAACTGTACAACATATAGACGTGAAAATAAACAACCAGTCAACCCGACAATCCCGGCGCACAAAATCCCCACAATCAACATCTCCCACCCTCAACGTGTAACAACGCTCGTGAGCTCGATGGCGAGCAGGATCAGCCAAATATTGGCCACGACTCACGCCAGTGCGACAGCCCATGACGGTGTGGGAGTGTGCAATGAGCGGGATCATGCAAATCGAGTCTTTGAAGGAGTCCGTGACGCCGGTCCTTCAGATGGGTTGAGCTCGACCGCCTTGGGAGGGCTGGGGGGGGCAAGGGATTGACCCGACGAAGCTGGCACCTCACGCAGAGCAGTAGCCTGGGTCGACAGATCCTTGGCCTTCCGAGCACGCGAGGCTGACACGAGCTGCTGCGTGCAAGTCATTAGACATGCGGCGCCTGGGGGCGGAACAGAGACACTCTACTGAGGACCCGCGTCAACAGACGTACTCCCCAGCTCGTCGGGCACAAACCAGCTCCGCTTACCAAACCGAGCCTGGACACATTGGGGACTCACGACCTGAACGACATAAACCGGCCCTCTCCAAGGTTGCAGCAATTTAGATGATGTGCCCACTGTCACCTGCGGACAGTGCAACCAGGCCTTGTTGCTCGGTGACCATTCGTGCAAGGAAACGCGGCCACCCCCTTGAGCCGCTCGTTGGCCAGCTGCCTGGCCCAGGAGTTAACACTGGCGGCTTCCCGCGCTTCAGAAAGTTTGCCCATTGTGAATTGAATCGAATCGGAAAGTTTGGATACCTACGGGGCGGGCGCGGCCTGCAACTGCACATCAATGAGAGGGTCATACTCTCTACCATACATCAACGAAAAGGTCGAGTAGCCGGTGGACGTGTGTGGGGTCATCCTGTAAGCAGCAAGAACCGCAGGGATATGCAAATCCCAATCAACCTGCGACTCGCTGCCCAAGTGACTCAACATGGCGGTCAGAGTCCAGTGTAAGCGCTTGACCATGCCATCCGTTTGCGGGTGGTATGGGGACCTGCGTACCTTTTTTTGGAAGATTTTTTTTCCTTGTTCCGTCAACAGGTGCTCAGGAGCCCCCTTTTCCAAGATATAGCCATTCAAGAACGCGTCGGTGATAGCAACAGCCGACTGATTTGGGAGCAGCCAAGCCATAGGCCAGTGCGAGAAATACTCGATGCCCCCGAGAAAATATTTGTTTCTACACGCCATAATCAGTAAACGGCCCGAGAATATCGAGGGCAACAATTTCATTTACCCGTGACACCTAGATGGATTGCAGTGGAGGACAACAGGATCTCGCCGGCGGCTTGTGCCAGGCACATTGCATGCAGCCTTTAAGTAGATCCTCAACATCGGAGGCCATGGCCAGCCAATAAAAATCCAATTTGAGCACGGCCAGCGTCTTCTGCACTCCGAGATGCAACAGCCGTTTATGCACAGCCCACACAACCTCGCCCCGCAGGGCGGTAAGGACAACAATACTAGAACGGCGAAATCCCCCATGCCAATGCAATAGCAATCCTCCCCGCAGCATGAACGAGTTCAAATCCCGTGGTGTCTCACCATCGGAGGTCACCCTGACACGCCGGCACAGCTTAAGCAGGGACGAATCCTCCAACTGTCGAAGTCCTCATACCTCGTAATCAAGACCCAAGGTAGCATCACGCGTGATGGGGACGTCGCCCGCCCCCTCAATGGCGTTCATGGCAGACACAACGAGAGGAAAGGGGGATGTCAAGCCGCATGGCCGACAGCGACCCAAACCGGAAAAACATGCACACTCCCCTGGCGCTGGCAATCACGGGAGGGCATCGGCGTTTGAATGGCGAGTACCCTTACGATATGTGACATTGGACAAAAAAACCTGGAAGATTTCAAGCCAGTGTGACAATTGGCCTGAGGGCTGGTCTACACGCAGGGCATACTGGAGCGCCGCGTTGTCCGAGCGCAATGCAGTACCGCTGCTCCACCGGAGACAGCACCCTGCTGCCATAGGCAACCACGTGCTCCACGCCATTAATGACCTGAGATAACACGGCACCAATGCTGGTGTTACTGGCATTCGTGTCCAAGACGAATGGCAGCGAAAAGTCGGGATAACGTAGGGGAGGAGCATTAACAAGGCCACGGCGAATGGAGCAGAATGCAGCCTCCTCCGCCTCCCCCGAATGAAATTTATGGCCCTTGGCCATCAGGGCGTGGAGAGGTTTAGCAATGGACGCGAACCCCGCAACAAACTGGCGATAATAAGAGGCAAAGCCTATCAAATGCGCACCTCGGTGGCCGAGGTGAGTGTCGGCCACGTCTTAACACAAGCAGTTTTCTCGGGGTTCATCGTGATGCCCAATTCGCTGACTATGTGGCCCAAGTCATGGACAGATTTTTGGAACAGATGACATTTTTGGGGCTTGAATTTCAAGTCGGCGGCGAGCATCTTAACAGAAACAGCCGGCAGCTTATCAAATGTGCGGCCAAAAACGATTACGTCATCTAAATATATCAGGCACGAATCCCACCGTAGGCCCGCCAAAACCAATTCCATCATTCTTTGAAAAGTGGCAGGCGCGGAATGGAGTCCCATCGGAAGTCAGCTGAACTCAAACAGCCCTTGGGGCTTCCGAAAAGCCGTCTTGAGCCTTGAGGCCTTGTCAAGCGGCAATGGCCAAAACCCAGACAAAAGGCACGACCCACCATCTCCGACCACTGATCAGGTCGGAGCGGCCGTGCATCGCGAACACGACCTGACTCCCCCCGAACACGTGTGTGACCCCGACGCACACCGGACCCCCCCCCCCCCCGATGAATGAAGAGATCCCCAGGGCCGAGTGTGAGGTGAACCGCGACTCGTCTTAGGGGGATGGAGTCGTAGGTAGGTGGACGTCTCAAGGCCCGTCGTCGAGGAACCTGGCAGCCCTACTGGACATGCCCCGGCAGGCCGCAGTTGTAGCAAGTGACCCGTTCATCGCTGGAGCGAGATGAAGCAGACCTCGCCCGCCGCCGACTGTCCCACCGCCAATCACCATCACCTCGTCAATCGGCGCCCCGCTTATGCAGCAAGCATGCGGATGCGACCTCGCAGACCGTGTGACCCTCGGGCTCCATGGAAGACGTGGAGCACGCCACCAACACCCTTTCACTTTGCAGGGTCTGCTGCACCTGGCGATCTTGAGCGAAAACACGTCCCCGCCGTCAGCAGGAAGAACGGTGCGAAGTTCCTTGTGAGCTCCAACAGCTTCTCAAGCACTAGCGCGTCATGGCCATCTTGACCCATGAGCGGATACGCGGCCATCGCCAGCACCAAAAGCGCACTCCTGTATGTGAGGGCCGACTCAGCATCACCTCTCCGCCGCACCGCGAACTTCTGGCGGGTGTTCAGCAGCAGCTCAAAAGTGGTGGCCATCTGGTCAAATGCCTGCGTGAGGGTCGACCTTTCGGATGGCGGGATGGCGGGGAACGCCGCCAAAGAATCGTCATCGAGGGCGGCGGGGAGCACCTTCAGCGCGTCTGCCTCCGACCACCCCACCACGTCGGCTTTCGGAAGGAATCTTCTCTTAAACGCCACCCAATCTCTGCTGGCAAAATGGTGCCCACGAGTGTGGGCAGCGGAAATGGCGTTCCCGCCTTTCGCGAAATGGCGGCCAAGTCGCTTCATTCGGACAGCTCCACCGCTCCTTTCTTCGCAGTCGAGGGGAAGGACTGCATCTCGACAAAGATGGAGGACGCCGTTTAGAGGAGGTCAGCGAGACGGCCATGCACGTCCCTGACGAGCTCCTCAACAGAAGGTGAGGCGCCCAGTGCCCCGACTGTGCCCTGCTCCACGGCTAGCGTCTCCGCTCCGTCCTCGGCAGCCATGGGCGGAATCAGCTCCTTGTCGTCTTCGTCGTCCGACGCTCGCACACAAACTCTGCGACATGTAGACATCTTCCGTCTACCGCTAGCTATAGCCTAGCAAGTTGGCCACTTCTGACACCAGTTGTAGTTATTCCAACTGAGTCGCAGATGTTAACTTGGGAGCAACACTATTTATTTAACACAACAGCGCCAACATAACATAACCTACGCTAGGGTCTTGAATGATCATCAAGCCACACTACGGCAGAACTAGACATGGTTTGCTATCCCGGTCCGGACCACAAGCTGGGTTCTGGACCGCGTGGCTAGAGGCTTCTTCTACTCATGGTGGATTTTCGCACACCAACACTGGAGCTCTCATTATATGCCCCCGGGCGGAGGCTGGCATTTTCCTTAGCCCCCCCACCTTCCAGGCTCTTCAGGCCTCTTCTCGAACGTTCCCGAGAGCTCTCCAGGACCACGTAACCGCTCCTCGGCCCCCGTCCATCGGTGGCCCCCCCTCCATTATCGTCCGGTCACGTAACAACAGGTCAGCCAGAGTATCATGCCCCAGCGTAAACCCTGGCTGGTTGACGCTCGCTCTCTCTCCCTCACTGGGAGCCGGCACTGCACGCTGCTCGTAGTGCCTTCATGTTCACCCGCGCTCACGCAACCACTGCAGCCCGCAACCCGGGCTGTCTGTAATGACAACATCACTGGCCGTGACTTCGCAAGTCCCGCCACCATACAGTGACCAGTACAATTACGACACATTTATAGCACCAAAATAATCAAAATAATCTCAATGCATGCTTCTAAATGTGGAGAGCAAAACCGGAGGACCCAGGGTAAAAAAAAAATCCACGCGACCACGGGGAGAACATGCAAACTCCAAATATGCACTTGGTAGGGGAAGACTTGCTTATATAAAAACACCACCACATACATGTCCCTGGTGTATCAAACAATAGTTCAACTCGGCCACAAACATGTGATGACCCAGTCCGTCCCATTCTGTACCTGGCATAGTACCATGCCCAGTCCACAGTCACAGGTGTCTGTGTCTAGAATGAATTGAAATGGCTAATCGGGGGAAACCAGAAAGGGGGTATAAGTCCGGTGGTCCTTTAGCACTTTGAAGGCCACTTTGCAGGACTATGTCCACCTGAAAGGAGATTAGTTGGGTTAGACGGTGGGCAATGTCACAAATTAGTGGTCGCAAAAATGAGGAAGGACTGAATCTCAGTCACACATTTACCACTCTGACTCAGTTCAAACCCCTTGTTTTCTCACCAGGTGCCACAAATGCACGACTTTTCAAGGTTTAAGCTTGAGATGGGCTACCCACAGTTTTTTATAACCTGGATAAGTGCTTGAACATGGACTTCCAACATAATCAAGGTAGGGCCCGCAGTGGACGGAATCCCGGAAGGGGGAGGCATAGAGAACCGAGAGGATTCTGGGTAAATACATTTCCCTGTATTATGTGTTAAAGTTTCATTTAGTTAATCATGGCAGCATTTAGGATGCTATAATGTCACGGAAGACAAAAAATAAGCAGTGATGTCACAACGCAGAGGATACATTGATATGACAGAGGACAGCCAGCCAATATGTAATGCTGTTAAATATATGTCTTGCCGGTATGGGCTGAATGTAATTAATCACACGTATAATTATCAATGATGGCCATGGATTTGACCCATAGACTCACGTGACGGCACAGTAGGCCACGCCCAGCAATGGCGTAATCAATTCAGTGTACAGGGCATCTATTCAGATTCAGATGGACGCTGTACAGGTGTAACGACTCCATATTTGAAGACACGTTCACTTGGCAGCGAAGATCCCGACTCCAGCAGAAGCCCCGAGCCTCTCCTCTTGATCGCATTTATCCCCAGCGTGGCCATCCCTTGACCCTTGGCCACGCCCCTACTCTCGAACCCTCTGTACTGTCTTTACATACAGTGAGGGAAAAAAGTATTTGATCCCCTGCTGATTTTGTACGTTTGCCCACTGACAAATAAATTATCAGTCTATAATTTTAATGGTAGGTTTATTTGAACAGTGAGAGACAGAATAACAACAACAAAATCCAGAAAAACGCATGTCAAAAATGTTATAAATTGATTTGCATGACGCAGGGGAAGGCATAGCACAGCAAGGACCCAGTTCAACTGGTAACACAATCCGGCTCGTGTATGCGACTCCCGACAGATGGCATTGGGATAAATAGGACGCTGGAGGCGGTTTATTTTAAATAGACGGATTTCGAACGGGTCCTCATCTGCGGACCCCCAGGTGGGGCAGAAGCGGTTCCCCCGGGGGTCCCAGGGACGACTTGAAGATGGCCTAAGGGGCACGGCCCCTCTCGGCAAGAAGGAAAAGCAGGAGGAGAAGGAGTGGATGCTGGCCGCTCTGGTGGACGGAGTAGAGAGGGTGGTGGCGTATGGCAGTAGAGTGCTCTCACCGGCCGAGCAACATTATTGTGTAACGCGCCGGGAACTACTCGCCATAGTTTTATTTGTACAGCAGTACCAGCCCTATTTGTATGGCACGCGGTTCGAGGTGAGCTCTGATCACGCCGCCCTCCAGTACGCCTTGCGCTTTGAGCAACCATCGGGCCAGCTCTCACGTTGTTTGGTTATAAATCCTGCAGGATTACTCGTTCCGGGTGTCTTATCGTAATGGGATGCGGCACACTAATGCTGACGCACTGTCACAGCTTCCCCTGGACGGCGACTCCACGTGTTTTTCGGGCTCGACCCGCTGAAAATCGCCGGACATGATTGTGTCCCCCCCCCATTGTCGCGTCGGTATCGACTCCTTCCACAAAGGAGCCCAGCGCTCCCGTGGCACGTGACGCTGCCCTGGGGCTGACCCACTCCGAATGGGGGCGCCTCCAGGCCGAGTACGCTTCCCTATTGAAAATGCGGCGCCGTGTAGGGGAGTTGGATGACGGCTCGGGCCAACGCAGTGTAGCTCCCGTCATTCAAAAGGGGGGCCTGTTGATGTATTGGGATGGCGGGTTGCAACGCTATTGTATTATTGTGCCTACGTGCCTCAGGGGCAGGCTGATTGTGGCCATCCATGAGCGGCTCATGCATTTGGGGGTTCATAAGACTCTGGCCACCCTTCAGCTTGATTATTTTTGGCCCGACATGACAGCGGACGTTAAAAACGTTTTAAAGCGTTGTGTGCAGTGTGCTCGTCGCAAGCCGCCACCTGTGAAGTGCTGCCTGCCCTTACAGTCCATTAAAGTGTCCCGCATCAACGAGCTTGTGGCTCTAGACATATTGGGACCCTTCCCTACTACTGCCCGGGGAAATAAATACTTACTTATGGACATTGAATACTTTTTCCACTGGCCTGTGGTTTGGCCGCTCCCAAATCAATCAGCTGCCGGTATCACCGAGACATTTTTGCATGGGTACGTGCTAGATAAATGGCCCCCGGAGCGCCTCTGCACTGATCAGGGGGAGAAAATGTCAGCTAAACTGCTGAAGGAGGTGTGCGAACTTTTGGGGACAGAAAAGGTTCGCACATCACCCTATCATCACCAAACGGATGGGATGGTATAGTGGCTCAATAGGACTCTGACCTCGATGTTGAGTCAGCAGGTCGATGAGTCACATAAAGATTGGGATTTGCGCATCCCTGGGGAGCTTGCGGCCTACAGAATGACTCCGCGTGTTTCCACTGGCTACTCGCCGCTCTTTTTGATAGTATGGGCGGGAACCAAACCCCCCCATTGATGTCCAGCTTAAAATGGCTCCTGGGAAGCCGAAGGTTACCATCTCTGAACCTATGTGGTTTACCCTCCAATGGGTTTCAGAGGCGCCCGAGGCCTCTAGAGAAAATTCTGCCTGGGAATTGGCCAACGAGTGGTTGAGACGTCGTCGCGAATCGGGCAAATAGTGGGCCTCGGGAGACAGGGCTTGGCTGCACTGTCCCCAAGTGCCTGTCGGCACATCGCCCAAGCTGTATAGGCCCTGGCGGGGTCCGGTCGAAGTGGTATAGGCCAACCGGCCTCAATGTGTTATGATCCGGTTCGGCCGCCGGAATTGGTTCACACATCCGTCACGACTTAAGCCGTTTTTTAATCCCCATCACATCCCCTCATCTACAATTCCTGAGGGCCGAGTGTCGGGTGTACCGGGTGAGCTGGGGGGCGCGCCTGTGGAGGTGGTCCCTCAGGGTGGCTCTGTGGTCCCGCCCACAGGATCGGAGCTTGTGATGCCCTCGGCACTGACGGCTGCTGCTCCTCTGGATGCCCCGCTGAGTGCGGAGCAGCTGGCAACCGACCGCCCCCCGTTGATGCCGCCGCCCTTGATGGAGCGGCCACACCTGCCCGCCAGCATTGAAATTCCCCCCGGACCTTCCAGGGAGCTTAGGCCCACCTCGCCTGGAGGTCCAGCCACACGGACTCGTTCAAAAGCCGCATGCTTCAAATGACTCTTTCACCTGTTGCGAGTTGTTACTCTGGTAATTTATTGTTCTGTGCGTGCGTGATTTTACAGAGGGGCACCGAATGTGGTGGGGGTTTTTGCGAGTTAACCGGTTAATGCATGCTTGTTGTGTCGTTAATTCACCATTCACATTTTTTTATTTTTTTATTCTCTTCTCTCCTTATATGTGTAGTGGGTTCACAAGCGACAGAGACGGTGTCGTTGAGGCACACTATTTATTGTAACTCACAGGGTAACAATGGAAGGGGTAATGGCCCCTTCACCCGTACTGGACTGGGATGCACCCGTAGGCTATCTGCCTAACTATTATGCTCCCAGGTCCTCCGCTAAAGGCGCTAGGGGAGGCTCCCTGACTTGGCCCTGGTCAAGGCACAGGTCACGACATCCAGCCAGACAGACCTGGCCCTTAGAAGGACATCGGCTCTGAGGCTCTGGGGCCGTACCACTAGCTTGCTCTGCCTGGTCCTGAGAAGGACAGCGGGTCAGATGAGTTCCAGGGTCTATCTGGCCGGTCTTCAGTCTTCACTGGCCCTTCGCTCTTTAGCTCCCCAACACTTCCCCGAGCTCTCTGGCTCTCTGCCTTTTATACCAACTTGCCACCAAGGGACGGGGCTGTGTGGGATCACAGCATCCTCCCACAGCCCGCCAGGGTGGTAACCGTTTGCGGACGTGTTGTGGACACCTCTGTGTACCCGTCCGTTTCCCTCCTGTAACACCCCTACATGTGAAGTACCGGTGAAGACGCTGGACACCCAGGTTGAGGCACACGTATATTTATTTTAGCTTGTCGGTACAGGACAACACTAGAGGGGGTAGCGGCCCCCTCACCCGGCTAACTGGGGATACCCCCTAGCTAACCTCACCTATCCCCAAGTCCTCCTCTAACGGGCTAGGGGAGGCTAACTGGCCCGACACTGGTGAGTCGGGCTACGGTCTCCGGAGTCCCAGGGTCTAACCCTGGTTCACGGAACCACGCCTCTGGCTCGATCCTCTGCTGCCCTGACAAGGGCGGCGTCGAGGGGAGTCCAGGGCTCTAGCTAGAGGATCTTCACTCTTCCTCCTTCGTTCCCAGACTGAGCCCCGAGCTCTCTCTGTCCTCCCCCTTTATACTCCTCACCAGGATCCCAACCCCCCAGGCTGCCTGACGCGGACGTCGTTGCGGGCACCCCCCGTGTACTCCCGTAACTCCGCCCACTGTGTTTGTTACCCATTGGATCGTATGCACTTACAGCCCTCCCGTAACAGCCCTACATCACCCCCCCCATTACAGCTCGCAGCCGTCCCGGCTGCAACAATTCCAAATAAAGGAACATTTACCCCTCGACCCCGTGTGTGCCTCATTTTTTTTCCAACAAAATGCAAATTGAAGAACAACAACAAGAACAACAACCATACCCCCGAAAGGAATGTCCGACGCACCCCCCCCCCCGCATAAATACGAAATCCGTAAAAGCACGTATATACAACTAGCCAGGAACTCCCCCCAGCACACACAGCACACCCACGACACACAACGCACCCACAACACACACACCGCGCCCACACAACACAACACACACAGTGTGCAAGGAGCACACCACCGACGCAGCATACAGTGACCATGACACGTGAAGGAAAATAAATAAAAAAAAGTTTTTTTTTCTTCTTTTTCTTCCTGCTGTATATTATAAGAGTCTGCGCATTTTAGCGCGCGTCCTTGCCGCAGGCCCGTCACACGGGGCAACCCCGGACGGCGGACCATCCGGTGGCGGCTGTCCCATTCGAGGTGAGGTCGCGATTGAAGTCGCGCGACTGTCGGCATCACCTGTGTGGGTTCCAGGGCGTGAGCCCGTCATTCCCGGTGCACCTGTGGGTGGGACAGCCGGCAACACATCAGGCGAAAGCAGCGACGGACCCTCCGAGTCGGTCGACCCCCCACATGCTTGGCCTCGCGTGCGTGGCGTGGGCCCCCGCACCGCAACAAACGGCTTCAGCCTAGAGGGGTGTACAAACCACCGGCGCCTCCCCCATTGGATTCGAACGCACTGAGGCCTCAAAACCTCAACAACCTCGACGGGGCCCCGCCACGGGCGTACGAGTTTAGAGGAGGTCGCGAGTGGTACCTGGGGACAGTGCAGCCATGCCCTGTCCCCCGGCTTCCACTGCAGCACGTGCGCGCGAGCCAGTCTGAGGCGCTCGTTCGCCTTCTGACGCCTGTCAGAATTTAGCCTCGCCGCATCCCGCGCCTCAGTCAGTTTGTCAAGGTTAAATTTAACGTGATCGTCCAATTTAGATTTGCCCAGCGGCACGGGGATCTGCAGCTGTGCCCGAACAGGTGGGTCGGGTTCGCGGCCATACATAAGAAAGAAAGGTGAAAACCCCGTCGCAGCATGGGGAGCCAATCTGTATGCCGCTAGAACCCCTTGAATTTGTAAGTCCCAATCAGCCTGTGAGTCCGAAACTTGCTGCGACAACATAGACGTGATGGTGCGATGCAGACGCTCGACCATCCCGTCCGTTTGCGGGTGATAGGGAGAGGTTCGAATTTTTTTCGTTCCAAGGAGATCACAGACTTGTTTTAGGAGTTTCCCCGAAAAATTTCTACCCTGGTCGGTCAACAACCGCTCCGGGGCACCTTTGTCCATGACATAACCTTGGACAAAGGCGTCGACGATGGCTGCTGCCGACTGATTCGCCAGGGGCCAGGCCATAGGCCAGCGCGTAAAATATTCGACCCCAGTAAGCAAATATTTATTTCCCCTGGAGGTGGCGGGGAATGGCCCCAGAATGTCCAGTGCGACCAGTTCATTTATTCTGGAGACCTGGATGGATTGCAAGGGCGGGTTCGACTCCCGTGCCGGTGGTTTGCGCTGCGCACACTGAGGGCATGCCGCCAACAGATCAGCGACATCCCTTGTCATACCCGGCCAAAAAAAATTCAGCTGGAGCAAGGCGAGTGTTTTCTGGGTACCTAGGTGGAGGAGGCGCTCATGAGCAGCCCACACCACCTTACCCCGTAGGCCAGAAGGGACCACCAGCCGGTGACGCTGGGATTTCCCGTCCCAATGCATAAGCAAGCCCGCATGGGTTTCCCATGCGTCGGCATGACCCGTCACACGCCCCCTCTCCCCGGCGCGACGACGCAACGCGAGGAGGGAGGCATCCTCCAACTGGAGGCGCCCCCATTCATCAACGGGCAATCCAAGCAGGGAATCTCTCCCCTGTTCGGCGATATCAATGGGGACTACCGTTTCATCGTCGGCGGCCGCCGCCAGGACCGGAACCATCATGTCCCCTACTGGCTTGCAACGCCCCGACCCCAGGAGGCATGCGCATTCGGAGGCGGTTGGCATCCGCGACAGAGCGTCAGCGTTGGTGTGGCGAACGCCCTTACGATAAGTGGTTTCAAAACTGAAATCCTGGAGGACCTCCAACCATCGGGACAATTGTCCCGATGGCTGTTGAACCTTCAGGGCGTACTGCAGTGCCGCATGATCTGTGCGGACGGTGAAATGCCGACCGTACAGATATGGGCGATACTGTTGGATGAAATAGACGATTGCCAACAGTTCCCTACGGGTGACACAATATCTTTGCTCCGTTGGAGACAACACCCGACTGCCGTACGCGACCACCCGTTCCACGCCGTCAACCACCTGGGAAAGCACGCCTCCAATACCTGTGTTGCTCGCGTCGGTGTCGAGCAAAAACGGCCTCGAAAAATCTGGGTAAATCAAGGGAGGAGCCTTCACCAGCGCGTCCCGAAGGGAGCAGAAAGCGGCTTCCTCATCCTGACCCCAGTGGAACCGGACCCCTTTTGATGTTAACGCGTGTAGGGGTTTTGCAATCGTTGCAAAATTAGCGACGAAGCGTCGGTAATATGATGCGAAGCCAATAAAACTCCTGACCTCTCCCACCGTGGTGGGAGTCGGCCAGGAGCTGACACACTGCGTTTTGGCGGGATCGGTAGCAATACCCGAGCGCCCTACGATGTGCCCCAGATAACGCACCGACTCGCGTAACAAATGGCATTTCTGGGGCTTAAATTTCAAATTAGCAGCCCGCATCTTTAGGAAAACCGCCCGCAACCTCTGGAGATGTTCGTCAAAAGTTTTACCAAAGACAATAACGTCATCCAAATAAATCAGGCACGACTCCCATTGCAATCCAGCCAAAACCAATTCCATCAATCGCTGGAAAGTTGCCGGCGCTGAGTGTAAGCCCATCGGCAACCGGTTGAATTGGAACAGGCCGTGCGGTGTACGGAAAGCAGTTTTAGGCTTAGAATCATCGTCCAGAGGAAGCTGCCAGAATCCCGAAAGTAAATCTAGTGTGGAGAAGAATCGCGCTCCCGCCAAGGCGTCCAGCGATTCGTCCATCCGTGGGAGCGGGTATGCGTCGGCAACCGAAATTTTATTAAGGCGCCGAAAATCCACGCAAAACCGCAACGAGCCGTCCTGTTTTTTAACCAGGACGATCGGCGCTCCCCAAGGGCTGGTGGAGGGAGAAATGATGTCGGCGGCTAACGTCATCAACAGCCGATTTGACATGGTCCTTTTCGGCGGGACTTAACCGAAACGGATTTTGGCGAATTGGCGGGCTGTCACCCGTGTCAATATGGTGACGCAGCAGGTGAGTGCAACCCAAATCATATTTATCTCGACTGAAAACGTCGGAAAATTCCCTCAGTAGCGTTCTAAGCTGTTGGCGCTCTGAATTTGTCAGGTCCGTCGATCCCGCACAAAGCGCGTCGATCCACCCTTCATCGCTGTCCGAATGTGGGAGCATCCGGGAAGCAGTGCCAACGTGGTTCGCGACAGGTTCCTCGCAGGGCACTGGCGTCGCGTGAGCGAGCACCGTCCCTTGAGGAACCACCACCGTCTGCGATCCCACATTGAGGACCGCGATGAAAGGGTCCCCGTCCCCTCTTACGACGGTCTGGGCCGGAATCAAATGAGGCCCATTAACCCCGGCCCTAGACGGTCCCAGCAAAACACCCTGATCCCCTATGCCCTTAGCGAAGGGCTTACGAAGTTTCAGAGGCACTAGCATTTGAGCTCCCGGCGGCACACGAACAGTTTGAACGACGAACGCCGGTACCGTCGCGAACGCCGACCGAGCCGCCGCAGGGGATGGCAGGAACGCCATGCGCCGCCCCGATGGAAGCTCAATGCATCCTTGGTCGATCAAAATACGAATGGGCATTTTACCTAAGAAATCCGTCCCCAGCAGGCACGGAACCGCCAGCGAGGAGGAAACGAAAATCGGCCCCGACAATTTGATGTCCCCAATAGAAATTTGCGCTCGAATCTGTCCCATGATGCCGAGAGAGCCCCCGTTAGCGGCATAGAATGGGACGTTAACCGGCAGTAAAGGCCGGCTTTGTACGGGCAGAATATTGTAAATTAATTCCGAAATGATTGTCGCCGATGCCCCCGTATCGACCAAGATGCGTACTTCTACCCCGTCAATGTGTCCGACCACGGCCGACGACCCTGACGACGCGGCTACCACGCGATGGGCCAACACGGACCACTGTTTGGGCTCGATTTGAGTCCCCGCAGTGATCCGCGTTGGCCCCTCGCAACGCGACATCGGCCCCCCGTTTGTTGTGGTGCGAGAGCGTGCAACGGGTAGGTGCTTTGGCCAAACATGTGTGGTGCCGCGACTCGCCGGGTCATGTTGCTGGAGCTTGGGAGGAGGAGGCCCGGCGTCCCGTCGAGGCGTCGTCCCGCGCTGTCGAGGAGAGCGGCACCCCGAGGCGACGTGGCCCCGGACGCCGCAGTTGAAACACCGCGGGAGCCCCGGTGGAGACGACGGGCGGTTGAAACGGCTTGACCCGTCCCGGGCCGACCGTACTTCTTGCGCCTGTTGCCGTCGATGGTCGACGGCGAAGAGCTCCTCCGTCGGAAGGGTGGCTGCAGCCACCGCACGCCCTGCCGATGCCCTGCTGGCTTTCCGCCGCAGGGACAGAAGGTTGGCGTGAAGGAGGCGCGCCGCCTGAAGAGAGGTCATCTCGGCGTCCTCCTGTGCGACGACAGCGATGTCCAGGTCGTCTGCCAGGAGGAGTATTTTCTCCGTGACCATCGCGTCCACGCCATCGTCGTCCATACGGGGAAAAGCCGTCTTAGCCAGCGCTAGGAGGCTCGTCCTGTATGCCAGGGGCGACTCCTTCTCACCCCGCTTGCGCTCGTAGAACTGCTCTCTGCATTCCGCTGAAGGTCCATAGACCCCGGCCAGCAGTTGTAGTGCCTTCGGCAGAGTAGACCGCTTCTCTTTCGGCGCCGATGTGAGGGCGGCGAGCGCGTCTGCGTCGAGGAGCGCCGGCAGCGCGCAGAGGGCTTCATCGTCGGACCACCTTGCCATTTCTTGGTGGGCGATGAAGCGTCGCTGGAAGCCGCCCCAGTCGCCCTCTGCACCAACAAATTCTTTCAGCGGAGGCAGCCGTTGTTGCAGCGCAGCGTTCGCCTTGGAAGTCTGTAGGCTGCTATCCCCGGGACTCGGCTGTGCGTCGGCGCGAATGGCAGATGGAATCGCCTGTCGCGGATGTGATGACGCTCCCTCCGCTGGAGATGACGCAGCTGTCCCAGCGAGAGCGGTGTCGGACCCAAGGTTGAGCCCGGCCACGCCCTCCGCAGCTGCCGTGACGTTGGCGGGAAATTCAAAGTTGGAGTCTTCAGAAATGGCGGGAAGGCGCTCAGGTCGACGACTCCCCTCGCCCCGTGGTGGACCACCAGCCCCCAGCCGCGTGATGTTTTCCAGCGTGGCGGCAGCGGCGTACAGTAGCTCCGCCAGTCTCTCGTGAGCCAGCCGTAGCGCGTCTGGCTGCGGCCCCTCTTCATGCCGATGCCCCGGTAGGAACGCGTCGGCCCCCGGCTGCGCCATGTCTTGGTGAGCCGCCTCGGGCTCAACGACTTCAGCAGTGTCCTCCTCCGGTACTCTGGCTCGAGCTGTCTGACGTGTTTCCATGTCCGTAGTACTTCTGACACCAGATGAAGTACCGGTGAAGACGCTGGACACCCAGGTTGAGGCACACGTATATTTATTTTAGCTTGTCGGTACAGGACAACACTAGAGGGGGTAGCGGCCCCCTCACCCGGCTAACTGGGGATACCCCCTAGCTAACCTCACCTATCCCCAAGTCCTCCTCTAACGGGCTAGGGGAGGCTAACTGGCCCGACACTGGTGAGTCGGGCTACGGTCTCCGGAGTCCCAGGGTCTAACCCTGGTTCACGGAACCACGCCTCTGGCTCGATCCTCTGCTGCCCTGACAAGGGCGGCGTCGAGGGGAGTCCAGGGCTCTAGCTAGAGGATCTTCACTCTTCCTCCTTCGTTCCCAGACTGAGCCCCGAGCTCTCTCTGTCCTCCCCCTTTATACTCCTCACCAGGATCCCAACCCCCCAGGCTGCCTGACGCGGACGTCGTTGCGGGCACCCCCCGTGTACTCCCGTAACTCCGCCCACTGTGTTTGTTACCCATTGGATCGTATGCACTTACAGCCCTCCCGTAACAGCCCTACACATGTGTAAATATGTTGCTCGCGTAATTTATTGTCGGTCGCCGGTTATTTATTGACGTTCTATTTGTTGAGATCTACACATTTCTCAGTTAAATATGGTCACAGCCGGGATGGCTGTATGTTACATGGGGGGGGGGGGGGGTGATGTAGTGACATATGATGTCACTACCGTGTTGGGTCTGTTCGCATAATGTCACTGCTATGTCGGGTCGGTACGAATTACATCACTGCCAGGTCGGGCAGTGTGGAGGCTGTTGACGAGTGCCACGGGGGTCGTGTCAGGCCGTTGCACTCTAAGTTAACCCGACCGGACACATGACCGGATCAAGGTGGGGGCCAGGGACTCCAGGGGGACCTTGGGGGTCACGTGGTCGGGGAGCAGAGCCTTCTCGAAGGTTCGAGAAGATGGGCGTGGCCTGGGTGTGGTCGGCCACACTGAGGTGCATATAAGCGGCTCCGCATGCAGAGCGGGGCTGTTCGTGTCTGTGATGAAGACGCCTCATGAAGACTGAAGACAGAAGCCTCAAGTCGTAGTGGCCAAGCAGAGTAGTACCCGAGTGTTCGAGTGTTAGAGAGATTAGGACGGTGGTCACCACCTTATATATAGTGTGTGTGTTACAGTTGTTTTGCAGCTGTTAAATAAACAGTGTTGCCTCCATACGAGTGTGTGTGCCTCTGTCGAACCATTACATAATTGTAGATGCACGAAAGCCCCTCAAAACATTGAAATAAAGAGTTGACGTTCCACAACTCTCAGGTGTGCCTCGGTGGTGGAGTCACTCGATCCTCAAGAGGATGGCAGAACACAACGCAGAGTATCCACTCATCGCCTCCGAACTCGTATTATGTAGTTGTCTTTATTAACCAGCCTGTCCCCTCATTATGATCATGGGAGTAGAGGGATAGGGTGAGCCGGTTACATATTCATTCCTTACAAGGCAGTTGGGCCGGTAGGTTTTGTTAGACATATTTTTACGGGATACTCTCGATTATCTGCGTGCGGTTCATCCCATTTTCGGAAAAACAGCGCACGTAAAATTTTGCCAGAAATTGAAAACTTTCGCTTAAGCCCAAATTAATAATTTAAAACAGTTTTGGAAATGTGTACTACAAGTAAACGTGCTTAAATCGAGCAAATATGTATCTTGGCTCTCCTGTCCACTTAGTGGGCGGGGTCTTCTGCTGGGCCGGAGCAAGAAAGTGTTATTATCACTGAGCATACGCATCGTTGATCGATCGATTGTGAATTTTGAGCGAGGAGATCCGTGGAAAATGGATATTTTTGGATTATCCGCGATTTTGAATTATCCATGACTGTCTACCGCGTCATTAGTGCGGATAATCGAGGGTTTACTGTCATATTTTTTACGCTGAGAGACAGATCTATGGAAAGAGAAGTTTAGCAGCCAACGACTGTCTCCTGCTCCTAATCTCGAGGGGGCCCTCCAGGGCTCCTTAGGAGATAGTGAAAGCGTGCTGGAGGAGATATCGAAAAAGTAAATTCTTCTCCTGATAACTCGGCCAAGTCCTGCCCGGGAGCGAGCAAGAGAAGGAGAGGGAGAAGAGGGGGGACCCCCTTCCCTGTGAGCGCTGAAGCATTTATTTGCTGCTTCTTACTGGTTTCCTGAACGCCCAAGAGGCCTACCAGGCTGTGAAGCCTGCAAAGTGTTGCCTTGGCAGGGTTCGCCTTGGTCGGCAGGGCGGTTGGCTGAGGCGGGTGCCAGGGTCATGGGGCTTAATTTGTTTTACTTGCGTCTCGTGTTAACTTGGCAATTCAACAGCATTCACAAACAGTGACTACAACAACAGCAGCAGCAACATTATCCATTTCTACAACTACTGAAAAAACTTATACCACGACAACTACGACATAAACTCTTCCACAAATGCTTAAGGATCTATGACTAAGACAAGGACGATTACAACTATTTCAGCAACTAGTATAACATTGCTAAAATAAAGTGCGACAACAACTACTATGACAACTACTACCATACTTCTACTATTTCAACATCACTTACTTAAACTACTATTACAGCTGCTAGAACGACAACAACCACTAAAACTGCTTCTACTTCAACAACTACAACTGTTGCGACTCCAACGACTACAAATAACTCTCCTACAACAACGACTATATATACGTATGTTAAACTTCTTTCGCACCGTACGTAGCCAACAGGAGGTGCGGAGGAAGGACAATAAACTAAACAAATAATCAGTTCTAATTTATTTTTTATCTAGATGATTTAAAAGTGCAAAGCTTCAGTGGCTTCATAATATCGAAAGGAAAAGCAATCCAGATGACTGCAGAAGTGCATCTGAAAGTGACCGTCTTTATTCGATGGCTAGCCAAAATACATTGAGAATGCGTGGTGATGGTTTATGTTCCTTGACGAGATCAGCAAGGTGTTATGGTTCATTTGTGGCAAGCACTGTTGCTTCTGCAACACCTACTTACTAGAACAATTATGACAACTACTACAAGAACTATACTACAACTATTTATAATCTAACTCAGACAACTATTTCTACTAGACCAACTACTACAACGAGTATATACTACAGATATTGAGTAGGAATTCAACATTTGATTTGATGCGATATTATAATTCCAAGTGCATACCTCTTATTAAGCTTTCGTTTATTAACACGTCTTCAATTATTTGAGCAATTTCCATTTTGTTTGTTAATGTTCGTGTTTCTAAACCACATCTCATAGAAAGTAATAGGCACTTAGAAAAAAAAGTTTATTTCCGAGGACAAACGCATGTTGGGTAGTATAGAAGATTTCATGGCAATGCATTCGTTTTTATCTTCCTTGTATATCAAATTAAACGAGAGCACACAGAGCACACTATGCAAGTTAGTATGCACACGTGACAATTTTTAATTCCCAAAAGTTACCCCATTCACACGTTTATAATTACAGTCTCCACAAATACACATCCCATCGAAAGGCCGGCGACACCTCGAGAATGATCTCGAGAGACGAGCGCTGACACACCATGCCACAGCAATGGTCACGACATTAGAAACAATCACACAACAAGCGTATTTTTAACCTCCCAAGGTGCACACCTCAAAGAGGAACGAACGGTATAAAAGCAAACGCGACAGCGGATAAACTTCACTCCATCGCCCCGCGAGAGGTGAACTCTGCAGGAAATGTAAGTGTGGCTCTGGATCGCGTCTTTGTGTGCACACTTTTAGCAGGCACAATGTGCCTTTGCGTGTGGCTCTGGATCGCGTCTTTGTGTGCATACTTTTAGCAAGCACAATGTGCCTGTGCGTGTGGAGTATTTGCCACGCTCGCTTTAATTGGTGACCACTAAACAGCACGAGGAGTTGGAGGGGGTGGTTTAGTTTTCAGTGCAATGCTTGGGTCCTGGTGAGCTTGAGTTCGATCCTGAACACAACTAACATAATTGTGATATATTAATTATCTATGACTAACGTGCATTGTTCCAGCGTGGTGAATTGTTACAAAGATCCACTCCACCGACACGGCATAGGGAGGTCTTTATTTATACTAAGTGTTTCACAAAGGGCTCTAATAATGATTACTATTATTTAGCACTTAGAACCACTGCTAAACAAATGTATGTCATTACGTAACCAATAGCTCGTCAAAAACTGACTAAATTTGTATATATTTTTGTTCAATTTTGGACATATAAATAATAAAGAATTTTCGGGAAATACAATTTATAACAAGTAATTGAAAAACTATTTAAGTTTAATAATCGTGTTTATCCTTATCTACTATACCAGGGGTCTGCAACCTTTAAGACATAAAGAGCCACTTGGACCCGTTTCCGAAGGAAAAAATAAACTGGGAGCCGCAAAACCATTGCAACATTTAAAACAAATATAACACTGCATATATTGTTTCTTACCTTATTGCTATATATATAGGATCGTGCAGTCAGCTGTCAATCTGAATAAAAAAAGGACTTTTTCACTTAACAATGTAAAATATATTTTTGCAAATTAATAGCTAAATTACCTGGTTAATGGGATTTTTGCTCCTGAACCTCAGTGCACAGTGTCTGCACATCAGGGCTGTAAGACGTCACCTTCATTTTCACACAGGCTTGCAAGCTGTCATCTGTGAGGCGTGATCGATGTTTGTTTTTAATATAGTTCATGTTGGAGAAGACCTGCTCACATACATATGTGGAGCCGAAGATCGACAGGACTCCAAATGCATACTTTTTCATGTTTATATAAGTGTTGGGGATGGCATTCCATGTTTCGAATACAAGTTTGTCCTGTTTGGGAAGGTTTTCAATATCACTCCATTTATGATTCTGAGCCAGAATGGCCTTCTGACGGGCAACATCCTCAAGAGTAGCGGTCAAGCATTTGAACTTGGACACCCATATATCTTTGTCGGCTATATCGGCCAGTTCCATCTCAAGATCAGGTTGACTTACACCTGCAAATGCAGTCATATTCAATAGGGATGGATCGATCGCCAGGGGAGTGACAGGGAAGGATAATGTCGTTTTTTCCTCTCTGAACTCACAGAATCGTTTCCCAAACGAACTTTGCATTGTGGTGATTGCAGACTTGAAATATTCCAAATTTATCGTATCATGACTTTGTTTGAACTCTCTCAAAGAGGGAAAGTGAGACAGTGTACCTCTCTGTAAATCTTTGACAAACACTGTCAACTTGCGCTCGAATGCCAAAACCTCCTCCAGCATGTGCAGGGCTGTGCCTCCTTTCCCCTGAAGGGTTGTATTTAGCGTGTTTAGATGTGCTGTCATGTCTACCATAAAATGTAATTTTTCCAGCCACTCTGGCTGTTCCAGCTCAGCAAAGGTGAGCTCTTTGCTGCCCAGGAAGGTTTTTACTTCTTCCAAACATGTGACAAAGCAACGGCAACGTTATTGCCTGTCACCGGGCGGGCAGTGTGGAGCGGAGCGGCGACCTGTCAGCAGCGGCAACGCCAGAGCAGGTGTCACAGTGCGCCTCCTCCCCTCGCTAGCATCCGCCCCGGAGCCGCGGTCAAGGTTCAAAAGAGCCGCATGCGGCTCCGGAGCCGCAGGTTGCCGACCCCTGTACTATACCATCAATAGCGGTTGTGTGTTCCTAGCCACTTGGCGTTTTGGCTTCTGGGTCATTGCTCATTAACCATGACAAATAATATTACGCAAGGTATTAGAGAGTAAGGAGGGAGAGAGAGTGATGGGTATAGAAGAGGCGAAAAACGGGTGAGCTAAAATAAAGTAGCAAACAAGACTGTTCCAAAACGATGCAGTCTCTTTTAAAACTAAACTAAACTTTGTATCTTTATTTTACCAGGTAAAGCCCACTTAGCTATGTAGCTCTTTTTCAGAAGCGACTTAGCCACAAATGACAGCTCAACGAAGTGGCTTATGAGGTGGAAATATATATCAGACAAATACTCGAAGTGCATGTCGATTAATAATATGGAGGGACAAATCGGAGAACCCAGAGAAAAAATACACGACCACTACCCCCCACCCTGAGCACACTCACACGCGCAGCACTGGCACCCACGTAGTGTCCTGGCGGGGGATTGCCTGGCACATCGGGTTTTAATCCAAAGGGCCCCTCGAGGGAAAGTCCCACGGTTTCCCGGTGCCAGGAGATTGGCTGACCCTCGCAGGAAAGGTTACATTGCGATGCCCTTAAAATTGGTTTAAAATTGTATGGGCGCAGAAAGAAAAGGTTCCCTTGGCCAACCGCAATGAGTTACTCACAATATTGGGGGGAGGACGGATGGCGGAATATTAGGCAAGAAAAGTACAAGCGCCTTGCCAGACAATGGGCAACAAGGGACAATGGGTGGCGGGTGACCGCCAGCGCAAACTACAGCAAAGACACGGTAACAGGGGGGGGGGGGTGCGATAACCACAGGTAGGCGCACGATTGGCAGTGCGGTACAATGCCACCCCGGGCCTTTGAATTGAGGGGATTAGGCCACGGTAGAGACGGTCAAGAGGGACGATGGCGCAGGTAAGCGCACAATTGGCTGCGTGGTACGACGTACCCTGGGCCTTTGAAGTTTAGAGAATAAAAAGAGTAGCCCAGGACGATTTTAGGTCTCTTGTCTTCAACCTCCGGGCCGTCAAGATCCACTCCCTGCCATCCTGCCTCCTCGAGCTGCTCGCAGCATCCGTGTGATGCCAGCGAGTGCTGCTATGAGGCAGTGATAGATACAGTTTTATCTCGTCCTTCTCCCTCCGACTCTCACAGCATCCATGCCACGCCGTGAGCACAGCTTCGAGGTACGTGGTAGGACGTTTGAGTGACTGGGTTCGTAGGCAGAGTTAGGCTAAGCTCTTCTCGCAAAATATTCACTCCCAAGTAGTGTGTATTTGCGCCGTTAATAAACTTTAGTACAGAGTATCGGTGCAGTGTGACTTCTGTGTGTGTGAGTGGAACCTCGGCGTGGTGTTGGTAATTTGAGTGTGTGTGTGTGAGGCACGCATGTATTAAAACATAAACGGCCGCCGACGCTCACGCGCCCGTGCAGCCGTGCAAATATCAGGGCGGGATGAGTAAAATCACTCGCCAACGCTCGCGCGTGTTTACGCGTGAACGTGTGTGTTAAGTTAATCATCTACGATAGTGCGCGCGCTGACGCTTTAGAGTGCGTCTGAACGCGGGTGCGGGGTAGCGGATAAACACCCGCCGGCACGCATATTCGGGCAGCCCTTTAGCGTTAGCCTTTGTGTGCAAGCAGATTAGGGCTTAACCACCCGAAGGTGCGCTCATATTCTCGTAGCCGCCTTCGTCTTAGCGGTGGTGTACGTGTGCGGAGTAACCCCGTGCGGCGGTGAGCCAGTGCTGCAGGCATGTCCCTCAGAGTAAGCGACAGCATGGGGGGGCCGATCACTCAGTCGGCGGGGGCCCGGCGGGGGCCGATCGACGTGGTGGAGGAGGGAGTAGAGGGGTCGGACATCGCGCCCCACCTGCCCAGCGAGGGCGGTGGGGTGGACGGCGGCCTCCACAAGACACCTAAATTCCAAACATACAGCAGGCGTCAAGGTCGGGACCGAACTTACGACCTCCTTCAAAACCAGGCGAGGGAGATGACATCTCGCGCCCTCTTGATACCATGATGTAATAATCCACTTGGCGCCAGAGACACGAGCTGATTTCATTGCTCCATCTCTGTGGTCGCCCTCGTCTTAGATGCTTTTCCTCCTTTGGCTGCCTTTCAGCAAGTATTCTCACCCATCTGCCATCATCTCTGGGAGCAAATAGTTCTGCCAAGCCCATTTACTTTCTTTACAGTAAACATGTATTTAATGTGTATGGTCTCTAATCTCAGTAACTCTCTGTCGTTCCGTTCAATACAAAAGCAAGCATCTCCCCGTGATTATTTGCATACTTTGTAGATTGTACTTTCAAGCATTTCCTCGTCATCCAATCCTTCAATAGGCAACGATTAAAAACTCTCTGTGTTAGACACATTGGTACATTGACATCCCCTGCAGCAGGAAAAGAGATCACAACGGTGCTACCTCCACAGGCGTTATGAGCTGAGACAGACTCATGCGAGCGACTGTCCTGGATCCCAGGGAAGTGGGCGAGTTCTTCTTCTGTCATGGAAATAGAAACATTTACCAGGTAGATTGCAGCTACTCTACGTAGCCAACCATGATGATCGGAGGTGCGAATACTGGAAGACTGTTTAACAGCAGCAACATTTGCTGCTGTTGTTAATACCTGATGAGATTGAAATTAATCTCTAGCGAAACGTCTTATAAAATTATCAAAATTATGCATGCTTTTCAACATTCCGGTTTGCTGACAAAATCGTTTGGCATATTTACCCATGACGTGACAACGTGATTTGATCGGTTCTATCAAGTGGACGGGAGGTAAAGCTGGAAATTGGCGTGATGCCTACTCCACAAAGCAACTAATTACGAATCATAATGCTGGTAGTGAAAACCTACGTATAACATGCATTTGGTGTTTCTTCTCACATCAGATGGTAGAAAGAGTAATGTGTGCGAGTACATGCATCCAAGGCAGTGGCATTGCCTTCAAAGTTCTGGTGATGATCCAAATGACAGCTTTCAGCTGGGTATCAATTAGATTTCTGTGCACAATAATTAATTGGCTGTAGAGTATAAAAATGCCAGCGATGTCATTCGCAGTTTTCGCATCACAACCCCAGTTCAAGGGTGATGCCGTTGTCCCCTAACGTGGTTTTATGAGCGTTCAACTCTTGCTGACCCGCCCATAATGGACACCTTTAAACTTGAACATCAGCTCATCGGATTCCTCCTCCAGTCTAAATAAAGATTCTGATTCTTTGAGATGCAAGTGGGGCTTCCGTCATAAGAAGATACCGTGAGTTGGTCTCGTGGGCGATCCTTTTCTCATTGGCACGCTCATTCAGTTTCCTCTCAGCTTCTGAGTCGCTAAGATAGAATGCTGACGTCCCAGTTTTCACAGGGTTAGGTCAGAGGCATCGGTATTGGAAATATTCATTTATTTTGAATCAGCAGTGAGGCTTGCCTCCATTTTTATGAGTGTTGCTGCCTACACCATCAAAGCAAAATCATCAGCATAAATGAATTAGTGGCCTGGTATTGTTGGAGGCATGTCGCAAATGTAGAGGCGCCAATACCGATCATTGTGGAAGACCATTATGGAGGGTCCGTGCTCTGCTCTTCTGGCCTCTTAAATCGACATGGAATGCGGGGTTGGACATCATTGCCTTCAGCCGTCGCATTGTCTGCTGGCATTTTAGCAGGTGAGAGAGCTTCAGCAGGAGGCCTCTTTACCAGACGAGTGTCGGATGTGATGAAAAGGTCTACTCAGACCTCCGCTGTTTTTAACTTCAACTGGTAGCCTGCCTCAACACGTGATGTGAGTGCAAGCACGTGGTCACAGTAGCTTATCTCCGGCATGAATCCGCTGTCTTGAGCGGGTTGATCCCAGAAAAGAGAGAGACAACGTTCTGGCCAGGAGTGACTTTTCCAAGAGCTTGTATACTGGACAGGGCAGGGATATGGGTCAATATCTACTGCGGTCATCAGCAGTTTTTCCAGGCTTCACTGCCACCAGATTTTCGAGAGCTTTTCCAGTGATCATGTTTTCAGAAGTGGAGACCACCAACCCAGTTGCGGTCCATGATTGCTGAGGAAGTCTCGGAGACTTCCATCAATTTAACACGTAGGCTTTCGCGACCAATATTATTCATAATAAAGGTTTTTGGGTTAAATCGCGTTATTTATAAATGTGCCGTAACCCTCCACCACCCGACACGACCAATCAGTAAAACAGTGTCACGTTGACAAAAGACAAATAGTTCACTACTTTAGCCCACCGGTGTGTTGAAGAGTGAATCCACAACATTTACATTTTTTGAGTACGACATTTCGCTGGTAATTACATCCAGCATCATCGGGAAATTTGCCAGAATAGTGAAGACCTCCACCTGCTCCCGGTCTTAAATAGAGCAGCAGGGTGAGGTCATATTTTAACTCAATCAGATGCAGAGATCAAAGGCGGAGAGGGGGGGGGGTATTGTAATTGTATTATCCATTAGTAATCAGTTAATTGTTATGATTAGTAATCAGTTGTAGATTAGTAATTCGTTGTAATGTGTATTATTTAATAACTGAACCAAATCACTATACACAATCATGTGCAGAAATCAGAGGTGGTGGAGGAGGGGGTTATTGTAATTATATCATAGATTAGTAATCAGTAAATTATTGTGACTACTAATTAGTTGTAGATTAGTAATTAGTTGTAATGTGTATTATTTAATAACTGAACCCAATCACTATACCCAATCTGGTGCAGAAATCAAAGGTGGCGGAGGGGGTTATTTTTATTATATACAACGTTAGTAATCAGTTAATTAGCATGTGTTTCCCCTATAAGGAATTGTAATTGTAATATGTATTATTTAATAATACGCTTCCAGGCCGCACTAAGCCTGTAGCTGTCAGAGCGATTAAAGCAATTTGTATTTCTCTCAATTTCAATGGATTCTCTAATTAGTCTTGGCCAGTAATAATTAGTTTTACACAACACTTCAACTTTATCAAAATCAATTGAGTGGCCTTGTTGGCAACCATGTTTCTTCCACTGCCGACAGTTCTATTTGAGATAATTTAATATTTCTTTGATGTTCTTTTATTCTTACGCTGATGTTACATCCCATCTGTCCAATATAGCATCTGCCACATAAGCAATTAATCCAATATACACCTTCTGTTGATAATTTATGTAATTCGTCTTTAGTACAAGATACTATTTTTATTTATTTTGTGTGCTGTACCAAATCTTACTTTAATGTTTTGCTTTTGCAAAACACGGGCTAATTTGTCAGTTACTCCTGAGAGATATGGTATTTTAATTGTTTTAATAATCTGATCACTTTCAGCAGTGTTGCTTTGCGATCAGGATTTGGCATTCAGTGCTCTGTTAATTTGAACATTATTGTAGCCATTCTGTCGTAGTGCTTCTTTAACTTGTTTAATCTCTCTTCCTAGACTTTCACCCTTTGACACTGTTTTAGCCCGATGTATGAGCGTCTTGATAAGAAAGGATTTCTAAGCTGGGTGATGATGTGAATCTGCATTCAGATAGGCATCAGGATGCGTTCCCTTTCGGTAAACGCTGTGAGTTATTTTGCCATTTAGGCCATGTCCAAGCAAAATATCTAGGAAAGGAAGTGTGTTATTCACCTCCGTTTCCATGGTGAACTGGATGGCCGGGTTTTGTGCATTGAGATGATTTAGACATTAATTAAATGTATCTTTACCATGTGGCCAGACAACCAACGTGTCAACAACAAATCTAAACCAAAAATATGATTTTAATGTACTTGAGGCAAGTGTTCTTGTTTAAAAGTTTTCCACGTACAAATTTGCAATAGCCTGAGGTAAAGGAGAGCCCATTGCTGCTTCTTCCTTTTGTTTAAATAAATTGCCTCTCCATAAGAAGTAAGTGTTATTTAAAACAATGGTCAGCTAGTTTTGAAATATATTTTGGTAAACCTGTATTCTTTACTAGTGTATCAAGTAATTTAAGCGACTCATTAACTGGAGCCTGAGTGAATAAAGACATCACATCAAAACTCGCCAGAATATCATTAGGGTTACGTTTAATATATTTAATCACATTCACAAGATGTTCTGAATTTATTTTGAATGAAGATGTCCTACCGATGTAGGGTTGTATTTGTTTAGTTATATATTTTGTTTAGTTATCATTTATATGTGGCAGAGCCAATTGTACTTACTGTGGGTCGTAATGGGATGCCAAGTTTATGAATCTTTGGTAGCCAATACAGTCTAGGTGGTTTTGAGACCTTTGGCTTAATTTGGTATTGCTCAGTCTTGGGGATAAATGAATTTGAAATGATTGCAGTAGTCTTACGTTTTAAAGTATTAGTTGGATCTCGTTAAATGTTAATGTAGGTACTTTCCTCTAGTAAATATTTAATTGTATTATCATAATCTGCTCGTGACATCACTACAGCAGTGCGGCCTTTATCAGCTGCCAGAATTAGAATATCTGTATTAATCGGAGCTTTCTTAAGGCTTTTGCTTCGTCAGAGCTAATGTTTATTTTTGCTACTTTGCTATTCTTAATTATTTTGGCAACCTCGTGTCTAATCATCTCTGCCTCATTATGTGGAAGGTGTCTTACCCCTGATTCTACCTCAGCAATTATCTCATCTACTGGAATTGTGTGTAGGGTAACTATTCTATTATATAATTGCAACCCTCTCCGCTACCTCTGATTTCTGCACATGATTGGGTATAGTGATTGAGTTCAGTTGTAAAAAATTACACCTTACAACTATTACTAATCTACAACTGATTACTAATCATGACAATTAACTGATTATTAATCTATTATATAATTACAATACCCCCCCTTTCCGCCTCTGATCTCTGCATTTGATTGGGTTAAAAGATGACGTCACCCTGCTCATCTATTTTAGACCGGGAGCAGGTGGAGGTCTTCACTATTCTGGCAAATTGCGCAATGATGCTGCATGTAATTACCAGCGAAATTTCGTACTCAAAAATGTAAATGTTGTGGATTCATTTTTCAACACACCGATGGGCTAAAGTAGTGAACTATTTGTCTTTTGTCAACGTGACACATTTTTGACTGATTGGCCGTGTGGGGTGGTGGAGGGTTACGACACATTTATAAATAACGCGATCTAACCCAAACATCTTTATTACTTCCATCAATGCCTGCAGCTTTTCCTGGCGTTGTTAGTGGCCTGGGCATAACTGACCTCATTTTTTGGTGAATGCTTGACATAATAACGAGGCAGGGAGGCAGAGGGCAAACTTATTCTTTCGGCAATTTGAACCTCTATGTTTGTGCGGCATAGTGAATTGCAATATGTTGGTCGGTACTGATGGCGGCTGTGTCCGTTGCACTAAGTTTCAATTGGAAATCCGAGCCACTCCATCGCGGGGGCTTTGACAGCATGGGGTCTGATTTCCGAGTCGAGCCCGAACAAAACTAAGCATGACCATGGGCGAGATTGTTCATTGTTATTCATACTTTTCACTCTTATCAGTGCTCTTGGAATGGACGACATTGGAGGGCAATGCAGCGAAACATCTTGTTATAATACTTTACAGGTGGTCCTCGACTTAAGTGAAGTTCGACTTAAGTCGATCTGCACTTAAGGCAGGTTGCCAAATGTCACATCCGTTTTGTTACTCACGGTGGTCGGAACCAGTGGCGGCTCCTGCAAAATCTCTCAGGGGGGAGCAAATGTCTGGATGATTGATAAGGATAAGGTCCACCCATGCCATGGATAAATTAACAGCTTAAGCATGTAAAGGCAACTTCACTTCTTTAATATTAATGAAAAATAAAGTGACTCTTACAATACATCTTGTTTGTTTCTATACTCACTATTAAAACAAACCACTCAAGTTTATTTTATTAAAGATTCCACTAGGTGGCGACAAATTATATTGTTGGATGAAACGTGTATGATGACGTAAGCACGTATGATGACGTAAACACGTTAGTGCGTGCCCTCCCGGAAGCCATAGAGAATGCATTGCAGCGCCCCCCCGTTCGAAAAAAACATCTTTGAATGTAAGTCTATGGGGCCACTCGGGGCGATTCTCAGCCGGAGTGAAATCGCCCAAAAAGAGGCGGTACTCCACAGAACGTGACATGACGCTGATTGGACTATATCCAGAGGCACAGTGACGGCTAGCGTGACTCTGTGGTTGAATGACATTGGTGGTGCGTCGCCCAATCGCCCTAATGAAGAAACCGCCCCTGGTCGGAACTACACTTACGTCGTGACGCTGACTCAGGCGCCGGTTCTGCGGACAAACAAACGTACGGTGCTTGGCTCCAGTGCTAAACCTCTGTGCATTGAGTGATATTTAAGCATTTTTTATTCATGTATTTTATCCAAAAATAGATAAGACCTTTCTAGACAGTATTATTGTACTTTACATATAATTGATAGTTGATTCAATATGCTATTTCTATTCATATCTAGGAGAGAAAAAAAGTTTAATGTCGGACCCTTGGTCAGGAACGTAAATCCACTATTATTCTATTGCTTCTTTGAGAAAATCGATCTCAACTTACGTTGTTTTTACTTACGATACTTTTTCTCGGGACGTAACCTCAAACAGGTCCTAGGACTGACCATCTATACTTATATGCTCCCACTTCTATGCTCCCCTCCTTTAACCCTTACTGATCAGGGTGGTAAAATATTGTCAAATTATCCACCACAACGTGCACATTGTGAGGAGGTGTTCATCCAGCAGTATATTGACAAATGACTTTAGATGCATATGCCATGTTCTTTAGTAATCATTGAGCATTGTTGTGATAATCTACTTTACAAAATATGAAATTAAACAAAACGCCTCCTTAAAAATCTTTGTAAACTCACATAAACAAAAAGGTCTATTTTACCCATCTCATCATCCACACGACCTTCTGGGAGTGCGTATTTTCACAGAATAGGTTTAATACAAGGAAACCTTGGCCGGTTTTCGACATTCCACGTCTCATCGGCAATCAGGCTCGCTTAAACTAATGCTGGTCAACTGCCCGTAGTTTAATGGCAAGAAAAATGTATCCACAACGACGCTAATTGCTTGGTGTGCATCACGTGTTGTATACCTTCATATAGAACTGGAACCCATTGTCAACTAATGTAATCCGAAAAAACCATGTGGCCAATAGGGATGTGTAAAAATACTTTTTTTTGGGTATTTGGAGAGACACCTTTGTGAAATAGGAATTACATCTGTTTATTTATTTTGCACGTGTACATAGCTGTTGGCAATAACTGCATGGTACAATGTTTAAACGTGGGTAAATAGTGTATGCCCTGTCTTCCAGACACCTTGCTTTAAAGCTACTTCTATCTTAATCATTTCTTCCCCAGTAATACACGACTTTGTGTAAACCTGAGTTAGTGTAAAAACGACTTCAGTATAACGATGGGATTCTATTAGTGACTGCCCCAACCAAGTGGGGACCCCGGACAGAGGGGAAAAAGATGGGGGCGGAGAGATAATTAATACTAAGGCAAGATCAGGGATAGTTGGGGGAACGGGGGGGGAGAGGAAGGGAAGGGAACAGGTCTAGTAAAGGAACATTCTACAAATCAACGAATACACACGCAGCTTATGGACCTGAGTATCGGCCTCCCTTTGCTCCTTGGTCCATCTCCTCTTGTTCGCTGAGGGGTCCACCCCTCTTTGAACCCATCCCCGTCTCCCACACCACAACATCTTCATCCATCACACTTATTTTAGACTTCGCAAGAAGGGAAACCACCTGGTCTTGAATTACTATTCCAAAAAAGCTTGTGGCTTAAATGCTCAATATCTGCCGGGGCTAACAGTGCATTCTGCCATTGTTTCAAAGATGCCGGTTCATGGTTCTTCCAGTTGGCCAGAACCATCTTCATTGCTAAGATATTAAAGGTTTGGAATAGTGCATGTAGGCGTCTCAATAGAGTGTCCAGTTTCAGGCCCCACACAGTTGTTTCAATTGATTGGGAGAGAGAGTAATGCCACAGATGTCGTAAAAATTACCGTGGTGATCTCCTGGTAGAGTTTTGTGACATTTGGGCATGGCCAAAAAGAGTGTAAGTAGAATTTGTACTGTGCCAGGGGGGCATCTGGGGCAATCTGGGGAAACCACCATGAATTTATCTCTCCTTTCATGTCAATGAAGTGCATTGAAATAGGCCCTGGGAATACAGGAGGGGACCATCCTTAGGTAATATAACAATTTATAGAGGATCATATATTTGAAAAATATACTTTGTATTCGATTGTGTTGCTGTACACATGTGTAGTGAGTCCAACTGAATTGCAGACGTTGTTCCTTTTAGAGGCAACACATTTATTTGTAACACATAACACAAAGGGGTAACTGCCACTTCAGCAGATACAGCCTAGGGTGGTGACCACCCAGCTAACTACCATATACAGAGGAGTTACAGCTACGAAGGGTCGGGCCCTCACTCTGGTCCGCGACCACGTGTTGATGCCTCGTAGGATGTAGAGCTTCCAGCTTGAGATGTAGAGCTGCCAGCTTGAGACGTAGAGCTTCCAGCTTGTAGAATGCAGCCACCCCGGTCCCTCTCAGGGACCCGCCTTATATCCCCCCACGGGTCGGGGCCGCTCCGCCCCTGGCCCCGTCCGCCTTCTGGAGCCTTCTAGCTCCCCCTCGATCCCTCTCGATAGCTCTCCGTGGACACGTGATCACTCCCTAGTCCCCCCACCTGGGGGCCTCTCTGTGGACACTCTAGATCACGTGTCTGCAGGGTCAACCAGAGTGCCATGGCCCGAGGCAAACCTGTACTTGGGCTGACACTCTCCCGCTCCCCCTCGTGAGAGACCGCACTGCACGCTATGCGTCGTACCTGCGCTATCCCAGCGCTCACCAACCTCCGCTAGGGCTGGTACTACAACCACCATGGGGTGTACGCAATGCCAATGCATCGCACGCCACGGCCCTTCCAGGCCGGCACCATACAGTGACATCCACGATGTCACTACACATGAACAAAAGTCCCGCAGCAGAACGTTGGGTGACAAAAAAAATAACCACACGCGAATATCCGTCATGCCCATGGACCCGACGCGTCCTAATTTATGGCAGGGGGGGAATCATCGTTTTAACAAAATGTACTCTTTTCAAAAAAATTAGTGGGAGCTAAAGAGACTATTTTCAAACGTAAAAATGCATTTTCCCCTTACAGCTACCCGTCGGGTTCCATATTCCTAGTTAACTACATCACGGACAGACAAATTCAGATTGGAAAGTATTACAGAGCTCATGCATATGTATTATTTGTGTAACGCGTTTCTCCCTCCCCCCGAACCACGTGTGTTTCCTGTTACAGAGCGGAATAAACAAATCAAAATCATGGCAAGTCTACCAGTGAATGACTCTTTGAAAAACGAGACTTCTCTACTGCCAGAGCAGATCTGGAGCACCACTAACCACGTAGTGTACGCTATATTGCTGATCACGTGGTTGCCGTCCTTTGTTATGTTTGTCCTCATGGCGTGTCTCTTCGACCGGGTGATGACCTTCATGGAGAGTACCAAGTACATCCTCTTCATGAACCTGATGACCAGCGACACGCTCTACGTGCTCCTATCGGGTGTGATGATGACAATAAGATTGGAGCGTATCTCGCTGATTCGCATCCTCTGCTGTTTTTTAATCAATCTAAGTACGACGTTTCAAATCAACAGCACCCTCACCATCACAGCCATGGCTCTGGAGCGCTACTTGGCCATTTGTCAGCCACTGCGATACCACCAACTGGCCCACCGGCAATCCGGCCTGCAGGTATGTGGTTGGAGGTGATGATGATGATGTAAACCATGATAGTACGCAGTATCTCTGACATACCTGGCTAATGTGGATGTGTGGCACCCCCGGTTTTACCATTTTTATTAAGAAAATCGTTCCAGAAATACCTCGGTTAACGAATAATCTGGGAACGAAGTTTTTGATCACGAAGATACGCCCTGGAACGTATATACTTCATTAACCGAGATATTTGTGTATACTAATACAAATCAATGTATGACATTTCTAGCTTTAATTTGAGTGCTCAAAATGTACATTGTATTACAATATAAATTAGAAACATATGAAGCAACTTCAAAGGTATTATAAGAACCCACGTAGTCTATAGCTGTGGGGACGATTTAACAAAAAAATTTGACGTTTCAAATAATAAGTTAGCGTCGCTTTGCGATGTGCAGTTTTCAAATCTTCAAGTTTATATGTTGGGCATTATTATGCATTTTTTTTTTATTGAATATGTACACCATATTGGGATAAAATATAGATCCATCTGACTGTAAATGAAATAGTATTTGAGGGAGGTGTTTTTGTATTACTGTATGGATCAGAGAGTTTTACACTACTAAAGTATGTCGAAAATAACTTATTGAACACTGAGTATAGTTGTCCGAGATAGACTAAACAAGTAACGTAATTGTTATTTATAATTTGTTTACTTTGGGTTCGATCATTTCACCACAACTCTCCACAAACTGACAGAGCCAATCAAATAAAGTCAGGTGAGCAAATATTCCCACTGATTTCATTGGCTTTTGGCATCTGTATACATGTTGAACTTCTTTCGCACCATACATAGCCAACCGTTGCTAATCGAAGGTGCGGGGAAAGGAAAACAAACCAATCAAAAAATAGTAATTCTAAAGACATTAGTTTAACATTCATATTTAGAAGTGCATAGCTGCAGTGGCTTCCTAGTATCGGAAGAAAGAGCGTTCCAGACAGCTGGAGAAGCGCATTTGAAGCGCGCAATGCAGCGATCATCTTTGTACAATGGTTATCCAAACCCGCTGTAAGGATGACTGGATGGTATATGCTCCTTGATGAGACTTTTCAACCTAATGAATGAGCTCACGTGACGGCTTGATTTGATTGAATCACAGGTGGTGGAGGGTTATAGTTTAAACACATTACATTATACCTACACAATCTGACAAAAAATAAACGAATTGATCATGATACTGATTTTACTTTTTGGTTCTTACGGTAAAGTCACGTATAAAGAAAATAAATGTAATATTAGAATACGACGTTTTGATTGCAACACAAGCAATCATCATCAGGTACGAATGAATGAGAAAAAACAAACCTAGTAAACTTAGAAATATAATGCAATACAACACAGAGGGTCGCCTAACATAACAGTTAACACCATACCTGGTTGATTACGTTCTTCCAAAGAGTGCTAAATTTGAGAGAAAGACAAAACACAGACACGGAGACACAATGACAGACACATTAGCAGAGAGAGAGACATCACAGAGACAGAGAGAGAAAATAAACTTAATAAAACAAACTTAGTAAAATTTGGGAAAGTAATTCAATGCAACACAGAGAGTCGGTCAACACACAATTAACGCATATCCTGGTTGATTACGTTCTTCCACAGATTGCTAAATTCGAAGCTAAGTGTGGAATTTGAGAGAGAGACAAGACACAGACACGGAGACACAAAGACAGACACACAAGCAGAGAGAGAACACAGAGACACAGAGATAGAGAGGAGACTTAAATCCTCCCCGTAGAGGTGGTTTAAACTTGATTTGGAGCTTTCGTTACTGCAGGAATTACTTTTTGGTTCTTTTGGTAAAGTCACGTAGAAAGAAAATAAATTAAATAATAGAATACGACGTTTCGATTGCAACACAAGCAATCATCATCAGGTATAAAATAACTTATTGAACACTGAGTATAGTTGTCCGAGATAGACTAAACAAGTAACGTAATAGTTATTTATAATTTGTTTACTTTGGGTTCGATCATTTCACTACAACTCTCCAAAAACTGACAGAGCTGATCAAATAAAGTCAGGTGAGCAAATATTCCCACTGATTTCATTGGCTTTTAGCATCTGTATACATGTTGAACTTCTTTCGCACCATACATAGCCAACCGTTGCTAATCGAAGGTGCGGGGAAAGGAAAACAAACCAATCAAAAAATAATTCTAAAGACATTAGTTTAACATTCATATTTAGAAGTGCATAGCTGCAGTGGCTTCCTAGTATCGGAAGAAAGAGCGTTCCAGACAGCTGCAGAAGCGCATTTGAAGCGCGCAATGCAGCGACCATCTTTGTACAATGGTTATCCAAACCCGCTGTAAGGATGACTGGATGGTGTATTCTCCTCGATGAGACTTTTCAACCTAATGAATGAGCTCACGTGACGGCTTGATTTGATTGAATCACAGGTGGTGGAGGGTTATAGTTAAAACACATTACATTATACCTACACAATCTGACAAAAAATAAACGAATTGATCGTAATATTGATTTTACTTTTTGGTTCTTACGGTAAAGTCACGTATAAAGAAAATAAATGTAATATTATAATTCGACGTTTTGATTTCAACACAAGCAATCATCATCAGGTACGAATGAATGAGAAAAAACAAACCTAGTAAACTTAGAAATATAATGCAATACAACACAGAGGGTCGGCTAACATAACAGTTAACACCATACCTGGTTGATTACGTTCTTCCAAAGAGTGCTAAATGTGAGAGAGAGACAAAACACAGACACGGAGACACATAGACAGACACATAAGCAGAGAGAGAGACAACACAGAGACAGAGAGAGAAAATAAACTTAATAAAACAATTTCGATTTAAAGCTTTCGTGACTGCAGGGATTCATCTTCTTGGTTCTTTCGGTAAAGTCACGTAGAAGGGAAGTAATACAATAATACAAATAAAACATAATAAAATAAAATAATTCTCACGACGTTTCGGCTACAACGCAAGCAGCCGTCTTCAGGTGAAGAGAATTATTTTATTTTATTATGTTTCATTTTTATTATTTTATTACTTCCCTTCTACGTGACTTTACCGAAAGAACCAAGAAGATTAATAAAACAAACTTTGTAAAATTTGGGAAAGTAATTCAATGCAACACAGAGAGTCGGTCAACACACAATCAACGCATATCCTGGTTGATTACGTTCTTCCACAGATTGCTAAATTCGAAGTTAAGTCTGGAATTTGAGAAAGAGACAAGACACAGACACGGAGACACAAAGACAGACACACAAGCAGAGAGAGAGAGAACACAGAGACACAGAGAGAGAGAGGAGACTAACTTAAATCCTCCCCGTAGAGGTGGTTTAAACTTGATTTGGAGCTTTCGTTACTGCAGGAATTACTTTTTGGTTCTTTTGGTAAAGTCACGTAGAAAGAAAATAAATTAAATAATAGAATACCACGTTTCGATTGCAACACAAGCAATCATCATCAGGTACGTACCTGATGATGATTGTACGTACCTGATGATGATTGCTTGTGTTGCAATCGAAACGTCGTATTTTATTATTTAATTGATTTTCTTTCTACGTGACTTTAGGTATTAAGCATTGGCGAGGTGTGGTGACATAAACGGATTTGGCCCTGATAAGGATGCTGTGGTGATTTCAATACATCTGTTCACGTTATTTTGAGGACAAACTGCAATGCCATATATCAAATAAAGTCACATTACGTCTCAGGACCCTTTTTATGAGCATTTTTTGTCATCGAACAAAGATGGTCACTGCTTCACGCACTTTCAGATGGGTTTCTGCGGCCAACTTCCTTTTGACGTAAGGAAGCCACTGGAGCTATTCTCTTTTAAATATAGATTGAAAACTAATTTCTTTAGAACTACGTTTTGTGATTAGTTTGTACGTGTTCTCTGGTTTTCAGTTCCGTTCAACTCCCTCCCTCAAACTCGTGTGAATGTGTTTTACAGGTCGTGGCTGGCGTCTGCATACTGTCTCTGTCAGCGCCAACCATCCGCCTCTTATTGTGCATTGCGAGCGGCTCGCTCTTCATGACCGAGCACCAACTTATATGCGAAATGAACCAGTTGGATGCAGACATGCCTTATGGAGAGGCAGCAGTCATTATCCGTGACGCGTTTATGTACATGGTATTTATATTTGCCGTGCTGTCTGTAGCAATATCATATGTCATGACGGCTCGGGCCGCTAAGAAAGCCTCAGAGAAACACAGCAGCTTCTCTAAGGCCAGAAAGACCATAGTGCTGCATGGAATTCAGCTGGGACTTTGCCTCCTGCCAGTGGCCTTACCCATGTTCCACAAGTCGGCGGAGTTGTTGCACCTTAACGCTGGGGCCACACTCATCGTCAGGGTTGCATTTTTCCTGGCGCTGCACGTGATCCCCCGCTTCATGAGCCCCTTTCTGTATGGCAGCAGGGACGAGGAGATCGTGAAACACGTTCGGCAATTATTGGGCATTCATTCAAAGCGAGTGATGCCATAAGTGGTCATGCTTCCTTAAGGAAATGGATCAGCATTTATGAGGCTCTTAAATGCCTTAGTGCTCTATTCGATTTCATTACTTTTATAAACATGAATTAATGGAGTTATCCAAACATCTGAATATAGGGCCACGGTGCTGGAGAAAAATGGTTAGCCCCGGTTATCGCTTGCCTGTGGTTTCCTGTACTTCTCAATCTAATGAAAACTGTGTGCATTACAATATTTGTGGATTTATAGTTATCTTAATCGTCCCAATGCTCTGTGGCAGTCGAGCTAAACTACTCGTATTGGGAGCCATCTCTACACAGCACAAGGCGTAGTCAAGCACCCTGAAGAACATGGGCATTGGTCGGCCAGTCGGAGAACTTGGTTGACTTTTGTAGCTTTTCCCAATTACGTCAAAGGTTATATTCTCAGCAATTTAAGATTACTTGACTAATTTGAAGGATGGATTTCTTAATATAATTTTTCTTATTTTTTAATATTTGTATTTCTTTATTTGATTTGATGGTAGACTAATAAAAACATACCACCCAGCATTGCAGATTGGAAGCATCCTTATTTACATAACTCATTGTTGGGATTTGTCCATTACAATTAATACATTTTTAAATCTGATCACAACTTAAATAATAATTTAAGGTAACATGAGCATTGTTCTAAGAACCGACTCCATTGACATTCCTGCTGGTGTACAACTTTGTGGAAGAAACAAAAAGACAAACTGGTGTTGACGGTGGTGCTAGGGGGAACTTCATTGCAGTCAGGTGAGTTGCAGAACTTGTACTTTTACAATAAACACCAACGCATAAACAACAACGACACTCAACGCATCAAATGTAAAACATCGAAGATGCACGTGTTATCACGACTACTGTATCACTTGCAAAACGTGCGAGCTGTTTTATGTTGGCAATAAAGAAAAATAAATTGATGACAATTGTATTTAACATTTCAATCAGCTGTCCCCCCTGGACACATTCAAGTATGCGGCTCGCCATTTAATAAATAGTGGTCATGATCCTCAACAACTTGCACAGGGCAGTGAAACCTTTATACACCAGTACATTGAGAAGGCAGACAAGTTATATTTATAATGATTGTAGACATCATTACAATTATAACGTGTGAAGGCATTTATGTATAAAAAATAATACAGTACAAGAAAACCCCTGCTTGATGTGCCGAGGTCAGCACCCAATACAAAGTCAAATATCGTCAAGTTTGCTGCACAGCACGCTAATCACTGCCACTGCTCCCAACACACCTTCCATACACAACCAGACGTGAACGTGCAGATACATATGCATACAATAACAGCTGCCATTCGCCACTAAGTGACCATTAAATCACTCACTCCGCCCTTACAATGAGCACGGTTGACTACGTACTGTTTTAAAAGAAGTTCAACATACATACATGCTCCAATGTGAGGGACGGATTGGGCTTTTATCTTTAAAAGGCGATTTTGAGGGGACCAAGTCTGAAAACAGACTGATGCAGGTTTCCATTCTTATATAACCAGACATCGTTCGTGGTACTTTAAGTTGGTGTTCCAACCCTATTTATGTGGCCTACACTTCACAGTATGAACCGACCACGCAGCGCTGTGGCACAACCTCCGGTTGCATCTGCAGTTGGGGCAGATGTCCTGTGGGTAGAGGACTTTCAGGAATTTACCACGATAATGGTGCATCTGGTGGGTGCAGGCTACAGCAAAACTGATGCGCTGTCACAGCTGCCGAATCGAGATACGCACGAACCTCAGGGCCTCAATGCCTCTCTCATGAGATGGATGAGGACTGTCACTGTCCTCCACAGTGTCAGCTATACAGCCGAGTGAAATCAATTGGGGTAACCTTGTCCAAGTCGGCCCACCCCCAGCGGTAGGATTTAGGGATGCATCACATTTTGAAGTAAGTAGAGCGGCAGAGTATGTTGGTTTGATTAGATGCTTTGACCAAGTTGCATCGCACTGTCGTGCCAGAAGGTGCTTGCTGCAGCTTAGCCACGATTGAGAATAATAATTTACATTTGTAAAAGTGACGTATTTCATACTGTAGATCCCAATGCGCCACCGTGTATGTAAAGCAGGAAATAAACAGAACCAGAGTAAATGGCCATAACTAGGGGCTAAAGGCCTGTTAAACAGGTGAGTTTTCAAGACAGACTTAAATATATCAACGATTATGATTGTCTTATTAGCAAAAGCAAAGCCATCCAAAGATTGGGAGCTGCACTGGCAAAAAGCCAAATCGCCCCAGGAAATGAGGCTTGACCTCAGAGTCCTAGAAAGAATGTGATCTCAGAGACCTCGCCGGAGTGTACAGATGGATGGGTTTCTGCAAATATTGCGGGGATAACCCGTTGATTGCCTTGTAGGACAGCATACGAAGGGACGCATCACACGTTGGCTCCATTGAGGCCTGAGCGAGGGCGTGTGCCACGATGTGAAGCAGTAGGTGGTGGCGAACCCACTCTGTGTGAATAGAGAACAGCCACCGGAGCCGCGGTGGGTACTGCTGCGGTACGTTTCTTTGTCCTGCGTTAACATAATAGTGACATGTCTATGGGACCTTCAGTATCAAGATGATAATACATGTGTTAAGCATTTTCAAACAAATAGAAAATTGTAGCAATGGATATCTTGGGTCATTTGCCAAGGACTAACCAGGGGAATATGCCCCTGTTGGTGTCGAAGGCTGACTAGGAGGCAGAGACCATCTCTGAAGCTTTCTTGCAGGCTTATATGGTGGTGACTGGAGAAGCTTCTGACTGATGAAGTTGATTTGAAAAAACGCATCGTCGATGTAATGTACAGTACGCATACAGGATGCCACCATATTGGTGACAGGGAAAATGTGTTTAATGTTTGAGGGAGGCATGGCTTGCCTGTGAATATGGAAATTGCATCAGATTATGCCTGGGGTATACAAATCCCAACGGTCATTATGTAATGCGGGTGTAAGCGACCTTCCGGATGTGACGTCACGGGGGGTGGAGTCATGTGACGTGGGTGGAAGGTTCGGGTCCTTAAGCGGGTAAACCGGAAGGGGAAGTCAGTCGGGGTGTGAGCGGAAAAGAGAGAGGCCACGCGGGCGAGTGAGAAGAGGGGGGCACCGACGGCCATCGGGAGCCAACCCCGAAGAGAGGCGGAAGCTACGGAGTGGTGTGCAGCTGCGGAGAAGACAGCCAGAAGAGCTGTGTGTTAGAGGCAGCGGTGTGGCTGCCAGCTGAGGCGGGAGAGAAGAGAGAGAGAGACAGCACGAAGCTGTCAGAGCTGCAGAGAGGACGAAAGAGAGAGAAGTTGCAGCGAGAACAGCCAAGGGGGGCTGTGTGAGAGTAACAGCAGCGGGGCTGCTGTTGTGGATCGGGCCGACATTGGAGTCAGCACCGTGGAGAAGCTACAGAGTAAAGACAGCCGTGTGGGTGTACAGCACGAACCGAATAAAGGACACTGAGCCAGACATCGTGGTCCAGTCGTTTATTACACTGGTGTCAGAAGTGGGGTGAAGGGACCTCGTAAACCACTTCCTGAATACATTCAGGACACGGTTCGCCGAGTCACGGAGGCGCGGGAGAATGCCCGCGTGGCTACGGCCAAAGCCCAGGCCCGGAACGAGCGATATGCGCGACGGTCCGAGGGGGAGTGTCCTTGGAAGGTTGGGGACCTAGCCTGGCTTCATTGTCCACAGGTACGTCCGGGAACCTGGCCGAAATTGCACAAACCCTGGCATGGTCCCGTACGCCTCATTGCTGTTCCCAACCCACAGTCAGCACGCGTCCAGATTGGGTCTCGTCGCTGGGTTGTGCATACGTCGCGCTTGAAACCATATGTTGCTCCCTTACATGATGCGTCATCCCCCAATGTTGCCTTGCCGGGGTCTGTTGCTGCTGACTCTCCCCTGCCTGCGTCCATTGATCTTGCTAGAGCGCCTGTCGTACCTGTTCCAGACAGGCCGGCCGTGACATTGCGGGGGACGAGGGGCCCTGCTCGGAGGACGCCTGCCAGGTCTGCGGGACCTTCGAGCCCTGCAGCCCTTCTGACCCAGCTGCGGGCACGGTCACAGGACAAGCCCAAGACTAACTCTTTAGGGACACGGGACGTCGGTGGACTTCCAGCTGCGACAGGGGGATTACCCCCTGTCATTCCTCGACTTTCATCGCGTTCCCGTTCTGCGAGTGGGCCGCCGACCGTCCGGGACGGGCCGGCGACCCGCACACGTTCCAAATCGCTTACGTTTCGTTGATTGTTGCTGTGTTGTTATCTTTTTCTTACAGTTGTATTTATTGCATGCTTTTTGTACGTTCGTTGATGTTAATTGCGTTGTTGTTGTTGTTCTTGCTGTTACATTGTATGCTTAGTGTCCTTTAGGGGGGGAAGCTCGGTTCGCCGCATTACGATTTGCTATTGGTCAGCCGAGGTCGGCTGGGATTTTTCTACGGGGGAGGGTGGTGTAATGCGGGCGTAAGCGACCTTCCGGATGTGACGTCACGGGGGGTGGAGTCATGTGACGTGGGTGGAAGGTTCGGGTCCTTAAGCGGGTAAACCGGAAGGGGAAGTCAGTCGGGGTGTGAGCGGAAAAGAGAGAGGCCATGCGGGCGAGTGAGAAGAGGGGGGCACCGACGGCCATCGGGAGCCAACCCCGAAGAGAGGCGGAAGCTACGGAGTGGTGTGCAGCTGCGGAGAAGACAGCCAGAAGAGCTGTGTGTTAGAGGCAGCGGTGTGGCTGCCAGCTGAGGCGGGAGAGAAGAGAGAGAGAGACAGCACGAAGCTGTCAGAGCTGCAGAGAGGACGAAAGAGAGAGAAGTTGCAGCGAGAACAGCCAAGGGGGGCTGTGTGAGAGTAACAGCAGCGGGGCTGCTGTTGTGGATCGGGCCGACATTGGAGTCAGCACCGTGGAGAAGCTACAGAGTAAAGACAGCCGTGTGGGTGTACAGCACGAACCGAATAAAGGACACTGAGCCAGACATCGTGGTCCAGTCGTTAATTACACTGGTGTCAGAAGTGGGGTGAAGGGACCTCGTAAACCACTTCCTGAATACATTCAGGACACGGTTCGCCGAGTCACGGAGGCGCGGGAGAATGCCCGCATGGCTACGGCCAAAGCCCAGGCCCGGAACGAGCGATATGCGCGACGGTCCGAGGGGGAGTGTCCTTGGAAGGTTGGGGACCTAGCCTGGCTTCATTGTCCACAGGTACGTCCGGGAACCTCGCCGAAATTGCACAAACCCTGGCATGGTCCCGTACGCCTCATTGCTGTTCCCAACCCACAGTCAGCACGCGTCCAGATTGGATCTCGTCGCTGGGTTGTGCATACGTCGCGCTTGAAACCATATGTTGCTCCCTTACATGATGCGTCATCCCCCAATGTTGCCTTGCCGGGGTCTGTTGCTGCTGACTCTCCCCTGCCTGCGTCCATTGATCTTGCTAGAGCGCCTGTCGTACCTGTTCCAGACAGGCCGGCCGTGACATTGCGGGGGACGAGGGGCCCTGCTCGGAGGACGCCTGCCAGGTCTGCGGGACCTTCGAGCCCTGCAGCCCTTCCGACCCAGCTGCGGGCACGGTCACAGGACAAGCCCAAGACTAACTCTTTAGGGACACGGGACGTCGGTGGACTTCCAGCTGCGACAGGGGGATTACCCCCTGTCATTCCTCGACTTTCATCGCGTTCCCGTTCTGCGAGTGGGCCGCCGACCGTCCGGGACGGGCCGGCGACCCGCACACGTTCCAAATCGCTTACGTTTCGTTGATTGTTGCTGTGTTGTTATCTTTTTCTTACAGTTGTATTTATTGCATGCTTTTTGTACGTTCGTTGATGTTAATTGCGTTGTTGTTGTTGTTCTTGCTGTTACATTGTATGCTTAGTGTCCTTTAGGGGGGGAAGCTCGGTTCGCCGCATTACGATTTGCTATTGGTCAGCCGAGGTCGGCTGGGATTTTTCTACGGGGGAGGGTGGTGTAATGCGGGCGTAAGCGACCTTCCGGATGTGACGTCACGGGGGGTGGAGTCATGTGACGTGGGTGGAAGGTTCGGGTCCTTAAGCGGGTAAACCGGAAGGGGAAGTCAGTCGGGGTGTGAGCGGAAAAGAGAGAGGCCACGCGGGCGAGTGAGAAGAGGGGGGCACCGACAGCCATCGGGAGCCAACCCCGAAGAGAGGCGGAAGCTACGGAGTGGTGTGCAGCTGCGGAGAAGACAGCCAGAAGAGCTGTGTGTTAGAGGCAGCGGTGTGGCTGCCAGCTGAGGCGGGAGAGAAGAGAGAGAGAGACAGCACGAAGCTGTCAGAGCTGCAGAGAGGACGAAAGAGAGAGAAGTTGCAGCGAGAACAGCCAAGGGGGGCTGTGTGAGAGTAACAGCAGCGGGGCTGCTGTTGTGGATCGGGCCGACATTGGAGTCAGCACCGTGGAGAAGCTACAGAGTAAAGACAGCCGTGTGGGTGTACAGCACGAACCGAATAAAGGACACTGAGCCAGACATCGTGGTCCAGTCGTTTATTACAATTAGATACAAGTACTCAAGTACCTGCCACAAAATAAAACATCATGAGTGTCGGGCCAGTAATTCGAAAAATTGTGGATAGTGTCTGGTTACATTGTCCTGCGATGAAACGCTGCTGTGACAGTGGGTAACCAACTCTGGCGTCACTACACAATTACCTCCACCATGGTGAACTATTGTGCAGGCCGGTCTGCCCCAAAATGCAAAGTAGTCCAAATAAACCCATGGACCAGGTCTTAAAGGCTGAAGCAATTGTATCTCCTCGCTTATGTACCCCGCCCCCCCCCCCCCCAATAGGGTCCCACATCCCCAGAACACACAATACAACACAAAAACACGGTTCACTCCTTAAAACCACTCACGCCTTTGATCCTACGCAATCCTGACACACACACCGTCTCATTCGTGGTGGTCGTTATCCCGTTTCACCATTTCATACACAGCACCAAAACCAACTCCACGGTCCACACACACTGTAGAAAGCCTGCAGATATCCCCAAATAGCCACACCACATATTAAATCCGAGAGGCCTACAGTAGGCTGAATCTTGTTTCCTGTCTTCTTCCTTCTAATCCTCACAGCAGGTCCATGGGTCTTTGCGCCCATCCCAGACTGCTACACAACAGGGAAAATAGCAATGTGGGAACCCCCACTATAACCTTCAATATGTACAATATTGCTCCATACTGCATAGTGAAACAAGCAACTGTAGCTCTGACCATACTCATAGCTGCCCTGCTCGCTCAGTGCACTGATGTTGCTGCCCCCGCTGGTGCCACTGCTTCTTCCGCTGGTGCCGTTGCTTCATCTGCTCTAACATACATCCCCTTTTATACAGGTCTAAGGGATGTCAGGGGAAGGATTCCCACCAAAAGGAGGGGACAGTGGGACGGTGACAGTAGAAGGGGGAGGAGCATGTGAGGAGAAAAAAGAGGGAGAACTGGCGGGAAAGAGGGAACTGGCGGGGAAACGGACAGAGAAGGATGGGGACGAGTGTGGACTGGGGGAAGCAATAAAAGACGAACCCCCTGCAACCTTGTGTCGGCTCTCCTTTACATCCGGTGGCAGCGGTGAGATTGACAATGGCTACAAGGAAGAACCTCCGTGGAAAAGAGCCAACAGAAGAGGAAGCAGAGATCCCCCACGTCCAGAGCAACAAAGGGGCCTGCTACCAGGAGCAGCAGCAGGGGGCCCGGACCCCATGGAGGACCCTATGGAGGGGCACATGGCCCGCGTGGAAAGGGCTCTCCAGGAGCTACTGCGTCAGCTCCCTATGGGGGGGGCCCGCCGGCGCCGGGACCCCCTTTCACACTCGTACTACAGGAGGAGGTGCCACGGAACCTGGAGGCCAACCAGCCAGCCAGGCATGAGCCGCAACCAGCCCCATCACGCCAGCTGCCGCAGCCGCTCCAGCTAAAGCCGCCAGGGCTAAACACCCAATGGGGGGAGCAGGTGGCAGGATGGGTGCGCCGGCTGGGGCCCGTCGAGAAATTCATGGCCGAGGGAGGTGATTGGGAGGTGTTCGTCCGCCTATTCGAGGCTGCCTTCCATGCTCTCGAATGGGCGGACAAATTGGCGCTACGAGCGCTGCCATCTGTTCTGGACGACGATGTGCTCGCCTCTTACACCTCACGGGAAGGCCCACCCCCAATCCCCACCCCCCGCTACAATGGGGGGGGGGCCGCCCTCCACCACAAGGGGTCCCATCCCACGTCACAAGGGGGGGGGGCTTCGCACTACATGGGGAGCCCAACCGGCATCCTAGTGGGGAGCCCACCCCATGTAACAAGGGCACATTCACCCTGCTGCGACACACTCCAAAGGAGAGAACCATATCTTCGGCCCGTTCACATCCATCCCCACCTCGCCATATACCGCAGGATAGTGAGCCACCGCCTGGTCAATGGCCGGACTCAGCCACACACAATTGAAAAAGCTGGCAAGGCGGGTGGTAGCGGCCGCGTCGGACCTCGGTCCTGGTCGATGCAATCGTGAAAGTGTCGGCACGCATGCTGGTTGACACGGGGGCATCGGCCACAATCATCTCGAGCACCATGCACGAGATGCTGCCAGATAAAAATTGGCCTTTAGTCCCCGTCAAGACAACGTTCGTTGTAGGCAAATGGAAGGATTATGGGCTTCCTGGGCCAGGTTGAAGCCCCGATACAGATTGGGCAGCTTTCGGTAGCAGGACCCATTTTTGTCTCCGCAACGCTGCCCGTGCCCTGCCTGTTGGGGACGGACTTTCTGAGGCGAATGCCTATAAAAATCGATCTGGCCAATGGGCGGATGGAAGTCCAGGGAACACATCTCCATTTCCTGAAGGCGAAAGGCGGCCGCCCGGGGTGTACCTTACGTGCAGACTCTGGTCAGTGAGTCTGTCTTCATTCCCCCGGCAGCCCAGATGTTGATTCCGCTGCGATATTAGTCCTCCCTCGTGACAGCCCAGCCGGACTGGTGCCAGCCACCACAGATCGCCACGCACTGGTGTGGGCCGAAACTATTGTCCAGGGGATCCATCATCTGTTCATTCAAGTGCTGAACTTCTGGAACAGAGCAGCGACAGTACAGACAGGAAGGGTTCTGGCCCACGTTAGTCCCTTGTCACTAGGAGTCTCTGGGACGGGGCCAGAGCTTGTGGAAAGTGACAGCCAGTCCGAGGACAGAGGGAACGACTCGTAAATGGACCAGTTGGCGGGACCTGAGCCAGGTTTGCCGCCCGACCAGAAGCACCAGCTGCACTCATTACTGCAGGAGTTCTACGACGCATTCAGCCAGGGACCGTTCAACCTAAGACGTGTTGTGTATATTCGGTCTTGAAAAATAAAAAATAAAAGTATGTATTTATGTTAATTAGGAAGGTGTAAATGCATTACGTTATGAAAGTGTATTCAATTATGCTAATTTATGTAATTATGCTGATTAATCTCAGCTTCGTTGTCTCGGGCTGTATTATCATTCGGGATAGTACAATGATTCTTGCTTTAACTTTTACTGATCATGTTTAAGTGTGTTTATGTCAGGTCTCAAAATTCAGATCTCACCGCAGAAAACAGTTCTTATAATTAAGATGATTATGCATTCACTTAGGGAAGCACCACTCAGACTCTTCTGTGTTAAGCAACTTTAATATCAAAAACACTCGACCACTTATGCTCGAAATTGTCAACACGGTACTCCTCAAGATGTCCTACTCATTGATCCGTACATTAAACCCTCAATGGTTACGTATGTTAAATTTGGAAACAGAACAATCGGCTAATTCCTCAGAGTAAAGCGAGCATACACGGTGATAGGAAAAAGTCCTTAATATTAATGTGAAAATATTCATACGAACAGTAATAAAGAAACATGTGCCTAAAGCAAAGTAGTTATCAATTAATTCATTGGTAAGCAATTAACGAAAACGAATTACTAAAATACTTCCAAACAATCGTATTCATGTAACTCGAAGGGCAGCAATACTTTTCACATTTAGCCGATATTTAACGCACCACCTTGGAATGGCAACCCTTCTTGAAACACAATAATAGCTTTTTTGAACAATCTTATTAGTCCCGATATGCGTGTTATGTGTGTGTGTCTTCTTTGCCATGTTGAATTGGCGGCTTACGCGATACAGCATTCCTTGTACTGAAAATACCTCGGGTTCCCAGCAGGGCGGCTGGGACGGCGTGTGTGTGTGTATTGAACACACGACACTCTTGCCTGCGCCAACACTCTTCCTCTTGGCGTTGCCAGCTCTCTCCACTGCTGGTTGGTTGAATTGGCATGATGCTCGCCGTCGGCGGTGCACGATGATTCCGTCGTCAGATAGCTCTCGCAGCTCATCTGCTAGTCGCCGTTCCTCACTCTTGTCTTGGATCCCAGCTGGTGCTTGTCGGTGAGTGTTTGGGTCTAACCCACGGCGCTCTCGCTGGTGCTCTTCCATTCCTCACCGGCGGCTGGTCAGGTTTTTTCCACTGCTCTGTGCTCTCTCCTTGTAGGCAGCTGCCAGCTTCACTGGCACCCAGTGGTGCCTCTCCCGCCCTCCTTCAGGGCTGCGCTGGCTCAGGCTCTTTCCACTGCTTTGTGCTTTTTCCGTGCTCTCTCCCTTTGCATGCAGCTGCCAGCTTCACGCAGACACCCGGTGGTGCCTCTCCCGCCCTTACTTCAGGCTGGCCAGCTGTCTCCATGCTTTCTTTGCTGCTCCGTTCTCTCTCCGTGCTCTCTCTGTGCTCTCTCCTTTATCGTGCAGCTGCCAGCTTCGCACAGACACCCGGTGGTGTCTCTCCCGCCCTTACTTCAGGCTGCGCCAGCTGTCTCCATGTTCTCTCCACCAGGGGCGGTTTCTTCATTCGGGCGATTGGGCGACACACCACCAAAGTGTGAAAGGGACTTTTTCAATCACATTCAAAATCTCATTCAACCAGAGTTACGCTCGCCGTTACTGTGCCTCTGGATATAGTCCAATCAGCGTCATGTTACGTTCTGTGGAGTACTGCCTCTTTTTGGGCGATTTCACTCTGGCTGAGAATCGCCCAGAGTGTTCCCATAGACTTACATTCAAAGATGTTTTTTTTCGAACGGCAGGCGCTGCAATGCATTCTCTATGGCTTCCGGGAGGGCTCGCACTAACGTGCTTACGTCATCATACGTAAGCACGTTTCAGTCAACAATATTATTTGTCGCCACCTAGTGGAATCTTTAATAAAAGAAACTGAGTGGATTGTAATAATAGTGAGTATAGAAACAAACAAGGAGATGTATTGTAAGAGTCACTTTATTTTTCATTAATATTAAAGTAGTGAAGTTGCCTTTACATGCTTAAGCTGTTAATTTATCCATTGCATGGGTGGACCTTATCCTTATCAATCATCCAGACATTTGCCCCCCCTGAGAGATTTTGCAGGAGCTGCCACTGCTCTCCACTGCTCCGTTCTCTCTCCGTGCTCTCTCCGTGCTCGCTCCTTTATCATGCAGCTGCCAGCTTCACACAGGCACCCGGTGGTGCCTCTCCCGCCCTCCTTCAGGGCTGCGCTAGCTCAGGCTCTTTCCACTGCTCTGTTCTCTCTCCGTTGGCGGGCAGCTTCCAGCTTCGCGCTGGCAATCAGTGGTGCCTCTCCCACCCTTATTTCAGGGCTGCGCCTTGTCGTTGCTCAACTTTCGTGCTTTCCGCCCTTCTTCCAAGAGGGCTCATTCTGTGAACTGCTCGTCGCTGGCTGGATCACTCACTCTCAAAACTTGTAAATTGTATTAGCACACCTCTTACACAACTCTGATAGCTTAGTACAATACAACTTATCGCAATCCTTGATTCAGCAAGCGACTCAAAACATCAGGATAAATGTAGAATAAAACTTTCAGCGATACTCTGTAGCTCTTAACAATACATCCTCCCTTCTCTCTGCGAGACACGACACCCATGGTTAATCTCGAGGCCATGCCCCGGAGCCTGCCCCTTGCAGACTAAGTTGCATGATCTGTGTTCCTGCTTATATGTGAAATTCTCCCCCCTCTGCGCGTCTCTTGCGAAAAAAAAAGATGCCCTCTGTCTCGTTCTGCTCCCGTGGCCGCAGCTGCCTGGTTGCCCCCCACCCCACCCTTTGATTGACAGTTCTTTTGTGTTTCTTCCATTTGCGAATAATCGCACCAACTGTTGTCACCTTCTCACCAAGCTGCTTGGCGATGGTCTTGTAGCCCATTCCAGCCTTGTGTAGGTCTACAATCTTGTCCCTGACATCCTTGGAGAGTGCTTTGGTCTTGGCCATGGTGGAGAGTTTGGAATCTGATTGATTCATTGCTTCTGTGAACAGGTGTCTTTTATACAGGTAACAAGCTGAGATTAGGAGCACTCCCTTTAAGAGTGTGCTCCTAATCTCAGCTCGTTACCTGTATAAAAGACACCTGGGAGCCAGAAATCTTTGTGATTGAGAGGGGGTCAAATACTTATTTCCCTCATTAAAATGCAAATAAATTTATAACATTTTTGACATGCGTTTTTCTGGATTTTGTTGTTGTTATTCTGTCTCTCACTGTTCAAATAAACTTACCATTAAAATTATAGACTGATCATTTCTTTGTCAGTGGGCAAACGTACAAAATCAGCAGGGGATCAAATACTTTTTTCCCTCACTGTAACTTTGCAACCATTGCAAAGCCCTTCCACGTGTTGACGGTGAAGAACCAGAGGTTTTATTGGGGACCTCGGGGGTTAAGGCATTCCAGCAGCTGCGCTCGCATCTGACAGATGCACCACCATTGACCTTTCCGGATTTCGGCCTCCCCTTTATCCTGGACACGGACGCCAGCGATGTGGGCATCGGCAGCATCTTGTCACAAATTCAGTGGGGTCGGGAGGTGGTTATCGCCTATGGCAGTCACGTGCTGTCATCAGCGGAGCAGCAGTACTGCGTCACATGTAGGGACCTCTTGGCGGTCGTCCACTTCGTGCAGGAATTTCGACCCTACCTGTATGGTCGCAAATTTACGGTCCACATTGACCATGCGGCCTTGCAGTATTCGCTCCACATTGACCAGCCTTCGGGCCAGTTGGCCAGGTGGATATAGTGTCTGCAAGAGTACAGGTACCAGGTGGTGCATCACAAGGGGACAAGACACGCCAACGCGGATGCATTGTCCCGGCTGGCACCCCAGGGCCCTTGTGCATGCACCACAGGCACAGCACACTGCTAGGAGGCGATGCCGGAGGGAACTGTCATCGCTCCCATACACACGGCAGAGGGCGCAGCCTAGGCCAATCTTAAACAACTACGCTGGTTTGGTCGTCTGCGTGCGTATCTGGACGTTAATTTATTTACGGACCCGCCCAAACAGCTAGCTCTGATTCGTCGATAAAAATTAATAAAACAGCCGGCAAAAAGCCACAGCTCACTTTCATTCGACAAATATAAATAAATAAACCTGCCGCACAACAGCGTCTCTTCGGTCAACAATTGCACCGACTTTCACGCAACACCATATTCACAGTGATGGTCGCAACGCAAAATCTACTGTAGGTACAGTGTTGCTGTTGCACCCGCCGAACACTGCATTCTGGTGGCGATATCTCCCCAACGAAGAACGTCCGCGGCTGCAACCAAGAACCCTCCACTAATCAGATAGCCACATACATTTTCAATTCCAGAACTTTCAATAAAATCTGTTCATTATTGGTGGGGTTTGGTTCGACGGCCCAGTGGACAAAACTGACCACTCTTTCGTACGCAGCTCCATCAATATTGCGCCCATTCCCTTGAAACCACTGTGCTTAATCTTTCATTGGGCCGAAACAAGTGTGTGCAAAGTGGCCCTGCACAGTTCCCCGCCCTACATATCAAACCAGCGCTCGAGAAATTGTCGGTGTCGCCTTCAATCTCATTGGAATAATTAATTATCCCTTACATTTAATTGCCTCAAAGTGGCCTGCGTGCTTTGTGGCGGCAGCACGCGTCAGTCAGTCAGTCGTCCATTTCCAAACATGCAGAAGCACACAGAAGGTAAGCGCTGTGTGATAGCATAAGTCTGCCAAGGTCTGCGCCGCAGTGCTGAAGTGCACTGTGGGCGCAGACCCTGCGCTGTGTGAGTGTGGTGTGTATGCAAGTGTGCGAATGGTAGTTACGGTAATATACGTATTTTTCTGGAAAAATGGGTGCTGCGTGCTGCGATTAGTGGAGTCCCCAAACAACTTTACCTTACGAGTAGGCAGGGCTCGCTATACAGTGAGTCTTGGCAGACTGAGCTGCCAGCTTCACCTGCCGGGACCACGGCCAGTTGCGTAGCGCCCCCTACAGTTTCGGGACTTTCGCCCATGGCTCAATACCCCCATGGGGCAACCGAGCTCACTGTTTGATGGGTACAATGGTTACTTTTCGCTTCATCCGGCTTATTATCATTTAGATGTATTGACGTTGATCACGTCTCCATGGACGCCTTGCTGTCTACTTCGGGTGTGTAATTGAGATGTGCATGGTGGTGGTGGTAAGGGCATGTGTTGAATAATATGCTGCATGTGTCCGCGTATCATGTTTGGCACGGATGCACTTGGCGTTCGTGTGTGACAACAGAAGCTCAAAGTAGTGTTGACGATGATGGGGTGTTTGGGCAGCAAATCGCGCGAATCTATGTGCTCAAGTTTCAGAAGCGTGAACTGCCGCACGCTCACATACTCATTATTCTCGCCCATGAAGACAAACCCAGGACTCGCCATGACTTTGACAAGTTTGTGTCCGCGGAACTTCCAGATGCCGTGAAGAACAGTGATCTGTACAACACAGTTTTGACCAGCATGATGCACGGGCCGTGTGGAGCCCTAAACCCCAGCTCTCCGTGTATGAAGGACGGCGAGTGCACCAAAGGTTTCCCCAAGGCACTGTCCGAGGTGACACAAACCAGCCAGAATGGGTTTCCTGTCTCCAGAAGACGCCTGCGAACGGACGAAGTACTCAAGTTCAAGGGCAAGAAATATGACAATGCGACAGTCAATCAATGGGTTGTTCCATACAATCCATTCTTCTCTCAGAAATACGATTGCCACATCAACGTCGAGGTGTGCTCGAGCATCACGGCGATCAAGTACCTGTACAAGTACGTCTACAAAGGCGCTGATATGACGGAAATCAGTGCGCGGGCAGTTGGAGATGACGTGAGGGAGTCTGAACACCCTCGACGTGAGCCGAATGAGATCATCCGCTACGTAAAGACACGCTACATTTCACCAGTGGAGGCTTGCCAGCGTTTACTCGAGTACCCAATTCAAGGCAAGATGCACACGGTTGTCACGCTCGACATCCACCTTCCCAACAGCCAGTTCGTAACTTACGGTGGAACCGCTGATCCACAGCAAGTCTTGGATAATGCTCGCCATACGAAGCTCACGAGCTTCTTCGAATTGGCCAAAAGTAACGCCGAAGCGAAGGACATGTTGTACCAAGACATACCGACGCTGTTTCGCTGGGACAACAAGGACAAGCAATGGATCAGATACAAAAACCAGCGACGCACCATTGGGATGGTGCATTGCTCTCTGCGTGATCACGAGCGTTTCTACTTGTGTGTGCTGTTGTGCCACATACCTGGCCCGGAGTCTTTCGAAGACCTGCGCACCATTCGCGGTGAACTATGCCCGCCGTTCAAGGAAGCAGCCATGCAAGCAGGCTACCTTGAGAGCAATCGCGAATGGCTTGCGTGTCTGGAAGAAGCCTCGCTCTTTCAGATGCCGTACCAGCTTTGTCAAATCTTCGCTACAATTCTGCTGTATTCCATGCCAGCAGATACGAAGGCTCTCTGGGATAAATTCTACGACGAATTGCCTCGCTATTACGAGTACCAGTACCGCGAGCTGACCAACAAAGAAGAAATGGTAAAGTTCAAGACCCTTCACAGCCTCCACCAGTTCCTCACGGCAGGTGGGATGGCTCTGTCGGACTTTGACGACCTCCCGCAGCTTTCCGAGTACCCACACTTGGTCTTGGACTCGCTGCTTGAGAACAACCATATCCGCCGCGAATTGGAAGGATATGATAGAAACGAGCTACAAGACATCGTACAACGTGCTGACAGACTCAACATGAAGTAGAGAGAAATCTACGACGAAATTGTTGGCTCAGTCGAAGACAGTCAACCCGATCAAAAGCTGTTCTTCATCGATGGTCCGGGCGGCACGGGGAAGTCCACGCTGCTCAACCATGTGCGGGTGAAGATACGTCTTCAAGGCAAGATTGCGATTGCTGTTGCTTCCAGTGGCATTGCCTCGCTGCTGCTTCCAGGCAGCCGTACCGCGCATTCCACGTTCAAGATCTCGTTGAAACCGACGAACATATCCACATGCTTCATTCGCAAACAGTCCAAGCTCAAAGCATTTATCAAGGAGGCAAGTCTTATCGTTTGGGATGAAGCCCCAATGACGCACCGGTTTGCGTTTGAAGCGGTGGATCGCACGCTTCGCGATATTTTGGACAATCTGCATGAACCGTTTGGAGGCAAAGTGGTTGTCCTGTCCGGTGACTTTCGACAGATTCTGCCAGTTGTGAAGAAAGGAACACCAGCTGATACTGTGGATGCGTGTTTCAAGTCGTCCGACCTGTGGTCCCACTTCAAGCAAGTTCATCTGACTGTGAACATGAGAGTCCAGTGCGCAGAGAACCAAGAATCAGCCGCAGAACTGGCTGCCTTTTCAGATTTTATTTTGGAAGTCGGAAAGGGTAGGCATGAAGTTGATCCAGACCTCGGTCCGGATTGCATGAAGATTCCGCGTGCCATGGTGATCGACAATCCTGAATACGACCCAGACATCGACGGAGATGAGGACGGCAATCATCTGCCCGTTCCACTCGGGTTGAAGAGGATTGTCGATGCCATGTCCAGTGCAGATGAATTGAATGACCCTACGGTGGCAACGAACGACTACTTCGCTCGCCGCACTATTCTGACGCCGACCAAAGCCGCTGTGCAGCCAGTGAATGAGGCTGTCGCGGATCGCCTCAGAGAAGCTCCACAAGTGTACCTGTCTACAGATTCGGTTGAGGACGACGAGAGAGCAGGGTCAGCATTCTCTGAGACAGAGGTCCTCAACTCGGTGAACATCAACGGGGTTCCGCCACACAAGTTGATCCTCAACAAAGGCATCCCAGTGATGATGATGCGCAACTTGAACCCGGACGCTGGCCTGTGCAACGGAACACGGCTTCGCATCGTGGAAATGAAGCCACACGTCATTCACGCGACTATCATGACAGGAACCCATAACGGTAAGGTGTTGATCCCTCGGATCATCTTCATCAGCGACGACGACACGAAGGACTTCCCATTTCGACTTTGGCGCAAGCAGTTCCCCATTGTCCCAGCCTTCATGATGACCATCAACAAGGCGCAAGGGCAAACTGTTCACAACCTGGGATTATATCTACCAACGACATGCTTCTCGCACGGCCAACTGTACGTGGCACTATCGCGAGTCACGGCAAGATCCAACATCAAGGCGCTTATTGAGGGACCTGACGACGAGGAGGAAGACGGAGTGTACACGAAGAATATCGTGTATCGCCAGATATTTGAATAAGTTGCATTCTATATTTGAATAAGTTGCATTCTTTAATATTGTCGATTGAGCGTCTGATAAAAATTCATATAACCTCACAAAAATAAACATAAAACAATCACCAAAACATGTCTATTGTGTCCAGCCACTTTCAACTCCCCACCAACCAAGCATATACACACCGCCCGCGAAGCGGGCGGCGACTGCTAGTTGTTATCTAGAGTAGGTCTTGAGTCAGGACCCAGTTGGGGGACAGGGGGTACAGTGAGGGAAAAAGTATTTTATCCCCTGCTGATTATGTACGTTTGCCCACTGATAAAGAAATGATCAGTCTATAATTTTAATGGTAGGTTTATTTGAACAATGAGAGAGAATAACAACAAAAAAATCCAGAAAAAGCATGTCAAAAATGTTATACATTTATTTGCATTTTAATGAGGGAAATAAGTATTTGCATTTTAATGAGGGAAATATGGTGTTTTTTCTAGAAGACTTTGCTGTTTTTTCCACGATTTTTCTGTTGCGTGTAGTCACTTTAAGATGCTTCTTGTTCATGTTTTTGTTTTGTTGCGGTTGCACCCGAGTCAAGAGCCGCATGGCTCACGCGGTTATACCTAGTAAATGAAACTGAAAACTTCTGTTTCAGCAGAACCAATTTTAGCGAATTAGTGTATACTTTTATTATTCCCTTAACTTCAAAGGCCCGGGGTGACGTTGTTTGTTGAGTCTGCAGTAAAACAAATACCCCTGGCTGCTCATTAACGTAATTAGCCATTAATTCTGCGGCCACGCCCAATCACTCCATATATGGGCACGCCTCGTTACCATAATTTATTCATACACATTCACGTTAACTGGAGGGGAGTCGGTGTGGGTGCTAGTGACGTCATGTCATCTCTCCCGTCGCGTGCTTCCGTGTGTCGTCACGAGATCCTAGGAGCTGCTTTTGTGCGCGCAACTGTCTCGGATCGGAGGTGAGAAGTTCACATCGTGATGTTGGTTGTTGTTGTTTACCCAGGTACAGCCTCGCTTCTTCCTTCTCTCTCTCTCGTAGTGATAGCAATTGAGTAGCGGCAAGTATGGAATCGATGTCCAGGTTGGGACGTTACTACGTGGGGCCGAGCCATGCAGGCCTTGCCTCCTGCCCTTGCCTGACTGATTGTGCTTTGATTCTCTTAAGTTTAATTTGTCTTCACCTGGCTGACTACTTCACCTCTCAGAGTCTCCATTCTCTAGTTCAAGATCGTCGAGTTTTTGTTTTGCATTCGCGTATTTCCGATTGAGTAATCTGCAGGCCGGGTTTCAGCACTGGAATATTCGGACGATACCAGCCCAGACGTTTACTTTTAGTCTGAATGAGACATCAAAGCATTACACAATTACACTCCCCCACCCACACGCTCACCCACACGCTCCCACTGTTAGCGAGCATCTATGAAGGCCGGCACGGCACACGAAGGGGTGGGTGACCAGCACCACGCCCGGACTGCTTTTGTCTCCCGAGTGGCGATGTTTACACACCGCACCAGGTACTCATTGGAGGCCGAGTTGACCTAGGGGAGGCCTAGGACCAGTTCAGATGTGTCACTAGTGTTGGCTTTGATCGGAAATCGAACGAACCTGGTTCGCCGGGTTCATAGCACAGCGCGCTAACCGCGCTACTACCGCCCACACACAATCTCTCTAAAACAGTGTCAGATGGTGAGAGTCTCGTGAGAGATTAAACATGTTAAAGAAGCACTAAGACAGAATGGCTACAATAATGCTCAAATTAACAGAGCACTGAAGGCCAAATCACGAACGCAAAGCAACACTGCTGAAAGCAATGAGATTGTTCAAACAATTAAAATACCATACATCTCAGGAGTAACTGACAAATTAGGCGGGTTTTGCAAAAGCAAAAACATTAAAGTAAGATTTGGTACAGTACACACAATTCAAAAACTGGTATCTGGCACTAAAGACAAATTGCCTAAATTATCAACAGAAGGTGTATATCGGATTAATTGTTTGTGGCAGATGCTATATTGGACAGACGGAACGCAACATCAGCGTAAGAATAAAAGAACACCAAAGAAACATTTAATTATCTCAAACACAACTGTCGGCAGTGGCAGAGTGCTTGTCATCAAGGACACTCAATTGATTTTGTTAACGTTGAAGTGTTATGTAAAACTAATTATTACTGGCCAAGACTAATTATAGAATCCATTGAAATTGAGTGAAACAGAAATAACTTCAATCGCTCTGACAGCTACAGGCTTAGTGCGGCCTGGAAGCGTATTATTAAATAAATACAATTCCTTATAAGGGAAACAAATACCAATGAATAACAATTGAATGATTTACCAATCTATATAATTACAATACCCTCCCCCTCTTTGCCTCGAATCACTGCACCAGATTGAATTAAATGGTGACGTTACCCTCCTGCTGCTCTATTTAAGACCGGGAGCAACAGGAGAGCTTCACCATTCTTGCCCGATGAAGCTGATTGTAATTACCAGCGAAACGTCGTACTCAAATTTTAAAATGCTGTTGATTCTCTCTTCAACACACCGGTGGGCTAAAGAAGTGAATTATTTTGTCCTTTGAAAAACGTGACACATTATTTACTGTTTGGCCGTGTCGGGTGGCGGAGGGTTACGACACATTTATAAATAACACGATCTGACCCAAAAACCTATATTATGGCTAAACAAGTCAATGATTTTTAATTATAATCATGACCACGAATCGTGATCATTAAATCGCGGGGGGTGGGGTCTGGTTGGCTTAGACCATGTGTCGTTCTCATTGGCCGAGCGAACAATGGGGCCGGGTACATTTGCTTGGCTCGCGCTGCTGCGTGTACTCACTTGTGAGCACTTTGTAAACTTAAAAATTAAGAACAAAAATATCCAAGACAAAGCGCAGTAACAAATCGGCACTCTAAGGGTCGCACGAAGCGAGGTCTGCCTGTATATTGTGTGTAATATGTTTGTATCTGCAGAATCGATCACATGGAGAAGAGAGGCTCGGCAAAGGCTGGCAGTAAAAGGCACCAATGCATCCAGTGTCCATACAGCACAGATCAGATGGGCAACTTGAAGAGACATCAGAGAAAACACACTGGCCAGAAGCCCTTCAAGTGCTCTGTGTGTGGAAAGGCATTTACACGGTCAGTATATGTCCCTATTCACCAGAAAACACACGGGTGAGAAGATGTTTAAAAAAAATACTTCACAATACAATGATGTCATGCTGTAATGCAATGATGCAAAACACATGTAATGTAACTTCCTTAACACCCTGCTTACACGTGGATACTTCAATTTTCAGGCCTCGGTTGGTAAATTAGTATACAAATAATAAACCTTATATACCTGAAATTGTGGTTGATAAGTCCGCGTTTCGGCGAGGGATTGCTGTATATACCCCCTTTGGAGGCCACAGTGTTGTTTACAAATACGTTGAGTTATGTGTGAACTGTATGCGGGCCACTACCGAATGCAATCTCACCAAATAGTCCATTGTGGCTGCTAGTGGCCAAACATCCCATTTTAAAGAAAAATAAACTGGATTCACACCCAGCAAGCACTGTCACCATGTCCTACTGTAATCTTGGGAAGAGTCCTGAGACTGTCATGCTTTCCTCCTTGAGGTAAAGTAATCATGAGTCAATGAGTCTCTGTGTTAGTCTGGCTCTGTGTGGCCAGTCTATGGATCTTGCTGTTAGTATAACATCAAGCCCTTAATCCAGACAGTCTAAATGCTTGGATTGCGAGCTTGGCCTAGCGCATCCGTTGGTGTGCAAACACATGGATCGCTGATGGTGACTGACATCCTTAGTGGAAGATGCATAGGGCTGGTTGCTATCAGGAGGACCTATATTTACTTCATGTGGGAACAGCGATGTTGCTGCATCTCCTTTTCCCTACTGGTCAGGATGAGAGGATGAGCTGGTATGGGCACAGAAGTGATTCAGTGCATAGTCCCTGGTGCGTTGACCAGCATCGTTTGGAAGCCTCCATCTGCCAATCCTACTTCAGTTCTCCCTCCTGTCTTGTTCCACAACCGCATCAAATACTTTCGAAATGGACCTCGGCCACAGTAACTGTGAATCGATGTCCAGGTTGTAATATGAAAACATTACGATGTGGGGCCTGGCAATGCAGGGCTTGTCTGCTAAGCTTGCCCGTTGTCTGGTTTCTCTTGTAATATGTCTCAGCCTGGGTTATTGCTTTACCTCAATGAGGAGATCCTCACTGAGTCTCGAGGCTTTTTCAGGAGGGTTCTGCCAAGTTTGTTGCAGTAGGAAGAAATTTCCTGATTGTAATCCCATTTGAGTCATCCAGGTAATTATTTCACCAGTGGGATCTTTTGGGTAAAACCAACTTAGTTGTTTATGGGTTTAGCTGCAAGAAGACACCAGAAAACCTGGACGAATCCCCTGTATCATAGGGGTAGAACATGCAAACTCCACTCCCTCTCACACACAAGATAAAGACAAACATGCACCCTACAGCTTGAACAGATTGTTGGGGCATGTACTGTTAGCGACCACCCGTGAAGGTCGGCATGATACACCTGGGGGTAGGTGGCCAGAAACACGCCTGACCGCCGTTGTCTCTGACCTTTAATAGACCATGAGTGTATAATTGTGTGTCTCTGTGCATATGAACGGGTAATGTGGGAAGCGGTGACGCATTGGTTCATGCACTTTGCGACTAACTCCGTGGAGTTTGATTCCCACTCATGGCCAACATTGGTGGCAGTGAAACGGTGAACTGGGCCTGCCATGGTTCGACTCAGCCTTAAATGATTACCTCAAATTGTAAATGTTGTGGATTCACTTTTCAACACTCCGGTGGGCTGAAGTAGTGAAATATTTGCCCTTTGAAAAACGTGACACATTTTTTACTGTTTGGCCGTGTTGGGTGGTGAAGGGTTACGACACATTTATAAATAACGCGATCTAACCCAGAACACCTTTGAATATTACTGGTCGCGATAGCCTATGTATTAAACTTTAAATTATTACCCCTTGCAGTTTGGAAACATCATTGTTGAGAAAATGACAGCCGGGTGTGGTTCTGGCCACACCACATCCTATTAATGCCATGCCAGCATTAATCGGTGCTGGTTCATCAGCACTTGCATGAACAGGATATTTTGTCTCGGTGTACTTTGTTTTCTAGTGTGTAATGAGTATTGTGTGTTTATGTCCTCTGGGTGTGTAATCTAGGGAGTGGTAGTGCAGTGGTCGGTGTGCTGCACTACGAACCCGGAGACACGAGTTAAATTCCCACGCACGGCCACCACCAGTGATGATTATTTGAACCATTCCTGGGCCTCCCCTAGGTCGACTCAGCCTAAAATTTGTACCTGGTGTGATGCGTAAGCATTGCCGTTAGGGAGACAAAGGCACCCGTTTGTGATGCTGGCCACCCACCCCCTCATTGCCCATGTCAGCCTTCATCGGTGCTCGCTAACAGCACTCTTTTATGGCTATACAGGGGATCCTTGTCTTGTAATGTATGCGTGTGTATTGTGTATAATGTGTATATCTATATCTACAGAATGAATCGCATGGAGAAGAGGCTCTCGACACCACCTGGTGATAAAACGCACCGATGTGACCAGTGTTTATACAGCACGGATCGCATTGTACGTTTGAAGCAGCAACAGAGCATACGCGGGGCCGAGAAGCCCTTCAAGTGCAGTGTATGTGGTAGGACATTTGCAGAGTCAGCATATCTTAGGAAACATAATAGAACACATACGGGCGAGAAGCCCTTCAAGTGCACTGTGTGTGGGAAGGCATTTGCCCGTTCAGAAACTCTTCATTTTCATCAAAGAACACACACGGGTGAGAAGCCCTTCAAGTGCACTGTGTGTGGGAAGGCATTTGCTCGTTCAGAAACTCTTCATATTCATCAAAGAACACACACGGGTGAGAAGCCCTTCAAGTGCACTGTGTGTGGGAAGGCATTTGCTCGTTCAGAAACTCTTCATGTTCATCAAAGAACACACACGGGTGAGAAGCCCTTCAAGTGCACTGTGTGTGGGAAGACATTTGCTCATTCAAAAAGTATTCTAATTCATAAGAGAACACACACAGGTGAGAAGCCCTTCAAGTGCACTGTGTGTAGCAAGACATTTGCTTATTCAGAAAGTCTTCATATTCATCAGAGAACACACATCGGTGAGAGGCCCTTCAAGTGCACTGTGTGTAGGAAGACATTTGCTCATTCAGACATTCTTCATGTTCATCAGCGAACACACACCGGTGAGAAACCCTTCAAGTGCAGTGTATGTGGTAAGGCATTTGCCGAGTCAGCAAATCTTAAGAAACATAATAGAACACACACAGGCGAGAAGCCCTTCAAGTGCAGTGTATGTGGTAAGGCATTTGCAGAGTCAGCATATCTTAAGAAACATAATAGAACACACACAGGCGAGAAGCCCTTCAAGTGCAGTGTATGTGGTAAGGCATTTGCCGAGTCAGCAAATCTTAAGAAACATAATAGAACACACACAGGCGAGAAGCCCTTCAAGTGCACTGTGTGTAGCAAAACATTTGCTCGTTCATTAACTCTTCATATTCATCAGAGAACACACACCGGTGAGAAGCCGTTCAAGTGCACTGTGTGTGGGAAGGAATTTGCTCATTCAAAAACTCTTCATGTTCATCAGAGAACACACCAAGTTCATAAGTCCTACAAGTGCCTGGTGTGTGGGAAGGTATTGGCTCATTCAAAATCTCTTAAGAAACATAAGACAATACATTCAGGTGAGAGTCCTTTCAAGTGCAATGTCTGTGGGAAGGAGTTTACATTATCAGGAAGCCTAAAGAGGCATGAGAAGATACATAAGGAGAAAGTGAAATCGACTTGTGAAAGTCAACATGCTGCAATGAGCCCATCTCTCATGAAGCGAGAATCAGAAGAAATTTCCAACTTGGCAACACGGCCAGGAGTGACAGTGAAATGTGAAGAAGTGACGGTGAAATGTAAAGATCAAGATTCGACTCCAGCACCCAATCTACAAGTGGATGGATGCAGCGTGAAGCAGGAGAAGAATTCCGATTCTGAGGGAGAGCGAGGCAATCCCCAGCAGTTTGTGGATGTGGATGTGGAGGTGAAATGTGAAGATCAAGATTCGACTCCAGAATCCAATCTACAAGTGGATGGATGCAGCGTGAAGCAGGAGAAGAATTCCGATTCTGAGGGAGAGCGAGGCAATCCCCAGCAGTTTGTGGATGTGGAGGTGTGGGTGGAGTTTTTGGACAAAGCTGAGTAGGAGGGGCAAGCACGTGTGAAATGGCACCTTGGAAGATGTGTAACCTGGAGTTTGAGACGATTTTCCATAGCATTCGCCTTATTCGCAGCCTTATTCACAGGCTTACGTCATTTAAAGAATGCATAGGGTTTTAGGTGTCTTCCAAGCAGAGATGGGCTTTCTGTCCATACAGTGAGGGAAAAAGTATTTTATCCCCTGCTGATTTTGTACGTTTGCCCACCGACAAAGAAATGATCAGTCTATCATTTTAATGGTAGGTTTATTTGAACCGTGAGAGACAGAATAACAACAACAAAATCCAGAAAAACGCATGTCAAAAATGTTATAAATTGATTTGCATTTTAATGATGGAAATAAGTATTTGACCCCTCTGCAAGACATGACTTAGTAATTGGTGGCAAAAACCCTTGTTGGCAATCACAGAGGTCAGACGTTTCTTGTAGTTGGCCACCAGGTTTGCACACATCTCTGGAGGGATTTTGTCCCACTCCTCTGTGCAGATCTTCTCCAAGTCATTAAGGTTTCGAGGCTGACGTTTGGCAACTCGAACCTTCAGCTCCCTCTACAGATTTTCTATGGGATTAAGGTCTGGAGACTGGCTAGGCCACTCCAGGACCTTAATGTGCTTCTTCTTGAGCCACTCCTTTGTTGCTTTGGCCGTGTGTTTTGAGTCATTGTCATGCTGGAATACCCATCCACGACCCATTTTCAATGCCCTGGCTGAGGAAAGGAGGTTCTCACCCAAGATTTGACGGTACATGGCCCCGTCCATTGTCCCTTTGATGCGGTGAAGTTGTCCTGTCCCCTTAGCAGAAAAACACCCCCAAAGCATAATGTTTGCACCTCCATGTTTGACGGTGGGGATGGTGTTCTTGGTGTCATAGGCAGCATTCCTCCTCCAAACACGGCGAGTTGAGTTGATGCCAAAGAGCTCCATTTTGGTCTCATCTGACCACAACACTTTCACCCAGTTGTCCTCTGAATCATTCAGATGTTCATTGGCAAACTTCACACGGGCATGTGTATGTGTTTTCTTGAGCAGGGGGACCTTGCGGGCGCTGCAGGATTTCAATCCTTCATGGTGTAGTGTGTTACCAACTGTTTTGTTGGTGATTATGGTCCCAGCTGCCTTGAGATCATTGACAAGATCCTCCCGTGTAGTTCTGGGCTGATTCCTCACCGTTCTCATGATCATTGCAACTCCACGAGGTGAGATCTTGCATGGAGCCCCAGGCCAAGGGAGATTGACAGTTCTTTTGTGTTTCTTCCATTTGCGAATAATGGCACCAACTATTGTCACCTCACCAAGCTACTTGGCGATGGGTTTGTAGCCCATTCCAGCCTTGTCTAGGTCTACAATCTTGTCCCTGACATGCTTGGAGAGCTCTTTGGTCTTGGCCATGGTGGAGAGTTTGGAATCTGATTTATTGCTTCTGTGAACAGGTGTCTTTCATACAGGTGTAGAGGTGTAATTGTAAAGATGTATGGGCACGGATGGGTAACAAACACAAGGGGCGTGGTTAGGGCCGTACACAGAGGAGGTGCTCACACCAACGTCCGCACCTGCATCCCCCACGGGCCCCTCCCGGGGGCCGAGTGCTATAAAAGGTGGTGAGCCGGAGGGCTCGAGGTCGAGTGTTAGCTTAAACCAGCGAAGAGTGAAGACCAGCTAGAATAGGCCCCGGAGCTCCCCTGGCTCGCTGTCCTTGTCAGGACCAACCAGGGCAAGCCGGTGGCGTGGCCCCGAGAGCCCAGACTGACGTTCTTATAAGAGCTGGTCTGGAGACTCAGGGTGCCGGGATCCCAGCTTGACCAGGGCTGGGATAGGTAGCCTCCCCTAGCTCCGTAGTGGAGGACTCGGGCGTAGGTTAGCGGGGTTAGACGTGGTGTCTCCCTGTTAGACGAGTGAAGGGGACGATACCCCTTCAAGTGCTGTGTATTCCCGTTACTGTACACAAGTTGGTGTTAATAAATAAGTGTGCCTCCAACCACGTCGTCCAAGCCTCCTGCAGCTTACTACACAGGTGACGAGCTGAGATTAGAAGCACACTCTTAAAGGGAGTGCTCCTAATCTCAGCTTGTTACCTGTATTACACACACCTGGGAGCCAAAAATCTTTCTGATTTGAGAGGGGGTCAAATGCTTATTTCCCTCATTAACATGCAAATCAGTTTATAAGATTTTTGACATGCGTTTTTCTGGATTTTTTTGTTATTCTGCCTCTCACTGTTCAAATAAACCTACCATTAAAATTATAGACTGATCATTTCTTTGTCAGTGGGCAAACATATAAAATCAGCAGGGGATCAAATACTTTTTTCCCTCACTGTATGAAGTTATTGAGTGTCGAAGTTAAATAGTCGATATGCAGAGCATTATGCTGCCTTATAAAACACGAATTAGGAATGTATTTTGATTGTTACATATTAAATAAATATAGGCGTATCTCGTAATTGCTCCTTATGGACCAGAGCACTGCAATACACCGGAAATAGAAATAAAGTAAGTCACATGCTTTCTTTTCACTTGCGAATGCATATAAAAGCCTTCAAACATGTATAAACTACACTATATTCAACGCGCAATGCAGCTATAGTATGCCTAAATAACGATGTACGTAATTAAATAGCAAAGTTTAAATTTACTCGACTGATTCGCCAAATTCACATGCAAAAAGCGGGAGTTACAGATGATGATCAGCCAATCAGATTGTAAATGATGGATGTACGTATTTATTCATCTAATCTTCTCTTGCTCATTTGAGAATCTTGAGATCCGACATTTTAAAAAAAGTGCAATTATAGCGAAGCGCAATAAAGCGAGGTACGCCTGTAAGTATGAATTGTAACTGTTGGACATTACTATTAAAGTGGCTGTCAGGTGTGACCATGCTTTTCTGCATGCTCCCAATCTGTTTTTGATTGCTTTTTAAATGTCCTTTATTTGAAAAAAAAGGTAAGCATTGTTGTCACATTTACATTTGGCTTTATACACTAAATATATATGTTCATAATATCAAAACAATTTAATGTCAGGCCTACTCTCTGCACTTGTTTTGCTTTTAATCCCTTTGGGTTTCATTTAATTGGTCTTAGCCTGATGTAACATTTTAATGTGACTACACGCAACAGAAAAATCCAGGAAAAAACAGCAAAGTCTTCCAGAAAAAGCACCGTATATCAATGCTGTGTGCAAAAATCCCATTGGGATGCAAGTCAAACAATAACAACCATAAGACAATTTAGATTCAAGTTATCAGTCTAACTCTACTACAACAAACAAATATGGCTAAACCAAAAGTTTTTTAAATCACAAAAATAAAGCTATAAAAACAATGTAGCGGTGATCATAGGAACTGTGATTGAAATTTTATAATAAACGATGTACATAACATGTACTACCAAATTTTGCAGCCATAGCTGGCTGCTTGAGTCACTCCATAACAGCAGGAGTATCAGGAGTATCACCATTTTGCAATGCACCTTTAAAGATCAGCACACTATAATCAAAACACAAGATCATACTTTGCAGTGGGGATCCGGAGCGATACATTTGATTTCAGGCCACTGAATAGCTGGCAGCTCGGGGTGTACAATTCCTCTAGAGCAGTTTTTGAGTGAAGCCCTCACAGGTAGTGATCCAAGTTGCAGTTTATTGGCGATAGCAATCCAGACTCTGGGGGCATCAATAGCAAAGGCCCTTACTCCATTAGTACAGAAATAAGGATTGTGAAGCTGGTAAATGAGCAAAGACCTTAGATCACATTTGTTCTTCGAAACAGGAGATCCAGCAAGTAGTCTGCGGATTTTTTTTGTAAGTACATCGTGAATGAATAAGATCTGATGCACAAGCCGTCGATCATTAAGAGATGTTAAGTTTGACCCAATGCAGAGATCACAGTGGTGGATCCTATATGGGCAGTTCAATGCAAATCTTCAGGCCGAGTGATAAATTGAGTCAAGCTTCTTCAGTACGGTACTGGGGGCTGATTTATATACGATGTCACAGTAATCAAGTAGAGGCAGTATGGTCGCTTTCATCAATTCCAAACGGAACATGGGGTGGAAGCAGTGCTTGTGTCGATACAGAAAACCAATTTTTATTTTTGTATTTTTACCAATATAATCAATGTCATCTTGAAAATTCAGTTTTGAATCAAGGATGACCTCAATATACTTATAGATCTTGACTTGCTCTATTTGATAATTATTTAAGGAATGTAAATGGGAAAAAAACTTCCATATTTAGTCCTGGTGAGAAACATAACACCTTGGTTTTGCAGGTATTCAGGACTAGTTTTAGAGCAACTACCTGATGTAGTTTGTTGAAATCACCCTGGAGCTTGGCAATCACGTCATCCGGAGAGCGGCCAGCAGAAATCAGTGTCGTGTCATCTGCAAAAAGATTTACCCAGGAATGATCCAGGTCAGTGCCCAAGTCATTGACATAACCGGAAACGAGTGAACCCGGCCGGGTACGGGTAGCCGGGTATCGGGTAGGGTACGGGTATCGGGTACCCGATTGCGACCTCTGCTCTCTCCCCCCAGCTCTCCCGTCGCCGGTAAACAAAGTGTGCCCACTTCATACATTGTCGTTTCACTGTACAAACAATTATAATAATTTAAAACGTGATAACACGTGCAATTTTAGTGCGAGTGGTTTATTCCGCAGTGCTTTAGTCAAAGGTAAGTGTTGCATAGTGGATAGTCCTACCATGAAAAAAATTAACGAGTTATGACATGTAACACGTGTAAAATATTTTGGGATAGCCCGCACCTCCATACACCCCGCAGGGTCTTGTTTTGTTTGAAAAAAGTGGTATACCCCGCGGGTTATATGCGGGAAAATACGATAAGCATTTTTTGCATGCCGTATTTTTTATGCATATATTCACCTTAAAACCCTGTATTCTAGCCAGTCATTGACCAAATTACTTTTCTGAGCACATGCCCAAGCCTTGTCCCTTGTTTTCATGAGCTTAGTAATCAAAGGATCAAACCATGGTGGGCGGTTGCCTTTAATTTTAAATCTAACAAATGGAGCATGTTTGTTAAGAATTTGGAGAAACGTGTACCTGAAGGTCTCCCAAACCGTAGTCAGGTTGGGGATATCACAGACCTTGTCAATATCCGAGTGAAGCACATCATTAGTAAATGCCTGTATGCTGAAGTGTCTCATTGAGTGCTTTTCAACCAATTTAGGGGGGCTTTGGGTCTGGCTGATGATCTCACCCCAAATATGAAGGAGTGATCACTAAGGTTATTATCCAGAACACCAGTCAGTGTGAAATTGTGAGGGGCATTTGTCAATAGGACGTCAATTAAGATGTTGATATTAAAGTATATTTTTATATTTAAAAATATAAATTTGTTATAATTGGGTCTAGAAAATGAACACTGGTGCTAAATCCCATCAAGAGATACTGTGTGAAGTGGAGGGTGATATGTTTGTGTCTGGTAATGATTCCAGGTATGATAAGTTCACTTATTTCTAGTTATATTGTGTTTGCTGTTTTTTCGCGGGAAGTTTAATACTAGAATTTCGCCCACCTAAGGGCGCCTTACTCTAGCGCCTACGGAGGGCTTCTCGGTACTTGGCGTCTTGCCCGTGGCCCCCACTGATGTCCTTTTCTTTCCCCCCCCCCACCCCATGTGTGCAGATACTACTGAGTTTAACACGTAGCCTTTTGCATCCAATATCTTCCATAATACAGATTTTTTGGGTTAGATCACGTAAATATATAAGTATGTCGTGAAACCAGCCACCATCCGACACAGCCAATTAGTAAGGTTTGTCACGTAAACAGAACATGCCAATTCGTTACTAGTGCAGCAAAGTGTTGGAGAGCCAAGCCACAATATTTACTGAGTACGATGTTTTGGCAGTAATTACAACTAGCTTCTAGCTTCATGAGGCGACAGCCAAATTTATGGAGAAGTCCACCTGTTTCTTTAAATAGAGGGGTCAATGTGATGATAACACTTGTGTGCTCTTCATGCGCAAAGTGGGGGGGGGCACATACACCTACAAACATTTGAGGGGGGGTTAGGGTGTGTCGACAATTTTTGTAAACCTGTTTTTATCAACCTTTTACCCCCACAACTGGGGGTGGGGGTCCACTTTATATTACTTTTTGATTCAGTCCTTATGAAAGGCGCTCATAATTTAGTTGGCAAACGGAACGCCGGGCTTTCATAACAGAGGGCATCGCCCTCGTGGTGATTGTTATTTTTTAAATAATATTTACAGGTGTTCATAACTTGCTTATTTTGAACCAATAGATATAGGATAATAGGAAGACGATTGGAATGTTTTGGTGATGATAATATAAGTTGTTATGTGACAGATGATTACATTTAGTATTATTGTGTTGTGTATTAAAAATGCACAAAATGGCCGGCATACGGATGAAATGAGTGGTCTCTGACACGGTAAGGAGTCAAGTTGTTTATTAATCAAGCAGCTGGATGACGAGCCGCCACGTGGTGGATGGAGATGGCCGGGCGGCAGCGACGGGGTCCTCTTCAGTCTTCGACACACCAACCCCTTCGCATTGCTCCGTGTCCCCTTATATCCCCCTACCCGGGTCTAAGGCCCGCCTCTGGCCACGCCCCTTCTGAAACCTTCCCGACCATTCGTGAAGCCTCCCTGGTGGAACCGCCTCTCAACTTTCACCCCGATATAAACCCCACTATGGATAAGTATGGCTGTAGAATGAAATACATGCCCCCTGCATAATCCAGGCGATGGCGCTCTCATTACATCACCCCCCCCCCATATAATTATTTTTTAGCCGTCCTGGCTAAGGAAGGGCAACAACAAAAACGCCATCAGCGGAATAACAACAACGAGAGAAGAGAATGAAAACAACTTCGGGACCCCCCCCTCCCACCACACAACGCCGCGGAACTACGCAACCTGAGTAAAGAATGGTTTAAGAAAATGTTAACGACTTGGAGCGCGTCCGCATAGCTGGTCCGTCCGCCGGTAGCGAGACAGGAACACCGGTTGGTGGGGGTAGTGGTCCAACAATAGGCGGTCCCGCCGGAACTCCCGACGATGGGCACCGCGAAATGGCGACGTCCTCCGGACTCGCCGCGACCTTTAGGGGCGCTGTGAACAGCAAAGAAATGGGCTGCGGAAGACCACTCTTGACAGGGATGACAGGTTTGTTGGCAACGTCAGGCACCGGGGGATTTGGAGATGATGGCAAAAGAGCAATGAACGTCTTTAACCGCGATGGGTGGACAAACCAACGCCGGCGAACGTGACGAACACAAACACTGCGGGCGCAAAACCTCAACAATCGTCACAGGGCCCTGCCATGGCCGGTGAAGTTTAGCAGAGGTGCCAACCGGCACCTGTGGGCAATGAAGCCACACAGCATCTCCAAGCGACCATGGCATATCCCCCTTTGACGCGCAAAACGCCCATTCCGAGCTTGAGTCTGAGGTATTCGCCTTGGCGTCCTCACGCGCCTCCGAAACCCGCCGAAGGGACTGTTGGATGTACTCAGGGAGAGTCTATTTAAGAGGTAGAACAGGGGAGCCCAACTGGACATCCACCGGCGGCATATTCTCTCTTCCATATGTAATGTTCTCGAAGGAGACGGAGACTTCTTAGAGGCCACACGCTTTTATTCTCTAACAGTTACCACATCTTAACACACTGGGGAAGGGCCCCTTTACCTCAACTTAGGAAGGTACAGCCTTCGGGCTATTCTAACCACACTCCCTACTTAAGCCCTCCGGCTCTTTAGCCTAGGGGAGGCTAACCCACGCTGGCACCCCGCTCAGCCCAGCCCTGTCGGAGGACATTGGCAGCTTGGGGTCCAGGGTCTTCGGGCGGCTTCTTGCTTCAGCTTGAGATGAACTAACTCCCGCTCTCCAGGAGCCGTCTTATATACTCCCTCTCTGAGGGGCGGGGGTTCTGGGGGCCCCCAGCTCTCGCCAGCCCCCTCCCCTCAGAGCGGTTCCAACCGCCTCTTGCCCGACCGGTTCGGACCGGTTCAGACCGGTACCTACCCCTCCCCTAGGTGAATAGCCCATAGAGGCATGAGGTGCCATTCGATAGGCAGAAATAATTTTGGGAATCGGGAGATCCCAGCCAGCCTGTCGTTCATCGACTGTCTGGAGCAACATAGTGGACAAGGTGCAGTTCAATTGTTCCACCATACCATCGGTTTGAGGGGGGTAAGGAGACGTAAATTTTTTCCTGGTACCCAAAGCAACACACACCTCCCATAACAGTTTAGACGTAAAATTCCTCCCCTGATCAGTAAGTAACTTATCCGGCGCCACCTTATCCATGACATAGCCGTTCACAACAGCATTCACAATGGACAAAGCAGATTTATCTGGCAGGGCCTACGCCACAGGCCAACGGGAGAGGTATTCGACCCCGATGAGATATTTATTCCCTCGACCCGTGACAGGGAACGGCCCCAACAAATACAGCGCGACCAATTAATTTTTCCCACGTGACGGAAACCGACTGCAATGGTGGAACATACCGCTGCCGGGAAGACTTCCGTCACACACATTCTGTGCACGACCGAAGTGCCTTGACATCGGACCTCATGCCCTGCCAGTAATAATCCCTCTGAAGGGTAAGCTGAGTTTTCTGAACCCCCAGATGGACGAGGCGTTCACAATGCAAGATGCGGATCAGCCCTGCCTGAAGGGAAATCAGCACCACCAACTGTAGCCGAATCGGCGTGGCATTCTGCCACATCAATAAGCCGTCGCGAACAAAAACACGACCGTCCTTACAGGGCCCTGCGTGACCCTCGTCCCGTTCAGCTCGATCCCGCAAGAGGTCAACGAAGCATCCAAGAATTGTTCCCGCATCCACACAGAACGCGAAAGCCCCAACACACTATTGGCAGACGGAACGACCGTGTCGCCCGAATCCATGGCACCTGCGGCCGCAGCCACAGCGTGGGACAGGTTGGAAGGAGTGCAGCGGTTTATTCAGGATCGGCATGTACATGGAGACGCAAGTGGCAACCGCAACAGCACGCCAGCATTCGCGTGCCGAATCCCTTTCCGGTGAGTGACATCAAACGCATACTCCTGCAAACACTCCAACCAACGCGCCAACTGACCACCCGGCTGCTCAATCTTCAACGAGTATTGGAGGGCCACGTGATCAGTACGTATGACAAATCGCCTGCCATACAAATAGGGCGGGAAAATTAGTACAAAATGAACAAAAGCAAGCAACTGCCGACGAGTAACACAATATCGGGTCTCCGCCGGTGACAGTACCCGACTATCGTATGCCACGATGCATTCAAAGCACTCCTTCACCTGTGACAGGACAGCCCCGATCCCCTGTCGCTGGTGTCAGTGTCAAGGATGAAGGGGAACGAAAAATCTGGATAGTCAAGAGTAGGCGAGTCGGCCAAGCGTTCACAGAGGGTATTAAAAGCAGCATCCTCCTCCGGCCCCCAATGTAATCGCTGATTTTTCTCCGTAAGCATATGTAATGGCCTAGCGATAGACGCGAACCCCGGGATGAAACAACGGTAATAAGAGGCGAAACCGACAAAGCTCCGAACATCCCCTACACTCGCGGGAACTGGCCAATCACGCACGCAATCTGCACTTACGTGTGACCCAAATACTGTACCGAAGTTTTCAGAAGATGGCATTTTTTTGGTTTAAGTTTTAGATTTGCTGAACGCATTCATTGAAAAACAGCACGCAGCCGGAAGAGGTGATCGTCAAACGACTGGCTGAACACGATGACATCATCCAGATAGATAAGACAAGTATCCCATTGGAGACCCACCAAAACAAGTTCCATGAGCCTCTGGAACGTGGCAGGAGCAGCATTTAATCCCATAGGCAAACGGTTAAATTGAAAAAGGCCTTGGGGAGTTCAGAACGCGGTCTTCTGCCTTGAGGAATCATTGCGAGGCAGCTGCCAAAACCCAGAAGACAAATCAAGCATGGAAAATAATCGAGCGCCAGACAACGCATCCAAGGAATCATCCATCAGGGGCAAAGTATATGCATCTGCCACGGAAACCTTATTAAGGCGCCGAAAATCCACACAAAACCGTAATTTACTATCTTTTTTCTTAACCAGAACTACTGGCGTGCCTCACGGACTGTGGACAGCGAAATAATGTCTGCAGCTAACATGTCATCCACAGCGCGGTGCACACTTTCCTTCTCAGATGGCCCCACACGATGTGGATTAAGCTGAATGGGGGCCGCATCGTCCGTCTCTCTATGATGAGACAGCAAGGATGTACGACTCAAGTCGTAATCGTCCTCGCTGAAAACGTCCACAAATTCCGATAACAAAAGGTGCAATTCCTCCCGCTGAGTCACTGACAATGAGGCATTTTCGGCACATAGATCAGCTATCCACCGATCAAACTTGATTTTAACCTTTCGTGACTGCAGGAATTACTCTTCGGTTCTTTTGGTGAAGTCACGTAGAAGGAAACAGAGAGAGACAACACAGACACAGAGAGAGACACACACAACATAGACACACAGAGACCCAATGGGGGTTGGGCAGAGAGAGAGGTGGGTCTGCTGGTGGCTGCTGCTGGAGCAGAGAAATTAGCATGTCAATGAATCCACCCCGAAGCGACCGAGAGAAAGAAGAAGATCGAATGGCCGTATGAGAGCCTGGTAAATTTTTAGAGAGAGAAATAGTTTGAGAAAACTAAATTTAGCAAATATTTTGGAAATGTAATGTTATGCAACACAGAGTCGGCTAACACACAATTAATGCATAGCCTGGTTGATTATGATCTCCAAAGATTGCCAAAATTAGAAGTTAAGTGTGCAATTTGACAAACAGACAAGAGAGATGTGTGAAAATCCACCCCAAAGGGGCTGGGGGAGAGAAAGAGCGAATGGACCTATGAGAGCCTGGTAAATTTTAGAGAGAGAAATAGGCCGTTTGAGAAAACAAACTTAGAAAAAGTTTTGGAAATGTAATGCAATAAATTAAATTAAATAATAGAATACGACGTTTCGATTGCAACACAAGCAATCATCATCAGGTATAATGAAATAGCGACATAATAGAATACGACGAAACGTCGTATTCTATTATTTAATTTAATTTATTATTTTATCTTTACACAAGCAAAATTGAACCACTTCTACGGGGAAGTTTTAAGCTTATCTTTTTTCTCTCTCTCTGGCGACTTGTTTTCTCTGCCTGTGTCCTCTCTTTAGATTGTTCATACTTAAATTCTAACTTAGCAATCTTTGAAATACGTAATCAACGCAATGCGTTAATTGTGTGTTGACCGACCCTCTGTGTTGTATTACATTACATTTCGATATTTTACTAGGTTATTTAATTTTAGTGTGTCCTCCTGATTTTCAGGCTTGCTTGCCGTGTCGTCGCATTTGCAGCACCACGTCTGTTGACCACTCATTGATATGCTAATTTTTTCTCTAACCCTCCTCCCTCTCTCTGCCTCCGCCCCCCCCCCTCTGTCTATTTAAGGCCACCCCACAGAGACGATCACCCCTCTCTGTTACCTGTGTTGCTCTCGCTATGTATCTTGGTGATATCTGTCTGCTAATATGTCTGTCTATAGTTTTCTGGTTAGATTTTATGTCGCTATTTCATTATACCTGATGATGATTGCTTGTGTTGCAATCGAAACGTCGTATTCTATTATTTAATTTAATTTATTATTTATCTTTAGACGTGACTTAACCGAAAGAACCAAATAATAATTCCTGCAGTCACGAAAGTTCTAAAATTAAGAAATGTAATGCAATGCAGAGAGTTGGTTAACACACAGTTAACGCATATCCTGGTTGATTATGATCTCCAAAGATTGCAAAATTTGAAGTTATGTGAAATTTAATAAACAGACACACAGAGAGAGAGAGAAAACAACTTACATCTTCCCCGTAGAGGTGGTTCAAACTTGATTTGAAGGTTTTGTGACTGCAGGAAATACTCTTTGGTTCTTTCGGTAAAGTCACGTAGAAATAAAATAAATAAAATAATAGTGTACGACGTTTTGATTCCAACACAAGCAACCGTCGATCTTCTTTCCCTCGGTCGCTTCGGGGTGGATTCATTGACATGCTAATTTCTCTGCTCCAGCAGCAGCCACCAGCAGACCCACCTCTCTCTCTGCCCACCCCCCTCTCTATTTAAGGCCTCGACACAGAGGCATTGGGTCTGTGTGTGTCTATGTTGTGTGTCTCTCTCTGTGTGTCAGTGTTGTCTCTCTCTGCTTGTGTGTGTCTGTGTGTTTCTGTGTCTGTGTTTTGTCTCTCTCTCAAATTTAGTTTTACCTGATGACGGTTGATTGTGTTGCAATCGAAACGTCGTACTCTATTATTTAAATTATTTTCTATCCACCGATCGTCCGTCGAACCTCTCTGACCGACAGCACAGGCGATATGCGGTGGCTTGCGCTCTACGCGATCGGTAAACGCGATGGTAGCGTGAGCAAGGACAGTGCCTGCGGGCACGACAACATCACCTGGGCCCCCGTTCAAGACTTGCAAGAACGGGGCCTGACCTGCTTTCAGGATGGTCTGAGCACACACCAACGTCAGACCCCGCGTAGCAGCATTCAAGGGTGTCAACAAAACCCTACTATCCCCAACAACGCAATTGATACGCTTATGATAACGGAGCGGAATCAACATCTACGAACCCGACGGGACAGTGACGGTGGTGTCAACCAACACCTGAACCGTTTTTACGGACGCCGGCTGAGGCAACTGTGACGACAAAAACCGCAATGTACGACCCGACAGGAGCTCCAAACAACCCTGGTCGACCACGATTTTAACTGACATCCGACACAAAAAATCAGTGCCCAACAGGCACAGCACGGCCAATGTGCGTGAAATCAACAGTGGTCCCGACGTGCAAACGTCCCCAATGGCGATACGCGCGTCAACCTGGCAAATAATACCCATACTACCCCCGTTAGCCGCGACGCACACATCATACACAGGCCGAACAAACAACGCAGGAATATTCAATAACTGGAAAACAACATCAGAGATAATCGTAGCCGAGGCCCCTGTGTCAACCAGAGCACGAACCTCAACACCTTGAATAGTGGCCGCGATCGTCAATGATCCCGCCGCCGCAACAACAACCCGACGGGCCAACTTCTTCCACTGAGTCTGCAACGCCGGCCAACCATCGATAACAGTACTTGGCCGTGTACACTGCAGCGACCCGTCTCGATGTGATGAACCCATCCCGGTGGCATGGGATGAGCGAGGTAGTGAACATGCCCGGGTGCCTGACGTGTGCCAACTCGCCTGTGTGGAGGGACGTGCAGTCGGATGGTCGGCAGCCGGGACGTCGGTGGCGATGTAGACGATGACGGAAGATGAACGCGGCACTCCCTGGAGTAATGGCCCACCCGACCACATCAGAAACATGTGACAGGAGGCCGCTGATGGAGCAGATTGTCATCCCGGCGCGGTCGGAAGACACTTTGACGACACAGTCCATCCTTCCGACGCGGATGCTATGGAGTAACAGCTGCCGCTACGTCGGCCGCCGATGGCGCATCCTCAGGAATGACCACCACCTGCGACGGACTCCAGCCGATCTGTTGACCATCTTTAGCCAAATCTCCCATCCACGCGGCCATCTGTGCCCAGCGCTTTAAGTTCTCATGCGCGTTGAGGCAACGGGCAGCCCACCAGGATGTCTTCAACTCGTGGCAACATGTGGGCAGGACAACATCCATCTCCCTGGCCAAAACCAGCATTCGTTCCATCACCAGCGGATCCAAGTGCTCACGTTTCACATTGGGGTAGGCGTCAACCGCCAAGGCCATCAAGGCGCTTCTGTAGGCGAGGGGCGACTCAGTGCTCCCCCGCCTATGGTGTTGACATTTCCTCGTTCTGTCATCGGGCGGCTCGTAGACCTCCGCCATCTCAGCGAAGGCTTGTGTGAGTGTCGCCTTCTTGCCCGGGGAGATGGAGCGGAAAACAGCCAATGCATCGTCGTCCAAAATGGTGGGCAAGGCGATGAGCGCCTCCTCTTCCGACCAGCGAACCAACTTGTAAGCTGCCTTGAAACGCCAACGAAAAGTGCTCCAATCGCCACCCGCCGCCACAAATTCACGCACGTGGGGCAGGCGTCGACCTCGATCGGCGCTGTCTTTCGCAGCGAGTGTCGCGATGTCCAGCGACTCTTCGCGCCGCAGCGATGAACCGCCGGCCGACGCAACGCTCCCCGTGGCAGCCCCCAAAATGGCGGCCGCCACCTGCGCGTTTGGTGGGAACTGTGAAATGGCGATCGTTTCCACCCCACCCGGAATGGCGGCCGTATCCACCAAAGGAGGACCCTCCAAGGTGCCGTCACCGGCCCTCTGCTCGTCCACCCATGGACGGCCCACCACCGGGTTGCCTCCAGCGGCGATCGGCATGACGAGAGCAACGAGGTGGAGGAGCGCCGTTGTCAGGGCGCTCAACTGCGTCTCCACCCTCTGCCTGCGGGTCGTCAGAGCAAAGTTGGTGTGAATCTCCCGCCCCGCCGTCTGCCACAGGTGCCCCATCGGCACCCATCATGGGATTCATCACTGGGCCCACGGCACCCGAGGTCGGCGGAAGCTGGACCCCCGTCTTGTCGTTGTCGGAGGACACTGCAGGCAGGTTATTTTTCTTCTGATGTTTCGACATCGTCTTCAGTACTCCAACTGGAGATGGTCCACTTGGTTCTTCCTTGTGGCTTCCACTCCTCGTGTAACTACGCTGCCCCGCGCCACGTGGCACTCACCCGCTTTCCAGCGCACCAACAGCCAGCTGCTGGGCGGCTGGATGACGAGCCGCCACGTGGTGGATGGAGATGGCGGGGCAGCAGCGGCGGGGCTCCTCTTCAGTCTTCGACACACTGACCCCTTCGCATTGCTCCGTGTCCCCTTATATCCACCTACCCGGGTCTTATACCCGCTTCTGGCCACGCCCCTTCTGGAACCTTCCCGACTGTTCCCGAAGCCTTCCTGGTGAAGCCGCCTCTCAACTTTCACCCCGATATAAACCCCACTATTGATAAGTATGGCTGTAGAATGAAATACATGCCCCCTGCATAATCTAGGCGATGGTGCTCTCATTACACGTATTTAGCCTTACATTGAGTTAATGGGGCAGGCAGAATATAGGTGTTTTGGCAGAGGTTACAGTCTTAATTAAAAAAGAAGGAAAGCTTTGTTTATTGAGAAGAGGTTTTCCCTTTTTTTCTGGCAACAAAACAGGTGTTAAGATCTTAAAACACCAAACTGAAACCTTTTACAAGGAATAATGTCTGCATTAACCACAATACTTGTGGTCAGAACGCAAACAAATAACGTACTCTGATAATATATGCATTGTCTTTGAAACTGATTGATCCACACCAGAGACAGCTTTCCTTTGCACCTAGTCTCAAAACGGTGTTAGACAAGAGGACGCCAAAAGGTGATTGAAACGTCGTGATTTTAATTTATTTTTTTTCTAACTACGTGGCTCTACCGAAATACCCAAATAATATATGGTACATATTTCCATAATTAAATATTATTATTGAACATTTAGGAGACACTACAGATATTTTAGTCATATGTTTGATGTGGAATATTTACATGTTTATTGTAAAATAAGATGTTCTTGGTTTAAAAAAAACTGCTGTTATAATTCTAGATTTGAAGTTTTCGTGACTGCAAGGATCCATACTCTTTGGTTTTTAATGTAAAGTCACGTAGGTAAAAAAAATTATAATTAAATCACGATGTTTCGGGCGCAACACAAGGTTCCTTCTTCAGGTGGAGACAACGTAACGTAAAAACGGTATTTGTGCTTTCCTTTTTTAGCTTTTAACATCTCAGTTTGAACTCCACATGCTGTTAGCCTGCGTTTGAATTTACCCACCCGGTAGCATATCAAAAGGCGGCTTAATCCTAGCTTGCTTATCTACTTCCACCATCTATTTCACAACGCACCAGTTTCAGCTTCAGCCATTTGCTTCCCAGCTCATCCTTGTGTAATAAAGGTCGTGGAAGCAACTTCTGGAATCAGGTTCTTTATTCCTCTTTCGTTCACAGCTCTCTTCATATAACTCTATCACTGTCTTACTCCTTTACGCTGTTGACAGACAACGTGAGAGGGAGGGAGAGAGAGAGACTCTTGCTGCCACGTGGCAGGCCTGGACCCCCGCTCCAGCGTGGCCTCCTTCGTTCGTTGCAGATCTGACCACGTGTTGCCCGTCTCCACCCCTTTTAATACCTGGGTCACGTGGTACCTTTCCACCAGTCCTGGGTAACCTCCATGGGATCTTCCAAATCCCATCCTACGATCCCAGGACCACGCCCCTAACTTGTCCCCCCATTGGCTGTGGCTAAAGCCAGCAGATCTAATCATCTCCTTCCAGGTGTCACCTTCCTATTACGTCAGGGCCACGCCCCTAGACCTCTCCCCATTGGTTATGGGCCTGGATCGGTAGAGCCAATCATCATAACGAGGTGTGATCAATCAACCACCCGGATATACCCTCACATTACACTTGCGTCGCAGCTTTGCCTCCCAGCCCACATCCGGCCCCCACACTTACCATGCCCCCCCCTCCAGGCCCCGCTACTTTATAATCCCTCATCACAGCCATCTCTGAGACACACTTAAGCGTTTGTGCTTTCACGACGTTGTCCCCACCCGAAGAAGTACGCTTGTGTTGCGCCTGAAACGTCGTGATTTAATTTATTTGTTTTATTTTTTATACCTACGTGACTTTTACCAAAAAAACCAAAGAGTACGGTTGTTATAATTTATATTTGCGGTTGATTCAGTGCAGAGGGATTGCTCTGAGGTGTTGTGTGACGTGGAAGGTAAGAGGGATATGTTTGGTCATTATTGCAGATATGCAAATGATCCTCCGAAGAACACTTTGAAATAAAGCATTTCTGTTTCACAAACCTCTGGTGCCCATCTGTAGTGGAGTCGCCCACTGCTCATGACAGAAAACATTGCAGAGTGTCTGCTCAACTTCTCTGAGCTTCATTTTTTATTTGGCCGACCTATCCCCTCGTTACGACAGGGTGGGCCGGCTACACATGTAATTTCTCTACAGATTATGTACCAATCTAGGTGCACTTTCAAGGCCACGTGAAATATCAGGCCCTCTGGCAGATCACGGAACAGACCCAGGTGCCATCGATTGACTGAGATGACTGGCAGACTCACCACCTGTGCTCCCCACTGTGCCACATCGCTGAGTTTTATCTGCCTTGTTCTCTGCTCGTTATTGTGAGCGTTGGTTCTCTGCCCTTTGTTGCTGGAGGGCGACTCCCTCGTAAGTGTCAAGGAGTGCCCTTCATGAACCTCCTCCATAGGAGCCCATCTTGACACCTCTGGAACCAGTCATCGGCAAGACCACTCAGCTCCATTGGTGACTTGGTCATTAACTAAATCACCGGAGAGGCACGATTCCAGACACTCAAGTACGTGGTGAAGAGGCGTAAACCGATCATTTGCTTGAGTTGCGATACCTTAACCAGGTTCATACACCCATAGTCTTGTTCATATACCAGAAGCCCAGATGATGAGACAAACTGAGCTTCTGAATAGACTGGGCACAAACCACAGTGGGCACGTGATGGGCCGAGATGGGCAGGTGCAGTGGCTAGTTGGACAGGCAGTAATAGTAATACTGCGCATCAACTGGACGATGAATTAGGCTGAGCTTCAGCTAGGGCAAGCTGGGTGCGGACTAGTCATGAGCCAGAACATACAGGTGGCAATGCTCTCGTGCCAATTAGGTGATGAGATGAGCTTAACTTAGACAAGCTGGTTGTAGATCACAGCAAACTTATCACAAGCCAAGACGGGCAGGTGTGGTGGTAGGTCAATGAGATAGTGGTTAATAATGAAGCACCAATCAAGAGCTGAGATGAACTGGGTTTGAGTTAAGGTGCAGTTCAGGCAGATCCAGGGAGCATCATCCCTTGGTGGTGGGGATATTTTTCGAGTTCATCCAGCAGCTCATTATTCCCTTGGTCCATATCATTATACAAATCACTGCAATACTATGTTAATCTCTTTTTTTATATCTCTTTATCGCTGTTTGCCTTGGTTGCCACTTCCTATTTGGGCTCTGGACTAGTTTGTGCACTTCCCTGGTCTTGTGTTCTCCATAATTTACATTGCACTTCATGTAATGTGTATTTGTACAGCCAGCAGGTGTAAAATGAATAAAGTAATGTCAGGTTAAGATCAATTATATCAGACGCAAAGAGATTTAAACAATCTTGACTTAAAGCTTTTGTGACTGCAGGAATTCATATTTTTTGGGTCTTTCGGTAAAGCCACGTCGATAGAAAAAATTATAAAACTAATAACAATATCACGTTTCGATCACAACACAAGCAATCGTCATCAGGTGAAAAAAGAAGGGGAAAGCTGCTGAGGCAGGCTGTTTATAAAGGTTTTAGAGATGGGTGGGGCAGCTAATTTTAATGTAGGAGAGGTCTCCGTAACCGGCAGTAGGTATACCCCAATCAAAGAGCTTCAGAGGAGCATTTGCATATCTGCAATCATCACCAAACATCCCTATCACCTTCCACGTCACACAACACCTCAGAGCAGTCCCTCATCATGGAATCTACCACAAATATAAATTACAACAGCCGCTTTTAAAATCCAAGAACATTTAACATCTTATTTAACAATTAAAAAGTAAATATTCTACATCAAACATATGCCTACAATATCTGTAGTGCCTCCTAAATGTGCTACATTCCATAATAATACAGGTAGGAACAACAGGTTCCACACTGCCCACCAAGGATTATTTGTCTGTCGTGCATAAAGATATGGGGGGGGGGGGGGGGTTAGGGGAGGTGCCTAAGGGAGGATGGTCAGGGGAGGGGCCTAAGGAAGGGGGGGGGGGGGTCAGAAGAACCTCAGGATGTGGAGGGGGGGTCAGGGGAGGGGCCTAAGGGAGGGGGGTCAGGGGAAGGGCCTAAGGATATGGGGGGGGGGGGGGTGGTCAGGGGAGGGGCCTAAGGGAAGGGGGGTCAGGGGAGGGGCGTAAGGATATGGGGGTGGTCAGGGGAGGGGCCTAAGGATAAAAGGGGGTGGTCAGGGGAGGGGCTTAAAGGAGGGGGGTCAGCAGAGGGGCCTGAGGGAGGGGGGTCAGGGGAGGGGCCTAAGGGAGGGGGGGGTCAAGGGAGGGCCCTGTGGAAGGGAGGGGGGGGGGTAAGGGGAGGGGCCTAAGCAAGGGGGAGGGTCCGATAGTTAAGAGGGCTGGCTACCTGGTTGGCTGCCTGGCTACCTCAAGTCAAGTTATCTTTATACAGGTAGGAACAACAGGTTCCACACTGCCCACCAGGGATTATTTGTCTGTCTGTCGTGCAAATTTGTCTGTCGTGCACGAATGCGCTGTCCAACCAAGGTCCTACATGCCCACTCCAAAGGAACGTGTTTTTGCATTAATTAAATACGTACTTGTATTATTAATAAAGCAATAATACGTTACATTATAGTAACATGTAAATTAGGGATATTTAACTGATAATAACCATGAAAGCTTTCTTTTTTAATTAAGACTGGAACCTCTGCCAAAACACCTATTCTGCTCACCCCATTAACTCAATATGAGGCTAAATCTGTATGCCGGCCATTTTGTGCATTTGTAGCGTCATTGACAAAGCATTGTATATAGCGTCATTGTTAGGCAGGGACACAAGGTTCTCCCAGCCCCAAGAGAGGGGTTGGGGGATATTCCAGAGCCCCCGAGAGAGTTCCAGAAGGAGGGCGTGACCAGGGGCGGAGAGACCCTGGCACGAGTATAATAGCCGGACCTCTGGACGAGTCCGGCAGTATTCATCAAGCTGAAGACCAGCTACGCTAGGACCCTGGGAACCCCCAGACCCGACGTCCTTCTAAGGGCCAGTACCGAGTGGACCAGTGGTCGGGACCCATGGACCTTGGCTGGGTCGGGTCAGATAGCCTCCCCTGAGGTCCCATAGCCAGAGGGTTGAGAGTACTAGCCCCAGTCATAAGACACGCTAGCCCGGAGGCTATACCTCCAAAGGTATCGGGTAGAGGGGCCGCTACCCCTCTGTGTTAGGGACCCGTATATCACGCAGTTGTATTAAAAAACGTGTTGCCTCAAGCGATCTGTCTCAAGTTTTCTTAGACCCACTACATTTGGTGTCACAAGTGGAGTATGAAGACACGACGGAGATTTCACACCAGGAGCCCGGACGGGGATGAAGATGACCAGGCACCCACGGGATCGGCAACCCTGGCTGGGGAGGGAGAAGCTGATGGCCGGGCAGCTGCCCGCCCCGCCACCCGCCATCTCACCGCCGTCAAGAAGCTCACTGCGGGAGGCGCATTGCCGCCTCGCGGAGCTGCTCCACACCGTTGCCTCCATCCTTGGCGACATCCACCGCGAGGAGGCTGCAGCAGGGGTGGAGGATGCGGCACGGCGAGCAACGGATTCCCGCGCCATTGCGCCTATGACTTCCGTCAGACATGAAGTGCATCCTGGGGCGCACGTCACGTCCGGTCCCGGCGGGAGACAACCAGATGGCGCCGCGTCATCGGCGGGGCGACGGACTCTGGAAGAGGACATCTTGCCTGCCATCAGCAATGCCATTCCAACCAAGAGCGAAGCTACGACGTTGCCCGGGGGACGCTTGCCGCCCTTCCACCAGAGACTGCCGGCGCTAAAATAATTTTCGGATGCGGGTGGCGACTGGGCGGCTTTCCAGCGCCGTTTCCTGTCCCACTGGGAGATGGCTGGCTGGATGGAGGCAGAGGCGCTCCGCGCTCTCCCGGCTGCGTTGGATGACGACGCCCTCCCTGCCCTCATCACAATTCCCCAACTGGACCGGTCCACGCTGCAGCAAGCACTTCGACATATGCAGGTGATTTATGGACCGCCGTCAGACTCCCGCCACCGCTTCGCCAACCGGAGGAGGGGTGAGTCTGAGACTCCATTGGCCTTCCGTAGCGCGCTGCTGGCCCTGGCCAGGGCCGCATTTCCTCGTATGGATCACGAGGCCATTGACGCGCTCGTATTGGAGGGAGTTGCTCATCGTCATGCCCGCGGTGGACGACGACAATTTCTGCTCCCTGCGTGCCACAAAATGCATCCAGGCGCATCTGCTGCTCCAGCGGGAAAGCAGCCTCGCCGCCTGCACCCCTCCAGCCGACTCCAGCAGCTCCGGGGAGGAGCCGCTGCACAACCGGGCCTTCGCGGCAACTTCAGCGAGGGGTTGGAGGTCCGACGACTGCCGGCCTCGGCGGGATTCCCGCCAGCAGGGACGGACGACTCCACGGCTGGATGGGCCGTCCATCACATGCTACAATTGTGGTCTACGGGGGCACGTGTCGTCCGGCTGCCGGGCCCCTCGACGCCGCATTCCCGGACCGTGATCCTCAGCACCGCGCTTGCCCTCGGCTCCACAACGGACTCAGGCAAGTCACAGAACCTCACACTCTCGGCCCCCACTCGCTACCCGCACATATCATTACACTTCACGCGATCGCCATGCGTCAGTCGGGAGTCGGGAGATTGTAAATACGATTGGGCGCTCGGACCGGGTCAGTGGTCCGAGTTGGCCCATAGAGTTGTTGCCGTAGCTGCAGGTTCCTCCGCCATTGGTTGACATAGGCGCATCGGCAACCATCATCTCGGACCTTATTTATAACATACTACCCAGTAACTGCTGTTCCTTGCGGCCCGTTGATGTACCGTGTTTTGTCGCAAATGGGGGTTCATTAGGCATAATTGGCAGGATCGACGCCCAGATACGTATTGGCGATGTCAAATTGAATGGTTCTATTCTGGTTTCTTCGACCCTCGCCGTTCCGTGTTTGCTAGGGACGGACTTCTTGGGCAAGATGCCTATTAAAATCTTAATCAACCAGGGTTGCATCGAACTGCCCTTCGTCCAACGCAAGGCCTTCTTGCCATCACCCTCTCAGTTGCGTACAGCCTGTGCTACCGTCCAGGCGTTGGCGTCGCGCACTGTACGTATTCCGCCCAGGTCTCAGATGTTGGTTCCCCTTCATCTTCGGAAACCCCTTGAGTCGGACGCAATCATAGCGGGGGGTTTTTTGGGGCCTTTGAATACGGCAGTACACGGGTTGGACCTAGCCGGTGCGCAGACACTCGTTTCGGGTGATAGAGAACCCTTCATCCAGGTCCTGAATGCGGGGTTACGAACTATGGTTATCCCTCAGAGTACTGTGCTCGCTCATGTGGCACCGGCACTCCTGGGGGATTCGGTGGTGGGCCACGTAGGGGATGTGCCTACATTCAAATCGCATTCGGACATCGACTCCCTTTGCTCGGCTAGTGCAAACCTGACAGACTCCCAGCGGGGTAAATTGCGTGCTTTGTTGCGTGATTTTTCGGATGTCTTTAGCAAAAGTTAATTTGACATCGGATGTATCAATTTACTTAGCCACCACATCGATACAGGAGACACTGCCCTAATCCGGCAAAATCCATTCTGCCTCAGTCCCTTGCAAAAAGAGCATGTCAGAGTGGCCAGAAATGACATGCTGGCAGCGGATATAATTTCCCCATCCACCAGCCCATGGGGGGCACCGATCTGCCTCGTTAAAAAAATAACAGTAGCCTTCGATTTTGTGTAGATTTCAGGCGGCTAAACAAAATCTCTGTGGCCGACGCATATCCACTCCCCCAGATGGACGAGTCGCTTCATGCCCTGGGAGGTGCGCGATATTTTTCGACACTGGACCTCTTGTCAGGGTTTTGCCAATTGCCCCTTGATGAGGCGTCCAAGCCTAAGACGGCTTTCCGCACACCGCAGGGCCTCTTTGAATTTAACCGGCTACCTATGGGTCTTCACTCGGCCCCAGCGACGTTCCAGCGCCTAATGGAGCTGGTCCTCGCCTGGGCTCCAGTGGGATTCCTGCCTGATTTATCTAGACGATGTTATCGTCTTTAGCCGTACTTTCGATGAGCATCTCAATGCGGACGGCACATCTCAAATTCAAACCGCAGAAATGCCATCTCCGGCGTGACTCCGTCCATTATCGTGGCCACATTGTTAGCCAGTCTGGTATTGCCACGGACCCCTAAAAACTAGTTGCATCCACTCATGGCCGACCCCCACTTTGGTCGGGGATGTGCAGAGCTTTATTGGCTTTGCCTCTTACTATCGGCGTTCCGTGGCAGGATTCACGTCCATAGAGAAGCCCCTCCATGCACTGACAGCAAAGGGAGCAAAATTTCATTGGGAGATGGAACAAGCTGCATTTGACGCTCTTTGTGATGGCCTTGTCAATGCCCCTCGTTTGTGCTACCCAAATTTTTCTGTGCCATTCGTCCTGGACACGGACGCCAGCAACAACGGCATAGGAGGGGTATTGTCCCAGGTCGTTGACGGCGTGGAGCATGTGGTCGCCTATGGCAGCAGCATGTTGTCCCTCGCAGAGCAATGCTATTGTTACCTGTCGTGAACTCCTGCCCATAGTCTTTTTTGTTCAGCAGTAAAGGCCATATCTGTACGGCAGGTACTTCACCGTGCATTCCAACCACGCGGCGCTCCAATATGCGTTGCGGGTTGATCAACCATCAGGTCACTTATCCTGCTGGCTCGAGGTCCAGGAATATTCGTTCATGGTTATCTATCGTAAGCGTGTCCAACACGGCAACGCTGATGCTTTGTTACGACTGCCTAACTCTGGGAGATGCGTGTGCTTCATGGGATCGAGCCACTGCAAGTAACCCATTGACGGTTTGCCTCCATCCATCGCTGCGGCAGCCGAGTCCGGGGTGGGTTCCCCTAAGGTGTTCAACGCGCCCGTCATGCAGAATGCGCTGGTAGGCCTGAGTTTGGACGATTAGGGACGTCTCCAGGTGGAAGACGCTTCCATCCTTAAATTGTGCCGTCGCGCCGGCAGATAACACGAGGATAGAGGTCATGAGGGCCCGGTTTCATTCACCATTCGGGATGGCCTCCTCATGAGATGGGACGGTTGCGCACGGAAGTACAAATTGGTGGTACCCACTTCACTACGGGGTAAGGCTGTGTGGGCTGCTCATGAGCGCCTCATGCATTGGGCATACACAAGTCCATTGCCACGCTCCAGCTGGACTTCTTCTGGCCGGGAATGGCAAGGGATGTAGCCGACTTGCTCCAGGGCTGCACCCAGTGTGCGCTCGCCGGAAACCTCCCTCTAGACCAGGGGTGGGGAACGTCCGGCCTGCGGGCCGTATAACAGGCTAATCTTTAAGTTGATACCTTTGTATGGCCCGCGAATTATGTTGTTAATGTCCAAATGGCCCTTGGCAGAAAATAGGTTCCCCACCCCTGCTCTAGACCGTCCTGTCCGCCTATACAATCCATTCGTGTGTCTCGCGTAAATGAACTTGTTGCACTGGGCAACTTGGGGCCCTTTCCCGCCACTCCCCGGGGTAATAAGTACCTGTTGGTTGGGGTGGAATACTTCACTCGTTGGCCTATGGCCTGGCCACTCCCCAACCAATCGGCAGCAGCCATCATGGAGGCCTTTCTCTAGGGCTATGTCCTGGATAAGGGTGCTCCCGAACGGCTGCTGACCGATCAAGGGAATAATTTCTCGTCGACCTTGTTGCGGGACGTATGCAACCTGCTGGGCACACATAAAATTCGTACCTCGCTATATCACCCACAAACTGAAGGTTGAGCAGCTACACAGAACACTTACCTTTATGTTGAGCCACCAGGTGTGCGAGTCACAGATCGATTGGGACCTACATATCCCCGGAGTTCTGGCCGCGTACAGGATGGCACCTCATGCGGCCACGGGATTTCACCATTTTACTTAATGTATGGCAGGGAAGTCAACCCCGCTGTGGACGTCCAATTGCGCGCCAAGCAGCCCGCCGGGCCTAAATCTAAGATCGCCGACCACATTCGATCAAATGTTCGAAGGTTGGTTGAGGCGCGGGAAGTCGCTAAACATAACTCGGAGGCTTGCCAACTGGCTAACAAACGCCTGCAAGGCCTTCGCGTATCCAGTCATAAATGGGCTGGGGGAGACATGGCTTGGCTCCATTGCCCCCAGGTGCCATTGGCGACATCGCCAAAATTGCTAAAACCTTGGAGGAGTCCGGTGGAAATCGTCTGGGTTGTCCGGCCAGTGTCAAGGTCCAGCATGGTAAAAGGTGTTGGTATGTCTACCCGTCGCGTCTCAAATCCTTCTTCTCTCCTCACACTCCACCTACACTACACAGGGGCCAAGAGCGTGATGTGTCTGACAAGCCGAGTCATGCGTGCACGGAGCCTAACCCCCAGCCCAGCCATGTCATTACACCCTCAGACGCCGCAGGAGTAACGTCGCCACGGCGGACCATGCCTGCCGCTCCTGATGGCATCAGTCAGATGCTCGGGTCTCTGCGGACCCGCCACCTCGACCCTCCGCCCCCACGGATGGGCCAGCTATGAGAACTCGCTCAAAATCTAAAACTTTTTCATAATCCCACCACATTCTCATGGTCTCCGCACCGCTCACTTACCTTCTGCCTGGTTGGTCGTCGCTCGGTGCTTGTCCTTGCCTCGTCATGCCAACGGTCGACCTCGTTCTCATCGATTGCGTTATAGGGATGCGAGGGGGCGTGCGATAATATGTATGTGTATATAGTGTAACATTTGTACAGGTGGGTTGGGGTATGTATGTGGGGCCATTCGTGCGGTTTTTGTTCTTGTTTAATGAGGCACACGTACTCGTTTTTGATTTGTTCATGGGTTTTATTTTTATTTTTACACCTACGAGGGGGGGGGGGGGATGTAGCGTCATTGACAAGCATGATATATGGCGGCATTATATATACTCACCTGTAGTAGCAGACATGTGTCCATAGGGGGCGGTAACTCAGGATGGGTAGGATGAGCCAGGCCATTGCGACACTAGGTTCTCCCAGCCCCAAGAGAGGGGTTGGGGGATATTCCAGAGCCCCTATAGAGAGTTCCAGAAGGAGGGCGTGGCCAAGGGCGGAGAGACCCTGGCACAAGTATAAAAGCCGGACCCTCTGGACGAGTCCGACAGTCTTCGTCAAGCTGAAGAAAGACCAGCTATACTCTTTGGTTCTTTCGGTAAAGTCACATAGATGAAAAAAAACATGAAAATAACTAGATTAAATCCCAACGTTTCGTGATTTTACCGAAAGAATCAAAGAGTATGGATTCTTGCAGTCACGAAAACTTCAAATTTAGAAAGACCAGCTAGGCTCGGACCCTGGGAACCCCCCGGGACCCGACGTCCTTCTAAAGGCCGGGACCGAGTGGGCCAATGGCCGGGACCAGTGGACCTTGGCTGGGTCGGGTCAGATAGCCTCCCCTGAGGTCCCCATAGCCGGAGGGTTGAGTACTAGCCCCAGTGATAGGACACACTCGCCCGGAAGCTATACCTCCCCAGGTAGAGGGGCCACTACCCCTCTGTGTTAGGGACCCGTGTATCACGCAGATGTATTAAATAAACGTATTGCCTCAAGCGACCTGTCTCCAGTCTTCGTGGACACACTACACATTTAAATGCACAACAATAATACTAAATGTAAGAAATTCTCACAACTTCTATTTTCATCACCAAAGCATTCTAATTGTCTTCCTATCATGCTATATCTATGCATTCGAGTTGGTTATCAAAATAAGCAAGTTTTTAACACCTGTGAATATAATACACATCTGCCTGCCCACCGTACCTTTGTTCATTATTGACAACTTGCAGCTCAGCACACGGCAGATGCCTGCGCAGCACGACTCACGACCTCCTCTTGATACCAATATCCAGGATGGTCATGTCTATGCACCGCTTCTCGGGGGCAGCTCCAATAGTCTGGAACGCTATCCCTCTGCACATTCGCAGCATCACCTCAATCGCCTCCTTCAAGAGACACTTAAATACTCACCTCTATAACCATGCTTTCGAGCGACTCTGAGCTTGGCTCCACGCCTCTGAGTTGCGGCCGTTATGTCCGCAAATTTGCGCGCGTTATAAATTGCATTATTATTAATAAATAAAAACTATCACCACAAGGGCGACGACATGCTCTATTATGAAAGCCCGGCATTCTGTTTGCCAACTAAATTATAAGCGCCTTTCAGAAGGCCTGAATCAAAAAGTTATAGAAAGTGGGCTCCCGCCCCCACCCTAAGTTTTGGGGGAAAAAGGTTGATACAACCGGTTTACAAAATTTGTTGACACACCCTCCCCCCCAAATGTTTGTAGGCGTATGTGCCCCGACCCAAATGTTTGTAGGCGTATGTGCCCCCCCCCCCCACTTCGCACATGAAGAGGTGCCAGTGCGCACGTCACAGAAATTTTATCGGCCCTGGCAGGGTCCCGTCGAGTTGTGGAAATTTGTATGGACCAGAGTATGAGGATTCGGTTGGGTCGCCGATGGTGGCATGTTCACAAGTCGGGGTTAAAGAAATATGTCGTGCCTTATGATGCGTCATCTCCCATCCTGGAACGGCCTGTATTGGATGTGTCCGACGAGCGTACTGTGCGGCGATGGGAGAACGCACCTCAGCAGTCTACTCCCCGTGTGTCTGCAGGATCGCCATTTTTGAGTCAGGAGACACCCCGGGACACACGCGACCACGTTGGGGTCTCATCGAGGAATGGCCGGTGTAACGAAGATGGGCGCACGTTTCGGTCAGGACGCTGCCCCGCACTCACGGACAGAGATGCCCTGCCCCCTGTTCAGTCGAGCCGGGGCGATGGACCGGCCGCAGGATCCCGCTCAAGAAGATTGACTTTTTCATAAAATTTGGGAGACATGGACTTTGGGGGGATCACGTGCATTGTTGGGTTGTGTGTTGCCGCGTGGCGCGTTGTGTTTCGCCGGGACGGCTAACTTTTTCAACGGGGGGGGGGGGGGGGGGGGGTGATGTAGGACTTGAAATATCACGCGCCACGCGTTCTGTTGCTATGCAAGCGAGCAGCGTACAGTGGGGGGCATCTGAGGGCACGGTTGTTGTTGTCGTGGCATTAAGCGGGGGGTCGTTAAGAGACGCGACAGGTGTTAGGCGTAACCGAGGACGCAGGCCGGTGATTGGTCAGGAGGGTGAGTGGCTAATGACCAGGCGCCGGCCTGGTGGCAATAACATGGTCACGTGAGGCTGGGGGCCTGGGGGCGAGTAGCAAAGCGGGGGATGGAGAAATTGATTGGGACTGATTGGTGCGGGGATATAGGGCACAGCGTAACGGAGAGACGGGAGTCTTGGTTGGGATTGGAGCTGGAGCGGTTGGTGCCAGGGAGAGAGACGGAGCAGCAGTGAGCAGGGATAGGTACGATAAGGATAGAGAGAACACAGTGTACGGTAGAGTAGATAGAGAGAACACAGTGTACGGTTAGCAGTGGATAGAGAGAACACAGTGTACGGTAGCAGTGGATAGAGAGAACGCAGTGTACGGTAGTAGTGGATAGAGAGGATACAGTGTACGGTAGAAACGGGGAGAAATGGAGTGTTGTTAATGGCGAGTTGTGCATCGGAGCGAACGGAGAGACACGGAGCGATGATGAGGAGGTGTGAACTCTACGCGTGAATAAACGAGACGAGAAAGAAAACGCGAGTACGAGTCGTACATATATAGATATCCATTTTTGCGCCCAACCCAATAAAATACCAAAGTCTATTTTTATACTTTTTGCATTGTGTACAGTCTGGAACCTACCCACATGCCAAATTTCATGTTTGTTGCATGTTGGGAAGTATGCTAAACATGTCGAACAGATACACATTCACAAATGTCCCTTTTATATATAAATTAAAATTAGCTTTAATATCAACGTCTTTATTGTGAATATCTTCACCACCAATAACTCAATCAATGGTCAAACATTTACTAGTCCATGGCTTTCGATTAACATTGAACTAATATTAATTTAAGTTATATTTGATTTTCTATTTAAATAATGTAATCTCATCAGTCCACCTCAAATCTGAAATGGGGGTGCTCCCTGTATTTTGAATAGTTTACACAGTTGGGCGTGGCATTTCTCTGAACATTACCTACACGTATAAAAAAACACCAGCACCTAGCTCTACGTGGCAATTACAGCAACATTGCAGAGTGCACAATTACACGTGCGATTCATCACAGGTAAACTCACACCAGCTACAGCAACTGCATGGCGCACAACACGCCTCACTGCAAGTGGCATGCAGCGTCAAGATGCAGAACTTTACTCTCATTAGACACCTTTGGACTGAAACTCGCGACTGAGTGCAATGATACATTGCGTGCGATTCGCCACATGAAAAGCCTAAGCCGGCTTCTTACGCTATGCACTGTACACAATATACATCACCATACACACACATTTCACCACACCACAAAATTTACCACATACTATTATTCACTATGCACTGCTGTTGCCAATAAATTGCAACTTGAGTCACTACCTATGAGATCTTCACTGAAAACTGCTCTAGAGGAGTTGTACACCCCTAGCTGCCAGTGCTATTCAGTGGCCTAAAATAAAATGTTTCGCTCTGGATGATCGCTGCAAAGTATGACCTGTGTTTTGATTTAGTGTGATCTTAAAGGTGCATTGAAAAATTATAATACTCCTGCTGTTGTGGAGTGACTCATGCAGCCAGCTATGGCTGCAGGGTTTTTGGTAGTACACGTTGTTTATGTCATTTATTGTGAAAATTTCGTCACAGTCACTATGATCACTGTTTCATTGCGTTCATGGCTTTATTTTGGTGATTTCGAAAAGTTTATTGGTTTAGCCATGTTTGTTTGTTGTAGTACGGAGTAAGACTGGTGGCCTTAATCTAAGTTGTCTTGTGGTTGTTTTTGGTTGTTTGACTTGCATCGCACTGGGATTTTGCACACAGCGTTGGTGTACGGTGTTTTTTCTACAATATTTTGCTGTCTTTTCTTGGATTTTCTGTTTGCACTTAGTCACATATTCACTTTAAGATGTTTTCTTGTTCATGTTTTTGTTTGTTGCGGTTGCACCCGATTCAAGAGCCGAATGGCTCACAGGGCTATACCTAATGAACTTGAACTTGACACTACACTGCACTATAAACCGCAACTACACTATGCAAGGTGCGTGCATAGCCATCAGGTGGGATGTACAGTAGACTTGCAGACCTCTGCTGTTACCATAAAAACAAGTTACATCAGGCAAAGACCAAGTAAATGAAACCCAAAGGGATTAAAGGCAAAACAAGTTTAGAAAGTAGGCCTGACATTAAATTGTTTTGATATCATGAACACATATTTAGTGTATAAATCCGAATGTAATGATTACAAAAATGCTCACCTTTTCGTTAATTAAAGGGCATTTAAAAAGCAATCATAAAAGCAGATTGGGAGCATGCAGAAAAGCACGGCGACACCTGACAGCCACTTTAATAGTGTAATGTGAGGATATATCAATGATTGGCTCTGCCGGTCCTGGTCCATAGCCAATGGGGGGAAGCCTAGGGGCGTGGCCCTGACGTAATGGGAAGGTGACAGCTGTAAGTAGAGGAAAGGTTCTGCTGGCTTTAGCCACAGCCAATGGGGAGACGAGTCAGGGGCGTGGTCCAGGGAGCCTACGATGGAGTCTGGAAGATTCCAGAGGCTAACCAGGATTGGTGGAAAGGTACCACGTGACCCGGGTATTAAATAGGAGTGGAGACGAACAACACGTGGTCAGAACTTGAACGGAGGGAGAGGCCACGCGAGAGGGGATTCAGGCTGCCACGTGGCTGCGCGCGTCTCTCTCTCTCTATCCCTCTCACACTGTCTGCCAGCAACGTGAAGGAGTGTTGTAAAGAAAGACAAATGAAGACCGGATTCCAGAAGTCGCTTCCACGACCTTTATTACAATAGTAATGCCGAACATTTCTAAATTCATACTTATTCATTTAATACGTAACTATCAACATACATTCCTAATCCGTGTTTTATAAGGCAGCAATCATGCTTTGCATATCGACTAATTCACGTCAACACTCAATCACTTTATCTGTACAGAAAGCTCATCTCTGCTTGGATGACACTTAAACCCCGATGCATTCTTTAAAAGACAGAAGCCTGTGAATAAGGCGAATGCTATTTAAGATCGTCTCAAAGTCCATCTTCCAAGGTGCCATTTCACACGTGCTGGTCCCTCCTACTCAGCTTTATCCAAAAACTCCACCCACACTTCCACATCCACAAACTGCTGGTGATTGCCTCGCTCTCCCTCAGAATCGGAATGCTCCTCCTGCTTCACGCTGCCTCCATCCACTTGCAGATTGGGTCCTGGAGTCGAATCTTGATCTTCACATTTCACCGTCACTTCTTCACATTTAACTTTTTCACATTTCACTGTCACTCCTGGCCGTGTTGCCAAGTTGGAATTTTCTTCTGATTCTCGTTTCATGAGAGATGGGCTCATTGCAGCATGTTGACTTTCACAAGTCGATTTCACTTTCTCCTTGTGTATCTTCTTATGCCTCTTTAGGTCTCCTAATATTATAAACTCCTTCCCACAGACAGTGCACTTGAAAGGATTCTCACCTGAATGTGTTCTCTTATGTTTCATAAGAGATTTTGAATGAGCTAATTCCTTCCCACACACCAGGCACTTGCAGGACTTATGAACTTGGTGTGTTCTATTATGTTTCTTAAGATTTTCTGGCTCTGCAAATGCCTTACGACATACACTGCACTTGAAGGGCTTCTCGCCTGTGTGTGTACTTTGATGAATATGAAGAGTTTCTGAACGAGCAAATGCCTTCCCACACACAGTACACTTGAAGGGTTTCTCGCCCGTGTGTGTTCTATTATGTTTCTGAAGATATGCTGACTCTGCAAATGCCTTACCACATACACTGCAATTGAAGGGCTTCTCGCCTGTGTGTGCTCTCTGATGAACTTGTAGAGTTTTTGATTGAGCAAATGGCTTCCCACACACAGTGCACTTGAAGGGCTTCTCACCAGTGTGTATTTTCTGATGAATTTGAAGACTTAATGGTTGAGCAAATGCCTTCCCACACACAGTGCACTTGAAGGGCTTCTCACCGGTGTGTGTTCTCTGATGAATTTGAAAAGTTTTTGAATGAGCAAATGACTTCCCACACACAGTGCACTTAAAGGGCTTCTCACCGGTGTGTGTTCTCTGATGAATATGAAGAGTTAATGGTTGAGCAAATGCCTTCCCACACACAGTGCACTTGAACGGCTTCTCACCGGTGTGTGTTCTCTGATGAATATGAAGAGTTTCTGAACGAGCAAATGTCTTGCAACACACAGTGCACTTGAAGGGCTTCTCGCCCGTGTGTGTTCTATCATGTTTCTTAAGATATGCTGACTCTGCAAATGCCTTACAACATACACTGCACTTGAAGGGCTTCTCGCCTGTGTGTGCTCTCTGATGAATTTGAAGAGTTTTTGATTGAGCAAATGACTTCCCACACACAGTGCATTTGAAGGGCTTCTCGCCAGTGTGTTTTCTCTGATGTCTCTTCAAGTTACCCATCTCATCTGTGCTGTATGGACATTGGATGCATTGGTGCCTTTTACTTCCAGCCTTTGCCGAGCTTCTCTTCTCCATGCGATTGATTCTGCAAAAACATACATATTACACACAATATACAGGCAGACCTCGCTTAGTGCGACCCTTAGAGTGCCGATTTGTTACAGCGCTCTTTGTCCTGGATATTTTTGTTCGTATTTTTTTTTTTACTTTACAAAGTGCTCACGAGTGAGAACACGCAGCAGCGCTAGCCAAGCAAACGTACACGGCCCCATTGTTCGCTCGGCCAATAACAGCAATGCATGCTATAAGCCAACCAGACCCCACTCCCCGCGAGTTAATGATCACAATTCGTGGGCATGATTATATTTAAAAAATATAACTCGTTTAGCCAGTTGAGAACTCACACGACCAGGCTAGAGTCTCAGGCTCCAACTAAAAAAACCTCGCCACACAAATGTAGATTGAGGGTTTCACTAAGATCAGGGAGGTCCTGAAGCCTTTCTCTGAGAATGACCCGGACTGGAAGCGCAGCAGCTCCTTCAACCTTGTCTCCCTCCCCTACCTTGTAGGATGAGTAAAGTAGAATGAACTCGTAAGTATAGTACATAATACTGATGTTATAAATAATTTTTATTAACTAATGTTTAACATCTGCCATTCATATTAGCGCTATTACCAATACCCCAATGAAACCCTGATATTATTCATACTAAAGATATAACATTGTCAGGAACGCATCCCTATGTAGTATACAATGGGTTTATGATGACCCCTTGTAGCGCTGATCGATTGGCGCTCATTTCTCCAGGAAAAACACATCTGGAGGAGCGCTAGGCGAGCTTTGGGTGTAAAGGGAAAGCGCACCCACACCGACTGTAAAAGCAACTGGTCAGTCTGCCTCATCTCTCAGTGACACGGCAGGTTTTGCCTATGCACGGTTCAAGCAGGCTCTACCCAACTGCCGTGCAAATGTCACCAATCCAGCATTCCAGGTTCACCACTCTGGTCAAATGAAGCGGTCAACCTGATTAGTAAGACACAGTTGATAGATTCAATTAAGTCGTCCTGAAAACTCACCTCTTTAAACGTTGTCTTTTTGTGTGTGGGCGAGTGTGTGGGTGGGCGAGTGTGTCACAGGTGTTGGGTAACTTCAATGCCCGAGTTGGTCATGATGCTGGCACTTGGTCTGAAGGCATGGGCCAGATAAGTTCAATAACGGCAGGAGGCTGCTAGATTTTTGTGCAGCCCATGGGCTTGTAATTACCAACACGCTGTTTAGGCATCGGCGCATCCACACCACATCATGGATGCATGCCAGGTCCAAGCAAGAACATCTGCTGGACTACAGTGACGGAGCAGCGGATGCGGGCCCATGTCCTTGACACCAGGACCTAACCGTGGAGCTGATCTGCCCACTGACCAGCGACTTGTCATCTGTAAGATGCGCCTGCCATTCTTCCACTCCAGTGGTGGGTGTACACCCAGGACCCAATCAAACCCTTAGTGGCATGGTCTCAGCTAGCTGATGAAAGTTGCAAGCGAGAATTTCATCATCGCTTGCGGCTGGGGTTGGCGTCGTCGCCCACTCCTGCTGATGTCGCGGCGAGGTTTAAGATCGTGGCTCATGCAGCTGCAATGGCTGCTTTGGGTACACGGTCCAGACCTCCCCAGAGACCATGGCTGACAGGAGGTGTTCAAGCTCGCTGAGAAAAAGCTACACAGGCCCACTTTCATCGGCTACAGCATACCACGTCGGAGAATGAGGAGGCTTACCGCAACCTTCGATCGGAGGTTCGGAGAGCCGTGAGACGCTGCAAGGATGGGTGTGGTCGCGGGTTGCTGAGATCACAAATCGCTATTTAACTCCATAAAAAAAGTTACCTGCAGCACCACACCTATAACCATCATTAGGAGAAAGAATGGTGATCCAATCTCCGACCCCGAAGAACAGGATTTCAGATTTTCTGAGCATTTCTGTGAGGTCCTGGGGGAGGGGAAATCCCTCACCCAGGATAATAACGTGGTACAAAGTGGGGATGACCCTGCTGAGGCTGCGGTGCTTCAAATATTGGAGAAGGAAGTCACCCCCTGTGAGTGGCTGGCTGAGGTGCCATCTGTTGAGGAAGTACTGAAGGTGATCCAGAGTCTGAGACCAGGAAAGGCACCGGGCAGAGATGATCTCCCAAGCAAAATGCTGAGGGAGGGTGGCGTTTGTGCACAAACTGCCCTACATGACATCATAACAATAGTCTGGACCACTGGACGGGTTCCGCAGGACTAGAAGGATGCTCTGGTGGTCCCCCTCTTTAAAAAGGACCGCACAGAATGTAACAACTACAGGGGCATCTCACTCCTCAGTGTGCCAGGAAAGGTCCTGGCAAGGATTATTCAACATCGCCTTGCTAGGCATGCTGAGAGGCTTGCGAAGCCCCAATGCAGTTTCAGAAAAGGGCGGTCCTGCACAGATGCCATGTCTGTCTGCTACAGCAGAGGTGTAGGGAATCCCAACAAGACCTACATCTCTGCTTTATTTACCTGGTCAAGGCCTATGATACCATCAGTAGGCCTGGGCTCTGGGTTGTTCTTCGTGCTTTCGAAGTCCCTGACCCTCTGCTCAATATCATTAAGGACCTTCATGATGGTTAGAGGGCCCGGGTAAAATTACGTGGCCGGGAGTCGGAGTTATTCCCTGTACACCTTGGGGTGTGACAGGGATGTCCTCTGGCTCCCACATTATTTAACATCTATTTTGACCACATAGTTCGTGAAGCCTTCAATAGATGTCCCGGAAGAATTTCCATTTGGTACAGATACAATGGGAGGCTGATCGATGCCCGGGTGCGGTCAAGGGATGGCTCCCTATTGCTCAACCATGTTATGTATGCCGATGATTTAGTAATTGCTGCTCACTCAGAGGAGTTGGAGGCACTGCTGCTGAACCTGGAGCTTGCCACCAAGAGGTGGGGTCCTTACCATCAGCCCCACCAAAACTAAGCACCGGCCTGGGTATTTTGTACCATTGGACACTCCACCCCCACAACTATCCAGGCTGGATTGTGAGAGTTCACAAATCCTTGAATAATGTGGACAAAGTCCCATCGGTGAGCTCCTCCAGCAGGCAAGGCTGCGTTGGCTGGGTCATGTAGCCCGCATGCGCAGCCACCGCATGCCTAAACAGCTTTTGTTCGGGTGGATCGAGGGGGCTAAACGGACACGGCACGGGCTAGAGAAGAGATAGAGTGATGTGGTACAGGAGGATGTGGAGCTGAGTGGACTTGCCGATGACTGGTACCAGTGGTGTCAAGATCGGCCTCTGTGGAGGAGACTCGTGAAGGACGCTACTGGGCAGTTGGAGGCAGTCGCCCAACAACGGAGGGCGGAGGAGCGACGCTCACAACAACGAGCGGTGCGCCGGGTGACTAAAGCACAGCAAGTTGACACAGTAGGGGGCACATGTGGTGCATCAGCCAGTCGTCTCAGTCAGTCGAACCGTGGCACCTGCGTCTGCCCCGTGACCTCCTGCCAGCGGGCGTTCGACACTTCACGTGGCCTCAAGGTGCACATGGCCTGGCACAAGCGTTGTGGTGACGTCACTGCCACTTAGTGGCGAATGGCGGTTGTTGTTGTGGGTGGGCGAGTGTGTGGGCAGTAATATAGCGGTTAACGCACTGTGCTACGGACCTGGTGACCGGGTTAAATTTGCCCTCAAAGCCAACACCGTGACAAATACCTGAACTAGTCCTAGGCCTCCCCTAGGTCAATTTGGCCTCAAATGAGTACCTGGTGCGGTGTGTAAACAATACTAAACATCGCCACTCGGGAGACAAAGGCAGTCCGGGCGTGGTGCTGGTCACCCACCACTTCGTGTGCCGTGCCGGCCTTCGTAGATGCTCGCTGACAGTGGGTGAGTGTGTAAGTGTATGGGTGGGAGCGTGTGGGTGAGCGTGTTGGTGGGCGAGTGTAAATGTGTAATGCTTTGATGTCTCATTCAGACTAAAAGTAAACGTCTGGGCTGGTATCGTCCGAATATTCCAGTGCTGAAACGCGGCCTGCCGATTACTCAATCGGAAATACGCGAATGCAAAACAAAACTCGACGATCCTGAACTAGAGTATGGAGGCTCTGAGAGGTGAAGTAGTCAGCCAGGTGAAGTCACATTAAACTTAAGAGAATCAAAGCAAAGTCAGTCAGGCAAGGGCAGGAGGCAAGGCCTGCATGCTCGGCCCCACGTAGTAACGTTCCAACCTGGACATCGATTCCAAACTTGCCGCTACTCAATTGCTATGCAACGAGAGAGAGAGGGAAGAAGCGAGGCTGTACATGGGTAAACAACAACAACCAACATCACGATGTGAACTTTTCACCTCCGATCCGAGAGAGTTGCGCGCACAGAAGCAGCTACTGGAAATCTCGTGACGTCACACGGAAGCACGCAGCGGGAGAGATGACATGACGTCACTAGCACTCACACCGCCACAAGTGACCGCTGATGTGTATGAATACATTTTTATTTAAAGCTTTCGTTACTGCAGGGATTCATATTCTTGGTTCTTTCGGTAAAGTCACGTAGAAGGGAAATAATAAAATAATAAAAATATAAAACAAAAATTATCACGACGTTTCGACTGCAACACAAGGAATCAATCAATCATAGCAATTGAGTATGATAATTGCTTGTGTTGCAGTCGAAACGTCGTGATAATTTTTATTGTTTTATATTTGTATTATTATTTTATTATATCCCTTCTACGTGACTTTACCGAAAGAACCAAGAAAAATGTGTATGAATAAGTTATGTTAACGAGGTGTGCCCATATATGGAGTGATTGGGCGTGGCCGCTGAACCGTACGTAATGAACCCGCAACATAATTAATGCGTAAATTATATTAATGAGCCGCCAGTGATATTTGTTTTACTGGGATGGAAATCGGAGGCGACGAAGCAGACTCAACGTCACGTCTGCTTGGTCAGACGGGGAGTTTCCTTGATGACATGACGTCACTATCGGGGTACACCTCCCCCTGGGGCTCTCGCGCCGAAGACGGCACGCGGAGGGGTGACGTCAGAGGCGGCGAGTTGTGGTGATGAGGGGAGCGGTGGTCCAGCGGTTAGCACTGCGCTACGAACCCGGTTTCCCGAGTTCGATTCCCGCTCAAGGCCGACACCGGCGACGATTATCTAAAGCGGTCTCGGGCCTCCCCTAAGGTCGACTCAGCCTCAAATGAGTACCCGGTGCGATGTGCAAATATCGCCACTGGGGAGACAAAGACGGCCGGGCGTGGTGCTGGCCACCCACTCGTGTGCCGTGCCGGCTTTCATAGGCGCCTCCCAACAGTACATGCCCCAACAGTCTGTTATTGCTATCGGGGGGAAATCTTAATCTTTGGCTTTGTGTACAAAATAGTATCTAGATGTGTTCTTAGGGGCCGTCCATAAAGACGTCACGCGATTTTGGCCGATTTTTGACCCCCCCTCCCCCCCTTCGTCACACGGCGTCACAAAAAGTTAGACCCCCCTCAAACATGACGTCACGAAGCTCTGCCCCCCCCCCCAAACCAAATTTACATTTTGAAAATAAGACATGCTTTAAATCACTTTAAACTAAAACTATTGTCATTGTAGTACGTATTTAATGTGGCGCTGCACTCTGATGTAGGAGAAAACATTTATTAAAAAGTAGGCGTTGGAAAGCTGAAATTTAGCATGAAATTCACTTGAAAATATTCAACGTTTAAAACTGCAGATGTTCAGAATATTATCGTGAAATTCTCTGATAAAAGTATTAAAAGTAATTATAACTATAAAAAAATACTTGATACTTTGTAGTAGAACGAAGCAAAATCTAGAGTACAATTAGAACAATCACATATTCATTCCACAGAATGAAAAGCCCTGGTACAATCATTAGAATCAAAATGTTAAGTAACAATCATTCAAAAAATTAACAAAATGTATGCTTCTCCATTCTCGCATGGAGAAGCAAAATGTTCCTTCATGGAATAAATAAGAGGTAACCTTAGAAAATTTTAATAATCAAATAGTAAATAATGAAATATTAAATAAATGTGTGTTGTTATAACAATTCCATTTCATTAAAATATATTTAAAGTTGCGAATTTTGATGTGACGTCACAATTCTCAACCCCCCCCCTCCCCCCCACATCTACACTAATATCTGACCCCCCTCCCCCCCCTAGACGCGTGACGTCATTTATGGACGGCCCCTTAGTGTCCGTTAAATAAAGTGTTATTTATTGTTTAACGTATTTCTTAGCAGCCTGTTTGGCACGCGTAATGTTTTCCACTCGTATGCGTTTGAATCAACATATGCGTCTGTGTACAGTATTTGTATTACAGGGAATCCCCGATATACGTCGGGGTTTGGGACCGAGACTTTGCGACTTATAACGAAACAATGTACAGCGGGGAATTTTCCCCCATAGGAATACATAGAAATGGGGGTGGGGGATATGGACCGGAAGAGTTTGAACATTGCCTATGCGACGCAAAGCTGGGAAGTTTATCCTATTAAAAAAACAATGAATTTAGGTAGGGATAGCGACCGCAACTTAGGGAAATATTGTGCTTCATAACCAGCAACCAAAAAACGTACTTAACATATACATAAAACCAGGTACTGTGCAACACAATGCACACATAACCACTTGAGTTCAAGAACCTTTAAACAGCATTCATACGTATCACTTTATTGAAAACAATTTTATGACAATTTCAAATAAGCACGGTACACTTTAACATGTTTTCCTTTATTTTATATATAGAAAACGTATTTGTGACCTCAAACAGAAAAAAAACATTTCGCGTAAAAAATATTTTACCTTGACGCGTAATTTTTATGATCTCACCTTGAGGAGTGGATGAGTTGTAGTAAATGTCGATTTAAAGCTTTCGTGACTGCAAGGATTCATCTTATTGGTTCTTTCGGTAAAGTCACGTAGAAGGGAAATAATAAAATAATAAAAATAAAACATAATAAAACAATTCTCACGACGTTTCGGCCACAACGCAAGTAGCCGTCCTCAGGTGAAAACCAGGTCTGTCGAAGAGACCTGGTTTGCGGTGTGGCCGAAACGTCGTGAGAATTATTTTATTATGTTTTATTATTTTATTACTTCCCTTCTACGTGACTTTACCGAAAGAACCAAGAAGATTGTAGTAAATGGTTGCGGCGATATTTTGCGATAAAATCCACACCGATTACAATAAGCAGCCAGTACACGAAAGAGACAGTGGAAATTAGAAGATGGTGGCGCATGAGTGAGTTGTAGAAAACACCTACACCACCTCCCACCCCCTCCAGAGTTGAGCTCAGTTGAGCCGAGCTGAGCCGAGTCGAATATTGTAATAAATAAACTTCTTTACAAAAGTTTTTTTTTTCAAAAAACGTTTATATTTTAAAATGTACTGAAAATTGAAAAATAAAAAAAATTCAGCCGTCACCAGCTGATCAGAATATTTTTCGACATTTGGAACTAAAACATAAAACCGTGGGGCGCTCCTTTAATATTTGTATGCATAATGAGTTGCTTTAAAAAATGTTAGTTTCATAAAAGTTGATTTGTGTGATACAATGTATGTAAAAATTATTGTCAATCACTAGTAGTAGAAGGGAAATCTTGATTTGAAGCTTTCGTGACTGCAGGAATCAATACTCTTTGGTTCTGTCGGTAAAGTTACGTAGGTATAAAATAAAATAAATCACGTTTCGATCGCAACACAAGCGGTCGTCCTCAGGCGGAATAAATATAATCCAGCAGTGGAACTGCTGAACCAGTGAGAGCAGTTACAACAAGATTATATATGTGGCGATGGGCAAGCAAGCGGGGTCTGAGCTGGAAAGGAATTCCATCCACGGACGTAAGCACGTCAGTTATGTTAATGAGGGATTAGGGAGAGGGATTAGGGAAGGAGATTAGCATTAATGAGCTTCTGTTGCCGCATAAGAGTATCATGCCCGCATATGCGCACAACAGCAGTGCTAGTGAGAGATTAGCACCATGAGAGTGCAATCCAAAGGACGTGAACATGAGAGTGAAATTCAAAGAGCATGTGAGCCTGAGAGGTGCATTCCAAAATACGTGAGCATAAGTGTGCAATCCAAAGGACATGTGAGCATTTGAGTGCAATTCAAAGGACATGTGATAGATCTAAGAGGGAGGTATAAAGAGAGAGAGAGACACAGAGAGTCGGAAACAACAGCTGGCATAGGCAGGTAGGATGGAAACATCACAGCCCGTTAAGACTTCACTTGGTTAATAACATCCTTCCAGTTTGTACCTATCTTCTCGGTTGAAGTTGTGTCTGTGTTTATATATCTGGATGGCTTCATGAACAAATCTCTGAAGGTAGCCGGTAGGTTTAAAGAGTACCTCCGTCTTGGAAAAATCAATTTCGTGGTCGACCACAGCGTTAAAACAATGATCAGCAACGGCAGAGGAATTAGTCCTGCCGTGTTTCAGATATGCCGAAACGTGTCGTTTCGTTTCCCCAATGTAACTGCTGCCACAACCACAACTCAGTTTGTAGACACCAGGGTATTGCATGTCAGGAATCACATGCTTTACAGATGGGATTAAATCACGGATGTTGTGTACTGTGCTGAAATACACCTGGATCTTGTGTTTGTTTAAGATTTTGGAAATCTTTTTGGTAACCCCTGCTATGTATGGTAAAGTGATGCTTTTGGTTGGATCTTCAGGTTGTCTCTCATCAAAACACTACACCATAAGGCCCGTTGCATCTCCGACCAGCACCACCTAACTAGTGAGTTGGAGCACGTACACCAAGCCCTCAGGATGAACAGATACTGGGACCGTACAATCCGCAAAGCTGCCTCCCCTAGCCTGGCATAAGTGTCGTGGTAACATCACCGCCACTTAGTGGCGAATGGAGGTTGTTTTTGTTGCTTCTGGTGTATGAACAAGACTAGGGGTGTATGATCCTGGTTAAGGTATCGCAACTCAAGAAAATAGAGGTTTACGCCCCTTCATCACGTATATATTACAGTGTCTGGAGTCTTGCCTCTCTGGTGATTTAGTTCATGACCAAGTCACCAATGGAGCTGAGTGGACTTGCCAATGACTGGTTCCAGAGGTGTCAAAATGGGCTCCTATGGAGGAGGTTCATGAAGGAGGCTCCTTGACACTTAAAAGGCAGTCACCCTCCAGCAACAAAGGGCAGAGAAGCAACGCTCACAATAACGAGCGGAGAGCAGGACAGACAAAACGCAGCAATGTGGCACAGTGGGGAGCACAAGTGGTGAGTCTGCCAGTCATCTCAGTCAATCCATGGCACCTGGGTGTTCCGTGATATGCCAGAGGGCCTTTGACATTTCACATGGCCTTAAAAGTACACCTAGCATGTACATAAACTGGAGAAATGCCATGTGTAGCCGGCCCACCCTGTCCTCCCGTGAATCGTAACGAGGGGATAAGTCGGCCAAATAAACAACAATAAAGCTCAGAGAGGATAAGCAGATACTCTGCATTGTTTTCTGTCCGCCTGAGAAGTGGGTGACTCCACTACAGATGGGCACCAGAGGTTTGTGAAACGGAAATGCTTCATTTCAAAGTGTTCTCCCGAGGAGCATTTGCATTTCTGCAATCTTGACCAAACATATCCCTATCACCTTCCACGTCACACAAAACCTCAGAGAAGTCCCTCAGCACGGAATCTATAGGAAATATAAATAATAACAGCCGCTTTTCAAATCCAAGAACATTTAACATCTTATTTAACCGTAAAAATGTAAATATTACACATCAAAAATATGCCTAAAATATCTGTAGTGCCTCCTAAATGTGCTACAATTCCATAATAATATTGCATTAATGAAACAATACGCACTTAAATAATTAATAATAAAGCAATAATACGTTAAATTATAGTGAAATGTAAATTTGGAAAAATTAAATGACAATAACCATGAAAGCTTTCTTTGGGAATTAGTGTAATAAAGGACTCTCTCTCAGGTGTTGATCTTCGTTGTCCTTTATTGAGTTCGTAGAATCTCGTTACCACGGCGTCCTCGCTCAGGCCCGCGTCCCTCCCGACGATCTCTCCACAGCCCCTCGGCTGCGCCGATATGCAGTCTCCCTGCTGCTCTACCTTGCAGCCACACCGCTGCTCCGATATGCAGTCTCCCTGCTGCTCCGATATGCAGTCTCCCTGCTGCTCAGATATGCAGTCTCTCTGCTGCTCCACCTTGCAGCCACACCGCTGCTCCGCTCTCTAGCTTTACTGCTGTCCCGTATACAGCTAGCTTCCCACAGCCGTTAGCTCTCTGCGTCTGACACCGATGGCTGACGGTGTCGACGTCTCCCACCGCGTGGCGACCGCGCCACTCTCTCCGTCCTGCCCAGCGTGGCCTCCTCCTGTTTCACTCCGTCTCAACTCCCCCTTCCCCTTCCGGTTCTCCCCCTAAATCCTCTCTCCCACGTGACCCTAACTCCACCCACTCCCCACGTGACCCAGACTCCGCCTCCCCTCAATCCTTGCTCGCATTACATTAGGACTGGAACCTCTGCCAAAACTCCTATCTGCTCGCCCCCATTAACTCAATGTAAGGCTAAATCCGTATGCCGGCCATTTTGTGCATTTCAAATGCATTTCAAATGCACAATAATAATACTAAATGTAATAAGCTATCACAAAACAACTTGTGGTTTCATCACCAAAACATTATAATTGTCTTCTTATAATATATATTAATTCGAGTTGGTTATCAAAATAAGTAAGTTATTAAAACCTGTGAATATAATAAAAAAAAACTATCACCACAAGGGCGACAACATCCTCTATTATAAAAGCCCGGCATTCCGTTTGCCAACTAAATTATGAGCACCTTTCAGAAGGTCTGAATAAAAAAGCTATAGAAAGTGGACCCCCACCCCCAGTTGTGGGGAAAAAAGGTTGATACAACAGGTTTACAAAAATTGTCGACACACCCTCCCCCCCTCCCCAAAATGTTTGTAGGCGTATGTATCCCCCCCCCCCCCACAATTCGCGCATGAAGAACACACAAGTGTTGCCATCACAACGACCCTTCTATTTGAGGAAAGAAACAGGTGGACTTCTCCACAAATATGGCTGTCGCCTAATGAAGCTAGTTGTAATTGCTGGCAAATCATTGTACTCAGATAGTAAATGTTGTGGTTTAAAGCTTTCGTGACTGCAGGGATTCATCTTCTGGTTCTTTCGGTAAAGTCACGTAGAAGGGAAGTAATAAAATAATAAAAATAAAACATAATAAAACAATTCTCACGACGTTTCGGCCACAATGCAAGTATCCGTCCTCAGGTGAAAACCAGGTCTGTCGAGGCGACAGCGTCTGAATGAAACAGCACACGTGCTTGGAGCATGTATATAAGCTGGGTTGGAAGGGGGGGGGGGGGGAAATGGTATAGAGTCTTCATGAGGGAATTTCCCTGTCCCCAGACGACCTGCTTGTCAGTTTTGATGTGGTTTCCTTATTCACCAAAGTTACTGTACCTGACACCATCGCAATCATTGAATACCATAGAGCCCAATGCATATCCGACCAGGAACACATTGCCAGTGAACTCAAACACGTACGCCAAGCTCTTAAGGCTAATGGTTACTCCGACTACACAATCCGCAAAGCCATCACTCCAACCATCAAGAAGGATCCTGTTGAGGAGCCTTTCAAGACCATCACCTTACCCTACATTGCTGGGGTCACAAAAAAGATCTCCAAAATCCTGATAAAATACAAGATCTAGGTCCGATTCAACACAGTACATTAAATCCGTGATCTGGTCCCGTCTGTAAAAGATGTGGTTCCAGACATACAGTACCCTGGCGTCTACAAACTAAGTTGCCTCTGAGGTAGCAATTACATTGGAGAAACCAAACGACATGTCTCAGACCACATCCGTGAACATAAAGCAGACTTGAAACACGGTAGGACAAACACCTCAGCCGTGGCAGATCACTGTTACAATTCAGTGGGCTCACATGATATTGACTTCTCCAAGACAGAGGTTCTCTGCAAGCCATCTGGCTACCATGAGAGATTCGTTCATGAGGCGATCCACATATACAAACACAGAGACAATTTCAACCGAGAAGATGGATTCCGGCTTAGCAATCATTGGAAGGACGTAATAAACCATTTCGGATCTTAACTGATTGTGTTCACGTTTACGGTGACTTTCAGACCGCGTTCCACTCACCGGCATTGTATTCTCCGCAGGGAATGGATTCTTTGCTCCGCTGCAAGTTTCCTCTCACTACTCTCCCATTGACATATTTCGTTGCTTCCTCTTAGTATCTTTCACACGACGGTCAATGGTACAGTGTATAATAACAAATAGTATAACATTTATATGCTTAATACAATGTACAAAGTAATATATAGTATCGTTATTGTATAGTAAACATATAGCAGTGTGATACACATTAGGGTGGGTAGAATAATACAGTGTTATATTAAAATGTATAAGGTATAGGGTGGTTTATAGCAATACAGTATATAATTTAATGTTGGGTTTGTCTATGGCAGTATATAGTACGGTGTAGACTCGTGTGATGTAAGATAATAAAGTTTAGATGGAAGCATATTAAATATATTTTTTTTACGACGTAGAATTGTAATGTATTACTTACTGTTAGTAACTCAGCTTATTGTAGAGTATATTTAGTATACTGATGATAATATGTAGTTTATACTTTAGTTGTTTACGTGGTGGTTTTAGTTACTGCAGCTACATACTATTAACACTCCTTCCCTTCATTAATGCTACCCCTATCCCCTCCCTTTGATGCTGCTAATCCTGCATAATGCACGGGCATAAGTAGTACTATTCACATACCTGCATTTCCCATATCCCCTCCCTTTGATGCTGCTAATCCTGTATAATGCACGGGCATAAGTTGTAATAATCACATACCTGCATTTCCCATATCCCCTCCCTTTGATGCTGCTAATCCTGCATAATGCACGGGCATAAGTAGTACTAATCACATACCTGCATTTCCCATAAATATGTAGGGGTGTTAGAGAGAGAGCCCGTTATGCATGGCAGCTTATGGCAAACAAACACAGTGGGCGGGGCTACGTGAGTGCACGGGGAGGTGCTCTCTACGACGTCCGCGCCAGGTACCCCGGGGGGGCTGATTCGGAGTTATGATGCCCCGGGGCCCCACCCTTCCGCGGGGGGTTGGGTATAAAAGGGGATGTAGCGGAGGGCTCGGGGTTCTTGTTAAGCTAACCAGTGAAGACTGAAGACGTCTTAGCTAGAGCCCTGGACTCCCCTGGTTCGCCGTCCTTGTCAGGGCCGAACAGGACCGAGCCAGCGGCGTGGTCCCGAGATCCAGAGCCGGTGCTCTTGTCAGCGCTGGTCTGGGACTCAGGGTACCGGGCCCGACTTACCAGTGTCGGGCCAGATAGCCTCCCCTAGCCCGTTAGAGGAGGACTAGGAGGCAGGCTAGGAAGTAGCTAGCGCGTGTATCCCCAGCTAGCCGGGTGAGGGGGCCGACACCCCCTCTAGTATTGTATGCCACAACTGTGCTGTGTGAATAAACCCGTGTGCCTCCAACTCCGGCGTCCAAGAGTCGTGAACTCTATTACATCTGGTGTCAGAAGTAAAGATCTACGAACATGGACACGCGCCGGACAGCTCGAGTCAGGGTACCGGACGGGGAGGACACCGTTGCAGTCGGGGAGCCCGGGACGGCTGAAGAAAACACGGAGCAGTCGGATGCGTCCACACCGCAGCAACAGGAGAATGGAGAGCCGTCGACAGAGGGGCTGAGGCAGGCGCACGCTAAGCTGGCGGAGCTGCTGTACGCCGCTGCCGCCATGCTGGACCAGATCACACAGCTGGGGGCTGCTGGACCGCCACGGGGCGACGGCAGCCGGCGACCACAGCGCCTTCCCGCCATTTCGACGGAGCACCACTTTGAAAATCCCGCCATCGCCGCAGCTGCTGTTGAGGGCGTGGCCGGGTTGGGCATCGAGTCCAATGGCGGGCATACAGTACCTGCCGCGTCATCACCAACGGACGGCACGTCACCACGGGTGCGACCGGCGATGCCATCGGTTGTTCGAGCCGCGGCACAGCCGGGTGGGGGAGACGGAGTCGCGGCACAGCCGGGTGGGGGAGACGGAGTCGCGGCACAGCCGGGTGGGGGAGACGGAGTCGCGGCACAGCCGGGTGGGGGAGACGGGGGAGTGCGACCTTCTGCGGCAGCCGCCGCGTTACATCAGCGGCTACCTCCACTCAAAGAATTTGTGGGCGAGGAAGGCGACTGGGGCGGCTTCCAGTGGCGCTTCCTCGCTCACCAGAAAATGGCGGAGTGGACGGACGCCGAGGCTCTCCGCGCGCTGCCGGCACTCCTCGACAGCGACGCCCTTGCCACTCTAACATCGGCACCGAAGGAGAGGCACTCCACGCTGCAGACGGCGATGCAGCTGCTGGCTGCGGTCTACGGTCCGCCGTCGGACTGTCGGCAACTCTTTTACGATCGCCAGTGGGGGGCAAAGGAGTCGCCCCTGGCGTACCGCACAAGCCTCCTGGCACTGGCAAAGGCGGCCTTTCCACGGATGGACATCGAAGGTGTCGACGCCATGGTCACGGAAAAGATACTCCTGCTGGCGGACGACTTGGAGATCGTCATCGTCGCACAAGACGACGCGGAGATGTGCTCCCTCCAAGCGGCACGACTCCTCCACGCAAACCTGCTCGCGCAACGACGGAAGGCCAGCAAGGCGGCGAGCGGGCGTGCCGTGGCTGCAGCCACCCTCCCGGCGGAAGAGATTTGCGCCATCGACCATCAACGGCAGCAGGGAGCGGGAGTACGGGCGGACCGGGGCGGTTCGAGCCATCTCGACCATCCATCGTCTTCGCCAGCGCTCCCGCGCTGTTACAACTGCGGCATCCGGGGCCATGTCGCATCGGGGTGCCGCTCTCCTCGGCAGCGGGGGACGACACCTCGACGGGACGCCGGCCCTCTTCCCAAGCTTCGTCATCATAATCCGGCGAGTCGCGGCACCCCTCATGTTTGGCCCACGCACACGCCCGTCACACACTCAAACACCGCGGCGAAGGGGGGGTCGATATCGCGCACCACCGCACCAACACGCACCACTCTGGGTACTCATATCAAACCCAGCAAGTGGTCCGTGTTGGCCCATCGTGTTGTAGCCGCATCGTCGGGGTCGTCTGCCGTTGTGGGGCACATCGACGGGGTTGAGGTGCGCATCCTGGTCGATACGGGAGCATCGGCGACCATTATTTCGGAATTGATTTACAATATTCTCCCTGTCCAGAGCCGTCCTTTGATGCCCGTTAACGTGCCATTCTATGCTGCTAATGGGGGCTCACTTGGCATCATTGGACAAATTCGAGCCCAAATTTGTATCGGGGATATAAAATTGTCTGGGCCGATTTTTGTTTCCTCCTCGCTGGCGGTTCCGTGCCTGCTGGGGACGGACTTCCTGGCCAAAATGCCGATTAGGATATTAATCGACCAGGGATGCATCGAGCTCCCGTCGGGCCGACGCATGGCGTTTCTACCATCCCCCGTTACGAGTCGGACGGCGTTCGCGACGGTGCCGGCGTTCGTAGATAGAACGGTGCGCGTTCCTCTGGGGGCACAAATGTTGATTCCTTTGAAACTTCGGCGGCCTTTCGCTAAGGGCGTTGGGGCCCAGGGGGTTCTGCTGGGGCCGTCTAGGGCCGGGGTTAGTGGACCTCATTTACTTCCGGCCCAGACCATAGTGAGAGGGGACGGAGACCCCTTCATCGCGGTCCTCAATGTGGGCTCGCAGACGGTGGTGGTCCCACAGGGGACCGTGCTTGCTCACGCAACTCCGGTGCCCTGTGAGGAACCCGTCGCGAATCACGTGAGCGCTGTCCCTGCGCCGCGACCACATTCGGACAGCGATGAAGGGTGGCTCGAGGCGCTTTGTGCGGGATCGACAGACCTGTCAAATTCAGAGCGTCAACAGCTTAAATCACTACTGCGGGAATTTTCCGACGTTTTCAGTCGGGACAAATACGATTTGGGCTGCACTCATCTGCTGCGTCACCATATTGATACGGGTGACAGCGTGCCAATACGCCAGAATCCTTTTCGGTTAAGTCCCGCCGAAAAGGACCATGTCAAATCGGCTGTTGATGACATATTAGCCGCCGACATCATTTCTCCTTCCACCAGCCCTTGGGGAGCGCCGATCGTCCTAGTTAAGAAACAGGACGGCTCGTTGCGGTTTTGCGTTGATTTTCGGCGCCTTAACAAAATTTCGGTGGCCGACGCATACCCGCTCCCACGGATGGACGAATCGCTTGACGCCTTGGCGGGAGCGCGATTCTTCTCCACATTGGATTTACTTTCGGGATTCTGGCAGCTTCCTCTGGACGATGATTCAAAGCCTAAAACTGCCTTCCGCACACCACACGGCCTGTTCCAATTCAACCGGTTGCCGATGGGACTCCACTCAGCGCCGGCAACTTTCCAGCGTTTGATAAAATTAGTTTTGGCTGGATTGCAATGGGACTCGTGCTTGATTTATTTGGATGACGTTATCGTCTTTAGTAAAACATTTGACGAACATCTCCAGAGGTTGCGGGCGGTTTTCCAAAAGATGCGGGCTGCTAATTTGAAATTCAAACCCCAAAAATGTCATCTATTACGCGAATCGGTGCGTTATTTGGGACACATCGTGGGACGCTCAGGTATTGCTACCGATCCCGCCAAAACGCAGTGCGTCAGCTCCTGGCCGACTCCCACCTCGGTGGGGGAGGTCAGGAGTTTCATTGGCTTCGCGTCCTATTACCGACAATTTGTCGCGGATTTTGCGACGATTGCGAAACCCCTACACGCTTTAACGTCAAAAGGGGTTCGGTTCCACTGGGGACAGGAGGAGGAGGCTGCTTTCCGCTCCCTTCGGGACGCTCTGGTGAAAGCTCCTCCCTTGGTTTACCCCGATTTTTTTAGGCCCTTTTTGCTTGACACCGATGCGAGCAACACGGGTATTGGGGGCGTGCTTTCCCAGGTTTTTGACGGCGTGGAACGGGTGGTCGCGTACGGTAGTCGGGTGTTGTCTCCTGCGGAGCAGAGATATTGTGTCACCCGTCGGGAAGTGTTGGCAATTGTCTATTTCATCCAACAGTATCGCCCATATCTGTACGGTCGGCATTTCACCGTCCGCACAGATCATGCGGCACTACAGTATGCCCTGCGAGTTCAACAACCATCGGGACAATTGTCTCAATGGTTGGAGATTCTCCAGGACTTTGATTTTGAAACCACCTACCGTAAGGGCGTTCGCCACACCAATGCGGACGCTCTGTCGCGCATGCCAACCACCTCCGAATGTGCATGCCTCCTGGGGTCTGGACGTTGCAGGCCTCCGGGGGACATATCGGTTCCGGTCTTGGCGGCCGCCGACGACGACGAAACATTGATTACTAATTCGATTGCACAACAGGGAAAAGATTCCCTGTTGGGGTTGCCCGTCACTGAATGGGGGCGCCTCCAAATGGAGGATACCTCCCTCCTCGGGTGGCGTCGTCGCATCGGCGGTGTTTGGCAGGGGAGGGGTGATGCCGACGCATGGGAAATGGTGCAAGGTCTGCTGATGCATTGGGACGGGAAATCCCATCGACACCGGCTGGTGGTCCCTTCTGGGTTGCGGGGCAAGGTGGTGTGGGCCGCTCACGAGCGCCTCCTACACCTGGGGACCCAAAAGACCCTCGCCTTGCTCCAACTTGATTTTTTTTGGCCAGGCATGACGAGGGATGTCGGGGATTTATTGGGGTCATGCCCTCGGTGCGCGCAACGAAAACCGCCAGCACGGGAGTCAAACTCACCCTTGCAATCAATCAAAGTGTCCAGAATAAACGAGCTTGTCGCGCTAGATATTTTGGGCCCATTCCCCGCCACCCCCAGGGGCAATAGATATTTGTTGACTGGTGTGGAGTATTTTACGCGCTGGCCTATGGCCTGGCCCCTTGCCAACCAGTCGGCAGCAGCCATCGTGGAGGCCTTTGTTCAGGGATACGTACTGGACAAAGGTGCTCCGGAGCGGCTGCTGACCGACCAGGGCAAAAATTTTTCCGGCAAACTACTCCAACAAGTCTGTGAGCTTCTGGGCACGAAGAAAATTCGTACCTCCCCGCATCACCCGCAAACTGACGGGATGGTCGAGCGTCTGCATCGCACCATCACGTCAATGTTGTCACAGCAGGTTTCGGACTCACAGACCGATTGGGACCTGCAAATTCAAGGGGTCTTGGCGGCATACCGAATGGCCCCCCATGCAGCTACGGGATTTTCCCCCTTCTACCTCATGTACGGCCGCGAACCTGACCCGCCTGTTCGTGCCCAGCTGCAGATCCCCGCGCCGCAGGGAAAAACTAAATTGGCTGACCATGTAAAATTTAATCTGGCCAAATTAACAGAGGCACGGGATGCTGCCATGCAAAACTCTGACCTCCGTCAGAAAGCGAATGAGCGGCTCAGACTGGGTCGGGCGCACGTGCTGCAGTGGAAGCCGGGGGACAAGGCATGGCTGCACTGTCCCCAGGTGCCACTTGCAACCTCCTCTAAGCTGGTGCGGCCATGGCGGGGCCCTGTGGAGGTGGTCGAGGTTTTGCGCCCGCAGTGCGTGCGCATCAAATGGGGGAAGCGGCGGTGGTTCGTGCACCCCTCTAGATTAAAACCCTTCGTTGCGGTACACATCCCCACTTCACACACGCGTGGCCAAACATGTGGGGGGTCGACCGACTCACTGGGTCCGTCTCCGTCGCTCTCATCAAATGCCTTGCCGGCTGTGCCACCTCCAGGTGCATCAGGAGTGACGGGCTCACGCCCGATCACCCCTCCTGGGGATGCCAAGGGTCACGCGGCGTCGAATGAGGACTCACTCCAAGACGGACAGTTGCCACCTGACGGTCCGCCACCCGGGGTTACCCCGTGTGAGGGGCCCGCTGCAAGGACACGCGCTAAAATGCGCAGACTGTTGTGAGGCCGGAACATGTGTACATAGGTTGTGTTCATTGTGTGTTGTGTGAGTGGTGTGTTCCCTGCTCATTGGATGTACATATGTTGGGTTCGCCATGTGTTGTTGTGTGGTGGATTCCCTGCAAATTGTATATAGGCTGTTTTTACAGAATTCGTATTTATTCGGGGGGGGGTGCGTCGGGTTGTTTCTCTTCTCGCTGCTGAGTTCTTGTTGTGTTCTTGTTGTTGTTCTTGTTATTGTTGAAAAATAGTGAGGCACACGCGCGGTCAGGGGGTAAATGCGCTTTTATTGTCATTTTTTTTTGTATGTTGGCAGCCGGGACGGCTGCAAGCTATGCGGGGGGGGGGGGGGGTGATGTAGGGGTGTTAGAGAGAGAGCCCGTTATGCATGGCAGCTTATGGCAAACAAACACAGTGGGCGGGGCTACGTGAGTGCACGGGGAGGTGCTCTCTACGACGTCCGCGCCAGGTACCCCGGGGGGGCTGATTCGGAGTTATGATCCCCCGGGGCCCCACCCCTCAGCGGGGGGTTGGGTATAAAAGGGGATGTAGTGGAGGGCTCGGGGTTCTTGTTAAGCTAACCAGTGAAGACTGAAGACGTCTTAGCTAGAGCCCTGGACTCCCCTGGTTCGCCGTCCTTATCAGGGCCGAACAGGACCGAGCCAGCGGCGTGGTCCCGAGATCCAGAGCCGGTGCTCTTGTCAGCGCTGGTCTGGGACTCAGGGTACCGGGCCCGACTTACCAGTGTCGGGCCAGATAGCCTCCCCTAGCCTGTTAGAGGAGGACTAGGAGGCAGGCTAGGAAGTAGTTAGCGCGTGTATCCCCAGCTAGCCGGGTGAGGGGGCCGACACCCCCTCTAGTGTTGTATGCCACAACTGTGCTGTGTGAATAAACCCGTGTGCCTCCAACTCCGGCGTCCAAGAGTCGTGAACTCTATTACATCTGGTGTCAGAAGTAAAGATCTACGAACATGGACACGCGCCGGACAGCTCGAGTCAGGGTACCGGACGGGGAGGACACCGTTGCAGTCGGGGAGCCCGGGACGGCTGAAGAAAACACGGAGCAGTCGGGGTCGGATGCGTCCACACCGCAGCAACAGGAGAATGGAGAGCCGTCGACAGAGGGGCTGAGGCAGGCGCACGCTAAGCTGGCGGAGCTGCTGTACGCCGCTGCCGCCATGCTGGACCAGATCACACAGCTGGGGGCTGCTGGACCGCCACGGGGCGACGGCAGCCGGCGACCACAGCGCCTTCCCGCCATTTCGACGGAGCACCACTTTGAAAATCCCGCCATCGCCGCAGCTGCTGTTGAGGGCGTGGCCGGGTTGGGCATCGAGTCCAATGGCGGGCATACAGTACCTGCCGCGTCATCACCAACGGACGGCACGTCACCACGGGTGCGACCGGCGATGCCATCGGTTGTTCGAGCCGCGGCACAGCCGGGTGGGGGAGACGGAGTCGCGGCACAGCCGGGTGGGGGAGACGGAGTCGCGGCACAGCCGGGTGGGGGAGACGGAGTCGCGGCACAGCCGGGTGGGGGAGACGGGGGAGTGCGACCTTCTGCGGCAGCCGCCGCGTTACATCAGCGGCTACCTCCACTCAAAGAATTTGTGGGCGAGGAAGGCGACTGGGGCGGCTTCCAGTGGCGCTTCCTCGCTCACCAGAAAATGGCGGAGTGGACGGACGCCGAGGCTCTCCGCGCGCTGCCGGCACTCCTCGACAGCGACGCCCTTGCCACTCTAACATCGGCACCGAAGGAGAGGCACTCCACGCTGCAGACGGCGATGCAGCTGCTGGCTGCGGTCTACGGTCCGCCGTCGGACTGTCGGCAACTCTTTTACGATCGCCAGCGGGGGGCAAAGGAGTCGCCCCTGGCGTACCGCACAAGCCTCCTGGCACTGGCAAAGGCGGCCTTTCCACGGATGGACATCGAAGGTGTCGACGCCATGGTCACGGAAAAGATACTCCTGCTGGCGGACGACTTGGAGATCGTCATCGTCGCACAAGACGACGCGGAGATGTGCTCCCTCCAAGCGGCACGACTCCTCCACGCAAACCTGCTCGCGCAACGACGGAAGGCCAGCAAGGCGGCGAGCGGGCGTGCCGTGGCTGCAGCCACCCTCCCGGCGGAAGAGATTTGCGCCATCGACCATCAACGGCAGCAGGGAGCGGGAGTACGGGCGGACCGGGGCGGTTCGAGCCATCTCGACCATCCATCGTCTTCGCCAGCGCTCCCGCGCTGTTACAACTGCGGCATCCGGGGCCATGTCGCATCGGGGTGCCGCTCTCCTCGGCAGCGGGGGACGACACCTCGACGGGACGCCGGCCCTCTTCCCAAGCTTCGTCATCATAATCCGGCGAGTCGCGGCACCCCTCATGTTTGGCCCACGCACACGCCCGTCACACACTCAAACACCGCGGCGAAGGGGGGGTCGATATCGCGCACCACCGCACCAACACGCACCACTCTGGGTACTCATATCAAACCCAGCAAGTGGTCCGTGTTGGCCCATCGTGTTGTAGCCGCATCGTCGGGGTCGTCTGCCGTTGTGGGGCACATCGACGGGGTTGAGGTGCGCATCCTGGTCGATACGGGAGCATCGGCGACCATTATTTCGGAATTGATTTACAATATTCTCCCTGTCCAGAGCCGTCCTTTGATGCCCGTTAACGTGCCATTCTATGCTGCTAATGGGGGCTCACTTGGCATCATTGGACAAATTCGAGCCCAAATTTGTATCGGGGATATAAAATTGTCTGGGCCGATTTTTGTTTCCTCCTCGCTGGCGGTTCCGTGCCTGCTGGGGACGGACTTCCTGGCCAAAATGCCGATTAGGATATTAATCGACCAGGGATGCATCGAGCTCCCGTCGGGCCGACGCATGGCGTTTCTACCATCCCCCGTTACGAGTCGGACGGCGTTCGCGACGGTGCCGGCGTTCGTAGATAGAACGGTGCGCGTTCCTCTGGGGGCACAAATGTTGATTCCTTTGAAACTTCGGCGGCCTTTCGCTAAGGGCGTTGGGGCCCAGGGGGTTCTGCTGGGGCCGTCTAGGGCCGGGGTTAGTGGACCTCATTTACTTCCGGCCCAGACCATAGTGAGAGGGGACGGAGACCCCTTCATCGCGGTCCTCAATGTGGGCTCGCAGACGGTGGTGGTCCCACAGGGGACCGTGCTTGCTCACGCAACTCCGGTGCCCTGTGAGGAACCCGTCGCGAATCACGTGAGCGCTGTCCCTGCGCCGCGACCACATTCGGACAGCGATGAAGGGTGGCTCGAGGCGCTTTGTGCGGGATCGACAGACCTGTCAAATTCAGAGCGTCAACAGCTTAAATCACTACTGCGGGAATTTTCCGACGTTTTCAGTCGGGACAAATACGATTTGGGCTGCACTCATCTGCTGCGTCACCATATTGATACGGGTGACAGCGTGCCAATACGCCAGAATCCTTTTCGGTTAAGTCCCGCCGAAAAGGACCATGTCAAATCGGCTGTTGATGACATATTAGCCGCCGACATCATTTCTCCTTCCACCAGCCCTTGGGGAGCGCCGATCGTCCTAGTTAAGAAACAGGACGGCTCGTTGCGGTTTTGCGTTGATTTTCGGCGCCTTAACAAAATTTCGGTGGCCGACGCATACCCGCTCCCACGGATGGACGAATCGCTTGACGCCTTGGCGGGAGCGCGATTCTTCTCCACATTGGATTTACTTTCGGGATTCTGGCAGCTTCCTCTGGACGATGATTCAAAGCCTAAAACTGCCTTCCGCACACCACACGGCCTGTTCCAATTCAACCGGTTGCCGATGGGACTCCACTCAGCGCCGGCAACTTTCCAGCGTTTGATAAAATTAGTTTTGGCTGGATTGCAATGGGACTCGTGCTTGATTTATTTGGATGACGTTATCGTCTTTAGTAAAACATTTGACGAACATCTCCAGAGGTTGCGGGCGGTTTTCCAAAAGATGCGGGCTGCTAATTTGAAATTCAAACCCCAAAAATGTCATCTATTACGCGAATCGGTGCGTTATTTGGGACACATCGTGGGACGCTCAGGTATTGCTACCGATCCCGCCAAAACGCAGTGCGTCAGCTCCTGGCCGACTCCCACCTCGGTGGGGGAGGTCAGGAGTTTCATTGGCTTCGCGTCCTATTACCGACAATTTGTCGCGGATTTTGCGACGATTGCGAAACCCCTACACGCTTTAACGTCAAAAGGGGTTCGGTTCCACTGGGGACAGGAGGAGGAGGCTGCTTTCCGCTCCCTTCGGGACGCTCTGGTGAAAGCTCCTCCCTTGGTTTACCCCGATTTTTTTAGGCCCTTTTTGCTTGACACCGATGCGAGCAACACGGGTATTGGGGGCGTGCTTTCCCAGGTTTTTGACGGCGTGGAACGGGTGGTCGCGTACGGTAGTCGGGTGTTGTCTCCTGCGGAGCAGAGATATTGTGTCACCCGTCGGGAAGTGTTGGCAATTGTCTATTTCATCCAACAGTATCGCCCATATCTGTACGGTCGGCATTTCACCGTCCGCACAGATCATGCGGCACTACAGTATGCCCTGCGAGTTCAACAACCATCGGGACAATTGTCTCAATGGTTGGAGATTCTCCAGGACTTTGATTTTGAAACCACCTACCGTAAGGGCGTTCGCCACACCAATGCGGACGCTCTGTCGCGCATGCCAACCACCTCCGAATGTGCATGCCTCCTGGGGTCTGGACGTTGCAGGCCTCCGGGGGACATATCGGTTCCGGTCTTGGCGGCCGCCGACGACGACGAAACATTGATTACTAATTCGATTGCACAACAGGGAAAAGATTCCCTGTTGGGGTTGCCCGTCACTGAATGGGGGCGCCTCCAAATGGAGGATACCTCCCTCCTCGGGTGGCGTCGTCGCATCGGCGGTGTTTGGCAGGGGAGGGGTGATGCCGACGCATGGGAAATGGTGCAAGGTCTGCTGATGCATTGGGACGGGAAATCCCATCGACACCGGCTGGTGGTCCCTTCTGGGTTGCGGGGCAAGGTGGTGTGGGCCGCTCACGAGCGCCTCCTACACCTGGGGACCCAAAAGACCCTCGCCTTGCTCCAACTTGATTTTTTTTGGCCAGGCATGACGAGGGATGTCGGGGATTTATTGGGGTCATGCCCTCGGTGCGCGCAACGAAAACCGCCAGCACGGGAGTCAAACTCACCCTTGCAATCAATCAAAGTGTCCAGAATAAACGAGCTTGTCGCGCTGGATATTTTGGGCCCATTCCCCGCCACCCCCAGGGGCAATAGATATTTGTTGACTGGTGTGGAGTATTTTACGCGCTGGCCTATGGCCTGGCCCCTTGCCAACCAGTCGGCAGCAGCCATCGTGGAGGCCTTTGTTCAGGGATACGTACTGGACAAAGGTGCTCCGGAGCGGCTGCTGACCGACCAGGGCAAAAATTTTTCCGGCAAACTACTCCAACAAGTCTGTGAGCTTCTGGGCACGAAGAAAATTCGTACCTCCCCGCATCACCCGCAAACTGACGGGATGGTCGAGCGTCTGCATCGCACCATCACGTCAATGTTGTCACAGCAGGTTTCGGACTCACAGACCGATTGGGACCTGCAAATTCAAGGGGTCTTGGCGGCATACCGAATGGCCCCCCATGCAGCTACGGGATTTTCCCCCTTCTACCTCATGTACGGCCGCGAACCTGACCCGCCTGTTCGTGCCCAGCTGCAGATCCCCGCGCCGCAGGGAAAAACTAAATTGGCTGACCATGTAAAATTTAATCTGGCCAAATTAACAGAGGCACGGGATGCTGCCATGCAAAACTCTGACCTCCGTCAGAAAGCGAATGAGCGGCTCAGACTGGGTCGGGCGCACGTGCTGCAGTGGAAGCCGGGGGACAAGGCATGGCTGCACTGTCCCCAGGTGCCACTTGCAACCTCCTCTAAGCTGGTGCGGCCATGGCGGGGCCCTGTGGAGGTGGTCGAGGTTTTGCGCCCGCAGTGCGTGCGCATCAAATGGGGGAAGCGGCGGTGGTTCGTGCACCCCTCTAGATTAAAACCCTTCGTTGCGGTACACATCCCCACTTCACACACGCGTGGCCAAACATGTGGGGGGTCGACCGACTCACTGGGTCCGTCTCCGTCGCTCTCATCAAATGCCTTGCCGGCTGTGCCACCTCCAGGTGCATCAGGAGTGACGGGCTCACGCCCGATCACCCCTCCTGGGGATGCCAAGGGTCACGCGGCGTCGAATGAGGACTCACTCCAAGACGGACAGTTGCCACCTGACGGTCCGCCACCCGGGGTTACCCCGTGTGAGGGGCCCGCTGCAAGGACACGCGCTAAAATGCGCAGACTGTTGTGAGGCCGGAACATGTGTACATAGGTTGTGTTCATTGTGTGTTGTGTGAGTGGTGTGTTCCCTGCTCATTGGATGTACATATGTTGGGTTCGCCATGTGTTGTTGTGTGGTGGATTCCCTGCAAATTGTATATAGGCTGTTTTTACAGAATTCGTATTTATTCGGGGGGGGGGTGCGTCGGGTTGTTTCTCTTCTCGCTGCTGAGTTCTTGTTGTGTTCTTGTTGTTGTTCTTGTTATTGTTGAAAAATAGTGAGGCACACGCGCGGTCAGGGGGTAAATGCGCTTTTATTGTCATTTTTTTTGTATGTTGGCAGCCGGGACGGCTGCAAGCTATGCGGGGGGGGGGGGGGGGTGATGTAGGGGTGTTAGAGAGAGAGCCCGTTATGCATGGCAGCTTATGGCAAACAAACACAGTGGGCGGGGCTACGTGAGTGCACGGGGAGGTGCTCTCTACGACGTCCGCGCCAGGTACCCCGGGGGGGCTGATTCGGAGTTATGATCCCCCGGGGCCCCACCCCTCAGCGGGGGGTTGGGTATAAAAGGGGATGTAGTGGAGGGCTCGGGGTTCTTGTTAAGCTAACCAGTGAAGACTGAAGACGTCTTAGCTAGAGCCCTGGACTCCCCTGGTTCGCCGTCCTTATCAGGGCCGAACAGGACCGAGCCAGCGGCGTGGTCCCGAGATCCAGAGCCGGTGCTCTTGTCAGCGCTGGTCTGGGACTCAGGGTACCGGGCCCGACTTACCAGTGTCGGGCCAGATAGCCTCCCCTAGCCTGTTAGAGGAGGACTAGGAGGCAGGCTAGGAAGTAGCTAGCGCGTGTATCCCCAGCTAGCCGGGTGAGGGGGCCGACACCCCCTCTAGTGTTGTATGCCACAACTGTGCTGCGTGAATAAACCCGTGTGCCTCCAACTCCGGCGTCCAAGAGTCGTGAACTCTATTACAAATATGCTAAATTCCTCTTGATATGCATATTATTTTGTCAAGGCGCCCCCTTTCCCCCCCCCCCTTCCAACCCAGCTTATATACATGCTCCAAGCACATGTGCTGTTTCATTCAGACGCTGTCGCCTCGACAGACCTGGTTTTCACCTGAGGACGGCTACTAGCGTTGTGGCCGAAACGTCGTGAGAATTGTTTTATTATCTTTTATTTTTATTATTTTATTACTTCCCTTCTACGTGACTTTACCGAAAGAACCAAGAAGATAAATGTAGTGGCTTGGCTCTCCAACACTTTACTGTACTAGTGTAGTGTCATTGCGGGATGTCACAGTGCAATGTCGGCCTCAGAGAGGAACGGCGTGCGGTGTAACGACATCACGTATACCACAAGGGTGTGAGTGTAGCACCGGCCCTAGAGGGGCCCGGTGAGCGCTGATTGATAGCGCTAGACGGCACCACGCTTGGCGTGCAGTGCCATCCCTACAGGACAGGGCGTGGGAGTGCCGGCTGTAGGAATTAGGTTACTAAAGGCCATGGCACTCTGGTTGACCCGAGAGGACACGTGACCAGTTAAGTCTACAAAGGGGCCGAAGTGGGGGCTAGAGGTGGCCACGTGGTTAGCATCCAGATCCTTCCCGATGATTCTGAAAGGTGGTCGTGGCCAAGGGCGGAGCCAGCCACGCCACAGGGGATATAAGCCGGGTCCCCCAGAGGGACCGGTGCTGTTGTTCATTCTGAAGAAACCTTCATCTACGTTCTACATCCTCCAGAGTCTCCAACACGTGGACAGAGACCCAAGCTGTGGTCCGGTCCGTTGTAGCTAGTTACGGTGTTATTAGTGGAGTTAGCGTGTTGGACACCACCATAGGTTGTTATTCTGTTAGGGGGCAGTTTTCCCGTGTGTTGATGTTAATAAATGTGTTGCCTCCAAAGAGTACCTCTGCGACTCAGTTGAACTCACTACACATATATTTACACGATCTAACACAAAAAACCTGCATTATGGATATTGGTTGCGAAAGGCTACGTGTTAAACTCATGTGTGCACACATTGCACACATGGGGGGGGGGGAGAAGAGGACATCAGTGAGGGCAATGGGCGAGACGCCAAGTTCCAAGAAGCCCTCCGTATGCGCTAGAGTAAGGCGGCCTTATGTCGGCAAAATTCTAGTATTAAACTTTCCGCGCAAAAACGGAAAACACAATATAACTGGAAATAAGTGACCGTATCATATCTGTAATCATTACCAGACACGCAGCCTCCACTTCACACCGTACACCTCTTGATGGGATTTAGCACCAGTGCTCATTTTCTAGGCCCAATTAGAACCAATTTATATCTTGAAATATAAAAATTAATTTTAATATCAACGTCTTAATTGAGAATGTTCACCACCAATTACTCAATCAACGGTCAAACATTACCTAGTATCTCGCAGTCGATTAACATTAAAATAATATTAATTTAAGTTATATTTGATTTTCTATTTGAATAATGTAATATCTCACCAGTCCACCTCAAATTTGAAATGGGAGTGTTCCCTGTACAGTAAAACATTGGATTGCGAGTAACTTGGTCTGCGAGTGTTTTGCAAGAACAGCACATTTTTAATAAAAATATTAATTTGATAAATGAGCGATGTCTTGCAATATGAGTACTGTAGTACATACAGTATACGCTTTGTCTGCCGAGCGTCACGTGATCACAACTGAGCCAATGGTTCTTCTCTCTCTCTCGCTGCAGGATTGTGGGCAATCTTCTCCCATGCTCGGTCTCAGTCGGCGTGCCTCACTCGTCTTGTCAACATTCGTGCGAGCGTATACTGTTTACTATAATGTTGTGACCACGTGTGTGTGCGTAAAGCATTTTTTTATTTTGTGTCCAAGTGGAGTGACTGTTCTTTAGTAACTATACTGAAAGTGAAAGTCGTCCAACACAATAACCCTCCTCCTCCTCTCTCTCGTCTACCTCACACCAGCCACGATTAAATGTAATTAATAAATGTGATTATTTTATATTAAATTTAAATAATAAAAATATATAAAGGTATTTTGTATGAATCATTTTATATGAACACAGTATGTTTGGGTTGTGGAACGAATTATCTGAGTTTCCATTATTTCTTATGGGGAAATTCGCTTTGATATACGAGTGCTTTGGATTACAAGCACGTTTCCGGAACGAATTATGCTCGCAATCCAAGCTTTTACTGTACTTTGAATAGTCTACATCAGGCATGTCCAAAGTCCGGCCCGCGGGCCAATCACGGCCCGCGGTCAGATTTCATACGGCCCGCAGCTTCGGTCTTATAATGTGTCCAAAGTCCGGCCCGCGGGCCAATCACGGCCCGCGGTCAGATTTCATATGGCCCGCAGCTTCGGTCTTATAATGTGTTATTTATGGCTCGCTAGCTCTGTCAGAATAAATAAATCATAAAACTCATTTCACCACACGGTGGCAGCACCATTCTAATGCTATCTGGCTCTGCATCCGTGCCGCGAACCCTTCTCGAATAATTTCTGCCATGGCGACTGCAAAAAAATAGAGAAAAGTTGACAGTTCAACAGTATGTAGACCAGGGGTGTCCAAACTTTTTGCAAAGAGGGACAAATTTGATAAAGTGAAGCTGCCCGGGGGCCAAGAGTTCCTTCTGACATTTTTTTAAACCACAAAAGTTACATGAAAATACACACTGTTATAAAAAAGAATTCATTGTCACAATTACCTTTATTTTTCAAATGACAATGTAACCAAATATAAGCCACTCAGGCAGACGTGAAGAACTCTAAAAACACAATTCTGCCTTTCATTCAGTCACATTACATTGAACAAACTGTATAGAATACCTTACATTTACATGAGTTAAATATCTTTGCCTAATGAACATTTTAAACAGGAGTTATAAGTAATGCAAAGTGGTCTGAAACATTAAACTTTAAAACAAGTGAATTTTGCCCTTGTCTTTGACAAGATCTTTCAGAAAGCAATAGTTTGCGTCACATCTACAGGTACATAACATCAACAGTTATAACCAAATCTTATTCAAGAGTTTAATAATACAAGTGCCATAAGTCCAAGTGCATTAGTGTGCTTTAGGCTTTTCACTGTTAAGTGACAGATGTTACCGTTCAAAACACTCAATTTCAGATTGATCAAGGAACAGATAACTTGCTGACACTAATGAGAAGGGTGATACTGAGATCTAGATTTCAGTAAAAAGACCAGGTCTGGCTTGAGGGCAGTGGTTGAGATGTGTAAATGTCACGCAAGTGGGAGTCACTCATCCTTGACCTCAACCGGTTCTTGTTTAAGTTCATGACTGAGAATGTTTGCTCACACAAATATGTGGAGCCGAATAAGCTCAGCATTTTCTTAGCGAATGACCGCATTTCTGGAAACCTGCTTTTGTCCAGCTGCCGATAAAAGTCAACAAGAGAACACTGCTGGTGTTTTCCGCGGCACTCATCGTCACACTGCAGCTCAATGAGCTCCAGCTGCAGCTGTGGAGGAGCGTCATCAGGGTCCACGGAGAAGGGAGAAGAGAAAAGCAACATGTCCTTTTCAATAACTGCAAAATCCCGAAAGCGTTTGTTAAATTCCACAGAAAGAGATGCGATAGCTGTTGCATAACTCTTCATTTGCGCACCGATGTTGTCCTGTGGGAAACTGTCAATGACCTCTTTCAAAGCTGGGAAGTGTGCGGTGCAGGGCTCTGTTTGGGACAAGTGTCTTTGAAAAAGTTGCAGTGTGGTCCCAAAGGCCTTGATGTGAGCGTATAGTTGGCTCACCACTGCATCTTTTCCTTGAAGATTAACATTCAGTGCATTAAGATGCTTCGTTATGTCAACCAAAAAAGCCAGATTTGCCAGCCATACAGGATCGGACAGTTCTTCCATTGGTTGTCCCTTCTCACCCAAAAAATGTCCAATTTCCTCTTTGAGAGAGAAAAATCGCTGCAGTGCAGACCCCCGACTTAGCCACCTCACATCGTTGTGATATATTACGTCACCGTATTCAGCCTGGATGTCACGCAAGAACTGCTGAAACTGTCGGTGGTATAGAGCTTTAGAGCGAATAGAATTGATTGCCTTTGCCACTGGTTTCATAACATCGTCAAATTTGAGATGTTTGGCGCAGAGAGCCTGCTGGTGAATGATACAGTGAAGTTTAATAGCGTTACCTGCTTCATCGCTGACTTTATTGCAGATCAGTGTGGACAATCCACTTCGCTCACCAGCCATGGCAGGCGCACCATCGGTAATGATCCCAGAAACTTTACTCCATGGTAGTTTCATATCATCAACAGCTTCACAAACAGAAACGAATAAATCTGTTCCTTTGGTTTGCCCTTTAAGGCTTTTGAGGTCAAGCAGCTCCTCTGTCACGTTCTTGTTGTCATCAACTCCTCTTAAAAAAATAAGTAGCTGTGCAGTGTCAGATGCATCGGTGCTTTCATCGCAGGCTAATGAGAAATAATCAAAAGCCACTCCCCTGTCCCCCAATTGTCTCTGAATATCTGACGATATGTCCTCAACTCTCCGTGCCACAGTGTTGCGTGCCAGGCAAACATTCATACATTCTTGCTTCTTCTCGGGGCAAATGTTCTCCACCATTTTCTTGACACAGTCTTTGATAAACGCACCTTCAGTAAAAGGTTTGCCATGTTTAGCTATTAACATGACCACTTCGTAGCTGGCTTTGGTGATGTTTTCCTTTGACTCACAGGCCCGCGTGAAGAATCGCTGTTGCGATGCCAGAGCAGCTTAGAGTTGCTTCACTTTTTCAGCACGGTCACTCCCTGTTAGCTTGTCGTATATTGTAGCATGTTTAGTCCCGTTGTGTCTCTTAACGTTGAAATCCTTAAACAAAGTATTGTAATTCCCACCACTCCCGAAAGCGGCGGCTCTCACTGTCAACTTTTCTCTATTTTTTTGCAGTCGCCATGGCAGAAATTATTCGAGAAGGGTTCGCGGTACGGATGCAGAGCCAGATAGCATTAGAATGGTGCTGCCACCGTGTGGTGAAAGAGGAATTACATCTTGAAAGTTTTATGATTTATTTATTCTGACAGAGCTAGCGAGCCATAAATAACACATTATAAGACCGAAGCTGTGGGCCGTATGAAATCTGACCGCGGGCCGTGATTGGCCCGCGGGCCGGACTTTGGACATGTCTGCTCTATGTCATTCACCACTTGAGACAACACAGTACCAATCCCAGTGTTGCTCGCATCCGTGTCTAGGATAAAAGGTAGAGAAAAATCAGGGTAATGGAGGGGTGGGGCGGTCACTAGGCCGTCCCGTAGCGCGACGAACACAGCCTCCTGTTTTTCCCATCGAAACTCATGACCCTTGGAGGTCAGAACATGGAGTGGCTTTGAAATTGTAGCGAACCTCGGCACAAAGCGCCGATAATAGGACACAAACCCAATGAAATTTCACACGTTGCCCACCGATTTAGGCGTCGGCCAGGTGCGAACACAAGCAGTCTTTTCTGGGTCCATCGCTATCCCTGACTCACTGACCACGTGGCCGAGGTATCGCACACCGAACGTTGCAAAATATGACATTTTTGTGGCTTGACTTTGAGGTTTGCCGCCCGCATTTTTGGGAAAACGGCGTACAACCTGTCCATGTGTTCATCAAAAGTACGCCCAAAGACAATGACGTCATCAAGGTATATTAGACGAGAGGCCCATTGGAGCCCAGCCAACACCAACTCCATAAGACGTTGGAATGTAGCCAGGCTGAGTGGAGTCCCATCGGAAGCCGATTAAATTCGAACAACCCTTGTGGCATACGCAATGCCGTTTTAGGCCTAGAATCATCATCCAATGGCAGCTACCAAAATCCGGACAACAAATCGAGAGTGGAAAAAAAACACGCCCCAGAAAGAGCATCCAAGGAATCATCCATCCTCGGGGGCTGGTACGCGGAGGCAACTGACACTTTGTTAAGATTGGTACAGTATACTTCCATCCTGTTTCTTCAAAAGCACTATTAGGGTACCCCACCGACTATTCGATGGGGAGATAATGTCCGCTGCCAACATCTTGCCGACTGCGATCTGCACATGATCTTTCTCCTTGGGGCTTAACCTGTAGGGGTTTTGGCAAATGGGGGCAGTGCTCCCCGTATCAACATGAAGCTGCAAGGATGTGCGATTGATGTCATACTTCCCTTTGCTAAAAACGTCTGAAAGTTCTAAGAGAAGCGTGCGCAGCCTGCCTCGCTGGTCATTCGATAACTCGGGGCTCTCAGAACAACGCGCGACCAGCCATGAGTCATCATGCGCCCCTCTCTATTCAACGGCCACTGTCACTAGCCCCGCATTCACCTCCCCACCCCACAACTCGCGGGCAATGCATGCGCAAGAACCGTGCCCGCCTGGATAACAGAAGTTTCTATGCCAGCGTTTAGAACCTGAATGAAAGGCTCTTGGTCCCTTGCGACCAAGGTCTGCTGTTGTATATGTTGGATTAAGAAATTTTGATTAAAATAATACAAATTAATAATTTTCCGAAAAATGCGCAAATCGCATTAATTATGTTAGTGTGTGTATTAATATGCATAAATTATGCTAATGTGTGTAATTATATGCATAAATTATGATAATCATGGAGATAATCGTAGTAATTTATGCGGATGCTTGCGACTATGTTAATGTGTGCAGTTGTGATAATTAAGCTTAGTTTCGTTTATCCAGAGTTGTATCAATCAGGGTAACACGATTATCATTGATTAGACGTTTACTGATTATCTTAGTGTGTTTATGTTATTTTAGGTCTCCATTTTCATATCTCATCGCAGGTAACAGCTCTTATGAATAAGACAGTTTTGCATGGACTTGGAAAGAAGCACTCGAACAGTTGGTGTTAAGCAATTTTAATTCTAAACAAGCACATGACACTCTAGTATGTGAAAGCGAGTATACGTCAATAAATTCATGGGCAAGATTATGCAATTAACGAAATTGAATGACTAAAACATTTCTTATTCATGTAACTCGACGGCAGCAACTGCTTTTCACGATCAGCTGGTAGTGAACGCACCACCTCAAAATGACAACCCTTTTTGAAACGCAAAGATAATTTTTTTTAAAGTCTTATTTGTGTGCGTGCTGTGTGTGCGTTGTCCCCTCGTAATATTAATTAAATTTCTTAGAGCCGGGAGTTGTGTTGTTAGCTTGCGTGGTGTGGGAGGATACAACCCGCCGCCAGCGAAGTTCCTCTCTGGGTTGGGCGTGGCCGCAGCGAGCCCCTGCTGCTCCCTCGCTCGGACGTCTCTGCTTGTGCGCTCTCTCTCTCCACTGCTGGATGACGAGTTGGCACGACGCTCGGTGACGCCCGGTGATGTCCGAGTCGTGCTGCTTTTGCGCTCTCTCTCCCTCTGCTGCTGGATGACGAGTTGGCACGACGCTCGGTGACGCCCGGGTCGTGCTGCTGCTGTGGCTCTCTCCTTGATCGTTGCCAACTTCACACGGACACTCGCCCTTGCTTCAGGCTGTGTTGGCTTGTGGCTCTGGACGACGCAGCTGTGCTCACTGGGTGTTGGTGTGCATCAAACACACGGCGCATGCGATGGCGCTGTCCTCCTCCTCACAGCCGTTCAATCAGGCTTTCTCCACTGCTTCGCGCTCTCTGCTTTGCTCGCTTGGCGATCTCCGCCTTTCCTGCGGGTTGATCGCTGGTCGTCACTCTGACGAGGAGCGATGTTTCGTTCGTGGCAGGGTGGACGTTGGCGTCTTTGTTGGCTTCACTCGCAGCTCGGCGACTCAGGGTAGCGATTCTTCTCAGGTGGTGCAGACCTCGGCTTGTTGCTGCACGTCGCTACCCCACGAACCTCGTCATTCTGGATGACGAAAAACTTCTTCGTTGGCGGTGACGAGAGGAGGTGGAGCCGACGCCCCGTGACGATCTGTGGTGGGGCTGAAGCCCCAGAGACGAGATGGTGGGGGCTGAAGCCCCGGAGATGAGATGGGGCCCAGAGCCCCTGACGATCTGCTCTGAATGGATTTTTCCTCGGCTTATATCGGGAAATTCCACTCAGTTTCCCGAGTTGTTCAAAGGCTGTCATAAAACCTTCCTGTGGGGGTGAAGTTGTGAGTCTGTGTTTGTCGTGTCCGTCCGTGTGTGTTTGTCCGTGTGTGTTAGTCCGTATGTTTATTAGCTTTGAAGACACAGCTGTGTAATTATTCTGGAAGGAGGGGTGGGGGCCTCGTGACGGCGCCACCTAAGTTATCCATTAACCAGACCGACGATTGCGTTCGCATCGAGTTATGTATAAAAAAATATTCTAATCCATGTTTTTGTTTCTGAATAATATTTGTCGCGAAAACCTACGCGTTAAGCGAGCTTAATGATTCCCTCCCTTGCTCGGGAATCATATCTTTTGTCTCGCACAGCTCAAGTTGTTTTTTGGTTTGGAAGTTGAACTGCGACTTATTTGCTGCTTGGTTCCATTGTGAGTTGATTGCAAGCGACCCAAGTTAATGCGTAACCGTGTTCGCGGTATTTCATCGTGACCCGATCTCCCATGGAAATATTATTTGCTCGCGTGTGCAAATCCTGCTGTCCGTGCTGCGGTGGGAGCGCCCTGTTCGTGTGTTTATTTATTTATTTCGAAGGCGTGTGTTCATTCCCTTTGAGCCATTGCCCCAACCTTTATTGGTGTCATTTCCTGGCTTTTGGTGTGTGAGTGTGGAGATCCTCTCGGGAAGACAAAGATGGCCGTGAGTTGCTCGCTTCTCATGGGGTGTTGCGTTTGGTTGATTATGGGAGGCTTCTCCGCCCTTAATTCTCCTAGGAGATCCACTTTAATTCCGTACTTATTATTTGACTTCTTGTGATTATTTAATTTGGTATCCCGGCTAGGAATTTTGTTTGGAGTGACCCTGATGCCATAATTATTCTTTGATGCTTCGGCCCGGCCGCGTAGAAATTATTTAAAGTAAATAATGTCCGTATTTAATTAACAATTGATGAATCGTGACCCTGGTGACTGTAGTCTGGTTTCCAATTGGAGTGGATAGATACTGTTTGCTTAATCTTCCTGGCTAAGTTGGTAACTTGTTTATCTAACATGGTTCAAAACACGTCTGTGCTTTTTGTCGTCAATGTTGTTTCCTTTGTTAAGAATTTAATTATATATTTCGTGGCCTGGTTTTGTCTTTATCAAAGGGTTTTTTTGTAAGGCTTTTTAACGATATTGTCATCCTAACCCCCCCCCCCCCCGCCTGCAATTCCCCCCTCCCTTGTTCCTCTTGTGTGAAATTAGGGGAGTTTTTATGACCTTTATTGCCCTCTTTCATGCCCTATAGCCCTTTGAGGTGAGGTATGCGCGCATCTGTGGAAGTGTGGGGGCGTGTGTTCCCAAGTTGCCCCGTGTCTATTAAAAAGAAATAATTATATATGTTGGCAGAATAATTCTTTAAAAAAATTAATATTAAAAAAATAAAAAGGGGGTATATACACAACAATGCGCTTCCACCAAAGTCAACCCACGGTACAGCTTATTAGAGGAGACGAATAACATCCCGTCAGTGGTCGCCTCCCGCCCCAGCTGCTAACGCAGTCGCAGGGGGACTAACATTTGGGCCCTGGGGGGAATTTTAACAGTTCTCTTTGTTAGGGCTTGGACGGTGGCATAACCTGAGACAAACTGCGTAGGGGAGGACAGGAACGCCGTCCACCGGCTTGATGGTATCTCAATACAGCTCTGATCAGAGTATTTTCAAGGGTATCTTACCCAGGAAGTCCGTGCCCAGAAGGCACGGACTTCCTGGGTCGAGAGATGAGTATGGGCCCTGTCAAGCGGATGCCACCAATACACACGTCCGCCAAAACCTGACCTATAACACCCAGAGATCCCCCGTTTGCCGCAAAACACGGTACCGCAACGGGACGCAGCAAACACGAAGAGGGTGGGAGGATATTAAAAATCACTTCCGAAATCATGGTTGCGGACGCACCCGTATCAATTAATATCCGCACCTCCACACCTTGAACCATGCCAACAACCGTGCTTACCACTTGATATTTCCTCGCGGCCACCCATCGTTCCCTACAACATGGTTTACACTGTCCGCGACCCGTGAAATGGGTGAAAGGGATGTAAGGGCCGGGTGTGTGGTGCACCGCGACTCGACTGTGGACCTTGAGGTATAATGGAAGCCCCAACACCCGTTCGAGGACCAAGGAATCCAAGCCGTTTTCATCCATTCTCGAGTAGGCAGCTTGCGCCAGGGCCATGAGTGTGCTGCGGAAGGCGAGGGGGCATCTCGGCCTCCCCCCGCCGTCGCGCAGAAAACTTATGCCGTATGTTAGATGGAGGGTCGAAAATACCAGCCTGCTGGAGCATCTCACGATCTTTCGGCGGGATGGCGTAGAAAGTAGCCAAAGCGTCGTCATCGAGGGTAATCGGTAATGCACGTAACGCCTCGGCATCTGTCCACCCTGCTAGCTCGCAGGTAGCCGTAAATCGGCGAAGGAATGCCGCCCAATCCCCCCATGCCGCAGGGGAACTCCTTGAGGCAGGGAAGGGTCTTCGTCAAAACTGGCACCTTCGCGTGTAGTTGTGGGGAGAGATTCGTTGGACGAACCCCGTCGTCTCGTGCTGTCGTCGCTGTGGCGCCCACGTGCGCTGGCTGCGGATTCACCACCTCTAGCAGGTCCACTGAAATGGCGGCCGCATGTGTGGACGGTGACCCCGCTGTCACCTCCGCATCTCCACAATGGCGGCTGCGAGCGTGGGCTGCGCGTCATCTTGGTCATCTCCCCGCAGCGCTGGCCCGCCGGCCCTTTCCAGAGGCTCTTCCAGTCCCGCGTGGCAAGGTACGGCTCCTCCCGTAGTTCCAACAACTGGGCTTCAGCGAACGTTTCCTCGAGGATTGTTTCACCCGGGGCTGTTTGTAGAATCAACCCATCTTCTTCGTCTTCCGTGACGTCTTGGTAAGCTGTCATCGCCTTGTAAACACATTTCTAGCCTAGGATAGCATCTAGTAAGTTTCACACATTCCGACACCAATTGTAGTGGGTCCTAATCAGGCACAGACCAAGACTGGGAGGCAACACGTTTATTCTCTAACACAACCAACACTACTCTACGTTCCAAGGTTAACTATATACATTCCGAGTGACTATTTACATTACAGGTTAACTACGTAAAGTGGTGGTCACTGTTCCTAACCACCTAACCACTTAAAAGGATTCCCTATACGGGTGAACTAGAACTGCCGACACGCAGTCGTGTCGTCGCATACTGAAGAGCGAAGCTCGGGGAAGACAACTTCTTCCCGGGTTGAACAGCCACACTCCCTCTCGGGGCTCAGCTTACATTTCCTGCGGCGTGACCTGGCTCCGCCTCTGGTTACGCCCCATTCTAGATCTTCGTGAAGAATCTGGATCCACATCACATGGCCCGCTAACCCTCTTCTGGGGGCCCCCGTGCCCTCTCGTCTAGTCATGTGCTCTCGCGGGTTCACCCAGACTGTCATGTCCTGACCCGACCTCCGTGACATCCGGAATCTGCCCTCTAGTGAGCCCTTGTGTATAGTATACGCACTGTCGCCATAGAACGGCCCATTTATGTCGTTACACACGTATAAAAAAAACACCTGCACCTGGCTATAGGTAGCAATTAAAGCAACATTGCAGAGTGCACAATTACACGTGCGATTCATCACAGGCAAGCACACACCAGCTACAGCAACTGCATGGCGCATAACACACCTCACTGCAAGTGGCATGAGCGTCAAAATGCAGAACTTTACTCTCATTCGACACCTTTGGACTGCAACTCGCGACGGAGTGCAATGATACATTGCGTGCGATTCTCCACGCGAAAAAGCCTAAGCCGGCTTCTTACACTATGCACTGTACACATACTATGCATCACCATACATACACACATTTCACACCACAAAATTTACCACGTACTATTATTCACTATGCACTGCACACTTGACACTACACTGCACTATACATCACAACTACACTATGCAAGGTGTGTGCATAGCCATCAGGTGGGATGCACAGTACACTTGCAGACCTCTGCTGTTACCATAAAAAAAATTAAAAAGTAACATCAAGCTAAGACCAATTAAATGAAACCCAAAGGGATTAAAAGTAAAACAAGTGCAGAAACTAGGCCTGGCATGAAATTGTTTTGATATTATGAACATATATATTTAGTGTATAAAGCCAAATGTAAATATTACAAAAATGCTTACCTTTTCTTTGATAAAAGGGCATTTAAAAACAGATTGGGAGCATGCAGAAAAGCACGGCCACACCTGACAGCCACTTTAATAGTAATGCCCAACAGTTATAATTCATACTTATTAATTTAATATGTAACCATCAAAATACATTCCTAATTCGTGTTTTATAAGGCAGCATAATGCTTTGCATATCGACTATTTCACTTCGCCACTCAATAACGTCATATGTACAGAAAGCCCATCTCTGCTTGGATGACAGCTAAACCCCTATGCATTCTTGAAATGATAGAAGCCTGTGAATAAGGCGAATGCTATGGAAAATCGTCTCAAACTCCAGGTTACACATCTTCCAAGGTGCCATTTCACATGTGCTGGCCCCTCCTATTCAGCTTTGTCCAAAAACTCTACCCACACCTCCACATCCACAAACTGCTGGGTGTTGTATATGCCGGGTCTTGAAAAATTAATAAAAATAATAATCAAATTAAATGAAAAAATGCGTAGTTATCCGAAATTATGCTGACGGAGGTAATCATATTTCGTTATGCAAATGTATGCTATTATGCTAATGTATGTAGTTATTATAATTAGGCTTAGTTTCGTTGTCTAGGGTCGTAACAAATTCCTGCGGAGGGAGCTGGTAGGAACATTGGGTTGCTCGGTCAATGGCCAGGGTCAACGGTGGCGTGGTGTATTCCGCAAATATGGCCGACTGTGAGGGTGGGCACAAGCCGGCGTGAGTAGGTTAAACGTTGAGTTTTATAAGGGCACCACGGGGTGACCAGCCCCTCCCCACCCAACCCCACCCACCCTCCCCACCCTCCCCACCCAGCCCCAGCCACCCTCCCCACCCAGCCCCAGCCACCCTCCCCACCCACCCTCCCCACCCAGCCCCACCCACCCTCCCCACCCAGCCCCACCCACCCTCCCCAACTAGCCCCACCCAGCCCCACCCACCCTCCCCACCCAGCCCCACCCACCCTCCCCACCCACCCAGCCCCACCCACCCTCCCCACCCACCCAGCCCCACCCACCCTCCCCACCCACCCAGCCCCACCCACCCTCCCCACCCACCCTCCCCACCCAGCCCTCCCCACCCACCCACCCAGCCCCACCCACCCTCCCCACCCCCAGCCCCACCCAGCCCCTCCCCACCCTCCCCAACCACTCTCCCCACCATCCCCTCTCCACCCAGCCCTCACATTTTTGGATGCACGACGGACGGACACAATAGTCCCCTGTGGGCTGGTGGAACCAGGTGGTTCCTGCCAGTATCAATCGGAATACAATGAATTGTATGAAGTTATGCAAGTGTGCTGTAATTATGCTAAATTAAGCTCAGCTTCATTGTCTAGGGTCGCATTATCAATCGGGACAATACAATTATTCTCGCTTTAACATTTACGGATTATGTCTTAGGGTTCATATTCTTAGGTTTTTTCGGTAAAGTCACGTAGGTAAAACATCAAAATTAATAAAAATAAAATAAAAAATCACGTTTCGGAGGCAACACAAGTCTCCGTCATCAGGTGGGACCGTCACAGCCGGATTAGCTGACGGTCCCACCTGATGACGGAGACTTGTGTTGCCTCCGAAACGTCGTGATTTTTATTTTATTTTTATTAATTTTGATGTTTTACCTACGTGACTTTACCGAAAAAACCTAAGAATATGAATCCTTGCAGTCACGAAAGCTTCAAATCTAGAATTATGTCTTAGTGTGTTTATGTCAGGTCTCCAAATTCAAATCTCACCGCAGGATACAGTTCTTATAATTAAGATTATTACGCATGAACTTAGGGAGGCACCACTCAGACTCTTCTGTTAATCAACTTTAATTCTAAACAAAAACATACACTCTAATATGCAAACTCTTATGCTTGAAATTGTTAACACAGTACTCCTGGAGATATTCTCATTGATCCGACATTTAACCCTCAATGGTTACGTTGTCAAACTGGGTAATCAGAACAATCAATTAATTCCTCGGAGTAACGCCAGCATATACGGCAATAGGAAAAGTCCTTAACAATGCGTGCGACGATATTCATATGAACAGCAATAAAGAAACATATCCCGAAGGCGAAGTATATGTCAATTAATTCATTGGCAAGATTATGCAATTAACGAAAACGAATGACTAAAATACTTCTAACAATCGTATTCATGTAACTCGACGGGCAGCAAATGCTTTTCATGATAAATTGATATTTAATGCACCACCTTGGAATGGCAACCCTTCTTGAAACACAAAGATAACTTTTTGGAACAATCTTATTCGTCCCGATATGCGTGTTGTGTGCGTGTCTTCTTTGATAAATTATTTTCGTAAAGCAGACGCCGAGGTTGGGCATTCCTTGTACCAAAATTTAGTTTGTTCCCTGCGGAACGGTGAGCCTGAGGGTGGCGTGTCATAAAAATGGCTTCATTACTCCCTCTCGCTCGGGGCGTGTCTGCTGGCAGCTGCCGGCTCCTTCCACTGCTGGATGAGTTGGTTGCACGCGCTCTCTCCTGCCCCATGCTCTTTGCCGATGCACCAGCTTGTTTGCTGGTTGCCGTTCCTCACTCTTGTCTTAGTTCTCAGCTGGTGCTGGTCGGTGTGTGTGTGTGGGTCGAACCCACGGTGCTCTTGCCGGCACTCTCCTCTTCCTCACGGGCGGCAGGTCAGGCTCTTTCTCCTGCTGGATGAGCTGAGTCGGCACAGCGCTTGTCGCTTGTCTGCTGGCAGCTGACACCCTTGCACGGTGGCGCTCGGTGGCGCTGCTGCGTGCTCTCTCTCCTGCTCCGTGCTCTCTGGCGGCGCACAATTACGCGTGCAGCTGGTTCTCTGCGATGCTGGCTTGGACGATGCTTGGCTCTTTCCGCCCTTTCTTGAGGTTTATTGCTTGACGTTGCTCGTCAGATTTCGATTTAAAGCTTTCGTGACTGCAGGGATTCATCTTCTTGGTTCTTTCGGTAAAGTCACGTAGAAGGGAAGTAATAAAATAATAAAAAGAAAACATAAAGTAATTCTCACGACGTTTCGGCCACAACGCAAGCAGCCGTCCTCAAGTGAAAACCAGGTGTGTCGAGGCGACAGACCTGGTTTTCACCTGAGGACGGCTGCTTGTGTTGTGGCCGAAACGTCGTGAGAATTATTTTATTATGTTTTCTTTTTATTATTTTATTATTTCCCTTCTACGTGACTTTACCGAAAGAACCAAAAAGGTTGCTCGTCAGTTCAACTCGAAGTTGCTCGTCAGTTCAACTCGAGCTGCAGCTGATCGTGGGAGCTGGGACTCACTCTCACAACTTGTCAATTGTATTCGCACCCTCTTAAGCAACTGTGAAAGCTTAGTACAATACAACTCAACGCAATCCTTGACTTTGCAAGCGACTCAAAACATCAGGATAAATGTAGAATAAAACTTTTAGCGATACTGTTGGTCCATGCCGAACTCAACAACGAGCATCACCTCGCCCCTCTTCTCTGCGAGACACCACACCCATTGGTAATGTCGAGGCTAAGCCCCACAGCCTGCTCTTTTGCAAGACTGAATTGCATGTGTCCGTGCTTAAATGTGAAATTCTCTCCCTACTTTGCGCATCTCTTGTGAGAGAAAAAAAAAGATGCTCTCTGTCACCGTCCTCTCTCCGCGGCCGCGCCCGATTGCCGCCCCCCCTCTTCCCTTGATGACCCCGGACGGGCTGTTTTCCATCAAAGTTTATGCTTGTTTGCATTTCCCCCCCCCCCTCATAGTGTTTGTTATCTCGAGGCCCGACACCCTTCATACATATTTTAACGGCTACCATGTGTTTGTGTCAAATTGTTGGAAGACAAAGGTGGCCGGGGAGGCTCTGATTTCATGGAATACATATTATCTAGTCTGGTGTGTTTAACCTATTTTCTTGTATATCTTATGAGTTACCCCCGGTTAAATATCTCGTGGTTATTATTTGGTTTATGTTTAACCAAGATTCGTAATGCCCCTCGTTGTTACCACCATTATTTCGAGGGTTTTGCCAAGCTTTGTTATAAGTCTATGTCGCCAGGGATCGGTGTATTATTCTCGAGTTATATTTTGATATCGGGAGGTTGGAGAGATAGCTTAAGTTTGGACTTAAGTTTTCGTGATTGCAGGAGCTTATGTACTTTGGTTCATTTGGTAAAGTCACATAGATAGAAAGATACAATAAAAAATGTATATATGCGGTGAATAAGAGTAAATTAAGGGAATTGATAATAAAGCCAATAATGTAGACTGTAGGCTATAATATCGACTTATTCTTATAGTCAAGCTTCGAACTTTAACTATATAAAAAAAATATATTCCAGTTATCATGTCCGTTTGTGGCTCTGGAGATTTGTATGTGAACTGTCCAATACTTTAGGGAGGTCATGGCATATGGTCGTCTGACAACCTGGAGATTTTGCAGATCGTCGTTAACCCCTTTGCCCCAGGAATGTATTGCTTTTTTTTATGACCTCCAGATGCCTGGTGTTTGTGGGAGGTAGTGGGTTTGAGGGTGTGTTTTATATCGATTATTATTATTTTTAAAAAATATTGTCAAAATTATTTTATATATCAATTTTTGGAAAAAGGCCTATATATACAGCATGGGGATTGCCTCGCTCTCCCTCAGAATCGGAATGCTCCTCCTGCTTCACGCTGCCTCCATCCACTTGTAGATAGGGTCCTGGAGTCCAATCTTGATCTTCACATTTCACCGTCACTTCTTCATATTTAACTTCTTCACATTTCACTGTCACTCCTGGCCATGTTGCCAAGTCGGAAGTTTCTTCTGATTCTCGTTTCATGAGAGATGGGCTCATTGCAGCATGTTGACTTTCACAAGTCGATTTCACTTTCTCCTTGTGGATCTTCTCATGCCTCTTTAGGTTTCCTGATAATGTAAACTCCTTCCCACACACAGTGCACTTGAAGGGCTTCTTGCCTGTGTGTGTTCTCTGATGAATATGAAGAGTTAATGGTTGAGCAAATGCCTTCCCACACACAGTGCACTTGAATGACTTCTCACTGGTGTGTGTTATCTGATGAATATGAAGAGTTTTTGAATGAGCAAATGCCTTCCCACACACAGTGCACTTAAAGGGCTTCTCACCAGTGTGTGTACTTTGATGAATATAAAGAGTTTCTGAACGAGCAAATGCCTTCCCACACACAGTGCACTTGAAGGGCTTCTCGCCGGTGTGTGTTCTCTGATGAATATGAAGAGTTTCTGAACGAGCAAATGTCTTCCCACACACAGTGCACTTGAAGGGCTTCTCGCCCGTGTGTGTTCTATTATGTTTCTGAAGATATGCTGACTCAGCAAATGCCTTACCACATACACTGCACTTGAAGGACCTCTCGCCTGTGTGTGTTCTCTGATGAATTTGAAGAGTGCTTGAATGAGCAAATGACTTCCCACACTCAGTGCACTTGAAGGGCTTCTCACCCATGTGTGTACTTTCATGAATATGAAGAGTTTCTGAACGAGCAAATGCCTTCCCACACACAGTGCACTTGAAGGGCTTCTCACCGGTGTGTGTTCTCTGATGATTATGAAGAGCTTCTGGACGAGCAAATGTCTTGCCACACACAGTGCACTTGAAGGGCTTCTCACCCGTGTGTGTTCTATTATGTTTCTGAAGATATGCCGACTCAGCAAATGCCTTACCACATACACTGCACTTGAAGGACCGCTCGCCTGTGTGTGTTCTCTGATGAATTTGAAGAGTGTTTGAATGAGCAAATGACTTCTCACACACAGTGCACTTGAAGGGCTTCTCGCCCGTGTGTGTTCTCTGATGAATGTGAAGATATGCTGACTCTGCAAATGCCTTACCACATAAACTGCACTTGAAGGACCTCTCGCCTGTGTGTGTTCTCTGATGAATTTGAAGAGTGTTTGAATGAGCAAATGACTTCACACACATAGTGCACTTGAAGGGCTTCTCACCGGTGTGTGTTCTCTGATGAATCTGAAGAGTTAATGGTTGAGCAAATGCCTTCCCACACAAAGTGCACTTGAAGGGCTTCTCACCGGTGTGTGTTCTCTGATGAATATGAAGAATGTCTGAACGAGCAAATGTCTTGCCACACACAGTGCACTTGAAGGGCTTCTCGCCCGTGTGTGTTCTATTATGTTTCTTAAGATATGCTAATTCTGCAAATGCCTTACCACATACACTGCATTTGAAGGGCTTCTCGCCCATGTGTGTTCTATTATGTTTCTTTAGAAAAACTGACTCTGCAAATGCCATACCACATACACTGCACTTGAAGGACTTCTCGCCAGTGTGTTTTCTCTGATGTCTCTTCAAGTTACCCATCTGATCTGTGCTGTATGGACACTGGATGCATTGGTGCCTTTTACTTCCAGCCTTTGCCGAGCCTCTCTTCTCCATGTGATTGATTCTGCAAATACATATAAATTACACACAATTTTCAGGCAGACCTCGCTTAGTGCGACCCTTAGTGCCGATTTATTACAGCGCTCTTTGTCCTGGATATTTGTTCAAAGTGCTCACGAGTGAAAACACGCAGCAGCGCTAGCCAAGCAAACGTACCCGGCCCCAATGTTCCCTCGGCCAATGCGAGCGACGCATGCTCTAAGCCAACCAGACCCCACCCGCCGCGATTTAATGATCACGATTCGTGGTCATAATTAGATTTAAAAAATATGACTCGTTTAGCCAGTTGAGAACTCACACGACCAGGATAGAGTCTCAGGCTCCACCTAAAAAAACCTCGCCACACAAATTTAGATTGAGGGCTTCACTAAGTTTCGATTTAAAGCTTTCGTGACTGCAGGGGTTCATCTTCTTGGTTCTTTCGGTAAAGAACCAAGAAGGCTTCACTAAGATGAGGAAGGTCCTGAAGCCTTTCTCTGAGAATGACCCGGACTGGAAGGGCAGCAGCTCCTTCAACCTTGTCTCCCTCCACTACCTTGTAGGATTAGTAAACTAGAATGCACTCGAAAGTATAGTAAATAATACTGATGTTATAAATAATTATTTTTATTAAATGTTTAGCATCTGTATTATTATTAGCGCTATTACCAATACCCAAATGAAGCCCTCATATTATTCAAACTAAAGATATAACATTGTCAGAAACGCATCCCTATATAGTAGCGCTGATTGATTGGCTCAATTCTACAGGAACAAAGCATCTGGAGGAGCGCTAAGCGAGTTTTGGGTGTAAAGGGCAAGGGCACTCACATCGACTTGGAAGCCACTGGTCAGTCTGCCTCTCTCTGTGACAGGGAAGGTTTTGCCCACGCACTGTTCAAGCAGGCTGAACCCACTGTCCGTGCAAATGTCACCAATCCAGCATTCCAGGTTCACCACTGTGGTCAAATGAAGCGGTCACCCTGATTAGTAAGACAGAATCGATAGATAGAATTAAATCCGTCTTGAAAACTCACCTATTTAAACTTCGTCTTTGTGTGTGTGGGCGAGTGTGTGTGTGGGTGGGCGATAGCGTATCGATTCCCGCGCTGTGCTATGATCCCGGCGACCCGGGTTCGATTTCCCGTCAAAGCCAACACTGTGACACATATCTGAACTGGTCCTAGGTCTCCCCTAGGTCAACTCAGCCTCCAATGAGGACCTGGTGCGGTGTGTAAACATCGCCACTCGGGAGACAAAGGCAGTCCGGGCGTGGTGCTCGACACCCACCCCTTCGTGTGCCGTGCCGGCCTTCATAGATGCTCGCTGACAGTGGGCGAGTGTGTAAATGTATGGGTGAGAGCGTGTGGGTGAGCGTGTTGGCGGGCGAGTGTAATTGTGTCATGCTTTGATGTCTCATTGCGACTAAAAGCAAACGTCTGGGCTGGTATCGTCCGAATATTCCAGTGTTGCCTGCATATTACTCAATCGGAAATACGCGAATGCAAAACAAAAACTCGACGATCCTGAACTACAGAATGGAGGCTCTGAGAGGTGAAGTAGTCAGCCAGGTGAAGACAAATTAAACTTAAGAGAATCAAAGCAAAGTCAGTCAGGCAAGGGCAGGAGGTAAGGCCTGCATGGCTCGGCCCCAAGTAGTAACGTTCCAACCTGGACACCGATTGCATACTTGCCGCTACTCAATTGCTATCGCTACGAGAGAGAGAGGGAAGAAGCGAGGCTGTACCTGGGTAAACAACAACAACCAACATCACGATGTGAACTTCTCACCTCCGATCCGAGCGAGTTGCGCGCACAGAAGCAGCTCCTGGGATTTCGTGACGTCACACGGAAGCGCGCGGCGGGATGACATGACGTCACTAACACACGCACCGCCTCCCCTCAAGTTAACGCATATGTGTATGAGGAAATTATGTTAACGAGGCGTGCCCATATATGGAGTGATTGGGCGTGGCCGCTGAACCGGACATAATGAATGTAATGGACAGGATTAATGGGTAAATTACGTTAATGAGCCGCCAGTGGTATTTGTTTTAATGGAATTTAAATAGGAAGCAACCAAGCAGACTCAACATACGTCACCCGGGCCTTTGAAGTTAAGGGAATAATAAAAGTTTACACTAATTCGTAAAAATTGGTTCTGCTGAAACAGAAGTTTTCAGTTTCAATTTCATTTATTAGGCATAACCCTGTGAGCCATGCGGCTCTTGACTCGGGTGCAACCACAACAAAAAAACACATCAACAAGAAACATCTTAAAGTGACTACACGCAACATAAAAATCCTGGAAAAAACGGCAAAGTCTTCCACAAAAAAACACAGTACTTCAACGCTGTGTGCAAAAATCACTGTTGTGTACAAGTCAAACAATAACAACCATAACACAATGCAGATTAAAGTTATCAGGCTAACTCTGTACTCCAACAAACATAGCTAAACCAAAACTTTTCAAAATCACCAAAATAAAGCTGTCTTGTATCTTGGTCCACTTGTTAAGGATGAAGGCAAAATAACTAATCTCCCCACATTCTGAGCGTTTGCATCTCCCTCAGCATTGATAGCGTCCCTGAGATGAGCATACTGTTTTACACGCAGGCGTTTTTGATTCAGTTGAATGTAAAGAAGGCGTTCACTCTTAATTTTGGCATACTCATCGACAACATACAGCAGGTTATCATTCAGAGAATCGTCATCGGTGTTGGGGACCGTCCATAAATGACGTCACGCGCCTAGGGGGGGGGGGGTCAGACATTTGTGATGATGTGTGATGAGGGGGGGAGGGGGGTTTGAGAAATGTGACGTCACATCAAAATGCGCAACTTTAAATAAATATATAGATTTTTCCAACTGATCTGTGTTATAAATGTCATTTCTATATGATTCCCATCATTTTTTCTAGTCAAAATCGCAAAATTTGCGGAGAGCTTCGCTGTAAATACAGGGAGAGACGAGAGGTGAGGCAGTGACGCGCTCAGCCTCCCCTCTGATTGCGCAACCCCTCAGAAACTGTATGGAGCGCGGGCAATAAGCGCGTGCCTGTTACTATCTCAGTATGTCACCCATGTAATGTTTGTAGACCCCTTAATTACATGTCCTCGCCTTCCATAGTCCAGGTAACTTATTTCACGTATGTGTATAAAGATATTTAGGCTCGCTGGTCTCGTCATAAAACTGCAATGGAAAAGCACCAGGGGAGGCAGCTATCACATCTGCCTGTCAGACACGCCTCCCTCACTGAAGACACGCCCCCCTCAGTGAGGACACGCCTCTCTCAGTGAGGCAGCTATCACATCTGCCTCACTGAGGGGGGCGTGTCCTGAGCCTACGTAATTGACGCTCGCTCTTCCTCCACGTTAGCCAGCTCTAGCAAAAAACATTCAGTGGCTGCAAAAACGGAAAACGTATATCTAACCTTACAAAAATTTTCAAAATTGGACTTTCAATCAAAACAGGAAGTGATAAACAATGGAAAACAAATGCCTGAGCTTAAGGACCTACTTCAAACGAAGGGACAGAAAATAACATTGTCGTTTCAAATGGAGTGGTACCAACTAAAAGACTGGCTGTGTGGCTGTGCTACGAAGAATCACCTTTACTGCTTTCCCTGCCTTCTGTTCTCCACTACCGACAATGTTTGGACTAACGCGGGATTTTTTTACTTGAAAAATCTACCGAGCCTCAACAAACATGAAAAATCGACAACTCACATTCAAAACCAAATTTCTGTAAAACTTTTGGATAGATCTGTCTTTGAATGAACAGCGGAGATTAAATATCAGCATCCACAATGCTAAGCTAAAGGAAAACCGTGAGGTTTAAAAAGACATTATTAATGTGACCTGCTTCCTAGCCAAACAGGAATTAGCATTTCATGGTAACGATGAGAGTGCAAGCTCTTCTAATTGTGACAACTATGTGGAGCTATTGTATGCGCCGTCTTCCGATGACGATGACGACTCGCTCACTCAAGACCTGCCGACCCTGGGTGCCGTGGACCCGGTTACTGTAACCACGTCTGGTGCGACCATAGCACCGAGGAAGAACGTCGGGGCAGAACCGTCTTCGTCTCCGTGCACGGACGACGGCTGGCGGCGTTTTGCAGAGCAGATCGACTCTCTCCGCACGGTTCTACTCCAACTCGTGATGCTAGTCGCGTCGTCTGCGGCGCCGGGACGGCCACAGGACATGCTGCTGAGTGGTGACGAGCAGGGCTCTGTTCGGGGGGCCTCGGAGGGTCCCCTCGCGCAGTACACGGCCGCCATTATGGCCACGTGGTGCACTGCCGGGCGTGACGGAGCCCGCCGGAGACGGTGGAGTGAGGCGCAGCCATCGTCTTCCCCACATCAAAGAATTCGTCACGGGCAGCGACTGGAGAGCTTTTACCTGGCGTTTCGAGTTGGCATTCCGTTCGGTGTGGTGGATGGAGGATGAGGCTTTGGGCGCTCTACTTACCCTTCTCGACGACGTGTCGCTAGCAGTATTCCGCTCCTTTTCTTCCGACAGGAAGAAGACATTGAAGGACGCATTAGCCGAGATGGCAGAAGTTTACGAGCCACCTTCAGACACTCAGCTGAAGTTTATGCATCGTAGGCGAGGCCGTAATGAATCTCCTCTTGCCTACCGGGGTGCTCTGTTGGCGCTTGCGATGGCCGCTTACCCCGACACCAGACCTGATGTGCTCGACCCTCTCATTTTGGGCAAGATGCTTGAGTTGGCGAAGGACATGGGCATACATTGCCAGTGTGCGGCCATGAGCCGCTGACGTCCTGATGGGCCGCTAGATGCCTCAACACGCAGGACAACTTGCAGCGTTGGGCACAGATGGCTACCTGGACGGGGGACTTGGCTCGAGATGGTGAGCCGAAGGGATGGGTGCCATCGAAGGTCATCCACATCCTGGACGACATGGGGATCAGGGATCTGGCCGCCGCCGCTCCTCGCTGGGATCCGCGGAGGAGGCCAGACTCGCGTCGTGAAGGGTCCTACAATTTGCGTGGAGCCGACGACGGGGCTACTGTGACGTGTTTCAAGTGTGGATGCTTGGGCCACTTCGCCCGGGATTGCCGGAGTCGCCCTCATCCTCCACCGCCTCCCGAAGCTTCAGCTCCAGCGCTGGCTCCTCCGTTGGTGGACCATAACCCCGGCCAGGCAAGTCGGCACGCATCAGACACCCGGCATCAATTGTCATCTCACACATCTTTCAACGTGCGGAGTAATCCACTGCTCCGCGATTCAGAAAATGTTGTTGGGGATTGGCCGTTATCAATAACACAATGGAGAAAGTTGGCGCGCTGCGTCATGGCCGCGGCAACGGGATCCTCCAGGGTGCCGGGTTCCATACAGGGTGTAGATGTTCAGGTGTTAGTGGACACTGGGGCATCTACCACTATTATCTCCGACGTGATTTTCCAACTCCTTTCTATTCCCGTCTCACGGGTGCGCCGGGCTTTGATGCTTGTGTAATAAAAGACTCGGACGCTTCTCTCTGTCCTGTGTCCTTTATTTGGGTTCGATCTCTTTTCCTCACGGTACTCCCCTATAACCTCTCCATTCTGCAGCCCCAGTCTGCTGTCGCTCACGTAGCCCCCACTCTGCAGCCCCAGACTGCTGTCGCTCACGTAGCCCAAACTTCCTCCTAGCAGCCCCGCCACTGTCACGTCGTGCAGACCCCTGCTGCCGACTCCTCCCTTGCAGACCCGCTGCTCTCTGCAGCCTCCTCGCTGCTCCTCCTGCCCCGGAGTCGGTCACCGTTGGCCGACGGTGCCGATCCTCGTGGCTCGGGTGTGTGGCGACCTCGCCACTCTCTCTCACCCTTCGCCCTGCGTGGCCTCTCACTTTTCCCAGTCCCCGATCACTCCCGACTGCTTCCCGGTTACCCCCCTTATAGACCCTTACCCTCTCCCCCACGTGACGTAACTCCTCCCCCCATGACGTCACTTCCGGAAGGTCGTTTACGCCCGCATTACACTTGTATTTCTGCCAATGGGGGTAGTATGGGTATCATTGGTCAGGTGGACGCACATATTGCCATTGGGAATGTCGCAGTGTCGGGGCCAGTTTTGATTTCCAGGTCCTTGGCAGTGCCCTGCTTGTTGGGCACTGACTTTCTTCGAAAGATGCCTGTTAAAATCCTTGTCGATCAGGGATGTCTAGAGTTGCCAGCAGGCCGTAAGATGTTTTTTTGCCGTCCCCGCTCAGTCGTTCTTCACTATGCGCTGCAGTGCAGGCGCTGGCAGATATTACTGTTGAAGTTCCTCCGGGCTTCCAGATGCTCATTCCATTGCGATATATCGGAAAGGCTTTGGCAATGCAGATGCGGCGGCGGGTATACTCTTATCCCCATCAAACACCGCTACCAAGAGTCTTGCTCTTGTGGGGGCCCAAACGATTATCCGTTCCGGAGAGGCCCCGTTTTTGCTGGTTTTGAATGGGGATCCGGAAGGAGTTTTAGTCCTGGCTGGTATGGTCTTGGCTCATCCCAATACCGCCTTTACAGACCACGATGGGAGCGAATCTGGTGGATTGGTGGGGGCGATTCATCCTAGCGTGTTGTCCGACGATCGTTGGATTGCAGAACTGTGCCGGGAGAATTCGTCGTTGGCCGCTAAACAACGCGGCGAACTACGGGCGTTGCTGTCCGACTACGCCAATGTTTTTAGCAAGGATGACTTCAATTTGGGTCGCATGTCGCTCTTGTCCCACCATATTGATACCGGGGAGGTGAGCCCTATCCGACTGCATTCTCACCGTTTGAGCCCCACGGAGAGGGAACGCGTGCGGAGCGCGGTGGATGAGATGCTGGCCGCTGACATTATCTTTCCGTCTAATAGCCCGTGGGGAGCACCTGTTGTTCTTGTTAAGAAAAAGGATGGTAACCTCAGATTCCGTGGCAGATGCGTACCCTCTGCCACGGATGGATGATTCCCTCGGTGCGTTGTCGGGTGCGCAATACTTTTCCACTCTCGATCTGTCTTCTGGGTTCTGGGAGCTGCCCCTGGACGATTCTTCGAAGCTGAAAACCGCATTCCGCATGCCTCAGGGACTTTTCCAATTTAACTGTCTTCCCATGAGACTGAATTCTGCTCCCGCCACATTCCAATGCTTGATGGAGCATGTTTTGGCTGGGTTGCAATGGGACACGTGCCTCATATATTTGGATGACATTATTGTGTTCAGTCGTACGTTCGAAGAACACCTTCGGCGATTGAAGGCTATTTTCGACAGGATGCGGTCTGCGAATCTCAAATTTAGACCTAAGAAATGTCATCTGTTGCAACGTTCCGTGCGTTACTTAGGACACAATGTTAGCTCTGACGGTCTCGCTATGGACCCTGACAAAACTTTTTGTGTTCGTGACTGGCCGAACCCTACTTGCGTGGGGGACGTGCATAGTTTTGTCGGGTTAGCTTCCTACTACCGTCGGTTCGTTCCACATTTTGCTACTATCGCTAAGCCTCTGCATGTCATTACGGCAAAGAATCAGAGATTTAAATGGGGACCTGAGGAAGAGGAGGTGTTCAAGGCCCTTCGTGATCACTTGGCGACCGCGCCGAAGCTCGATTATCCTGACTTTTCCTTGCCGTTTATCTTGGATACTGATGCCAGTGGTACAGGCATTGGCGCCGTCTTGTCCCAGTCCAAGAATGGTGTGGAGAAGGTTGTTGCGTATGGTAGCCGTGTCCTCTCACTGGCTGAGAGCCGCTATTGTGTGACGAGGAGGGTACTATTGGCGACCGTCCACTTCGTACGTTAATATCGACCTTACCTGTACGGCCGGAAATTCATTGTGCGTACTGACCATGCTGTCTTCCATTACTCCTTGGAAATTTTGCGGTGGCTGATTCCGCGGAGCATGCCAGCCCAGGGCCGGCTGACAATGCGTTGCACCTGCTGCGCTCGGTATGGGTGCGCGAGCAACTACTGGACGACTCTTTGGTTTCCTTGCGATATCAGGCTGACGGCTTGCATGCGTCCTCGGCAGCGGACGACTCACCACAAGCGGTGTTCCAGGACGGTCTGTTGATGTGGAGGGAAGATTTGCTGGGCCGTTGGCGTGTAGTGGTTCCCGTTGCGCTTCGGCATGAATTGATTCGGGTGTTGCATGCTGAAAAATTGTTACACCTGGGCGTGCAAAAAACCTTGCTCACGCTACAGAGAGATTATTTTTGGCCTGGCATGACATCCGATGTCGCCAATGCTATCCGAGCCTGCCCAGAATGCGCTCGATGGAAACCGCCGCACCATAAATATATTCCACCCTTGAAGTCTATTCAGGTTACACGGATTAACGAGCTGGTGGCCCTTGATATCCTCGGGCCTTATCCTCCTACGACCTGAGGCAAAAATTCCTGTTGGTGGGGGTGGAATATTTTTTACGGTGGCCGATGGCGTGGCCTTTGCCCGATCAATCGGCGTCTTCCATTTTTGAATGCTTATGTTATGGACAAAGGCGCCCCGGAACAATTGCTTACAGATCACGGTCGGAATTTTTCGTTAAAATTACTACGCAATGTTTGTGATGCGTTATGGATTTCACCCTACCACCCGCAAACGGATGGGATGGTCGAGCGATTGAACCGTACCTTGTCCGCCATGCTCTGCCACACTGTGAGTGAGAAACAGGAAGATTGGGACCTACAAATTCCTATCGTGCTCTCCGCCTATCGTATGGCCCCACATGCTTCCACCGGGTACTCGACGTTTTTCCTCATGTATGGACGGGGGAATGTACCACCAATTGGCGTGCAGTTGGGAACGCCCATGAAAGGGCCCAAACAGACCCTTCCTGAACACGTCTGCGACTCCGTACGCCGCGTTGCTGAAGCGCGGGAGGCGGCGCAAATCAGCATGGCCAAAACCCAGGCTCGTAACGAGCGGTGTGCTCGCTGGTCGAATCGCGACATGCCGTGGTCTGTGGGCGACCGGGCCTGGCTTCATTGCCCCCAGGTGCCGGTGGGCACCTCTCCCAAATTGCACAGACCATGGGAGGGGCCTGTGGAATTGATATAAATTCGACATCCTCAATGTGTGCGTATCCGGGCAGGTCCACGCCGTTGGTTCGTGCACACGTCCCGGTTGAACCCTTCTTTCCTACGCGCGTCGATCCGTCATCCCCAATGATTACCTTGCCGGTGTCTGATGCGTCCGACGCACCACCCCAGTTGCTGGTTGATCCCCCGAAGGGCCCTGTTTTTCCGCCCACAGACGCGTGGCCCCTGAGGACTCCTTCTGCTGTTGATGACCCCGCTTGGGCCAGCGCTTCACCGGCCGCGTCCTGCCTCCCGCTGTGTCGAAGGCAGCGGGGCCTCACGTGTTTTATTGCACATGTACCAATCTGATCTGCGTGCTGTGTTCCGGATTATGAGCGAAAATCCCGATGGTTGGGACAATGACACCCTGATGATGGCCGCCGGATATGATCTCTGGCTGTCAACAGCATCAACATGCTTATTCATAATGACATATGAGGGCATTTTCAATGAAACCGATGCACTCTTTCGTGTGCTGCGGAATAAAGTAATGGGCATTGGATTCTGCTGTGCGCGAATCCGTGACATAATTGGAGTTGTGGAACGCCAGAGACATGAGTTAGACAGTTTCTACGATCGATTCGAGCAGAAATTCTTCACACTTGGCCTGACAGACAATGCCCGAAATAAACAACTGATCAAAGATGAGAGGAAAAGATTGATTATTTCGGTGAGCTAACTTTCCTTGGTTTGGTTGAATACATGAAATTGTATGAAATGTCACAACATTTCGATGATACCAAACTGCAGAACCTATCAAAATACGCAAGACACTTTGACTTTGATAGACTAAAGGCTGACCTTATCGGATTGTATAGTTCACAAATAGAGAGGAACGAATGCAAATCACCCGGACAGCTCCTCAGCTTTTTGGCCCAGAATGATCTGATGCAGACGGTTCCCGAGGCGACAAAGTTAGTGCTCACTATATCAGCTTCAACAGCGTCCGTTGAAAGGTCGTTCTCTGCTTTGAAACGACTCAAAACATACAGTCGGAATCGGACTGACCAAGGACGAATTTCATCCCTGGCAATCATCTTTATTGAGACGGAGTGACTTTTAAAACTAAAACAGAATAAAGAGAACTTCTACAACAAAGTCACTGACATATTTGTTCAGAAGGATAGGCGAATGGACTTCATTTACAAGGTAAGACCATGCAATATATATATTTCATTTGTGTTGAATGAGTATGAAGAGAGGAACTGCATTCGCCTCTAAAACGTGAATCGAATACGTAACTGACCTGTGTGCGTGTGTTGTAAAGACTGCTGATATGAAATATGAAACATACGGCCGCCTCACCAATAGTCATTGTGCAACCTGCCAATTGAATGGTGAATTTAAGCTACCTCTATCGGGTTCATACGTGTGCAAATCTGGCGCTGACACTAGCCAGTGCCTCCCCAACCATTGACCGCACGTCACTGATACATAATACTGTGTACACAAAGATTAAGATTTCCCCCCAATAGCAATTACAGATTGTTGGGGCAAATCCTGTTGGCAGACGCCTATGAAAGCCGGCACGGCACACGAGGGAGTGGGTGGCCAGCACCATGCCCGGCCGCCTTTGTCTCCCCAGTGGCGATATTTGCACATCGCACCGGGTACTCATTTGAGGCTGAGTCGACCTTAGGGGAGGCCCGAGACCGATTCAGAAAATCGTCGCCGGTGTCGGCCGTGAGCAGGAATCGAACGCGGACCTCCGGAATCGTAGTGCAGTGCGAACCGCTGCACCACCGCTCCCCTCACCACAACTCGCCGCCTCTGACGTCACCCCTCCACGTGCCGTCTTCGGCGCGAGACCCGCAGGGAGGTGTACCCCGCTAGTGACGTCATGTCTCGATTTTATTATGTTTTATTTTTATTATTTTATTATATCCCTTCTACGTGACTTTACCGAAAGAACCAAGAAGATGACGTCATGTCATCAAGGGAACTCCCAGTTTGACCAAGCAGACGTGCCGTTGAGTCTGCTTGGTCGCTTCCGATTGCCATTCCGGTAAAACAAATACGACTGGCGGGTCATTAACATAATTTACGCAATAATTCCGTCGCCGGTTTATTATATGCAGTTAAGCAGCCACGCCCAATCACTCCATATATGGGCACGCATCGTTAACATAATTTATTCATAAACATTCACTTAAACTTGCGGAGAGGCGGTGTGGGTGCTAGTGACGTCATGTCATCTCTCCCGTCGCGTGCTTTTGTGTGACGTCACGAGACCCCAGGAGCTGCTTCTGTGCGCGCAACTCGCTCGGATCGGAGGTGAGAAGTTCACATCGTGATGTTGGTTGTTGTTGTTGTTTACCCAGGTACAGCCTCGCTTCTTCCCTCTCTCTCGTAGCGATAGCAATTGAGTAGCGGCAAGTATGCAATCGGTGTCCAGGCTGGAACGTTACTACGTGGGGCCGAGCCATGCAGGCCTTGCCTGACTGATTTTGCTTTGATTCTCTTCAGTTTAATTTGTCTTCACCTGGCTGACTACTTCACCTCTCGGGGGGGGCGATGCTTCTGCGCGTATTCCCGATTGAGTAATCTGCAGGCAGCTTTTCAACACTGGAATATTCGGATACCAGCCCAAACGTTTATTGTTAGTCGGAATGAGACATCAAAGCATTACACAATTACACTCGCCCACCAACACGCTCCCACTCATACACTTACACACTCACTCACTGTTAGCGAGTATCTATGAATGCCGGTACGGCACACAAAGTGGTGGGTGACCAGCACCACGCCCGGACTGCCTTTGTCTCTTGAGTGGCGATGTTTAGACACCGCACCAGGTCATTTGAGGCCGAGTTGACCTAGGGGAGGCCTAGGACCAGTTGAGGTATTTGTCACTAGTGTTGGCTTTGAGGGCAAATTTAACCCGGTCACTAGGTCCGTAGCACAGTGCGTTAACCGCTATATTAACGCCCACACAACAACAACCGCCATTCGCCACTAAGTGGCGGTGACGTCACCACTACGCTTGTGTCAGGCCATGTGCACCTTGAGGCCATGTGAAGTGTCGAGCGCCCGCTGGCAGGAGGTCACGGAGCAGACCCAGGTGCCACGGGTCGACTGAGACGACTGGCTGATGCACCACCTGTGCACCCTACTCTGCCAACTTGCTGTGCTTTATCCACCCGGCGCTCCGCTCGTTGTTGTGAGCGTCGCTCCTCTGCCCTCCGTTGTTGGGCGACTGCCTCCAACTGCCCAGTATAGTCCTTCACGGGCCTCCTCTACAGAGGCCGATCTTGACACCACTGGTGCCAGTCATCGGAAAGTCCACTCAGCTCCACATCCTCCTGTACCACATCACTCCATCTCTGCTCTAGCCCGTGCCGCGTCCGTTTAGCCCCCTCGATCCGGCCGAACAAAAGCTATTTAGGCATGCGGTGGCTGGGCATGTGGGCTACATGACCCAGCCAACGCAGCCTTGCCAGCCGGAGGAGCTCACCGATGGGACTTTGTCCACATTATTCAAGGATTTGTGAGCTCTCACAATCCAGCCTGGTTAAACCCAGGATGGATCGTAGGCAGGCCAGCCTAAATGTTTCTTACTGGCGAAGATGTACCATTAGGGGGTTCCACGTTTCACAAGCGTAAAGAAGGGAGGGAATGACCATGGCCGAGAAGACCTGAAGCTTCGTGCGGAGTGATAGATCAGGTAGCTTCCACATAGCGTTACGCAACCGATGAAAAGATAATGCCGCCTCGACTGATTCGGAGTGAGACATCTGCTGTGAAACCGGAGCCGGTCATGAGCACACTGCCCAGGTATCGGAAACTCTCCACAACTGCCCTATCACCAATAGGATAGTTGTGGGGGTGGAGTGTCCAATGGTACAAAATACCCAGGCAGGTGCTTAGTTTTGGTGGGGCTGATGGTAAGGCCCCACCTCTTGGTGGCAAGCTCCAGGTTCAGCAGCAGCGCCTCCAACTCCTCCTCTGAGTGAGCAGCAATTACCAGATCATCGGCATACATAACATGGTTGAGCAATGGGGAGCCATCCCTTGACCGCACCCGGGCATCGATCAGCCTCCCATTGTATCTGTACCAAATGGAAATTCCTCCGGGACAGCTATTGAAGGCTTCACTAACTACGTGGTCAAAATAGATGTTAAATAATGTGGGAGCCAGAGGACATCCCTGTCGCACCCCAAGGTGTACAGGGAATAACTCCTACTCCCGGCCACGTAATTTTACCCTGGCCAGCTCACCATCATGAAGGTCCTTAATAATATTGAGCAGAGGGTCAGGGACTCCGAAAGCACGAAGAACAATCCAGAGCCCAGGCCTGATGGTATCATAGGCCTTGACCAGGTAAATAAAGCAGAGATGTAGGTCTTGTCGGAATTCCCTACACTTGTGCTGTAGCAGACAGACAGAAATATATGGCATCTGTGCAGGACCGCCCTTTTCTGAAACTGCATTGGGGCTCCGCAAGCCTCTCCTCAGCATGCCTAGCAAGGCGATGTTGAATAATCCTTGCCAGGACCTTTCCCGGCACACTGAGGAGTGAGATGCCCCTGTAGTTGTTACATTCTGTGCGGTCCTCCTTCTTAAAGAGGGGGACCACCAGGGCATCCTTCTAGTCCTTTGGAACCCGTCTAGTGGTCCAGACTGTTGTTATGATGTCAAGTAGGGCAGTTTGTGCACAAATGTCACCCTCCCTCAGCATTTCGCTTGGGAGATCATCTCGGCCCAGTGCCTTTCCTGGTCTCAGACTCTGGATCGCCTTCAGTACTTCAACAGATGGCACCTCAGCCAGCCACTCACAGGGGGTGACTTCCTTCTCCAATATTTGAGGCACCGCAGCCTCAGCAAGGTCATCCCCACTTTGTCTCGCGTTATTTTCCTGGGTGAGGGGTTTCCCCTCCCCCAGGACCTCACAGAAATGCTCAGCAAATCTGAAATCCTGTTCCTCGGGGTCGGAGATTGGATCACCGTTCTTTCCCCTAATGACGGTAATAGGTGTGGCACTGCAGGTAACTTTTTTTAATGGAATTAAAGAGCGATTTGTGATCGCAGGCCACTGAGGCAGACTCCATCTCCTCAGCAACCCACGACCACCACCCATCCTTGCAGCGCCTCACGGCTGTCCGAACCTCCGAGCGAAGGTTGCGGTAAGCCTCCTCATTCTCTGACGTGGGATGCTGTAGCCGATGAGAGTGGGCTTGTCGCTTTTTCTCAGCCAGCTTGAACACCTCCTCTGTCAGCCAGGGTCTCTGGGGAGGTCTGGACCGTGTACCCAAAGCAGCCATTGCAGCTGCATGAGCAACAGTCATAAACCTCACCTCGACATCAGCAGGAGTGGTGGACGACGCCAACTCCAGCCGCAAGCGATGATGAAATTCTTGCTTGCAGCTTTCATCAGCTTGCTGAGACCATGCCACTAAGGGTTTGATTGGGTCCTGGGTATACACCCACCACCGGAGTGGAAGAATGGCAGGCGCATCTTACAGATGACAAGTCGCTGGTCAGTGGGCAGATCAGCTCTATGGTAGGTCCTGGTGTCAAGGACATGGGCCCGCATCCGCTGCTCCATCACTGTAGTCCAGCAGATGTTCTTGCTTGGACCTGGCATGCATCCATGATGTGGTGTGGATACGCCGATGCCGGAACAGCGTGTTGGTAATTACAAGCCCATGGGCTGCACAAAAATCTAGCAGCCTCCTGCCGTTGTTATTGAGATGATCTGGCCCATGCCTTCCCATTACTCCAGAACAAGTACCAGCATCATGACCAACTCGGGCATTGAAGTCACCCAACACCTGTGACACACTCACCCACCCACACATTCGCCCACACACACAAAAAGACAAAGTTTAAAGAGGTGAGTTTTCAAGATGGACTTAATTATGTCTATCGACTCTGTCTTACTAATCAGGGTGACCGCTTCATTTGACCAGAGTGGTGAACCTGGAATGCTGGATTGATGACGTTTGCACGGCAGTGGGTAGAGCCTGCTTGAACCGTGCATGGGCAAAACCTGCCCTGTCACTGAGAGAGGAGGCAGACTGACCAGTGGCTTCCACAGTCGGTGTGGGTGCCCTTGCCCTTTACACCCAAAGCTCGCTTAGCGCTCCTCCAGATGCTTTTATTCCTGGATAATTGAGCACCAATCGTTCAGCGCTACAAGGGGTCATCATAAACCCATTGTATACTACATAGGGATGCATTCCTGACAATGTTATATTTTTAGTATAAATAATATGAGGGCTTCATTGGGGTATCGGTAATAGTGCTAATAAGAAAACAGATGCTAAACATTAGTTAATAAAAATGATTTATAATATCAGTATTATGTACTATACTTACGAGTGCATTCTACTTTACTCATCCTACAAGGTAGTGGAGGGAGACAAGGTTGAAGGAGCTGCTGCGCTTTCAGTCCGGGTCATTCTCAGAGAAAGGCTCCAGGACCTCCCTGATCTTAGTGAAGCCCTCAATCTAAATTTGGGCGGCGAGGTTTTTTTAGGTGGAGCCTGAGACTATCCTGGTCGTGTGGGTTTTCAACTGGCTAAACGAGTCAATTTTTTAAAAATATAGTCATGACCACGAATTGTGATCATTAATTCGTGTGGGGTGGGGTCTGGTTGGCTTAGAGCATTCGTCGCTCTCATTGGCAGAGCGTACAATGAGCTGGGTACGTTTGCTTGGTGAGCTCTGCTGCGTTTTCTCACTTGTGAGCACTTTGTAAACTTACAAAAAATTATGAACAAAAATATCCAGGACGAAGAGTGCTGTAACAAATCGGCACTCTAAGGGTTGCACTAAGCGAGGTCTGCTTGTATATTGTGTGTAATATGTATGTATCTGCAGAATCAATCACATGGAGAAAAGAGGCTCGGCAAAGGCTGGAAGTAAAAGGCACCAATGCATCCAGTGTCCATACAGCACAGATCAGATGTGTAACTTGAATAGACATCAGACAAAACACACTGGCGAGAAGCCCTTCAAGTGCAGTGTGTGTGGGAAGTCATTTGCTCGTTCACAAACTCTTACAATTCATCAGAGAACACACACAGGTGAAAAGCCCTTCAAGTGCAGTGTATGTGGTAAGGCATTTTCAGAGTCAGAATCTCTTAAGAAACATAATAGAACACACACGGGCGAGAAGCCCTTCAAGTGCACTGTGTGTGGCAAGACATTTGCTCGTTCACAAACTCTTCATATTCATCAGAGAACACATACCGGTGAGAAGCCCTTCAAGTGCACTGTGTGTGGGAAGGCATTTGCTCATTCAAACATTCTTCATGTTCATCAGCGAACACACACCGGTGAAAAGCCCTTCAAGTGCACTGTGTGTGGGAAGGCATTTGCTCGTTCAGTAACTCTTCAAAATCATCAGAGAACACACACCGGTGAGAAGCCCTTCAAGTGCACTGTGTGTGGGAAGGCATTTGCTCAACCATTAACTCTTCACATTCATCAGAGAATACACACCGGTGAGAGGCCGTTCAAGTGCACTGTGTGTGGGAAGTCATTTGCTCATTCAAAAACACTTAAAATTCATCAGAGAACACACACAGGTGAGAAGCCCTTCAAGTGCAGTGTATGTGGTAAGGCATTTGCAGAGTCAGCATATCTTAAGAAACATAATAGAACACATACGGGCGAGAAGCCCTTTAAGTGCACTATGTGTGGGAAGGAATTTGCTCATTCAAAAACGTTTCGTGTTCATCAGAGAACACACCAAGTGCATAAGTCCTACAAGTGCATGGTGTATGGGAAGGCATTGACTCATTCAAAATCTCTTAAGAAACATAAGACAACATATTCAGGTGAGAGTCCTTTCAAGTGCACTGTTTGTGGGAAGGACTTTACATTATCAGGAAACCTAAAGAGGCATGAGAAGATCCACAAGGAGAAAGTGAAATTGACTTGTGAAAGTCAACATGCTGCAATGAGCCCATCTCTCATGAAACACGAATCAGAAGAAAATTCCAACTTGGCAACACAGCCAGAAGTGACAGTGAAATGTGAAGAAGTGAAATGTGAAGAAGTGACGGTGAAATGTGAATATCAAGATTCGACTCCAGGACCCAATCTACAAGTGGATGGAGGCAGCGTGAAGCAGGAGGAGCATTCTGATTTCGAGGGAGAGAGAGGCAATCCCCAGCAGTTTGTGGATGTGGAGGTGTGGGTGGAGTTTTTGGACAAAGCTGAGTAGGAGGGGACGGCACGTGTGAAATTACACCTTGGAAGATGTGTAACCTGGAGTTGGAGACGATTTCCCATAGCATTCGCCTTATTCACAGGATTCTATCATTTCAAGAATGCATAGGGGTGTAGGTGTCATCCAAGCATAGATGGGCTTTCTGTACAGATAAAGTTATTGAGTGTCGAAGTGAAATAGTCGATATGCAAAGCATTATGCTGCCTTATAAAACACGAATTAGAAATGCATTTTGATGGTTACGTATTAAATGAACAAGTATGAATTTTAACTGTTTTCATTACTATTAAAGTGGCTGTCATGTGTGGCCGTGCTTTTCTGCATGCTCCCAGTCTGTTTTTTATTGCTTTTTAAATGCCCTTTAATTAAAGAAAAGGTAACTTTTTGTAAAATTTACTTTTGGCTTCATACACTAAATATATGTTCATGATATCAAAATAATTTAATGTCAGGCCTACTTTTTGCACTTGTTTTGCTTTTAGTCCCTTTGGGTTTCATTTAATTTGTCTTAGCCTGATGTTACTTTTTTAATTTTACGCTAACAGCAGGGGTCTGCAAATCTACTGCACATCCCACCTGATGGCTATGTACGCACCTTGCATAGTGTAGTTATTGTGGTTTATAGTGTAGTGTAATATCAAGTGTGCAGTGCATTGTGAATAGTATGTTGTAAATGTTGTGATGTGGTGAAATGTGTGTATGTATGGTGATGTATAGTATGTGTACAGTGCATAGTGTAAGAAGCCGTCTTTGGCTTTTCATGTGACGAATCGCACGCAATGTATCATTGCACTCAGTCGCGAGTTGCAGTTTAAAGGTGTCGAATGAGAGTAAAGTTCTGCATCTTGACGCTGCATGCCACTTGCAGTGAGGCGTGTTGTGCGCCATGCAGTTGCTGTAGCTGGTGTGAGCTTACCTGCGATGAATCGCACGTATAATTGTGCACTCTGCAATGTTCGTGTATTTGCTATGTAGAGCCAGGTGCTGGTGTTTTTTTTTATGCGTGTAGGTAATGTTCAGAGCATGCCATGCCCAACAGTGTGTAGATTTCTAAGTACAGTGAACACCCTCATTTCAGATTTGAGGTGGACGGGTGAGATATTCCATTATTCAAATAGAAAATCAAATATAACTTAAATAAATATTATTTTAATGTTAATCGAAAGCCATGGACTAGGTAATCTTTGACTGTTGATTGAGTTATTGGTGGTGAACATATTCACAATTAAGACGTTGATATTATTAAAGTAAATTTTTATATTTCAACATAAATTGGTTATAATTGGGTCTAGAAAATGAACACTAGTGCTAAATCCCATCAAGAGGTACTGTGCGAAGTGGAGGGTGATAGGTTTGTGTCTGGTCATGATTACAGGTATGATACGTTCACTTTTTTCCAGTTCTATTGTGTTTGCCGTTTTTTGCAGGAAGTTTAATATTCGAATTTCGCCGACCAAAGGCCGCCTTACTCTAGCGACTACGAAGGGCCTCTCGGTGTCTCGCCCATTGCCCCCACTGATGTCCTCTTCTCCCCCCCCCCCCCATCTGTGCAGATATTTCTGAGTTTAACACGTGGCCTTTCGCAACTAATATCCATAATACAGTTTTTTTTGGGTTAGATCGCGTAACTAAAAAAAGTATGTCGTTAAACCAGCCACCATCCGACGCAGCCAATTATTAAGGTTTTTCACGGAAACAGAACATGCCAATTCGTTACTCGTACAGCAGTGTTGGAGAGCCAAGCCAGATCATTTACTATCGGAGTACGATGTTTTGCCAGTAATTACAACTAGCTTCATCAGGCGACAGCCAGATTTGTGCATGTAAAATGCACAAAATTGCCTGCATACGAATTTAGCCTTACATTCAGTTAATGGGGCGAGCAGAATAGGTGTTTTGGCAGAGGTTCCAGTCACAATTCAAAAAGAAAGCTTGTGTGGTTATTATCAGTTAAATATCCCAAATTTACATGTCACTATAATTTAATGTGTTATTGCTTTATTATTCATAATATAAGTACTATTGATTCATTAATGCAATATTAATTAGGAATGTAGCATATTTAAGAGGCACTACAGATATTTAATGCATATGTTTGGTGTGGAATATTTACATTTGTGTTGTTAAATAAGATGTTAAATGCTCTTAGATTTGAAAAGCGGCTGTTATTTATGTTTGCGGTAGATTCCGTGCTGAGGAGCTGCTCTGAGATGTGTGACGTGGAAGGTGCTAGGGATATGTTTGGTCATAATTGCAGATATGCAAATGTTCCTTGGAAGAACAATTTGAAATAAAGCATTTCCGTTTCACAAACCTCTGGTGCCCATCTGTAGTGGAGTCGCCCACTTCTCCGGAGGACAGAAAACAATGCAGAGTGTATGCTCATCCTCTCTGAGCTTCATTTCTTATTTGGCCGACCTATCCCCTTGTTACGATTCATGGGAGGGCAGGGTGGGCCGGCTACACATGGAATTTCTCTAGTTTATGTACCATGTTAGGTGCACTTTTAAGGCCACGTGAAATGTCAAATGCCCTCTGGCAGATCACAGAACAGACCCAGCTGCCATGGATTGACAGAGCACTGGCAGACTCACCACCTGTGCTCCCCACTGCCACATCATTGCGTTTTATCTTCCCTGCTCTCCACTTGTCATTGTGAGCGTTGCTTCCCTGCCCTTTAGTGCTGGAGGGCGACTGCCACTTAAGTGTCAAGGAGCATCCTTTATGAATCTCCATAGGAGCTCATCTTGACACCTCTAGAACAGTCATCGGCAAGTCCACTCGGCTCCAGTGGTGACTTGGTAATGAACTACATCACCAGAGAGGCAAGACTCCAGACACTGAAGTGTACGTGGTGAAGGGGCGTAAACCGCTATTTGCTTGAGTTGCGATACCTTAACGAGGTTCATACACCAGAAGCCCAGATAATGAGACAAACGGCTTCTCGATGGAATGGGCACAAACCACAGTGGGCACATGATTGGCCGAGATGGGCAGGTGCAGTGTCTAGTTGGATAGGCAGTAATAGTGTAGTGGGTTCGAATTAGGTGCACACACACGCAGCTTGGAGGCAACACTATTTATTAAACGGTAAGTAATATAACACTGTACATGAGGTGGTGACCACCTTCCTCAACTCACTAACACTCTGGAACACGACACAGACTGAACCAGGCAGGCAACGGCCTGCCTGGCCCAGGACGACGACCCGGGACTTGAGGACCGATGATGTCTTCACTTCGGAGTACAACAGCCTCGCTCTGCGTTCACACCACGCTTATATCTGCTCTGGCGTGGCCGGCTCCGCCCAGGCGTGGCTGGCTCTGTCCAGGCCACACCTCCCTTCCCAGGCCACGCCTCCCTTCCCCCACCTCTGGGAAGGTCCGGGTCCCTCCACCACGTGACCCCCAGGCACCCCCTTGGGGCCCCCAGCCCTCGTACGGGCCGACACAGTAGGGACCGTTCTATGTCACTACAATGGTAATACTGCCGCATCAACTGAACGATGAAATAGGCTGAGCTTCAGGGAGGGCGAGCTGGGTGTGGGCTAGTCATGAGCCAGAACATGCAGGTGGTAATCCTGTCGTGGCAATTAAGTGATGAGATGAGCTTAACTTAGACAAGCTGGTTGTAGAGCACAGCAAACTTATCACAAGCCAAGACGGGCAGGTGTGGTGGTAGGACAATGAGATAGTGTTTAATACTGAAGCACCAATCAAGAGATGAGATGAACTGGGTTTGAATTAAGGTGCAGCTCAGGCAGATCCAGGGAGCATCATTCCTTGGTGGTGGGGATATTTTTGAGCTCATCCATACCCTTATACAAATCACTGCAATACTATGTCCATCTTTTTTATCTCTTTATCGCTGTTTGCCTTGGTTGCCACTTCCTATTTGGGCTCTGGACTAGTTTTTGCACTTCCCTGGATCTTGTGTTCTCCATACTTTACGTTGCACTTCATGTAATGTGCATTTATACAGCCAGCAGGTGTAAAATGAATAAAATAATGTCAGGTTAAGATAAATTATATCAGACGCAAAGATATAACAAGTTCAGCAGGCAGGCCCGGCAATTAACACTTGTGTTACGCATGTTTACCCAGGAAAGCCTCGCCTATTTTGTGTGAATATCAATTTAGTAACTGTTAATCGATGTCCAGGTTGTAATATGAAAATAACAATGTGGGGCCTGGCCATGCAGGGCTTGCCTGCTGAACTTGCCTGCTTTTCTGGTTTCTCATATTTGTCCCAGCCTGGGTTATTGCTTTATCTGACCGAGGAGATCCTCGCTGAGTTTCAAGACTTTATCAAGAGGGTCCTTACAAGTTTGTTGCAATAGGGAGATATTTTACTGAATGTAACCCCAATTGAGTAGTATCCGGGAAATTACTTCAGCAGTAAGATCTTTTGAGCAAAACCAGCTATGTTTATGGGTTTAGCTGCAAGAAGACACCAGAAAACCTGGACGAATCCCATGCAACATGGGGCAAGAACATGCAAACTTCACTCCCTCACAAGATAAATAAAAACATGAACCCTACAGCTTGAACAGACTATTGGACCAAGTGTTGTTCGCGATCACCTATGAAGGTCGGCATAATACACAAGGGGGTGGCCAGAACCACACCCGACCGCCGTTATCTCTGGCTGTCTATACACCGTGAGTGTATCATTGTGTCTCTGTGCATGTGAGAGGTTAATGTTGGGAGTCGTGGCGGAGTGGTTCGTGTGACCAACTCCATGGAGTTTCATTCCCATTCATTCAAGCATCGTTGGAGAGATAATGACAGCCGAGTGTGGTTCTGGCTACACTGCATACTTGCGTGTTATACCAGCATTAATAGGTGTAGGCTATCAACAATTGCATTAACAGGATATTTTGCCTTGGTTTACTTTTTGTTTAAGTGTGTAATGAGTCCGTATATTGTGTCGGTGTTGGTTGGTGTGCTGCACTACGAACCCGGAGACCCGAGTTAAATTCCCGCTCACGGCCACCACCAGTGATAGATCATCTAAACCATTCCTGGGACTTCCCGAGGTCAACTCAGCCTAAAATGAGTACCTGGTGTGATGCATAAGCATTGCTATTGTAGTGTATGTCGACTGAGGTGTGCACATACACTTGTAGGAGGCAACACGTTTTTAAACAATTCACTGTACACCGGATTCTGTTGCTAAGTCGGGCGCACCCAACACACTGCCCTCGGGTAGTGGAGATGAGGAAACGCTGTCAGGTTGACAAAAGGGTTTTAGGCGTGATGAGTGCACGAACCAGCCCCTGCGACCAAAACGGATGCGGATGCTTCATGGGCTCTTGACCTCCACAATTTCCATGGGGCCCCGCCAAGGATTATATATTTTGAGGGACGTTCCCACCGTGACCTGGGGGCAGTGAAGCCATGCCCTATCCCCTGCTGACCATTTGGTACCCGTTTCTCGGGCCCCTACCCGTCGCTTGTTATCAGCTTGGCGTTTGGCCGAATTTCCTTTGGAAGCTTCCTTAGCTTCAGCCAAGTGCTGGAGGGTAAGCCGTACAGGGTCGACATGGTCTTACTCCGCAGCCCCGGATTAAATTGAATTTAAATTGGCGGATCCTGTTCCCTCCCGTGCATAAGGAAAAACGGCGAGTAGCCGGTGGAAGCGTGATGGGCCAACCTGTACGCAGCAAGAACACCGGGGACGTGCAGGTCCCAGTCGGTTTGTTCCGCATTAACCTGCTGACATAACATTGATGTCAGGGTCCTGTTGAGGTGTTCCACCATGCCGTCAGTTTGCGGGTGATAGGGCGGGGTGCGGACCTTCTTGGTACCCAACCAGTCACACACTTCCTTGAGCATTTTAGATGAAAAAATTTGGCCCTAATCTGTGAGAAGGCATTCCTGGGCTCCCTTATTCAAGAGGAAACGTCTGCGATGGTGCAGCCGACTGATCCAACACCGGCCAGTCCATTGGTCATCGTGACAGATATTCCACACCCACCAACAAATATTTATTTCACCGCGGTATAGTGGGGAAGGGGCCGAGCACGTCGAGAGCGACGAGCTCATTCACCCGGGACACTGAAATCGATTGCAACGGGGGGACAAGTGCATTCAGTACATCCCCTCGACACATTTTGCACATCTGCCATGCCGGGCCAGAAACAGTTGAGGCGAAGAGAGGACAAGGTCTTTTGGACCCCGAGGTCCATCAACCGTTCATTTGTCGCCCAGATCAATTTACCTCGCAAAATGGTGGGAACAACCACATTGTGTTTTTGCAGTTCCTTGTCCCATTTCATCAGTAGGCCCTCCCGGAGGATCACCGTGGATAAGACCCGCCAGTTCCCGCCATCCTCCGCCTGGATTCGCCCCCACTCGGTGTTGGTGAAACCGAGCGTGTGATCCTGCATATCAGCCGTGTCGGTGTGTGCAGCGTCAGCTACAGTACCGGGGCAGTCAGTCCCTCCAGAAAAACGCGAAGTTTTTTGGTGATTGTTGCGGGCAAAAATCGTTGATTATGCGGCACGTTTTCTTAAAAAATGCGATGGAATATGCGGGATATTTATGCAATTTTATGCGATTAAATTGCGGGAACTTGCAAAAATTGCGGGAACTTGCAAAAATTGCGGGAACTTGCAAAAACTGCGGTTTGATGAAAAAGAGAAAAAAAAGTGATTCCCCCAACACCCTATTCACTAGGCTACTACTTTAATGTAAAGAGTCATTTCTTATTACTTCCTATGATAAGCAAGCATACTACATCACAGAAAGTGCTGGGAATATTTAAGTTCTCATCTTGTTTTATTTCAGACCTTAACAAACAGATGGCTCAAACTTACAAAACATTGAGTCGAACAAGTTCTGTAGCTTTACAAAATGAATATGCTACAACTTCTGTAAAAATGAATGAATAAAATATAAAAAAATAAAATGTGTGCTTCCTGTTTTACAGAGGTAGCTATGCAAAATTATTTGCCCCCACTGTCATGTAACACACTGGGGAACTGCTTTGCGCGGTCTTTTGCGCTTATGTTTGTTGGCAAATGAGAAAGATTTGCGGGCTTCATCATGGTTTCATTGGCATCGCGGGGTTTGCAGCTTTTCAATGATGTCGCGTAATGAGTGACGTCACTTCATAACGTTCCCATGGCAACAGGGGAAATGGCTGCGCTAGTGTGAAGTAAACGCAACATTTTTCAACTTTCTGCTAAGATATATGTGACTTTTTGCAACGAAAATGCGGGGATTATGAAATCATGCAAGCCCGCATATTTTGCGCGCGGAAATCTGCAATTTATGCGGCGAAAGTGCGGCGTATTTGAAAAAACGCGCCCCCCGCATAAATATGCGGACTTTGGCTGATTTTGCGTGAAATCTTGCGATCGCATAATCGCGTTTTTCTGGAGGGACTGGGCAGTACTGTATCAGCAGGCTTGCATTGTCCCGCACCCAACATGCACGCACACTGGTCACTTGGTGGCAATCGTGACAGTGCGTTGGCGTTTATATGCCTAATGCCCTTCCTATAAGAAACTACGAACACATAGTCGTGAAGGACTTCAAGCCAACAGGAAAGCTGACCTGACGGCTGTTCAACACGCAGCGCGTACTGCAGAGCCGCGTGATCGGAGCGCACCTCGAACTTGTGTTCTTAGAAGTTAGGACGGTATTGCTGGACAAAGTAATCTATCGCCAGCAACTCCCGGTGCATAACGCAGTAGCGCTGCTCTTCTGGAGACAGCACCCTGCTCCCGTACGCAACCACACGCTCGACTCCTCCTACGACTTGCGATAATACAGCGCCAATACCCATGTTGCTGGTGTCCATGTCGAGGATGACAGAGAAAAATTTGGGTACCGCAGAGGAGGCGCGTTGACCAGGCCGTTTCGCAGCGCGGTAAACGCAGCCTCCTCCTTCCCCCACCGAAATTTCTGTCCTTTGGCCGCGAGAACATGAAGAGGCTTAGCAATTGTGGCAAACCCAGGGACAAAGCGTCGATAATAAGAGGCGAACCCGACAAAACTACGCACTTCACCTACCGACTTGGGGGTTGTCCACATGCATATGCACGCAGTTTTGTCCAATTCCGTCGATATCCCAGATTCCCCAACGATGTGGCCTAGGTATCGGACCGATCTTTGCAACAGATGACATTTCTGTGGTTTGAACTTAAGTTTCGCAGCCCGCATTTTGAGGAAAACTGCCCGCAACCTTTGTAGGTGCTCCTCAAACGTACGTCTGAAGACAATAACATTAGAGGTAAATCGAGCACGTGTCTCATTGTAGGCCTGCCAATACCAATACCATCAGGCGCTGAAAAGTGGCCGGGGCTGAGTGTAATCCCATCGGGTTGCCAGTTAAACTCAAAGAGCCCTTGGGGTGTGCGGAACGCAGTTTTAGGTCTAGAGCTGTAGGGCACCTGCCAAACCCTGACAGCAAATCCAATGTGGAGAAGAATCGCGCCCCCGACAAAGCATCCAACGAGTCGTCCATCCGTGGGAGCAATACGCATCAGCCACGGAGACTTTGTTGAGTTTGGAGAAATCCACACAAAATCTCAAACTCCTGCCCCGCTTTTTAACAAGCACAATGGGCGCCCCCCACGGACTATTGGACGGAGAAATAATGTTGGCGGCCAACATCTCGTCCACCACGTGGCGTACATGGCCCTTCTCCGTGGGACTCAAGCAATTACGGTTTTTGCCAAATGAGGGCAGAGTCTCCTGTATCGATGTGGTGGTGTAAGAGCGGCGTGCAGCTGTTGTATATGTTGGTTATGAAAATTTTGATGTGTTGTATGCGTGCGTGGGTGAAATTATTATGTTGTATATGTGGGTTATGAATATTCAGTGAAAATAATAATAATCAAATGAATTTTGGCCAAATGTGTAATTATCCGGAAATATGTTAATTTATGTAATTATGCACTTTTAATTATGCCAATTCGAGAGGTAATCGTGGTAATTATGCGAGTGGGTGTAATTATGATAATGCAAGTCGTAATGATAACCAGACCCCGCCTCGGTGACGAGGGTGGGTTATCGATCGGAATAAGGCAATTAATCGTATGCAGTTATGCAGGTGTGGTGTAAGTATGCAAGATTAACTTAGATTAACTCGGCATCGTTGTCTAGGTTCGTCTCATTCTCGCTTATATTTTAGGTCCCCGGTTCACCCTGTTATCGCTTTAACATTTACTGAGTATGTATTAGTGTGTTTATTAAGGTCACCAAGTTCAGATCTCAACGCAGAAGCAGATCTTATGCATAGATTTCAGGAAAGAATCACACAACCACTTCTGTATTAATCAATTTATTACTAATTCAACCTCAACTATGATATAGTATGCGAACTCTCAATCCCGGAACGTCAACACGGCATCAATACAGTATCATCAATGATTGTCTGATTTCACTTTGACAACGGCACATGTATCCCGCATAACGCGATGGTTGTTAGTGAGAGAGAGTCGTTAAAACATGCAAACACTATGCTAAGAAAAACCTTAACGTTAATTAATGATTATACTCCATATTGTTCACGCAGTACCGCCCTCCTTATTGATCATACGCAACCCTTATCACGTTGTTAGCACCTTGGGTCACGGGACAGTTGAATATTCTGTAGAGGATGCGAGTACGTGCGGCGATTATGACTGAAAGATACTTCAAAGATTATACGGCGATAAAAAAACACAATCAACACAGTTATTATTCTTAAAGGCACCAATCTCAACAGATACATCGGCAGGTTATCTGACAACAGAATGGCTCGGAGTAAGGGCCTGCGACGGTGCTCCTTTTCCGAAGATCGTTATCTTATACTAAGTTTACTAATTGGGGACCAGATCACCTGATAAGGATCTGGTGGGCCACCACTCCCCACGTGAGCGTGGCTTGGCGGAAGGAGGTGCCAAGAATCAATTCGTATTGATGGATCTGTTGGGAATTTATGCGATTAAGAGTACAGCCCACTAAATATTAAAGATAAAAATTACGAATACTCTTATAAACGACGGATGGCCATCACTCGGTCTCGAGTGTTTTTGAGTGGTAAGAGTTGTCTTGAATAGTCAGTGTTCGGAGTCGGTTCTTTATGTCAAACAGACGCCTGGTGGTCGTGTGGTGAGGGGGCGGTGCGCGTCATACGTATCAGTCGCTCCCCTGTCGCCGTGGTGAATTGGTTGGATGCCTGTTGATACGCTGTCGTAGTTCGGAACCCGGTCGGTAGGTGGCGCCCACAGCTCGCTCGCAGCGTGCAATGTTGGGTCGTCAACCAGGGGAAGCACAGAGCCTCGTCGCCAAACCGCGATTCTCGCGGCAGCAGAGACCTCCGACTCGGCAGAGGTTGACCCACGCAGGCCGAGTTGAGCTGTCGAGCGGGTCTTGCCCGCCTGCAGAGGAGATGGGGAGCCGCTTGAGTCGAGCCCTGAGAGCCGATCGAACTCGGCTGAGTCCCAGACGAGCTGAAGAGTCGAGCCGACCCGCTGGTCGCAGCTCGCTCCTGAGTCGACCCTCCCGGTCGAGCTGAAGATGAGTCGAGCCGACCCGCTGGTCGCAGCTCGCTCCTGAGTCGACCCTCCCGGTCGAGCTGAAGATGAGTCGAGCCGACCCGCTGGTCGCAGCTCGCTCCTGAGTCGACCCTCCCGGTCGAACTCCTGAGCCGACCCTCCCGGTCGAGCTCCTGAGCCGACCCACTGGTCGAACTCGGCTGATGAGTTGACCCTCCTGGTCGAACTGATTTCCAATGCTCAGGGTCCTTTCTTTTATGCCGAAAAATCCCTTTAGACCCTGCCCACAAGGCGGGGTTTCTTTTGATTTACTGTGTCAGGATCTGTCCGTGTGTAGGTGTGTCCATGTGTGTGTCCGTACGTCCGTGTGTCCTTGTGTGCCTCACCCACGGTATATTCCGTTGTCATATTCCCTCCATAAAATCTACGAGCAAACAATCAGGTGTTACAAATTGCCTCGAGGTCGTCTCTCTGTCTGGGTGCGATATTATCTCTTGTTTGGCCTTCTTCATGAACCAAAACACAGACGTTACAAATCGTCTCATAGGCACCTTTGTCCGTGTTGCACCACCTGGAGGGAGGGGCACACTCCCTCCGACCCTCACTGACGCACAAAGAAATGGGAAAAAGTTTAACATTTGTCCCTTACCATTTCACAGTTATGATTCTGTATGTAACCTAAGGTCTGTCATTTCCCATCGTGGTGCTTGACTCAAGTGGAGGTGTTTCCCCGAGCGTATACACTCCTATCCCGCGCTGCGGAGATACAAAGACGGCCGGGATCTCCCTTCTCTCCGACCCTGGGTTTAACATCGCTCTTTTATTATGTATTTTATTTCGACCTGGTGGTGATTTATCCCGCTATCCTGGCTTTTCATAAGTTTTACTTTTGTCTTTTCATGCATAGGCTTATTATTATTAATTTATTTCCGATATCTTAGGTTAAGGGGTAAGTTTCTTGATCCTAGGAATTCGTATTCCTTGGTGTCTGCATGGTTATATAAGCGGAATATAGTTGACGGTGAATAGCGTTAACATTGATGTTATGTACGATATTATGTATTGTGATGTCTTTAACTTAACTTGTTGGTCAGGGCTTTACTGACATGAAGTTGCATTTCATAGCCTCGCAGTCTTTGCCTCACTCTGTCTCTGCTCGCCGTTGTTGTTGCTGTCCAGCTGACGCCGTTAACTCAAGGCCTCATTAATTTCCGTCACTCCTTGTAGGTGAGGGTGGTTGAACCTTGGAGTCAGTTCTGGTTTTTGTCTGCCTGCTTCTTCTGATGTCCCCTGACCCCGGGAGTTATTATTTCTACTTTTATGGCCTGTCGAAGCCCGACTCGCTGTTGCTGGGCTGGTGGGTCGCTGGGTTGGTGTGTTGTTCCCGGCTTTTTGCTTACGTTTGCAGTTCGCCGTGCTCTTAATTTCCTTCCCTCTTCAACCTTATATCGACTATTCGCTCCTGTCTGGGTGCGATTCAATTTTGACTTAGGAAGGTTCTGATTGTCATATGCTTCGGGTCGAGTTGTATAAAAAGTATTAAAGTATGGAAATAACATTTCATATTGACTTAATGATGGTGATGGTTCAGTAGGCGTAACTTGTGGCCTGGTTTAATTGGAGTGGGTGTGAATATCAATAACTTTAGCCTACCCTGTTGTTAAATTCTGACTTTAACGTTACTTTAATAGCAATACAGAATAATTGAGCTTTTCGTCTTAACTAGGCGAACGCGAACTTCTGGTGACCCCCGCAGCCTTGTTATTCAGCTGAGTCTGCATCCTTGAGATATACAACGCTCTTATTCGTCTCACTGTGGCCATCCAACCTTCTGCTCTGGGAGTGTTATTCTTAATTTCAGGTCAAAGGCCCCCTCACGTTCAGACGCACAGGGTTGTTTATCAGCTCCCTCCCCTGTGTACACAACCTTGAGCTGGGTTTATCTTGGCTCCCTCAGCTGCAGGAGAACAAGGCGTATTTCTCCTCCCTGTGTGCACGTGTTCCAATTAGCTCGAAATCCCTAAACACACAATCAGTGATGACCCCCCGGCCTTCTGTGGCCGTGATCCAGACAAAGGCGCCTCTGCTTCCTTCCATTGCCTTCGAGTCGACACTGCCCCCATTATTCGCCCATGTGCTGAGGTCATAGATGGTTGGGCTTTTTGCCTTAACTCTGTCTGGCTGACTCTCCCACTGTCTCTGCCCAGCACGGGTGACAGGTGTCGTTTATCAGGCCTTATCTTTCCTTGAAGCAAGGTTGCAAATTCTGCCATCCTAGCCCTCCTTCAGTTCATTACTCAACAACACCTGGTGTTTTGCAGCCTGCTGCTTCTTGGTGTGTTTTCATTCATTATATATCAATGATGGAAGAAGGCTAGGACACAACATTCCGCTCTTTTAAAAATGACCAGTGGTCAAATGGCCACGGGTTATTTTTAAAAAAAATATGTATACCCTTCTTCCATCATGAACCATCGATTGTCCTCAAGTTTTGCTGCTATTTCCTTACAACGCGCGCGTACGTGTCACAACTTAACATGGTTATATGTGACAGGAGAGAGGGAAGGAAAAAAAATATATATTCTAAAGGAAGGTAAAACGATAAGGGAGGGAGAAATTATTCTATTGACTACGTGTTATAGGAGATATCGTTAAAAGATAGTTTCTACGGTTATTCTTGGGTGGCATCATCAGGCCTTGGCTCCCTTCTAGCTTGGCAAGGTACGTTAGCAGGAGCGTGAGCAGGAGGGCTGCCATTTCCTGGAAAACATGTTACACATTATTGTAGTGTGATATGCCCATTAGTTTAGTTCCCCAGAGATTGGTGTTTATTCTGAGTTAATTTTTTTTTATGTCCTAAGGTTAAGCGTTATTATGTTTCCACTTAAGCTTTCTGGAATTCGTACTCTTTAGTTTTATTTTTATTTTTTTTTGGAAGGTCGTGTAGGTAGGAAACATATAATAATAAAATTATTGTTTGTTGGTTAATTATCTTTGTTAAGTTTCTACTTTTCGGTAAGGAAAACGTTAAGAAAACGCTAAGTTTCAACCGTTATTTATTCTGCCCTTATCTGTATATCTCCAGATGTCTTGGGAGGCTAGTCCATACATCTTTTGTCCATTTGGATGTCCATGACCTCTTTATGACCGAACTCTCAACATTTTAACCGCCCTCCATGTTTCATGGATTCCTGGTGTTCTTGTGAGGAGAAGTGAGTTGTTTTCATTAATTAATTAAAAAGGTATATATATAGATTAAAAAAAATTATTATATTTTTTTGAATTGTTCTTAATTAAAAAAAATAGACACAACAATCCGCCCGTTTGAAAATTATCAGGGGTCGATTTGGCCACTGGCGAATTTCCAAACCAAGTAAATGCCCCTTTTTTGTGTTATGAATCTATAAGCCGCCCTCACTCTCGGCGGTTATTTCTTACGACGCGCGCATATGTATCACAATCGTAACATGGTTACATTTGAAATAAGCAAAAAAAAATACAACAAAACTTTAACATCGATATCACCAGTTACATGGTTCTCATCCCTCATAACTCCGACGGATATTAATTTTTTTTTGTTTTTGCTAAATCCTGGGAAACGCTAGGTAGCGGTTTCGAACGCATTTTTGCGTTAATTCCCTCCTGTTACATCCTTGCAATCTTTTTACCAAGTTCCGAGTGTCTGGTTTACCACTTATCACTTTGATCATTCGATCACGGTTTTCCGGTTCGTTTTTGTAATTTCCCCTCTCACTCTCTCGCGTCGTGGGAGTGTGTGGTGTAAAATTGTGCTGCACATAATCAGAATTCGCACACACAACCAACTTCTGTACTCCGTCATCACTGGCATTCGCTCTCTCTGCGATTACATGCACATTTGCCGAGTCAGTGTGTCGATTTAATTCTGTCCCTCGTAATGTTGCCCTCTTTTGTTTTTACGAGTGTGTTGGATTCCAACACCATTCCCGATACGTCATGGACATTCGTCTCCATTTTAGCACTCCGATCCACATAAATTTTGGTTTCCCTTGGATATTTTCCATTCAACGGCTCATGCCTGCGCTCCTCAGGGCGTGTCCCTACTGTCGGTTTTTGTACTGTCCGATCACGCTTCAATGCAACCCTGTCCTTGTATTCGATCCGCGCGTCATTTACGGGAGCACTGTCACTTGCAGCCTGCCTGTATTTCTCATTGAGCTTCGGGTTTAATACCTCGGCGGGTGGGGCGCGTGTTGGCCGCTCGCTCGCGCTCACTGTGGGTTGTTTATCATGTCTTTGGACCGCATTCTGTGTTATTCCTCTATTCCCTCCTGGTATAGCCGGTGGAGGAATTGGTCGGAATTGGATCGATTGTGTTTGACCTCCCATCCTGCGATTCCTCTGAATGTTCGCATCCATACCTCCGCGGTCTGTGTAACACCTTCCCGCTAGGTGGTTATCTTGCCATCTCTGTGCGTAATTTGAACCTTGCGTGTGTCGTGGGATGGGGTGTTGATATGGTTCTGCTCTGAACCTCTCCCTCCTACGATTCTCCTGCATGTTCGCATCCATACCTCCGCAGTCTGTGTACCTTCCCGCTGGATGGTTATCTCGCCATCTTAGTGTGCAACTTTGGCCTTGCGTGTGTCGTGGCATGGGGTGTTGGTATGGTTCTGTTCTGAACCTCTCCCTCCTACGATTCCTCTGAATGTTCGGCTTTGTGCCGCTCTCATTCTCGTGCCAACCTCTCTCTGGGTTATTTTGCCATGTGTGCGTGCGTGTTTGCTCCGTCCTGCATTGTGGGACTGCTCGGTGATTTTTATTCCTCTCTGAGAGGCTGGGTTCTTTATCCCTCTCCCTGTGTTCTGGATCCGAATTATGATTCTTAGCTCTGTATAACCATGCCATGTACGCCTTGCTCTCTATGCGGCGTAAGGATGCGGTTTCTGGATTCAAAACCATTCTCACCCTTTCTGTAATCTCTGGGCTCAAGGATTCAAAAAACATAATTTGGAACATTTTATCTCCTTCGTGGTATTGATTCACATCGCCAGCGTAATACGCTCTTTTAAATTGCACGAGGTAGTCACGTGGATCTTGGTCCATGCCCTGGGTCATCGATTTTACAGCATAAAACCCCTCAGTGAGTGTCGAATATTCTCCAAACTTCCGAATCACTGCCAGGCTCAGTTGTTTAAAATCATTTCTAACCTTGTGTGGTAGTGACTTTACCCATGGGATAGAATCTTTATTTAAGCTTCGTTTCAACAAACTCGCTTTTTCATCCCGTCTCATCAGCCCTCTAATCATTGCCTCCTCTTCCACTGTCGCGATATGTGTGTGGATATCCATAGTCTTATTGTGGGGGTCAAAATCGGGAATTCTGACTAGAGCCTTGTCCATCAATTTAAGGGTTTTACTGTTGAATAAGTATTCCGAAAGTTGATCGCTGTCAGCGTCATCATCAAACAAGTTATCATCAGGCAATCTGTCACTTTTATCTGTTCTGTGTCGGGCGTGATTAATCGGTGTGCATTTTCTGTGTGCGCGCCCAATGCCGTGTCGCTCGTGTTGCCATTTCCCTTCAGTTTTTGCCTCTGCCCTTAGCGGAGCACGTCCTGTCGACTTTACTTTAACATTTTGCTTCCCTCTATCTGTGAAGTTGTCAATCTCACATGTTTTTGTTTGCATATGTATCTCTCCGTCCCTTCTCTCGAATGAGTGTGATTTAATGTTACTTCCATCTTTATTCTGTGGATCCACGTCTGTGAGTTTCGCTGGTGTCGCGAGCCCTGATTTCTCCTCCCTTACGATGGTGTGAGGACATTTTTCCTCGTTTATTAGAGACGATTTCTCTCCTGTTTCCTTTCCGAATTTTCCTTCATTCCACAATCCCTGTCTGTATGCCTGTGTGAAAAGGAATGAGTCCTGTCCTGCCTTTCCTGTAGTTTTTGCATCGTGTTCGCCTTTGTTACATTTTATCCAGTCAATTAGTTTCCCCCGAGGTGTGTTCGTGTTATCGATACAGCTCCCTTCCCATATGTCTCTCTGACTGTACTGCTTTGTAACAGATTGGTCGGTACGTTTTAATACGAGTTCCCCGTACCCCGTCACCCATTCAAAAATTATTCTTAATCCTATCATCTCAAGTGGCAGGAGTTACTTTGACATTCCTTTTCAGAGTACTTATAAACAATTGTATCACAGGATGCGTCAGTTCAACTCGAGCAAATAATCTCAGCCCAGCTGTCTTTGTTATACTCTGCTACTCTGGTATTTCCCTTCAGAGCGCGTATATACCCCCGTTTATAATCACAAGGCAACGTTAGTCCACAACACTTTGATTAACACAACAGTGATTCGTTCCTGAATTCATGCATAAACTGTCTGCGAGAAATCCCGGACGAGCCCCCATTATGTTGTATATGTTGGTTATGAAAATTTTGATGTGTTGTATGCGTGCGTGGGTGAAATTATTATGTTGTATATGTGGGTTATGAATATTCAGTGAAAATAATAATAATCAAATGAATTTTGGCCAAATGTGTAATTATCCGGAAATATGTTAATTTATGTAATTATGCACTTTTAATTATGCCAATTCGAGAGGTAATCGTGGTAATTATGCGAGTGGGTGTAATTATGATAATGCAAGTCGTAATGATAACCAGACCCCGCCTCGGTGACGAGGGTGGGTTATCGATCGGAATAAGGCAATTAATCGTATGCAGTTATGCAGGTGTGGTGTAAGTATGCAAGATTAACTTAGATTAACTCGGCATCGTTGTCTAGGTTCGTCTCATTCTCGCTTATATTTTAGGTCCCCGGTTCACCCTGTTATCGCTTTAACATTTACTGAGTATGTATTAGTGTGTTTATTAAGGTCACCAAGTTCAGATCTCAACGCAGAAGCAGATCTTATGCATAGATTTCAGGAAAGAATCACACAACCACTTCTGTATTAATCAATTTATTACTAATTCAACCTCAACTATGATATAGTATGCGAACTCTCAATCCCGGAACGTCAACACGGCATCAATACAGTATCATCAATGATTGTCTGATTTCACTTTGACAACGGCACATGTATCCCGCATAACGCGATGGTTGTTAGTGAGAGAGAGTCGTTAAAACATGCAAACACTATGCTAAGAAAAACCTTAACGTTAATTAATGATTATACTCCATATTGTTCACGCAGTACCGCCCTCCTTATTGATCATACGCAACCCTTATCACGTTGTTAGCACCTTGGGTCACGGGACAGTTGAATATTCTGTAGAGGATGCGAGTACGTGCGGCGATTATGACTGAAAGATACTTCAAAGATTATACGGCAATAAAAAAACACAATCAACACAGTTATTATTCTTAAAGGCACCAATCTCAACAGATACATCGGCAGGTTATCTGACAACAGAATGGCTCAGAGTAAGGGCCTGCGACGGTGCTCCTTTTCCGAAGATCGTTATCTTATACTAAGTTTACTAGTTGGGGACCAGATCACCTGATAAGGATCTGGTGGGCCACCACTCCCCACGTGAGCGTGGCTTGGCGGAAGGAGGTGCCAAGAATCAATTCGTATTGATGGATCTGTTGGGAATTTATGCGATTAAGAGTACAGCCCACTAAATATTAAAGATAAAAATTACGAATACTCTTATAAACGACGGATGGCCATCACTCGGTCTCGAGTGTTTTTGAGTGGTAAGAGTTGTCTTGAATAGTCAGTGTTCGGAGTCGGTTCTTTATGTCAAACAGACGCCTGGTGGTCGTGTGGTGAGGGGGCGGTGCGCGTCATACGTATCAGTCGCTCCCCTGTCGCCGTGGTGAATTGGTTGGATGCCTGTTGATACGCTGTCGTAGTTCGGAACCCGGTCGGTAGGTGGCGCCCACAGCTCGCTCGCAGCGTGCAATGTTGGGTCGTCAACCAGGGGAAGCACAGAGCCTCGTTGCCAAACCGCGATTCTCGCAGCAGCAGAGACCTCCGACTCGGCAGAGGTTGACCCACGCAGGCCGAGTTGAGCTGTCAAGCGGGTCTTGCCCGCCTGCAGAGGAGATGGGGAGCCGCTTGAGTCGAGCCCTGAGAGCCGATCGAACTCGGCTGAGTCCCAGACGAGCTGAAGAGTCGAGCCGACCCGCTGGTCGCAGCTCGCTCCTGAGTCGACCCTCCCGGTCGAGCTGAAGATGAGTCGAGCCGACCCGCTGGTCGCAGCTCGCTCCTGAGTCGACCCTCCCGGTCGAACTCCTGAGCCGACCCTCCCGGTCGAGCTCCTGAGCCGACCCACTGGTCGAACTCGGCTGATGAGTTGACCCTCCTGGTCGAACTGATTTCCAATGCTCAGGGTCCTTTCTTTTATGCCGAAAAATCCCTTTAGACCCTGCCCACAAGGCGGGGTTTCTTTTGATTTACTGTGTCAGGATCTGTCCGTGTGTAGGTGTGTCCATGTGTGTGTCCGTACGTCCGTGTGTCCTTGTGTGCCTCACCCACGGTATATTCCGTTGTCATATTCCCTCCATAAAATCCACGAGCAAACAATCAGGTGTTACAAATTGCCTCGAGGTCGTCTCTCTGTCTGGGTGCGATATTATCTCTTGTTTGGCCTTCTTCATGAACCAAAACACAGACGTTACAAATCGTCTCATAGGCACCTTTGTCCGTGTTGCACCACTTGGAGGGAGGGGCACACTCCCTCCGACCCTCACTGACGCACAAAGAAATGGGAAAAAGTTTAACATTTGTCCCTTACCATTTCACAGTTATGATTCTGTATGTAACCTAAGGTCTGTCATTTCCCATCGTGGTGCTTGACTCAAGTGGAGGTGTTTCCCCGAGCGTATACACTCCTATCCCGCGCTGCGGAGATACAAAGACGGCCGGGATCTCCCTTCTCTCCGACCCTGGGTTTAACATCGCTCTTTTATTATGTATTTTATTTCGACCTGGTGGTGATTTATCCCGCTATCCTGGCTTTTCATAAGTTTTACTTTTGTCTTTTCATGCATAGGCTTATTATTATTAATTTATTTCCGATATCTTAGGTTAAGGGGTAAGTTTCTTGATCCTAGGAATTCGTATTCCTTGGTGTCTGCATGGTTATATAAGCGGAATATAGTTGACGGTGAATAGCGTTAACATTGATGTTATGTACGATATTATGTATTGTGATGTCTTTAACTTAACTTGTTGGTCAGGGCTTTACTGACATGAAGTTGCATTTCATAGCCTCGCAGTCTTTGCCTCACTCTGTCTCTGCTCGCCGTTGTTGTTGCTGTCCAGCTGACGCCGTTAACTCAAGGCCTCATTAATTTCCGTCACTCCTTGTAGGTGAGGGCGGTTGAACCTTGGAGTCAGTTCTGGTTTTTGTCTGCCTGCTTCTTCTGATGTCCCCTGACCCCGGGAGTTATTATTTCTACTTTTATGGCCTGTCGAAGCCCGACTCGCTGTTGCTGGGCTGGTGGGTCGCTGGGTTGGTGTGTTGTTCCCGGCTTTTTGCTTACGTTTGCAGTTCGCCGTGCTCTTAATTTCCTTCCCTCTTCAACCTTATATCGACTATTCGCTCCTGTCTGGGTGCGATTCAATTTTGACTTAGGAAGGTTCTGATTGTCATATGCTTCGGGTCGAGTTGTATAAAAAGTATTAAAGTATGGAAATAACATTTCATATTGACTTAATGATGGTGATGGTTCAGTAGGCGTAACTTGTGGCCTGGTTTAATTGGAGTGGGTGTGAATATCAATAACTTTAGCCTACCCTGTTGTTAAATTCTGACTTTAACGTTACTTTAATAGCAATACAGAATAATTGAGCTTTTCGTCTTAACTAGGCGAACGCGAACTTCTGGTGACCCCCGCAGCCTTGTTATTCAGCTGAGTCTGCATCCTTGAGATATACAACGCTCTTATTCGTCTCACTGTGGCCATCCAACCTTCTGCTCTGGGAGTGTTATTCTTAATTTCAGGTCAAAGGACCCCTCACGTTCAGACGCACAGGGTTGTTTATCAGCTCCCTCCCCTGTGTACACAACCTTGAGCTGGGTTTATCTTGGCTCCCTCAGCTGCAGGAGAACAAGGCGTATTTCTCCTCCCTGTGTGCACGTGTTCCAATTAGCTCGAAATCCCTAAACACACAATCAGTGATGACCCCCCGGCCTTCTGTGGCCGTGATCCAGACAAAGGCGCCTCTGCTTCCTTCCATTGCCTTCGAGTCGACACTGCCCCATTATTCGCCCATGTGCTGAGGTCATAGATGGTTGGGCTTTTTGCCTTAACTCTGTCTGGCTGACTCTCCCACTGTCTCTGCCCAGCACGGGTGACAGGTGTCGTTTATCAGGCCTTATCTTTCCTTGAAGCAAGGTTGCAAATTCTGCCATCCTAGCCCTCCTTCAGTTCATTACTCAACAACACCTGGTGTTTTGCAGCCTGCTGCTTCTTGGTGTGTTTTCATTCATTATATATCAATGATGGAAGAAGGCTAGGACACAACATTCCGCCCTTTTAAAAACTCCTGCCCCGCTTTTTAACAAGCACAATGGGCGCCCCCCACGGACTATTGGACGGAGAAATAATGTTGGCGGCCAACATCTCGTCCACCACGTGGCGTACATGGCCCTTCTCAGTGGGACTCAAGCAATTACGGTTTTTGCCAAATGAGGGCAGAGTCTCCTGTATCGATGTGGTGGTGTAAGAGCGGCGTGCAGCCAATATCGAATTTTGTTTTGCTAAAAACGTCGGAGAACTTATTCAAAAGGGTGCATAACTCGAGTCTCTGTGACACAGATAAATCATTGCTCTCGTCGCAGAGCACGTCCAATCACTGCGGCACGCATTTTCGCCCTGCCTCACAGACACTGCAATACCCATGGTCCCAGAATTTTCCCCCTGATAACACGCGGAGGATGCGTGAGCCAAAGTGGTGCCCTCTTGTATTACGAACGCCTCAGAACCGACATTCAAAACTTGGATGAAGGGTTTTTGATCGCCCGCCATGAACGTCTGTGCGTACAGCAAATTATGGCTACGGTTCGCCTTGGTAGAGGGGGCTAATATCATTCCCCCTATGATTGAATTGGGGTCGAGTTGTTTTTTCAGGCATAAGGGGATGAGCATCTGTGCACCGGGGGGGATTTTAATGGATTGGTTGGCCATCGCCAGGACCGATTCGTTCGCCGTGCGAAATAGAGTGGGCGATGACAAAAACTCCATTAGGCGGCGTGATGGTAGCTTTATGCATCCCTGATCCATCAGGATTTTTTGTGGCATTTTTCCGCCAAAATCCGTCCCTAGCAGGAAGGGTACAGCTAGGGATTTAGAAACGAGGATCGGGCCCGTCAATTGAATGTCGCTGATAATTGGCCAATAATTCACAAGGACTGCGCACGTCGACCCCCTCGACGGTCCCGATAATGGCCAACGAGCCCGCCGCTGCAGCGATTATGCGATGTGCCAGGGCTGATAATTGCGCGGGACGCCGCGGCCAACGGTCGCCCGCAAGGACCCGATCGGCAAACGACGAACCCTGACAAATCCCCGGCACGCGACTCCGAATCCAATGGGTGAGGTGCAATAGAGGGTTGTGTGTAAAGTGCACCACGACCTGCCTGAGGACCCAGCGAAATGAAGGAGTGACGATCCGCCGATTGCGCCGATGTGGAGGGTCCTCCTTGTGGAGCGTGGCACCCCATGAATACAAGTCCCGGCAGGCCGCACTTGAAACACCGGATTGGGCCGTCCCGCCGGCGAGGAAAGGGCCCCCTTGGCCGGTCTCTCCCGCCCTGACGGTCTCCCTCGGCCATCGTCCACTGTGTGGCGGGACGAGTAACAGCGGTCCCGTGCTCGCCACAACGCCGGCACGCCGCCGGATGTTGAGATGTGCCTCCAGGCACCGAGCGATTTTGAGGGACGTCAGGTCATCATCCTCCAAGGTGGGCAGGACGATATGAAACTCCTGGGCCAGCGACAACAGTTTCTCCAAGATGAGGGAATCCCGCCCCATCTCATCCATGCTGGGAAACACCGAGTTCGCAAGTGCCTGGAGTGCGATGTGGTAGGCGAGAGGTGCCTCGGTCTCCCCTCGCCGACACGTCGCAAATCTGTGGTGATTGGTGAACGGTGGGGCAAAGATCGCCCCCATATGTGCCAGGGCTTGGGCTAGGGTTGCCTTCTTGATATCGAGGATCGCGTCGAACGCCGTGGGCAGCGCCTCCTCCGTCCACTCCGCGAGCCTGCAGGCTGCGACAAAGCAGCGGCGAAACGCCTCCCAGTCGTCGCCCGCTGCCGCGAACTCCCGGACGAAGGGGCGTTGGTGGCTGGAGGTCTGATTTGGCGGGAGCGTTTTTCCACACGTTCCAAAAATGTGCGGGCTCCCGTGCGGCGCTCGCATCTGCAGTTTCCTGCGCGCGGGAAACACCTCCCATCGAAGTCCATGGGCGCGGCGTCGGAGTCCTGTAGTCGTCCCATGCTCACGGGAAAACAGCGGAAGCAGCACGGGCGTCGGGAGAATTGGCGGGCTCCTGAACGTCCCACACCACATCCGTTTCCTGCGTGCGGGAAACAAGCATGGAGGGCCGCAGCCGCGGCGTTTCATCGTCCTCCTCCAGCAGGGCAACTGCGAGAGCAGCGACGGTGAAGACGAGGTCGTTGAGACGCTTCTTCCTGCCGCGGCGTTCCTTCTTTGGTGGCGGCGGTGAGACGGGCTCTGGTTCCCGCGGCCGCGCCGGCGTCCACACTTCGGCACCTTCCATCACTGGGGCTTCAGCACCCGGGGCCGCTTGCGGGATCAACTCATCCTCTTCTTCGTCCGACGACGACTGGGTTGAGCGCTCGTCGCCTAGTGAGCATAATTGCTAAGTATTTTTGTAAGCTAGCTACACCTAATTAACAAACCACTTCTGACGCCAGTGTAGTGTATGTCGACTGAGGTGCACACACACTGTTATAGGAGGCAACGCGTTTATTAAACAATTCACTGTACACAAGATTCTGCTAAGTGTGGCTAACTTGTCATAGGCTGTTCACTATATCACGTGTGTGATAACTCTTGATCCCCGAAACGAGCCCCGAGTCCCCGGTACTCCCCCTTTATCTCTTGGCCCCTGCCCCGCCCCTTGCTTCTGGCCACATGTCCTTAACTCCTCCAATCGAGGCACCGCTTAAGGTCACGTGCCCTTGACTCCTCCAATCGGGAACTGCTTCCAGTCACGTGCCCTTAGCGCGTCCAATTGGGGCACCCATTGCTCGGCGCCCCTCCAGCACTGTACCTGGCGCGACCCACATGGACATCTGTGTCTCTACACTTACTATTATGGAGACAAAGGTGCCAGTGTGTGATGCTGGCCACCCACCCCCTCATTTCACTGTCAGCCTTCACAGGTGTTCGCTAACAGCACCTGTCCCAACAGTCTTTTATGGCTATACAGGGGACCCTTGTCTTGTAATGTGTGTATTGTGAATAATGTATATGTATGTGTAGTGCCATAGGTGGGCCACACTTACCAGCAGTGGTGGACAGGGCCCATCTGCAGGTACTTCAGACCTCCAGGGGAGGGGTCACTGTGCCAGCCCAAGAGGGGAGGGGCTGCTGGGGGCTCTCGGATCCTAGACAGATAAGCCCTCGGCGCCGGCTCTAGGATCCCAGACAACCCAGACAGCTCAGCCCCTTGGCGCCACCAACGGGGGGCTGTGGGGTATCTGGGGGCACACACAACCCCACCCCTCGATGGGCAAGAGGGATAAAAGGGCCACTCCCTGGCCGATCGGGGCCAGTCGCAGCTCAAGACCCAAGTCCAGCCAGCTTAGGACCCTGGACCCCCTCGTCCCACTTGTCCTTGTAAGGGCTGGGACGCTGTGCGGGCCAGTGGTGGGACTCTGGGACTCCCGGCTCTACGCCCTTGTAAGGGCGAGTTCCGAGGAAGCCAGAGTCTAGACCCGCACCTTGGCTGGGTCGGGTCAGGTAGACTCCCCTAGGGTAATTGTAGCCGGAGGACCCCAGAGTGTAGCTAGAGTAGGCTGTGTTCCTAGGCTATGTTCCTAGGCTGTGTTCCTAGGCTGTGTCCCTAGGCTGTAACAGAGTATCAGGACTGTTGGAGTGTTGTACTGTAATAAAGAAGTTACCTCTTCAAGTGTCTCCGGAACCCATTACATATGTCTGCAGAATCGATCGCCTGGATAAGAGGCCCTCAAGACAGCCTCGTGCTAAAAGGCACCAATGCAACCAGTGTTCATGCAGAACGGATCGTAGTAGACGTTTAAAGAGCACACACACGGGCGAGAATCCCTTCAAGTGCACTGTGGGAAGGCATTGACATTATCAGGAAATCTAAAGGGGCATGAGAAGATCCACAAAGAGAAAGTGAAATCGACTTGTGAAAGTCAACGTGCTTCAATGAGCCCATCTCATGAAACAAGAACCAGAAGAAATTTCAACTTGGCAAAATGGCCAGAAGTGATAGTGAAATGTGAACAAGTGATGGTGAAAATCAAAATTCTACTCCAGGATCCAATCTACAAGTAGATGGAGGCTGCGTGAAGCAGGAGGATAATTCCAATTTTGAGGGAGAGTGAGGTATTCTCCAGCAGTTTGTGGATGTGGAGGTGTGGGTGGGGTTTTTGGACACTGCTGAGTAGGAGGGACCAGCACGTGTGAAATGGCATCTGGGAAGATGTGTAACCAGGGGTTTGAGACGGATTATCCAAAGTATTCGTCTTATTCACAGGCTTATGTCATTTAAAAAATGCAAACAGGTGTCAGTGTCATCCAATCAGAGATGAGCTTTGTCATTTAGTGTAGAAGTGAAATACAGGCAGTCCCCCAGTTACGGAAGGGTTGGGTTACCGGACGGTTAGGTTTCAAATATCGGTAACCCGAATTTCCGTTTGTCAGAAACTGAACAGTTTTCTCCCAAAATCGAGATAAAATCCCATATCCAGAAATAGTTGTGCCTCCCCTACCAGATTAATAGTTCGTTTTCTCTCAGTACTGTATCGTGATTTCATCCGTTTTCTATCGCACCTTTATCTATTGCTGTATATACGCTCTGCACCTCCTATGGTTCTTTCATTTAATCGAATATCGACCTTATTCATGATTAAACTAATGAAAAATATACTGTATCCAATTGTTTATAACACTAAACATTTGTATATTTATTGCTATCAGAAAGCAGTCATTCCGAATGTTCGTTTACCGTGCATTACACTAGACAGAGACTTCCCCGATCGCTGTTGGCTGAGACCATAAAGAATTGAAGTGTAATTGTGTTAAATCAAGTACGTACGTAAATTACTCATGAAATAAACTTAAACTGTGAAAAACTACAGGACGACGTGGCGGGTATACACACGGTAGCAATTACGAAATTGCTTAACTTTGTATTTATTAAAGTGCATTTAAAAATCAATCATAAAAAGAGATTCAGAGCATCCACTAGGCAACCACTTTAATATCAATGTCCAACAGTTACAATTTATACTTAACAATTAATTACTTAACCTTCAAAATTGGCTCCTATTCTATGCTTTAATAAGCAGCAAAATGCTTTGCATATCGACTAAAGTCCCCGGGTTGCAGTAGGACCTGACTTACGGAAATCTGACTTTACAGAAATACTTCCCAAAAAAAAATCACGTAAAAAAAATCAATATGCGGATTTTTTCACGTTACGTAAGCACAAACAATGCAGCGCGGTAAGATTTCGTAAGCGTAAAGCCTTACGCATCGCTCTACCAAAACGTCGCATTCATCAAGCACGCGCTTCACTATGTTGTATATGTCGGTTCTTGAAAATTTTATAAAAAATAATAAATTCAATGAAAATGGGAAATTGTGTAAGTATCCGAGAGTATGATAATTTACGTAATTTTGCACGTAATTAATGCTAATTATGGGGGTGTAATTGTATTAAGCTATGCAAGTGAATGTAATTATGCTAATGTATGCAATTATGATAATTATGCTCTGTCTCATCTTGGGTCGTATTACCAATTGGGATAATACAATGAATTATATGAAGTTATGCAAGTGTGTAAGTGTAATGCCTGTCTGACGAGGCACACACTGAGATAGGAGGCACCACACTTCATTCACTTTAACAATAACAGCTACAACAAGGCTACCCTCGACCCCAACGAGAGAGAGGGAGGATTCTTCATAGGCCTCGGCAAGGTAAGGTAAAAGTTAAAAGGAAAAAACAACGAGCCTACCTTTACCCTACCTTTTACCTTACCACAATACAATCACTCTACCCTACCTTTAACCGTTTAGCAGGTAAGGTAAAAGGAAAACAGCAACGAGCTTACCTTTACCCTATCGTTTACCCTTACCCCATACAAATTACCCGATTACAGGGTAACTACTAGGGAACTACTACACATGAACAAGGTTTATAATGGTAAATGCTAGGTAGAGCGCTTTAATCATATAGAACTCTCGATTATTCCAATTTTACACGCTTTCTTTTAACTCACTCTGTCGTTGTTATTGTTGTTGTATCCTCAAATCTTGAAAATTTTAAACCACTTCCTAATGTGGTATCGACTGCAAACTTGGTATACTTAGGTCATACTGATGACAATACTATATTCTATCATTAAAAAAATATCTATTTTTAAACAATATTTTGTATATGTTATGTTTCGGCTTGGGTCTAATTGTCCACGGTCAACTCACGTTGGCTGTAAATCACCACGGTCCCTTACGTTATGGCAAGCTTCGGGGCCACTTCCTGGAGTCGTAGAGTTCTGTCATTACTCGTACCTTTCATAAAAGCGTGTTTTTAATAAAGTTTGTTTTAATATTATTAAATGTAGGCCACGGACTGCACGACGGAACTTTCAGCGGTAAACAAGGTACCGTATTTACCGGGTAATTCTTCCGAGCTACCTTTACCCTACCCTTTACCTTACCCCTTGGCATGTCGACATCTTTACCCTTTACCTTTACCCTTTTACCCGGTAAAAAGGGTAAATTACCTTATCTTGCCGAGGCCTAATTCTTCATACATAGAGCCCCTAACACCATCGGCTCCCGCTTCCCCCGGCGTGACCATACACCACCGGTTGCCCCGCCTCTTCCCTTACCCTTCTTCGAGCGTGGCCCCACCCCGCCTCTTGCCACGTCACTTCCCCTGACTCTCCCGATGGAACCTGATTGAGCGTGACAGACCCCTCGCGATTCCCCATCGACAGGTAAGTGTAGGTAAGGGAGCGCGTCTCCTCACAATAGTCACACCGTATCGGCCGCTACACTCCAGGGACGCCATTTACGTCCCTACATAAGTATGCTGATTAAGCTCGGCTTCGTTGTCTAGGGTTGTATTATACTGGTAGGAACGAAGTGGACCAGACCACCAATAGATGAATGTGTCCGTCCGTCCGTCCGTCTGTCCGACAAGATGGCCGCCCGCTTCCCCTGTGATCTGTGAACTAAACAAGATGGCCGTCGTTTCCGGCGCCTCACGGCGAAACTGTAAACTTCGCTTCAAATTTACTTTACTGAAACGCAGCACGTTTTTTTAACACAGAGACAAGAGACATTTATTAACACAGAGACGAAATACATTTAATCGCCTTATTTGTGCACGAAAAGCACGGCGCGAGGCCTAGTGCGGCAGGTTTCGCGAGGCCTAGTGCGGCAGGCTTTGCGAGGCCTACTGCAGAAAAGGCATCGCGAGGCCTACTGCAGAGAAGGCTTCACGAGGCCTACTGCAGGGAAGGCTTCGCGAGGCCTACTGCAGAGAAGGCTTCGCGAGGCCTAGTGCGGCAGGCTTCGCGAGGCCTACTGCAGAGAAGGCATCGTGAGGCCTACTGCAGAGAAGGCTTCGCGAGGCCTACTGCAGGAGGCTTCGCGAGGCCTAGTGCGACAGGCTTCGCGAGGCCGTCTGTCCGACAAGATGGCCGCCCGCTCCCCCTGCGATCCGTGAACTAAATGAACTAAACAAGATGGCCGGCGCATCCGGCGCAGCCAATGACATCGCCTATTGCAATCCTTGCTCTGTGGGCGCGCGAGTCAGTGGGGAGGGGGGTGTGGACGTCATCGCTCTGTGGGCGCGCGGGTCAGTGGGGAGGGAGGTGTGGACGTCATTGCTCTGTGGGCTCGCGGTTCAGTGGGGAGGGGGGTGTAGACGTCATTGCTCTGTGGGCGCGCGAGTCAGTGAGGAGGGGGGTGTTGACGTCATTGCTCTGTGGGCGCGCGGGTCAGTGGGGAGGGGGGTGTGGACGTCATTGCTCTGTGGGCTCGCGGTTCAGTGGGGAGCGGGGTGTGGACGTCATTGCTCTGTGGGCGCGCGAGTCAGTGGGGAGGGGGGTGTTGACGTCATTGCTCTGTGGGCTCGCGGGTCAGTGGGGAGGGGGGTGTTGACGTCATTGCTCTGTGGGCGCGCGGGTCAGTGGGGAGGGGGGTGTGGACGTCATCGCTCACCCCCATGCACAAATCATTTTCTTTTTAACTCCTCTATACCCGGTCGATATCCCTGTACCGGTATTAGTATTATTCCTACCAGCCCACCCCGCAGGGTCCTGTTTAAGCAATCTGTTAAGTCTCACCCTAAAATCCCATATTTAAATTGTATTTTTATTTCTACATACGTGACTTTACCGAAAAAAACGAGTACAGTAATTTCTGCAGTCACGAAAGCTTCAATCCTGCTATCCCATCTCTACGGGGAGGCAGGCTTTACAATTCTGTCCTAAACGTGTTGCCCTGTGTTGTCTCCTCTTCGTGTGTATCTCTCCGTGTTGCTATTTGCTTCTTTCTCTTTGTGCCTCTCCATGTGTGTATGTCTCTTGATGTGGTGTTACTCTGGTTGTCCCTCTATGCTGCTCAAAGCTTCTTTCCCTCTGTGTATATATCTCTGCTACCTTGCACCTCATATCTGTTGGTTCTGTCTACGTTGGTATGTTCAGCCCAGAAGTTGAATACGAAATTTAGCAGTCTTTTGAAATACGTGGTCAACCAGGTTAGTGTCCGACTGTGTTGTTGGCCAACTGGTTTTGCATCACATTATGTTTCTAAGGTTTGCCGAGTTCCCGTATCCCATTTTCTTGTTGTTGTTTGCCTCCGTGCAATTTACCGTTATCTGTGTGCTGTGTGCTTGGTGTCCCCCTGTGTGTTCCCTTGCTGTGTTTTGCCCCATTTCCACCTGATGATGATCTCTTGTGTTGCGTTCGAAACGTCGTGATTTATTTTAATTACATTTTATTCATTACAATTGTATTGTATTTCTACATACGTGACTTTACCGAAAAAAACAATGAGTACAGTAATTTCTGCAGTCACGAAAGCTTCCATCCTACGTTAAACGACGTCATCGTTTTCATGATGAAACACCAGAAGCACATAACGTCCGATTGCAACGAGACCGTCAACATCACATACAATCAAGAAATCAAGAAACACCAGAAGCTCGTGATGGTCGATTGCAATCTGTGCGTGAACACGTGACAATTCAGAGTTGCAGAAAGACTTGAAGCACGTGATGTCATATTAAAGCAAAATCGTCATTATCAATCGCAACATCTTCAAGCACTCAATGCTGACATGACAACATCTGACAATGCAATCAATACATTCTGTCATAAAATCTGTGAAGTCTGCACAAAATGCTCCTATCCAAATCAGATGTACAGAGTACGACGTAATGAAAATGCATTGCACTATCTACCAACCGAATTGACATCACAGCAAACATTGGAAATGTGTTCACGTTGCAAGACACACATCAACAGTGACAAAAGAGCTGCACCGCCAAAAGCTCACTGGAATAATTTGGGTTCTCGTGAAATTCCAGATGTGATTCCAGTCTTATCACAGCCAGAACAACGTATATTATCAAGAGTTATAACCTTTTGTCAAGATCATCAAATTACGTGAAGTCTTCGGTCAATATGTCTTCCGTGGACAGGCAGTGCTCTTTGCTATGGACATCTTTAAAGTTAGTGACACACTTCCATGAGCAATGGATAATTCTGCAATGGTTGTCATCACAAAAAATCTTGAAAATCTCAACATCACAAGTGAATTCTCTATAAATCGGGAACAAGTTTACAATGCACTCAACTGCCTAATTCAAAACAATCCACTTTATCGGGATGTAACAATAAATGAAGAAGCAAACATCGCTGATGTACATTCAGTTGCTATTCCTGCGCAACAACCAGTGGAACAAAATCAGCCGCAATAACCTGCTAATGCTTACATGGCAATCAATGAAAGATCTAGAATTGTTCGCGCTGCATGGCATCAAGCAAATGAAGATGTTTTTACATGGGGCAATGCAGGTGTTCAATGTTGTGCAATGGTGTTGGCAAATATTGCAAGAGCCGCTATACTGCCACCAAGCATGGACCACAAACACATTGAACGTGAACTTGATAGCGGGTCATGAAATGTATGAAACCATTCCATTGGCCAAATTTGACAATCTAGGATATCCAATGACAGCAAATGGATCTCTGCAAGTCAAACATTTTGATGTCATAAGAAACGACTTCATTATGTTCAACAACTACTCGTTGGAAGTCTACAAGACTCGGTCAATGAAGGCGATTCACAAGGAATCACTTTGGGCGATGCCTTTAATTATTTGTTCACAAATCATCAGGCTGGCGTACTAATAACAGGATCCAAATCACTAGGAATTATGCATTACGATAACAAATACTACTTCACTGATTCACATTCATGTGGTCAGAAAGGTGCACCGGCAGGCAATGGCAGAGCATACATAATTGAGTGTCAAACAATTTAAGAACTAAAACGAATCTGCAGACGATCAACAGGATCCAGAAATGTTCATTTCACCATCAACTTAATCGAAGTTAATAAAACAAATATTACATTGCCGATCCAGGAATGCGAAAAGAAGATTCCTCAGCACGTCTGCGATCGGCAATGAAAGAAAATATGGCAGCACAAGTTGAATCGATGCCTATACAAACATCAGTCATGGCTTCGATAGATTGTGATCAGCCAAATTTGGAAGATGAATACGAAGTCTCTGATAATACTCACGAAATAAGGCGTAAAACAACCAACAACATTCTGAACGAAGCACATTAATTCAAAGCTGAAGAGTTTGCATGGTTCTACCTCTTCCCAAAATGAATTAATGGACTCAAAGAAGTAAGACCTATCAGAATCACTCCATTGGACTAATTTCAATTCAGAATTCTGCGTAGTGATACACGATTTCAACGCAACGACTACCTCTTCTTCGCATGATCAATGTTCGCGTTTTATCGCATCCAATCTAACATCTCACCTTGTGGAAAGAAGGTTCAAGGACAAGATTCTAGAGTAGAAGATCTTTACCTCTACCTTAACCTTCGAGGATCAGCTGCATATTGGCAAACAGTGCTGAATGAATTAATCGGACAAATACGTTCAATAGGACCACCAACATACTTCGCGACATTCACTCCAAACATCAAGAAGGATCCTGTTGAGGAGCCTTTCAAGACCATCACCTTACCCTACATTGCTGGGGTCACAAAAAAGATCTCCAAAATCCTGATTAAACACAAGATCCAGGTCCGATTCAACACAGTACATAAAATCCGTGATCTGGTCCCGTCTGTAAAAGATGTGGTTCCAGACATACAGTACCCTGGCGTCTACAAACTAAGTTGCCTCTGTGGTAGCAGTTACATTGGAGAAACCAAACGACATGTCTCGGACCGCATCCGTGAACATGAAGCAGACCTGAAACACGGTAGGACAAACACCTCAGCCGTGGCAGATCACTGTTACAACTCAGTGGGCTCACATGACATTGACTTCTCCAAGACAGAGGTTCTCTGCAAGCCATCTGGCTATCATGAGAGATTCGTTCATGAGGCGATCCACATATACAAACACAGAGACAATTTCAACCAAGAAGATGGATTCTGGCTTAGCAATCATTGGAAGGACGTAATAAACCATTTCGGATCTTAACTGATTGTGTTCACGTTTACGGTGACTTTCAGACCGCGTTCCACTCACTGGCATTGTATTCTCTGCAGGGAATGGATTCTTTGCTCCGCTGCAAGTTTTCCCCTCACGACTCACCCATTGACACGACAGTCAATGGTACAGTGTATAATAACAAATAGTATAACATTTATATGCTTAATACAATGTACAAAGAAGGGTGGGTAGAATAATACAGTGTTATATTAAAATGTATAAGATATAGGGTGGTTTATAGCAATACAGTATATAATTTAATGTTGGGTTTGTCTATGGCAGTATATAGTACGGTGTAGACTCGTGTGATGTAAGAGAATACAGTTTAGATGGAAGCATATTATATAATTTTTACGACGTAGAATTGTAATGTATTACTTACTGTTAGTAACTCAGCTTATTGTAGAGTATAGTAAGTATACTGATGATGCTATGTAGTTTATACTTTAGTTTTCTTAGGTTTTTTCGGTAAAGTCACGTAGAAAGTAAAATAAAATAAAAACAAAAATCACGACGTTTCGGAGGCAACACAAGTCTCCGTCATCAGGTGGGACCGTCACAGCCAGATTAGCTGTATCAAGTGAGGCAATGATTCAAGATGTAATCCCTTAAAAGCGAGTTGAGGGGGGAGGGAGAGGGAGGGGGGAGCTCATCAGACTATGGTAGCCAATGAAAGGAACGTATCGGGAGGGAGGGGGGGCGAGGCCAAAAGGGTGGGCGATGGACGTGGAAGCGCTTGTGCGCAAGCGGCCAATTACTGCACACGCCAACACAATGGAGCGATTGTGCGCAAGCGGCCAGCCACTGCACCCGCCAACACAATGGGCAGAGAGGAGGAGGGGAGGTCTAATACACATGATAGACAAAAGAACGAAAATGATGATGGGTACAAACTTAGGGGGAGCTCATCAGACTATGGTAGCCAATGAATGGAACGTATCGGGAGGGAGGGGGGGTGGGGGGGGGCGAGGCCAAAAGGGTGGGCGACGGACGTGGAAGCGCTTGTGCGCAAGCGGCCAATTACTGCACACGCCAACACAATGGAGAGAGAGGGGGAGGGGGGGGTCTGATACACATGATAGACAAAAGAACGAAAATGCCCATGTTTATACCAATGCTGGCTGAACAATGAAGAGAGTACTGTTAAAATAACTGGGGATGTTAACACCCACCGAGTTGTAGCAATGATCATTGCTACAACTCGGTGGGCTCTCATGAAATTGTCTTTTCCGAGACCAAGGTTCTCTGCAAACCTCCCGGCTACCATCAAAGGTTTGTACACGAAGCCATACAAATATACAAACACAGACATAATTTCAACTGTGATGATGGGTACAAACTTAGTAATCATTGGAAAGATGTTATCAACCACGCAAAAAAGACTTAATCACAAATTTTTTGGACCATCTTATCTGACAGGCACTATTTTACTGTACTTTACCGAGTGTTAACATCCCCAGTTATTTTAACAGTACTCTCTTCATTGTTCAGCCAGCATTGGTATAAACATGGGCATTTTCGTTCTTTTGTCTATCATGTGTATCAGACCCCCCCTCCCCCTCTCTCTCCATTGTGTTGGCGTGTGCAGTAATTGGCCGCTTGCGCACAAGCGCTTCCACGTCCGTCGCCCACCCTTTTGGCCTCGCCCCCCCCCCGCCCCCCCTCCCTCCCGATACGTTCCATTCATTGGCTACCATAGTCTGATGAGCTCCCCCTAAGTTTGTACCCATCATCATTTTCGTTCTTTTGTCTATCATGTGTATTAGACCTCCCCTCCTCCTCTCTGCCCATTGTGTTGGCGGGTGCAGTGGCTGGCCGCTTGCGCACAATCGCTCCATTGTGTTGGCGTGTGCAGTAATTGGCCGCTTGCGCACAAGCGCTTCCACGTCCATCGCCCACCCTTTTGGCCTCGCCCCCCCTCCCTCCCGATACGTTCCTTTCATTGGCTACCATAGTCTGATGAGCTCCCCCCTCCCTCTCCCTCCCCCCTCAACTCGCTTTTAAGGGATTACATCTTGAATCATTGCCTCACTTGATACAGCTAATCTGGCTGTGACGGTCCCACCTGATGACGGAGACTTGTGTTGCCTCCGAAACGTCGTGATTTTTGTTTTTATTTTATTTTACTTTCTACGTGACTTTACCGAAAAAACCTAAGAAGATGATTCCTTGCAGTCACGAAAGCTTCAAATCTAGAATTATACTTTAGTTGTTTATGTAGTTTATACTTTAGTTTTTTAAGTGCAGCTACATACTATTAACATTCCTTTCCTTTGTTAATGCTACCCCCCTTCCCCCTCCCTTTGATGCTGCTAATCCTGCATAATGCACGGGCATAATATTAATTTGAAACCCCCCCGCCCACCTCCTACGCATTTTCCATATGCTAAATTCCTCTTGATATGCAAATTATTTTGTCAAGGCGCTCTTCTTCCCACCTCCCTCCCTCCAACCCAGCTTAAATATACGCTCCAAGCTTGGTGGTGTTTCATTCTTCACCTGAGGACGGCTGCTTGCGTTGTGGCCGAAACGTCGTGAGAATTATTTTATTATGTTTTATTTTTATTATTTTATTACTTCCCTTCGACGTGACTTTACCGAAAGAACCAAGAAGATTCAATTGCAATGATTTGATTTGCCTTGATATGTGCAATTCACTCTTAGTAGCTGATGAAAGACCCGATGAAGATCCAAATGAACTCAACATACATGCCACACAACGATTGATCGAACAGTATCCTGTCATAGTCACTCGACACTTCATTATTCGATTGAATGCACTTATGAAATTCTTGACAAATAATCATGAAGTGTTTGGTCAATTGAAGGATTACTGCTGGCGAATAGAGTTCCAAAATCGTGCAAGTCCATATCTACACATGCTGGTGTGGATATAAGATCATCCCTCATTCAATATACCTTAGGAATCAATCAAATTGATCAAGTGTGCACAGCAAAAAAAGTCTGACGGGAGTTCTGAGCTATATGAGCTCGTTAAAAATTGTCAGGTTCACCATCATACAAACAATCTTAATTTTGGAGCTTTCGTGACTGCAGGAATTATTCTTTGGTTCTTTCGGTAAAGTCACATATAAGGATAAAATAATAAATTAAATAATAGCATACGACGTTTCGATTGCAACACAAGCAATCATCGTCAGGTATAATGAAATAGCGACATAAATTCTAACCAGAAAACTATAGACAGACAAATAACCAGACAGATATCACCAAGATACATAGAGAGAGCAACACAGGTACAGAGAGGGGTGATCGTCTCTGTGGGGTGGCCTTAAATAGACACAGGGAGGGGTTAGAGAAAAAATGTACATGTCAATGAGTACGAAGAGACGCGTAGTAAAGTACGCAGGCTTAGAGGGAGAAAGAACACACTAAATTAAATAACCTAGCAAAGTATCGAAATGTTATGTAAAACGACACAGAGAGTCGGTCAACACACAATTAACGCATAGCCTGGTCGATTACGTATTTCAAAGATTGCTAAGTTAGAATTTAAAAGAATTTAAATTCTAACTTAGCAATCTTTGAAAAAGAATTTAAATTCTAACTTAGCAATCTTTGAAATACGTAATCTAAAAGACATGTAATTTTTTTCTCTAACCACTCCCTCTCTTTGCCTCCGCCCCCCTCTGTCTATTTAAGGCCACCCCACAGAGACGATCACCCCTCTCTGTACCTGTGTTGCTCTCTCTATGTATCTTGGTGATATCTGTCTGCTTATATGTCTGTCTATAGTTTTCTGGTTAGAATTTATGTCGCTATTTCATTATACCTGATGATGATTGCTTGTGTTGCAATCGAAACGTCGTATGCTATTATTTAATTTATTATTTTATCTTTATAAGTGACTTAACCGAAAGAACCAAAGAATCATACAAACACATGCAAGAAGAATGATGAGGACTCATCAATAGCGTGTTGCTTTAAATTTCCACAAGTTTGTGATGAAACCCGCATCGTCTCTGAAACATCTGATAACTTCATTACATTTTAAAATTCATTTAATTTTTATAACTTTTCAAGACCGAATAAATACATGTTCCTGGCAGAGCAGTGCTACTGCGTTACGCACCGGGAGTTGCTGGCGATAGATTACTTCGTCCAGCAATACCGTCCCTACCTCTATGAACGCAAGTTCGAGGTGGGCTCCGATCACGCGGCTCTGCAGTACGCTCTGCGTGTTGAACAGCCGTCAGGTCAGCTTTCCCGTTGGCTTAAAGTCCTTCAGGACCACGTGTTCGTAGTTTCCTATAGGAAGAGCGTTAGGCACATGAACGCTGATGCACTGTCACGATTGCCACCGAGTGAACAGTGCACGTGCATGTCGGGTGCGGGATGATGAAAGCCTGCTGATACAGTACCGCCCCGGTACTGTAGCTGACGCTGCACACACCGACACGGCTGATATGCAGGATCACACGCTCGGTCTCACCAACACCGAGTAGGGGCGAATCCAGGTGGAGGACGCCTCTCTCCTCTCAATCAGATGCCGTGTTAAGGTTTCCGAGGATGGCGGGAACTGACGGGTCTTATCCACGATGATCCTCCGGGAGGGCCTAACGATGAAATGAGATGGGGAACTGCAAAAATGGTGGTCGTTCCCACCATTTTGCGGGGTAAATAGATCTGGGCGACACACGAACTGGTTGATGGACCTCCAGGTCCAAAAGACCTTGTCCACTATTCGCCTCAACTTTTTCTGGCCCAGCATCGCAGGAGATGTGCAAAATGTGCTGAGGAGATGTAGTGAATGCGCTCACCGAAAGCCGTCACCAAAATGGCTTGTCCCCCGTTGCAATCGATTTCAGTGTCCTGGATGAATGAGCTCGTCGCTCTCGACGTGCTCGGCCCCTTTCCCACGACATCGCGGTGAAATAAATATTTGTTGGTGGGTGTGGAATATCTGTCACAATGGCCGGGCCGGTGCCGGATCAGTCGGCTGCGACCATCGCAGACGTTTTCCTCCACGGGTACGTCTTGGATAAGGGAGCCCTGGAACACCTTCTCACAGATCAGGGCCCAAATTTTTCATCAAAATTGCTCAAGGAAGCGTGTGACCGGTTGGATACCAAGAAGGTCCGCACCTCGCTCTATCACCCGCAAACTGACGGCATGGTGGAACACCTCAACAGGACCCTGACATTAATGTTATGTCAGCAAGTTAATGCGGAACAAACTGACTGGGACCTGCACGTCCCCGGTGTTCTTGCTGCGTACAGGTTGGCCCCTCACGCTTCCACCGGCTACTCGCCGTGTTTCCTTATGTACGGGAGGGAACAGGTTCCGCCAATTTAAATTAAATTAAATCCAGGAATGCGGAGTAAGACCATGTTCGACCCTGTACGCCTTACCCTCCAGCACTTGGCTGAAGCTAGGGAAGCTTCCAAGCAAATTCGACCATACGCCAAGCTGCTAACAAGGGACGGGTCGGGGCGCTGGAAACGGGTACCAAAAGGGCAGCAAAGGGATAGGGCATGGCTTCACTGCCCCCAGGTCCTGGTGGGAACGTCCCCCAAACTATATAATCTTTGGCGGGCCCCCGTGGAAATTGTGGCGGTCAAGAGCCCACAAAGCATCCGCATCCGTTTTGGTCGCAGGTGCTGGTTAGTGCACTCGTCACGCCTAAATCCCTTTTGTCCACCTGACAGCGTCCCCTCATCTCCACTACCTGAGGGATGTGTGTCGGGTGCGCCCGACTTAGCAACATAATCCGGTGTACAGTGAATTGTTTAAAACACGTGTTGCCTCCTACAACAGTGTGTGCGCGCGCCTCAGTCGACATACACTACAATATCAATGCTTATGCATCACACCAGGTACTAATTTTAGACTGAGTCGACCTCGAGAAGTCCCAGAAATGGTTTAGATAATCAACATTGGTGGTGGCCGTGAGCGGGAATTTAACTCGTGTCTCCGGGTTCGTAGAGCAGCACACCAACCAATGCATTACCGCTCCCCACATTACATACCCAGAGTACACTGACACACAATATACGGACTCATTACACACTTGAACAAAAAAATAAACCGAGGCAATTGTTGATAGCCAACACCTATTAATGCTGGTATAACACGCAAGTATGCAGTGTGGCCTGAACCACACTCGGCTGTCATTGTCTCTCCAACGATGCTTACAAACTGTTGGCCATGAATGGGAATGAAACTAGATGGAGTTGGTCAAAAAGTGCATGAACCACTCCACCGCCACTCCCCACATTACCCTCTCGCATGCACAGACACAATGATACACTGACGGCCTATAGACGGCCAGAGATAACGGCGGTCGGGTGTGGTTCTGGCCACCCCCTTGTGTATTATGCCGACCTTCATAGGTGATCGCGAACAACACTTGCCCCAATAGTCTGTTCAAGCTGTAGGGTTCATATTTTTTTTTCTTGCGTGACGTAGTGGAGTTTGCATGTTCTTCCCCCATGTTGCATGGGATTCGTCCAGGTTTTCTGGTGTCTTCTTGCAGCTAAGCTGCTGAAATAATTTCCCGGATACTACTCAATTGGGGTGACATTCAGTAAAACATCTCCCTACTTCAACAAACTTGTTAGGACCCTCCTGATAAATTCTTGAAACTCAGCGAGGATCTCCACCGTCAGGTAAAGCAATAACCCAGGCTAGGACAAATTATATGAGAAACCAGAAAGCAGGCAAGCCCTGCATGGCCAGGCCCCACATTTTTGTTTTCATATTACAACCTGGACATCGATTAACAGTTACTAAATTGATATTCTTCTTGGTTCTTTCGGTAAAGTCACGTAGAAGGGAAGTAATAAAATAATAAAAATAAAACATAATAAAATAATTCTCACGACGTTTCGGCCACAACGCAAGTAGCCGTCCTCAGGTGAAACCAGGTCTGTCGAGGCGACAGCGTCTGAATGAAACAGCACACGTGCTTGGAGCATATATATAAGCTGGGTTGGAAGGGGGGGTGGGGGAAAGGGAGCGCCTTGACAAAAGAATGCATATCAAGAGGAATCCAGCATACCCATGGGAAATGCAGGTATGTGATTAGTACTACTTGTGTCCGTGCATTATGCAGGATTAGCAGCATCCAAGGGAGGGGATATGGGAAATGCAGATATGTGATTAGTGCTACTTTGCCCGTGATGCTGCTAATCCTGCATAATGCACGGACACAAGTAGTACTACTCACATACCTGCATTTCCCATGGGTATGCTGGATTCCTCTTGATATGCATTCTTTTGTCAAGGCGCCCCCTTTCCCCCACCCCCCTTCCAACCCAGCTTATATATATGCTCCAAGCACGTGTGCTGTTTCATTCAGACGCTGTCGCCTCGACAGACCTGGTTTCACCTGAGGACGGCTACTTGCGTTGTGGCCGAAACGTCGTGAGAATAATTTTATTATGTTTTATTTTTATTATTGTATTACTTCCCTTCTACGTGACTTTACCGAAATAACCAAGAAGATGAATCCCTGCAGTCACGAAAGCTTTAAATCGAAATTTAAATTGATATTCACAGAATATAGGCGAGGCTTTCTTGGGTAAACATACGTAACAAAAGTGTTAATTGTCAGGCCTGTCTGCCTGCTGAACTTGTTTTAATATCTTTGCGTCTGATATAATTTATCTTAACCTGACCTGCTGGCTGGACAAATGCACATTACATGAAGTGCAATATAAAGTATGGAGAACACAAGACCATGGAAGTGCACAAACTAGTCCAGAGCCCAAATATGAAGTAGCAACCAAGGCAAACAGCGATAAAGAGATTAAAAAAAAGATGGACATAGTATTGCAGTGATTTGTTTAAGGGGATGGATGAGCTCGAAAAATATCCCCACCACCAAGGGATGATTGCTCCCTGGATCTGCCTGAGCTGCACCTTAACTCAAACCCAGTTCATCTCATCTCTTGATTGGTGCTTCAGTATTAACCACCACACCTGCCCGTCTTGGCTTGTGATAAGTTTGCTGTGCTCTACAACCAGCTTGTCTAAGTTAAGCTCATCTCATCACATAATTAGCATGACAGGATTACCACCTGCATGTTCTGGCTCATGACTAGCCCGCACCCAGCTTGCCCTAGCTGAAGCTCAGCCTATTTCGTCGTCCTGTTGATGCGGCAGTATTACTATTACTGCCTGTCCAACTAGCCACTGCACCTGCTCATCTCTTCCCATCACGTGGCCACTGGTTTGTGCCCAGTCCATCCAGACGCTGTTTGTCTCATCATCTGGGATTCTGGTGTATGAACCTGGTTAAGGTATCGCAACTCAAGCAAATAGCGGTTTCCACCCCTTCACCACGTATACTTCAGTGTCTGGAATCTTGCCTCTGGTGATTTAGTTCATGATCAAGTCACCACTGGAGCCGAGTGGACTTGCCGATGACTGGTTCAAGAGGTGTCAAGATGAGCTCCTACGGAGGAGGGTAATGAATGGACGCTCCTTGACACTTAAGAGGCAGTCACCCTCCAGCAAAGGGCAGAGAAGCAACGCTCACAATAACAAGCGGAGAGCAGGGCAGATGAAAAGCACCGCTGTGGCACAGTGGGGAGCACAGGTGGTGAGTCTGCCAGTCATCTCAGTCAATCCATGGCACCTGGGTCTGTTACGTGATCTGCCAGAGGGCCTTTCACATTTCACGTGGCCTTAAAAGTGCACCTAGCATGGAACATAAACTGGAGAAATTCCATGTGTAGCCGGCCCACCCTGTCGTCCTCTCGTGAATCGTAACGAGGGGAAAGGTCGGCCAAATAAACAATGAAGCTCAGAGAAGATGAGCAGATACTCTGCATTGTTGTCCTCCTGAGAACTGGGTGATTCCACTACAGATGGGCACCAGAGGTTTGTTAAACGGAAATGCTTTATTTCAAAGTGTTCTTCCGAGGAGCATTTGCATATCTGCAATCATGACCAAACATATCCCTATCACCTTCCACGTCACACAACACCTCAGAGCAGTCCCTCAGCACGGAATCTACCGCAAATATAAATTATAAGCCGCTTTTAAAATCCAATAACATTTAACATCTTATTTAACTATAAAAATGTAAATATTCCACATCAAACATATGCCTACAGATTTGTAGTGCCTCCTAAATGTGCTACATTCCATAACAATTTTGCATTAATGAAACAATACATACTTACATTAATAAAGCAATAATACGTAAAATTATAGTAATATGTACATTTGGGTTATTTAACTGACAATAATCATGAAAGCTTTGTTTTGAATTGAGACTGGAACCTCTGCCAAAATACCTATTCTGCTCGCCCTATTAACTCAATGTCAGGCTAAATCCGTATGCCGGCCATTTTGTGCATTTTAAATGCACAACAATTATACTAAATGTAATCAACTATCACAAAACAACTTAAATTTTCATCATCAAATCATTCTAATTGTCTTCCTATTATGTTATATCTATTGATTCCAGTTGGTTATCAAAATAAGCAAGTTATTAACACCTGTAAATATAATGAAAAAACCCATCACCAAAAGGGCGACGCCAGCCTGTTATGAAAGCCCGGCGTTCCGTTTGCCAACTAAGTTGAGCGTGATAATTGGTTTTTTACTCTTTTATCTGGCAACAAAACTGACACTTTTTTTTACAAGGAGTCATGTTTGCATTGACCACAATACCTGCGGTCGGAATGCAAAAAAACACAACTCTGATCATGTATGCACTGTCCTTGAAATTGATTGGTCCACACCCGAGAGTCTAGTCTCACATGGTGTTGGACCAGATGACGCCAAAAGGCGCACTTTGTGTTTTTTTGTTTGCATTCTGACCGCAGGTATTGTGGTCAATGCAAACATGACTCCTTGTAAAAAATAAATGTGTCAGTTTTGTTGCCAGATAAAAGGGTAAAAAACTAATTATCATATTTTCCTACTGGCAAAGGAGGTTCCAATGGTGTAAGTTGAGCGTCTTTCAGAAGGCCCTGAGTCAAAAAGTGAAAGAAAGTGGAGCCCCGCCTCCACCCCCAGTGGGGGAAAAAGGTTGATACAACCGGTTTACAAAAATTGTCGACACACCCTCCCACCCCACTTCGCGCGTGAAGAGCACACAAGTGTTGCAATCACATCGACCCCTCTAAGGAAAGAAACAGGTGGACCTTCTCCACAAATCTGGCTGTCGCCTGATGAAGATAGTTGTAATTACTGGCAAAACATCGTACTCCGTCAACGTTGTGGCTTGGCTGTCCAACATTTTGCTGTACTCGTCACGAATTGGCATGTTCTGTTTACGTGACAAACCTTACTAATTGGCAGTGTCGGTTGGTGGCTCGTTTAACGACATATATTTACGCGATCTAACCCAAAAAAACTGTATTATGGATATTGGCTGCGAAAGGCTGTGTTAAATTCAGTAGTATCTGCACACATGGGGGGGGGGGAAGAAGAGGACATCAGTGGGGGCAATGGGCAAGACGCCAAGCACCGAGAAGCCCTCCGTAGGCGCTAGAGTAAGGCAGCCTTAGGTCGGAGAAATTCTAATATTAAACTTCACGCTATAAAACGGCAAACACAATATAACTGGAAAAAAGTTAACGTATCATACCTGTAATTATTACCAAACACAAACCTATCACCCTCCGTCACGCAGTACCTCTTGATGGGATTTAGCACCAGTGTTCATTTTCTACACCCAATTATAACAAATTTATATATTGAAATATTACTGGTAGAAACCTCCTGGTTACACAAGGCCACAGGGGATTATTGTGTCCGTCCGTCGTGCAGGGAGGGGCTGGGTGGGGAGGGTGGGGCTGGGTGGGGAGGGGCTGGGTAGGGGGTCGGAGGGATTGGGCTGGGTGGGGAGGGGCTGGTCACCCCGTGGTGCCCTTATAAAACAACATTTAACCTACTCACGCCAGCTTGTGCCCGCCCTCACAGTCGGGCATATTTGCGGAATACACCATGCCGCCGTTGACCCTGGCCATTGACCGAGCAACCCAACGTTCCTAACAGCTCCCTTAGCAGGAATGTGTTTAATATCAACGTCTTAATTGTGAATATCTTCACCACCAATAACTCAATCAAGTCAAACAGTACCTAGTAAATGGCTTTGGATTAACATTGAAATATTAATTTAAGTTATATTTGATTTTCTATTTTAATAATGTAATCTCACCAGTCCACCTCGAATCTGAAATGGGGGTGTTCCCTGTACTTTGAATAGTCTACAGAGTTGGGCAGGGCATGCTCTAAACATTACCTCCACGTATAAAAAGTACACCAACACCTGGCTCTACGTAGCAATTACAGAAACATTGCAGTGCACAATTACAGGTGCGATTAATCACAGGTAAGCTCACACCAGCTACAGCAACTGCATGGCACACAACACGCCTTACTGCAAGTGGCATACAGCGTCAAGATGCAGAACTTTACTCTCATTCGACACCTTTCGACTGCAACTCACGACTGAGTGCAATGATACATTGCGTGCGATTGGTCACGTGAAAAGCCGAAGCCGGCTTCTTACACTATGCACTGTACACATAATATACATCACCATACAAACACACATTTCACCACACATCACAAAATTTACCACGAACTATTCACTGTGCACTTGACGCTACACTGCACTATAAACCACAACTACACTATGCAAGGTGCGTACATAGCCATCAGGTGGGATTACAGTAGACTTGCAGACCCCTGCTGTTACCATCATATAAAATGAAAAAAATAATACCAGGCTAAGACCAATTAAATGAAACCCAAAGGGATTAAAAGCGAAACTGCAGAAAGTAGGCCTGACATTTATTTATTTTGATATCATGAACATATATGTAGTGTATGAAACCAAAAGTAAATATTACAAAAATGGTTACCTTTTATTTTATTAAAGGGCATTTAAAAGGCAATAAAAAACAGACTGGGAGCATGCAGATAAGCACGGCCACACCAGACAGCCACTTTAATAGTAATGCAAACAGTTATAATTCATACTTATTCATTTAATACGTAACCATCAAAATGCATTTCTAATTCGTGTTTTATAAGGCAGCATAATGCTTTGCATATCGACTATTTCACTTCGACACTCAATAACTTTATCTGTACAGAAAGCCCATCTATGCTTGGATGACACCTACACCCCTATGCATTCTTGAAATGATAGAATCCTGTGAATAAGGCGAATGCTATGGGAAATCGTCTCCAACTCCAGGTTACACATCTTCCAAGGTGCCATCACGTGCCGTCCCCTCCTACTCAGCTTTGTCCAAAAACTCCACCCACACCTCCACATCCACAAACTGCTGGGGATTGCCTCTCTCTCCCTCGAAATCAGAATGCTCCTCCTGCTTCACGCTGCCTCCATCCACTTGTAGATTGGGTCCTGGAGTCGAATCTTGATATTCACATTTCACCGTCACTTCTTCACATTTCACTTCTTCACATTTCACTTCTTCACATTTCACTGTCACTTCTGGCTGTGTTGCCAAGTTGGAATTTTCTTCTGATTCGTGTTTCATGAGAGATGGGCTCATTGCAGCATGTTGATTTTCACAAGTCGATTTCACTTTCTCCTTGTGGATCTTCTCATGCCTCTTTAAGTTTCCTGATAATGTAAATTCCTTCCCACAGAGAGTGCACTTGAAAGGATTCTCACCTGAATGTGTTGTCTTATGTTTCTTAAGAGATTTTGAATGAGCCAATGCCTTCCCATACACCAAGCACTTGTATGACTTATGCACTTGGTGTGTTCTCTCATGAACACGAAAAGTTTTTGAATGAGCAAATTCCTTCCCACACACAATGCACTTAAAGGGCTTCTCGCCCGTATGTGTTCTATTATGTTTCTTAAGATATGCTGACTCTGCAAATGCCTTGCCACATACACTGCACTTGAAGGGCTTCTCGCCTGTGTGTGTTCTCTGATGAATTTTAAGAGTTTTTGAATGAGCAAATGACTTCCCGCACACAGTGCACTTGAAGGGCTTCTCACCGGTGTGTCTTCGCTGATGAACACGAAGAATGTTTGAATGTGCAAATGCCTTCCCACACACAGTGCACTTGAATGGCTTCTCACCGGTGTGTGTTCTCTGATGATTATGAAGAGTTACTGAACGAGCAAATGCCTTCCCACACACAGTGCACTTGAAGGGCTTTTCACCGGTGTGTGTTCGCCGATGAATACGAAGAATGTTTGAATGTGCAAATGCCTTCCCACAAACAGTGCACTTGAAGGGCTTCTCACCGGTGTGTGTTCTCTGATGAATATGAAGAGTTTGTGAACGAGCAAATGTCTTGCCACACACAGTGCACTTGAAGGGCTTCTCGCCCGTGTGTGTTGTATTATGTTTCTTAAGATATTCTGACTCTGAAAATGCCTTACCACATACACTGCACTTGAAGGGCTTCTCGCCTGTGTGTGTTCTCTGATGAATTTTAAGAGTTTTTGATTGAGCAAATGACTTCCCACACACACTGCACTTAAAGGGCTTCTCGCCAGTGTGTTTTGTCTGATGTCTCTTCAAGTTACACATCTCATCTGTGCTGTATGGACACTGGATGCATTGGTGCCTTTTACTTCCAGCCTTTGCCGAGCCTCTCTTCTCCATGTGATTGATTCTGCAGATACATACATATTACACACAATATACAGGCAGACCTTGCTTAGTGCGACCCTTAGAGTGCCGATTTGTTTCAGCGCTCTTTGTCCTGGATATTTTTGTTCTTAATTTTGTTTAGTTTACAAAGTGCTCATGAGTAAGAACACGCAGCAGCGCAAGAAAACGAAGAGCGACGCATACTCCAAGCCAAACAGACCCCACCCCTCACGATTTAATTATCACGATTCGTGGTCATGATTATGTTTAAAAAATGACTCGTTTAGCCAGTTGAGAACTCACACGACCAGGATAGAGTTTCAGTCACCACCTAAAAAAAAAACCTCGCCACACAAATTTAGATTGAGGGATTCACTAAGATCAGGGAGGTCCTGAAGCATTTCTCTGAGAACGACCCGGACTGGAAGCGCAGCAGCTCCTTCAACCTTGTCTTCCTCCACTGACTTGTAGGATTAGTAAAGTAGAATGCACTCGTAAGTATAGTACATAATACTGATGTTATAAAACAATATTTTTACTAAATGTTTAGCATCTGTATTATTAGCGCTATTACGGGTACCCAAATGAAGCCCTCATATTATTCATACTAAATATACATTGTCAGGAACGAATCCCTATGGAGTATACAATGGGTTTATGATGACCCCTTGTAGCGCTGATCGATTGGCACTTAATTCTCCAGGAACAACGCATCTGGAGGAGCGCTAAGCGAGCTTTGGGTGTAAAGGGCAAGGGCACACACACCGACTGTGGAAGCTACTGGTCAGTCTGCCTGTCTCTCTGACAGGGCAGGTTTTGCCCACTCACTGTTCAAGCAGGCTAGACCCACTGCCGTGCAAACGTCACCAATCCAGCATTCCAGGTTCACCACTCTGGTCAAATGAAGCTGTCACCCTGATTAGTAAGAGAGTCGATAGATATAATTAAGTCCGTCTTGAAAACTCACCTCTTTAAACTGTCTTTGTGTGTGTGGGCGAGTGTGTGTGGGTGGGTGAGTGTACCGGTTAGCGCGCTGTGCTATGAACCCGGCGACCCGGGTTCGATTTCCCCTCAAAGCCAACACTAGTGACAAATATCTGAACTGGTCTTAGGCCTCCCCTAGGTCAACTCGGCCTCAAATGAGTACCTGGTGCGGTGTGTAAACATCGCCACTAGGAAGACAAAGGCAGGCTGGGCGTGGTGCTGGTCACCTACCCCTTCGTGTGCCGTGCCGGCCTTCATAGATGCTCGCTGACAGTGGGTGAGTGTGTAAGTGTATGAGTGGGAGCGTATGGGTGAGCGTGTTGGTGGGCGAGTGTAATTGGGTAATGCTTTGAAATCTCATTCAGACTAAAATTAAAGGTCTGGACTGGTTTTGTCCGAATATTCAAGTGGTGAAAAGCGGCCTGCATATTACTCAATCGGGAATACGCGCAAAAGCATCCCCCACGCCCCCCCAAAAAACTCGACGATCCTGAACTAGAGTATGGAGGCTCTGAGAGGTGAAGTAGTCAGCCAGGTGAAGACAAATTAAACTTAAGAGAATCAAAGCAAAGTCAGTAAGGCAAGGGCAGGAGGCAAGGCCTGCATGGCTTGGCCCCACGTAGTAACGTTCCAACCTGGACATCGATTCCATACTTGCCGCTCCTCAATTGCTATCGCTACGAGAGAGAGAGGGAAGAAGCGAGGCTGTACCTGGGTAAACAACAACAACCAACATCACGATGTGAACTTCTCACCTCTGATCCGAGAGTTGCGCGCACAGAAGCAGCTCCTGGGAATTTCGTGACGTCATACGGAAGCACGCAGCGGGAGAGATGACATGACGTCACTAGCACCCACACCGACTCCCCTCAAGTTAACGCGGATGTGTATGAATAAATTATGGTAACGAGGCGTGCCCATATATGGAGTGATTGGGCGTGGCCGCAGAATTAATGGGTAAATTACGTTAATGAGCCGCCAGTGGTATTTGTTTTACTGCAGACTCAACATATAACGTCACCCTGGGCCTTTGAAGTTAAGGGAATAATAAAAGTATACACTAATTTCCAAAAATTGGTTCCGCTGAAACAGAAGTTTTCCGTTTCATTTACTAGGTATAACCGCGTGAGCCATGCGGCTCTTGACTCGGGTGCAACCGCAACAAAACAAAAACATGAACAAGAAGCATCTTAAAGTGACTACACGCAACAGAAAAATCGTGGAAAAAACAGCAAAGTCTTCCAGAAAAAACACCATATTTCAACGCTATGTGCAAAAATCCCAGTGGGATGCAAGTCAAACAATAACAACCATAAGACAATGTAGATTACAGTTATCAGGCTAACTCTGTACTACAACAAACAAACATGGCTAAACCAAAACTTTTCAAAATCACCAAAATAAACTCATAGGAACTGTGATTCAAATTTAACAATAAACGATATACATAACATGTACGACCAAACTTTGCAGCCTTAGTTGGCTGCATGAGTCACTCCATAACAGCAGGAGTATCAGTAGCAAAATCAACATTTTTCAATACACCTTTAAAGATCAGCACACTATTATCAAAACTCAAGATCATACTTTGCAGCGGTCATCCGGAATGATACATATGATTTCAGACCATTCTGAATAGCAGTGGCAGCTAGGGGTGTACACCTCCTCTAGAGCAGTTTTGAGTGAAGATCTCACAGGTAGTAATCCAGGTTGCAGTTTATTGGCGATAGCATTCCAGACCCTGGGGGCATCAATAGAAAAGGCCCTTCCTCCAGTATTTGTACGGCAATAAGGAATGTGAAGCTGGTGAATGAGAATTTGTTCTTCGAAACAGTGAGGAGATCCAGCAGTTAGTCTGCTGATTTTTTTTATAAGTACATCGTGAATAAATAAGATCTGATGCACAATCCGTTGATCATTAAGAGAAGTTAAGTTTGACCCAATATAGAGATCGCAGTGGTGGGTCCTATACGGGCAGTTCAATGCAAATCTTAAGGCCGAGTGATAAATTGAGTAAAGCTTCTTCAGTAGAGTACTGGTCTGCTGGTTTATATACGATGTCACAGTAATCAAGTAGAGGCAATATGGTAGCTTTTATCAATTCCAAGCAGAGCATAGGGGGGGAGCAGTGCTTGTGTCGATACAGAAAAACATTTTTTTAAAATTTTACCAATATGATCAATGTGATCTTGAAAATTCAGTTTTGAATGACAGTCGCGTCGGGAATAAACTCTAGCATAAAATAGCGACCTTGCGTGGTTTCTGTGGGTGTGGAGAGAGCGTCGGGTGGTGTGAGTACGCGCATAAGTTTGGTGATCAGCGCGCATTCACTGATAAACGATCGTGGACGGTCGGTGCAGGCGTGAATCACGGGTGAAGTAAGAGAGGTAACCTCGATTCGATTGTCATTGCGATTGGGCCACGCTAACCACGCGCGTTTGCGCAAATGGATTGACGCACGAGTATCGTCAGTAATAGCTCGCCATAGTGCGTGGAATTGGCGCGCGAATAACTTCATCAGCGCGACCATTTTACCCGGGTTTTGCGCGAAAATCCTACTGACTACGCCAGAATCCCGTCGAAGTTCCTCCGTCATTTTACCCGGGTTTTGCACGCGAATCCTGCCGACGTTCATTCGCCATTGTGCCCGGGTGTTGCTAGCAAATCCTGTCGACATTCCTTCATTTTCTGGTGCTTGAGCGTGGGTGCTTATTTACTCCGCGCGTTTTACGCAGTAGGTTTTCGTGGCGACGTTCACGTTAAGGGTGTCGGCAGGTGCCAAATTCAAGCACGTGGTTGTGGTGGTTGTTATTGTGGTGGTGGTGGTTGTGGTGGTACTGCTGGTGGTGCTTTTGGTGGTGGTGCTGCTGGTGGTGCTTTTGGTGGTGGTGCTGCGCCGCGCCCGCGCATATTCATACGGCTATTTTTTAGCTCGTGCACGTGGCGGCCAAGAGGTGCGGGTGGCTGCACGTGCACGAGTGTGGGCAGTGGCATGCATGGGCACGCACGTGCAAGGAGTCTTCTCCAAACATTTGGGGGAGTGTTTGCGGGGAGTGTGTGTGGATAACCCCGGGTGGCCGAGAGCCAGCCACTAGTCATGCCTCACAGGGAGAACGCGGAGGCAGCGAAGCCGAAGACTCGAGCGGCGGCAGCGTGGAGGGAGGAAGGGGAGGTGGAAGGGGGAGAAGGGTCGGAGAGCAGCAGCCCTCACACGAGTGAGGAGTCAGGGGGCAGCAGCTCCCACAGATGATTGCCTGTATTTTGCTTCTACACTCAATGACTTAATATTACATGAAGCTCATCTCTGATTGCATGACACCGACACCCATATGCATTTTTTTAACGACAGAAGCCTGTGAATCCGTCTCAAACCCCTGGTTACACATCTTCCCAGATGCCATTTCACACGTCCTGGCCCCTCCTACTCAGCTTTTTTCAAAAACCCCACCCACACCTCCACATCCACAAACTGCTGGAGAATACCTCACTCTCCCTCAAAATTGGAATTATCCTCCTGCTTCACGCAGCCTCCATCCACTTGTAGATTGGATCTTGGAGTAGAATCTTGATTTTCACATTTCACCATCACTACTTCAGATTTCACCATCACTTGTTCACATTTCACTATCACTTCTGGCCATGTTGTCAAGTTGAAATTTCTTCTGGTTCTTGTTTCATGAGAGATGAGCTCATTGAAGTACGTTGACTTTCACAAGCCGATTACACTTTTTCCTTGTGGATCTTCTCATGCCCCTTTAGGTTTCCTGATAATGTATACTTAATCCCACATTGCACTTGAAGGGCTTCGCGCCCGTGTGTGTGCTCTGTTTCTGCTTCAAACGTCGACTGCGATCCGTTCTGCATGAACACTGGTCGCATTGGTGCCTTTTAGCACGAGGCTGTCTTGAGGGCCTCTTCTCCATGCGATCGATTCTGCAGACATACCTATACATTATTCACAATACACATGTTGCGTCGTAATAAGGAGCTGTGCGCAGCTGACCCACCACGCTCACGGGCCGACAGGGGTGGAAGCTGAGGGGGAGGGGGACCCCCCCCCCACCACTTCCTAAGACCCCTTAAGATAAGACCTTCCAGAAGGTTTTAGGGGGGGGGGGCGTGAGGGGAGGGGTGACCCCAACTTGGGGATAAAAGGGCAGCCCTCGGGACGATCGTGGCAGTACTCACCAACTCACGCTCAAAGACATCTGAAGACCTGAAGACTGGGACAGCACCTGGGGACGTTGAACCGAGGCTCTCATTAGAGCCGGTTGTAGCAGACCCGAGGTAGCGCAGGACACCCTGGGACCCTCTCCGAGGCTCTCGCTAAGCCGGGGTTGAAGCGTAGCTGGCGTGTAACGTAGCTGGCGTGTAGCGTAGCTCGGCGTTTAGCGTAGCTGGCGTGTAGCATAGCCCGGAGTGTGTAGTAGTGTGTAACAGAGTCCTGTTCAACAGAGTAGTGTTTAACAGAGTGCTCAGAGTTGTTATAATAAACGCGTTGCCTCCAGCAGACGTCTCTGTGTGGTTAGTTCTAGGACACAACACACACATTACAAGACAAGGGACCCCTGTATAGACATAATAGACTGTTGGGACAGGTGCTGTTAGCATGCACCTGTGAAGGCTGACAGTGCAATGAGGGGGTGGGTGGCCAGAATCACGCACTGGCGCCTTTGTCTCCGTAATAGTGTAGCGGCATCGTTGAGCGCTGTATGCGATTGCCACTACTTAAAGCCTGTAATAACGGCCTCGAATCAACAGGGGGCTGAAGGGAGTCTAATGGTGATGAGTGAGGCCGTTGGCCGAAGGTAAACCCCAAGGTAGCTCGGGACCGGGGTTACGGACCCCCAGGAGGGGGGCTGGAGGATAACGTCACTCCCCAGGCCCCTCCAGATGGTTCCAGAAGAGAGGAGTGGCTAGGGGCGGAGTGAGCCAGGAACTGGTATAAAATCCGGACCCCTGAAGGGGACAGGCAGTCGTCGATTACCTGAAGACCGAAGAGCCACCCCGGTGACCTGGAGCTGCCACCTGGAAGACCCGAAGCAAAGAGCCCAAATGGCAGAACCTGAACCCTTGGCTAGGGTCGGTGCAAAAGCTTAACCAGTATAGGGTCAGAGCGTAACCAGTGTAGGGTTAGAGCGTAACCAGTGTGAGGGCAGAATATTCTGGAGGAAATACCTCCTTAGTGTATCGGGTGGAAGGGGCTATACCCCTTTGTATTATGTACATGTTAAATACATGTTGCCTCTAGAAGAGAGAAGTCTCCCCAAGTTTGTACCAACTACATATGGTGCCAGAAGTGGCCAAGATAGCTATTGCTTAGATAGTGTGAGCTATGGAGACAAGGAGTAAAACCGTACGTACCTGATCTTCAGAAAACGACGCAATAGCACAGGGAATGCAGACCCACGAGGATGAGGAAGAAGCGCCGCCGGCCGTGCAGCATGCCGTCCAGCCGCTTGGCGGTTCGCCGCCATCGGGGAGCGCGCTCTGGGCGGTGGACTCGAGCCTCACCGAGCTCCTGCATGCTGCGGGGTCCCTGCTGGATGAGATACATCGCGGGGAGCTGACGGCAGAGGACGGGGACGTGGAGCCACGCGGGGCTGCAATTCCCACCGCCGCTCCCAGGACTCCCGCCGACATTTAGAATTTCCCGCCGGAACTTCCCGCCAATCAGGAGCCGCCGCATCATCATCGCCGTCCCGCCAATCAGTAGCTGCCGCGTCATCATCGCCATCCCGCCAATCAGAAGCTGCAGCGTCATCATCGCAGCGACCGAGTAAAGGAGCCGACATCTTGTGCGGGGAGAGCGATACATCTCCCTCCATGTGTGGGGAAGAGCAGCGCCCGGCTGCAACCGTCCCTTCGCGACAACAACGCCTGCCCATCCTGACAGCATTATCTGCCGCCGGGGGTGACTGGGCTGCTTTCCAGTGGCGCTTCCTCACCAATGCTGCAATGGCAGGTTGGTCCGAAGGAGAAGTGCTCCGAGTGCTCCCAGAAGGCCCTCGATGACGACGCTCTTGCTGCTTTCATCGCCATCCCGCCAGCCAAACGTGCCACCTTACAGCTGGCGATGCAACAGATGGCCGCTATTTACGGACCATCAAGCACCCACCATCGCTTTCCCGAGCGGAGGACCAGGGACTCTGAGACACCCCTCACCTTCCACAGCGCTCTGTTGGCGTTGGCAAAGTCCGCCTACCCCAGGATGGACAACGAGGGAATCCACGCGCTGGTGATGGAGAAGCTGTTGGCGCTGGCACGGGAGCTTCGTGTTGTCGTCCACATGATCGATGACACAGACCTGTGCTCCCTGCAAGTGGCACGGAGTGTCCAAGCCCACCTGCTCCTCCAGCGAGAGACGGGGCTGACGGCATGTGCTGTGGCCGGTGAGGTGCGCAGCGCTCCTGAAGATTCAGCTCCCGCTCAAGTCTTCACGTCCGCTCCTGACAGGGGATGGAGGAAGGACGACCGGCCACGTCGGGGCGCCGATTGCACTCGGCCCTTGGTTACACCTCATACATCTCACCGCACTGGGTCAGGGTCGGGTCGTGCGTCGGTTCACGGGGCGACGGAATGTGTTCCGGAGGACTGGCCACTCCGACCCAGTCAGTGGTCAGAGTTGGTCCAGAGGGTGGTCGACGCAACCGCATCGTCGTCCGTTGTTATGGGCTCCATAGGGGGTATCCAGTTCTGAACGCTCGTCGACACGGGTGCGTCAGCTACCATTATTTCAGAGCATATTTTCAACATTTTGCCAGAAAAATGTCGCTCTCTGCGCCCCTTCGAGGTTCCGTGTTTTTCCGCCAATGTGGGTTCATTGGGGATTATCGGCCAAATCACCGCAGAAATCTGTATTGGGGATATCAGATTGTCAGGGCCGATTCTGGTCTCGTCATCCCTGGCCATGCCGTGTTTGTCGGGCACAGATTTCTTGGGTAAAATGCCGATTAAAATTCTCGTTGATTGCGGATGCATCGAGCTGCCGTCAGGTCTCCGATTAGCGTTCCTGCCATCTTCCACCCGGCTGTGCGCGGCAAATGCCACGGTGCAGGCGCTTGCGGCAGTAACTGTTCGAATCCCCCTGGGTGCGCAAATGCTTGTCCCCCTGCGCCCGCATAAGCCACTTGACCTAGCTACTACGGCCGGAGGGATCCTGTTGGGGCCTTCCAACACCGTGGGTGTACAGACCCTGGTATCTGCCAAAAGGGAACCGTTCATTCAGGTTCTCAATGCCGGGTTGACAACTTCTGTCTTATTGCAGAGCATGGTTCTTGCACATGCTTAACCAGCATTTCGTGACGCGAGTGTTGTGGGTAGCGTTCAGACTGGGTCACGTCCGATGCCATGTTCCGGACCAGATATCCGCTGGATAGACTCCCTATGCTCGGAATCAGCTGAGTTATGTGAGCCCCAACGCCGGAAGTTTAGGTCCCTTTTGCTCAACTTTTCAGATGTCTTCAGAACGGTAAAATATTACATCGGCCGCACCACCTTGCTGAGCCATCATATCGACACAGGGGATGCCTCTCTGATCCGCCAAAACCCTTACAGGCTCAGCCGAACATGTTAGCTGCCGACATTATCTTGCCATTCACTTGCCCCTGGGGTGCGCCTATCGTACTCATTAAAAACAAGACATGACGGAAGCTTACGCTTCTGTGTCGATTTTGCAAATTAATCTAAATTATGGTCACAGACGCGCACCCGCTACCCCGGATGGACGACTCCTTAGACGCCCTGGCCGGTGCTCGGTACTTTTCCACACTTGACCTACTGTCTGGGTTTCGTCAATTGCCCTTGGACGAGGCGTCCCAACCCAAAACGGCTATCCGCATGCCGCAAGGTCTCTTTGAGTTCAATCGGCTCCCGATGGGACTCCACTCTGCACCAGTGACGTTCCAACGATTAATGGAACTCATCCTGGCGTGACTTCAGTGGGATTCTTGCCTTATTTACCTAGATGACGTCATCGTCTTTAGCCGCACCTTCGACGAACATCTCAAATGGTTGCGTGCTGTATTTACGAAAATGCGTGCCGCAAATTTAAAGTTCATACTGCAGAAATGTCATCTGAAAAAATCCGTACATTATTGCGGCCATATTGTAAGTGAGTCCGGCATTGCAATAGACCCTGAGAAAATCAAGTGCGTCAGGACGTGGCCTACCTGTACGTCGGTGGGTGAGGTGTGAAGCTTCATCGGCTTCGCATCATACTACCACCGCTTTTTTGCCTGGTTTGCCACCGTCGCGGAACCACTCCATGCGTTGACGGCCAAAGGTAAAAAAATTCATTGGGGAGAGGAGGAGGCTTCGTTTTGGGTGCTACGTGACGCTTTGGTTAACGCCCCTCCCCTCCGCTACCCCGAATTCTCTGTGCCGTTTATCTTTGACATTGACGCAAGTAACACCAGCATTGGTGCGGTCTTATCGCAAACCGTCAACGGAGTGGAGTATGTGATTGCGTATGGTAGCAGGGGTCTCTCCCCCACCGAACAACGCTATTGCATTACACGCCGCGATTGTGTTTTTCGTAGGCCTGTACCACCCATATCTGTATGGCAGACACTTCACAGTGCAATCTGACCATGCTGCACTGCAATACGCGCTATGGGTCGACCAGCCATCTGGCCAGCTGTTGACATGGTTAGAGATCCTGCTGGATTTCTCATTTACTATTTTGTACAGGAATGGAACCCAGCACTCAAATGCTGACGCTGTCACGCTTGCCGCCGCGCGCCGAGTGCGCTTGCCTTTCAGGCTCTGGCCGCTGCAAGCAACCTTCATGTAATTCGGCCCGCCTCTTGCAGCTTCAGCTGAGGTGCCCCCCCGGAGGTGACAGACAATACAGTAGCACATGACGCCGTGCTTAATCTTGACATGGCCGAATGGGGACGACTCCAAAAGGAAGATGTTTCCTTGGTCAAGATGTGCTGCCGCATTGTGCATTCTGACGGGAATGATGGCCGAGCATGCCTGGCCCCGGTGGTTCTAAGGGACGACTTGTTTATGTGCCGGGATGAGGGCGCTCGCCAACATGCCATCGTTGTACCGACAGCCCTGCTGGGGAGGGTTGTGTGGGCGGTTCACGAATGGCTCATGCACTTGGGCGTGCATAAGACCCTTGACACGATCCGTCAGACTTTTTCTGGCCAGGCATAGCCACGGATGTAGCTAACCTGTTGAAAGGGTGTGTGCAGTGCGCACGGCGGAATCGTCCTGCAAAACCCTGCTGTCCGCCCCTGCAGTCAATCCAGGTTTCTAGAGTCAATGAGCTCTTCGCTTTAGACATTCTGGGCCCCTTTCCCGCCACCCCGCGGGGTAATACATTTTTACTGGTTGGGGTTGAATATTTTACTCTATGGCCCGTGGCATGGCCTCTCCACAACCAATCAGCGGCCGCCATCAGGGAGGCCTTCCTTAACGGTTACGTCATGGATAAGGGGTCCCCCGAGCGATTGCTGATAGATCAAGGGAGGACTTTTTCATCCAATTTGCTGTGGGAAGTGTGCAGCCTGCTGGGCACTCAGAAAGTCCGGACATCACCGTATCATCCCCAAACGGATCGTATTGTTGAGCATCTGAACCGGACACTCACAGCTATGCTCAGCCACTAGGTGGACAAAACTCAGCAGGACTGGGACTTACGCATTCCGGGTGTCTTAGCTGCGTACCGTATGGTCCCTCACGCGTCCACCGGCTATCACCATTCTTCCTCATGTATGTCAGGGACTACAATCCCCCTTTTGACGTTCAGCTGCGCGTAATGCCACCAAAAGCCATATCCAAATTTTCCGACTCTGTCCGCTTCAATATCCAAAAGCTAATCGAGACACGAGAGGCTTCAAGGGTGAACTCTGATTCGCGTCAGTTGGCCAAAGAACGTCTGCAGAGACGGCGTATTTCGCAACACGTGTGGTGCGCCGGTGAAAAAGCATGGCTACACTGCCCGCAGGTTCCGGTAGGGACGTCGCCAAAGTTGTTTAAGCCATGGAGAGGGGCGGTTGTTGTGGTCCAAGTTGTACGTCCGCAATGCATACAAATTCGCTGGGGTCGCCGCTGCTGGTTCGTGCACCCGTCGCGCCTCAAGCAATTCGTTGCCATGCGCGAACCTGTCTCACCTACACAATCCCAGGGCCGAGTGGGTGACGTGTCTGGCAAGCTCAGTGACGTGCCTGCTGATGATAATCCTCAGCAGAGTCCTGTGCCTTCTCCCCCAGATGCCGCACAACTGACTCCACTCCCAGCACCGCCGACCTCTGCTTCCCTGGCTCCGGCCACGGGGACCTACTCTCGTCTCATGGACAACCCGTGTGCTGTACCTGCTGCTCCACCACACTTGCCTGTTCCCCCCCCCCCCCGGCTCCTCCGGGACAGGGAAGGCCGCCTCCACCTGGGGTGCGGTGACTAGGACTCGGTCCAAAGCCCCTCGATTCTCTTGACCCGCCCAACCACATACACTCCCCGCACCGCTCACTGAGTACCACACACTGTTAGCCATTTTTTTTGCCTTTATTGAATTGTTCGTAATGGTACACGATGCGGGGGGGGGGGGGGGTGCGGGGTCGTGGGCTACGCGCGTTGCTTGTTAGCATTATTATGTTTATATTGTAGATTTGTACAGGTGGTCTGGGGTATTTATGTCGGGTCACTTACTTTTTGTTGCATTTGTTGATGTTCTTGTACGTGAGGCACACATACTTTACTCGTTCTTTTCTTACCTTTTTGATGGGGGTTGTTAACAACCGGGATGGCTGTGTGCTACGAGGGGGGGGGGGGGGTGATGTAGCGACATCGTTGAGCGCTCTACGTGATTGCTACTACTTATAGCCTGTAATAACGGCCTCGAGTCACCAGGGGGCAGAAGGGAGTCTAATGGTGATGAGTGAGGCCGTTGTGCCAAGGTAAACCCCAAGGTAGCTCGAGACCAGAGGTACAGAACCCCAGACTCCCAGGAGGTGTTGTGGAGGATAACATCACTCCCCAGGCCCCTCCAGACGGTTCCAGAAGGGAGGAGTGACTAGGGGCGGAGTGAGCCAAGAACTGGTATAAAAGCCGGACCCCTGGAGGGGAACGGCAGTCGTTGTTTACCTGAAGACCGAAGTGCCACCCAGGAGACCTGGAACTGCCACCTGGAAGACCCGAAGCGAAGAGCCCAAATGGCAGAACCCGAACCTCTGGCCAGGGTCGGGACAAAAGCTTACCAGTGTAGGGTCAGAGCTTAATCAGTGCAGGGTTAGAGCGTAACCAGTGTGAAGGCAGAAGAGTCCGGAGGAATTAACTCCTTAGTGTATCGGGTGTAAGGGACCGTCCCCCTTTATGTTATGTAAATGTTACATAAACGTGCTGCCTCCAGAAGAGAGAAGTCTCCTGAAGTGTTGTACCCACTATAATAGCAATGCTTATGCATCACACCAGGTACTCATTTTAGGCTGAGTCGACCTCGGGAAGTACCAGGAATGGTTTAGATAATCATCACTGGTAGTGGCCTTGAGCGGAAATTTAACTCGGGTCTCGGGGTTGGTAGTGCAGCACACTACCCAATGCATTACCGCTCCCCACATTACACACCCAGAGTACACTGATACACAATATACGTACTCATGACACACTTAAACAAAAAGTAAATACGATGCAAAATATCCTGTTCATGCAATTTTTGATAACCAACACCTATTAATGCTGGTATAACACACAAGTATGCAGCGTGGCCAGAACCACACTCGGCTGTCATTGTCTCTCCAACGATGCTTACAAACTGTTGGCCATGAATGGGAATGAAACTACATGGAGTTGGTCACAAAGTGCATGAACCACTCCACCGCCACACCCCACATTACCCTCTCATATGCACAGAGACACACAATGATACACTGACGGTCTATAGACTGCCAGAGATAACGGCGGTCGGGTGTGGTTCTGGCCACCCCCCCCCCCCCCCTTGTGTATTATGCCAACCTTCATAGGTGATCGCGAACTACACTTGCCCCAATAGTTGTTCAAGCTGGAGGGTGCATATTTGTATTTATCTTGTGTGAGGTAGAGTTTGCATGTTCTTCCCCCATGTGGAATGGGATTTGTCTAGGTTTTGTGGTGTCTTCTTGCAGCTAAACCCATAAACAACAGTTGGTTTTGCTCAAAACATCCCACTGCTGAAATAATTTCCCGGATATTACTCAATTGGGGTTACATTCAGTAAAATCTTCCCCTACTGCAACAAACTTTTTAGGACCCTCCTGATAAAGTCTTGAAACTCAGCGAGGATCTCTACCGTCAGGTAAAGCAATAACCCAGGCTGGGACAAATTATATACGAAACCAGAAAAGCAGGCAAGTTCAGCAGGCAAGTCATGGATGGCCAGGCCCCAGAATGTTCTGTTTTCATATTACAACCTGGACATCAATGAACAGTTACGACATTGATATTCACACAAAATAGGCGAGGCTTTCCTGGGTAAACATACGTAACAAAAGTGTTAATTGTCGGGCCTGCCTTTGCGTCTGATATAATTTATCTTAACCTGACATTATTGTATTCATTTTACACCCGCTGGCTGTACAAATACACATTACATTAAGTGCAATGTAAAGTATGGGGAACACAAGACCAGGGAAGTGCACAAACTAGTCCAGAGCCCATATAGGAAGTGGCAACCAAGGCAAATCGCGATAAAGAGATTAAAAAAAGATGGGCATAGTATTGCAGTGATTTGTATAAGGGTGTAGTAGGTTCAAATTAGGTGCACACACACGCAACTTGGAGGCAACACTATTTATTAAACGATAAATAATATAACACTCTACATGAGGTGGTGACCACCTTCCTCAACTCACTAACACTCTGGAACACGACACAGACTGGACCAGGCAGGCAACGGCCTGCCTGGCCCAGGACGACGACTCGGGACTTGACGACCGAAGATGTCTTCACCTTGGAGTACAGTACAACAGCAGCCTCGCTCTGCGTTCACACCACGCTTATATTTGGTTTCGCGTGGCTGGCTCCGCCCCGGCGTGGCTGGCTCTCTTCAGGCCACGCCTCCCTTCCCAGGACACGCCTCACTTCCCCCACCTCTGGGAGGATCCGGATCCCTCCACCACGCGACCCCCCAGGCACCCCCTTGGGGCCCCCAGCCTTCGTACGGGCCGACACAGTAGTGACCTTTCTCTGTCACTACATCACCCCCTCCTGTATAAACACACAGCCGTCCCCGGCTGTAACACAACTGTGAAACATCGAAAAGGTGTGCCTCCGAACCAACAACATCAATAAATGACCGGCGACCGATAAGAAATACAATCACGTAATATATACAGAATCGACGAGGGTAAAAGGGAACCGCATAGAAAACGGGGAATTAACAACAATTATACATGAAAACTGGCTAACCCACTTACGCTCCAGCACAGCCCCCCCACCCGTTAGAATCACGCATGCAATGACAGTCACCCGTTAGCACCCCCCCGCCTTTCCGACGTGGCGTCACAACTAGTAGCACGCGTCGGCCATATCGGGGGGGGAATTTCCATGTAACCACCCCACCGCCTTTCCAACGCGGCGTCACAACCAGTAGCACGCGTCGGCCATATCGAGGGGGGAATTTCCATGTTACCACCCCACCGCCTTTCCGACGCGGCGTCACAACCAGTAGCACGCGTCGGCCATATCGGGGGGGGGGAATTTCCATGTTACCACCCCACCGCCTTTCCGACGTGGCGTCACAACCAGTAGCACGCGTCGGCCATATCGGGGGGGGGAATTTCCATGTTACCACCCCACCGCCTTTCCAACGCGGCGTCACAACCAGTAGCACGCGTCGGCCATATCGGGGGGGGGATTTCCATGTTACCACCCCACCGCCTTTCCGACGCGGCGTCACAACCAGCAGCACGCGTCGGCCATATCGGTGGGATTTTAACCCAGTCTCTCTCCAAGACTCGCATCGCAGCATATAGCTGTACCGACCAAGCCGAGACGACCCATCGTTCACTCACTGCACAACATGCACCCTAACAACTGAGGGATACAGTCCCAACGTAACAGGACAACTCCACCTGAACCTTACGAATCTCCAGCCCACTGTTTCAACACACCTCCGAGTGTCTCACTCTCCGGGCCGTCAGGTCAAGCCATCAGACACAGCATGATGGGACCACACTCTCTGAGCCATGTGAGCGCACAGCCCACTTGGCTAGACAAGCCACGGAGTGTCTCGATCTCCGGGCTGTCAGGTCAAGCTGTCAAGACAGCATGACGGGACCACACTCTCTGAGCCATGTGAGCGCACAGCCCACTAGGCTAGACAAGCCACGGAGTGTCTCGATCTCCGGGCTGTCAGGTCAAGCCGTCAGCCATTGCATGACGGGACCACACTCTCCGAGCCATGTGAGCGCACAGCCCACTAGGCTAGACATACCACGGAGTGTTTCAATCTCCGGGTTGTCAGGTCAAGCCGTCAGCCATTGCATGACGGGACCACACTCTCCGAGCCCTGTGAGCGCACAGCCCACTAGGCTAGACATGCCACGGAGTGTTTCAATCTCCGGGCTGTCAGGTCAAGCCGTCAGCCATTGCATGACGGGACCACAACGTTCATGTTAGACACGCAACACTCACTGGGCCATCCTGGTCAGGACCTGCGCCCCAAGATAGGTGACAGCCAGCAGCACAATTCCAAATCCCTGGCCGCATGTCACCATCACAATTTAACACCATCACAACACATACAATTTGAATTATGATCCCCCACAGAACTGATCCAATGCCGAACAGGTACGCACAATTTGTGACGATCCCGAATATTCAATGGGTCACAACAATACACCTCACATCCCGTATCCGTACACATCATCTCCGAGACTCGCATTGCAGCATGCAGCTGTACCAACCGAGTGGAGAGCAACGCAATTTGACGGCAATTAACGGAAACGGACCCCCGATCCATGTAGAACACAAGGAGCATTCTCGCACAAAAGACATCATCTGTGCAACAACGGACAGGAACCAACCAGTGAGTTTGAAACGAATCGAACCTGTCATTTCAAAATCTCCTTCAACATTAACCATGGGACTCAGGGCATTCGAATTTTGAGAGCAAAAAAACTATACACAAACCCCAAGAATCGCCAAATTGATTAATACAGTATATGCAGTATATGAAATTCGTACAGTGAATCATTTGGCGCAATGCTCCATCCAGTCCCCACATGGCAACACACACAATCAATACTCCAGACAATCCGTACATAGTAAATAATCACAAGCAAGTACCCAACATTCCATACACTGTTAACAATTCCAAGCAAAGCTCCATACGGTCTGTACCTTGGCAACAATGACGATCAAAGTTTCTTACAGTTACACGTGGCAATCACGAGCGAAACTCCATACAGTATACACAATAACAACGGCGATTTCGCAACAAAACGATGTAACAACACGAGTCATTAACACTGCAACATACAGGATATCAACGGAGCTCGGGACACCAACACGAATTAATCATTAACTACACCCAGAAGATACCGATCTCGACGCCGTATTTAACAACAACACTTGTTACAAGCAGAAACCCGCATGGTCGCCGCGTCACTTTATCATGCACACAACCGGACGAACACGCTCCGCAAACCAGCGAGTTAAAAAAAAAACACACGCGATCGCAACCCGGCGCACGTAAGATGGGTGAAGATTATTATTATTTTTCTTGGGGCCGGGTGCTTGTCATGTCACGACTCGCCTGGCAAACTGTGAATAGCGGAGGGCGGCAAGGTGGAGCACTGGAACGGCCCGAAGAATCTTTCATGGTGAACACGGCCTGCTCTTGCGAACCCATCCACCTCTCGCGCTCGAGCAGAAGGCTGGAACTCCCCCTCTGCAGGCGTTGATGTCGGCGGGAGCGGCATTTCGGCAGCAGGAGCGGCGTTTTGGCGGGAACCGCGCCCCGACCAGCCCTCGAGTTGGCGGGAACCGCGCCCCGACCAGCCCTCGAGTTGGCGGGAACCGCGCCCCGACCAGCCCTCGAGTTGGCGGGAGCGGCGTTTTGGCGGGAACCGCGCCCCGACCAGCCCTCGAGTTGGCGGGAGCGGCGTTTTGGCGGGAACCGCGCCACGATCAGCCACCGAGTTGGCGGCCCCACCGCGTGGCCCGCATGCCTGGGCCTCCCCCCGCCAGCCCCCGCAAAGACGACGGTGTCCTCTCCCCGCGGCTCCATCGCTCCGTTCCCGATGGCGGCGAAGCAGCGGTGCGATGACAGTCCCGCCGCTCCGCGTGCAGCGCCATCTCTCTCCCTCTGTCACCGGGGCTGCCATCCCCGGGGCTGTCCGAAGGATGGTCGTCACACCATCCCCGTCGTACGAAGGCGTCCAGATGAGTTTTGTCTTTGTTTTTCGTGTGCCCATTTTACTTCCCTAGGATAACACCTAGCAATATTTATATTTCCACAACTTCTGACGCCAAATGTAGTAGGTTCAAATTAGGTGCACACACACGCAACTTGGAGGCAACACTATTTATTAAACGATAAATAATATAACACTCTACATGAGGTGGTGACCACCTTCCTCAACTCACTAACACTCTGGAACACGACACAGACTGGACCAGGCAGGCAACGGCCTGCCTGGCCCAGGACGACGACTCGGGACTTGACGACCGAAGATGTCTTCACCTTGGAGTACAGTACAACAGCAGCCTCGCTCTGCGTTCACACCACGCTTATATTTGGTTTCGCGTGGCTGGCTCCGCCCCGGCGTGGCTGGCTCTCTTCAGGCCACGCCTCCCTTCCCAGGACACGCCTCACTTCCCCCACCTCTGGGAGGATCCGGATCCCTCCACCACGCGACCCCCCAGGCACCCCCTTGGGGCCCCCAGCCTTCGTACGGGCCGACACAGTAGTGACCTTTCTCTGTCACTACAAGGGTATGGATGAGCTCGAAAAATATCCCCACCACCAAGGGATGATGCTCCCTGGATCTGCCTGAGCTGCACCTTAACTCAAACCGAGTTCATCTCATCTCTTGATTGGTGCTTCAGTATTAAACACTATCTCATTGTCGTACCATCACACCTGCCCGTCTTGGCTTGTGATAAGTTTGCTGTGCTCTACAACCCGCTTGTCTAAGTTAAGCTCATCTCATCACATAATTGGAACGACAGAATTACCACCTGCATGTTCTGGCTCATGACTAGCCCGCACCCAGCTTGCCCTAGCTGAAGCTCAGCCTATTTCATCGTCCAGTTGATGCGGCAGTATTACTATTACTGCCTGTCCAACTAGCCACTGCACCTGCCCATCTCGACCCATCACGTGCCCACTATGGTGTGTGCCCAGACAATCTAGAAGCTGTTTGTCTCATCATCTGGCTTATGGTGTATGAACCTAGTTAAGGTATCGCAACTCAAGCAAATAGCGGTTTATATCCCTTCACCACGTATACTTCAGTGTCTGGAGTCATGCCTCTCTGGTGATTTAGTTCATTACAAAGTCACCACTGGAGCCGAGTGGACTTGCTGATGACTGGTTCCAGAGGTGTCAAGATGGGCTCCTATGGAGGTTCATGAAGGACGCTCCTTGACACTTAAGGAGGCAGTCGCCCTCCCGCAATAAAGGGCATAGAAGCAACGCTCACAATAACAAGCGGAGAGCAGGGAAGATCAAACGCAGCGATGTGGCACAGTGGGGAGCACAGGTGGTGAGTCTGCCAGTCATCTCAGTCAATCCATGGCACCTGGGTCTGTTCCGTGATCTGCAAGAGGGTCTTTGACATTTCACGTGGCCTTAAAAGTGCACCAGCATGGTACATAAACTGGAGAAATTCCATGTGTAGCCGGCCCACCTTGTTCTCCTCCTGTGAATCGTAACGAGGGGATAGGTCGGCCAAATAAACAATGAAGCTCAGAGAGGATGAGCATATACTCTGCATTGTTTTCTGTCCTCCTGAGAAGTGGGCGACTCCACTACAGATGGGCACCTAGAGGTTTGTGAAACGGAAATACTTGATTTCAAAGTGTTCTTCCGAGGAGCATTTACATATCCTGACAGACCTGTTCTTCACCTGAGGACGGCTGCTTGCGTTGTGGCCGAAACGTCGTGAGAATTATTTTATGTTTTATTTTTATTATTTTATTATTTCCATTCTACGTGACTTTACCGAAAGAACTAAGAAGATGAAACATATCCCTATCACCTTCCACATCACACAACACCTCAGAGCAGCTCATCAGCACGGAATCTACCGCAAATATAAATTATAACAGCCGCTTTTCAAATCTAAGAACATTTAACATCTTATTTAGCAATACAAATGTAATTATTCCACATCAAACATATGCCTAAAATATCTGTAGTGCCGCCTAAATGTGTTACATTCCAAAATAATATTGCATTAACGATTCAATACGTACTTACATTATGAATAATAAAGCAATAATACGTTTAATTATAGTTACATGTAAATTAGGGATATTTAACTGACAAAAACCACTAAAACTTTCTGTTTGAATTGAGACTGGAACCTCTGCCAAAACACCTATTCTGCTCGCCCCATTAACTCAATTTAAGGCAAAATTCGTATGCTGGCAATTTTGTGCATTTTACATGCACAAATCTGTCTGTTGCCTGATGAAGCTAGTTGTAATTACTGGCAAAACATCGTACTCAGATAGTAAATGATCTGGTTTGGCTCTCCAACACTTTGCTGTACGAGGAACGAATTAGCATGTTCTGTTTACGTGACAAACTTCCCGCGAAAAAACGGCAAACACTATAACTGGAAATAAGTGAACGTATCATACCTGTAATCATTACCAGACACAAACCTATCACTCTCCACTTCACACAGTACCTCTTGATGGGATTTAGCACCAGTGTTCATTTTCTAGGCCCAATTATAACCAATTTACATGTTGAAATATAAAAAAATACTTTAATAATATCAACGTCTTAATTGTGAATATATTCACCGCCAATAACTCAATCAACAGTCAAACATTACCTAGTCCATTGCTTTCGATTAACATTGAAATAATAATTTAAGTTATATTTGATTTTCTATTTGAATAATGTAATATCTCACCAGTCCACCTCAAATTTGAAATGAGGGTGTTCCCTGTACTTTGAATAGTATACACACTTGTAGGGGCGATTGTCACTTACCATTCAACAGCCTGTAGTTCCACTTACCATCAATAGAGTGCAGAGGCGTTATCTCGCTAGGGCACATTGCATGGGCCAGATAGAGGCCAACGGTGGATCCCAGTAAACGGATCCTGGGACACATTCCCAGGGCCCCCGGGTGGGGGGGGGACCGGGGGAATGATGTCACCTTAGAGTGTTCCAGAAGGAAGGCGTGGCCAGGGCGGAGCCGGCCACGAACGGGTATATAAGCCAGAGCTCAGGGAGCTCTGGCTCAGTTATCTACACGCCGAAGACAGAAGACCGGGCTGGAGAATAGGACCCTGGACCCCAAGCTCTACAGTCCTTCTAAGGGCTGGAGCTCAGAGAGGCCAGTGGTCAAGGGAGAATAGGTCCCTGGCAGAGAGGACCCTGGACCCAAGCTCTGCAGTCCTCAGGGCTGGAGCTCGGTGAGGCCAGTGGTCAGGACCCAAGGACCAAGAGGTCGGGGTCAGTTAAGCCTCCCCTAGGTCCCAGCCGGAGGACGATAGGGAACGGGTGACCAGAGTTAGGTTCGGTATAGTTCGGAGGCCATAGCACCTAGGTATCGGGTGAAGCGACCGATATACCCTTCCTGCTAGGGATCCTGTAGTAAAAGACAATAAACAACGTGTGCCTCATAAAGAAGTGTATTCGTCATATTTACAACACTACACACTGTTGGGCGTGGCATGCTCTGAACATTACCTACACGTATAAAAAACACCAGCACCTTGCTCTACGTAGCAATTACAGAAACATTGCAGTGCACAATTACACGTGCGATTCATCACAGGTAAGCTCAAACCAGCTACAGCAACTGCATGGTGCACAATACGCCTCGCTGCAAGTGACATGCAGCGTCAAGATGCAGAACTTTACTCTCATTCGGCACATTTGGACTGCAACTCGCGACTGAGTGCAATGATACATTGCGTGGGATTCGTCACATGAAAAGCCTAAACCGGCTTCTTACACTATGCACTGTACACATACTAAATATCACCATATATACACACATATCACCACACATCACAACATTTACCACGTACTATTCACTATGCACTGCACACTTGACACTGCACTGCAATATAAACCACAATAACTACACTATGCAAGGTGCGTACATAGCCATCAGGTGGGATGCACAGCAGATTCGCAGACCCCTGCTGTTACCATCATATAAAATGAAAAAAGTAACATCAGGCTAAGACCAATTAAATTAAACCCAAAAGGATTAAAAGCAAAACAAGTGCAGAAAGTAGGCCTGACATTAAATTATTTTGATATCATTAACATAATTCTAGATTTGAAGTTTTCGTGACTGCAAGGATCCATACTCTTTGGTTCTTTCGGTAAAGTCACGTAGGTGTAAAAAAATATAATTAAATCACGACGTTTCGGGTGCAACACAAGCGTCCATCATCAGCTTTGATGTGGTTTCTCTATTCATCAAGGTTCCAGTGCCTGACACCATAGCAATAATTGACAACTTAGTCCAACATGGACTTAACCCTGATGTCCCTACGCTGGTTAGGCGCTGCCTTACCAACACGTACTTCACCTGGAATGGTACTTTATACAAACAAAATGAGGGTACCCCCATGGATTCCCACTTGTCACTTGTGATAGCCAATGTTTTCATCGAGAAATTTGAAACAGACGCCATCCAGACATCCACCCTGCATCCTTCCCTGTGGAAGAGATATGTGGATGACACTTTTGTCATTTGGCCACATGGTCTACCAGCATTGAACCAATTTCTCGAGCACATTAACTCCATACACCTGTTGAGGAGTTCCTAGGACGTACTCGGAGACGAAGGTAAGTTGAGGGCTTCTGCCAAGGGTTTATTAAGAGAATTACACATTAACACAAGGGTATACAACGCCCAGGGGTTAGGGGTCCTACACCGAGTTCTGGTCCCTGCCCGGCTAGCTCCGGTCTCTCTCTCTCGTGTCGGATCGGGGACTCTGCCAACTCCACCGACCGGAGAGAGAGCACCTCTATTGGCTACCACCGGCTTCTCCCCAGACTCTCCACTCGATCCCTCTCTACCCCTGGCTCCCTCTCTACCCTTCCTACTCTACCCGTTCCCACAGTGACCCCGCTTTCGTAACGGGGTCTCCTTTAAATACTCTAGGAGACGTGACGTCATCGAGCCGCCCAGCGCGCATGACGCCACGTTCCGTGACGTCATCGCACCGGACAGCACCCATGATGTCACGTCCTCATTTTACTCCTCTACACACCCATCCATCAAATTCACCATAGAAGTGGAGAAGGATGGCAAGATACCATTCTTGGATGTTCTTTTTGAGAGGAGGCCCAATGGTTCTTTGGGACATTCTGTCAATAGGAAGGCCACCCACACATATTCCTATCTGAAACCTGATTCCCACCACCATCCAGCACAGAAAAATTCCCTCATCAAAACACTACACCATAGCATTTCTGACCAACACCACCTGGCCAGTGAATTAGAACATGTACACCGGGCCCTTAAGATTAATGTATATTCAGACCGTACTATCCGCAAAGCTGTTTCTCCAACCATGGAGAAACAACCCCTTGAGACTCCGATCAAAACTATCATGTTACCATACATAGCAGGCGTTTCCAAAAAGATTGCGAAAATCCTAAACAAACACAGATCCAGGTCCGATTCAGTACAGTACCCAAAATCCGTGATCTGATCCCATCCATAAAGGATGTCATTCCTGACTTGCAGTACCCTGGAGTCTACAAACTGAGTTGCATTTGTGGTGATTGTTACATTGGGGAAATGAAACCACATGTATCAGACCGCATTCGCAAGCACAAGGCAGATTTGAAACACGGCAGGACGACCTCTTCCGCCGTGGCTGACCACTGCTACAACGCGGTGGGCTCTCATGATATTGTTTTCTCCGATACCAAAGTGCTATGCAAGCCGTCTGGATACCACCAAAGATTTGTCCATGAAGCCATCCAGATATACAAACATAGACATAACTTCAACCGATAAGATGGATTCAAATGGAGCAATCATTGGAAGGATGTTATTAACCAAATTAAACCTTAGCTGCCTTATCTAACCTATATAATTCATTTTTTGTCTGTCTGTCTGTCTGTCCGTCCGTCTGCGTACGCTCCCTAACGGGGGATGTAGCTCTCGGACCGTGGGGTTCGCCGAGATTAAATTTTGCAGGTGGGCACGCCCCCGGCCCCGCGGTAAACTTAGGCATTTCCGATTTTTCGTCTCTAAACTTTAAATCGGACCGATTATCGATTTAGTGTGATTTCTCTTTAGTAATTTATTTAATTCTTTCTTTATTTATTTACTATTGCCGACCGGCGCGGACCATGGCGGTTGCCCCTGGCAACGGGTAGCAACGCCTTCGCTGCGGGGTAGACGCCATTTTTAATTGCCGTAAAAAATATGCGCACGCATTAACACGCGACTCTGAGGTAAATTCATCAAAGTTTCACGTCCTCTTCACTCCCCCCCACCCCAATGTGTGCAATTACTATTATAGGGTCGGTAGATAATAAAATTATAGCGATTAGACAGTATTATTGTAGCGCGGGGGGGGGGGGGGTAACGGCCCCAGTACCCAGCCTCAGCCGGGTGGGCAATCTAGGTGAGGCCGGAGGCTCTGCACGGTACTAGGCCTCGACACGCAACTCTGTCAGGCGACGACTTTGTGGCATAAACTCGATATACCCAGCGTTGCCCGGGGGGAAAATACATTTAAAATCTTCTGAAAACTTTAAAACATTACATACCAATGAAAATACAACTGTGTAATTACTTTTAAACCCAACGCGCCAAGAATCTATTCTCTGAATTGCGCAAAGGAATCGAAGGTTGTAGATTCCTTTAGAATCGGACGATTCCCGTTTACTATAAGTTGGTTATAGTCGATATAAACTGCTACGAACGGGAAATATCCGGCGTTGATCGGGGCAAAAATGTAATTAAAAACTCCTGAAAACATTAAAACATAACATACCAATGAAAATAAAACTCTGTCATTCAAAATGTAAACCCCCAACATGCCAGGAATCGATTCTTTGAATCGCGCAAAGGACTAATCGAAGGTTGTAGATTACTTTAGGATCGCCCTTAACATTTCCGACACACATATTCACACATTTAGCTTTTACATTTAACATACAAAACGTCAGCATGTACTGCTGTCATCAGTGGTAAGAGTGAGTGGTGAGGGTGAGTGACGGTTGTGAGAGGTGATTAGTGAGTGGTGAGGGTGAGTGGTGAAGGTTATTGGTGAGCATGAGTGGTGAGGGTGAGTGTTGAGCGTGAGTGGTGAGGGTGAGTGGTGATTGTTGAGGGTGTGATTGGTGAGGATGAGTGGTGAGTGGTCAGGGTGAGTGGTGAGGGTGAGTGGTGAGCGGTGAGGGTGAGTGTTGAGGGTGAGTGGTGAGTAGTGAGGGTGAGTGGTGAGCGTGACTGGTGAGTGGTGAGGGTGAGTGGTGAGAGAGAGTGGTGAGGGAGAGTGGTGAGGGAGAGTGGTGAGGGTGAATGGTGTGGGTGAGTAGTGAGTGGTGAGGGTGAGTGGTGAGGGTGAGTGGTGATTGGTGAGCGTGTGATTGGTGAGGATGAGTGGTGAGTGGTCAGGGTGAGTGGTGAGGGTGAGTGGTGAGCGGTGAGGGTGAGTGTTGAGGGTGAGTGGTGAGTAGTGAGGGTGAGTGGTGAGCGTGACTGGTGAGTGGTGAGGGTGAGTGGTGAGAGAGAGTGGTGAGGGAGAGTGGTGAGGGAGAGTGGTGAGGGTGAATGGTGTGGGTGAGTAGTGAGTGGTGAGGGTGAGTGGTGAGGGTGAGTGGTGATTGGTGAGCGTGAGTGGTGAGGGTGAGTGGGGAGGGTGAGTGGCAGTTGTGAGTGGTGATTAGTGAGGGGTGAGTGGTGAGGGTGAGCGTGAGTGGTGAGGGTGAGGTTGAGTGGTGAGCGGTGAGGGTGAGCAGTGAGGGTGAGTGGTGATTGGTGAGGGTGTGATTGGTGAGGATGAGTGGTGAGGGTGAGTAGTGAGGGTCAGTGGTTGTTGTGAGGGTGAGTGGTGAGGGTGAGTGGTGAGTAGTGAGGGTGAGTGGTGAGCGTGACTGGTGAGTGGTGAGGGTGAGTGGTGAGGGTGAGTGGTGAGAGTGAGTGGTGATTGGTGAGGGTGAGTGGCGAGGGTGAGTGGGGAGGGTGAGCAGTGAGGGTGAGCAGTGAGGGTGAGTGGTTGTTGTGAGGGTGAGTGGTTGTTGTGAGGGTGAGTGGTGAGGGTGAGTGACGGTTGTGAGAGGTGATTAGTGAGTGGTGAGGGTGAGTGGTGAGGGTTAGTGGTGAGCATGAGTGGTGAGGGTGAGTGTTGAGCGTGAGTGGTGAGGGTGAGTGGTGATTGTTGAGGGTGTGATTGGTGAGGATGAGTGGTGAGTGGTCAGGGTGAGTGGTGAGGGTGAGCGGTGAGGGTGAGTGTTGAGGGTGAGTGGTGAGTAGTGAGGGTGAGTGGTGAGCGTGACTGGTGAGTGGTGAGGGTGAGTGGTGAGGGAGAATGGTGAGGGAGAGTGGTGAGGGAGAGTGGTGAGGGAGAGTGGTGAGGGTGAATGGTGAGGGTGAGTGGTGAGGGTGAGTAGTGAGTGGTGAGGGTGAGTGGTGAGGGTGAGTGGTGATTGGTGAGGGTGAGTGGTGAGGGTGAGTGGGGAGGGTGAGTAGTGAGGGTCAGTGGTTGTTGTGAGGGTGAGTGGTGAGGGTGAGTGGTGAGTAGTGAGGGTGAGTGGTGAGCGTGACTGGTGAGTGGTGAGGGTGAGTGATGAGGGTGAGTGGTAAGAGTGAGTGGTGAGGGTGAGTGACGGTTGTGAGAGGTGATTAGTGAGTGGTGAGGGTGAGTGGTGAGGGTTAGTGGTGAGCATGAGTGGTGAGGGTGAGTGTTGAGCGTGAGTGGTGAGTGTGAGTGGTGATTGTTGAGGGTGTGATTGGTGAGGATGAGTGGTGAGGGTGAGTGGTGAGGGTGAGTGGTGAGGGTGAGTGGCGGTTGTGAGTGGTGATTAGTGAGGGGTGAGTGGTGAGGGTGAGCGTGAGTGGTGAGGGTGAGTGGTGAGCGGTGAGGGTGAGTGGTTGTTGTGAGGGTGAGTGGTGAGGATGAGTGGTGAGGGTGAGTGGCGGTTGTGAGTGGTGATGGGTGAGTGGAGAGCGGTGAGGGGTGCGTGGTGAGCGTGAGTGGTGAGGGTGAGTGGTGAGGGTGAGTGCTGAGTTGTGAGGGTGAGTGGTGAGAGAGTGGTTAGTTTTGAGTGTGAGTGGTGAGGTTGAGTGGTGAGGGTTAGTGGAGAGTGGTGAGTGGTGATTGGTCAGTGGTGATTGGTGAGGATGAATGGTGAGTAGTGAGGGTGAGGTTGAGTGGTGAGGGTGAGTGGTGGTTGTGACGGTGAGTGGTGAGGGAGAGTGGTGAGGGAGAGTGGTGAGGGAGAGTGGTGAGGGAGAGTGGTGAGGGTTAGTGGTGAGAGTTAGTGGTGAGGGTGAGTGGTGAGGTTGAGTGGTGAGGGTGAGTGGCGGTTGTGAGTGGTGATTAGTGAGGGGTGAGTGGTGAGGGTGAGTGGTGAGCGGTGAGGGTGAGTGGTTGTTGTGAGGGTGAGTGGTGAGGATGAGTGGTGAGGGTGAGTGGCGGTTGTGAGTGGTGATGGGTGAGTGGAGAGCGGTGACGGGTGCGTGGTGAGCGTGAGTGGTGAGGGTGAGTGGTGAGGGTGAGTGCTGAGTTGTGAGGGTGAGTGGTGAGAGAGTGGTTAGTTTTGAGGGTGAGTGGTGAGGTTGAGTGGTGAGGGTTAGTGGAGAGTGGTGAGTGGTGATTGGTCAGTGGTGATTGGTGAGGATGAATGGTGAGTAGTGAGGGTGAGGTTGAGTGGTGAGGGTGAGTGGTGGTTGTGACGGTGAGTGGTGAGGGAGAGTGGTGAGGGAGAGTGGTGAGGGAGAGTGGTGAGGGTTAGTGGTGAGAGTTAGTGGTGAGGGTGAGTGGTGAGGGTGAGTGGTGATTGGTGAGGGTGCGTGGTGAGGGTGAGTGGTGAGGGTGAGTGGTGAGGGAGATTGGCGAGGGAGATTGGTGAGTGGTGAGTTGTGAAGGTGAATGGTGAATAGTGAGTGGGAGTGGTGAGTGGTGAGGATGAGTGGTAAGGGTGAGTTGTGAGTGGTGAATGGTGAGGGTGAATGATGAGTACAGTCAATATGCACTGTTGTAATCATAGCAGGTACCACCACCACAGTATGTACTGCTCTCATCAGAGCAGGTACCTGTTGTATGTGTCGGGTTATGAAATTTTTATGAAAATAATAAAAATTAATAATTTTCCGAAAAATGCGCAAATCGCATTAATTATGTTAATGTGTGTATTAATATGCATAAATTATGATAATGTTTGTGATTATATGCATAAATTATGATAATCGCGGAGATAATCGTAGTAATTTATGCGGATGCTTGCGATGATGTTAATGTGAGCAGTTGTGATAATTAGGCTTAGCTTCGTTTATCCAGAGTTTTATCAATCAGGATAACACGATTATCATCGATTAAACGTTTACCGATTATCTTAGTGTGTTTATATTATTTTAGGTCACCAGTTCAGATCTCATTACAGGATACAGCTCTTATGAATAAGATAGTTTTGCATGGACTTGGAAAGAAGCACTCGAACAGTTGGTATGAAGCAATTTATTCTAACAAGCATGTGACATTCTATCATGCAGGTCAAACATGTGTCAATAATTCATGAATAACCAAACTCTTATGCATTTGCGATACTATGCATTCGATTAATATGAATAACTAAAATTCTTATGCAATTACGATATTATGCATTTGACTAAAATGAATGAATAAACACTTATGCATTTGCGATACTATGCAATTACCTAATATGAATGACTAAACATTTTTTATTCATGTAACTCGACGGCAGCAACTGCTTTGCACGATCAGTTGATATTGAACGCACCACCTCGAAATGGCAACCCTTTTTGAAACGCAAAGACAATTTTCTTTTAAAGTCTTATTCGTGTACGTGCTGTGTATGCGTTGTCCCCTTGTAATATTAATTAATTCTTAGAGCCAGGAGTTGTGTCATTAGCTTGTGTGGTGTGGGAGGATACAGACAGCGGCCAGAAGTTTTCTCTTGTGTTGGGCGTGGCCGCCGCGAGCGCCTGCTGCTCCCTCGCTCGGCGTGTCGCTCGGCTTGTGCGCTCTCTCTCTCTCTCTCCACCGCTGGATGACGAGTTGGCACGATGCTGTCCTTGAAGATGCTCGGTCGCTCGTGTCGCTCGGTGGCGCTGGGTGTCGCTCGTTGGCGCACAGTGGCGCACGGTGGCGCACGGTGGCGCACGGTGGCGCACGGCGGCGCACGGAGGCGCTCGGTGGCGCAGCTCTGCTGGCGCTGGGTGGCGCTCGGTGGCGCTCGCTTGGCGATCTCCGCTTTTCCTGCGGGTTGTTCGCTGGTCGTCACTCTGACGAGGAGCGATGCTTCGTTCGTGGCAGGGTGGACGTTGGCGTCTTTGTTGGCTTCACTCGCAGCTCGGCGACTCAGGGTAGCGATTCTTCTCAGGTGGTGCAGACCTCGGCTTGTAGCGGCACGTCGCTACCCCGCGAACCTCGTCATTCTGGATGACGAAAACTTCTTGACGATCTGTGGTGGAGTCGAAGCCCTGGTGACCTGTGGTGGGGCCAGAGGCCCTGACGATCTGTGGTGGAGTCGAAGCCCTGGCTTATATTTGGAAAATCCACTCAATCTTCCCGAGTTGTTTGAAGGCTGTCATATATCTTTCTGTGGGTTGGACACATCTGCGTCAGTGTGTTTCGTGTGTTTATTAGTGAAGACACAGCAGTGTAACCCTTCTGGGAGGAGGGGTGTGGAATATTATTTGCTTGCGTGTGCAAATCTTGCTGTTTGTGCTCAAAACGTGATCACCCTCTTCTCTCTTTTGCGAGAGAAAAACAACCTAAAACAGAGCGAGAATAAGCAGACATCGCCGCGTCCCCTCCTTGCGACCTTCCTAACCCTCCAAGTATTCATGGGCCATCTGTTTGAGCTGCGGGGAGACAAAGGCGGCCGTGTTTAACTCAAGCGTGAGCACCCTCTCGTCTCTCCGCGTCTCTTGCGAGAGAAAACAAACCATGTCAGCACAAACCCCCCCCCGCCCCTTGTGACCTTTTTACTCCCTCTTTGCTTGTCAGGCCCTGCTGGAAGACAAAGGTGGCTGAGGAGATGTTTGCAATACATTTATGTGGTCCTGTGTGTTACATTTATTCTTGAATTATATTTTATGAGTTCCTTCGGTCTTGGTATCGGGGTTATCATTCGTCTATGTTTAATGAATATTCGTCATGATCCTCGTCACATTATTATTTTGGGCTTCGCCAAGTTTAGTTCTCCAGAGATTGGTGTTTTATTCTGAGTTAATTTTTTTTATGTCCTGAGGTTAAGTGTACTATGCACTTAAGTTTTCTGGAATTCGTACTCTTTAGTTTTTCGGAAGGTCGTGTAGATAGGAAACATATACTTCTAAATAATATGTATGCGGTGAATATAAGGGAATTACTAATAATAAAATTATTGTTTGTTGGTTAATTATCTATGTTAAGTTTCTACTTTTCGGTAAGGAAAACGTTAAGAAAACGCGAGTTTCAACCGTTGTTTGCTCTGCACCTTATCTGTACATCTCCAGATGTCTTTGGGAGGTTAGTCCATACATCTTTTGTCCATCTGGATGTCTATGACCTCTCTGTCACCGACTTCTTACCAGTTTAATGGCCGTTTCACAGATTCCTGGTGTGTTTGTAGTGGGTTGTTTTCATTATTTAATTAAAAGGTATATATAGATATAATAAAAAGAGAACGTTTTTTTTTTCTTAATTATTCTTAATATTAATAACGGAAAACAGGGCATAGATCCAACAATCCGCCCTTTTAAAAATTTTCAGTGGTCGATTCGGCCACTGGCGAATTTTTAAACAAAGTAAATGCCCTGTTTTTCCGTTATAAATCCATCAGCCGCCCTCACTCTCGGCGGTTATTTCTTACTACGCGCGTGCACGTATTACAGTCTTGATATGGTTACATTTGAATTGAGCAAAGAAAATTAAACAAACGTTAAACATCGATATTGCGTTACATCGGTTCTCATACATCATAACTCCGACGAATATTCATTTTTGTTTTTGCTTAACATGGTTACATTTGAATTGAGCAAAGAAAATTAAACAAACGTTAAACATCGATACTGCGTTACATCGGTTCTCATACATCATAACTCCGACGAATATTCATTTTTGTTTTTGTTAAATCCTGGGAAACGCTAGGTAGCGGTTTCGAACGCATTTATGCGTTACCTTCCTCATGTTGCCTGGTTTTCCACTTATCACTTTGATAATTCGATCACGGGTTTCGGGTTCGTTTTTGTACTTTCCTCTCTCACTCTCTCGCGTCGTGGGAGTGTGTGGTGTAAAATTGTGCTGCACATAATCAGAATTCGCGCACACAACCAACTTCTGTACTCCGTTATCAATGGCATTCGCTCTCTCTGCGATTACATGCACATTTGCCGAGTCAGCGTGTCGATTTAATTCCGTGCCTCGTAATGTTGCCCTCTATGGTTTTACGAGTGTGTTAGATTCCAACACCATTCCCGATATGTCATGAACATTCGTCTCCATTTTAGCACTCCGATCCACATTAATTTTTGTTTAATTTGGATATTTTCCATTCAAAGGCTCACGCCTGCGCTCCTCAGGGCGTGTCCCTGCTGTCTGTTTTTGTACTGTCCGATCACGCTTCAATGCAACCCTGTCCTTGTATTCGATCCGCGCGTCATTTACGGGAGCACTGTCCACGTTTTTGCCCGCCCTGTCACTTGCAGCCTGTTTGTATTTCCCATTGAGCTCCGGGTTTAACACCTCGGCGGGTGGGGCGCGTGTTGGCCGCTCGCTCGCGCTCACTGTGGGTAGTTCATCATGTATTTGGACCGCATTCTGTGTTATTCCTCTATTCCCTCCTGGTATAGCCGGTGGAGGAATTGGTCGGAATTGGATCGATTGTGTTTGACCTCCCATCCTGCGATTCTCCTGAATGTTCGCATCCATACCTCCGCGGTCTGTGTAGCACCTTCCCGCTAGGTGGTTATCTTGCCATCTCTGTGTGTAATTTGAACCTTGCGTGTGTCGTGGGATGGGGTGTTGATATGGTTCTGCTCTGAACCTCTCCCTCCTACGATTCTCGTACATTTTTGGCCCAGTGTTTCTCCCATTTGGGTGCCAAATTTTTCCTGGATTGTTACCTTGCCATTTTTGTGGGTAATTTTGACCTTGCGTGTGTCGTGGCATGGGGTGTTGATATGGTTCTGTTCTGAACCTCCCCCTCCTGCGATTCCTCTGAATGTTCGGCTTTGTGCCGCTCTCATTCTCGTGCCAACCTCTCTCTGTGTTATTTTGCCATGTGTGTGTGCGTTTTTGCTCCGTCCTGCATTGTGGGACTGCTCGGTGATTTTTATTCCTCTCTGAGAGGCTGGGTTCTTTATCCCTCTCCCTGTGTTCTGGATCCGAATTATGATTCTTAGCTCTGTATAACCATGCCATGTACGCCTTGCTCTCTATGCGGCGTAAGGATGCGGTTTCTGGATTCAAAACCATTCTCACCCTTTCTGTAATCTCTGGGCTCAAGGATTCAAAAAACATAATTTTGAACATTTTATCTCCTTCGTGGTATTGATTCACATCGCCTGCGTAATACGCTCTTTTAAATTGTACGAGGTAGTCACGTGGATCTTGGTCCATGCCCTGGGTCATCGATTTTACAGCATAAAACCCTTCAGTGAGTGTCGAATATTCTCCAAACTTCCGAATCACTGCCAGGCTCAGTTGTTTAAAATCATTTCTAACCTTGTGTGGTAGTGACTTTACCCATGGGATAGAATCTTTATGTAAGCTTCGTTTCAACAAACTCGCTTTTTCATCCCGTCTCATCAGCCCTCTAATCATTGCCTCCTCTTCCACTGTCGCGATATGTGTATGTATATCCATGGACTTATTGTGGGGGTCAAAATCGGGAATTCTGACTAGAGCCTTGTCCATCAACTTAAGGGTTTTACTGGTGAATAGGTATTACGAAAGTTGATTGCCGACAGCGTCATCATCAAACAAGTTATCATCAGGCAATCTGTCACTTTGGTCTGTGCTGTGTCGCTTGTGTTTAAGTGGCGTACATTTTTTGTGTGCGCGCCCAGTGCTGTGTCGCTCGTGTTGCCATTTCCCTTCAGTTTTTGCCTCTGCCCTTAGTGTACCATGTCCTGGCGATTTTACTTTAACTTTTGTGCGATCAGTTCCTGGACTCTGTCCACGTACCCAAGAGTGTGATTTAATGTTACTTCCATATTTATTCTGTGGATCTGTGAGTTCCGCTGGTGTCGCGAGCCCTGATTTCTCCTCCCTTACGATGGTGTGAGGACATTTTTCCTCGTTTATTAGAGACGATTTCTCTCCCGTTTCCTTTCCAAATTTTTCCTCACTCCACAATCCCTGTCTGTATGCCTGTGTGAGAAGGCATGAGTCCTGTCCTGCCTTCTCTGCAGTTTTTGCATCGTGTTCGCCTTCGTTACATTTTATCCAGTCAATTAGTTTCCCCCGAGGTATGTTCGTGTTATCGATACAGCTCCCTTCCCATATGTCTCTCTGACTGTACTGCTTTATAACAGATTGGTCGGTACGTTTTAATACGAGCTCGCAGTATCCCGTAACCCATTCAAAAATTATTCTTAATCCTAGCATCTTAGGTATGGCAAGAGTTACTTTGACATTTCCTTTTTAGAGTGCAAATAAAACAATTATCTCACAGAGGGTAGTCAGTTTGAATCGAGCTATTCTGTACTTTTCCGATTCAGAGTGCGTACCTCTAACACCATTTATCACAGGATGCAATCGGTTTGATACGGTATTATCTTAATTCCACTGTCTTTTTTTTTCAACCTGCTATTCTGGGTTTTAACCTCAGAGGGCGTTTTTTTTTTTGTTTTACGCCCGTTTACAATCACCATGCAATGTTCGATCCCGATATTCTGGTTAACACGTAGTGGTTCATTCCATCATCCATGCAAAACACTGTCTGTGAGAGATCCCGGACGACGCCACCCATTATGTTGTATGTGTCGGGTTATGAAATTTTGATGAAAATAATAAAAATTAATAATTTTCCGAAAAATGCGCAAATCGCATTAATTATGTTAATGTGTGTATTAATATGCATAAATTATGATAATGTTTGTGATTATATGCATAAATTATGATAATCGCGGAGATAATCGTAGTAATTTATGCGGATGCTTGCGATGATGTTAATGTGAGCAGTTGTGATAATTAGGCTTAGCTTCGTTTATCCAGAGTTTTATCAATCAGGATAACGCGATTATCATCGATTAAACGTTTACCGATTATCTTAGTGTGTTTATATTATTTTAGGTCACCAGTTCAGATCTCATTACAGGATACAGCTCTTATGAATAAGATAGTTTTGCATGCACTCGAACAGTTGGTATGAAGCAATTTATTCTAACAAGCATGTGACATTCTATCATGCAGGTCAAACATGTGTCAATAATTCATGAATAACCAAACTCTTATGCATTTGCGATACTATGCATTCGATTAATATGAATAACTAAAATTCTTATGCAATTACGATATTATGCATTTGACTAAAATGAATGAATAAACACTTATGCATTTGCGATACTATGCAATTACCTAATATGAATGACTAAACATTTTTTATTCATGTAACTCGACGGCAGCAACTGCTTTGCACGATCAGTTGATATTGAACGCACCACCTCGAAATGGCAACCCTTTTTGAAACGCAAAGACAATTTTCTTTAAAAGTCTTATTCGTGTACGTGCTGTGTATGCGTTGTCCCCTTGTAATATTAATTAATTCTTAGAGCCAGGAGTTGTGTCATTAGCTTGTGTGGTGTGGGAGGATACAGACAGCGGCCAGAAGTTTTCTCTTGTGTTGGGCGTGGCCGCCGCGAGCGCCTGCTGCTCCCTCGCTCGGCGTGTCGCTCGGCTTGTGCGCTCTCTCTCTCTCTCTCCACCGCTGGATGACGAGTTGGCACGATGCTGTCCTTGAAGATGCTCGGTCGCTCGTGTCGCTCGGTGGCGCTGGGTGTCGCTCGTTGGCGCACAGTGGCGCACGGTGGCGCACGGTGGCGCACGGTGGCGCACGGTGGCGCACGGCGGCGCACGGAGGCGCTCGGTGGCGCAGCTCTGCTGGCGCTGGGTGGCGCTCGGTGGCGCTCGCTTGGCGATCTCCGCTTTTCCTGCGGGTTGTTCGCTGGTCGTCACTCTGACGAGGAGCGATGCTTCGTTCGTGGCAGGGTGGACGTTGGCGTCTTTATTGGCTTCACTCGCAGCTCGGCGACTCAGGGTAGCGATTCTTCTCAGGTGGTGCAGACCTCGGCTTGTAGCGGCACGTCGCTACCCCGCGAACCTCGTCATTCTGGATGACGAAAACTTCTTGACGATCTGTGGTGGAGTCGAAGCCCTGGCGACCTGTGGTGGGGCCAGAGGCCCTGATGATCTGTGGTGGAGTCGAAGCCCTGGCTTATATTTGGAAAATCCACTCAATCTTCCCGAGTTGTTTGAAGGCTGTCATATATCTTTCTGTGGGTTGGACACATCTGCGTCCGTGTGTTTCGTGTGTTTATTAGTGAAGACACAGCTGTGTAACCCTTCTGGGAGGAGGGGTGTGGAATAGTATTTGCTTGCGTGTGCAAATCTTGCTGTTTGTGCTCAAAACGTGATCACCCTCTTCTCTCTTTTGCGAGAGAAAAACAACCTAAAACAGAGCGAGAATAAGCAGACATCGCCGCGTCCCCTCCTCGCGACCTTCCTAACCCTCCAAGTATTCATGGGCCATCTGTTTGTGCTGCGGGGAGACAAAGGCGGCCGTGTTTAACTCAAGCGTGAGCACCCTCTCGTCTCTCAGCGTCTCTTGCGAGAGAAAACAAACCATGTCAGCACAAACCCCCCCCCCCGCCCCTTGTGACCTTTTTACTCCCTCTTTGCTTGTCAGTCCCTGCTGGAAGACAAAGGTGGCTGAGGAGATGTTTGCAATACATTTATGTGGTCCTGTGTGTTACATTTATTCTTGAATTATATTTTATGAGTTCCTTCGGTCTTGGTATCGGGGTTATCATTCGTCTATGTTTAATGAATATTCGTCATGATCCTCGTCACATTATTATTTTGGGCTTCGCCAAGTTTAGTTCTCCAGAGATTGGTGTTTTATTCTGAGTTAATTTTTTTATGTCCTGAGGTTAAGTGTACTATGCACTTAAGCTTTCTGGAATTCGTACTCTTTAGTTTTTCGGAAGGTCGTGTAGATAGGAAACATATACTTCTAAATAATATGTATGCGGTGAATATAAGGGAATTACTAATAATACAATTATTGTTTGTTGGTTAATTATCTATGTTAAGTTTCTACTTTTCGGTAAGGAAAACGTTAAGAAAACGCGAGTTTCAACCGTTGTTTGCTCTGCACCTTATCTGTACATCTCCAGATGTCTTTGGGAGGTTAGTCCATACATCTTTTGTCCATCTGGATGTCTATGACCTCTCTGTCACCGACTTCTTACCAGTTTAATGGCCGTTTCACAGATTCCTGGTGTGTTTGTAGTGGGTTGTTTTCATTATTTAATTAAAAGGTATATATAGATATATTAAAAAGAGAAATAGTTTTTTTTTCTTAATTATTCTTAATATTAATAACGAAAAACAGGGCATAGATCCAACATACCACCACCACCACAGTATGTACTGCTGTCATCATAGCAGGTACCACCACAGTATGTACTGCTGTCGTCATAGCAGGTGCCACCACACTCGGTATGTACTGCTGTTATACCAGGTACCACCACCACAATATGTACTCCTCTCATCATAGCAGATACCACCACAGCAGTATGCACTGCTGTAATCATAGCAGGTTCCACCAAAATATGCACTGCTGTCATCATAACAGGTACCAACACAGCAGTATGCACTGCTGTAATCATAGCAGGTACCACCAGTCATTATGCACTGCTATAATCATAGCAGGTACCACCAGTCAGTATGCACTGCTGTAGTGATAGCAGGTACGACCTCAGTCGGTATACACTGCTGTAGTGATAGTAGATACTGCTATCGAGTTGGTAGATACCGCTATAGTAAATACTAAAACAGTCAGTATATACCACTACAGTCAGTCAATACTGCTACAGTCAGTATATACTACGATACAGTCAGTGCATACTACCACGGTGAGTAGCTACTAGAGTCAGTAGATACTATTATAGAGTGAGTAGATACTGCTATAGATTTTGTAGTTACTACTATAGTCAGTGGATACAACTATAGAGTCAGCAGATACTATACAGTTAGTCGTTACGAGTATATAGTCGGTAGATACTACTGTAGGCCCAGTAAATACTACTATGGCCAGTAGTTATTACAGTCACTAAATACTACTACACAGTCAGTAGCTACTACTGGCTCAGTAGATACTACGGTACAGTCAGTAGATACTGCTACAGAGTCAATAGATACCACTTCCTCTGTTGTATGTAAGGTGTTGTTAGTATATATACCTACGAGGGGTAAAGATATGTTTTGAGGGGGGGGGGGAGACCACAATTTTCGGAAACCTTTTGACATCAACTATTTACCCCACACTTTCTACAACTTTTTGGACTTGTGAAAGCCTCTTATATATTTGTTGGTGGAGAAATGTACAAACAGCCAACCGGGCTTTGACAATACCTTAGTATCTGTGTATATATATGTAAGGTTTTTAAGAAATATATTTTTCACCCGGGCAAAGCCGGGTACTTCCGCTAGTCTTATATATAAAAGTCTCCGCGTGCTCGCGCTTGCGGGGGATTTGGCTCTCGGACGGTGGGGTTTAAGACCGAAATAATTTGCCAGCCGGCATGCTCTAAGCCCTGTGGTGGGAATAGGCTATTCCGTTTTCACGTCCGTAACGAATTAGTGGCATTCTTATTTTAATTATTTACTTATTGCGCGACATCGACCGTATCAACTCATGACAATTGCCTGGGGGGGCGGACCCTGCCAAGTGATCGCGTTCACTCCAACTCACGGTGGACATTTTATTTTATGCGTTTAACATGGAATAAATATACACATCACGCTGCCGATTTCTCTTCACAGTGTGATGTCCTCTTTCCCCCTACCCCAAAGCGTGCAGTTACTGCTATAAAGTCCTTAGATATTAATTTAATATTATTAAAGAGCTTACATAGTATTATTCTGCCTCAGGTGGGGGGATGGTGGGGGGGGGGGTAGCTGCCCTGCCCGCAGCCTGGCAATGTCTCACCTCCTCCGGCTTGCCAATCTAGGCGAGGCCGCGGGCTCTGCACGGGACGAGGCGTCACTATGCCAATGTAAAGTACACGTTTATTACATCTTTCACTAAGAACAGGTTTATTGTTTACTATTATTAAACAAATAACTTTACAAATATTACTATTATAATGTTCCTGTGCAGAAACTACATGTGTGTCCCTAAAGTCGATGTCTGTGTGTGTGGGTCCATGTCTGTGTGTAAGTCCATGTGTGTGTCTGTCTTTTTCAAACGGACAACGCCCCATGTGTGTGTACGTACAAGTGTTTGTGTGTCAGTCCATTTGTGTGTGTATCATTCGCTGTGTGTGTGTCTAAGTGAATGCGTGTGTGTGAGTCTATGTGTGTGCATGGCTCCATCTGAGTGTGTAAGTCAATGTGCGTTTGTCTAATCCATGTGTGTGTATCTAAAGCAGATGTCTGTGTGTCACAATCCATATGTCTATGTGTGTAGGGCAATGTGTGTGTCAGTCTATGTATGTGTGTGTAATTCCATGTGTGTGTCTTAGTCGATATGTGTGTGTGTAAGTACATGTGTGTTTACGTCAATGTGTGTGTGAGTCCACGTATGCCTGTGTGTGAGTCGATGTGTGTGTGAGTTGCTGTATGTGTGTACGTCGATATATGTAAAACTCCATGTGTGTGTACAGTGAGGGAAAAAAATATTTGATCCCCTGCTGATTTTGTACGTTTGCCCACTGACAAAGAAATGGTCAGTCTATAATTTTAATGGTAGATTTATTTGAACAGTGAGAGACAGAATAACAACAACAAAATTCAGATAAACGCATGTCAAAAATGTGATAAGTTGATTTGCATTTCAATGAGGAAAATAAGTATTTGACCCCCTCTCAATCAGAAAGATGTCTGGCTCCCAGGTGTCTTTTATACAGGTAACGAGCTGAGATTAGGAGCACACTCTTAAAGGGAGTGCTCCTAATCTCAGCTTTTTACCTGTATAAAAGACACCTGTTCACAGAAGCAATCAATCAATCAATCAATTTCCTAACTCTCCACCATGGCCAAGACCAAAGAGCTCTCCAAGGATGTCAGGGACAAGATTGTAGATCTACACAAGGCTGGAATGGGCTACAAGACCATCGCCAAGCAGCTTGGTGAGAAGGTGACAACAGTTGGTGCGATTATTCGCAAATGGAAGAAACACAAAATAACTGTCAATCTCCCTCGGCATGGGGCTTCGTGCAAGATCTCACCTCGAGGAGTTGCAATGATCATGAGAACGGTGAGGAATCAGCCCAGAACTACACGGGAAGATCTTGTCTGTAGAGGGCGCTGAAGGTTCGAGTTGCCAAACGTCAGCCTCGAAACCTTAATGACTTGGAGAAGATCTGCAAAGAGGAGTGGGACAAAATCCCTCCTGAGATGTGTGCAAATCTGGTGGCCAATTACAAGAAACGTCTGACCTCTGTGATTGCCAACAAGGGATTTGCCACCAAGTACTAAGTCATGTTTTGCAGAGGGGTCAAATACTTATTTCCCTCATTAAAATGCAAATCAATTTATAACATTTTTGACATGCGTTTTTCTGGATTTTTTTGTGGTTATTCTGTCTCTAACTCTTCAAATAAACCTACCATTAAAATTATACATTGATCATTTCTTTGTCAGTGGGCAAACGTATAAAATCAGCAGGGGATCAAATACTTTTTTCCCTCACTGTATCTAAAGTGCATGTCTATGCGTGTGTGAGTCCATATGTGTGTGTGTGTAAGTCCATGTGTTTGTGTGTATGAGTCTATGTGTCTGTGTGTGTCAGTCCATGGGCGTCTGTGTTAGTCGCTTTGTGTGCATGGCTCCATGTCAGTCAGTGTAAGTCAATTTCTTTGCGTGTCTGTAGGTCCATGTGTGCGTCTGAGTGAATGTATGTGCTTTATTGACCTGCTCAATGCCTATGATACCATCAGTAGGCCTGGCCTCTGGGTTGTTCTTCATGCTTTCGGAGTCCCTCAAACTTTGCTCACGATCCTTAAAGACCTTCATGATGGTGAGCGGCCCCACGTCAAACAACGTGGCCGTCAGTCAGAGCCATTGCCTCTACACCTTGGGGTGTGACAGGGATGTCCTCTGCCTCCACATTATTTTACATATCTTTTGACCACGTAGTTCGTGAAGCCTTCAATGGCTGTACCCGAGGAATTACCATATGGTACACATACAATGGGAGGCTGATCGATGCCCGCGTGTGGTCAAGGGATGCCTCCCTATTGCTCAACCATGTTATGTATGCCGATGCTCTGGTGATTGCTGCTCACTGCTGCTGAACCTGGAGCTTGCCACTAAGAGGTGGGGCCTTACCATCAGCCCCACCAAAACTAAGCACCTGCCTGGGTATTTTGTACCATCGAACAATCCACCCCCACAACTCACAATTGGTGATGCGGCAGTTGTGGAGAGATTGCCGAGATTCCCATACCTGGCCAGTGTGCTCATGACCGTCTCCGGTTTAACAGCAGAGGTCTCACTCCAAATCAGTTGAGCGCCATTATCTTTTCATCGGCTGCGTTACGCTGTGTGGAAGCTACCTGGTCTCTCGCTCCGCATGAAGCTCCAGGTCTTCTCGGCCACGGTAATTCCCTCCCTTCTCTACGCTTGCGAAACGTGCACCCCCCTAATGGGACATCTTCGCCGGTTAGAAACATTTAGGCTGGCCTGATAACGATCCAACCTGGGTTTAACGATATATGTGTGTGTGCATCTAAGTCGATGTGTTTCTATGTGTGCGGGTCAATATCTGTGTGTAAGTCCATGTGGGTGTCTGCCTTTTTCGCCCGAGCAACGCCGGGTACTTCCCGCTAGTAGTTTACAGTGATACCTCGGTTCACGAACTTAATTCGTGAACTGACTCTGGTCGTGAACCGAATTGGTCGTGAACCAAGGCACATTTTCCCATAAGGTTCAATGTAAATCCGGTTAATCCGTTCTGACCTTATTTTTTTGGTTTTTGAAGCACAAAAATATGAAACAAATGACAATACACATTACTGTAGTACTGTACAGTATAGTAATGTATAAAGAGAGAACACTAACCTTACTTGAGATGACTTCTGCCATGGAGGAAGGCAGGTGGGAGGCGGGTGGGAGACAGTAAGCACTGAAACGGGTGAACTGTACAATACAGTAAGTACAGTATTGTACAGTACAGTAGTACAGTACAGTACTGTATGTGCTAAAAAGCACACCAAAAATCAAAGTCACTGAAAGTGTCTTCACAGTACTTCTTTCTGTGTCTCTGCGTCTCTCCACGATCTTCCTACAGGAAGTCACGACCATGTGACAGCCTGAAATTAGCATAAAAATGGCCGCGGCTCCTGTTCGTGAACCGAAGTGGAGTTCGTGAACCGAAGCATATTTTTATGAAATTTTCTGTTCGTGAACCGAGTTGTTCGTGCACCGAAGCGTTCGTGAACCGAGGTATCACTGTATATTCATATCCACATCTCCAGTTTTTTACTCGCAGCATTGCACACTACCATCACTAGGAACTTTAACGTACAGTGTTTCGATCATGCAGAGTTGTCTCCCCAACTCCACCCCCACCCAACGTACTCGAGCAGTATGCCCAGCTTTAGGATTAGCCTCTCCAGCCAACGCCCCGCCCCCACACTCACCCTGCCCTCGTTTCCCCCCCACCCTATATAACCCGTTGTCAAAGCCATCTCTTGGCATACCTCAGCAACTGTTTTCGCTGTGTTTGTCCCCACCTGATGACGTCGTGATTTAATTTAGTTATTTTCATTTTATTATATTATTATATTATTATTTTTTTATTTACACCTACGTGACTTTACCGAAAGAACCAAAGGAGATCATGAACATATATTTAGTGTATGAAGCCACAAGTAAATATTATAAAAATGGCGATTTAAAGCTTTCATGACTGCAGGAATTCATATTCTTGGTTCTTTCGGTAAAGTCACGTAGAAGGGAAATAATAAAATAATAAAAATCAAACAATAACATTCTCACGACGTTTCGATTGCAACACAAGCAATCATCATCAGGTGTGAAAATCACATCAAGATAAAAAATAACCAAGAATATTACAAAAATGGTTACGTTTTAGATTTGAAGCTTTCGTGACTGCAAGGATTCATACTCTTAGTTCTTTCGGTAAAGTCACGTAGGTAAAAAATGAAATTAAAATAAAAAAAAAATAAAAACAATAAAATCACGACGTTTCGGAGGCAACACAAGCTTCCGTCTTCAGGTGAAACTGTCACAGAAAAAAATCTGTATCAAGTGGAGAGAAGTCCCAAGAGGTACGACCTTATATACTGGTTAAGGGGGGAGGAGCCAGGAAGGGCTGCGGGAGAGGAGGAGTTGTGAGATGGCAGTACTGCTGCTGGAACTGAGCCTTTGTAATGTAGATGGCATATGTAGATAAGCCAGCTAGGATTAAGCCACCTTTTGTTATGCTGCTGGGTGAGTAAATTAATTAAATAAATACGATTAAGCCGCCATTAATTTACCCACCCAGCAGCACAACAAAAGGCGGTTTAAAGTTATATTATGCCCGTGCATTATGCAGGATTAGCAGCATCAAAGGGAGGGGATAGGGGTAGCATTAATACTGGTAGGAACGAAGTGGACCAGACCACCAATAGATTAATGTGTCCGTCCGTCCGTCAGTCCGTCCGTCCGTCCGTCTGTCCGACAAGATGGCCGCCCGCTCCCCCTGCGATCTGTGAACTAAACAAGATGGCCGTCGCTTCCGGCGCCTCACGGCGAAACTTTAAACTTCGCTTCAAATTTACTTTACTGAAACGCAGCACGTTTTTTTAACACAGAGACAAGATACATTTATTAACACAGAGACGAGATACATTTAATCGCCTTATTTGTGCACGAAAAGCACGGCGCGAGGCCTAGTGCGGCAGGCTTCGCCAGGCCTAGTGCGGCAGGCTTTGCGAGGCCTACTGCGGAAAAGGCATCGCGAGGCCTACTGCAGAGAAGGCTTCACGAGGCCTACTGCAGGGAATACTTCTCGAGGCCTACTGCAGAGAAGGCTTCGCGAGGCCTAGTCCAGAAGGCTTCGCTAGGTCTACTGCAGAGAAGGCTTCGCGAGGCCTAGTGCAGCAGGCTTCGTGAGGCCTAGTGCGGCAGGCTTCGCGAGGCCTACTGCAGAGAAGGCATCGCGAGGCCTACTGCAGAGAAGGCTTCGCGAGGCCTTCTGCAGAGAAGGCTTCGCGAGGCCTAGTGCAGAAGGCTTCGTGAGGCCTACTGCAGGAGGCTTCGCGAGGCCTAGTGCAGGAGGCTTCGCGAGGCCTACTGCGACAGGCTTCGCGAGGCCGTCCGTCTGTCCGACAAGATGGCCGCCCGCTCCCCCTGCGATCCGTTAACTAAATCAACTAAACAAGGTGGCCGTCGCATCCGGCGCAGCCAATGACATCGCCTGTTGCAATCCTTGCTCTGTGGGCGCGCAAGTCAATGGGGAGGGAGGTGTGGACGTCATCGCTCTGTGGGCGCGCGGGTCAGTGGGGAGGGGGGTGTGGACGTCATTGCTCTGTGGGCGCGCGGGTCAGTGGGGAGGGGGGTGTGGACGTCATTGCTCTGTGGGCGCGCAAGTCAGTGGGGAGGGGGGTGTTGACGTCATTGCTCTATGGGCTCGCGGGTCAGTGGGGAGGGGGGTGTCGACGTCATTGCTCTGTGGGCTCGCGGGTCAGTGGGGAGGGGGGTGTTGACGTCATTGCTCTGTGGGCGCGCGGGTCAGTGGGGAGGGGGGTGTCGACGTCATCGCTCACCCCCCATGCACAAATCATTTTCTTTTTAACTCCTCTATACCCGGTCGATATCCCTGTACCGGTATTAGTATTATTCCTACCAGCCCACCCCGCAGGGTCCTGTTAAAGGGAAGGAATGTTAATAGTATGTAGCTGCAGTAACTAAACAACCACGTAAAAAACTAAAGTATAAACTACATAGTATCATCATTATACTAAATATACTCTCCAATAAGCTGAGCTACTAACAGTAAGTAATACATTACAATTATATGTCGCAAAAAACATAATATGCTTCAAGCTAAACTTTTTTCTTACATCACACGGGTCTACCCCGTACTATATACTGCCATAGACAAACCCAACATTAAATTATATACTGTATTACTATACACCACCCTATACCTTAGAATAATACATAGTGTAATATTACACTATGTATTATTCTATCCACCCTACTGTATATCACACTGCTGTATATTCACTATACAATTACGATACTATATATTACCTTATACATTGTATTAAACATTACAATTTTATTCTATTTATTATACAATCTGCTATACACTATACCATTGACCGTCGCGTGAAATATACTAAGAGGAAGCAACGAAATATGTCAATGGGAGAGTGGTAGTAGGAGACTTGCAGCGGAGCAAAGAATCCATTCCCTGCGGAGAATACAAGATATATATTCAATGCCAGTGAGTGGACTGCGGTCTGAAAGTCACCGTAAACGTGAACACAATCAGTTAAGATCCGAAATGGTCTTCACCTGAGGACGGCTGTTTGCATTGTGGCCGAAACGTCGTGAGAATTATTTTATGTTTTATTTTTATTATTTTATTATTTCCCTTCTACGTGACTTTACCGAAAGAACCAAGAAGATGAATACTTAACGAATGTTTAATATCGGGCCTGCCTGCTGCATGTTTGTTTTAATCTCTTTGAGTCTGATTTACCTTGGCCTGACATTGTTTTATTAATTTAACATAATGGCAGCTCTGTGAAAGCTTACTGTACATCCCACCTGCTGGCTGTACAAATACACATTACATCTAGTGCAATGTAAAGTATGGAGAACACAAGACCATGGAAGTGGACAAACTAGTCCAGAGCCCAAAGACGAAGTGGAACTAACGCAAAACAATGATAAAAAGACAAAAAACGATGGACTGAGTATTGCAGCAATTTGTATTATATGGATCAAGAGAATAATGAGGCATTAGGAAGGGAGGACATTGAGAAAGAAGTATTACTAGAAAGCAGTAAGATTGGGAATGAAAAGGAATGTGTATTCTTTTGGAAGTCTACTGACATGGGACGACTGCACAAACGGCATTATAGCGAGGATCGCAAAGGCGAAAGGAGTAATGGCAGGCTTTAATGAAATCTGGAGCAGCAAGTAAATCAGCAACAAGACTAAACTGAAAATCTTAAGAACATGCTTGGACATGAAAACGACTGACAGAGATAAAATATTGTAACTCGAAATATATTACAATAAGACCTCAGAGTACCCTGGTGTAAGCGCGAATTCGGGGAAGTTGGGGTTCGCCTATACGAGTGTGCTGTATATGATGCTAGCTGGGTGGCCTCGTTTTTTGCGCGGGCGATACAGTTACACGCTGTCAAAATACATGTTCATGTGATGGCATGGATAATTTGACTGGCTTCCAACCCCGTACATGCAGCAAAAGTATGAGTCACAAGTTTAAGTATGAATCGGGGTCGGTCACGTATGAGCGGGTCCGCGTACTCTGAGCCCTTGTAGTGTACTACAGAAGATACTTACTGCAACTAAGCTGACTAAAGTATAACTAAGAAAAAGTTTGCACGCAGAATACCTGATTGATGCAGGCAGTGAGGACAATGAAAACTGGCACAATTCAGACATATGTAGGATGGACAACAGTACATTTAAATGTGTTGTTCGGGAAAATGGAAGGAACCGGAAAAAAGAAGGCCTTACAGAGAATGGCTTGACCACATAAGAGATTGGTGCCAGAAAGTTGTGCACTACTTGAGCATATTGGCACAAGACAGAGGAAAGTGGAAACAATTGACAGAATGTGCAGTGGACACCGACGGGCTATCTCCCCATTGATAATTTCACAACACCCAAATAGTGCAGCAGCTCATCTCTACTTACACTGCAGCTCTGCATAGCAATATCTGTATGTATTTATGTTGTTACATTAGGTATCTACTAACAACAATAAGGTCGTGTTAAATGGCAGGATTGAAGTGATTAATGCGAAAGTGCAGTACTGTACTCATGTTGAAGATAGCAACAACAGAAGCCTTGATAGCATTTGCTGAAATATTGGTAGTTTAATTGTGGAAAAATGGCTGCATTGCAAGATATGCTCTGATGATTTAAGACTTTAGTAAATTATTGTAAATGGGTAATGGCTTGCTTGCACGTAATATTTGATGTAAACTTGTACACTGTATGGCCAACTTGTATAGATTGCACCATGTTTTGGGACAGTGTTTAGCGATATGAATAGTTGAGCAGTGAGAACACGCAGCAGCGCTAGCCAAGGAAACGTACCTAGCTCCATCATTCGCTGGGTCAATGAGAGCGACACACACTCTAAGCCAACCAGACCCCACCGCCCGCGATTCAATTATCACGATTCATGGTCATGATTATATTTTTAAAAACATTGACTTGTTTAACCAGTTGAGAACTCACACGACCGGGACAGTCTCAGGCTCCACCTAAAAACACCTCGCCACACAAATTTAGGTCTTCACTAAGATCATGGAGGTCATGAAGCCTTTCTCTGAGAATGACCTGGACTGGAAGCGCAGCAGCTCCTTTAAGCTCGTCTCCCTCCGCTACCTTGTAGGATGAGTAAAGTAGAATGCACTCATAAGTATAGTACATAATACTGCTGCTATTATAAATCATACATTTTCTTAACTGTTTAGCATCTGTATTATTGTCGGGCTTGAGATAAGCGTCACGCGCTGGGTCAGTATGCGCGCACGTGACGGACAGTGAGGGCGAACGAGGACACAGGGCGCTGATTGGCGAGCCGTTGTTGTTGTACAAATTAAGGTGGCTTGATATTTAAGGGGGCCGCAGGTGGGTAATTGAGGACGCAGGGCACTGATTGGACGAGAGGGACTGTTGTCTGACATTGGCGCCGGCGTGTCTGGAACAACAACGCCACGTGGCACCGGGGGCTGGGGGAGAGTGGCGTCGCGAGGGATGACCTAATTGATTAAGGGTAATTGGTTCGGGGATGAAGGGTGAGATGGTGGAGTGAAACGGGAGTTGGTGCCTGGGACAAGAGACGAACGGATGGAGAGACGGAGCAGTGGATAGAGTGAGTACACCATAGGGTAGCAGTGGATAGAGTGAGTACAGCGTAGGGTAGCAGCGGAGTAACAGAAGCATCAGTGGAGAGAGAGATGACGGAGTTAATAAAGAGCAGCCGAGCTGGAGAGAGAGAGAGAGCGGAGAGGAGAATCGACGAAGGAGCAGAAGGGAGCGAGCGAGGCGAGCGGAGCGCAGCGAGCGAGGCGAGCGGAGCGCAGCGAGCGAGCGGAGAAACATTGAGTGGTGTTGACGGAGAGTTGTGGGTTGGAGTGTACGGTGGAACATTGAGCGGTGTTGGAGAGTTGTGGGTTGGAGTGTACGGTGGAACATTGAAGGTGTTGTCGGGAGAGATGTGGAACTATATAATTAAATAAAGAACCGAGGAAAGACAAGAAGCTGTCGTGTCGGTATGAGCACTACATTATTAGCGCTATTACCGATACCCCAGTGAAGCCCTCATATTACTACTGAAGTACCGGTGAAGACGCTGGACACCCAGGTTGAGGCACACGTATATTTATTTTAGCTTGTCGGTACAGGACAACACTAGAGGGGGTAGCGGCCCCCTCACCCGGCTAACTGGGGATACCCCCTAGCTAACCTCACCTATCCCCAAGTCCTCCTCTAACGGGCTAGGGGAGGCTAACTGGCCCGACACTGGTGAGTCGGGCTACGGTCTCCGGAGTCCCAGGGTCTAACCCTGGTTCACGGAACCACGCCTCTGGCTCGATCCTCTGCTGCCCTGACAAGGGCGGCGTCGAGGGGAGTCCAGGGCTCTAGCTAGAGGATCTTCACTCTTCCTCCTTCGTTCCCAGACTGAGCCCCGAGCTCTCTCTGTCCTCCCCCTTTATACTCCTCACCAGGATCCCAACCCCCCAGGCTGCCTGACGCGGACGTCGTTGCGGGCACCCCCCGTGTACTCCCGTAACTCCGCCCACTGTGTTTGTTACCCATTGGATCGTATGCACTTACAGCCCTCCCGTAACAGCCCTACATCACCCCCCCCATTACAGCTCGCAGCCGTCCCGGCTGCAACAATTCCAAATAAAGGAACATTTACCCCTCGACCCCGTGTGTGCCTCATTTTTTTTCCAACAAAATGCAAATTGAAGAACAACAACAAGAACAACAACCATACCCCCGAAAGGAATGTCCGACGCACCCCCCCCCCCCGCATAAATACGAAATCCGTAAAAGCACGTATATACAACTAGCCAGGAACTCCCCCCCAGCACACACAGCACACCCACGACACACAACGCACCCACAACACACACACCGCGCCCACACAACACAACACACACAGTGTGCAAGGAGCACACCACCGACGCAGCATACAGTGACCATGACACGTGAAGGAAAATAAATAAAAAAAAAGTTTTTTTTTTTTTCTTCTTTTTCTTCCTGCTGTATATTATAAGAGTCTGCGCATTTTAGCGCGCGTCCTTGCCGCAGGCCCGTCACACGGGGCAACCCCGGACGGCGGACCATCCGGTGGCGGCTGTCCCATTCGAGGTGAGGTCGCGATTGAAGTCGCGCGACTGTCGGCATCACCTGTGTGGGTTCCAGGGCGTGAGCCCGTCATTCCCGGTGCACCTGTGGGTGGGACAGCCGGCAACACATCAGGCGAGAGCAGCGACGGACCCTCCGAGTCGGTCGACCCCCCACATGCTTGGCCTCGCGTGCGTGGCGTGGGCCCCCGCACCGCAACAAACGGCTTCAGCCTAGAGGGGTGTACAAACCACCGGCGCCTCCCCCATTGGATTCGAACGCACTGAGGCCTCAAAACCTCAACAACCTCGACGGGGCCCCGCCACGGGCGTACGAGTTTAGAGGAGGTCGCGAGTGGTACCTGGGGACAGTGCAGCCATGCCCTGTCCCCCGGCTTCCACTGCAGCACGTGCGCGCGAGCCAGTCTGAGGCGCTCGTTCGCCTTCTGACGCCTGTCAGAATTTAGCCTCGCCGCATCCCGCGCCTCAGTCAGTTTGTCAAGGTTAAATTTAACGTGATCGTCCAATTTAGATTTGCCCAGCGGCACGGGGATCTGCAGCTGTGCCCGAACAGGTGGGTCGGGTTCGCGGCCATACATAAGAAAGAAAGGTGAAAACCCCGTCGCAGCATGGGGAGCCAATCTGTATGCCGCTAGAACCCCTTGAATTTGTAAGTCCCAATCAGCCTGTGAGTCCGAAACTTGCTGCGACAACATAGACGTGATGGTGCGATGCAGACGCTCGACCATCCCGTCCGTTTGCGGGTGATAGGGAGAGGTTCGAATTTTTTTCGTTCCAAGGAGATCACAGACTTGTTTTAGGAGTTTCCCCGAAAAATTTCTACCCTGGTCGGTCAACAACCGCTCCGGGGCACCTTTGTCCATGACATAACCTTGGACAAAGGCGTCGACGATGGCTGCTGCCGACTGATTCGCCAGGGGCCAGGCCATAGGCCAGCGCGTAAAATATTCGACCCCAGTAAGCAAATATTTATTTCCCCTGGAGGTGGCGGGGAATGGCCCCAGAATGTCCAGTGCGACCAGTTCATTTATTCTGGAGACCTGGATGGATTGCAAGGGCGGGTTCGACTCCCGTGCCGGTGGTTTGCGCTGCGCACACTGAGGGCATGCCGCCAACAGATCAGCGACATCCCTTGTCATACCCGGCCAAAAAAAATTCAGCTGGAGCAAGGCGAGTGTTTTCTGGGTACCTAGGTGGAGGAGGCGCTCATGAGCAGCCCACACCACCTTACCCCGTAGGCCAGAAGGGACCACCAGCCGGTGACGCTGGGATTTCCCGTCCCAATGCATAAGCAAGCCCGCATGGGTTTCCCATGCGTCGGCATGACCCGTCACACGCCCCCTCTCCCCGGCGCGACGACGCAACGCGAGGAGGGAGGCATCCTCCAACTGGAGGCGCCCCCATTCATCAACGGGCAATCCAAGCAGGGAATCTCTCCCCTGTTCGGCGATATCAATGGGGACTACCGTTTCATCGTCGGCGGCCGCCGCCAGGACCGGAACCATCATGTCCCCTACTGGCTTGCAACGCCCCGACCCCAGGAGGCATGCGCATTCGGAGGCGGTTGGCATCCGCGACAGAGCGTCAGCGTTGGTGTGGCGAACGCCCTTACGATAAGTGGTTTCAAAACTGAAATCCTGGAGGACCTCCAACCATCGGGACAATTGTCCCGATGGCTGTTGAACCTTCAGGGCGTACTGCAGTGCCGCATGATCTGTGCGGACGGTGAAATGCCGACCGTACAGATATGGGCGATACTGTTGGATGAAATAGACGATTGCCAACAGTTCCCTACGGGTGACACAATATCTTTGCTCCGTTGGAGACAACACCCGACTGCCGTACGCGACCACCCGTTCCACGCCGTCAACCACCTGGGAAAGCACGCCTCCAATACCTGTGTTGCTCGCGTCGGTGTCGAGCAAAAACGGCCTCGAAAAATCTGGGTAAATCAAGGGAGGAGCCTTCACCAGCGCGTCCCGAAGGGAGCAGAAAGCGGCTTCCTCATCCTGACCCCAGTGGAACCGGACCCCTTTTGATGTTAACGCGTGTAGGGGTTTTGCAATCGTTGCAAAATTAGCGACGAAGCGTCGGTAATATGATGCGAAGCCAATAAAACTCCTGACCTCTCCCACCGTGGTGGGAGTCGGCCAGGAGCTGACACACTGCGTTTTGGCGGGATCGGTAGCAATACCCGAGCGCCCTACGATGTGCCCCAGATAACGCACCGACTCGCGTAACAAATGGCATTTCTGGGGCTTAAATTTCAAATTAGCAGCCCGCATCTTTAGGAAAACCGCCCGCAACCTCTGGAGATGTTCGTCAAAAGTTTTACCAAAGACAATAACGTCATCCAAATAAATCAGGCACGACTCCCATTGCAATCCAGCCAAAACCAATTCCATCAATCGCTGGAAAGTTGCCGGCGCTGAGTGTAAGCCCATCGGCAACCGGTTGAATTGGAACAGGCCGTGCGGTGTACGGAAAGCAGTTTTAGGCTTAGAATCATCGTCCAGAGGAAGCTGCCAGAATCCCGAAAGTAAATCTAGTGTGGAGAAGAATCGCGCTCCCGCCAAGGCGTCCAGCGATTCGTCCATCCGTGGGAGCGGGTATGCGTCGGCAACCGAAATTTTATTAAGGCGCCGAAAATCCACGCAAAACCGCAACGAGCCGTCCTGTTTTTTAACCAGGACGATCGGCGCTCCCCAAGGGCTGGTGGAGGGAGAAATGATGTCGGCGGCTAACATGTCATCAACAGCCGATTTGACATGGTCCTTTTCGGCGGGACTTAACCGAAACGGATTTTGGCGAATTGGCGGGCTGTCACCCGTGTCAATATGGTGACGCAGCAGGTGAGTGCAACCCAAATCATATTTATCTCGACTGAAAACGTCGGAAAATTCCCTCAGTAGCGTTCTAAGCTGTTGGCGCTCTGAATTTGTCAGGTCCGTCGATCCCGCACAAAGCGCGTCGATCCACCCTTCATCGCTGTCCGAATGTGGGAGCATCCGGGAAGCAGTGCCAACGTGGTTCGCGACAGGTTCCTCGCAGGGCACTGGCGTCGCGTGAGCGAGCACCGTCCCTTGAGGAACCACCACCGTCTGCGATCCCACATTGAGGACCGCGATGAAAGGGTCCCCGTCCCCTCTTACGACGGTCTGGGCCGGAATCAAATGAGGCCCATTAACCCCGGCCCTAGACGGTCCCAGCAAAACACCCTGATCCCCTATGCCCTTAGCGAAGGGCTTACGAAGTTTCAGAGGCACTAGCATTTGAGCTCCCGGCGGCACACGAACAGTTTGAACGACGAACGCCGGTACCGTCGCGAACGCCGACCGAGCCGCCGCAGGGGATGGCAGGAACGCCATGCGCCGCCCCGATGGAAGCTCAATGCATCCTTGGTCGATCAAAATACGAATGGGCATTTTACCTAAGAAATCCGTCCCCAGCAGGCACGGAACCGCCAGCGAGGAGGAAACGAAAATCGGCCCCGACAATTTGATGTCCCCAATAGAAATTTGCGCTCGAATCTGTCCCATGATGCCGAGAGAGCCCCCGTTAGCGGCATAGAATGGGACGTTAACCGGCAGTAAAGGCCGGCTTTGTACGGGCAGAATATTGTAAATTAATTCCGAAATGATTGTCGCCGATGCCCCCGTATCGACCAAGATGCGTACTTCTACCCCGTCAATGTGTCCGACCACGGCCGACGACCCTGACGACGCGGCTACCACGCGATGGGCCAACACGGACCACTGTTTGGGCTCGATTTGAGTCCCCGCAGTGATCCGCGTTGGCCCCTCGCAACGCGACATCGGCCCCCCGTTTGTTGTGGTGCGAGAGCGTGCAACGGGTAGGTGCTTTGGCCAAACATGTGTGGTGCCGCGACTCGCCGGGTCATGTTGCTGGAGCTTGGGAGGAGGAGGCCCGGCGTCCCGTCGAGGCGTCGTCCCGCGCTGTCGAGGAGAGCGGCACCCCGAGGCGACGTGGCCCCGGACGCCGCAGTTGAAACACCGCGGGAGCCCCGGTGGAGACGACGGGCGGTTGAAACGGCTTGACCCGTCCCGGGCCGACCGTACTTCTTGCGCCTGTTGCCGTCGATGGTCGACGGCGAAGAGCTCCTCCGTCGGAAGGGTGGCTGCAGCCACCGCACGCCCTGCCGATGCCCTGCTGGCTTTCCGCCGCAGGGACAGAAGGTTGGCGTGAAGGAGGCGCGCCGCCTGAAGAGAGGTCATCTCGGCGTCCTCCTGTGCGACGACAGCGATGTCCAGGTCGTCTGCCAGGAGGAGTATTTTCTCCGTGACCATCGCGTCCACGCCATCGTCGTCCATACGGGGAAAAGCCGTCTTAGCCAGCGCTAGGAGGCTCGTCCTGTATGCCAGGGGCGACTCCTTCTCACCCCGCTTGCGCTCGTAGAACTGCTCTCTGCATTCCGCTGAAGGTCCATAGACCCCGGCCAGCAGTTGTAGTGCCTTCGGCAGAGTAGACCGCTTCTCTTTCGGCGCCGATGTGAGGGCGGCGAGCGCGTCTGCGTCGAGGAGCGCCGGCAGCGCGCAGAGGGCTTCATCGTCGGACCACCTTGCCATTTCTTGGTGGGCGATGAAGCGTCGCTGGAAGCCGCCCCAGTCGCCCTCTGCACCAACAAATTCTTTCAGCGGAGGCAGCCGTTGTTGCAGCGCAGCGTTCGCCTTGGAAGTCTGTAGGCTGCTATCCCCGGGACTCGGCTGTGCGTCGGCGCGAATGGCAGATGGAATCGCCTGTCGCGGATGTGATGACGCTCCCTCCGCTGGAGATGACGCAGCTGTCCCAGCGAGAGCGGTGTCGGACCCAAGGTTGAGCCCGGCCACGCCCTCCGCAGCTGCCGTGACGTTGGCGGGAAATTCAAAGTTGGAGTCTTCAGAAATGGCGGGAAGGCGCTCAGGTCGACGACTCCCCTCGCCCCGTGGTGGACCACCAGCCCCCAGCCGCGTGATGTTTTCCAGCGTGGCGGCAGCGGCGTACAGTAGCTCCGCCAGTCTCTCGTGAGCCAGCCGTAGCGCGTCTGGCTGCGGCCCCTCTTCATGCCGATGCCCCGGTAGGAACGCGTCGGCCCCCGGCTGCGCCATGTCTTGGTGAGCCGCCTCGGGCTCAACGACTTCAGCAGTGTCCTCCTCCGGTACTCTGGCTCGAGCTGTCTGACGTGTTTCCATGTCCGTAGTACTTCTGACACCAGATGAAGTACCGGTGAAGACGCTGGACACCCAGGTTGAGGCACACGTATATTTATTTTAGCTTGTCGGTACAGGACAACACTAGAGGGGGTAGCGGCCCCCTCACCCGGCTAACTGGGGATACCCCCTAGCTAACCTCACCTATCCCCAAGTCCTCCTCTAACGGGCTAGGGGAGGCTAACTGGCCCGACACTGGTGAGTCGGGCTACGGTCTCCGGAGTCCCAGGGTCTAACCCTGGTTCACGGAACCACGCCTCTGGCTCGATCCTCTGCTGCCCTGACAAGGGCGGCGTCGAGGGGAGTCCAGGGCTCTAGCTAGAGGATCTTCACTCTTCCTCCTTCGTTCCCAGACTGAGCCCCGAGCTCTCTCTGTCCTCCCCCTTTATACTCCTCACCAGGATCCCAACCCCCCAGGCTGCCTGACGCGGACGTCGTTGCGGGCACCCCCCGTGTACTCCCGTAACTCCGCCCACTGTGTTTGTTACCCATTGGATCGTATGCACTTACAGCCCTCCCGTAACAGCCCTACACTACTATGAGCCAAGAATGTCTGTGTGTAACTCACGTGACGTCACTCAACATGCCGCACCCCCCACGTCACTGTGTGATGAGTCTATGGCTCTCTGTGCGGTGAGTATGTGGGTCTCTGTGTTGTGAGTCTGTGGGTCATTGTGTGGTGAGTCTGTGGTTCTCTGTGTGGTGAGTCTGTGGGTCTCTGTGTAGTGAGTCTGTGGGTCTCTGTGTGGTGATTCTGTGGTTCTCTGTGTGGTGAGTCTGTGGGTCTCTGTGTGGTGAGTCTGTGGTCTCTGTGTGATGAGTCTATGGCTCTCTGTACGGTGAGTATGTGGGTCTCTGTGTTGTGAGTCTGTGAGTATCTGTGTGGTGAGTCTGTGGGTATCTGTGTGGTGAGTCTGTGGATCTGTGTGGTGGGTCTGTGTGGTGAGTCTGTGGGTATCTGTGTGGTAGGTCTGTGTGGTGGGTCTGTGTGGTGAGTTTGTGGGTGTCTGTGTGTTGAGTCTATGGGTCTCTGTGTGATGAGTCTATGGGTCTCTGTGTGGTGAGTCTATGGTTCTCTGTTTGGTGAGTCTGTGGGTCTATGTGTGATGAGGCTATGGGTCTATGTGTGATGAGTCTATGGGTCTCTGTGTGATGAGTCTGTGGGTCTCTGTGTGATGAGTCTATGGGTCTCTGTGTGGTGAGTCTGTGGAACCCGTGAAGTGAGCGGGGCCATCGTGAGAGCCCGGGAACGTGAGAGGGTGGAAGTCGGGACCCAGGGTAGGGGAAATTAGCACCAGGCTAGGGGGGGCTGCTTTACCCTGTCGGCCGATGTTGGTTTAGCCCTCAGCTCGGCGAAGAGCCCGGATAGCTGGTGTGCTAGGCAACCCAGTACCCTACCCCTGTGGAGATGTATATTAGCCCTAACCAGTAATAGGCGTAAGCCCCTAATAAACCCTTGGCGAAAGCCCCTAAGAAGATCTACCTCTGAGTCGTCTTTAACAACACAACAAATGGCATCAGAAGTGGACTCTTTCAAGGCTAAGTTACATGAAGAAAAATGGCGATGCACTTGAAAAAGCGGAACCCACCTGTTGCGTCTTCTGACAACGAAGAAGCAGCGACATGGGATCGGACGACCCCGGGCTCCGTGGCCCCCGGTTATTGCGGCCACGGCTGGTGTCTCTACCGCACCAGTGGATGACATCGGGCATGCTGGGAAGACGGTCGCCATTACGCGTCCTCCAGCGACCACGTGGTAGGCTGCCGCCATCTTGGCCATCACGGCGAAGAAGCGGTCGGGAGCGGCCATTTCAGAGGTGCCACATGGTGCGCATCCTGCTGCTGATGCAGCTGTTGCGCGGGAAGGAGCCGCAAGGAGAGGACACCGTGGTCGCTGCGAGGGCTGGCGGGAGAAGTCGGAGGGCAAGCGGGCCCCGCGGTGGGGCCACCATTTCGGCGGTTGGCAGAGGACGCTGTTCCCGCCAAAACGCCGTTCCCGCCATTTCGGCGGTTGGCCGGGACGCTGTTCCCGCCAAAACGCCATTCCCGACAACATCAACGCCTGTGGAGGGGGAGTTCCACACGTTCAGGTGGCGTCCTGTGTTCTGCTCGTGCGCGGGTGGCGGCTGCGGTTCGCAAGAGGAGTCCGTGTTCACCACACAAAATTCTTCGGGGCGTCCCAGCGCTCCACCTTGCCGCCCTCCGCTCTTCACAGTTTGTCAGGCGAGGGGTGACGTGACACACACCGGCCCCTGTTGACACTTCATCCATCTTGCGTGTGCCGGGTTGTGAGTTCGTGTTTTTTTTAATTGTTTTCCTGCTGGGTTGCGGCGAAAATTTGCTTTCGATAAGTTGCGTCTGGCCATGGCGTTCGTGTCGGGTGTCCGCGTGTAACATTATTGTTAATTGCGGCGTCGGGATCGTTGTCTTCAGGAGCCAGTTAATTATTAATTCAGCTACGTGCGGGTCTCGAGCTTCGTTAATATCCCGTGGGTTGCCGTGTTAATGATTCGTGTTGTGACATTTTGGTTTGCTGCCGTTGCGGAGTCGCGATTGTTATTCTGTATACTATATAGAGCTTCGCTCGTGAGTGTTGTCAATGTGCGACTGTGCGAATCTTTGCTTGTGATTGTTAACAATGTATAGTTTGTATGGAGCTTTGTTCGTGATTGTTAATGTATAGCTTGTGCTTGTTAACAATGTATGGTTTGTATGGAGCTTTGTTCGTTATTGTTAATGTATGGCTTGTGCTTGTAATTGTTAACAATGTATAGACTGTATGTAGCTTTGCTCGAGATGGTTGGCTATATGCGGAATGCATATACTGCATTTCCTGTATTACTCCATTCGGCGATTATTGGGCAGTTTGTGTATAGTTTTTTTTGCTCTTCAAATTCGAATGCCTGGGTCCCATAGTAAATGTTAAAGGGGATTTTGGAATGACAGGTTCGGTGTGTTTTGAGCTCACTTGGTTGGATCCTGTCCGTTGTTGCACAGGTCATGTCTTCTCTACGGGATGTGAGGTGTGTTGTTGTGATCATTGGGTATTCTCGATTGTCACAAATGGTGCGTACCTGTTCGGCATCGGATCAATTCAGTGGGGGGATCCTAATTCAAATTGTATGTGTTGTGATTGTATGAAATTGCGATCGTGCGGGGGATGATTACCTTGGGTTGTGGCTCTGCCGCCATTGGTATGGAGCAATTAAATTGGGAAGCTGACATGCTGCCAGTGTTTGCAATTGTGGTGCTGGCTGTCGAATATTTTGGGTGCAGATCCTGACCAGGATGGTCCAGTGAGTGTTGCATGTCTAACACGAGAGTGTGGTCCCGTCATGCTGTGGCTGACGGCTTTACCTGACCGCCCGGAGATTGAGACACTCCGTGGCGTGTCTAGCCTAGGGGGCTGTGCGCTCACATGGCTCGGAGAGCGTGATCCCGTCATGCTATGGCTGACGGCTTGACCTGACAGCCTGGAGGTTGAGACCCTCTGTGGTGCGTCTGGAGCTGTAGGCTCGACCTGACGGCCCGGAGATTGAAACACTCCGAGGCATGTTGAAACAGTGGGCTGGAAGTTCGTGGTGTTCAGGCGTTGTTGTCCAGTTGCGTTGGGACTGTATCCCTCCGTTGTTAGGGTGCATTTTGTGCAGTAGGTGGGCGATAGCTGTTCTCGGCTCGGTCGGTACGGCTATAGGCTGCGATGCGGGTCTCGGAGAGAGACTTGGTTAACGTTCCCCTGATACGGCCGATGCGTGTGCGTCGGGAAGGTGGGGGGTGATGCCATGGCTGCTCTCGGCTCGGTCGGTACGGCTATAGGCTGCGATGCGGGTCTCGGAGAGAGACTCGGTTAAAATTCCCGCGATACGGCCAACGCGTGCACGTCGGAAAGGCGGGGGGTGATGCCTGGTGGCATAAGATGCCCGGGGTGGCCTTCAAGGGAGGGCTGCTACGTTGTGCGAGCACGGGAAACCACGCGTGCAGCCGCCATGTTGTGCATGCACGGGAAATCGCCGAGATGCGGTTCGTGCATGCAGACGCCATTTTGTGCGAGCGCGTGAGGCCGCGAAGATGCGGATCACGCGTGCAGCCGCCATTTTGGGCGAAGCACAGGAAACCGTGGGGAAGCCGTTTGCGCGTGCGGCCGCCATTTCGGCCAATTTTCACGCCAAACTATTTTCTTTAACTAAAATGCAGATCCTGGGGGCGTCCCTGAAGCGCGACTTCTTCGCCCCGGGACATGGGTTGGTTCTGACGCATGACGTCTCGACCCGGGATGTCGGATGACGTCCTGATTGGGGTGTGTGTGTGAGCGCTAGGCAGCTCTTCCATCTTCGTTCTATCACTGCCTAGTGGATGGAACGTGGCTGGGGGTCGGGGAACCCTGCCATCCGTGTTGTGTGGGTGAAGGTGTACATACAGTGGAACCCCGAAGATCGAACTTAATTTGTTCCAGACGCCCATTTCCACACCGATTTGGTCGAACACCGATTTGTTCGGGTTCTGGTGCGTTCCATCTCCGAGATTCTACTCTATTTGGTTTCATCGCCGTGTTGGTTGTGCATCAAACGCGTCTGAATTTGTCTATTATTTTTTTTCCTCTTCTCTCGCGCCGGCCGGAATCCCCTCATCTCCACTGCTTAGGGGCCGGGTGACTGTTGTGTCCGCCAAGCCGGGCCGCACAGGTTGTGATAGCGCGAGCGATCCCATCCCTTTGTGTGTGCCTGCAGAAACCCCGCCAGTAATTCCACGAGTGGCGCCTCACCCAGTGGATGTGCTGGTGGACTTGACACCTGCCAGTACACCGCCGATTCCGACGCCGACGCGGGGAAGCGGGCCGGCGTCACGCACACCTTCGCGGGGCGTGCGGATACGGTGACGGTCAGTGGGGCCGTTTCTTCGTCCCTTGCCTTCTTCGGACACTTTTACGGTGTCCCATGTGGGAACTGTCCCCAAAGTTTCCCTGTACCGTGCTGCCCTAGTGTGGGGTCGTGTTCTTGCAGCTGGTCCTGTTCTCTTCACACACATGTCACTTGCGCTCTTTTGATGTGGTTGTTTCCCCATCCGAGTTGCCGGGCTCCGCTCTCGTAATGTGATGACATTACGTCTCGCTCACCATCTGGTGCCATGACGTCACAGGATGTGGCGTCAGGTGGACTTTCCGGTATGATAACGTCACGGGCGGTGACATAATGTCCTGGAGTACTTAAGCTGGAACCCATAAAGTGAGCGGGGTCGTCGTGAGAGCCTGGGAACGTGAGAAGGTGGAAGTCAGGACCCAGGGTAGGGGAAATTAGCACCAGGCTAGGGGGGGCTGCTTTACCCTGTCGGCCGATGTTGGTTAAGCCCTCGGCTCGGTGAAGAGGGAAGAGCCCGGATAGCCGGTGTGCTAGGGAACCCAGTACCCTACCCCTGGGGAGATGTATATTAGCCCTAACCAGTAATAGGCGTAAGCCCCTAATAAACCCTTGGCGAAAGCCCCTAAGAAGATCTGCCTCCGAGTCGTCTTTAACAACACAACACTATGAATTGGAGGTGACCTGCATAAATGTAAAAAATTTTTTTTAAAAAGAATTTTAATTCATGTTGTTATAACAATTCTATTTATATTCTTGGGTCTTTCTGTAAAGTCATGTAGATAGGTTAAAATAGAATAAAAATAACAAAACTAAGACGTTTCGATTGCAATGCGATCAAAACGTCGTAGTTTTCTGTTATTTTTGATTATTTTCTTTGAAGCTATCTACGTGACTTTACCGAAAGACCCAAGAATATGAATTCCTGCAGTCACGAAAGCTTTAAGTTAATTCTATTTAATTAAGTAGAACGTGTTATATTAATTTAAAGTTGCGCATTTTGATGTGACGTCACATTTCTCAAACCCCCCCTCCCCCCTCGTAACACATCGTCACAAATGTCTGACTCCCCTCCCCCCTAGGTGCTTGACATCATTTATGGACGGCCCTCAACACCGATGACGATTCTCTGAATGATAACCTGCTGTATGTTGTCGATGAGTATGCCAAAATTGAGAGTGAACGCCTTTTTTACATTCAACTGAATCAAAAACGCCTGCGTGTAGAACAGTATGCTCATCTCAGGGACGCTATCAATGCTGAGGGAGATGCAAACGCTCAGAATGTGGGGAGATGAGTTATTTTGCATTCATCCTTCACAGAGTTAGCCTGATAACTTTAATCTGCATTGTCTTATGGTTGTTATTGTTTGACTTGCATCCAAATGTATTTTTGCACACAGCGTTGAAGTACGGTGTTTTTGTGGAAGACTTTGCTGTTTTTTCCAGGATTTTTATGTTGCGTGTAGTCACTTTAAGATGTTTCTTGTTCACGTGTATTTTGTGTTGTGGTTGCACCCGAGTCAAGAGCCGCATGGCTCACAGGGTTAGACCTAATAAATGAAAATGAAACTGAAAACTTATGTTTCAGCAGAACCAATTTTTACGAATGACTGTAAACTTATATTATTCCCTTAACTTCAAAGGCCCGGGGTGACGTATGTTGAGTCTGCTTGGTTGCTTCCGATTTACAAGCCATTAAAACAAATACCACTGGCGGCTCATTAACGTAATTTACCCATTAATCCTGTCCATTTCATTCATTATGTCCGGTTCAGCGGCCACGCCCAATAACTCCATATTTGGGCACGCCTCGTTAACATAATCTCTTCATACACATCCGTGTTAACTTGTGGGGAGGCGGTGTGGGTGCTAGTGACGTCATGTCATTTCTCCCGCTGCGTGCTTCCGTGTGACGTCACGAGATTCCCAGGAGCTGCTTCTGTGCGCGCAACTCTCGGATCGGAGGTGAGAAGTTCACATCGTGATGTTGGTTGTTGTTGTTTACCCAGGTACAGCCTCGCTTCTTCCCTCTCTCTCTCTCTCGTAGCGATAGCAATTGAGTAGCGGCAAGTATGGAATCGATGTCCAGGTTGGAAGGTTACTACGTGGGGCCGAGCCATGCAGGCCTTGTCTCCTTCCCTTCCCTTGCCTGACTGACTTTGCTTTGATTCTCTTAAGTTTAATGTGTCTTCACCTGGCTGACTACTTCACCTCTCAGAGTCTCCATACTCTAGTTCAGGATCATCGAGTTTTTGTTTTGCATTCGCGTATTCCCGATTGAGTAATCTGCAGGCCACTTTTCAACACTGGAATATTTGGACGAAACCAGCCCAGACGTTTACTTTTAGTCGGAATGAGACATCAAAGCATTACACAATTACACTCGCCCACCCACACGCTCACCCACACGCTCCCACTCATACACTTACACACTCACCCACTGTCAGCGAGCATCTATGAAGGCCGGCACGGCACACGAAGTGGTAGGTGACCAGCACCACGCCCGGACTGCCTTTGTCTCCCGAGTGGCAATGTTTACACACCGCACAAGGTACTCATTGGAGGCTGAGTTGACCTAGGGGAGGCTTAGGACCAGTTCAGATATGTCACTAGTGTTGGCTTTGAGGGGAAATCGAACCCGGGTCGCCGGTTTATAGCACAGCGGGATAACCGATACACTACCGCCCACCCACACACACACAAAGACAACGTTTAAATAGGTGAGTTTTCGAGACGGACTTAATTATATCTATCGACTCTGTCTTACTAATCAGGGTGACCGCTTCATTTGACCAGAGTGGTGAACCTGGAATGCTGGATTGGTGACGTTTGCACGGCAGTGGGTTCAGCCTGCTTGGACAGTGCGTGGGCCAAACCTGCCTTGTCACTGAGAGAGGAGGCAGACTGACCAGTGGCTTCCAAGTCGGTGTGAGTGCCCTTGCCCTTTACACCCAAAGCTCGCTTAGCGCTCCTCCAGATGCTTTGTTCCTGGAGAATTGAGCGCCAATCGATCAGCGCTACAAGGGGTCATCATGAACCCATTGTATACTATATAGCGATGCGTTCCTGACAATGTTATATCTTTAGTCTGAATAATATATGAGGGCTTTATTTGGGTATCGGTAATAGAGCTAATAATACAGATGCTAAACATTTAATAAAAATAATGATTTATAACATCGGTATTATGTACTCTACTTACGAGTGCATTCTACTTTGCTCATCCTACAAGGTAGTGGGGGGAGACAAGGTTGAAGGAGCTGCTGCGCTTCCAGTCTGGGTCATTCTCAGAGAAAGGCTCCAGGACCTCCCTGATCTTAGTGAAGCCCTCAATCTGAATTTGTGTGGCTAGGTTTTCTTAGGTGGAGCCTGCGACACTATTCTGGTCGTTTGAGTTCTCAACTGGCTAAACGAGTAATATTTTTTAAACAATCATGACCACGAATTGTGATCATTAAATCGCGGGGGTGGGGACTGGTTGGCTTAGAGCATGCGTCGCTCTCATTGGCTGAGTGAAGATTGGGCCGGGTACGTTTGCTTGGCTAAGCGCTGCTGCGTGTTCTCACTCGTGAGCACTTTGTAAACTTAAAAAAGAATTACGGAATGAAATATCCAGGACAAAGAGCACTGGAACAAATCGGCACTCTAAGGGTCGCACTAAGCGAGGTCTGCCTGAAAATTGTGTAATATGTATGTATTTGCAGAATCAATCACATGGAGAAGAGAGGCTTGGCAAAAGCTGGAAGGAAAAGGCACCAATGCATCCAGTGTCCATACAGCACCGATCAGATGGGTAACTTGAAGAGACATCAGAGAAAACACACAGGCGAGAAGTCCTTCAAGTGCAGTGTATGTGGTAAGGCATTTGCAGAGTCAGTTTTTCTTGAGAAACATAATAGAACACACACGGGCGAGAAGCCCTTCAAGTGCACTGTGTGTGGCAAGACATTTGTTCTTTCAGAAACTCTTCAAGTTCATCAGAGAACACACACTGGTGAGAAGCCCTTCAAGTGCACTGTATGTGGGAAGTCATTTGCTCACTTAAAAACTCTTCAAATTCATCAGAGAACACACACGGGCGAGAAGTCCTTCAAGTGCAGTGTATGTGGTAAGGCATTTGCAGAGTCCGCATATCTTAAGAAACATATTAGAACACACACTGGCGAGAAGCCCTTCAAGTGCACTGTGTGTGGCAAGACATTTGCTCGTTCAGAAGCTCTTCATATTCATCAGAGAACACACACCGGTGAAAAGCCCTTCAAGTGCACTGTGTGTGGGAAGGCATTTGCTCAACCATTAACTCTTCATATTCATCAGAGAACACACACCGGTGAGAAGCCCTTCAAGTGCACTGTGTGTGGGAAGTCATTTGCTCATTCAAACACTCTTCAAATTCATCAGAGAACACACACAGGCGAGAGGTCCTTCAAGTGCAGTGTATGTGGTAAGGCATTTGCAGAGTCAGTATATCTTAAGAAACATAATAGAACACACACGGGCGAGAAGCCCTTCAAGTGCACTGTGTGTGGCAAGACATTTGCTCGTTCAGAAAATCTTCGTATTCATCAGAGAACACACACCGGTGAGAAGCCCTTCAAGTGCACTGTGTGTGGGAAGGCATTTGCTCGTTCAGTAACTCTTCATATTCATCAGAGAACACACACCGGTGAGAAGCCCTTCAAGTGCACTGTGTGTGGGAAGGCATTTGCTCGTTCAGAAACTCTTCATATTCATCAGAGAACACACACCGGTGAGAAGCCCTTCAAGTGCACTGTGTGTGGGAAGGCATTTGCACATTCAGAAACTCTTCATAGTCATCAGAGAACGCACACTGGTGAGACGCCCTTCAAGTGCAGTGTATGTGGTAAGGCATTTGCAGAGTCAGCATATCTTAAGAAACATAATAGAACACACACGGGCAAGAAGCCCTTCAAGTGCACTGTGTGTGGGAAGGCATTTGCTCGTTCAGAAACTCTTCATAGTCATCAGAGAACACACACTGGTGAGACGCCCTTCAAGTGCAGTGTATGTGGTAAAGCATTTGCAGAGTCAGCATATCTTAAGAAACATAATAGAACACACACGGGCAAGAAGCCCTTCAAGTGCACTGTGTGTGGGAAGGCTTTTGCTCAACCATTAACTCTTCATATTCATCAGAGAACACACACCAGTGAGAATCCTTTCAAGTGCACTGTTTGTGGGAAGGACTTTACATTATCAGGAAACCTAAAGAGGCATGAGAAGATCCACAAGGAGAAAGTGAAATTGACTTGTGAAAGTCAACATGCTGCAATGAGCCCATCTCTCATGAAACGAGAATCAGAAGAAAATTCCAACTTGGCAACACGGCCAGGAGTGACAGTGAAATGTGAAGAAGTGAAATATGAAGAAGTGACTGTGAAATGTGAATATCAAGATTCGACTCCAGGACCCAATCTACAAGTGGATGGAGGCAGCGTGAAGCAGGAGGAGCATTCCGATTCTGAGGGAGAGAGAGGCAATCCCCAGCAATTTGTCGATGTGGAGGTGTGGGTGGAGTTTTTGGACAAAGCTGAGTAGGAGGGGCCAGCACGTGTGAAATGGCACCTTGGAAGATGTGTAACCTGGAGTTTGAGACGATTTTGCATAGTATTCGCCTTATTCACAGGCTTCTGTCATTTCAAGAATGCATAGGGGTTGAGGTGTTATCTAAGCATAGATGGGCTCTCTGTACATATGAAGTTATTGAATGTCGAAGTTAAATAGTGGATATGCAAAGCATTATGCTGCCTTATAAAACACGGATTAGGAATGTATTTTGATGGTTGAATAAGTATTAATTTTGAACTGTTGGGCATTACTATTAAAGTGGCTGTCATGTGTGGCCGTGCTTTTCTGCATGCTCCCAGTCTGTTTTTTTATTGCTTTTTAAATGCCCTTTAATAAAAGAAAAGGTAATTTTTTGTAAAATTTACTTTTGGCTTCATACACTAAATATATGTTCATGATATCAAAATAATTTAATGTCGGGCCTACTTTTTGCACTTGTTTTGCTTTTAGTCCCTTTGGGTTTCATTTAATTTGTCTTAGCCTGATGTTACTTTTTTAATGTTACGCTAACAGCAGGCGTCTGCAAATCTACTGCACATCCCACCTGATGGCTATGTACGCACCTTGCATAGTGTAGTTATTGTGGTTTATAGTGTCGTGTAATGTCAAGTGTGCAGTGCATTGTGAATAGTATGTTGTAAATGTTGTGATGTGGTGAAATGTGTGTATGTATGGTGATGTATAGTATGTGTACAGTGCATAGTGTAAGAAGCCGTCTTTGGCTTTTCATGTGACGAATCGCACGCAATGTATCATTGCACTCAGTCGCGAGTTGCAGTTTAAAGGTGCCGAATGAGAGTAAAGTTCTGCATCTTGACGCTGCATGCCACTTGCAGTGAGGCGTGTTGTGCGCCATGCAGTTGCTGTAGCTGGTGTGAGCTTACCTGTGATGAATCGCACGTATAATTGTGCACTCTGCAATGTTCGTGTATTTGCTATGTAGAGCCAGGTGCTGGTGTTTTTTTTATGCGTGTAGGTAATGTTCAGAGCATGCCATGCCCAAACAGTGTGTAGATTTCAAAGTACGGTGAGATATTCCATTATTCAAATAGAAAATCAAATATAACTTAAATAAATATTATTTTAATGTTAATCGAAAGCCATGGACTAGGTAATGTTTGACTGTTGATTGAGTTATTGGTGGTGAACATATTCACAATTAAGACGTTGATACTATTAAAGTAAATTTTAATATTTCAACATATATTGGTTATAATTGGGTCTGGAAAATGAACACTGGTGCTAAATCCCATCAAGAGGTACTGTGCGAAGTGGAGGGTGATAGGTTTGTGTCTGGTAATGATTACAGGTATGATACGTTCACTTTTTTCCAGTTTTATTGTGTTTGCCGTTTTTTGCAGGAAGTTTAATATTCGAATTTCGCCGACCAAAGGCCGCCTTACTCTAGCGACTACGAAGGGCCTCTCGGTGTCTCGCCCATTGCCCCCACTGATGTCCTCTTCTCACCCCCCCCCCCCCCCATCTGTGCAGATATTGCTGAGTTTAACACGTGGCCTTTCGCAACTAATATCTATAATAGTTTTTTTTTTTGGGTTAGATCGCGTAACTAAAAAAAGTATGTCGTTAAACCAGCCACCATCCGACGCAGCCAATTAAGGTTTTTCACGGAAACCGAACATGCCAATTCGTTACTCGTACAGCAGTGTTGGAGAGCCAAGCCAGATCATTTACTATCTGAGTACGATGTTTTGCCAGTAATTACAACTAGCTTCATCAGGCGACAGCCAGATTTGTGCATGTAAAATGCACAAAATTGCCTGCATACGAATTTAGCCTTACATTCAGTTAATGGGGCAAGCAGAATAGGTGTTTTGGCAGAGGTTCCAGTCACAATTCAAAAAGAAAGCTTTTGTGGTTATTGTCAGTTAAATATCCCAAATTTACATGTCACTATAATTTTACGTGTTATTGCTTTATTATTCATAATATAAGTACTATTGATTCATTAATGCAATATGAATTAGGAATGTAGCACATTTAAGAGGCACTACAGATATTTGATGCATATGTTTGGTGTGGAATATTTACATTTGTATTGTTAAATAAGATGTTAAATGTTCTTAGATTTGAAAAGCGGCTGTTATTTATGTTTGCGGTAGATTCCGTGCTGAGTAGCTGCTCTGAGATGTGTGACGTGGAAGGTGCTAGGGATATGTTTGGTCATTATTGCAGATATGCAAATGCTCCTTGAAAGAACAATTTTAAATAAAGCATTTCCGTTTCACAAACCTCTGGTGCCCATCTGTAGTGGAGTCGCCCACTTCTCCGGAGGACAGAAAACAATGCAGAGTATATGTTCATCCTCTCTGAGCTTCATTTTTTATTTGGCCGACCTATCCCCTCGTTACGATTCATGGGAGGGCAGGGTGGGCCGGCTACACATGGAATTTCTCTAGTTTATGTACCATGTTAGGTGCACTTTTAAGGCCACGTGAAATGTCAAATGCCCTCTGGCAGATCACAGAACAGACCCAGCTGCCATGGATTGACTGAGATCACTGGCAGACTCACCACCTGTGCTCCCCACTGCCACATCATTGCGTTTTATCTTCCCTGCTCTCCACTTATCATTGTGAGCGTTGCTTCCCTGCCCTTTAGTGCTGGAGGGCGACTGCCTCTTAAGTGTCAAGGAGCATCCTTTATGAATCTCCATAGGAGCTCATCTTGACACCTCTAGAACAGTCATCGGCAAGTCCACTCGGCTCCAGTGGTGACTTGGTAATGAACTACATCACCAGAGAGGCAAGACTCCAGACACTGAAGTATACGTGGTGAAGGGGCGTAAACCGCTATTTTCTTGAGTTGCGATACCTTAACGTGGTACATACACCAGAAGCCGAGATGATGAGACAAACGGCTTCTCGATGGAATGGGCACAAACCACAGTGGGCACGTGATTGGCCGAGATGGGCAGGTGCAGTGTCTAGTTGGACAGGCAGTAATAGTGTAGTGGGTTCGAATTAGGTGCACACACGCAGCTTGGTAAGTAATATAACACTGTACATGAGGTGGTGACCACCTTCCTCAACTCACTAACACTCTAGAACACGACACAGACTGAACCAGGCAGGCAACGGCCTGCCTGGCCCAGGACGCCAGGACGACAACCCGGGACTTGAGGACCGATGATGTCTTCACTTCGGAGTACAACAGCCTCGCTCTGCGTTCACACCACGCTTATATCTGCTCTGGCGTGGCCGGCTCCGCCTAGGCGTGGCTGGCGCTGTCCAGGCCACGCCTCCCTTCCCAGGCCACGCCTCCCTTCCCCCACCTCTGGGAAGGTCCGGGTCCCTCCACCACGTGACCCCTCAGGCACCCCCTTGGGGCCCCCAGCCCTCGTACGGGCCGACACAGTAGTGACCGTTCTATGTCACTACAATAGTAATACTGCCGCATCAACTGGACGATGAAATAGGCTGAGCTTCAGGGAGGGCGAGCTGGGTGTGGGCTAGTCATGAGCCAGAACATGCAGGTGGTAATCCTGTCGTGGCAATTAAGTGATGAGATGAGCTTAACTTAGACAAGCTGGTTGTAGAGCACAGCAAACTTATCACAAGCCAAGACGGGCAGGCGTGGTGGTAGGACAATGAGATAGTGTTTAATACTGAAGCACCAATCAAGAGATGAGATGAACTGGGTTTGAATTAAGGTGCAGCTCAGGCAGATCCAGGGAGCATCATCCCTCGGTGGTGGGGATATTTTTGAGCTCATCCATACCCTTATACAAATCACTGCAATACTATGTCCATCTTTTTTTATCTCTTTATCGCTGTTTGCCTTGGTTGCCACTTCCTATTTGGGCTCTGGACTAGTTTGTGCACTTCCCTGGATCTTGTGTTCTCCATACTTTACATTGCACTTCATGTAATGTATATTTATACAGCCAGCAGGTGTAAAATGAATAAAATAATGTCAGGTTAAGATAAATTATATCAGACGCAAAGATATTATAACAAGTTCAGCAGGCAGGCCCGGCAATTAACACTTTTGTTACGCATGTTTACCCAGGAAAGCCTCGCCTATTTTGTGTGAATATCAATTTAGTAACTGTTAATCGATGTCCAGGTTGTAATATGAAAATAACAATGTGGGGCCTGGCCAAGCAGGGCTTGCCTGCTGAACTTGCCTGCTTTTCTGGTTTCTCATATTTGTCCCAGCCTGGGTTATTGCTTTATCTGACCGAGGAGATCCTCGCTGAGTTTCAAGACTTTATCAGGAGGGTCCTTACAAGTTTGTTGCAATAGGGAGATATTTTACTGAATGTAACCCCAATTGAGTAGTATCCGGGAAATTACTTCAGCAGTAAGATCTTTTGAGCAAAACCAGCTATGTTTATGGGTTTAGCTGCAAGAAGACACCAGAAAACCTGGACGAATCCCATGCAACATGGGGCAAGAACATGCAAACTTCACTCCCTCACACAAGATAAATAAAATATGAACCCTACAGCTTGAACAGACTATTGGACCAAGTGTTGTTCGCGATCACCTATGAAGGTCGGCATAATACACAAGGGGGTGGCCAGAACCACATCCGACCGCCGTTATCTCTGGCTGTCTATAGACCGTGAGTGTATCATTGTGTCTCTGTGCATGTGAGAGGTTAATGTTGGGAGTGGTGGCGGAGTGGTTCGTGTGACCAACTCCATGGAGTTTCATTCCCATTCATTCAAGCATCGTTGGAGAGATAATGACAGCCGAGTGTGGTTCTGGCTACACTGCATACTTGCATGTTATACTAGCATTAATAGGTGTAGGCTATCAACAATTGCATTAACAGGATATTTTGCCTTGGCTTACTTTTTGTTTAAGTGTGTAATGAGTCCGTATATTATGTCGGTGTTGGTTGGTGTGCTGCACTACGAACCCAGAGACCCGAGTTAAATTCCCGCTCACGGCCACCACCAGTGATAGATTATCTAAACCATTCCTGGGACCTCCCGAGGTCAACTCAGCCTAAAATGAGTACCTGGTGTAATGCATAAGCATTGCTATTGTAGTGTATGTCGACTGAGGTGTGCACACACACTGTTGTAGGAGGCAACACGTTTTTAAACAATTCACTGTACACCGGATTCTGTTGCTAAGTCGGGCGCACCCAACACACTGCCCTCGGGTAGTGGAGATGAGGAAACGCTGTCAGGTTGACAAAAGGGTTTTAGGCGTGATGAGTGCACGAACCAGCCCCTGCGACCAAAACGGATGCGGATGCTTCATGGGCTCTTGACTTCCACAATTTCCATGGGGCCCCGCCAAGGATTATATATTTTGAGGGACGTTCCCACCGTGACCTGGGGGCAGTGAAGCCATGCCCTATCCCCTGCTGACCATTTGGTACCCGTTTCTCGGGCCCCGACCCGTCGCTTGTTATCAGCTTGGCGTATGGCCGAATTTCCTTTGGAAGCTTCCTTAGCTTCAGCCAAGTGCTGGAGGGTAAGCCGTACAGGGTCGACATGGTCTTACTCCGCAGCCCCGGATTTAATTGAATTTAAATTGGCGGATCCTGTTCCCTCCCGTGCATAAGGAAAAACGGCGAGTAGCCGGTGGAAGCGTGATGGGCCAACCTGTACGCAGCAAGAACACCGGGGACGTGCAGGTCCCAGTCGGTTTGTTCCGCATTAACCTGCTGACATAACATTGATGTCAGGGTCCTGTTGAGGTGTTCCACCATGCCGTCAGTTTGCGGGTGATAGGGCGGGGTGCGGACCTTCTTGGTACCCAACCGGTCACACACTTCCTTGAGCAATTTAGATGAAAATATTTGGCCCTAATCTGTGAGAAGGCATTCCTGGGCTCCCTTATTCAAGAGGAAAACGTCTGCGATGGTGCAGCCGACTGATCCAACACCGGCCAGTCCATTGGTCATCGTGACAGATATTCCACACCCACCAACAAATATTTATTTTACCGCAGTATAGTGGGGAAGGGGCCGAGCACGTCGAGAGCGACGAGCTCATTCACCCGGGACACTGAAATCGATTGCAACGGGGGGACAAGTGCATTCAGTACATCCCCTCGACACATTTTGCACATCTGCCATGCCGGGCCAGAAACAGTTGAGGCGAAGAGAGGACAAGGTCTTTTGGACCCCGAGGTCCATCAACCGTTCATGTGTCGCCCGGATCAATTTACCTCGCAAAATGGTGGGAACAACCACATTGTGTTTTTGCAGTTCCTTGTCCCATTTCATCAGTAGGCCCTCCCGGAGGATCACCGTGGATAAGACCCGCCAGTTCCCGCCATCCTCCGCCTGGATTCGCCCCCACTCGGTGTTGGTGAAACCGAGCGTGTGATCCTGCATATCAGCCGTGTCGGTGCATGCAGCGTCAGCTACAGTACCGGGGCAGTACTGTATCAGCAGGCTTGCATTGTCCCGCACCCAACATGCACGCACACTGGTCACTCGGTGGCAATCGTGACAGTGCGTCGGCGTTTATATGCCTAATGCCCTTCCTATAAGAAACTACAAACACATAGTCCTGAAGCAGGGTCGGTTTCTTCATTAGGGCGATTGGGCGACGCACCACCAATGTCATTCAACCACAGAGTCACGCTAGCCGTCACTGTGCCTCTGGATATAGTCCAATCAGTGTCATGCTACGTTCTGTGGAGTACCGCCTCTTCTTGGGCGATTTCCCTCCAGCTGAGAATCGCCCCGAGTGGTCCCATAGACTTCCATTCAAAGATGTTTTTTTTCGAACGGGGGCGCTGCAATGCATTCTCTATGGCTTCCGGGAGGGCTCGCCCTAACGTGCTTACGTCATCATACGTGCTTACGTCATCATACGTAAGCACGTTTCATCCAATAATATAATTTGTCGCCACCTAGTGGAATCTTTAATAAAATAAACTTGAGTGGTTTGTTTTAATAGTGAGTATAAAAACAAACAAGATGTATTGTAAGAGTCACTTTATTTTTCATTAATATTAAAGAAGTGAAGTTGCCTTTACATGCTTAAGCTGTTAATTTATCCATTGCATGGGTGGACCTTATCCTTATCAATCATCCAGACATTTGCCCCCCCTGAGAGATTTTGCAGGAGCCGCCACTGTCCTGAAGGACTTCAAGCCCACAGGAAAGCTGACCTGACGGCCGTTCAACACGCAGCGCGTACTGCAGAGACGCGTGATCGGAGCGCACCTCGAACTTGTGTTCTTAGATGTTAGGACGGTATTGCTGGACAAAGTAATCTATCGCCAGCAACTCCCGGTGCGTAACGCAGTAGCGCTGCTCTTCTGGAGACAGCACCCTGCTCCCGTACGCAACCACACGCTCGACTCCTCCTACGACTTGCGATAATACAGCGCCAATACCCATGTTGGTGGTGTCCATGTCGAGGATGACAGAGAAAAATCTGGGTACCGCAGAGGAGGCGCGTTGACCAGGCCGTTTCACAGCGCGGTAAACGCAGCCTCCTCCTTCCCCCACCGAAATTTCTGTCCTTTGGCCGCGAGAACATGAAGAGGCTTAGCAATTGTGGCAAACCCAGGGACAAAGCGTCGATAATAAGAGGCGAACCCGACAAAACTACGCACTTCACCTACCGACTTGGGGGTTGGCCACATGCATATGCACGCAGTTTTGTCCAATTCCGTCGATATCCCAGATTCCCCAACGATGTGGCCTAGGTATCGGACCGATCTTTGCAACAGATGACATTTCTGTGGTTTGAACTTAAGTTTCGCAGCCCGCATTTTGAGGAAAACTGCCCGCAACCTTTGTAGGTGCTCCTCAAACGTACGTCTGAAGACAATAACATTAGAGGTAAATCGAGCACGTGTCCCATTGTGGGCCTGCCAATACCAATACCATCAGGCGCTGAAAAGTTGCCGGGGCTAAGTGTAATCCCATCGGGTTGCCAGTTAAACTCAAAGAGCCCTTGGGGTGTGCGGAACGCAGTTTTAGGTCTAGAGCTGTAGGGCACCTGCCAAACCCTGACAGCAAATCCAATGTGGAGAAGAATCGCGCCCACGACAAAGCATCCAACGAGTCGTCCATCCGTGGGAGCAATACGCATCAGCCATGGAGACTTTGTTGAGTTTGGAGAAATCCACACAAAATCTCAAACTCCTGCCTCGCTTTTTAACAAGCACAATGGGCGCCCCCCACGGACTATTGGACGGAGAAATAATGTTGGCGGCCAACATCTCGTCCACCACGTGGCGTACATGGCCCTTCTCCGTGGGACTCAAGCAATTACGGGTTTTGCCAAATGAGGGCAGAGTCTCCTGTATCGATGTGGTGGTGTAAGAGTGGCGTGCAGCCAATATCGAATTTTGTTTTGCTAAAAACGTCGGAGAACTTATTCAAAAGGGTGCATAACTCGAGTCTCTGTGACACAGATAAATCATTGCTCTCGTCGCAGAGCACGTCCAATCACTGCGGCACGCATTTTCGCCCTGCCTCACAGACACTGCAATACCCATGGTCCCAGAATTTTCCCCCTGATAACACGCGGAGGATGCGTGAGCCAAAGTGGTGCCCTCTTGTATTACGGACGCCTCAGAACCGACATTCAAAACTTGGATGAAGGGTTTTTGATCGCCCGTCACGAACGTCTGTGCGTACAGCAAATTATGGCTACGGTTCGCCTTGGTAGAGGGGGCTAATATCATTCCCCATATGATTGAATTGGGGTCGAGTTGTTTTTTCAGGCATAAGGGGATGAGCATCTGTGCACCGGGGGGGATTTTAATGGATTGGTTGGCCATCGCCAGGACCGATTCCTTCGCCGTGCGAAATAGAGTGGGCGATGACAAAAACTCCATTCGGCGGCGTGATGGTAGCTTTATGCATCCCTGATCCACCAGGATTTTTTGTGGCATTTTTTCGCCAAAATCCGTCCCTAGCAGGAAGGGTACAGCTAGAAACGAGGATCGGGCCCGTCAATTGAATGTCGCTGATAATTGGCCAATAATTCCCAAGGACTGCGCACGTCGACCCCCTCGACGGTCCCGATAATAGCCAACGAGCCCGCCGCTGCAGCGATTATGCGATGTGCCAGGGCTGATAATTGCGCGGGACGCCGCGGCCAACCGTCGCCCGCAAGGACCCGATCGGCAAGCGACGAACCCTGACAAATCCCCGGCACGCGACTCCGAATCCAATGGGTGAGGTGCAATAGAGGGTTGTGTGTAAAGTGCACCGCGACTTGCCTAAGGACCCAGCGGAATGAAGGAGTGACGATCCGCCGATTGCGCCGATGTGGAGGGTCCTCCTTGTGGAGCGTGGCACCCCGTGAATACAAGTCACGGCAGGCCGCACTTGAAACACCGGATTGGGCCGTCCCGCCAGCGAGGAAAGGGCCCCCTTGGCCGGTCTCTCCCGACCTGACGGTCTCCCTCGGCCCTCGTGCACTGTGTGGCGGGACGAGCAACAGCGGTCCCGTGCTCGCCACAACGCCGGCACGCCGCCGGATGTTGAGATGTGCCTCCAGGCACCGAGCGATTTTGAGGGACGTCAGGTCATCATCCTCCAAGGTGGGCAGGACGATATGAAACTCCTGGGCCAGCGACAGCAGTTTCTCCAAGATGAGGGAATCCCGCCCCATCTCATCCATGCTGGGAAACACCGAGTTCGCAAGTGCCTGGAGTGCGATGTGGTAGGCGAGAGGTGCCTCGGTCTCCCCTCGCCGACACGTCGCAAATCTGTGGTGATTGGTGAACGGTGGGGCATAGATCGCTCCCATATGTGCCAGGGCTTGGGCTAGGGTTGCCTTCTTGATATCGGGGATCGCGTCGAACGCCGTGGGCAGCGCCTCCTCCGTCCACTCCGCGAGCCTGCAGGCTGCGACAAAGCAGCGGCGAAACGCCTCCCAGTCGTCGCCCGCTGCCGCAAACTCCCGGACGAAGGGGCGTTGGTGGCGGGAGGTCTGATTTGGCGGGAGCGTTTTTCCACACGTTCCAAAAATTTGCGGGCTCCCGTGCGGCGCTCGCATCTGCAGTTTCCTGCGCGCGGGAAACACCTCCCATCGAAGTCCATGGGCACGGCGTCGGAGTCCTGTAGTCGTCCCATGCTCACGGGGAAACAGCGGAAGCAGCACGGGCGTCGGGAGAATTGGCGGGCTCCTGAACGTCCCGCACCACATCTGTTTCCTGCGTGTGGGAAACAAGCATGGAGGGCCGCAGCCGCGGCGTTTCATCGTCCTCCTCCAGCAGGGCAACTGCGAGAGCAGCGACGGTGGAGACGAGGTCGTTGAGACGCTTCTTCCTGCCGCGGCGTTCCTTCTTTGGCGGCGGAGGCGAGACGGGCTCTGGTTCCCGCGGCCGCGCCGGCGTCCACACTTCGGCACCTTACATCACTGGGGCTTCAGCACCCGGGGCTGCTTGCGGGATCAACTCATCCTCTTCTTCGTCCGACGACGACTGGGTTGAGCGCTCGTCGCCTAGTGAGCATAATTGCTAAGTATTTTTGTAAGCTAGCTACACCTAATTAACAAACCACTTCTGACGCCAGTGTAGTGTATGTTGACTGAGGTGCACACACACTGTTATAGGAGGGTACGCGTTTATTAAACAATTCACTGTACACAAGATTCTGTTAAGTGTGGCTAACTTGTCATAGGCTGCTCACTATATCGCGTGTGTGATAACTCTTGATCCCCGAAACGAGCCCCGAGTCCCCAGTACTCCCCCTTTATCTCTTGGCCCCTGCCCCGCCCCTTGCTTCTGGCCACATGTCCTTAACTCCTCCAATCGAGGCACCGCTTAAGGTCACGTGCCCTTGACTCCTCCAATCGGGAACTGCTTCCAGTCACGTGCCCTTAGCGCGTCCAATTGGGGCACCCATTGCTCGGCGCCCCTCCAGCACTGTACCTGGCGCGACCCACATGGACATCTGTGTCTCTACACTTACTATTATGGAGACAAAGGTGCCAGTGTGTGATGCTGGCCACCCACCCCCTCATTGCCCTGTCAGCCTTCACAGGTGTTCGCTAACAGCACCTGTCCCAACAGTCTTTTATGGCTATACAGGGGACCCTTGTCTTGTAATGTGTGTATTGTGAATAATGTATATGTATGTGTAGTGCCATAGGTGGGCCACACTTACCAGCAGTGGTGGACAGGGCCCATCTGCAGGTACCTCAGACCTCCAGGGGAGGGGCCACTGTGCCAGCCCAAGAGGGGAGGGGCTGCTGGGGGCTCTCGGATCCTAGACAGCTAAGCCCTCGGCGCCGGCTCTAGGATCCCAGACAACCCAGACAACTCAGCCCCTTGGCGCCACCAACGAGGGGCTGTGCTGTCTGGGTATCTGGGGGCACACACAACCCCACCCCTCGATGGGCAAGAGGGATAAAAGGGCCGTTCCCTGGCCAATCGGGGCAAGTTGCAGCTCAAGACCCAAGACCAGCCAGCTTAGGACCCTGGACCCCCTCGTCCCACTTGTCCTTGTAAGGGCTGGGACGCTGTGCGGGCCAGTGGTGGGACTCTGGGACTCCCGGCTCTACGCCCTTGTAAGGGCGAGTTCCGAGGAAGCCAGAGTCTAGACCCGCACCTTGGCTGGGTCGGGTCAGGTAGCCTCCCCTAGGGTAATTGTAGCCGGAGGACCCGAGAGTGTAGCTAGAATAGGCTGTGTTCCTAGGCTATGTTCCTAGGCTGTGTTCCTAGGCTGTGTCCCTAGGCTGTAACAGAGTATCAGGACTGTTGGAGTGTTGTATTGTAATAAAGAAGTTACCTCTACAAGTGTCTCCGGAACCCATTACATATGTCTAAAGAATCGATCGCCTGGATAAGAGGCCCTCAAGACAGCCTCGTGTTAAAAGGCACCAATGCAACCAGTGTTCATGCAGAACGGATCGTAGTAGACGTTTAAAGAGCACACACACGGGCGAGAATCCCTTCAAGTGCACTGTGGGAAGGCGTTGACATTATCAGGAAATCTAAAGGGGCATGAGAAGATCCACAAAGAGAAAGTGAAATCGACTTGTGAAAGTCAACGTGCTTCAATGAGCCCATCTCATGAAACAAGAACCAGAAGAAATTTCAACTTGGCAAAATGGCCAGAAGTGATAGTGAAATGTGAACAAGTGATGGTGAAAATCAAGATTCTACTCCAGGATCCAATCTACAAGTAGATGGAGGCTGCGTGAAGCAGGAGGATAATTCCAATTTTGAGGGAGAGTGAGGTATTCTCCAGCAGTTTGTGGATGTGGAGGTGTGGGTGGGGTTTTTGGACACTGCTGAGTAGGAGGGACCAGCACGTGTGAAATGGCATCTGGGAAGATGTGTAACCAGGGGTTTGAGACGGATTATCCAAAGTATTCGTCTTATTCACAGGCTTATGTCATTTAAAAAATGCAAACAGGTGTCAGTGTCATCCAATCAGAGATGAGCTTTGTCATTTAGTGTAGAAGTGAAATACAGGCAGTCCCCCAGTTACGGAAGGGTTGGGTTACCGGAGGGTTAGGTTTCAGATATCCGTAACCCGAATTTCCGTTTGTCAGAAACTGAACAGTGTTCTCCCAAAATCGAGATAAAATCCCATATCCAGAAATAGTTGTGCCTCCCCTACCAGATTAATAGTTCGTTTTCTCTCAGTACTGTATCGTGATTTCATCCGTTTTCTATCGCACCTTTATCTATTGCTGTATATACGCTCTGCACCTCCTATGGTTCTTTCATTTAATCGAATATCGACCTTATTCATGATTAAACTAATGGAAAATATACTGTATCCAATTGTTTATACCACTAAACATTTGTATATTTATTGCTATCAGAAAGCAGTCATTCGGAATGTTCGTTTACCGTGCATTACACTAGGCAGAGACTTCCCCGATCGCTGTTGGCTGAGACCATAAAGAATTGAAGTGTAATTGTGTTAAATCAAGTACGTACAGTAAATTACTCATGAAATAAACTTAAACTGTGAAAAACTACAGGACGATGTGGCGGGTATACACACGGTAGCAATTACGAAATTGCTTAACTTTGTATTTATTAAAGTGCATTTAAAAATCAATCATAAAAAGAGATTCGGAGCATCCACTAGGCAACCACTTTAATATCAATGTCCAACAGTTACAATTTATACTTAACAATTAATTACTTAACCTTAAAAATTGGCTCCTATTCTATGCTTTAATAAGCAGCAAAATGCTTTGCATATCGATTAAAGTCCCCGGGTTGCAGTAGGACCTGACTTACGGAAATCTGACTTTACAGAAATACTCCCCAAAAAAAATCACGTAAAAAAAATCAATATGCGGATTTTTTGACGTTACGTAAGCACAAACAATGCAGCGCGGTAAGATTTCGTAAGCGTAAAGCCTTACGCATCGCTCTACCAAAACGTCGCATTCATCAAGCACGCGCTTCACTATGTTGTATATGTCGGTTCTTGAAAATTTTATAAAAAATAATAAATTCAATGAAAATGGGAAATTGTGTAAGTATCCGAGAGTATGATAATTTACGTAATTTTGCACGTAATTAATGCTAATTATGGGGGTGTAATTGTATTAAGCTATGCAAGTGAATGTAATTATGCTAATGTGTGCAATTATGATAATTAGGCTCTGTCTCGTCTTGGGTCGTATTACCAATTGGATAATACAATGAATTATATGAAGTTATGCAAGTGTGTAAGTGTAATGCCTGTCTGACGAGGCACACACTGAGATAGGAGGCACCACACTTCATTCACTTTAACAATAACAGCTACAACAAGGCTACCCTCGACCCCAACGAGAGAGAGGGAGGATTCTTCATAGGCCTCGGCAAGGTAAGGTAAAAGTTAAAAGGTAAAAACAACGAGCCTACCTTTACCCTACCTTTTACCCTTACCCCATACAAATTACCCGATTACAGGGTAATTACTAGGGAACTACTACACATAAACAAGGTTTATAATGGTAAATGCTAGGTAGAGCGCTTTAATCATATAGAACTCTCGATTATTCCAATTTTACACGCTTTCTTTTAACTCACTCTGTCGTTGTTATTGTTGTTGTATCCTCAAATCTTGAAAATTTTAAACCACTTCCTAATGTGGTATCGACTGCAAACTTGGTATACTTAGGTCATACTGATGACAATACTATATTCTATCATGAAAAAAATATCTATTTTTAAACAATATTTTGTATATGTTATGTTTCGGCTTGGGTCTAATTGTCCACGGTCAACTCACGTTGGCTGTAAATCACCACGGTCCCTTACGTTATGGCAAGCTTCGGGGCCACTTCCTGGAGTCGTGGAGTTCTGTCATTACTCGTACATTTCATAAAAGCGTGTTTTTAATAAAGTTTGTTTTAATATTATTAAATGTAGGCCACGGACTGCGCGACGGAGCTTTCAGCGGTAAACAAGGTACCGTATTTACCGGGTAATATTTTGCGCTATCTTTATTCTACCGGGTAATTCTTCCGAGCTACCTTTACCCTACCCTTTACCTTACCCCTTGGCATGTCGACATCTTTACCCTTTACCCTTTTACCCGGTAAAAAGGGTAAATTACCTTATCTTGCCGAGGCCTAATTCTTTATACATAGAGCCCCTAACACCGTCGGCTCCCACTTCCCCCGGCGTGACCATACACCACCGGTTCCCCACACTGACTGTCCGACACTGTCCGAAGGCCCCGCCTCTTCCCTTACCCTTCTCCGAGCGTGGCCCCACCCCGCCTCTTGTCACGTCACTTCCCCTGACTCTCCCGATGGAACCTGAGCGAGCGTGACAGACCCCTCGCGATTCCCCATCGACAGGTAAGTGCAGGTAAGGGAGCGCGTCTCCTCACAATAGTCACACCGTATCGGCCGCTACACCCCAGGGACGCCATTTACGTCCCTATATAAGTATGCTGATTAAGCTCGGCTTCGTTGTCTAGGGTTGTATTATACTGGTAGGAACGAAGTGGACCAGACCACCAATAGATTAATGTGTCCGTCCGTCCGTCCGTCTGTCCAACAAGATGGCCGCCCACTCTCCCTGTGATCTGTGAACTAAACAAGATGGCCGTCGCTTCCGGCGCCTCACGGTGAAACTTTAAACTTCGCTTCAAATTTACTTTACTGAAACGCAGCACGTTTTTTTAACACAGAGACAAGATACATTTATTAACACAGAGACGAGATACATTTAATCGCCTTATTTGTGCACGAAAAGCACGGCGCGAGGCCTAGTGCGGCAGGCTTCACGAGGCCTAGTGCGGCAGGCTTTGCGAGGCCTACTGCAGAAAAGGCATCACGAGGCCTACTGCAGAGAAGGCTTCGCGAGGCCTACTGCAGAGAAGGCTTCGCGAGGCCTAGTGCAGAAGGCTTCGCTAGGTCTACTGCAGAGAAGGCTTCGCGAGGCCTAGTGCGGCAGGCTTCGCGAGGCCTACTGCAGAGAAGGCTTTGCGAGGCCTACTGCAGAGAAGGCTTCGCGAGGCCTAGTGCAGAAGGCTTCGCGAGGCCTACTGCAGGAGGCTTCGTGAGGCCTAGTGCAGGAGGCTTCACGAGGCCTAATGCGACAGGCTTCGCGAGGCCGTCCGTCTGTCCGACAAGATGGCCGCCCGCTCCCCCTGCGATCCGTGAACTAAATGAACTAAACAAGATGGCCGTCGCATCCGGCGCAGCCAATGACATCGCCTGTTGCAATCCTTGCTCTGTGGGCGCGCGAGTCAGTGGGGAGGGGGGTGTGGACGTCATCGCTCTGTGGGCGCGCGGGTCAGTGGGGAGGGGGGTGTGGACGTCATTGCTCTGTGGGCTCGCGGTTCAGTGGGGAGGGGGGTTTGGACGTTATTGCTCTGTGGGCGCGCGAGTCAGTGGGGAGGGGGGTGTTGACGTCATTGCTCTGTGGGCGCGCGGGTCAGTGGGGAGGGGGGTGTTGAGGTCATTGCTCTGTGGGTGCGCGGGTCAGTGGGGAGGGGGGTGTGGACGTCATCGCTCACCCCCCATGCACAAATCATTTTCTTTTTAACTCCTCTATACCCGGTCGATATCCCTGTACCGGTATTAGTATTATTCCTACCAGCCCACCCCGCAGGGTCCTGTTTAAGCAATCTGTTAAGTCTCACCCTAAAATCCCATATTTAAATTGTATTTTTATTTCTACATACGTGACTTTACCGAAAAAAAAGAGTACAGTAATTTCTGCAGTCACGAAAGCTTCACTCCTGCTATCCCACCTCTACGGGGAGGCAGGCTTTACAATTCTGTCCTAAACGTGTTGCCCTGTGTTGTCTTCTCTTCGTGTGTATCTCTCCGTGTTGCTATTTGCTTCTTTCTCTTTGTGCCTCTCCATGTGTGTATGTCTCTTGATGTGGTGTTACTCTGGTTGTCCCTCTATGCTGCTCACAGCTGCTTTCCCTCTGTGTATGTATCTCTGCTACCTTGCACCTCGTATCTGTTCGTTCTGTCTACGTTGGTATGTTCAGCCCAGAAGTTGAATACGAAATTTAGCAGTCTTTTGAAATACGTGGTCAACCAGGTTAGTGTCCGACTGTGTTGTTGGCCAACTGGTTTTGCATCACATTATGTTTCTAAGGTTTGCTGAGTTCTCGTATCCCATTTTCTTGTTGTTGTTTGCCTCCGTGCAATTTACCGTTATCTGTGTGCTGTGTGCTTGGTGTCCCCCTGTGTGTTCCCTTGCTGTGTTTTGCCCCATTTCCACCTGATGATGATATCTTGTGTTGCGTTCGAAACGTCGTGATTTATTTTAATTTAATTTTATTCATTACAATTGTATTGTATTTCTACATACGTGACTTTACCGAAAAAAAACAATGAGTACAGTAATTTCTGCAGTTACGAAAGCTTCCATCCTACGTTAAACGACGTCATCGTTTTCATGATGAAACACCAGAAGCACATAACGTCCGATTGCAACGAGACCGTCAACATCACATACAATCAAGAAATCAAGAAACACCAGAAGCTCGTGATGGTCGATTGCAATCTGTGCGTGAACACGTGACAATTCAGAGTTGCAGAAAGACTTGAAGCACGTGATGTCATATTAAAGCAAAATCGTCATTATCAATCGCAACATCTTCAAGCACTCAATACTGAAATGACAACATCTGACAATGCAATCAATACATTCTGTCATAAAATCTGTGAAGTCTGCACAAAATGCTCCTATCCAAATCAGATGTACAGAGTACGACGTAATGAAAATGCATTGCACTATCTACCAACCGAATTGACATCACAGCAAACATTGGAAATGTGTTCACGTTGCAAGACACACATCAACAGTGACAAAAGAGCTGCACCGCCAAAAGCTCACTGGAATAATTTGGGTTCTCGTGAAATTCCAGATGTGATTCCAGTCTTATCACAGCCAGAACAACGTATATTATCAAGAGTTATAACCTTTTATCAAGATCATCAAATTACGTGGAGTCTTCTGTCAATATGTCTTCCGTGGACAGGCAGTGCTCTTTGCTATGGACATCTTTAAAGTTAATGACACACTTCCATGAGCAATGGATAATTCTGCAATGGTTGTCATCACAAAAAATCTTGAAAATCTCAACATCACAAGTGAATTCTCTATAAATCGGGAACAAGTTTACAATGCACTCAACTGCCTAATTCAAAACAATCCACTTTATCGGGATGTAACAATAAATGAAGAAGCAAACATCGCTGATGTACATTCAGTTGCTATTCCTGCGCAACAACCAGTGGAACAAAATCAGCCGCAATAACCTGCTAATGCTTACATGGCAATCAATGAAAGATCTAGAATTGTTCGCGCTGCATGGCATCAAGCAAATGAAGATGTTTTTACATGGGGCAATGCAGGTGTTCAATGTTGTGCAATGGTGTTGGCAAATATTGTAAGAGCCGCTATACTGCCACCAAGCATGGACCACAAACACATTGAACGTGAACTTGATAGCGGGTCATGAAATTTATGAAACCATTCCATTGGCCAAATTTGACAATCAAGGATATCCAATGACAGCTAATGGATCTCTGCAAGTCAAACATTTTGATGTCATAAGAAACGACTTCATTATGTTCAACAACTACTCGTTGGAAGTCTACAAGACTCGGTCAATGAAGGCGATTCACAAGGAATCACTTTGGGCGATGCATTTAATTATTTGTTCACAAATCATCAGGCTGGCGTACTAATAACAGGATCCAAATCACTAGGAATTATGCATTACGATAACAAATACTACTTCACTGATTCACATTCATGTGGTCAGAAAGGTGCACCGGCAGGCAATGGCAGAGCATGCATAATTGAGTGTCAAACAATTTAAGAACTAAAACGAATCTGCAGACGAACAACAGGATCAAGAAATGTTCATTTCGCCATCAACTTAATCGAAGTTAATAAAAAAAATATTACATTGCCGATCCAGGAATGCGAAAAGAAGATTCCTCAGCACGTCTGCGATTGGCAATGAAAGAAAATATGGCAGCACAAGTTGAATCGATGCCTGTACAAACATCAGTCATGGCTTCGATAGATTGTGATCAGCCAAATGTGGAAGATGAATACAAAGTCTCTGATATTACTCACGAAATAAGGCGTAAAACAACCAACAACATTCTGAACGAAGCACATTAATTCAAAGCTGAAGAGTTTGCATGGTTCTACCTCTTCCCAAAATGAATCAATGGACTCAAAGAAGTAAGACCTATCAGAATCACTCCATTGGACTAATTTCAATTCAGAATTCTGCGTAGTGATACACGATTTCAACGCAACGACTACCTCTTCTTCGCATTATCAATGTTCGCGTTTTATCGCATCCAATCTAACATCTCACCTTGTGGAAAGAAGGTTCAAGAACAAGATTCTAGAGTAGAAGATCTTTACCTCTACCTTAACCTTCGAGGATCAGCTGCATATTGGCAAACAGTGCTGAATGAATTAATCGGACAAATACGTTCAATAGGACCACCAACATACTTCGCGACATTCACTCCAACCATCAAGAAGGATCCTGTTGAGCAGCCTTTCAAGACCATCACCTTACCCTACATTGCTGGGGTCACAAAAAAGATCTCCAAAATCCTGATTAAACACAAGATCCATGTCCGATTCAACACAGTACATAAATCCGTGATCTGGTCCCGTCTGTAAAAGATGTGGTTCCAGACATACAGCACCCTGGCGTCTACAAACTAAGTTGCCTCTGTGGTAGCAGTTACATTGGAGAAACCAAACGACATGTCTCGGACCGCATCCGTGAACATATAGCAGACCTGAAACACGGTAGGACAAACACCTCAGCCGTGGCAGATCACTGTTACAACTCAGTGGGCTCACGTGACATTGACTTCGCCAAGACAGAGGTTCTCTGCAAGCCATCTGGCTATCATGAGAGATTCGTTCATGAGGCGATCCACATATACAAACACAGAGACAATTTCAACCGAGAAGATGGATTCTGGCTTAGCAATCATTGGAAGGACGTAATAAACTATTTCGGATCTTAACTGATTTTGTTCACGTTTACGGTGACTTTCAGACCGCGTTCCACTCACTGGCATTGTATTCTCCGCAGGGAATGGATTCTTTGCTCCGCTGCAAGTTTTCCCCCCACGACTCACCCATTGACACGACGGTCAATGGTACAGTGTATAATAACAAATAGTATAACATTTATATGCTTAATACAATGTACAAAGTAATATATAGTATCGTAATTGTATAGTAAACATATAGCATTTTTTTTTCCAAAGAACACAGGATGAGATGTTACTATCCTTTGTGCAAGCACTTCCAAGAGTTCATGAACAGTGAGCCTGGTGAAATTTGGGGAGCGCATCGTCAGTAGTGACCCTTTGGTTCCTAGGGTGTTTCGGCCTTTCAAACTATACACCCTCCCCAAAGGCGGCCAGCGACAGGGTGATCAATCCTACGCTTGCGTCCCATTCCCAATTAGTCATAGGAGTTGCCTTGTTGTTGATAGCCAACATCCCATGGGACTATGCATGGCAGGGGCGTCCTCCTCCCTGAGTCAAGCATTGTTGACTGCATACCTCCTGGCCCTCTCACTTTGGGGCCCAGCTGGGGTCTTTCCTCTTCATCCAGAGCCACTGACTGCTGCCTTCTGCCGCCTCCGATACAGCTCTGATTGCCGAACGCTGGCTCTGGCCCTTAATTCCCAGGTCTCTAAGCAGTCTGGTTGTAGATGTTGCCACAAAACCTCTGCAGCCCACCTCCACTGGTCGGACTTCTGTGTTCCAGCCATGATGCCGTGCTTCGGCAGCTAGATCGGCATAGCGCAGATGTTTTCGCTCATAAGCCTCATCTACTGAGTCCTCCCAGGGTACTGTGAGCTCAATGATGAAGACCTTCTTGAGCGAACAGGACCAGAGCACCATGTCAGGTCTTAGGGTGGTGGTTGCGATCTCCGGAGGAAACACAAGTTGCCGGCCAATGTCAGCTAGAATTTTCCAGTCGCGGGCCAAGCGCAGCTAGTCTCGCTCTATTGGTGTAGAGCCGCTCTTCGGTGGTTTAGCCCCTTCGCGGACAAAGGTCGCCCGTAAGGGGTGTGATGCTGCTGGGGGTGGTAGGGAGTTGGTGGCAGCTCGCTTGTCCTCCAGGGCGGACGCAAGGTTTTTAAGGACTTGGTTGTGACGCCAAGTGTAGCGTCCTTGGGTGAGGCTTGTTTTACACCCTGTGAGAATGTGCCTGAGGTTGGCTGGCATGGAACAGAGGGCACAGTCCGGATCTTCACCATACCATTGGTGAAGATTAACTGGTGTTGGAAGGATGTCATATGTTGCTCTGATGGAAAAGCTCAACCGCCTCGCTTCCATGGCCCACAGATCCTTCCAGATGATCTTCCTCTTCTCCACACTGTCCCATCGAGTCCACTGTCCTTGTTTGGCATAAGAGACTGCCTTGGCCCACCTTGCAGCCTCCTCCTGATGGCGTACTTCCTGCACTACCATCTTCCGCCGCTCTGGTGCAGTGGCCTTACTCCAAGCAGCACGGCTAGTTAGCCCAAGGCCTCCTCTCCCTTGCTGAACATGACCCACAATGTCAGCATGTCTGAGGGCTGCTGTTGCCTCCTGGACTGCTTTTCCTGGCCTCCATTTGCGCCCAGTTGCCAAGGTCGGCGCGTTCTTGCTCACCACTGGGTCTCGAGATTCATTCTGTGTCATCTGGAGCCTGGTTTTTGCACACTTGAATTCCTCGGTTAGACTGGTGAGGGGCAGCTTGAGGACACCATCTCCATAGAGGCCTATGGTGGTGTAATACACATTAGGGTGGGTAGAATAATACGTAGTGTTATATTAAAATGTATAAGGTATAGGGTGGTTTATAGCAATACAGTATATAATTTAATGTTGGGTTTGTCTATGGCAGTATATAGTACGGTGTAGACTCGTGTGATGTAAGAGAATAAAGTTTAGATGGAAGCATATTATATAATTTTTACGACGTAGAATTGTAATGTATTACTTACTGTTAGTAACTCAGCTTATTGTAGAGTATAGTAAGTATACTGATGATGCTATGTAGTGTATACTTTAGTTGTTTATGTAGTTTATACTTTAGTTTTTTAAGTGGTTGTTTAGTAACTGCAGCTACATACTATTAACATTCTTTTCCTTTGCTAATGCAACCCCCTTCCCCCTCCCTTTGATGCTGCTAATCCTGCATAATGCACGGGCATAATATTAATTTGAAACCCCCCCGCCCACCTCCTACGCATTTTCCATATGCTAAATTCCTCTTAATATGCAAATTATTTTGTCAAGACGCTCTTCTTCCCACCTCCCCCCCCCCCCTCCAACCCAGCTTAAATATACGCTCCAAGCTTGGTGGTGTTTCATTCTTCACCTAAGGACGGCTGCTTGCGTTGTGGCCGAAACGTCGTGAGAATTATTTTATTATGTTTTATTTTTATTATTTTATTACTTCCCTTCTACGTGACTTTACCGAAAGAACCAAGAAGATTCAGTTTCAATGATTTGATTTGCCTTGATATGCGCAATTCACTCTTAGTAGCTGATGAAAGACCCAATGAAGATCCAAAAGAACTCAACATATATGCCACACAACGATTGATCGAACAGTATCCTGTCATAGTCACTCGACACTTCATTATTCGATTGAATGCACTTATGAAATTCTTGACAAATAATCATGAAGTGTTTGGTCAATTGAAGGATTACTGCTGGCGAATAGAGTTCCAAAATCGTGCAAGTCCACATCTACACATGCTGGTGTGGATATAAGATCATCCCTCATTCAATATACCTTAGGGAATCAATAAAATTGATCAAGTGTGCACAGCAAAAAAAGTCTGACGGGAGTTCTGAGCTATATGAGCTCGTTAAAAATTGTCAGGTTCACCATCATACAAACAATCTTAATTTTGGAGCTTTCGTGACTGCAGGAATTATTCTTTGGTTCTTTCGGTAAAGTCTCTGCCTCCGCCCCCCTCTGTCTATTTAAGGCCACCCCACAGAGACGATCACCCCTCTCTGTACCTGTGTTGCTCTCTCTATGTATCTTGGTGATATCTGTCTGCTTATATGTCTGTCTATAGTTTTCTGGTTAGAATTTATGTCGCTATTTCATTATACCTGATGATGATTGCTTGTGTTGCAATCGAAACGTCGCATGCTATTATTAAATTTATTATTTTATCTTTATACGTGACTTTACCGAAAGAACCAAGGAATCATACAAACACATGCAAGAAGAATGATGAGGACTCATCAATAGCGTGTTGCTTTAAATTTCCACAAGTTTGTGATGAAACCCGCATCGTCTCTGAAACATCTGATAACTTCATTACATTTTAAAATTCATTTAATTTTTATAACTTTTCAAGACCGAATAAATGCATGTTCCTGTCTTAATTTTAGAACTTTCGTGACTGCAGGAATTATTATTTGTTTCTTTCGGTTAAGTCACGTCTAAAGATAAAATAATAAATTAAATTAAATAATATAATACGACGTTTCGATTGCAACACAAGCAATCATCATCAGGTATAATGAAATAGCGACATAAAATCTAACCAGAAAACTATAGACAGACATATTAGCAGACAGATATCACCAAGATACATAGCGAGAGCAACACAGGTAACAGAGAGGGGTGATCGTCTCTGTGTGGTGGCCTTAAATAGACAGAGGGGGGGGCGGAGGCAGAGAGAGGGAGGAGGGTTAGAGAAAAAATTAGCATATCAATGAGTGGTCAACAGACGTGGTGCTGCGAATGCGATGGCACGGCAAGCAAGCCTGAAAATCAGGAGAAGGACACACTAAAATTAAATAACCTAGTAAAATATCGAAATGTAATGTAATACAACACAGAGGGTCGGTCAACACACAATTAACGCATAGCCTGGTTGATTACGTATTTCAAAGATTGCTAAGTTAGAATTTAAGTGTGAACAATCTAAAGAGAGGACACAGGCAGAGAAAACAAGTCGCCAGAGAGAGAGAAAAAAGATAAGCTTAAAACTTCCCCGTAGAAGTGGTTCAATCTTAATTTTTGAACTTTCGTGACTGCAGGAATTATTATTTGTTTCTTTCGGTTAAGTCACGTCTAAAGATAAAATAATAAATTAAATTAAATAATAGAATACGACGTTTCGATTGCAACACAAGCAATCATCATCAGGTATAATGAAATAGCGACATAAAATCTAACCAGAAAACTATAGACAGACATATTAGCAGACAGATATCACCAAGATACATAGCGAGAGCAACACAGGTAACAGAGAGGGGTGATCGTCTCTGTGTGGTGGCCTTAAATAGACAGAGGGGGGGGCGGAGGCAGAGAGAGGGAGGAGGGTTAGAGAAAAAATTAGCATATCAATGAGTGGTCAACAGACGTGGTGCTGCGAATGCGATGGCACGGCAAGCAAGCCTGAAAATCAGGAGAAGGACACACTAAAATTAAATAACCTAGTAAAATATCGAAATGTAATGTAATACAACACAGAGGGTCGGTCAACACACAATTAACGCATAGCCTGGTTGATTACGTATTTCAAAGATTGCTAAGTTAGAATTTAAGTGTGAACAATCTAAAGAGAGGACACAGGCAGAGAAAACAAGTCGCCAGAGAGAGAGAAAAAAGATAAGCTTAAAACTTCCCCGTAGAAGTGGTTCAATCTTAATTTTAGAACTTTCGTGACTGCAGGAATTATTATTTGTTTCTTTCGGTTAAGTCACGTCTAAAGATAAAATAATAAATTAAATTAAATAATAGAATACGACGTTTCGATTGCAACACAAGCAATCATCATCAGGTATAATGAAATAGCGACATAAAATCTAACCAGAAAACTATAGACAGACATATTAGCAGACAGATATCACCAAGATACATAGCGAGAGCAACACAGGTAACAGAGAGGGGTGATCGTCTCTGTGTGGTGGCCTTAAATAGACAGAGGGGGGGGGGCGGAGGCAGAGAGAGGGAGGAGGGTTAGAGAAAAAATTAGCATATCAATGAGTGGTCAACAGACGTGGTGCTGCGAATGCGATGGCACGGCAAGCAAGCCTGAAAATCAGGAGAAGGACACACTAAAATTAAATAACCTAGTAAAATATCGAAATGTAATGTAATACAACACAGAGGGTCGGTCAACACACAATTAACGCATAGCCTGGTTGATTACGTATTTCAAAGATTGCTAAGTTAGAATTTAAGTGTGAACAATCTAAAGAGAGGACACAGGCAGAGAAAACAAGTCGCCAGAGAGAGAAAAAAGATAAGCTTAAAACTTCCCCGTAGAAGTGGTTCAATCTTAATTTTAGAACTTTCGTGACTGCAGGAATTATTATTTGTTTCTTTCGGTTAAGTCACGTCTAAAGATAAAATAATAAATTAAATTAAATAATAGAATACGACGTTTCGATTGCAACACAAGCAATCATCATCAGGTATAATGAAATAGCGACATAAAATCTAACCAGAAAACTATAGACAGACATATTAGCAGACAGATATCACCAAGATACATAGCGAGAGCAACACAGGTAACAGAGAGGGGTGATCGTCTCTGTGTGGTGGCCTTAAATAGACAGAGGGGGGGGGGCGGAGGCAGAGAGAGGGAGGAGGGTTAGAGAAAAAATTAGCATATCAATGAGTGGTCAACAGACGTGGTGCTGCGAATGCGATGGCACGGCAAGCAAGCCTGAAAATCAGGAGAAGGACACACTAAAATTAAATAACCTAGTAAAATATCGAAATGTAATGTAATACAACACAGAGGGTCGGTAAACACACAATTAACGCATAGCCTGGTTGATTACGTATTTCAAAGATTGCTAAGTTAGAATTTAAGTGTGAACAATCTAAAGAGAGGACACAGGCAGAGAAAACAAGTCGCCAGAGAGAGAGAAAAAAGATAAGCTTAAAACTTCCCCGTAGAAGTGGTTCAATCTTAATTTTAGAACTTTCGTGACTGCAGGAATTATTATTTGTTTCTTTCGGTTAAGTCACGTCTAAAGATAAAATAATAAATTAAATAATAGAATACGACGTTTCGATTGCAACACAAGCAATCATCATCAGGTATAATGAAATAGCGACATAAAATCTAACCAGAAAACTATAGACAGACATATTAGCAGACAGATATCACCAAGATACATAGCGAGAGCAACACAGGTAACAGAGAGGGGTGATCGTCTCTGTGTGGTGGCCTTAAATAGACAGAGGGGGGGGGCGGAGGCAGAGAGAGGGAGGAGGGTTAGAGAAAAAATTAGCATATCAATGAGTGGTCAACAGACGTGGTGCTGCGAATGCGATGGCACGGCAAGCAAGCCTGAAAATCAGGAGAAGGACACACTAAAATTAAATAACCTAGTAAAATATCGAAATGTAATGTAATACAACACAGAGGGTCGGTCAACACACAATTAACGCATAGCCAGCTTATCTTTTTTCTCTCTCTCTGGCGACTTGTTTTCTCTGCCTGTGTCCTCTCTTTAGATTGTTCACACTTAAATTCTAACTTAGCAATCTTTGAAATACGTAATCAACCAGGCTATGCGTTAATTGTGTGTTGACCGACCCTCTGTGTTGTATTACATTACATTTCGATATTTTACTAGGTTATTTAATTTTAGTGTGTCCTTCTCCTGATTTTCAGGCTTGCTTGCCGTGCCATCGCATTCGCAGCACCACGTCTGTTGACCACTCATTGATATGCTAATTTTTTCTCTAACCCTCCTCCCTCTCTCTGCCTCCGCCCCCCCCCCTCTGTCTATTTAAGGCCACCACACAGAGACGATCACCCCTCTCTGTTACCTGTGTTGCTCTCGCTATGTATCTTGGTGATATCTGTCTGCTAATATGTCTGTCTATAGTTTTCTGGTTAGATTTTATGTCGCTATTTCATTATACCTGATGATGATTGCTTGTGTTGCAATCGAAACGTCGTATTCTATTATTTAATTTAATTTATTATTTTATCTTTAGACGTGACTTAACCGAAAGAAACAAATAATAATTCCTGCAGTCACGAAAGTTCTAAAATTAAGATTGAACCACTTCTACGGGGAAGTTTTAAGCTTATCTTTTTTCTCTCTCTGGCGACTTGTTTTCTCTGCCTGTGTCCTCTCTTTAGATTGTTCACACTTAAATTCTAACTTAGCAATCTTTGAAATACGTAATCAACCAGGCTATGCGTTAATTGTGTGTTGACCGACCCTCTGTGTTGTATTACATTACATTTCGATATTTTACTAGGTTATTTAATTTTAGTGTGTCCTTCTCCTGATTTTCAGGCTTGCTTGCCGTGCCATCGCATTCGCAGCACCACGTCTGTTGACCACTCATTGATATGCTAATTTTTTCTCTAACCCTCCTCCCTCTCTCTGCCTCCGCCCCCCCCTCTGTCTATTTAAGGCCACCACACAGAGACGATCACCCCTCTCTGTTACCTGTGTTGCTCTCGCTATGTATCTTGGTGATATCTGTCTGCTAATATGTCTGTCTATAGTTTTCTGGTTAGATTTTATGTCGCTATTTCATTATACCTGATGATGATTGCTTGTGTTGCAATCGAAACGTCGTATTCTATTATTTAATTTAATTTATTATTTTATCTTTAGACGTGCATGTTCCTGGCAGAGCAGTGCTACTGCGTTACGCACCGGGAGTTGCTGGCAATAGATTACTTCGTTCAGCAATACCGTCCCTACCTCTATGAACGCAAGTTCGAGGTGCGCTCCAATCACGCGGCTCTGCAGTATGCTCTGCGTGTTGAACAGCCGTCAGGTCAGCTTTCCCGTTGGCTTCAAGTCCTTCAGGACCACGTGTTCGTAGTTTCCTATAGGAAGGGCGTTAGGCACATGAACGCTGATGCACTGTCACGATTGCCACCGAGTGACCAGTGCACGTGCATGTCGGGTGCGGGATGATGCAAGCCTGCTGATATAGTACCGCCCCGGTACTGTAGCTGACGCTGCACATACCGACACGGCTGATATGCAGGATCACACGCTCGGTCTCACCAACACCGAGTGGGGGCGAATCCAGGTGGAGGACGCCTCTCTCCTCTCAATCAGATGCAGTGTTAAGGATTCCGAGGATGGCGGGAACTGACGGGTCTTATCCACGATGATCCTACGGGAGGGCCTAACGATGAAATGAGATGGGGAACTGCAAAAACGGTGGTCGTGCCCACCATTTTGCGGGGTAAATAGATCTGGGCGACACACGAACTGGTTGATGGACCTCCAGGTCCAAAAGACCTTGTCCACTATTCGCCTCAACTTTTTCTGGCCCAGCATCGCAGGAGATGTGCAAAATGTGCTGAGGGGATGTAGTGAATGCGCTCACCGAAAGCCGTCACCAAAAATGGCTTGTCCCCCGTTGCAATCGATTTCAGTGTCCTGGATGAATGAGCTCGTCGCTCTCGACGTGCTCGGCCCCTTTCCCACGACATCGCGGTGAAATAAATATTTGTTGGTGGGTGTGGAATATCTGTCACAATGGCCGGGCCGGTGCCGGATCAGTCGGCTGCGACCATCGCAGACGTTTTCCTCCACGGGTACGTCTTGGATAAGGGAGCCCTGGAACACCTTCTCACAGATCTTGGCCCAAATTTTTCATCAAAATTGCTCAAGGAAGCGTGTGACCGGTTGGGTACCAAGAAGGTCCGCACCTCGCTCTATCACCCGCAAACTGACGGCATGGTGGAACACCTCAACAAGACCCTGACATCAATGTTATGTCAGCAAGTTAATGCGGAACAAACCGACTGGGACCTGCACGTCCCCGGTGTTCTTGCTGCGTACAGGTTGGCCCCTCACGCTTCCACCGGCTACTCGCCGTTTTTCCTTATGTACGGGAGGGAACAGGTTCCGCCAATTTAAATTAAATTAAATCCAGGGCTGCGGAGTAAGACCATGTTCGACCCTGTACGCCTTACCCTCCAGCACTTGGCTGAAGCTAGGGAAGCTTCCAAGCAAATTCGACCATACGCCAAGCTGCTAACAAGGGACGTGTCGGGGCGCTGGAAACGGGTACCAAAAGGGCAGCAAAGGGATAGGGCATGGCTTCACTGCCCCCAGGTCCTGGTGGGAACGTCCCCCAAACTATATAATCCTTGGCGGGCCCCCGTGGAAATTGTGGCGGTCAAGAGCCCACAAAGCATCCGCATCCGTTTTGGTCGCAGGTGCTGGTTAGTGCACTCGTCACGCCTAAATCCCTTTTGTCCACCTGACAGCGTCCCCTCATCTCCACTACCTGAGGGATGTGTGTCGGGTGCGCCCGAATTAGCAACATAATCCGGTGTACAGTGAATTGTTTAAAAAACGTGTTGCCTCCTACAACAGTGTGTGTGCGCGCCTCAGTCGACATACACTACAATAGCAATGCTTATGCATCACACCAGGTACTAATTTTAGGCTGAGTCGACCTCGGGAAGTCCCAGGAATGGCTTAGATAATCAACATTGGTGGTGGCCGTGAGCGGGAATTTAACTCGTGTCTCCGGGTTCGTAGAGCAGCACACCAACCAATGCATTACCGCTCCCCACATTACATACCCAGAGTACACTGACACACAATATACGGACTCATTACACACTTTGAACAAAAAAATAAACCGAGGCAATTGTTGATAGCCAACACCTATTAATGCTGGTATAACACGCAAGTATGCAGTGTGGCCTGAACCACACTCGGCTGTCATTTTCTCTCCAACGATGCTTACAAACTGTTGGCCATGAATGGGAATGAAACTACATGGAGTTGGTCACAAAGTGCATGAACCACTCCACCGCCACTCCCCACATTACCCTCTCGCATGCACAGACACATTGATACACTGACGGCCTATAGACGGCCAGAGATAACGGCGGTCGGGTGTGGTTCTGGCCACCTCCCCCCTTGTGTATTATGCCGACCTTCATAGGTGATCGCGAACAACACTTGGCCAATAGTCTGTTCAAGCTGTAGGGTTCATATTTTTTTTTTCTTGCGTGACGTAGTGGAGTTTGCATGTTCTTCCCCCATGTTGCATGGGATTCGTCCAGGTTTTCTGGTGTCTTCTTGCAGCTAAGCCCATAAACAACATAGCTGTTTTTGCCCAAATGATCCCACTGCTGAAATAATTTCCCGGATACTACTCATTTGGGGTTACATTCAGTAAAACATCTCCCTACTTCAACAAACTTGTTAGGACCCTCCTGATAAATTCTTGAAACTCAGCGAGGATCTCCACCGTCAGGTAAAGCAATAACCCAGGCTAGGACAAATTATATGAGAAACCAGAAAACAGGCAAGCCCTGCATGGCCAGGCCCCACATTGTTGTTTTCACATTACAACCTGGACATCGATTAACAGTTACTAAATTGATATTCTTCTTGGTTCTTTCGGTAAAGTCACGTAGAAGGGAAGTAATAAAATAATAAAAATAAAACATAATAAAATAATTCTCACGACGTTTCGGCCACAACGCAAGTAGCCGTCCTCAGGTGAAACCGGGTCAGTCGAAGCGACAGCGTCTGAATGAAACAGCACACGTGCTTGGAGCATCTATATAAGCTGGGTTGGAAGGGGGGGGTGGGGGAAAGGGGGCGCCTTGACAAAAGAATGCATATCAAGAGGAATCCAGCATACCCATGGGAAATGCAGGTATGTGATTAGTACTACTTGTGTCCGTGCATTATGCAGGATTAGCAGCATCACAGGGAGGGGATAGGGGTAGCATTAATAAAGGGAAGAAGTGTTAATGCTACCCCTATCCCCTCCCTGTGATGCTGCTAATCCTGCATCATGCACGGGCAAAGTAGCACTAATCACATATCTGCATTTCCCATATCCCCTCCCTGTGATGCTGCTAATCCTGCATAATGCACGGACACAAGTAGTACTAATCACATACCTGCATTTCCCATGGGTATGCTGGATTCCTCTTGATATGCATTCTTTTGTCAAGGCGCCCCCTTTCCCCCCCCCCCCCTTCCAACCCAGCTTATATATATATGCTCCAAGCACGTGTGCTGTTTCATTCAGACGCTGTCGCCTCGACAGACCTGGTTTCACCTGAGGACGGCTACTTGCGTTGTGGCCGAAACGTCGTAAGAATTATTTTATTATGTTTTATTTTTATTATTTTATTACTTCCCTTCTACGTGACTTTACCGAAAGAACCAAGAAGATGAATCCCTGCAGTCACGAAAGCTTTAAATCGAAATTTAAATTGATATTCACAGAATATAGGCGAGGCTTTCCTGGGTAAACATACGTAACAAAAGTGTTAATTGTCAGGCCTGTCTGCCTGCTGAACTTGTTTTAATATCTTTGCGTCTGATATAATTTATCTTAACCTGACCTGCTGGCTGGACAAATGCACATTACATGAAGTGCAATATAAAGTATGCAGAACACAAGACCATGGAAGTGCACAAACTAGTCCAGAGACCAAATATGAAGTAGCAACCAAGGCAAACAGCGATAAAGAGATAAAAAAAAAGATGGACATAGTATTGCAGTGATTTGTTTAAGGGGATGGATGAGCTCGAAAAATATCCCCACCACCAAGGGATGATTGCTCCCTGGATCTGCCTGAGCTGCACCTTAACTCAAACCCAGATCATCTCATCTCTTGATTGGTGCTTCAGTATTAACCACCACACCTGCCCGTCTTGGCTTGTGATAAGTTTGCTGTGCTCTACAACCAGCTTGTCTAAGTTAAGCTCATCTCATCACATAATTAGCATGACAGGATTACCACCTGCATGTTCTGGCTCATGACTAGCCCGCACCCAGCTTGCCCTAGCTGAAGCTCAGCCTATTTCGTCGTCCTGTTGATGCGGCAGTATTACTATTACTGCCTGTCCAACTAGCCACTGCACCTGCTCATCTCGTCCCATCACGTGGCCACTGGTTTGTGCCCAGTCCATCCAGACGCTGTTTGTCTCATCATCTGGGATTCTGGTGTATGAACCTGGTTAAGGTATCGCAACTCAAGCAAATAGCGGTTTCCACCCCTTCACCACGTATACTTCAGTGTCTGGAATCTTGCCTTTGGTGATTTAGTTCATGATCAAGTCACCACTGGAGCCGAGTGAACTTGCCGATGACTGGTTCAAGAGGTGTCAAGATGAGCTCCTACGGAGGAGGGTCATGAATGGACGCTCCTTGACACTTAAGAGGCAGTCACCCTCCAGCAACAAAGGGCAGAGAAGCAACGCTCACAATAACAAGCGGAGAGCAGGGCAGATAAAAAGCACCGCTGTGGCACAGTGGGGAGCACAGGTGGTGAGTCTGCCAGTCATCTCAGTCAATCCATGGCACCTGGGTCTGTTACGTGATCTGCCAGAGGGCCTTTCACATTTCACGTGGCCTTAAAAGTGCACCTAGCATGGAACATAAACTGGAGAAATTCCATGTGTAGCCGGCCCACCCTGTCGTCCTCTCGTGAATCGTAACGAGGGGAAAGGTCGGCCAAATAAACAATGAAGCTCAAAGAAGATGAGCAGATACTCTGCATTGTTGTCCTCCTGAAAACTGGGTGATTCCACTACAGATGGGCACCAGAGGTTTGTTAAACGGAAATGCTTTATTTCAAAGTGTTCTTCCGAGGAGCATTTGCATATCTGCAATCATGACCAAACATATCCCTATCACCTTCCACGTCACACAACACCTCAGAGCAGTCCCTCAGCACGGAATCTACCGCAAATATAAATTATAAGCCGCTTTTAAAATCCAATAACATTTAACATCTTATTTAACTATAAAAATTTAAATATTCCACATCAAACATATGCCTACAGATTTGTAGTGCCTCCTAAATGTGCTACATTCCATAACAATATTGCATTAATGAAACAATACATACTTACATTAATAAAGCAATAATACGTAAAATTATAGTAATATGTACATTTGGGTTATTTAACTGACAATAACCATGAAAGCTTTGTTTTGAATTGAGACTGGAACCTCTGCCAAAACACCTATTCTGCACGCCCTATTAACTCAATGTCAGGCTAAATCCGTATGCCGGCCATTTTGTGCATTTTAAATGCACAACAATTATACTAAATGTAATCAACTATCACAAAACAACTTTAATTTTCATCATCAAATCATTCTAATTGTCTTCCTATTATGTTATATCTATTGATTCCAGTTGGTTATCAAAATAAGCAAGTTATTAACACCTGTAAATATAATGAAAAAACCCATCACCAAAAGGGCGACGCCAGCCTGTTATGAAAGCCCGGCGTTCCGTTTGCCAACTAAGTTGAGCGTGATAATTGGTTTTTTACTCTTTTATCTGGCAACAAAACTGACACTTTTTTTTACAAGGAGTCATGTTTGCATTGACCACAATACCTGCGGTCGGAATGCAAAAAAACACAACTCTGATCATGTATGTGTAATGTAGTAACTCGGCGGGAGACGACTTCACGGGTAACACACTCTTTATTCTACCAAACTCGTTCACAGGTGATTAACACCTACTTTGTATCTCGGGTGACAAACACCCACTTAGTATCTCGGGTGACAAACACCCACTTAGTATCTCGGGTGACAAACACCCACTTAGCTACTCGGCGACTAACGCCACTGAGCTACTCGGGTGACCAACACCCACTTAGCTACTCGGCGACTAACGCCACTGAGCTACTCGGGTGACCAACACCCACTTAGCTACTCGGCGACTAACGCCACTGAGCTACTCGGGACACTCCCTGCCCGGGGTATCCGTCTTGACTGTGGGTCCCCAGCCCGACCCACGTGGGCGTCGGACCCCGGGTCCCACAGCCTCGCCTCCGAGCCACACAGGGCCCCGGTCCCCACAAGGACGGCGGGACTAGGGGTCTCGGGGCACTAGGTCTTCAGCTCCGTCTTCGGGTCTTCAACTGGGCAACTCTCCCCGAGTGCTCTCGCGCGTCCCCCTTTATACCCCACCTGCGGACGTCGCTGCGAGCACCCATCTTATTCGACCAATCACTCGGCGCTGGCTACGATCCTGTTTTCCCACATCTCATCGTGCCTCACCACCCACGCCGCGCCGCCCCGTCATCTGTCACTCCCGGCGCACGCGTCCACACCACGCCCACAACGCGTGCCCAACCCCGCACCCCGCGCCGCCCCGTGATCCATCACTGTCACAGTCGGCGCACGTCAACACCACCACTACATCACCCCCTACCACATAGCTTGCAGCCGACCCGGCTGCTATAAAAATATACAAACCGCCCTGTGTGCCCCGTAACACAACACAACAACAAGAACAACAACTAACGTAACAACACAACACGACGCGAACACTACCATCCGCAACCATCAACCAATGCCACCGCGACAATAGAACAATATATACAAACCGGCGAGTGACAATAGCAATGTGTATGCAGAAAGGAAAATAAATGGAAATTTTTTTTTTTTCTTTCGACTCGTGCAGTGTCCCATTCTTTCCGAGCGTCCCTACAACGGGACATTACCCCGGCAGAGGGGAACACCGGGCGAGCTCGGTGTTGAGAAAAAAACGTCTTCATGAAAATTGTTGTGCCCTAGCCCGAGTCCGCCTTGCCGGTCCGTCGTACGGCACCAGACGCGGCTGAACGTCCGGTGGTGCCGGCGGTTCAGGAAGACATCGGCCAGGCATCGAGGACCCGTGCGTGCCCCGGGGTTCAGGCTCCCGACGGTCAGCAGCCGTCAAGCCCGAGGCACCTGGGGGTGGGTCAGGTGGAGACACGTGAGGATCAGCCTGCGACACCTCCCTCCCCGAGTCGACGGTCACATCACACGCCCGGTCGTTACGGCACAGAACGGGGTCACACGGTGCCGCATAGGGCTTCAGTCGGGAGGGGTGCACGTACCAACGGCGTTTTTCCCATTTAATCTGTATACTCTGGGGTCGTGCAACCCGCACAATTTCCACCGGTCCCCTCCAAGGTCTCAACAACTTGGGGGACGTAGCCAACGGTGCATGTGGACAATGCAGCCAGGCCTTATCGCCTGGTTTCCAATCATGCGTATGCACCCTCCGCCCATGCAATCTCTCGTTCGCAATTTGCCGCGACCGCGAATTCAACCTCGCCGCCTCCCGCGCTTCAGTCAATTTGGCGATATTAAATTTGATGTGGTCTGCCAATTTAGATTTTGCACGTGGCTGGGAAATCCCCAGTTGGACGTCCATGGCCGGATCGGCCTCCCGCCCATACATAAGAAAAAATGGGGAAAACCCCGTCGCCGCATGAGGGGCCATTCGATAGGCCGCGAGTACCCCCGGCACCTGTAAGTCCCAATCAACCTGATCGTCGCAGACCTGTTGGCACAACATAGACGTAATCGTCCTGTTCAGACGCTCAACCATCCCGTCAGTCTGCGGGTGGTAGGGGGAAGTACGCACTTTCTTTGTACCCAACAGGTCGCACACCTCGCGCAACAAAACGCTCGAAAAATTCTTTCCTTGATCCGTCAGCAAGCGTTCGGGGGCGCCCTTATCCAAAACATAACCCTGGACAAAGGCGTCCGCCACCGCCGCAGCCGACTGGTTGGCGAGCGGCCATGCCATAGGCCATCGGGTGAAGTATTCCACGCCAACCAGCAGGAACCTATTTCCCCTTGGTGTAGCAGGAAAGGGCCCCAAGATGTCCAACGCAACCAATTCGTTTATACGCGAAACTTGAATGGATTGCAGCGGTGGATTAGCTGCCAATGGTGGCGGTTTCCTTTTGGCGCACCCTACGCATCCCTTAAGAATATTTGCTACGTCGTTACCCATCCCCGGCCAATAATAGTCTCGCTGGATTAGGGCGAGCGTTTTGTGAAAACCCAGATGCATGAGCCGTTCATGAGCTGCCAGAACGACCCTACCCCGCATAGCAACAGGCACAACGAGCACGTGACGCCGGGACATGTTGTCCCACTTCATCAAAAGGCCCTGTCTGCACACCCAGGAACCGACCCGCGCCTCCCCTACCTCGGGAGCGCCAACTTTCCGACGTAGCGTAAGTAGGGAGCTGTCGGACATTTGGAGACGGCCCCACTCAATGAGGGGCAACGACAACAGCGAATCCCTCCCCGTGGGGGCGTCGACTCCCGGGGTGTCAGTGGCGGCGAGCGCAACTCCCGGGGTGCCGGCGACCGGGGGTTTGCACCGCGCCGATCCCAACAAACATGTGCAGTCCATGCACGGAGGCAACCGCGACAAGGCGTCCGCATTTGAGTGTCGCAATCCCTTGCGGTAAATCGTCGTGAATTGGTAGTCCTGAAGGACCTCCAACCATCGGGACAATTGGCCCGATGGCTGTGCCACGCGCATAGCGTATTGTCGAGCCGCATGGTCCGTACGGACCGTAAAATGACGGCCGTAAAGATATGGCCTGAATTGCTGTGTAAAAACCACAATCGCTAACAATTCACGACGAGTTACGCAATAGCGTTGTTCGGCGGGGGAAAGAACTCTACTACCGTAGGCGACCACCCGTTCAACCCCCCCGACCACCTGTGAGAGCACCCCCCCGATACCCGTGTTGCTGGCATCTGTGTCAAGCAAACACGGTTGTGTGAAATCGGGGTAACACAAGGGGGGAGCCTGCACCAAGGCGTCACGAAGGGAGCAGAACGCAGCCTCCTCTTCCGCCCCCCAGTGAAACCGCACACCCTTAGCCGTCAAAGCGTGCAGGGGCCTGGCTATGGTGGCAAATTGCTTGACAAAACGACGGTAATAAGAGGCGAAACCAATGAAACTGCGAACCTCCGTGACCGAGGTTGGCGTTGGCCATGAGCTGACGCAATGCGTCTTAGCAGGGTCCGTCGAGATCCCTGAACGACTCACGATATGGCCCAAATACCTGACCGATTCCCGAAGCAGAAAACATTTAGCCGGTTTAAATTTAAGCTTAGCGGAACGCATCCTGAGGAACACCGCTCTCAGTCGCTGGAGGTGCTCCTCAAAAGTCCGACTAAAGACGATGATATCGTCGAGATAAATCAAACAGGTATCCCATTGGAGGCCCGACAAAACCAATTCCATGAGTCTCTGGAACGTGGCGGGAGCGGAATGTAAGCCCATGGGCAAACGGTTGAATTCAAATAGGCCACCAGGTGTCCGGAAAGCAGTTTTAGGTTTAGACTCGTTATCGAGTGGCAATTGCCAAAATCCAGAAAGCAGATCGAGTGTGGAAAAAAACTGTGCTCCCGCCAAGGCATCCAGCGACTCATCCATCCTGGGGAGCGGATACGCATCCGCCATCGAGATTTTGTTTAAGCGGCGGAAATCGACACAAAACCGCAAGGACCCGTCCTGTTTTTTTACTAGGACAATAGGAGCACCCCACGGACTAGAAGAGGGCGAAATGATATCGGCCGCCAACATATCATTAACCGCCGATTGCACATGCTCCTTCTCGGCTGGGCTGAGCCGGAAGGGATTCTGACGAATAGGGGCCGCGTCCCCTGTAGCTATGTGGTGGCGCAACAGGTCAGTGCAGCCGATATCGTACTTATGTTTGCTGAACACGTCAGCAAACTCGAGTAGCAAACCCCTCAATGCTCCCAATTGCACCTCGGACAAGTTAGCAGAACCGGCACACAACGAGTCCAACCACTCAGTCCCCTCATCACTTGGAGGATGCGACTTGACAGTGAAATCTGCTTGAGCCACGAGCCGTTCCTCAACGGGTAGCGGCGCGGCGTGAGCCAGCACCGTTCCCTGCGCAATTACGGCCGGCCGCGACCCCGTATTCAGGACCATTACGAACGGCTCACTGTCCCCTCTCACCATGGTTTGAGCAACCGCTAAGTCGAGGCCCCTTCTGGCCCTGTTAGACGGCCCCAACAGCACCCCTTGTGCCTCCGCACCCACCTCGAGTGGCTTCCTCAACCGAAGGGGTACTAACATTTGCGATCCCGGGGGCACCCGTACAGTGTGAGTTGCCAGCGCCTGCACCATCGCACAAACCGTGCGCATTTTGGTAGGGCTCGTCAAGAACGCAACCCGCCGACCTGACGGAAGCTCAATGCAGGCCTGATCTATAAGAATTTTGATGGGCATTTTGGACAAAAAGTCCGTACCTAGCAAACAGGGAACGGCCAGCGATGATGATACAAAAATAGGGCCCGCCAATTTGATGTCACCAATGCAAATAGTCGCCCGAATCTGGCCGATGATCCCCAGGGATCCCCCATTCGCCGCATAAAATGGCACATCTACTGGCAGAAGGGGTCTACTTTGGACGGGAAGAATGTTATAAATAAGGTCCGAGATGATGGTGGCCGACGCACCCGTGTCCACCAGCACCCGGACCTCAACCCCGTCAATAAACCCCGTTACCACGGACGACCCGGCCGACGCAGCCACGATCCTGTGGGCCAATTCGGACCACTCGACTGCTTGCGGGCCGCGTACGGACCCCCCTCGCCGAAGTGAACCCCCGGCACCCAGCCGCGAACCCCCCACCGCCAAGCGGCGACCCGAATGTGCCGTGTTTGTGGACCGAACGTGTGAGGTGCCGCGACTTGCCGGGTTTTGTTGGGATGACTTGTGGCCCTGGTCGTCGTCCCGACGTGGTCCTGTGGCGCGCTGACGCGGGGCCCGGCACCCGGCTGCGACGTGACCCCGAAGGCCGCAGTTGTAGCAGACGACGGACGTCGTAGGTTTCGGTTGCTCCAGCTTGCGGGGTGAACGTGTGGGCGAACGACCTCCCGTTCTCCACTCCCCCGGACGCGATGCAGCGAAGGCCTGGTCCTGATCCGCAGCTGGCTGAGGTTCGGTGATCGTGGCGGCCAGTGCCGCGTTCCCCGCCCATTTGCAGACGACCCCCGGCTTGCGTTTGAGGACCTCGTACGCGTGAATGCTCGTGGCGATCGCCAGGGAGCAGATATCCATCTCATCCGCCACATTGAAGGGGACCCCCAACTCGTGGGCCAACGCCAGCAGCTGCTCCGTCACCATGGCGTCCTTCCCCTCCTTATCCATGCGGGGAAAAGCTGCGTCCGCCAAGGCGAGCAGTGCCGTGCGATAGGCGAGCGTCGTTTCTCCAGCCACCTTCCGCCGATTGTAGAACTGGTGGCGACACGTGGAGGGCGGTCCGAACACCTTCGCCATCAGGTGTAGTGCGTCCTGGAGCGTAGAGCGGGACGACCTTGCAGCAGATGTGAAGGCTGCAAGCGCGTCGTCGTCAAGCATCGCTGGCAACGCACGCAGGGCAGTGGTGTCGGACCACCCCGACATCTCCTGATGAGCGAGGAACCTTCGTTGGAAGGCTCCCCAGTCGCCCCCATCCGCCTTGAACGCCGACAGCGCGGGCAATCTTTGCTGGAGGACCCGATCGTCGTCGACGTCGGAGAGATTTTCCCGCGCTCCGCTGTAGTTGTGTAAAATGTCGGCTCGGTTGTCAGGCGCAAAATGGAGAGCTCCGGCGCGCGCTGATGACGTGGGCTGCGCTGAGCGGAGGTGTCCGGCCACGTGGCGTCCGTGTTTCCCGCCAATCGATGGCGGCCCCCCAAAAACGGCGGCAACTTCCAGACTTTTGGCGCGAAGCGCCTTTTGGCGGGATTCCTCCAACGTCGCTTCCTCCACCAACCCCGCAGCCGTTTTCCCGCTCGCCGGAACGGAGATGTCAGCCAAGACAGCGGCGGCGGCGAGTAGCAACTCCGCCAACCGGGAGTGCGCGTCTTGGAGGCTGGTGTCGGAGGCAAGCGGAGCGTCGGCCATCACCGCGAAGTGCTGCATCGGCGGCAACTCCTCGTCCTCTCCTCCCGAGGTTGGTGTCCCCGGTACGCCGTCGTCGTCCCGACCTCGCTCGTGGGTACGGGTAGTCTTCCTCGTGTCCATACTTCTTGAAGACAGGTTTACTTCTGACGTCAGTTGTAATGTAGTAACTCGGCGGGAGACGACTTCACGGGTAACACACTCTTTATTCTACCAAACTCGTTCATAGGTGACTAACACCTACTTTGTATCTCGGGTGACAAACACCCACTTAGTATCTCGGGTGACAAACACCCACTTAGCTACTCGGCGACTAACGCCACTGAGCTACTCGGGTGACCAACACCCACTTAGCTACTCGGCGACTAACGCCACTGAGCTACTCGGGTGACCAACACCCACTTAGCTACTCGGCGACTAACGCCACTGAGCTACTCGGGACACTCCCTGCCCGGGGTATCCGTCTTGACTGTGGGTCCCCAGCCCGACCCACGTGGGCGTCGGACCCCGGGTCCCACAGCCTCGCCTCCGAGCCACACAGGGCCCCGGTCCCCACAAGGACGGCGGGACTAGGGGTCTCGGGGCACTAGGTCTTCAGCTCCGTCTTCGGGTCTTCAACTGGGCAACTCTCCCCGAGTGCTCTCGCGCGTCCCCCTTTATACCCCACCTGCGGACGTCGCTGCGAGCACCCATCTTATTCGACCAATCACTCGGCGCTGGCTACGATCCTGTTTTCCCACATCTCATCGTGCCTCACCACCCACGCCGCGCCGCCCCGTCATCTGTCACTCCCGGCGCACGCGTCCACACCACGCCCACAACGCGTGCCCAACCCCGCACCCCGCGCCGCCCCGTGATCCATCACTGTCACAGTCGGCGCACGTCAACACCACCACTACATATGCACTGTCCTTGAAATTGATTGGTCCACACCCGAGAGTCTAGTCTCACATGGTGTTGGACCAGATGACGCCAAAAGGCGCACTTTGTGTTTTTTTGTTTGCATTCTGACAGCAGGTATTGTGGTCAATGCAAACATGACTCCTTGTAAAAAATAAATGTGTCAGTTTTGTTGCCAGATAAAAGGGTAAAAAACTAATTATCATATTTTACTACTGGCAAAGGAGGTTCCAATGGTGTAAGTTGAGCGTCTTTCAGAAGGCCCTGAATCAAAAAGTGAAAGAAAGTGGAGCCCCGCCTCCACCCCCAGTGGGGGAAAAAGGTTGATACAACCGGTTTACAAAAATTGTCGACACACCCTCCCAACCCACTTCGCGTGTGAAGAGCACACAAGTGTTGCAATCACAGCGACCCCTCTAAGGAAAGAAACAGGTAGACCTTCTCCACAAATCTGGCTGTCGCCTGATGAAGATAGTTGTAATTACTGGCAAAACATCGTACTCCGTCAACGTTGTGGCTTGGCTGTCCAACATTTTGCTGTACTCGTCACGAATTGGCATGTTCTGTTTACGTGACAAACCTTACTAATTGGCAGTGTCGGTTGGCTCGTTTAACGACATATATTTACGCGATCTAACCCAAAAAAATCTTTATTATGGATATTGGCTGCGAAAGGCTGTGTTAAATTCAGTAGTGTTGTGTATTAGCCTTCTTCCAAAATTGATATTAATAATATTTGATGATATTTTTATATATTATCTTTTTACTTGTTTTTATATAATGAATGAAAACACACCAAAGCACAGCAGACTGCAAAACACCAGGTGTCACTAAGTAATGGACTGGAGGAGGGCTAGGATGGCAGAATTTGCAACCTTGCTTCAAGGAAGGAGGGGGCCTGATGAACGGGCATATGTCACCCGTGCAGGCGGCAGAGACAGTGGGAGAGTCAGCCAGACATAATTAAGGCAAAAAGCCAACCATCCTGCATGGTTTTAAGGAATTAAATTATTAAATCCAGGGTGAGTGGTCAAATGAAGTGGGTCAGCAACGCTGTGTGCACAGGGGAGGGAGCTGATTAACAACCCTGCACGGCTGAACGTGAGGGGGCCTTTGACCTGAAATTAAGAATAACACTCCCAGAGCAGAAGGTTGGATGGCCACAGTGAGACGAATAAGAGCGTTGTATATCAAGGATGCAGACTCAGCTGAACGGCGAGGCTGCGGAGGTTACCAGGAGTTCGCGTTCGCCTAGTTAAGTCAAAAAGCTCAATAATTCTGTATTGCTATTAAAGTAACGTTAAAGTCGGAATTTAACAACAGGATAGGCTAAAGTTATCGATATTCACACCCACTCCAATTAAACCAGGCCACAAGTTACGCCTACTGAACCATCACCATCATTAAGTCAATATGAAATGTTATTTCCATACTTTAAAATACAACTCGACCCAAAGCATATGACAATCAGAACCTTCCTAAGTCAAAATTGAATCGCACCCAGACAGGAGCGAATAGTCGATATAAGGTTGAAGAGGGAAGGAAATTAAGAGCACGGCGAACTGCAAACGTAAGCAAAAAAGCCGGGAACAACACACCAGCCAGCAACAGCGAGTCGGGCTTCGACAGGCCATAAAAGTAGGAATAATAACTCCCGGGGTCAGGGGACATCAGAAAAAGCAAGCAGACAAAAACCAGAACTGACTCCAAGGTTCAACCGCCCTCACCTACAAGGAGTGACGGAAATTAATGAGGCCTTGAGTTAACGGCGTCGGCTGGACAGCAACAACACCGGCGAGCAGAGACAGAGTGAGGCAAAGACTGCCAGGCTATGAAATACAACTTCATGTCAGTAAAGCCGAACAAGTTAAGTTAAAGACATCACAATACATAATATCGTACATAACATCAATGTTAACGCTATTCACCGTCAACTATATTCCGCTTATATAACCATGCAGACACCAAGGAATACGAATTCCTAGGATCAAGAAACTTACCCCTTAACCTAAGATATCGGAAATAAATTAATAATAATAAGCCTATGCATGAAAGACAAAAGTAAAACTTATGAAAAGCCAGGATAGCGGGATAAATCACCACCAGGTCGAAATAAAATACATAATAAAAGAGTGATGTTAAACCCAGGGTCGGAGAGAAAGGGAGATCCCGGCCGTCTTTGTATCCCCGCAGCGCGGGATGGGAGTGTGTATGTGCCCGGGGAGGCACCTCCACTTGGGTCAAGCACCACGATGGGAAACGACACACCTTAGGCTACATACAGAATCATAACTGGGAAATGGTAAGGGACAAATGTTAATTTAAAACTTTTTAACCATGTCTGTGTGCATCTGTGAGGGTCGGAGGGAGTGTGCCCCTCCCTCCAGGTCGTGCAACACGGACAGAGACGCCTGTGAGACGATTTGTAACGTCTGTGTTTTGGTTCATGAAGAAGGCCAGACAAGAGATAATATTGCACCCAGACAGAGAGACGACTTCGAGGCAATTTGTAACATCTGATTGTTTGCTCATGGATTTTATGGAGGGAGTATGACAACGGAAAATACCGTGGGTGATGCACACAAGGACACACGGACACACACATGAACACACCTACACACGGACAGATCCTGACACAGTAAATCAAAAGAAAACCCCGCCTTGTGGGCAGGACCCAAAGGGATTTTTCGGCATAAAAGAAAGGACCCTGAGCATTGGAAACCAGTTCGACCAGGAGAGTCAACTCATCACGAGTGCGACCAACGGGTCGACTCATGAGCGAGCTCGACCGGAAGGGTCGGCTCGACTCATCAGCCGAGTTCGACCAGAAGGGTCAACTCACCAGCCGAGTTCGACCAGAAGGGTCAACTCACCAGCCGAGCTCGACCAGCGGGTCGGCTCGACTCATCTTCAGCTCGACCGAGCGGGTCGACTCAAGGGCGAGCTGCGACTAACGGGTCGGCTCGACTCTTCAGCTTCTGGGACTCAGCCGAGTTCAGACGGCTCTCGGGGCTCGACTCAAGCGGCTCCCCGTCTCCGCTGCAGGCGGGCAAGACCCGCTTGACAGCTCAACTCGGCCGCGACAGCCCAACCTCTGCCGAGTCGAAGGTCGCTCTGCAGCTGAAGGTCGCGGTTTGGCGACGAGGTGACGACCCAGCACTGCGCGCTGCGAGCGAGCTGTGGGCGCCACCTACCGACCGGGTTCCGAACTACGACAGCGTATCAACAGGCATCCAACCAATTCCCCACGGCGACAGAGGAGCGACTAATACGTATGACGCGCACCGCCCCCTCACCACACGACCCCCAGGCGTCTGTTTGACATAAAGAACCGACTCCGAACACTGACTATTGAAGACAACTCTTACCACTCAAACCCACTCGAACCCATAAGCCATCCGTGGCTGTGAAGAAAACACTCGAGACCGAGTGATGGCCATCCGTCGTTTATAAGAGTATTCGTAATTTTATCTTTAATATTTAGTGGGCTGTACTCTTAATCGCATAAATTCCCAACAGATCCAACAATACGAATTGATTCTTGGCACCTCCTTCCGCCGAGCAACGCTCACGTGGGGAGTGGTGGCCCACCAGATCCTTAACAGGTGATCTGGTCCCCAATTAGTAAACTCTGTATAAGATAACGATCTTCGGAAAAGGAGCGCCGTCGCAGGCCTTACTCAGAGCCATTCTGTTGTCAGATAACCTGCCGATGTATCTGTTGAGATTGGTGCCTTTAAGAATAATAACTGTCTTGATTGTGTTTTATCGCCGTATAATCTTTCAAGTATCTTTCATTCATTAACGTTAAGGTTTTCTTAGCATAGTATTTGCATGTTTTAACGACTCTCTCTCACTAACAACCATCGCGTTACGCGGGATCCATGTGCCGTTGTCAAGTGAAATCAGACAATCATTGATGATACTGTATTGATGCCGTGTTGACGTTCCGGGATTGAGAGTTCGCATACTATATCATAGTTGAGGTTGAATTAGTAATAAATTGATTAATACAGAAGTGGTTGTGTGATTCTTTCCTGAAGTCTATGCATAAGATCTGCTTCTGCGTTGAGATCTGAACTTGATGACCTTAATAAACACACTAACACATACTCAGTAAATGTTAAAGCGATAACGGGGCGAACCGGGGACCTAAAGATAAGCGAGAATGAGACGAACCTAGACAACGATGCCGAGTTAATCTAAGTTAATCTTGCATACTTACACCACACCTGCATAACTGCATACGATTAATTGCCTTATTCCGATCGATAACCCACCCTCGTCACCGAGGCGGGGTCTGGTTATCATAACGACTTGCATCATCATAATTACACCCACTCGCATAATTACTACAATTACCTCTCGAATTGGCATAATTAAATGTGCATAATTACATAAATTAACATATTTCCGGATAATTACACATTTGGCCAAATTTCATTTGATTACTATTATTTTCACTGAATATTCATAACCCACATATACAACATAATAATTTCACCCACGCACGCATACAACACATCAAAATTTTCATACCCAACATATACAACAGTAGTATCTGCACACATGGGGGGGGGGGGGAGAAGAGGACATCAGTGGGGGCAATGGGCAAGACGCCAAGCACCGAGAAGCCCTCCGTAGGCGCTAGAGTAAGGCAGCCTTAGGTCGGAGAAATTCTAATATTAAACTTCACGCTATAAAACGGCAAACACAATATAACTGGAAAAAAGTTAACGTATTATACCTGTAATCATTACCAAACACAAACCTATCACCCTCCGTCACACAGTACCTCTTGATGGGATTTAGCACCAGTGTTCATTTTCTACACCCAATTATAACAAATTTATATATTGAAATATTACTGGTAGAAACCTCCTGGTTACACAAGGCCACAGGGGATTATTGTGTCCGTCCGTCGTGCAGGGAGGGGCTGGGTGGGGAGGGTGGGGCTGGGTGGGGAGGGGCTGGGTAGGGGGTCGGAGGGATTGGGCTGGGTGGGGAGGGGCTGGTCACCCCGTGGTGCCCTTATAAAACAACATTTAACCTACTCACGCCAGCTTGTGCCCGCCCTCACAGTCGGGCATATTTGCGGAATACACCATGCCACCTTTGACCCTGGCCATTGACCGAGCAACCCAACGTTCCTACCAGCTCCCTTAGCAGGAATGTGTTTAATATCAACGTCTTAATTGTGAATATCTTCACCACCAATAACTCAATCAACAGTCAAACAGTACCTAGTAAATGGCTTTGGATTAACATTGAAATATTAATTTAAGTTATATTTGATTTTCTATTTTAATAATGTAATCTCACCAGTCCACCTCGAATCTGAAATGGGGGTGTTCCCTGTACTTTGAATAGTCTACAGAGTTGGGCAGGGCATGCTCTAAACATTACCTCCACGTATAAAAAAATACACCAACACCTGGCTCTACGTAGCAATTACAGAAACATTGCAGTGCACAATTACAGGTGCGATTAATCACAGGTAAGCTCACACCAGCTACAGCAACTGCATGGCACACAACACGCCTTACTGCAAGTGGCATACAGCGTCAAGATGCAGAACTTTACTCTCATTCGACACCTTTCGACTGCAACTCACGACTGAGTGCAATGATACATTGCGTGCGATTGGTCACGTGAAAAGCCGAAGCCGGCTTCTTACACTATGCACTGTACACATAATATACATCACCATACAAACACACATTTCACCACACATCACAAAATTTACCACGAACTATTCACTGTGCACTTGACGCTACACTGCACTATAAACCACAACTACACTATGCAAGGTGCGTACATAGCCATCAGGTGGGATTACAGTAGACTTGCAGACCCCTGCTGTTACCATCATATAAAATGAAAAAAATAATACCAGGCTAAGACCAATTAAATGAAACCCAAAGGGATTAAAAGCGAAACTGCAGAAAGTAGGCCTGACATTTATTTATTTTGATATCATGAACATATATTTAGTGTATGAAACCAAACGTAAATATTACAAAAATGGTTACCTTTTCTTTTATTAAAGGGCATTTAAAAAGCAATAAAAAACAGACTGGGAGCATGCAGAAAAGCACGGCCACACCAGACAGCCACTTTAATAGTAATGCAAACAGTTATAATTCATACTTATTCATTTAATACGTAACCATCAAAATGCATTTCTAATTCGTGTTTTATAAGGCAGCATAATGCTTTGGATATCGACTATTTCACTTCGACACTCAATAACTTTATCTGTACAGAAAGCCCATCTATGCTTGGATGACACCTACACCCCTATGCATTCTTGAAATGATAGAATCCTGTGAATAAGGCGAATGCTATGGGAAATCGTCTCCAACTCCAGGTTACACATCTTCCAAGGTGCCATTTCACACGTGCCGTCCCCTCCTACTCAGCTTTGTCCAAAAACTCCACCCACACCTCCACATCCACAAACTGCTGGGGATTGCCTCTCTCTCCCTCGAAATCAGAATGCTCCTCCTGCTTCACGCTGCCTCCATCCACTTGTAGATTGGGTCCTGGAGTCGAATCTTGATATTCACATTTCACCGTCACTTCTTCACATTTCACTGTCACTTCTGGCTGTGTTGCCAAGTTGGAATTTTCTTCTGATTCGTGTTTCATGAGAGATGGGCTCATTGCAGCATGTTGATTTTCACAAGTCAATTTCACTTTCTCCTTGTGGATCTTCTCATGCCTCTTTAAGTTTCCTGATAATGTAAATTCCTTCCCACAGAGAGTGCACTTGAAAGGATTCTCACCTGAATGTGTTGTCTTATGTTTCTTAAGAGATTTTGAATGAGCCAATGCCTTCCCATACACCAAGCACTTGTATGACTTATGCACTTGGTGTGTTCTCTCATGAACACGAAAAGTTTTTGAATGAGCAAATTCCTTCCCACACACAATGCACTTAAAGGGCTTCTCGCCCGTATGTGTTCTATTATGTTTCTTAAGATATGCTGACTCTGCAAATGCCTTGCCACATACACTGCACTTGAAGGGCTTCTCGCCTGTGTGTGTTCTCTGATGAATTTTAAGAATTTTTGAATGAGCAAATGACTTCCCGCACACAGTGCACTTGAAGGGCTTCTCACCGGTGTGTCTTCGCTGATGAACACGAAGAATGTTTGAATGTGCAAATGCCTTCCCACACACAGTGCACTTGAAGGACTTCTCACCGGTGTGTGTTCTCTGATGATTATGAAGAGTTACTGAACGAGCAAATGCCTTCCCACACACAGTGCACTTGAAGGGCTTCTCGCCCGTGTGTGTTGTATTATGTTTCTTAAGATATTCTGACTCTGAAAATGCCTTACCACATACACTGCACTTGAAGGGCTTCTCGCCTGTGTGTGTTCTCTGATGAATTATAAGAGTTTTTGATTGAGCAAATGACTTCCCACACACACTGCACTTAAAGGGCTTCTCGCCAGTGTGTTTTGTCTGATGTCTCTTCAAGTTACACATCTCATCTGTGCTGTATGGACACTGGATGCATTGGTGCCTTTTACTTCCAGCCTTTGCCGAGCCTCTCTTCTCCATGTGATTGATTCTGCAGATACATACATATTACACACAATTTACAGGCAGACCTTGCTTAGTGCGACCCTTAGAGTGCCGATTTGTTTCAGCGCTCTTTGTCCTGGATATTTTTGTTCTTAATTTTGTTTAGTTTACAAAGTGCTCACGAGTAAGAACACGCAGCAGCGCAAGAAAACGAAGAGCGACGCATACTCCAAGCCAAACAGACCCCACCCCTCACGATTTAATTATCACGATTCGTGGTCATGATTATGTTTAAAAAATGACTCGTTTAGCCAGTTGAGAACTCACACGACCAGGATAGAGTTTCAGTCACCACCTAAAAAAAAAACCTCGCCACACAAATTTAGATTGAGGGATTCACTAAGATCAGGGAGGTCCTGAAGCATTTCTCTGAGAACGACCCGGACTGGAAGCGCAGCAGCTCCTTCAACCTTGTCTTCCTCCACTGACTTGTAGGATTAGTAAAGTAGAATGCACTCGTAAGTATAGTACATAATACTGATGTTATAAAACAATATTTTTACTAAATGTTTAGCATCTGTATTATTAGCGCTATTACGGGTACCCAAATGAAGCCCTCATATTATTCATACTAAATATACATTGTCAGGAACGAATCCCTATGGAGTATACAATGGTTTTATGATGACCCCTTGTAGCGCTGATCGATTGGCACTTAATTCTCCAGGAACAACGCATCTGGAGGAGCGCTAAGCGAGCTTTGGGTGTAAAGGGCAAGGGCACACACACCGACTGTGGAAGCTACTGGTCAGTCTGCCTGTCTCTCTGACAGGGCAGGTTTTGCCCACTCACTGTTCAAGCAGGCTAGACCCACTGCCGTGCAAACGTCACCAATCCAGCATTCCAGGTTCACCACTCTGGTCAAATGAAGCTGTCACCCTGATTAGTAAGAGAGTCGATAGATATAATTAAGTCCGTCTTGAAAACTCACCTCTTTAAACTGTCTTTGTGTGTGTGGGCGAGTGTGTGTGGGTGGGTGAGTGTACCGGTTAGCGCGCTGTGCTATGAACCCGGCGACCCGGGTTCGATTTCCCCTCAAAGCCAACACTAGTGACAAATATCTGAACTGGTCTTAGGCCTCCCCTAGGTCAACTCGGCCTCAAATGAGTACCTGGTGCGGTGTGTAAACATCGCCACTAGGGAGACAAAGGCAGGCTGGGCGTGGTGCTGGTCACCTACCCCTTCGTGTGCCGTGACGGCCTTCATAGATGCTCGCTGACAGTGGGTGAGTGTGTAAGTGTATGAGTGGGAGCGTATGGGTGAGCGTGTTGGTGGGCGAGTGTAATTGGGTAATGCTTTGAAATCTCATTCAGACTAAAATTAAAGGTCTGGACTGGTTTTGTCCGAATATTCAAGTGGTGAAAAGCGGCCTGCATATTACTCAATCGGGAATACGCGCAAAAGCATCCCCCACCCCCCCCCAAAAAACTCGACGATCCTGAACTAGAGTATGGAGGCTCTGAGAGGTGAAGTAGTCAGCCAGGTGAAGACAAATTAAACTTAAGAGAATCAAAGCAAAGTCAGTAAGGCAAGGGCAGGAGGCAAGGCCTGCATGGCTTGGCCCCACGTAGTAACGTTCCAACCTGGACATCGATTCCATACTTGCCGCTCCTCAATTGCTATCGCTACGAGAGAGGGAAGAAGCGAGGCTGTACCTGGGTAAACAACAACAACCAACATCACGATGTGAACTTCTCACCTCTGATCCGAGAGTTGCGCGCACAGAAGCAGCTCCTGGGAATTTCGTGACGTCATACGGAAGCACGCAGCGGGAGAGATGACATGACGTCACTAGCACCCACACCGACTCCCCTCAAGTTAACGCGGATGTGTATGAATAAATTATGGTAACGAGGCGTGCCCATATATGGAGTGATTGGGCGTGGCTGCAGAATTAATGGGTAAATTACGTTAATGAGCCGCCAGTGGTATTTGTTTTACTGCAGACTCAACATATAACGTCACCCCGGGCCTTTGAAGTTAAGGGAATAATAAAAGTATACACTAATTTCCAAAAATTGGTTCCGCTGTAACAGAAGTTTTCCGTTTCATTTACTAGGTATAACCGCGTGAGCCATGCGGCTCTTGACTCGGGTGCAACCGCAACAAAACAAAAACATGAACAAGAAGCATCTTAAAGTGACTACACGCAACAGAAAAATCGTGGAAAAAACAGCAAAGTCTTCCAGAAAAAACACCATATTTCAACGCTATGTGCAAAAATCCCAGTGGGATGCAAGTCAAACAATAACAACCATAAGACAATGTAGATTACAGTTATCAGGCTAACTCTGTACTACAACAAACAAACATGGCTAAACCAAAACTTTTCAAAATCACCAAAATAAACTCATAGGAACTGTGATTCAAATTTAACAATAAACGATATACATAACATGTACGACCAAACTTTGCAGCCTTAGTTGGCTGCATGAGTCACTCCATAACAGCAGGAGTATCAGTAGCAAAATCAACATTTTTCAATACACCTTTAAAGATCAGCACACTATTATCAAAACTCAAGATCATACTTTGCAGCGGTCATCCGGAATGATACATATGATTTCAGACCATTCTGAATAGCAGTGGCAGCTAGGGGTGTACAACTCCTCTAGAGCAGTTTTGAGTGAAGATCTCACAGGTAGTAATCCAGGTTGCAGTTTATTGGCGATAGCATTCCAGACCCTGGGGGCATCAATAGAAAAGGCCCTTCCTCCAGTATTTGTACGGCAATAAGGAATGTGAAGCTGGTGAATGAGAATTTGTTCTTCGAAACAGTGAGGAGATCCAGCAGTTAGTCTGCTGATTTTTTTTTATAAGTACATCGTGAATAAATAAGATCTGATGCACAATCCGTTGATCATTAAGAGAAGTTAAGTTTGACCCAATATAGAGATCGCAGTGGTGGGTCCTATACGGGCAGTTCAATGCAAATCTTAAGGCCGAGTGATAAATTGAGTAAAGCTTCTTCAGTAGAGTACTGGTCTGCTGGTTTATATACGATGTCACAGTAATCAAGTAGAGGCAATATGGTAGCTTTTATCAATTCCAAGCAGAGCATAGGGGGGGAGCAGTGCTTGTGTCGATACAGAATTTTTTTTTTTTTAATTTTACCAATATGATCAATGTGATCTTGAAAATTCAGTTTTGAATGACAGTCGCGTCGGGAATAAACTCTAGCATAAAATAGCGACCTTGCGTGGTTTCTGTGGGTGTGGAGAGAGCGTCGGGTGGTGTGAGTACGCGCATAAGTTTGGTGATCAGCGCGCATTCACTGATAAACGATCGTGGACGGTCGGTGCAGGCGTGAATCACGGGTGAAGTAAGAGAGGTAACCTCGATTCGATTGTCATTGCGATTGGGCCACGCTAACCACGCGCGTTTGCGCAAATGGATTGACGCACGAGTATCGTCAGTAATAGCTCGCCATAGTGCGTGGAATTGGCGCGCGAATAACTTCATCAGCGCGACCATTTTACCCGGGTTTTGCGCGAAAATCCTACTGACTACGCCAGAATCCCGTCGAAGTTCCTCCGTCATTTTACCCGGGTTTTGCACGCGAATCCTGCCGACGTTCATTCGCCATTGTGCCCGGGTGTTGCTAGCAAATCCTGTCGACATTCCTTCATTTTCTGGTGCTTGAGCGTGGGTGCTTATTTACTCCGCGCGTTTTACGCAGTAGGTTTTCGTGGCGACGTTCACGTTAAGGGTGTCGGCAGGTGCCAAATTCAAGCACGTGGTTGTGGTGGTTGTTATTGTGGTGGTGGTGGTGGTTGTGGTGGTACTGCTGGTGGTGCTTTTGGTGGTGGTGCTGCTGGTGGTGCTTTTGGTGGTGGTGCTGCGCCGCGCCCGCGCATATTCATACGGCTATTTTTTAGCTCGTGCACGTGGCGGCCAAGAGGTGCGGGTGGCTGCACGTGCACGAGTGTGGGCAGTGGCATGCATGGGCACGCACGCACGTGCAAGGAGTCTTCTCCAAACATTTGGGGGAGTGTTTGCGGGGAGTGTGTGTGGATAACCCCGGGTGGCCGAGAGCCAGCCACTAGTCATGCCTCACAGGGAGGACGCGGAGGCAGCGAGGCCGAAGACTCGAGCGGCGGCAGCGTGGAGGGAGGAAGGGGAGGTGGAAGGGGGAGAAGGGTCGGAGAGCAGCAGCCCTCACACGAGTGAGGAGTCAGGGGGCAGCAGCTCCCACAGATGATTGCCTGTATTTTGCTTCTACACTCAATGACTTAATATTACATGAAGCTCATCTCTGATTGCATGACACCGACACCCATATGCATTTTTTTAATGACAGAAGCCTGTGAATCCGTCTCAAACCCCTGGTTACACATCTTCCCAGATGCCATTTCACACGTCCTGGCCCCTCCTACTCAGCTTTTTTCAAAAACCCCACCCACACCTCCACATCCACAAACTGCTGGAGAATACCTCACTCTCCCTCAAAATTGGAATTATCCTCCTGCTTCACGCAGCCTCCATCCACTTGTAGATTGGATCTTGGAGTAGAATCTTGATTTTCACATTTCACCATCACTACTTCAGATTTCACCATCACTTGTTCACATTTCACTATCACTTCTGGCCATGTTGTCAAGTTGAAATTTCTTCTGGTTCTTGTTTCATGAGAGATGAGCTCATTGAAGTACGTTGACTTTCACAAGCCGATTACACTTTTTCCTTGTGGATCTTCTCATGCCCCTTTAGGTTTCCTGATAATGTAAACTTAATCCCACATTGCACTTGAAGGGCTTCGCGCCCGTGTGTGTGCTCTGTTTCTGCTTCAAACGTCGACTGCGATCCGTTCTGCATGAACACTGGTCGCATTGGTGCCTTTTAGCACGAGGCTGTCTTGAGGGCCTCTTCTCCATGCGATCGATTCTGCAGACATACCTATACATTATTCACAATACACATGTTGCGTCGTAATAAGGAGCTGTGCGCAGCTGACCCACCACGCTCACGGGCCGACAGGGGTGGAAGCTGAGGGGGAGGGGGACCCCCCCCCACCACTTCCTAAGACCCCTTAAGATAAGACCTTCCAGAAGGTTTTAGGGGGGGGGGCGTGAGGGGAGGGGTGACCCCAACTTGGGGATAAAAGGGCAGCCCTCGGGACGATCGTGGCAGTACTCACCAACTCACGCTCAAAGACATCTGAAGACCTGAAGACTGGGACAGCACCTGGGGACGTTGAACCGAGGCTCTCATTAGAGCCGGTTGTAGCAGACCCGAGGTAGCGCAGGACACCCTGGGACCCTCTCCGAGGCTCTCGCTAAGCCGGGGTTGAAGCGTAGCTGGCGTGTAACGTAGCTGGCGTGTAGCGTAGCTCGGCGTTTAGCGTAGCTGGCGTGTAGCATAGCCCGGAGTGTGTAGTAGTGTGTAACAGAGTCCTGTTCAACAGAGTAGTGTTTAACAGAGTGCTCAGAGTTGTTATAATAAACGCGTTGCCTCCAGCAGACGTCTCTGTGTGGTTAGTTCTAGGACACAACACACACATTACAAGACAAGGGACCCCTGTATAGACATAATAGACTGTTGGGACAGGTGCTGTTAGCATGCACCTGTGAAGGCTGACAGTGCAATGAGGGGGTGGGTGGCCAGAATCACGCACTGGCGCCTTTGTCTCCATAATAGTGTAGCGGCATCGTTGAGCGCTGTATGCGATTGCCACTACTTAAAGCCTGTAATAACGGCCTCGAATCAACAGGGGGCTGAAGGGAGTCTAATGGTGATGAGTGAGGCCGTTGGCCGAAGGTAAACCCCAAGGTAGCTCGGGACCGGGGTTACGGACCCCCAGGAGGGGGGCTGGAGGATAACGTCACTCCCCAGGCCCCTCCAGATGGTTCCAGAAGAGAGGAGTGGCTAGGGGCGGAGTGAGCCAGGAACTGGTATAAAATCCGGACCCCTGAAGGGGACAGGCAGTCGTCGATTACCTGAAGACCGAAGAGCCACCCCGGTGACCTGGAGCTGCCACCTGGAAGACCCGAAGCAAAGAGCCCAAAGGGCAGAACCTGAACCCTTGGCTAGGGTCGGTGCAAAAGCTTAACCAGTATAGGGTCAGAGCGTAACCAGTGTAGGGTTAGAGCGTAACCAGTGTGAGGGCAGAATATTCTGGAGGAAATACCTCCTTAGTGTATCGGGTGGAAGGGGCTATACCCCTTTGTATTATGTACATGTTAAATACATGTTGCCTCCAGAAGAGAGAAGTCTCCCCAAGTTTGTACCAACTACATATGGTGCCAGAAGTGGCCAAGATAGCTATTGCTTAGCTAGTGTGAGCTATGGAGACAAGGAGTAAAACCGTACGGACCTGATCTTCAGAAAACGACGCAATAGCACAGGGAATGCAGACCCACGAGGATGAGGAAGAAGCGCCGCCGGCCGTGCAGCATGCCGTCCAGCCGCTTGGCGGTTCGCCGCCATCGGGGAGCGCGCTCTGGGCGGTGGACTCGAGCCTCACCGAGCTCCTGCATGCTGCGGGGTCCCTGCTGGATGAGATACATCGCGGGGAGCTGACGGCAGAGGACGGGGACGTGGAGCCACGCGGGGCTGCAATTCCCACCGCCGCTCCCAGGACTCCCGCCGACATTTAGAATTTCCCGCCGGAACTTCCCGCCAATCAGGAGCCGCCGCATCATCATCGCCGTCCCGCCAATCAGTAGCTGCCGCGTCATCATCGCCATCCCGCCAATCAGAAGCTGCAGCGTCATCATCGCAGCGACCGAGTAAAGGAGCCGACATCTTGTGCGGGGAGAGTGATACATCTCCCTCCATGTGTGGGGAAGAGCAGCGCCCGGCTGCAACCGTCCCTTCGCGACAGCAACGCCTGCCCATCCTGACAGCATTATCTGCCGCCGGGGGTGACTGGGCTGCTTTCCAGTGGCGCTTCCTCACCAATGCTGCAATGGCAGGTTGGTCCGAAGGAGAAGTGCTCCGAGTGCTCCCAGAAGGCCCTCGATGACGACGCTCTTGCTGCTTTCATCGCCATCCCGCCAGCCAAATGTGCCACCTTACAGCTGGCGATGCAACAGATGGCCGCTATTTACGGACCATCAAGCACCCACCATCGCTTTCCCGAGCGGAGGACCAGGGACTCTGAGACACCCCTCACCTTCCACAGCGCTCTGTTGGCGTTGGCAAAGTCCGCCTACCCCAGGATGGACAACGAGGGAATCCACGCGCTGGTGATGGAGAAGCTGTTGGCGCTGGCACGGGAGCTTCGTGTTGTCGTCCACATGATCGATGACACAGACCTGTGCTCCCTGCAAGTGGCACGGAGTGTCCAAGCCCACCTGCTCCTCCAGCGAGAGACGGGGCTGACGGCATGTGCTGTGGCCGGTGAGGTGCGCAGCGCTCCTGAAGATTCAGCTCCCGCTCAAGTCTTCACGTCCGCTCCTGACAGGGGATGGAGGAAGGACGACCGGCCACGTCGGGGCGCCGATCGCACTCGGCCCTTGGTTACACCTCATACATCTCACCGCACTGGGTCAGGGTCGGGTCGTGCGTCGGTTCACGGGGCGACGGAATGTGTTCCGGAGGACTGGCCACTCCGACCCAGTCAGTGGTCAGAGTTGGTCCAGAGGGTGGTCGACGCAACCGCATCGTCGTCCGTTGTTATGGGCTCCATAGGGGGTATCCAGTTCTGAACGCTCGTCGACACGGGTGCGTCAGCTACCATTATTTCAGAGCATATTTTCAACATTTTGCCAGAAAAATGTCGCTCTCTGCGCCCCTTCGAGGTTCCGTGTTTTTCCGCCAATGTGGGTTCATTGGGGATTATCGGCCAAATCACCGCAGAAATCTGTATTGGGGATATCAGATTGTCAGGGCCGATTCTGGTCTCGTCATCCCTGGCCATGCCGTGTTTGTCGGGCACAGATTTCTTGGGTAAAATGCCGATTAAAATTCTCGTTGATTGCGGATGCATCGAGCTGCCGTCAGGTCTCCAATTAGCGTTCCTGCCATCTTCCACCCGGCTGTGCGCGGCAAATGCCACGGTGCAGGCGCTTGCGGCAGTAACTGTTCGAATCCCCCTGGGTGCGCAAATGCTTGTCCCCCTGCGCCCGCATAAGCCACTTGACCTAGCTACTACGGCCGGAGGGATCCTGTTGGGGCCTTCCAACACCGTGGGTGTACAGACCCTGGTATCTGCCAAAAGGGAACCGTTCATTCAGGTTCTCAATGCCGGGTTGACAACTTCTGTCTTATTGCAGAGCATGGTTCTTGCACATGCTTAACCAGCATTTCGTGACGCGAGTGTTGTGGGTAGCGTTCAGACTGGGTCACGTCCGATGCCATGTTCCGGACCAGATATCCGCTGGATAGACTCCCTATGCTCGGAATCAGCTGAGTTATGTGAGCCCCAACGCCGGAAGTTTAGGTCCCTTTTGCTCAACTTTTCAGATGTCTTCAGAACGGTAAAATATTACATCGGCCGCACCACCTTGCTGAGCCATCATATCGACACAGGGGATGCCTCTCTGATCCGCCAAAACCCTTACAGGCTCAGCCGAACATGTTAGCTGCCGACATTATCTTGCCATTCACTTGCCCCTGGGGTGCGCCTATCGTACTCATTAAAAACAAGACATGACGGAAGCTTACGCTTCTGTGTCGATTTTGCAAATTAATCTAAATTATGGTCACAGACGCGCACCCGCTACCCCGGATGGACGACTCCTTAGACGCCCTGGCCGGTGCTCGGTACTTTTCCACACTTGACCTACTGTCTGGGTTTCGTCAATTGCCCTTGGACGAGGCGTCCCAACCCAAAACGGCTATCCGCATGCCGCAAGGTCTCTTTGAGTTCAATCGGCTCCCGATGGGACTCCACTCTGCACCAGTGACGTTCCAACGATTAATGGAACTCATCCTGGCGTGACTTCAGTGGGATTCTTGCCTTATTTACCTAGATGACGTCATCGTCTTTAGCCGCACCTTCGACGAACATCTCAAATGGTTGCGTGCTGTATTTACGAAAATGCGTGCCGCAAATTTAAAGTTCATACTGCAGAAATGTCATCTGAAAAAATCCGTACATTATTGCGGCCATATTGTAAGTGAGTCCGGCATTGCAATAGACCCTGAGAAAATCAAGTGCGTCAGGACGTGGCCTACCTGTACGTCGGTGGGTGAGGTGTGAAGCTTCATCGGCTTCGCATCATACTACCACCGCTTTTTTGCCTGGTTTGCCACCGTCGCGGAACCACTCCATGCGTTGACGGCCAAAGGTAAAAAAATTCATTGGGGAGAGGAGGAGGCTTCGTTTTGGGTGCTACGTGACGCTTTGGTTAACGCCCCTCCCCTCCGCTACCCCGAATTCTCTGTGCCGTTTATCTTTGACATTGACGCAAGTAACACCAGCATTGGTGCGGTCTTATCGCAAACCGTCAACGGAGTGGAGTATGTGATTGCGTATGGTAGCAGGGTTCTCTCCCCCACCGAACAACGCTATTGCATTACACGCCGCGATTGTGTTTTTCGTAGGCCTGTACCACCCATATCTGTATGGCAGACACTTCACAGTGCAATCTGACCATGCTGCACTGCAATACGCGCTATGGGTCGACCAGCCATCTGGCCAGCTGTTGACATGGTTAGAGATCCTGCTGGATTTCTCATTTACTATTTTGTACAGGAATGGAACCCAGCACTCAAATGCTGACGCTGTCACGCTTGCCGCCGCGCGCCGAGTGCGCTTGCCTTTCAGGCTCTGGCCGCTGCAAGCAACCTTCATGTAATTCGGCCCGCCTCTTGCAGCTTCAGCTGAGGTGCCCCCCCGGAGGTGACAGACAATACAGTAGCACATGACGCCGTGCTTAATCTTGACATGGCCGAATGGGGACGACTCCAAAAGGAAGATGTTTCCTTGGTCAAGATGTGCTGCCGCATTGTGCATTCTGACGGGAATGATGGCCGAGCATGCCTGGCCCCGGTGGTTCTAAGGGACGACTTGTTTATGTGCCGGGATGAGGGCGCTCGCCAACATGCCATCGTTGTACCGACAGCCCTGCTGGGGAGGGTTGTGTGGGCGGTTCACGAATGGCTCATGCACTTGGGCGTGCATAAGACCCTTGACACGATCCGTCAGACTTTTTCTGGCCAGGCATAGCCACGGATGTAGCTAACCTGTTGAAAGGGTGTGTGCAGTGCGCACGGCGGAATCGTCCTGCAAAACCCTGCTGTCCGCCCCTGCAGTCAATCCAGGTTTCTAGAGTCAATGAGCTCTTCGCTTTAGACATTCTGGGCCCCTTTCCCGCCACCCCGCGGGGTAATACATTTTTACTGGTTGGGGTTGAATATTTTACTCTATGGCCCGTGGCATGGCCTCTCCACAACCAATCAGCGGCCGCCATCAGGGAGGCCTTCCTTAACGGTTACGTCATGGATAAGGGGTCCCCCGAGCGATTGCTGATAGATCAAGGGAGGACTTTTTCATCCAATTTGCTGTGGGAAGTGTGCAGCCTGCTGGGCACTCAGAAAGTCCGGACATCTCCGTATCATCCCCAAACGGATCGTATTGTTGAGCATCTGAACCGGACACTCACAGCTATGCTCAGCCACTAGGTGGACAAAACTCAGCAGGACTGGGACTTACGCATTCCGGGTGTCTTAGCTGCGTACCGTATGGTCCCTCACGCGTCCACCGGCTATCACCATTCTTCCTCATGTATGTCAGGGACTACAATCCCCCTTTTGACGTTCAGCTGCGCGTAATGCCACCAAAAGCCATATCCAAATTTTCCGACTCTGTCCGCTTCAATATCCAAAAGCTAATCGAGACACGAGAGGCTTCAAGGGTGAACTCTGATTCGCATCAGTTGGCCAAAGAACGTCTGCAGAGACGGCGTATTTCGCAACACGTGTGGTGCGCCGGTGAAAAAGCATGGCTACACTGCCCGCAGGTTCCGGTAGGGACGTCGCCAAAGTTGTTTAAGCCATGGAGAGGGGCGGTTGTTGTGGTCCAAGTTGTACGTCCGCAATGCATACAAATTCGCTGGGGTCGCCGCTGCTGGTTCGTGCACCCGTCGCGCCTCAAGCAATTCGTTGCCATGCGCGAACCTGTCTCACCTACACAATCCCAGGGCCGAGTGGGTGACGTGTCTGGCAAGCTCAGTGACGTGCCTGCTGATGATAATCCTCAGCAGAGTCCTGTGCCTTCTCCCCCAGATGCCGCACAACTGACTCCACTCCCAGCACCGCCGACCTCTGCTTCCCTGGCTCCGGCCACGGGGACCTACTCTCGTCTCATGGACAACCCGTGTGCTGTACCTGCTGCTCCACCACACTTGCCTGTTCCCCCCCCCCCGGCTCCTCCGGGACAGGGAAGGCCGCCTCCACCTGGGGTGCGGTGACTAGGACTCGGTCCAAAGCCCCTCGATTCTCTTGACCCCCCCAACCACATACACTCCCCGCACTGCTCACTGAGTACCACACACTGTTAGCCATTTTTTTTTGCCTTTATTGAATTGTTCGTAATGGTACACGATGCGGGGGGGGGGGGGGGTGCGGGGTCGTGGGCTACGCGCGTTGCTTGTTAGCATTATTATGTTTATATTGTAGATTTGTACAGGTGGTCTGGGGTATTTATGTCGGGTCACTTACTTTTTGTTGCATTTGTTGATGTTCTTGTACGTGAGGCACACATACTTTACTCGTTCTTTTCTTACCTTTTTGATGGGGGTTGTTAACAACCGGGATGGCTGTGTGCTACGAGGGGGGGGGGGTGATGTAGCGACATCGTTGAGCGCTCTACGTGATTGCTACTACTTATAGCCTGTAATAACGGCCTCGAGTCACCAGGGGGCAGAAGGGAGTCTAATGGTGATGAGTGAGGCCGTTGTGCCAAGGTAAACCCCAAGGTAGCTCGAGACCAGAGGTACAGAACCCCAGACTCCCAGGAGGTGTTGTGGAGGATAACATCACTCCCCAGGCCCCTCCAGACGGTTCCAGAAGGGAGGAGTGACTAGGGGCGGAGTGAGCCAAGAACTGGTATAAAAGCCGGACCCCTGGAGGGGAACGGCAGTCGTTGTTTACCTGAAGACCGAAGTGCCACCCAGGAGACCTGGAACTGCCACCTGGAAGACCCGAAGCGAAGAGCCCAAATGGCAGAACCCGAACCTCTGGCCAGGGTCGGGACAAAAGCTTACCAGTGTAGGGTCAGAGCTTAATCAGTGTAGGGTTAGAGCGTAACCAGTGTGAGGGCAGAAGAGTCCGGAGGAATTAACTCCTTAGTGTATCGGGTGTAAGGGACCGTCCCCCTTTATGTTATGTAAATGTTACATAAACGTGCTGCCTCCAGAAGAGAGAAGTCTCCTCAAGTGTTGTACCCACTATAATAGCAATGCTTATGCATCACACGAGGTACTCATTTTAGGCTGAGTCGACCTCGGGAAGTACCAGGAATGGTTTAGATAATCATCACTGGTAGTGGCCTTGAGCGGAAATTTAACTCGGGTCTCGGGGTTGGTAGTGCAGCACACTACCCAATGCATTACCGCTCCCCACATTACACAGCAGCTGCAACAACAACAGCAGCTGCAACAACAACAGCAGCTGCAACAACAACAGCAGCTGCAACAACAACAGCAGCTGCAACAACAACAGCAGCTGCAACAACAACAGCAGCTGCAACAACAACAGCAGCTGCAACAACAACAGCAGCTGCAACAACAACAGCAGCTGCAACAACAACAGCAGCTGCAACAACAACAGCAGCTGCAACAACAACAGCAGCAAGATGGCGGCGGCGTGTGCGGCCGTGTGTGCGTTGTGCTGCATGGGTGTGGGCTGTGCGTGAGAGTGGGTGAGGGTGAGCTGCGTGTGAGTGAGCTGTGTGTGTGTTTAAATTTAGTGTTTTAAAGATGTCAATTCACCTGCTGTGTATCTTACTACTGTCCCTCCCGGCCATATCTAGTGCCACACTCAACTCTACAAACGGCTACCCGCGTTACTTCGCGTCAATACTTATTGCTAAATTTGCCACTACACCTGCTAATGAAACAACTTATAGACACTTCTACACTCCATCATTGTATCCTTTTAAACCCTATCTTTGTCCCATTACTTCACCAGCACTCCTTCCAAACTTCATTCTGCTCTTAAAAATAACACCATCTGTGAGCTGCTGCTATTCGTCCAAGGTTCGTCGCTCTTCATCCTTTCACAGAAAATACCTGTGCAAACTATTAATTCTACTTTTCTTATTTCTGGGTGGTATTGAGCTTCATCCTGGCCCAAATGTAAAGAACTCATATAATTCTGTAGATTTTTCTGGCAGAAAAGGTGTTGGTGTTCTACATGTCAACATCAGAGGGCTTTTGATTAAATTAAGTCAACTAAAACTAGAAGTAGCAAATCTTGACCCGGACATATTTTGCCTAACAGAAACATTTCTCACTCCTGCCGTCAATGACTTGCAGATTACGATTGACAACTACAACCTTTTTCGGCTTGACCGAGGATCTAAAGGAGGTGGAATTGCCATCTATGTTCGTAATACTATTGCATGTTCACCAGCTCACTCCTTGTTTAAAAAATGTTGCTTTGAAGGTCTGGCTCTCAGAATAACTCTCCCTAATAATCAACACATATTGGTAGTGTGCTGCTATAGACCGCCTAGTGGTAAGGATGTTGAAGCTGCATCTGCACTGAGAGAGCTTCTTGGGGGCCTCCCTAAAGGTGAAATAGTTTTAGTGGGTGATCTAAATTGGAATTGGCTAAACCCGCCGGCCGTGGCCACAAATTTTGCAGATGAATTTAACCTGTTTCAATTAATAAATGTCCCCACAAGACCCAACCTAAAAAATCCGGGACAGTCATCTCTGCTTGACGTCCTATTGACAAATGCCCCTCACAATTTCGCACTGACTGGTGTTCTAGGTAATAACCTTAGTGATCACTCCTTCATTTTTGGGGTGAGATCATCAGCCAGACACAAAGCCCCCCCTAAATTGGTTGAGAAGCACTCCATGAGACACTTCAGCATACAGGCATTTACTAATGATGTGCTTCACTCGGATATTGACAAGGTCTGTGATATTCCAAACCTGACTACGGCTTGGGAGACCTTCAGGTACACGTTTCTACAAATTCTTAACAAACATGCTCCGTTGGTTAAATTTAAAACTAAAGGCAATCGTCCACCATGGTTTGATCCTTTGATTACAAAACTCATGAAAACTAGAGACAAGGCTTGGGCATGTGCTCAGAAAAGTAATTTGGTTAATGACTGGCTAGAATACAGGATTTTAAGGAATAGATGCGTCAAAAAAATACGGCATGCAAAAAATGACTACTTCTCTTCTACTCTCCTTGAATCTCATGGAAATGCCAGGATTTTCTGGAAAACAATCAAATGTATCGAAAAAGCATCCAAAACAGATCATCTGCCCGTTCAGCTTAACCGAAATGGGGAATATTTTTCAGATCCCCAAAAAATAGTTGACAATTTTAACCTTCATTTTTCTGAAGCTGGTACCCTATTTGATAATCTATTGGGAGTCACCCCTGCTCATGCAAATTCCTACACCCCTATCCAAACATTAAGCGAATTTAGTTTTCAGCCAATCCACGAAAGTAATGTTCTGAAACAACTGTCCTTCCTCAAAGGGTCCTCCTCTACCGGAGCAGATAGTATTCCCGTCTTTGCTCTACTAAGTGTTGGTCACCTAATATACAAACCTATAGCCCATATTTTCAACCTGTCCATCAAAGAAGCATCAGTTCCTCTAGAATGGAAACATTCCTATGTTCGTCCACTTCACAAAGGGGGCCCTAAAGATGATCCAAATAACTACCGACCTATCTCAATTTTGTCCCCGTTGATGAAAATTTTTGAAAAATTATTGAACTACCAAATTATCAGTTTCCTGTCCGCCAACAATCTATTACATCTAAAACAATCTGGGTTCCGAAAAAAATACAGCACCACATCTGCTGCATTAGACTCTATGAATCACATTTACAGTAGCCTTGATAATAAGCAGTACTGCGCCTGTCTTTTTCTTGACTTGTCCAAAGCTTTTGATACAGTAGACCACAACATCCTGCTTAGTAAAATAAGTTGCCTCGGTTTTTCCGAAAACACAGTAAAATGGTTAAAAAATTACCTCTTTTCTCGCACCCAAACTGTATTCACAGATGGTTGGAGGTCAAACAGTGTTAAGATAACAAAAGGGGTTCCACAGGGTTCCATTCTCGGCCCCCTCTTGTTCTCTCTTTATGTAAATGACTTGGGCACTGAACTGGATTATTCCAGGGTAAATCTTTTTGCAGATGACACGGTACTAATTACTGCTGGCCGCTCTCCGGATGACGTGATTGCTAAGCTCCAGAGTGATTTCAACAAACTACAACATCAGCTAGTTGCTCTTAAACTAGTCCTAAATCCTGCCAAAACCAAGGTGCTATGCTTCTCACCAGGACTAAAGCGGGAAGTTATTTTCCCCAAATTACATTCCTTAAATAATGATCAAATAGAGCAAGTTAAGATCTATAAGTATCTTGGGATCATCCTGGATTCAAAACTGAATTTTGAAGATCACATTGATTATATTGGGAAAAAGACAAAAATTAAAATTGGTTTTCTATATCGACACAAGCACTGCTTCCCCCCTATGTTCCGTTTGGAATTGATTAAAGCTACCATACTGCCTCTACTTGATTACTGTGACATTGTTTATAAATCAGCCCCAAGTACTGTACTGAAGAAGCTTGACTCAATGTATCACTCGGCCTTAAGATTTGCATTGAACTGCCCATATAGGACTCACCACTGTGACCTCTACATTGGGTCAAACTTAACATCTCTGAATGTTCGACGGCTTGTGCACCAGATCTTATTTATTCATGATGTACTTGCAAAAGAATCTGCAGATTACCTGCTGGATCTCATCTCTGTTTCAAAGAACAAATTTGACCTAAGGTCTACACTCATTTACCAGCTTAATATTCCCTATTGCCGTACATATACTGGAGGAAGGGCCTTTGCTATTGATGCCCCCAGGGTCTGGAATGCTGTTGCCAATAAATTGAAACTTGAGTCACTACCTATGAGATCTTCACTCAAAACTGCTCTAGAGGAGTTGTACACCCCTAGCTGCCAGTGCTATTCAGTGACCTAAAATAAAATGTTTCGCTCCGGATGATCGCTACAAAGTATGACCTGTGTTTTGATTTAGTGTACTGATCTTAAAGGTGGAGTGACTCATGCAGCCAGCTATGGCTGCAGGGTTTTGGTAGTACATGTTGTTTATGCCATTTATTGTGAAAATTCTGTCACAGTTCCTATGATTGCTTTTTCATTGCTTTCATGGCTTTATTTTGGTGATTTCGAAAAGTTTATTGGTTTAGCCATGTTTGTTTGTTGTAGTACAGAGTTAGACTGATGGCCTTAATTTAAGCTGTCTTGTGGTTGTTGTTGTTGTTGTTGTTTGACTTGCATCCCACTGGGATTTTTGCACACAGCGTTGGTGTACGGTGTTTTTTCTGCAATATTTTGCTGTCTTTTCTTGGATTTTCTGTTTGCACTTAGTCACATATTCACTTTAAGATGTTTTTTTGTTCATGTTTTTGTTTTTTGTTTGTTGCGGTTGCACCCGATTCAAGAGCTGAATGGCTCACAGGGCTATACCTAATAAATGAACTTGAACTTGAACTTGAACACACCCAGAGTACACTGATACACAATATACGTACTCATGACACACTTAAACAAAAAGTAAATACGATGCAAAATATCCTGTTCATGCAATTTTTGATAACCAACACCTATTAATGCTGGTATAACACACAAGTATGCAGCGTGGCCAGAACCACACTCGGCTGTCATTGTCTCTCCAACGATGCTTATGTAATGCGGGCGAAAGCGACCTTCCGGATGTGACGTCACGAGGAGGCGGAGCCAGGTGACGTGGGTGAAAGGTAGGGGGTCCTTAAGCGGGTAAACCGGAAGGAGAAGGCAGTCGGGGTGTGAATGGAAAGGTGTGGGGCCACGCGGGCGTACGAGCCGAGGGGGCACCGTCAGAAGCGGGAGCCAACCCTGGGAACAGTAGGGAGCTACTGGGAGGTGTAAAGCTGCAGATAGAGATAGGCAGTGAGGCTGTGTGTGAGGGGCAGCGGGGTGGCTACCAAGAGTCGCAGGAGCGACGAGAAGGCGAGACAGCACGAGGCTGTCAGAGCTACAGCAGGAACAGCCAAGGGAGCTGTGTGAGAGTACAGCAGCGGAGCTGCTGTGGGGCTGCAAGAGCGACAAAGAACAGCAGCGGGGCTGCTGATGGTGACTGGAGTGACATCGGAACCAGCACTGAGAGAATAAGAGAGACAGCCGTGTGGGAATGCAGTACGGACCAAATAAAGGACACTGAGCCAGAGATCGTGGTCAAGTCTTTTATTACACTGGGGTCAGAAGTGAAACGGCATGTCTAAGCAAGTAAGGAAGAAAATTCCCCCGGCGCCAGCATCGGCTTCTTCGTCCGACGACGACGAATTCCCTCCGACCACGGATTCTGCTGGGGTGGTGGAGGAGAGCCCTGCTGAGGCGAGCACGGGGACGGGCGTGGAAGATGTCGGCGCGATGGCGGGTCCGTCAACAACATCGGACGCTGACCAAGGATGGCAACAGGTGGCAGAACAACTGGAGACACTCAAGGACGTCCTGGCGCATCTATGTCACCTCGTTACGCCAAGGACAACGATGGAACGAGAAGGTGCTCCACGGGCCGCCACGTTGCCTGCCCTGCCGCCGCCATTGGCCACGCGGCAAGAAGACGCCATCTTGCGCGCTCCGCGGCGCCAAACCGCCATCTTGGCCACGCCGCGGGCCGACGCCATTTTGAATTTGCCTCCAGAACAACCATCATTGGAAGACGGCGTAAAGAGGAGTCGGAGTCGCCACCTTACTACAGTTAAGGAATTCTCTATCGGGGGCGATTGGAGCGCTTTCGCCTGCCGATTTTTGGCGGCGGTTCGTTCAGCAAGATGGACCGATGCGGAGGCCTTGGAAGTGTTGCCGACTCTACTGGACGACGAATCTGTTCGATTTTTCCGTTCCATAACGGCCGATAAGAAGAAGACTTTATGTGGAGTTTTTGAGGAAATGGCCGACGCCTATGAGCCACCTGACGACGCGCATCGGCGATTCGCTCAACGACAACGAGCACCCGAAGAATCGCCCGTGGCGTTCAGGGGTGCGGTGTTGGAGCTGGCCATGGCAGCATATCCTGACACGCCACAGGATCTGCTCGAGCCTCTCATATTGGGAAAAATGCTGGAGCTGTCTCGGGATCTGGGGATCCCCATGCCTGTGTGTGGGCATGAGAAGCTCACGTCCCGGGCGGCAGCAAAGTGTCTGGATGCGCAGTTTAATCTCCGTTGCTGGAAGCAAGTGGCGGCATGGACGGGTGGGCCCGTCAAGGAAGGAGGCGCGTTGGGGTGGGACCCCACAAGGGCGATCTATGTGCCGGATGAGCGGGGTCCACAGGAGCTGACGGCTGCCTCCTCTCCATGGTCGGGACGCGGAAGGCCGGGGCCGCGCGCTACGCCATCGGGACGGGGCCGCCGGGATGCAAGACCTGCGCTTCGGCGCAACGAGGCCGATTGCTTCCGCTGCGGCCGTAGGGGCCATTACGCCAAAGATTGCTGGGCCCGCTTCCCGGGTCCGCCGCAGCAGGAGCCCACAACACCGGACAAGCCGACCAAGGAACCTCCGAAACAGGCATGTCGGCACGCACCAGACACTCGGCAAGGCTTTCCACCTCACCCACCACCTGTGTTGCGCGATCCTATTGTTGTTGTTAAAGAAAGGCCATCGACGGGGCCTTGTCATTCAGTTACGCAGTGGCGCAAATTGGCACGGAGAGTTGTCGCGGCCGCTACGGGTTCGTCCACTGTACCGGGGTCCATACAAGGTGTGGACGTGCGCATTTTGGTCGACTCGGGGGCGTCTGCGACTATTATATCGGATGTCATTTTCCATCTGTTGGGCATTCCGCCGGGGGCTGTGCGTCCGGTTTATGGGTCTTGCGTCGCTGCGAACGGGGGTAGTATGGGTATCGTGGGCCAGGTGGATGCTAAGATATCTATAGGGGATGTGTCGGCTTCGGGCGTTGTGTTAATATCGAGATCTTTGGCGGTTCCTTGCTTACTAGGCACGGATTTTTTGGCTAAGATGCCCATTTTGATTAAAATCAATGAGAATTGTATTTAATTGCCAGGGGGCCGTCGAATCTCGTTTCTGCCGTCGCCCTGGGGGCGACCTGCTTCGGCCGTACAGGTGCAGGCGCTGTCCGTCGCATCTGTGGACATCCCACCTGGTTCACAGATGCTTATACCCTTGCGGTATCGGAAGCCCCTGCCCAATCGGCTAGGAGCATTAGGGGTCTTGTTGTCACCATCCGCCATGATAACAACGGGATTGGCGTTAGTTGGGGCACAGACCATCGTCCGGCCGGATCAATTACCGATTTTACAGGTGCTTAATGCGGGGGTGGAAAACATCCGTGTTCCGGCCGGTACGGTTGTGGCACATGCCACTACGGCGTTTGCGACGCACGATTGTCCGCATCGCCGGGGAGTGGTCGCTGGTGTTTCCGAGCCAAGGGGTTCGGATAATCGTTGGATCGCTACCTTATGTGACGAAAATTCTTCCCTGTCCGTGGGGCAACGTGATGCGCTGCGTAAATTGTTGCTGACGTATTCGGATGTGTTCAGCTCCGACGATTTGGATTTGGGACGCACATCGTTGCTTTCCCATCACATTGAGACGGGCGACGCTGCCCCTATTCGGTTAAATTCGCATCGGATGAGTCCAGCGGAGCGAGAACACGTTCGGGGGGCGGTGGAAGACATGTTGGCTGCGGACATTATATCGCCATCTAACAGCCCATGGGGCGCTCCTGTGGTCTTGGTTAAGAAAAAGGATGGCAACTTGCGATTTTGTGTCGATTTCCGGAAATTGAATAAGATATCGGTCGCAGATGCGTACCCCCTGCCGCGTATGGACGACTCCCTTGACGCATTGTCGGGGGCTAAGTTCTTTTCCACACTGGACCTCTCTTCGGGATTTTGGCAGCTTCCCCTTGACGAGTCCTCACGGGAGAAAACCGCATTCCGTACGCCGCAGGGGTTATTTCAATTCAACTGCCTCCCGATGGGATTGAATGCGGCCCCTGCTACATTTCAAAGATTGATGGAGCTCGTTTTGACGGGGTTGCAGTGGGAGACGTGTCTTATATATTTGGACGATATTATTGTGTTCAGCCGCACATTTGAGGAACATTTAACGCGGCTGGAGACAGTGTTCACGAGGATGCGCTCTGCCAATTTGAAATTCAAACCAAAGAAATGCCACCTACTGCAACGGTCCGTCCGTTATTTGGGGCACATTGTGAGTGCAGAGGGGGTGTCCACGGATCCGGAAAAGACGGCGTGTGTCCGGGATTGGCCGACTCCGGCCTCTGTGGGGGATGTTCGGCGGTTTTTGGGATTTGCCTCGTATTACCGAAGATTTGTGCCGGGGTTTGCGACGATTGCGAGGCCCTTGCATCTCCTTACGGGTAAAGGACGGAAATTTGTTTGGGGAGAGCCGGAAGAGGCGGCCTTTCGGAGTCTGCGTGATCTATTGGCTACGGCCCCGACATTGGATTATCCCGATTTTGATCGCCCTTTCATTCTTGATACGGACGCGAGTGACACAGGTATTGGGGCGGTATTATCACAGTCTAAAGGGGGCGTAGAGCGCGTCGTGGCGTATGGTAGCCGAGTCTTGTCGCCTGCGGAAACACGCTACTGTGTCACTCGTAGAGAACTTTTGGCGGTTGTTTTTTTCCTACGGCAATTTCGACCGTACCTTTACGGTCGTTCTTTTATTGTGCGTACGGATCATGCGGCCTTGCAATATGCACTTAAAATGGACCAGCCATCGGGACAGTGGGCACGTTGGTTGGACACGCTGCAGGAATTTTCCTTCCAAATTCAACATCGGAAGGGAGTGCGCCATGCGAACGCTGACGCACTTTCCAGATTACCAGGGCGCGCCCCTTGTAAATGTGCGTCGGGGACGCATAGGTGTTCGCCGATTCTGAACCCCCCTCAGCCGTTTTCGTTGGCCGTCGGGAAGTCGGATACTCCGATGGAACCGGGACCGACTGATGGGGTTTTGAATCTGCCGCGGTCTGTCTGGATTCGGGAACAGATGATGGACGAGTCGTTGTTGTCCATGCGGAAGCGGTCTATGAGGGACAATGGGAGTCCGAGTTCGGCTGTGGGGCCGCGAACCGCTCTCCGAGATGGTCTGCTTATGTGGCAAGAAAGGTTCCAGGAAAGCTGGCGTGTGGTGGTACCAACGTCCTTGCGATTTGAGTTGATTAGAACTCTCCATTGTGACACACTATTGCATTTAGGGGTGCAGAAGACCTTGTTGACGTTACAACGTCATTATTTTTGGCACGGCATGGCGACAGATGTCGTAGGGCACGTGCGCGCGTGCCCTGAATGCGCCCGGCGTAAGCCGCCTAAACATCCTTACGTGCCGCCTCTCCAGTCGATTCAGGTGTCTCGAGTCAATGAATTGGTGGCACTGGACATATTGGGACCCTTCCCACCATCGGCGAGGGGAAATAAATATTTGCTGGTAGGGGTTGAGTATCTCTCCCGTTGGCCGATGGCCTGGCCGTTGCCCGATCAGTCGGCCGCGGCCATCACCGACGCCTTTTTGTTTGGGTACATTATGGACAAGGGGGCGCCGGAGAGACTCCTCACGGACCAGGGCCGAAATTTCTCTTCTAAATTATTGGCTGAAGTGTGCGCAGGCCTTGGGACTAAGAAGATACGGACATCTCCATACCATCCGCAGACGGATGGTATGGTTGAGCGGCTGAACAGGACATTGTCTGCCATGCTTTGCCATACTGTGAGTGAACAGCAATCGGATTGGGATCTGCACATCCCCGGAGTGCTTTCGGCGTACAGGATGACGCCCCATGCGGCTACAGGGTATTCGCCGTTTTACCTTATGTATGGTCGGGAAAACGTGCCTCCGGTGGATGTGCAATTGGGTACTGGGGTGAAGGGACCTCGTAAACCACTCCCTGAATACATTCAGGACACGGTTCGCCGGGTTACGGAGGCGCGGGAAAACGCCCGCGTGGCTACGGCCAAAGCCCAGGCCCGGAACGAGCGGTATGCTCGGCGGTCTGAGGGGGAGTGCCCCTGGAAGGTGGGAGACCTGGCCTGGCTCCATTGCCCGCAGGTGCGGCCGGGGACCTCTCCTAAATTGCACAAACCTTGGCATGGTCCTGTGCGCCTCATTGAGGTTCCCAATCCACAGTCGGCGCGCGTTCAGTTTGGTTCTCGCCGTTGGTTTGTTCATACGTCGCAGTTGAAACCATATGTTGCTCCCCTACGTGATGCGTCATCTCCCAATGTTGCCTTGCCGGGGTCTGTTGCTGCTGACTCTGACTCTTCCCCGCCTGCGTCCATTGATCTTGCTGGAGCGCCTGTCGTACCTGTTCCAGACAGGCCGACCGTGACACCGCGGGGGAGGAGTGGGCCTGTTCGGAGGGCGCCTGCCAGGGCTGCGGTACCTTCAAGCCCGGCGACCCTTCCGACCCCGCTGCAGGCGCATTCGCGGAATACGACCAAGACTGATTCGTCAGGGACACGAGATGTCGGTGGACTTCCAATCGCAGCAGGGGAATTACCCCCTGTCATTTCTCGTGTTCCATCGCGTCCCCGTTCTACAAGTGGGCCGCCGACCGTCCGGGACGGGCCGGCGACCCGCACTCGTTCCAAATCGCTTACGTTTCGTTGATTGTATGTTGTTATTGTTCTTGTTCTTGCCGTCGTATTTATCGCATGCTTTCGTACGTTCGTTGATGTTACTTGTGTGTTGTTCTTGTTGTTATATTGCATGCTTAGTGTCCTTTAAGGGGGAAGGTCGGTTCACCGCATTACGCTTTGGTGTTGTTCAGCCGAGGTCGGCTGGGTTTTTTCTATGGGGGAGGGTGGTGTAATGCGGGCGAAAGCGACCTTCCGGATGTGACGTCACGAGGAGGCGGAGCCAGGTGACGTGGGTGAAAGGTAGGGGGTCCTTAAGCGGGTAAACCGGAAGGAGAAGGCAGTCGGGGTGTGAATGGAAAGGTGTGGGGCCACGCGGGCGTACGAGCCGAGGGGGCACCGTCAGAAGCGGGAGCCAACCCTGGGAACAGTAGGGAGCTACTGGGAGGTGTAAAGCTGCAGATAGAGATAGGCAGTGAGGCTGTGTGTGAGGGGCAGCGGGGTGGCTACCAAGAGTCGCAGGAGCGACGAGAAGGCGAGACAGCACGAGGCTGTCAGAGCTACAGCAGGAACAGCCAAGGGAGCTGTGTGAGAGTACAGCAGCGGAGCTGCTGTGGGGCTGCAAGAGCGACAAAGAACAGCAGCGGGGCTGCTGATGGTGACTGGAGTGACATCGGAACCAGCACTGAGAGAATAAGAGAGACAGCCGTGTGGGAATGCAGTACGGACCAAATAAAGGACACTGAGCCAGAGATCGTGGTCAAGTCTTTTATTACACTTACAAACTGTTGGCCATGAATGGGAATGAAACTACATGGAGTTGGTCACAAAGTGCATGAACCACTCCACCGCCACACCCCACATTACCCTCTCATATGCACAGAGACACACAATGATACACTGACGGTCTATAGACTGCCAGAGATAACGGCGGTCGGGTGTGGTTCTGGCCACCCCCCCCCCCCTTGTGTATTATGCCAACCTTCATAGGTGATCGCGAACTACACTTGCCCCAATAGTTGTTCAAGCTGGAGGGTGCATATTTGTATTTATCTTGTGTGAGGTAGAGTTTGCATGTTCTTCCCCCATGTGGAATGGGATTTGTCTAGGTTTTGTGGTGTCTTCTTGCAGCTAAACCCATAAACAACAGTTGGTTTTGCTCAAAACATCCCACTGCTGAAATAATTTCCCGGATATTACTCAATTGGGGTTACATTCAGTAAAATCTTCCCCTACTGCAACAAACTTTTTAGGACCCTCCTGATAAAGTCTTGAAACTCAGCGAGGATCTCTACCGTCAGGTAAAGCAATAACCCAGGCTGGGACAAATTATATACGAAACCAGAAAAGCAGGCAAGTTCAGCAGGCAAGTCATGGATGGCCAGGCCCCAGAATGTTCTGTTTTCATATTACAACCTGGACATCAATGAACAGTTACGACATTGATATTCACACAAAATAGGCGAGGCTTTCCTGGGTAAACATACGTAACAAAAGTGTTAATTGTCGGGCCTGCCTTTGCGTCTGATATAATTTATCTTAACCTGACATTATTGTATTCATTTTACACCCGCTGGCTGTACAAATACACATTACATTAAGTGCAATGTAAAGTATGGGGAACACAAGACCAGGGAAGTGCACAAACTAGTCCAGAGCCCATATAGGAAGTGGCAACCAAGGCAAATCGCGATGAAGAGATTAAAAAAAGATGGGCATAGTATTGCAGTGATTTGTATAAGGGTATGGATGAGCTCGAAAAATATCCCCACCACCAAGGGATGATGCTCCCTGGATCTGCCTGAGCTGCACCTTAACTCAAACCCAGTTCATCTCATCTCTTGATTGGTGCTTCAGTATTAAACACTATCTCATTGTCGTACCACCACACCTGCCCGTCTTGGCTTGTGATAAGTTTGCTGTGCTCTACAACCCGCTTGTCTAAGTTAAGCTCATCTCATCACATAATTGGAACGACAGAATTACCACCTGCATGTTCTGGCTCATGACTAGCCCGCACCCAGCTTGCCCTAGCTGAAGCTCAGCCTATTTCATCGTCCAGTTGATGCGGCAGTATTACTATTACTGCCTGTCCAACTAGCCACTGCACCTGCCCATCTCGACCCATCACGTGCCCACTGTGGTGTGTGCCCAGACAATCTAGAAGCTGTTTGTCTCATCATCTGGCTTATGGTGTATGAACCTAGTTAAGGTATCGCAACTCAAGCAAATAGCGGTTTATATCCCTTCACCACGTATACTTCAGTGTCTGGAGTCATGCCTCTCTGGTGATTTAGTTCATTACAAAGTCACCACTGGAGCCGAGTGGACTTGCTGATGACTGGTTCCAGAGGTGTCAAGATGGGCTCCTATGGAGGTTCATGAAGGACGCTCCTTGACACTTAAGGAGGCAGTCGCCCTCCCGCAATAAAGGGCATAGAAGCAACGCTCACAATAACAAGCGGAGAGCAGGGAAGATCAAACGCAGCGATGTGGCACAGTGGGGAGCACAGGTGGTGAGTCTGCCAGTCATCTCAGTCAATCCATGGCACCTGGGTCTGTTCCGTGATCTGCAAGAGGGTCTTTGACATTTCACGTGGCCTTAAAAGTGCGCCAGCATGGTACATAAACTGGAGAAATTCCATGTGTAGCCGGCCCACCTTGTTCTCCTCCTGTGAATCGTAACGAGGGGATAGGTCGGCCAAATAAATAATGAAGCTCAGAGAGGATGAGCATATACTCTGCATTGTTTTCTGTCCTCCTGAGAAGTGGGCGACTCCACTACAGATGGGCACCTAGAGGTTTGTGAAACGGAAATACTTGATTTCAAAGTGTTCTTCCGAGGAGCATTTACATATCCTGACAGACCTGTTCTTCACCTGAGGACGGCTGCTTGCGTTGTGGCCGAAACGTCGTGAGAATTATTTTATGTTTTATTTTTATTATTTTATTATTTCCATTCTACGTGACTTTACCGAAAGAACCGAGAAGATGAAACATATCCCTATCACCTTCCACATCACACAACACCTCAGAGCAGCTCATCAGCACGGAATCTACCGCAAATATAAATTATAACAGCCGCTTTTCAAATCTAAGAACATTTAACATCTTATTTAGCAATACAAATGTAATTATTCCACATCAAACATATGCCTAAAATATCTGTAGTGCCGCCTAAATGTGCTACATTCCAAAATAATATTGCATTAACGAATCAATACGTACTTACATTATGAATAATAAAGCAATAATACGTTTAATTATAGTTACATGTAAATTAGGGATATTTAACTGACAATAACCACTAAAACTTTCTGTTTGAATTGAGACTGGAACCTCTGCCAAAACACCTATTCTGCTCGCCCCATTAACTCAATTTAAGGCAAAATTCGTATGCTGGCAATTTTGTGCATTTTACATGCACACATCTGTCTGTTGCCTGATGAAGCTAGTTGTAATTACTGGCAAAACATCGTACTCAGATAGTAAATGATCTGGTTTGGCTCTCCAACACTTTGCTGTACGAGGAACGAATTAGCATGTTCTGTTTACGTGACAAACTTCCCGCGAAAAAACGGCAAACACTATAACTGGAAATAAGTGAACGTATCATACCTGTAATCATTACCAGACACAAACCTATCACTCTCCACTTCACACAGTACCTCTTGATGGGATTTAGCACCAGTGTTCATTTTCTAGGCCCAATTATAACCAATTTACATGTTGAAATATAAAAAAATACTTTAATAATATCAACGTCTTAATTGTGAATATATTCACCGCCAATAACTCAATCAACAGTCAAACATTACCTAGTCCATTGCTTTCGATTAACATTGAAATAATAATTTAAGTTATATTTGATTTTCTATTTGAATAATGTAATATCTCACCAGTCCACCTCAAATTTGAAATGAGGGTGTTCCCTGTACTTTGAATAGTATACACACTTGTAGGGGCGATTGTCACTTACCATTCAACAGCCTGTAGTTCCACTTACCATCAATAGAGTGCAGAGGCGTTACCTCGCTAGGGCACATTGCATGGGCCAGATAGAGGCCAACGGTGGATCCCAGTAAACGGATCCTGGGACACATTCCCAGGGCCCCCGGGTGGGGGGGGGACCGGGGGAATGATGTCACCTTAGAGTGTTCCAGAAGGAAGGCGTGGCCAGGGCGGAGCCGGCCACGAACGGGTATATAAGCCAGAGCTCAGGGAGCTCTGGCTCAGTTATCTACACGCCGAAGACAGAAGACCGGGCTGGAGAATAGGACCCTGGACCCCAAGCTCTACAGTCCTTCTAAGGGCTGGAGCTCAGAGAGGCCAGTGGTCAAGGGAGAATAGGTCCCTGGCAGAGAGGACCCTGGACCCAAGCTCTGCAGTCCTCAGGGCTGGAGCTCGGTGAGGCCAGTGGTCAGGACCCAAGGACCAAGAGGTCGGGGTCAGTTAAGCCTCCCCTAGGTCCCAGCCGGAGGACGATAGGGAACGGGTGACCAGAGTTAGGTTCGGTATAGTTCGGAGGCCATAGCACCTAGGTATCGGGTGAAGCGACCGATATACCCTTCCTGCTAGGGATCCTGTAGTAAAAGACAATAAACAACGTGTGCCTCATAAAGAAGTGTATTCGTCATATTTACAACACTACACACTGTTGGGCGTGGCATGCTCTGAACATTACCTACACGTATAAAAAACACCAGCACCTTGCTCTACGTAGCAATTACAGAAACATTGCAGTGCACAATTACACGTGCGATTCATCACAGGTAAGCTCAAACCAGCTACAGCAACTGCATGGTGCACAATACGCCTCGCTGCAAGTGACATGCAGCGTCAAGATGCAGAACTTTACTCTCATTCGGCACATTTGGACTGCAACTCGCGACTGAGTGCAATGATACATTGCGTGGGATTCGTCACATGAAAAGCCTAAACCGGCTTCTTACACTATGCACTGTACACATACTAAATATCACCATATATACACACATATCACCACACATCACAACATTTACCACGTACTATTCACTATGCACTGCACACTTGACACTACACTGCAATATAAACCACAATAACTACACTATGCAAGGTGCGTACATAGCCATCAGGTGGGATGCACAGCAGATTCGCAGACCCCTGCTGTTACCATCATATAAAATGAAAAAAGTAACATCAGGCTAAGACCAATTAAATTAAACCCAAAAGGATTAAAAGCAAAACAAGTGCAGAAAGTAGGCCTGACATTAAATTATTTTGATATCATTAACATAATTCTAGATTTGAAGTTTTCGTGACTGCAAGGATCCATACTCTTTGGTTCTTTCGGTAAAGTCACGTAGGTGTAAAAAAATATAATTAAATCACGACGTTTCGGGTGCAACACAAGCGTCCATCATCAGCTTTGATGTGGTTTCTCTATTCATCAAGGTTCCAGTGCCTGACACCATAGCAATAATTGACAACTTAGTCCAACATGGACTTAACCCTGATGTCCCTACGCTGGTTAGGCGCTGCCTTACCAACACGTACTTCACCTGGAATGGTACTTTATACAAACAAAATGAGGGTACCCCCATGGATTCCCACTTGTCACTTGTGATAGCCAATGTTTTCATCGAGAAATTTGAAACAGACGCCATCCAGACATCCACCCTGCATCCTTCCCTGTGGAAGAGATATGTGGATGACACTTTTGTCATTTGGCCACATGGTCTACCAGCATTGAACCAATTTCTCGAGCACATTAACTCCATACACCTGTTGAGGAGTTCCTAGGACGTACTCGGAGACGAAGGTAAGTTGAGGGCTTCTGCCAAGGGTTTATTAAGAGAATTACACATTAACACAAGGGTATACAACGCCCAGGGGTTAGGGGTCCTACACCGAGTTCTGGTCCCTGCCCGGCTAGCTCCGGTCTCTCTCTCTCGTGTCGGATCGGGGACTCTGCCAACTCCACCGACCGGAGAGAGAGCACCTCTATTGGCTACCACCGGCTTCTCCCCAGACTCTCCACTCGATCCCTCTCTACCCCTGGCTCCCTCTCTACCCTTCCTACTCTACCCGTTCCCACAGTGACCCCGCTTTCGTAACGGGGTCTCCTTTAAATACTCTAGGAGACGTGACGTCATCGAGCCGCCCAGCGCGCATGACGCCACGTTCCGTGACGTCATCGCACCGGACAGCACCCATGATGTCACGTCCTCATTTTACTCCTCTACACACCCATCCATCAAATTCACCATGGAAGTGGAGAAGGATGGCAAGATACCATTCTTGGATGTTCTTTTTGAGAGGAGGCCCAATGGTTCTTTGGGACAATCTGTCAATAGGAAGGCCACCCACACATATTCCTATCTGAAACCTGATTCCCACCACCATCCAGCACAGAAAAATTCCCTCATCAAAACACTACACCATAGCATTTCTGACCAACACCACCTGGCCAGTGAATTAGAACATGTACACCGGGCCCTTAAGATTAATGTATATTCAGACCGTACTATCCGCAAAGCTGTTTCTCCAACCATGGAGAAACAACCCCTTGAGACTCCGATCAAAACTATCATGTTACCATACATAGCAGGCGTTTCCAAAAAGATTGCGAAAATCCTAAACAAACACAGATCCAGGTCCGATTCAGTACAGTACCCAAAATCCGTGATCTGATCCCATCCATAAAGGATGTCATTCCTGACTTGCAGTACCCTGGAGTCTACAAACTGAGTTGCATTTGTGGTGATTGTTACATTGGGGAAATGAAACCACATGTATCAGACCGCATTCGCAAGCACAAGGCAGATTTGAAACACGGCAGGACGACCTCTTCCGCCGTGGCTGACCACTGCTACAACGCGGTGGGCTCTCATGATATTGTTTTCTCCGATACCAAAGTGCTATGCAAGCCGTCTGGATACCACCAAAGATTTGTCCATGAAGCCATCCAGATATACAAACATAGACATAACTTCAACCGATAAGATGGATTCAAATGGAGCAATCATTGGAAGGATGTTATTAACCAAATTAAACCTTAGCTGCCTTATCTAACCTATATAATTCATTTTTTGTCTGTCTGTCTGTCTGTCTGTCCGTCCGTCTGCGTACGCTCCCTAATGGGGGATGTAGCTCTCGGACCATGGGGTTCGCCGAGATTAAATTTTGCAGGTGGGCACGCCCCCGGCCCCGCGGTAAACTTAGGCATTTCCGATTTTTCGTCTCTAAACTTTAAATCAGACCGATTATCGATTTAGTGTGATTTCTCTTTAGTAATTTATTTAATTCTTTCTTTATTTATTTACTATTGCCGACCGGCGCGGACCATGGCGGTTGCCCCTGGCAACGGGTAGCAACGCCTTTGCTGCGGGGTAGACGCCATTTTTAATTCCCGTAAAAAATATGCGCACGCATTAACACGCGACTCTGAGGTAAATTCATCAAAGTTTCACGTCCTCTTCACTCCCCCCCACCCCAATGTGTGCAATTACTATTATAGGGTCGGTAGATAATAAAATTATAGCGATTAGACAGTATTATTGTAGCGCGGGGGGGGGGGTAACGGCCCCAGTACCCAGCCTCAGCCGGGTGGGCAATCTAGGCGAGGCCGGAGGCTCTGCACGATACTAGGCCTCGACACGCAACTCTGTCAGGCGACGACTTTGTGGCATAAACTCGATATACCCAGCGTTGCCCGGGGGGAAAATACATTTAAAATCTTCTGAAAACTTTAAAACATTACATACCAATGAAAATACAACTGTGTAATTACTTTTAAACCCAACGCGCCAAGAATCTATTCTCTGAATTGCGCAAAGGAATCGAAGGTTGTAGATTCCTTTAGAATCGGACGATTCCCGTTTACTATAAGTTGGTTATAGTCGATATAAACTGCTACGAACGGGAAATATCCGGCGTTGACCGGGGCAAAAATGTAATTAAAAACTCCTGAAAACATTAAAACATAACATACCAATGAAAATAAAACTCTGTCATTCAAAATGTAAACCCCCAACATGCCAGGAATCGATTCTTTGAATCGCGCAAAGGACTAATCGAAGGTTGTAGATTACTTTAGGATCGCCCTTAACATTTCCGACACACATATTCACACATTTAGCTTTTACATTTAACATACAAAACGTCAGCATGTACTGCTGTCATCAGTGGTAAGAGTGAGTGGTGAGGGTGAGTGACGGTTGTGAGAGGTGATTAGTGAGTGGTGAGGGTGAGTGGTGAAGGTTATTGGTGAGCATGAGTGGTGAGGGTGAGTGTTGAGCGTGAGTGGTGAGGGTGAGTGGTGATTGTTGAGGGTGTGATTGGTGAGGATGAGTGGTGAGTGGTCAGGGTGAGTGGTGAGGGTGAGTGGTGAGCGGTGAGGGTGAGTGTTGAGGGTGAGTGGTGAGTAGTGAGGGTGAGTGGTGAGCGTGACTGGTGAGTGGTGAGGGTGAGTGGTGAGGGAGAGTGGTGAGGGAGAGTGGTGAGGGAGAGTGGTGAGGGTGAATGGTGAGGGTGAGTAGTGAGTGGTGAGGGTGAGTGGTGAGGGTGAGTGGTGATTGGTGAGCGTGAGTGGTGAGGGTGAGTGGGGAGGGTGAGTGGCAGTTGTGAGTGGTGATTAGTGAGGGGTGAGTGGTGAGGGTGAGCGTGAGTGGTGAGGGTGAGGTTGAGTGGTGAGCGGTGAGGGTGAGCAGTGAGGGTGAGTGGTGATTGGTGAGGGTGTGATTGGTGAGGATGAGTGGTGAGGGTGAGTAGTGAGGGTCAGTGGTTGTTGTGAGGGTGAGTGGTGAGGGTGAGTGGTGAGTAGTGAGGGTGAGTGGTGAGCGTGACTGGTGAGTGGTGAGGGTGAGTGGTGAGGGTGAGTGGTGAGAGTGAGTGGTGATTGGTGAGGGTGAGTGGCGAGGGTGAGTGGGGAGGGTGAGCAGTGAGGGTGAGCAGTGAGGGTGAGTGGTTGTTGTGAGGGTGAGTGGTTGTTGTGAGGGTGAGTGGTGAGGGTGAGTGGCGGTTGTGAGAGGTGATTAGTGAGTGGTGAGGGTGAGTGGTGAGGGTTAGTGGTGAGCATGAGTGGTGAGGGTGAGTGTTGAGCGTGAGTGGTGAGGGTGAGTGGTGATTGTTGAGGGTGTGATTGGTGAGGATGAGTGGTGAGTGGTCAGGGTGAGTGGTGAGGGTGAGCGGTGAGGGTGAGTGTTGAGGGTGAGTGGTGAGTAGTGAGGGTGAGTGGTGAGCGTGACTGGTGAGTGGTGAGGGTGAGTGGTGAGGGAGAGTGGTGAGGGAGAGTGGTGAGGGAGAGTGGTGAGGGAGAGTGGTGAGGGTGAATGGTGAGGGTGAGTGGTGAGGGTGAGTAGTGAGTGGTGAGGGTGAGTGGTGAGGGTGAGTGGTGATTGGTGAGGGTGAGTGGTGAGGGTGAGTGGGGAGGGTGAGTAGTGAGGGTCAGTGGTTGTTGTGAGGGTGAGTGGTGAGGGTGAGTGGTGAGTAGTGAGGGTGAGTGGTGAGCGTGACTGGTGAGTGGTGAGGGTGAGTGATGAGGGTGAGTGGTAAGAGTGAGTGGTGAGGGTGAGTGACGGTTGTGAGAGGTGATTAGTGAGTGGTGAGGGTGAGTGGTGAGGGTTAGTGGTGAGCATGAGTGGTGAGGGTGAGTGTTGAGCGTGAGTGGTGAGTGTGAGTGGTGATTGTTGAGGGTGTGATTGGTGAGGATGAGTGGTGAGGGTGAGTGGTGAGGGTGAGTGGTGAGGGTGAGTGGCGGTTGTGAGTGGTGATTAGTGAGGGGTGAGTGGTGAGGGTGAGCGTGAGTGGTGAGGGTGAGTGGTGAGCGGTGAGGGTGAGTGGTTGTTGTGAGGGTGAGTGGTGAGGATGAGTGGTGAGGGTGAGTGGCGGTTGTGAGTGGTGATGGGTGAGTGGAGAGCGGTGAGGGGTGCGTGGTGAGCGTGAGTGATGAGGGTGAGTGGTGAGGGTGAGTGCTGAGTTGTGAGGGTGAGTGGTGAGAGAGTGGTTAGTTTTGAGTGTGAGTGGTGAGGTTGAGTGGTGAGGGTTAGTGGAGAGTGGTGAGTGGTGATTGGTCAGTGGTGATTGGTGAGGATGAATGGTGAGTAGTGAGGGTGAGGTTGAGTGGTGAGGGTGAGTGGTGGTTGTGACGGTGAGTGGTGAGGGAGAGTGGTGAGGGAGAGTGGTGAGGGAGAGTGGTGAGGGAGAGTGGTGAGGGTTAGTGGTGAGAGTTAGTGGTGAGGGTGAGTGGTGAGGTTGAGTGGTGAGGGTGAGTGGCGGTTGTGAGTGGTGATTAGTGAGGGGTGAGTGGTGAGGGTGAGTGGTGAGCGGTGAGGGTGAGTGGTTGTTGTGAGGGTGAGTGGTGAGGATGAGTGGTGAGGGTGAGTGGCGGTTGTGAGTGGTGATGGGTGAGTGGAGAGCGGTGACGGGTGCGTGGTGAGCGTGAGTGGTGAGGGTGAGTGGTGAGGGTGAGTGCTGAGTTGTGAGGGTGAGTGGTGAGAGAGTGGTTAGTTTTGAGGGTGAGTGGTGAGGTTGAGTGGTGAGGGTTAGTGGAGAGTGGTGAGTGGTGATTGGTCAGTGGTGATTGGTGAGGATGAATGGTGAGTAGTGAGGGTGAGGTTGAGTGGTGAGGGTGAGTGGTGGTTGTGACAGTGAGTGGTGAGGGAGAGTGGTGAGGGAGAGTGGTGAGGGAGAGTGGTGAGGGTTAGTGGTGAGAGTTAGTGGTGAGGGTGAGTGGTGAGGGTGAGTGGTGATTGGTGAGGGTGCGTGGTGAGGGTGAGTGGTGAGGGTGAGTGGTGAGGGAGATTGGCGAGGGAGATTGGTGAGTGGTGAGTTGTGAAGGTGAATGGTGAATAGTGAGTGGGAGTGGTGAGTGGTGAGGATGAGTGGTAAGGGTGAGTTGTGAGTGGTGAATGGTGAGGGTGAATGATGAGTACAGTCAATATGCACTGTTGTAATCATAGCAGGTACCACCACCACAGTATGTACTGCTCTCATCAGAGCAGGTACCTGTTGTATGTGTCGGGTTATGAAATTTTGATGAAAATAATAAAAATTAATAATTTTCCGAAAAATGCGCAAATTGCATTAATTATGTTAATGTGTGTATTAATATGCATAAATTATGATAATGTTTGTGATTATATGCATAAATTATGATAATCGCGGAGATAATCGTAGTAATTTATGCGGATGCTTGCGATGATGTTAATGTGAGCAGTTGTGATAATTAGGCTTAGCTTCGTTTATCCAGAGTTTTATCAATCAGGATAACACGATTATCATCGATTAAACGTTTACCGATTATCTTAGTGTGTTTATATTATTTTAGGTCACCAGTTCAGATCTCATTACAGGATACAGCTCTCATGAATAAGATAGTTTTGCATGGACTTGGAAAGAAGCACTCGAACAGTTGGTATGAAGCAATTTATTCTAACAAGCATGTGACATTCTATCATGCAGGTCAAACATGTGTCAATAATTCATGAATAACCAAACTCTTATGCATTTGCGATACTATGCATTCGATTAATATGAATAACTAAAATTCTTAAGCAATTACGATTTTATGCATTTGACTAAAATGAATGAATAAACACTTATGCATTTGCGATACTATGCAATTACCTAATATGAATGACTAAACATTTTTTATTCATGTAACTCGACGGCAGCAACTGCTTTGCACGATCAGTTGATATTGAACGCACCACCTCGAAATGGCAACCCTTTTGGAAACGCAAAGACAATTTTCTTTTAAAGTCTTATTCGTGTACGTGCTGTGTATGCGTTGTCCCCTTGTAATATTAATTAATTCTTAGAGCCAGGAGTTGTGTCATTAGCTTGTGTGGTGTGGGAGGATACAGACAGCGGCCAGAAGTTTTCTCTTGTGTTGGGCGTGGCCGCCGCGAGCGCCTGCTGCTCCCTCGCTCGGCGTGTCGCTCGGCTTGTGCGCTCTCTCTCTCTCTCTCCACCGCTGGATGACGAGTTGGCACGATGCTGTCCTTGAAGATGCTCGGTCGCTCGTGTCGCTCGGTGGCGCTGGGTGTCGCTCGTTGGCGCACAGTGGCGCACGGTGGCGCACGGTGGCGCACGGTGGCGCACGGCGGCGCACGGAGGCGCTCGGTGGCGCAGCTCTGCTGGCGCTGGGTGGCGCTCGGTGGCGCTCGCTTGGCGATCTCCGCTTTTCCTGTGGGTTGTTCGCTGGTCGTCACTCTGACGAGAAGCGATGCTTCGTTCGTGGCAGGGTGGACGTTGGCGTCTTTGTTGGCTTCACTCGCAGCTCGGCGACTCAGGGTAGCGATTCTTCTCAGGTGGTGCAGACCTCGGCTTGTAGCGGCACGTCGCTACCCCGCGAACCTCGTCATTCTGGATGACGAAAACTTCTTGACGATCTGTGGTGGAGTCGAAGCCCTGGCGACCTGTGGTGGGGCCAGAGGCCCTGACGATCTGTGGTGGAGTCGAAGCCCTGGCTTATATTTGGAAAATCCACTCAATCTTCCCGAGTTGTTTGAAGGCTGTCATATATCTTTCTGTGGGTTGGACACATCTGCGTCCGTGTGTTTCGTGTGTTTATTAGTGAAGACACAGCTGTGTAACCCTTCTGGGAGGAGGGGTGTGGAATATTATTTGCTTGCGTGTGCAAATCTTGCTGTTTGTGCTCAAAACGTGATCACCCTCTTCTCTCTTTTGCGAGAGAAAAACAACCTAAAACAGAGCGAGAATAAGCAGACATCGCCGCGTCCCCTCCTTGCGACCTTCCTAACCCTCCAAGTATTCATGGGCCATCTGTTTGAGCTGCGGGGAGACAAAGGCGGCCGTGTTTAACTCAAGCGTGAGCACCCTCTCGTCTCTCCGCGTCTCTTGCGAGAGAAAACAAACCATGTCAGCACAAACCCCCCCCCGCCCCTTGTGACCTTTTTACTCCCTCTTTGCTTGTCAGGCCCTGCTGGAAGACAAAGGTGGCTGAGGAGATGTTTGCAATACATTTATGTGGTCCTGTGTGTTACATTTATTCTTGAATTATATTTTATGAGTTCCTTCGGTCTTGGTATCGGGGTTATCATTCGTCTATGTTTAATGAATATTCGTCATGATCCTCGTCACATTATTATTTTGGGCTTCGCCAAGTTTAGTTCTCCAGAGATTGGTGTTTTATTCTGAGTTAAATTTTTTTATGTCCTGAGGTTAAGTGTACTATGCACTTAAGTTTTCTGGAATTCGTACTCTTTAGTTTTTCGGAAGGTCGTGTAGATAGGAAACATATACTTCTAAATAATATGTATGCGGTGAATATAAGGGAATTACTAATAATAAAATTATTGTTTGTTGGTTAATTATCTATGTTAAGTTTCTACTTTTCGGTAAGGAAAACGTTAAGAAAACGCGAGTTTCAACCGTTGTTTGCTCTGCACCTTATCTGTACATCTCCAGATGTCTTTGGGAGGTTAGTCCATACATCTTTTGTCCATCTGGATGTCTATGACCTCTCTGTCACCGACTTCTTACCAGTTTAATGGCCGTTTCACAGATTCCTGGTGTGTTTGTAGTGGGTTGTTTTCATTATTTAATTAAAAGGTATATATAGATATAATAAAAAGAGAAAGTTTTTTTTTTCTTAATTATTCTTAATATTAATAACGGAAAACAGGGCATAGATCCAACAATCCGCCCTTTTAAAAATTTTCAGTGGTCGATTCGGCCACTGGCGAATTTTTAAACAAAGTAAATGCCCTGTTTTTCCGTTATAAATCCATCAGCCGCCCTCACTCTCGGCGGTTATTTCTTACTACGCGCGTGCACGTATTACAGTCTTGATATGGTTACATTTGAATTGAGCAAAGAAAATTAAACAAACGTTAAACATCGATATTGCGTTACATCGGTTCTCATACATCATAACTCCGACGAATATTCATTTTTGTTTTTGCTTAACATGGTTACATTTGAATTGAGCAAAGAAAATTAAACAAACGTTAAACATCGATATTGCGTTACATCGGTTCTCATACATCATAACTCCGACGAATATTCATTTTTGTTTTTGTTAAATCCTGGGAAACGCTAGGTAGCGGTTTCGAACGCATTTATGCGTTACCTTCGTGATGTTGCCTAGTTTTCCACTTATCACTTTGATAATTCGATCACGGTTTTCGGGTTCGTTTTTGTACTTTCCTCTCTCACTCTTTCGCGTCGTGAGAGTGTGTGGTGTAAAATTGTGCTGCACATAATCAGAATTCGCGCACACAACCAACTTCTGTACTCCGTTATCAATGGCATTCGCTCTCTCTGCGATTACATGCACATTTGCCGAGTCAGCGTGTCGATTTAATTCCGTGCCACTTAATGTTGCCCTCTTTGGTTTTACGAGTGTGTTAGATTCCAACACCATTCCCGATATGTCATGAACATTCGTCTCCATTTTAGCACTCCGATCCACATTAATTTTTGTTTAATTTGGATATTTTCCATTCAAAGGCTCACGCCTGCGCTCCTCAGGGCGTGTCCCTGCTGTCTGTTTTTGTACTGTCCGATCACGCTTCAATGCAACCCTGTCCTTGTATTCGATCCGCGCGTCATTTACGGGAGCACTGTCCACGTTTTTGCCCGCCCTGTCACTTGCAGCCTGTTTGTATTTCCCATTGAGCTCCGGGTTTAACACCTCGGCGGGTGGGGCGCGTGTTGGCCGCTCGCTCGCGCTCACTGTGGGTAGTTCATCATGTATTTGGACCGCATTCTGTGTTATTCCTCTATTCCCTCCTGGTATAGCCGGTGGAGGAATTGGTCGGAATTGGATCGATTGTGTTTGACCTCCCATCCTGCGATTCTCCTGAATGTTCGCATCCATACCTCCGCGGTCTGTGTAGCACCTTCCCGCTAGGTGGTTATCTTGCCATCTCTGTGTGTAATTTGAACCTTGCGTGTGTCGTGGGATGGGGTGTTGATATGGTTCTGCTCTGAACCTCTCCCTCCTACGATTCTCGTACATTTTTGGCCCAGTGTTTCTCCCATTTGGGTGCCAAATTTTTCCTGGATTGTTACCTTGCCATTTTTGTGGGTAATTTTGACCTTGCGTGTGTCGTGGCATGGGGTGTTGATATGGTTCTGTTCTGAACCTCCCCCTCCTGCGATTCCTCTGAATGTTCGGCTTTGTGCCGCTCTCATTCTCGTGCCAACCTCTCTCTGGGTTATTTTGCCATGTGTGTGTGCGTTTTTGCTCCGTCCTGCATTGTGGGACTGCTCGGTGATTTTTATTCCTCTCTGAGAGGCTGGGTTCTTTATCCCTCTCCCTGTGTTCTGGATCCGAATTATGATTCTTAGCTCTGTATAACCATGCCATGTACGCCTTGCTCTCTATGCGGCGTAAGGATGCGGTTTCTGGATTCAAAACCATTCTCACCCTTTCTGTAATCTCTGGGCTCAAGGATTCAAAAAACATAATTTTGAACATTTTATCTCCTTCGTGGTATTGATTCACATCGCCTGCGTAATACGCTCTTTTAAATTGTACGAGGTAGTCACGTGGATCTTGGTCCATGCCCTGGGTCATCGATTTTACAGCATAAAACCCTTCAGTGAGTGTCGAATATTCTCCAAACTTCCGAATCACTGCCAGGCTCAGTTGTTTAAAATCATTTCTAACCTTGTGTGGTAGTGACTTTACCCATGGGATAGAATCTTTATGTAAGCTTCGTTTCAACAAACTCGCTTTTTCATCCCGTCTCATCAGCCCTCTAATCATTGCCTCCTCTTCCACTGTCGCGATATGTGTATGTATATCCATGGACTTATTGTGGGGGTCAAAATCGGGAATTCTGACTAGAGCCTTGTCCATCAACTTAAGGGTTTTACTGGTGAATAGGTATTCCGAAAGTTGATTGCCGACAGCGTCATCATCAAACAAGTTATCATCAGGCAATCTGTCACTTTGGTCTGTGCTGTGTCGCTTGTGTTTAAGTGGCGTACATTTTTTGTGTGCGCGCCCAGTGCTGTGTCGCTCGTGTTGCCATTTCCCTTCAGTTTTTGCCTCTGCCCTTAGTGTACCATGTCCTGGCGATTTTACTTTAACTTTTGTGCGATCAGTTCCTGGACTCTGTCCACGTACCCAAGAGTGTGATTTAATGTTACTTCCATATTTATTCTGTGGATCTGTGAGTTCCGCTGGTGTCGCGAGCCCTGATTTCTCCTCCCTTACGATGGTGTGAGGACATTTTTCCTCGTTTATTAGAGACGATTTCTCTCCCGTTTCCTTTCCAAATTTTTCCTCATTCCACAATCCCTGTCTGTATGCCTGTGTGAGAAGGCATGAGTCCTGTCCTGCCTTCTCTGCAGTTTTTGCATCGTGTTCGCCTTCGTTACATTTTATCCAGTCAATTAGTTTCCCCCGAGGTATGTTCGTGTTATCGATACAGCTCCCTTCCCATATGTCTCTCTGACTGTACTGCTTTATAACAGATTGGTCGGTACGTTTTAATACGAGCTCGCAGTATCCCGTAACCCATTCAAAAATTATTCTTAATCCTAGCATCTTAGGTATGGCAAGAGTTACTTTGACATTTCCTTTTTAGAGTGCAAATAAAACAATTATCTCACAGAGGGTAGTCAGTTTGAATCGAGCTATTCTGTACTTTTCCGATTCAGAGTGCGTACCTCTAACACCATTTATCACAGGATGCAATCGGTTTGATACGGTATTATCTTAATTCCACTGTCTTTTTTTTTCAACCTGCTATTCTGGGTTTTAACCTCAGAGGGCGTTTTTTTTTTGTTTTACGCCCGTTTACAATCACCATGCAATGTTCGATCCCGATATTCTGGTTAACACGTAGTGGTTCATTCCATCATCCATGCAAAACACTGTCTGTGAGAGATCCCGGACGACGCCACCCATTATGTTGTATGTGTCGGGTTATGAAATTTTGATGAAAATAATAAAAATTAATAATTTTCCGAAAAATGCGCAAATCGCATTAATTATGTTAATGTGTGTATTAATATGCATAAATTATGATAATGTTTGTGATTATATGCATAAATTATGATAATCGCGGAGATAATCGTAGTAATTTATGCGGATGCTTGCGATGATGTTAATGTGAGCAGTTGTGATAATTAGGCTTAGCTTCGTTTATCCAGAGTTTTATCAATCAGGATAACACGATTATCATCGATTAAACGTTTACCGATTATCTTAGTGTGTTTATATTATTTTAGGTCACCAGTTCAGATCTCATTACAGGATACAGCTCTTATGAATAAGATAGTTTTGCATGGACTTGGAAAGAAGCACTCGAACAGTTGGTATGAAGCAATTTATTCTAACAAGCATGTGACATTCTATCATGCAGGTCAAACATGTGTCAATAATTCATGAATAACCAAACTCTTATGCATTTGCGATACTATGCATTCGATTAATATGAATAACTAAAATTCTTATGCAATTACGATATTATGCATTTGACTAAAATGAATGAATAAACACTTATGCATTTGCGATACTATGCAATTACCTAATATGAATGACTAAACATTTTTTATTCATGTAACTCGACGGCAGCAACTGCTTTGCACGATCAGTTGATATTGAACGCACCACCTCGAAATGGCAACCCTTTTTGAAACGCAAAGACAATTTTCTTTTAAAGTCTTATTCGTGTACATGCTGTGTATGCGTTGTCCCCTTGTAATATTAATTAATTCTTAGAGCCAGGAGTTGTGTCATTAGCTTGTGTGGTGTGGGAGGATACAGACAGCGGCCAGAAGTTTTCTCTTGTGTTGGGCGTGGCCGCCGCGAGCGCCTGCTGCTCCCTCGCTCGGCGTGTCGCTCGGCTTGTGCGCTCTCTCTCTCTCTCTCCACCGCTGGATGACGAGTTGGCACGATGCTGTCCTTGAAGATGCTCGGTCGCTCGTGTCGCTCGGTGGCGCTGGGTGTCGCTCGTTGGCGCACAGTGGCGCACGGTGGCGCACGGTGGCGCACGGTGGCGCACGGTGGCGCACGGCGGCGCACGGAGGCGCTCGGTGGCGCAGCTCTGCTGGCGCTGGGTGGCGCTCGGTGGCGCTCGCTTGGCGATCTCCGCTTTTCCTGCGGGTTGTTCGCTGGTCGTCACTCTGACGAGGAGCAATGCTTCGTTCGTGGCAGGGTGGACGTTGGCGTCTTTGTTGGCTTCACTCGCAGCTCGGCGACTCAGGGTAGCGATTCTTCTCAGGTGGTGCAGACCTCGGCTTGTAGCGGCACGTCGCTACCCCGCGAACCTCGTCATTCTGGATGACGAAAACTTCTTGACGATCTGTGGTGGAGTCGAAGCCCTGGCGACCTGTGGTGGGGCCAGAGGCCCTGATGATCTGTGGTGGAGTCGAAGCCCTGGCTTATATTTGGAAAATCCACTCAATCTTCCCGAGTTGTTTGAAGGCTGTCATATATCTTTCTGTGGGTTGGACACATCTGCGTCCGTGTGTTTCGTGTGTTTATTAGTGAAGACACAGCTGTGTAACCCTTCTGGGAGGAGGGGTGTGGAATAGTATTTGCTTGCGTGTGCAAATCTTGCTGTTTGTGCTCAAAACGTGATCACCCTCTTCTCTCTTTTGCGAGAGAAAAACAACCTAAAACAGAGCGAGAATAAGCAGACATCGCCGCGTCCCCTCCTCGCGACCTTCCTAACCCTCCAAGTATTCATGGGCCATCTGTTTGTGCTGCGGGGAGACAAAGGCGGCCGTGTTTAACTCAAGCGTGAGCACCCTCTCGTCTCTCAGCGTCTCTTGCGAGAGAAAACAAACCATGTCAGCACAAACCCCCCCCCGCCCCTTGTGACCTTATTACTCCCTCTTTGCTTGTCAGGCCCTGCTGGAAGACAAAGGTGGCTGAGGAGATGTTTGCAATACATTTATGTGGTCCTGTGTGTTACATTTATTCTTGAATTATATTTTATGAGTTCCTTCGGTCTTGGTATCGGGGTTATCATTCGTCTATGTTTAATGAATATTCGTCATGATCCTCGTCACATTATTATTTTGGGCTTCGCCAAGTTTAGTTCTCCAGAGATTGGTGTTTTATTCTGAGTTAATTTTTTTATGTCCTGAGGTTAAGTGTACTATGCACTTAAGCTTTCTGGAATTCGTACTCTTTAGTTTTTCGGAAGGTCGTGTAGATAGGAAACATATACTTCTAAATAATATGTATGCGGTGAATATAAGGGAATTACTAATAATAAAATTATTGTTTGTTGGTTAATTATCTATGTTAAGTTTCTACTTTTCGGTAAGGAAAACGTTAAGAAAACGCGAGTTTCAACCGTTGTTTGCTCTGCACCTTATCTGTACATCTCCAGATGTCTTTGGGAGGTTAGTCCATACATCTTTTGTCCATCTGGATGTCTATGACCTCTCTGTCACCGACTTCTTACCAGTTTAATGGCCGTTTCACAGATTCCTGGTGTGTTTGTAGTGGGTTGTTTTCATTATTTAATTAAAAGGTATATATAGATATATTAAAAAGAGAAATAGTTTTTTTTTCTTAATTATTCTTAATATTAATAACGAAAAACAGGGCATAGATCCAACATACCACCACCACCACAGTATGTACTGCTGTCATCATAGCAGGTACCACCACAGTATGTACTGCTGTCGTCATAGCAGGTGCCACCACACTCGGTATGTACTGCTGTTATACCAGGTACCACCACCACAATATGTACTCCTCTCATCATAGCAGATACCACCACAGCAGTATGCACTGCTGTAATCATAGCAGGTTCCACCAAAATATGCACTGCTGTCATCATAACAGGTACCAACACAGCAGTATGCACTGCTGTAATCATAGCAGGTACCACCAGTCATTATGCACTGCTATAATCATAGCAGGTACCACCAGTCAGTATGCACTGCTGTAGTGATAGCAGGTACGACCTCAGTCGGTATACACTGCTGTAGTGATAGTAGATACTGCTATCGAGTTGGTAGATACCGCTATAGTAAATACTAAAACAGTCAGTATATACCACTACAGTCAGTCAATACTGCTACAGTCAGTATATACTACGATACAGTCAGTGCATACTACCACGGTGAGTAGCTACTAGAGTCAGTAGATACTATTATAGAGTGAGTAGATACTGCTATAGATTTTGTAGTTACTACTATAGTCAGTGGATACAACTATAGAGTCAGCAGATACTATACAGTTAGTCGTTACGAGTATATAGTCGGTAGATACTACTGTAGGCCCAGTAAATACTACTATGGCCAGTAGTTATTACAGTCACTAAATACTACTACACAGTCAGTAGCTACTACTGGCTCAGTAGATACTACGGTACAGTCAGTAGATACTGCTACAGAGTCAATAGATACCACTTCCTCTGTTGTATGTAAGGTGTTGTTAGTATATATACCTACGAGGGGTAAAGATATGTTTTGAGGGGGGGGGGGGGAGACCACAATTTTCGGAAACCTTTTGACATCAACTATTTACCCCACACTTTCTACAACTTTTTGGACTTGTGAAAGCCTCTTATATATTTGTTGGTGGAGAAATGTACAAACAGCCAACCGGGCTTTGACAATACCTTAGTATCTGTGTATATATATGTAAGGTTTTTAAGAAATATATTTTTCACCCGGGCAAAGCCGGGTACTTCCGCTAGTCTTATATATAAAAGTCTCCGCGTGCTCGCGCTTGCGGGGGATTTGGCTCTCGGACGGTGGGGTTTAAGACCGAAATAATTTGCCAGCCGGCATGCTCTAAGCCCTGTGGTGGGAATAGGCTATTCCGTTTTCACGTCCGTAACGAATTAGTGGCATTCTTATTTTAATTATTTACTTATTGCGCGACATCGACCGTATCAACTCATGACAATTGCCTGGGGGGGCGGACCCTGCCAAGTGATCGCGTTCACTCCAACTCACGGTGGACATTTTATTTTATGCGTTTAACATGGAATAAATATACACATCACGCTGCCGATTTCTCTTCACAGTGTGATGTCCTCTTTCCCCCTACCCCAAAGCGTGCAGTTACTGCTATAAAGTCCTTAGATATTAATTTAATATTATTAAAGAGCTTACATAGTATTATTCTGCCTCAGGTTGGGGGATGGTGGGGGGGGGGGGTAGCTGCCCTGCCCGCAGCCTGGCAATGTCTCACCTCCTCCGGCTTGCCAATCTAGGCGAGGCCGCGGGCTCTGCACGGGACGAGGCGTCACTATGCCAATGTAAAGTACACGTTTATTACATCTTTCACTAAGAACAGGTTTATTGTTTACTATTATTAAACAAATAACTTTACAAATATTACTATTATAATGTTCCTGTGCAGAAACTACATGTGTGTCCCTAAAGTCGATGTCTGTGTGTGTGGGTCCATGTCTGTGTGTAAGTCCATGTGTGTGTCTGTCTTTTTCAAACGGACAACGCCCCATGTGTGTGTACGTACAAGTGTTTGTGTGTCAGTCCATTTGTGTGTGTATCATTCGCTGTGTGTGTGTCTAAGTGAATGCGTGTGTGTGAGTCTATGTGTGTGCATGGCTCCATCTGAGTGTGTAAGTCAATGTGCGTTTGTCTAATCCATGTGTGTGTATCTAAAGCAGATGTCTGTGTGTCACAATCCATATGTCTATGTGTGTAGGGCAATGTGTGTGTCAGTCTATGTATGTGTGTGTAATTCCATGTGTGTGTCTTAGTCGATATGTGTGTGTGTAAGTACATGTGTGTTTACGTCAATGTGTGTGTGAGTCCACGTATGCCTGTGTGTGAGTCGATGTGTGTGTGAGTTGCTGTATGTGTGTACGTCGATATATGTAAAACTCCATGTGTGTGTACAGTGAGGGAAAAAAATATTTGATCCCCTGCTGATTTTGTACGTTTGCCCACTGACAAAGAAATGGTCAGTCTATAATTTTAATGGTAGATTTATTTGAACAGTGAGAGACAGAATAACAACAACAAAATTCAGATAAACGCATGTCAAAAATGTGATAAGTTGATTTGCATTTCAATGAGGAAAATAAGTATTTGACCCCCTCTCAATCAGAAAGATGTCTGGCTCCCAGGTGTCTTTTATACAGGTAACGAGCTGAGATTAGGAGCACACTCTTAAAGGGAGTGCTCCTAATCTCAGCTTTTTACCTGTATAAAAGACACCTGTTCACAGAAGCAATCAATCAATCAATCAATTTCCTAACTCTCCACCATGGCCAAGACCAAAGAGCTATCCAAGGATGTCAGGGACAAGATTGTAGATCTACACAAGGCTGGAATGGGCTACAAGACCATCGCCAAGCAGCTTGGTGAGAAGGTGACAACAGTTGGTGCGATTATTCGCAAATGGAAGAAACACAAAATAACTGTCAATCTCCCTCGGCATGGGGCTTCGTGCAAGATCTCACCTCGAGGAGTTGCAATGATCATGAGAACGGTGAGGAATCAGCCCAGAACTACACGGGAAGATCTTGTCTGTAGAGGGCGCTGAAGGTTCGAGTTGCCAAACGTCAGCCTCGAAACCTTAATGACTTGGAGAAGATCTGCAAAGAGGAGTGGGACAAAATCCCTCCTGAGATGTGTGCAAACCTGGTGGCCAATTACAAGAAACGTCTGACCTCTGTGATTGCCAACAAGGGATTTGCCACCAAGTACTAAGTCATGTTTTGCAGAGGGGTCAAATACTTATTTCCCTCATTAAAATGCAAATCAATTTATAACATTTTTGACATGCGTTTTTCTGGATTTTTTTGTGGTTATTCTGTCTCTAACTCTTCAAATAAACCTACCATTAAAATTATACACTGATCATTTCTTTGTCAGTGGGCAAACGTATAAAATCAGCAGGGGATCAAATACTTTTTTCCCTCACTGTATCTAAAGTGCATGTCTATGCGTGTGTGAGTCCATATGTGTGTGTGTGTAAGTCCATGTGTTTGTGTGTATGAGTCGATGTGTCTGTGTGTGTCAGTCCATGGGCGTCTGTGTTAGTCGCTTTGTGTGCATGGCTCCATGTCAGTCAGTGTAAGTCAATTTCTTTGCGTGTCTGTAGGTCCATGTGTGCGTCTGAGTGAATGTATGTGCTTTATTGACCTGCTCAATGCCTATGATACCATCAGTAGGCCTGGCCTCTGGGTTGTTCTTCATGCTTTCGGAGTCCCTCAAACTTTGCTCACGATCCTTAAAGACCTTCATGATGGTGAGCGGCCCCACGTCAAACAACGTGGCCGTCAGTCAGAGCCATTGCCTCTACACCTTGGGGTGTGACAGGGATGTCCTCTGCCTCCACATTATTTTACATATCTTTTGACCACGTAGTTCGTGAAGCCTTCAATGGCTGTACCCGAGGAATTACCATATGGTACACATACAATGGGAGGCTGATCGATGCCCGCGTGTGGTCAAGGGATGCCTCCCTATTGCTCAACCATGTTATGTATGCCGATGCTCTGGTGATTGCTGCTCACTGCTGCTGAACCTGGAGCTTGCCACTAAGAGGTGGGGCCTTACCATCAGCCCCACCAAAACTAAGCACCTGCCTGGGTATTTTGTACCATCGAACAATCCACCCCCACAACTCACAATTGGTGATGCGGCAGTTGTGGAGAGATTGCCGAGATTCCCATACCTGGCCAGTGTGCTCATGACCGTCTCCGGTTTAACAGCAGAGGTCTCACTCCAAATCAGTTGAGCGCCATTATCTTTTCATCGGCTGCGTTACGCTGTGTGGAAGCTACCTGGTCTCTCGCTCCGCATGAAGCTCCAGGTCTTCTCGGCCACGGTAATTCCCTCCCTTCTCTACGCTTGCGAAACGTGCACCCCCCTAATGGGACATCTTCGCCGGTTAGAAACATTTAGGCTGGCCTGATAACGATCCAACCTGGGTTTAACGATATATGTGTGTGTGCATCTAAGTCGATGTGTTTCTATGTGTGCGGGTCAATATCTGTGTGTAAGTCCATGTGGGTGTCTGCCTTTTTCGCCCGAGCAACGCCGGGTACTTCCCGCTAGTAGTTTACAGTGATACCTCGGTTCACGAACTTAATTCGTGAACTGACTCTGGTCGTGAACCGAATTGGTCGTGAACCAAGGCACATTTTCCCATAAGGTTCAATGTAAATCCGGTTAATCCGTTCTGACCTTATTTTTTTGGTTTTTGAAGCACAAAAATATGAAACAAATGACAATACACATTACTGTAGTACTGTACAGTATAGTAATGTATAAAGAGAGAACACTAACCTTACTTGAGATGACTTCTGCCATGGAGGAAGGCAGGTGGGAGGCGGGTGGGAGACAGTAAGCACTGAAACGGGTGAACTGTACAATACAGTAAGTACAGTATTGTACAGTACAGTAGTACAGTACAGTACTGTATGTGCTAAAAAGCACACCAAAAATCAAAGTCACTGAAAGTGTCTTCACAGTACTTCTTTCTGTGTCTCTGCGTCTCTCCACGATCTTCCTACAGGAAGTCACGACCATGTGACAGCCTGAAATTAGCATAAAAATGGCCGCGGCTCCTGTTCGTGAACCGAAGTGGAGTTCGTGAACCGAAGCATATTTTTATGAAATTTTCTGTTCGTGAACCGAGTTGTTCGTGAACCGAAGCGTTCGTGAACCGAGGTATCACTGTATATTCATATCCACATCTCCAGTTTTTTACTCGCAGCATTGCACACTACCATCACTAGGAACTTTAACGTACAGTGTTTCGATCATGCAGAGTTGTCTCCCCAACTCCACCCCCACCCAACGTACTCGAGCAGTATGCCCAGCTTTAGGATTAGCCTCTCCAGCCAACGCCCCGCCCCCACACTCACCCTGCCCTCGTTTCCCCCCCACCCTATATAACCCGTTGTCAAAGCCATCTCTTGGCATACCTCAGCAACTGTTTTCGCTGTGTTTGTCCCCACCTGATGACGTCGTGATTTAATTTAGTTATTTTCATTTTATTATATTATTATATTATTATTTTTTTATTTACACCTACGTGACTTTACCGAAAGAACCAAAGGAGATCATGAACATATATTTAGTGTATGAAGCCACAAGTAAATATTATAAAAATGGCGATTTAAAGCTTTCATGACTGCAGGAATTCATATTCTTGGTTCTTTCGGTAAAGTCACGTAGAAGGGAAATAATAAAATAATAAAAATCAAACAATAACATTCTCACGACGTTTCGATTGCAACACAAGCAATCATCATCAGGTGTGAAAATCACATCAAGATAAAAAATAACCAAGAATATTACAAAAATGGTTACGTTTTAGATTTGAAGCTTTCGTGACTGCAAGGATTCATACTCTTAGTTCTTTCGGTAAAGTCACGTAGGTAAAAAATGAAATTAAAATAAAAAAAAATAAAAACAATAAAATCACGACGTTTCGGAGGCAACACAAGCTTCCGTCTTCAGGTGAAACTGTCACAGAAAAAAATCTGTATCAAGTGGAGAGAAGTCCCAAGAGGTACGACCTTATATACTGGTTAAGGGGGGAGGAGCCAGGAAGGGCTGCGGGAGAGGAGGAGTTGTGAGATGGCAGTACTGCTGCTGGAACTGAGCCTTTGTAATGTAGATGGCATATGTAGATAAGCCAGCTAGGATTAAGCCACCTTTTGTTATGCTGCTGGGTGAGTAAATTAATTAAATAAATACGATTAAGCCGCCATTAATTTACCCACCCAGCAGCACAACAAAAGGCGGTTTAAAGTTATATTATGCCCGTGCATTATGCAGGATTAGCAGCATCAAAGGGAGGGGATAGGGGTAGCATTAATACTGGTAGGAACGAAGTGGACCAGACCACCAATAGATTAATGTGTCCGTCCGTCCGTCCGTCCGTCTGTCCGACAAGATGGCCGCCCGCTCCCCCTGCGATCTGTGAACTAAACAAGATGGCTGTCGCTTCCGGCGCCTCACGGCGAAACTTTAAACTTCGCTTCAAATTTACTTTACTGAAACGCAGCACGTTTTTTTAACACAGAGACAAGATACATTTATTAACACAGAGACGAGATACATTTAATCGCCTTATTTGTGCACGAAAAGCACGGCGCGAGGCCTAGTGCGGCAGGCTTCGCCAGGCCTAGTGCGGCAGGCTTTGCGAGGCCTACTGCGGAAAAGGCATCGCGAGGCCTACTGCAGAGAAGGCTTCACGAGGCCTACTGCAGGGAATACTTCTCGAGGCCTACTGCAGAGAAGGCTTCGCGAGGCCTAGTCCAGAAGGCTTCGCTAGGTCTACTGCAGAGAAGGCTTCGCGAGGCCTAGTGCAGCAGGCTTCGTGAGGCCTAGTGCGGCAGGCTTCGCGAGGCCTACTGCAGAGAAGGCATCGCGAGGCCTACTGCAGAGAAGGCTTCGCGAGGCCTTCTGCAGAGAAGGCTTCGCGAGGCCTAGTGCAGGAGGCTTCGCGAGGCCTACTGCGACAGGCTTCGCGAGGCCGTCCGTCTGTCCGACAAGATGGCCGCCCGCTCCCCCTGCGATCCGTTAACTAAATGAACTAAACAAGGTGGCCGTCGCATCCGGCGCAGCCAATGACATCGCCTGTTGCAATCCTTGCTCTGTGGGCGCGCAAGTCAATGGGGAGGGAGGTGTGGACGTCATCGCTCTGTGGGCGCGCGGGTCAGTGGGGAGGGGGGTGTGGACGTCATTGCTCTGTGGGCGCGCGGGTCAGTGGGGAGGGGGGTGTGGACGTCATTGCTCTGTGGGCGCGCAAGTCAGTGGGGAGGGGGGTGTTGACGTCATTGCTCTATGGGCTCGCGGGTCAGTGGGGAGGGGGGTGTCGACGTCATTGCTCTGTGGGCTCGCGGGTCAGTGGGGAGGGGGGTGTTGACGTCATTGCTCTGTGGGCGCGCGGGTCAGTGGGGAGGGGGGTGTCGACGTCATCGCTCACCCCCCATGCACAAATCATTTTCTTTTTAACTCCTCTATACCCGGTCGATATCCCTGTACTGGTATTAGTATTATTCCTACCAGCCCACCCCGCAGGGTCCTGTTAAAGGGAAGGAATGTTAATAGTATGTAGCTGCAGTAACTAAACAACCACGTAAAAAACTAAAGTATAAACTACATAGTATCATCATTATACTAAATATACTCTCCAATAAGCTGAGCTACTAACAGTAAGTAATACATTACAATTATATGTCGCAAAAAACATAATATGCTTCAAGCTAAACTTTTTTCTTACATCACACGGGTCTACCCCGTACTATATACTGCCATAGACAAACCCAACATTAAATTATATACTGTATTACTATACACCACCCTATACCTTAGAATAATACATAGTGTAATATTACACTATGTATTATTCTATCCACCCTACTGTATATCACACTGCTGTATATTCACTATACAATTACGATACTATATATTACCTTATACATTGTATTAAACATTACAATTTTATTCTATTTATTATACAATCTGCTATACACTATACCATTGACCGTCGCGTGAAATATACTAAGAGGAAGCAACGAAATATGTCAATGGGAGAGTGGTAGTAGGAGACTTGCAGCGGAGCAAAGAATCCATTCCCTGCGGAGAATACAAGATATATATTCAATGCCAGTGAGTGGACTGCGGTCTGAAAGTCACCGTAAACGTGAACACAATCAGTTAAGATCCGAAATGGTCTTCACCTGAGGACGGCTGTTTGCGTTGTGGCCGAAACGTCGTGAGAATTATTTTATGTTTTATTTTTATTATTTTATTATTTCCCTTCTACGTGACTTTACCGAAAGAACCAAGAAGATGAATACTTAACGAATGTTTAATATCGGGCCTGCCTGCTGCATGTTTGTTTTAATCTCTTTGAGTCTGATTTACCTTGGCCTGACATTGTTTTATTAATTTAACATAATGGCAGCTCTGTGAAAGCTTACTGTACATCCCACCTGCTGGCTGTACAAATACACATTACATCTAGTGCAATGTAAAGTATGGAGAACACAAGACCATGGAAGTGGACAAACTAGTCCAGAGCCCAAAGACGAAGTGGAACTAACGCAAAACAATGATAAAAAGACAAAAAACGATGGACTGAGTATTGCAGCAATTTGTATTATATGGATCAAGAGAATAATGAGGCATTAGGAAGGGAGGACATTGAGAAAGAAGTAATACTAGAAAGCAGTAAGATTGGGAATGAAAAGGAATGTGTATTCTTTTGGAAGTCTACTGACATGGGACGACTGCACAAACGGCATTATAGCGAGGATCGCAAAGGCGAAAGGAGTAATGGCAGGCTTTAATGAAATCTGGAGCAGCAAGTAAATCAGCAACAAGACTAAACTGAACATCTTAAGAACATGCTTGGACATGAAAACGACTGACAGAGATAAAATATTGTAACTCGAAATATATTACAATAAGACCTCAGAGTACCCTGGTGTAAGCGCGAATTCGGGGAAGTTGGGGTTCGCCTATACGAGTGTGCTGTATATGATGCTAGCTGGGTGGCCTCGTTTTTTGCGCGGGCGATACAGTTACACGCTGTCAAAATACATGTTCATGTGATGGCATGGATAATTTGACTGGCTTCCAACCCCGTACATGCAGCAAAAGTATGAGTCACAAGTTTAAGTATGAATCGGGGTCGGTCACGTATGAGCGGGTCCGCGTACTCTGAGCCCTTGTAGTGTACTACAGAAGATACTTACTGCAACTAAGCTGACTAAAGTATAACTAAGAAAAAGTTTGCACGCAGAATACCTGATTGATGCAGGCAGTGAGGACAATGAAAACTGGCACAATTCAGACATATGTAGGATGGACAACAGTACATTTAAATGTGTTGTTCGGGAAAATGGAAGGAACCGGAAAAAAGAAGGCCTTACAGAGAATGGCTTGACCACATAAGAGATTGGTGCCAGAAAGTTGTGCACTACTTGAGCATATTGGCACAAGACAGAGGAAAGTGGAAACAATTGACAGAATGTGCAGTGGACACCGACGGGCTATCTCCCCATTGATAATTTCACAACACCCAAATAGTGCAGCAGCTCATCTCTACTTACACTGCAGCTCTGCATAGCAATATCTGTATGTATTTATGTTGTTACATTAGGTATCTACTAACAACAATAAGGTCGTGTTAAATGGCAGGATTGAAGTGATTAATGCGAAAGTGCAGTACTGTACTCATGTTGAAGATAGCAACAACAGAAGCCTTGATAGCATTTGCTGAAATATTGGTAGTTTAATTGTGGAAAAATGGCTGCATTGCAAGATATGCTCTGATGATTTAAGACTTTAGTAAATTATTGTAAATGGGTAATGGCTTGCTTGCACGTAATATTTGATGTAAACTTGTACACTGTATGGCCAACTTGTATAGATTGCACCATGTTTTGGGACAGTGTTTAGCGATATGAATAGTTGAGCAGTGAGAACACGCAGCAGCGCTAGCCAAGGAAACGTACCTAGCTCCATCATTCGCTGGGTCAATGAGAGCGACACACACTCTAAGCCAACCAGACCCCACCGCCCGCGATTCAATTATCACGATTCATGGTCATGATTATATTTTTAAAAACATTGACTTGTTTAACCAGTTGAGAACTCACACGACCGGGACAGTCTCAGGCTCCACCTAAAAACACCTCGCCACACAAATTTAGGTCTTCACTAAGATCATGGAGGTCATGAAGCCTTTCTCTGAGAATGACCTGGACTGGAAGCGCAGCAGCTCCTTTAAGCTCGTCTCCCTCCGCTACCTTGTAGGATGAGTAAAGTAGAATGCACTCATAAGTATAGTACATAATACTGCTGCTATTATAAATCATACATTTTCTTAACTGTTTAGCATCTGTATTATTGTCGGGCTTGAGATAAGCGTCACGCGCTGGGTCAGTATGCGCGCACGTGACGGACAGTGAGGGCGAACGAGGACACAGGGCGCTGATTGGCTAGCCGTTGTTGTTGTACAAATTAAGGTGGCTTGATATTTAAGGGGGCCGCAGGTGGGTAATTGAGGACGCAGGGCACTGATTGGACGAGAGGGACTGTTGTCTGACATTGGCGCCGGCGTGTCTGGAACAACAACGCCACGTGGCACCGGGGGCTGGGGGAGAGTGGCGTCGCGAGGGATGACCTAATTGATTAAGGGTAATTGGTTCGGGGATGAAGGGTGAGATGGTGGAGTGAAACGGGAGTTGGTGCCTGGGACAAGAGACGAACGGATGGAGAGACGGAGCAGTGGATAGAGTGAGTACACCATAGGGTAGCAGTGGATAGAGTGAGTACAGCGTAGGGTAGCAGCGGAGTAACAGAAGCATCAGTGGAGAGAGAGAGATGACGGAGTTAATAAAGAGCAGCCGAGCTGGAGAGAGAGAGAGAGCGGAGAGGAGAATCGACGAAGGAGCAGAAGGGAGCGAGCGAGGCGAGCGGAGCGCAGCGAGCGAGCGAGCGGAGAAACATTGAGTGGTGTTGACGGAGAGTTGTGGGTTGGAGTGTACGGTGGAACATTGAGCGGTGTTGGAGAGTTGTGGGTTGGAGTGTACGGTGGAACATTGAAGGTGTTGTCGGGAGAGATGTGGAACTATATAATTAAATAAAGAACCGAGGAAAGACAAGAAGCTGTCGTGTCGGTATGAGCACTACATTATTAGCGCTATTACCGATACCCCAGTGAAGCCCTCATATTACTACTATGAGCCAAGAATGTCTGTGTGTAACTTACGTGACGTCACTCAACATGCCGCACCCCCCACGTCACTGTGTGATGAGTCTATGGCTCTCTGTGCGGTGAGTATGTGGGTCTCTGTGTTGTGAGTCTGTGGGTCATTGTGTGGTGAGTCTGTGGTTCTCTGTGTGGTGAGTCTGTGGGTCTCTGTGTGGTGAGTCTGTGGAACCCGTGAAGTGAGCGGGGCCATCGTGAGAGCCCGGGAACGTGAGAGGGTGGAAGTCGGGACCCAGGGTAGGGGAAATTAGCACCAGGCTAGGGGGGGCTGCTTTACCCTGTCGGCCGATGTTGGTTTAGCCCTCAGCTCGGCGAAGAGCCCGGATAGCTGGTGTGCTAGGCAACCCAGTACCCTACCCCTGTGGAGATGTATATTAGCCCTAACCAGTAATAGGCGTAAGCCCCTAATAAACCCTTGGCGAAAGCCCCTAAGAAGATCTACCTCTGAGTCGTCTTTAACAACACAACAAATGGCATCAGAAGTGGACTCTTTCAAGGCTAAGTTACATGAAGAAAAATGGCGATGCACTTGAAAAAGCGGAACCCACCTGTTGCGTCTTCTGACAACGAAGAAGCAGCGACATGGGATCGGACGACCCCGGGCTCCGTGGCCCCCGGTTATTGCGGCCACGGCTGGTGTCTCTACCGCACCAGTGGATGACATCGGGCATGCTGGGAAGACGGTCGCCATTACGCGTCCTCCAGCGACCACGTGGTAGGCTGCCGCCATCTTGGCCATCACGGCGGAGAAGCGGTCGGGAGCGGCCATTTCAGAGGTGCCACATGGTGCGCATCCTGCTGCTGATGCAGCTGTTGCGCGGGAAGGAGCCGCAAGGAGAGGACACCGTGGTCGCTGCGAGGGCTGGCGGGAGAAGTCGGAGGGCAAGCGGGCCCCGCGGTGGGGCCACCATTTCGGCGGTTGGCAGGGGACGCTGTTCCCGCCAAAACGCCGTTCCCGCCATTTCGGCGGTTGGCCGGGACGCTGTTCCCGCCAAAACGCCATTCCCGACAACATCAACGCCTGTGGAGGGGGAGTTCCACACGTTCAGGTGGCGTCCTGTGTTCTGCTCGTGCGCGGGTGGCGGCTGCGGTTCGCAAGAGGAGTCCGTGTTCACCACACAAAATTCTTCGGGGCGTCCCAGCGCTCCACCTTGCCGCCCTCCGCTCTTCACAGTTTGTCAGGCGAGGGGTGACGTGACACACACCGGCCCCTGTTGACACTTCATCCATCTTGCGTGTGCCGGGTTGTGAGTTCGTGTTTTTTTTAATTGTTTTCCTGCTGGGTTGCGGCGAAAATTTGCTTTCGATAAGTTGCGTCTGGCCATGGCGTTCGTGTCGGGTGTCCGCGTGTAACATTATTGTTAATTGCGGCGTCGGGATCGTTGTCTTCAGGAGCCAGTTAATTATTAATTCAGCTACGTGCGGGTCTCGAGCTTCGTTAATATCCCGTGGGTTGCCGTGTTAATGATTCGTGTTGTGACATTTTGGTTTGCTGCCGTTGCGGAGTCGCGATTGTTATTCTGTATACTATATAGAGCTTCGCTCGTGAGTGTTGTCAATGTGCGACTGTGCGAATCTTTGCTTGTGATTGTTAACAATGTATAGTTTGTATGGAGCTTTGTTCGTGATTGTTAATGTATAGCTTGTGCTTGTTAACAATGTATGGTTTGTATGGAGCTTTGTTCGTTATTGTTAATGTATGGCTTGTGCTTGTAATTGTTAACAATGTATAGACTGTATGTAGCTTTGCTCGAGATGGTTGGCTATATGCGGAATGCATATACTGCATTTCCTGTATTACTCCATTCGGCGATTATTGGGCAGTTTGTGTATAGTTTTTTTTGCTCTTCAAATTCGAATGCCTGGGTCCCATAGTAAATGTTAAAGGGGATTTTGGAATGACAGGTTCGGTGTGTTTTGAGCTCACTTGGTTGGATCCTGTCCGTTGTTGCACAGGTCATGTCTTCTCTACGGGATGTGAGGTGTGTTGTTGTGATCATTGGGTATTCTCGATTGTCACAAATGGTGCGTACCTGTTCGGCATCGGATCAATTCAGTGGGGGGATCCTAATTCAAATTGTATGTGTTGTGATTGTATGAAATTGCGATCGTGCGGGGGATGATTACCTTGGGTTGTGGCTCTGCCGCCATTGGTATGGAGCAATTAAATTGGGAAGCTGACATGCTGCCAGTGTTTGCAATTGTGGTGCTGGCTGTCGAATATTTTGGGTGCAGATCCTGACCAGGATGGTCCAGTGAGTGTTGCGTGTCTAACACGAGAGTGTGGTCCCGTCATGCTGTGGCTGACGGCTTTACCTGACCGCCCGGAGATTGAGACACTCCGTGGCGTGTCTAGCCTAGGGGGCTGTGCGCTCACATGGCTCGGAGAGCGTGATCCCGTCATGCTATGGCTGACGGCTTGACCTGACAGCCTGGAGGTTGAGACCCTCTGTGGTGCGTCTGGAGCTGTAGGCTCGCCGTGACGGCCCGGAGATTGAAACACTCCGAGGCACGTTGAAACAGTGGGCTGGAAGTTTGTGGTGTTCAGGCGTTGTTGTCCAGTTGCGTTGGGACTGTATCCCTCCGTTGTTAGGGTGCATTTTGTGCAGTAGGTGGGCGATAGCTGTTCTCGGCTCGGTCGGTACGGCTATAGGCTGCGATGCGGGTCTCGGAGAGAGACTTGGTTAACGTTCCCCTGATACGGCCGATGCGTGTGCGTCGGGAAGGTGGGGGGTGATGCCATGGCTGCTCTCGGCTCGGTCGGTACGGCTATAGGCTGCGATGCGGGTCTCGGAGAGAGACTCGGTTAAAATTCCCGCGATACGGCCAACGCGTGCACGTCGGAAAGGCGGGGGGTGATGCCTGGTGGCATAAGATGCCCGGGGTGGCCTTCAAGGGAGGGCTGCTACGTTGTGCGAGCGCGGGAAACCACGCGTGCAGCCGCCATGTTGTGCATGCACGGGAAATCGCCGAGATGCGGTTCGTGCATGCAGACGCCATTTTGTGCGAGCGCGTGAGGCCGCGAAGATGCGGATCACGCGTGCAGCCGCCATTTTGGGCGAAGCACAGGAAACCGTGGGGAAGCCGTTTGCGCGTGCGGCCGCCATTTCGGCCAATTTTCACGCCAAACTATTTTCTTTAACTAAAATGCAGATCCTGGGGGCGTCCCTGAAGCGCGACTTCTTCGCCCCGGGACATGGGTTGGTTCTGACGCATGACGTCTCGACCCGGGATGTCGGATGACGTCCTGATTGGGGTGTGTGTGTGAGCGCTAGGCAGCTCTTCCATCTTCGTTCTATCACTGCCTAGTGGATGGAACGTGGCTGGGGGTCGGGGAACCCTGCCATCCGTGTTGTGTGGGTGAAGGTGTACATACAGTGGAACCCCGAAGATCGAACTTAATTTGTTCCAGACGCCCATTTCCACACCGATTTGGTCGAACACCGATTTGTTCGGGTTCTGGTGCGTTCCATCTCCGAGATTCTACTCTATTTGGTTTCATCGCCGTGTTGGTTGTGCATCAAACGCGTCTGAATTTGTCTATTATTTTTTTTCCTCTTCTCTCGCGCCGGCCGGAATCCCCTCATCTCCACTGCTTAGGGGCCGGGTGACTGTTGTGTCCGCCAAGCCGGGCCGCACAGGTTGTGATAGCGCGAGCGATCCCATCCCTTTGTGTGTGCCTGCAGAAACCCCGCCAGTAATTCCACGAGTGGCGCCTCACCCAGTGGATGTGCTGGTGGACTTGACACCTGCCAGTACACCGCCGATTCCGACGCCGACGCGGGGAAGCGGGCCGGCGTCACGCACACCTTCGCGGGGCGTGCGGATACGGTGACGGTCAGTGGGGCCGTTTCTTCGTCCCTTGCCTTCTTCGGACACTTTTACGGTGTCCCATGTGGGAACTGTCCCCAAAGTTTCCCTGTACCGTGCTGCCCTAGTGTGGGGTCGTGTTCTTGCAGCTGGTCCTGTTCTCTTCACACACATGTCACTTGCGCTCTTTTGATGTGGTTGTTTCCCCATCCGAGTTGCCGGGCTCCGCTCTCGTAATGTGATGACATTACGTCTCGCTCACCATCTGGTGCCATGACGTCACAGGATGTGGCGTCAGGTGGACTTTCCGGTATGATAACGTCACGGGCGGTGACCTAATGTCCTGGAGTACTTAAGCTGGAACCCATAAAGTGAGCGGGGTCGTCGTGAGAGCCTGGGAACGTGAGAAGGTGGAAGTCAGGACCCAGGGTAGGGGAAATTAGCACCAGGCTAGGGGGGGCTGCTTTACCCTGTCGGCCGATGTTGGTTAAGCCCTCGGCTCGGTGAAGAGGGAAGAGCCCGGATAGCCGGTGTGCTAGGGAACCCAGTACCCTACCCCTGGGGAGATGTATATTAGCCCTAACCAGTAATAGGCGTAAGCCCCTAATAAACCCTTAGCGAAAGCCCCTAAGAAGATCTGCCTCCGAGTCGTCTTTAACAACACAACACTATGAATTGGAGGTGACCTGCATAAATGTAAAAAATTTTTTTTTTTTAAAATTATAATTCATGTTGTTATAACAATTCTATTTATATTCTTGGGTCTTTCTGTAAAGTCATGTAGATAGGTTAAAATAGAATAAAAATAACAAAACTAAGACGTTTCGATTGCAATGCGATCAAAACGTCGTAGTTTTCTGTTATTTTTGATTATTTTCTTTGAAGCTATCTACGTGACTTTACCGAAAGACCCAAGAATATGAATTCCTGCAGTCACGAAAGCTTTAAGTTAATTCTATTTAATTAAGTAGAACGTGTTATATTAATTTAAAGTTGCGCATTTTGATGTGACGTCACATTTCTCAAACCCCCCCTCCCCCCTCGTAACACATCGTCACAAATGTCTGACTCCCCTCCCCCCTAGGTGCTTGACATCATTTATGGACGGCCCTCAACACCGATGACGATTCTCTGAATGATAACCTGCTGTATGTTGTCGATGAGTATGCCAAAATTGAGAGTGAACGCCTTTTTTACATTCAACTGAATCAAAAACGCCTGCGTGTAGAACAGTATGCTCATCTCAGGGACGCTATCAATGCTGAGGGAGATGCAAACGCTCAGAATGTGGGGAGATGAGTTATTTTGCATTCATCCTTCACAGAGTTAGCCTGATAACTTTAATCTGCATTGTCTTATGGTTGTTATTGTTTGACTTGCATCCAAATGGATTTTTGCACACAGCGTTGAAGTACGGTGTTTTTGTGGAAGACTTTGCTGTTTTTTCCAGGATTTTTATGTTGCGTGTAGTCACTTTAAGATGTTTCTTGTTCACGTGTATTTTGTGTTGTGGTTGCACCCGAGTCAAGAGCCGCATGGCTCACAGGGTTAGACCTAATAAATGAAAATGAAACTGAAAACTTATGTTTCAGCAGAACCAATGTTTACGAATGACTGTAAACTTATATTATTCCCTTAACTTCAAAGGCCCGGGGTGACGTATGTTGAGTCTGCTTGGTTGCTTCCGATTTACAAGCCATTAAAACAAATACCACTGGCGGCTCATTAACGTAATTTACCCATTAATCCTGTCCATTTCATTCATTATGTCCGGTTCAGCGGCCACGCCCAATAACTCCATATTTGGGCACGCCTCGTTAACATAATCTCTTCATACACATCCGTGTTAACTTGTGGGGAGGCGGTGTGGGTGCTAGTGACGTCATGTCATTTCTCCCGCTGCGTGCTTCCGTGTGACGTCACGAGATTCCCAGGAGCTGCTTCTGTGCGCGCAACTCTCGGATCGGAGGTGAGAAGTTCACATCGTGATGTTGGTTGTTGTTGTTTACCCAGGTACAGCCTCGCTTCTTCCCTCTCTCTCTCTCTCGTAGCGATAGCAATTGAGTAGCGGCAAGTATGGAATCGATGTCCAGGTTGGAAGGTTACTACGTGGGGCCGAGCCATGCAGGCCTTGTCTCCTTCCCTTCCCTTGCCTGACTGACTTTGCTTTGATTCTCTTAAGTTTAATGTGTCTTCACCTGGCTGACTACTTCACCTCTCAGAGTCTCCATACTCTAGTTCAGGATCATCGAGTTTTTGTTTTGCATTCGCGTATTCCCGATTGAGTAATCTGCAGGCCACTTTTCAACACTGGAATATTTGGACGAAACCAGCCCAGACGTTTACTTTTAGTCTGAATGAGACATCAAAGCACAACACAATTACACTCGCCCACCCACACGCTCACCCACACGCTCCCACTCATACACTTACACACTCACCCACTGTCAGCGAGCATCTATGAAGGCCGGCACGGCACACGAAGTGGTAGGTGACCAGCACCACGCCCGGACTGCCTTTGTCTCCCGAGTGGCGATGTTTACACACCGCAGAAGGTACTCATTGGAGGCTGAGTTGACCTAGGGGAGGCTTAGGACCAGTTCAGATATGTCACTAGTGTTGGCTTTGAGGGGAAATCGAACCCGGGTCGCCGGTTTATAGCACAGCGGGATAACCGATACACTACCGCCCACCCACACACACACAAAGACAACGTTTAAATAGGTGAGTTTTCAAGACGGACTTAATTATATCTATCGACTCTGTCTTACTAATCAGGGTGACCGCTTCATTTGACCAGAGTGGTGAACCTGGAATGCTGGATTGGTGACGTTTGCACGGCAGTGGGTTCAGCCTGCTTGGACAGTGCGTGGGCAAAACCTGCCCTGTCACTGAGAGAGGAGGCAGACTGACCAGTGGCTTCCAAGTCGGTGTGAGTGCCCTTGCCCTTTACACCCAAAGCTCGCTTAGCGCTCCTCCAGATGCTTTGTTCCTGGAGAATTGAGCGCCAATCGATCAGCGCTACAAGGGGTCATCATGAACCCATTGTATACTATATAGCGATGCGTTCCTGACAATGTTATATCTTTAGTCTGAATAATATATGGGGGCTTTATTTGGGTATCGGTAATAGAGCTAATAATACAGATGCTGAACATTTAATAAAAATAATGATTTATAACATCGGTATTATGTACTCTACTTACGAGTGCATTCTACTTTACTCATCCTACAAGGTAGTGGGGGGAGACAAGGTTGAAGGAGCTGCTGCGCTTCCAGTCTGGGTCATTCTCAGAGAAAGGCTCCAGGACCTCCCTGATCTTAGTGAAGCCCTCAATCTAAATTTGTGTGGCTAGGTTTTCTTAGGTGGAGCCTGCGACACTATTCTGGTCGTTTGAGTTCTCAACTGGCTAAACGAGTCATATTTTTTAAACAATCATGACCACGAATTGTGATCATTAAATCGCGGGGGTGGGGACTGGTTGGCTTAGAGCATGCGTCGCTCTCATTGGCTGAGTGAAGATTGGGCCGGGTACGTTTGCTTGGCTAAGCGCTGCTGCGTGTTCTCACTCGTGAGCACTTTGTAAACTTAAAAAAAATTACGAAATGAAATATCCAGGACAAAGAGCACTGGAACAAATCGGCACTCTAAGGGTCGCACTAAGCGAGGTCTGCCTGAAAATTGTGTAATATGTATGTATTTGCAGAATCAATCACATGGAGAAGAGAGGCTTGGCAAAAGCTGGAAGGAAAAGGCACCAATGCATCCAGTGTCCATACAGCACCGATCAGATGGGTAACTTGAAGAGACATCAGAGAAAACACACAGGCGAGAAGTCCTTCAAGTGCAGTGTATGTGGTAAGGCATTTGCTCAACCATTAACTCTTCATATTCATCAGAGAACACACACCGGTGAGAAGCCCTTCAAGTGCACTGTGTGTGGGAAGTCATTTGCTCGTTCAGATAATCTTCGTATTCATCAGAGAACACACACCAGTGAGAAGCCCTTCAAGTGCAGTGTATGTGGTAAGGCATTTGCAGAGTCAGTATATCTTAAGAAACATAATAGAACACACACGGGCGAGAAGCCCTTCAAGTGCACTGTGTGTGGCAAGACATTTGCTCGTTCAGAAAATCTTCGTATTCATCAGAAAACACACACCGGTGAGAAGCCCTTCAAGTGCAGTGTATGTGGTAAGGCATTTTCAGAGTCAGCATATCTTAAGAAACATAATAGAACACACACGGGCAAGAAGCCCTTCAAGTGCACTGTGTGTGGGAAGGCATTTGCTCAACCATTAACTCTTCATATTCATCAGAGAACACACACCAGTGAGAAGCCCTTCAAGTGCAGTGTATGTGGTAAGGCATTTGCAGAGTCAGCATATCTTAAGAAACATACTAGAACACACACTGGCGAGAAGTCCTTCAAGTGCAGTGTATGTGGTAAGGCATTTGCAGATTCAGCATATCTTAAGAAACATACTAGAACACACACTGGCGAGAAGCCCTTCAAGTGCACTGTGTGTGGCAAGACATTTGTTCTTTCAGAAACTCTTCAAGTTCATCAGAGATTACACACTGGTGAGAAGCCCTTCAAGTGCAGTGTATGTGGTAAGGCATTTGCAGAGTCAGCATATCTTAAGAAACATACTAGAACACACACTGGCGAGAAGTCCTTCAAGTGCAGTGTATGTGGTAAGGCATTTGCAGAGTCAGCATATCTTAAGAAACATACTAGAACACACACTGGCGAGAAGCCCTTCAAGTGCACTGTGTGTGGGAAGGCATTTGCTCAACCATTAACTCTTCATATTCATCAGAGAACACACACCGGTGAGAAGCCCTTCAAGTGCACTGTGTGTGGGAAGTCATTTGCTCGTTCAGATAATCTTCGTATTCATCAGAGAACACACACCAGTGAGAAGCCCTTCAAGTGCAGTGTATGTGGTAAGGCATTTGCAGAGTCAGTATATCTTAAGAAACATAATAGAACACACACGGGCGAGAAGCCCTTCAAGTGCACTGTGTGTGGCAAGACATTTGCTCGTTCAGAAAATCTTCGTAATCATCAGAAAACACACACCAGTGAGAAGCCCTTCAAGTGCACTGTGTATGGGAAGGAGTTTACATTATCAGGAAACCTAAAGAGGCATGAGAAGATCCACAAGGTGAAAGTGAAATCGACTTGTGAAAGTCAACATGCTGCAATGAGCCCATCTCTCATGAAACGAGAATCAGAAGAAAATTCCAACTTGGCAACAGTGAAATTTGAAGAAGTTAAATGTGAAGAAGTGACGGTGAAATGTGAAGATCAAGATAAGACTCCAGTACCCAATCTGCAAGTGGATGGAGGCAGCGTGAAGCAGGAGGAGCATTCCGATTCTGAGGGAGAGCGAGGAAATCCCCAGCAGTTTGTGGATGTGGAGGTGTGGGTAGAGTTTTTGGACAAAGCTGAGTAGGAGGGGCCAGAATGTGTGAAATGGCACCTTGGAAGATGTGTAACCTGGAGTTTGAGACGATTTTCCATAGCATTCACTTTATTCACAGGCTTCTGTCATTTCAAGAATGCATAGGGGTTTGGGTGTCATCCAGGCAGAGATGGGCTTTCTGTACATATGAAGTTATTAAGTGTCGAAGTGAAATAGTCGATATGCAAAGCATTGTGCTGCCTTATAAAACACGAATTAGGAATGTATTTTGATGGTTACGTATTAAATTAATAAGTATGAATTATAACTATTGGGCATTACTATCAAAGTTGCTGTCAGGTGTGGCCGTGCTTTTCTGCATGCTCCCAATCTGTTTTTATGATTGGTTTTTTAAATGCCCTTTTATAAAAAAAAAAAGGTAAGCATATTAGTATTATTAACATTTGGCTTAATACCCTAAATATATTTGTTCATAGTATCAAAATAATTTAATGTCAGGCCTACTTTCTGCACTTGTTTTGCTTTTAATCCGTTTAGGTTTCATTTAATTGGGCTTTGCCTGATGTTACTTTTTTATGGTAACAGCAGAGGTATGCAAGTGTACTATACATCCCACCTTGCAGAGTGTAGTGGTTTATAGTACAGTGTAGTGTCACGTGTGCAGTGCATAGTGAATAGTTCGTGGTAAATGTGATGTGTGGTGAAATGTGTGTATGTATGGTGAAGTATATTGTATACAGTGCATAGTGTAAGAAGCTGGCTTAGGCTTTTCACGTGACGAATCGAACGCAATGTATCATTGCACTCCGTCGCGAGTTGCAGTCTAAAAGTGTCAAATGAGAGTAAAGTTCTGCATCTTGACGCTGCATGCCACTTGCAGTGAGGCGTGTTGTGCTCCACGCAGTTGCTGTAGCTGGTGTGAGCTTACCTGTGAATCGCACGTGTAATTGTGCACTTTGCAATGTTGCTGTAATTGCTACTTAGAGCCAGGTGCTGGTGTTTTTTTTTTATATGTGTCTAACAACATAAATGGGCCGTTCTATGGCGACAGTGCGTGTACTATACACAAGGGCTCATTAGAGGGCAGATTTCGTATGTCACGGAGGTCGGCTCAGGATATGACAGTCTGGGTGAACCCACGAATGCACGTGACCGGATGAGGGATCACGGGGGCCCCCAGTAGGGGCCACGTGATGTGAACCCAGATTTTTCGCGAAGGATCGAGAAGGGGGCGTTACCAGAGGCGGAGCCAGGTCACGCCGCAGGAAATATAAGCTGAGCCCCGAGAGGGAGCGTGGCTGTTCAACCCGGGAAGAAGTTGTCTTCCCCGAGCTTCGCTCTTTAGTATGCGATGACACGACGGCGTGTCGGAAGTTCTAGTTCACCCGTATAGGGAATCCTTTCAAGTGGTTTGGAACGGTGACCACCACATTACGTAGTTAACCTGTAATGTAAATAGTCGCTCGGAATGGTCATAGTTTACTTTGGAACGTTGAGTAGTGTTGGTTGTGTTAGAGAATAAACGTGTTGCCTCCCAGTCTTGGTCTGCGCCTGATTAGAAACCACTACAACTGGTGTCGGAATGTGAGAATCTTACTAGATGCTATCCTTGGGCATAAATGTGTTTACAAGGCGATGACAGCTTACCAAGATGTCACAGAAGACGAAGAAGATGGGTTGATTCCACAAACAACCCCGGGTGAAATAATCCTGGAGGAAACGTTCGCTGAAGCCCAGTTGTTGGAACTACGGGAGGAGCCCAACCTCGCTGCGCCGCCGTCGCCCAACAAGCTGCGCCGATCGCGGGGCGCCCGCCTCGTTGACTTGTTGACTGCCGCTGCCGTGTTGGCAGCCGAAATGGGGCTGGAACAGCTGCTGGAAAGGGCCGGCGGGCCAGCGCTGCGGGGAGACGACCAAGATGACGCGTATCCCACGCTCGCAGCCGCCATTGTAGAGATGCGGGGGTGAAAGCGGGGTCGCCGTCTAGGCGTGCAGCCGCCATTTCACCGGACCTGCTGGAGGTGGCGAGTCCGCAGCCAGCACATGTGGATGCCACAGTGACGACAGCGCGAGACGACGGGGTTCGTCCAACGAATCTCGCCACAACTACACGCGAAGGTGCCAGTTTTGAATTAGACCATTACCTGCATCAAGGAATTCCCCTGTGTCAGGGGGGGATTGGGCGGCATTCTGTCGCTGTTTTACGGCTACCTGCGAGCTAGCAGGGTGGCCAGATGCCGAGGCGTTATGAGCATTGCCGACTACCCTCGACGAAGACGCTTTGGGTGCTTTCTACGCCATCCCGCCGAAAGATCGTGAGATGCTCCAGCAGGCACTTGCGCAGATGGCGGGTATTTTCGACCCTCCATCTAACATACGGCATAAGTTTTCTGCGCGACGGCGGGGGGAGGCCGAGATGCCCCCTCACCTTCCGCAGCGTGCCCTGGCGCAAGCTGCCTACTTGAGAATGGATGAGGACGGCTTGGATTCCTTGGTCCTCGAGCGGTTGTCGGGGCTTCCGCGGGACCTCAAGGTCCACAGGCGAGTCGCGGCGCACCACACACCCGGCACTTACATCTATTTCACCCATTTTACGGGTCGCGGACAGTGTAAACCATGTTGTAGGGAACGACGGGTGGCCGCGGGGGAATATCCAGTGGTAAGCACTGGGTCACCGTATGATCGCCGCAGGAGAGGCTTCGTTGGTTGTTGGCATGGTTCAAGGTGTGGAGGTGCGGATATTTATTGATACGGGTGCGTCTGCGACCATGATTTCGGAATTGATTTTTAATATCTTCCCACCCTCTTCGTGTTTTCTGCGTCCCATTGCGGTACCGTGTTTTGCGGCAAACGGGGGGTCTCTGGGCATTATCGGTCAGGTTTTGGCGGACGTATGTATTGGTGACATCCGCTTGACAAGGCCCATATTCATCTCTAGACCTCTTGCTGTACCGTGCCTTTTGGGCACGGATTTCTTGGGTAAGAATCCTTTAAAAATGCTCATTGATCAGAGCTATATTGAGGTACCATCAAGCCGGTGGATGGCGTTTCTGTCCTCCCCTACGCAGTTTGTCTCGGGTTATGCCACCGTCCAAGCCCTAGTGACGAGAACTGTTAAAATTCCCCCCGGGGCCCAAATGTTAGTCCCCCTGCAACTGCGTAAGCAGCTGGGGCGGGAGGCGACCACTGACGGAATGTTATTAGTCTCCTCTAATAAGCTGTACCGTCGGTTGACTTTGGTGGGAGTGCAGACCTTGGTCGTGAGGGACCAAGAGCCTTTCATTCAGGTTCTAAACGCTGGCATAGAAACTTCCATTATCCAGGCGAGCACGGTTCTTGCGCATGCATCACCCATGAGTTGTGGTGTTAGGGAGGTGAATGCGGCGCGAGTGGCAGCGGCCGTTGTACAGAGAGGAGGGCGTGATGACTCATGGCTCGACGCGCTTTGTTCCGAGAGCCCCGAGTTATCGAATGACCAGCGAGGCAGGCTCCGTGCGCTTCTTAGAATTTTCGGACATTTTTAGCAAAGGGAAGTATGACATCAGTCGCACATCCCTCTTGCAGCTTCATATTGATACGGGGAGCGCTGCCCCCATTCGCCAAAACCCCTACAGGTTAAGCCCCAAGGAGGAAGATCATGTGCGGGTCGCAGTCGACAAGATGTTGGCAGCGGACATTATCTCCCCATCGAATAGTCGGTGGGGTACCCCCATAGTGCTTGTGAAGAAACAGGATGGAAGTTTAGTGTACCAAGCTTAAAGTGTCAGTTGCCTCTGCGCACCCGCTCCCGAGGATGGATGATTCCTTGGATGCTCTTTCTGGGGCGTGTTCTTTTTTCACTCTCGATTTGTTGTCTGGATTTTGGTAGCTGCCATTGGGTGCTGATTGTCGGGCCTGCCTGCTGAACTTGTTTTAATATCTTTGCGTCTGATATTATTGATCTTAACTGGACATTATTTTATTCATTTTACACCTGCTGGTTGTACAAATACACATTACATGAAGTGCAATGTAAAGTATGGAGAACACAAGACCAGGGAAGTGCACAAACAAGTCCAGAGCCCAAATAGGAAGTGGCAACCAAGGTAAACGGCGAAAAAGAGATGGACATAGTATTGCAGTGATTTGCATAAGGATTTGGATCAAGAAAATAATGAGCTGCTGGATGAACTCGAAAAATATCCCCACCACCAAGGGATGATGCTCCCTGGATCTGCCTGAGCTGCACCTTAACTCAAACCCAGTTAATCTCATCTCTCGATTGGTGCTTCAGTATTAACCACCACACCTGCCCATCTTGGCTTGTGATAAGTTTGCTGTGCTCTACAACCAGCTTGTCTAAGTTAAGCTCATCTCATCACCTAATTAGCATGACAGGATTACCACCTAAATTTCGATTTAAAGCTTTCGTGACTGCAGGGATAAAACATAATAAAACAATTCTCACGACGTTTCGGCTACAACGCAAGCAGCCGTCTTCAGGTGAAGACGGCTGCTGAGAATTGTTTCATTTTTTATTATTTTATTACTTCCCTTCTACGTGACTTTACCGAAAGAACCAAGAAGAGGATTACCACCTGTATGTTCTGGCTCATGACTAGCCCGCACCCAGCTTGCCCTAGCTGAAGCTCCGCGTATTTCCTCGTCCAATTGATGCGGCAGTATTACTTTTACTGCCTGTCCAACTGGCCACTGCTACCTGCCCATCTCGTCCCATCACGTGCCCACTGTGGTTTGTGCCCAGTCCATCCAGACGCTGTTTCTCATCATCTGGGCTTCTGGTGTATGAACCTGGTTAAGGCATCGCAACTCAAGCAAATAGCGGTTTACACCCCTTCACCACGTATACTTCAGTGTCTGGAGTCTTGCCTCTGGTGATTTAGTTCATGACCAAGTCACCACTGGAGCCGAGTGGACTTGCCGATGACTGGTTCAAGGTGTCAAGATGGGCTCCTATGGAGGAGGTTCATGAAGGACGCTCCTTGACACTTAAGAGGCAGTTGCCCCCCAGCAACAAATGGCAGGGAAGCAACGCTCACAATAACAAGCGGAGAGCAGGGCAGATAAAACGCAGCGATGTGGCAAAGTGGGGAGCAAAGGTGGTGAGTCTGCCAGTCATCTCAGTCAATCCATGACACCTGGGTCTGTTCCGTGATCTTCCAGAGGGCCTTTGACATTTCACGTGGCCTTAAAAGTGCACTAGCATGGTACATAAACTGGAGAAATCCCATGTGTAGCCGGCCCACCTATCCTCCTCCCGTGAATCGTAATGAGGGGATAGGTCGGCCAAATAAACAAGAACAATAAAGCTCAGAGAGGTTGAGCAAATACTCTGCATTGTTTTCTGTCCTCCTGAGAAGTGGACGACTTCACTACAGATGGGCACCAGAGGTTTGTGAAACGGAAATACTTGATTTCAAATTGTTCTTCCAAGGAGCATTTGCATATCTGCAATCATGACTAAACATATCCCTATCACCTTCCACGTCACACAACACCTCAGAGCAGCTCCTCAGCACGGAATCTACCGCAAATATAAAATATAACTGCCGCTTTTCAAATCTAAGAACATTTAACATCTTATTTAACAATACAAATGTAAATATTCCACAAACATATGCCTAAAATATCTGTAGTGCCTCCTAAATGTGCTACATTCCAAGATAATATTGCATTAACGAATGGATACGTACTTATATTCTGAATAATAAAGCAATAACACGTTAAATTATAGTAACATGTAAATTTGGTATATTTAACTGACAATAACCACTAAAGCCTTTTTAATTGAGACTAGAACCACTGCCAAAACACCTATTCTGCTCGCCCCATTAACTCAATGTCAGGCTAACTCCGTATGCTGACAATTGTGCATTTTACATGCACAAATGTGGCTGTTGCCTGATGAAGCTAGTTGTAATTACTGGCAAAACATCGTACTCAGATAGTAAATGATCTGGCTTGGCTCTCCAACACTTTGCTGTACGAGTAACAAATTGGCATGTTCTGTTTACGTGACAAACCTTACTAATTGGCTGCATGGGATGGTGGCTGGTTTAACCCAAAAAAAACCTGTATTATGGATATTGGTTGCGAAAGGCTACATGTTAAACTCGGCAGTATCTGCACAGATTGGGGGGGGGAGGGCGGGGGAGAAGAAGAGGACATCAGAGCAATGGGCGAGATGCCAAGCACCGAGAAGCCCTTCGTAGTTGCTAGAGTAAGGCGGCCTTAGGTCGGCAAAATTCTAGTATTAAACTTCCCGCGAAAAAACGGCAAACAATTTAACTGGAAATAAGCGAATGTATCATACCTGTAATCATTACCAGAAAAACATATCACCCTACACTTCACACAGTACCTCTTGATGGGATTTAGCACCAGTGTTTATTTGCTAGACCAAATTATAACCAATTTTTATGTTGAAATATAAAAAAATACTTTAATAATATCAACGTCTTAATTGTGAATATATTCACCTCCAATAACTCATTCAACAGTCAAGCATTACCTAGTCCATGGCTTTCGATTAACATTGAAATAATATTAATTTAAGTTATATTTGATTTTCTATTTGAATAATGGAATATCTCACCAGTGCACCTCAAATTTGAAATGAGGGTGTTCCCTGTACTTTGAATAGTCTACACACTTGTAGGGGTGATTGTCACTCACCATTCAACAGCCTGTAGTTCCACTTACCGTCAACAGAGTGCAAAGGCGTTACCTCGCTTACGGCACATGCCATGGGCCAGAGAGGCCAACGGTGGATCCCAGTAAACGAATCCTGGGACACATTCCCCGGGCCCCCGGGTGGGGGGGGGAACCGGGGGAATGATGTCACCTTAGAGTGTTCCTGAAGGAAGGTGTGGCCAGGGCGGAGCCAGCAACGAACGGGTATATAAGCCAGAGCTCAGTTATCTACACACCAAAGACATAAGACTGGGCTGGAGAATAGGACCCTGGACCCCAAGCTCTACAGTCCTTCTAAGGGCTGGAGCTCAGTGAGGCCAGTGGTCAGGACCCACGGACCAAGAGGTCGGGGTCAGTTAAGCCTCCCCTAGGTCCCAGCTGGAGGACGATAGGGAACGGGTGACCAGAGTTACAGTGAGGGAAAAAAGTAGTTGATCCACTGCTGATTTTGTACGTTCGCCCATCTGACAAAGAAATGACCAGTCTATAAATTTAATGGTAGGTTTATTTGAACAGTGAGAGACAGAATAACAACAAAAAAATCCAGAAAAACGCATATCAAAAATGTTATAAATTGATTTGCCTTTTAATGAGGGAAATAAGTATTTGACCGCCTCTCAATCAGAAAGATTCTGGCTCCCAGGTGTCTTTTATACAGGCAACGAGCTGAGATTAGGAGCACACTCTTAAAGGGAGTGCTCCTAATCTCAGCTTGTTACTTGTATAAAAGACACCTGTTCAAAGAAGCAATCAATCAGATTCCAAACTCTCCACCATGGCCAAGACCAAAGAGCTCTCCAAGGATGTCAGGGACAAGATTTTAGACCTGCACAAGGCTGGAATGGGCTACAAGACAATCGACAAGCAGCTTGGTGAGGTGACATTAGTTGGTGCCATTATTCGCAAATGGAAGAAACACAAAAGAACTGTCAATCTCCCTCGGCCTGGGGCTCCATGCAAGATCTCACCTCGTGGAGTTGCAATGATCATGAGAACGGTGAGGAATCAGCCCAGAACTACACGGGAGGATCTTGTCAATGATCTCAAGGCAGCTGGGACCATAGTCACCAAAAAAACAGTTGGTAACACACTACGCCATGAAGGACTGAAATCCTGCAGCGCCCGCAAGGTCCCCCTGCTCAAGAAAGCACATATACATGCCCGTCTGAAGTTTGCCAATGAACATCTGAATGATTCAGAGGACAACTGGGTGAAAGTGTTGTGGTCAGATGAGACCAAAATGGAGCTCTTTGGCATCAACTCAACTCGCCGTGTTTGGAGGAGGAATGCTGCCTATGACCCCAAAAACACCATCCCCACCGTCAAACATGGAGGTGGAAACATTATGCTTTGGGGGTGTTTTTCTGCTAAGGGGACAGGACAACTTCACCGCATCAAAGGGACGATGGACGGGGCCATGTACCGTCAAATCTTGGGTGAGAACCTCCTTCCCCCTCAGCCAGGGCATTGAAAATGGGTCGTGGATGGGTATTCCAGCATGACAATGACCCAAAACACAGCCAAGGCAACAAAGGAGTGGCTCAAGAAGAAGCACATTAAGGTACTGGAGTGGCCTAGCCAGTCTCCAGACCTTAATCCCATAGAAAATCTGTAGAGGGAGCTAAAAGTTCGAGTTGCCAAACGTCAGCCTCGAAACCTTAATGATTTGGAGAAGATCTGCAAAGAGGAGTGGGACAAAATCCCTCCTGAGATGTGTGCAAACCTGGTGGCCAACTACAAGAAACGTCTGACCTCTGTGATGGCCAACAAGGGCTTTGCCACCAAGTACTGTTTTGCAGAGGGGTCAAATACTTATTTCCCTCATTAAAATGCCAATCAATTTATAAAAAAATTTACATGCGTTTTTCTGGATATTTTTGTTGTTATTCTGTCTCTCACAGTTCAAATAAACCTACCATTAAAATTATTGACTGATCATTTCTTTGTCAGTGGGCAAATGTACAAAATCAGCAGGGGATCAAATCATTTTTTCCTCACTGTAGGTTCCGTATAGTTCGGAGGCCATAGCGCCTAGGTATCGGGTGAAGGGACCGATATACCCTTCCTGCTAGGGACCCTGTAGTAAGACAACAACGTATGCAACCTGTGCCTCAAAGAAGTGTATTCGTCATATTTACAACACTACACACTGTTGTGCGTGGCATGCTCTGAACATTACCTACACGTATAAAAAACACCAGCACCTGGCTCTACCTAGCAATTACAGCAACATTGCAGTGTACAATTACACGTGCGATTCATCACAGGTAAGCTCACACCAGCTACAGCAACTGCATGGCACACAACACGCCTTACTGCAAGTGGCATACAGCGTCAAGATGCAGAACTTTACTCTCATTCGACACCTTTCGACTGCAACTCACGACTGAGTGCAATGATACATTGCGTGCGATTGGTCACGTGAAAAGCCGAAGCCGGCTTCTTACACTATGCACTGTACACATAATATACATCACCATACAAACACACATTTCACCACACATCACAACATTTACTACATACTATTCACTGCACACTTGACACTACACTGCACTGTTAACCACAATAACTACACTATGCAAGGTGCGTACATAGCCATCAGATGGGATGTACAGTAGACTTGCAGACCCCTGCTGTTACCATTATATAAAATGAAAAAAGTAACATCAGGCTAAGACCAATTAAATGAAACCCAAAGGGATTAAAAGCAAAACAAGTGCAGAAAGTAGGCCTGACATTAAATTATTTTGATATCAACATATATTTAGTGTATGAAGCAAAAAGTAAACATGACAAAAATGGCGATTTAAAGCTTTCATGACTGCAGTGATTCATATTCTTGGTTCTTTCGGTAAAGTCACGCAGAAGGAAAAATAATAAAAAATAAAACAATAAAATTATCACGACGTTTCGATTGCAACACAAGCAATCATCATCAGGTGTGAAAACCACAGCAATATTACAAAAATGGTTCCCCAATTTATTTTATTAAAGGGCATTTAAAAGGCAATAAAAACAGATTGGGAACATGCAGAAAAGCACGGCAACACCTGACAGCCACTTTAACAGTTACAATTCATACTTATTAATTTAATATGTAACCATCAAAATACATTCCTAATTCGTGTTTTATAAGGCAGCATAATGTTTTGCATATCGACTATTTCACTTCGACACTCAATAACTTCATCTGTACAGAAAGCCCATCGCTGCTTGGATGACAGCTAAACCCCTATGTATTTGTAATAAAGGACTCTCAGACGATGTTATTCTCCGTGTCCTTTATTGGGTTCTTGCTCGCACCCCGCGATGTCTCCGCTCCGACCCGCACCTTCTCCGCCTCGTGCCTCCGCACGTCGTCTGAGTCCTCCGCTCCCGCTCTTTCTCTGCAGCCACACTGCTGCTCGTGTGCTCCGCACACTCCGCAGCCCCCTTGCTGCTCGGTGTGACTCCGCACACCCAGCAGCCACCCTGCTGCTCCGTGTGCTCCCGCACACTCTGCAGACACCCCCGCTGCTCCACGAACACCGCTGGCCGACGGTGCCGTGACTCCTGCCTCGTGGCAATCGCGCCACTCCTCGCCAGGACTCCGCGTGGCCTCTCCATTCTCTATCCTGTCTCCACTCCCGATCCCCTTCCGGTTCTCCCCTTATATCCTCCCCCTCACGTGACCCTGACTCCGCCCACACTCACGTGACCCTGTCCTTGCTCGCATTACATATTCTTGAAATGACAGAAGCCTGTGAATAAGGCGAATGCTATGGAAAATCGTCTCAAACTCCAGGTTACACATCTTCCAAGGTGTCATTTCACACGTGCTGGCCCCTCCTACTCAGCTTTGTCCAAAAACTCCACCCACACCTCCACATCCACAAACTGCTGGGGATTGCCTCGCTCTCCCTCAGAATCGGAATTCTCCTCCTGCTTCACGCTGCCTCCATCCACTTGCAGATTGGGTCCTGGAGTCGAATCTTGATCTTCACATTTCACCGTCACTTCTTCACATTTCACTTCTTCACATTTCACTGTCACTCCTGGCCGTGTTGCCAAGTTGGAATTTTCTTCTGATTCTCGTTTCATGAGAGATGGGCTCATTGCAGCATTTTGACTTTCACAAGTCGATTTCAATTTCTCCTTCTTGTGGATCTTCTCATGCCTCTTTAGCTTTCCTGATAATGTAAACTCCTTCCCACAGACAGTGCACTTGAAAGGATTCTCACCTGAATGTGTTTTCTTATGTTTCTGAAGATATTTTGAAAGAGCAAATGCCTTCCCACACGCAGTGCACTTGAAGGGCTTCTCAACCACGTGTGTTCCTTCATGATTACGAAGAGTTTTTGAACGAGCAAATGCCTTCCCACACACAGTGCACTGGAAGGGCTTCTCACCCGTGTGTATTCTATTATGTGTCTTCAGATATTCTGACTGTGCAAATGCCTTATCACATACACTGCACTTGAAGGGTTTCTCGCCTGTGTGTGTTCTCTGATGAATTTGAAAAGTTTTTAAATGAGCAAATGACTTCCCACACACAGTGCATTTGAAGGGCTTCTCACCGGTGTGTGTTCTCTGATGAATATGAAGAGTTATTGGTTGAGCAAATGCCTTCCCACACACAGTGCACTTGAAGGGCTTTTCACCGGTGTGTGTTCTCTGATGAATATGAAGAGTTTCTGAACGAGAAAATGCCTTCCCACACACAGTGCACTTGAAGGGCTTTTCACCGGTGTGTGTTCTCTGATGAATATGAAGAGTTTCTGAACGAGAAAATGCCTTCCCACACAGAGTGCACTTGAAGGGCTTCTCGGCCCTGCGTTTGCTCTGTTGCTGCTTCAAACGTCTACTGCGATCCGTGCTGTATACACACTGGTCACATCGATGCGTTGTATCACCAGGCTGTGTTGAGGGTCTCTTCTCCATGCGATTAATTCTGTAAATATACATACACATTACACACAATACACACATTACAAGACAAGGATCCCCTGTATAGCCATAAAAGACTGTTGGGACAAGTGCTGTTAGCGAGCACCTATGAAGGCTGACACAGGCAATGAGGGGGAGGGTGGCCAGCATCACAAACGGGTGCCTTTGTCTCCCTAGCCGTGATGCTTACGCATCACACCAGGTACTCATTTTAAGCTGAGTCGACCTAGGGGAGGCCCAGGCTACGTCTCTGCCGCTAGGCCTACCACTACGACTGCGCTTCAGACATTCAGCTACAACAGGGATCCCAAATTTACAGTAGGACGTGGTGACAGTGCTTAGTGGATGTGAATCCAGGTGATTTTTCTTTAAAGGGATGTGCGGCCACTAGCAGCCACAATGGATTATTTGGTGAGATTGCATTTGGTATTGGTACGTATACAGTTAACATATAACTCAACGTATTTATAAACAACAATGTGACCTTAAAAGGAGGTATATACAGCAATCCTTCACCAAATGCAGACTTACCAACCATAATTTCAGGTATACAAGGTTCATTATTTGTATAATAATTAACCAACAGCGGCCTGGAAATTAGAGTATTCACATGTAAGCAGGGTGTTAAGGAAGTCACATGACGTGTGTATCATATCATTGCATTACAGCATGACATCATTTTATTGCGAAGTATTTTTTTCAAGGTCTTCTCACCCGTGTGTTTTCTAGTGAATATGGACATATACTGACCGTATGAATGCCTTTCCACACACAGAGCACTTGAAGGGCTTCTCGCCAGTGTGTTTTCTCTGATGTTCCTTCAAGTTATCCATCTGATCTGTGCTGTATGGACACTGGATGCATTGGTGCCTTTTACTTCCAGCCGTTGCCAAGCCTGTCTTCTCCATGTGATTGAGTCTGCAGATACATACTTATTACACACAAATACAGGCACACCGCTTAGTACGACCCCGTAGAATGATGCGTGTTTGTTACAGCGCTGTTTGTCCTAGAGATTTTTGTCCATAACTTGTTTTTTTTAACCTTCTTGGTTCTTTCGGTAAAGTCACGTAGAAGGGAAATAATAAAATAATAAAAATAAAACATAATTAAATACAATTCTCACGACGTTTCGGCCACAACGCAAGCAGCCGTCCTCAGGTGAAGAACAGGGCTGTCGGAAAGACAGCATTCGGACGCTGTCTTTCCGACAGCCCTGTTCTTCACCCGAGGACGGCTGCTTGTGTTGTGGCCGAAACGTCGTGAGAATTGTATTTGATTATTTATAATTTTTATTATTTTATTATTTCCCTTCTACGTGAATTTACCGAAAAAACCAAAAAGATGAATCCCTGCAGTCACGAAAGCTTTAAATCGAAATTGTTTTTTTAAGTTTACAAAGTGCTCACGAGTGAGAACAGGCAGCAGCGCTAGCTAAGGAAACGTACCTGGCTCCATCATTCGCTCAGCCAATGAGAGCAACACACAATCTAAGCCATCCAGACCCCACTGCCCGCGATTCAATTATCACGATTCATGGTCACGATTATATTTTAAAAACACTGACTTGTTTAGCCAGTTGAGAACTCACACGACTAGGACAGTCTCAGGCTCCACCTAAAAAAACCTCGCCACACAAATTTAGATTTAGGTCTTCACTAAGATCATGGAGGTCCTAAAGCCTTTCTCTGAGAATGACCTGGACTGGAAGAGCAGCAGCTCCTTCAAGCTCGTCTCCCTCCGCTACCTTGTAGGATGAGTAAAGTAGAATGCACTCATAAGTATAGTACATAATACTGATGCTATTATAAATCATTAAACTGTTTAGCATCGGTATTATTAGCGCTATTACCGATACCCCAGTGAAGCCCTCATTACTACTATGAGCAAATAATGTCTGTGTAACGCGCGTGACGTCACTCAACATGCCGCACCCCCCATCATTAATATTCTGAGTACGCTAGGAGGTTAGAAGTTCACATTGTGATGTTGGTTGTTGTTTACCCAGGTACAGCCTCGCTTCTTCCCTCTCGTAGCGATATCAATTGAGTAGCGGCAAGCACGGAATCTGTCCAGGTTGGAACGTTATGTTTTGTTTATGTAAAAAATCTCATTCATTGGATGTGTTGGATGGTGGCGGGTTTAACGATACATTCATATGTCCGCAATCTCACCTAAACACCTCTTATGGATAACATAATTGCTATTATTAAGTTTGTTTTTGTAAATATGTATTTAAGGAATGCTTTAATGTCTGCCGGCCGAGTCGCCCTTGAAAAAGAGCTTCTTAGCTCAATGGACTTTACTCGGTAATAAACTTCTGATTGTGAGTGGATGAGTGGCAGAGTGGGCGAGTGGGTGAACGAGTGTGTGTGGGCAAGTGAGTGTGGGCGAGTGGGACGGTAAGTGGTAGACTGAGTGTGTGGGTAGTTGAGTGTGAGTGGGAGGGAGAGTGAATGGGAGGGTGAGTGACTGGGAGGGGGGCGTGTGACTGAGTAGGTGGGCGAGTGTGGGTGTGTGTGGATGGGCGAGTGTGTGGGCTGTAGTGCAGGGGTTAGCGCGCTGCGCTATAAACTCGGCAACCCCGGGTTCGATTCCCTCTCACGGCCAACACCAGTAACGATTATCTGAACCGGTCCCGGGCCTCGCCTATGTCGACTCTGCCTCAAATGAGTACCTGATGCGGTGTATAAACATCGCCACTGGGGAGACAAAGGCGGTCGGGCGTGGTGCTGGCCACCCAACCCCTCCTGTACCGTTCCGCCCTTCATAGGTGCTCGCAAACAGCACTTGCCCCTACAGTCTGTTAAGGCTATAGGGAGATCTTTGTGTGGGTGAGCGAGTGTGTGCGTGGGAGAGTGGTTCAGGTGGATGAATGAGTGACAATTTAGTGGTTAGCGCGCTGTGCTACGAACCCGACGATCCGGGTGAGAATTCTGCTCACAGCCAACACCAGTGACGTTTACTGTGAAAATTCCGTTTCATTGCTTTCATGGCTTTATTTTGGTGATTTATAAAAGTTTTTTGGTTTGGCCATGTTTGTTTGTTGTAGTACGGAGTAAGACCGATGGCCTTAATTTAAGTTGTCTTGTGGTTGTTGTTTGACTTGCATCCCACTGGGATTTTTGCACACAGCGTTGGTGTACGGTGTTTTTTCTGCAATATTTTGCTGTCTTTTCTTGGATTTTCTGTTTGCACTTAGTCACATATTCACTTTAAGATGTTTTCTTGTTCATGTTTTTTGTTTGTTGCGGTTACATCCGATTCAAGAGCCGTTATGGCTCACAGGGCTATACCAAATAAATGAACTTGAATATCTGAACTGGTCCTACGCCTCCCCCATGTCGATTCAGCCTCGTGTGCCGTGCCAGCCTTCATAGATGCTCGCTAACAGTGGGAGCGTGTGGGTGAGCGTGTTGATGGGCGAGTGTAATTGTGTCATGCTTTGATGTCTCATTCCGACTAAAAGTAAACGTCTGGACTGGTATCGTCCGAATATCCCAGTGCTGAAACGCGGCCTGCAGATTACTCAATCGGGAATACGCGCAGAAGCATCGCCACCCCCCCGCGAATGCAAATCAAAAACTCGACGATCCTGAACTAGAGTATGGAGAGTCTGAGAGGTGAAGTAGTCAGCCAGGTGAAGACAAATTAAACTTAAGAGAATCAAAGCAAAGTCAGTCAGGCAAGGGCAGGAGGCAAGGCCTGCACGGCTCGGCCCCACGTAGTAACGTTCCAACCTGGACATCGATTGCATACTTGCCGCTACTCAATTGCTATCGCTACGAGAGAGAGAGGGAAGAAGCGAGGCTGTACCTGGGTAAACAACAACAACAACCAACATCACGATGTGAACTTCTCACCTCCGATCCGAGAGAGTTGCGCGTACAGAAGCAGCTCCTGGAATCTCGTGACGTCACACAGAAGCACGAGGGAGATAACATGACGTCACTAGCACCCACACTGCCTCCCCGAAAGTTTACGCGAATGTGTATTAAAAAATTATGTTAACGTGGAGTGCCCAAATACGGAGTGATTGGGCGTGGGCGCTGGACCAGACATAATGAACCCGCGACGGAATTATTGCGTAAATTACGTTGATGAGCCGCCAGTGGTATGTTTTACTGGAATGGAAATCGGAAGCGACCAAGCAGACTTAACATCACGTCTGCTTGTTCAGACGTGGAGGTTCCTTGATGACATGCCGTCACAAGCGGGGTACACCTCCCCCTGGGGGTCTCGCGTCGACGACGGCACGCGGAGGGGTGACGTCAGAGGCGGCGAGTTGTGGTGAGGGGAGCGGTGGTGCAGCGGTTAGCGCTACGCTACGAACCCGGTTTCCCGGGTTCGATTCCCGCTCAAGGCCGACACCGGTGGCGTTTATCTGAAGCGGTCTCGGGCCTCCCCGAAGGTCGACTCAGCCTCAAATGAGTACCCGGTGCGATGTGCAAATATCGCCACTGGGGAGACAAAGGCGGCTGGGCCTGGTGCTGGACACCCCACCCCCTCGTGTGCCGTGTCGGCCTTCAAAGGCGCCTGACAACAGTACATGCCCCAACAGTCTGTTATTGCTGTCGGGGGGAAATCTTAATCTTTGTGTACACAATAGTATGTATTTAGATGTGTTCTCAGTGTGCGTTAATATATTGTTATTGATTAACGTCTTTCTTAGCAGTCTGTTTGGCACGCGTAATTTTTCCTTTCGTGTGCGTTTGAGTCAACATATGCCTCTGTGCACAGTATTTGTGGAGAGGTGTTCTTCCGCACTCCCCATGTCAGCGGGTAGCATCACTATTGGGTCAACAGGGGGCGGAAGAGGGGCTACCCCTATGTTAAGGGCTATGGCCAAAGGGGGCCAACGGTGATCTCCGGGATAACGGATCCTGGGACACAATTCACAAACCCCGGGTGGGGGGATTGGGGGATGACGTCACCCTTCCAGGACCTGGTGGAAGGTTCTGGAAGGAAGACGGAGCAAGCCCCGAACCGGTATATAAGTCGGACCTCTGAACGATAAAGAGTCAGTCTCCTCCACTCTGAAGACCCGGGCTGAAGCTCTGATCTTGGACCCCAAGCTCCGCCATCCTTCTAAGGGCTGGAGCTCAGTGAGGCCAGTGGCAGGGGCAGATAGGTCCCTGGAAGATAGGACCCTGGACCCCAAGCTCTGCCATCATTCTCAGGGCCGGAGCTCAGTGAGTCCAGTGGTCAGAACCTGACGACCTGGGCACAGTCGGGTCAGCATAGCCTCTCCTAGGGCCCCAGCCGGAGGTCGGGGAATTAGCAGGGTCCCCAGTGTTCTCCCCAGGTATCGGGTAAAGGGGCCACTACCCCTTTGTGTTAGGGATCCTGTAGAAAAGAGTAATACATATTGTGTTGCCTCAACTGGCGTCTCCCCTGGTTTCTGACCCACTACATTTGTATTACAGGGGGTCCTCGATATACTTCGAGGTTAGGGACCGAGACGTTGCGACTTATAACGAAACGATGTATATCAGGGGACTTTCCCCCCCCCCATAGAAATACATCAAAATGGGGGTGGGGGCTATGGACCGGAAGAGTTTGAACATTGCTTATGCGACGCAGAGCAGGGAAATTTCTCCCATAACAAACAATGGATTTAGGTAGGGATAGCGACCGCAACTTAGGGAAATATTGTGCTTCATAACTAGCAACCAAAAAACGTAATTAACATATACAGAAAACCAGGTACTTTTATGACCATTTCAAATAGGCACGGTATACTTTAAAAGTTTTCCTTTTTTAATAGAAAACGTATTTGTGACCTTTTAAAGCAACGACTCAAAAAAATAATTCGTGTGAAAAATATTTTACCTTAACCCATAATTGTATGTTCTCACCTTGAGGAGTGGATGAGTTGCAGTAAATGGTTGCGACGATATTTTGCGATAAAGTCTACACCGATTACAATGAGCAGTCAGTACGCGAGAGACAGTGGAACTGAGATGGTGGCGCATGAATGAGTTGTATAATACACCTACACCCCCCTTCCACCCCCTCCCCAGAGGTGAGCTCAGCTGAGCTCAACTGAGCAGGGTCGAAAATTGTAATAAAATCCTTACAATATTTTTAAAAAACGGTTTTATTTTAAAGTGCACTCTAAAGTTAAAAAGAGATTTTTTAAGCCTTCACCAGCTGATCAGAATATTTTTTGACATTTGTAACTAAAACATAAAACCGTGGGGCACTCCTTTAATATTTGTATGCATGAGTTGCTTTAGAATGTTTTAGTTTGATAAAAGTGTATTTGTGTGATAGTATGTATGCAAAAAAAAATTCAAACATTTTTAGAAGGGAAAATGTTGACAGTTATGTCATTTGACGATGAAGTGTAGAACATTTACAAGTGTTTTGAGTATAAATTTTAAATCTGTATTACTACCTCTTTCTACTCGTGTGTGTTGAACTGCTTTTTAAAAAATAATAATTGACTGCAAAGGGATCCAAAGTATAGGTAAACACATTTTTTTTCTCAACTTCCTATAGCAACTTTTATTCTTGGTCAGAGTATATTAGTCAAAAGGAAGATAAGTGCATAAATGACATGCATAGGTAATTACTATATATAGAAGATCAAATCTATGTTTGCTTATCCGATAATATAATAAAAGCTAAGATTTGGTTTTAATTATTTTGAAGGTATTTGTCAAGTATTTGTAATTGTAATTATTACAGCTATTGTTAATGCATTTTTTTTATTTTCCTATCATAAATTGCTTCAAATACGTATTACTTATCTTGTTAAGTTTTCACTTTTGATAAGTAAAGATTGCTCGTCAAGATTTGCAGATGAATGGTGAACTTTGTATTATAATGTATTACTAGGCTTTTTATTTTACATTGCCTAAGACCTTACACCTTACCATTTTCTAGTGATATCAGATACCACTCCCTTATTGTGAGACTTGAGTTTGAACGCTACAAGGCATTTAATATTTTACTTTGTTCCAACTCTTCGAAACCTAAATACTTGAATGTTAGCATGGAATAGTTTTGATGATTCTAAATGTGCTACTAAGACATCAAGCCATCTCAACCAAGTAGCATCGTGAGATTGGTAATAGGAAATAGAGACAGTCCCGCTATATTATTAGAAATGTAATAGTATTTTGTTTTGCTATTGAGTACCATTTGTTGGTAACTTTCTTTAGCTATTGTTGGTCATCGATTAAGATAAGTGATATTAAAGGAGCGCCCCACGGTTTTATGTTTTAGTTACAAATGGCGAAACATATTCTGATCAGCTGGTGACGGCTGAATTTGTTTATACTTTTGAGTGCACTTCAAAATAAAACCGTTGTTTAAAAAAAAGAACATTTTTTAAGGAGTTTCTTTTTAAATTTTTAGTCTTAATTTTAACAATTATTTTTTTCACAAGGGAAATTGTTTGATACTTTTTAGAAATACTTACAAAAAATACTCAGTCTAAGACTGTCTACTTCTTTTGTGGACCTTACCTTTTATAGAGCGATCTGAGAGCACTGTTCTTAACTGGATGTTATTTGCAATTAACTGGATGTTGTTTTCAATGTACTCAACCATATTTGCGTGTAAAAGTTGTTGAGACACAAATCGAGTTTCCTAAACTTGGTTAACGATTTTTAATGTTATTAATTTTTGCTAATGCTTCATTATAGCATGGTGTCTTTCCAGTTAGTTTTAGGATGTCCAAATCTTCAATTGGAAGTCCATCCAGCGAGCGAACACAACTTAAGGCAACATATGCGTGACCTGCTTCGAAGAGCTTTGATCCTAAGTACACGACTGCATGATCCACTGTACATCCTTGCATTTTGTGCAGTGTCAATGGCCATGATAGAATTAGTGGCAGCATTCTTCGTTCAGCTGTACCATAGCCACGAGTAGCAGGGAACTGATTTTGGCTTCATTTGGTGTCGTCCTTGCCAAAGTCTATTGCAACTATTTCAGGTATTTGTCTTTCGTGCAATTATGCACAACTAGGAATAGGGCAATTGATTTTTCGGATATATCCAACAACACCATTTACACATTCTTTCGAGACATCAATGTTGGATCTTAACATGACTTTGGCCCCTATATATATTAGCAATTCACATGGCAAACTTCCAGTCTTATTGATGTCCTTTGGAATGATTGTGTTTATTCCGATATTTTCAACATTTCTTGCAGCATCCACTAATTGATCTTGTACTGTTGTTGTGTACATAGGGCTCTGAAGTATTGAAGCCCTGCTTCATTATGAGCATTAACTTGATTCTTCGATGGATAGATTCGCAGAGCTTTATCTATGGCAAACTCTCCAATTGGTTGTTGATGACGTTTGCTTTCCAATACTGAGAAATGCTCAGCTCTCATTTCTCCAACTCAATGCATTCAATACAGTGATGAACGTATTATACTGGTAGGAACCTCCTGGTTACAACAGCCCACAGGGGATTATTGTGTCCGTTATGCAGGGAGGGGCTGGGTGGGGAGGGAGGGGCTGAGTGGGAAGGGGCTGGGTGGGGAGGGGCTGGGTGGGGAGGGTGGGGCTGGGTAGGGGGTGGAAGGGGTGGGGCTGGGTGGGGGGTGGGAGGGGTGGGGCTGGGTGGGGAGGGGCTGGTCACCCCGTGGTGCCCTTATAAAACTCAACGTTTAACCTACTCACGCCGGCTTGTGCCCGCCCTCACAGTCGGGCATATTTGCGGAATACACCACGCCGCCGTTGACCCTGGCCATTGACCGAGCAACCCAACGTTCATATCAGCTCCCTCCGCAGGAATGTGTTCACCTTGCTGTCTCATATTTGCTTTAAGCCCGCAGTGTGAATAGTCTCCATAGATGAGTGGCAGATTGTCGATGTTCTGGCTGACCATATATAGGAGTGACAGTTGTGTTTTTTGGTCTAAATGGAGGAAGCTGCATCAAATCGTCAAAGAACAGGACATTGATACCACTGAAAAATTGATCATACTTATTCTTCAGCTGTCGAAGACGCATATCAATCATGCATAGCATCTGATGAGACCATTGATATGTCATCGATGATGATGCATTCAATGTCCTTCCATTGTAGTCGCGTGGTTCTGAAGTAATGTCGGGTTATAATGGTGACATGGTAGCGCTTCAACCATCTCTTTGAACAGACAATTTGAATGTGAAATGAATAGTTGATCCATCGATAAGGCGCGCAGCGACTTCAGTTAACGCACAGACTATGACAGCTTTCTTTGCAAACCAACGATTTATTTGATATTTCAACAATTTCAGTAGGAATGTGTTGGCCACTCCAGCTCGACCAGTGATGAAGACGAGAGTCTTCACTCTCAGGGTCTTCATGCAAATGTATGTTAATGCTTTTTGCAACCATTCAAAACATTTCCTGTGGTCCTACTTTCATTGCTGTACGTGCCGATTGGAATTGTTTTTCATTCATTGGGACATCTGCCACCTCTTCTTCTTCATCTTCCATTTGAACTGGTACAGCTTCTTCGAGATTGTTGAGTGCATGAACTTGATTTAATGCGTTCTCCAGTTGTCCGTCGCGTTCACGATGCACTTGCATATGGTCACTCAACTGTTTGAGCTATTGTTCATTTGCTAGAAATGCTTCCTTTGCAGTATCAAATTCTTGCAATAGCTCTTGTTAACTTCTGTATGGTTTGTATTGAACCAGAAGGCTAGAATAGCAGTTTTCATGATCTGTTGCAACTTTTTTGGATGAGCATCGATGAAGTTGATGATGAATTGAAAATGTCTTGATCCTGTTGATCGTCTGCAGATTCGTTTATGTTCTTTAATTGTGTCACACTCAATTATGCATGCTCTTCCATTGCCTGCCGGTGCATCTTTCTGACCACATGAATGTGAATCAGTGTAGTATTTGTCATTGTAATGCATAATTCCTAATTATTTCGATCCTGTTATTCGTACACCAGCCGATGATTTGTGAACAAATCATTAAATGCATCGCCCAAAGTGATTCCTTCCGAATCGCCCTCATTGGCTGAGTCTTGTAGACTTACAACGAAAAGTGTTTCCTCATCATAGGCTATTGAGAATGAGTTGAAATTAATGAAGTCGTTTCTTATGGCATAAAAATGTTTGACTTCCAGATATCCGTTAGCTGTCATTGCATATCGTAGACTCACAAGTTTGGCCAATCGAATGGCTTCATACATTGCATGACCCGCAATCAAGTTCACGTTGAATGTGTTTGTGGTCCATATGCTTGGTGGCAGTAAAGCAGCTCTTACAATATTTGCCCACAACATTGCACAAAATTGCACACTTGCATTGGCCCATGTAAACACATCTTAATTTGCTTGATGCCATGCAGCCACACAAATCTAGATCTTTCATGGATGAGCATGTAAGCATTTGCAGGTTCTTGCGGGTGATTTTGCCCCACTGGTTGTTGCGCATGAATAGCAATTTAACGTACACTAGCGATTGAGACCTCCTTTGCCAGTAGCAAGATATAGTAATAGGTTTTTACCCTTTTAACTGCTTACCCCGAGCTCTCAATACTCTGATGGTGCATTGTCTTTGAGTTGTGCGCCTTTTGGCATCATCTGGTCCAACACCATGTGAGACTAGGCTCTAATAAAAGCCGTCTCGGGTGTGGACCGATCAATTTCAAGGACAGTGCATACATTATCAGTTGTCTTTTTGTTTGCATTTTGACTGCAAGTGTTGTGGTTAATGCAAACATGATCCCTTGTTGCCAGTTAAAAGGGTAAAAACCTATTACTAAGTACATCAGCAATGTATACTTCTTCATTGATTGTTAAATCCCGATAAAGTGGATTGTTTCGAATTAGCCAGTTGAGTGCATTGTAAACCTATTCACGATGTAAAGAGAATGCGCGTGTGGTGTTGAGATTTTCAAGATCTTCTGTGATGTCAACATTCCAGTATTAGCCATTGCTCGTGGAAGTGTCACTAACTTCAAGATGTCCATAGCAAAGAGCACTGCCTGTGCACGGAAGCCATATTGACCGAATACTCCAGTGAATTTGATGATCTTCACAAAAAGGTATAACTCTTTATAATAGACGTTATTCTGGCTGAGGTAAGACTCAAATAACATCTGGAATTTCACCAGGATCCACATTATTCCAGTGAGCTTTTGACGGTGCAGCTCTATTGTTATTGCTGATGTGGCATGCAACGTGAACACATTTGCAATGTTTGCTTTGATGACAATTCGGTTGGTAGATAGTGCAATGAATTTTCATTGCCTCGTACTCTGTAAATATTAGTAGGATAGCAGCGTTTGGTGCAGACTTCACAGATTTGATTGCAGAATGTTTTGAAAAGGGCAACACTCAACCGATTTGTCCACCACAACCAGCTTAATTTTGAAATGGAAAAAACATCAATATGAATGTTAAAAGTTCGCTTTAAATATGGTGAGTGCCAAAATGACGCCACGGACCCTCTCCATGCATTGTCCCATTGGATGCACTAAATCATAATAAACTTTTGTAAAGACACCAAAGCATTGAATGTTACTGTTGACCTTAAATAAGGAAAAATACAATAGTACTAAGAAAATGTTCTAGGCGAGTTTCGAACTCTCAACTCCTACGTTGGTATTAATATATTTTTCACAAAACGTGTTCGCAAAGCACTTGTCGAATAAGGCTTCCATACAAAATATTAATTGGTTTAAACGAGCCAAGCTATTGATTAATTGATTGCGATTTTGATGCAGGCATGCATTGCCTCTGGATCTGAGTGTGCAAAATTTGGGATCGATTGGACAACCGGAACTGGACGATATTTTGATTAGATTATTTGACCACAACATACAAACAACTCTCGACTCCTAGGTTGGTATTAATATTGTTTTCAGAAAACCTGTTCGCAAAACACTCGTCGAATAAGGCTTGCATACAAAATATCACTTGCTTTAAACGAGGCAATTGATTAATTGATGCAGATTTTGAATCAGGCATGCATTGTATCTGGATCTGAGTATGTGTGCTAAAGTTGGGATCGATTGGACTACATGAACTGGACGACAATTGATTACAAGATTAGACCACGGCATACAGAGGAATGAAGTTTGATAACTCGATTGGACAAGGTGAACAGGACGACAGTTTTATTACAAGATTTGACGACATGCAAACAGAGGAATGAAGTTGCATTTTTTTTCACAATTTCGTTTAACTCACCGTCGAAGTACGTCAATGATGCGGCGCCTGCTGCCACATCAGCGCTTGCCTGATTAAATTTATTATTTTAGAAATTAATCTGCCTGAGACACGTGGCGCCTGCTTCTTGGGCGAGACGATTCGAGTGTAGGGACCGCGGCATTTTTGACCTACACAAATATCTATATAAATAATGTGTCCATACAAAATGTTAATTGCTTTAAAGGAGCCAATTAATAGATTGACTTATTACGATTTTGATACAGGCATGCATTGTCACCAGAACTCAGTACGTGTGCAAACATAGGGATTGATGGGACAACGGGAAGTGGACGAAATGTACATTACAAGATTTGACCACGACACAGCTTTCAAGTTAAGTAAAACTGTTGAAAAAAAGGATAATCATCACTGGTGATGGCCGCATACGTACCCTCTGCACTTTCTACGATTTTATAATTTAATCGAATATCTACCTCAACACTACCAAAAATTGAACTAATATAACATACTCTATCCAATTGTTTAGGAACACCAGGAAACATTTAAATATGAATTGTTAATAGAAACCAGTCACTTCCGAATGGTCGTTTACTGTGCATGAGGCTCGGCATAGACTTCTACTATCGCTGTTTGCCGAGACCAAAAGCAATTGAAGTGCAATTGTGTTACAAAGTACATAAGTAAATAACTCATAATAGTTTTGGGTTAGGCCGTGTAAGTATAAATTCGTCGTAAACCTCCACCACCCGACACAGCCAACTAGTAAGGGTTGTCACGTAAACAGAACATGCCAATTCGTCACTAGTACAGCACTAACCGGTGTGCCACAACCGGTGCGCTGGACTAGTGACGAATTGGCATGTTCTGTTTACGTGACAACACTTACTATACTCTTGTTCTAGGTTTGAAGTTTTCATGACTGCAAGGATCCATACTCTTTGGTTCTTTCGGTAAAGTCATGTACGTGAAAAAATAAAAGTAAATTAAATCACGTTTCGGGCGAAACACAAGCGTCTGTCATCAGGTGCGGACAACCACAGCAAGAAACAATTGTTGAAGTAGGCAAAAGAGCTGCTTTTAATGAGGGAGGGGGGGAGCCAAGGATAGAGAGTGTGGGGGCAGGGCGTGGGTCAGAGGGGAGTGGAAAGCAGCATGCTCGAAATGTATGGTAAATTTCCAAGTGATAGGAGTGAGAGCGTGTGGGGGCGGGGCGTGGGTCAGAGGAGGGTGGAAAGCTGCATGCTCGAAATGCAACGGCAAATTTCCAAGTGATGGGAGTAAGCAGGGCTAGACGTAAGAAACTGGAGATGCAGATAGGAAAGCAAAATATAAAGCAGCTCAATTTGTATCCATCTTCTCGGTTGAAGTTATGTCTATGCTTATATATCTGGATGGCTTCATGAACACACCTTTGATAGTAGCCAGAAGGTTTGCAGAGCACCTTGGTCTCGGGAAAAAACATTATCATGAGAGCCCACAGCATTATAGCAATGGTCAGCAACGGCGGAGGAATTAATTCTGCCGTGTTTCAGATTTGACTTGTGCTCGCGGACACGGTCAGAGACATGACTTTTCGTTTCCCCAATGTAACAATCACCACTGATGCAACTTTTTTTGTAGACACCAGGGTATTGCAAGTCAGGAATGGCATCCTTTACAGATGGGATTAGATCACGGATTTTGTGTACTGTACTGAATCGGACCTGGATCTTGTGTTTGTTTAAGATTTTGGCAATCTTTTGGTAACGCCTGCTATGTATGGTAACGTTATGGTTTTGATCGGCGTCTCAGGGAATTGTTTCTCCATGGTTGGAGAAACCGCTTTTCGGATAATGCGGTCCGAGTATCCATTCATCTTAAGGGTCTGGTGTCGTGTTCCAGTTTACTGGCTAGGTGGTGTTGGTCAGAAATGCAGTGGGCCCTATCGTGCAGTGTTTTGATGAGGGAATTCTTTTGTGCCGGATAGTGGTGGGATTCAGGTTTCAGATAGGAATCTGTGTGGGTAGCTTTCCTGTAGAGTGTCCCAAAGAGTCATCAAGTTTCTTCTCAAACCATTCCTGGTTTAATTTACTTTAATATATTTTTATTTTTTATTTTTCACCTACGTGACTTTACCGAAAGAACCAAAGAGTATACTCTTGTTGGCTGTGTCGGGTGGTGTCGGTTTTTACCACACATTTATATATTTACACGATCTAACTCAAAAACCTCTATTATGGATAATGGTTGCAAAAGCCTACGTGTTAAACTAAATTCACAACATTTACAATTTGAGTATGACGTTTCGCTGGTAAATAACTCATGAAATAAACGTAAAATAAACAAAACTAGCAATAGAAACATGGGGAAAAATATAGTTCTAAGCATAGAAAATTATTACGTAATGCTACACAAGGAAAAAATAATAATAATTACGTAACACTCAAACAAAATCCATTTACCTTAACCTAGTGAAGCACGTGCTCGATGCATGCGGCGTTTGGGTAGAGCGATGCGTAAGGCCTTACGCTTCCGAAATCTTACCGCGCTGCATTGTTTGTGCTTAAGTAACGCGAAAAAATCCGCATATTTAAAATTTTTACGTGAATTTTTTGGAAGTATTTCCATAAAATCGGATTTTCGTAAGTCAAGTCCTTCTGCAACCGGGGGACTTTAGTTATTAAAGCATACATTACGAGCCTATTTTGAAAGTTAAGTAATTTATGATGAAGTATAAATTGTAACTTTTGGACATTGCTATTAAAGTGGTTGCCTAGTGTGGCCGTGCTTTTCTGGATGCTCCTAATCTCTTTTTACGATTGATTTTTAAATGCACTTTAATAAATACGAAATTAAGCAATTTCGTAATTGTTACCATGTGTATACCCGCCACATCGTCCTGTAGTTTTTTACAGTTTAAGTTTATTTCATGAGTAATTTACTGTATGTACTTTATTTAACACAATTACACTTCAATTCTTTATGGTCTCAGCCAACAGCGATCGGAGGTCTAGGCCTAGTGTAATGCACGGTAAACGAACATTCGCAAAGACTGGTTTCTGATAGCAATAAATATCAAATTGTATAGTGGTATAAACAATTATATACAGTATATTTTCCATTAGTTTAATTATGGATAAGGTCGATATTCTATTAAGTGAAAGAACCATAGGAGGTGCAGAGCGTATATACAGCGATACGATACAGGTGTGTTAGAAAACGGATGACATCGCGATACAGTACTGAGAAAAAACGAACTAGTGACAGTGAAATGTGAAGAAGTAAAATCTGAAACACGGCAGAATTAATTCCTCCGCCGTTGCTGAGCATTGCTATAATGCTGTGGGCTCTCATGATATTGTTTTTTCCCGAGACCAAGGTGCTCTGCAAACCTTCTGGCTACTATATTTCTGGCTATGGGATTGTATCGCTATATTGGGAGAAAACTGTTCAGTTTCTAACATACGGAAATTTGGGTTGAGGATCTCTGGAACCTAACCCTTTGGTAACCTAACCTTTCTGTAACTGGGGGACTGCCTGTATTTCACTTTGACACTCAATTACTTCATATGTACATAAAGCTCATCTCTGATTGGATGACACCGATACCCATATGCATTTTTTTAATGACAGAAGCCTGTGAATAAGGCGAATGCTTTGGAAAATCTGTCTAAAACTCCTGGTTACACATCTTCCCAGATGCCATTTCACATGTGCTGGCCCCTCCTACTCAGCTTTGTCCAAAAACTCCACCCACACCTCGACATCCACAAACTGCTGGGGATTGCTTTGCTCTCCCTCAGAATCCCTCAGAATCGGAATGCTCCTCCTGCTTCACGCTGCCTCCATTCCCTTGTAGATTGGGTAATGGAGTCGAATCTTGATCTTCACATTTCACCGTCACTTCTTCACATTTCACTTCTTCACATTTCACTGTCACTCCTGGCCGTGTTGCCAAGTTGGAATTTTCTTCCGATTCTCGTTTCATGAGAGATGGGCTCATTGCAACATGTTGACTTTCACAAGTCGATTTCACTTTCTCCTTGTAGATATTATGTCTCTTTAGGTTTCCTGATAATGTAAACTCCTTTACACAGACAGTGCACTTGAAAGGATTCTCACCTGGATGTGTTGTCTTATGTTTAAGAGACATTGAATGAGCTAATACCTTCCCACACACCAGGCACTTGTAGGACTTATGAACTTGGTGTGTTCTCTGATGAACATGAAGAGTTTTTGAAAGAGCAAATGCCTTCCCACACATAGTGCACTTGAAGGGCTTCTCACCCGTGTGTGTTCTATTATGTTTCTTAAGATATGCTGACTCTGCAAATGCCTTACCACATACACCGCACTTGAAGGGCTTCTCGCCTGTGTGTGTTCTCTGATGAATTTTAAAAGTTTTTGAATGAGCAAATGACTTCCCACATACAGTGCACTTGAAGGGCTTCTCACCGGTGTGTGTTCTCTGATGAATGTGAAGAGTTAATGGTTGAGCAAATGCCTTCCCACACACAGTGCACTTGAAGGGCTTCTCACCGGTGTGTGTTCTCTGATGAATATGAAGAGTTTCTGAACGAGCAAATGTCTTGCTACACACAGTGCACTTGAAGGGCTTCTCGCCCGTATGTGTTCTAATATGTTTCTTAAGATGTGCTAACTCTGTAAATGCCTTACCACATACACTGCACTTGAAGGGCTTCTCGCCTGTGTGTGTTCTCTGATGAATTTTAAGAGTTTTTGATTGAGCAAATGACTTCCCACACACAGTGCACTTGAAGGGCTTCTCACCGGTGTGTGTTCTCTGATGAATGTGAAGAGTTAATGGTTGAGTAAATGCCTTCCCGCACACAGTGCACTTGTAGGGCTTCTCACCGGTGTGTGTTCGCTGATGAACATGAAGAATGTCTGAATGAGCAAATGCCTTCCCACACACAGTGCACTTGAAGGGCTTCTCGCCAGTGTGTGTTCTCTGATGAATATGAAGAGTTTCTGAACGAGCAAATGTCTTGCCACACACAGTGCATTTGAAGGGTTTCTCGCCCGTGTGTGTTCTATTATGTTTCTTAAGATGTGCTGACTCTACAAATGCCTTACCACATACACTGCACTTGAAGGGCTTCTCGCCTGTGTGAGTTCTCTGATGAATTTTAAGAGTTTTTGATTGAGCAAATGACTTCCCACACACAGTGCACTTGAAGGGCCTTTCACCGGTGTGTGTTCTCTGATGAATATGAAGAGTTAATGGTTGAGCAAATGCCTTCCCACACACAGTGCACTTGAAGGGCTTCTCACCTGTGTGTGTTCGCTGATGAACATGAAGAATGTCTGAATGAGCAAATGCCTTCCCACACACAGTGCACTTGAAGGGCTTCTCACCGGTGTGTGTTCTCTGATGAATATGTAGAGTTTCTGAACGCGCAAATGCCTTGCCACACACAGTGCACTTGAAGGGCTTCTCGCCCGTGTGTGTTCTATTATGTTTCTTAAGATATGTTGACTCTGCAAATGCCTTACCACATACACTGCACTTGAAGGGCTTCTCGCCAGTGTGTTTTCTCTGATGTCTCTTCAAGTTACCCATCTGATCTGTGCTGTATGGACAATGGATGCATTGGTGCCTTTTACTTCCAGCCTTTGCCAAGCCTCTCTTCTCTATGTGATTGATTCGTTCTCCCTCAGAATCGCAATGCTCCTCCTGCTTTATGCTGCCTCCATCCACTTGTAGATTGGCTCCTAGAATCGAATCTTGATCTTCACATTTCACCGTCACTTCTTCACATTTCACTTCTTCACATTTCACTGTCACTCCTGGCCGTGTTGCCAAGTTGGAATTTTCTTCTGATTCTTGTTTCATGAGAGATGGGGTCATTGCAGCATGTTGACTTTCACAAGTCGATTTCACTTTCTCCTTGTGAATATTCTCATGCCTCTTTAGGTTTCCTGATAATATAAACTCCTTCCCACAGACAGTGCACTTGAAAGGATTCTCACCTGAATGTTTTCTCTGATGTCTCTTCAAGTTATCCATACGATCTGTGCTGTATCGACACTGGATGCATTGGTGCCTTTTACTTCCAGCTATTGCCGAGCCTCTCTTCTCCATGTGATTGAATCTGCAGATACATACATATTACACACAATATACAGGCAGACCTCGCTTAGTGCGACCCTTTAGAGTGCAGATTTGTTACAGCGCTCTTTGTCCTGGATATTTTTGTTCTTAATTTTGTTTAGTTTACAAAGTGCTCACGAGTGAGAACACGCAGCAGCGCTCGCCAAGCAAACGTACCCATTGTTCGCTCTGCCAATGAGAGCGACGCATGCTCTCAGCCAACCAGACTCCACACCCCGCGATTTAATTATCACGATTCGTGGTCATGATTATATTAAAAAAAACATTGACTCGTTTAGCCAGTTGAGAACTCACACGATCAGGATAGAGTCTCAGGCTCCACCTAAAAAAACCTCGCCACACAAATTTATATTGAGGGCTTCACTAAGATCAGGGAGGTCCTGAAGCCTTTCTCTGAGAATGACCCGGACTAGAAGCGCAGCAGCTCCTTCAACCTTGTCTTCCTCCACTGACTTGTAGGATTAGTAAAGTAGAATGCACTCGTAAGCACAGTACATACTACTGATGTTATAAATTAGGTTTATTAAATGTTTAGTATTTGTATTATTAGCGCTATTACCGATACCCCAATGAAACCCTCATATTATTCATACTAAAGCTATAACATTGTCAGGAACGCATCCTTATGTAGTACACAATGGGTTTATGATGACCCTTTGTAGCGCTGATAGATTAGCGCTGAATTCTCCAGGAACAACGCATCTGGAGGAGCGCTAAGTGAGCTTTGGGTATAAAGGGCAAGGGCACTCACACCGACTTGGAAGCCACTGGTCAGACTGCCTCCTCACTAAGTGACAGGGCAGGTTTTGTCCACGCACTGTCCCAAGCAGGCTGTAGAGTGTCCCAAAGAGTCATCAAGTTTCTTCTCAAACCATTCCTGGTTTAATTTACTTTTATTTATTTTTATTTTTTATTTTTCACCTACGTAACTTTACCGAAAGAACCAAAGAGTATACACTTGTTGGCTGTGTCGGGTGGTGTCGGGTTTTAACGACACATTCATATATTTACACGATCTAACTCAAAAACCTCTATTATGGATAATGGTTGCAAAAGCCTACGTGTTAAACTAAATCCACAACATTTACAATCGCTGGTAAATAACTCATGAAATAAACGTAAAATAAACAAAACTAGCAATAGAAACATGGGGAAAAATATAGTTCTAAGCATAGAAAACAATTACGTAACACTCAAACAAAATCCATTTACCTTAACCTACAATTACGGGCTGGACCCACTGCCGTGCAAACGTCACCAATCCAGCATTCCAGGTTCACCACTCTGGTCAAATTAAGCGGTCACCCTGATTAGTAAGAGAGTCGATAGATATAATTAAGTCCGTCTTGGAAACTCACCTCTTTAAACTGTCTTTGTGTGTGTGGGCGAGTGTGTGTGTGTGTGGGCCAGTGTGTGTGTGGGTGGTCGTGTATCGGTTAGCGCGCTGTGCTATGAACCCATCGACCTGGGTTCGATTTCCCCTCAAAGCCAACACTAGTGACACATATATGAACTGGTCCTAGGCCTCCCGTAGGTCAACTCGGCCTCAAATAAGTACCTGGTGCGGTGTGTAAACATCGCCACTAGGGAGACAAAGGCAATCCGGGCGTGGTGCTGGTCACCCACCCCTTCGTGTGCCATGCTGGCCTTCATAGATGCTCGCTGACAGTGGGTGAGTGTGTAAGTGTATGAGTGGGAGCGTGTGAGTGAGCGTGTTGGTTGGCGAGTGTAATTGTGTAATGCTTTGATGTCTCATTCCAACTAAAAGTAAACGTCTGGGCTGGTATCGTCCGAATATTCCAGTGCTGAAAAGCGGCCTGCAGATTACTCAATCGGGAATACGCGCAGAAACATCGCCCCCCCCCCCCCCCCCGAATGCAAAACAAAAACTCGACGATCCTGAACGAGAGTATGGAGACTCTGAGCGGTAAAGTAGTCAGCCAGGTGAAGACAAATTAAACTTAGCAAGCAAATACAGACAAGGGCCGGAGGCAAGGCCTGCATGGCTAGGCTCCATGTTGTACCGTTGCAACCTGGACATCGATTCCATACTTGCCGCTACCCAATTGCTATCGCTACGAGAGAGAGAGGGAAGAAGCGAGGCTGTACCTGGGTAAACAACAACAACCAACATCACGATGTGAACTTCTCACCTCCGATCCTAGGGAGTTGTGCGCACAGAAGCAGCTCCTGGGATCTCGTGACGTCACACGGAAGCGCGCGGCGGGGAGATGACATGACGTCACTAACACCCACACCTCAAGTCAACAGTGACGTGCGTAATAAATTATGTTAACGAGGCATGCCCATATGTGGAGTGATTGGGCGTGGCCGCTGAACCGGACATAATGAACCCGCGACATAATTGATGCATAAATTACGTTGATGAGCCGCCAGTGGTATTTGTGTTACGGGAATGGAAATCGGAAGCGACCACGCAAACTTAACGTCACGTCTGCATGTTCATACGGGGAGTTTCCTTGATGAGATGACGTCACTAGCGAGGTACACTTCCCCCTGGGGTCTCGCGCCGAAGACGGCACGCGGAGGGGTGACGTCAAAGGCGGCGAGTTGTGAGGATGGGAGCGGTGGTGCAGCGGTTAGCACTGCGCTACGAAACCGGTGTTCCCGAGTTCGATTCCCGCTCAAGGCCGACACCGGTGGCAATTATCTGAAGCGGTCTTGGGCCACCCCTAAGGTCGACTCAGCCTCAAATAAGTACCCGGTGCGATGTGCAAATATCGGCACTGGGGAGACAAAGAGGCCGGGCGTGGTGTTGGCCACCCACTCACTCGTGTGCCGTGCCTGTCTTCATAAGCGCCTGCCAACAATACATGCCCCAACAGTCAGGAACATGCAAGTTCCCAGTCAAGTTGAGATTCGCTGACCTTATGATAGGCCGTAAGGTGAACTAGGAAAAAGTGGCTAGAAAATGATTTTCGTTCCCACACCTGGGAACTACTTTTTAAATGATTTTTTTCATAGACAAAACCATTTTCGACTTCATGTTAAAAGTTCTCCGCAAAATACCCTTCAGTTTTTTTTCAAAATCCATAAATGTATATAATTGTGAATTGGAAAAAAACGAAATTCTTATGCTGCTGGTTTTGTTTGTAACTTTATTTATGTACATTTTAGCAACACCAAATATCTCTCAAACTGACACTTATACATGTACCTAAACACTTGAGACAGGTTTTGGTGCATTATATACTCAAGTGTGAATGTAGACCATGAAATATGGCAAATTTGTAGAAAATATGCTTCAACGTCACGGATTGGCACTAAGCAAAATTAAACATAAACATCTTAAATTTAGCAAAACTGATGTTTTGTACATCAAAATTTTCAATAGGTACTGTGTAATCACAGAACGATACAAATATAAGCACACTTTGGCCCAAGTTGGCTGAAATGACTCGACATGCTACACTGTCCCCTTGTTTTGGAATGCTGCCAAAAAAAATTACAATTCTACCAGATTCTTTACAGCTCAAAATCACCTTAAATTATAACACAGCGCATATTTACTCATCGGTATCATCCCTATCACTAATCAGAGCCATCATCCCATGTAGGTCTTTCTTCTGTTTCCTGTGAAACATTTGTACAATTTTGGCACCGACATAAATCAGTACAAGACAGTCTTGCAGACATACAGGAACATCTTCCAGTCTCACATTTGCTATGCTTGCAACTGCAGTGGACTGCCTGCAACACACTTTCAGGGGCAGGATTTCTAGTCATCCAGGTCACTGTTAACTCACCATCCTCGAGGTGCCATCCATTGCCAACGGGTGAAGGGGCACACATTATACCTTTCAGAGAATGTCTCATTATGGCTGCTTGGTAGTTTGCCCTTTTGCAGTGTTGGTACATGGCGTCACTTGTAAGGGGCATGGATAGTTCTGGAAAAGCTGACGATGCCAGCACTGCCTAAAGGATATGACACAGTTCCCAAGGAGTTAGACAGAATTTGCCGCAGGTACATTTTTCTACTTTGACTTATGACGAGTAATCTGGAGAATAGTTTCTTGTCGGCACGTAGAATCACTTCCTTGCCTGCTGCAGATTTCTTCTTTGTCTTTGCTTGGTCACTAAAGGTCTTCAGTTTTTGTGTTTTGATGGGAGCAAATATATAACAGTCTTTGGTCCATAAACTCTTTGACAGCATTTTCCCCCTTTTCCGGAGCTGCGAGCAAATCCCATATGATTTCTTCAGCTGCTACTGTCCCAGAGCTAAGACACACAATGCCATCTTGGTGTGTGTCAAAAGGATTCAGCATGGAATTTAGGGTGGAAATTATTCTGGTCACAGCCCTTTCATCAGCATGAATTCGTGTGCTGTCAAGGTCTTTTCGTTTCCTTATATCGGGAGATTTACCTGCCATTGCCTCACATTGTCTTGCTATGGCAGCCCTTTCATGTTGCGACAATATCCAGCGATATACTGCAGCCTGATTCTGTGTTAACCCTGTCCAACCACCCTTTGTCTTGGAATCTCTGTTGCATGTTTGCTCAATGGCCTGGTCACAAGCAATCGAGGCAAATCCATGGACACTTTGACGTTGGACAGTCCACTGGCCTTTAAGACTGAGCTCACTGTGGCAAGAAGGATGTGTGAGGGGCAAATTGATCATTTCCAGCCAGTAAGAAGATAAATACCTAGCATAATTTACACGATCGTACGCAAAAAACCATGCCATCATCAAGCGCACTGTTGACAGGTGAAGCTGCCAATCCGATTCTCGTGTTGCTCTCACAAATAGAAGGAGTATCTGTACCATGTCGATGTATGAACTCCAGAAGGCAAACGTTGGGTTTTCTGCACTTCTTCTTATAACAAAGTCTTCATATTTCGAACACATTTTGTCAAATATCTCATTTGCACACAAAACAACCATTGTTCTGTCCGGGAATGCACATTTGATCTCATTGATGACATCCAGACACTCATATCTCTCCTCTTGTGGCAGAGAATCTAAGAAGGTGAGAAGTCTCATGCGTTGCAGACTCTCATACAGAAGTGTGTGTGCCCTCATGCTGCGGTTGTAATGATGACCACTGATCACTCCATTGATGGATCCTGGGGCAACAACTTTGGACTCAATGACTATGTCTTGCAGTCCTGCATCTCCAAACCTTTTTCCTAGAATGCTCAGGTAGGACATGCATGTGTGAAATTCACCTAGTCTAATCGCTTTACGCTGAGTAAAGTCATCATCTTTCCAGCGGATTTGCTGAGCTTTGGCATATATAGCTTTTTCAAAAACTAACACTATATGGTCCAGTTCTAGCTGATTATAAATTTGGACACTTCGCTTCAGAATTGTGTTTACTGTTGACATCTCTGTCGGTGAAGCCTCAATGACTGGAAGATAATACAGTGCTGACTTTTGCAGAGTGCCATCACCTTGAAGTAATGTATGTAAACCTGTCCAGCTTGGTATTGTGCATCTTTCAGCATCTATGGACTTTACAAAAACATATGCCAGTTCAGTTTGTACAGCAGACATCGTGTTCAATTTGTATGTGTCCGCCTGTAATGGAACACTTTCCTGATGAAACAAGTTCTGTGGTCCTTGTCTATTAGACTGATGGTACTGTTCGACAGGGATGCTAGGGGGTACTTTCAATGAGGGTTTTCCCTTCTGTAGTGGTTGTCTGTTTGTTGTTGACACAGGTTCAACTACAGAACTTTGCAGCATAATCCCATTTGTGTGGTGGGTAGTTCCACGACCTGACAGTGTCTCCTCCCCAAAGTCAATATTGTCCCACACAAGTACTGTAGGAACCTTCTTTGAGAATCCCTTTGGTATTTTGTCTCTACCCTCTACTAGTTGAAGTTGGGCAAGGCTAGTGTCTAGACTGACAACTGTGTCCCATGCTGCACAATGTCCTAGTCTACTTAGAAGTGACACAATTTGTGATGAACCTGTTAAATGGCGAACCGTTAGACCAAGACACAAGGATTTATGGGTCTGCCTCCGACCCTTAGATGCAAGATACACAATGTCTTGACAGATATATATCACTTTTCGGTTCAAATCATCTGGAATATCAACATAATGGGCCAGTGTTGGTTCCTCAGTTGCACCAATAATCCAAGAAATCAGATTGTACAGTTCAATTGGAACGACAGATTTTGCCTCGCTCACATTTAGGTCATCAGTCACTTTCGCTAGTTACCTCAGTTGACTCTGTTGTTTCTGTACTTGATGGATGAGGTAGCCTGTCTATCAGCTTATCTGCAGACAATGTCTCAACGAAAACCATCTCACTTATGTTGCGCTTCTTGAGGGAGTGAAACACCAGCTGGGGGAAATCACAGGCCAACCTCCTACTTTTGAAATGTGAAAATGTGAGGGAATTATTCATTAATATTTATTAATATAAAATATTGCTAACTCACTGTTCTTCTGAGGTCACAGTAACTGATGCACTAGACTTTGTCAAGAACCTGGTTTACTGTCTATAACAGGACTTGTGGTATCGCACCTCCAGAGACACACAGTCTTTGTCTCGAATATGCACAAGAATGCTAGTGTCTTCCTTCATCTCAGCAGCTTTCAGCAAATTGCCTGTAAATAAATAAATAAAAACTAATTAAACTAATAAAAAACTGTGTTAAGAGTTAAACAATATTGAGTGTTCTGGCTGTAGCTGTATGCAAAACAATGCAAATCTGTCTCTGACTGTAAAATAAACATTACATAAATTATGTAATTGTAATTGAAAGTTAGCCATGGTACCCAGCATAAGGGAATAAAAGTTCAAACGTGTGTATGTGTGTGTTTTGTTTTTACCTACGTGCTGACGTTTCTGCCTGTGAAAGATGGTCCTTCTGGCGTTTGCCTCCCACATTAATGTACTTGTCCGTTTTCTTACAAATTATGCACAAGGCAGAAAGCACAGGACCAGCACAAGTTACTGGCAGGCCGGTCCTGGACCTAAGTTTTTTTGCGGGACAATCAACTGCAGCGATACTAACGTTACTACCCGATGGCACAGACTGGCCTTGATCTTGAGCTTCAGGACGCTGTGTGGCCCGTTTCTCGGCCGCATCCAAGCGCTTTTTGTCAATGAAACGCCTGTAGCAAGTGTAGTGAAACCCAGCGTCTTCGGGAACATTGTCAAACTCGATTTCTAGACAATTTTTGTATGTTTCTGCTATTCTCCGATTCTCACCTTGCAAAAAATGCCACCGTTTGACGCAGTTTCTGAATGTATCCCACCGTGTCCGTGTAAAATCCTTTGTTTCTTCTTACTTTATGGATGTGAGATGCATGTAGCATTGTTTAAAATACTTTTATGGACTTTTGTAGGAGGTCTGGCCGTAATTTCCTCCTCTTCACTACTCGACATTGACAACAAGGGCGCAGACATCTTGGACTAATGTTTACCTCTCGTCCCAAAAAGCAGCCACCTTATTGGTCTAGCGGGAAGCACGTGACGCAAAGCCTCATCACTGATGATCAAAATATTATTACGCGAGGAAAGAAATATTGCCGACTTTAAACAATAATAAAAAATAAACTGCAGGATTAGGCATGGAGAACTTTTATTTGCACGGCCAACAGCAATAGATCTTTTTATTAGAATGAAAATAATTTAGTGCCCCATATATGGGAACGGGATTAAACGTAAAACGTCTTCACCTTACGGCCTATGACTCAACATGGAGGTGAGAGTCTTGTGCAGTTGCTCGACCATGCCATCCGTCTGTGGGTGGTATGGTGTCGGGCGTACATTCTTTGTTCCCAACAAATCGCACACCTCACCCAGTAATTTCGAAGAAAATGTTTTGCCCTGATCGGTCAAAAGACGCTCGGGGGCACCCTTGTCCATCACATAGCCATTGAAGAATGCCTCCGTGATTGCCGCCGCTGACTGGTTGGGGAGCTGCCAGGCCATCGGCTATCGTGAAATATACTCGACTCCCACTAGCAAATACTTATTCCCACGAGGGATAGTAGGAAATGGATGAAGGATATCGAGAGCGACCAGCTCATTTATGTGAGATACCTGAATGGATTGCAACGGTGGACAACTGGGTTTAGACAGTGGTTTCCGCTGCGCACACTGCACACACCCTTTCAACAAATTTGTGACATCGTCCGTCATGCCAGGCCAGAAGAAGTCCAGCTTAAGTGTGGCCAACGTCTTATGCACACCCAGGTGCAACAGTCGCTCGTGCACTGCCAAGATGACTTTACCCTGCAGGGCAGTGGGCTTCATCTAGTGGCAACTGCCAAAATCCGGATAGGAGGTCAAGAGTGGAAAAGTAATGTGCTCTTGCTAGAGCATCCAGGGAATCGTTCATCCGAGGGAGAGGGTATGCGTCAGCAACATATATCTTGTTAAGTTTACGGAAGTCAACACAGAAGCGCAAACTACCACCCTGCTTTTTAACAAGAACAATCAGGGCTCTCCGAGGGCTGGTGGATGGCAAAATTATATCTGAGGCTAACATTTCATCAACCGCCCAGAGGCGTAGCTAGGGGGGGCAGGGGGGTACATATGTCCCCGGGCGCCAAGGTAAAGGGGCGCCAAAATGCGGCTTACAATGTTACATTATAATTTATTGCGGCAGGCACAGCAGCCTGAAACTACAGCACAAATCTACACCTCAACCTAAAAGTTTATATATCCCGCCACACACAGCCTACATGTCATGTAATTACATTTTGGTACGCGCGTCTATTAAGAACTTACATGGAAGAACGTCCCAAACAACAGACAGGCGCAGTCTTTCAGCCTTAGTCACTGGCCTGTTTTTTGGTGGCGGAAAATACGACGGCCTGAAACACGCTGGAGTGCACGATCAGAAGCTGTTAAAGCTATCTATGAAGGACTGGATGAACTAGTAGGGCTGTTAGACAAATTATCGGAGGACGTAACTATGATGCCTCAAACCAGAAGTGATGCAGAATAGTTACAGGCATGCGTATTAAATTTTAACTTCATAGTTTTATTACATTTCTGGAATGTCATTCTTGGAAAAATTGATCGTGTTCAGAAGCGGTTACAGGATCCTACTATGAATTTCAAGGAAGCAGCAACTGATCTTTAATCTTTGGAGCATGAATTTGTCAAGCTTCGTGATGAAGTTGCTGTAGAAAACGCCAAAACAAGATGCACAGCCTGGGGGATCGATGTGGACAGAAGAAGATGCCAGGAGAACTGGCAAGAGATGCAGGACTTTCAGCAGAAGAAGAAATTGTGCGCGTTATGAAGAGCGTATTTTATCGACTTCAACTGGAGATGTCAACACGGGTTTTACGACTAAAAGACATGATCACAAAATTTGGATTTCTGCTGGACGTCAAAACTCTTCTATCCGACACAGATGTCGATGCAATTCGTCGAAATTGCACAGATTTTGGAAATTTCTATGACATCGACATCAATGGCCACGAACTTTTCACAGAAATTGGAGATTGCAAAATGCTGCTCAGTATCCGGAATGAAGTTCTACCAGAAACTCCTTTGGATCTTCTTGGTTTTATTGTGTTTTATGGAGACGACATATATCCGAATTTGCGAATTTCACTGCAAATTTTATTAACATTAGCAGTTTCAATTGCAAGCTGTGAGCGGTCGTTCAGCTTCAATGGGATAAGATCGTCTCAGCGATCTTGCTCTTCTTAGCGTTGAAAGAGAAACATTGGAAAAAACAGATTTTGATTACGTGATTGACCAGTTTGCGACAGTGAAATCAAGAACAATTTATCTTTTGTAGAATGTCAACCAGTCTACGACAGTGACTGAGTGAGCCATGTAATATAATTTCTATAAATTTGCTTATTTAAATACAATGTTTCATTAAAATTTAAATTGTTATTCCTTATTCGATGTAATAGGAAAATGTGATTAAACGGGGGGGCGCCAATTTTATAGTTCGTCCCCTGGCGCAAAATATCCTAGCTACGCCTCTGCAACCGCCAGCCGTATTATTTTCCATGGGAGCGGCGTCGCCCATATCGATGTGGTGATTGGAAAGTGTAGTGCGACCAATGTCCAATTTGCCCTTGCTAAATACATCAGAGAATTCACGCAAGAGTGCCCTCAACTCCCCACTCTGGAACTCGGACAATTCCGCATTTTCTGAACAAAGTGTATCCATCCACCTCTCATCAGAATTCTTATGCAGCCACGTATTTGACATGGCCCCCACACTGCCAACGATGCTTTATTTGTCACGCGTGGGTGACGCATTAACTAGCACGGTGCCCTCTTGAATGACCGACGTCTCTAACCCTGCGTTAAGGACCTGAATGAAGGGTTCCTGATCGTTGAATACCAACGTCTGGGCCCCTACTAACGTCAACCCACGAATGGCTGTATTAGAGGGACACAAGAGGATTCCTCCCGTAGTCGCCTACTGGTCTAGCTGCTCCACAATCACAAAGGAACCAACATTTGCGCTCCCGGGAGCGTTGGCTGTGCACAAACGAGTGAGAGAAGGCAACTCAAGGTACCCTTGATTAATCAACATTTTCAGGGGTATCTTCCCCAAAAAGTCAGTCCCGAGCAAGCAAGAAATAACAAGGGACGTCATGAGAATCGGTCCCATCAATTTGATATCCGCAATGCACACCTCCGGTGTTATTCTCCCAATGATTCCCAATGAGCCGCCGTTTGCGGCAAAGGATGGATCCTCGACGGGACATAAGGTACGACATTTAGGGGGCAAAATGTTAAAAATATACTTGGAAATGATAGTTGCCGATGCACCAGTATCGACGAACATTCTTATTTCAACCCCCTTTATCAATCCGATAACAGCGGATGAACCTGCGGTCGTGCAACCACTATGGGCCAACTCCGACCACTGACCCGGTCAGAGCGGCCAGTCGGCCCGAGCAAAGTCAGAACCCTCTCGCACCAACGCACGACGAGAATGAAAACCGACCGAACGAAATGAGTGAGAATATGCCCTAGATATTCAACCCGCTCAGCCCCGAAGTGGCATTTTTCTAGCTTGTACGTGAGACTGTGCTTTCTCAACATCTGGTAAACCAAATACAGGTGCTCCATGTGCTGGGCGAAAGTCTCCAAATACATTATGTCATCTATATGGACATAGCAGCAAACGCCCAGCAATCCCCGTAGCACCTCATTCATCAATCTTTGAAACGTGGTGGGCACATTCCTCAGCCCAAACGGCATTACCTTAAATTGATACAAAAGTGCAGAACCATTTAGCTCCACCCACCGACGTCAACAAGTCCAGAATCTGCAACAACGAGTATCAATCAGGCATAGTGACAGCATTCACCTTCCGGTAGTCTACGTAAAATCGCCAATCACTATATTTTTTCGCTGCGAGCACATCCAAAGAGGATGGAGAGCAATTTGTTTCAATACACCCCTCAGCCAACATCCTTCAAATCTCATCATGGATGAATTCCTGCTTTTGAGGCGAATAGGGTTATGTCCGAGTGAATAGGCACATCAGAGGTTACCTCAATAGTGTTCTGCAACGTAGTAGTTCTCCCAGTCTTAGCCGAGAACACATCAGGGTATTGAGAGAACACCCCGTAAAAGCTACTCTGATTGGCATCGGATAAAGTGGACACTTTAAACCGCTCCATTTTTATAGGTGGCACGATCATCAAGGGAGTCTCTTCATATCACAACAATTGATAACTGGCTCCCAGAGGTGAAATCTGCTGACCATTCACCAAATCCAGCAGATACCCAATCCTGAAAAAATCCACTCCCAACACCATCTCCAACGACAGCGTGGGGACTTCCAAAAAAATTATTCACTATTTCTTTCCCCTCGTTACTGATTTTCAATTTAGCCTCACCCATCACTGAGATCGAAGAGGAATCCGTCAAAATTATCTTATCCACCGCGGACTTCGCGGAGGGACCACGTATCCCAAATTTGACCAACGTGGCCAAACTGATCAGGCTATGAGAACAGCCTGATTCCAAAAGAGCATCTTGCCAACTGACCTAAAAGTATGGCAATAACTCATCTCTCTTTCCCAGCGTGTTTCCACCAAACATCCACACACCACTGCATCGGAATGCCACCGAATGCCCCACTCAATTCCTCTGCCTGCGCTTTTGCCTCGAATGGTGCGTCTGTTTTAGCACGCGTCCGTGGACCATCGGAACTGCTAAGGCTCGCCATTTGTGAGGCTTCATCTTAAATGAGTGGTGAGGGTGCTGGTTTGGACGCCATGCTCACTCTTATAGGAATTGATGTGGGATGGAATAGAAGACCAAAGGCGGCAGGTAAAAAGGGAACACCACAACTGATTTAGAACAGTTACAAATATAAGCCTTTAATTCACTCAAACAGAGTAAAGCGTATAACAATAGCAGTATATCCTAACAAGCACCGGTGGGAAAACCAGTGAAAACAACCCCAGGTTCAACAGTACCAACACGACCTCAGACCAGATGTCCACTACAACCAAACTTCACCCTACTAGGTGAACATCAAATGGTTCAAGCATAACTCAATTTCACCACATTAACCACAAAGCACATATCTGACGCAGTTAAACATCACGAATCTTAAAATCACAGAACAGTAAGAGATGCTCGCAAATAACAGAGCTAAATCCTTTGAAAAATGTCCTTCTTGCCAATTCACACAGTTGAGATAAAACTATGACCCTTTTCTTTATCCACAAGGTAATGTCTTTATTTCACGGCACGGGTCCCCATCTTCATTCTCATTCTGTTAATCAATGCCCCAAACTCCTTCTCCCACTCTCTCTTTTAACCTCTTCCTGGTTCCGCCTCTTGTCGCACTTCCTCTCCACCAATCATCCTCTCTTACCCTCACCTGTCCGAACCTGATGCTCACCCAACCTTCTGCTCTTTTTCCTTTTGAATGTTCTGGCCAATCCTCTTGTTCCCTGCCCTAACCAACGAAAGCATGGAGTGTTTGCTCAAGCCTTCTTGATTACTCTGTCCCAGGGATCATGTGGGACAATCACTACATTTCCCCCCCATGTGAAAAAAAACCTAACCGTCCTTTGCTAGGTCCACCCATCCCTGTGTAAAGGGTGAAGAGTTGGCCCAACCGCAGGGGACGACCTGGCTCACAACTGAACTTGTGTAACCATGAAATAAAATAAACGAACCGCACGAACAACGCCCCCGTCTCAAATGCTTGCATGCGTGTGTGTGGTGACTCTGGAGGTGAAATGTCCCCAAGAGGGTGTACGGTTTTTGGCAACGCGTCGAACTTGTTGACCGACAACAGTCATCCACACCGTGGTCCCATAAATTTTACCGTAAGGACCTCGCATGCGCTCGTGACCGGGGTAATCGGCCTGTCTTCGGGCGGCGGCGGCCCGGCTGCCCGTTGTTCTGTCAGCGGCGCTCCTACGAGGGGGAAGGGGGGTGCAACCAGGTGAGGGAGAGCGAGTCCTTCACACCAGCAGGCAAGGCAATCCCCCGGACCCCGGCATCATTGATGAAGGAGGCGATAAAGGCGAGTGAGGCACATGATGGGGGGCGAAATGGGGCTTGAGTCTGCTGGGATGGACAAACCACCAACGGTGGCTGAGTTGCATTCATATGTAGTGTAGTAACTCCACGGGAGACGACTTCACGGGTAACACACTCTTTATTTTATCAAACTTGGTTACAGGTGACTAACACCTACTTTGTATCTCGGGTGACAAACACCCACTTCGCTACTTGGCGACTAACGCCCACTGAGTTACTCGGATGACCCACATCCACTTAGTACTCGGGTGACAAACACCCACTTAGCTACTTGGCGACTAACGCCCACTGAGTTACTCGGATGACCAACATCCACTTAGTACTCGGGTGACAAACACCCACTTAGCTACTTGGCGACTAACGCCCACTGAGCTACTCGGATGACCAACATCCTCTTAGCTACTTGGCGACTAACGCCACTGAGCTACTCGGATGACCAACATCCACTTAGTACTCGGGTGACAAACACCCACTTAGCTACTTGGCGACTAACGCCCACTGAGCTACTCGGCTTCACTAGGTCTTCAGCTCCGTCTTCGGGTCTTCAACTGGGTAACTCTCCCCGAGTGCTCTCGCGCGTCCCCCTTTATACCCCACCTGCGGACGTCGCTGCGAGCACCCACTTATTCGACCAATCGCCGGGTGCTGGCTACGATCCTCTTTTCCCACATCTCATCGTGCCTCACCACTCACTCCGCGCCGCCTCGTCATCTGTCACTCCCGGCGCGCGCGTCCACACCACGCCCACAACGCGTGCCCAACCCCGCACCCCGCGCCGCCCCGTGATCCATCACTGTCACAGTCGGCGCACGTCAATACCACCACTACACATACGCAATGGGGGCACAATGCTTCCAACAATTTTCACCGGAACCTGCCATGGTCGGTGTAATTTCGCAGAGGTTCCTGCCGGGACCTGTGGGCAATGTAGCCAGGCCTCATCCCCAACCTTAAAAGTGACAGGTGTAGCAGCTTTTAACCTGAAGCACACATGAAGTGTCGAAGGCTCGCTGACAGCAGGTCTCGGGACAGACCCAGGTGCCATGGGTTTGTTGACTGAGATGACCTGAAGAAGCACCAGCTGTACACCCTTCTCTACTCGTTGTTGTGAGCGTCGCTCCTCTGCCCTCTATTGTTGCTGAAGGGTGACTGCCTCCATATGATCAGTAGCGTCCTTCACAAGCCTCCTCCATCAAGGCCGATCTTGACATCGCTGGTACCAGTGGTTGGCAAGTCCACTCAGCTCCATATCCTCCTGTACCGAATCAGTCAATCTCTTCTCCAGCCCATGTCGTGCTCGTTTAGCCAGAGGCGTAGCTAGGATATTTTGCGCCCGGGGACGAACTATAAAATTGGCGCCCCTCCCGTTTAATCACATTTTCCTATTACATCGAATAAGGAATAACAATTTAAATTTTAATGAAACATTGTATTTAAAGAAGAAAATTTATAGAAATTATATTACATGGCTCACTCAGTCACTGTCGTAGACTAGTTGACATTCTACAAAAGAAAATGTTATCTTGATTTCACTGTCCCAAACTGGTCAATCACGTAATCAAAATCTGTTTTTTCCACTGTTTCTCTTTAAACGCTAAGAAGAGCAAGATCGCTGAGACGATCTTATCCCATTGAAGCTGAACGACCGCTCACAGCTTGCAATTGAAACTGCTAATGTTAATAAAATTTGCAGTGAAATTCGCAAATTCGGAAATATGTCGTCTCCATGAAACACAATAAAACCAAGAAGATCCAAAGGGGTTTCTGGTAGAACTTCATTCCGGTTACTGAGCAGCATTTTGCAATCTCCAATTTCTGTGAAAAGTTCGTGGCCATTGATGTCGATGTCATAGAAATTTCCAAAATCTGTGCAATTTCGACGAATTGCATCGACATCTGTGTCGGATAGAAGAGTTTTGACGTCCAGCAGAAATCCAAATTTTGTGTTCAGGTCTTTTAGTCGTAAAAACCGTGTTGACATCTCCAGTTGAAGTCGATAAAATACGCTCTTCATAACGCGCACAATTTCTTCTTCTGCTGAAAGTCCTGCATCTCTTGCCAGTTCTCCTGGCATCGTCTTCTGTCCACATCGATCCCCCAGGCTGTACATTTTGTTTTGGCGTTTTCTACAGCAACTTGGCTCAAATCATCACGAAGCTTGACAAATACATGCTCCAAAGATTAAAGATCAGTTGCTGCTTTCTTGAAATTCATAGTAGGATCCTGTAACCGCTTCTGAACACGATCAATTTTTCCAAGAATGACATGCCAGAAATGTAATAAAACTATGAAGTTAAAATTTAATACGCATGCCTGTAACTGTTCTGCATCACTTCTAGTTTGAGGCATCATAGTTACGTCCTCCGATAATTTGTCTAACAGCCCTACTAGTTCATCCAGTCCTTCATAGATAGCTTTAACAGCTTCTGATCGTGCACTCCAGCGTGTTTCAGGCCGTCGTAGTTTCCGCCACCAAAAAACAGGCCAGTGACTAAGGCTGAAAGACTGCGCCTGTCTGTTGTTTGGGACATTCTTCCATGTAAGTTCTTAATAGGCGCGCGTACCAAAATGTAATTACATGACATGTAAGCTGTGTGTGGCGGGATATATAAACTTTTAGGTTGAGGTGTAGATTTGTGCAGTAGTTTCAGGCTGCCGCGCCCGCCACAATAAGTTATAATGTAACATTGTAAGCCTCATTTTGGCGCCCCTTTACCTTGGCGCCCGGGGACATATGTACCCCCCTGCCCCCCCCCTAGCTACGCCTCTGCAAAGAATAATTCCTGCAGTCACGAAAGCTCCAAAATTAAGATTGAACCACTTCTACGGGGAAGTTTTAAGCTTATCTTTTTTCTCTCTCTCTGGCTATTTGTTCTCTCTGCCTGTGTCTTCTCTTTGGAATTTTCACACTTAAATTCTAACTTAGCAATCTTTGAAATACGTAATCAACCGGGCTATACGTTAATTGTGTGTTGACCGACTCTCTGTGTTGCATTACATTACATTTCGATATTTTACTAGGTTATTTAATTTTAGTGTGTCTTTCTCCTATTTTCAAGCTTGCGTGCCGTGCCGCATCGTCATCTTACTTGCAGCATCACGTTGTCGTCCACTCATTGATATGCTATTTTTTTCTCTGCCCCCTCCCTCTCTCCGCCCCCGCTCCCTCTCTATATTTAAGGCCCCATCACAGAAACGACTTCTCTCTTTGTGCCGATATGTGTTCTCTCTCTGCGTGTCCTTGTGATGTCTGTCTGCTTGTATGTCGGTCTATAGTTTTCTAGTTAGATTTTTGTTGCTATTTCTTTTATGCCTGATGATGATTGCTTGTGTTGCAATCGAAACGTCAATTTATTATTTTATCTTTAGACGTGACTTAACCGAAAGAACCAAAGAATAATTCCTGCAGTCACGAAAGCTCCAAAATTAAGATAGTATTCAGTTAAAGCCCTCAGTGGGCGGAGATTGGGGTATGTTATTCGTTAGTGACGTCATGTCACCTCCACCGCCGCGCGCTTCCGCGTGACGTCACGAGATGCCAAGAGCTGCTTCTGGACGCGTTACTCGCGAAGGATCCGAGGTGAGAAGTTCGCATCGTGATGTTGGTTGTTGTTGTTTGCCCAGGTACAGCCTCGCTTCTTCTCTCGTAGCGATATTAATTGAGTAGCGGCAAGTATGGAATCGATGTCCAGGTTGCAACCGGACAACATGGAGCCTAGCCATGCAGGCCTTGCCTGTATTTGCTTGCTAAGTTTAATTTGTCTTCACCTGGCTGACTGCTTTAACTCTCAGAGTCTCCATACTCTCGTTCAGGATCGTCGAGTTTTTGCTTTGTTTTGCATTCGGGGGGGAGGGGGGGCGATGCTTCTGCGCGTATCGCCCGATTGAGTAATCTGCAGGCCGCTTTTCAGCACTGGAATATTCGGACGAAACCAGCCCAAACGTTTATTTTTAGTCGAAATGAGACATCAAAGAATGACACAATTACACTCGCCCACCAACACGCTCACCCACACGCTCCCACCCATACACTTACACACTCACCCATTGTCAGCGAGCATCTATGAAGGCCGGCACGGCACACGAAGTGGTGGGTGACCAGCACCACGCCCGGACTGCCTTTGTCTCTTGAGTGGCGATGTTTCCACACCGCACCAGGTACTCATTTGAGGCCGAGTTGACCTAGGGGAGGCCCGGGACCGGTTCAGATTTTCGTCACTGGCGTTGGCTGTGAGCGGAATTATAATCTGGGTCGCCGGACGCCGGGTTTGTAGCACAGCGCGCAAACCGCTACACGCCCGCCCTCCCCCCCCCCTCGCCCGCCCCCCCCCTCGCCCGCCCCCCCCCCCTCGCCCGCCCCCCCCCCCTCGCCCGCCCTCCCCCCCCCTCGCCCGCCCTCCCCCCCCCCTCGCCCGCCCCCCCCTCGCCCGCCCTCCCCTCGCCCGCCCTCCCCCCCCCCTCGCCCGCCCTCCCCCCCCCCTCGCCCGCCCAGATTCCGTGCTTGCCGCTACTCAATTGATATCGCTACGAGAGAGAGGGAAGAAGCGTGGCTGTACCTGGGTAAACAACAACCACATCACAATGAGAACTTTTCACGTCGGATCCTAGCGAGTGGCACGCAGACCGAAACAGAAGGATTTCTCTATAATACTTTTTTTTGGGTTAGATCGCGTAAATGTGTCGTTAAATCCGCCACCACTCAGCCAATTAGTAAGGCTTGTCACTTAAAAAGAACATGCCAATTCATTACTAGTACAGCAAAGTGTTGGAGAGCCAAGCCACAACATTTACAATCTGAGTACGATGTTTTGCTAGTAATTACAACTAGCTTCATCAGGCGACCGACAGCCAGGTTTGTGGAGAAGTCCACCTGTTTCGTTCCTTAAATAGAGGCATAAATGTGATGACAACACTTGTCGCTCTTGTTGTGCAAATTGGGGGGGGGGATGGATTAATGAATAAATGTGCATTATGCATGCGCATTATGCGAGCCCATTGATCGTATACTTCCTGTCCATTTTGTGCACTAAAATAGTCCTCCCAATGGTAATCCCTACTGAAGTATGGTGGCCTGTATAGGCATGAATTTTAACAATGTATTATTTGATGATTCATTTGCAAGCAGCACTAAGTCTGTAGCTATCTGAACGGTTAACTTTTTTATTTCTCTCGATTTCGATTGATTTTATAATTCGATAGATTATCTAATTAGTCTTGATCATTCGTCACGAGATAAATAACACTGGTCTACAGCCAAAATGATTCCAAAATAAATGTAGTCCAACTTTACTTAATTCTGGATCACTGAGAATGAAAATGATGCTTACAATTGTTGATTGGCTCTAGTTTTCAAGATATGCTGCTGGGTCAGTATATATGACCCTTGACTTGGGAATGGCGGAAGATAAGTGAGTTATAAAGGGAAGGGATCTCAATTTAAACCGGAAATGACTAAAATACTTCTTTGACAGGATTTATGAATACATCTATGACTGGGTTTGGACAGTACTTGCTTTTTGAGCAAAACCATGAATGATGCAATCTGAACCTGGTATTGTACCATACATTATATGAATTGCATCATGTTATTCCTAGAAGCCATGGATAATGCAATCATAACTAGCCTTACATTCCTCTGCTGAATGAATTGCCCTAGTAATCATGCAGTGTCGTGCTTTCTTATTTGTCAGTGTTTAATTTTGCAAAGGGACACGTTTCTGTTTAGCCAAAGTGAGCAGAGATGCCTGGTACTTGTGAACAAGCAGATCACTTATGCTATGTTTGTGGTGAAGTGACTTTTGCATCACAAAAACACAGTATAACCACTATGGTTAAGAAAGCCTATCACCTTTATTTTGGCTGCAAAATTGGAGATCAGGACAAGATGTGGGCCCCACACATATGCTGCAACACTTGTGCAACAAGTCTTTGCCAGTGGTTGAACAGGAAAATGAAATTTATGCCTTTTGCAGTTCCACTTATTTGGAGAGAGCCAACAGATATCTCAGCAATTGTTACTTCTGCATGGCACCTCCAGTTGGGAAAGGTGTGTCAAAGAAGAAAAAGTGGACTGTGCATGATCCAAAAATTCCATCAGCTGAACGCCCAGTACCCCACGGAGAAGGATTGGCGGTTGCTGATGCACCAGAATCATTATCACTTGAGTCAGTCGAGGAAGAGGATGAAACTTTTGGTCCTGAACCATCAAGGTCACATGACCCAGATTTTCTCCCATCCTCCTCTGAACCACACCTCACAACACAAGGGGAACTGAAGGACCTTGTCAGGGATTTGGAACTACCCGAGAGTAAGGCAGAGCTGTTGGGCTCCAGAGTGCAGCAGTGGAATCTCCTGGCAGGTGATATTAGGGTTACCATGTTCCGTGACCATCAAAAGGAACTTGTCCCATTCTTCATGGAACAACATCGATGGTGTGATGGCAGCCCTCAACATCTTTCATGATCCAGATGAGTGGAGACTGTTAATTTATTAATCGAAGATGAGTCTTAAAGTTGTTTTGCTGCGTAATGGCAATTTTTTGCCATCAATTCCAGTTGGTCATGCAGTCCATATGAAGGAAACATTTGATAACATGAAACAACTTTTGAGGTGCATAAACTATGACCAACATCAGTGGCAGGTTTGTGGCAATTTGAAGGTTCATACTCTTAGTTCTTTCGGTAAAGTGTTGTATATGTTGGGTATCAAAATTTGTTATGTTGTATGCGTGCGTGGGAGTAATTATTATGTTTTATATGTGGGTTATGAATATTCAGTGAAAATAATAATAATCAAATGAAATTTGGCCAAATGTGTAACTATCCGGAAATATGTTAATTTATGTAATTATGCACATTTAATTATGCCAATTCGAGAGGTAATCGTAGTAATTATGCGAGTGGGTGTAATTATGATAATGCAAGTCGTTATGATAACCAGACCCCGCCTCGGTGACGAGGGTGGGTTATCGATCGGAATAAGGCAATTAATCGTATGCAGTTATGCAGGTGTGGTGTAAGTATGCAAGATTAACTTAGATTAACTCGGCATCGTTGTCTAGGTTCGTCTCATTCTCGCTTTAACATTCCCAGAGTGGGTATTCGTGGTTATATTTTAGGTCCCCGGTTCACCCCGTTATCGCTTTAACATTTACTGAGTATGTATTAGTGTGTTTATTAAGGTCACCAAGTTCAGATCTCAACGCAGAAGCAGATCTTATGCATAGATTTCAGGAAAGAATCACACAACCACTTCTGTATTAATCAATTTATTACTAATTCAACCTCAACTATGATATAGTATGCGAACTCTCAATCCCGGAACGTCAACACGGCATCAATACAGTATCATCAATGATTGTCTGATTTCACTTTGACAACGGCACATGTATCCCGCATAACGCGATGGTTGTTAGTGAGAGAGAGTCGTTAAAACATGCAAATACTATGCTAAGAAAAACCTTAACGTTAATGAATGATTACTCAATATTGTTCACGCCGTACCGCACTCCTTATTGATCATATGCAACCCTTATCACGTTGTTAGCACCTTGGGTCACGGGACAGTTGAATATTCTGTAGAGGATGCGAGTACGTGCGGCGATTATGACTGAAAGATACTTGAAAGATTATACGGTGATGAAAAACACAATCAAAAACAGTTATTATTCTTAAAGGCACCAATCTCAACAGATACATCGGCAGGTTATCTGACAACAGAATGGCTCGGAGTAAGGGCCTGCGACGGTGCTCCTTTTCCGAAGATCGTTATCTTATCAAGTTTACTAATTGGGGACCAGATCACCTGATAAGGATCTGGTGGGCCACCACTCCCCACGTGAGCGTGGCTCGGCGGAAGGAGGTGCCAAGAATCAATTCGTATTGATGGATCTGTTGGGAATTTATGCGATTAAGAGTACAGCCCACTAAATATTAAAGATAAAAATTACGAATACACTTATAAACGACGGATGGCTATCACTCGGTCTCGCTGTGATGCCTTCACAGCCACGGATGGCTTATGGGTTCGAGTGTTTTTGAGTGGTAAGAGTTGTCTTGAATAGTCAGTGTTCGGAGTCGGTTCTTTATGTCAAACAGACGCCTGGTGGTCGTGTGGTGAGGGGGCGGTGCGCGTCATACGTATCAGTCGCTCCCCTGTCACCGTGGTGAACTTGGTTTGGATGTCCGGTCGGTAGGTGGCGCCCACAGCTCGCTCGCAGCGTGCAGTGTTGGGTCGTCAACCAGGGGAAGCACAGAGCCTCGTCGCCAAACCGCGACCTCCGGCGGCAGCAGAGACCTCCGACTCGGCAGAGGTTGACCCACGCAGGCCGAGTTGAGCTGTCAAGCGGGTCTTGCCCGCCTGCAGAGGAGATGGGGAGCCGCTTGAGTCGAGCCCCGAGAGCCGGCTCCGGTGAGCCGATCGAACTCGGCTGAGTCCCAGACGAGCTGAAGAGTCGAGCCGACCCGCTGGTCGCAGCTCGCTCCTGAGTCGACCCTCCCGGTCGAGCTGAAGATGAGTCGAGCCGACCCGCTGGTCGCAGCTCGCTCCTGAGTCGACCCTCCCGGTCGAGCTGAAGATGAGTCGAGCCGACCCGCTGGTCGCAGCTCGCTCCTGAGTCGACCCTCCCGGTCGAGCTGAAGATGAGTCGAGCCGACCCGCTGGTCGCAGCTCGCTCCTGAGTCGACCCTCCCGGTCGAGCTGAAGATGAGTCGAGCCGACCCGCTGGTCGCAGCTCGCTCCTGAGTCGACCCTCCCGGTCGAGCTGAAGATGAGTCGAGCCGACCCGCTGGTCGCAGCTCGCTCCTGAGTCGACCCTCCCGGTCGAGCTGAAGATGAGTCGAGCCGACCCGCTGGTCGCAGCTCGCTCCTGAGTCGACCCTCCCGGTCGAGCTGAAGATGAGTCGAGCCGACCCGCTGGTCGCAGCTCGCTCCTGAGTCGACCCTCCCGGTCGAGCTGAAGATGAGTCGAGCCGACCCGCTGGTCGCAGCTCGCTTGTGAGTCGACCCTCCCGGTCGAGCTGAAGATGAGTCGAGCCGACCCGCTGGTCGCAGCTCGCTCCTGAGTCGACCCTCCCGGTCGAGCTGAAGATGAGTCGAGCCGACCCGCTGGTCGCAGCTCGCTCCTGAGTCGACCCTCCCGGTCGAGCTGGTTTCCAATGCTCAGGGTCCTTTCTTTTATGCCGAAAAATCCCTTTTGGGTCCTGCCCACAAGGCGGGGTTTCTTTCGATTTTTGCTGTGTCAGGATCTGTCCGTAGGTAGGTGTGTCCATGTGTGTGTCCGTATGTCCTTTTCCTTGTGTGCATCACCCACGGTATATTCCGTTGTCATACTCCCTCCATAAAATCCACGAGCAAACAATCAGATGTTACAAATTGCCTCGAAGTCGTCTCTCTGTCTGGGTGCAATATTATCTCTTGTCTGGCCTTCTTCATGAACCAAAACACAGACGTTACAAATCGTCTCACAGGCGTCTCTCTCCGTGTTGCACGACCTGGAGGGAGGGCAACACTCCCTCCGACCCTCACCGATGCACAAAGAAATGGTTAAAAGTTTTAACATTTGTCCCTTACCATTTCACAGTTATGATTCTGTATGTAACCTAAGGTCTGCCGTTTCCCATCGTGGTGCTTGACCCAAGTGGAGGTGCCTCCCCGAGCGTATACACACTCTTATCCCGCGCTGCGGGGATACAAAGACGGCCGGGATCTCCCTTTCTCTCCGACCCTGGGTTTAACATCGCTCTTTTATTATGTATTTTATATTCGACCTGGTGGTGATTCATCCCGTTATCCTGGCTTTTCATAAGTTTTACTTTTGTCTTTTCATGCATAGGCTTATTATTATTAATTTATTTCCGATATCTTAGGTTAAGGGGTAAGTTTCTTGATCCTAGGAATTCGTATTCCTTGGTGTCTGCATGGTTATATAAGCGGAATATAGTTTACGGTGAATAGCGTTAACATTGATGTTATGTACGATATTATGTATTGTGATGTCTTTAACTTAACTTGTTGGTCAGGGCTTTACTGACATGAAGTTGCATTTCATAGCCTCGCAGTCTTTGCCTCACCCTGTCTCTGCTCGCCGTTGTTGTTGCTGTCCAGCTGACGCCGTTAACTCAAGGCCTCATTAATTTCCGTCACTCCTTGTAGGTGAGGGCGGTTGAACCTTGGAGTCAGTTCTGGTTTTTGTCTGCCTGCTTCTTCTGATGTCCCCTGACCCCGGGAGTTATTATTTCTACTTTTATGGCCTGTCGAAGCCCGACTCGCTGTTGTTGGGCTGGTGGGTCGCTGGGTTGGTGTCGTTCCCGGCTTTTTTGCTTACGTTTGCAGTTCGCCGTGCTCTTAATTTCCTTCCCTCTTCAACCTTATATCGACTATTCGCTCCTGTCTGGGTGCGATTCAATTTTGACTTAGGAAGGTTCTGATTGTCATATGCTTCGGGTCGAGTTGTATAAAAAGTATTAAAGTTTGGAAATAACATTTCATATTGACTTAATGATGGTGATGGTTCAGTAGGCGTAACTTGTGGCCTGGTTTAATTGGAGTGGGTGTGAATATCAATAACTTTAGCCTATCCTGTTGTTAAATTCCGACTTTAACGTTACTTTAATAGCAATACAGAATAATTGAGCTTTTCGTCTTAACTAGGCGAACGCGAACTTTTGGTGACCCCCGCAGCCTTGTTATTCAGCTGAGTCTGCATCCTTGAGATATACAACGCTCTTATTCGTCTCACTGTGGCCATCCAACCTTCTGCTCTGGGAGTGTTATTCTTAATTTCAGGTCAAAGGCCCACTCACGTTCAGACGTGCAGGGTTGTTTAAATCAGCTCCCCCCCCTGTGTACACAGCCTTGAGCTGACCCACTTATTTAATAATTTAATTCCTTGGCCTTTTTGGGTTTGCTCCCTCAGCTGCAGGAGAACAAGGCGTATTTCTCCTCCCTGTGTGCACGTGTTCCAATTAGCTCGGAATCCCTAAACACACAATCAGTGATGATTCCTGGCTTTCTGTGGTTGTGATTTAGACAAAGGCACCTCTGCTTCCTTTCATTGCCTTCGAGTTGACACTGCCCCATTATTCGCCCATGTGCTGAGGTCATAGATGGTTGGGCTTTTTGCCTTAACTATGTCTGGCTGACTCTCCCACTGTCTCTGCCGCCTGCACGGGTGACATGTGCCCGTTTATCAGGCCTTATCTTTCCTTGAAGCAAGGTTGCAATTCTGCCATCCTAGCCCTCCTCCAGTTCATTACTTAACAACACCTGGTGTTTTGCAGTTTGCTGCTTTTTGGTGTGTTTTCATTCATTATATCTCAATGATGGAAGAAGGCTAGGATACAACAAAAGTCACGTAGGTAAAAAATGAAATCAAAATTAATAAAAAAAAAACAAAAACAATAAAATCACGACGTTTCGGAGGCAACACAAGCTTCCGTTTTCAGGTGAAACTGTCAGCAAAATATCTGTATCAAGTGAAGAGAAGTCCCAAGAGGTACGACCTTATATAGTGGTTAAGGGGGGAGGAGCCAGGAATGGCCATGGGGGAGGAGGAGTTGTGAGATGGTCAAGTACTGCTGTTGGAACTGAGCCTTTGTAATGTAGGTGGCATATGTAGATAAGCCAGCTAGCACTCCCCAACGTTTAACAGTACTCTCCTGTTTCGTATTTAATTAATTTACCCACCCAACAGCATAACAAAAGGCGGCTTAATCGTATTTAATTAATTTATCCTCCCAGCAGCATAACAAAAGGCGGCTTGATCCTAGCTGGCTCATCTATAGATCACAATAATGTGCACTGTGTATGGAAAGTACACAGTACATAAAATCCGTGATCTGGTACCGTCTGTAAAAGATGTGGTTCCAGACATACAGTACCCTGGTGTCTACAAACTAAGTTGCCTCTGTGGTAGCAGTTACATTGGGGAAACCAAACGACATGTCTCGGACCGCATCCGTGAACATAAAGCTGACCTGAAACACTGTAGGACAAACACCTCAGCCGTGGCAGATCACTGTTACAACTCAGTGGGCTCACATGACATTGACTTCTCCAAGACAGAGGTTCTCTGCAAGCCATCTGGCTATCATGAGAGATTCGTACATGAGGCGATCCACATTTACAAACACAGACAATTTTAACCGAGAAGATGGATTCTGGCTTAGCAATCACTGGAAGGACGTAATAAACCATTTTGATACACATTAGGGTGGGTAGAATAATACATAGTGTTATATTAAAAATGTATAAGGTATAGGGTGGTTTATAGCAATACAGTATGTAATTTAATGTTGGTTTTGCCTATGGAAGTATATAGTACGGTATAGACGCGTGTGATGTAAGAGAATAAAGTTTAGATGGAAGCATATTATATAATTTTTTACAACGTAGAATTTTTCATGTATTACTTACTGTTAGTAACTCAGCTTATTGTAGAGTATAGTAAGTTTACTGATGATGCTATGTAGTTTATACTTTAGTTTGTCATGCAGTTTATACTGTAGTTTTTTACGTGGTTGTTTAGTAACTACAGCTACATACTATTAACATTCCTTTCCTTTGTTAATGCTCCCCCCCTTCCCCCCCCCCTTTGATGCTGCTAATCCTGCATAATGCACGGGCATAGTATTGATTTGGAACCCCCCCCGCCCACCTCCTACGCATTTTCCATATGCTGAATTCCTCTTGATATGCAAATTATTTTGTTTAGGCGCTCTTCTTCCCACCTCCCCCCCCTCTAACCCAGCTTAAATATACGCTCCAAGCTTGGGGTGTTTCATTCTTCGCCTGAGGATGGCTGCTTGCGTTGTGGCCGAAACGTCGTGAGAATTGTTTTATTATGTTTTATTTTTATTATTTTATTACTTCCCTTCTACGTGACTTTACCGAAAGAACCAAGAAGATGAATCCCTGCAGTCACGAAAGCTTTAAATCGAAATATGGAAAGTAGGTTATACACAAAACCTGCAGGGTAAACAGCCAGTCTCAATAACTCACCCACTCAATCATGCACTCACTCACCCACTCAACCACCCACTCAACCACTCACTTACTCACTTGCTCACTGACTTGCTCACTCACTTGCTTACCCACTCATTCACCCACTAGCTCAGAACCAGGGTAGATGGCCAAAACTACACGGGGGTGAAGGCCTGTTTAAAGAGGTGAGTTTTAAAGATGGACTTAATTATATTTAACGACTCTGCCTTACTAATCAGGCTGACTGCTTCATTTTACCAGAGTAGCGAACCTGGAATGCTGGATTGGTGACGTTTGCACGGCAGTGGGTCCAGCCTGCTTGAACAGTGCGTGGGCAAAATCTGCCCTGTCACTGAGAGAGGAGGCAGACTGACCAGCGGCTTCCACAGTCGGTGTGGGTGCCCTTGCCCTTTACATCCAAAGCTCGCTTAGCGCTCCTCCAGATGCGTTGTTCCTGGAGAATTGAGCGCTAATCAATCAGCGCTACAAGGGGTCATCATAAACCCATTGTATACTACATAGGGATGCGTTCCTGACAATGTTATAGCTTTAGTGTTGAGGACTAGTCGACGACGACTGGGAGACGGCTTGAAGGTTAAGGGCTTTCGCCAAAGGTTTATTAAAGATATTCGAATAAGATTGAACCACTTCTACGGGGAAGTTTTAAGCTTATCCTTTTTTCTCTCTATGGCTATTTGTTCTCTCTGCCTGTGTCCTCTATTTGGAATTTTCACACTTAAATTCTAACTTAGCAATCTTTGAAATACGTAATCAACCAGGCTATGCGTTAATTGTGTGTTGACCGACTCTCTGTGTTGCATTACATCACATTTCGATATTTTGCGATGTTATTTAATTTTAGTGTGTCTTTCTCCTAATTTTCAAGCTTGCGTGCCGTGCCACGTCGTCATCTTACTTGCGCAGCGGCAACACGTTGCCGTCCACTCATTGATATGCTAATTTTCTCTGCCCCTTCCCTCTCTCCGTCCCCGCCCCCCCCTCCCTATATTTAAGGGACCGTCACAGAAACGACCCCTATCTCTGTGCCGATATGTGTCCTCTCGCTGTGTTTCCTTGTGATGTCTGTCTGCTTGTATGTCTGTCTATAGTTTTCTAGTTAGATTTTTGTTGCTATTTCTCTTATGCCTGATGATGATTGCTTGTGTTGCAATCGAAACGTCGCTATTATTTTAATTTATTATTTTATCTTTAGACGTGACTTAACCGAAAGAACCAAAGAATAATTCCTGCAGTCACGAAAGCTCCAAAAATTAAGATTGGGTGTAACAACTCCCAGGGGTTAGGGGTCCTACACTGAGTCCTGGTCCCAGCCCGGCTAGCTCCGGTCTCTCTCGTGTCGGATCGGGGACTCTGCCAACTCCACTGATCGGAGAGAGAAGCACCTCTATCGGCTACCACCGGCTTCTCAGACTCTCCACTTGATTCCTCTCTACCCCAGGTTCCTTCTTCACCCTTCTACTCTACGCGTTCCCACAGTGACCCCGCTTTCATCACGGGGTCCTCCTTAAGTACTAGGGGAGACATTACGTCATCAAGCCGCCCAGCGCGGCGCACTTGACGGCCCACATTACGTCATTTTACTCCTCTTCATTAGTGTGAATAACATGAGGGCTTCATTGGGGTATCGGTAATAGCACTAATAATACAAACACTAATCATTTAATAAAAATAATGATTTATAACATCAGTATTATGTACTATGCTTACGAGTGCATTCTACTTTACTAATCGTACAAATCAGTGGAGGAAGACAAGGTTGAAGGAGCTGCTGTGCTTCTAGTCTGGGTCATTCTCAGAGAAAGGCTTCAGGACCTCCCTGATCTCTGGGTGAGGAGTCTGTGGGTCTCTGGGTGATTAGTCCACGAGTCTTTGTGTTTGTCTATGGCTCTGTGTGGCCAGTCTATTGATCTTGCTCTTAGTATAACATGAAGCCCTTAATCCAGACAGTCTGAATCCTTGGATTGCGACCCTGGCCTTGCGCATCCGTCGGCGTGCAAACGCATGGATCACTGATGGTGACCTTTTTCCTGGTGGTCAGGATGAGAGGATGGGCGAGTATGCTCGCAGGAGTGGTTCATTACACAGTCCCTGGTGCGTTGACCAGCATCGTCTGGAAGCCTCCGACTGCCAGTCCTACTCCAGTTCTCCCTACTGTCATGTTCTACAACTATCTAATACTTTGGACTGGACCTCAACCACAGTTGCTTTATTTTCCTGATATACAGAATTTAAATATACTTCCATCTCGACTTTTTTACTTGTTGCAATAGCAGCTGCCACGCATTCTTATTCAATTGGGCTATTTGTAGCTTCATGGCTGCCTTTCTTACCCTATAGGGGGCGCGCATGCATGCAGCCTCTGCTTTAGCACTTTCCATGGTATCATCTGCACCAGGCTTCGATATTTTTGATTTCAGTGATTTTTTTTCAAGATTTTGCAACGTGCTTCGAAGAACCAACTCTCAGCCTTTTTGATTCCTGTCCAGAAGGTTCTCAAGATCCTGGTTTATGTATTTCTGAAGGTCTCGTTCTTGCAGGCTTTCCTTAATATTAGTTCTTGTTGAGAATTCCAAACAGTTCTCAGACAGCAGTTGGTAACGTCCATAGAGGGACATCAACTGATTCATAGCTTGTTGGATTGGCTCAATCCTATCCCATGCTCGTTCAAATTTTTCACAGTACTCATCTATGTCAGTTTCATATTTCTCCCAGGCCCTATGAATGAATGTAACTGCCCCATGAGGCCTCGCATAGTCGTGAGTCTGCTGTGGTTGAGCTTTGCAGGTCCAGGTTCTGCCATGGATCATGCTTGTAAGCCTTTTGATTCAGAGATATAATTGTCTTGCTATGTGCTGGCAGATGTCCTATCTTCTTTCTTCAGGGAAAGATGCAGTAGCGGCTTGTGACATTTTCACGAGGTGGGGCTATTGTGAGTGACCTCGTCATGTTATTGGCCTTCCTGTGAAAGTGATATAACTGCCTTTTCTAGCAACAGTAGGCACTTATAAACAATATTAAGCAAAACAACAGCGCTCAAATGCTGCCCCCATGACCCTCAAGTCCACACGACACACCCCTTTGATATTGCCAAAAGCCGTGACCTGCTATATTTGCACAATGCAACTTAGCATTTTGACAGTAATTACAGCCATGGGCGCCTTTTTCACCACCCTGAATGCATCTTAAACGGCGTGGCGAAAATGCTAAGCTAATCGCAATGTGTGAAGTGATAGCTCTCATTTGCATGCCTTCACGGCCGCCCCGAGTCCTCCCTGAGGCACAAATCAAACTTTATTGCAGCGGTTTATAATATGAACAACTTAAAATATCTTCATGAGGCAATTAACGTTGAAAGAATCACGATATTAAAAAAAAATTTAAAAACAAAAACTATTTTTAGAAAGTATTTTTTATTACAAAAATAATTTCTCATCTCCAGCTGCTTGGTGGGCGGCGCCCCAACGCCCCTAGTGAATGAACCACGCCTGGAAAGATGTCAAATGTGCTGCAGTTCAAAGTGATGATGGGCGATGCTGTTGTGGTCAGGCTGCTGTTGAAGTCGTAGGTTAGCCGTTGCTGTATTGGCGTCACTGATGTCATAGGTAACCTCATTGGTAGATGTATCAGCATGTGTCCTTGTCGTGATCCCTGTTGTAGCAGAATGTCTGAAGCGCAGTCGGAGTGGTAGGCCTAGCTGTAAAGACGTAGCCAGAAGATTATATACATGCTGTGGTTGAGTCTGTTAGGTAATTATCTTTTCACTGTTCTGTGCTCGCCATGCGTGACGCTGCTCAACTATACATATCGCTAAACACTGTCCCAAAACATCCTTTGCAACATGGGCAATGTATACAACTTGGCCATACAGCGTACAGGTTTACATCAAATATTATGTACAAGCAAGCAATTACTCATTTACAATACTTTACTAAAGTCTTAAATCATCAGAGTGTATCTTAACAACATAGCCATTTTTCAACAATTAAACTACCAATATTACAGCAAATGCTATCAAGGCTTCTGTTGCTATCTTCAACACGAGTACAGTGCTGCACTTTCACATGAATCCCGTTAAATCCTGCCATTTAACACAACCTTACTGTAATTAGTGGCAACCTAATGTAACAACAATTACTTACAGATATTGCTTTACAGAGCTACAATGTCAGCAGATATGAGCAGCTGCACTATTTGGCTGTGATGTAATCATCATCATCACCACCACGATCTATGGACATATCCCGTAAGTGTCCACTGCACATTGTCAATTAGTTCCACTTTCCTCTGTCTTGTGCCAATATGCTCAAGAAGTGCACAACTTTCTGGCACCAATTTCTTCAGCCATTCTCTGTAAAGTCTTCCTCTTACCGATTCCTTCCATTTTCCTGAACAACACACTTTTAAATTTACTGATTAGTGCCAGTTTCCTTCTCATCAGTGCCTGCATCAATCAGGTGTTCTGTGTGAACTTTTTCTTAGTTCTACTTTAGTCACTCTGAGTCCAAGTTATTTGCAGTACATATTCTCTAGTACAGTAAGGTCTCAGATTATGAGGGCTCAGTACGTGGACCCAATCATATGTGACTGACTCCGATTCATATTTACACTTGTGACTTGTTCTTTCGCTACAAGTACGGGGTTAGAAGCAAGTCAAATCACCCCCGCCATCACGTGAACATGTATTTTGACGGCGTGTAACTGTATCGCACGCGCAAGAAACGAGTCCACCCAGCTAGCATCATATACAGTGCACTCGTTTCGGCGAACCCCAACTTACGCGAATTTGCGTTTACACCAGGGTACTCTGAGGTCTTACTGTAATACATTTAGAGTATCAACATTTTATCTCTGTCAGTCGTTTTCATGCAAAGCTGTACTCAACATGCATGTTCTTAAGATGTTCAGTTTAGTCTTGTTGCTGAATTACTTGCTGCTCCAGATTTCATTAAAGCCTGCTATTACTCCTTTCCCCTTTGCGATCCTCGCTATAATGTCGTTTGTGCAGTCGTCCCATGTCAGTAGACTTCCAAAGTATTCAAATTCTTTTTCATTCTCAATCTTGCTGTTTTCTAGTATTACTTCTTTCTCAAATTTCTCCTTTCCTAATGCCATCATCCATGTTTTTTCCACATTAATCTTCAGTCCTGCCTCCTTTCCTGGCATATTCAGCATATGCATACTTTACTGCAGTACCACGCAGCTTTTTTCCATCAGATCTGAGTTGTGAGCAAATCCCATATTATTTTTTTTTTCCTTGCACAAATAATCCTGTGCCGTTTTTCTGAATGGCATCCATCACTCTTTCCATGTATGTGACAAAGTTGTTTAGCGATAGTGGATCTCCCTGTGTCATGTCTATTGTTGTTGGGAACATTTTGATATTTCCTGTCCAAACTTTAATGGTCCAAATTCTACTGCTGACTTTAACCTCTCACCTACGTCCTGCAGAATCTGCGGGATCAATATTTTCCCTACTCTGTATGATCCTAATATTACCCACGTTTTAGCTGGCTTTGTCAAATCGAATAGTTTCTCGAACTCTATGAAACAGTTGTAAACCAGCCTATTATTTCTCTTTGCTTTCTCTGCTATGAACCTTAAAATTAACATTTGATGTACTGTGTTCCTATTTTTCTGAACCTTGCCTGTTAATCTGCCAAATAATCCTCAGTCTGCGGTTTTAATTGATTTAAGAGTACTATTATTAGTATCTTCCCCATTAGGCTCATTTGTGCGATGGTTTGGTAATTTTTACCCGCCATGAGATCTCCTTTCCTGAGTATTGTCACAAGTTTGGATTTTGCCCACTCCTCCGGTATTTCCTTTCTCTCCATACCTACGTGACTTTACCGAAAGAACCAAAGAGTATGGATTCCTGCAGTCACGAAAGCTTCAAATCAATATTTTCTCTCCATACTTTATTGCATAGCTCATGGATTTATTTTATAAGTTCCTTCCCTCCAGATTTTATAATTTCTCCACTCATTGCATCCACGAATGAACTCTTGTTTTTCTTGAGATTTTTATTGGCTTTTCTACTTCTTAAAATATATTATCATTGTAGCATTCCTTGGTGGTGGGGATATATTTTCTAGTTCATTCAGCAGCTCATTATTCTCTTGATCCTTATACAAATTGCTGTAATACTCAGTCCATATGTTTTAGTCTTTTTATCATTGTTTTGCCTTGGTTTCACTTCCTCTTTGGGCTCTGGACTAGTTTGTCCAATTCCATGATCTTGTGTCCTCCATGCTTTACATTGCACTACATGTAATGTGTATTTGTACAGCCAGCAGGTGGGATGTACAGTAGGCTTGCACAGAAAGCTGCCATTATGTAAAATTAATGAAACAATGTCAGTCTAAGATAACTTCTTAAATCAGACTCAAATTTATTAAAAACAAACAAATACACCAGGCAGGCCCGATATTAAACATGTTCGTTAATATGTTTACCCAGGAAAGCCTCGATTATTTATTTTGTGTGAATATCAATTTCATAACTGTGAATCGATGTCCAGTTTGTAATATGAAACATTACGATGTGGGGCCTGGCTATGCAGAGCTTGTCTGCTAAGCTTGCCCACTGTTGTCTGGTTTCTCTTGGAATTAGTCTCAGCCTGGGTTATTGCTTTACCTCAATGAGCAGATCCTCACTGAGTCTCAAAACTCTTTTTCAGGAGGGTTCTGCCAAGGTTGTTGCAGTAGGCAGAAATTTTACTGATTGTAATCTCAATTGAGTCATCCAGGTAATTATTTCACCAGTGGGATCTTTTGGGTGAAACCAACTAAGTTGTTTTTGGGTTTAGCTGCAAGAACACACCAGAAAACCTGGACGAATCCCATGCAACATAGGAGAAGAACATGCAAACTCCACTCCCTCACACACAAGATAAAGACAAAGATGCACCCTACAGCTTGAACAGACTGTTGGGGCAAGTACCGTTAGCGACCACTTATGAAGGGTGGCATGACACACCAGGGGGTGGGTGGCCAGAAACATGCTCGACTGCTGTTGTCTGGCCGTCTATAGACCATGATTGTATAATTGTGTGTGCGTATGAGCGGGTAATGTGGGGAGCGGTGATGCATTGGTTCATGCACTTTGCGACTAACTCTTCGGAGTTTGATTGCCACTCTTGGCCAACATTGGTGGCAGTGAATAGGTGAACTGGTCCTGGGCCTCCCATGGTTTGACTTAGCCTTAAATGATTACCTCTTGCAGTTTGGAAACATTGTTAGAGAGACGATGACAGTCGGTTGTGGTTCTGGCCACACCACATCCTATTAATGCAATGTCAGCATTAATAGGTGCTGGTTATCAGCACTTGCATGAACAGGATATTTTTTCTCGGTGTACTTTGTTTTCGAGTGTGTAATGAGTACGTATATTATGTGCATGTACTCTGGGTGTGTAATCTGGGGAGTAGAAGTGCAGTGGTTGGTGTGCTGCACTACAAACCCGGGAAGTTTTAAGCTTATCTTTTTTTTCTCTCTCTGGCTATTTGTTCTCTCTGCCTGTGTCCTCTCTTTGGAATTTTCACACTTAAATTCTAACTTAGCAATCTTTGAAATACGTAATCAACCAGGCTATGCGTTAATTGTGTGTTGACCGACTCTCTGTGTTGCATTACATCACATTTCGATATTTTGCGAGGTTATTTAATTTTAGTGTGTCTTTCTCCTAATTTTCAAGCTTGCGTGCCGTGCCACGTCGTCATCTTACTTGCGCAGCAGCAACACGTTGCCGTCCACTCATTGATATGCTAATTTTCTATGCCCCCTCCCTCTCTCCGTCCCCGCCCCCCCTCCCTATATTTAAGGGACCGTCACAGAAACGACCCCTCTCTCTGTGCCGATATGTGTCTTCTCTCTGTGTGTCCTTGTGATGTCTGTCTGCTTGTATGTCTGTCTATAGTTTTCAGTTAGATTTTTGTTGCTATTTCTCTCATGCCTGATGATGATTGCTTGTGTTGCAATCGAAACGTCGCTATTATTTTAATTTATTATTTTATCTTTAGACGTGACTTAACCGAAAGAACCAAAGAATAATTCCTGCAGTCACGAAAGCTCCAAAAATTAAGATTGAACCACTTCTACGGGGAAGTTTTAAGCTTATATATATTTTTTTCTCTCTGGCTATTTGTTATCTCTGCCTGTGTCCTCTCTTTGGAATTTTCACACTTAAATTCTAACTTAGCAATCGTTGAAATACGTAATCAACCAGGCTATGCGTTAATTGTGTGTTGACCGACTCTCTGTGTTGCATTACATCACATTTCGATATTTTGCGAGGTTATTTAATTTTAGTGTGTCTTTCTCCTAAATTTCAAGCTTGCGTGCCGTGCCACGTCGTCATCTTACTTGCGCAGCAGCAACACGTTGCCGTCCACTCATTGATATGCTAATTTTCTCTGCCCCCTCCCTCTCTCCGTCCCCGCCCCCCCCTCCCTATATTTAAGGGACCGTCATAGAAACGATCCCTCTCTCTGTGCCGATATGTGTCTTCTCTCTGTGTGTCCTTGTGATGTCTGTCTGCTTGTATGTCTGTCTATAGTTTTCAGTTAGATTTTTGTTGCTATTTCTCTTATGCCTGATGATTGCTTGTGTTGCAATCGAAACGTCGCTATTATTTTAATTTATTATTTTATCTTTAGACGTGACTTAACCGAAAGAACCAAAGAATAATTCCTGCAGTCACGTAAGCTCCAAAAATTAAGATTGAACCACTTCTACGGGGAAGTTTTAAGCTTATCTTTTTTTTTCTCTCTCTGGCTATTTGTTATCTCTGCCTGTGTTCTCTCTTTGGAATTTTCACACTTAAATTCTAACTTAGCAATCTTTGAAATACGTAATCAACCAGGCTATGCGTTAATTGTGTGTTGACCGACTCTCTGTGTTGCATTACATCACAATTCGATATTTTGCGAGGTTATTTAATTTTAGTGTGTCTTTCTCCTAATTTTCAAGCTTGCGTGCCGTGCCACGTCGTCATCTTACTTGCGCAGCAGCAACACGTTGCCGTCCACTCATCGAAATGCTAATTTTCTCTGCCCCCTCCCTCTCTCCGTCCCCGCCTCCCCTCCCTATATTTAAGGGACCGTCACAGAAACGACCCCTCTCTCTGTGCCGATATGTGTCTTCTCTCTGTGTGTCCTTGTGATGTCTGTCTGCTTGTATGTCTGTCTATAGTTTTCTAGTTAGATTTTTGTTGCTATTTCTCTTATGCCTGATGATGATTGCTTGTGTTGCAATCGAAACGTCGCTATTAATTTAATTTATTATTTTATCTTTAGACGTGACTTAACCGAAAGAACCAAAGAACAAGTGAAATTCCCACTTACGGCCACCACCAGTGATGATTATTTGAAATATTTCTGGGCCTCCCATCGGTCGACTCAGATTAAAATCATTACCTGGTGCGATGCGTAAGCATCGCCACTAGGGAGACAAAGGCAGCCATTTGTGATGTTGGCCACCCACCGACTCATTGCCTGTGTCAGCCTTCATAGGTGCTCGCTAACAGCACTTGTCCCAACAGTCTGGCTATACAAGGGGGGACCCTTGTCTTGTATATTGTGTGTAATTATGTGTAATGTGTATGTGTATATCTGCAGAATTAATCGCATGGAGAAGAGACCCTCGACACAGTCTGGTGATAAAACGCACCAATATGACCAGTGTGTATACAGCACGGATCGCAGTGGACGTTTGAAGCAGCGACAGAGCACACACATGGGCGAGAAGCCCTTCAAGTGCACTGTGTGTGCGAAGGCATTTGCTCGTTCAGAAAATCTTCATGCTCATCAAAGAACACACACGGGTGAGAAGCCCTTCAAGTGCACTGTGTGTGGTAAGGCATTTACTCTTTCAAAAACTCTTCATATTCATCAGAGAACACACATGGGTGAAAAGCCCTTCAAGTGCACTGTGTGTGCGAAGACATTTGCTTGTTCAGAAAATCTTCATGGTCATCAAAGAACACACACGGGTGAGAAGCCCTTCAAGTGCACTGTGTGTGGGAAGGCATTTACTCTTTCAAAAAATCTTCATGTTCATCAAAGAACACACACGGGTGAGAAACCCTTCAAGTGCACTGTGTGTGGGAAGGCATTTGCTTATTCAGAAAATCTTCATGTTCATCAAAGAACACACACGGGTGAGAAGCCCTTCAAGTGCACTGTGTGTGGTAATGCATTTGCTCTTTCAGAAACTCTTAAGAAACATAATAGAACACACACGGGTGAGAAGCCCTTCAAATGCACGGTGTGTGGAAAGGCATTTGCTCTTTCAAAAACTCTTCATAATCATCAGAGAACACACACGGGTGAGAAGCCCTTCAAGTGCACGGTGTGTGGAAAGGCATTTGCTCGTTCAAAATCTCTTCAAATTCATCAGAGAACACACACAGGCGAGAAGCCCTTAGAGTGCACTGTGTGTGGGAAGGCATTTGTTTATTCAGAAAATCTTCATATTCATCAAAAAACACACACAGGTGAGACGCCCTTCAAGTGCACTGTGTGTGGGAAGGCATTTGCTCATTCAAAAACTCTTCAAATTCATCAGAGAACACACACAGGCGAGAAGCCCTTTGAGTGCACTGTGTGTGGGAAGGCATTTGCTTGTTCAAAAACTCTTCATATTCATCAAAGAACACATACGGGTGAGAAGCCCTTCAAGTGCACTGTGTGTGGCAAGACATTTGCTCGTTCAGACACTCTTAAGAAACATAATAGAACACACACGAGTGAGAAGCCCTTCAAGTGCACTGTGTGTGGGAAGGCATTTGCTCTTTTAAAAACTCTTCATATTCATCAGAGAACACACACCAGTGAGAAGCCCTTCAAGTGCACTGTCTGTGGGAAGGAGTTTACATTATCAGGAAACCTAAAGAGGCATGAGAAGATACACAAGGAGAAAGTGAAATCGACTTGTGAAAGTCAACGTGCTGCAATTAGCCCATCTCTAGTGAAACGAGAATCGGAAGAAAATTCCCACTTGGCAACATGGCCAGGAGTGACAGTGAAATGTGAAGAAGTGAGGGTGAAATGTGAAGAAGTGACGGTGAAATGTGAAGAAGTGACGGTGAAATGTGAAGATCAAGATTCGACTCCAGGACCCAATCTGCAAATGGATAGAGGCAGCGTGAAGCAGGAGGAGCCTTCCGATTCTGAGGGAGAGCGAGGCAATCCCCAGCAGTTTGTGGATGTGGAGGTGTGGATGGACTTTTTGGACAAATCTGAGTAGGAGGGGCCAGCACGTGTAAAATGGCACCTTGGAAGATGTGTAACCTGGAGTTTGAGACCATTTTCCATAGCATCCTCCTTATTCACTGGCTTCTGTCATTTAAATAATGAATGGGGTTATAGGTGTAATTCAATCAGAGATGGGCTTTCTGTACATATGAAGTCATTTAGTGTGAAGTGAAATAGTCGATATGCAAAGCATTATGCTGCCTTTTAAAACATTAATTAGGAATGTATATTCCTCAAGACACAGCTTCGTTGGGCAGGGCACATCGCCAGGATGGAGAACCACCGCTTACCTAAGATTGTGCTGTATAGGGAACTGTCCTCTGGCCATCGCGACATAGGGGCACCACGAAAGTGATACAAAGACTCCCTGAAGAAGTCCCTCACTGCTTGCTGCATCGATCACCGTCAGTGGGCAACACAAGCAGCTGATCGCAACTCCTGGCGGCACGCAGTCCACCAGGCCACCTCCTTATTCGAAGATACCCGCAGGGCCCATATGGAGGACAAAAGGAGGAGGAGGAGGAAAAACCATGATCCCTCAGCACCCATCCCAGATCAGACCTATACTTGCAGCTGTTGTGGCAGGACCTGCTTGTCCCGCATAGGCCTCGTCAGCCACCAGCGTGCCTGCAGAAGACGTGGATGTCCTTCCTAGATCTTCGTTCGCGAAGCCAAGCCATGATGATGATTAAATGAATAAGCATGAATTGTAACTGTTGGACATTACTATTAAAGTGTCTGTCAGGTGTGGCCGTGCTTTTCTGGATGATCCCAATTTGTTTTCATGATGTGTTTTTAAATGCCCTTTAATAAAAGAAAAGGTAAGCATTTTTGTAATATTTACATTTGACTTAATACACTAAATATATATGTTCATAATATCAAAACAATTTCATGTCAGGCCTACTTTCTGCACTTGTTTTGCTTTTAATCCCTTGGGTTTCATTTAATTGGTCTTAGCATGATGTTACTTTTTTATTTTATATGATAGTAACAGCAGGGGTCTGCAATTCTACTGTACAACCCACCTGATGGCTATGCACGCACCTTGCATAGTGTATTTGTGGTTTAGAGTGAAGTGTAGTGTTAAGCAGAGGTGTGGACTCGAGTCATGTGACTTGGACTCGAGTCAGACTCGAGTCATGAATTTGATGACTTGCGACTCGACTTGGACTTGCATAACAATGACTTTGTCCCACCTATGAGATGTGGACTCGAGTAATGTGACTTGGACTCGAGTCAGACTCGAGTCATGAATTTGATGACTTGCGACTCGACTTGGACTTGCATAACAATGACTTTGTCCCACCTCTGGCTATCAGACCCCTCTTGTCAGACTACGGGTCTCGACCACTGGGCTACACAGCCCGAGCCCTTACAAGGGCGTCGGACCGTGAATCCCAAGGCGTCGCCTCTGAGCCTCTCAGAACCCCGGCCCTTACAAGGGCAGCGGGGCTAGGGGTCCCAGGGCCTATCTCTTCCTCCATCTTCTGTCTTCACCGGTTACCAACTCCTCGAGTGCCCGCGCGCATCGCCTTACATAGCCCTCCGCTCCCGAGGGGGCGGAGCCTATGCGGACCGCGATGTGAGCACCCACTCGATGTAACCAATCACCACGCGCTGCCTCACGATCCCTCCTGCCAGCACGTATCACCACTACATATGCTCTGATTTGCCTACGGTGTAATTGTCGATGCTCAACTCACGTTGCCTGTAATTGACCACTCTCTGTTACGTAATGGAAAGTCTTATTTTCAGCATTTCTACACACGTATTTGATATCATACATTTTCGACATTCAATAATGCCTTTCACTTTCATTTATCATTTACTGTCCTTAATGATCCACGTCCAATCATTTCATAACATTATGTAACATTTTTTGCACATATACTAAAAAACCCTGATGAATCGCTAGCACACCATTACACACTAATGATGACTTTCTCTTCTTTGTTCACACACTGTTTATTTCTTTACTGCACATTTTATTTATGAGGGCATGGGTACTGTAGTTGCACTGTACTGCTGGCATATGCACATGCATCTTTTAGTTTTTGTTATACAATGTATATGCACGGTATCATTGTGTTGCTCACGGGAAAGAAGCCCTGCAACACTGCTGCCCTAGAAGAATGGCACGAATGAGAAAGTACGACCCCGATCAAGAGAAAAATTAGCCTTCATCAAAGTGCTTTAATACTTATAAATGTTTTAACTTTTGTACATAATTCAATCAAATATAATTTGGTAACAATATTTGATGCCACTAAAAAGTACTAAATAAAATATATTAAAAAAAAGCTTTTTTTTAAACACGCTTTTATGCAATGTACTAAAAAGTTTAAAATGAATATTTTCTGTTCAAGTACTTTGCATTATATATGTTTCATATACTCTTGTTGTAACTGACTAAATAAAAGCGTGGGGCGCTCATATTAACGCCTTTAAAACTTTCGGTAACAATTACAACATATGAGCAGTTTCTTCCCATTGTCAATCCACACATATTTACTAAACAAACCGCCTTGTAATTAGAACATATTAACAACATATGCGCAGTTACTTTACATTGTCAATTCAGACATATTAACAAATTTATACGGCTTAAAAACTTAACGATTCAATTACAACCTATTAACATGTGACCAGTTACTTTCCATTGTCAATGCACATATTCACACAAATAAACGGCTTTAAAACAACATTTATAACAACATATTAACATATTACCAGTTACCTTCCATTGCCAATGCAGACATTCACAAAAAGAAACGGCCTAAACACATCATGTCTAAATTACAACATATTTAATACATATGACTAGTTACTTTGCATTGCCAATCCTGACATATTAGCAAACACAAACGCCATACAAACTTACAGTTAGAATTACAACATATTAACTACATATGGACAGTTACTTGACATTGCCAATTCAGACATATGAACAAAAATAAACGGCATAAAAACTAAACGATTACATTTGAACATATTACCAACATATGACCAGTTACTTTCTATTGCCAATGCAGACGTAATCACTAAAATGAACGCCATAAACACTTAACGTTTACATTTGGACATATTACCAAAATATGAGCAGTTACTTTCCATTGCCAATGCAGACATTCACTAAAATAAAGGGCTTAAAAACGTTACCTTTACATTATAACATATACAAACAACATTTGAGCAGTTTCTTTCGATTGTAAATGCACACATATTTTACAAAAATAAACGGCATCAAAACTTTATGTTTCAATGACAACATATTAAGAACATATGAGCAGTTACTTTCCATTGTCAATGCAGACATATTCACAAACATAAACTGCTTAAAACTTACACGTTTACATTACAACATATGACCAACATATCACCAGTTACTTGCGTTTGTCAATCGAGACATTCACAAACATCAACGCATGAAAAACTCTACGTTACAATAATAAGATATTCACTACATATGAACAGTTACTTTGCATTCTCAATTCAGACATTCCCAAAAATAAACGGCTTAAAACATTTATGGTCAAATTACAACATTAACAAGATATGAACACTTACTTCCCATTGTCAATACAGACATATTTGCTCTAAAATAGTATGCGCACCAAACGCCCAGTTGCAAGAGTATATGAAACATATAATGCAAAGTACTTGAACAGAAAATATGTATTTTCAACTTTTTAGTACATTTCATAAAAGCGTGTTTAAAAAAAGCTTTTTTTAAAATATATATTTAAAAAAAGTTTTTTACATATATATTTTAATTTGTGTAACATCGCTTGGGAAAGATTCTGCCTGTCCACCTCTAAAGCAGAAACGGTGATTTGTGCATTCATCGTCTCTAGGGCCGCCAAGGGTCCTTAACTGATTACAAAGTGTTCATAATTCAGCAGCTCAAGTTCTATCGAGAACTGCAAATTTTTTACTCATATCCCCAGTCTTGGCCTCCTTGAACTGGCTCATAGTAAGGTATAGAATAGATTTGAAGATTTTACTCTTAATATTGAAACCATTAAGAGGGCTAACACCTTCCTATATTCCTGACCTATTGAATCCTAACATACCGTTTCGCAACCTGCACTCCTCAGATTGTGGTATTCTCTACATTCCAAGGACGCGTCTTCAATCTAAGGGTGACCATTTATTCTGCATTGTGAATTCCCGCCAATAAAATTCACTCCCTCGGTTCTCCCGCCTCACAACCCTCATGTTCATTACTGCTCCTACCTGTTTTTCTCATATCAGGATGGCCTGGACGACCTCTCGTGTGGCCATAATACTGCTGCATATTTGTTTTGTTCTTCGTAATTTTTTTGACAGGTGCTTTAGAGAAATCATTATTTATTATTTAAATATACTGCAAACCAAATTCCTGTAAATTATTCAATTTGGATTACCTTTAGTAACATCACACCTTATGGTGAACGCTTAGTATGACCCTTTTAAAATGTGTATTGAGACTCAGTGTGGACTTCCTGGGTAAATATGCATAGTGATAATACATATATTAGCATATGCTGATAAACCCATATTTTGTATGAACTAACTAGCAGGAAGTACCTGGCATTGCCCGGGTCTTAAAAATATTTCAAAACTACTCTTAAAATGTAACAGCAGTGCGTACTGACTGGTGGTACCTGATATGATTACAGCAGTGCATACTGTGGTGGTACCTGCTTTCACTGCAGCAGTGCATACTGTGGTGGTACCTGCTATGATTACAGCAGTGCATACTGTGGTGGTGCCTGCTTCCACTGCATCAGTGCATACTGTGGTGGTACTTGCTATGATTACAGCAGTGCATACTGTGGTGGTACCTGCTATGATTACAGCAGTGCATACTGTGGTGGATACCTGCTTTCACCGCAGCAGTGCATACTGTGGTGGTACCTGCTGTTGTATGTGTTGGGTTATGAAATTTTGATGAAAATAATAAAAATTGATAATTTTCCGAAAAATGCGCAAATCGCATTAATTATGTTAATGTGTGTATTAACATGCATAAATTATGATAATCGCGGAGATAATCGTAGTAATTTATGCGGATGCTTGCGATTATGTTACTGTGTGCAGTTATGATAATTAGGCTTAGCTTCGTTTATCCATTGTTATATCAATCAGGATAACACGATTATCATCGATTAAACGTTTACCGATTATCTTAGTGTGTTTATGTTATTTTAGGTCTCCAGTTTCAGATCTCATCACAGGATACAGTTATCAAGAATAAGATAGTTTTGCATGGATTTGGAAAGAAGCACTCGAACAGTTGGTATTAAGCAATTTTAATTCTAAACAAACACATGACACTCTCTTATCCGAAAGCAAGTATACGTCAATAAATTCATGGACAAGATTATGCAGTAACGAAAACGAATGACTAAAAATACTTCTTCATTGGCATAATTATGCAGTTAACGAAAATGAATGACTAAAACATTTCTTATTCATGTAACTCGACGGCAGCAACTGCTTTGCACGATCAGTTGATATTGAACGCACCACCTCGAAATGGCAACCCTTTTTGAAACGCAATGACAATTTTTTTAGTCTTATTCGTGTGCGTGCTGTGTGTGCGTTGTCCCCTTGTAATATTAATTAATTCTTAGAGCCGGGAGTTGTGTCGTTAGCTTGTGTGGTGTGGGAGGATACAAACAGCGGCCAGAAGTTTTCTCTGGGTTGGGCGTGGCCGCCGCGAGCCCCTGCTGCTCCCTCGCTCGGCGTGTCTCTGCTTGTGCGCTCTCTCTCTCTCCACTGCTGGACGACGAGTTGGCACGACGCTCGGTGACGCCCGGTGACGTCCGAGTCGTGCTGCTCTTGCGCTCTCTCTCCCTCTACTGCTAGATGACGAGTTGGCACGACACTCGGTGACACTCGGTGACGCCCGGTGACGTCCGAGTCGTGCTGCTCTTGCGCTCTCTCTCCCTCTACTGCTTGATGATGAGTTGGCACGATGCTGTCCTTGAAGATGCTTGGTCGCTCGTGTCTAGCTTGGTGGCGCTGGGTGTCGCTGGGTGTCGCTCGGTGTCGCTCGGTGGCGCTCGGTGGCGCTCGGTGGCGCAGCTCTACTGGCGCTCTCCTTCTCTTTCTCGCGGCTGATTGGTCGTTAGCGCAACTCAAGCTGCAGCTGTTGGCATTCGTTCTCAAAATTTATAGATGTGTAATGCGGGCGTAAGCGACCTTCCGGATGTGACGTCACGGGGGGTGGAGTCATGTGACGTGGGGGGAAGGTTCGGGTCCTTAAGCGGGTAAACCGGAAGGGGAAGGCAGTCGGGGTGTGAGCGGAAAAGAGTGAGGCCACGCGGGCGAGTGTGGAGAGGGGGGGGGCGCCGACGGCCATCGGGAGCCAACCCCGAAGATAAGAGGAAGCTGCGGAGTGGTGTGCAGCTGCAGAGGAGACAGCCAGAAGGGCTGCGTGTTAGAGGCAGCGGTGTGGCTGCCAGGAGGAGCTGCGGAGAGAGAGAGAGAGAGGGCTGCGTGTTAGAGGCAGCGGTGTGGCTGCCAGGAGGAGCTGCGGAGAGAGAGAGAGACAGCAAGAGGCTGTCAGAGCTGCGGAGGGAGAGGAGTTGCAGCGAGTACAGCCAAGGGGGGCTGTGTGAGAGAAACAGCAGCGGAGCTGCTGTTGTGGATCGGGCCGACATTGGAGTCAGCACCGTGGAGAAGCTACAGAGTAAAGACAGCCGTGTGGGTGTACAGCACGAACCGAATAAAGGACACTGAGCCAGACATCGTGGTCCAGTCGTTTATTACAGATGTATTTGCACACCTCTTAGCCAACTGTGAAAACTTAGTACAATCAACTTATCGCAATCCTTGACTTTGCGAGCAACTCAACACATCAGGATAACTGTAGAAGAGAACTTTCAGCGATACTCTCTCGGCTCATGCCGACACCTCGTCCCTCCTCTCTGCGAGACACGACACCCATGGTTGGTGTCGGTGCCTGCTGGCAAGCTTCTGCCCCAACTCCCTCACGAGCCTCCCTCGCAAAGCTGCGTCGCAAGCCGAGTCCCAAGACTGAGCACGACTCGACCCAGACTGCCTGTTCGCTGTGTGCGCCCGTGCCTAACTCAAAACGTGACTCCCCTCTCTTCTCTTTTCTTGCGAGCGGGCAACAAAAAACTCAAACAGAGCGAGAAGAAGCAGACACCCCCGCAACCCCTCATCGCGACCTTTCCTAACCCTCCAAGCATTCATGGGCCATCTGTTTGTGCTGCGGTGAGACAAAGACGGCCGTGTTTAACTCAAACGTGAGCACCCTCTCCTCTCTCCGCGTCTCTTGCGAGAGAAAACAAACAGAAAAAAAACCAGATGTTCTCGAATGTCAGCACAAACCCCCCCTTTGTGACCTTTCTGCTCCCTTCTTGCTTGCTCTGCATGGGTCATTCTGAGGTCAGACCCCGCTGGAAGACAAAGGTGGTCGAGGAGATGTATGTGATCCTTATGTGGTCCTGTGTGTTACATTTATTCTTGATATTTTTTTATGAGTTTCTTCGGTCTTAGTATCGTGGTTATCATTCGTCTATGTTTAATGAATATTCGTAATGATCCTCGTCACATTATTATTTTGGGGCTTCGCCAAGTTTAGTTCTCCAGAGATTGCTGTTTTATTCTGAGTTATATTTAATGTCCTGAGGTTAAGTGTAACTATGTTTCCACTTAAGCTTTCTGGAATTCGTACTCTTTAGTTTTTCGGAAGGTCATGTAGATAGGAAACATATAATTCTAAATGATATGTATGCGGTGAATACGAGTAATATAAGATAATTACTAATAAAAAAAACCTATGGTTTGTTGGTTAATTCTCTTTGTTAAGTTTCTACTTTTCGGTTAGGAAAACGTTAAGAAAACGCGAGTGGCAACCGTTATTATCCTTTACTCTGCTCTGCACCCCCTCCGTGCATCTCAAGATGTCTTGGGAGGTCAGGTCATCGATCTTTGTCCATCTGGATGTCTCTGACCTCTCTGTGACCGACTTCTTACCAGTTTAATGGCCGTTTCACAGATTCCTGGTGTGCTTGTAGTGGGTTGTTTTCATTATTTAATTTAAATTATATATTTTTATATATATAGATATAATAAAATATATATATTTTTTTCTTAATTATTCTTTATATTAATAACGGAAAACAGGGCATAGATACAACACTCCTATAGATACAGCAGTGCATACTGTGGTGGTGCCTGCTTCCACTGCATCAGTGCATACTGTGGTGGTACTTGCTATGATTACAGCAGTGCATACTGTGGTGGTACCTGCTATGATTACAGCAGTGCATACTGACTGTGGTGTTACCTGCTATGATTACAGCAGTGTATACCGACTGTGGTGGTAACAGCTATCACTACAGTAGTTCATGCTGACCATATATCAGTATTTATCGACTCTATAGCACAAAGTACTCACGTGACAGAGTGGCGTGGTGAGGCCTAGCCCCGTGCAGTAGTACCTGATATGATTACAGTAGCGCATACTGACTGTGGTGGTACCTTCTATGATTACAGCAGTGCATACTGTGGTAGTACCTGCTATGATTACAATAGTACATACTATTGTGGATACCTGCTTTCACTGCAGCATTGTATACTGTGTTGGTAGCTGCTATGATTACAGCAGTGCATATCGGCTGTGGTGGTGCCTGCTATGATTACAGAAGTGCATACTGACTGTGGTGGTACCTGCTATGATTACAGCAGTGAATACCGACTGTGGTGGCTACATGCTATCACTACAGTAGTACATGCTGCCTCTATAGCAGTATTTATCGACTCTATAGCACATAGTACTCACCTGACAGAGTGGCGTGGTGAGGTCTAGTCCCACGCAGAGCCTCCAGCCTCGCCTAGATTGTCCAGCCGGCCGAGGTGGCACCTTGGCAGGCTGGGGCTGGGCTGCTACCTCTGACCCCCCCCAAGCACGATGTCCCCAGCCGCTCTGCAGTAATATCTACGGCCTATAGTGGTAGCATCTACCGACTGTTTAGTAGTAATAACTGCATGCATCGTGGTAGGGGGGACATGAGACAGTGAAGAATTTACCTGAGCATTTAGTGTATTTTCATAGGATTTTTAACGCGACCCTCACTCCCACCGGAGGCGTGTGGCTTGGCATGGGCCATCCTCCCCACCAAAGGCGCGTGAGTTGGTATGGTCGTGCAAATAAATAAAAGCAAAGCGCCCAAAAATCGCAGTAAATCGCTAATTATACGAATTTAAAGTTGACGGATGTGAAAAAGGAATAGCGCTTGCTGACTGCGGGGCATATGGCGTGGTGCCTGGCTATTTTTTTTAACGTGAACCCCACTGTTGGAGAGCCAAGTGCGCGACCAAATACAAACCTACACACAAACCCACAAAGCCACACACAATGACTTTCATATATATATAGATATAGATTGTACCAGCAGGGCACAAGACTTCGGCAATTGCCAGACATCGTGGGTCAGACCTGGGAGAGATGTTGGCCAGTCATTAACTAATACATTTGTCCGTTTAACACGTAGGCTTTCGAGAACAATATTATTCATAATAAAGGTTTTTGGGTTAGATTGTGTTATTTATAAATGTGTCGTAACCCTTCACCATACGACACGGCCAAACAGTAAAAAATGTGTCACGTTTACAAAGACAAATAGTTCACTACTTTAGCCCACCGGTGTGTTGAAGAGTGAATCAACATGATTTAAAATTTGTAGTACGACGTTTCGCTGGTAATTACATCCAGCATCATCGGGCAATTTGCCAGAATGGTGAGGCCCTCCCACTTGCTCCCAGTCTTAAATAGAGCAGCACGGTGACGTCATCTGTTAACTTAATCTGGTGCAGTGATTTGAGGTGGAGAGAGGAAGGGTATTGTAATGATATAATAGATTGGTAATCATTCAATTGTTATTCATTGGTATTTGTTTCCCCTATAAGAAATTTTAATATATGTTTTATTTAATAATACGCCTCCAGGCTGCACTAAGACTGTAGCTGTCAGAGCGATTACAGTTTTATGTATTTCTCTCAATTTCAATGGATTCTCTAATTAATCTTGGCCAGTAATAATTAGTTTTACACAGCACTTCAACGTTATCAAAATCAATTGAGTGTCCTTGTTGAAAAGCATGCTCTACCACTGCCGACAGTTGTGTTTGAGATAATATAATATTTCGTTGGTGTTATTTTAGTCTTACGCTGATGTTACGTCCCGTCTGACCAATATAGCATCTGCCACATAAACAATTAATCCGATATACACCTTCTGTTAGTAATTTAGGCAATTCGTCCTTTAGTGCAAGATACTAGTTTTTGAATTGTGTGTACTGTACCAAATCTTACTTTAATGTTTTGCAAAACACGGGCTAATATGTCAGTTACTCCTGAGATATATGGTATTTTAATTGTTTTAACAATCTGATTGCTTCATCATTAACTTAATAAATAGTATACAATTGTAATGTTTTATACAATGTATAAAGTAATATATAGTATCGTAATTGTATAGTGAATATACAGCAGTATGATATACAGTAGGGTAGGTAGAATAATACATAGTGTAATATTACAATGTAATATGTAATAATGGTGTATTATAATAATACAGTATATAATTTAATGTTGGGGTTGTCTATGGCAGTATATAGTATGGTGTAGACTCGTGTGATGTAAGAGAATAAAGTTTCGATGGAAGCATATTATATTTTTACGACGTATAATTGTAATGTATTACTTACTGTTAGTAACTCAGCTTATTGTAGAGTATATTTAGTATACTGATGATACTATGTAGTTTATACTTTAGTTGTTTACGTGGTTGTTTTAGTTACTGCAGCTACATACTATTAACACTCCTTCCCTTTATTAAGGCTACCCATATCCCCTCCCTTTGATGCTGCTAATCCTGCATAATGCACGGGCATAAGTAGTACTAATCACATACCTGCATTTCCCATATCCCCTCCCTTTGATGCTGCTAATCCTGTATAATGCACGGGCATAAGTAGTACTAATCACATACCTGCATTTGCCATAAATATGCTAAATTCTTCTTGATATGCAAATTCATTTGTCAAGGCGCTCTTTCCCCTCCAACCCAGCTTAGATATACGGTGATGTAAGAGAATAAAGTTTAGATGGAAGCATATTATATAATTTTACGACGTAGAATTGTAATGTATTACTTGCTGTTAGTAACTCAGCTTATTGTAGAGTATAGTAAGTATACTGATGATGCTATGCAGTTTATACTTTAGTTTTTTATGTAGTTTATACTTTAGTTTTCTACGTGGTTGTTTAGTAACTGCAGCTACATACTATTAACATTCCTTTCCTTTGTTAATGCTACTCCCTGCACCCTCCCTTGGTGCTGCTGATCCTGCATAAAACATCGGCATAATATGACATTGAAACCCCCCCCGCCCACCTCCTACGCATTTCCCATGAATATGCTAAATTCATCTTGATATGCACATTCTTTTTGTTAAGGCGCTCTTCTTCCACCTCCAACCCAGCTCATATATAAGCTCCTAGCTTGGCAGTGTCTCATTCTTCACCTGAAGACGGCTGCTTGCGTTGTAGCCGAAACGTCGTGAGAATTATTTTATTTTATTATGTTTTCTTTTTATTATTTTATTACTTCCCTTCTACGTGACTTTACCGAAAGAACCAAGAAGATTAATCCCTGCAGTCACGAAAGCTTTAAATCGATATTTGATTTATGTTAAACCAAGATTTGTGATCTAACATAGTTGTTACTACAGGTATTCCGAGGGTTTTAATAACTTGTTCTCCGTCTGTGTCGCCAGGGATCCGTGCTTCTTATTCTCGAGTTATATTTTGATATCCTGAGGTTGGAGATATAACTAAGTTTTGACTTAAGCTTTCGTGACTGCTGGAATTCATAACCTTTGGTTCTTTCAGTAAAGTCCCGTAGATTGAAAGATACAATAACAAAAAATATATGAGGTGAATAAGGGTTAAATAAAATAAGTAATAATAAAAGCCACGAATGTAGACTGCAGTCTTGTTCTTAATTTGAGTGCAGTCTATAACATCGACTTATTCTTATAGCCAGCTTCGAACTTTTACCATTGTTAAAAAACTCCAGTTGTAATGTCTGTTTGTCCCGTTCTGTGTCTGTGTTTTATGCCCCCCTCCCCTGCACCGGGGTTTTATTACATTTTATGGCTTTTATGACCTGCTGCCTCTAGTTGCTTTACTGTGGAAAGGCAGCTGGGTGTGAGGGGTGGGGGTGTGCCTAAACCTTTCACGCCCAATGCTACACCCCGATTGATTATTGTAAAATAAAAAAAAAATTGGCAGAATTATTCTTAATATCAATTTTGGAAAAAGGCCTATATATACAACAGTGTGAAAGATGTTCAACATACATACATTCAGTTGTTTTTAGCTCGTTCGGATAAAGCTGGTCAGTGCTATTGTACATGCAATGCTGTACAGCTTATTTTTCTCTCATTACATCTCTTTATTTCCAGCAGCCTACGTTAATGTTTTTCTTCTGATGGGGTTTCTCATCAATTTCCGACTTGAATGAAAGGGGAGAGGTAGGAGAGCACGGGGAGGGGGCTAGAGGGAGTTGAGAGGTTGGATAATATGGGGCGGGAATGGGGTAGTCATATGATCAACATCTACTCGGAGCAGATTTTTGAAAGTCAATGGGCAATACTGCTCTGCACCCCCTCCGTGCATCTCAAGATGTCTTGGGAGGTCAGGTCATCGATCTTTGTCCATCTGGATGTCTCTGACCTCTCTGTGACCGACTTCTTACCAGTTTAATGGCCGTTTCACAGATTCCTGGTGTGCTTGTAGTGGGTTGTTTTCATTATTTAATTTAAAATATATATTTATATATATAGATATAATACATTTTTTTTTTCTCAATTATTCTTAATATTAATAACGGAAAACAGGGCATAGATACAACACTCCTATAGATACAGCAGTGCATACTGTGGTGGTGCCTGCTTCCACTGCATCAGTGCATACTGTGGTGGTACTTGCTATGATTACAGCAGTGCATACTGTGGTGGTACCTGCTATGATTACAGCAGTGCATACTGACTGTGGTGGTACCTGCTATGATTACAGCAGTGTATACCGACTGTGGTGGTAACAGCTATCACTACAGTAGTTCATGCTGACCATATATCAGTATTTATCGACTCTATAGCACAAAGTACTCACGTGACAGAGTGGCGTGGTGAGGCCTAGCCCCGTGCAGTGGTACCTGATATGATTACAGTAGCGCATACTGCATGTGGTGGTACCTTCTATGATTACAGCAGTGCATACTGTGGTAGTACCTGCTATGATTACAATAGTACATACTATTGTGGATACCTGCTTTCACTGCAGCATTGCATACTGTGTTGGTAGCTGCTATGATTACAGCAGTGCATATCGGCTGTGGTGGTGCCTGCTATGATTACAGAAGTGCATACTGACTGTGGTGGTACCTGCTATGATTACAGCAGTGAATACCGACTGTGGTGGCTACATGCTATCACTACAGTAGTACATGCTGCCTCTATAGCAGTATTTATCGACTCTATAGCACATAGTACTCACCTGACAGAGTGGCGTGGTGAGGTCTAGTCCCACGCAGAGCCTCCAGCCTCGCCTAGATTGTCCAGCCGGCCGAGGTGGCACCTTGGCAGGCTGGGGCTGGGCTGCTACCTCTGACCCCCCCCCCAAGCACGATGTCCCCGGCCGCTCTGCAGTAATATCTACGGCCTATAGTGGTAGCATCTACCGACTGTTTAGTAGTAATAACTGCATGCATCGTGGTAGGGGGGACATGAGACAGTGAAGAATTTACCTGAGCATTTAGTGTATTTTCATAGGATTTTTAACGCGACCCTCACTCCCACAGGAGGCGTGTGGCTTGGCATGGGCCATCCTCCCCACCAAAGGCGCGTGAGTTGGTATGGTCGTGCAAATAAATAAAAGCGAAGCGCCCAAAAATCGCAGTAAATCGCTAATTATACGAATTTAAAGTTGACGGATGTGAAAAAGGAATAGCGCTTGCCGACTGCGGGACATATGGCGTGGTGCCTGGCTATTTTTTTAACGTGAACCCCACTGTTGGAGAGCCAAGTGCGCGACCAAATACAAACCTACACACAAACCCACAAAGCCACACACAAACCCACAAAGCCACACACAATGACTTTCATATAGATATATATAGATATAGATTGTACCAGCAGGGCACAAGACTTCGGCAATTGCCAGACATCGTGGGTCAGACCTGGGTGAGATGTTGGCCAGTCATTAACTAATACATTTGTCCGTTTAACACGTAGGCTTTCGAGAACAATATTATTCATAATAAAGGTTTTTGGGTTAGATTGTGTTATTTATAAATGTGTCGTAACCCTTCACCATACGACACGGCCAAACAGTAAAAAATGTGTCACGTTTACAAAGACAAATAGTTCACTACTTTAGCCCACCGGTGTGTTGAGTGAATCAACATGATTTAAAATTTGGAGTACGACGTTTCGCTGGTAATTACATCCAGCATCATCGGGCAATTTTCCAGAATGTTTAGGCCCTCCCACTTGCTCCCAGTCTTAAATAGAGCAGCACGGTGACGTCATCTGTTAACTTAATCTGGTGCAGTGATTTGAGGTGGAGAGAGGAAGGGTATTGTAATGATATAATAGATTGGTAATCATTCAATTGTTATTCATTGGTATTTGTTTCCCCTATAAGAAATTTAATATATGTTTTATTTAATAATACGCCTCCAGGCTGCACTAAGACTGTAGCTGTCAGAGCAAATACAATTTTTTGTATTTTTCTCAATTTCAATGGATTCTCTAATTAATCTTGGCCAGTAATAATTCGTTTTACACAGCACTTCAACGTTATCAAAATCAATTGAGTGTCCTTGTTGAAAAGCATGCTCTACCACTGCCGACAGTTGTGTTTGAGATAATATAATATTTCGTTGGTGTTATTTTAGTCTTACGCTGATGTTACGTCCCGTCTGACCAATATAGCATCTGCCACATAAACAATTAATCCGATATACACCTTCTGTTAGTAATTTAGGCAATTCGTCCTTCAGTGCAAGATACTAGTTTTTGAATTGTGTGTACTGTACCAAATCTTACTTTAATGTTTTGCAAAACACGGGCTAATATGTCAGTTACTCCTGAGATGTATGGTATTTTAATTGTTTTAACAATCTGATTGCTTCATCATTAACTTAATATATAGTATACAATTGTAATGTTTTATACAATGTATAAAGTAATATATAGTATCGTAATTGTATAGTGAATATACAGCAGTGTGATATACAGTAGGGTAGGTAGAATAATACATAGTGTAATATTACAATGTAATATGTAATAATGGTGTATTATAATAATACAGTATATAATTTAATGTTGGGTTTGTCTATGGCAGTATATAGTATGGTGTAGACTCGTGTGATGTAAGAGAATAAAGTTTCGATGGAAGCATATTATATTTTTACGACGTATAATTGTAATGTATTACTTACTGTTAGTAACTCAGCTTATTGTAGAGTATATTTAGTATACTGATGATACTATGTAGTTTATACTTTAGTTGTTTACGTGGTTGTTTTAGTTACTGCAGCTACATACTATTAACACTCCTTCCCTTTATTAAGGCTACCCATATCCCCTCCCTTTGATGCTGCTAATCCTGCATAATGCACGGGCATAAGTAGTACTAATCACATACCTGCATTTCCCATATCCCCTCCCTTTGATGCTGCTAATCCTGTATAATGCACGGGCATAAGTAGTACTAATCACATACCTGCATTTGCCATAAATATGCTAAATTCTTCTTGATATGCAAATTCCTTTGTCAAGGCGCTCTTTCCCCTCCAACCCAGCTTACATATACGATGCCAAGCCTGGTGGTGTTCATTCAGACGCTGTCTTTCTGACAAACCTGTTCTTCACCTGAGGACGGCTGCTTGCGTTGTGGCCGAAACGTGAGAATTATTTTATTATGTTATATTATTTTTTTATTTTCATTCTACGTGACTTTACCGAAAGAACCAAGAATATGCTGATTAAGCTCGGCTTCGTTGTCTAGGGTTGGGATAATACAATGATTCTTGCTTTAACTTTTACAGATTATGTTTTAGTGTTTACTTCAGATCTCAAGATTCAGATATCACTGCAAGATACAGTTCTTATAATTAGATTATTATGCCTGAACCTAGGAAGGCACCACTCAGACTCTTCTGTGTTAAGCAACTTTAATATCTAAAACATTCTAACATGCGACCACTTATGTTCGGAATTGTCAACACGGTACTCCTCGAGATGTCCTACTCATTGATCCATTTAACCCTCAATGATTGCGTTTGTTAAACTGGGTAACAGAACCATCGGCTAATTCCTCATAGTAAAGTGACCATACACGGCGACAGGAAAAAGTCCTTAAAAATGAATGTGACAATATTCATATGAACAGTAATAAAGAAACATGTCCCGAAAACAAAAGTAGACCTCAATAAATGTATTGGTAAGATTATGCAATTAACGAATTGTCTTGGAACAATGGTGTGCGGCAGTGTGCCTGCTTGTCTCGCAAACGCTTTTCAATTGGCTACGGCTTTAATAAATTCGCGGGCAAGATTCTGTGATCAAAATAAAGTTTTTTACACGATAGTATCCCTGCGAGTGTGTAGATTCGTAATGTAGATGTTTATAAATGTTTAGTTTCATCAATTAATTCATTGGTACAGTTAGGCAATTAACAAACAGAATGACTAAAATACTTCTAAACGACCGTATCCACGTAACTCAATGGGCAGCAATGCTTTTCACGATCAGCTAATAGTTAACGCACCACCTTAGGATGGCCACGCTTTTTGAAACACAAAGAGAACTTTGCAGTAATCTAATTAGTCCCGATATGTGCGTTATGTGTGTGTTGGTGTAGTGTCTCCTTGCTTAACTCTTTGCGTTAAGCAGACGCTTAGGTGGGGCGTTTCTTGTACCAAAATTGTGTTGGTTCCCTGATGAGCGATGAGTCGTGTGTGGGTGTGTGTGGGCGTGTCATACACACGGCTCTCTCTCTCTTTTGGCGGCAGCTGCAGGCCCCTTCGCTTGCTGCATGAGCTGTGTCAGCACGACCGCTTGTCTTTGAATGTGCTCGATCACACTTGCAGCTCGTCCGCAGGTCGCTGAGACTGGCTCTCTTGCTTGGTGCTCTGGTGATGCACGATTGCGCTCGCAGCTCTTCCGATTGTTGCCGATTGCCGACACTCTTTCTCGGTCATGTTCTCTCCCTTGCACCAGACACGGTTGGTCCTTGTAGACTTGACCTTTGCAGGAGTGTGCTCGGCTTCCGAGTCCGCACGCTCGTGGGTAGTTGTTAGCTCTTTCTGCTGGTGGTCCTGTGCGATGCTCGCTTGGTCGATGCTTGGCGCTTTTCCGCCCTTTCTCCAGGTTGATTGCTTGTCGTTGCTCGTTACTCTTTCTCTCTCTTTCTCTCTTGCTGCAGCTGCTGGTGGGAGCTGGCACTCAATGTAGAATACAACCTTTAGCGATACTTCGTCTGTCAGCGCCGAACTCGTACTCGGTGACACATCGCTACTCTGCAAGCCTAGCCATCCTTGGTCGATTGCGGCGCCCACCCCCGGAGTTTTCCGCAGCAAGACTCAGTTTATGTTGACTTTGTAGACTCGTGGCTTCTGCCGATGCAGCTCCCTATCGATGTGCCTGTCACGGGGGCAGATTCACGGAGCATGCCACTTGCAGAACTGAATTGCGTGTGTTGTGTCTCTGCTTATATATTAAATTCTCTCCCCTCGGCTCGCCTTCTCAGAAAGGACCGGAATTCCTTTGATTTCGCTCTTAGCTTGTTGGGGCAGTTGTTTGTCCGGTGTACGTGTGTGTGTGCATGTTCTGATTTATTAAGCAATCTGTTAAGTCTCATCAAGGCCTGGTTCCTGTCCCCCTCCTCAACCCACCCCCCAATCAATGGAAACAGATGTTCCCAATTGCTCCTGAGTGTGTTTTCCTAGTTTTTCAACTTCTGCAATGATCAATCTGGAAGGAGGGAGGGGTTCCTTTTGCCCGGTTGCGTTCTCCCCCCTCTTCCCCCTCGGTTGGAGGTGTTACATTTTCTTGTCTCTCACAAAGAGGGGTGCCGTCTCTTGAAGTGTGACCCCTCGTTACCATGTTTTCCGTTCACTCTTATGGGTTGTGAGTTGAGAGAAAAATAAATATTATTTTCCACCCCTTATCTTAGTGTGAATCCCTTTTCGTGGTGTTGACTCTTTGAGTGACTCAAAGGTATGTTTTGAGCAGTGTTTACAGTACGGCCGTCGTGGTTTGGAAGACAAAGGCGGTTGGGAGGCTCTGATTCTATGGAATACATATTATCTTGGTCGTGCGTGATTGACCTGTTTTGCATTGTATTTCTTCTGGATGGCCCTCGGTCTAATACTTCATAATTATTATTTGATTTATGTTAAACCAAGATTTGTGATCTAACATAGTTGTTACTACAGGTATTCCGAGGGTTTTAATAACTTGTTCTCCGTCTGTGTCGCCAGGGGTCCGTGCTTCTTATTCTCGAGTTATATTTTGATATCCTGAGGTTGGAGATATAACTAAGTTTTGACTTAAGCTTTCGTGACTGCTGGGATTCATATCCTTTGGTTCTTTCAGTAAAGTCCCGTAGATAGAAAGATACAATAACAAACAATATATGAGGTGAATTAAGGGTTAAATAAAATAAGTAATAATAAAAGCCACGAATGTAGACTGCAGTCTTGTTCTTAATTTGAGTGCAGTCTATAACGTCGACTTATTCTTATAGCCAGCTTCGAACTTTTACCATTGTTAAAAAACTCCAGTTGTAATGTCTGTTTGTCCCGTTCTGTTGTCTGTGTTTTATGCCCCCCCTCCCCTGCACCGGGGTTTTATTACATTTCATGGCTTTTATGACCTGCTGCCTCTAGTTGCTTTACTGTGGAAAGGCAGCTGGGTGTGAGGGGTGGGGGTGTGCCTCAACCTTTCATGCCCCATGCTACACCCAGATTGATTATTGTAAAAAAAAATTGGCAGAATTATTCTTAATATCAATTTTGGAAAAAGGCCTATATATACAACAGCGTGAAAGATATTCAACATACATACATTCAGTTATTTTTAGCTCGTTGTTCGGATAAAGCTGGCCAGTGCTATTGTACATCCAATGCTGCACAGCTTATGTTTCTCTCATTACATCTCTTTATTACCAGCAGCCTACGTTAATGTTTTTCTTCTGATGGGGTTTCTCATCAATTCCCGACTTGAATGAAAGGGGAGAGGTAGGAGAGCACGGGGAGGGAGCTAGAGGGAGTTGAGAGGTTGGATAATATGGGGCGGGAATGGGGGAGTCATATGATCGAGTAAGATGAGAGTGGAGAGGTAAGAAAGCAGGGGCAGTAAGTAGGTCTGAACACTTATTATCACTCACTCTTATTTGCCCAGTCCATTGCGAATGCACACTCATCACACTGCTTTAATGCTGGTACAAAAGGCTCAAACTCGTGCATGGATCCCAAACACCTGCCAGTAATTCTTTCCAGGTCTTCGGGCCTGAGACTCCGGTGGAGCTATGCTTCCTGAATCGCTGTACAAGGTTTGTAGTTCATACACAGCATCGATTGGGGTCCAATGAGGCTCGTAGGATGGAGCAGATTGGTGAAGACCCTGGTAGATGGGTATGCATAGTTTGTAAATAAGCCTATGTTTGATAGGTATCCAATGTAATTCGTCTCGTACCGAGGTCGTGGTCAGATCAAATTTCTGCTTCCGTACTATCAGGTGAGGCGTATAATTTAACACTGACTGCCGCCTGATGCAGATGCACTGCGCTGGCACAGCTGAAGATGCTGTTGTAATATTCCACGCGACTGACGTGAAATGCATGGACAAGCATTATAGCTGATTCGATGGTCAGGGCACAATGGACGGTGCACAATTGTCAAAGCTGATAGAAACACTTTCCAGTGAAATGCCTTATATTATCGGAAAATGTCAGGTCACTGTAGACATGGACTCAGAGACGCGTTGTAACAACCATTCCGATGAATGATGGACTTACAGGTGACTAACAGATTGATGGTGGGTTTTGAGTGTGATGAAGTCAAGTCTTTTCAAAGTTCAGTTTCAGGCGGTTTGACATCAGCCAACTGTTTATTTTATAAATATACGATATCAGGCATGGAATATGTGAGACACTCAACTCAGCTTTTGAAAAGATAGCGTCTTGTGAGTGAATGTCGTGGCCTAAGGTTTTATAAGGTCAGGGGTGCATCTCCAAAGGTGGCTGCGTAGTCGTGGAGTAAAAGAGGATGTGTGGCTATGAGGCATTTACAGTGTTGCACGGGCAAAGAGTTTTAGACAGTAAAATGTTACTGACAAATTTCCCCTTCAGTCTCAGGGAAAACAGCCCCTGTACAGATCTTCGACAAAAATAAAGTTATGGCCACATAACTCATTATAGGTGGTTTTGGTGGGGTAGATAAGTGCCGCTATCCGGTAACACAGGGGCATTTTTATGAAAACTGATATTGAGCAGACCTTTGTTCCAGGAGACACCTATATATTTAGTCTCCCTGGACTCATGAGACGCTACTGGCTTTTCCCGGGACCCTAGTCTCCCAGTCTACATCTCCCCTGTTCATCGTTTCTTACCCCTCTGCTTCTCCTTCACATCATTACTTCTTCCAGTCTCTGTAATGGAGGTCATAGCTCACCTGCTCATCCTCACATGTGAAGTATTGGAAATGACGGCAGGAAACTCCTTGACGGGTAACACACTTTTTATTAAATCTTGACTTGTCACAATACAACGTGTGGTCTCTATTCTTCCGACGGCACACTTTACTTAACTCGTGTAGGCTCTCTGCCTCTGGCTACACTCTTCACTTAGCTCGTGTAGACCCTCTGCCTCTGGCTACACTCTTCACTTAGCTCGTGTAGACTCTCTGCCTCTGGCTACACTCTTCACTTAGCTCGTGTAGACCCTCTGCCTCTGGCTACACTCTTCACTTAGCTCGTGTAGACCCTCTGCCTCTGGCTACACTCTTCACTTAGCTCGTGTAGACCCTCTGCCTCTGGCTACACTCTTCACTCGTCTCGTGTAGACTCTAGGCCTCTGGCTACACACACATCACTCGTCTCGTGTAGACCCTATGCCTCTGGCTACACACACATCACTCGTCTCGTGTAGACCCTATGCCTCTGGCTACACACTCTGCATGCTGACACTGCATGCTCACCCTACACTCCGCCTCTGGGTTACACAGAGTCCCGGTCCCCACAGGACAGCGGGACTGGGTACCGCAGGGCCCTATCTCTTCCTCTCCGTCTTCAGTCTTCGCTGGTTACACTCTCCCCTTACGCCTGTGTGCATCACCTTATATAGTCCCTCCTCCCGGGAGACGGAGCGGATGCGGACCTCGACGTGAGCATCGCTCCTTAGTGAACCAATCACGACGCGCTATCTCTACGATCCGCTTTCCCCCAGCGCGTGTTTCCACTCACCAACCAATCACGCCGCGCTGCCACCCGATCACTCCCTCACCAGCGCGTCACCGGCACCCAGCCAATCAGCACCACACAACCCACGATCCCGCGCTGACCCCTGATCCCTCACCGTCAGCGCGCATCACCACACACCCATCCAATCACGACGCGCTGGCACCCGATCGCTACCCCAGCGCGTATCACCACTACATCACCCCCCCCCCCCACATAGCTCGCAGCCGTCCCGGCTGCTAACCAACAACCTCACACAACGTTAACACAACAAAACCCCCACCCCCCCAGTGTGCCCCGTAACACAACAACAACAACACAACAGCAACCTATGTACAATTTGACAATTAACACAAGAAAAGTCAACAATACCACACACAACACCTTATAAGAAGCTATATACAGCCCGACGAACAACATAATAAAAGCGATTTCCAGAAAATGAACGTGTCCAGCTTCCCCGTGACTAACGCAGCGACGAGGCGCTCCAACTTCCTCGACTCCTCACATGGTAGGTCATGAAAAGTAGCGCGACCTGGCGCGAGTCCGTCTGGCCGGTCCGTCATATGGGACGGGACGCTGACGACCGTCCGGTGGTTCCGGTTGCTCTAGACGGCGCGGGTCGGGCCTGAAAGGACTGGCCCCGCCGCGAAGATCCGGCCGCCGGTGGTCGGCAGCTGTCGAGTTCCGAGACACCTGGGAGGAGATCAGGCGGAAGCATGTGAGGATCAGGCAAAGACATTTTCCCCTTTGGGTCGTCGGTCACGTCACATGCTCGGCCCTCACGACACAAGAGGAGGCCATATGGAGGCGAGAACGGTTTCAGTCGGGAGGGGTGGACGTACCACCGTCGTTTTCCCCATTTTATCTGAACGCACTGGGGGCGTGCAACACGCACGACCTCCACGGGTCCCCGCCATGGCTTCAACAATTTAGGCGACGTAGCCAAAGGCGCCTGAGGGCAATGCAGCCAGGCCCTGTCACCCGGTCTCCAGTCGTGCACGGACACCTTTCGTGCACGCAACCGCTCGTTAGCAATTTGGCGAGCCCGCGAATTAAGCCGTGCGGCCTCCCTTGTCTCTGTCAGCTTATGAATATTAAATTTAATATGTTCTGCCAATTTAGAATTAGTTCGTGGTGCAGACAGGCCAAGCTGCATTTCCATTGGCGGGTCGGCTTCCCGACCGTACATCAGATAGAATGGGGAAAACCCCGTCGCTGCATGGGGGGCCATTCTATACGCGGCGAGGACCCCCGGGACCTGCAGGTCCCAATCAACATGTGCCTCACACACCCGCTGGCACAGCATAGAAGTCAAGGTCTTGTGGAGTCTCTCCACCATCCCGTCCGTCTGCGGGTGGTACGGGGAGGTACGCACCTTCTTAGTACCCAACAGATCGCACACCTCCTGCAGCAATTTACTTGAAAAATGTTTCCCTTGGTCGGTCAGCAGGCGTTCGGGAGCCCCCTTGTCCAGGACGTAGCCCTGGACAAAGGCGTCCGTCACAGCCGCCGCCGACTGGTTGGCGAGTGGCCACGCCATAGGCCACCGGGTAAAATATTCGACCCCCACCAACAGGTACTTATTACCCCTAGGCGTGACTGGAAAGGGCCCCAGAATATCGAGCGCAACGAGCTCGTTAGTGCGCGAGACTTGAATAGATTGCAGCGGTGGATTAGCTGCCACGGGCGGTGGTTTTCGCCTGGCGCACTCAACGCATCCCTTCAGAATATTTACCACGTCGCCCCCCATTCCCGGCCAATAATAATCACGCTGAAGCAGGGCAAGCGTTTTGTTTACTCCCAAATGCAAGAGGCGTTCGTGTGCGGCCAAAACAACTTTCCCCCTTACAGCAGAAGGCACCACCAGTGCATGCCGCCGGGACAAACTGTCCCATCTCATCAACATGCCCTGTTTAAGTACATAGGAGCCAGTTCGCTCCTGGTCCTCTTTAGGACCTCCCACCCTGCGGCGCAATGCTAGCAGGGAGCTGTCCGCCATTTGGAGGCGGCCCCACTCACTCAGCGACAGTGAGAGCAGCGAGTCCCGATCCTGAGAGGTAGCGGGGACATGGTGCGCCCGCGGTCGCAGCCAATGCTCCCCTATCTTCCACAACCGGCGGTTTACAGCGTGCCGATCCCGATAGACACGCACATTTCTGACAAGGCAACAATCGCGACAGGGCATCGGCATTTGTGTGTCGCAACCCCTTACGGTATGTGGTCGTGAACTGATAGTCTTGGAGGACTTCCAACCACCGTGACAATTGGCCCGAGGGTTGGGCGACCCTCAATGAATACTGTAGCGCCGCGTGGTCCGTCCGGACCGTAAAGTGACGACCATAGAGATACGGTCTGAACTGTTGTACAAAAAAAACAATGGCGAGCAGTTCACGACGGGTGATGCAGTAGCGCTGCTCCGCCGGAGACAACACCCTGCTACCATAAGCGACCACCCTTTCGACTCCCCCAACGACCTGGGACAGTACCCCCCCAATGCCCGTGTTGCTAGCATCCGTATCTAGCAAGAAGGGACTCGCAAAATCCGGATAACGCAAGGGTGGGGCACCCACCAAGGCGTCCCGGAGGGAGCAGAACGCGGCCTCCTCCTCCGGTCCCCATCGGAACTTCACACCTTTCGCCGTTAGAGCGTGCAAGGGTTTTGCAATAGTGGCGAAGTGCTCAACGAATCGGCGGTAATACGAAGCAAAACCGATGAAACTGCGCACGTCTGCAACTGACGTGGGTGTCGGCCATGAACTGACGCAGTCCGTCTTCGCGGGATCGGTAGAGATCCCCGAAGAGTCGACAATGTGACCCAAGTATCTAACGGACTTACGAAAAAGGTGGCATTTGGCCGGTTTAAATTTCAATTTAGCCGATCGCATTCGCAAGAACACCCCTCTCAATCGCTGGAGGTGTTCCTCAAATGTTTTACTGAAAACAATGACATCGTCAAGGTAAATCAAGCACGTATCCCATTGCAAGCCCGACAAAACCAACTCCATAAGGCGCTGAAACGTCGCTGGAGAGGAGTGAAGTCCCATGGGTAACCGGTTAAACTGGAACAGGCCCCCTGGAGTCCGAAATGCTGTCTTAGGTTTAGAATCTTCGTCGAGTGGCAACTGCCAGAATCCCGATAATAAATCAAGAGTCGAAAAATATTGCGCACCAGACAATGCATCGAGGGACTCGTCCATCCTGGGGAGCGGATACGCGTCAGCCACAGAGATCTTATTCAGGCGACGGAAATCTACGCAAAATCGCAAGGACCCGTCCTGCTTCTTAACCAGCACAATAGGTGCTCCCCAAGGACTGGAGGAAGGCGAAATAATGTCGGCTTCAAGCATATCGTTAACGGCCGACTGAACATGTTCCTTCTCAGCAGGACTCAGTCGGAAGGGATTTAGCCTGACCGGTGCCGCATCGCCCGTGTCAATGTGGTGGCGTAACAAATCCGTACACCCAATGTCATATTTATGTTTACTGAACACATCAGAAAATTCCATTAGTAACTCGCGCAGCGCACCCAACTGCACCCCTGACAAATCGTCCGAGCCCGCGCACAGCGAATGGACCCATTCAAGGTCCTCCCTCGGTTCAATGTTCTGCGTGGGGCTCGGATCAACGTGCGCAACCAGCCGCTCTTCCGCAGGGACCCGCGACGCGTGAGCCAGCACGGTACCCTGCTGAATGACGGCTGGCCGCGACCCAGCCTTTAAAACCATCACAAACGGATCCTTGTCAGCCCGAACCAAAGTGTGAACCACCGACAAATCGACCCCCCCGACAGCCCTGTTAGAAGGACCCAAAAGCATGCCTTGTTCCGAAGTCCCCTCCACCCATGGTTTCCGCAACCGGAGGGGAATTAACATCTGTGAACCCGGGGGCACGTGCACGGTCTGTGTCGCCAACGCTTGTATCGTAGCGCACGCCGTCCGAATCTCAGTAGGGTTCGTCAAAAATGAAATACGGCGACCCGATGGTAGTTCAATGCAACGCTGATCGATTAGAATTTTAATGGGCATCTTAGCCAAAAAATCAGTGCCCAGTAGACAAGGAACCGCCAAAGAAGACGAAACGAAAACGGGTCCCGACAATTTGATATCTCCAATGCAATTGGACGCCCTATTCTGACCGATAATGCCCAACGATCCTCCATTAGCGGCGTAAAATGGCACATCCACTGGGAGCAGCGGACGGCATTGGACGGGGAGAATGTTATAAATGAGGTCCGATATAATAGTCGCCGACGCCCCCGTGTCCACCAATACCCTGACCTCGACCCCATCAATAGATCCCGCAACGACGGATGAACCCGCTGAAGCAGCCACAATTCTGTGCCCCAACTCCGACCATTTAATGTCTCCCCGGTCTCGGCCGAAACCCCCTCGCCGAACCGAATCCCCGAACCCTAACCGGCCCTCCTCCGTCGCCCCGCGACGGCCCATGCGTGTCGAGTGTGTGGGCCGAGCATGTGAGGTGCCGCGACTTGCCGGGGTTTGTAGGGATGACTTGGGGCCTTGGTCGTCGTCCAGCCGAGATCCCATGGTGCGCTGACGTGGAGCGCGGCAACCGGACGCCACGTGGCCCCGGAGGCCGCAGTTATAGCACGTGATGAGGGCCGTCGGTGATCTCGGTTGCTCCAGCTTGCGGGCCGATCGCAGAGGCGACCGACCCCCCGACCTCCAGTCCCCTGGTCGTCCCGCGGTGAACGCCTCCTCTCGTGGACTGACGACTTGGGGTTCGGTGATCACCGGACCCGGAGCTGAGGCCACGGCAGCGTTGCAGATGATCCCCTGTTTGCGTTGAAGGACCTCGTGCGCTTGTATACTCGTAGCGACCCGTAAGGAAGAAATGTCGATCTCGTCGGTCGTGTTGATGGGGACCCCCAGGTCCTGCGCCAACTTAAGCAGCTGCTCCAAAACCATCGCATCCTGGCCCTCCTCGTCCATACGAGGGAATGCAGCATCGGCGAGAGCCAGCAACGCCGTGCGATAGGCGAGCGCGGTCTCCGTGTCCGCCTTCCGCCTTGCATAAAAATGATGGCGGCACGCCGAGGGAGGTCCGTAGACCTTGGCCATGAGACCCAGCGGTGCCTTAAGCGTGGAGCGGTCCGACCTCCGAGCTGACATGAAGGCCGCGAGCGCGTTGTCGTCCAACATGGCAGGCAGTGCCCGCAGCGCCATAGCATCGGACCAGGCAGACATCTCCTGATGCGCCAAAAACCTGCGCTGAAATTGGCCCCAGTCCCCGCCTTCCGCCTTGAAGGCTGACAATGCGGGAAGGCGCTGTTGAAAAATGAAGTCGTCCTCCGCGTCGTGGTTCCTTCCCGCCGCCCCGTCGGTGTGTAAGATGGCGGCCCCAATGGCGGATGACTGATGGCGGTCCGCAGCGCGCGTTGATGACGTAAGAGGGCGCGCTTGGAGAACCGCCGCCACGTGGCAGTCGCCGTTCCCGCCAAAAGTCGAGGCCGATGAAATGGCGGGAATCGCCAAGTCATTTTGGCGGGAATCTGCGGGGCGACCCTGTAGAATGTCCGCCGCCGTCTCTGCTCCAGCCGACGAGCTGATTTCCGCCAGGATGGACGCGGCGGCGAGCAGCAGCTCCGCCAGACGAGAATGCGCCTCACGGAGCACGGCCTCGGTCCCCCGTCGCTCCTCCGGCGCCGTCGGCGGATCTTGCAGCGTGGGCCATTCTTCGTCCTCACCCCCCGACGGCAGCTGGCCCGGGTCGTCAAGGTTGTCCTCGCGGTCAATCCCGTGAGTCCGATTGGTCTTCCTTGTATCCATGCTTGGAAGACAGTTTCACTTCTGACGCCAGTTGAAGTATTGGAAATGACGGCAGGAAACTCCTTGACGGGTAACACACTTTTTATTAAATCTTGACTTGTCACAATACAACGTGTGGTCTCTATTCTTCCGACGGCACACTTTACTTAACTCGTGTAGGCTCTCTGCCTCTGGCTACACTCTTCACTTAGCTCGTGTAGACCCTCTGCCTCTGGCTACACTCTTCACTTAGCTCGTGTAGACTCTCTGCCTCTGGCTACACTCTTCACTTAGCTCGTGTAGACCCTCTGCCTCTGGCTACACTCTTCACTTAGCTCGTGTAGACCCTCTGCCTCTGGCTACACTCTTCACTCGTCTCGTGTAGACTCTAGGCCTCTGGCTACACACACATCACTCGTCTCGTGTAGACCCTATGCCTCTGGCTACACACACATCACTCGTCTCGTGTAGACCCTATGCCTCTGGCTACACACTCTGCATGCTGACACTGCATGCTCACCCTACACTCCGCCTCTGGGTTACACAGAGTCCCGGTCCCCACAGGACAGCGGGACTGGGTACCGCAGGGCCCTATCTCTTCCTCTCCGTCTTCAGTCTTCGCTGGTTACACTCTCCCCTTACGCCTGTGTGCATCACCTTATATAGTCCCTCCTCCCGGGAGACGGAGCGGATGCGGACCTCGACGTGAGCATCGCTCCTTAGTGAACCAATCACGACGCGCTATCTCTACGATCCGCTTTCCCCCAGCGCGTGTTTCCACTCACCAACCAATCACGCCGCGCTGCCACCCGATCACTCCCTCACCAGCGCGTCACCGGCACCCAGCCAATCAGCACCACACAACCCACGATCCCGCGCTGACCCCTGATCCCTCACCGTCAGCGCGCGTCACCACACACCCATCCAATCACGACGCGCTGGCACCCGATCGCTACCCCAGCGCGTATCACCACTACACATGTATGGTGTTATCCTTCATCACTGCAGGTGCGTTTAATGTATATTTACTACATACGGAGAAAAACAGACACATAGACAATCACATATAAACAAAGATCTCCCCTTTACCCTCGAATAGACTGTGGAAGAGTGTTGTTAGTGGGCACCTATGAAGGTCGGCAGGGCACATGAGGGGGTCAGTGGCCACCACCACTTCCGGCTGCCTTTGTCTCCCTCGTGGCAATGTTTACACATTACACCAGGAACTGGTTTTAGGGTGAGTTGACTTAGGGGAGGCTTACGAAAAGTTAAGATAATCAGCATTGGTGTTGGACATGATCGAGAATCAATCTCAGGTTACCGAGTTCGGAGCGTAGTGTGCTACCCACAACACAACTGCTCCCTCTACACACAAAGACCCCACTCATAGCCTTAAGACTGCTGGGGCAAGTGCTGTTAACGAGCAACTATGAAGGCCGGCATAGCAAACGCGTGGTAGGTGGCCAGAACCACTCGTGGAGCAGATAACAGGAATACTAGTTCAAACGGCGATAAAAGCACTAAATTCGGCACTTGTAATCCCTTGGGTCACTTAATAAGAAACAAATGCTTGCCACCTAAAAATCAAAGATTGCCAACATTTTTACAAAATGACCATCATACATTTTTTTTTACAAAATATTGTTTTTTGATTCCCTTTAAGCAAGGATGTTAAGTCTGTTTGATCTTAGTGTATATAATCAATTTTTATTCTTTATTTATACATGAAAAATGCTATTCTTAAATATATAAGCTTGATGAATATAAATAAAATCCACGATTAAATCCATTTTATGCCACAATACATTTTATTTTGAAATACATATCAATAGTATTTCCACATATATTGTGTTTCATACACTAGGATTACGACAGTAAAATTACTTACACTCTTGAAGAACAATCTTTGAGTTATTTTTGGTTGATCATTATGGCCGCTTCTGTCGGTTGTATCTCTAGTTCCTCATATTCAACGACGAGTTTGGTCACCAAAGGACAAGCTACCATTCACCTTTAAACATACCAACGGATTCTCAGTCACTCGAATGGCTCCTTCATCACCTTTTTACGACTGCATTGGCCTGCTCATGAGCCTGATCAATGGCAATCCTGAGAGTTCAAACATGTCTTCGCATTCACACCATTGGTACCTCATTTGCCAGTAAAAAATATGATAATTGGTTTTTTACCCTTTTATCTGGCAACAAAACTGACACCTTTTTTTACGAGGAGTCAAGGAAAGCTGTCTCGGGTGTGGACCAATCAACTTCAAGGACAGTGCATACATTATCAGAGTTATGTTTTTTTTTGCATTATGACTGCAGGTATTGTGGTCTATGCAAACATGACTCCTCGTAAAAAAGGTGTCAGTTTTGTTGCCAGATAAAAGGGTAAAAAACCAATTATCATTTCTTCGCATTATTTTAGTAGCCATTGCAAGGAGGATAGCTTCACTATACTCAGAAGTTCGTTAGAAAACCAAACCAACATATATTCCTGAAAACAAGGAATACATCGCTTCCTGTTTGGTTCGATTCTATGTCTGGCATATATGACACTGTAGTTTTAGCCGTGTAAACATTTTAACAACTAAACTGTTGCGTCCACATAACCAGAATCGGAGTTCAAATTTACTGAGAACAGAGGTGAGTGACGTAGGTAAATGAGTGACGCAAGTGGGATAGGCGAGTAGTTGAATGAGTGGTTAGGTGATTAGATAAAGGAACGCCCTGCGAGAGTTTATAAAGAATCCCTCAATATGTACAGTGGGTAGCTTAATTGAGTAGATGGGTGAAGTAGGTTAGCAGAAGAATGAGTGGGTAGGTGAGTGAGGTATGTGTAGCCGGTCTGCCCTGGCAAAACTTTATCTCAGAGTTTGCCTCAGAAGGGCCATTGCATATCTTCAATAGCGATCAGAAACACCCTCCACGTCACAACACCGCAGCTGAATTCCTCAGGACGGGGTCAGCCCACATCTAAATTAGGAGGGTGCCCCGTCCTCTGCTGTGCCTGTTGGATGTCCAATCCATGATAACCATCCGATCACCATTGCATTCACTTGCAATTAAATATAATGCTTCTGGCTACCCGTAGCTGTACACTAATTTCATCGGTTCCCATATACTGCAGAGTGCAGAATTATACATGTGTAGTAGGTTCCAGGAGACTTGGACGACGTAGTTGGAGGCACACTTATTTATTAACCACAATGTACATAACAGGCCGAGATGTACAACACTCGAAGGCGTATCGGCCCCTTCACCCGTCTAACAGGGAGATCACACAATTTATGTCACGCTAGCCTACTCCTAGGTCCTCCACTACAGGGCTAGGGGAGGCTAGCTAACCCAGCTCTGGTTAAGCTGGGATTACGGCACCCTGAGTCCCCAGACCGGCTCTTACAAGAGCATCGGGTCTGGGCTCTTGGGGCCACGCCACTGGCTTGCCCTGGTCGGTCCTGAGAAGGACAGCGATCCAGGGGAGTCCCAGGGCCTATCTAGCCGGTCTTCTTGCTTCGCTGGGTAAGGCTGAACACTGAACCCCGAGCCCTCCGGCTCACCGCCTTATATAGCAACTCCCCCACTGAGGGGTGGGGCCGTGGGGGATCCCAGCGCCGTGTTAGCCCCCCAGGCTAAACGGTGCGGACGTGGATGTAAGCACCTCTCGGCGTACGGGCATAACCACGCCCAGTGTGTTTGTTTGCCCTCCGTAACACCTCTACATCACCCCCCCCCCTATACAGCCCACAGCCGTCCCGGCTGTATCAAAATCACAATAAAGATGCGTCCCCCCAAAACCGTGTGTGCCTCGTGTAATTGACAAGAACAACAATGACAATCAACAACAACAACAACAAGAAGGAGAAAAATAAACCGACGCACCCCCCCCAAATAAATATCCCATCCCGTAAAAAAAAACCCCCATATATACAATTTCCAGGACCCCCACCCCACCCCGCAACCCCCGCAAGGGCCGCACAAGCGGCCGATCTCACAAAAGTCTGCGCGTTTTGGCGCGCGTTCTTGCAGCGGGGCCGTCACAAGGGGCAACCCCGGTTGGCCCAGTGGTGGAAGTCAACAGTCCGGGTGCGAGAGTGTCTGGCTTCGCTGCTGAGCGACCCACGACCCCCCCGGGAGGGGTTGGCGGTCGTGAGCACGTCAATCATGGTGCACCTGGAGGTGGAATAGTTGGTGGCAAGTTAGGCAAAAGCAGCGAAGTCGGACTCCGGGAGTCGGTGGACCCCTCACATGTTTGGCCACGCGTGTGTGTGGTAGGAACATGGGGCGCAACGAACGGTTTCAACCTGGAGGGGTGCACGAACCACCGACGCTTCCCCCATCGGATACGCACACATTGTGGCCGCAAGACCTGCACCACTTCCACGGGCCCCCGCCACGGCCGCACCAGCTTAGACGAGGTCGCCAGTGGTATTTGGGGACAGTGCAACCACGCCTTGTCACCCGGTTTCCACTGGAGCACATGTGCCCGACCCAGCCTGAGCCTCTCATTCGCCCTTTGGCGGAGTTCTGAATTCTGGATGGCCGCCTCCCGCGCCTCTGTCAATTTAGCGATATTGAATTTGACATGGTCGGTCAATTTTGATTTAGCATGCGGCGTGGAGATCTGCAGCTGAGTCACGACAGGTGGGTTAGCCTCGCGGCCGTACATTAGGAAGAAGGGTGAAAATCCGGTCGCCGTATGAGGAGCCATTCTGTATGCCGCCAAAACCCCCGGAATATGAAGGTCCCAATCGGTCTGGGATTCAGAGACCTGTTGAGACAGCATGGACGTGATAGTCCGATGCAGATGCTCCACCATCCCGTCAGTTTGCGGATGATATGGGGAGGTACAAATTTTTTTCGTTCCCAGGAGCTCGCATACTTCGTGTAGAAGTTTACCAGAAAATGTTTTACCCTGGTCGGTCAGCAGCCGCTCCGGAGCACCTTTGTCGAGGACGTAGCCCTGGACAAAGGCCTCCGTGATGGCTGCTGCCGACTGGTTGGCGAGGGGCCAGGCCATAGGCCATCGCCTAAAATATTCTACCCCAGTCAATAGGTATCTATTTCCCCTAGGTGTAGGGGGGAATAGGCCCAAAATATCAAGCGCAACGAGCTCGTTAACCCGGGAAACTTTTATAGACTGCAATGGTGGGTTGGACCCCCGTGCTGGTGGCTTCTGTTGCGTGCACTGAGTACACGACCCTAAATGATCATCCACGTCCCTTGCCATGCCCGGCCAAGAAAAATCCAGCTGGAGCATGGCAAGGGTTTTGTGAGTCCCCAGGTGAAGGAGTCGCTCCTGCGCAGCCCACACCACTCTACCCCTCAATGCGGAAGGCACCACCAGCCGGTGGCGGCAGGATCTCCCGTCCCAATGCATCAAAAGACCCTGAAATAACCCCCACGAGTCGACATTTTCCGCCCCCGGACCAACTCCCCCGATGCGACGGCACAAAGCGTGGAGGGAGGTGTCCTCCATTTGGAGGCGCCCCCATTCCGCAACAGACAACCCCAGCAAAGAATCCCTCCCTTCTTGCTCAATAGGGCCCGCAATCGAAGGCGCATCAGCGGCGGCCGCAAGGACCGAATCAGAGATCACATTCGGAGGTCTGCAACGCCCCGAACCCAGGAGGCAAGCGCACTCGGAGGTGGGCGGCAACCGTGACAGAGCGTCTGCGTTCATGCGGCGAACGCCCTTACGATAAGTAGTTTCAAAATCGAAATCTTGGAGAATCTCCAACCATCGAGACAATTGTCCTGATGGCTGTTGAACCCGCAAGGCGTACTGCAGCGCCGCATGATCTGTGCGGACGGTGAAATGTTGACCGTACAGATATGGGCGATATTGCTGAATGAAGTAAACGATTGCCAATAGTTCCCGACGGGTAACACAGTACCTTTGTTCCGCCGGAGACAACACCCGACTGCTGTACGCAACCACATGCTCTACACCCCCAACAACCTGCGAAAGCACGCCCCCAATGCCCGTGTTGCTTGCGTCTGTATCGAGCAAGAAGAGTTTTGTAAAGTCAGGATAACTCTATGGCGGAGCCCCCACTAGGGCGTCCCGGAGGAAGCGAAAAGCAGCCTCCTCCTCCTGACCCCAATGAAACTTGACCCCCTTTGATGTCAAGGCATGTAAGGGTTTCACAATTGTAGCGAAATCAGCGACAAACCGTCGGTAATATGACGCAAATCCAATGAAACTCCTGACCTCCCCCACCGAGGTGGGAGTCGGCCAGGAGCTGACACATTGCGTTTTGGCGGGATCTGTGGCAATACCTGAGCATCCGACAATGTGACCCAAATACCGCGCCGATTCGCGGAGCAAATGACACTTCTGGGGCTTGAATTTCAAATTAGCAGCCCGCATTTTGAGAAAAACGGCACGCAACCTCTGGAGGTGTTCATCGAATGTTTTACTAAAGACGATGACATCGTCTAAGTAAATCAAACATGAATCCCATTGCAACCCAGCCAGGACCAATTCCATTAATCGCTGAAAAGTTGCCGGCGCTGAATGTAGCCCCATCGGCAAGCGGTTAAATTGGAAAAGGCCGTGCGGCGTACGGAAAGCAGTTTTCGGTTTAATGTGGAGAAGAACCGCGCCCCCGCCAGGGCATCAAGCGATTCATCCATCCGAGGAAGCGGGTATGCGTCGGCTACAGAAATCTTGTTCAGCCAACGAAAATCGACACAAAACTGCAATGAGCCGTCGTGTTTCTTAACTAAGACGATCGGCGCACCCCAAGGGCTGGTAGAAGGGGATATAATATCCGCAGCTAGCATGTCGTCTACGGCCGATTTTACATGATCCTTTTCGGCGGGACTCAACCGAAAAAAATTTTGGCGGATTGGCGCGCTGTCACCCGTGTCAATATGGTATCGCAGCAGTTTAGTACACCCAATATCGTATTTGTTTTGACTAAAAACGTCGGAAAACTCACGCAGGAGGATTCAAAGCCTCTCACGCTGTGAGTCGGACAGGTCCGATGATCCCGCACAAAGTGCATTCAGCCACCCCTCATCACGGTCCGAATGCGGTCATGACGGAGGAGCGGCGTTCACCTGACCAATGACCGGTTCCTCACAGGGTACCGGCGTCGCGTGTGCAAGCACGGTCACGTGAGGAACCACAGCCGTTCGTGATCCCACATTGAGGACCGCGATGAAGGGGTCCCCGTCCCCTTTCACAATGGTCTGGGCCGCTATCAAATCGGGTCCGTTGACCCCGGCCCTAGATGGTCCCAACAGAACCCCCCAATCACCAACGCCCTTAGCAAATGGTCGCCGCAGCCTAAGAGGCACGAGCATCTGAGCTCCCGGCGGTACGCGTACCGTCCTCGCAACCAGCGCTTGTACCGTCGCAAATGCCGTACGGACAGTAGCGGGGGAGGACAAAAACATCATACGTCGGCCCGACGGGAGTTCGATGCAACCCTGGTCGACCAAGATACGAATCGGCATTTTGGCCAAGAAATCCGTCCCCAACAGGCACGGAACCGCCAGCGACGAGGAGACCAATATCCGGCCGGATAATTTGATGTCCCCAATACAAATTTGCGCGCGGATCTGTCCGATAATGCCCAGCGAGCCCCCGTTAGCAGCAAAGCATGGAACATCAACGGGGAGCAAAGGACGGCTTTGAACGGAGAGAATGTTATGAACTAGCCATGGTCATCATGGATAAAGATTCATACAACAACAAAATCCTGGACCTTCTTAATGATTACTCCAAAATTAAAAACGATCCCACTAAAAGCCTAACGACGAAAACCAACAGCATCATCACGAGTTCGACTTCCCTAATCGAACCAAGCAAACGTCCCTCTCTAAAACCATCGGCGGCAAGACCTCCCAGACTTTATGGTCTTCCCAAAATCCATAAGGAAGGCACCCCGCTACGACCCATTGTGTCGACGATAAACTCTCCTGCGTACAAACTAGCCCGTTTTCTATCAGATACTCTGCTCCCTTTCACAGGCAAGACCTCTTCGGCAGTACTCAACTCAACCCAATTAGTCTCTATGGTTAAGGACATGGTACTATCTCCTGATGACATCCTCGTCAGCTTTGATGTAGTATCTTTGTTTACCAAAGTCCCAGTACCGGACACCCTAACAATAATTGAGGACTTAGTCCAACATGGATTGAATTCTGATGCACCTGCGCTGGTTAGACATTGCCTCACCAACACCTATTTTACCTGGAATGGCACCTTCTACAAACAGAATGAGGGTACCCCTATGGGCTCCCCTTTGTCACCAGTCATAGCCAACATGTTCATGGAAAAGTTTGAATCAGACGCCATCCAAACATCCACCCTGCGTCCTTCCCTGTGGAAGAAATATGTGGATGACACTTTCGTCATCTGGCCACATGGCCTCCCAGCTTTGAACCACTTCTTGGACCACATCAATTCCAGACACCCATCCATCAGATTCACCATGGAAGTGGAGAAAGACGGTAAACTACAATTCTTGGATATTCTGTTTGAGAGGAGGCCTGACGGATCCTTGGGACATTCTGTCTACAGAAAAGCCACCCACACAGATTCCTACTTGAAACCGGATTCCCACCACCACCCATCTCAAAAGAATTCTCTTATCAAAACGCTATACCACAGAGCCCATGGCATTTCTGACAAACACCACCTGACCGGTGAATTAAGACATGTACACCGGGCCCTCAGGATGAACGGATACTCTGACCGTACTATCCGCCAAGCTGTTTCTCCCACCACACAGAAACAGCCCCATGAAACTCCGACCAAAACCATCACGTTACCATACATAGCTGGCGTGACCAAAAAGATCTCCAAAATTCTAAACAAACATAAGATCCAAGTCCGATTCAGTACAGTGCATAAAATCCGTGATCTGATTCCATCTGTGAAGGATGTCGTTCCTGACTTACAGTATCCTGGAGTCTACAAATTGAGTTGCATTTGTGGTGATTGCTACATTGGAGAAACGAAACGTCATGTTTCTGATCGTGTCCGCGAGCACAAGTCAGATCTGAAACACGGCAGAACTGATTCTTCTGCCGTTGCCGATCATTGCTACAACTCGGTGGGCTCTCATGAAATTGTCTTTTCCGAGACCAAGGTTCTCTGCAAACCTCCCGGCTACCATCAAAGGTTTGTACACGAAGCCATACAAATATACAAACACAGACATAATTTCAACCGCGATGATGGGTACAAACTTAGTAATCATTGGAAAGATGTTATCAACCACGCAAAAAAGACTTAATTACAAATTTTTTGGACCATCTTATCTGACAGGCACTATTTTACTTTACTTTACCGAGTGTTAATATCCCCAGTTATTTTTATTTTTTAACAGTACTCTCTTCATTGTTCAGCCAGCATTGGTTAAACATGGGCATCTTCGTTCTATCATGTATATCAGACCTCCCCTCCCCCTCTCTGTCCATTGTGTTGGCGTGTGCTGTAGTTGGCCGCTTGCGCACAATCGCTCCATTGTGTTGACGTGTGCAGTAATTGGCCGCTTGCGCACAATCGCTTCCACGCCGTCGCTCACCCCCCCCTCCCTCCCGATACGTTCCATTCATTGGCTACCATAGTCTCATGAGCTCCCCCTCCCTCTCCTCCCCCCTCAACTCCCTCTACGGGGAGGAATTATCAGACCTCCCCTCCCCCTCTCTGTCCATTGTGTTGGCGTGTGCTGTAGTTGGCCGCTTGCGCACAACCGCTCCATTGTGCAGTAATTGGCAGTAATTGGCCGCTTGCGCACAATCGCTTCCACGCCGTCGCTCACCCCCCCTCCCTCCCGAAACGTTCCATTCATTGGCTACCATCGTCTGATGAGCTCCCCCCTCCCTCTCCTCTCCCCCTCAACTCGCTTTTAAGGGATTACATCTTGAATCATTGCCTCACTTGATGCAGCTAATCTGGCTGTGACGGTCCCACCTGATGACGGAGACTTGTGTTGCCTCCGAAACGTCGTGATTTTTGTTTTTTATTTTATTTTATTTTCATTAATTTTGACCTACGTGACTTTACCGAAAAAACCTAAGAAGATGATTCCTTGCAGTCACGAAAGCTTCAAATCTAGAATTAATGTTATGAACTAAATCGGACACAATAGTTGCCGATGCTCCCGTATCAACTAAGACCCGCACCTCAACCCCACCAATATGCCCCACAACGACCGACGACCCCGAGGACGCGGCAACAACGCGATGAGCCAACTCGGACCACTGGCCCGGTTGGAACGCACTCCCCACCGTGGCACGTTTCGGCGCGACGACAGGCAATTTTTGACCCCCGTTCGTTGCAGTGCGTGAGTGTGTCACAGGTGTGTGTGTAGGCCAAATATGTGGAGTGCCAAGACTCACCGGAGTTTTCTGGCGAAGCTTGGGTAGAGGCGCGACGTCCGGCCGAGGCGTCGCACCGCGCTGTCGAGGAGCTCGGCATCCCGAAGCCACATGGCCCCGGAGGCCACAGTTGTAGCAGCGCATTAGCGCCCCAGACGGCTTGGGCTGATCCTGGCGGGTCGGTCCATCCCAAGCTGGTCGTCCCCCGGATCTCCACTCCATCGGGCGATCCACAGTGCAGACCTCTTCCGATGGGAGGGTGGTTGCAGCCACGGCATGCCTGGCCGCCGCCTTGCTGGCCTTGCGACGCTGGGACAGCAAGTTAGCGTGGATGTGCCGCGCGGCCCGCAGGGAACACATCTCCGTGTCGTCTTGCGCCAAGACGACAATGTCCAAATCGTCCGCCAACAGCAGTATCTTCTCCGCCACCATGGCGTCCACCCCTTCCTCGTCCATCCGAGGGAAAGCCGCCTTCGCTAGGGCCAGGAGAGCTGTGCGGTATGCCAGAGGCGATTCCTTGGCGCCCCGCTGGCGATCGTAGAACAGCTGCCTGCAGTCCGAAGGTGGTCCATAGACTGCAGACAGGAGTTGAAGCGCCATTTGCAGCGTGGCGCGCTTCGCTCTTGGCGCCGAGGTGAGGGTAGCGAGGGCGTCACTGTCGAGCATCGCCGGTAGCGCGCATAGTGCTTCATAATCCGTCCATTGTGCCATTTCTTGGTGAGCGAGGAAGCGTCTTCGGAAGGCTCCCAGTCACCGTCTTCCCCCACGAACTCTTTGAGGGGTGGTAATCGCCGCTGTAATGCGGCGTCCGCAGCCGTAGATCGCGCCCCGTCGCTCCTGCCACTCCGCACAGTTTCGGCGGGAAGGGCGGGTGCCATCGGCGGTCGCTCTTCTGGTGACGCGCCGGCCGCTATTGACGATGTGGCGGCTTCTGGTTGGCGAATGTCGGTCACCTGACGTAGCCCGGCCCCGCCCTCAGCACCCACTGTACTGATGGTGGCAAATCCGACTTCCAGGCCCGTAGAAATGGCGGGAACCGGCGTCGCGTGTCGTCCGTCGTCGCCCCGTACAGCTCCTCTGGCCCCCAGGCGAGTGATTTCCTCCAACGTGGCGACTGCTGCGTAGAGTAGCTCTGCCAGGCAGGAGTGAGCCAGCCGTAGTCCGTCAGCCGACGGTCTCCACCCGTCCTGCCGTTGCGGTGCGGGTGGACTCGGCCCCGGTTGCTCGGACTCGCCCTCAGCAATCTTGGGCTCTGAGTTGACCGAGGTTTCCTCCTCCCCCGGTTCCCTGGTACGAGCCGTCCATCTTGTATCCATCCTTAGAAGACCACTTCTGACGCCAGTTGTAGTAGGTTCCAGGAGACTTGGACGACGTAGTTGGAGGCACACTTATTTATTAACCACAATGTACATAACAGGCCGAGATGTATAACACTCGAAGGGGTATCGGCCCCTTCACCCGTCTAACAGGGAGATCACACAATCTATGTCACGCTAGCCTACTCCTAGGTCCTCCTCTACAGGGCTAGGGGAGGCTAGCTAACCCAGCTCTGGTTAAGCTGGGATTACGGCACCCTGAGTCCCCAGACCGGCTCTTACAAGCGCATCGGCTTTGGGCTCTTGGGGCCACGCCACTGGCTTGCCCTGGTCGGTCCTGAGAAGGACAGCGGTCCAGGGGAGTCCCAGGGCCTATCTAGCCGGTCTTCTTGCTTCGCTGGTTAAGGCTGAACACTGAACCCTGAGCCCTCCGGCTCACCGCCTTATATAGCAACTCCCCCACTGCGGGGTGGGGCCATGGGGGATCCCAGCGCCGTGTTAGCCCCCCAGGCTAAACGGTGCGGACGTGGATGTAAGCACCTCTCGGCGTACAGGCATAACCACGCCCAGTGTGTTTGTTTGCCCTCCGTAACACCTCTACACATGTGATTAATCACAGGTAGATGAAGGCGTGGGTAGGTGAGCGAGGTAGGTATGTGAATGCGTGGGTAGGTGAGTGGGTGAATGCGTGGGTAGGTCGGTGAGGTAGGTGAGCAGGTAAAGTGTAGCACTATGAGTATTTCAATATGTGCTGTGAGTAGGTGAGGAGGTGAGTGAGGTTCGTTGAGAGAGAATCCCTCGATATTTTCGGTTGATCAACGGAGTTGGGAAATGCAACAGCAGTCTTTACACACAGAGTAATGATGAGAGGGAGTCCACACGACAGCACGCCTCTGGTCAGGCTTTTATTCTCTTTCATCATGGGACCTCCTTCGCCAGTACCAAAATATGAGAATAGGGTTTTCCCCTTTTATCTGGCAACAAAGCAGGTGTTAAGTTGTTAAAGCACCAAACTGAAACCTTTACAAAGAATCATGTCAACATTAACCACAATACTTGTGGTCAAAATGCAAAAAAACACGCTGATAATATATACATTGTCTTTGAAACTGATTGTTCCACACCAGAGACAGCTTTCTTTTGAGCCTCGTCCACTGGTCTGTATTATCAGAGTATGCTTTTGGCATTTTGACCACAAGTATTGTGGTTAATGCTGACATGATTCCTTGCAAAAGGTTTCAGTTTGGTGTTTTAACAACTTAATACCTGTTTTGTTGCCAGAAAACGAGGGGGGAAACCTATTCTCACTTTTATTCTCTTCTTCACATCCACATAAACCACGACACGTGTATTCCTACGGCAAGCCATCTCTCCGCGAACTCTCTCGAACTCTCCAGAACTTCCTTTCCCCCCCGACCAACTTCTTCTTCTGTCCTGCCGAATATTCCCCCTTAAGGTTTCCCCAAATCCCCTATTCCCTTATTCGCTGCTTTCTTTCCACCACGTTTAATCACTATTCGTGTGTGGTCCAGCGTTCTTCGCATGACCCTTGGATCACATTGGGTGTAGTCCCATGTCCCCCAACCTAACCTTGGCGTGTGCACACGCAACCCTTATGATAATGTTGTGGTGTAAACTCACAGGGAGACGAGATTCTCTGTAAGTGCTATTGCCAGTTTATTAACTACTACACTCACGTACAGTATCACCGGATCACACCCGAAGTAGACACTTCTACACTTGGTCCTTCCCATGGACCGTCGCGGTACCCGCTTAACTCCTCAGCCTATCCTCATCTAAGCTCCCCACTAATCCTACTCTTTCCTCGACCTAGGGTCTCGGTGCCGAGCGGCGTGTCTTCCGTTCGGCGTCTTCCATTCCTTCGAGACCTCCGTTCCCTCGGCTCCCCACAACGACCCCGTCCCTCGGCCCGGGGTCCCCCTTAAGTACCCCTCCCCTCTGGGTAACATGACGTCACCCTATGACGTAATCCAGTTCTTTCCTGCCGATGCCCTCACTTCCTCCCACTTCTCTACAATAGTAAAGGCATATACGCAGAGAAGACGATAATGGGGTCCTGAGCGACCTGTCAATATGAAGAAATTAAAAGTATATATTTAGCCAGATTACTTTTACACCAACCGTGACAAATTCAGAGAGAGTTTTCTGGCACACCCCTCTCTACGCCTCCCCCATTCCCCGCTTTGGTACGACGGGCATGTCTCGCTTAACGAGCAAGATACGTTCCGCTAAATTGCTTGGCAGGCGAACACTCGTTAAACGATTATCGCTTTCCCATTGACTCCATTGTTAAAAGCTGAGATACGTTTCACCCCAAAATGTTCCACTCTTGAACAATCTTTTTAATATGAGAAATACAAATTACTGTATAATTAAAAACCTAAATGATAATCTTAAACAACTATGCTGGTTTGGTTCTCTGCGTGCGTGTCTGGACGTTTATTTATTTATTTACGGGCCCGTCCAGACAGCTCACTCTGATTCGATAAAAATACAACAGCCGGAAGAGAGCGAAAGCTCACTTTGATTCGATAAAAATAAATAAATAAAACAGCCGCCAGAGAGCGAAAGCATAGGTCTGGCAAGGTCTGCGCCGCAGTGGTGCAGTGCACTGTGGCCGCAGACCCTGCGCTGTGTGAGTGTGGTGTGTATGCAAGTGTGCGAATGGTAGTTACGCTAATCTTACGTATATTTATGTAAAAAATGGGAGCTGCGTGCTGCGATTAGTGAAATCCCCAAACAAATTTACCTTACGAGTAGGCAGGGGTCGCTATACAGTGAGTCTTAGCGGACTGAGCTGGCAGCTTCACCTGCCGGGACCACGGCCAGTTGCGTAGCGCCCCCTACAGTTTCGCCCATGGGTCAATACCCCCATGGGGCAACCCAGCTGACTGTTTGATGGGTACAATGGGTACTTTTTGGTTTATCCGGCTTATTACCATTATTATGTATTGACGTTGATCACGTCTCCATGGACGGCTTCCTATCTACTTCGGTTGTGTTATTGAGATGTTGTGCATGCTGCTGCTGGTAAGGGCATGTGTTGCATAACATGCAGCATGTGTCCGCGTATCATGTTTGGCACGGATGCAGTTGGCGTTACTGTACATTTATGATGTTTTGGAGTGCCAATCCCATGCACTTTGAAATGTTATAAACTGTCTAAAAAGGTTGCAGCCCGGCCCCAGCCGCTGTCACTCTCTGGCCGTTGCGCAAGCCATATCGGAATTTGCGACATGCTAAAACAATGAGTACAGTGTGACACCACCCGGGTAACTCCCGGGATCAAAATGGGCATTGGAAAGTGATCGCTTAATTGAGATGATTATGGTACTACCACAGGGTATTGTGAACGGTTCAGGAGGAGGAGAGGTCACAGTACCGGTAAGAAGCGCCGGGTGGGGGATGCCCTCCACTGGGGTACAAATTCTGTCATTATTAGTATACGATCATGCAATGTTTCTATCTGCAAGCTGTCATAACTGAAACGATCCCCGTTATTGTTCGATTGAGAAATGGAGTGACCCACACCTCTGATACCATATGTGAAGAACCCAAAATCTGATGCATGCGTAAAACACCCACAATGGGAATACGTAAACGTAAACACACCAACAAAATACATTTTAATATAAGAAAAAAAATAGGTGGCCCCATAGCGCATCTGTCTGTGTGTGTACATACAGACGGAGGATGCAGGGGCCAACCTGTGTGCGATCGGAACGGTGCAATTGCTGAGCAATGTCACTGTGGATGGCGCACACACTGACGCACACCGGAGCTGTGTCTCTGCGATGCAAGGGCATGGTGGATGATGGAGCGCATATGGATGGTGCGTTACGAATAAAATAAAACAAAACAAACCGCTGGAAGCAGCCATGCGAGCAGGCTACCTTGAAAGCGATCGCGAATGGGTTGCGTGTCTGGAAGAAGCCTCGCTCTTTCAGATGCCGTACCAGCTTCGTCAACTCTTCGCTAAGATTCTGCTGTATTCCATGCCAGCAGATACGAAGGCTCTCTGGGATAAATTCTACGACGAATTGGCTCGCGATTACGAGTACCAGTACCGCCAGCTGACCAACAAAGAAGAAATGGTAAATCTTCTTGGTTCTTTCGGTAAAGTCACGTAGAAGGGAAGTAATAAAATAATAAAAAGAAAACATAATAAAATTATTCTCACGACGTTTTGGCCACAAAGCAAGCAGCCGTCCTCAGGTGAAAAACAGGTCTGTCGAGGCGACAGCGTCTGAATGAAACAGCACACGTGCTTGGAGCATAAGCTGGGTTGGAAGGGGGGGAAAGGGCGCCTTGACAAAAAAATTTGCATGTCAAGAGGAATTTAGCATATTTATGGGAAATGCAGGTATGTGATTAGTACTACTTATGCCCGTGCATTATGCAGGATTAGCAGCATCAAAGGGAGGGGATATGGCAAATGCAGGTATGTGATTAGTACTACTTATACCCGTGCATTATGCAGGATTAGCAGCATCAAAGGGAGGGGATATGGGAAATGCAGGTATGTGATTAGTACTACTTATGCCCGTGCATTATGCAGGATTAGCAGCAACAAAGGGAGGGGATATGGGAAATGCAGGTATGTGATTAGTACTACTTATACCCGTGCATTATGCAGGATTAGCAGCATCAAAGAAAATAAAAGAAATGGTAAAGTTCAAGACCCTTCACAGCCTCCACGAGTTCCTCACGGCAGGTGGGATGGCTCTGTCGGACTTTGACGACCTCCCGCAGCTTTCCGAGTACCCACACTTGGTCTTGGACTCGCTGCTTGAGAACAACCATATCCGCCGCGAATTGGACACGAAGGACTTCCCATTTCGACTTCGGCGCAAACAGTTCCCCATTGTCCCAGCCTTCGCGATGACCATCAACAAGGCGCAAGGGCAAACTGTTCACAACCTGGGATTATATCTACCAACGCCATGCTTCTCGCACGGCCAACTGTACGTGGCACTATCGCGAGTCACGGCAAGATCCAACATCAAGGCGCTTATTGAGGGACCTGACGACGAGGAGGAAGACGGAGTGTACACGAAGAATATCGTGTATCGCCAGATATTTCAATAAGTTGCATTCTATATTTGAATAAGTTGCATTCTTTAATATTGTCGATTGAGCGTCTCATAAAAATGCATATAACCTCACTAAAATAAACATAAAACAATCACCAAAACATGTCTATTGTGTCCAGCCACTTTCAACTCCCCACCAACCAAGCATATACACACCGCCTGCGAAGCGGGCGGCGACTGCTAGTACATCATATAGAACATTTATCACAAATGAAGAATCACACGGAAAGGTCCCCTTAACAGACTGTTGGGCCAAGTGCTGCTAGCGAGCATTTTACGGCTTTCATATGCTACTCATTTGAGTCTGAGTCGTCCAAGGGGAGGCCCAGGACTGGATCAGATCATTGCCACTGGTGTTGGCCGTAAGCGGGAATCAAACTCGGGTCGCTGGGTTAGCAGCGCCACACGCTCACCGTTGCTCCCCACACCCACCCACTACAGTGCCCCCTCTCCCCGCACCCACCCTAAACACGTGCGCGGTTCACGCAGCACAGCAACAGTTGCTAAGCAAAAAGCTACGACCAATGGCGCGCCCTCTGCCGCCTTGGGACTCATTTGATCGATCGGTAACTGCTCATCACGCGAACATTTACTCGTTTTGCAAACAAACTGTGCGAAATAAAAATGTCTCATATATAGCGAATTCCCATAAACAGAACGCTCGTTAAGTGAGACACGCTTGTCATTTATTAAATGAGTAAACATTGTTGTAAATATTGTTTAAAAAATAATTATGAATGAAATATGATAAAATTGTAAAATCTATTTTAATGTATGTAATTAAATGTGATCAAACAAAAATGCGTGTGTTAAGTGTAATTAATGATGTGTTAAAAAATTACGATTAATGTGTGTAATTATTTGTTATCTCATTGTGTCTAGAGGTATCTACGTGTGATCACACTATGTAACACAATTATTGTTCTTGGGTAGTAAGTGTTATTTCCTAATTGCTTATGCCTAAAAGTATAGAAAATGCGTATTATTCCCCACAAACTTTGCTTTTGTGACCAGGATATTTGAAATTTACCTATTTCAATGAGAAAACGGGCGAATTTGTGTCTTTTCGTTCACATAAAGTAAAAAATTAACCCGTAAAAACAAAGTTTTTCACTATAAATCCTTTATATGCGTGGCGGCTAGAGTCCTCTCGTCCTCTGGCTTGAGATGGCCTCCACCTATGGGTCAGATGATTGCCTGGCAGCATTAAGCAATTGGTAATTAAATATATATATATTCTTTTCCTAAAAAGTGTAAAATTTTGCAAAAATGTTTTCACGAAAATTAATTGTCACGCACAACGAGTCTGTGTGGAAAATGTCAGCTCGATTGGATCACGGGAAGTCGGTTAAAAAACGACCGAAAGATTTGCACGGTCGTAAGCGCGCAAGCGCGCAAGCGTGCAAGCAAGCAAACTTAATATAAAAGATTTAAAAAAACAACAACATATGAATCAAAATTAACATGTATTTATACTAAAGTAATACAACATTTACTACGAAAGATTTAGAAGTGAGTAGTTTTTCGAGATTTATGATGATACTGTAAATAGCTTTCATACATCAGCCTCCAAATCTAGTCTCCCATCATTTTATCCTCATACTGTCCTTGGTAGTGGTGTTCAAAGTCCAGTATATCCTGGTGTAAGGGCTCGCCTTCTTAATCTCTGGTCCGACGAAGACACCGGCTTTGACTCTTGCCTCACACAGCTTAGGAAATAAGTATTTAAGGTACTTAAAGGCTGCCGACTCCTTATCTACAGCTCAGACAAATTGTTTCGTAAGGCCCAATTTGATGTACAGTAGTGGCATCAGCACCTTCCAGGGGTCCACCAGTGGCTCCCACTTGACGCTGTTCCTCCCCACAGAGAACTCGGTCCGTTGTGGCCAGACCCGCATGTGGTAGTGCGCCTTGGTGTCCCTGCTGTCCCAAAGGCAAAGATAGCAGGAAAACTGGGTAAAACCGCCTTGGAAACCCATCAGGAATGCCACCATTTTGAGGTCTCCGATGACCTCCCAGCCGTACTCATCATACTTCAAGGCGTCCAGCAAGGTCTTGATGTTGTTGTAATCCTCTTTGAGGTGCACCGAGTGAGCCAGGGGAAAAGACGGGTACTTGTTACCATGATGGAGCAGCACGGCTTTGAGGCTCCTGGATAAGTTGTCAATGAAGAGGTGCCACTAATTCTGGTTACAGGCGATTCCGATTGCCTCGAACAGACTGGTCACATTGTGGCAGAAGCAGATCCCATCTTGACGGGTGAAGAAGTTGCAAAAGGTTGGTGATGCTTCCTCTGATCTGCGACTTGCACAATTACATCCAACAAGTACCATTGCTTGAGCCTATACGTCAAAAGCTCGGCATTGGACTTGGTGAGACCAAGATCTCTGATCAAGTCGTTGAGGTCTTTTTGGTTGGGGTAGTATGGGTTTTAGATTTGAAGCATTCGTGACTGCAAGGATTTATACTCTTAGGTTTTTTTCGGTAAAGTCATGTAAAAAAGTAAGTAAATAATAAAATAATAGAAATAATAATAGAAATAAAATAATAAATCACGACGTTTCGGAGGCAACACAAGTCTCCGTCATCAGGTGGGACCGTCACAGCTAAATTTACTGTATCAAGTGAGGCAAAATTCCAAGAGACAAGCTCTTAAATAAATACAAGTTAAGGGGGAGGGGGGGAGGGACTTATCTGAATGTGGTAGTCAGTGAATGGAACGTGTTGGGGGGGGGGCAGGGCTAAAATAAAACCAATCGGTGTCCTCGACTTGGGGTTGTAACCGGTGTTGGTTGACAATCCAAATACAAAAAAGCAGTACTGTTAAACGCTGGAGATGTCAACACTCGGTAAAGTAGAATAGTACCTGTCAAATCAGATTGTACAAATATGTGTAGTTAAATCTTTTTTACATGGTTAATAACATAATCATTGGAAAGATGTTATTGACCATGTAAAAAATATTTAACTACACATATTTGTACCATCTGATTTGACAGGTACTATTCTACTTTACCGAGTGCTGACATCCCCAGCGTTCAACAGTACTGCTTTTTTTGTATTTGGATTGTCAGCCAACACCGGTTACAACCCCAAGTCGAGGACACCGATTGGTTTTCTCTTAGCCCCGCCATTCCCCCCAACACGTTCCATTCACTGGCTACCACATTCAGATAAGCCCTTCCCCCCTCCCCCTTAACTTGTATTTAAGAGCTTGTCTCTTGGAATTTTGCAACACTTGATACAGTAAATTTAGCTGTGATGGTCCCACCTGATGACGGAGACTTGTGTTACCTCTGAAACGTCGTGATTTATTATTTTATTTATATTATTATTTCTATTATTTTATTATTTACTTATTTTTCCCCCTACGTGACTTTACCGAAAAAACCTAAGAGTCTAGTATGGGTTTCTCTCCTCAGCTTCACCTCTCAAATTGTCATCTGGATCTACAACGTCTTCCTCGCTCTCTGACTTGCTGCTCTCTTATAAAGAGGGCTGCTCTTTCTCCGGAGGAGTGGGTATGGGGAGCTCATGGCAGTGTGGCACCATGGCGATGGATGAATGAAGGTCCGGATACGTGATAGCAGGTGCATTGTTGCCAGTCCGACGTTTAGAAAGGTCCACCATGCAGAAGTAGCGGTTGCTTGAGTGGTCAGGGTTCCCGCCAAATTCTTCGGATAGCGAACATCATGGCTCTCTTTCCCCCTCTGTACCATCCTGCAAAAATACATTTATTTCACCCATGAATAATGTGTAAGAGATTCTCGCAACATTTTTCAAAGATTATATATTTTTTCAATAACATTGAAAATTGTAAAACATTTAAAAATTATAAACTTTTACAATTAAAAACATTGTAACAAATTTGATAACATAAAATTCCGAGGAACAATTGTCCATCTTACCTTCCAGAGTTTTTTTGCATTGTTTGCAGGTGAAATTAGGTGCCCAGGGTTTGTCTTGATCCCCGACAGGCATGCCGAAATATGCCTTGTAGGCCTCACACATCTTAGCAGATGCTTCCACAAAGTACTTTTTCGCTCTTGTTTTGATAAATTGGCCGCAGACATAGCAAAATGCGTCTGCCGGATGCTTGCAGCCTCTTGATACCATCTCAGGTAAATGCAGATTTGTATCCACTTAGGCAGCTGGAACTAAACTGAACTGGTGGGCTGAAGGCCCCTGTAATTATACTACTATTTATATCACTGGAAAGTTTTAGAATGTTCTAGAAGTTACTCCAGGTTTATTCAGCACTGAATCTATATGGAATGTTCTGGACAATAGGTAAATTTCAAAATATCATTGTTCTGGTCACAAAAGCAAAGTTTATGGAGAATAATAACGATTTTCTGTACTTTTACGGCATAAGCAATTAGGAAATAACACTTACTACCCGGGAACAAAAATAAACATTGTTACACAGTGTAATCATTGTGTTATGTCCAACTTAATTCCCAATTCGCCTCGTTATGCTAATATCGGCACAGCTATCAGTCACATTCGGTTTCCCCACCACCCAGTTCAAATATGTCGACAGCGGACATGATGATCAATGCAGCAAAAATGTCAAAAGCAGCAAAAATGACCAGTCCAGCAGGTGCTACCACCAAACTCGCCAGGAGCTTGATGAATTGGTCACATTCAATAATACATTACTGATACCTCTGACATTTCCTGTACAGTCTGAACGAAAGTAAACCTTGAAAATATATTTTGCACGTAACTCACTCTAAGTGGTAAAGGTCGAGTAGATAAGCACCGATATCAGGTTACACCGAGGAGATTTATTAATCCCGATACCGAGCAGACCTTTGTTCTAGGAGACACTATATATATGGTCTCCCTAGATTTACAGACACCAACGAATTTTCTGAGACTCTGGTCTACATCCCCTCCTCGTCGCTCTTCCTCACTCATCTTCTCCCTTCTCCTTTACATCATTACCTCTCACCATCTCTGTAATGGAGGTCACAGCTCACCTGCTCATCCTCACCTGTCTGGTGGCATCCTTTGTCACTAAAGGTGAGTGTGATGTGTATTTACTTCGTAGAGAGACAAACGGACACACAAATCACACATATACACGGACAAATATATTGCATATAGCCTGTAACAGACTGTGGAGGCAAGTGTTGTTAGCAAGCACCTATGAAGGTCAGCACGGTACATAAGGGGGTGAATGGCCAACACCACGGGAGACCGCATCCTGTTATTTGATGAGATTGGCGTGTTCCTGTGATGCTCGAAGCTGTCACGAAGTATTTTTCAGTACCAGATGAGGCTCCTACTGTCTCAAAAATGACACTTGTCCATACACTGTCTTGAATCAGAGTTCCAATTGACTGCAGTGCAGCCATCTCCATATGTAATCTTCCACACATGAGGACAAACTTGTCATCACCATAGCATTGAGGCCAATGCCACTGGATATACTTGGCTTGTGCATAGATTGGCTGGTCCGCAAAAAAATGGAGGTGTTCATCCTGGATTCAGAAATTCCGCCGTGTCTCTGAGTTTATCCATAACGTGCTTTATGGTGACAAGAGGACTTGCCTTATTTTAGAAGAATGGCAATATTGTTACGATTGCTGACAACATTTCTGGCATATCTTTAATATGCATCGTTAGCTGACCACGATATACTTAGAGCATCATCCACATTATCATTGTTGTGCACCTTCTCAAACCATTAATACGCCATCGTACGATGTGCTCTTCATAACCTAGTACATTGTATGGACAAAATTGAGGTTTGGGATCGAGGCGGATTTGGATTCTTTTTCGTGACATAAGCTGGTTGAATGTTTGCCGGAGAGTCTGGAAGCTCTGGAACTGTTTTCACCTTTCCTTCTGTGATTTTAAGTGGTTCACGCATCTCACCTTCATTGTCTGTGCTTGGATGATGGAAATAAACTAATCAAAATATTGTATTTTACCAGGTTAGGCCCACTGAGCTATTAGCTTTTTTCAGAAGCGACCTGGCCACAAATGATAGCTCAAAGTAGTGGCTTATCATGTGGTAATTTATTGCAACCATATCTAAACGCGTGTTTCTAAATGTGGAGAGACCCGGAGAGAACATCCAAATTCCAAATATACAAGCGTCAGGGTCGGGATTGAACACACGACCTTCTGCATACCAGGCGAGGGAAATAATATCTCGCCATTAATATCTTATCTAGTGCCATGAAATGATGCGGGTTTTGTTGTTGCAAGTTGGATGATCAATATTGTCCGTGGCAGATGCTTTAAATGACAATTTAGTCAGAGAACACTACCCCATCTGCATCTCTAAATTTGGCGCGGCGGCGGCGAGATGTTAACTACCTGGCCTGGTATACAGGAGGTTGTGGGTTCGATCTCGTCCCTGAAGACTGCTGTATATGTGGAGTTTGCATGTTCTTCCCGTGGTATTGTGGATCTTTCTCGGGGTCCTCCGTTTTTTTCCGGATTTCAGCTCAGTTACATAGGTGACTTGTTTCGAAAATTCTGTGTCCCGCAACAGTAAAAACCAAACCTCTAAAGCTGTGTACACATTTTGTTTACTGAACTGTTGTCCACAAATCCAACGCGGGAATTTACTTTTACCGAGAACAGAGTTTTATTTTGAGAAGATATTCAATTCCAGATGTAGTATTTAACAGATGCTGTTTAACACACATGCTCAACATCTCGTAATAAGCAATAATGAGGGTGAAGGTCATTCCTGGTTGTAATCGTTTACCTGTTAAGCTGAAGCCACCATGACTTTAGATGGAATACAACACTTAAGTATTTTCCGGTTGCTCGACGCAGTTGAGTCGTGGATCACAGTCAATGGACATAAGAGTCAGAGTATCGCATAGACGCAGATAAGAAGAGGAGGAGGGGAACCTAGGTGAGTATGTGGGTGAGGAGGTGAGTGAGGAGGTTAGTTGAAAGTCGTAGTGAGAGGGAGCCAACACGACGGAAGGCCTCTGGCAAAGTTTTTATTTTTTTCTTCACATCAAAGTAAACCACAACACGGGCACTCCCATGGCAAGCCTTATCTCCGCAAACTCTCACAGACTCCCAAGAAGTTCCTCTCGCCCCCCTCAGACAGATACCCACTTCCTTTTCTTTCCTGCTAAATATCCCTCCTTCAGGATTCCTCCAATTCCCTATCTCATATTCGCGGCTTTGATATGCCACTTTTATTTATATCTCTTGTGTATGGTATTGCGTTCCTCGTCTGACCCTTACATCACATTGGGTATGGTATAGTGTCCGCTAACCTAACCACAGCATGTCCCAATACGACCCTTACAATATTAAAGGCACGGTAGGCAGCGGTGTAGGTGGTGGCTTATGAACGGGACCTTAAAGCACCCCTTCCTTCGACTAGCTCGCATGCAGCTCTTGGGCAAAGCCCAGCACCTGCTTAGCCCCGTGCTAGTGTCACGGACGGCAAAGGCGTCGGTGTTGGCAGCAGGACGCTGGTTGATGACGCTGGCAGATGAACCTTCGAGATCAATGGAGTGGCATCTGGCTGGCATGCAGAAAACACCACTGACTGAGTTAACGGATGGCAGCACCAAGGCCAGTTAGTGGCAACTCATGGATCCTTATATTCTGTGTGTCACTGGACCAGAATACATGAGACCAGAGAGATGGAAGCTGGAGGCACGACAGCAGCTTCTCTTAATCACTGTGCAAGGTGTGGAAAGCAAAGAAAGTGCTGTGGTGATGGAGTGGATGAGGTAGTGACAGGCTTGGGGAGCTGGGAGCTGTTAACAAAAGCTCTGCACAGAGAGGGCGCAGACATGATGGTCACAGACTCGTTGATTGAGCGACAACAGTAAGAGGCAGCAGTCTGGGCGTCCAGATAACCCTATTCAGGGAGAGCACTGTCTGTACTCAAGGGGGAGCCCCTAGAAAAAGTTTGGTAAGGAAAGCTCGCTCATTTCAAAACCTGGTTGGCAAGCCGTAGCCAACAGGCCTTCAAACGCCTGGTAAGAAATTCTGAAATTTAAAGATTGCTACTTTGAATGTCCGGACACTACTTGACATGGTTGCTTTTGATCGACCTGAGAGAAGGACAGCTCTTTTGTTCTATGAACTAGCTTGTCATCAAATCGATATCGCATAATTTGTGTCATGGACTCTGTACCCAAATTGGAGCAGGATATGACAACATCTTGCCAGAATTCATTAAACACCTGGGGCCTCGATCTCTGACCTGGCTAACACGGTTTTACAAAAACGTTGTAAATTTCAACACGATCCCAAAGAAATGGCGAACAGCAAAATCACCATACCAAAACCACGAAAAGACCCCACACTTGCAGACAGCTACCGCTCAATCTCTCTCCTATCATTCCCCTAAAAAATCATCAAATGCCTAATTCTCCATCGCATATCCCCTGCCGCTGAAGAAGTCCTCAGCGTGGAACAGGCAGATTTCTGCAAGGGCCTGCAGCACAGCAGAACAGGTTCTGGCCCTCACCACTTACATCCAAAATGGCTTCCAAAAAAACCTGAAAACAGGAGCTGTCTTTCTTGACCTCATAGCTGCTAATGACACCGTCTCGTGCACTGGCCTCCTGCTGAAGCTGTCAAGGTTCTTTTCCGACTGGGTAACCAAAATCATAACTACACAATTGAGCAATAGACGTTTCAGAGTTCACCTCGGAGAGGCAAAGAGTTGAATGCTGACTTTGTTCAACCAATCTAAGAAGGCAGTAGATTATGTGTGGATTGCAGCGACACCCCCAGGATGTGCATGGATGGCGCATTCGTTGGTCATGGGTTTGATGGTTTGGACTTTACTAAAGTTGTAGCTGGGCGATTATTTAGTCTTCCATTTATGTAAGGTGCCCGAGCATCTCCCATGTTGCTTTCGAGCGTGGTTTAGCGAGGTCCATGGTTGTTGCGTGGGATAGAGAAGCCCGGTGCTTCCACAGTTGGATTCTCAATGAGGTTTATTGCCACACCCATAGCCACCCACGACTCCATTCAGCGAGTGTAAATATTTTAATTTCATCTGCTAGAGCGGCGGCACGTATTGAAAAGTGTTTCCTGGATTTAAATCTATGGCATGTGGGTTCTGTTATGTCTTGTTAGAGCGGCACAGTGATTTTGTGCATAATATTGTGGTAATTCCGAGCCATCGTGGCGTCCCATCGGATGTTGTCTGGTGTAACGTTCATCACCACAGGAAGCCACAGGATTCCAGGGTGCCGCTGATCATATGAAATGTGGTGTTGATTTCGGTTGCGAGATGTTAACTATCTCACTTGGTATACAGGAGGTCGTGGGTTTTATATTTCGAGTTTACATGTTCTCTCTCCCCGTGGTCGCATGGATTTTTCTCCAGATCTTCGCTTTTTCCCTACCACATTTACAAATAAGCATTTATAGTATTTGGCTTCTATACATTTCCACGTGATAAGCCACTTCGTTGAGCTATCATTTGTGGCCAGGTCGCTTCTGAAAAAGAGCAATATAGCTCAGTGGGACAGAAAAAAATATTCATATTATTACCGACCTGCTTGGCCACAATAGATGCCTGCTTTCCTTATGCAAACTTAAACCCAGATTTTGGCTCTCTACCTCCAAATTTATGATATTTTCCTAGCTTCGAGGCATCCTAACCAAAAAGCCTTCTATATCCCCTCATCCTGACATTATTATGAAGAGGCTACTCTGTCTCCCTTTTATAATACATCACCTGATAGTTATCAACATCGTTTGGCATTAACCGTTACCCCTCAGAAGAAGACAGAACACATCTGGTTCTCTTTAAAGCATTCTGCAGCAGATGAAAAGACAGAAGAGATGTGGAAAAATCTCCTCAAAACTCTTCATACAGCCCCGTTAAGAGAGACGCAGTACAAATTCCTTCACGGATATTGTCTAACAGTTCATGGACTGAAATAAATGTGTTTATAACATTTAACTGTCAGAGATGCCCTACCGACACACCGCAATCATACAAACACGTGTTCACTTATTGTCTGGGCATTCACTGCTTCTACCAAATTATCGCGTGACATTTTAACCACAAACTGGTAAACAAAACTGCTATGTCTCTAATATGACTCCAACCCCCGACCTGCCCAAAGACGCAAATAGTTTATTTTCATTTTAATGCAATTGCCAATAAATCTGTGACCGCTCTCGTTTCCAGTTTACAGTCATGGACCAATGTGTTGGTCAAGCAGGCCACCTTCGCGCACCTGAGTGCTAAAATAATAGGGAAATACATTTTGTTAAGGTATGGGAGTCTTACCTTGGATCGCCTCCGATAGGGATCACAGACTTAGTTCCTTGGGTGGTTGGCTAGCACCTCCCCCCCTCTACTCCCCTCTACCCCCTCTACCCCCCTTCCTCGACTTAGTTAATAATTAGTTAAATGTGTAAAAATGTAATAATAGATTAAATGAGCAGCCTGAGATATTTAATTTTATCGATGTGCTCCATTTTATTCGTACCATTTACATTCTCAAACAAACACCAACCACACATATACTTGCCATATTTGTCGTAATCTTACATTTAAATTGTGTTTGCGTCTTTTTCTGATTGTGCCGGTGAAGTGGGCTGTGTATTTACATGTTTAATAAAATTTTGCTTTAATAAAAAAAAATGTCAACTGCAATAATAAGAGCTCGTGGTGAATGTAACAATATTTGGTTTCTTTAGGCCTAGCTTTGAAGTGCCACACTTGTACCACACCTGAGACGTGCAAGAAAATAACAACTCCTATCGACTGTCGCATTGGGTTGAATGCGTGCTACATGACAATCACAAATAACAGTAAGTACAGTACACGTAGAAACAATATTAATCAAGGGTCTGTCTCACCAAGTACAATCTGCTCATATACTGATATCTTCCAGAGTCTAGACTATGGGTAGATGGGTGGTGCCATGGTAACATTTGTCTCAAAGCAAGAAGCTCCGAGGTTTGATTCCCGATTTGCACCTATCTGTGTGGGTTAGTATGTAACTATCTTAATTTAGGAGCTTTCGTGACTGCAGGAATTATTCTTTGGTTCTTTTCGGTTAAGTCACGTCTAAAAATAAAATAATAAATTAAAATAACATATTACGACGTTTCGATTGCAACACAAGCAATCATCATCAGGTATAAAAGAAATAGCAACAAAAATCTAACTAGAAAACTATAGACAGATTAGTATGTAACTGGTGTTGGCCATAACGTGCCAACTAGTGCACGGAAGCGTACCACGACATATTATATGCCGTGATAATAATAGTAATAATTAAAAAACATGTATTTAATTGTGCTAAGTCTCGATCGGTGTCCATCCTAATGTATGGGGTTCATTCGTGGTTTCACAATGTTGTGGAATAGTGCCGCGTACTGAAACTTCTGCAAAAAAACTATCGTAGCTGTATAAGTCTTCTTGGTCCAATTGTTGTATGGAATTGGTGTAGCCAATCAATAGCCAGGGTAGTGCTGTGGGGAGAGAGCAGAGTCTGTCAGAGTTGCTCCACCCTCAACCGAGGGTAAATGCACAGCGCTTTGCCAGAGAAGGCTGAATCAGGAATGAACCGTCATCCAAGCAACGATAGTGATTTTAAATTAACACTTAACCTACTTAAAGCTTGTGTGACACACTGATCCTGCCTTTTATTGTTTTCACTCCGACTTTAGAGATCGTTGTCCTGATGATGTTTGCCGTAGTCTCATTTAATTATTATCTTGGATGTTTGTATTTATTTCAACTTACTAATCGTAGGTACGGGGAAAGGACAACAAACTAAACACAAAAAGCAGTTCATAAGATCCAGTGGCTTCCTAATATCGGAGTTAAAAGCGTTCCAGACGGCCACACAACCGCATCTGAAAGTGCGCGATGCAGTGACTGTGATAATTGCCACGTTGAACGCTTGAGGACGTGTCGGGTGGTGGAGGGTTGATGTGGTCTATTGTCAAAATATTACTTTTGAATAAGAATTGGTGCTGACATTGCCCAGCGTTGTTGTAGAGGTTCGCGGACCGACACAGCAGGCAACCCTGGTTAATACTGCGGTGTGCGTTCACGATAAAAGCAACATCCTGAAAAAACCCACCATATCACTGACAGTGTACATTAAAGAACCCGTGATGTTGTTAGCACAGCCAGTGGGCCATGTTGTGCCGGCGTCATGGTGCAAATTTGCCAAATTTGAAAAAATACAATACAGTGCCACCTTAACAAGAAAACTTGGCAAGGCCCTCCTGAACAACAATCACGAGAGTCAATGAGGCTCTTCTGGACATATAAGGATCATAACAACGAAGTAGAAAAAGTCTTAATTTAATTAACAATGATGATTTCTACACAAGCCAACCGGCATGCGTAATGAGTTCCCGTGACCGCACTCAGGCTTGGTGTTAGCGAGAGGCTGCCGAAACTACTGTCACGGAGGAGGAGGAGAAAACGGGATCACCAATGCCTGCTGCACTGAGGACGGCTGCAATGAAAAGGCCCCTTCACTCAAGTGCTACGCATGTGCAAACATATATGAGTTGTGCAAGACACCGATCGAGACCTATTGCGACTACAACGACCCGTTTTGCTACAAGGTTGTGCAGAAAGCTGGTAAGCCCGTTCGTGTGACGTTCACCTCTTGTCTCAAAGGTTCAGGATTCTAATCTGGCAGCCAGTTTATGTTAATGCTGTCACTTCATTAAATATGAAATTCGTGCCGTCTGTTTCACAGTGGATGTTACAATTCTCCCCTGACGTGATTATAAATAAGTAGTCCATTGCCTGCTAGCGCCTTAGTCCAGATTTACCTACCCTCTTTGATACATTAAACTGCAGATTACTCAATGGAAATTACACACCATCAGCAATCATCGCTGCCCTATTGCCCAATTGCAGGCCAGGTGTTGAGTCATCTTGTGCCTCACAGGGACAGCTGCCACTGGGGTTTGCTTTTTCAGGTATTTGCCCATGCAACTATTTCCTCGCTCATTTATTCCATTATTTGTCCAAATCTGTAGTTCAGATAATTAAGGAGTGAGTAATTTGCCATGGAGTTGCAGTGGGTATATCTATACATGTATTTATTATTGCACTTGTTTACCCAGAAAGACCTCATTGAGTCTCAATACTCTTATTTAGGAGTGTCCTGCCAAGTGCATTACAGTGGGGAGCCAGGACACTGTGTGTAATCTCAATTGAGTCATCTGCGTGTAATATTTCTGCATTGGCATGCTTGCTTAATACCAGTTACATTGGGGAAATCTAACCCAGGTCCTCTTTACTGTGAGGCACAAGTGTGACCACTGTGCCACCGCCCTGTCGTCCAACATGTAATGCTGTAATCAAAAGTAATAGTTTCCCATGCCAACCCCTTGATGTCTCTCTCTCTGTGTCTCTCTCTCTCTGTGTTTCTCTCTCCGTGTCTGTGTTTGTCTCTCTCTTTCTGTGTCTCTCTCTCTCTCTCTGTGTGTGCGTCTCTCTCTGTCTGTGTTTGGCTCTCTCTCTATATATGTCTCTATCCGAGCTTGCATTCTTTCACACCGGATGGCGGTTGCTTGTCTTGCAATCTAAACGTCGTGTATTATATTATTTATTGTATTTTATTTCTACGTGACTTTACTGAAAGAACCAAAGAGTAATTCCTGCAGTCCCGAAAGCTTCAAATCAATTTTGAACCCCCTCGACGGGGAGGATTTCCACACAACTCAGATTTAACTTCAAATTTAGCAATTTTGGGAAGAACGTAATCAACCAGGTAATGTGTTAACTGTTGTGTTAGCCGAATCTCTGTGTTGCATTGCATTACATTTCTAAGTTTACTAGGTTTATTTTCTCAAACTTAACATTTCTCTCCCCCTGCCGTTTACTATTTATTCAAACTTACAATTTCTCTCCCCCTGCCACTCTCATTGACTTGCTTATTTCTCTGCCCCCCCCCTCTCTATATAATGTCTCGTTACAAAGGCGTTGTTTCTCTGTGTGTCTCTGTGTGTGTCTCTCTCTGCGTGTGTTTCTCTATGTGCCTCTCACCCATGTGTCTCTTTCTCTGTGTGTGTCTGTCTCTGTGTGTTTGTCTCTCTCTCTGTGTCTCTCTCTCTGTGTATGTGTCTCTCTCCGAGTTTGGATTCTTTCACACCTGATGACGGTTGCTTGTGTTGCAATCGAAACGTCGTGTATTCGATTATTTATTTTATTTTATTTCTACGTGACTTAACCGAAATAACCATTGTCCTCCTATCTTTAATCTGTTTGATATGAAAAAAAAACTAAAAGAAACTGGTCCCTCTCCAAACGTCATTGCCAGGTACATATATACTGATCCTATTGTATCCATGGAAACAACTTCACGACGAGCCACTACCACCTGAAATGTGGTCTGGCCACACGTGTGAAAAACACCGTCACGGATTCTGATGTATTTTCCCCCCATTAAAGAAGCCACCTCCATCAAGATAGGGGGAGTTGCACATTACCAACAGGTACAAAGGGCCTGCTTCAAAATGGTCACATCCAATGCTACCAAATGCACCAATCCCAGCCGTATGCAATAGTGACTTTAATAATAGAGGTTTTTGACTTATATCGCGTACATTAATAAATGTGTCGTTAAAACCCGCCACCACCCTACACAGCCAACTAGTTAGGGTTGTCACGTGAACAGAACATGCCAATTCTTCACTAGTACAGCACACCGGTGTGTTGGAGAGCCAAGCAACAACATTTGGAAACTGAGTACAACGTTTTGGCAATAATTACAACTAGCTTCATCAGGCGACAGCCAGATTTCTGGAGAAGTTTTACCGTTTTGTTCTTGCACAATGATGGGGGGGTGGGGATTACTGAGGCAACGTACATTATGCATGCACATTATGCGAGCCCTTTGAACTTGTCCTTCCTGTCTATTGTGTTTATTAAAATAGCCCTATCAACGGTAATCCCTATTGAAGTATGCTGCCCTTTGTAGGCATGCATTTAAATAATGTATTATTTGATTATGCGCTTCCACGCAGCACTGAGACGGTAGCTATTTTAACGGTTAAAGTTATTTTGATTTCAATTTCTATAGATTCTCTAATTAGTATTGGCCAATAGTAGCTAGTTTTGCATCAAACGTCAACAAAATTAATTGAGTGTCCTTGTTGGCACGCGTGTTCTGCTACTGCTGGCAGTTGCATTTGGGAGAATTTAATATTTTTCAGATGTTCTGTTAGTCTCGTGCTGATCATTCGTCTTGTTTGCCTAACATAACATTTACCACACGTGCAGTTAATCCTGTACACACCTTCTGTTGATAGCTTCGGAAATACATCTTTTGTACCAGATATTAAATTCTGTATTTTATTTACCGTTCAAAATCTGACTTGGATGTTTTGTTTTACAAACATCTGGCTATTTGATCAGTTACTCCCTCAATGTACGGTATTTTTATCGTTTTAATTAATTGGTCAGCTTTAATGGTCTTGTTTTTGAATTTGGTTTTGGTATTCAATGCCCTGTTGATTTGTGCATAATTGCAACCGTTCATTTGCAGCGCTTCTTTAACATGTTGAATTTCACTTCTCAGACTGTCACCATCTGACACTTTCTTTGCTCTATGAATGAGCGTCTTGGTAAGAGCAGATTTATGTGCGGGGTGATGGTGTGACTCTGCATTCAGATAGGCCAGAAATAGTAGAGTTCTGTCAGCTTCCACTTCCATGGATGGATGGGTTTTGCGAGTTGAGATGATTTAGAAATGCATTCACTGTATCTTTGCCGTGTGGCCAGACCAACAATGTGTCATCCACATATCTAAACGAAGCAGATGGTTTTAGTGTACTTGAAGCTATTGCTTTTGTTTCAAAATCTTCCATGTACAAATTCGCTATCACAGGAGACAAAGGAGAGCCCATTGCTGCTCCTTCCTTTTATTTATAGAAGTCATCTTGCCACAAGAAGTAAGTGTTCTTTAGACACTGTTCAGCTAGTCTTGAAGTATATTTGGCTAAACCGTTGTTCATTACCAGAGTGTCGAGCAATTTAATTGACTCATTGACCGGAACCCTCATGAACAGAGAGGTCACATTAAAACTTACGAGAATATTATTAGGATTAAGCTTAATATCTTTAATTATATTTACGATATGTTCAGAGTTTTTAATGAACGAAGAGGTCCTACCAATGTAGGGCTGTATTTGTTTCAAACTAGATTCGAAGCTTTCGTGACTGCATGTATTACTCTTTGGTTCTTTCGGTAAAGTCACTTAGAAAATCAAATCAAATAGTAATAGAATACCACATTTCGATTGCAACACAAGCAATCATCATCAGGTAAGAATGAATGATAAAAACAAATATAGTAAAGTTAGAAACACATCTACGCCTCTATATAAGGAACGAAACAGGAAGTAAATCTGGCTGTCGCCTGATGAAGCTAGTTGTAATTACTGGCGAAACGTCGTACTCAGTTTGTAAATGTTGTGGATTGGCTCTCCAACACACTGGTGTGCTGTCCTAGTGACGAATTGGCATGTTCTGTTTACGTGACAACCTTTACTAGTGGGCTGTATCGGGTGGTGGCAGGTTTTAACGACACATTTATATATTTACACGATCTAACCTAAAAACCTCTTATGGATGATATTGGTCGCGATAGCCTACGTGTTAAAATGGTGACTTTAATATCCACCAGACTATGTGAGGCTATGAAGTAAATTAAACCGACTGCAAAGACCTCACAGACTGGATGTCCTCAGAAGATCTAAAACTTGGCTTTGATCCCATACGGTGAGCAACTTTCCACTTTGTTCACGGGAAATGTGACTACAACCTGGACCTTACCATTGTTGCAGCAATACACGTTGTCTCGCACTGCCTTTTTTTGAGGGACCCAACTTGAAATATCTTCACACATATGTCATTACGGCGTTTTCGACTCAGATCAGCTTAATATACAAAACGTGCAACTGTTCCTTCCCCCACACCCCCGATGAGCACGTGTGGGTGCCGATGCCTGCCCCCCTGCCCCCGCTGGGCGAGTGGGGTATGACGTCCACCCCCTCCACTCCCTCCTCCCCCTTGTCGGCCGCCTCTTGCCGGGCCCCCGTCGATCGGGTGATCGCCCCCCCTGCGCCAGCGCCCTCTCTGAGGGACATAGCTAACTGGGTGGCTCACCACCACCCGGGGTTATCCTGCACACTCCTGCATACACCGCCTCAAAAGCGAATGCGGTGGCGTGAACGCACACGCCCCTGCAGGCGCTTATTTCCAACACACGCGCATAACCATGCGCGCCCTTGCAGGCGCTTATTTTACACCCACGCACGCGTAAACACGCGCGAGGATTGGCGAGCAGGTTTTAACTCACCCCGCCCCTGCCCTAATACTTACACGGCACGGCTGCACGGGTGCGCGAGCGTCGGCGGCCGTTTATGTTTTTAATACACGGGTGCCTCACACACACACTCAAATTACCAACACCACGCCGAGGTTTCACCCACACACAGAAATCACACTGCACTGATACTCTGTACTAAAGTTTATTAACGGCGCAAATACACACTACCTGGGGGGAATATTTCGTTAGAAGAACTTAGCCGAATTCAGCCTACAAACCCAGTCACTCAAACTTCCTACCACATACCTCGGAGCTGTACTCGTGGCGTCACACAGACGCTCTGAGAGTCGGAGGGAAAAGGACGAGAGAAAACCTTTTCCTATCACTGCCTCGTAGCAGCACTCACTGGCATCACACGGATGCTGCGAGCGACTCAAGGAGGCAGGACGGCAGTGAGTCTTGACGGCCCAGAGGTTGAAGACAAGAGTCCAAAATCGTCCCGGGCTCTTCTTTTTATTTCCTTAACTTCAAAGGCCCGGGGTGCCATTGTACTGTGTAGCCAATCGTGCACTTACCTGTGGTTACTGCCCTCCTGTTACAGCGTCCTTCCTATAGTCCACAGCGGCAGTCGCCGGCCACCCATTGTCCCTCATTTTTCATTGTCTGGAAGGGCGCTTGCGCTTTTCTTGCTTAATATTCTGCCCTCCGTCCCCCCCCAATGCTATGAGTAACTCATTGCGGTTGGCCCAGGGAACCTTTATTTCTGTGCCCATACAATTTTAAACCAATTTTTGGGGCATCACAATGTAACCTTTCCTGCGAGGGTCAGCCAATCTCCTGGCACCGGGAAACCGTGGGACTTTCCCTCTAGGGGCCCTTCAGATTAAAACCCGATGTGCCAGGCAATCCCCTGCCAGGACACTATGTGGGTGCATGTGCTGCGTGTGTGCGTGTGCTCAGGGTGGGGGGTAGTGGACAATCACGGTGCTTGCGGAGTTGCTCCGTGGTCGTGGCACCACACACAGCTGGCTGCGTACAGTGTGAAGGAAGTTCAACATACATACCATATTTTTGAAAGATAAAAGTGAAAACAGGTTTCATGCATCCTGCAAAATACTCTTCAACTTTCCCAACAGCCAACCTTGGCCCATCAACACACATGTCGACATTGACATGCCTCTGATTGTATGGAAACAAATCCCATGTTGGAACCTGGCCAAAGCCAACTGAGACTGCTATTGGGAAGCTGTTGAAAACATAGCGATCTGAATCCTTGCAACACCGAAAAGCTGTTGCCAATTCGTTGGCCTCCTTGCCTCGACCACTTAGAGGAGTATCCCCCGTGGCTTCCAATAATAAGTAACTACATACAGGGCAAAGGAGATGCAGTATCTGCTCCGACATGCACAACCAGGTTGTTAAGGCCCTGCTCTAGTCTCCAGACTCAGCCAGACGCCAGCAGTAGATTGAGTGTGTTAAAGGATTGGACTTTACACACTTCAGTTGCCATGCCTGGGCTCTTCTACGACATCGGTAGATAGATCTTGGATCCACTAAAGGTCCACTTGACAAAAGCACCAAAGGAGAGAAACACCATAAACTACACCAGACAATTTCCTAATTTCCTCGACAACACCCCACTGCCATCAGCACAGATGAATACATACTCTTTGGTTCATTCGGTAAAGTCACATAGATAGAAATAAAATAAAACAAATTACGACGTTTCGATCGCAACACAAGCGATCTTCATCAGGTGGGACAACCACAGCAAGAAAATGCTGAAGTCTACTGGAGAGCTGCCGTGACAAGAGGTTTTGGTTAAGAGAGGGGGGAGGAGGCAAGGGGGGAGAGAGAAAGAGGGGGGTGTGGGGTAAGGGGAGGGGGGCCGCGTGAGCGCTCGGGGAAGAGGACGTGATGCTGGGGGGGGAGTGGGCGGGGCTAGAAGTGGGAAGGTGGTGGAAGAACAGATAGAGGACGCGAGGCTGGGGGGGGGTAACAGTAAACCAGCAGGTAATGATGGAAACAACAACAACAACAAGTTAAGGCATGACCTGGTTGATAACATCCTTCCAATGATTGTTCAATTTGTATCCATCTTCTCGGTTGAAGTTTTGTCTATGTTTATATATCTGGTTGGCTTCATGAACAAACCTTTGATAGTAGCCCAAAGGTTTACAGAGTACCTTGGTCTCGGAAAACACAATATCATGCGAGCCCACAGCGTTATAACAATGTTCAGCTACGGCTAAGGTATTGGTTTTGCCGTGTTTCAGATGTGCCTTGTGTTCGCGAACACGGTCCGAGACATTTCGTTTCGTTTCCCTAATGCAACTGCTACCGCAGGTACAACTTAGTTTGTAGACTCCAGGGTATTGCATTTCAGGAATGCCCTCCACAGATGGGATTAGATCACCGATTTTGTGTACTGTATTGAATCGGACCTGGATCTTGTGTTTGTTTAAGATTTTGGAAATCGTTTTGGTAACACCTGCTATGTATGGTAAAGTGATGGTTTTGATTGGATTCTCAGGAGATTGTTTCTCCATGGTTGGAGAAACAGCTTTGCGAATAATGAAACGTGGTGATTTGTTTAATTTTATGTTATTTTTACCTACGTGACTTTACCGAAATAACCAAAGAGTATGGATTCCTGCAGTCACGAAAGTTTCAAATCAGCATAGATTAAGTCAAGAAGGGTTTAGCCAATGGTTAAAAAATGTGTACCCCAAAAGCTGGGAAATGCGAATGCACTCCAAAAGCAAGGCAAGAGGTGATAGTCATTGTTACACTCAAACCGGGCAAATTGATGACCCAGAAAGATATTAGCCGCTATCACTTCTGTGCACAACCTCCAACTCCTAGATATCATCCTCTGATGAATCGTTCCTCTTATTGAGTTAGTGATCAGGGTTTAAAAGTGTTGCATTTTGTTACGTTAAAAACAAAAACATACGAAAAACGTCGATGATCTGATGTTACCGGAAGGATCACCGATGTCAAAACATCGGTGACAAGTTTGATACATACTCTTTGGTTCTTTCGGTAAAGTCACGTAGGTATAAAATAAAATAAATTAAATCACGACGTTTTTGGCGCAACACAAGCGTCCGGCCCGAAACGTCGTGATTACATTTATTTTATTTTATACCGACGTGACTTTACCGATAGAACCAAAGAGTATGGATCCATGAAGTCACGAAAAGTTCAAATATAGATTGACAAGGTTGATGTTTGTGTTCAGGATTAAGACCTCTTTCTATATTTTAACCTTATGATTTTATTCTGGCATCTCATAGCTATTTTACTGTTTTATTAATTTTCCCTTCTCTTTCATTTTATTTTGTGTTTTAAACATATTTGTATTTGTAAATTTGGATCTTGCCATGTGTGAAATGCTTCGTATGCACAGTATCTATTTTGAAATTATTTTGCACCATACATAGACAACCGTGCGAGCCTTGAACCTTGTGATATAATGGCACTCTATAAATACAGATTATTATTAAAACATCGATGAATCAGAATTAAAACATCGATCTATCAGAAGAAAACATTTACATTACCTGCTGTTTTTCGATATTTGAAGAGTAATGGTTCTATTGCTGCCTCTATGACAAATATACCACTGCTTTCTCATTTCCCCCTCAACCTCCCCTTAGTTATTGGTGTTCATATCACGCAGGGCTGCCTCAGTACGTGCCGCGAGGTGTCCTCTGAATTCTACACGAGCTACTGCTGCAAGGGAAACCTGTGCAACGGTGGAGACACCGCAGCTCCTCGCCTCCTTTTCACAGGATTGATTCTAGCCCTGCTGGCGGCCATGACGAATCTCGTGCGGAACTAGGATAGGGGGCCAGGCACAACCATGTTTGTGCAAAGCTTTACTTCTATGGCTGTGTTGGGTGGTGGAGGGTTCATAATGACACAGATTTGGTCAGATCATTAGGTAATCTACTTCAATAAAATCAATCACGAGTCATTGATAAAGCTGTTGAAAACATGGCGTGTGTTTGGTTGCAAGATTTGTTGAATCAAAACGGTTCAGGTGTTTTCATAATCATATTATTTGGTTATTTCGGTAAAGTCACGTAGATAGAAAAATAATAATAAAAAAATAAAGTGACTAAAAATAAAATAAAAATAATAATAAAACAAAAAACACTAATGTAGACTGTAACCTGGTTCTAAATCCGAGTGAATGTACTGGCCGTCTATAATGTAGACTGTAGCCTGGTTATTAAGTTTGGTGTGTGTACTGGCAGTCTATAATGTAGGCTGTATTCATGGTTTTTAAGCTATAATGTAGTGTCTACAGTATTGACTGCCAGTACACTCACGAAACTTAATAACCAGGTTACAATCTACATTATAGACTGCCAGCACACTCACTCCGATTAAGAACCAGGCTACAGTCTACATTATAGACGGCCAGTACATTCACTCGGATTAAGAACCAGGTTACAGTCTACATTAGTGCTTTTTGCTTTATTATTCTTTTTATTGTATTTTTAGTCACTTTATTTTCTTATCATTATGTTTCTATCTACGTGACTTTACCGAAAGAACAAAAATAATATTAATTCCTGCAGTCACGAAAGTTTTAAGTAAAATTTCATAATAATAATTATGCAATTTATAATGCGTACGATATTTCATAGCCATACATGACCAGTGACACGACATGCACGGAGTCATGAGCTCAATGTCACTCGAAAACAAGCCTAAGGAGTGTCACTTTATCTTAAGTGTCTCTTAAGAGAAGGTGCAGATTAAACACTGCTGTGAGTCTTTCAGCGTGATGCTGGCTGCGTTCCAGACGGAGGTACCTGCCACGGGAAATCGAAAGGCGGCGGTTTAGTGTTGTGATTGGTGGGAAATAATTTATTGTGTAATTCCAAGCAGGTACCTTCTTCCATGCATTTCTTCGAACCTTAAATGTGAACATTCTTTATTTAAAAAAAATATAAAAGTTTAAATACAAATGAGCTACTAAATGTGAAATGTGTATCGTGTAAATTCAGTTTTAGTGATGAAATAAATCAATTGCACTTCAGGTTTAGTGTTGTAGTGTATTTGTCTCATGTTAATTCCGAATATTGCTGTTCCTATTGGGAACACAATCGTCAGTGATGATACTACAGCCATCTTCACGAACACTCACCCACAATAGGCAGTCCAGCACTCTGCTTCGTCACCTAACTGCAAAACCGCATTCCACACGCATCTCAAACAACACCTGTTGATGCGTCTGGCCGGGCAACGTGTCAGAAGAGCATAAGTCTTTTGGCTCTGACCATTTCATGCACTGCAGGGCATCTCGTGCGAAGGCGGACCTCGGCATTCGTCGTGTTCACTGAAGTTAATGTGGGAGTATCCGTCGCAGGGACCACTGGTGGAAGGCATCCAGCTTCCTGCTCAGGGACGCCGTCATTGACCATGTCTCTGAGCCATACAGTAGTATGGGAATGATGTATGTATTATATAGGCGATTTTTTGTTGCTGTTGTAATACTGGAATGCCAGATGTGTCAGTCGAGCTGTTTCATACGCTTGCGCGCAATTGAGATTTGTATTTTAATTTCAACCTCACTGCTTGCATAGTGCAGCCGAGATAGTTGAACGATTTTACCAATTCAACATTGTTGAATTGCACTTCAGCCAAGTTGTGGGGGTGCTCATCGGTGGTCTGTATTTTTGTTTTAGACCAGTTTATTTCCAGGCCAAATAAGAGGGTTTCACTATGCATCATCTCCAGGGCTAGGAGTAAAACTTCAATCATTTCAGTTGGTAAAGCACCATCATTTGCATAGTGCAGGTCGGTGAATGCCTCGTTGCCTAGGGTTACTCACAGCGTGCCTTTGTGGACCGTGCGTTGTAGTATCCAGTCCAGTGGGGCAAAGAACAGGTTCGGGGCAATTGTGCAGCCTTGTCTTACTCCACGATCTTCTGCGGTAATCTAATACTTGTGAGGAGCAGCCAAATAGCTCTGCGGTCGACAGAGTCGAAAGCAGGCTTGAGATCTACATAGGCTAATCAGAACAGACGCCGAAAACAATAAACAAGTTATTAACACTCGAAAATATAATGAAATAACTAACCACGAGGCCGATTTCCTAAGCGAAAACGGCAAACATAACAACTAAAAAAATACATGTGTAGTGACGTAGAATTAGCTATGTAGCAGCATAGCGCTGGCTGCGGGTGGGGAAAGGGATTTGCAGCTTACAGCAGCCGTGACAGCAGCAGGCCAGGTGATACACTCGAGGGAGAATTAGGGGAAAGGTCACGGAAGGGACACACCAGGAACCCGCGGGTAGGTTCTGGCCGGGGGCGGAGCGAGGCCACGCTGACAGTATAAGAGGGGTTTTGAGTGGGATTCCAGTCGTGCTGGGAAACGTAGTTGGTGCGTGTTAATAAACAGTGCCTCCAACTCTTAGTGCCTCCGATTCAGTCACTACTTTTGGCGTCAGAAGTTTAAAAGAAAATCAAGAAAATAAATATATTCGTCATGTCAAAGTGGGCCAAGAGGAAGAACCCGCCGATAGTATCCTCGGGAGACGAGGACGACAGGGATGTGATCCCTCTTGACATCCCCAGAATCGGGGACTCCGGTGATACATCCCGAGGCGATGATCCCGGCAGAGCAGCAGAAGAGGGACGTCAACCCCTTGCTACCGCCGGTCGGAGAGGGGTGGTGCGACCACACCAGAAGTCTCGCGGGCCTGCTCTCTATTGCAGTGGAGCTAGTGATCCAGCTCGGATCCGCGACGCCTGTCAGAGATGCTGCAGCATGGGGGCAGCGGGCGGGCAGCTCGACCGTCGCCACAATGCCACCGTAAGAAACGACGGAGCTCCTGCCCGCGCGGGCGGCCGCCATTTTGCCGCCCGAGCGGGAAATGTATCCAGCCAAATTTGAGTCACCATCAGCGTCTCTTGTGGAGGTGCCATGTCTACAGAAGCGGCTGCCTATCATCAAGGAGTTCGTGGCCGCGGGGGCGAATGGACGGCTTTCCAGCGTTGCTTCAATGTATCTTGCGCCCTGGTTGGGTGGTCGAATTAAGAGGAACTTGCAAGCTTTGCCCTATGGCGCTGGATGATGGCTCCCTGGCGGCATTCGAGGTCATCCCCGCAGCAGACTGAGTAATACTGCCTTGGGCATGTGCTCAGATGGCCGCTATTTTTGACCCGCCATCCAACGCGCGTCGAAGATTTGTGCTGTGAAGACACCTCTCGCCTTCCGCAGTGCATTACTGGCCTTTGGCCATGCAGCATTCCCACGGATGGAGCAGACATTGCTGGATTCCTTGGCGCTGGAGAGACTGCTGTCACTGGCCCAGGAGCTGGGCATCTTTCTCCCCATCACAAAAGAGGACGACCTGTTGTCCCTGAAGGTGGCCCGCTGCATCCAGGCCCACGTCAGCTTGCAGTGGTGGCCCAGGATGGCTGCCTGCATGGGATTCTCGGACAACACGGAGGAGCTGGCGCTGCAGGTCCACCTTCCTCGGGACCGCAGGCAAGTCGCGATGCATCAGACACTCAGCCGCCTAATGTCACTTCATGAATCTCCCTTATCGAGCACATCAGGTCTGCACACTGTCATCCCTTATCGTGTCACGGCTCGCAAGCAGCGGACTTCGGCGGGGAATGGGTGGCAGTGGGGCGCGGGGCAGTGGAACGCGTTGGCGCACCATGTCGTGGCGGCGGGATCATCTTTTATGGTCGGGTTCATACAGGGGTTCAATCTTTATTTGAAGCTTTCGTGACTGCAGGAATCCATACTCTTTGGTTCTTTCGGTAAAGTCACGTAGGTATAAAATAAAATAGATCACGACGTTTCGGGCGCAACACAAGCGTCCGTCATCAGGTGGGAAAGCATGGTCTGCTGCTGATGTAGACTGTTTTAAAAGGTTTGAAATGGTTGTAGCCCAAGGGTCATAAATAAGTGGCTGGGTCTAGTGATGTTAATGTGAGAAATTAGCATGTAACTGGACACGGAAGTAGCTATGATAATGTGAGAGATTAGCATGATGTTAATGTGAGGAATTAGCATGTAACTGGACACGGAAGTGGCTATGTTAATGTGAGAGATTAGCATGATATAACAGCTGACATAGACAGGTAGGATGGAAACATCATAGTCAGTTAAGACTTTACCTGGTTAATAACATCCTTCCAATGGTTGCGTAGATTGTACCCATCATCTTGTTTGAAGTTGTGTCTGTGTTTATATATCTGGATGGCTTCATGAACAAATCTCTGAAGGTAGCCGTTAGGTTTGCAGAGTACCTCCATCTGCTGCTGTCACTTCTTCTAACGCTAAACGGATCTTGTTCAAAGCTAGCCTATCGCTAATCTCAGAGAGAATACGATTGTTTAGACAAGACGCTTACAATCACACTTAAAATTAGCGGATAAAATGTCCACTTCTGATTGGGACCATGTAGATAACATGACAGTCTCTTCTGCTACTTGAATGTCAACCAAATGTAAAGTTAACTTGATCACTAAATTCAACCTCCTGTCAAAAAAGAAGCCAGAGCCACACAATGAAAGTTAGATGTTAACAAGATTGTCATCAATCAGAGTAACATCCCAATTTTCGACAGCCTAAAATCGGTACTAGCTAAAGGGTTGCATTTCGCAGTCACCCCCAAACATATCCCCAGTGTATGATATAATCGCCCAGGTCATCATAGCCCTCAAAGGCTTGGGACACATCCCGGCAGACGTTGCTAGATCTGAAATTGCTGCTATCCTCAAAAACGCTAAGAAACCCATTAGCAACATCAGCAAGGACGAACGTTTTGAACGCTCTAAATTAAAAAAAACAGAGATGACATTGTCATCCTCTCAGCCGACAAGGGCAATGCCACTGTCATCATGGATAAAACCACTTACAACAACAACATTCAGGACCTTCTTAATGATAGCAGCTATACTAAAATCAACAGAGATCCCACTAACTGCCTAGCCACGAAAACCAACAATATCATCACTAAATCGACTTCTCTAATCGATCAGACTAAGCAGCGCTCTCTAAAACTTTCGGCTGCTAGACCACCCAGACTTTATGGCCTTCCAAAAATCCACGAAGTAGGTACCCCGCTCCGTCCTATCGTCTCCACAATTAACTCACCCACTTACAAACTGGCCCAATTTCTGTCTGAGACCCTGCTTTCTTTCACGGGCAAGTCCACCTCAGCTGTACTTAACTCAGCTCACTTGCTTTCTCTAATCAAATACATCTCACTGTCTCTGGATGATTTGCTGGTCAGTTTCGATGTAGTCTCTCTGTTCACCAATGTACCTGTACTTGACACCATTGCAATCACTGAAGACTTGGTCCAACAAGAACTGAATCCAGATGTACCAACTCTGGTAAGGCACTGTCTTACTAACAGATATTTCACCTGGGATTGTACATTCTACAAACAAAATGAGGGTACCCCAATGGGTTCTCCCTTATCACCAATGGTGGCGAATGTTTTCATGGAGAAATTTGAAACAGATGCCATCCAGACATCCACCCTGCGTCCTTCCTTGTGGAAGAGATACGTAGATGACACATTCGTCATCTGGCCACATGGCCTGCCAGCACTGAACTAATTTACTCAACCACATAAATTCCGTACACCCGTCTATCAAATTCACCATGGAAGTGGAAAAGGATGGTAAGCTACCATTCCTGGATGTTTTGATCGAGAAGAGACCTGATGGCTCGTTGGGACATTCGGTCGACAGGAAAGTCGCCCACACGTATGCCTATTTAAAGCCTGACTCTCACCACCATTCAGCCTAGAAGAATTCCCTCATCAAAACACTACAACATAAGGCCCGTTGCATCTCCGACCAGCACCACCTAGCTAGTGAGTTGGAGCACGTACACCAAGCCCTCAGGATGAACGGATACTCGGACCGTACAATCCGCAAAGCTGCCTCCCCAGCCATGGGGAGACAACCTTCTGAGGAGCCAACCAAAACCATCACTTTGCTATACATAGCAGGCGTTACCAAAAATATTTCCAAAATCTTGAACAAATACAGGATCCAGGTTCGTTTCAACACAGTACACAAAATCCGTGATTTAATCCCATCTGTAAAGGATGTGATTCCTGCCATGCAGTACCCTGATATCTACAAACTGATTTGTGGTTGTGGAAGCAGTTACATTGGGGAAACGAAACGACATATACCTCGGACCGCATTCGTGAACACAAGCAGATCTGAAACACGGTAGGACCAATATATCGGCCATTGCCAATCATTGTTTTAACGCTGTGGGCTCACGCGAAATTGATTTTTCCACGACGGAGGTACTCCGCAAACCTACCGGCTACCTTCAGAGATTTGTTCATGAAACCATCCAGATATATAAACACAGACACAACTTCAACCGAGATGATGGGTACAATCTGAGCAATCATTGGAAGGACATTATTAACCAGGTAACTGACTGTGATGTTTCCATCCTACCTGCCTATGTCAGCTGTTATTTCATGCTAATCTCTCACATTAACATAGCCACTTCCGTACCCAGTTACATGCTAATTTTTTACATTAACATCACTAGACCCAGCCACTTATTTATGACCCTTGGACTACACCCATTTCAAACCTTTTTAAACAGTCTGCATCAGCACCTGATGACGGACGCTTGGGTTGCACCAGAAACGTCGTGATTTATTTTATTTTATACCTATGTGACTTTACCGAAAGAACCAAACAGTATTCAAACAGGGGGTAGAACTGAGGGTGCTGATCGATGCAGGAGCGTCAGCAAGTATGATTTTTGAGCTTATTTTTAAGTCCTTGCCACCGAGGTCCTGTTGTCTTAACCCGGTAAATAGTGCATGTGCCACCGCGAGTTTGGGTATTATAGGCCAAATATTGGGTTTGGGTATTATAGGCCAAATATTGGTGAAAGTCTGCGTTGGGGACATTGAGTTGACAAGACTAGTGTTAGTTTCTAAGACATTGGCTGTGACCTGTTTTTTGAGCACCGATTTTCTCGGGAGAATGCCCCTTAAGATTATGGTCAATCAAGGTTGTATTGAATTGCTGTCGGGATGGTGGTTGGCCTTTTTGAAGTCCCCAACTTGGTTAAACAGGTTTGACACCACGGTTCAGGCCCTGGGGAATGAAACTGTTACGGTTCCTCCAGGTGCTCAGATGTTGGTGCTCTTGCGGTTGCGGAAGCACCTTGACTGTGCAGATACCATTAAAGGGGTCCTTTTAACCCCTTCTAACAGGGCGATTCGGGGTCTCACGTTTGTGGGGGCTCAAGCTATAGTAAGGGGGGACCAGGAGCCCATTTTGCAAGTGCTGAACATCGGGCTGGGAGCCGCGGTGGTCCAAGTGGGTACAGTTTTGCCCCACGCGAAAGTCGTGCGCTGTGAGGAGGCCTGCAAAGGGGATGCAGAGGTTGTTGCCGTGGTGGAGCGGGGAGGCATATCAGATGGGGCTTGGATGGACGCGTTGTGTGTGGAAAATTCTCGTCAAGGGAAATATAATATTAGCTGCACGTCACTATTCCAACACCGTATTGAAATGGGTGATGCTGCCCCAATATGTCAAAATTCGTATAGGCTCAGTCCCAAGGAAAATGACCATGTTCACCAGGCAGTCGACCAAATGTTGGCCACCTACATTATCTCCCCTTCCACCAGTCCATAGAGGGCTCCTATTTTCCTGGTTAAAAGTGAGATGGGAGTTTGTGTTTTTGCGGCGATTTTCATTAATTAAATAAAGTTTCCGTAGTGGACGCGTACCTGCTCCCCCGGATGGATGACTCCTTGGACGACTTGTCAGGTGCACGTTTTTTCTCCACCCTCGACTTGCTGTCGAGGTTTTGGCAGTTGCCCTTGGATGATGGGTCCAAACCTAAAACCGGGTTATGGACACCACAGGGGTTGTTCCAATTTAACTGTCTCCCGATGGGTCTTCACTCCGCTCCGCCCACGTTTCAGCGGCTTATGAAATTGGTCTTGGCAGGTCTTCAATGGGACACGTGCCTCATTTATTTGGACAATGTGATTGTGTTCGGGTGCACGTTCCAGGAGCACCTGCAGCGGTTGTGGTCGGTGTTCGTTAAGGTGCGGGTGGCCAACCATGAATTCAAACCGCAGAAGTGTCATCTCTTGAAAACGTTGGTGCGGTATTTGGGCCACATTTTTAGCGAGTTTGGGATAACCACGGATCCCGACAAATCTGCGTGCATGCGCACATGGCCAACCCCCACGTCGGTGAATGAAGTCCACAGTTTAGTCGGGTTTGCATCATACTATCGCTGGTTCATCCCCAAGTTTGCGACGATCGCTAAGCCGCTCCACACGCTCACGGCTCAGGGCCAGAGATTTCGATGGGGGAGAAGGAGGAGGCCGTGTTTGTCGCGCTACACACCTCCCCTTAAATACCCGAATTTCTCTCTGCCCTTTGTGTTGGATACGGATACCAGCTGATGGTCAGTCATAATAATCATCATGATCCATGGACAGATAGCCCAGAGTGGGTGTCCAATGCACATTTCGTCATTTGTTTCCACTTATTGTGCCAATGTGATCAAGTAGTACACATCTTGCTGGCACCAATCTCTTATGTCGTTTATTCCATTCTCTATCATGGGACCTTTTTGCAAGCATCAAAGTATGAAAAACAAGAATATGTTTTTTCCTTTCTGGCAATAATACAGATGTTAAGATGTTCAAACACCAAACGGATACCTTTTACAAGGAATCAGGTCTGCATTAAGCACACGTATTTCTGGTTAACATGCAAACAAACATGCTCTGCTAATATATGCATTCTTTGAAATGGATTGGTCTACACCAGGGACAGCTTTCTTAATGGCCTAGTCTCACCAGTGTCAGACCAGAAAACGCCAAAAGGCGAACATTACAAATACAATGCACGTATCAGATAATTTATAGCTCTGATACATATACTGACAAACAGTTACCATGCTATAGCTGCTCACCCCGAGCTATGAATGCAGACCTGATTCCTTGCAAAAGTTATCTATTCGGTGCCTGAACATCTTAACACATCTCCTGTTTTATTGCCAGAAAGTGTAAAGCCTATTCTTATTTTTTAAGCCATTCTCTGTTAGGTCTTCCTCTTTTTCTGGTCTCCTTCCGTAGGCAGGAATAATGTAATTAGTGGCAGAGAATGAAGGAAATACACTGAAAAATATATCTCCCGCAATTAATTTTAGCTCGGGTACAAGTGATTTTGCATCACGGGACCGCGAGTGATGTTGGAGACTTGGATTGATGATAATGATGAATGCACCACTGCTTTTATTTGCTTATATTGCCGATGTATAACTGTCAATAAGATGCCTATCCCAGAATGCGATGAAGCGGCTTTACTATGAAAAATATTTAACATAAATACTATTTCATTGAATTTATCATTTCAGGATATGAAATATTGTCCACTGATTGGGCATCACGATGGCATTATCACCGAAGGGGAACGACTGTTCAAGACAAGCAAAAGTAGTGCAGCCAGCTGTCGCGGAAGACATGAATGCCCTTCAAGAAATTTTAAACAGTGTCAGTGGCAAAGGCCACAACGTTGTTTCACGTGAATATGCCTTGAGATGGCAAATTAGTAAAGCAAATGCAAACTATGAAAAAGCACTACGATTTACGAGCGAAATGCTCGTTAATTAAAATACTGAATCACAGCAGGCGGTTGTTACACATGCACCCATGAAGAGAGCTTTGAGTGAGCAACAAAGCTCGCTTTGCTCTCTGAAATCGAGAATGACTGCCGCTGTGAAAAAGAAAGAAACACGTTGTGAACAGGTCTTGTCGGCAAAACATGCATTCGAAAAATCCGAAAGGAAACATAAAATATCGACAAAGTTTTCGTGACTGCAGGAATTTATATTCTTTGTTTTTTTCGGTAGAACCACGTAGATAGAAAAAATAATCAAAATAATAACAATATCATAAATCGCTGTAGAGCACCTTGGAAAAGCGAAACAGAAGTACCCAGATTACACGGCTGAATGTTTACAGATTTTAATTATTGGGAAGTGCAAACAAAGATGCAAAGTCCCACATTCACAAGCTGTATCTTATGAAGACAAACACTACTGATTTTTCATGAAGTGGTAGTAATTTTCGACATTTGTATGTATGTATGTGAATGAAGGCTCTGGCCCTTTTCTTTATCCACAAGGGATGGATACCAAGGCACTGGTCCACACCTTCCTTCGTTCTCACTCTTCTCACGTAACGCCCCGAACTCTGCCTCCCGCTCCCTCTTTTAACCTCTACCTGGCTCCACACCTCGTCGCACTCCGTCTCTACCAATCGGCCCTTCTCACCCTGACCTGGCCTAACCGTCCCACGTGACGCTCACCCAACCCTCCAACTCTATTACCTTTTGAATGTTCTGGCCAATCATCTTGGCTCCCCGTGTCCTAACCAATTAGAGCGTGGAGTGTTTTCTCCCACCTTCTTGATTACTCTATCCCAGGGATCGTGTGGGACAATCACTACATATGTGTAATGCGAGCGTAAACGGCCTCGCGGATATGACGTAACAGGGGGGAGGAGTTGGGTCACGTGGGGGGAGAGGAGAGCTTTTAAGGGCAGGAACCGGAAGGGCTGGAGGAGAGTGTGGGAATAAAGACAGGAGGAGGCCACGCAGGGCAGGAGGTGGAAAGTGGCGTGATCACCACAGGTCGGAACTCGGCACCGTTGGCCAGCGGTGTCCGGGCACGGAGGAGGCGGAGAGCCAGCAGCAGGGCTGCATAGAGAGCAGCCGTGGAGCTGCAGGTCGGGGACAGAGAGGCCGAGGGAAGAGCCAGCAGCAGGGCTGCATAGTGAGCCAGCAGCAAGTCTGCAAGAGCGACGGCAGCAGTGGGGCTGCCGAGCGGGAGACGGAGGAGACTCTGAGCGAGACGCCGTGCGGGCAAAGTTGTACGAACCACAATAAAGGACAACGGAGACAGACCCAGTGAAAGAGTCCTTTATTACATATGTATGCGGAACTTCTTTCGCACAGTATGCAATTGAACATTCAATCCAATTATAGGCGAAGTGCTAGCCTGCCTCTTCACAGTTCCGCACATATTTCTAAAAAGTATTCCAGTCAAACCACTCCGCAACCTTCATTCGAACACGATGTCTTATTTTTTTCAAACGTGGTATCTGTGATACATTGTTGCAGTCCTGCCATTCCTAATTGTGTTTGTCTTAAGCACGTCTCATGGAAAATGTTGTTCTTGAATAAGTGAGGAGCAGCGAGGTTTTTAAATATCACAATTATAAACAATGCAGAAACACTTTCCTATCGCCTATTGTGCAGTCTTACAATTACTGTAGTGGAGTGTATTGTGTCGTGTATAGTAGTGTACTGTATAAGTGTGGTATGCATGTGTAGTGGAATATCGCGCGGCGTTTCGCAAACAGTGTGCACGCATGTGTGAGCAGCGGAGAGTGAGGTCACATCAGGGCAAACAGGTGCTGCGAGAGAAAGCGACAAAAGAGAGACGACCAATTAAGATGCATAGCAGTGATTTGCTGGCTGCAAATGCAGGCACGGAACAAGCGCCAGGTTGGCGAGAGATTGAGGCGACGGGAGGACGCCAGCGTTATTAGGGCATTTAATGAGGAGGAGGATAAATAGGGTACGTGTAAGGCAGAGAGGTGGAGTTGGTGGGAGTGAAGACAAGAGTGAAGACAAGAGAAATCTGGGGCCCCGCTCGCCACACCTCGTCCACTCCAGCGGTGATGGCTGATCCCTCACTGGAGGCAAGGACGAGGTTGGAGAAGTGAGGGTAGAAAAGCTAACAGAGAAGCTAGCAGAGTATATAGCGAGAGACTAGCAGTGGAGAAGCAAGCAGAGTATATAGCGGGAGGCTAGCAGTATAGAAGCTAGCAGACAGTATGGCGAGAAGCTATCAGTGGAGAAGCTACCAGAGTGTGTAGTGACAGGCTATCAGCGGAGAGGCTAGGAGAGTGAGAGAGAGCAGGCTAGCAGTGGAGAGGCTAGGAGAGTGAGAGAGAGCAGGCTAGCAGCGGAGAGGCGAGCAGAGTGAGAGAGAGCAGGCTAGCAGTGGAGAGGCTAGCAGAGAGAGAGAGCAGGCTAGCAGCGGAGAGGCTAGCAGAGTGAGAGAGAGAGCAGGCTAGCAGTGGAGAGGCTAGGGAAGTGAGTGAGAGAGAGCAGGCTAGCAGTGGAGAGGCTAGGAGAGTGAGAGAGAACAGGCTAGCAGCGGAGAGGCTAGGGGAGTGAGAGAGAGCAGGCTAGCAGCGGAGAGGCTAGCAGAGTGAGAGAGAGCAGGCTAGCAGCGGAGAGCCTAGCAGAGTGAGAGAGAGAGCAGGCTAGCAGTGGAGAGGCTAGTAGAGTGAGTGAGAGAGAGCAGGCTAGCAGTGGAGAGGGAGAGAGCAGGCTAGCAGTAGAGAGGCTAGCAGTGGAGAGGCTAGCAGAGTGAGTGGGAGAGAGCAGGCTAACGAGCGAGCGGAGCGTGGCACGCGAGCAGAGCAAGTGGGAGAGTTGCGACGGAGATACGTGGTGTTAAATTAGAGGAGTTCTGTTTAACACGTAGTCTTTCGCGACCAATGTTATTCATAATCAACGTTTTTGGGTTTAGATCGCGTTATTTATAAATGTGTCGTAACCCTCCACCACCCGACACAGCCAATCAGTAAAAATGTGTCACGTTGACAAAAGACAAATAGTTCACTGCTTTAGCCCACCGGTGTGTTGAAGCCACAACATTTACAATTTGAGTACGACGTTTCGCTGGTAATTGCATCCAGCATCATCGGGCAATTCGCCAGAATGGTGAGGGTCTGCTGTGTCTCCCGTTCTTATATAGAGCAGCAGGGTGACGTCATCATGAGTTAATGAGTTAATGATGACGTCACCCTGCTGCTGCTCTATATAAGAACGGGAGACACAGCAGACCCTCACCATTTTGGCGAATTGCCCGATGATGCTGGATGCAATTACCAGCGAAACGTCGTACTCAAATTGTAAATGTTGTGGCTTCAACACACCGGTGGGCTAAAGCAGTGAACTATTTGTCTTTTGTCAACGTGACACATTTTTACTGATTGGCTGTGTCGGGTGGTGGAGGGTTACGACACATTTATAAATAACGCGATCTAAACCCAAAAACGTTGATTATGAATAGAGGAGTTCTGTTCAAATTAAGTGACAGGAGAAAAATAAGTTGTCCACGTGCAATAACACCACTACACATGTATGTTGAACTTATTTCGCACCGTACATAGCCAACCATGCTAATCGGAGGTGCGGGGGAAGGGCAACAAACTTAACACAAAAATCAGTTCTAAAGAAATAAGTTTGATTCAAGAAAGTGAAGGAGAGCTATGCACATGGGATCTACCTGTGAGAAACGTTTTCATTGGAGTGGGTGGCCAGGAGTGGCGGGTATGCAAAGAAGCAGAACCGAGTCAGATGTCAAAAGTTAAGGTTTTTATTTAATTATCCTCAAATATTTACATCAATACTTCAATACCTGCCACAAAACACATTGAATACTTTCAACTGAGCGGCTTTACTTTCAGTGTAAAATATATGTTAAACACTTCCATAAACAAATTCAAATTATTTCAGTAACAACTCTAAATGTTCAGCAGATAATTGTCAAAATTCCGTCAATAGACCGTTTCAACTGGCATCTGGCGCACATCAACACAACAACATAACTTTAATAGCTGAAACCAGCCCCCCAAATCGGCCAAACAACACCAAGCCAGAAGTTGGGAGTGGTTGTTGGTACGGGATGTTGGCATCATTCTTCCCAATGACAGTGGGTCATGTTTTTCGAGAGGTACTGGGGGAGGGTGGCTCCATTCATAAAATGGAAGCCTTGAAAATAAAAAAGCGGATGTTTTGGCCTCGTGTTTCTTTAAACATTCTCAGCCTTAAGGTGATTCAGTTTGTCCAAAAAAGCAAATGTATTTCTTGTAAAAGAAAAAACAAATGAATGCATTTCTAGGTTAACATGAAGCATATAAATTAACCGCCCCCCCCCCCAATAAAAAAATACTTTACGGAGTATTATATGACAATGCATATTCCAGGTAGGAACAACAGGTTCCACATTGCCCACCAGGGATTATTTGTCTGTCTGTCGTGCATATGGGGAGGGTGGGGCTGGGTGGAGAGGGGAGGGTGGGGAGGGGCTGGGTGGGAAGGGAGGGGCTGGGTGGGGAGGGTGGGGAGGGGCTGGGTGGGAAGGGAGGGGCTGGGTGGGGAGGGTGGGGAGGGGCTGGGTGGAGAGGGGAGGGTGGGGAGGGGCTGGGTGGGAAGGGAGGGGCTGGGTGGGGAGGGGAGGGTGGGGAGGGGCTGGGTGGGGAGGGAGAGGTGGGTGGGGAGGGGATGGGTGGGGAGGGTGGGGAGGGGCTGGATTGGTTGGGTGGGGAGGGGTGGGTGGGGAGGGGCTGGGTGGGGAGGGTGGGGAGGGGCTGGATGGGGAGGGTGGGGAGGGGTGGGTGGGGCTGGGTGGGGCTGGGTGGAGAGGGTGGGGCTGGGTGGGGCTGGGTGGGGAGGGTGGGGCTGGGTGGGGGGTGTAGGGCTGGGTGGGGAGGAGCTGGTCACCCGTGGTGCCCTTATAAAACGCAACGTTTAACCTACACACTACACTATACACGACATGATACACTACACTTATACAGGTAGGAACAAAAGGTTCCACACTGCCCACCAGGGATTATTTGTCTGTCTGTCGTGCACGAATGCGCTGTCCAACCAAGTTCCTACCTGCCCACTCCGAAGGAACGTGTTTGTTTAGTCAGGTTTAATCGTGTGTTCTTTATACATCTCTCCATCATCTCTTTCCTTCATCTCTCTCGTGAGTGTAAATATAATAATGTACGTGTCTGTATTCATTACAGTATTCATTACAATTTATTAACTTCGTTTATTGTAGGGGTGTCCAAACGTTTTGCAAAGAGGGCCAAATTTGATAAAGTGAAGATGCCCGGGGGCCAATAGTTCCTTCTGACATTTTTTTAACCACAAAAGTTACATGAAAATACACACTGTTATAAAAAAAATCATTGTCACAATTACCTTTATTTTTCAAATGACAATGTAACCAAATATAAGCCAATAAGGCAGATGTGAAAAACTCTAAAAACACAATTTTGCCTTTCATTCAGTCAGATAACATTGAATACCTTAAATTTCCATGAGTTAAATATCTTTGCCTCATGGACATTTTAAATAGGAGTTATAAGTAATGCAAAGTGGTTTGTTATCATTAAACTTTAAAATAAGTGAATTTGCCCTTGTCTTTTACAAGATCTTTCATAAAGCAATAGTTTGTGTCACATCTACAGGTACATAACATCAACAGTTATAACCAAATCTTATTCAAGAGTTTAATAAAACAAGTGCCATAAGTCCAAGTGCATTAGTGTGCTTTAGGCTTTTCACTGTTAATAGTGACAGATGTTACCGTTCAAAACACTCAATTTCAGATTGATCAAGGAACAGATAACTTGCTGACGTCGTAAGAATTATTTTATTATGTTTTATTTTTATTATTTTATTATTTCCATTCTACGTGACTTTACCGAAAGAACCAAGAAGATAGTTGTGCAGTGTCAGATGCATCGGTGCTTTCATCGCAGGCTAATGAGAAATAATCAAAAGCCACTCCCCTGTCCCCCAGTTGTCTCTGAATTAATGACAATATGTCCTCAACTCTACGTGCCACAGTGTTGCGTGCCAGGCAAACATTTATAAATTCTTGCTTCTTCTCAGGGAAAATGTTCTCCACCATTTTCATGACACAGTCTTTGATAAACGCACCTTCAGTAAAAGGTTTGCCATGTTTAGCTATTAACATCGCCACTTCGTAGCTGGCTTTGGTGATGTTTTCCTTTGACTCACAGGCCCGCGTGAAGAATCGCTGTTGTGATGCCAGAGCAGCTTGGAGTTGCTTCACTTTTTCAGCACGGTCACTCCCTGTTAGCTTGTCGTATGTTGTAGCATGTTTAGTCTCGTAGTGTCTCTTTACGTTGAAATCCTTAAACAAGGCAACCGTCTCTTTACAAATTAGACAAACACAATTGCCTCGATTTTCAGTGAAGAAGTATTGTAATTCCCACCGCTCCTGAAAGCGGCGGCCCTCACTGTCAACTTTTCTCTTTTTTTTTGCAGTCGCCAATGCAGAAATGATTCGAGAATGGTTCGTGGCACGGATGCAGAGCCAGATAGCATTAGAATGGTGCTGCCACCGTGTTGTGAAAGGAGGAATTACATATTTAAAGTGCTATGATTTATTTATTCTGACAGAGCTAGCGAGCCATAAATAACACATTATAAGACCGAAGCTGCGGGCCGTATTAAATCTGACCGCGGGCGTGATTGGCCCGGGGGCCGGACTTTCGACATGCCTGGTTTATTGAGTTTAAATGTGATTAAGGCCTAATCCGTTAGCGCCTCGCCTAAAGCCCACGGCTTTTTGTAAGTTATTTGAAAGAGTTTGTTAATTTGTGTAAATTTATGCACTTTCAGATATAAATGTACGTGTCTGTATTGATTCAAATACATCGAACTCGGGTCACCGGGTTCATAATGCAACAACAAGAGACAAATACACATATATTTATTCTAATTTAACATTTATTCACTTTGTTTATTGCGTTTAAACGTGACAAAGGCCTAGTCCGTCAGCACCTTGCCTAAAGTCCTCAGCTTTTTGTATTGTTTTTTTGTTAAGTTGTGTACATATATGCACATTCAAATATAAATGTACGTGTCTATATTTCTTATAATACAAATGCACGGATATTTATTCAAATGTAAGGTTTATTTACTTTGTTTATTGAGTTAAAAATGATCAAGGCCTAGTTCGCCAGCCCCTCGTCTAAAGCCCTAGACTTTTCGTATTGTGTATTTATTATCCTTTAAGGTTTATGAATGAATGTGAGGAAGCCACATGGCAGATTGAAAACTACTTTCTTTAGAATAGTTTTTTTGCGTGTTCAGTTTGGTGTCCTTCCCCCCGCACATCCGATTTTCGCGGTCGGCTGTGTACGGTGCGAAAGAAGTTCAACGTAGGTCTGTGAGCTGCTCACACGAGACGGCCTGGTGACACCCAGGACGGGTCGTAGGCAGGCCTCCCGGGACGTTTAAAACCGTGCAGATATTCAACTCAACACTCACAAACACCCACACACAAACACACAGACAAACAGTGACAACGGCAATTTGCCGCTAAGTGGCGGTGACGTCCCCACGACGCTTGTGCCAGGCTATGTGCACGACCCAGGTGCCACGGGTCGACTGACACACAAACACACTCAGACGACGACCCCCATTTATCCTTAACGTGCTTTTGGGGCAAGTGCTGTTCCCGAGCAGCATAAATGGGGGCCCGCATGGCACAGGAGGAGGTGTGTGGGTAGCACCAGGCCCGGCCGCCTTTGTCTCCCGAAGTCACAGGGAGCAGCACCCAGGGCCCTGCGGACTGCCGTGGTCGTGGTGGTGAGGAGTGACGCGTCGCTCGTTTGAGGTGCACGGAGAGTCTGTGGCGGAGTACTTGAGCAGACTGAGAGCCACGGCAGAAGGACTACGACGCCATGGCAGAGGTGACGGTGGTGAAGGAGGGATGGCTCTACAAGCGTGCTGCAAGCATATGACTCAGACGATGAGAAATCAGGCGCAGAGGCCGACAAGATGGAACTGCAGACCAAGCTCCGCTCGCTGTCCTCCAAACTCGAGGATATGAGCACATGCAACGACCTGATCGGCAAGCATGGAGCCGCCCTCCAGCGCTCGCTCAACGACCTGGAAATCCTTAAGCTGCCGCCCGAGTGCAGCGAGAAGCTGAAGGCCGTCAATGAGCATGCCACCCTCTTTCGCTTCACCTCCAATGCTATGATCAATAGTGATCTCTTGTTCTGATGACACATTGAGGGCGGTGCTCATCTCCGAAAACTCAAGCGCACGGGCGAGAAGCCGTTGTTGGGGCCGCTGGTCCCCGAAGTCCCTCCCTGCTCCGTGCCTATGGCAGGGGCTCCGCCGTTCGCCGACCCCTCGCTACTCTGCGAGCAGCTGCTGCCGTCGCTGGGCTCATCGCCCGACGGCTCCCCTCCCTGGTCCCCCCCTCCGCGAGCTCGTGTGAGAGGCATAGCTCGCCACCCGCTGCGTTGTCTCTCCACCAATCACGCGCGCTAAACGGGGGTCAGGGGTCGGAGGGCGAATGACGCTGCCCTCACACCGTGCGAGTCCCTGCGGCGATAGACGGCGCGGGTACCTGTGGACGTACCGACCCCTTCCCTCGCTACGAGCGCACACACCTGCACACACGCGACACCCACTCATGCACCGCTCTGCGTAGCGCTCCTGCGTGGCGAGCCGCTGTATACACAGCACCACACGCGTTCCCACTTCTCAGCGAGATCACACGGGGACACGATCAGCTATTAATGATTTATTGTTTGCTACCTGGAACTGGTTGTTGAGTCAGTATGAATCGACGAGGCTGGCCTATTCTACTACCCCTGGACCTATTCCCTATTCATCGGCTATGATCCTAATTCACCTTCTTACTCACTGTTAGGTGCCCACGGCGGTCCGTTGATCCCGTGCTCGCAGCGTATCTCGATGCATCGCACAGACGTCCAGGTCGCTGGGCTGGAGAGCGTCTTGTGGCCTGATGCTGGAGTAAGAGAGACATATCTCTCGTTTCCCCCCCCTTTTTATCCTTCCTACATCAAAGAGATGCTGCTCCGAGCGTGGTGGTGGCCCCCTCCCAGTTTTTCTTTAACAATGGGCGCGCGCCCGTCAGGGCGCGTGCGGAGGTTCTGGGCGCCCTTGCTATGCTATTCAGATGCGCTGCGTGTGTGGCGTTAATTCTAATTAATCCCTTTCTCATGCATGGTGCCTTGGTTATGCACATTATGCAGCGGCGTCCATCACAACGGCCTGCTGTGGAAGTTAAGCGCGGAGCCTCCGCATGTCTCCACCACATGCCCCATCAATTGCGCACTATGCGCCCGAGTCGCCTCTTTGATTATTTGCAATTCCAGCTTCATCCTTTAATTTCCCTAACAATGGCCCCTACGCACTCGAGCCCGCTTTGGCATGCTAAACTATGCCGCCCCGTCCCTCCTCTGCCTGTCTCGTCGACCCGTGGGGGTGTGTGTGGGGGGATGCGTTTCAACCGCGGTGGCCGAATGCCCTTCCCCGCGACCATACCATCTTAAGGCTGGTCGCAGCGCCGCGGTGCAAAGTAGCGTCGGGGGAGGACGTCCAATTCCCTGGTCGCCGGAAACCATGAAAGTTAATCCCGATAAGGGCTTCTCGTATAAAAACCGGTCGGCCAGGTGACCTCCCCTCGGAGCTCTATGGGGGGGGGGGGGGGGTGGGGGAAATGCGTGCGGGTGTGTTTATGTGAGGTGAGGTGAGGGGGACGCGGGGTCGGCTCCGTCGCTTGGTGGTGGCGACGTCGTATATGGGGCGCCTGCTGAACGGCTTCGTGGCGGCGGCATCACATAGCCCCCCGAGGTGCTGGTCTCCGTCTCGGGTTGACTGGAGCACCTTGCTTGAGCCGCGCCCATGAGGAAACGCTGCGGGGTCCGGGGGATCCGTCCGGACCTCGTGGCTGGTTTCAGGGCGGGTGGCTCCGTCCTCTGCAGCTCCTGCGGCGGCCTCCTCCTCCACTCCAGCGGCTCTCCCTGTCTCTCGGTACCTGCGGGCTGGGGTACAAACTCAGAAGTAGAAGGGTTTAGGGGCCGTCGTCCGCGCCGTTTCCTGACTGGATCGGGGCGTCCCGGGGGCCTGGCGGGGCCCATGTAGCGTGCGAGGCCCCCAAACACGGGGGGTGCTGGTGTCCCGGGATTCCGGGGCCTTCGGGTGACGGGGTTCTCTCTCGCCGGGGCCGCTTTCCATGGTTTTAAGCGGCGGATGTTGACCACCGTCTCTAGACCCCTCTCCCCGCCATAGATTAGTACCGTCCAGGGGGAAATCTGCCGCACCACGGTCCAGGGTCCCCTCCAGTAGGTCGTCAGTTTCCCCACCTGCCCGGCCCCGACGCGAGGGGTGTGTAGCCATACCTTAGCGCCTGTCAGGAAAAAGGGGGGTTCCATGCGGGGTCGGGCACCCTGTTCCTGCCGCCGATGCGCGGCTTCCCCTTGCGGGTATGCTCGGCCTCGGGCTTCTCGCAGGGTCTCCATCAGGTGTTCCACGGGGCGGCTTCCCTCCTCCGGCTAGGGGGAAGGAACGCCGAATAGCAGATCTGCGGGTAAACGAGACTCACGGCCGAACATCATTAAAAACGGGGTTTGTCCCGTCGACGTGTGTACGGTGGTGGCGTAGGCAAAAAGGGCGTAGGGGAGGTGTTCATCCCAATCCCGTTGATTTGCGGCCGCCATACGTTTGAGTTTCCCCGCTAAGGTCTGATTCATGCGCTCCACCATACCGTTCCCCTGGGGGTGGTACGCTGTGGTTCGGTCCTTCTGGATTCCGAACTCTCGGCACAGTGCCTGGAACAACTCGGCCTCGAACTCGCTACCCTGGTCGGTGAGGACTCGTTCTGGGATCCCGTGCTTAAGTACGTAATGTTCCACGAATGCCCGGGCCACCACCAAGGCCGTTTTATCAGGGATGGCCACTGCCACGGGGTAGCGGGTGAAATACTCTACTGCGACAAGGATATACCGGTTGCCTTGATGGGATCGTGGGAATGGCCCCTGTAGGTCGATCCCGACCAGCTGATTCGTGCGGCTGACGCGGAACGTCCTTAGGGGTACCTGGTATCATGCCGGTTTCGGCCCGCACTGCTGACAGGCGCGGCAGCCATGTACCCAGGCGGCCACGTCTTGTGCCAATTTGGGCCAGAGATACTGGCGACGCAGGGTCTCTCGAGTGTGTCGTTCCCCGTCATGGCCCCCGAGCGGGTGATCATGCACCAGCCGTAGCAGCTGGGGTCGTACCTGGGCAGGAACACAGATGCACCCCGGCTGGCCGGCCTCGGTTAACTCCCGTACCACTCCGTTCTGCACACAGAACCGGGCATACAAACCGCTCCAGGGTCCTAGTAGGGCGCTCCTTTCCTCCCATAGTGCCGCCTCCACTGCCGCCAGATCCGGATCCCGCTGTTGGGTCTGTCTCAGCTGCTCGTCGTTCAGGCCCGGGAAGGCGCAGCCGACGTCCTCCTGGATCCGTCCGATCGGGGCGGGTGGTCCGCTGGGCCCCGAGCCGTGGGTCCTGCGCTTGCCGGGCGGTCGACGGGATCCCCTGTGCCACCTGCGAGGGTCTCTGTGGCGCACACTGCACCCTCTCTCGCTGGGGAGGGGTCAGCGGCCGCGGCCTCTCGGGGGTCCGTTGCCTGCAGGCAGCGTCCCCCCGTGAAACACGGGCAGGCCTCCTCCGGCCTTGTTTCGGCGTATACCGTGGGTCGCCTTGACAAGGCGTCCGCGTTTGCATGCGTCTGGCCAGCCCAATACTCGATTTGCAGGTTGTACTCCTGCAGCTGCGCCAGCCACCGGGCCATCTGCCCCCGCGGTTCCTTGAATGTTTGAAGAAACTGCAGAGCATAATGGTCAGTGCGTACACGACATCTCCTGCCGTACAAGTACGGCCGGAACTGTTTACATGCGAAAATCACGGCTTACAACTCTTGGGAGGTCACGCAATAGTTCAGCTCGGCCCCACTCAAGGTCCGGCTGGCGTACGCGATGACTCGTTCCGTCCCATCCTGCACTTGTGACAACACCGCGCCCAGCCCGCTGCTGCAGGCATCGGTGTCAAAAATAAAATCGGTGGTAAAATTGGGGAAAGCGAGGGTGGGGGCGTGGGTGAGGTGGTTTTTGAGAGTGGTGAAGGCCGTCTGGCAGGCCCCCGTCCACTGATAGGGGTGCTTAGGGGAAGTGAGTTGGGTGAGGGGGCGTGCAATCTCGCTGAATCCCTTTACAACTCGACGATAATAGGTGGCGAGCCCCACTACGGCGCGTACCTTCCCCGGATCGGTGTGCACGCCTGCCTCGCTGACGCGATGCCCGAGGTACCCCACCTCGCATTGTGCGATGTAACACTTACGTGGCTTGAGCTTGAGATGAGCCGCTCGCAGTCGCTGGAATACCTCTCGTAACCTGGACCAATGCTCAGACAAAGATCTACTGAACACTATCACATCGTCCAAGTAAATCAGGCACTGTTCCCATTGCAAGCCCCGCATCACCAACTCCATCAGCCGCTGGAACGTCGTGGGCGCATTGGTGAGTCCGAACGGGAGTACTCGAAACTCGAATAGTCCCATCGGGGTGGTGAATGCGGTTTTCGACCGATCCTACTCCGCCATCTCCACCTGCCAGTACCCGGACGCGAGATCGAGGGTGGAAAAATATCGCGCTCCGGCGAGGCTGTCGAAGGTGTCGTCGATGCGGGGTATGGGGAAGGCGTCGCCGAGCGTGACTGCGTTCAGTTTACGGTAATCGACGCAGAACCGGGTTGACCCATCCTTTTTCGTTACTAGTACCACTGGGGCTCACCAGGGGCTCGCCAAGGGCTGAATTATGTTATCGCGAAGCATGTCCCCAACTGCCTCTTTGATCTGGGCGTGTTCGGGTGCGCCCACTCGGTATGCAGGGAGTTTGATGGGTCGGGCTGCACCGGTGTCAATTTGGTGCTTAACAAGGTCGGTCCGACCCACGTCCGAGTCGTGTTCACTGAATACGTCGGCATACTCCCGCAGTAACTCGCGCAGCTGATCGGCCTCTCCCTTAGGTAAATCCGCCCATGGTACATGTAACGCATCGAGCAGGGGAACGACCTTGGCTCGGGGAGTCGGGCCGACTCGCCAGGCCAGGTCCTGGTCACCCTCAGGACGACCGGGGTCCTCAGCCCAGAGTGCGAACACCGAGTCGTTAGAGTGGTGTGCGTGCGGGGGGTTTACGGTGGCTACCGGGGTGCGCCGTTGCAGTATTGCTGGGGTGCTGTGAGGGTTAAACATCCGCATAAACAATCGGTCCCCATCTGCGTTTACCAACGTGGCGGATCCCACGACCCCATACCGTTTGGCCAACTCCGGGTGAGGAGTTAGCATTACCTCCCCTGATGGTCGGAGCGCGGGGTCAGTGGGGGATGTTGCCACCGGCACCAGCATCTCGGTGAGCGGCCCGATGGTGACTGCCGTCGCCAGGATAGCGGCCACAGGTGCGAAGCGGGGACGGGTCGGCTCTCGTCCCAGGAACGGAATCCGCTCGCCGTTGCTCTCCATGGTGGCGCATCGCTGGCGGGGTTGCACGTTGAGTCCCAGCTGTTCTAGGAGGTCGGTACCTGCAATACACTCGTGACACAACGCACTCGACACGTAGAACTCCTGGGTGCACACCTGGCTGCCTATGCGGACCTCTAGGGTGGCTCTCCCCAGCAGCCCCATTCCTGCTCCGCTCGCCGTGTGCAGCACGCGGTCCGGGGCCTGCAGGTGACGCACGTCGACCCCGATCGCGCTGCAGTGCGCTGCGCTCACGAGCGAGGCCACCGCCCCCGTGTTCAGCAGGATTCGGGTACGCATTCCATTTACCTCCCCTTCCACCAGCGACGTGGCCCCCGTGATCCCCGCCACCAGCTCCCGTAGCCAGTCGCCAGGAGTCACCGTTTCCGTGGGCGTTATTGCTGGAACCTGTGTGGAGAACACTCCCTCGCCATTATTCTCATTATTGTCTATTTGTATCGGGACCGCGTCAATTGCACCCCTAGTTGGTCCACGCTCTAGGGGGCGTTGGAGTTTAACCCCCGCGTCTGCCTAGCTCGGGTGATTTCAGGACAGTCTCTCACTAGATGCCCTCGGCGATCGCACATATAACATGTCCGGGGAGGGGGGGCGGCTCCGTAGCGGGTCCCCTGTCCGCTCCCTCTCCCAGTACGCAGTTGTCCCACATCGAACTCTAATTGGGCTACCCTCCCGGCCAGCCCCCCTACTGTCGAGCGTAGTTCCCCCATCTCAGACTGGAGGGTCTTCATATTTTTATTTGCTTCCTCGCGTACTTGGGTTATCCTCTCACCTACGTGGGTTAACTTACCGTCCATTTGGTCTACCCGGCCAGCAATATCTCCCATGCCGGTCTGTAACCCAACTACCCACCCCGGGGTTGTCTCGCGGGGTCTCTGGGGCTCTCTTGCCCGTCTCCTTATTGGGCTGGCGGGCTCCTCCTCATCCTCCTCCTCGTCAGGGATCAGGCTCGCCACGGTGCACTCCTGTCCCGACCCTCGGAGCTGCGCGTGTTCGCTGGAGAGCTCCTCACACTCGAGTGCTTGCTCGACTAGGGTATCGAAGGGGAGGCTAGCGCTACCCCTTTTGGGCTGCCACCACGCGGTGCGAGCTAGGTACCTGAGTAGCTTGTCTGCAGCTAGCGCGTCAATGACCTCCTTTCCCGAACTCTGGACGGGCGATCCGGGTTAGTGATCGCACGTCCTCGGCGTAGTCTCGGAAGTCCTCGACGGGTTGGCGTCGGCGCGCCTCTAAGGCCGTCTTTGCCCGTATCGCGTTGCGCGTGCCGAAACGCAGGTCTAATCTACGCATTATTTCTTCTAGTTGGGTTTGCGCACTTTCGGGTAGTGCCTCTACAAAGTCGGCTGCCCGTCCATCTAGGTTCAACGTAAGTTGTCGTAACGCCTGCGTGTCCGACCAGCCATTAAGCTCTTTAGCCCCTATGATATTGCGGGAAAACGCTTTCCATGTAGGGGTCCCCTGGCCGGTGAACACATGCCTTACCTTTGCGTCGAGTAGCGCGCCACTTTCCTGTGAAGATGTGAGGGTTCGTACGACTTCTGACACCAAATTGTTGGGGCCGCTGGTCCCCGAAGTCCCTCCGTGCTCCGTGCCTATGGCAGGGGCTCCGCCGTTCGCCGACCCCTCGCTACTCTGCGAGCAGCTGCTGCCGTCGCTGGGCTCATTGCCCGACGGCTCCCCTCCCTGGTCCCCCCCTCCGCGAGCTCGTGTGAGAGGCATAGCTCGCCGCCCGCTTTCATTCACCTGTAAACGCTGCGTTGTCTCTCCACCAATCACGCGCGCTAAACGGGGGTCAGGGGTCGGAGGGCGAATGACACTGCCCTCACACCGCGCGAGTCCCTGCGGCGATAGACGGCGCGGGCTACCTGTGGACGTACCGACCCCTTCCCCCACGCTACGAGCGCACACACCTGCACACACGCGACACCCACTCGTGCGCCGCTCTGCGCAGCGCTCCCGCGTGGCGAGCCGCTGTAGATGTAGTGGTGGTATTGACGTGCGCCGACTGTGACAGTGATGGATCACGGGGCGGCGCGGGGTGCGGGGTTGGGCACGCGTTGTGGGCGTGGTGTGGACGCGCGCGCCGGGAGTGACAGATGACGAGGCGGCGCGGAGTGAGTGGTGAGGCACGATGAGATGTGGGAAAAGAGGATCGTAGCCAGCACCCGGCGATTGGTCGAATAAGTGGGTGCTCGCAGCGACGTCCGCAGGTGGGGTATAAAGGGGGACGCGCGAGAGCACTCGGGAAGAGTTACCCAGTTGAAGACCCGAAGACGGAGCTGAAGACCTAGTGAAGCCGAGTAGCTCAGTGGCGTTAGTCGCCGAGTAGCTAAGTGGATGTTGGTCATCCGAGTAGCTCAGTGGGCGTTAGTCGCCAAGTAGCTAAGTGGGTGTTTGTCACCCGAGTACTAAGTGGATGTTGGTCATCCGAGTAGCTCAGTGGCGTTAGTCGCCAAGTAGCTAAGAGGATGTTGGTCATCCGAGTAGCTCAGTGGGCGTTAGTCGCCAAGTAGCTAAGTGGGTGTTTGTCACCCGAGTACTAAGTGGATGTTGGTCATCCGAGTAACTCAGTGGGCGTTAGTCGCCAAGTAGCTAAGTGGGTGTTTGTCACCCGAGTACTAAGTGGATGTTGGTCATCCGAGTAACTCAGTGGGCGTTAGTCGCCAAGTAGCGAAGTGGGTGTTTGTCACCCGAGATACAAAGTAGGTGTTAGTCACCTGTAACCAAGTTTGATAAAATAAAGAGTGTGTTACCCGTGAAGTCGTCTCCCGTGGAGTTACTACATTACAACTGGCGTCAGAAGTAAACCTGTCTTCAAGAAGTATGGACACAAGGAAGACTACCCGTACCCATGAGCGAGGTCGGGATGACGACTGCGTACCGGGGACACCGACCTCGGGAGTAGAGGACGAGGAGTTGCCGCCGATGCAGCACTTCGCGGTGATGGCCGACGCTCCGCTTGCCTCCGACACCGGCCTCCAGGACGCGCACGCCCGCTTGGCGGAGTTGCTACTCGCCGCCGCCGCTGTCTTGGCCGACATCTCCGTTCCGGCGAGCGGAAAAACGGCTGCGGGGGTCGTGGAGGAAGCGACGGTGGAGGATTCCCGCCAAAGGGCGCTTCGCGCCAAAAGCCTGGAAGTTGCCGCCGTTTTTGGGGGGCCGCCACCGATTGGCGGGAAAGACGGACGCCACGTGGCCGGACACCTCCGCGCAGCGCAGCCCACGTCATCGGCGCGCGCCGGAGCCCTCCATTTTGCGCCTGACAACCGAGCCGACATTTTACACAACTCCAGCGGAGCGCGGGAAAATCTCTCCGACGTCGACGACGATCGGGTCCTCCAGCAAAGATTGCCCGCGCTGTCGGCGTTCAAGGCGGATGGGGGCGACTGGGGAGCCTTCCAACGAAGGTTCCTCGCTCATCAGGAGATGTCGGGGTGGTCCGACACCACTGCCCTGCGTGCGTTGCCAGCGATGCTTGACGACGACGCGCTTGCAGCCTTCACATCTGCTGCAAGGTCGTCCCGCTCTACGCTCCAGGCCGCACTACACCTGATGGCGAAGGTGTTCGGGCCGCCCTCCACGTGCCGCCACCAGTTCTACGATCGGCGGAAGGTGGCTGGGGAAACGACGCTAGCCTACCGCACGGCACTGCTCGCCTTGGCGGACGCGGCTTTTCCCCGCATGGATAAGGAGGGGAAGGACGCCATGGTGACGGAGCAGCTGCTGGTGTTGGCCCACGAGTTGGGGGTCCCCATCAACGTGGCAGACGAGATGGAGATCTGCTCCCTGGCGATCGCCACGAGCATTCACGCGTACGAGGTCCTCAAACGCAAGCCGGGGGTCGTCTGCAAATGGCCGGGGAATGCGGCACTGGCCGCCACGATCACCGAACCTCAGCCAGCTGCGGTGCAGGAGCGGGCCTTCGCTGCACCGTGTCCGGGGGAGTGGAGAACGGGAGGTCGTTCGCCCACACGTTCGCCCCGCAAGCTGGAGCAACCGAAACCTACGACGTCCGTCGTCTGCTACAACTGCGGCCTTCGGGGTCACGTCGCAGCCGGGTGCCGGGCCCCGCGTCCGCGCACCGCAGGACCACGTCGGGACGACGACCGGGGCCACAAGTCATCCCAACAAAACCCGGCAAGTCGCGGCACCTCACACGTTCGGTCCACAAACACGGCACATTCGGGTCGCCGCTTCGCGGTGGGGGGTTCGCGGCTGGGTGCCGGGGGTTCAATTCGGCGGGGGGGGTCCGTACGCGGCCCGCAAGCAGTCGAGTGGTCCGAATTGGCCCACAGGATCGTGGCTGCGTCAGCCGGGTCGTCCGTGGTAACGGGGTTCATTAACGGGGTTGAGGTCCGGGTGCTTGTTGACACGGGTGCGTCGGCCACCATCATCTCGGACCTTATTTATAACATCCTTCCCGTCCAAAGTAGACCCCTTCTGCCGGTAGACGTGCCATTTTATGCGGCGAATGGGGGATCCCTGGGGATCATCGGCCAGATTCGGGCGACTATTTGCATTGGGGACATTAAATTAGCGGGCCCTATTTTTGTATCATCATCGCTGGCCGTTCCCTGTTTGCTAGGTACGGACTTTTTGTCAAAAATGCCCATCAAAATTCTTATTGATCAGGCCTGCATAGAGCTTCCGTCAGGTCGGCGGGTTGCCTTCTTGTCGAGCCCTATCAAAGTGCGCACGGTTTGTGCGACGGTGCAGGCGCTGGCGACTCACACTGTACGGGTACCCCCGGGATCGCAAATGTTAGTACCCCTTCGGTTCAGGAAGCCACTCGAGGTGGGTGCGGAGGCACAGGGGGTGCTGTTGGGGCCGTCAAACAGAGCCAGTAAGGGCCTCGACTTAGCGGTTGCTCAAACCATGGTGAGAGGGGACAGTGAGCCGTTCGTAATGGTCCTGAATACGGGGTCGCGGCCGGCCGTAATTGCGCAGGGAACGGTGCTGGCTCACGCCGCGCCGCTGCCCGTTGAGGAACGGCTCGTGGCTCAAGCAGATTTTACTGTCGAGTCGCATCCTCAAAGTGATGAGGGGACTGAGTGGTTGGACTCGCTGTGTGCGGGTTCTGCTAACTTGTCCGGGGTGCAATTGGGAGCATTGAGGGGTTTGCTCATTGAGTTTGCTGACGTGTTCAGCAAACATAAGTACGATATCGGCTGCACTGACCTGTTGCGCCACCACATAGCTACAGGGGACGCGGCCCCTATTCGTCAGAATCCTTTCCGGCTCAGCCCGGCCGAGAAGGAACATGTGCAATCGGCGGTTAATGATATGTTGGCGGCCGATATCATTTCGCCCTCTTCTAGTCCGTGGGGTGCTCCTATTGTCCTAGTAAAGAAACAGGACGGGTCCTTGCGGTTTTGTGTCGATTTCCGCCGCTTAAACAAAATCTCGATGGCGGATGCGTATCCGCTCCCCAGGATGGATGAGTCGCTGGATGCCTTGGCGGGAGCGCAGTTTTTTTCCACACTCGATCTGCTTTCTGGATTTTGGCAATTGCCACTCGATAACGAGTCTAAACCTAAAACTGCTTTCCGCACACCTGGGGGCCTTTTTGAATTCAACCGTTTGCCCATGGGCTTACATTCCGCCCCCGCCACGTTCCAGAGACTCATGGAATTGGTTTTGTCAGGCCTCCAATGGGATACCTGTTTGATTTATCTTGACGATATTATCGTCTTTAGTCGGACTTTCGAGGAGCACCTCCAGCGACTGAGAGCGGTGTTCCTCAGGATGCGTTCCGCTAAGCTAAAATTTAAACCGGCTAAATGTTTTCTGCTTCGGGAATCTGTCAGGTATTTGGGCCATATCGTGAGTCGTTCAGGGATCTCGACGGACCCTGCTAAGACGCATTGCGTCAGCTCATGGCCAACGCCAACCTCGGTCACGGAGGTTCGTAGTTTCATTGGTTTTGCCTCCTATTACCGTCGTTTTGTCAAGCAATTTGCCACCATAGCCAAGCCCCTGCACGCTTTGACGGCTAAGGGTGTGAGGTTTCACTGGGGGGTAGAGGAGGAGGATGCGTTCTGCTCCCTCCGTGACGCTTTGGTGCAGGCTCCCCCCTTGTGTTACCCCGATTTCACACAACCGTTTTTGCTTGACACGGACGCCAGCAATACGGGTATCGGGGGGGTGCTCTCACAGTTGGTCGGGGGGGTTGAACGGGTGGTCGCCTACGGTAGTAGGGTTCTTTCCCCCGCAGAGCAACGCTATTGCGTAACTCGTCGTGAATTGTTAGCCATTGTGTTTTTTACACAGCAATTCAGGCCGTATCTTTACGGCCGTCATTTTACGGTCCGGACGGACCATGCGGCTCTACAATACGCTATGCGCGTGGCGCAGCCATCGGGCCAATTGTCCCGATGGTTGGAGGTCCTTCAAGACTACCAATTCACGACGATTTACCGAAAAGGGTTGCGGCACTCAAACGCGGACGCCTTGTCGCGGTTGCCGCCGTGCACGGACTGCACATGTTTGTTGGGATCAGCGCGGTGCAAACCCCCGGTCGCCGGCGCCCCGGGAGTTGCGCTCGCCGCCACTGACACCCCGGGAGAGGACGCCCCCACGGGGAGGGATTCGCTGTTGTCGTTGCCCCTCATTGAGTGGGGCCGCCTCCAGATGTCCGACAGCTCCCTACTTACGCTGCGTCGGAAAGTTGGCGCTCCCGAACAAGGGGAGGCGCGGGTCGGTTCCTGGGTGTGCAGACAGGGCCTGTTGATGAGGTGGGACAACATGTCCCGGCGTCACGTGCTCGTGGTGCCTGTTGCTATGCGGGGTAGGATTGTTCTGGCAGCTCATGAACGGCTCATGCATCTGGGTTTTCACAAAACGCTCGCCCTAATCCAGCGAGACTATTATTGGCCGGGGATGGGTAACGACGTGGCGAATATTCTTAAGGGATGCGTAGAGTGCGCCAAAAGGAAACCGCCACCATTGGCGGCTAATCCACCGCTGCAATCCATTCAGGTTTCGCGTATAAACGAATTGGTAGCGTTGGACATCTTGGGGCCCTTTCCGGTTACACCAAGGGGAAATAGGTTCCTGCTGGTTGGCGTGGAATACTTCACCCGATGGCCTATGGCATGGCCGCTCGCCAACCAGTCGGCTGCGGCGGTGGCGGACGCCTTTGTCCAGGGTTATGTGTTGGACAAGGGCGCCCCCGAACGCTTGCTGACGGATCAAGGGAAGAATTTTTCGAGCGTTTTGTTGCGCGAGGTGTGCGACCTGTTGGGTACAAAGAAAGTGCGTACTTCCCCCTACCACCCGCAGACTGACGGGATGGTTGAGCGTCTGAACAGAACGATTACGTCTATGTTGTGCCAACAGGTCTGCGACGATCAGGTTGATTGGGACTTACAGGTGCCGGGGGTACTCGCGGCCTATCGAATGGCCCCTCATGCGGCGACAGGGTTTTCCCCATTTTTTCTTATGTATGGGCGGGAGGCCGATCCGGCCATGGACGTCCAACTGGGGATTTCCCAGCCACGTGCAAAATCTAAATTGGCAGACCACATCAAATTTAATATCGCCAAATTGACTGAAGCGCGGGAGGGGGCAAGGTTGAATTCGCGGTCGCGGCAAATTGCAAACGAGAAATTGCATGAGCGGAGGGTGCATACGCATGATTGGAAACCAGGCGATAAGGCCTGGCTGCATTGTCCACATGCACCGTTGGCTACGTCCCCCAAGTTGTTGAGACCTTGGAGGGGACCGGTGGAAATTGTGCGGGTTGCACGGCCCCAGAGTATACAGATTAAATGGGGGAAACGCCGTTGGTATGTGCACCCCTCCCGACTGAAGCCCTATGCGGCACCGTGTGACCCCGTTCTGTGCCGTGACGACCGGGCGTGTGATGTGACCGTCGACTCGGGGAGGGAGGTGTCGCAGGCTGATCCTCACGTGTCTCCACCTGACCCACCCCCAGGTGCCTCGGGCTTGACGGCTGCTGACCATCGAGAGCCTGAACCCCGGGGCACGCACGAGTCCTCGATGCCTGGCCGATGTCTTCCTGAACCGCCGGCACCACCGGACGTTCAACCGCGTCTGGTGCCGTACGACGGACCGGCAAGGCGGACTCGGGCTAGGTCTCAACAATTTTCATGAGGACGGGGTTTTTTTGTGCTCTACACCGAGCTCGCCCGGTGTTCCCCTCTGCCGGGATAATGTCCCGTTGTAGGGACGCTCGGAAGAAAAGGGGACACTGCACGAGTCGAAAGAAAAAAAAATTTTTTCCATTTATTTTTTTTGTATACACATTGCTATTGTCACTCGCCGGTTTGTATATATTGTTCTGTTGTCGCGGTGGCATTGGTTGAGGGTTGCGGATGGTGGTGTTCGCGTCGTGTTGTGTTGTTAGCTTAGTTGTTGTTCTTGTTCTTGTGTTGTGTTACGGGGCACACAGGGAGGGTTTGTAATTTTTGTAGCAGCCGGGGCGGCTGCGAGCTATGTGGTAGGGGGTGATGTAGTGGTGGTATTGACGTGCGCCGACTGTGACAGTGATGGATCACGGGGCGGCGCGGGGTGCGGGGTTGGGCACGCGTTGTGGGCGTGGTGTGGACGCGCGCGCCGGGAGTGACAGATGACGAGGCGGCGCGGAGTGAGTGGTGAGGCACGATGAGATGTGGGAAAAGAGGATCGTAGCCAGCACCCGGCGATTGGTCGAATAAGTGGGTGCTCGCAGCGACGTCCGCAGGTGGGGTATAAAGGGGGACGCGCGAGAGCACTCGGGAAGAGTTACCCAGTTGAAGACCCGAAGACGGAGCTGAAGACCTAGTGAAGCCGAGTAGCTCAGTGGCGTTAGTCGCCGAGTAGCTAAGTGGATGTTGGTCATCCGAGTAGCTCAGTGGGCGTTAGTCGCCAAGTAGCTAAGTGGGTGTTTGTCACCCGAGTACTAAGTGGATGTTGGTCATCCGAGTAGCTCAGTGGCGTTAGTCGCCAAGTAGCTAAGAGGATGTTGGTCATCCGAGTAGCTCAGTGGGCGTTAGTCGCCAAGTAGCTAAGTGGGTGTTTGTCACCCGAGTACTAAGTGGATGTTGGTCATCCGAGTAACTCAGTGGGCGTTAGTCGCCAAGTAGCTAAGTGGGTGTTTGTCACCCGAGTACTAAGTGGATGTTGGTCATCCGAGTAACTCAGTGGGCGTTAGTCGCCAAGTAGCGAAGTGGGTGTTTGTCACCCGAGATACAAAGTAGGTGTTAGTCACCTGTAACCAAGTTTGATAAAATAAAGAGTGTGTTACCCGTGAAGTCGTCTCCCGTGGAGTTACTACATTACATATACACAGCACCACACGCGTTCCCACTTCTCAGCGAGATCACACGGGGATACGATCAGCTATTAATGATTTATTGTTTGCTACCTGGAACTGGTTGTTGAGTCAGTATGAATCGACGAGGCTGGCCTATTCTACTACCCCTGGACCTATTCCCTATCTATCGGCTATGATCCTAATTCACCTTCTTACTCACTGTTAGGTGCCCACGGCGGTCCGTTGATCCCGTGCTCGCAGCGTACCTCGATGCGTCGCACGGACGTCCGGGTCGCTGGGCTGGAGAGCGTCTTGTGGCCTGATGCTGGAGTAACAGAGACATCTCCCGTTTTCGCCCCCTTTTTATCCTTCCTACATCAAAGGGATGCTGCTCCGAATGTGGGGGTGGCCCCCTCCCAGTTTTTCTTTAATAATGGGCGCGCGCCCGTCAGGGCACGTGCGGCGGTTCCGGGCGCCCTTGCTATGCTAATCAGATGCGCTGGGTGTGTTGTGTTAATTCTAATTAATCCTTTTCTCATGCATGGTGCCTTGGTTATGCACATTATGCAGCGGCGTCCATCACAACGGCCTGCTGTGGAAGTTAAGCGCGGAGCCTCCGCATGTCTCCACCACTTGCCCCATCAATTGCGCACTATGCGCCCGAGTCGCCTCTTTGATTATTTGCAATTCCAGCTTCATCCTTTAATTTCCCTAACAATGGCCCCTACGCACTCGAGCCCGCTTTGGCACGCTAAACTATGCCGCCCCGTCCCTCCTCTGCCTGTCTCGTCGACCCGTGGGGGTGTGTGTAGGGGAATGCGTTTCAACCGCGGTGGCCGAATGCCCTTCGCCGCGACCATACCATCTTGAGGCCGGTCGCAGCGCCGCGGTGCAAAGTAGCGTCGGGGGAGGTCGTCCAATTCCCTGGTCGCCGGAAACCGTGAAAGTTAATCCCGATAAGGGCTTCTCGGATAAAAAACGGTCGGCCAGGTGACCTCCCCTCGGAGCTCTATGGGGGGGGGGGGGGGGGGGGGAAATGCGTGCAGGTGTGTTTATGTGAGGTGAGGTGAGGGGGACGCGGGGTCGGCTCCGTCGCTTGGTGGTGGCGAGGTCGTAGATGGGGCGCCTGCTGAACGGCTTCGTGGCGGCGGCATCACACCGTGCATGTGTGACGAGTGAGGCAATACATTTCTCGCGCTCGGCCTACAAGTATTTTTTTCGCTTGTGTGTTTAACTGTGTGTACCCTTGATATTTTAAAGATGGCAGTTCTCCTGCTGTGTATCCTACTGCTGTTCCTCCCAGCCATATCTAGTGCCACACTCAACTCTACCACCGGCAACCCTCATTATTTCTCGTCCACACTTGTTGCTCAATTTGCCACTACACCTAATGAAACAGCTTATAGACACTTCTACACTCCATCATTGTATCCTTTTAAACCCTCTTTTTGTCCCATTACTTCACCAGAGACACACACAACCATTAGAGTGTCTTTCTCTGTGTGTGTCTATCTCTGCTTGTGTGTCTATGTGTCTCCATGGCTGTGTTTTGTCTCTCTCAAATTTTGCAATCTTTGGAAGAACGTAATCAACCAGGTAGGGTGTTGACTGTTGTGTTAACCGACTCTCTGTTGTATTGCATTATATTTCCAAGTTTACTATGTTTGTTTTCTCATTCATTCTTACCTGATGATGTTTGCTTGTGTTGCAATCGTAACGTCGTATTCTATTGTTATTTAATATATTTTCTTTCGACGTGACTTTACCGAAAGAACCAAAGAGTTATCCTATTCTGTTTACCTTTCCATTCACAGTTTTGTCGATGACAGGGCATGTCTCAATTATTGAGCGTATCTTTCTACGAGAAATTCGCTATGACCGCATTTTTTTAAATTGCTCCCAATTTGTTCGCAAAATAAGCAAAATGCTCGCTTGTCGAGTGAAGACCGATCGATCGAATGCGTCCGGTGGGGGCAGGGGGCACACACGATATCCCGCAGCTGTTGTTTATCAGCTGTGCTGTGCTGCTGTGCCCGCGTGTTTGGTCGTGTGGGGGAGGGGGGTGCTCGTGGCGACGCTCTAATGCAGGGGCAGGGAACCTCTTTTCTGCCAAGGGCCATTTGGATGTTTATAATATTCGCGGACCATACAAAATTATCAACTTAAAAATTTGCCTGTTATATTTGGTCAAACATTTAATTAACTTGCCCCTAATGTGATGGCTGCAACTGCTTCTCTTTGAGGCGTGTGATGTTAGCTGGTATTGATGATGTTGCTACTTGCAACTGCTTTTCCAGGTTTGCTCCTCGACTTATTGAATTTCGAGTCCCGCCTGCGGTTACCGTGGCAGTGCCAGACCAAATGATTTCGCGGGCCTCATACGGCCTGCGGGCCGGACGTTCCCCACCCCTGCTCTAATGGTTGGGGGAGAGGGGTGGGTGGGGGCGAGCGGTGGATTTGGGGGATGGGGGCGTGGCGGCGCTAATTAATTACAACGGTGAGGACAGGCACCTGTAAGCACCGTGATGCCAATGTGTGGTAAAGTGCGGTCGTGCATGTTTGGTGCATACCTATCAACCCCTTTTCAGTTCCCTACGTCATTACAGACCAATTCAAACCTTGTTAGCCTTTATACATCTCAACGTTCATCCTACAAAGTTCCATCACAAGGGAGAAACACAAACAAAGAGACATTTTTATTTATTTTGCTCGTATTGACACGACTGTACGCCCCATGCACCTACAAACTCATTTTCCCTGTACAAGAATACGGGTAAACCGTATGGTTTGACAGGTATGGTGTTATGTTACATTTTATGTTATATTCATTTCTGAATTTTTTTTTTTACTTGTATTTCTCACTTTAACAAAAAAAAAGTTCAGGAGTGGAACATTTGGGGGCTGAAACGTAGCTCAACTTTTAACATGGGACTGAGTCAGGAGGAACACGATCATTTTACAAGTGTAATGGGTTCAATTTAGGCGCACACACTTCTTGGGAGGCAACACTCATTTATTCATGAACACAACGGTTACTCAACAGTTACTCTTACTCTACACAGCTTAGCTACTCCAGCGTGACCCAGCCAGGTGACTGCTGGCGGTCCGTTCACTGTAGGCCTTCTCTTCTTGGCATCTTCACGAGGCGTCTTCATTCTCTGCAGGAACAGCCCCGAACCTCCTGAGGCGGCTGCTTATATGGGCCTCGGCGTGCCCGGGCCCCACCCCGGCCACGCCTCCCTTCGAGCACCCTCTCAAGCCCCCCCTGCTGTCCACGTGCCCCCCGAGGTCCCCCTGGACCCCCGGCCCCCACTGGGATCCGGTCACGTGTCCAGCACCGGCCCTGATGTCATTCCCGCCTCCAGCCGGGATGACGGCATGGTAGTAACGCTCCCGGCACAGTGACGTCATACGTGTGCACACAGTAATGATACCACAATCATTACACAAGTTTTCGCCTACCAATCAATTTTCACTGAACGTATCTTGCTCGTTAAGCGAGACACACCTGTAATGAACACTACTTTTTTCCGTGGGGTGGAGCTAGGGGAGGAGGTTCGTGCGGCCACAGAGGGACCCCAATTTGTTCTGTAAAGTGGTGTGACTGGGTGATTTGGATATCATCACAGTGCACATCCAAAGGAACGTCCAAATGAGCGTGCACTGTGTGTAACAAATAACTCTCAGCCTTAAGTGTGGAAAACCGCCAGTTCCTGAAGAACTGCATTGTGGTATTCTTAGTCTTATGCCCCCATTAATACATTGAGACAATGTGCCTTACGAGGCTCGCAGCGTCCCACTGTACCCGCGTGTAAACCTCGTGCGATATGGGCAGCACAGTTTCGGGGTCCTCCGGCCCAAAGACCTGTAACATGCTACCAGCTCATGTTTGGGATCCATCCCTAAGTCTGAGCCAGTTCCGCAAAGCAAAATCAAAACAGTGTTGTTTCAGAGAGCCTACTTCAACGTGTGATCAATGCGCTTTTGTTATGGACGCATAAGATTGCACAATATAAAATGCCCCCATTGATTTACTTACCAACAGGTAGCATTGAGAGGGGGCGACTTTAAACTTTTTAAACTGTCCTGGTTCTTATTAAGAATCGTCAGGACAGTAGAGCCACCAATGATCACTTTTACGATTCGACTTTGACGACAATTCTCAACTTCTCTGTTCACTGCCTCTGTTCCCTGACAATAAACCATAGCCCACAACATAAACACCCCAACTTTTATACTGTATTCATATCATATTTTATCACTGACATTCCACGCAAATATTGACAGATTTACATTCTAACCGATCAAGTTACACACGCACACGCAGGAATGTTTACAGACCCATTGTGGGAATTTAGGATTTGATTCGCATGTTAATTGATTTGGGGGGGGGGAGACGAGGACATCAGCTTACACCAGGGTAGGGGCCCCCATAACCTATTATAAAAGCCTGGTGTTCCATGTGCCCGTTTGTCCGTGTGTCCGTTTGTCCGTTTGTCCATCAACTAAATGATGAGAGCCTTTCAGCAGGCCTGAATCAAAAAGTTATAGAATGTGGACCCCCACCCACAGATGTGGGTGTAAAAAGTTTATCCAACAGGTTTCTAAAAATTGTCGACCCCAAAAAATAATAATTTTGTAGGCATATATGCCTACACACCCAACGTACAATATAGGCAGTAGTATTTCCTATCTACTGACTCTATATATGCCTACACACCCTACTTACAATAAAATCGGTATTATCTGCACACATTTTGGGGTGGGAGACGAGGACATCAGTGGGGGCCACGGGTGAGGCGCGGAGCATCGAGGAGCATTCTGCAGGAGCTAGAATAAGGTGGCCACGGACCCCGAAATTCTAGTATTATAAAGCTGGTGTCATCTTACATGGAGCAGGGACATTGCATTCTGTAAAAGGGTGAACTGCAAAGTAGAGTAATGTGGGTATACCGCAATGCATCGCTGTGCAAACGTTGTTATTTATCAGGGCAGCCGCATTGCATCGTGGATAAGGGCGTTCTGCATTGTGGATAAGAGCGTTGTCGAGGAGGGTGTTGCATTCAAAGTGTTCGCAATCTTCGTGAGAATCATATTACGCGCTCACGTCAACTCCCGATTTGTGTGATACACCACGATCTACAACACCACCACTTCTAACATCATCACCACCTCGAGCATCACCACCACCAACCTCTACCATCACCACCACTACCACCACCTCCATCATAATCAACAACAGCTTTACCATCACCACCACTATTTCCACAATAACTTCGACCATCACCACCAATAGATACATGGTAAGGCCTATGTCACAACTCTGAGGGCTACTCAACACTATTCATAGCGGTTGTCAGAAAATTATATTATGCTGACACTTTGAGAAGAACTTCAACTGCATAACATAATTATAATACTTTTTTTATTTCACGTGGACAGAGAAAGATATATGGATGAGACATTGTCTGCTTATCGAACTTCAATTGTTGAGGCGAGAGTCTATGACAGGGGATCGGCAACCAAAATAACAAGATGAGCCATTTTTTCTAATTCGGTAACTGGACTTCCATTTAAAGCTTTCGTAACTGCAGGGATTCATCTTCTTGGTTCTTTCGGTAAAGTCACGTGACTTTACCGAAAGAACCAAGAAGATGGACTTCCATGGTGAACTGCACTTCCACGGCGAATGGGATTACCATGGGGAACTGGACTGCCATGGTGAACCGGACTTCCATGGTGAATTGGACTTCCATGGCGAACTGGACTAGCATGGTGAACTGGACTACCATGGCCAACTGGACTACCATGGCCAACTGGACTAGCATGGTGAACTGGACTACCATGGTGAACTGGACTACCATGGCCAACTGGACTACCATGGCCAACTGGACTACCATGGTGAACTGGACTGCCAAGGTGACCGGACTTACATAGTGAATCGGACTTCCATGGCGAATTAGACTACCATGGTGAACTGGACTGCCATGGTGAACTGGACTACCATGGGGAACTGGACTTTCATGGTGAACTGGATTTCTATGGTAAACTGGACGTCCATGGTAAACTGGACTACCATGGTGAACTGGACTATCATGGTGAACTGGACTACCATGGTGAACTCAACTGTCATGATAAACTGGACTTCCATGGTCAGGGAACAGCAACAAATATAACAAAAGCCGTTTTTTTCTAATTCCAAGTGCCGTACTGCGGTCCTTAAAGAACCGCCTGTGCCTCTGGAACGGCAGGTTCTGCCGACCCCTGCTGCAGAGTGAGGGAGGCCTTCATCCAGCAGAGACGATTTACAATGGTGGTGCGCATGTACCGCCGATCACATTGGTGTATCACGCAATAGCAGCGTGCGTCAGCAGCAGCTCTTTCTCAGACACGCCCAGTGTCTGAAGAATTTCCGTCGAGACGATTCCTTGAAAATGTCTACACTTGTTGGCGTCACTTTTTACGAAAGCGGAAGTCATGGAGGGTGATTTGTTTTTTAGTTTTTACGTTCGAACAAAAGAATAATTCGTAACCATTTCGAATTAAAATCGATTTATTTTCTCATCATAAACAATATTATTTTAGTGTATCTGAGACCTCGAAGGAGGCCTAACCACTAGTTTGAATGTATTTTGGGGCGAAACGGTGGTGAGATGTTAACTACCTCGCCTGGTTTACAGGCGGCCATGAGTACGATCCCGACCCCGACGCCTGCGGGAAATTGAAGTTTGCACGTTCTCCCCGTGGTCGTGTGGATTTTTCTCCGGGTTTTTTCCGGTATTTTTCTCTACATTTAGAAACAACATCATGCGTTTCGGGAATTTGGCTGCGATAAATTTCCACGTGATAATAAGCCACTTCGTTGAGCTATCATTTGTGATGGCCAGGTCGCTTCTGCAAAAAGAGCTATACAGCTCAGTGAGCCTTATCTGGTGACATAAAAATAGTTTAGTTTAAGTAATTTGTTTATTCAGTTGTCCACACGGGAGATCCATGGTGGCGCACGACTCCACTTAAGGATTCACTCGCTTCGAACGGACGCAGCAGAGGAGCCTCCGCAGGTCCTTCATGATCTCCTCGTCCCTGACGCCATAGAGAAAGGGGCTCATGAAGCGCGGGACCACGTGCAGCACAAAGTATATCGTGACGCGAACTCCGTACAAGCCGACGGGGCTCAGGTCGAAGAGGCCCACAATGTTGTGGGCCATGGGCAAAGCAGCGGGCAGGAGGCACAGGCCCAGCTGAATTCCGTGCAACACGATGGTCTTCAGAGCCTTGGAGAAACTGCTCCGTCTCTCTGACGCCCTCTTAGCGGCGCGAGCCGTCAGGACATAGGCAATCAGCACGCCCAACGTGCACAGGACGAAGAAAGTGTACAGAAACACGTTGCGGATGATGATGGTCTCCTCCCCGTAGGGCAATTGGGCGTCGAATGTGTTGATTTCGCAGACCGGTTCGCTGCCCGTCAGGAAGGGCGGCCCGCTCGCGAAGTAAAGGCCCAGGCGCAGGATCGGAGCCAACAATGACAGCAGCCAGATGCTGGCGACTGCCTGCAAAAATACCAACAACAATACAAGTCCAATGTGGATGAGAGAACATACAACAGTTAAATACATAATGCCGTCTGATTCATAATGATATTTTTTTAGTTAGATCATCGTGCAGGTATAATGTAAAATTTAACAGTAACCCTGCACCACCCGACAGAGGCCATCGAATCACGTCACGTGGCCAATTATACCGATCAATTTCCTTTTTTGCAACACAAATTAGAATTTCGATTTAAAGCTTTCGTGACTGCAGGGATTCATCTTCTTGGTTCTTTCGGTAAAGTCACGTAGAATGGAAATAATAAAATAATAAAAATAAAACATAATAAAATAATTCTCACGACGTTTCATTCAGACTCTGTCTCCTCGACAGACCTGTTCTCCACCTGAGGACGGCTACTTGCGTTGTGGCCGAAACGTCGTGAGAATTATTTTATTATGTTTTATTTTTATTATTTTATTATTTCCATTCTACGTGACTTTACCGAAAGAACCAAGAAGACAAATTAGAATGTTGAAACACAAAGCTAAATTCTGATATATATTTTTTCTGTGACATTTTTCTATAGGCATAACCCAGCATCATCATGTGTTAATAAACGCTGGTCTGAGAATAGGTTTTCCCCTTTTTTCTGGCAACAAATAGGTGTTAAGATGTTAAAACACCAAACTGAAACCTTTTACAAGGAATCATGTCCACGCCTTTTGGCGTCCTCTGGTCTAACACTGTTTTGAGACTAGACTCAAAATAAATCTGTCTCTGGTGTTGACCAATCAGTGTTGACCAATCAGTGGGTGACAGATGCCCACCCACCTCACTCATCCACTCACCCACCACACTCACCCACCACACTCACCCACCACACGCACCCACTCACCCACCACCACACGGACTAGCTCACTCACCCACCCATTCACTCACTGACTCACTCACCCACCCACTCGGTGTAGCATACAATTGGCTATGTTTGTCTTTGTGAGTATGAATGTCACGACAGCACTTTGAGTGGGAAGATTTAAACCAAGCATTTACAGTTGACGTACCTGCATGTAGGTGGCAGATGGCCACTCACCCACTCACCCACTCTCACCCACCCACTCGCCCACTCTCTCACCCGCCCTCTTACCGACACACTCAAACTACTCACCAAACCACTCACTTAATCACCCATCTCACTTATCCACTCACTCACCCAACCACCCACACACAGATTCGCCCACTCACCCACCCACTCCCACACTAAAATTGTCTACGTTTATCTTCATGAGCGTGAATATCACAGCGGTGCTCTGAGTGGGCACATTTTAAACAACGCATTGACAATTTGACGCACCTGCAGACCAGAGCGGCGGTGCGACAGCTGGTGGTACCTGAGCGGGTGGCAGATGGCCACGTACCGCTCCACGGCCATCGCCGCAACGCTGAGCACGCTGTTCACGTGCAGCGTCATGCTGAGGTTGACCTGCAGGGCGCAGAGCACGCGCGACACCCACACCTGCTCCGACCGGAGCACGGTGAGGATGCCCGACAACAGCATGTACATGGAGTCGCTCGCCGTGAGGTTCGTGAAGAGTATGTACTTGGCGCTCTCGCTGTACGCCCTGAGGCGGACGAGGAGGCACGCCATGAGGACGGAGAGCGCGAAGGTCGGCACCCAGGTCAGGGTGAGGATGGCGTAGACTACGAAGCGACCGCCGTTCCAGAAGGGCGAGGGAGGCCCTCCCGCGTGCTGGGTCTCGTTCCTCAGGGACTGAGAGCCATTCGCCGATGGCCCCACTGCGCTGGCCATGGCATGCGCACACGCTGAACGTCGACGACGAAGGTAATGCTGCTGCTGCTGATGATGATGATCTGCGGCAGAACGAAGGTGTACACGGGGCGGGGTGGGGTAAACGAGAGAGGGAACGCGTTACGAGGAGTTACACAGCGAGACGTTTCGGGGGCAGTTTGGCGGTTATGCTGCGCGGGTGATGCTTGCATTGTTGTTGTCCTTCCGTCCTCACCTCCGATTAGCACGGTTGGCTACGTACGGTGCGAAAGAAGTTAAACATACGTACATAGACTCACACAGAGACCTATAGACTGACACGGAGACCAATAGACTCACACAGAAACCCATAGACTCACACAGAAACCCATAGACTCACACAGAGACCCATAGACTCACACAGAGACCCGTAGACTCGCACAGAGACCCGTAGACTCGCACAGAGACCCATAGACTCACACAGAGCCCCATAGACTCACACAGAGGTCCAGAGACTCACACAGAGGCCCATAGACTCACACAGAGACCCGTAGACTCGCACAGAGACCCATAGACTCACACAGAGCCCCATAGACTCACACATAGGTCCAGAGACTCACACAGAGGCCCAGAGACTCACACAGAGACCCGTAGACTCGCACAGAGACCCATAGACTCACACATAGACCCATAGACTCACACAGAGACCCATAGACTCACACAGAGGCCCAGAAACTCACACAGAGACCCATAGACTCACACAGAGCCCCATAGACTCACACAGAGACCCATAGACTCACACAGAGGCCCATAGACTCACACAAAGACCCGTAGACTAGCACAGAGACCCGTAGACTCGCACAGAGACACATAGACTCACACAGAGCCCCATAGACTCACACAGAGGCCCAGAGACTCACACAGATACCCGTAGACTCGCACAGAGACCCGTAGACTCGCACAGAGACCCGTAGATTCGCACAGAGACCCATAGACTCACACAGAGCCCCATAGACTCACACAGAGACCCATAGACTCACACAAAGACCCATAGACTCACACAGAGACCCATATTTTGGTGTCCTTCCCCCCACACCTCCGATTAGCACAGTTAGAAATGTACGGTGCGAAAGAAGGTCAACATACATACATTTATAAAGAGAGTTTTGTCATTCAGTGATTGGTAAATTCAGCAACAATTGAGCCCTACGTTCAATCCCTCGTGGCTAAAACCTAAATTTGGTCCCAAATTCTCAGCGGTTCCGGCTCAAGAGATCTGACCCTCTTGAGGCACCCGGCCATCACCCGTTGCATAACAAAGACCCAATTAGTTGTCGTTGTGGAAAAAGCCACTTGACTTGCGTGTAATGTTTAACAGCTCTGCCAACCTTCGCCAAGATGCGCTCTGTAGGATGCGTTGCCTTCTTTAGTTGCCATTCCGTTGTCTTCCTTAACCATCATTCACATCACCCCGTCTAGATAGACCAAGACCAACGTACTTTTTATTTGTCTCCGTACTTGTTGTTGCACACTCTTCAACTGTTAATTTAACATGTAGTAGGCTTTCGCGGCCAATATTATCCATAATAGAGGTTTTTGGTATAGATCTCGTAAATAAAAATGTATTGTTAAACCCATCACCACCCGACACCACAACCAATCAGTAAGGGTTGTCACGCATGCCAATTAACTAGTTAGTTCAGCACTAACCGGTAGTGTGTTGGAGAGTAAACCCACTGCAACATTTACAATTTGAAAACTGTGACGTTTCGCCGGTAATTACAACAACCAGCATCATCGGGCGACAGCCATAGTTGTGGAAAATGATTCTCTCTCAGTCTTAAATAGCTGTTGTATATTTTTTTCTCCAGTTTTTTTTTTAACCAGGTAAGGTCATCACTGAGCTGCTGCTTTGTAGATCCTTTTCAGAAGTGACCTGGCTATCGTAAATGATAGTCCAACAAAGTGGCTGATGTCATCAAATACTCGAAACGCGTGAAGTTGATTGTAAATGTGGAGGGAACAACACCGGAGGACCCAGAGAAAAATCAACGCGACCACGGGGAAAGAGACATGCAAATTCCAAATATACAGCAGGCGTCAGGTTCGAATCCATGAACTCCTGTATAACATTCTAGATTTGAAGTTTTCGTGACTGCAGGGATCCATACTCTTTGGTTCTTTCGGTAAAGTCACGTAATTTTTCTTGCTGTGGTTATCCCACCTGATGATGGACGCCGCTGTTGCGCCCGAAACGTCGTGATTTAATTTATTTTATTTTATACCTACGTGACTTCACCGAAAGTACCAAAGAGTTTGGATCCTGTATACCAGTCGAGGTAGTTGACATCTAGCCACTGAGGTGCCCATATTATGGTAGTAAATACACTTTTAGTGGCGTTGGAGAGAATATAACTAACAAAAAATTAACCCGTAAAAACAAAGTTTTTCACTATAAATCCTTTATATACGTGGCGGCTAGAGTCCTCTCGTCCTCTGGCTTGAGATGGCTGCCACCTATGGGTCAGATGATTGCCTGGCAGCATTAAGCAATTGGTAATTAAATATAAAAAAATTTCCCTAAAAAGTGTAAAATTTTGCAAATTTTTTTCACGAAAATTAATTGTCACGCACAACGAGTCTGTGTGGAAAATGTCAGCTCGATTGGATCACGAGAAGTGGGTTAAAAACGACCGAAAGATTTGCACGGTCGTAAGCGCGCAAGCAAGCGAACTTAATATAAAGGATTTAAAAAGAAGTGGGTGCCACAAATACGTGTGGGTTGATGCAGACTTTATGCCTTGCAAAAATTTAGCAATTTGGTGTTCGAACATCTTAACACCTGTTTTTTTTCCAGAAAGTGTAAAAGTCTTCTTGGTTCTTTCGGTAAAGTCACGTAGAAGGGAAGTAATAAAATAATAAAAATAAAACATAATAAAACAATTATCACGACGTTTCGGCCACAACGCAAGCAGCCGTCCTCAGGCGAAGAATGAGAACATTATCAAGCTAGGAGCTTATATAGGTGTAGCGAGGAGGAGCGCCTTAACAAAAGAATGTGCATATGAAGAGGAATTTAGCATACCAATGGGCAATGAGTAGGAGGTGGGCGGAGGGGTTTCAAAGTCCCATTATGCCCATGCATTATGCAGGATCAACAGCACCACGGGGGGGCGCAAGGAACAGCGTTAATAAAGGAAAGGAATGTTAATGATATGTAGCTGCATTTACCAAACAACCACGTAGAAAACCAAAGTAAAAACTACATAAAAAACTAAAATATAAACTGATACTTACTATACTCTACAATAAGCTGAGTTACTAACAACAAATAATAAATTACAATTCTACGTCGTAAGAAGTATATAATATACTTCCATCTAAACTTTATTCTCTTAGCATATACAGTACTATATACTGCGTGACTGCAGGGATTCATCTTCTTGGTTCTTTCGGTAAAGTCACGTAGAAGGGAAGTAATAAAATAATTATTTTATTATAATTAATTATTTTATTATAATTATTTTATTACTTCCCTTCTACGTGACTTTACCGAAAGAACCAAGAAGATGAATCCCTGCAGTCACGCAGTATATAGTACTGTATATGCTAAGAGAATAAAGTTTAGATGGAAGTATATTATATACTTCTTACGACGTAGAATTGTAATTTATTATTTGTTGTTAGTAACTCAGCTTATTGTAGAGTATAGTAAGTATCAGTTTATATTTTAGTTTTTTATGTAGTTTTTACTTTGGTTTTCTACGTGGTTGTTTGGTAAATGCAGCTACATATCATTAACATTCCTTTCCTTTATTAACGCTGTTCCTTGCGCCCCCCCGTGGTGCTGTTGATCCTGCATAATGCATGGGCATAATGGGACTTTGAAACCCCTCCGCCCACCTCCTACTCATTGCCCATTGGTATGCTAAATTCCTCTTCATATGCACATTCTTTTGTTAAGGCGCTCCTCCTCGCTACACCTATATAAGCTCCTAGCTTGATAATGTTCTCATTCTTCGCCTGAGGACGGCTGCTTGCGTTGTGGCCGAAACGTCGTGATAATTGTTTTATTATGTTTTATTTTTATTATTTTATTACTTCCCTTCTACGTGACTTTACCGAAAGAACCAAGAAGATGAATCCCTGCAGTCACGAAAGCTTTAAATCGAAATTTAAAGTGTAAAAGCTATTTTTATTTTTGATACTGCCAAAAAGATCCCATAGATATGTCTTTGTACTGTTCGTCTTTTGGCGTTGTTCTCTTTTCTAGCACTGGTAGTGAGACAAGGCCATAAAGAAGGCTGTCTCTGGTGTAAGCCAATCAGTTTCAAAGACTTAACATTATTATCAGACCATGTTTATTTACATGTTCACCACAAGTACCGCGTGTGGTTCATGCAGACTTGATGCCTTGCAATAGGTATCTATTTAGTGTTTGGACATCTTAACACAACTGTTTTATTGCCAGAAAAGGTAAAATACCTAATCGTAGAGGCAGCGATGTCACCTTCCGCACATATCCCCTTGTCCACGAAAAACAAAATATTACAGAAGCGTTTGTTGCACAACGCTATCGGAAACACGGCCTTCCTGGAGTGTGACATTTCGGCAGTGCTTGACTCAAGACAAGCAGAAACTCTGGACCAGACTCATCAGCAGCATCACAGCCTTGCTTGCATTTATGCTGGTAAACGGCCAATTAATTATGTTTTCCTAAAGCGCAGTAGTAATTGCGTTCCTGAATAACACCGCGTTCTGGAAAAAATAATCGAATTCTAATTAATAATATATAATATAGGGTATTGCATAGTCCGCGTTGAGATACGTTACGCAGGCTGAACAAAGACTCAGGCACGTGGGTAGCATCTAGAAGCATCCAGCAGCGTCCCACCTTGTGTGAAGCTGCGCCGAGGCAGCCGTACAACCGCTAATTCCTACTCGCGCATTGTAGTTCCATTGACTCGATCGCGTTATATCCAATTCGCATCCGCGTTATGAAATAAGTGTTCCCTAATACATTCATCGCGTTATATCCAGTTGGTGTTATGAAAAAACGCGTTATAGGAGAGCAGACTGTTTTGTACGTATGTATATTGAACTTCTTTCGCACCGCACGTAGCCAACCGTGCTAATCGGATGCACGGGGGGAAGGACAACAAACTGCACACAAAAAGCAGTTCTGAATAAATTAGTTTTCAATATCGATAATTTAAAAGTGCACACCTCCAGTAGCTTCTTTATTTCGGAAGGAAGAGCATTCCAGAAGGCCGCAGAAGAACATCTGAAAGCGCACGATGCTGTGACCATCTTTGTTCGATGGTTAGCCAAAAGCGTGATGATGGTTTATGTTCCTTGACAAGATCAGCAATGTATTGTGGTTAATATGTTGCAAGAACTTTGTGTGCAATGAGTGCTACCTTATGTTATAGGTAACTAGGATCTTTCTCTACGATATGGGTGACAGTTCTACGTACAATCAGGTGGCTCAGGTATCAGAGTGCTGAGTTGGCACTGATGTGAATCTGGATTCGTTTCCAGGAAGCCACTTGTGAATTAATCTGTCCCGGTCAAAAACAAATGGCATTAAGGATCCTTGCAGTCACAAAAACTTCAAATATAGAATGCATTAAGGTTGTTGCTCTAAATAATTTCACTAAATTCCATTTCTGAGACTAAAACTACGTGGTTTGACGAACATTATCACTATGTGTGGTGACAGAGAGTGTGGAAATATCGTATAGATATCAGGATCTTTATTTATTCTGGAGAAATCCGATGAGCTATGAAGCCCTTAAATTTCGATTTAAAGCTTTCGTGACTGCAGGGATTCATCTTCTTGGTTCTTTCGGTAAAGTCACGTAGAAGGGAAGTAATAAAATAATAAAAATAAAACATAATAAAACAATTCTCACGACGTTTCGGCCACAACGCAAGCAGCCGTCCTCAGGCGAAGAATGAGAACATTATCAAGCTAGGAGCTTATATAGGTGTTGCGAGGAGGAGCGCCTTAACAAAAGAATGTGCATATGAAGAGGAATTTAGCATACCAATGGACAATGCGTAGGAGGTGGGCGGAGGGGTTTCAAAGTCCCATTATGCCCATGCATTATGCAGGATCAACAGCACCACGGGGGGGCGCAAGGAACAGCGTTAATAAAGGAAAGGAATGTTAGTGATATGTAGCTGCATTTACCAAACAACCACGTAGAAAACCAAAGTAAAAACTACATAAAAAACTAAAATATAAACTGAAACTTACTATACTCTACAATAAGCTGAGTTACTAACAACAAATAATAAATTACAATTCTACGTCGTAAGAAGTATATAATATACTTCCATCTAAACTTTATTCTCTTAGCATATACAGTACTATATACTGCCATAGATAAACCCAACATTAAATTATAAACTGTATTGCTGTAAACCACCCTATACTTTATACATTTTAATATAACACTATGTATTATTCAACTCACCCTAATGTGTATCGAAATGGTTTATTACGTCCTTCCAATGATTGCTAAGCCTGAATCCATCTTCTCGGTTAAAATTGTCTCTGTGTTTGTATATGTGAATCGCCTCATGAACGAATCTCTCATGATAGCCAGATGGCTTGCAGAGAACCTCCGTCTTGGAGAAGTCAATGTCATGTGAGCCCACTGAGTTGTAACAGTGGTCTGCCACGGCTGAGGTGTTTGTCCTACCGTGTTTTAGATCAGCTTTATGTTCACGAATGCGGTCTGAGACGTGTCGTTTGGTTTCCCCAATGTAACTGCTACCACAGAGGCAACTTAGTTTGTAGACGCCAGGGTACTGTATGTCTGGAATCACATCTTTTACAGATGGTACCAGATCACGGATTTTATGTACTGTGTTGAATCGGACCTGGATCTTGTGTTTAATCAGGATTTTGGAGATCTTTTTTGTGACCCCAGCAATGTAGGGTAAGGTGATGGTCTTGAAAAGCTCCTCAACAGGATCTTTCTTGATGGTTGGAGTGATGGCTTTGCGGATTGTGTAGTCGGAGTAACCATTAGCCTTAAGAGCTTGGCGTACGTGTTTGAGTTCCCTGGAAATGTGTTCATGGTCGGAGATGCATTGGGCTCTATGATATAGAGTCTTGATGAGGGAATTCTTCTGGGATGGATGGTGGTGGGAATCCGGTTTTAGATAAGCATCCGTGTGGGTGGCTTTCCTGTAGACAGAGTGGCTCATTGAACCATCAGGTCTCCTTTTGATTAGGACATCCAAAAAGGGTAGCTTGCCATCATTTTCGACTTCCATGGTGAATCTGATGGCTGGGTGTATGGAATTGATGTGGTCGAGAAATTGGTCTAGAGCAGGCCGGCCATGTGGCCAGATGACAAAAGTGTCGTCTACGTACCTCTTCCATAAGGTCGGGCGTAGAGTGGCAGTCTGGATGGCGTCCGTCTCAAATTTCTCCATGAAGATGTTGGCTACAACCGGAGATAGGGGGGAGCCCATTGGGGTGCCCTCAATTTGCTTGTAGAAGGTTCCATTCCAGGTGAAGTATGTATTGGTTAAGCAGTGTCTCACCAGGGGGGGTACCCCAGCATTTAGTCCTTGATGAACCAAGTCTTCAATGATTGCGATGGTGTCAGGCACAGGCACCTTTGTGAACAAGGAAACCACATCAAAACTGACAAGCAGGTCGTCTGGGGACAGGGCAATCCCCTTGATTGTCGATACCAGGTCAGTAGAGTTTAGTACTGCAGAGGTGGTTTTTCCAGTGAAAGGCCGTAGGATTTCGGACAAAAAACGAGCCAGTTTGTAAGTGGGGGAGTTGATAGTAGAGACAATGGGACGAAGAGGTGTATCTTCTTTATGTATCTTTGGCAAGCCGTACAATCTTGGTGGCCTGGCTGCAGAAGGTTTCAACGAGAACTGTTTGGTCTGATCAATTAATGCGGTTGAAGCAGAAATGATGTTGTTGGTTTTGGAGACGAGGCTGTTGGTGGGGTCTCTTTTTATTTTTGTATAGCTGCCATCGTTGAGTAGTTCTTGAATTTTGTTGTTGTATTCTATTTTGTCCATGATGACAGTGGCATTGCCTTTGTCGGCTGAGAGGATGACAATGTCATCCCTCTTTTTTAATTGAGCTAATTCAAAACGCTCATCTTTGCTGATGTTGCTAGCTGGCATCTTAGCGTTTTTGAGGGTTACAGAGATTTCAGATCTTGCTACGTCTGCAGCGATGTGACTCAAGCCCTTGAGAGCTACATCTACTCGAGCAATTATATCATTAACTGGTATGTGTCTAGGTGTGACTGCAAAGTTTAGTCCTTTAGCTAAAACGGATTTCAAACCTTCAGAAATAGGACTGTTACTGCGATTAATTACGACTTTGTTAACATCTAGCTTTTCAATGTGTGGGTCCGGTTTCTTGTTTGAGAGGCGGTTGAATTTGGAAATCAAGTTGTCCTTACATTTAGTCGACATAGCGGCAGCTGAAGAGGCAGTCATTTTTTCCACGTGTTCCCAATCCGATGTGGACATTGTTGCACTCAAAGATAAGTGTGATTTGTAGAGTGTCTTGTCTAACTGATCTAGTTCGGTGCGCGTAAGTCTGATTTTCTCTGAGATAAGAGCTAAGCTAGTTCTAGACAGAATTCGTTTCGCATTAGAAGAAGTTACAGCAGCAGATGTTAGTGTAAATGCGTTTGGTATTACCTTAGAGTCGCGGCATCTCTTCAGAAAGGTGAGAGACTCGATTAGCTGAGCCTTCTTATCCCGGAGCTTGTTGAAGGATCTCAAAGTTATGTGGAAACCCTCCCCGTAGAGGCGGTTAAATTTCGATTTAAAGCTTTCGTGACTGCAGGGATTCATCTTCTTGGTTCTTTCGGTAAAGTCACGTAGAAGGGAAGTAATAAAATAATAAAAATAAAACATAATAAAACAATTCTCACGACGTTTCGGCCACAACGCAAGCAGCCGTCCTCAGGCGAAGAATGAGAACATTATCAAGCTAGGAGCTTATATAGGTGTTGCGAGGAGGAGCGCCTTAACAAAAGAATGTGCATATGAAGAGGAATTTAGCATACCAATGGACAATGCGTAGGAGGTGGGCGGAGGGGTTTCAAAGTCCCATTATGCCCATGCATTATGCAGGATCAACAGCACCACGGGGGGGCGCAAGGAACAGCGTTAATAAAGGAAAGGAATGTTAGTGATATGTAGCTGCATTTACCAAACAACCACGTAGAAAACCAAAGTAAAAACTACATAAAAAACTAAAATATAAACTGAAACTTACTATACTCTACAATAAGCTGAGTTACTAACAACAAATAATAAATTACAATTCTACGTCGTAAGAAGTATATAATATACTTCCATCTAAACTTTATTCTCTTAGCATATACAGTACTATATACTGCCATAGATAAACCCAACATTAAATTATAAACTGTATTGCTGTAAACCACCCTATACTTTATACATTTTAATATAACACTATGTATTATTCAACTCACCCTAATGTGTATCGAAATGGTTTATTACGTCCTTCCAATGATTGCTAAGCCTGAATCCATCTTCTCGGTTAAAATTGTCTCTGTGTTTGTATATGTGAATCGCCTCATGAACGAATCTCTCATGATAGCCAGATGGCTTGCAGAGAACCTCCGTCTTGGAGAAGTCAATGTCATGTGAGCCCACTGAGTTGTAACAGTGGTCTGCCACGGCTGAGGTGTTTGTCCTACCGTGTTTTAGATCAGCTTTATGTTCACGAATGCGGTCTGAGACGTGTCGTTTGGTTTCCCCAATGTAACTGCTACCACAGAGGCAACTTAGTTTGTAGACGCCAGGGTACTGTATGTCTGGAATCACATCTTTTACAGATGGTACCAGATCACGGATTTTATGTACTGTGTTGAATCGGACCTGGATCTTGTGTTTAATCAGGATTTTGGAGATCTTTTTTGTGACCCCAGCAATGTAGGGTAAGGTGATGGTCTTGAAAAGCTCCTCAACAGGATCTTTCTTGATGGTTGGAGTGATGGCTTTGCGGATTGTGTAGTCGGAGTAACCATTAGCCTTAAGAGCTTGGCGTACGTGTTTGAGTTCCCTGGAAATGTGTTCATGGTCGGAGATGCATTGGGCTCTATGATATAGAGTCTTGATGAGGGAATTCTTCTGGGATGGATGGTGGTGGGAATCCGGTTTTAGATAAGCATCCGTGTGGGTGGCTTTCCTGTAGACAGAGTGGCTCATTGAACCATCAGGTCTCCTTTTGATTAGGACATCCAAAAAGGGTAGCTTGCCATCATTTTCGACTTCCATGGTGAATCTGATGGCTGGGTGTATGGAATTGATGTGGTCGAGAAATTGGTCTAGAGCAGGCCGGCCATGTGGCCAGATGACAAAAGTGTCGTCTACGTACCTCTTCCATAAGGTCGGGCGTAGAGTGGCAGTCTGGATGGCGTCCGTCTCAAATTTCTCCATGAAGATGTTGGCTACAACCGGAGATAGGGGGGAGCCCATTGGGGTGCCCTCAATTTGCTTGTAGAAGGTTCCATTCCAGGTGAAGTATGTATTGGTTAAGCAGTGTCTCACCAGGGGGGGTACCCCAGCATTTAGTCCTTGATGAACCAAGTCTTCAATGATTGCGATGGTGTCAGGCACAGGCACCTTTGTGAACAAGGAAACCACATCAAAACTGACAAGCAGGTCGTCTGGGGACAGGGCAATCCCCTTGATTGTCGATACCAGGTCAGTAGAGTTTAGTACTGCAGAGGTGGTTTTTCCAGTGAAAGGCCGTAGGATTTCGGACAAAAAACGAGCCAGTTTGTAAGTGGGGGAGTTGATAGTAGAGACAATGGGACGAAGAGGTGTATCTTCTTTATGTATCTTTGGCAAGCCGTACAATCTTGGTGGCCTGGCTGCAGAAGGTTTCAACGAGAACTGTTTGGTCTGATCAATTAATGCGGTTGAAGCAGAAATGATGTTGTTGGTTTTGGAGACGAGGCTGTTGGTGGGGTCTCTTTTTATTTTTGTATAGCTGCCATCGTTGAGTAGTTCTTGAATTTTGTTGTTGTATTCTATTTTGTCCATGATGACAGTGGCATTGCCTTTGTCGGCTGAGAGGATGACAATGTCATCCCTCTTTTTTAATTGAGCTAATTCAAAACGCTCATCTTTGCTGATGTTGCTAGCTGGCATCTTAGCGTTTTTGAGGGTTACAGAGATTTCAGATCTTGCTACGTCTGCAGCGATGTGACTCAAGCCCTTGAGAGCTACATCTACTCGAGCAATTATATCATTAACTGGTATGTGTCTAGGTGTGACTGCAAAGTTTAGTCCTTTAGCTAAAACGGATTTCAAACCTTCAGAAATAGGACTGTTACTGCGATTAATTACGACTTTGTTAACATCTAGCTTTTCAATGTGTGGGTCCGGTTTCTTGTTTGAGAGGCGGTTGAATTTGGAAATCAAGTTGTCCTTACATTTAGTCGACATAGCGGCAGCTGAAGAGGCAGTCATTTTTTCCACGTGTTCCCAATCCGATGTGGACATTGTTGCACTCAAAGATAAGTGTGATTTGTAGAGTGTCTTGTCTAACTGATCTAGTTCGGTGCGCGTAAGTCTGATTTTCTCTGAGATAAGAGCTAAGCTAGTTCTAGACAGAATTCGTTTCGCATTAGAAGAAGTTACAGCAGCAGATGTTAGTGTAAATGCGTTTGGTATTACCTTAGAGTCGCGGCATCTCTTCAGAAAGGTGAGAGACTCGATTAGCTGAGCCTTCTTATTTTTTTGTCCGAAATCCTACGGCCTTTCACTGGAAAAACCACCTCTGCAGTACTAAACTCTACTGACCTGGTATCGACAATCAAGGGGATTGCCCTGTCCCCAGACGACCTGCTTGTCAGTTTTGATGTGGTTTCCTTGTTCACAAAGGTGCCTGTGCCTGACACCATTGCAATCATTGAAGACTTGGTTCATCAAGGACTAAATGCTGGGGTACCCCCCCTGGTGAGACACTGCTTAACCAATACATACTTCACCTGGAATGGAACCTTCTACAAGCAAATTGAGGGCACCCCAATGGGCTCCCCCCTATCTCCGGTTGTAGCCAACATCTTCATGGAGAAATTTGAGACGGACGCCATCCAGACTGCCACTCTACGCCCGACCTTATGGAAGAGGTACGTAGACGACACTTTTGTCATCTGGCCACATGGCCGGCCTGCTCTAGACCAATTTCTCGACCACATCAATTCCATACACCCAGCCATCAGATTCACCATGGAAGTCGAAAATGATGGCAAGCTACCCTTTTTGGATGTCCTAATCAAAAGGAGACCTGATGGTTCAATGAGCCACTCTGTCTACAGGAAAGCCACCCACACGGATGCTTATCTAAAACCGGATTCCCACCACCATCCATCCCAGAAGAATTCCCTCATCAAGACTCTATATCATAGAGCCCAATGCATCTCCGACCATGAACACATTTCCAGGGAACTCAAACACGTACGCCAAGCTCTTAAGGCTAATGGTTACTCCGACTACACAATCCGCAAAGCCATCACTCCAACCATCAAGAAAGATCCTGTTGAGGAGCTTTTCAAGACCATCACCTTACCCTACATTGCTGGGGTCACAAAAAAGATCTCCAAAATCCTGATTAAACACAAGATCCAGGTCCGATTCAACACAGTACATAAAATCCGTGATCTGGTACCATCTGTAAAAGATGTGATTCCAGACATACAGTACCCTGGCGTCTACAAACTAAGTTGCCTCTGTGGTAGCAGTTACATTGGGGAAACCAAACGACACGTCTCAGACCGCATTCGTGAACATAAAGCTGATCTAAAACACGGTAGGACAAACACCTCAGCCGTGGCAGACCACTGTTACAACTCAGTGGGCTCACATGACATTGACTTCTCCAAGACGGAGGTTCTCTGCAAGCCATCTGGCTATCATGAGAGATTCGTTCATGAGGCGATTCACATATACAAACACAGAGACAATTTTAACCGAGAAGATGGATTCAGGCTTAGCAATCATTGGAAGGACGTAATAAACCATTTCGATACACATTAGGGTGAGTTGAATAATACATAGTGTTATATTAAAATGTATAAAGTATAGGGTGGTTTACAGCAATACAGTTTATAATTTAATGTTGGGTTTATCTATGGCAGTATATAGTACTGTATATGCTAAGAGAATAAAGTTTAGATGGAAGTATATTATATACTTCTTACGACGTAGAATTGTAATTTATTATTTGTTGTTAGTAACTCAGCTTATTGTAGAGTATAGTAAGTTTCAGTTTATATTTTAGTTTTTTTATGTAGTTTTTACTTTGGTTTTCTACGTGGTTGTTTGGTAAATGCAGCTACATATCACTAACATTCCTTTCCTTTATTAACGCTGTTCCTTGCGCCCCCCCGTGGTGCTGTTGATCCTGCATAATGCATGGGCATAATGGGACTTTGAAACCCCTCCGCCCACCTCCTACGCATTGTCCATTGGTATGCTAAATTCCTCTTCATATGCACATTCTTTTGTTAAGGCGCTCCTCCTCGCAACACCTATATAAGCTCCTAGCTTGATAATGTTCTCATTCTTCGCCTGAGGACGGCTGCTTGCGTTGTGGCCGAAACGTCGTGAGAATTGTTTTATTATGTTTTATTTTTATTATTTTATTACTTCCCTTCTACGTGACTTTACCGAAAGAACCAAGAAGATGAATCCCTGCAGTCACGAAAGCTTTAAATCGAAATTTAACCGCCTCTACGGGGAGGGTTTCCACATAACTTTGAGATCCTTCAACAAGCTCCGGGATAAGAAGGCTCAGCTAATCGAGTCTCTCACCTTTCTGAAGAGATGCCGCGACTCTAAGGTAATACCAAACGCATTTACACTAACATCTGCTGCTGTAACTTCTTCTAATGCGAAACGAATTCTGTCTAGAACTAGCTTAGCTCTTATCTCAGAGAAAATCAGACTTACGCGCACCGAACTAGATCAGTTAGACAAGACACTCTACAAATCACACTTATCTTTGAGTGCAACAATGTCCACATCGGATTGGGAACACGTGGAAAAAATGACTGCCTCTTCAGCTGCCGCTATGTCGACTAAATGTAAGGACAACTTGATTTCCAAATTCAACCGCCTCTCAAACAAGAAACCGGACCCACACATTGAAAAGCTAGATGTTAACAAAGTCGTAATTAATCGCAGTAACAGTCCTATTTCTGAAGGTTTGAAATCCGTTTTAGCTAAAGGACTAAACTTTGCAGTCACACCTAGACACATACCAGTTAATGATATAATTGCTCGAGTAGATGTAGCTCTCAAGGGCTTGAGTCACATCGCTGCAGACGTAGCAAGATCTGAAATCTCTGTAACCCTCAAAAACGCTAAGATGCCAGCTAGCAACATCAGCAAAGATGAGCGTTTTGAATTAGCTCAATTAAAAAAGAGGGATGACATTGTCATCCTCTCAGCCGACAAAGGCAATGCCACTGTCATCATGGACAAAATAGAATACAACAACAAAATTCAAGAACTACTCAACGATGGCAGCTATACAAAAATAAAAAGAGACCCCACCAACAGCCTCGTCTCCAAAACCAACAACATCATTTCTGCTTCAACCGCATTAATTGATCAGACCAAACAGTTCTCGTTGAAACCTTCTGCAGCCAGGCCACCAAAATTGTACGGCTTGCCAAAGATACATAAAGAAGATACACCTCTTCGTCCCATTGTCTCTACTATCAACTCCCCCACTTACAAACTGGCTCGTTTTTTGTCCGAAATCCTACGGCCTTTCACTGGAAAAACCACCTCTGCAGTACTAAACTCTACTGACCTGGTATCGACAATCAAGGGGATTGCCCTGTCCCCAGACGACCTGCTTGTCAGTTTTGATGTGGTTTCCTTGTTCACAAAGGTGCCTGTGCCTGACACCATCGCAATCATTGAAGACTTGGTTCATCAAGGACTAAATGCTGGGGTACCCCCCCTGGTGAGACACTGCTTAACCAATACATACTTCACCTGGAATGGAACCTTCTACAAGCAAATTGAGGGCACCCCAATGGGCTCCCCCCTATCTCCGGTTGTAGCCAACATCTTCATGGAGAAATTTGAGACGGACGCCATCCAGACTGCCACTCTACGCCCGACCTTATGGAAGAGGTACGTAGACGACACTTTTGTCACCTGGCCACATGGCCGGCCTGCTCTAGACCAATTTCTCGACCACATCAATTCCATACACCCAGCCATCAGATTCACCATGGAAGTCGAAAATGATGGCAAGCTACCCTTTTTGGATGTCCTAATCAAAAGGAGACCTGATGGTTCAATGAGCCACTCTGTCTACAGGAAAGCCACCCACACGGATGCTTATCTAAAACCGGATTCCCACCACCATCCATCCCAGAAGAATTCCCTCATCAAGACTCTATATCATAGAGCCCAATGCATCTCCGACCATGAACACATTTCCAGGGAACTCAAACACGTACGCCAAGCTCTTAAGGCTAATGGTTACTCCGACTACACAATCCGCAAAGCCATCACTCCAACCATCAAGAAAGATCCTGTTGAGGAGCTTTTCAAGACCATCACCTTACCCTACATTGCTGGGGTCACAAAAAAGATCTCCAAAATCCTGATTAAACACAAGATCCAGGTCCGATTCAACACAGTACATAAAATCCGTGATCTGGTACCATCTGTAAAAGATGTGATTCCAGACATACAGTACCCTGGCGTCTACAAACTAAGTTGCCTCTGTGGTAGCAGTTACATTGGGGAAACCAAACGACACGTCTCAGACCGCATTCGTGAACATAAAGCTGATCTAAAACACGGTAGGACAAACACCTCAGCCGTGGCAGACCACTGTTACAACTCAGTGGGCTCACATGACATTGACTTCTCCAAGACGGAGGTTCTCTGCAAGCCATCTGGCTATCATGAGAGATTCGTTCATGAGGCGATTCACATATACAAACACAGAGACAATTTTAACCGAGAAGATGGATTCAGGCTTAGCAATCATTGGAAGGACGTAATAAACCATTTCGATACACATTAGGGTGAGTTGAATAATACATAGTGTTATATTAAAATGTATAAAGTATAGGGTGGTTTACAGCAATACAGTTTATAATTTAATGTTGGGTTTATCTATGGCAGTATATAGTACTGTATATGCTAAGAGAATAAAGTTTAGATGGAAGTATATTATATACTTCTTACGACGTAGAATTGTAATTTATTATTTGTTGTTAGTAACTCAGCTTATTGTAGAGTATAGTAAGTTTCAGTTTATATTTTAGTTTTTTATGTAGTTTTTACTTTGGTTTTCTACGTGGTTGTTTGGTAAATGCAGCTACATATCACTAACATTCCTTTCCTTTATTAACGCTGTTCCTTGCGCCCCCCCGTGGTGCTGTTGATCCTGCATAATGCATGGGCATAATGGGACTTTGAAACCCCTCCGCCCACCTCCTACGCATTGTCCATTGGTATGCTAAATTCCTCTTCATATGCACATTCTTTTGTTAAGGCGCTCCTCCTCGCAACACCTATATAAGCTCCTAGCTTGATAATGTTCTCATTCTTCGCCTGAGGACGGCTGCTTGCGTTGTGGCCGAAACGTCGTGAGAATTGTTTTATTATGTTTTATTTTTATTATTTTATTACTTCCCTTCTACGTGACTTTACCGAAAGAACCAAGAATATGAAGCCCTTATTTCACAGATTGATGTATAGCATCACCGTTGTGTGGCAAGGGCTGGAGGTGACTGAGGCCGCCCTCTGTAAGGAAAACCTCATTCACCCTTTAAAGACTGAAAGTAAAATCGTGTCGCTGCAGTTATCCCTCCCCCACATTGTTCGATTGCATAAATATTAACATGTCGTTAAACCCGCCACCACATCCTGACACGGCCAATCAGTAAGGTTTTCCACGTAAAAAAAAACGTGGCAATTCGAGTACAGTGTCGTCTCGCTGGTGATTACAACCAGCTTCATCAGGCGTGAGTGAACGTGCGGAACATCCCAGAGTGATTAATGGCAGGGTCTTTTGGTTACTCACAAATAGCCAGCGGACCATCATCCTCATCGCAGCTCGAAGCTGCTAAGGCAACGAGTTGGGAGCGGTGGCGCAGCAGTTAGCGCACCACGCTACGAGCCTGGCGAACCGAGTTTGATTCTCGTTCACAGCCAACAACAGCGGTTACAATAATTTGAGACGGTCTTGGGTCTCCCCTAGGTCGACTCAGCCTCAAATGAGGCTGAGTAAATAAAACGTGCAAATGAGTTGCTAGTTAAGCAAACCAACCGGTTGTGTCTTTAAGAGTAAAGCCACAGCATTTGCAATTCAAGTACGACGTATCACTGGTGATTACAACCAGCTTTACCAGGCGATAGCCAGACTTTGTCGCAAAAGCCTATGTGTTAAATCGAACTAATTCGGTCGTCCCTTCTGCCCCCCCCTGCCACTGATCTACCTCCTGTCCTTTCATCTCCTCACCGTGTCACCATTTCACCTCTCTCTCCTCCTTCACCCTGACTTCTCCAGCCTAACTCTTCGTGGTAATTTTCCAAAGCTCACCCTGCCTGCCTTCTCCCCCCTCACTTGACCCCATGCCTGTCTCCCTTCTTCCTCGCCTTCTCCCCATTATCATTCCCCACCTCACGCGTCCCCTCGCTCGCCAGGGGCGTCTTTCCCCCCGCCTTCAAATCTGCTGTCGTTGATCGTCTCCTAAAAAAAACCCTTCCCTTCAACCCTACCATTCCTGGCAATTATTGCCCCAATTTCTCTTCCCCCCCTCACGATTAAAAATGCGTAACCAGCTCTCACTCCTCCGATTAGTACGGTTGGCTTCGAAAGGAGTTCAACATGCATACGTACATACTCCACGTGTCTTAACATTCCCTCCATCACCAATTCCAATCCAAAACCATCTTACGGCATTTCCAACATTCTCCTTCTTCTTGACTTTCCCTCCACCTTTGACACGGTCGGTCACCCCACTCGTCCTTTCCACTCTCTCCGACCTCGGCATCTCTGGCACCCACCCTCTCGCCTGGCTCAAGTCTCACCTTCATTTTCGCATGTCCTAAGCCTCCAAGTTGCGGAATGACTACGTTATTATCAGCTCAGGGGAGGGGTGCGGCAATCGGTCGGGTGGGGGCTCCCAATATTTGATTTGTCTTTTGCACGGTCGCACCTAGAGGCTATTGTATATCGCGAAATCCCCTCGCCTAATCAAATCGCCGTCACGCTCACGGCCTCGAACATTTAACCGTGTACGTGGCGATCCGTCTAAGCAAATTACAGCCACGACAGATCCGCAGTATGGTGGTTGTCAAGTGGGCTTCCAGGGGGAGGGAAAGACACCCCTGCCCCCAAGCTCGTTACAACGTTGCTGCTGTATCCCCTATATCCCCTCTCAACGTTGGTGTTCTGAAAGGTTCGGTTCTGGGTCCCTTTACGAGTCTCGGTATATTATTAATCTACTATCTCATCTTTTTGATTTCCTCATAATGGATTTGCTGACGACACTCATCTTCTTCTTTTCCCCCAGTCATTCGTTTACACCGTGACCTTTCCTCTCGTATTTCCTTCTCATGGCTGGCTGCCGTCCACTCCTGGATGGAATTTCACTCACTCGATCTATCTCTCTCAATCCGTCCAGAACATCAATCATCTTCTTTCTGGCCTCTTTCTCTCCTCCTCCTCTTCCCACCATCTCCTTCCCTCCTCCGCCCTTTCTCTATCTCTCTTGCCACTCTTTCCTCTGTCCTCAATCTCGTTGCCGTCTTTGACTCTTCCCTCACATGTCCCACCCACAGCTTCGCTGCTGCTCGCATACTGTCGCTTTCAACTGTTCAACATCAGGAGAAATCCGCCCTCTCGTTTCAATTTCGGACATCAAACACCCGCTTAATCCTATGGTCTTTGTTTAACACATATTTGGGATTTAGCGACGAATATTATCCATAACAAATGTGTTTTGGGGTTAGGTCACAAGCTGGTTGCAATCAAAAGCGAAATGTCACAGTCCTCGAATTGTAAATGTTGTGGGTTTACTCTCGAACACACCGGTATGTTGAAGTAGTAAATAATTACTCTTTGGTTCTTTCGGTAAAGTCACGTAGGTATAAAATAAAATGAATTAAATCACGACATTTCGGGCGCAACACAAGTGCCCCTCATCAGGCGGGACAACCACAGTGACTTTACCGAAAGAACCAAAGAGTAATTGGCACGTTTGTTTACATTACAACCCTCACTAATCAGCTGTGCCAGGTGGTGGCGCGTTTAACGACACATTTATATTTACGCGATGTAACCCCCCAAATCTCTGATCTTTACCCGTTCTGGACCACTGCGATTCACTTCTCGGTCTCCCTGCCTCTGCGCTCACTCCCCTCCAACGAATTGAAAACGCCTCTGCACAAGTGATTATTACAACCTCCCCTGTAATTCTCACACTTCACCTCTCCTCTTTTAACTCCACTGCCCTCTTGTTTACTGCACCGCTGTAATTTGAAACGCATTTCGCTCTTCTTTAAATCTCCCCATGGCCTTGGCCCACCTCTCATCACTTCTCTCGTCTCCTTCCTTATCCCCTTATCTCGTGGTCTTCATTGCCAATCTTCTCTCTGTGTCCCTGCTTCTCCCTCGACCCAATCCCGTGATTGGTCCTTCGCCCTCCTTGCTCACCTCCACTGGAATTAACTTCCCCTGTACATTGAGCAGCACTTCCCATAGACTCAACACTGCCCATAGTCTTAACACTTCCCATACACTCAACACTGTCCATAGACTCAACACTGCCCATATTCTTAACACTGCCCATAGAGTCAACACTGCAGTCACGAAAGCTTTAAATCGAAATTTAACTGCCCATAGTCTCAACACTGCCCATAGACCCAACACTGCCCATAGACCCAACACTGCCCATAGAATCAACACTGCCCATAGACCCGCCACTGCCCATACACTCAACACTGCCCATAGACTGAACACTGCCGATAGTCTCAACACTGCCCATAGATCCAACACTGCCCATAGATCCAACACTGCCCATAGATCCAACACTGCCCATAGACATGAAGCAGTCCCCCCCCCCCTTAACCTCCTTCCGTTCCTCTTCCCTCCCCTCACCTCTCCACTCTTTCCCGTCCTTCCCCTATAGCCCTTTTAGTGATCCACAAGTACCCCTCTATCGCTGTCATTCCTCAACCCATGCACGCTCCTGCCATCTAAATCATCCTATCTCAAGCGCCTTGAGTGAAGACGCTCGTTAAATATTAATTAGATTCGCTACAGAAGATTTAAAGAGTCGCATGGAGACTCATGGAGATACACAGATAAATGCATTGAGAAACATTAAAGATAAGCCACGGGAGTGCGATTGTAGCGATGCAATCGAAGTCCATGGACTATTCCATTAACCACTGTTGTCTGCACTTCTTCAACGGAGGAGGAATAGCAAAACTACCCAAACTCTTTCCTGAAGCGCTCTTTACACGACCACAGTAAAAAATACGCGAACTCACTAAATCAAAGATTCCCCGTATAGCCTCAACAGACTATTGGGTCAAGTGCTGTTAGCAAGCACATCTGAAGGCCGGTACAGCACACGAGAGGGTGGGTGGACAGCAACACGCACGGCCGCCTGTGTCTTCCCAGCAGAGAAGTTCACTACACACCTCACCAGGTACTAATTTGAGGCTGAGCCGACCTAAAGGCCCAGGACCAGAAAAGATAATCGTTAGAGGCGTTGGTGGTGGCCGTGAGTGGGAATTAAACTTTGGTCTATGCGGGGTTCGTAGCGCAGCGTGCTGATCGCCCCGCCACACTCCGTCACACTTACACAGGCGCGAATATACATTTCCTGCGTGGCTCAGCATGTCCCTGAAATAACACGGAGCCAGCCGACTCAGATCCACTCTTCAAAATAAGAATAATGTATTTATGCCGGAGGAATCCGACGAGCTATGAAGCTCTTTTTCACAGATGCCCAGCAGGGGCAGGTCAGAACATTACAACAACAAACAGTACAAAAATACAACAGGAGTGGAGAGTATAGGAAAGGTAAACCAATCACTTAAAAATGTTTTACAAACAAAACTTAACAGCCATTGGAACCTCATTTGCCAGTAAAAAATATGATAATTGTTTTTTTTACCCTTTTATCTGGCAACAAAACTGACAACTTTTTTTACAAGGAGTCATGTTTGCATAGACCACAATACCTGCAGCCATAATGCAAACAAAAAACATAACTCTGAAGTTGATTGGTCCACTGTCTCGGGTGTGGACCAATCAACTTCATGGACAGTGCATATATTATCAGAGTTATGTTTTTTGTTTGCATTATGGCTTCAGGTATTGTGGTCTATGCTAACATGACTCCTTGTAAAAAAGGTGTCAGTTTTGTTGCCAGATAGAAGGGTAAAAAAAACAATTATCAAAACTTAACAGGTAAAGCTAACTGAGTTATTAGCTTATTTTTTCAGAAGCGATCGGGCCACAAGTGATAGCGCAACAAAGCGGCTCATCGCGTGGAGATTTATAGCAGCAACATCATCTAAAAAAATGTAAACGCGTGATGTTGTTTCTAAAATGTGGAGGAAAAAAAAGACATGAGGAGAAAAATCCACGCGACCACGGGGAGAGAGAAAGAACACGCAAACTCCAAACATACAGCCGGTGTGTCGGGTCTATATCGAACCCCCGATATCTTGCATACCAGGCGAGGAAGTTAACATCTCCTTGCCACCGTGGTGCCCTTTAAATGTTGTTACCTTCGGAGTTCGGCGCTCGACGGGCACTCGCATGAAGCTAAGTTTTGCGCATGGCGTGTGTCCCTTTATATTGCTCTGGGTGCCCCTTGAAGGTGATTGCGCCCAGGGAGATTTAAAAATACACCTGTTGTGTGAGATGTTGTTTTTTTCGCTTTTTTCTATCTTTGTTTCAATGCAGTGACCGCTGAGGTGGCATCGTGCTTGGTGGGGGTCCCTGGCTGGCTCTGGAGAGTCAGTTTGTCCAAGGTGTCGCTAGTGACAGACTATCAAGGTGGGGTAGCGAAGGGGTATTTAAGGTATTCATTATAACACGTGTGAACTGACAGCCTCAGGGATTTAAGCCGTTGCACTTTAAAGATTATCTTTAGCCGAGCACCAACCCACCTCTTCAATGACAAGGACGGCAATGCCCAATTCGTAGCGCGCTGTACAGTGCCCCTCTAGCTCGAGGAGGGAAGAGATAGGAGACTGACTCCTCAAGAGGAATCACGATCGAGCGGGTCAGGCAGCAACAGTTACCGGGAAAATGTATTTGAGAGTCCACACGCGTTTTAGTTTTTTTTGCTGAACCTGCCCTTCTGCTTGCGAGCCAGGGAACGGATCCCTCCTCGACTGCCCCCAACGGGGATGGAAGTTTCACGCGACGTTCGTGCGGTGATCCAGAAAGCCTCACCACGTACTGAGCCGCTGGCTTACAGGTGGTGCGTCATCAACACCGCAGACGTGTGCGTGAGTACATCAAGTGCTGTTAGCGAGCAGCAGCTCACAAAGGCCGGCACGGCACACGAGGGGATAGGTGGACAACACCACGCCCGACCACCTTTGTCTCCCCAAGTGGCGATATTTGCACACCGCACCAGGTACTCATTTGAGGCCGAGTCGACCTAGGGCAGGCCCAGGACCGATTCAGATATTCGTCATTGTTACTGTTCGTGAGCGTGAATCGAACTCGGGTGGCTGGGTTCATAGGGTGGCGCGCTAACCACTGTGCCACCGCTCCAAGCTTTGTTTTTATGTACAGGTGTGTCGTATTGTTAAAAGGCGATGCGATGCTGCCGCTATGGTGTAATGAATATCACACTGGACCTAAAAAAACTCAAAAGAACTCAGAAAAAAAACCACCACCTTGTTGTGAAAGACCTAAAGCAGAAGATTCCTGGAGTTGATCTTCCACGAAGCTCATGGTCAACCCTAAACCGCATCCACTGCACAAAGTCTGTCAGATGTCGACGCCCGATGCACATTTGTACAATTAAAAACTCTCCAGTAGTGTGGGACTATGGTTATACAACGTATTACGACGCAACGCCCCGATCCGCTTCTTCTGATGAGGTTATCTGGCTTGACCACCTGAATGTGAAATTGCAGTTGTTGCTCTGCATCTACATCAGCCTTACGGAAGAATGCTTTTTTTACGACACATGCGCTCTGACCGATCGATTCTAAAGCACCCACAATGCACACGCGGACCACAATTGCACAACACTTAGCACTTGCGCTGTGACTATTTACTATTTGTATTTTACCAAGTATGTAGATATTTTTCAGAAGGGATCTGACTATCACAAACGATAGCTCAACTGTGGCTTATCCTCACGTGTGAATTTATGGCAGCCAAATAAACGAGTGATGTTAATTCTAAATGTGCGGGGGAAAACCCAGAGGACTCGGAGAAAAATGCACGCGGCCACGGGGAGAGAGACATGCAAACTCCAAATATACAGCATCAGGTGTCAGAGTCGGGATCGAACCCACGACCTCCTGTACACCAGGCGAGGTAGTTACCATCTCGCCACGTTTGGCTACTCTCACCTGGTCGAATACCATCTGGGCCAGCGTGGAAGAGTAAGCCAAAGTGCCCTCTTATAGAGGGGACTTTCAGGAGCACCCTCTAGCGGAGGCCCTTTCACCAGCGGTGGCGTGAGAAAGCAATTGTAGGGCTGATCCTTTACCTTGTTGCTAAAAAAAAATGAATCAAACGATGCAAGGACCGGCTTCTGTTTCCAGAGACGCCGAGGTTCCTGTTCCCTGACAGCTCCATTCGCTGTCTCCCTCTCCTTCTAACGGGTGCATGTGCGCTTATTTAGAACTGCTTGCTATTGTTGTGTTCAGTTTGTTGTACTCCCCCCGCCCCCGCGCCTCCGATTAGCATGGGCGGCTATGTATGGTGCGAAAAGAAGTTCAACACGCATGCATACGTATGTAGACTCACGCAGAGAACTATAGACTCACACAGGGACCCATAGACTCGTACAGAGATCCATAAACTCACGTAGAGGCCCATAGACTCACACAGGGACCAATAGACTCACACAGAGACCCATAGACTCACACAGAGACACAGACTAACGTAGAGACCCATAGACTCACACAGAGACCCATAGACTCACACAGAGACACAGACTAACGTAGAGACCCATAGACTCACACAGAGACCCATAGACTCACACAGAGACCCATAGACTCACACAGAGACCCATAGACTCACACAGAGACACAGACTAACGTAGAGACTCATATACTCACACAGAGACCCATAGAATCGCACAGGGACCCATAGACTCACACAGAGACCCATAGGCTCACACAGAGACCCATAGACTCACACAGAGGCCCATAGACTCACACAGAGACCTATAGACGTGCACAGAGACCCATAGACGCACATAGAGACCCACAGTGTGTTGTCCTTCCCCTCGCACCTCCAATTAGCACGGTTGGCTTACGGCCGGTGTGAAAGAAGTTCAACGTACGCACACACATGAAGGGCACAGAAAACTTAACACATTTGTGACACTGCGTGGCCTTAATGTATGAAATCTATGACAGGCGACGTTTCGGACCTTGGTCCTTCTTTTTCATAGCACAGACAATCGAGAGGCGAGTAGAGAGAGACGGAGTGGATGATAGGAGTTGGAGACTGCACCGAGCCTACCCCAGAGAGACCCATAGACTCACACAGATAATTATATTTCGCAAATGTTTTCTGATCACCGAGTTTTGCCAAAAAGCCTTTGCGTAGTCACACGAATAGTCAAAGCTATTAAAGGTAAGGCACGTGCGTAATACTAATGGAACCGCACGACCCACGCTACCGTTGCGTTTCCAGCTGTTGTATATGTTGGTTATCAAAATTTTGATGTGTTGTATGCGTGCGTGGGTGAAATTATTATGTTGTATATGTGGGTTATGAATATTCAGTGAAAATAATAATAATCAAATGAAATTTGGCCAAATGTGTAATTATCCGGAAATATGTTAATGTATGTAATTATGCACATTTAATTATGCCAATTCGAGAGGTAATCGTAGTAATTATGCGAGTGGGTGTAATTATGATAATGCAAGTCGTTATGATAACCAGACCCCGCCTCGGTGACGAGGGTGGGTTATCGATCGGAATAAGGCAATTAATCGTATGCAGTTATGCAGGTGTGGTGTAAGTATGCAAGATTAACTTAGATTAACTCGGCATCGTTGTCTAGGTTCGTCTCATTCTCGCTTATTTTTAGGTCCCCGGTTCACCCCGTTATCGCTTTAACATTTACTGAGTATGTATTAGTGTGTTTATTAAGGTCACCAAGTTCAGATCTCAACGCAGAAGCAGATCTTATGCATAGATTTCAGGAAAGAATCACACAACCACTTCTGTATTAATCAATTTATTACTAATTCAACCTCAACTATGATATAGTATGCAAACTCTCATTCCCGGAACGTCAACACGGCATCAATACAGTATCATCAACGATTGTCTGATTTCACTTTGACAACGGCACATGGATCCCGCATAACGCGATGGTTGTTAGTGAGAGAGAGTCGTTAAAACATGCAAATACTATGCTAAGAAAAACCTTAACGTTAATGAATGATTACTCAATATTGTTCACGCAGTACCGTACTCCTTATTGATCATACGCAACCCTTATCACGTTGTTAGCACCTTGGGTCACGGGACAGTTGAATATTCTGTAGAGGATGCGAGTACGTGCGGCGATTATGACTGAAAGATACTTGAAAGATTATACGGCGATAAAAAAAACACAATCAAAAACAGTTATTATTCTTAAAGGCACCAATCTCAACAGATACATCGGCAGGTTATCTGACAACAGAATGGCTCGGAGTAAGGGCCTGCGACGGTGCTCCTTTTCCGAAGATCGTTATCTTATCAAGTTTACTAATTGGGGACCAGATCACCTGATAAGGATCTGGTGGGCCACCACTCCCCACGTGAGCGTGGCTCGGCGGAAGGAGGTGCCAAGAATCAATTCGTATTGATGGATCTGTTGGGAATTTATGCGATTAAGAGTACAGCCCACTAAATATTAAAGATAAAAATTACGAATACTCTTATAAACGACGGATGGCCATCACTCGGTCTCGAGTGTTTTTGAGTGGTAAGAGTTGTCTTGAATAGTCAGTGTTCGGAGTCGGTTCTTTATATCAAACAGACGCCTGGTGGTCGTGTGGTGAGGGGGCGGTGCGCGTCATACGTATCAGTCGCTCCCCTGTCACCGTGGTGAATTGGTTTAGATGCCCGGTCGGTAGGTGGCGCCCACAGCTCGCTCGCAGCGTGCAGTGTTGGGTCGTCGCCTCGTCGCCAAACCGCGACGCTGGCGGCAGCAGAGACCTCCGACTCGGCAGAGGTTGACCCACGCAGGCCGAGTTGAGCTGTCAAGCGGGTCTTGCCCGCCTGCAGAGGAGATGGGGAGCCGCTTGAGTCGAGCCCCGAGAGCCGGCTGAACTCGGCTGAGTCCCAGACGAGCTGAAGAGTCGAGCCGACCCGCTGGTCGCAGCTCGCTCCTGAGTCGACCCTCCCGGTCGAGCTCCTGAGCCGACCCTCCCGGTCGAGCTGAAGATGAGTCGAGCCGACCCGCTGGTCGCAGCTCGCTCCTGAGTCGACCCTCCCGGTCGAACTCCTGAGCCGACCCTCCCGGTCGAACTCCTGAGCCGACCCGCTGGTCGAACTCGGCTGATGAGTTGACCCTCCTGGTCGAACTCCTGAGCCGACCCGCTGGTCGAACTGATTTCCAATGCTCAGGGTCCTTTCTTTTATGCCGAAAAATCCCTTTAGACCCTGCCCACAAGGCGGGGTTTCTTTTGATTTACTGTGTCAGGATCTGTCCGTGTGTAGGTGTGTCCATGTGTGTGTCCGTACGTCCGTGTGTCCTTGTGTGCATCACCCACGGTATATTCCGTTGTCATATTCCCTCCATAAAATCCACGAGCAAACAATCAGGTGTTACAAATTGCCTCGAGGTCGTCTCTCTGTCTGGGTGCGATATTATCTCTTGTTTGGCCTTCTTCATGAACCAAAACACAGACGTTACAAATCGTCCGTGTTGCACCACCTGGAGGGAGGGGCACACTCCCTCCGACCCTCACTGACGCACAAAGAAATGGTTAAAAAGTTTTAACATTTGTCCCTTACCATTTCACAGTTATGATTCTGTATGTAACCTAAGGTCTGTCATTTCCCATCGTGGTGCTTGACTCAAGTGGAGGTGTTTCCCCGAGCGTATACATTCCTATCCCGCGCTGCGGGGATACAAAGACGGCCGGGATCTCCCTTTCTCTCCGACCCTGGGTTTAACATCGCTCTTTTATTATGTATTTTATATTCGACCTGGTGGTGATTCATCCCGTTATGCTTCGGGTCGAGTTGTATATAAAGTATTAAAGTATGGAAATAACATTTCATATCAACAACTTTAGCCTACCCTGTTGTTAAATTCCGACTTTAACGTGACTTTAATAGCAATACAGAATAATTGAGCTTTTTGACTTAACTAGGCGAACATGAACTTCTGGTGACCCCCGCAGCCTCGCTGTTCAGCTGAGCCTGCAGCCTTGAGAGAGGCACAACACCCTTATTCTCGTCTCACTGTGGTCATCCAACCTTCTGCGCTGGGAGTGTGATTAATTTCAGGACAAGGCCCCCTCACGTTCAGACGTGCAGGGTTGTTTAAATCAGCTCCCTCCCCTGTGCACACCCTTGAGCTGACCCACTTATTTAATAATTTAATTCCTTGGCCTTTTTTTTTGGTTTTGCTCCCTCAGCTGCAGGAGAACAAGGCGTATTTCTCCTCCCTGTGTGCACGTGTTCCAATTAGCTCGGAATCCCTAAACACACAATCAGTGATGACCCCCCGGCCTTCTGTGGCCGTGATCCAGACAAAGGCGCCTCTGCTTCCTTCCATTGCCTTCGAGTTGACACTGCCCCATTATTCGCCCATGTGCTGAGGTCATAGATGGTTGGGCTTTTTGCCTTAACTATGTCTGGCTGACTCTCCCACTGTCTCTGCCGCCTGCACGGTGACGTGTGCCCGTTTATCAGGCCTTATCTTTCCTTGAAGCAAGGTTGCAATTCTGCCATCCTAGCCCTCCTCCCGTTCATTACTTAACAACACCTGGTGTTTTGCAGTTTGCTGCGCTTTGGTGTGTTTTCATTCATTATATATCAATGATGGAAGAAGGCTAGGATACAACATTCCGCCCTTTTAAAAATGACCAGTGGTCAAATGGCCACGGGTTATTTTTAAAAAAATATGTATACCCTTCTTCCATCATGAACCATCGATTGTCCTCAAGTTTTGCTGTTATTTCCTTACAACGCGCGCGTACGTGTCACAACTTAACATGGTTATATGTGACAAAAAAAAATATTCTAAAGGAAGGTAAAACGATAAGGGAGGGAGAAATTATTCTATTGACTACGTGTTATAGGAGATATCGTTAAAAAGATAGTTTCTACGGTTATTCTTGGGTGGCATCATCAGGCCTTGGCTCTATCCCTGTTCCTGGGCTTGAATGGTAGGTGGCTTGTGCCTGCGATTAGTCTTTTAAGTTCGGTATTCATTTTGGCCACATGGTATGTTAAGGTTAGAATAGCCAGGACTAGTATGATCATCCCTGTTGCCCCTGTGATTCTCATCCCCATCTGTTGATTTCGCTGATATCCAGCCTCTTCGGTCGCCCAAGTAAGATCTGTTATGTTAATCTCTGATTCGCTGAGGGATAATTTCACCATATGGAATTCTTTACTGTTCAACAAGTTGGACAGAGTGCTGCTTATTTCAAACTTGTGGCCTCGGAATGTGTCTACTATTTCTACCTCCGCTTGGTGTAGGCTTTTGTCTAGGTTATATAATACCTTGTCCCCTATGCGTACGAATGTTCCTCTTGGTATTGTGACCAGTGCGACGTGGCTTGGAATCGGAACTTCCATGGTTCGTATTTGGTTATCGGATGCCATTTGGACAGCGATGTGTACCCCGACCAACTCTGCATCCTGGTTTGACTTTGGTCCCAGCTGAAATCCTTCTTGAATCCCTGTGAGTGGGCCAGTTTCCCAAATGACTCCTGACCCAGCGTGAAGCTTGTTCTCCCTCATCTGGGAGCATCCATCGATGTATACCACTGGTAGGTCGGCACATGTCTCCTTCCTGAAGGGCAGGTACCTGTTGTCCTCCGGAGGTATCTTTTCGTCCTCTGCTTCTACGCTGTCAAAGGTACAATCATGTAAATCGGCAAGACCTTGGGCCATTGGACTTTTCTTGTTTTTTGCGTATTTCACTGTGATTGGTAGGCCTTGGAGTGTCAGTGCCCAGCTGGCTATTCGGCTGCTGGTTACGCGGCCCTCTCGAATATTCTTACTGTTGAGGTATGCCAAGGATTCATGATTCGTTTCCAGGATGATCTTCTCTCCGTTCAACAAGTTCCGAAAATGTTGTATGGCCCAGATGTTTCCAAATATCGCCTTCTCACACTCGGAGAACTTCATCTCCACTCCCCGGAGGGCTTTGCTGGCATAGGCAATAACTCGTTTCTCTGCTTCCTGTCTCTGGTACAGTACCGAGCTGATACTATGATCTGAGTATGCGGTCTCCAGGTAGTATTCTTTCCCTTTCTCTGGGTATGCTAGGCAGGATGCCTCTGTGATCTGTCGTTTTAATTCTTTTTCTGCGGCTTCCTGTTCCTGTCCCCACTCCCATGGTTCGTCTTTTTGCAGTAGTTTGACTAAGGGTCGAACGATTCCTGCGTAGTCGTCCACGAACTGTCGAAGGTAGTTGCAAATTCCTAAGAAGCTCCGAAGGGTCGTGACTGTGGTGGGCGATTTGAGTGCGAGGAGGGCTCCAAGTCTTTTGGTTTGGGGTAACATTCCCTCAGTGCCGACCTGGAGCCCGAGGTAGTCCACTCTTTTGCGTGCCCACTGTCCTTTTTGTATTGAAATCTTTGCGCCTGCTTCCTTTAACTGCTCGAGGGTATGCTGGAGGCTCTCGAGGTGTTCTTCCCAGGAGGAGTCCTTGACCAGTATATCGTCGACATAGACGATGGTACCTCGCTCTTTTGCGTCGTCCATTGCCTTGTGTAGGAATATGTTAAAGTCGCAGGTGAATTTGAGTATCCAAATGGACATCGGTTCCAAGTATACTGTATTCCATTGAATGTAAATGCCAACTTGTATTGATCCGCTTCTTTCACGGGCATGGTCCAGAAGCCATTTGATAGATCCATGGTGGTGAGAATTTTTGCGCCTTTTATTTGGTTGAGATTCTGGTCGATCTCTGCCATTGGCCATCGAGATAGGGGAACCGTTTTGTTGAGTTGCCTATAGTCGATGGTGAGTCGCCACTTGCCTGTGGGTTTCAATACAGGCCAAATCGGTGAGTTGTAGGTTGAGTTGCATTCTCGAATTATATTCTTCTTGAGTAGGTTCTCCAAGGTTTCTTGGATTGATTCGTAGGCAGCCAGTGGAATCTTGTATTGTTTCACATATACCGCTGGCGCTCCTTCCAGTGTGGGAATAGATACCACGTGTAGGTCGGTTTTGCCGCAATCATAGGGGTCTTCTGAAAACAGGAAGTGGTATTTGTGGAGCAGTTGACGAAGCTCATTTCGTTGAGTGTCGTTCTCGAGGGCGTCTGCTGCTTCAATTTGTTGTTGGATTTGTTCTTCTATTATGGAGACTCCTTGTCCTGGGTCTGGGTCCAAGGCCTTCGTGGTTTCGGGCGGCTCGGTTGAAAGTTCCTTTTGCGTTACTATCGGTTGAGTTGCCTTGGCTTCATCCGAGGGTAATACGCTCTTGCCCTTGTGTTCTCCTTCATCGGTTTGCAGTTCGTCGGTTTGGCCTCCAGGGGGCGGTATATACTCCATGAGGGGACGGTCATTTGGTGATACTGACTCTAAGTCGGCTTCCTTTCGGTCTTCTCTCAGTCTGTTAGTCATTAGCTGAGTGATTCGAATTCCTGCTGGGAGCTCGTCTTCGTTCCTGATTGTCGTTGATAGGTCGTTGAGCTCTTGTGTTATCACTTGGATTCCCGTGGAGTCTCTCATAACGTCTTCATCTTCTGAGTCCCTTTGTTGCTCCGGCATTGACTGTGCCCAAATTTGTCGGGATTCAAGGTTCATAATGGATTTCAGGCGATTCAGTAGTTCTATCCCAATGATCAGCTCTTTTCCGGGGTTCCGTACGACATATAGGGGATGGTTCATGTTGATTTTGTTGAACGTCAACTTCGTCATAACTTTGCCCAATGGTCGCATGTGGGTCCCTTCACATCCTAAGTAGGTAAGTTTACTTGGCATCATCTGTAGTGTTTCATTCTTCCTCTGGAGGGCAGTCTGGAGTTCGTCAAATAATTCTCTGGATATCATGGATATTTCTGCTCCAGTATCACAAAGGCCCTGGCTGGTCAGGGTGTCTTGCAGTATTACTTCCACGTGGGCTCGTCCGACTGGTCCTACGGGAATCAATTCCCCCAGATGGTACCCTTTTCCCTCTGGTACCACTTCGGTGATTGCTTCGGGGCTTCTTGTCTTCCCTACATTCACTTGGGCTACCTTTGCGCTGGGTGTGTCCTCCTCCTGTGTGGGTATAGTTGGTATTCTTCCCTTCGCTATTTGCATGGGAGTCTTCATACTCCCTAGGAGCTCTTTTTCCATCCTAATGTGGTGAGCATATCGATTCCTGTTAGCTAACGGTGGTCTATGCTCTATTATTAGTGGAGGCGGCAGTGGGGGACGATATGGTGACTGGTTTGGTGGGCGTCGGCCTCCGCGGGGTAGGTATGGCCCGTCACTCGCTTTTCCTCCTCCATAATTCCAGCCTCCGCCCTCTTCTGCATTCCATGGTGGTGGCGGCTGTGGGTGCCAGGTTCTCCTGGCCTCGTTCCTCCCCCCACGTGGAACGTTATTCAGCGTGTTGTGGACGGGTGTTGATTCTATTGGGTTAGGCGCCCTCTCCTGGGGGAATTCATGTCCACCCCGTGTGGCGCTAATATTATTCCTTGGAGATTCGCTTCCCTCCAGATCGAGGCATTCTTTATCTCTGGTGACGATGTGGGTTTTGGCTATGCTAGTGGTTTTCCGTCCGTTCACCCAGGCCGTGTGGGCCTTGCTTTCAATCTGGCGTAGGGAGGCAGTCTCGGGGTCCAACATCATTCCTACTATTCTCACTATTTCAGGTCTCAATGATTGAAAGAACATCACTTTTAAGACTGTCTTATCTCCCTGGGCATTGTCCCCGTCCCCTGCGTAATATTCTTTCTTAAGGCGTAGGAGATAATCTCGTGGGTCTTCGTCTACACGCTGGGTCATCAACTTTGCCGCGTTCAATCCTTCGGATAGTGTGGAGTATTCCCCAAATCTCTTAACTACTGCTCGGCTCAATTGTTTAAAGTCACTCTTCACCCTATTTGGCAGGGAGGCTACCCATGGTCTGGCGGGTTCATGTAGGCTCCTTGATAATAAACATGCCTTTTCTGCTGATTTACCCAGACCCCGGATCTTAGCCTCCTGTTCTACGGTAGCTATGTGAGTGTGTATGTCCCTGTTCTTGTTATGTGGATCGAAATAGGGAATTCTCACGAGTGCTTTGTCCATTAGTTTTAGTGTCTTACTGTTAAAAGTGTGTTGTTCGTCATCAGTGGTGTCGGTTCCTGAGGAGTGCTCACTTGAGCTACCCTTGTCTCTACTATCACTTTTTATATTCTCAGGTTTTTTCGGTAAAGTCACGTAGGTAAAAACATTAAAATTAATGAAAGTAAAATAAAACAAAACAAAATTAAAATTCACGACGTTTCGGAGGCAACACAAGTCTCCGTCATCAGGTGGGACCGTCACAGCCGAATTAGCTGCATCAAGTGAAGCAATGATTCAAGATGTAATCCCTTATAAGCAAGTTGAAGGGAGGTGGAGAGGGGGGGGGGAGAGCTTATCAGGCTGTGGTAGCCAATGAATGGAAACGTATCGGGAGGGAGGAGGAGCGGTGATCAAAGACTGCACGCAGTGCTCAACACAATGAATGGAGACGTGTCGGGACGGAGGGCGAGCGGCGATCAAAGACTGCACGCAGTGCTCAACACAATGAATGGAGACGCGCCGGGACGGAGGGCGAGCGGTGATCAAAGACATCACGTAGTGCTCAACACAATGAATGGAAACGTGGCGAGCGGTGATCAAAGAACAATGAAGAGATTACTGTTAAACACTGTGGATGTTAACACTCGGTGAAGTAAATTAAAATAGTGCCTGTCAGATAAGATGGTCCAAAAAGTGTAATTAAGTCTTTTTTGCGTGGTTAATAACATCTTTCCAGTGATTACTGAGTTTGTACCCATCATCACGGTTGAAATTATGTCTGTGTTTGTATATTTGTATGGCTTCGTGTACAAACCTTTGATGGTAGCCCGGAGGTTTGCAGAGAACCTTGGTCTCGGAAAAGACAATTTCATGAGAGCCCGCCGAGTTGTAGCAATGATCGGCAACGGCCGAAGAATCAGTTCTGCCGTGTTTCAGATCTGACTTGTGCTCGCGGACACGATCAGCAACATGACGTTTTGTTTCTCCAATGTAGCAATCACCACAAATGCAACTCAATTTGTAGACTCCAGGATACTGTAAGTCAGGAACGACATCCTTCACAGATGGAATCAGATCACGGATTTTATGCACTGTACTGAATCGGACTTGGATCTTATGTTTGTTTAGAATTTTGGAGATCTTTTTGGTCACGCCTGCTATGTATGGTAACGTGATAGTTTTGGTCGGAGTTTCATGTGGTTGTTTCTGTGTGGTGGGAGAGACAGCTTGGCGGATAGTGCGGTCAGAGTATCCGTTCATCCTGAGGGCCCGATGTACATGTCTTAATTCATCAGTCAGGTGGTGTTGGTCAGAAATGCCATGAGCTCTGTGGTATAGCGTTTTGATGAGAGAATTCTTTTGAGATGGGTGGTGGTGGGAATCCGGTTTCAAGTAGGAATTTGTGTGGGTGGCACTGTTGTCATGTTTCCCGTGTCTGTGTCGTGATCTCCCTCTGTCCGAGGATTCGTATCTGTCCCGTTGCTTGTGTCTCTTGTTTTCCTTACGTGGGTCTTGTGATTCGTGCTTGTGGGTTGGTGTGCGTGGTCTCCTTGAGCGGTGTCTATGTGGTGAGTGTTTTTGTCCTTGACCTTCATGCTGCCTACTACGTGTGTGGTGCCTGCTAGGTGAGGTGTTGTATTTATGTTTGTCTCGTGCTTCATGGTTATCGGGATTCCTGTCTCTGTCATCTGTGGTGCGGGTGGTTTTGCGTGGGTGATTTTTACGGGTCATGCGTCCCTCTGGTGAGCTCTCTCTGTTACCCATGTCGCGTTGATAATGTTTACGTGAGGTGCGTCTCTCTGGTGAGCTGTGTCTGTTATCCGTGTCGTGTTGGTCATCGTCAGAGGAGTCAGTGTCAGATGAGCCGTCACCATCACGGTGGCTCTGCTTAACATAACTTTTGTAGTGCCTTTTGCACCTGTAACGTGGGTCAACTTGGCTCGGTGATTTCTGCTTATCCCATGGCTCATGCTTGTGTGATGTGCGTCTCTCTGGTGAGCTCCTGTTACCCGTGTCGTGTTGGTCGTGTTTGTGCGAGGTGCGTTTCTCTGGTGAGCTGTCTCTGTCATCTGCATCATGTCGGTCATACTTGCGTAGCGTGCGTCTGCCTGGTGTGCTGTTTATGTCATGTTTCCCGTCTTGCACCAGCTCCGCCCTTTTCCGCCCTATCATTACAGTGTATCCTGATGACTTAGGGTTAATTATTTGTCTCTCTCTAACGTTGGGGTGGTCGGCCTCATGTTTTCCCGTTTGTATTATTATTTCCTCTTCTCTCTCCTCGATTTGCGAGGGTGTTACCTTATCAAAATTGCTTTGCACAGTAGCCATACTCATTGTGGGATCTGGCCCTGGGCTACGTCCACGTGGCTCGGAGTGTGGTAAATTGTTACTCCCGTATGTGTTCTGTGTATCAGCGTCTGGGTGTTTCACTGGTGCATTTAGTGCGGATTCTTTCTCTCTCACGAGGGCGTGCAGACGCTCTACCTGCTCCATTAAGGACAGTTTCTCTTGTCTTTCCCTTTCAAATTTTTCCTCACTCCATAATCTTTCTCTGTCTGTCTGTGCGAGGAGATACGAGTCTACCCTCGCTATTTCTGCAATTTTTACGTCACGTTTGGCTTTGCCACATTTCATCACGTCCTTAAGTAGTTTCCTTCTATGGGTTTTAACATCTTCTGTATGGCACCCCTCCCATATATCTCTCTGCTCCGTCTGCTGGCTAGCAGTCCGTCCAGTACGTTTTAACACAAATTCCCGATATTGTTTTTCCATAGATTCCATCTCCTCCTCAGAGGTCCACTCTGTATCAGTGTTATGCGTTGGTGTGTCAAACTCAGAATGCTGTGGATCCTGTGCCATCTCTATTACGTAATATGGTTAATAGACTTAAGAGTGTATCTTAATTCTAACATCTCATGTGCGGCGTGAGTTACTCTAGAATTCCCCTTCAGAGCACATATAAACAATTGTATCACAGGATGCGTCAGTTCAACTCGAGCAAATAATCTCAGCCCAGCTGTCTTTGTTATACTCTGCTACTCTGGTATTTCCCTTCAGAGCGCGTGTATACCCCCGTTTACAATCACAAGGCAACGTTAGTTCACAACACTTTGATTAACACAACAGTGATTCGTTCCTGAATTCATGCATAAACTGTCTGCGAGAAATCCCGGACCCGAGCCCCCATTTTGTTGTATATGTTGGTTATCAAAATTTTGATGTGTTGTATGCGTGCGTGGGTGAAATTATTATGTTGTATATGTGGGTTATGAATATTCAGTGAAAATAATAATAATCAAATGAAATTTGGCCAAATGTGTAATTATCCGGAAATATGTTAATTTATGTAATTATGCACATTTAATTATGCCAATTCGAGAGGTAATCGTAGTAATTATGCGAGTGGGTGTAATTATGATAATGCAAGTCGTTTTGATAACCAGACCCCGCCTCGGTGACGAGGGTGGGTTATCGATCGGAATAAGGAAATTAATCGTATGCAGTTATGCAGGTGTGGTGTAAGTATGCAAGATTAACTTAGATTAACTCGGCATCGTTGTCTAGGTTCGTCTCATTCTCGCTTATTTTTAGGTCCCCGGTTCACCCCGTTATCGCTTTAACATTTACTGAGTATGTATTAGTGTGTTTATTAAGGTCACCAAGTTCAGATCTCAACGCAGAAGCAGATCTTATGCATAGATTTCAGGAAAGAATCACACAACCACTTCTGTATTAATCAATTTATTACTAATTCAACCTCAACTATGATATAGTATGCGAACTCTCATTCCCGGAACGTCAACACGGCATCAATACAGTATCATCAACGATTGTCTGATTTCACTTTGACAACGGCACATGGATCCCGCATAACGCGATGGTTGTTAGTGAGAGAGAGTCGTTAAAACATGCAAATACTATGCTAAGAAAAACCTTAACGTTAATGAATGATTACTCAATATTGTTCACGCAGTACCGTACTCCTTATTGATCATACGCAACCCTTATCACGTTGTTAGCACCTTGGGTCACGGGACAGTTGAATATTCTGTAGAGGATGCGAGTACGTGCGGCGATTATGACTGAAAGATACTTGAAAGATTATACGGCGATAAAAAAAACACAATCAAAAACAGTTATTATTCTTAAAGGCACCAATCTCAACAGATACATCGGCAGGTTATCTGACAACAGAATGGCTCGGAGTAAGGGCCTGCGACGGTGCTCCTTTTCCGAAGATCGTTATCTTATCAAGTTTACTAATTGGGGACCAGATCACCTGATAAGGATCTGGTGGGCCACCACTCCCCACGTGAGCGTGGCTCGGCGGAAGGAGGTGCCAAGAATCAATTCGTATTGATGGATCTGTTGGGAATTTATGCGATTAAGAGTACAGCCCACTAAATATTAAAGATAAAAATTACGAATACTCTTATAAACGACGGATGGCCATCACTCGGTCTCGAGTGTTTTTGAGTGGTAAGAGTTGTCTTGAATAGTCAGTGTTCGGAGTCGGTTCTTTATGTCAAACAGACGCCTGGTGGTCGTGTGGTGAGGGGGCGGTGCGCGTCATACGTATCAGTCGCTCCCCTGTCACCGTGGTGAATTGGTTTAGATGCCCGGTCGGTAGGTGGCGCCCACAGCTCGCTCGCAGCGTGCAGTGTTGGGTCGTCGCCTCGTCGCCAAACCGCGACGCTGGCGGCAGCAGAGACCTCCGACTCGGCAGAGGTTGACCCACGCAGGCCGAGTTGAGCTGTCAAGCGGGTCTTGCCCGCCTGCAGAGGAGATGGGGAGCCGCTTGAGTCGAGCCCCGAGAGCCGGCTGAACTCGGCTGAGTCCCAGACGAGCTGAAGAGTCGAGCCGACCCGCTGGTCGCAGCTCGCTCCTGAGTCGACCCTCCCGGTCGAGCTCCTGAGCCGACCCTCCCGGTCGAGCTGAAGATGAGTCGAGCCGACCCGCTGGTCGCAGCTCGCTCCTGAGTCGACCCTCCCGGTCGAACTCCTGAGCCGACCCTCCCGGTCGAACTCCTGAGCCGACCCGCTGGTCGAACTCGGCTGATGAGTTGACCCTCCTGGTCGAACTCCTGAGCCGACCCGCTGGTCGAACTGATTTCCAATGCTCAGGGTCCTTTCTTTTATGCCGAAAAATACCTTTAGACCCTGCCCACAAGGCGGGGTTTCTTTTGATTTACTGTGTCAGGATCTGTCCGTGTGTAGGTGTGTCCATGTGTGTGTCCGTACGTCCGTGTGTCCTTGTGTGCATCACCCACGGTATATTCCGTTGTCATATTCCCTCCATAAAATCCACGAGCAAACAATCAGGTGTTACAAATTGCCTCGAGGTCGTCTCTCTGTCTGGGTGCGATATTATCTCTTGTTTGGCCTTCTTCATGAACCAAAACACAGACGTTACAAATCGTCCGTGTTGCACCACCTGGAGGGAGGGGCACACTCCCTCCGACCCTCACTGACGCACAAAGAAATGGTTAAAAAGTTTTAACATTTGTCCCTTACCATTTCACAGTTATGATTCTGTATGTAACCTAAGGTCTGTCATTTCCCATCGTGGTGCTTGACTCAAGTGGAGGTGTTTCCCCGAGCGTATACACTCCTATCCCGCGCTGCGGGGATACAAAGACGGCCGGGATCTCCCTTTCTCTCCGACCCTGGGTTTAACATCGCTCTTTTATTATGTATTTTATATTCGACCTGGTGGTGATTCATCCCGTTATGTTTCGGGTCGAGTTGTATATAAAGTATTAAAGTATGGAAATAACATTTCATATCAACAACTTTAGCCTACCCTGTTGTTAAATTCCGACTTTAACGTGACTTTAATAGCAATACAGAATAATTGAGCTTTTTGACTTAACTAGGCGAACACGAACTTCTGGTGACCCCCGCAGCATCGCTGTTCAGCTGAGCCTGCAGCCTTGAGAGAGGCACAACACCCTTATTCTCGTCTCACTGTGGTCATCCAACCTTCTGCGCTGGGAGTGTGATTAATTTCAGGACAAGGCCCCCTCACGTTCAGACGTGCAGGGTTGTTTAAATCAGCTCCCTCCCCTGTGCACACCCTTGAGCTGACCCACTTATTTAATAATTTAATTCCTTGGCCTTTTTTTTTGGTTTTGCTCCCTCAGCTGCAGGAGAACAAGGCGTATTTCTCCTCCCTGTGTGCACGTGTTCCAATGAGCTCGGAATCCCTAAACACACAATCAGTGATGACCCCCCGGCCTTCTGTGGCCGTGATCCAGACAAAGGCGCCTCTGCTTCCTTCCATTGCCTTCGAGTTGACACTGCCCCATTATTCGCCCATGTGCTGAGGTCATAGATGGTTGGGCTTTTTGCCTTAACTATGTCTGGCTGACTCTCCCACTGTCTCTGCCGCCTGCACGGTGACGTGTGCCCGTTTATCAGGCCTTATCTTTCCTTGAAGCAAGGTTGCAATTCTGCCATCCTAGCCCTCCTCCCGTTCATTACTTAACAACACCTGGTGTTTTGCAGTTTGCTGCGCTTTGGTGTGTTTTCATTCATTATATATCAATGATGGAAGAAGGCTAATATACAACACAGCTCATTGCGTGTCATAGCTGTCCCCCATCTGTGCGTGACCCACCAAACCCCCAGAGTGCTGGATAAACAGACGCGCGATCCCGCGGCAGATGTGATTACGGAAATAACAACGCACGCGGTTACAGCCGTTTCTTTGTCTGATTCACAGCTGGTTGAGGGCCACCTCGCACGCCACCCGGGATGTGGGGGTGGTGGGTTATTTGATCTTTACTTCACTACGCAAGCCAATACGGGCTGCCCTCTGATACCCATTATTGCCACGTGACCTCCGACAATCTGTGTGTTTGCGTGCGTGGTTGGTGGTCGCCCACCCAAGTTACTACTCTGGCTTATCACTACTGCCTAGCTTCTAGTATCTGATGAAATCAGTGACAATCGCCTGGTAGGTAGGAGAGCATGGATTCGATCTCGACCCTGACGAATGATGTATATCTGGAGTCTGTATGTCTCTCCCTGTGGTCGCATGGAATTTTTCTCTGTGTCCTCTGTTTTTTCCCCTCCACGTTTAGAATCAACATGCGTTTAGATTGTTTATATTATTTTGCTATTATATATTTCCACGTGATAAGCCACTTCGTTGAGCTATATTTTGTGGTCAGGCTGCTTCTGAAAAAGAGACTAATAGATTAGTGGGCTTTACCTGGTAAGATACAACACATATTTTGGGTTTTATACTTTGCATTCCTATCGTTTTTTGTGTTGTTTGTTGTAACGTTCTGGACATATTGTGAAAAAGAGCTTTGTAGCTTATCAGATTCCTTCAGTATAAATACATATTCTAATTATGATTATGAATGTGGGTTCTTACGATGGCGGAGCCCGGATTTTCAGGTAGGGGGGGCAACCCTTCCAGCAATGAAAAATGATAGTTGTTAGTAAGTAAGGACTTGTCCCTTGCTTTTTATTCGACACGTGTGTGGCGATGGCACAGCCATCGATCGAGGGTCGAATTCGAACCACGTGTGATCGGCATCGCGCTCGCTGAAGGTGTTTGCCTTCAGGGAAGTCGTGGACTGTATATGCAACTGCGCACGATTATATGAGTCGCATAACTGCTTTGCCGTTACTTATTGCCAATTATTGCCTCAGACTGTTGTCCTATCATCTCATAAAGTCCCTGGCACGTAATAATATGCTACACAGTGGCAGTGGGGGTCGCAAAATGCCGATTTATTACTAATAAACTCCAATGATCCGATTGAAATTAGGAATTTCGATCGGATCATTGGGGAGGACACGTGCCAAACCAACCCACCCTCCCCCACTTGGGGAGCTGTGCTCGCTTTACCAGGGTGATAAATTAACCTGAGAGATTAAAAACAACAGTTTAATAATTGAAGTTATTAATGGTACTGTGGGGAGCGGTGGCACAGTGATTAGCGCTACGAACCCTAACCCGGTGAACCGAATTCGATTCTAGGCTCACAACCAACAAAAAGTGGCGAAAATCATATGAATCAGTTCGGGACCCCCCTGTAGGTCGACTCAGCCTTAAACGAGTACCCGATGCGGTAGATTGAAACATAATTTCTTTAAAACTGCTGTTTGCGTTAAGTTTGTTGTCCTTCCCCCGCACCTCCGATTATCGTGGTTGGCAACGTACGGTGCGAAAGGAGATCAACACACGTGCATACACACATACACACGTGCGTGTAAAACGTCAGCACTCTGGAAACAAAGGTGGCCGGGCGTGGTGCTTCCACCACTTCCCCCCTCGACGGTGGCACAGTGGTTAGCACACTTCCTTAAATGCTCAGAAACCTCAGTTTGATTCCTGTACGCAGCTACTAACATCAGTGGACAGTGATATTTGTACCGGTTCTGCACTTCCCTAGGTCATTTCAGCCTTTAATTGGTACCTGGTGTCGTGTGCGTAAATAGGCAGCACTGGGGGAAACAAAGGCGGTCGGCCATGGTGCTGGCCACTCAATCCCTCGTGTGCCGTGCTGGCCTTCGTAGGTGCTACTCGCTAACAACACTTGCCCTAACAGTCTGTTAAGGCTACACGGAGGATCTTTGTTTTGTATTTGTGTTCACGATAAAATGTTGCATATGATCGCGTCCTCTAAGCGATGAGTGTGTGAGAATTTCCTCCTTGCACCATGGATGGGATTGGGATTGTGTCATTGCTGCGTGCATGGCACTGGAAATCACGATAGGTGGGTGATGCATGCTGTCTCTTGTTGGACTGAGTTGTGATCCATTGCCATCACTTTGCAGGATCCAGGCGCCGGTGCCCGAATCAACAAGAGTTGCTGTTAAGCTTCACCGAGCCACTGTTCAAATGGTTATGAGTTGGTGCCGTGATCATAGTGGGAAGGGGAGTAGAACACGATGCAGAGAGGCCGTGGTCACCGAGAGTTTTCAACGCCCCTGAGATGTTCTGCTTCGAAAGGACTTTTTTTTGCTGCAGAGTAGCATGCGATAACACGTAGTAGGAAGATTACTCCACAACTCTGGCTGTCCGCCTGATGACGCTAGTTCTAATTACTGGCGAAACGTCGTGCAGGCGGTGGCTTGTGTTACGGTCACAGATTTGGCCGCTTTTGTGAGAGAGAAAGTTGCTAGCAGACGACCTGATGCATGTGTAACGTAGTAACTCGGCGGGAGACGACTTCACGGGTAACACACTCTTTATTTTATCAAACTTGGTTACAGGTGACTAACACCTACTTTGTATCTCGGGTGACAAACACCCACTTAGCTACTTGGCGACTAACGCCCACTGAGCTACTCGGATGACCAACATCCACTTAGTACTCGGGTGACAACCACCCACTTAGCTACTTGGCGACTAACGCCCACTGAGCTACTCGGATGACCAACATCCACTTAGCTACTCGGCGACTAACGCCACTGGGCTACTCGGATGACCAACATCCACTTAGTACTCGGGTGACAAACACCCACTTAGCTACTTGGCGACTAACGCCCACTGAGCTACTCGGATGACCAACATCCACTTAGCTACTCGGCGACTAACGCCACTGAGCTACTCGGATGACCAACATCCACTTAGCTACTCGGCGACTAACGCCACTGAGCTACTCGGATGACCAACATCCACTTAGCTACTCGGCGACTAAGTCTTCAGCTCCGTCTTCGGGTCTTCAACTGGGTAACTCTCCCCGAGTGCTCTCGCGCGTCCCCCTTTATACCCCACCTGCGGACGTCGCTGCGAGCACCCACTTATTCGACCAATCGCCGGGCGCTGGCTACGATCCTCTTTTCCCACATCTCATCGTGCCTCACCACTCACGCCGCGCCGCCCCGTCATCTGTCACTCCCGGCGCGCGCGTCCACACCACGCCCACAACGCGTGCCCAACCCCGCACCCCGCGCCGCCCCGTGATCCATCACTGTCACAGTCGGCGCACGTCAATACCACCACTACATCACCCCCTACCACATAGCTCGCAGCCGCCCCGGCTGCTATAAAAATATACAAACCCCCCTGTGTGCCCCGTAACACAACACAACAACAAGAACAACAACTAAGCTAACAACACAACACGACGCGAACACTACCATCCGCAACCCTCAACCAATGCCACCGCGACAATAGAACAATATATACAAACCGGCGAGTGACAATAGCAATGTGTATGCAGAAAGGAAAATAAATAGACAAAAATTTTTTTTTTTCTTTCGACTCGTGCGGTGTCCCCTTCTTTCCGAGCGTCCCTACAACGGGACAATACCCCGGCAGAGGGGAACACCGGGCGAGCTCGGTGTAGAGAAAAAACGTCTTCATGAAAATTGTCGAGCCCTAGCCCGAGTCCGCCTTGCCGGTCCGTCGTACGGCACCAGACGCGGTTGAACGTCCGGTGGTGCCGGCGGTTCAGAAAGACATCGGCCAGGCACCGAGGACCCGTGCGTGCCGCGGGGTTCAGGCTCCCGACGGTCAGCAGCCGTCAAGCCCGAGGCACCTGGGGGTGGGTCAGGTGGAAACACGTGAGGAGCAGCCTGCGACACCTCCCTCCCCGAGTCGACGGTCACATCACACGCCCGGTCGTTACGGCACAGAACGGGGTCACACGGTGCCGCATAGGGCTTCAGTCGGGAGGGGTGCACATACCAACGGCGTTTCCCCCATTTAATCTGTATACTCTGGGGTCGTGCAACCCGCACAATTTCCACCGGTCCCCTCCAAGGTCTCAACAACTTGGGGGACGTAGCCAACGGTGCATGTGGACAATGCAGCCAGGCCTTATTGCCTGGTTTCCAATCATGCGTATGCACCCTCCGCTCATGCAATTTCTCGTTTGCAATTTGCCGCGACCGCGAATTCAACCTTGCCGCCTCCCGCGCTTCAGTCAATTTGGCGATATTAAATTTGATGTGGTCTGCCAATTTAGATTTTGCACGTGGCTGGGAAATCCCCAGTTGGACGTCCATGGCCGGATCGGCCTCCCGCCCATACATAAGAAAAAATGGGGAAAACCCCGTCGCCGCATGAGGGGCCATTCGATAGGCCGCGAGTACCCCCGGCACCTGTAAGTCCCAATCAACCTGATCGTCGCAGACCTGTTGGCACAACATAGACGTAATCGTCCTGTTCAGACGCTCAACCATCCCGTCAGTCTGCGGGTGGTAGGGGGAAGTACGCACTTTCTTTGTACCCAACAGGTCGCACACCTCGCGCAACAAAACGCTCGAAAAATTCTTCCCTTGATCCGTCAGCAAGCGTTCGGGGGCGCCCTTGTCCAACACATAACCCTGGACAAAGGCGTCCGCCACCGCCGCAGCCGACTGGTTGGCGAGCGGCCATGCCATAGGCCATCGGGTGAAGTATTCCACGCCAACCAGCAGGAACCTATTTCCCCTTGGTGTAACCGGAAAGGGCCCCAAGATGTCCAACGCTACCAATTCGTTTATACGCGAAACCTGAATGGATTGCAGCGGTGGATTAGCTGCCAATGGTGGCGGTTTCCTTTTGGCGCACCCTACGCATCCCTTAAGAATATTCGCCACGTCGTTACCCATCCCCGGCCAATAATAGTCTCGCTGGATTAGGGCGAGCGTTTTGTGAAAACCCAGATGCATGAGCCGTTCATGAGCTGCCAGAACGACCTTACCCCGCATAGCAACAGGCACAACGAGCACGTGACCCCGGGACATGTTGTCCCACTTCATCAAAAGGCCCTGTCTGCACACCCAGGAACCGACCCGCGCATCCCCTACCTCGGGAGCGCCAACTTTTTGACGTAGCGTAAGTAGGGAGCTGTCGGACATTTGGAGACGGCCCCACTCAATGAGGGGCAATGACAACAGCGAATCCCTCCCCGTGGGAGCGTCGACTCCCAATTGCACTTTGGACAAGTTAGCAGAACCGGCACACAACGAGTCCAACCACTCTGTCCCCTCATCACTTGGAGGATGCGACTCGACAGTGAAATCCGCTTTAGACACGAGCCGTTCCTCAACGGGTAGCGGCGCGGCGTGAGCCAGCACCGTTCCCTGCGCAATTTCGGCCGGCCGCGACCCCGTATTCAGGACCCTTACGAACGGCTCACTGTCCCCTCTCACCATGGTTTGAGCAACCGCTAAGTCGAGGCCCCTTCTGGCCCTGTTAGACGGCCCCAACGGCCCCCCCTGTGCCACCGCGCCCACCTCGAGTGGCTTCCTCAACCGACGGGGTACCAACATTTTCGATCCCGGGGGCACCCTCACAGTCTGAGTTGCCAGCGCCTGCACCGTCGCACAAACCGTGCGTATTTTGGTAGGGCTCGTCAAGAACGCAAGCCGCCGACCTGACGGAAGCTCAATGCAGGCCTGATCTATGAGAATTTTGATGGGCATTCTGGACAAAAAGTCCGTACCTAGCAAACAGGGAACGGCCAGCGATGATGATACAAAAATAGGGCCCGCCAATTTGATGTCACCAATGCAAATAGTCGCCCGAAACTGGCCGATGATCCCCAGGGATCCCCCATTCGCCGCATTAAATGGCACGTCTACTGGCAGAAGGGGTCTACTTTGAACGGGAAGAATGTTATAAATAAGGTCCGAGATGATGGTGGCCGACGCACCCGTGTCAACAAGCACCCGGACCTCAACCCCGTCAATGAACCCCGTTACCACGGACGACCCGGCCGACGCAGCCACGATCCTGTGGGCCAATTCGGACCACTCGACTGCTTGCGGGCCGCGTACGGACCCCCCTCGCCGAATTGAACCCCCGGCACCCAGCCGCGAACCCCCCACCGCGAAGCGGCGACCCGAATGTGCCGTGTTTGTGGACCGAACGTGTGAGGTGCCGCGACTTGCCGGGTTTTGTTGGGATGACTTGTGGCCCTGGTCGTCGTCCCGACGTGGTCCTGTGGCGCGCTGACGCGGGGCCCGGCACCCGGCTGCGACGTGACCCCGAAGGCCGCAGTTGTAGCAGACGACGGACGTCGTAGGTTTCGGTTGCTCCAGCTTGCGGGGCGAACGTGTGGGCGAACGACCTCCCGTTCTCCACTCCCCCGGACGCGATGCAGCGAAGGCCTGCTCCTGCACCGCAGCTGGCTGAGGTTCGGCGATCGTGGCTGCCAGTACCGCGTTCCCCGCCAAATTGCAGACGACCCCCGGCCTGCGTTTGAGGACCTCGTACGCGTGAATGCTCGTGGCGATCGCCAGGGAGCAGATCTCCATCTCGTCTGCCACGTTGATGGGGACCCCCAACTCGTGGGCCAACACCAGCAGCTGCTCCGTCACCATGGCGTCCTTCCCCTCCTTATCCATGCGGGGAAAAGCTGCGTCCGCCAAGGCGAGTAGTGCCGTGCGGTAGGCTAGCGTCGTTTCCCCAGCCACCTTCCGCCGATCGTAGAACTGGTGGCGACACGTGGAGGGCGGCCCGAACACCTTCGCCATCAGGTGTAGTGCGGCCTGGAGCGTAGAGCGGGACGACCTTGCAGCAGATGTGAAGGCTGCAAGCGCGTCGTCGTCAAGCATCGCTGGCAACGCACGCAGGGCAGTGGTGTCGGACCACCCCGACATCTCCTGATGAGCGAGGAACCTTCGTTGGAAGGCTCCCCAGTCGCCCCCATCCGCCTTGAACGCCGACAGCGCGGGCAATCTTTGCTGGAGGACCCGATCGTCGTCGACGTCGGAGAGATTTTCCCGCGCTCCGCTGGAGTTGTGTAAAATGTCGGCTCGGTTGTCAGGCGCAAAATGGAGGGCTCCGGCGCGCGCTGATGACGTGGGCTGCGCTGCGCGGAGGTGTCCGGCCACGTGGCGTCCGTGTTTCCCGCCAATCAATGGCGGCCCCTCAAAAACGGCGGGAACTTCCAGACTTTTGGCGCGAAGCGCCTTTTGGCGGGATCCCGCCAGCCTCGCTCCTTCCTCCAACCCCGCAGCCGTTTTCCCGCCCGCTGGAACGGAGATCTCGGCCAAGATTGCAGCGGCGGCGAGCAGCAACTCCGCCAACCGGGAGTGTGCGTCTTGGAGGCTGGTGTCGGAGGCAAGCAGAGCGTCGGCCATCACCGCGAGGTGCTGCATCGGCGGCCACTCCTCGTCCTCTCCTCCCGAGGTTGGTGTCCCCGGTACGCCGTCGTCATCCCGACCTCGCTCGTGGGTACGGGTAGTCTTCCTTGTGTCCATACTTCTTGAAGACAGGTTTACTTCTGACGCCAGTTGTAACGTAGTAACTCGGCGGGAGACGACTTCACGGGTAACACACTCTTTATTTTATCAAACTTGGTTACAGGTGACTAACACCTACTTTGTATCTCGGGTGACAAACACCCACTTAGCTACTTGGCGACTAACGCCCACTGAGCTACTCGGATGACCAACATCCACTTAGTACTCGGGTGACAACCACCCACTTAGCTACTTGGCGACTAACGCCCACTGAGCTACTCGGATGACCAACATCCACTTAGCTACTCGGCGACTAACGCCACTGGGCTACTCGGATGACCAACATCCACTTAGTACTCGGGTGACAAACACCCACTTAGCTACTTGGCGACTAACGCCCACTGAGCTACTCGGATGACCAACATCCACTTAGCTACTCGGCGACTAACGCCACTGAGCTACTCGGATGACCAACATCCACTTAGCTACTCGGCGACTAACGCCACTGAGCTACTCGGATGACCAACATCCACTTAGCTACTCGGCGACTAAGTCTTCAGCTCCGTCTTCGGGTCTTCAACTGGGTAACTCTCCCCGAGTGCTCTCGCGCGTCCCCCTTTATACCCCACCTGCGGACGTCGCTGCGAGCACCCACTTATTCGACCAATCGCCGGGCGCTGGCTACGATCCTCTTTTCCCACATCTCATCGTGCCTCACCACTCACGCCGCGCCGCCCCGTCATCTGTCACTCCCGGCGCGCGCGTCCACACCACGCCCACAACGCGTGCCCAACCCCGCACCCCGCGCCGCCCCGTGATCCATCACTGTCACAGTCGGCGCACGTCAATACCACCACTACACATGCAGGCAAGTGATGAGAAAGAAACTGGCACAATTTAGACACGTGTGTAGGAGGATGGACAACAGCAGGAAAATAAAAAGTGTGCTGTTCGGAAAAATGGAAGAAACCGGAAAGAGACGAAGACTAACAGAGAATGGCTTGACGACGATATCATAAGGCATGGGTGCCAGAAAGATGTGGCACTACTTGAGCATATTAGCACGCCAAAGTGGAAACACATGACGAAATATTCAGTGGACACCTACTACGGGCTATCTGCCACATGGATCGTGATGATGATTTGCCAGTGACATCACAAATTAATTTGATTGGCTATGTTGAGTGGTGTAAGGTTATAGGTTATACATAAATACGACACTATTATCGAACCCAAAATAAACGAATTTAATATTGAACTCTCTAAATAAATAAAAACAAAGATGACATTGTCATCCTCTCAGCCGACAAGGGCAATGTCACTTTCATCATGGATAAAACCACTTACAACAACAAAAGTTAGGACCTTCTTAATTATGGCAGCTACACCAAAATCAACAGAGATCCCACCAACTGCCTAGCCACAAAAACAACAATATCACTAAATCGACTTCTCTAATCGATAATTCACCTGGAATGGGACATTCTACAAACAATATGAGGGTACGTGAATTATTTTATTCTATACTTACGTGACTTTACCGAAAGAACCAAAGAGTATTATATATTATAACAACCTACACTTCCCAGCGTGGTGATAAATAGTCAAACAACTCCCAATAGGCGCTCACTCAGTAGGGCACATGGGTTATAATTGCATTACAGCCTTACGCAAGCATGGCACGCCAATGCACTTGACCGATCGTAAATCGTTGTGATAAGGACCCCATGCAAGTGCAACGTGATGCAACTACATTCGAACACCGACCTATTCCCCGGAGACTGGTTAGGGCAAGTGCTGTTAGCGAGTAGCAGCGAGTAGCAGCGCCTATGAACGCTGGAATGACAATCGGGGGCGGAGAGTGGCCATCACCAGACCCGGCCGCTTTAGTCTCCCCAGTGGCGAAGGTTTATACATCGCACTAGGTACTCATTTGAGGCTTAGTCGACCTTGGGGAGTTCCAGGACCGATTCAAATAATCGCCACTGGTCTTGGTGGTCCGCCGGGTTCGTAACGCAGCGCGCTAACCGTTGCACTACCGCTCCACACACATACACTCACCCACTCATGGGCTGTGCAAAATTTATATAGGTACTGTAAGTGGTTACTCGCCAACAGGACGTGCTCTAACAGCCTCTGTGATTTACACGTGGGGAGATCTCTGTTTTGGGAACAGCTGGTGTTTTGTTTTGTATTAAATAATTTGCCAAACGAAGTAGGTTTTGTTATTACCTCGTTTAACGTTTTACTACGAGTTGGTGACAAGGACAAGGGTCCCACGTGTCGCCTTACAGACTTTTGGGGCAAGTTATGTTAGCGAGCACCTATTGAAGGCCGGCACGGCACACGGGGGAGTGGGTGGCCAGCACCACGCCCGGCCACATTTGTCTCCCTTGTGGCAATGTTATTTACACATCGCACCAGGTACTCATTTGAGGCTGAGTTGACCGAGTGGAGGAGGCCCAGGACTGGTTTCGATAATCGTCACTGGTGTTGGCCGTGAGCGGGGATCAAACTAGGGTCGCCGGGTTCGTAGCGCAGCGCGCTAATCGCTACATCACCGCTCCCCACACACACGAAGCTGCGGTGCTACGTGGATGCGTGCAGCATACGGTAGTCCAGCACAATCGAATGTTGGACTATGCTTCTGCACTCTCACGTCTGCGCTCCCACAACTTCACCAGCCTGCGCCAACTGGCGTGGTGAAGTATGGTCAAACAACACCCGCGACCAGGACAGTGTGCGAAGGCCCTCCTATATCGGTGAAGTCGACAAAGACAATACCCCCCCCCAACGCCCGTGTAGCCTGAACAGACTGTTGGGGCAAGTGCTCTTAGCGAGTAGCACCTATGACTACACCAGGTGCTCATTTGAGAATGAGTCGATCTAGGGGAGGAGGCCCAGGACCAGGTTCAGATCATCGTCACTGATGTTGGTGTCCGTGAGCGGGAATCGAACTCGGGTTGCTGGGTAAAGGGGCCCTTTATACACGCGTGTGGTGAATAGCGATCGCTTAGCATTGGCGTGAAACCAACACCACCCACGCCCCCAGATCCAAGATTCCAGGAATGACCTCTTCTCCCCTTTTTCCCCCTCCTCCCCCATTCCGTCCCCCTCCCTTCCCCCAGGCCGACAGGTGTTTTTTTTTTTTACCTCGCTGCTGATCTCGTCAGCACGGATCAGAAACCATCATCAGCCACGCAAACTCCGGTGGTCATTCTCGCAGTAGCAGCAGCGGCGACTTTTGGCAAACCATCGAACAAAGACGGTGGTTACTGCATCATCACGCGGTGCTTTCAGATGCGCTGCAGATAAAAAATAATCCAGAAGTGGAACTGCTGAACCAGTGAGAGAGCTGTTACAACAAGAGGTTATTTATGTGGCGATGGGCAAGCAAGCGGGGTCTGAGCTGGAAGGAATTCCATCCCCGGACGCAAGCACGTCAGTTGTGTTAATGGGGGAGATTAGGGAAAGAGAGATTAGGGAGAGATTAGCATGAAATGAGCTTCCGTCGCCGCATAAGAGTATCGTCCCCGCATATGCGCACAACAGCAGTGTTAATGGGAGATTAGCATTATGTTGATGGGAGAGATTAGGCAGGGAGATTAGGGGGATTAGTAAGTTAATGTCATGTCTATGTGTAACACAAGCTGCGGCGCTGCCAACTGCGCTGTGAGGCAAGTGCGTCCACGCAAGGGAACCACCGCAACGGTGGTCGCGCTTCAATAATAAAATCAATGTTACCTGGTATAACCAAGTTGGCCTAAAAGTCAGGACACAGACGATTACTTAATGTATCTTACCACTGGCATTAAACATTTTAATAGTACGTTTTTTATTGTATCTATTGTCATTATATAAACTGTGTAACTTAACCAATGTTTTGTTTCTGGGTAGTAAGTGTTATTTTCCAATTGCTTATGCCTCAAAAGTACAGAAAATGGCTCTTATTCCCCACAAACGTCGCTTTTGTGACCAGGACACACACAAAAGCAAAGTTAATAATCCACTCCACTAATAGCACTGTGTAACAAAAAAATCAAGACTCTGTAACAATTTTTTGTATTTTTTGTTCCTGGGTAATAAGTGTTATTTTCTAATTGTTTTTGCCTCAAAAGTACATAAAATGGCTATTATTTCCCACAAACTTTGATTTTGTGACCAGGGCAGTACATTTTTGAAATTGACCTATTTTCAATAAGAAAACGTGTGCATTTGTGTCATTCCTTCACGTAAAGTCCTGGTCACAAAAACGTTTGAGGGGAATAATAGCCATTTTCTATACTTTTGAGCAAAAAGCAATTAGAAAATAACGCTTACTACCCAGGAACAAAAATCATTTTATTAATGTATCAATGTTTCTTCTTCTCCTTCCTGTGGAGTCACCTCCAATCCGTTATTTATAAAACTCGACCAAGAACCACACACCCACACACATTATGACTATTCAAAGATTATAGCTCTAATCTTTAAAAAAAAAATTTCAAAAGAGAATTCATGCGTGCATTAATAGAAGTCAGTTTGAACATTTGTCGAAGTAAATTAAATAATCCTACTTGATTTGCTAAAATAAATTGAATGACCCTATGTGACCTGACTTTTGATCCACCATCTATATATGAAATGGGATGTCATGCATCATGCTCATAGTTGGACATATGCCATGCTGTGCAAAAATACGAATAAAGAACAGCTAATACTGTCCGAAATTGCCTTTAATGAAAGAACGTTGTTATTTCCACTTCAACTAAATCATAACTCGGCTATTCCTCTCACCTGCTTCATAAGATGAAGCCCTCCATAGGAATGTGGAATTTCCACCTCCTAGGGATGGGATCAAATAACAGTAATGTCTGTAAGTTAAAATGTTGCACCCTAACCCATTTTTCCTGGACCACCATCATTATTGTACGTGCGGGGTGGAGTGGTGGCACAGCGGTTAGCACATTGCGCTGTGAAGTACGAACCTCACAACCTGAGTTCAATTAGAGCCACAACTACATCGAATGTCGGGTGATAGATGAGCCGGTCCTGGCGAGGTATGTGTGTATGCCCCCTTGAAGGACAGCCGTATTAAAAAAAAAAGATAACTCTAAAACGTAATTGAACACGAAGATAATTAGCAATGTATTAAACAGGGCAGGGAATGTATCACTATGGAATGTCTTCGTGACAAATAAGTGTGCAGTATTGTTAAAGAACAACTAAGGGGGGACAAAAACGAAAGAGATGCAGTTTATTCCATCACCTATTTTGTTTATTAAGTGAGAATGTGTGTTGTTGTCATCTGCCATATACACGCTGCTGTGTTTGGGTTCAAATGGCTCTGCGTATGATGCGGCTCTCGTAGAATTTTGGTCAAAGACAAAAACAATGGCTCCTCTTCTAATTGGCAACGTTGCTGCCGACCCCGGGTCACACACATCCCATGGCCAAATAGCGAGGGGAGGTTTTAGTCCAGCAGTGGAGTGATATATATATAGAAATCAATCATTTCAACTTGGAACGTTGTGCCGCACAGCGGTCCTTAACACTCGCAGACAGTGAGGGAGGACGACTCAGAGGTGCGAGGAAGAACCGCACCTCCGATTAGCACGGTTGGTTATGTACGGTGTGAAAGAAATTCAACACATACATACGTACAATACATATCTGGAGGTCTGTTATTGCGATGTCACACACGGCAGTTGTGTCAATGTTGGTTCTACTCTGCTGGAATCGTGACGAACGAGGGGTTACATTTTCGGCCTTCCGGTGCTGTGAGGTGACATCCGTCTCGCGGAGACAGCAATGAAGTCCGCTATTTGTGCAGGCGCTGCTGGGGGTATGGTTCCATCGCTGGCTCGCGTCATACGACATCGACTACGGGGAGGGCCTTCGTCCAGCAGTGATTGTTCACTGGAGCCGGCACCAAGTTATCCGCTCCCCGGCCAGTGAATGAGCATTACCAATTGTTTGAGAAAACCGGAGCACCTCCCCCGCCCCCCCGGCGGACAACTGAAAACTCACACGTGGTGCGCAAGGGGGCAACGCTCTATCCCGTACAGGTAGGACAGTTGAGAGTGCACCCTTCCTTTGAACCGCCATCTCCAAGCACCGTGTATGTTGAGCGTGCATGGTGTTTTCTCTCCAGCAGTGCTCTTTACTCATTTTCAGTGGGGTGGCACTTCGGCCGATAAGTCATCACAAATGTGAGGGTCACCACACATTTGAAACCATTGGGGGGTTGATAGCAGCACGATGATGATGGGGTGGGGGGGGGTGTTTTCACTGTTTCATAGCTGTAAACGCCTTACCAGTGCCCTACCTTACTACAGACCAATTCAAACCTTATTAGTCACCTCGTGCCCTTATAAATCTCAACTTTCATCCTACATAGTCCCATCACAAAGGACAAACACACACTCATCACTACTCCACTCACCAGTAATACACTCACCACTAGTACACTCACCACTATAATCACCACTACATATCTGTCAACCCTTTATCAGTGCCTACTTTATTACAGACCAATTCAGACCTTATTGGTCACCTCGTGCCCTTATAAATCTCAACGTTCATCCTACAAAGTCCCATTACAAGGGAGAAACACTAACAGACAAAAACAATTCCCGCATTGAAACTGCTGTACGCCGCATGGACCTGAAAACTCAATTTCCCTGTACAAAAATACGGGTAAAGGCCACCAGGGTCCGCCAGTGGCCCGCGGGTCCTTGCAATGAAGAATACTGCTCGAGGGTGATGCGTGGGCTCATGATGAGTGGCCAAGTACGATGTCAAGCTTGCGTCCCACTGAGGCGAGGGAGGGCCGCTCGTGTGGCTCACCGACTCGTCTGGGTTGACCATCACTGATGTCCTGACGAGTATATGGGGGCCCTCTTATCCAGCACGTATAGTTGTGTCTGTGTAGTGGTGGTGTTGACGCGCGCCGACAGTGATAGATCACGGGGCGGCGCGGGGTGCGTGGTTGTGCGCGCTGACACAAGGTGGGAAATAGGATCGTGGGCAGCGCGCAGTGATTGGTCAACTGGGGTGGGTGCTCTCAGCGACGTCCGCATGAAGGACTATAAAGGGGGACGCGCGGGAGCACTCGGGGAGTTGATAACCAGTTGAAGATCGAAGACAGAGTTGAAGAGGTAGGGCCCTGAGACCCCTAGTCCCACTGTCCTTGTAAGGGCCGGGACCCTGTGTGGCTCGGAGGCGAGACTGTGGGACCCGTGGTCTGACGTCCATGTGGGACGAGGCTGTGGGACCCAGAGTCGAGACGGACACCCCAGCCGGGTGGGTTCCGAGAAGCTACGGGGCGTAAGAGCCCGTGTGGGTGTAGCCAGCGGAACCCCGTGGGTTAAGACTGCAGTTAGCCACCCGTGTAATATAAGTTGGTGTTAATAAAGAGTGTGCTACCCGTAAGGTCGTCTCCCGCCAAGTTACTACATTACAACTGGCGTCAGAAGTAAACCTGTTTTCAAAAGGATGGATACTAGGAAGACTGCCCGTACCCACGAGCGAGATCGGGAAGACGACGGCGTACCGGAGCCACAAGCCTCGAAGGCGAGGACGAAGAGATGCCGCCGATGCAGCACTTCGCGGTGATGGCCGACGCTCCGCTCGCCTCCGACACCGGCCTCCAGGATGCACACTCCCGCCTGGCGGAGTTGCTGCTCGCCGCCGCTTCAATTTTGGCAGAAATCACCGCTTCAGGAGGCGGGAGGACGACTACGAGGTTGGAGGAGGGAGCGCGGCCGGAGGGATCCCGCCAGAACGCGCTCCGCGCTGAAAGTTTTCAAATTGGCGCCATCTTTGAGGGTCCACCATCGATTGGCGGGAAGCGTGGACACCACGTGGTCGGGGACCTCCACTCTACACAGCCCGCATCATCGGCGCGCGCCAAAACTCTCCACCATGCGCCTGCCGACGGAGCCGACATTTTCGTCAACCACAGCGGCGCGTGGGAAAAACATACATCGGAGGACGACGACCAGGTCTTCCAACAAAGACTGCCCGCGCTGACGGCGTTCAAGGCGGACGGGGGCGACTGGGGGGCCTTCCAACGAAGGTTCCTCGCACATCAAGAGATGTCGGGGTGGTCCGACACCACTGCCCTACGCGCGCTGCCGGCGACGCTCGACGACGACGCACTTGCGGCCTTCACATCCGCCCCAAGGTCGTCCCGCTCAACGCTCCAGGCCGCGCTACATCTCATGGCTAAGGTGTTCGGACCGCCCTCGACCTGTCGCCACCAGTTCTACGACCGGCGTAAGATGGATGGAGAAACTACGCTCGCCTATCGCACGTCGCTGCTCGCCCTGGCGGACGCCGCTTTTCCCCACATGGACAAGGAGGGGAAGGACGCCATGGTGACAGAGCAGCTGCTGGCGTTGGCTCACGAGCTGGGAGTCCCCATCAATACGGCAGACCAAATGGACATCTGCTCCCTGGGGGTTGCTACAAGTATCCACGCACACGAGGTCCTCAAGCGCAAGCGGACGGTCGTCTGTGCATCGGCGGGGATCGCGACACCTGCCGCGACGGTCGCCGAGCCTCAGACTGCTACAGCTCGGGAGGAGGCCTTGACCGTGTCAAGACCGGGGGAGTGGAGATCGGGAGGTCGTTCGCCCATACGATCGTCCTGCAAGCTGGAGCAACCGAAACCTACGACGTCCCTCGTCATGTGTTACAACTGCGGCCTTCGGGGTCACGTCGCGTCCGGGTGCCGGGCTCCGCGTCAGCGCGCCACGGGACCACGTCCGGACGACGACCAAGGCCCCAAGTCGTCCCAGCTAACCCCGGCAAGTCGCGGCACCCCACACGCTCGGTCCACATACACGGCACACTCGGGTCGCCGCTTCGCGGTGGGGGGACCGCGTATGGGTACCGGGGATTCGGTTTGGCGAGGAGGGTTCGTACACGGCCCGGGAGCAGTCAAATGGTCCGAGTTGGCCCACAGGATAGTGGCTGCGTCGGCCGGGTCGTCCGTAGTAACGGGTTTTATTGACGGGGTTGAGGTCCGGGTGCTGGTGGACACGGGTGCGTCGGCCACTATCATTTCGGACCTTATTTATAACATCCTCCCCGTCCAATGTCGACCCCTTCTTCCGGTGGACGTACAGTTTTACGCGGCGAACGGGGGATCTTTGGGAATCATCGGACAGATTCGGGCGACTATTTGTATTGGCGATATCAAATTGGCGGGTCCTATTTTTGTGTCATCATCTCTGGCAGTTCCTTGTTTACTGGGTACGGACTTTCTGGCTAAAATGCCCATTAAAATTCTCGTCGATCAGGCCTGCATTGAGCTTCCATCGGTTCGGCGGGTTGCATTTTTAACAAGTCCTACCAAAATACGCACGGTTTGTGCAACGGTTCAGGCGCTGGCAACTCAGACTGTGCGGGTGCCCCCGGGATCGCAAATGTTGGTACCCCTTCGATTGCGAAAACCCCTCGGGGTGGATGCGGCGGAACAAGGTGTTCTGTTGGGGCCGTCAAACAGAGCTGTTGGGGGCCTCGACTTAGCGGTAGCTCAGACCATGGTGCGGGCGGACAGGGATCCGTTCGTTATGGTTCTGAATACGGGGTCGCGGCCAGCTGTAATTACACAGGGCACGGTGCTGGCTCACATGGCGCCGCTACCCGTCGATGAACAGCTCGTTGCACATGCGGATTCTAGCCTCGATACGCATCCTCCATTGGAGGAGGGGACAGAATGGTTGGACTCGTTGTGTGCTGGGTCTAGTAACTTGTCTAGTGTGCAGTTGGGAGCGTTGAGGGGCCTGCTACTCGAATTCGCTGACGTGTTTAGCAAACACAAGTACGATATTGGCTGCACGGACCTGTTGCGCCACCACATAGCGACAGGTGACGCGGCCCCTATTCGGCAAAATCCCTTCCGGCTCAGCCCAGCCGAGAAGGAGCATGTGCAGTCGGCTGTTAATGACATGTTGGCTGCCGACATCATTTCGCCCTCTTCCAGTCCGTGGGGTGCTCCCATCGTCCTTGTTAAAAAACAGGACGGGTCCTTGCGGTTTTGTGTGGATTTCCGCCGCCTAAATAAAATCTCGATGGCCGACGCGTATCCACTCCCCAGGATGGATGAGTCGCTGGATGCCTTGGCGGGAGCACAGTTTTTTTCGACGCTTGACCTGCTTTCGGGATTTTGGCAATTGGCCCTCGATGAGGAATCGAAACCAAAGACCGCTTTCCGGACATCAGGAGGCCTATTTTAATTCAATCGATTGCCCATGGGCTTACATTCCGCTCCCGCCACGTTCCAGAGGCTCATGGAATTGGTTTTGTCAGGACTCCAATGGGACACCTGTTTGATTTACCTCGATGATATCATCGTTTTCAGCCGGACTTTCGAGGAGCACCTCTAGCGATTGAGAGGGGTGTTCCTCAGGATGCGTTCCGCTAAATTAAAATTTAAACCGGCTAAATGTCACCTACTTCGGGAATCGGTCAGGTACTTGGGGCATATCGTTGGCTGTTCAGGGATCTCTACAGACAATGCTAGGATGCACTGCGTCAGCTCATGGCCAACACCAACCTCAGTCACTGAGGTCCGCAGCTTCATAGGATTCGCCTCCTACTACCTCCGTTTTGTCGAACATTTTGCCACCATAGCCAGGCCCCTACACGCTTTGACGGCTAAAGGGGTAAGGTTTCACTGGGGGCCGGAAGAGGAGGCTGCGTTCTACTCCCTTCGGGATGCCTTGGTGCGGGCTCCTCCCTTGTGTTACCCCGATTTCACGCAACCGTTCCTGCTTGACACGGATGCCAGTAACATGGGTATCGGGGGAGTGCTCTCACAGGTGGTCGGGGGGGTCGAACGGGTGGTCACCTACGGTAGCAGAGTTTTGTCACCTGCGGAACAACGCTACTGTGTGACACGTCGTGAATTGCTAGCGATCGTTTTTTTTATACAGCAATTCAGGCCGTATCTCTACGGCCGTCATTTTACCGTTCGTACGGACCACGCGGCTCTCCAATATGCTATGCGGGTGGCGCAACCCTCCGGCCAATTGTCCCGATGGCTGGAGGTCCTCCAAGACTACCAATTCACGACGATTTACCGTAAGGGATTGCGGCACTCGAATGCGGATGCCTTGTCGCGGTTGTCGCCTCGCTCGGAATGCGCATGTCTTCTGGGATCGGCGCGGTGTAAACCCCCTGTCGCCGTCTCCGTGGAAGTTTTGCTCGTCGCCACTGATGTTCCATGGGTCGACGCGCCCGCCACTCCCACGGGCGGGGACTCGTTACTCGCGTTGCCTCTTATCGAGTGGGGCCGTCTCCAAATGGCCGACAGCTCCCTACTCACGTTGCGTCGGAAGGCAGACGCTCCCGGGGGGGGGGAGACGCGGGTCGGTTCCTGGGTGGTCAGACAGGGCCTCCTGATGAAGTGGGACAATATGTCCCAGCGTCATACGCTCGTTGTGCCATCTGCTATGCGGGGTAGGGTCGTTCTGGCTGCTCACAAACGACTCATGCATTTGGGATTTCATAAAACGCTCGCCCTACTCCAACGGGACTATTATTGGCCGGGTATGGGCAGCGACGTGGCAAACATCCTCAAGGGATGTGTGGGGTGCGCTCAAAGAAAACCGCCACCAATAGCGGCTAATCCACCGCTACAATCCATTCAAGTTTCGCGCACGAACGAACTGGTTGCGCTCGACATCTTGGGGCCCTTTCCCGCTACACCTAGGGGTAACAAGTACCTGCTGGTTGGCGTAGAATACTTCACCCGATGGCCCATGGCGTGGCCACTCGCCAACCAGTCGGCTGCGGCAGTGGCGGACGCCTTTGTCCAGGGCTATGTTTTGGACAAAGGCGCCCCCGAACGCTTGCTGACAGACCAAGGAAATAATTTTTCGAGCGTTTTGTTGCGCGAGGTGTGCGACCTGTTGGGTACGAAGAAAGTGCGTACCTCCCCGTACCACCCGCAGACTGATGGAATGGTTGAACGTCTAAACAGGACGATTACTTCTATGCTGTGCCAACAGGTCTGCAACGATCAGGTTGATTGGGACTTACAGGTACCTGGGGTACTCGCGGCCTATCGAATGGCCCCCCATGCAGCGACGGGGTTTTCCCCATTTTTTCTCATGTATGGGCAGGAGGCCGATCCGGCCATGGATGTCCAACTGGGGATTTCCCAGCCACGTGCGAAATCTAAATTGGCCGACCACATCAAATTTAATATCGCCAAACTGGCTGAAGTGCGAGAGGCTGCGAGGTTGAATTCAAGGTCTCGCCAGATCGCTAACGAAAGATTGCATGCACGAAAGGTGTATACGCACGATTGGAAACCAGGCGATAAGGCCTGGCTGCACTGCCCACATGCACCGTTGGCTACGTCCCCTAAATTGTTGAGACCATGGAGGGGACCGGTGGAAATCGTGCGTATTGCGCGACCCCAGAGTATCCAGATTAAATGGGAAAAACGCCGTTGGTACGTACACCCCTCCCGGCTGAAACCCTTCGCGGCACCACATGGCCTCCCTTTGTGCCGTAACGACCGAGCGTGTGATGTGGCCGTCGACTCGGGGAGGGATGTGCCGCAGTCTGATCCTCACGTGTCTCCACCTGACCCACTCCCAGGTGTCTCGGACCTGACGGCTGTTGACCGTCGTGAACCGGAACCCCGAGGCACGCGCGGATCTCCGATGCCTGCCCCGTGCCTTCCTGGACTGTCGGCGCCACCGGACGGTCAACCGCGTCTGGTGCCGTACGACGGACCGGCCAGGCGGACACGACACTTTTCATGAAAAAAAAAAAAAAGAGGGGGGGCCCGAGATTGCAGCTCGTCGCCGCGTTCCCCTTCTGCCCGGTATAATGTCCCGTTCAAGGGGTGCTCGGAAATGAAGGGACGCTGCACGAGTCATTTTTTTTTTTTTTGCATACACATTTATTGTTGTCACTCGCCGGGTTGTACATATTGTTCTTGTTGTTGCGGTGGCATGTTCTGATTCTTGCGGATGGCGGAGTTCTTGTTGTGTTGTGTTGTTGTGATTGTTGCTTGTGTTACGGGGCACACACGGGGGGCGGGGGGTAATACAATTTTTTTTATAGCAGCCGGGTCGGCTGCGAGCTATGTGGTAGGGGGTGATGTAGTGGTGGAGTTGACGCGCGCCGACAGTGATAGATCACGGGGCGGCGCGGGGTGCGTGGTTGTGCGCGCTGACACAAGGTGGGAAATAGGATCGTGGGCAGCGCGCAGTGATTGGTCAACTGGGGTGGGTGCTCTCAGCGACGTCCGCATGAAGGACTATAAAGGGGGACGCGCGGGAGCACTCGGGGAGTTGATAACCAGTTGAAGATCGAAGACGGAGTTGAAGAGGTAGGGCCCTGAGACCCCTAGTCCCACTGTCCTTGTAAGGGCCGGGACCCTGTGTGGCTCGGAGGCGAGACTGTGGGACCCGTGGTCTGACGTCCATGTGGGACGAGGCTGTGGGACCCAGAGTCGAGACGGACACCCCAGCCGGGTGGGTTCCGAGAAGCTACGGGGCGTAAGAGCCCGTGTGGGTGTAGCCAGCGGAACCCCGTGGGTTAAGGCTGCAGTTAGCCACCCGTGTAATATAAGTTGGTGTTAATAAAATGTGTGCTACCCATAAGGTCGTCTCCCGCCAAGTTACTACATTACATCTGCAAGACACTCGGACCTGTTCACACTGTCGCGGCAGTGCCCCAGTCAACGACTTTAAATAATACGGAAAAAAATGCCACTTGCGTATTGTCGGGGCGCCACACTAAAGGCCGCCCCGCGGGCCTTGCCATGAAAAACCACTGCGTTGTGAAGCCAACGCGTTAGTACACTGCTGCAGAAAGGGCCTCGGCATCCGTGGTGGTCGTTTGACCATACTTCACCATGCTGGTCAGTGCGGGTTATTGAAGTGTGAGAAGTGTGGACGCGAGAGGGTGGGATCACCGTGCAACAATGGATTTTAAAAGGACAATCGGTTCCGCTACAAAAGTGTGTTTCCATCACGCGAATTGGATATAAACGCAAATTAATGTATTTGAGGAGCACATTTTTTACATATATAACGCAGATGTGAATTGGACACAACGCGATCGAGTGAACGAAACTGCGTCGCGTGAGTAGGAATAAACGGTTGTACGGCTGCCTCGGCGTAGCATCGCACAAGGCATTGGGATGCTGCTGGATGCTTCTAGATGATACCCACACGGCCACACGCCTCGGTCTTTGTTTTTGCCTGCGTACGCGTCTCATGCGCCATCGCAGACTGCTTTACCCCCCATATTATTTGTCTCGCTTTGCATGCAACTTTGTTGATTTGAATCGCAACGAGTGGCTTAGGGACTCACACTGTAACATGCATTTTTCACTCGTTGTCGTATATATATTTAATTCATGAATTAAATAATCAAACTAAAACACAGTAATGATACAATATCACGTAAAATCAACAGTAATATAACAAATTATCATGAAAACTGTCAGTCATGTTGGTGTTTCCGAAATCGACTACCCACTAACGTCTTCATTCCCATTGAATCGATGGTTATTATCGCGCGATTTGTCTATAACGCGGGTGTTCTTCAGGAACGCAACTACTACCACCGTGCTACAGGAAAACGGACTGTAGCATCAACTGTCTCGGTCTGAACGTGAAAATGCACTTGATGTAGCCGTGTAGACGTAAAACTACGCGCGGGTCATACGGTCGTGCCTCAACACGCGAACCAGTGCTGGTTGGTGAAGGCGGGGGACCATAGACGTCGTAGCGCAGTAGAGCACAACTACTGCTTCTCTGCAGTTGCCTGCTGACCAAAATGATGCCTACCGCTGCTGATGCTATGCACGGTGGCAGCCCGTCGAAAGCACTTCACGCAGTCGCAAATTTTGCTTAATGGCTTCCGAGCAGCTACACAATCGGAGGCGGTATTCCTCGTGATCAGTTCGAGGGCGCGGGGAAGTTATGCACCGAACCGACCCTGGCGAAATGAACTTCGAAAGAGAAGGCAGGTTGCCAACACCGCCGGTGGCGGCAGCTTGGTACGTAGAATTTATCCAAACATTAACTCGCGGTGTAATAACCTGGTTCATGCATCGAATCATTGAGTAACCTCCATTACGTGAACCTCGGGTGACATCCAGGTTTTTTTGGCAGCAAAGATAAAAGATCGCCAATTGTGTAGACCCGTTGAAGCGAGTGCTGTTAGCGAGCGCCTATTAAGACCGGCGTGGCACACGAGGAGGAGGGTGGCCAACACCGATCCCGGCCGCCACACACCACAAGGTAGTATTTGAGGCTGAGTCGACCTAGGGGAGAGCCAAGACCGGCTCAGATTATTGTAACCGCTGTTGTTGGCTGTGAGCGGGATTCGAACTTGGGTCGCCATGCTCGTAGCGCGGTGCGTCTAACCGCTGCGCCACCGCTCCCAACTCGTAGCAGCTTCAAGCTGCGATGGGGATGATGCTCCGCTGGCTTTTGGTGAGCTACCTAAAGACCCTGCCACGAATCACGCTGGGATGTTCCGCACACCTGATGAAGCTGGTTGTAATCAGCAGCGAGACGTCACGGCACGGTTTTTTTAGGTGGATAATCTTACTAATTGGCTGTGTCGGGTGGTGGTGGGTTTGACGACACATTTCTGTTTACGGATTCTAATCTAAGAAAAGCACGTTTACTAATAGGGTTTTCCCCTTTTTTTCTGGCAACAAAACTGACACCTTTTGAAAGGAATCATGCTTACATTAACCACAATACCTGCAGTCAAATGCAAACAAAAAACAATACCAGAGACAGCTTTCTGGTGTGGACCAATCAGTTTAAAAGACAATGCATAATTTATCAGAGTATTGTTTTTGTTTGCATTTGACTGCAGGTATTGTGGTTAATGTAAGCATGATTCCTTTCAAAAGGTGTCAGTTTTGTTGCCAGAAAAAAAGGGGAAAACCCCTATTAGTATATTTTGGTACTGGCAAAGGAGATCCCATGATGAAAAAGCACGTTTGTTTCTGCACATTATACCACAGATATGTGTGGTTAATGCAAACTTCATGATGCTTTGCAATAAGTCTGTCTATTTGATGTTTGAACATCTTTAAAATTTTGACAATTACTTTCGCGTTTTGCGTCGCGATTGCATCCGAAATCGTTGAGCGTTAACCAAAGCTCAGCTTTTGTGCGAGAAAGCCTCCGGATCCTCAGGGGGCCTTAATAGTTGGTGTCTGCTCACTATTAGGGGAGCACCCGGTGGCGAGATGCTATATGTCTCGCCTGGTATGAAGGAGGTCGTGGGTTCAATCCCGACCCTGATGCCTGTTGTAAATTTGGATTTTCCGTGTCTCTCTCCCCATGGTCGCGTGGATTTTTCTCCGGGTCCTCCGGTTTTCCCCTCCACATTTAAAAACACGCGTTTAGAGTATTCGGCTGCTATACATTTCCACGTGACGATAAGCAACTTCGCTGAGCTATCATCTGTGGCCAGGTGGCTTCTGAAATAGGGCTAATTTCTAAGTGGGCCTTTCACCCCATATGCAAGATGATGTGCCACCCGATTATGCACAACCCTGCCAAGCCGCGCGCTTGGCCCCCTCTCCACAGTTGCCAGAACATTGCTCTCTGGACAGAATCTCCCTTCTGCACTCTTCTGTCCGGATATTGAACTGTCGGCAAAATCACCGATTCTGGTCTTCAGGACTTCAAATGCCCCGAGTTCACACACATGGACATCTCCTAACTTCACCTGTGTGACGTAATTTGTTCACTCTCGCTGGTTACTCTTGGAAACCCGCATTGTTTACTATGAGTTTAAAAAAATATATTTTGTATGGTTTTTCGTTACCATATAGATTTTTATGTTATCGTAGTTATTTTATATTGGCATATTCGTACGACGTAATTATTCACCCACGACTCTCATGCATGATATAACTTCACACATTAATAAATCACCTCACGTATCCCCCTGGAACATTTCAAACATATCCCCCAGGGGTCCGCGTCCCTCCGGTTGAGAACCACCGCTTTAAACATTATAAACATCATCATAGTGAGTCACAGTCCGAGGTTAAACTTATCTCCTCGATGTATCGCCTTTGTGTGCTCACGGGCCAGATGGGGTTGCTTGTCAGTGGAATGTCAATGATTAAAAACGAACTTTGAAACCTTTTACCCCTTTCTCCAATAATCTTTGTACCTGCTTGAGCTCGCTCGCTCGCTGTTATGCAACACACACGCGAGGTATAAATTTCCTCTGCCAGGCTTTGCAGCTTGGAGCCACCGGTGATGTGTTTTGTTGGAGCGCAGTCAGACGACTCTACGACCAGCGGATAACCCCCGGTATGCACACACGAGCCTCTGGGTTCACCGTCACGACCTCTCAACATCGTCATCATTATAATTGCCTCTCGGTTGTAGAACATTACTGAACGTTCATAATAGATGTTTTTTGGGTTAGATCGAATAAATATATAAATGTGTCGTTAAAACCCGCCACCACCCGACAGAGCCAACTAGTAAGGGTTGTCAGTTAAACAGAACATGCCAATTCGTCACTCGTACAGCACATCGGTGTGTTGGAGTGCCAAGCCACAACATTTACAATCTGAGTACGACGTTTCGCCAGTAATTACAACTAGCTTGATCAGGCGACAGCCAGATTTGTGGAGGAGTCTAACTGTTTCGTTCCTTACTTAGAGGCGTAGATGTGGTGACCACGCTTCTGCGCTCTTGCGCCACGTGGGGGTGGCGGGGGTTACTGAGGCAACGACCATGATGCATTATGCGAGCCCTTTGAACTTGTCCTTCCTTTCTATTGTGTGTATTAAAATAGCCGTACCAACGGTAAACCGGTAAACCCTATTGAAGTATGCTGCCCTTTGTAGGTATGCATTTAAATCATACTCTTTGGTTCTTTCGGTAAAGTCACCTCTGTAAAAAAAACTAATATATCACGTTTCGATCGCAACGCAAACAATCGTCATCAGGCGGAAAAAAAACAAGCAATCGCATGATGACGATTGCTTGCGTTGCGATCGAAACGTCGTGATCTATTATTGTTTCTACCTACGTGACTTTACCGAAATTACCAAAGAGTATGAATTCCTGCAGTCACGAATGCTTCAAATTAAGACATTTAAATAATGTATTATTTGATGATTCGCTTCCACGCAGCACTAAGGCGGTAGCTATCTTTTCGGTTAAAGTTATTTTTAATTCTTTAAATTTCGATAGATTCTATAATTAGTCTTGGCCAGTCGTAGCTAGTTTTGCACAGAACTTCAACATTATCAAAATCAATTGATTTTGATAATGGCTTGGCACGCGTGTTCTGCTGCTGCTGACAGTTGTTTTGGGTGGATTTGGCGTCTGCTGCTGGCATGAGTTTCTGGACGCCTGTGCCAAAGAAAATCTTCATAGCTCATCGGATTCCTCTGGTCTAAATAAAGATTTTGATTAAAACAAATTAGATTCTGAGATGTGAACTCCCTCCCCTGGTAGTTCAATCCCCATAATGACGCCTGCTGTATATTTGGAGTCTGCGTGTTCTCTCTCTCTCCGTGATCGCGTGGGATTTTTCTACTGGTCCTCGGGGTTTTCCCTCCACATTTAGAATCAAACATCACGCGATCAGAGTATTTGGCTGCTGCTGTAAATTCCCACTTGATGATAAGCCCACTTCGTTGAGCCATCATTTGTGATGGCCAGGTCGCTTCTGAAAAAAAGCTACATAGCTCAGTGGGCCTTACCTGGTAAAATAAAAACAATATAAATAATAAGGATTGTTATTATTCTTCTTACATGCCCCCACCTCTGTTCACCTCAGTATGCAGCGTGTGGTGGGTGGGGGAAATCGTGGCTAAACTCCCACTACTTTCTAAGACGTCTGAGCCAACGTGGAAGAGTAGGCAAAACATACCAAATAGAAGGGGCTTTCCAGAGCTCTCTCTCTTGTGGGTGTACTTTCTAACACACCGGTTAGTGCTGAACTAGTAACTAATTGGCACTTTTTGTGAACGTGACAAACCCCTCCTGACTGGCCGTGTCTCCTGTCCTTACCTGAGCTGGCTTTGTGGTTCGAGTATCCCTCTATCTTCTTCTCCTCTCCATCGCCTTTTCCTCTCCAAACTCTTCACGCTCTTCTTCGACTCCCGCTCTGTTTCTTTATTCCACATCTTACGTAGTTTTTTTTATTTTGTGCTTACCGCCGCTAATATCGGCGCGCCTGCTCGTGCCGGTCGTGAGCGCAGGGGGAGGGGGGGTCGCCTGCTGTGCTCTACTACCGGTCCAGTTTTGCTGTGCCACGCTACCGAGGTGGTCCCTGCTATTGCGACCGTTGCAAGTGCCACAAGTGTGCTGTGCCCCACCATCGAAGTTGCTGTCTCCAGCGCCAGCGTGAGCGCGGCATTGCCTGCTGTGCCCCATCACCGCCGCCAGCGTGAGCACGGCACGCCCGATCCTGCCGACTGCATCACTGCTGTCGCTGTGGACGCAGTTCGTGCCTCCCTCCAGTGGCCCTGCAAACAGTGCAGCTAAGCGCGTTTCGTCGCCCTCCGCCAAGCATACATCAGCGAGCGGGAGTTGGACGCGGGTCGTCCCCCACTAAACACCACCAGCAAGTGGGGGGGGGGGCCTTGGTGTTGCTCGCCCCCCTTGCTCAGCTGCACTGTTTGGGCTCCACTGCTCGGCCGGCTCTTAGCAACACCAGCGAGTGTGGGCGTTTGGCGCGTCTCGTACCCGGCTCAGCACCAACAAGGCAGTGGAAGTCTCGATTTGAAGTTTTCGTGACTGCAGGGATCCATACTCTTTGGTTCTTTCGGTAAAGTCACGTAGGTTTAAAATAAAAATAAAAAATCACGACGTTTCGGGCGCAACACTTCAGCAATTTTCTTCTTGGTTCTTTCGGTAAAGTCACATAGAAGGGAAATAATAAAATAATAAAAATAAAACAATAAAATAATTCTCACGACGTTTCGGCCACAACGCAAGCAGCCGTCCTCAGGTGAGGAACAGGTCTGTCGGAAAGACTTCAGACGCTGTTTTTCCGACAGACCTGTTCTTCACCTGAGGACGGCTGCTTGCGTTGTGGCCGAAACCTCGTGAGAATTATTTTATTATGTTTTATTTTTATTATTTTATTATTTCCATTCTACGTGACTTTACCGAAAGAACCAAGAAGATGAATCCCTGCAGTCACGAAAGCTTTAAATCGGAACTTCAGCAATTGTTTATTGCTGTGGTTGTCCCACCTGATGACGGACGCTTGTGTTGCGCCCGAAACGTCGTGATTTAATTTATTTTATTTTATACCCACGTGACTTTACCGAAATAACCAAAGAGTAAGCCAGTGGAAACTCGGCGAGGCTGGCCCCGTGCTCAGCGCCACCTGCGAGTGGGAGCACGGCACGGCCTGCTCACCCCCCCCCCCCCCACTTAGGGGCCGTCTATAAATGACGTCACGCACCTAGGGGGGGGGGGTCAGACATTTGTGACGATGTGTGACGACGGGGGGGGGGGTGAGAAATGTGGCGTCACATCAAAATGCGCAACTTTAAATAAATATACACAAGACGTTCTACTTAATTAAATAGACTTCTTAATAAATGTTTTCTCCTACAACATCAGAGTGCAGCGCCACATTAAATACGCACTACAATGACAATAGTTTAAAGCGATTTGAAGCATGTTTATTTTTTTTGGGGGGGGGCAGAGCTTTGTGACGTCATATTTGAAGGGGGGGGGGGTCTGACTTTTTGTGTCGCCGCGTGACTAAGAGGGGGGGGGGGTCAAAAATCGTCCAAAATCGCGTGACGTTATTTATGGATGGCCCCTTAGTATTGGCAATTACTCCTGTGGCCTATTTGCTCGGCACCACCCACTATCATACGGCCCGACGCTGCAGGAGACGCTGCTTGCGCTGTATTTGTTTCTAATTGTACTGCCCACCGTTGGGGAAGCAGTCGGGCATGGAACTACCAGTGACAAAGGCAGGACTTGTTCCTGTGGTGCTCCCCTTGATCGGACTTTGCTGTTTTTTAAATCCTTTATATTAAGTTCACTTGCTTGCTTGCTTGCGCGCTTACGACCGTGCACATCTCTCGGTCGTTTTTTAACCCACTTGCCGTGATCCAATCGAGCTGACATTTTGCACACAGACTCGTTGTGCGTGACAATTTATTTTCGTGAAATTTTTTTCTCCAAAATGTTACACTTTTTAGGAAAAAATAAATTTAAAATTTAATTTAAAATACCAATGTGATAAAAATGAAACTCTTACTCAAGAAAAACAGAAATGAATAATAAAATAAAACCGATGCCACGCATATAAAGGATTTATAGTGAAAAACGTTGTTTTTACGGGTTAATTTTTCCTGGATTATTCTGTTTGCGCGTAGTCACTTTAAGATGTTTCTTGTTCATGTTTTTGTTCGTTGCGGTTGCACCCGATTCAAGAGCCGAATGGCTCACAGGGCTATACCAAATAAATGAAACTGCAACTGAAAATAAATGAAACTGAAAAACTGGTATTCATCCAAATCCTGTTCCATCCAGGTACACATGTCTTTCACGTGATTTTCTGATCGGTTTCCGTTATTCCGATTGCACTTAGCATCGCACGCTGAACTCTGTTCACTCGGCTTCTTAGGGGAACGAAGTCTACAACGCTGTCTTACTCGTCGATGCAAAGGTGGCAGAGGACGCAAAAATCCTGCCTCTGATCGATCTGACTTAAACCTTTCGTGACTGCAGGAATTCATATTCTTTGGCTCTTTCGGGAAAGTCACGTAGATAGAAAAATAATACTTAAAATAAAGTGAATAAAATAATAATAATAAAAAGACAAAAACAAAACAACACTAATGTAGACTGTAGCCTGGTTCTTAATCGGAGTGAGTGTACTGGCAGTCTATAATGTAGACTGTAGCCTGGTTATTAAGTTTGGTGAGTGTACTGGCAGTCTATAATGTAGACTGTAGCCTGGTTATTAAGTTTGGTGAGTGTACTGGCAGTCTATAATGTAGACTGTAGCTTGGTTATTAAGTTTGGTGAGTGTACTGGCAGTCTATAATGTAGACTGTAGCAATAGTTATGAAGCTTATTAAGCTTAATAACCATTGCTAATAACCATTGCTACAGTCTAAGCTTATTAAGCTTAATAACCATTGCTACAGTCTACATTATAAACTGCCAGTACACTCACCAAACTTAATAACCAGGATACCGTCTACATTAGTGTTTTTTTCTTTTTTCTTTTCATTTTATTATTCATTATTTATATTCACTTTCTTTTTAGATTTGAAGCTTTCGTGACTGCAATGATTCATATTCTCAGGTTTTTTCGGTAAAGTCACGTAGGTAAAAACATTAAAATTAATGAAAGTAAAATAAAATAAAATAATTTTATTTTGTTTTGTTTTATTTTACTTTCATTAATTTTAATGTTTTTACCTACGTGACTTTACCGAAAAAACCTGAGAATATCACTTTCTTTTATTAATTTTCTTCTATCTACGTGACTTTACCGAAAGAACCAAATAATTTGATCGATCTGTTAAGGGTCTTGTTCGGTTGGCGCTCCTTAATGTACGATCGCTGAGTAGCAAGGCATTGTTTGTTAATGATCTAATTACTGACAGGTCTATTGATCTCATGTGTCGAGTCGAAACCTCGCACCGGCCTTCTAACCATGTTGCAATTGTTGACGCTGCGCCACCTGGATTATTTTGTTTGAAATGAAATGGTCGTGGTGGTGGCCTTGATGTTTTATCTAACTCGGTTTTATCAGAGCCCAGTATACTCCGAATTGATGAGCCTGCGCATCAGTAGAACAATTCACTCTCACGATTCCATGGCTCCACTTAGGTCCCAGTTAATTTCAGCCAACCACCCGTCCCATTGGTATTCATCAGAGCTACGGGCCCTTAAAACCAACACTCGTCAATCTGAACCTATTTGGAGGAAATCAAGCATCACCATTCATCGTCTTATATTTAAACATTCACTGTGTACTTATAAAGAGGCTACTAAGAGGGTTAAATCAGAATATATCGCCAGCGTTATTGCAGCCAGCAGAAATAAAGCTAGGACTCTTTTTGCAACCATCATTCAACTACTCAAGCCAATCCCCTGTTGCAATTTTTCAGCTTCCACTGACTGGTTCGAGTTTTGTCAATTTTATTCATCGATAAAATAACTACATACTCTTTGGTTCTTTCGGTAAAGTCACGTAGGAAGAAAAATAATATATCAGGACGTTTCGATCGCCACACAAGCAATCGCCTATAAGGTGACCGCTCTCTGCCACCTGAAGACGATTGCTTGTGTGGCGATCGAAAAATCGTGATCTATTATTTTTTCTACCTACGTGACTTTACCGAAAGTACCAAACAATATGGATTCCTGCAGTCACGAAAGCTTCAAATCAATATTAAAATACCTACAATTCGCTCACTACTGAATTCATCTCCAGCTAACTCTCTTTCTCCGGATTTCCAGCCTCAATTCAATGGTACACCACTAGACTCCCACTGAACTTTCTTCCCTGATTGCCAATTCCCGCCCTACATGTTGTCCACTAGACCCCTTTCCTACTAAGATCTTCAAAGAAAATGTTGGGCCATTGGAACCATTTGCACTGGATCTATCCAACAGATCTCTTAAAACAGGTGTTGTTCATTCCGCCTATAAGGTGGCCGCTGGCACTCCTCTGCTTAAAAAGCCAGGCCTAGATCTGGAGTGCTTTATTAATTACCGGCCCATTTCCAGTCTTCCTTTCATTTCTAAGATCCTTGAACATGCGGTGGCAAATCGGCAAATCGGCTCTGGCAGCATTTGTCTTTAAATGAAATGCTCGACCCATTTAAATCGAGGTTTAGAGCACAACCCAACACAGATACCGCTCTGGTTAGGGTGGTAAATTAACTGCTAGTCACTGCAGGCCACGGTACACCAAGTGCTCTGGTTCTTCTAGACCTCAGCGCAGCATTCGATACAATCGACCATGACATTTTAATTGAATGGCTTTAAATATTATGAGGGTAACAGATTCTGCTCTGGAGTGATTCTGCTCTTACCTGCAAAGCCGCGAGCAGTATGTCGATATGGGCGGCTTTAATTCCTCGGTCAGTTCAGTACAATCTGGGGACCTTACGGATCGGTGCTTGGTCACCTTTTGTTTAGCATTTACATGGCCCCGTTTGGAGCAATGTTGCGATGTCCTGCGTTATGCTGCAACTGCTATGCAGATGACACCCATATTTACCTCCAGCTGACACCAGATTCTGCATCATCAATATATTTGCTTTCATCGTCTTTAACAACTGTAAAATCATGGATGCAGAACAATTTTCTCCAGCTAAATGGAAATAAGACTGAACTCCTCTTAGTCGGCTCTCCCCAACAGTCGCAAAAACTGGCATTTTTCAGCCTAGTTATTGATGGTCAGAACGTCTGTCCGAAGCATGAGATTAATCATCTTGGGGTGATATTTAAAGCGTTCCTTTCCTTCCAAGCTCATGTTAATAAGGTTGTGAAAACATCGTTTTTTCACCTCAGAAACATTTCTCGGCTGCGCAACATCATTACACCGTAGTAGTAGGTTTTTACCCTTTAAACTGGTACAAAACTGACACCTTTATACAAGGCATCATGTTTGCAATAACCACAACACAAGCAGTCAAAATGCAAACAAAAAGAAACAACTCTGATAATGATAATAATATGCACTGTCCTTGAAGTTGATTGGTCCACACCCGAGACAGCTTTTCTTAGAGCCTAGTCTCCATTGATGTTGGACCGGTTGAATGTAAGAGGTTGGTCCATGCACTTGTCCTCTTGTGAATTGATTACTGCAATGCTTTGCTGGTTCGTATTTAAAATAGGTCCTTGGTAGAAGACAAATTATTCAGAATGAGACATCTAGGGTGCTCACCCAAACCCCATTACGTGACCACATTTCTCCAGTTCTCTTATCATTACACTGGCTACCGGTCTTGAAGTGAGTATAGTTTAAGAGCCTTCTCTACTCGTTTTTAAAGCCTTGCATGAGCTGGCACTACCATATATTCACAAGGTCGTTAAGATCTGCGTACCTCGATTCCTGCTGCATTGCTGGTGTGAGTGGGCATTTTTCGTGGTTGCGTCTGGGTCGTGGAATTCCCTACCATTGGAAATTCGTTTAACCGACAATGTGGAAACGTTTAAGTCGCGCCTACAAACACATTTTCTTAAATCAATATATTATATTCAGCTCTCTTCTCGTGGCCTTTCCTTAACCTTATTCTTACAAGGCCCCTTGAGACATTAGTGGAAGGCGCCTTACAAATACATGTAAATTATTATTTAGATTTACGGGCTCTAACCCAAAACAACCCCTTTTATTATGGAAAGCATGTTTGTTTGCACGATTTACCACAGGCATGTGTGGTTAATGCAGATTTGATGATGCTTTGCAATAGGTATGTCTATTTTGTGTTTGAACATCTAAAACATTTTTACAAATGTTTTTCGACGTTTTGCTTCGTGATTGCATCCGACAGATTCAACAACACATTTATACTTACGCAAACTAACCCCAAAAAACGTTATTATAGATAACATTGGTCGCGAAAGCCTATGTGTTAAAGCGATCTTTCATATTATCTGTATAAAATGGCTGCATTTCTTTTTGTTGCCAAAGCGTGCCTTCTATGTACCCAGGAAATGCTGCTTCACTGGACTTCCCTCTGTCTCGTCGCTGGGCTGTCCCAAGTGGCACGTGGTGGCAATGTTTTGGTGTGGCCAGCCGATGCCAGCCATTGGATCAACATCAAATCCATCATGGATGAGTATGCAAGAGACAGTCGTCATAATGCCATCATTATCAGCATCATCACCATCTAATTATACCCTACTGGATGATAGCTTCTATACGCGATCGCCATCCTTCACAGTCTCACCATGGCACAATCCAGCTCGCTACCTTATCCTTACCTGATGTCATCACTTAATTCCCACGGCGAGTTCTCTCCTATGGGATTCCACTCCGTCTCTTTGTCTTAATATATGTTCTTTAATTAAAGGGTGCTGCGGTGCCATGGAGTTGTCTTCCTCACATGGTTAGACGGATGTCGGAGGGTCAATCCTGACCCTGACGTCTGTATATTTGAAAGTTTGTATGTTCTCGCCGTGGTCACGTGGATTTTTTCTCCGGGTCCTCCGGTTTTTTCCCTCAACTTTTAGAAACATGCGTTGATATTATTTATATTAAGTGGCTGCTATCATTTGAGGCCAGGTCGCTGAAAAACGGTTAATATCTTGGCGGGCTTTACCTAGTAAAATAAAATAGTTTAGTTTATTTATATATATAATTAAGTGATTTGCTTACCTTTCCTATACTTTGCACTCCTATCGTGTTTCTATATTGTGTTCGTTGTTGTAACGTTCTCGCCCACCCCTACTGAACATCTGTGAAAAAGAGCTTTATAACTCATCGGATTCCTCTAGTTGAAATAAATAAACTGATTCTGATTTAACACCACCCATCATCCCTTCTGATGTGCCCTGCCCAATCCATTATGTTTTTAACAGTAAATATGGTGTGTATGATTCTCTTTATTCTGTGATCCATCTCTAATCGTAATAAATGCCCCCATTCTAATTTGCGCAATATTGGTATACATTTTTTAAAAATCACTATCCATAGTTCTTATATATTTTTACGGAATGCTCGATGTTATGCAAAAGGGCAGAAGGAACCCAGCACATGTATGAACGTATAAACAAGGAGAACAAACGCACCTCTGATTGGCACGGTTGACTATGTATGGTGTGAAAGAAGTTCAACATACATAAAAAACCAAAAGACAATCAATTCTTGCTGAGATAAATATGCATGTATGTTGAACATGTTTCACACCTTACGTAGCCAACCATGCTAATCAAAAGTACAGGGGAAGGACAACATATCTAAACACAAATAGCAGTTCTAAAGAAATTATTTTCAATCGAGATTTAAAAGTACGTGGACGTGCCCATATTTAAATTAGTTGAGGCAGTCATGTGCCACAAGGGTCATAGTAATGAACCCCACATTCATGAAACGTGGATTTCAATCCAGGCAGCCATTCAAGCAAATGTATAAGTGTCGTGAATTCTAAGTTTAACTGTATCTCGTTTAAACAGCTGTGAGAACTCAAAAAACCAGGATGAGCAATGTGCAAGAGTGACCTGGGGCATTAGCCTGCCAGTTAGTGCGTGACGATCGCTGGGTATAAGTTCGACCTCAAGTTAATGGGAGTTGAAACAAGGAAAATATATTAAAATTCCCCCTCCCCTTTTGCACCCCTACCCCCTTCCCCCCGCCCCTCCTACTGCCTGTCCATCCAGCAGTGTAATTGGGTACACCACAGTGTCATGATTGGGGTAAAGAGTGCCCAAACCTGGAATAGTAGGCCAAATATCTTCCACAGGGGTGTCTAGAACTCCCTCTATTATGTAACTTTTCATATTCCCATTTAAAGAAAAACTGGTCATCAGATATACTTTTTTAAAATTCGATTTTCATCAAGACCCATTGTGTAAAGTGCAGTCTCCAACTTGTATTATCCACTCTACTTCTCTGGTTTATTTACGTGCTACGAATAAGGGACATTTCTTGAAATGTCGCCATTTACATATATTGTTTCGTGCCATTTAAAGCCACACAGTGCTATTGACGAATGTGTTGGAATTGTTGCTATTTGTGCTTGTGCACCACTTCCAAATGCATCATCACCAAAAATGAGTCCTCTTGTAGAGGCCCCGTTCCGTCAAGAATGGAGTGACTGCAGGGCTTGCACCGTTTACCGTTGCACCAGGCTCGTCGAGAGAGGACACCAGGTTACCGTTATCATCCCCACCGGGGCGATGTTCATGGACACGCGGACGCTGGGACGCGTGAACCACGAACTCCTGAAGGTCAACTTCACCAAGGAGGAGCAGGAGGTGAAGATGGACAAATTCTTCCAATTCTGGATTTTTGAGAGTACAAAACTCTCTTACTGGGAGGTCTACTGGAGACACAATGCAGAGGTTCAGGAGAACATGAAAGGTAAGGAAACTATCAAATAATATAAACTATCTTTATTTAAACTATTTTTTATTTTACCAGGTAAGGCCCACTGAGCTATACGGCTCTTTTTTGCAGCAATCTGGCCACAAGTGATAGCTCAACGAGATGGCTTATCACGTTCAAATTATAGCAGCCGAATACACTAAACGCATGTTTCTAAATGCAGAGGGAAAACTCGGACTCGAATAAAAATACATGCGACTATGGGGAGAGAAACACCGCAAACTCCAATTATACAAAAGGCGTGAGGGTTCGGATCAAACCAACAACATCCTGTATATTAGGGGAGGTAGGTAACATCTCGCTACCGTTTTACTCCTCACATTAACCCGACCACCAACAACCAAACAAACAAACCATGTGGTTGGACAGATCTTTCACATTTGGTGCACCACACCTTTGAATCAATCTCCCCAAAGCAATCTGCACACCCGACTCCAACATTCCGATATTCAAGTCACAACTAAAAACACATCTCTTTGCACTTAGACACAACTAACTCTCAATCACATGCTTTTTTTCTTTCAAACAACAGTAGATATTTTGTCAATAAATTTTCTTTCTCATTGTTTAGTATCTTTATAATTTTACATTGAGTTTAAGTGTTAATGTGATGATGGTGCTTTTAATGGCGGATTTGTGCCAGAAAGGCACCATATATGTAAATAAAATAAAATTCACTTGATGTTGCTTAAGAAGCTTCCGTATTTTCCGTCCATATTTTGAACTTCTTTCGCACCGTACATAGCCAACCGTGCTAATCAATCGGAGGTGCAGGGGAAGTACAACAAACTAAACACAAAAAGCAGCTCTAAATTAATGAGTTTTCAATCTATGATTAAAAGTACATACGTCCCATATCAAACATCCCATATCTCTCCAAGGTCCTCGAGTGCACAGACACGGTGGCGAGATGGAATGCAGGTATGCATCGCCTGGTATGGAGGAGGTTGTGGGTTCGATTGCATCGCTGACGCCTGTACATTTGGAGTTTGTATGTTCTCTCCGTGATCGTGTAGATTTTCCTCCGGGTCCTAAGGTTCTTCCCTTCACATTTAGAATCAACGCCTGTTTGGAGTATTTGGCTGCTATACCTTTCCACCCGACAAGACACTTCGTAGAGCTATTTTTGTGGTCAGGTCGCTTCTGAAAAAGAGTTTTCTAGATCAGTGAACTTTATCTGGTAAAATAAAAAAAAAATTGTTTCGTTTTTAGTTTAGTTCAATGATGCAAACTTGCATAGCATTTTTGTCCTTATAAACCTGAGCGCCCCCTGTGACACCTCTTACCTTTCTGATCGAAATCCGTTTATCAACCTGGAGAGGGTGAAATTCAGACACGTTTTCAGATTTATTTGCCGTTCTCCATGGATCAGTCCTTGGCCCACTTTTGTTGTGGATATACTTGACCCCATTTGGGCATGTAAGCCAACTCATGCTTAGTTTCCACTGTTATGCTCACTCCAATATATATTGATTCCAAATCCCCCCTCAATGTGTGTGCCTCGAGTCGTTCCTGGTGTTTAGTTGATTGTCCTTCCCCCGCACCTCCGATTAGCACGGTTGGGTATGTCGGTTTGGAATAAGTTCAACACGGATACATATGTAGTGACATCGCGGACGTCACTCTGTGGTGCCGGCCCAAGAGAGGCACAGCGCGCTATGTACTTACATCGCGGACATCGCGGAAGTAGCGACATCATGGATGTCACTGGGTAATGCCGGATATAGCGAGGCATGGCATGCGATATAATTACATCGCAGATACCCCGTATATGTGGGTGTAGTACCAGCCTTAGAGGAGCTCAGTGAGTGCTGATAGAGAGCGCTGAGTGGCACCACGCTCGGCATGCAGTGCTGTCCCCTATAGGAGGGAGGTGTGAGAATGCCGGCCATGAACAGGGTTCATGTAGGCCATGGCACTCTGGTTGACCCTAGAAGGCACGTGACAGGTAAGATCTACAAAGGGGCCCCAAGTGGGGGCTAAGGGTGGTCACGTGTCGGGGTCCAGATCCTGCTAGAGGATTCGAGAAGGTGGTCGTGGCCAAAGGCGGAGCCAGCCACGACCAGGGAGCATATAAACCGGGTCCCCAGAGGGGCCGGGGTTCAGCGTTGCTGTGTTATCCTGAAGATCTACGTTCTACGTTCGATTTCTGAGAAGAGTCACCAACACGTGGACCTGGACCCAAGCCGGGGTCCTGTCTGTTGTAGCTACTCCCAGTGTAATTAGTGTACTTAGCCTGGTGGTTCACCATCATAGGTTGTTTTCTGGTAAAGGGGCAGTTACCCCTTTGTGTTGGTATCAATAAATGTGTTGCCTCCAAGGAGTACGTCTGCGACTCAGTTGAATCCACTACACATACATTAGACTGAAGTTGAATCTAAGCCGGACCAAAACAGTAACCAACGTACAAGTAGGAAAAAGGTTGCACACAGAAGAAACCCTGATGATGCAGGAAATGTTGAGAAGGAACCTAGCACTATTTGGACACGTATGTAGGGTGGATAACAACCGCAAAATTAAAAGTGTGCTGTTCGTAAAAATGCAAGTAACCAGAAAGAGAGGAAGACTTTAACAGATAATGGCTTGACGACGACACAAGGGATTGGTGCCATAAAGATGTGGCACTACTTGAGCATATTAGAATAAATCTCACAGAGAGGAAAGTGGAAACAAATGACGAAATGTGCAGTAGACATCTACTCTGGGCTTTCTGCCCCATGGATTGTGATAATGATGATGCTGATGTTGGGGTTGTTGGTTCCGCACACCAATGGTCTCAGGTTAGTTCTGTGAGCGTGATGATCAATGGCCACAACGCTGGTGCTGCTCAGGCATTCCACAGTCTTGATGTTATCCATAATCCCTCAATACAATTTGGAAGCGCACATTCACAATGCCACTGAGGCTGATTTCTTTAACCTCGTAAGTATATAGCCAAGTTGCGCCCCATCCTCTCTCTATGTGTTGGATTAACATAAGCTGATTCACGCCTTTTATCTTCTCTCGCATCGACATCAGCAACGCCTTTGTTTTCTGTTATTCCTGTTCAGCTGTTGCATCAGCTGCAGGACGTGTGGAATGCGGCAGCCAGTATTATCACCTGTGTACACCTGTTACTGAATGCATTATCAACCGTACATTAAACGGTTGGCTAACTGGGGTGCGAAAGAAGTTCAACAAACATACATACATACTGCTCCCTTGCTCGTGTCTCCTCACTGCCTGCCAGTCGGGTTTTTGGGTGGAGTTCAAGATCCTCCTCACCTACGAAGCTCTCAATGGTGGCACTCCTTTGTATATACACGATCTTTTCCATCTCTGCATCCCAGGCAGCGTCCCTCCGGGCCTGCTTCCACCAGATAGTCGGTTCATCCTGAGTCAGCTAATTCAAATCCCGCCTTACGACGCATCTGTTATTGAAGGCCTTTTAACTTCCTTATTATATACGCGTATCTATTTCTTTGATCTGGATTTTTCCAGTGCAGCTGCCAAGCTTTAGAACGCTTTGTCTTTGCCCATAAGACAATCCGAGTCGTAATATACAGTATATTAAAACTGTTGTGAAAACTCACCTATTTAAACTTGGTCTTACCCTGCAGGTTCAGTTTATTTCCTGCTTTCCATTGATGTCGCATTGGGATCTACGGATGAAATCCACATTACAAATGTAAACTATTATTATTTATTATTGGGATGAATAAGCTGGGATATAGTTGGTATCAGCGAGGTGAGAAGGAAAGGGGAAACAACTCCAAATATTAAAAGATTAGCAATCCTTTCAATTTCAAAGGGGAGTTGATAGTACGTATGGAGTAGTGGAATTTGTAGTATATGCAGGACTTAGACATATAGTTGTACGGTTTAAGGGTTCATAATATGGAGATGGACGGCTTACACCCAGGCAAGAGGCGATCAAAACATTTCAAGTTAAATCTCATTCAAATATATTGTATGTATGTTGAACTTCTTTCGCACCATATATAGCCAACCATGCTAATCGGAAGTGCGGGAAAACGTTTTGGAAGTTATGATTCATAATAAGCCTCAATCAGTGGTGGACCCACCTTGATATTCTATTGATATATATATAGTGTTAGCATATTAATATCGTTTTTGATGCAACCAATATGTTCTGTTAAATAAATAAAAAATATTCCCATTTTTGTAATAACTCCCCAGCCACCTTTTTGTAATGTTTCTACACCAGCTCCTGGTCACATTTATTGAACGAAGATCAAGTTTATGAATATACAAACCAAATCATGAATCAAAGTTGAATTTGTTCAAATATCACAACGGCTGACTAAAATGCTACATTTGGTAATAACATGCAAAAAATGATTGTTTCCCACTGCATTGTTCCAGCATACTTTTATATTTTGACTTTCAATATGAATATTCATGGTTTATTTCGGTAAAGTCACATAGATAGAAAAAGGAATAATACAAATAAGTGAAATAAAATAATTAAAATAAAATAAAAGTAGAAATAATAAATAACAAAACACCACTCATGTAGACTGGCTCTTAATCAGATTGAGTGTACTGGCAGTCTATAATGTAGACCGTAGCCTGGTTATTAAGTTGGGTGAGTGTACTGGCAGTCTATAATGTAGACTGTAGTCTGGTTCTTAACCTCGGTGAGTGTACTGACAGTCTATAACGTAGACTGTAACCTGGTTCTTAACCTCGGTGAGTGTACTGGCAGTCTATAATGTAGACTTGCCTGGTTTTAAATCTTGGTGAGGGTATTGGCATTCTATAATATAGACTGTAGCAATGATTATTAAACTGAGTGAGAGTATTGGCAATCTATAATGTAGACTGCAGCCTGGTTCTTAACCTGAGTGAGCGTACTGACAGTCTATAATGTAGACTTATTCTTGGTTCTTTCGGTAATAAAATAAAAAAAATGAAAACCACGACGTTTCGATCACAACACAAGCGATCGTCTTCAGGAGGAAAGAGTGGGAAGGTCACCGAAGGTAACCGTTTATAAAGGTTTAAAAAATGGGCGTGGCACAAGCGCTTCGGCGGTGCAATTTAGTGCGTGGGGAATATGTGCCCTGGGATCAGAGAGCACCAATGTGAAGCACGGAACATGCAGTGCCACAAAACGTCTCAGTGTCAGAACGAAGTGGGCAGGGCATATGTGCAAGAAAACGACACAAATCAAGTAATGACTTGACCTGTGCTCCCTTGACAATAAAACACAAATCAAGTCATGCCCCAAAGTGGTTGATGACATCTTTCCAATGATTGCTGAGTTTATATCCATCTTCTCGGTTGAGATTGTGTCTGTATATATGTGTAATGTAGTAACTCCACGGGAGACGACTTCACGGGTAACACACTCTTTATTTTATCAAACTTGGTTACAGGTGACTAACACCTACTTTGTATCTCGGGTGACAAACACCCACTTCGCTACTTGGCGACTAACGCCCACTGAGTTACTCGGATGACCAACATCCACTTAGTACTCGGGTGACAACCACCCACTTAGCTACTTGGCGACTAACGCCCACTGAGTTACTCGGATGACCAACATCCACTTAGTACTCGGGTGACAAACACCCACTTAGCTACTTGGCGACTAACGCCCACTGAGTTACTCGGATGACCAACATCCACTTAGTACTCGGGTGACAAACACCCACTTAGCTACTTGGCGACTAACGCCCACTGAGCTACTCGGATGACCAACATCCTCTTAGCTACTTGGCGACTAACGCCACTGAGCTACTCGGATGACCAACATCCACTTAGTACTCGGGTGACAAACACCCACTTAGCTACTTGGCGACTAACGCCCACTGAGCTACTCGGATGACCAACATCCACTTAGCTACTCGGCGACTAACGCCACTGAGCTACTCGGATGACCAACATCCACTTAGCTACTCGGCGACTAACGCCACTGAGCTACTCGGCTTCACTAGGTCTTCAGCTCCGTCTTCGGGTCTTCAACTCGGTAACTCTCCCCCGAGTGCTCTCGCGCGTCCCCCTTTATACCCCACCTGCGGACGTCGCTGCGAGCACCCACTTATTCGACCAATCGCCGGGTGCTGGCTACGATCCTCTTTTCCCACATCTCATCGTGCCTCACCACTCACTCCGCGCCGCCTCGTCATCTGTCACTCCCGGCGCGCGCGTCCACACCACGCCCACAACGCGTGCCCAACCCCGCACCCCGCGCCGCCCCGTGATCCATCACTGTCACAGTCGGCGCACGTCAATACCACCACTACATCACCCCCTACCACATAGCTCGCAGCCGCCCCGGCTGCTACAAAAATTACAAACCCTCCCTGTGTGCCCCGTAACACAACACAACAACAAGAACAACAACTAAGCTAACAACACAACACGACGCGAACACCACCATCCGCAACCCTCAACCAATGCCACCGCGACAACAGAACAATATATATACAAACCGGCGAGTGACAATAGCAATGTGTATACAAAAAAAATAAATGGAAATTTTTTTTTTTTTCTTTCGACTCGTGCAGTGTCCCCTTTTCTTCCGAGCGTCCCTACAACGGGACATTATCCCGGCAGAGGGGAACACCGGGCGAGCTCGGTGTAGAGCACAAAAAAAAAACCCGTCCTCATGAAAATTGTTGAGACCTAGCCCGAGTCCGCCTTGCCGGTCCGTCGTACGGCACCAGACGCGGTTGAACGTCCGGTGGTGCCGGCGGTTCAGGAAGACATCGGCCAGGCATCGAGGACTCGTGCGTGCCCCGGGGTTCAGGCTCTCGATGGTCAGCAGCCGTCAAGCCCGAGGCACCTGGGGGTGGGTCAGGTGGAGACACGTGAGGATCAGCCTGCGACACCTCCCTCCCCGAGTCGACGGTCACATCACACGCCTGGTCGTCACGGCACAGAACGGGGTCACACGGTGCCGCATAGGGCTTCAGTCGGGAGGGGTGCACATACCAACGGCGTTTCCCCCATTTAATCTGTATACTCTGGGGCCGTGCAACCCGCACAATTTCCACCGGTCCCCTCCAAGGTCTCAACAACTTGGGGGACGTAGCCAACGGTGCATGTGGACAATGCAGCCAGGCCTTATCGCCTGGTTTCCAATCATGCGTATGCACCCTCCGCTCATGCAATTTCTCGTTTGCAATTTGCCGCGCCCGCGAATTCAACCTTGCCCCCTCCCGCGCTTCAGTCAATTTGGCGATATTAAATTTGATGTGGTCTGCCAATTTAGATTTTGCACGTGGCTGGGAAATCCCCAGTTGGACGTCCATGGCCGGATCGGCCTCCCGCCCATACATAAGAAAAAATGGGGAAAACCCTGTCGCCGCATGAGGGGCCATTCGATAGGCCGCGAGTACCCCCGGCACCTGTAAGTCCCAATCAACCTGATCGTCGCAGACCTGTTGGCACAACATAGACGTAATCGTTCTGTTCAGACGCTCAACCATCCCGTCAGTCTGCGGGTGGTAGGGGGAAGTACGCACTTTCTTTGTACCCAACAGGTCGCACACCTCGCGCAACAAAACGCTCGAAAAATTCTTCCCTTGATCCGTCAGCAAGCGTTCGGGGGCGCCCTTGTCCAACACATAACCCTGGACAAAGGCGTCCGCCACCGCCGCAGCCGACTGGTTGGCGAGCGGCCATGCCATAGGCCATCGGGTGAAGTATTCCACGCCAACCAGCAGGAACCTATTTCCCCTTGGTGTAACCGGAAAGGGCCCCAAGATGTCCAACGCTACCAATTCGTTTATACGCGAAACCTGAATGGATTGCAGCGGTGGATTAGCCGCCAATGGTGGCGGTTTCCTTTTGGCGCACTCTACGCATCCCTTAAGAATATTCGCCACGTCGTTACCCATCCCCGGCCAATAATAGTCTCGCTGGATTAGGGCGAGCGTTTTGTGAAAACCCAGATGCATGAGCCGTTCATGAGCTGCCAGAACAATCCTACCCCGCATAGCAACAGGCACCACGAGCACGTGACGCCGGGACATGTTGTCCCACCTCATCAACAGGCCCTGTCTGCACACCCAGGAACCGACCCGCGCCTCCCCTTGTTCGGGAGCACCAACTTTCCGACGCAGCGTAAGTAGGGAGCTGTCGGACATCTGGAGGCGGCCCCACTCAATGAGGGGCAACGACAACAGCGAATCCCTCCCCGTGGGGGCGTCCTCTCCCGGGGTGTCAGTGGCGGCGAGCGCAACTCCCGGGGCGCCGGCGACCGGGGGTTTGCACCGCGCTGATCCCAACAAACATGTGCAGTCCGTGCACGGCGGCAACCGCGACAAGGCGTCCGCGTTTGAGTGCCGCAACCCTTTTCGGTAAATCGTCGTGAATTGGTAGTCTTGAAGGACCTCCAACCATCGGGACAATTGGCCCGATGGCTGCGCCACGCGCATAGCGTATTGTAGAGCCGCATGGTCCGTCCGGACCGTAAAATGACGGCCGTAAAGATACGGCCTGAATTGCTGTGTAAAAACACAATGGCTAACAATTCACGACGAGTTACGCAATAGCGTTGTTCTGCGGGGGAAAGAACCCTACTACCGTAGGCGACCACCCGTTCAACCCCCCCGACCAACTGTGAGAGCACCCCCCCGATACCCGTATTGCTGGCGTCCGTGTCAAGCAAAAACGGTTGTGTGAAATCGGGGTAACACAAGGGGGGAGCCTGCACCAAAGCGTCACGGAGGGAGCAGAACGCATCCTCCTCCTCTGCCCCCCAGTGAAACCTCACACCCTTAGCCGTCAAAGCGTGCAGGGGCTTGGCTATGGTGGCAAATTGCTTGACAAAACGACGGTAATAGGAGGTAAAACCAATGAAACTACGAACCTCCGTGACCGAGGTTGGCGTTGGCCATGAGCTGACGCAATGCGTCTTAGCAGGGTCCGTCGAGATCCCTGAACGACTCACGATATGGCCCAAATACCTGACAGATTCCCGAAGCAGAAAACATTTAGCCGGTTTAAATTTTAGCTTAGCGGAACGCATCCTGAGGAACACCGCTCTCAGTCGCTGGAGGTGCTCCTCGAAAGTCCGACTAAAGACGATAATATCGTCAAGATAAATCAAACAGGTATCCCATTGGAGGCCTGACAAAACCAATTCCATGAGTCTCTGGAACGTGGCGGGGGCGGAATGTAAGCCCATGGGCAAACGGTTGAATTCAAAAAGGCCCCCAGGTGTGCGGAAAGCAGTTTTAGGTTTAGACTCGTTATCGAGTGGCAATTGCCAAAATCCAGAAAGCAGATCGAGTGTGGAAAAAAACTGCGCTCCCGCCAAGGCATCCAGCGACTCATCCATCCTGGGGAGCGGATACGCATCCGCCATCGAGATTTTGTTTAAGCGGCGGAAATCGACACAAAACCGCAAGGACCCGTCCTGTTTCTTTACTAGGACAATAGGAGCACCCCACGGACTAGAAGAGGGCGAAATGATATCGGCCGCCAACATATCATTAACCGCCGATTGCACATGTTCCTTCTCGGCCGGGCTTTGCCGGAAAGGATTCTGACGAATAGGGGCCGCGTCCCCTGTAGCTATGTGGTGGCGCAACAGGTCAGTGCAGCCGATATCGTACTTATGTTTGCTGAACACGTCAGCAAACTCAATGAGCAAACCCCTCAATGCTCCCAATTGCACCCCGGACAAGTTAGCAGAACCCGCACACAGCGAGTCCAACCACTCAGTCCCCTCATCACTTTGAGGATGCGACTCGACAGTAAAATCTGCTTGAGCCACGAGCCGTTCCTCAACGGGCAGCGGCGCGGCGTGAGCCAGCACCGTACCCTGCGCAATTACGGCCGGCCGCGACCCCGTATTCAGGACCATTACGAACGGCTCACTGTCCCCTCTCACCATGGTTTGAGCAACCGCTAAGTCGAGGCCCTTACTGGCTCTGTTTGACGGCCCCAACAGCACCCCCTGTGCCTCCGCACCCACCTCGAGTGGCTTCCTGAACCGAAGGGGTACTAACATTTGCGATCCCGGGGGTACCCGTACAGTGTGAGTCGCCAGCGCCTGCACCGTCGCACAAACCGTGCGCACTTTGATAGGGCTCGACAAGAAGGCAACCCGCCGACCTGACGGAAGCTCTATGCAGGCCTGATCAATAAGAATTTTGATGGGCATTTTTGACAAAAAGTCCGTACCTAGCAAACAGGGAACGGCCAGCGATGATGATACAAAAATAGGGCCCGCTAATTTAATGTCCCCAATGCAAATAGTCGCCCGAATCTGGCCGATGATCCCCAGGGATCCCCCATTCGCCGCATAAAATGGCACGTCTACCGGCAGAAGGGGTCTACTTTGGACGGGAAGGATGTTATAAATAAGGTCCGAGATGATGGTGGCCGACGCACCCGTGTCAACAAGCACCCGGACCTCAACCCCGTCAATGAACCCCGTTACCACGGACGACCCGGCTGACGCAGCCACGATCCTGTGGGCCAATTCGGACCACTCGACTGCTTGCGGGCCGCGTACGGACCCCCCCCGCCGAATTGAACCCCCGGCACCCAGCCGCGAACCCCCCACCGCGAAGCGGCGACCCGAATGTGCCGTGTTTGTGGACCGAACGTGTGAGGTGCCGCGACTCGCCGGGTTTTGTTGGGATGACTTGTGGCCCTGGTCGTCGTCCCGACGTGGTCCTGCGGTGCGCGGACGCGGGGCCCGGCACCCGGCTGCGACGTGACCCCGAAGGCCGCAGTTGTAGCAGACGACGGACGTCGTAGGTTTCGGTTGCTCCAGCTTGCGGGGCGAACGTGTGGGCGAACGACCTCCCGTTCTCCACTCCCCCGGACACGGTGCAGCGAAGGCCCGCTCCTGCACCGCAGCTGGCTGAGGTTCGGCGATCGTGGCGGCCAGTGCCGCATTCCCCGGCCATTTGCAGACGACCCCCGGCTTGCGTTTGAGGACCTCGTACGCGTGAATGCTCGTGGCGATCGCCAGGGAGCAGATCTCCATCTCGTCTGCCACGTTGATGGGGACCCCCAACTCGTGGGCCAACACCAGCAGCTGCTCCGTCACCATGGCGTCCTTCCCCTCCTTATCCATGCGGGGAAAAGCCGCGTCCGCCAAGGCGAGCAGTGCCGTGCGGTAGGCTAGCGTCGTTTCCCCAGCCACCTTCCGCCGATCGTAGAACTGGTGGCGGCACGTGGAGGGCGGCCCGAACACCTTCGCCATCAGGTGTAGTGCGGCCTGGAGCGTAGAGCGGGACGACCTTGCAGCAGATGTGAAGGCTGCAAGCGCGTCGTCGTCAAGCATCGCTGGCAACGCACGCAGGGCAGTGGTGTCGGACCACCCCGACATCTCCTGATGAGCGAGGAACCTTCGTTGGAAGGCTCCCCAGTCGCCCCCATCCGCCTTGAACGCCGACAGCGCGGGCAATCTTTGCTGGAGGACCCGATCGTCGTCGACGTCGGAGAGATTTTCCCGCGCTCCGCTGGAGTTGTGTAAAATGTCGGCTCGGTTGTCAGGCGCAAAATGGAGGGCTCCGGCGCGCGCCGATGACGTGGGCTGCGCTGCGCGGAGGTGTCCGGCCACGTGGCGTCCGTCTTTCCCGCCAATCGGTGGCGGCCCCCCAAAAACGGCGGCAACTTCCAGGCTCTTGGCGCGAAGCGCCCTTTGGCGGGAATCCTCCACCGTCGCTTCCTCCACGACCCCCGCAGCCGTTTTTCCGCTCGCCGGAACGGAGATGTCGGCCAAGACAGCGGCGGCGGCGAGTAGCAACTCCGCCAAGCGGGCGTGCGCGTCCTGGAGGCCGGTGTCGGAGGCAAGCGGAGCGTCGGCCATCACCGCGAAGTGCTGCATCGGCGGCAACTCCTCGTCCTCTACTCCCGAGGTCGGTGTCCCCGGTACGCAGTCGTCATCCCGACCTCGCTCGTGGGTACGGGTAGTCTTCCTTGTGTCCATACTTCTTGAAGACAGGTTTACTTCTGACGCCAGTTGTAATGTAGTAACTCCACGGGAGACGACTTCACGGGTAACACACTCTTTATTTTATCAAACTTGGTTACAGGTGACTAACACCTACTTTGTATCTCGGGTGACAAACACCCACTTCGCTACTTGGCGACTAACGCCCACTGAGTTACTCGGATGACCAACATCCACTTAGTACTCGGGTGACAACCACCCACTTAGCTACTTGGCGACTAACGCCCACTGAGTTACTCGGATGACCAACATCCACTTAGTACTCGGGTGACAAACACCCACTTAGCTACTTGGCGACTAACGCCCACTGAGTTACTCGGATGACCAACATCCACTTAGTACTCGGGTGACAAACACCCACTTAGCTACTTGGCGACTAACGCCCACTGAGCTACTCGGATGACCAACATCCTCTTAGCTACTTGGCGACTAACGCCACTGAGCTACTCGGATGACCAACATCCACTTAGTACTCGGGTGACAAACACCCACTTAGCTACTTGGCGACTAACGCCCACTGAGCTACTCGGATGACCAACATCCACTTAGCTACTCGGCGACTAACGCCACTGAGCTACTCGGATGACCAACATCCACTTAGCTACTCGGCGACTAACGCCACTGAGCTACTCGGCTTCACTAGGTCTTCAGCTCCGTCTTCGGGTCTTCAACTCGGTAACTCTCCCCCGAGTGCTCTCGCGCGTCCCCCTTTATACCCCACCTGCGGACGTCGCTGCGAGCACCCACTTATTCGACCAATCGCCGGGTGCTGGCTACGATCCTCTTTTCCCACATCTCATCGTGCCTCACCACTCACTCCGCGCCGCCTCGTCATCTGTCACTCCCGGCGCGCGCGTCCACACCACGCCCACAACGCGTGCCCAACCCCGCACCCCGCGCCGCCCCGTGATCCATCACTGTCACAGTCGGCGCACGTCAATACCACCACTACATATGGATGGCTTTATGAACGAATCTTTGTTGATAGCTAGTTAGCTTGCAAAAACTACCATCTTAGAGAAATCAATTTCGTGTGAGCCAGCCGCATTAAAATAATGATCAGCCAAGGCAGAAGTAATGATCTTACTGTGTTCAAATCTTCCTTATGCTCACGAACACGATCCGAGACATGTCACTTAGTTTTACAATGTAACTTACCGCAGATACAGCTGAGTTTGTAAACGCTGGGATATTGCATGTCAGGAATCATGTCATTCAGAGATAGGATCAGATCACGAATTTTATGTACTGTGTTAAATCGGACCTGGATCTTGTGTTTGGACATGATTTTAGAAATCCTTTTGGTGACCCCTGCTATGTATGGCAAAAATATGTTTTTTATTGGATCCTCAGATGACTCCTTCGTCACGGTTGGGGTGATGGCTTTGCTGATTGTGTAGTCAAAATATCCATTCGCCTTGAGAGCTTGGTGTATGTGTTTGAGTTAACTGGTTAGGTGTTCATGGTCGGAGATACATTGAGCTCTATGGTGTAGCGTTTTCATGAGGGAATTATTCTGGGATGGATGGTGGTGGGAATCAGGTTTTAGTTAGGCATCAGTATGGGTTACTTTCCTGTAGACAGAATGGCTCATTGAGCCATCTGGTCTCTTTTTGATATAAATTATATTTCAATATAAATTATATTTCGTGATACTTTACATGTTTGAAGGATGTGTATATTGATAATAGGGTTTTCCCCTTTTTTCTGGCAACAAAACAGGTGTTAAGATGTTAAAACACCAAACTGAAACCTTTTACAAGGAATCATGTCTGCATTGACCACAATGCTTATGGTCAGAATGCAAACAAAAAACATGCTCTGATAATATATGCATTGTCCTTGAAACTGATTGGTCCACACCAGAGACAGCTTTATTTTTAGCCTGGTCTCAAACAGTGTTAGACCAGAGGACGCTAAAATATGATAATAGTTCAGTTCATTTATTAGGTTTCGCCCTGTGAGCCATGCGGCTCTTGAACCGCAACAAACAAAAACATTAACAAGAAACATCTTAAAGTGACTACGCGCAACAAAAACATCCAGGAAAAAACAGCAAAGTCTTCCAGAAAAAGCACCGTATATCAACGCTGTGTGCAAAAATCCCAGTGGGATTAAAGTTATCAGTCGAACTCTGTACTACAACAAACTAATATGGCTAAACCAAAACGTTTTCGAAATCACCAAAATATATCTATAAAAACAATGTAACAGTGATCATAGGAACTGTGATTCAAATTTAACAATAAACGATATACATAACATGTACGACCAAACTTTGCAGCCATAGCTGGCAGTATGAGTCACTCCATAACAGCATCAGTATCAGTAGGAGTATCAACATTTTTCAATGCACCTTTGAAGATCAGCACACTATTATCAAAACTCAAGATCATACTTTGCAGCAGTCATCCGGAGCGATACATTTGATTTTAGGCCACTGAATAGCAGTGGCAGCTAGGGGTGTATACCTCTTCTAGAGCAGTTTTGAGTGAAGATCTCACAGGTAGTGATCCAAGTTGCAGTTTATTGGCGAAAGCATTCCAGACCCTGGGGGCATCAATAGCAAATGCCCTTCCTCCAGTATTTGTACGGCAATAAGGAATGTGAACCTGGTAAATGAGCGAAGACCTTAGGTTACATTTGTTCTTCGAAACAGTGAGGAGATCCAGCAGGTAATCTGCTGATTTATTTGTAAGTACATCGTGAATAAATAAGATCTGATGCACAAGCCGTTGATCATTAAGAGAATTTAAGTTTGACCCAATATAGAGATCGCAGTGGTGGGTCCTATACGGGCAGTTCAATGCAAATCTTAAGTCCGAGTGATACATTGAGTCAAGATTCTTCAGTACATTCAGTTTTGAATCAAGGATGACCACAAGATACTTATAGATCTTGACTTGTTCTATTTTTAAAAAATTTAAGGAATGTAATGGGAGAAAAATAACTTCCTGCTTATTCCTGGTGAGAAGCATAGTACCTTGGTTTTGGAGATATTCAGGACTAATTTAAGAGCAACTAGCTAATATTGTAGTTTGCTGAAATCACCCTAGAGCTTAGCAATCACGTCATCTGGAGAGCGGCCAGCAGTAATCAGTATCGTGTCATCTGCAAAAAGATTTACTCTGGAATGATCCAGGTCAGTCAGTGCCAAAGTCATTGACATAAAACGAGAACAAGAGGTGGCCGAGGATGGAACCCTGTGGAACCCCTTCTGTTATCTTAACACTGTTTGACCTTACTCTTTTTGACCTCCAATCATCTATGAATACAGTTTGGGTGCGAGAAGAGAGGTAATTGTTTAACCATTCCACTGCGTGTTTGGAGAGACGGAGGCAACTTAGTTTACTAAGCAGGGTGTTGTGGTCGACTGTATCAAAGGCTTTGGACAAGTCAAGAAAAAGACTGGCGCAGTACTGCTTATTATCAAGGCTACTGTAAATGTGATTTAGAGTCTAATGCAGCAGATGTGGTGCTGTATTTTTTTCGGAACCCAGATTGGTTTCGATGTAAGAGATTGTTGTCGGACAGCAAACTGCTAATTTGGTAGTTCATTTTTTTATTTATTCATCAACGCGGACAAAATTGAGAAAGGTCGGTAGTTATTTGGATCATATTTAGGGCCCCCTTTGTGAAGTGGACGAACATAGGAATGTTTCCATTCTAGAGGTACTGACGCTTCTTTGATGGACAGGTTGAAAATATGGGCGATAGTTTTGTAAATTAGGTGACCAAGAGTTAGCAGAGCAAAGACGGGAATACTCTCCGCTCCGGTAGAGGAGGACCCTTTGAGGTAGGAAAGTTGTTTCAGAACATTACTTTCATGGATAGGCTGGAAACTAAATTCGTTTAATGTTTGGACAGGTGTGTAGGAAATTGCATGAGCAGGGGTGACTCCCAATAAATGATAAAAAAAGGTCACCAGCTTAAGAAAAATGAAGGTTAAAATTGTCGACTACTTTTTGGGTCTCTGAAAAATAGTTTTCATTTCGGTTAAGCTCAACGGAAAGATTATCTGTGTTAGGTGCCCTTTCGATACATTTGACTGTTTTCCAGAAGATCCTGGCATTGCCATGTGATTCCCGGAGAGTGGAGGACAAGTAAGCATTTTTTACATGCCGTATTTTTTTGACACATCTATTCCTTAAAATCCTCAATTCTAGCCAGTCTTTGACCAAATTACTTCTCTGAGCATATGCCCAAGCCTTGTCCTTAGTTTTCATGAGCTTAGTAATCAAAGGATCAAACCATGGTGGGCAGTTGCCTTTAATTTTAAATCTAACTGACGGAGCATGTTTGTTGATAATTTGGAGAAACGTATACCTGAAGGTCTCCCAAGCCGTAGTCAGGTTGGGGATATCACAGACCTTGTCAATATCCGAGTGAAGCACATCATTAGTAAATGCCTGTATGCTGAAGTGTCTGATGGAGTGCTTATCAACCAATTTAGGGGGAGCTTTGGGTTTGGCTAACGATCTCACCCCAAATAGGAAGGAGTGATCACTAAGGTTATAACCCAGAACACCAGTAAGTGGGAAGTTGTGAGAAGCATTAGTCAATAGGACGTCAAGCAGAGAAGACTGTCCCGGATTTTTTAGGTTGGGTCTTGTGAGGACATTTATTAATTGTAATAGGTTAAATTAATCTGCAAAATATGTGGCCACGGCCGGCGGGTTTAGCCAATTCCAATTCCGATCACCCATTAAAATAATTTCACCTTTAGGGAGGCCCCCAAGAAGCTCCCTCAGTGCGTTCCCAGCTTCAACATCCTTACCACTAGGTGGTCTATAGCAGCACACTACCAATATCTGTAGATTTTTAGGGAGAGTGATATTTTTTTAAACAAGGATTGAGCTGGTGAACATGCAATAGCACTACGAACATATATGGCAATTCCACCTCCTTTAGACCCTTGGTCAAGTCGAAAAAGGTTGTAGTTGTCAATCGTAATCTACAAGTCATTGACGGCCGGAGTGAGAAATGTTTCTGTAAGGCAGAAAATGTCCAGGTCCAGATTTGCCACTTTTAGTTTTAGGTGACTTAATTTAATCACAAGCCCTCTGATGTTGACGTCGAAAATACCAACACCTTTTCTGCCAGAAAAATCTATGTAATTAAATGAGTTCTTTACATTTGGGCCAGGGTGAAGCTCAATACCTCCCAGAAATAAGAAAAGTAGAGTTAATAGTTTGCACAAATATTTTCTGTGAAAGGATGAAGTGCGGCGAACCTTGGACGAATAGCAGCAGCTTGCAGATGGTGACATTTTAAAAAGCAAAATGAAGTTAGGAAGGAGTGCTGGTGAAGTAATAGGACAGAGATAGGGTTTAAAAGGATACAATTATGGAGTGTAGAAGTGGCTATAAGCTATTTCACTAGCAGGTGTAGTGGCAAATAGAGCATCAAGTATGGACGAGAAATAACGACGGCTGCCAGTGGTGGAGTTTAGTTTGGTACTAGATATGGCCGGGAGGGACAGCAGTAGGATACACAGCAGAACTGCCATCTTTAAAATAACAAAGGTCCACAACAGTTAAACACACAAGTGAAAACGTACAGGTAGGCCGAGCACGAGAAATGTATTGCCATACTCGTCGCACATGTACTGCTTCTCGCCCATGTGCTTGAGAGTTTGTGGTGGCGGTCAGCTCCAGGTCACGAAATTGAATAGTCGTTCAAGTTATTGCTGTTTGTAAGCACACCTTTGTGCGTTGCTATTTCTCTCTGCTAGTGTGGATGTGACCTAACACTTCACTCTTTTTTCTCTCAAGGAGAATATTCGCGAACAGGGCAATAACCTGATCAAGCAGGTGAAGGGTAAAAACCTCAAGGAGCGGGTCAAGACGGTCGAGGGCTTCCTGCAGAAGCTTCGGCTCCTTGCTGACGAGGAGCGTTTCTGAGCAAACCAGGAAGCAGCAGTTAAGGCAGGCTAGGGAGTAGCAGCTCAGGCAGATCCAGGGAGCAGCAGCTTAGGTAGACGCAGGGAGCAGCAGCTCAGGCAGGCCCAGGGAGTAGACGCTCAAGCAGGCCCAAGGAGCAGCAGCTCAGGCAGGCCCGGGGAGCAGCAGCTCAGGCAGACCCGAGGAGCAGCAGCTCAAGTAGACCCAGGGAGCAGCACCTCAGACGTATACTGCGTTATGGCATTACTATTCGCATGAATGACGCTCTATAAAAAATACTGCATGTGATAGCTACAGATCTTATGAGCTGTTATTGAAGAGTCATAATGTCTTGTTCCTTCATATCCAAGTCGAGTGTAATCATGTTACCTTGTTGGTTTACCCCATGAAGGCCGACAGCATATTATGTGCTATACGCCAAGAGTATGAATCCTTGCAGTCACGAAAGCTTCAAATCTAGAACACAGTGATTTGAGGAAGATCTCGTCAGGCTTTCTAGAGCTTCTTCTCGTGGCGGCATGAGCCGCCAGTTGCAGGAGTGCACCTTAACCTCTGCAACATTCATGAACAGCTAGGACCAAGATAACATGACAGATAATTAATCCTCAAATTTACATTGAACAAAATTACTCAAAGATTAAGGGGTGACATAATCTGCAATTTATGGATCTCGGTAAAATTGGTAAGTTATTAAACACCTTCGGTGAGTAAACAAATGAAAGTTTTAACATTTAGGCCTACTAATCTGGTACTAGGCGAAGCTTGTGGTAAGATAATTGATCTTCAATTTAGTTAAAAAAATACTTATAGATTAAGAGGTGACTGATAATTTCCCATCGAAGGACCTCTGCAAAAATGTTCACACTTCAGCAAAAAAATATTCTTGCTGTGGTTTTCCCACCTGATGATGATTGCTTGTGTTGCAATTGAAACGTAGTGATTTAATTTATTTTATACCTACGTGACTTTACCGAAAAAAACAAAGAGCGTGTATAGATTGCTAACATGTGCCCCCCCCCCCCCCCATACCCAACTCAATAATAAACTGCTAATTCAGAATCATCATCTGTATTTATACTGGAGGAATCCGATTATCTATGAAGCTCGTTTCACATATGTCCAGCAGGGCGGATCATAACGTTACAAAAAAATACTAAAACACAACAAGAGCACAAAGTATAGGAAAGGCAAATAAATCACTTAAAAATACAAATAAAACTAAATTATTTGGTATATTACCAGGTAAGCCCACTGAGCTATTAACTTATTTTCCAGAAGCCACCTGGCACTGTTGCAGAAGAAATTCAAAATTAATGCATACGTCCTTATATACAACACATACCGTCAACAAACGCACGCGTTGTTCCGTCAAATCTCACCAACAGATAACCGGGAAATCTGCACAGCGATGGTACGAGACAAGAACCTGATATCGCGTCTCCGGGACTCCGAGTTCCATGTGCTCCTGTCCGACCCATTCGCCATGTGCGGCGATGTACTGGCGCTCATGCTGGGCATCCCCTACGTCTACTCGCTACGCTTCACTCCGGGCTACATGGCCGAGCGCCTCTGTGGAGCGATGCCCGCACCTCCGTCCTACGTGCCCGTGCCCATGTTCTCTCTGACGGACGAAATGAACTTTTGGCAGCGTGTGCAGAACTTTTTGCTGTACAGGATTTTTGAAATGGTCGCGATGCACATGGGGCAGGAGTCGAACAACATCTACAGTGAGATTCTTGGTAAGTCTCTGAACGTGTGTATGTTGTTGTTTATTGTTGATCGGGAGTGGTAGGGTTAGCAGTCAGCACACTGTGCTACGAACCTGGTGACCCGAGTTCAATTCACACTCACGGCCAACACCAGTGACGATTATATTATCTGAACCAGTCCTGGGCCTCCCCTAGGTATACTCATCCTCAAATGAGTACCTGGTGCAGTGTGTAAGCATCACCACTTAGGGAGACAGAAGCGGTCCGGCGTGGTGCTGGCCACCTGCCCGCTCGTGTGACGTGTCGCCATTCATAGGTGCTACTTGCTAACACCACTTGCCCCAATAGTCTGTTAAGACTACGTGGGATTTTTGTCTTTGTTCATTGTTGGTTCCAGAGTCGTTCATATATGTGTGCATGCATATGTAGTGTCGTGTGTTTCTTCTTCCTTCTCACTCGAGGCTTGTGTGTTCGTGCGGGTGGCGTGCGTCGCACACACTCAGTCGGAGATGAGGTAGTCGCAGTAGGCAATGTCCTCCCCTTTTATTGTTGTCGAGTTCACGCCACCACGCGGGCCCCCTCTCTCTCACGACCACACTGCCGCATGCCCCATCCCAGACACAACCCTGTCTAGATTGCACCGGTGGCATCGACCGGGACAGCCAACTATTGTCCGGCCACGCAATGATCGGGCAAAGGCAGCAGTGATGAGGGCGGCGACAACGACAGCGACGACAAGACGAGTCCAATCCAAGAACTAGCAGCCCGGAGCTTTCGTTCTCCGCTGCATAGATCCCCCTCGGTGTGGTTTGGCTCCGCCCTAGCCATGCCTACCTTCTCGAACCAGGGATTCCCCACGAAGTTAACCGTCACCCTTGCCCTAGTTTCCGCCCTGCCAGCACACCCGTGTATATGCTCAACGGTGTGTAAGCTCAGTGCCACCTGCAGTTGCAGCTACTGTACAACAGTCGGCGCTATGTCACTACACATGTGTAGTGGCATAGCGCTGGCTGCTGGCAGAAAAGGGAATCTGTGGCTTACGGTAGTCTTGACATCAGCAGGCCAGGATATACACGAGAGGGGGATCTTGGGGAAAGGTCACAGAAGGGGCCCACCAGGTCCCCGCTAGTAGGTTCCAGAAAGGGGGGTGGCTGGGGTGGAGCGAGGCCACGCTGACAGTATAAGAGGGGCCCCTGTTGCTGAAGTCCATCGTCGCCATTCTTCTTGTCATCTTCATCATTCTTCTTGTTATCTTTACCATTCTTCTCATCGTCGTCTCCGTCTCTACCATCTCGGGGCGCCACTAGTAAGACAGCCTACCAACTGTTATAGCTAACATAACAGGTTTTTTGGGTTAGATCGCGTAAATAGATAAATGTGTCGTTATAACCCGTCACCACCCGACACAGCCAACTAGTAAGGGTTGTCACGTAAACAGAACATGCCAATTCATCACTAGTACAGCACACCGGTGTGTTTAGAGCCAAGCCACATCATTTACAATCTGAGTATGGCGTTTTGCCAGTAATTACAACTAGCTTCATTAGGAGACAGCCAGGTTTGTGGAGAAGTCTTACTGTTTCGTTCCTTATAAAGAGGGGTAGATGTGGTGACCACACTTCTGCGCGCTTGTGCAAGTGGGGGGGGGGGGGGATTAATTAGTCACATTATGCATGTGCATTATGCGAGCCTTTTGAATGTTGTCCTTCCAGTCTATTGTGTGTATTAAAATTCCTCGTGCCAATGGTAATCCCTTTTGAAGTATGATGCCCTATTTAGTCATGCATTTAAATAATGTACGCAGCACAAAGACAGTAGCTATTCGAATGGTTAAAATAATTTTTATTTGAAGCTTTTGTGACATGCAGGAATCCATACTCTTTGGTTCTTTCGGTAAAGTCACGTAGGACGATTGCTTGTGTGGTGATCGAAACGTCGTGATCTATTATTTTTTCTACCTACGTGACTTTACCAAAAGAACCAAAGAGTGTTTTTCATTTTATTTCCATTTCAATAGATTATCTAGTTAGTCTTGGCCAGTAGTAGCTAGTTTTGCACGTAACTTCAACATTATCAAATTAAATTGAGTGCCCTTGTTGGCACGCATGCTCCTCTACTGCTGACAGTTGTATTTGGGAGAATTTAATATTTCTCTGTTCTTTTAGTATCGTGCTGATCATTCGTCCTTTTTGCCCAACATAACATTTCCCACATGTACAGTTAATCCTGTACACACCTTCTGTTGATAGCTTCGGTAATACATTTTGTATTAGATAATAATTCCTGTATTTTTATGTACCGTGCCAAATCTGGCTCGGATATTTTGTTTTTCCAAACATCTGGCTAGTTTATCAGTTACTCCCGCAATGTACGATATTTTGATCGTTTTCATTACTTGGGCAGTTTCAATGTTCGTGTTATTTGATTTGGCTTTGGCATTTAATGCCTTGTTTATTTGTGCATCACTGTAACTGATCATTTGCAGCGCTTCTTTAGAATGTTGAATTTCACTTCTCAGACTGTCACCATCTGACACTTTCTTAGCTTGATGATAAGAGCAGATTTCTGTGAGGGGTGATGGTGTGAATCTGCATTCAGATAGGCGTCAGTATGCGTTTTCTTTCGGTAAACACTGTGTGTTATTTTACCATTTCGACCTCGTCCGAGCAGAATATCCAGAAATAGTAGAGTTTTGTCAGCTTCCACTTCCATGGTGAACTGGATGGATGGGTTTTGCGAGTTAAGATAATTTAGAAATGCGTTCAGTGTATCTTTGCCGTGTGGCCAGACCACCAATGTGTCATCCATAAAACAAGCAGAGGGTTTTAGTGTGCTTGAAGCTATTGTTTTTGTTTCAAAATCTTCCATGTACAAATTCGCTATCACAGGAGACAAAGGAGAGCTCATTACTGCTCCTTCCTTTTGTTTATAGAAGTCACCTTTCCACAAGAAGTAGGTGTTTTTTAGAGAGTATTCAGCTAGTCTTGGGATAGCTTTGACTTATCCGTTGGTCGTTACCAGAGTTCCAAGTAATTTGACTCGTTGACTGGAACCCTTATGAACAGAGAAGTCACATCAAAACTTACGAGAATATTATTAGGGTTAAACTTAATATATTTCATTATATTTAAGAGATGTTCAGCATTTTTGATGAACGAAGAAGTCCAACTAATGTAGGTGCTGTATTTGTTTCGTTATGTATTGTGCTAATTTGTACGTGGCAGAGCCTATTGTACTAACTATGGGTCTTAATGGGACGTCAGGTTTGTGAATTTTTGGTAGCCCATGAAGTATTGGTGGTTTTGATGCCCTTGGTTTTATCAGTTAATGCTCTTCCTTGGGAATTGATGACTTGGGAATGATAGCCGTTGTTTTACGTTCCAATGTGCTGGTTGGGTCTCGTTTCATCGAGTAAATCTTTGATTTGATTTTCATAGTCCTTACGGGCATCACAACAGTTGATCGGCTCTCCAACACACCGGTGTGCTGTGCTAGTGATGAATTGGCATGTTCTGTTTACGTGCCAACCCTTACTAGTTTGCTGTGTCGGGTAGTGGCGGGTTTAAACGACACATTTATATATTAACGCGATCTAACCCAAAACACCTCTTATGGATAATATTGGTTGTGAAAGCCTACGTGTTAAACTGTTATAACTATGTAGTGATAATAGACGGACTAAATAGTAAGTGTGTTAATCCCGATGGTGCTCGCTAAATAAAGAAGTGCCTCCAAGTCTTATCGTCTCCGAGTTAGTCACTACACATGTGTTCACATATGTCCATGCGCATCGCTATGTGTGTGCGTAAGTGCATTATGGGGAGTGGTAGTGTAGCAGTTAATGTGATGTGCTTTGATCTCCGGCAAATGGTTTTTACAGCTCCACGTGTTCTCTCACAGGAGAAGGGACTACACTATGTCAAGTGATGAGCGGTGCCGAGTTATGGCTCATCCGGACCAACTGGGACCTCGAATTTCCACGTCCGTTCCCTCCCAACTTTATCTTTGTCGGGGGGCTCCACTGCAAGCCCGCAAAACCATTACCTGAGGTAAAAAAAATCACTAGATTATACACTATTACAGTCTGTTCTCCTATAATACGTGTTTTTATAACATGAACTGGATACAATGCAATGAATATATGAAGGGACACTTTTTTTAACGCAGATGCAAACTGGAAACAATGCAATTGAATGAACAGAACTACGTCGCACGAGTTGGAAAAAGCGGTCATATGGCTGCCTCAGTATTAGCATCATCACAAAAAGCGGGACACTGCTGGATGCTTCTATATGTTATCCTGCATATGCATCTCACGTGGTATCGCGGACTGTGCTTTACCCCATGTTATTTATTGTACCGCGATCTTTTCCATAACGCGGCGTTATTCTGGAATGCAACTACTACCGCGTTATAGAACAGCCTGGACTCGGAAGCTGCTACTACAATCCGTGTCTCGTGAAGAACATGTTTGGGTTTCCCTCTTTAACAATTGTCACTGTACGTTTTCTCTCTGTGTGCGTTACCAGGACTTTGAAGAGTTTGCCCAAAGCTCGGGTGAGCACGGCCTCATTGTGTTCTCGCTGGGCTCCATGATCAAATACATGCCTATTGAGAGGGCTGAAGTGATCGCCTCTGCACTGGCTCAGCTCCCACAGAAGGTACAGAAATTCCTCGCCAACCACGGGTGTTAGGTTCCTGGAAAAGGCCGCGGTAGGTAAAGTACAGGGGGCCTATGGGAAATACGGAGTTAGGGGAACCTGTGAAGGCCGAGGTCTACCCCACCACCCTCGATGGGCAGGTGGGGCGCGACGTCCGCCTCCTCCACTCCCTCCTCCACCATGTCGATCGGCTCCCGCCGGGCCCCCGCCGACTGGGTGATCACCCCCCTCGTGCTGGCACTCTTTCTGAGGGACATGGCTGCAGCGCTAGCTCACCGCCACACGGGGTTACTCCGCACACGCCCACGTACATCACCACTAATACGAAGGCCGTTGTGTGAATATGCGCGCGCGCGCCTTCGGGTGGTTAAACCCTAATCCGCTTGCACACAAAGTCTAATGCCAGGGCTGCTCGAATTTGCGCACGCGCCTCAGAGTGGTTAATGCTATTGTTGTCGCGTGAACACGCACGAGCATCGGCGAGCAGGTTTAGCGCGCCCCGCCCTGATACTCGCGCGGCTCAGCTGCACGGACGCGCGAGCATCGGTGGCCGTTTATGTTTTACTCCATGCGCGCCTCACACACACAACTCAAATTACCAACAACACGCCGAGGTTCCACCCACACACGCACAAATCACATTGCACCGATACTCTGGACTAAAGTTTATTAACGGCGCGTCTAAAGAAAAACCGTGTGTGGCCCGAAGCAAATATTCTACCAGCAGCACCTAACCTATTACTATCCAATCCCTTAGGTGTACCCCCACTTTATTACTCACCTCACAGATGCACTCACGGTGTCGCACGGATGTTGTGGGAGTCGGAGGGTCGACGATCAGAGACGACTCTGCCTAGGATTGACTCGTAGCGGCACCTGCTGGCGTCTCACGGAAGCTGCGAGTGGCTGGGAGTCGGTCCGGATGGTTGAATGGCTGGAGAAGTCCCTAACCATTCTTCACTCCCTCCTATTATGCCCTGGGATTCCGAAAATCCAGGGTATATGACGTCATCCTGCGTAGCCAATCGTGCGCCTAACTTTCGATTTTCGAACGTTTCGCGGCCGTTACCTAGGGCATTATGTCACGCTATCCCCCCCCCCGTCCATTGTTTCCGCGCACGCATTACTCACCCCTGACTCAGCCGGTAAACGCTGAGTGGCCGCCCGGCTCAATACACACCCGTGGTGTCCACAGGGATTTCCCTCCCCCTTTGAGGGGGCCGCAATGTAATTTGGCCTGGGGGGATTGGCCAATCTCCTGGCACCAGGAAACTGTGGGACATCCCTGATAGGGGCCTTTCGGATGAAAACCCATGATGCCAGGCGACCCCCCACCGGGACCCTACATGTGTGTATGCGTTCAGGGCGGGTTCGCAGCACTTGCGGAGTGGCTCCGTGATCGTGGCACCACAAACCACGTCCTTGGTCAGACTCGTTATAGCTTAACGAAGTTGCCTGTTTTTTCTTCACTAAACACTAAAATAATATCGTACATTACACAATGACATAATAGAACATAATAACCATTCAATCAACGTTATACATATTTTAATATTAACGATGATGATGGCAACTAGGTGACGTGGGAAGGGCTGGTTTGAATGAGGGAATCAGCCCCCCCCTCCATCTTCTTCCAGGCCACAGGTGCAACATGAGTAAGTGAAACATTATTGTGTCCTGTACAGTATGTCCAAGAAAACAGACGGGCAGCTGATCAGCTAAGCCGCGTTCCGGGTGGCAACTGTAGCATGCAGGGGCGGCCTGTCCATATAGGCGAACTCGCCGATCGCCTTGGGCGTCAAGCTAAGTGGGACGCCAATTTCGAAGAATAAAATACAAGTAAAAAAATACGAATAAAATTACAAAGATATAATTTCAATTTTCATGCGCATACATAGGGAATATGAATTATGATTCATTTCTCAACGTTTACGATAATTATTTCACGTAAAATATTTTATTTAATGCAAAAATAAATACTGTGAATCGGACTGAAATGTCGTCTAGCTGTCGTGTACAAATCTATAAATAAAATTTTGTGTTTCTATTTTATCTGATCTCAGAAACATTGGTTGAACAGTTGGACAGATGGACAAAGCGAATAATTATGACTTAAAAAAACGCTTAAAAGACGTTAAATGAGAAATAGGAGTGGTTAAATCTTGACTTAAAGCTTTCGTGACTGCAGGAATTCATATTCTTTGGGTCTTTTGGTAAAGTCACGTAGATAGGTTCAAAGAAAATAACAACATTTTCATTCAACCTATCTACGTGACTTTACCGATAGACCCAAAGAATATGGGAGATATGAGTATTTTTTTTACAACTTTATTAAAAACCTCAGCCTGGATCTGGCCTCAGGGTTCGGAAGTGGGGGCGCCTAGGGTGCTAGTTGCTGGCAGCTCGTCTAAGGTCACCCCTGGTAGCATGGAGAACTGTGGGGGCCGACGTCTGCCCCATAGCTCACAACGTTTGCCCCCTCCACTCCCTCCTCCACCGCGTCGATCGGCCCCTGCCGACCAGGTGATTGCTCCGCCCCCCCCCCGTGTTAGTGCCCCCTCTAAGGGACCACTAAATCGCTGGCTCACCGCCGCACAGGGTTATTCCACACGCACACACACTAACGCTAATGCTACGGCGGCGGCAAGAACGCGTGCGCCCCTGCCAGCTGGTTAAACCCTAATCCGCTTGCACACAAAGGCTATCAATAAAGCCTCTGCATAAATATACGCGCCGGCGGGTGTTGATCCGCTACCCCGCACCAGCGTTAAGACGCGCTCTAAAGTGGCAGCGCGAAAGCGCGCGCGCGCACCTGCAGGCGATTCATTTAACACGCACGCGCGTAAACATGCGCGAGCGTCGGCGAGTGGTTTTAACTTACCCTGCCTCTGCCCTAATACTCGCGCGGCACAGCTGCACGGATGCGCGAGCATCGGCGGCCGTTTATGTTTTAATACACGCGCGCCTCACACACACACTCAAATTACCAACACAATGCCGAGGTTCCACCCACACACACAAAATTCACACTGCACCGATACTCTGTATAGGAAGAGCTTAGCCTAACTCTGTCTACGAACCCAGTCACTCAAACGTCCTACCACGTACCTCGAAGCTGTGTTCACGGCGTGGCAGGGACGCTGTGAGAGTTGGAGGGAGAAGGACGAGATAAAACTTTACCTATCACTGCCTCGTAGCAGCACTCGCTGGCATCACACGAATGCTGCGAGCAGCTCGAGGAGACAAGACAAGAGTCTAAAATCGTCCTGGGCTACTTTTTGTATTTTCTAAATCATGCGCTTACCTGCGGCGGCGTCCCCCTTGACCGTCTCTACCGTGGCCTAATCTCAGTCCGCGGCGGCGGGCGCCGGCCACCCATTGTCTCTTGTTGCCCATTGCGCTTTTCTTGCCTAATATTCCACCCTCCGTCCCCCCCCCAATGTTGTGAGTAATTCTCTTAGGTTTTGTCGGTAAAGTCACGTAGGTAAACATTTTTAATTAATAAAAGTAAAATAAAACAAATTAAAAAATTTCACGACGTTTCGGAAGCAACACAAGCCTCCGTCTTCAGGTGGAACCGTCACAGCCACGACAGCTGTATCAAGTAAATGAGATATCACAAGAAATACTACCCCGTATATATAATAGTTGAGGGGGGAAGGGCCAGGAACGGCACACTTTTTTATTAATATGGTAAGGTGAGGCTTAAGACCAAGAGTAGACTGCATAACAAAGGACTGTGCCTTCGTTATGGAGAGGTGCGGTTTGTAACTAACACATGGCATACATAACAAAAGTGTGAAAAAAGAAAAGCAAGTAAAAACTAAAACTGGTAAAACAACAAACTGGCTGTCTATCAATAACCTGTAATAGTTGTCTGTCAAATAAGATGGTCCAAATAAGTGTAGTTACATCTTTTTTGCATGGTTAATCAGATCTTTCCAATGATTACTCAGTTTGTAACCCTCATCACGGTTGAAATTATGTCTGTGTTTGTATATTTGTATGGTTTCGTGTACAAACCTTTGATGGTAGCCAGGAGGTTTGCAGAGCACCTTGGTCTCGGAAAAGACAATTTCATGAGAGCCCACAGAGTTGTAGCAATGATCGGCAAACGTAACTCATTGCGGTTGGCCCAGGGAACATTTTCTTTCTGCGCCCATACAATTTTAAACCAATTTTAGGGGCATCACAATGTAACCTGTCCTGCGAGGGTCTGCCAATCTCCTGGCACCGGGAAACTTTGGGACTTTCCCTCTAATAGTCCTTTGGATTAAAACCCGATCTGCCAGGCAATCCCCCGCCAGGACACTACGTGGGTGCAAGTGCTGCGTATGTGCGTGTGATCAGGGTGGAGGGTAGTGGACAATCGCGGCACTTGCGGAGTTGCTCCGCGGTCGTGGCACCACAGAACGTCGGCCCTGCGGAATTTATAACAATGACGTCACAAAACACAATTACGTCACGCTGTAATGCAATGACGTAATACCTCTCTCACGTGACTTCCTTAATGCCGTGCATACTCGTGGATACTAAAATGTCCAAGTCGCAGTTGGTAAATAATAAGCCGTGTATACACCAAACCGCAGTTGGCAAATCACGGGTGGCGAGGGATTTCTGCATTTATATCGGTTTAAAAAATGTATGAGTTGATGCTGCTGCTGTTGCATTGGCAGTGGTGCGCAAGTAGAAATAACAAACGAAAAAATCTCAATTCGTTCGTTAAAAACAACCCTATGTGTATGGCCTTGAAGTAATATATATATATAAACTATCAAAATATTTTTTTTTACCAGGGAATGTCCAATGAGCTTTATAGCTCTTTTTCAGAAGCAACCTGGCCACAAATGATATGTAATAGGGGCCATTACCATTCTTTATAGCCCATAAAGATAGAAGCCAGGGATATGAAGTGGATAATACGAGTTGGAGAATGCACTTCACTACATGGGGCCTAACGAGAATTATACTTTTAAAACATATCTTCTGATGAACCAGTTTAAAAAAATTGGCTTATAAATAGATAACTAATAGTAGCTATTAAGTTCCAGACACACTGTTAAATGACTTTACCGAAAGAACCAAAGAATATGGATTCCTGCAGTCACAAAAGCTTCAAATCAAGATTAAATAAACTTATTTTGCTTGCCACTAATGAACCAAAATACTTTAAAGATATTCGCACCATACGTAGCCAACTGTGATAATTGGAGATGCGGGGGAAGGACAAACTAAACACAAAAATGCAGTTCTAAAGTACTGACTCTTCAATCGAGATTATTTCAAAATCCATAGCTTCAGTGGCTTCCTAATATCGGAAAGAAGAGCGTTCCAGACGGCCATAAAAGCGCATTTGAAAGTGCGCGATGCAGTGACCATCTTTGTTGAAAGCCTACCAAAAGCCCCCTTGTTGATCTGGACGAGATCAACAAGGTATTGTGGTTCATAGCAAGGTGTTGTGTGGCAGCACTGCAATTTATTTGCCGTAACGTTTAACAGTAATGCAGCAATTTCAATGCTTACATTTGAAGGTGAAATGCACGGGTTTGTTTTGCACAGGCCACCAGTGCGTAGTGTCTTCATAACAGTATCTTGTGATTTTATTGGGTAACAATAGCCTTCTGATTTTGCTTGATTTCTAAAAGAGCTATTTGAGAACACCAGTAAGCGATGACAATTAAATAGCCAATGCACTGCCCGAACAATCCAAGCAGATGATGCACACGCGTTATGTTTTCTGCAAGAGAAACGCCGAGACAGGCTGATGTTCTGCAGATTTGAACAAAGAAAACGTGCACGTCATTGCATTGCTTCGATTATTATAACGCGTTATGGAAAACTCGTGTTATAACAAAAAATATATAATATAGGGGGTAAATCAGTCCACAATAAGACGTGAGATGCATAACCAGGCCAAACATAGACTGAGGCGCATGGGTAGCATCTAGAAACATGCAGCAGCATCCATATGCCTTGTGTGATGCTACGCCGAGCCAGCCATATAGCCGCTTATTCCTACTCGCGCGACTCAGTTCCATTCGTTAAATCGCGTTATATCCAATTTGCATCTGCGTTATAAAAAGTGTTCCTTAATACATTCATCGCGTTATATCCAATTCGCGTTATGAAAACACGTGTTTTAGGGTAACCGACTGTATCTTGCTTCCCTCATTTCGTTGTACACCCCTTCTCGCCCTCTCCACTCACAACCCTTGCTGTCTCTGTCTCTGTTCCCCCTCCTCCTTGTGCCCAATCACAATTCCATGCTCTCTTGCTTCTGACCTGCCTTACAATGGAAGGAGCTGCCTGTCCCTATGCGTCAAACAATCAGCCAGCAAGACCTTTTTTTCCGAATGCAGCAAGTCCGCGCTTAACGTGGGGGTTGCGTTCCTGAAAATTGCCTTAAGCAAGCGAATTCGCGTTAAGCCAAAGTACATTTTCCAACGAGGAATATTGGTGAAGGAGGTGAATGCCGTTACAGACCGTAATTTTACGATTGATTTTATCTGACAGTACACTATATTTTACGTGTCTCTTTCTAAATGTGTTGTGTTTATATAGTTTTTTTCCAAAAATACGCTAATCGTCACAGTCGTTCATTTATATTTTAAGCGCGTGAGAGACATATATTATTGGTTCTTTCGGTAAAGTCACGTAGATAGAAAAAAATACGTTATTAAAAAATAAAAAATAAAAGCCAAAAAAACCACGACGTTTCGATCGCAACACAAACGGTCTTCATCAGGCGGAGAGCAAAGAGGGGGAAAACCTCCAACTGCAACTGCTTATAAGGGCTTTCAGAGTGAGCAAAGCTGTGCGGCGTAAACAGCATGGGCGGGGCAGCCAGCGCCAATGTAGGAGCAAAGCACCACAAGAACCAGGAGTCAGAGGTCGCAAACGGGTTTTGATTCCTTACCCGTACCCGTACCCGGCCGCACCAGGGTCGCAAACGGGTACCCGTACCCTACCCGATACCCGGCTACCCGTACCCAGTGGCAGGACGATAGTACCAGCAGTGGCTTCACTAGGATTGGTGTCACCCAGTAACTCATGGTGTCACCCCCCATGGACTTCCTTTCGTACCTGACTACACATAATCCTTAGTAATGTTTGTTTGTACCAATGTTAATTGTAAATCATAATTCCCGTATATCACTGAATGTAATGGCAATAGTAGTGATGTAAACAACTAGCAAAATACAAATTACATCTTTAAATTGCAATATCATACGCACAACCTAAATGGATTTACATTTACATAGTTCCATGTGGTTAAATGAAAATTCGGTAAGAAAGCAATATAATTCGAAGTAAAAACGTTAAAGAACTTCATCAAAATTACGTTCATTTTAACATTAAATATTACCGTTACATGAGATATATTAATGGATTAGGTTTGCATGATCAATAATGGCCCAAATAATGTAGAAGTTGTACACAAATGCATATGTAAATATACTCCTAAATGAAATAATGGGGAAGAAGATGAAAACCTGCTCCCGGTCTTCCCTGCTACGTGCGAAAGCACAACGAATATCATCACAACGGCGGCCGAATGTCCGACAAAGGTATCCTGACCTGAAAAGCAAAAGCACAGAGAGGATTTCACATGATCAGAGCAATGTGAATGTCTGTCATAGCAACATACGTAAATAACGACCTGAAGGACACGTTCCAGGTCGTGCCACACACCTCGTCACACTACATCGTCATCAAGATCAACGACGTGACAGTGGTTAATGTCTACAAGCCTCCAGGTATGGAATGGCCATGTCCGGCATTACCGCAGCCGAGCCACCCTATCATCCACATAGGCAACTTCAACAGCCACCACACCTTGTGGGGTTATAGCGCCAACGATAGAGCTGGTGAACAACTGACATCATGGGCAGCGGCAGAAGACCAGCACTTGCTCTATGACGCAAAGTTGGCGAGGTGGAAAAAGTAATCTACGCCCGATTTATGTTTTGTGTCTCGGGACCAGAACGGAAATCCGATGCTGTCGACGAGAACAATCCTAGACGACTTTCTAAATATCAAACATAGACCTGTAGTGATCCATATCGATCTTCAAATTCTGCTCTTCCGCTGCGCTCAAAACCGAGTTGGAATGATACCTCCACGCGCAGTCAACTACCGTCGCTTCGTTGGTCTCATCAAGGCAGTTGCCAAGGCCAACATCGCAAGAGGCTTCAGAAAAGTCTTCACTCCATGTTGGGCTACAGGCAGTGCCTTACCTGTTGGACCAGGTCTACCTCCACCCCCCCCCCTCCCGTGCCTATTTAAAGCCACAACAGCAGATCATTCTTTCTCAGCTGGTGACGGACGCTTGAGTCGCGACCGAAACGTCGTGTTATTTTTATATATTTTTAAATCCTTTATATTAAGTTCGCTTGCTTGCTTGCGTGCTTGCTTGCTTGCTTGCGTGCTTGCTTGCTTGCTTAGGACCGTGCAAATCTTTCGCTCGTTTTTTAACTCACTTCCCGTGGTCCAATCGAGCTGACATTTTCCACACAGACTCGTTGTGCGAGACAATTAATGTTCGTGAAAATTTTTTTAAATTTTTTTACACTTTTTAGGCAAAAAATAAATTATTTTACATTTATTCAAATACCACTCATTCATGGCTTTGGCTGAACGTCACAATGTAGGAGCCCAGCGCGTAACCCCTCCACAGACCGTGGCAGAGTAGCGCAGTTGGTATCACCCTCGCTTCCCATGCCAAAGGTCGCGGGATCGATCCCCGCGTCCTCCACAGGCGAATATATTTTTTAATCCTTTATATTAAGTTCACTTGCTTGCTTACGACCGTGCAAATCTTTCGGTCGTTTTTTAACCCACTTCCCGTGATCCAATCGAACTGACATTTTGCACACAGACTCGTTGTGCGTGACAATTAATTTTCGTGAAAAAATTTTTCCGAAATTTTACATTGTTTAGGGAACAAAAAATTAAATATTTAATTACCAATTGCTTAATGCTGCCAGACAATCATCTGACCCATAGGTGGCAGCCATCTCAAGCCAGAGGACGAGAGGACTCTAGCCGCCACGCATATAAAGGATTTATAGTGAAAAACTTTGTTTTTACGGGTTATACTTGTTCTACCTACGTGACTTTACCGAAAGAACTAGAGAGTATAGATTCCGGCAGTCACGAGAGCTTCAAATCAAGATTATATTTATGGAATTAAAAGATAAAATACATTAATATTATCCAGTACTCTACATATATGTTATGCATTTATGAGTTACTAATCTTCGTGTGTGTCGTCTGCTGGCCTTCCCGTGTCGTCTGAATCTTTCACAAAACTCCCAAAAAACTCCTAAAAAATTCCCATTTAATTTATTATGCCGACCCCGCGATAAATCGAAGCCGCAATGGGGAAAGTCGCGATGCAGAAGGATCGACTGTACGTGCATTTGCTTGCTGGTTGTACCACAACTGTCGTGTTAGGTCGTGTGGAGATACACGGGAGAGAAGCCGTCTTCCCTGGGCTCCAACACCAAACTGGTGCCCTGGCTACCACAGAACGACTTGCTGGGTACGTCCTGCTTGTGGTGGTGTCATGATTAAGCGGGGAGTGATGGCGCAGTGGTTTGCGCGCTGTGCTGCGAAGCCGGCGGCCCGAGTTCGATTTCCAACATCGGTGACGATTGTTTGAACTGGTCCTGAGCCTCCTCCCCTAGGTCGACTCGGCCTCAAATGAGTACCTGGTGCGGTGTGTAATCATTGACCACTGGGGAGACAATGACAGCCGTGCGTGGTGCTGGCCACCCACCCCATCATGTGCTGTTAAAGCCTTTTTGGGTGCTTGTTAGCAGAACCTGCCCCAACAGTCTGTTAAAGAATATATGGGGGATGTTTGTTATTGGTGTCATGATTTTAAAATATGATTCAACTGCCCTAAAAACCTATTATTTCACAGACGCAGTCCTACGTATTGAGTCCAAACCTGGACGTTGTTTGCTCTCCTCTTCCCTTTCGTAATCCCCAAGAACCCTCTGTCTCTATCACTCAATCATTGTACAACCTCTGTCAGCTACATCATTCCATTGTGTCATCGTTTTGTCAGCTATCTATGCCAGGCAACTTGTGTTAAGGCGCTCTATACATATACAATTAGACTTGATTTTGAAGCTTAAGTATAGCAGTGACAATGGACATTAGCTTTGTCACAATACTCCAATCCCTCCAATGTCCGAAATCCTCCCTTCCTCTGGAGCATCATATATTTTTCGTTTGTTTTATTGCCTTGCAAAAGATATCTATTTGTCGTCCTAACATCTTAACACTTGTTTTATTGCCAGAAAGGGTAAAACATATTCCTATATTTATCATGTTTTGTTTATTGTAATTCCCCCCGTACCTCCGATTAGCATGGTTGGCTACGTATGGTGCGAAAGAAGTTCAACATGCACACGTACATCACATATTTCCCCCTGCGAGCACTCTCCCGCCTCTTCCCTTTCATCTCCATCTACTCTCCTGATCACTCTTCGCTCCAGCAGTCAAAGCTCCTGGTCAATATAAGCTCAACCTCCTCTGCTAGAGCCTGGATCTCCTCTGGCGTCAATCTCCTGTCCCTTTTCAAAGCCAGGCTCAGGATTTCCCTACATGTGACTGATTGACTGCGTCTCTATGTAAAGTAAGTATGATCACTGTTTCTGTACATAATGTTGAGATGTGGTCATAGTTATACGCGATATAAAGCCACAGTGTACTGTGTTAATTCTCCATAATAACGTTCGCTCTAATCTAAACGTGTTGTTAAACCCACCACCACCTGATACAGCCAATTAGTAAGGTTTTTCACGTAAACAAAACGTGCCATTTAGTTACTAGTTCAGCACACGCGTGTGTTGGAGAGTAAACCCACAACGTTTACAATTTGAGTACAACGTTGCATATATGTTGTGGATTTACTCTCCAACAAACCGATGTGGCGAACCAGTAACTAATTGGTATGTTTCATATACGTGACAAACTTTACTGATTGGCTGTGTTGGGTTTGTGGCAGGTTTAACGACACATTTATGTTAATTCGATCTAACCGAAAAAAACCTTCATCGTTGATAACATTGGTCGCGAAAGCCCATGTGTTAAACTAACATGAATGACATTTGCACCGTCTCTCCCCTCTTTTGAAGGGGTCTGTTAATCGGTATTATTGACGCAAGCACTATCTCTTCTGACGTGAATCTGTTCAATTGTTACCGACTCTACAAAGGGGGTTGCTGCAAAAATCTAACATCGAAACAAATCAATTACTTATCATCAGTGTAGTAACGCTAATAGTGAGGCTCCCTTGCTGTGAAAGGCCACCCAAAAACTCGCGCCTTCATCACGCACGGCGGGACTAACGGGGTCTACGAGGCCATCTACCACGGCGTTCCGATGCTCGGCTTCCCGCTTTTTGGCGACCAGAAGGACAACCTCTTGAGACTTCACAAGCATGGGGGTGCCATCGTGCTGGACATCAACACGGTCACTGCCCCAGAGATCCGAGACGCACTGGGCTTGGTCATCCATAACAGCAGGTGTGTGTACAAAATACAGGACGTCGTGGGTTCGATGATGACCCTGACGCCTGTTGTATATTTTGAGTTTGCATGTTCTCTCTCCCCGTGGTCGCGTGAATTTTTCTCTGGGTCCTCCGGTTTATCCATCAAAATTTAGAATCAATATGCGTTCAGAATCTTTGGCTGATATACATTTCAATTTGATAAGGCACTTCGTTCAGCTATCATTTGTGGCCAGGTCGCTTCTGATAAAATAATCTATTTAGCTCAGTGGACCCTGCCTATATGTATAAAATATATGTTTTATGTAGGTTGAACTTTTTTCACACCATATGTAACTCACCGTGCTAATTGGAGTTGGGTTAGCCCCGCAACATTGACAGGATGTGCAACGCCATTGCCGATCTACGGAACTAATCCACCCACCGTACTTTAAACCGTGCTGGTTTTCCAATAATTATAATAATGCCATTTGTGATGGTCTGGAGAAGCCTTCATCCAGTTTTTGCGATGCTGAAAATAACGTAACAATTATGCACCTTCATGCGTTTACTTCGGAGGCGTTTTAATGGAGCATTAAAACGTGCAGCAACCAGATTGCTGTACTTTCTAATTCTCTGGTAAAACGTGCATCAATCTGGTTTCCTGAAACAGTTATTATATTAACATAAGGGAATATCTACATTTTACACGTGAAGATGTATTGATTCGTTTCAAGAGATACCACTACAACATTACTCTAGATACAAAATATTAAGCTGTTATATCACAACTGCAGTTGTTTGAAATAAAATGTTGCATGGTTCATCAGTTATATTAATATGCATTGTTTCCAGTGTACTGAATGCAGCTTACCTCAGCAATGCCCACTCACCCTGGCGGTCGTGGCCTAAGCTCGGCCACCTTGATAAACAGAACGTACACCCACAGTGTTAGCTTTAACCCATATCTACCCTTAATCGATAGTTCACATTTAAACCATTATCATTTACGATGGACTTAGTTTTCTCAATCGTGCACTTGCTTACACAAACAAGTTTGGCAAGTCCTCACACTACAACACATTTTTGCTAGAGCGCGATTCTTCCATTCGGGAACACTTTTCTCACAACGTAGAACGTGCCCTAGTACAACGCGGAATGCACCCAGTTATAACACGAACACGCCGTAATAACGTTGGACGTGCTAGTTATAACGTGTAAGATGCCTATTGTAACGCGGAACAAGTACATACTATCTCGCCAAAACTTATCGTTACATTATTCACGGGGAAATTGTTTTTTTGCCCGTTTTTCGCTGAACGAGGCACTTTTCAGGAACGCGTGAAAGATCATGTGTACACGTACATTATATGAAGCTTTCCAGTGTGAGTTTGCTCGGGGAAGTATAGCATGCTATTTCGTTTTCAACAACATTGGTAGGGCTCGTGCCAAGCGTGCAAGAAGCAAAACATGCAACAGGCCTTAGATAGACGCTTTTCCAAGGGAGGGTGCGCTTCGGGCCAGCAGAACTGTGATGATGAGACATCTGTTTATAGAATCAGAATATTTACGTATGCTGGAGGAATCCGATGAGCTATGAAGCTCTTTTTCACAGATAGCCAGTCAGGGTGGATACGAACGTAAGGACAACAAACAGTTACAAAAACACAACAGGAGTGCAAAATATAAGGGGGGGAAAGCCAATCACAAAAAGCATACACATGAAACTAAACTATTTTATTTCATCATGTAAAGCCCACTCAACTATTAAATATTTTTTTTCAAAAGTGACCTGGTAACAAATGATGCCTCCACAAAGTGGCTTATCATGTGGAAATGTATAGCAGCCACATAATCTAAAGGCGCGACCACGGAGAGAGACACGTACACTCCAAATATACAACAGGCGTCAGGGTCGGGATTGAATCCCCGACCTCCTGCATACCAGGCGAGGTAGTTAACATCTCGCCACTGGCTTGGGGATCCAAGTGTTAGGTAACCCATTTGATTTATTTTGCCAGTTCAACAAAAACATCCTTTACGGTATAACTTTGGCGCTGCTATGTCTGCTATGCAGGCAACACGGGCCGGCATTAAGTGTTGCCAGATTCCCTTGTGTATACCATGGAAACTAGCACGTGTTGTGAACGCATACAGATGGAGATTCTGTTCTAGGCTCACTCTCGCATCGCCCCGTGATACTCATCACTGATGCTTCAGCGTCTGGGAAAACACCGGTAGCACTGCATTAATGCATGTTGAACTTATTTCGCACCGTACGTTGCCAACCATGCCACATTGGTAACCGCAATGGTTGGCCATTCCTTTGCTCTGCAACGCGTGACGTCCACAGTTACCAAGAGAGCATTGAGCGCCTCTCCCGCCTCCACCACGACCAGCCCGAGCGACCGATAGACCGCGCGGTTCACGCGCTGGAGTTCGTGATGCGTCACGGCCACGCGCGCCACCTGCGGCCCGCGGCGCATCGACTGACCTGGTATCAGCTGCACTGCCTGGACGTGTTGGCCTTCCTGAGCGCTGCTGCAGGGCTTGCCCTCGCGCTGCCCGTCCTCCTCTGCCGCCTGTGCTGCCACCGCAGGAAGGCGGCCAAAGTGGCAGCTAAGAAGAGCAAGAAGGAGTGACCGGAGTGTGGACACGGTTTCGCATCTTCGAATCAAACAATAGTTGATGGTTTGATCCTCACGTAACACAGTGAGAATCACAACACCATTGTTATTTTCTCTAACCCATGAGGTGAATATGCTCGTGATTCTAATGAACGAAATTTAGCAGGAGATATATGTTGTGGTCGTATCTCTTTGTCACGTTGGAGTGTGTTACCAAACCCCCTTTGTTCGAACACAGACAGCCGGAACGACAGAGCTAAGAGTTAGCAGGGGACCATGTTTACTTCCGTTTTTACAATTACATGGTATGAATCAATCGCACACGTTTCAGAAGAATGCTTATTATTCTCACCCTTCACATCTCAAACTCTTTAAACATAAGGCTACGTAAAGCCCAGACCTACATGGTGAGCAAAAATCAGTCCACAATAGAGCATATAAGACCAAACTGTTGAACTTTTTATTTTTGTGAATTATGCGCATGCATAAAATATCTTCTGATGTGCATACAAGTCAGTTCATCAGCCTTGGACCACGTTTATTCACAGAACACGACGCCACGTATGTTTCTTGAATTAATATGTTTTTGTTATAACACAGCGTTGAGCACTTGTGGTGTCTGTGTTCATTGCCAAACACGCACTTCTACAGATCTATGAGATTTGGCGCAGTGCAGGCTACTATCTCAGTTGGAAGCCTGCGGTGCAAAAGTAGTTAGGAGGTGTTAACTCCCTCGCCTAGTATACGGGAGGTCGTGGGGTTCGATCCCGACCCTGACGCCTGTGTATTTGGAGTTTGCATGTCTCTCTCTCTGTGGTTGCGTGGATTTTTCTCAGGGTCCTCCGGTTTTTCCTTCCACGTTTAGAATCAACATCACACGCTTAGAATAATTTGGATGCTATACATTTACACACGATGATAAGCCACTTTCGTTGAGCCATCATTTGTGATAGCCAGGTTGCTTCTGAAAAAGAGCGTGATAGCTCAGTGGGCCTTACCTAGCAATATAACACGAAATATTGCGTAATATTTTAGTAAAAAAAAATGTTTAAAAAGTTACATGGCACATCTGATGCTTGGGTCATTTCCTCACCTATTCTTACATTTGTGTGTCGCGCTTCATTCATTACACTCACAATTAACATTTTTGTACATATCAGTTATCCAAATGGTTCACAGCATTGTTAAGTCACTAAATAAATAGGCAGGCAATATGTCACCTTCACTTGTCTTGCCTACCAACCAAAAAATAAAGAAAGATTTTCGCATCTCATTATCCACACCGTCTTCTCCAACACACAACCGGCGTGTTGAAGTAGTAGATAATTTGCACATTTCTTTTACGTGACAAACCCTTACTCATTGGCTGTGTCGGGTGTTGGTGGGTTAACGACACATTTACATTCACTAGACCTTACCCCCTCCCAAAAAAACGTTACTTTGAATATACTTTCACATACCCACACATACACATGTCATGCATTCATGGATATGAGTGTTCAGTAACACCTCCACCCACTCCCTCCTGCTGCTGGATATACTGGACGTTATTTTTTTTTGGGCATGAAGCAATCAATCAAACCAATAGGCCTCGGGATTCTTATGGCCGCCCGTTTGATCACATCCATTTAACAACTAAAAGCCAACCACGCAATTAATTTTATTACACATGGGATATTTGATCCGATGAATTACCCCGAGAGCACGGGGATTTATTGAACTAACAAACAAAAACAGCTGTCTAACTGAACATTTCTCCTTAGTAGGTGTACAGTGCAGAAAATCGGAAATTTTACACGAGAACGGGTCCAGTCGCGGCCTTGCATTTAGACCAGGGGTCGGCAACCAAAATAACAAGAGAGCCATATTTCAGAATTCGCATATCTGTCAACCCTTTATCAGTGCCTACCTTAGGGGCCGTCCATAATTGACGTCACGTACCTAGGGGGGGGGGGTGTCAGACATTTGTGACGATGTGTGACGAGGGGGGGGGAGTTTGAAAAATGTAACGTCACATTCAAAATCGCAACTTTAAATAAATATAGAATTGTTATAACAACACTAATTGTTATAACAACACTCCTACAACATCAGAGTGCAGCGCCACAAAATGGAATTATGATTTTGGGGTGGGGGGGCAGAGGTTTGTGACGTCATATTTGAGGGGGGGTCTGACTTTTTGTGACGCCAAGTGACGAGTGAGGGGGGGGAGTCAAAATCGTCCAAAATCGCCTGACATCATTTATGGACGGTCCCTTATTATATACCAATTCAGACCTGATTGGTCACCCCGTGCCCTTATTAATCTCAACGTTCATCCTACAAAGTCCCATCACAAGTGTAGTGGTGATAACTATTCGCTGTTCGCAAGCTGTGAGAAAGCGGATGGTAAACAGGGTTTTCCCGCTCGTTCAAACGGTCAGGGTCAAATCGGGTAAGGTGGGATCCAAACGTCAGATTGGGAAGGACCAATCGGCGGGTTCCACAAGGTGGCCGGTGATTGAACAACCCGGCCACGAACTGGTATAAAAGCCAGAGCGCTGAGAGCTCTTGGCCAGTTCTGCTACACAAAGACCCAAGTCGGCCGAAGACATCTAGGACCCTGGACCAAGCCCTCCAGCCCTTATCTGGGCTAGGGCTCAGTGTAACCATTGGTCATGGAGAGATCCCCTAGGTCCAGCCAGAGGACGCTGGGATAGCAGATAGCAGGGAGATCAGAATACGGGAAGACCGTATGGGTTGACAGGTATGAATTCGGTATGTAAACTAAATATTACCTGGTTACACCAGCCCACAGAGGATTATTGTGTCCGTCCGTCCGTCGTGCATTCAAAAATGGGAGGGGTGGGGCTGGGTGGAGAGGGGAGGGTTGGGAGCGGCTGGGTGGGGAGGGTGGGGCTGGGTGAGGGGTGGGAGGGGTGGGGCTGGGTGGGGAGGGGCTGGTCACCCCGTGGTGCCCTTATAAAACTCAACGTTTAGCCTACTCACGCCGGCTTGTGCCCGCCCTCATAGTCGGCCATATTTGCGGGATACACCACGCCGCCGTTGACCCTGGCCATTGACCGAGCAACCCAACGTTCCTACCAGCTCCCTTTGCAGGAATGTGTTTCAAGAGCTGCAATGCATAGTGAATTACGTCACGAAGCAGCAATTTAAAGAGCTGCATGCGGCTTCGGAGCCGCAAGTTGCCGATCCCTGATTTAGACCATAAACTATTTAATGTAAAAAAATAAAAATAAAACTCCCAGCAGAAAAACTGCACTCTTGCAGGTTAACACCCATTTAAAACGAAACAAGGATGAAAATCTCAATTAGATATGATATTTAATTTGAGGCTACCTCAAACATCCTCATGACAACATCTGGAAAAGAGATTAAAAATCCAGGAAAGTTAAAATCAAGAAGTCACCTGAAATGGCTTCCTGAAAGAGATGACACGACCTCACAAGAACAATCAATCAAATTTAAAGTCGGTATTAACCATGAACATGAATTGATTATCATGTTATTATGATGCATGTTTGCCAATGGTTAAGATTATGTGCTTCATCCGTTATAGCTGCTCATGAATATGCTAGCCTGTAGCAAAATGGACATATTATTTTAAAAAGTGCTGAAAGTGTGATAGTATCCATGAGAGAAATAAACTAAACCTTTTAATATACTTTCAAACCGCACTTCATGTATAGCTATCAGCTGAAATGAAGATCGTTTTTCTTATTCTTTGGTTCTTTCGGTAAAGTCACATAGATAAAAAAAAATACTTTTAATCAAATAAAAAATATTAAAGCAAAAAACCCACGACATTTAGTCGTGGGTTTCGTCGTGGGTTTTTGTCTTTATTTTATTGGCTTTCCAAATTCCCCTCTGCAATATAATTTCGTTTTGCATAATACTTCCATGTTCTGCCATGGACAGATACGCTGGTCTGAATATTTAATGCATCTCTGATGCTGTGCGCCGACTGGCAGCCGTGAGGACTAATCACGAGTGGCAAAACAGCATACAGCCTAAGCATATGGGAGTGAACACAAGAGATGGAAGAACAAGGCCAAGGGTCAAAGAGGAGGGGGTCTATCAGGATGCTCCCAGAACCCGCGAGAGACTTCGCGAAGAGGAGCGTGGCCAGGGGCGGGGCATGGCCGCGCGAGGGGGGATATAAGGGAGAGAGAACGGAGTTCTGGGCGCGCGGGGAGTTCGGGGTCATCATCGTCGTCGCTGCTGTCTCTTCGTCGTCGTCGTTGCTATGTGGCTGTCTCACTATATAGTTAAACATTGTCGTCACTATATAGTCAACCAGCTGTATAGTCAGCCATCGCCGTTGTCGCTGTATAGTCAGCCAGTTATATAGTCAGTCAGAGATACGAGTTAGTGACTGTGTCATTAAAGTCGTAACTGTATGCCGACGAGAAATAAATGGGAAGCCCTCTACAGTCCGTGTCTGAAGTCGCTACGTTACACTGTGATGTGAGTGCTCATCCTTTACCCTGTTTGAACAATGTAATACTAGCCAAATTGCACCTTCTGTGATATAGCAACAACAACTGCCAGTTGCCACTAAGCGGTGGTGACCTCTTTCGCACCGTACGTAGTCAACCGTGCTAATCGGAGGCTCGCTGGCAGGAGGTCACGGGACCCATGGCACCTGGGTTTGTCACGGCCATGGGTTGACTGACTGAGATGAAAACAACCACCTCATCTAATATACACCCCTCAGATGCCAAATCAGGTTGTCTACATATAATCGGTGTTAACATGTTGTATTTTATTTACGGTGACAATTTATAAACAATTTATAAACTTAGCAATACGATTGGCCATACTGCTCACAAAGGCTCATTTAAATGTTTTAACGGTTACAGTCTCTTTGTAATGTGGGCTATTTTATTTTTGCTGTGCCTTAAGGTTCATTACATATCATATGTTCTATACCCGTTACACTGGACATGCTGTGATTAACCTATTCAGTGCTCAGCAATTTATCACAGTATTGGCCAGGTGAATGAGCCTCTGGATGAGGGAGAATATTTGTATCAGATTGTGGTCTGATTTATACTTTACATAGGGATCAGTATGTTTTACAAAAATAAAGCTCAATTTTTTTTCCATGTGTATTATGTCCAAGCAGATCATCCAGGAAGCGGAGGGTGTTTACCCTCATAGACTTCTGTGTTTAAAAAAAAATAAAGGTTATAAAAATGTATTTCAGGTTATACCTCCCATGTAGCCAAGAAACAAATGTGATGTCCACACATCTGAACCAATGAGATGGTCAAAATGCACTTGCAGTAAGTGCTCGCGTCTCATCTGGTGTCGTGCTTGCCAGGGACATTTTCAAGAACTTAAATGCCATTTGAACCCAAGGCCGAATCTTGGCACATTCTGATCTTAATTGTCGAATATACAGTCTGTTCTCCTACAACGCATAGTTTTCATAACACGAAGTGAATATAACGCGACGAATGTATTATGGAACACATTTTTGTTTATAACGCGGATGTGAATTGGATATAACACGATCGAGTGAACGGTACTACTTCGCATGAGTTGGAATAAGCGGTTGTGCGGCTGCCTTGGCGTAGCATCACTCAAGTTGGAATGCTGCTGGATGCTTCTAGATGCTACCCACGTGCCCCAGTCTTTGTTTGGCCTGCGTACGCATCTCACGTGCTATCATGGACTGTGCTTTATCCTATATTATATATAAGCTGCTTTGCCCGTCCTAGGACGGAAGCTGTAATGTTTACGAAAAAAAATGGGCAAAGTATAATTGTATTTTGTGTAATTAAATGGCAGTGAATCTTGCACGAAAGTATGTCATCAAACACTTCACTGCATTTCACTGTAGCGATGTATTAATGGCAGTGAATCTGGCACAAAACAAAGTCATAAAACACTTCACTCCAGTTCACTGTAACATTGTATTAATGGCAGTGATTCTTGCACAAAACTACGTCATAAAACACCTCACTCCATGTGACTGTAGCACTGTATACAACTGACCTTCAATTTGTTTAATTTCACTGCTCTGATACTTTATTCTCTTCGTCTTTAAGTCGCTGGGGTTGAAATAAATTGGAAATCGATACAATATCTGGAAAATCACCGAGAAATGTCGATTTTACCATAATGTAGAAGCATAAATTAGACTTACTGAAGAAATAAATAAAGGCACCAAATCCACTTTGTTGCTGCGTATAATAATTTATTAGATTCACTTTCAATAAAGAAACGTCAAATTAAAAGCGAATTTGCGAACAAAAAAAGTATTTCCACTAGATCTTCTGCGTGAGTGTAAAAATCCACTCACTCATGAATATTAATGACGTGGAGTGACGTTACGTGTGAGACACACAAACAGACATTCTTGGCTCATTATAGTAGTAATTATTTAATAGAACGCGATTTTTTCCACAACACGGTGTTTTTCAGGAATGCGTAATCGGAGAGCAGACTGCATGTAGATACTCATGCCAATCAGTATAGTTTGGTGCTGTTTTCTATTTGGAAAAGAGATGCTACTGAGCGTGTAGTCACATATGCCAGTTGAGCACACTACCGTAATATGGGTACACTACGTAAGTCATAATAATAGACCCTGTTCATCCATTACATCCTTTATTGGAAAATCTGCACTATTGTGGCTAATTCATCATCCCTATTGTCAAAACCTAAAGCGTCCATCTAATTGCCTATTAAACATTCATTGTACAATAATTGGAATACTGTAGGTGCAAACCTGTCAATACCTTACCAGTGCCTCCCTTATTACAGACCAATTCAGAGCGTATTTTGTCATCCCGTACCCTTATACATCTCAACGTTCATACTGCAAAGTCGCATCACAAGGGAGAAACACAAACAGATAGACAAAAGTTGTTTTGCCCGTATTGAAACGGTATGGACCTGAAAACGAAATATCCCTGTACAGTACAAGAATACGGGTAAACCGCATCGGTTGACAGGTATGTAGGTGACAAAGTCGTTATCGTTGCAGCACCACCAACATTTTGCAAAAACCATGTTTCCTCCCTTAACGTCGTAAATGTTCTTTTAAATAATATCCTGAAGAAGAAGATTTGTGCTGGATATAAAGCCACATTTGCAAATATGATTTGTAAGTTTGATAATGTGTCATTTTTTCAGAGACTACTACTCTGTGGTGTTATATTGGTGTGGTATGGGATTGTTGTGACGTTGTTATTGCTGCCTTGCACAATCTTTATCGGAAAAAAACGTAATAAGAATGTAATATTGTATGATTTTATATTTCTTGACTTGCTTACCATTTTCTCTATTTTGCTATCCTATTGTGCAGTTCTATTGTTTTCTGATGTAACTCACTGACCGACCCATATTGGACATCTGTGAAAAAGATCGGATTCCTCCTGCAGTCTAAATTAATATTCTGATTCGGAGGTGAATTGTTGCATAATGCATAAGGAGTTGTTTGCTTGTAAAACAATTCTGGCCTTAATAATGATAATACTTTCATTTTATGTAGGGTTATTTAAGCTAATTTCATCCCACAACGTTGTACATTCATTATATATAACGTCAAAATCCCATTAATAGCCACTACTAAGCAAATGAAACCCCCCCACCATGCACGAAACTCTTTGGTTCTTTCGGTAAAGTCACGTAGGTATTAAATAAAATAAATCACGACGTTTTGGGCGCAACACAAGCGTCCGTAATTAGGTGGGAAAGGATGGTCTGCTGCTGAGGCAGACTGTTTTAAAATTTGAAATGGGTGTAGCCCAAGGGTCATAAAGAAGTGGCCGGGGCTAGTGATGTGAATGTGAGAAATTAGCATGTAACTGTAAGATAGGAGGAGAGCGTCCTCCTCGACGAGGGCACTGAAGTGGCTATGTTAATGTGAGAGATTAGCATGAAATAACAGCTGACATAGGCAGGTAGGATGGAAACATCACAGTCAGTTAAGACTTTACCTGGTTAATAACGTTCTTCCAATGATTGCTCAGTTTGTACTCATCCTCTCGGTTGAAGTTGTGTCTGTGTTTATATATCTGGATGGCTTCATGAACAAATCTCGGAAGGTAGCCGGTAGGTTTGCAGATTACCTCCGCCTTGGAAAAATAAATTTCGTGGGAGTCCACAGCGTTAAAGCAATGATCGGCAACGGCAAATGTATTGGTCCTACCGTGTTTCAGATCTGCCTTGTGTTCACGAACGCGGTCCGAGACATGTTGTTTCGTTTCCCCAATGTAACTGCTGCCACAACCACAACTCAGTTTGTAGACACCAGGGTATTGCATGTCAGGAATCACATCCTTTACAGATGGGATTAAATCACGGATTTTGTGTACTGTGTTGAAACGAACCTAGATCATGTGTTTGTTTAACATTTTGGACATCTTTTTGGTAACCCCTGCTATGTATGGCAAAGTTATGGTTTTGGTTGGATTCTCAGAAGGTTGTCTCCCCATAGCTGGGGAGGCAGCCTTGCAGATTGTACGGTCCGAGTATCCGTTCATCCTGAGGGCTTGGTGTAGTGCTCCAACTGACTTGCTAGGTGGGGCTGGTCGGAGATGCAATGGGCCCTATGGTGTAGTGTTTTGATGAGGGATTTCTTCTAAAATGGCACCAAAATAACAGTTATCTGGACGAAGAATTGCAACACCATTTTTTTAATGTCTGTAAAATGCAACAACGTATGTCACACCGTGCTCTGTGCATAATGCAAACTCTAATGATTAACTACACTTAAGAGTCTGGATGACCAGATGTGGGGATGGGGTAAGTTATTTTACATGCAAATTGACTAGTGCTAAACTGTTGTGAATTTATGACTGAGTTTGTCATGGTAATAAGCAGAGTGACCCTGCATTATTGAAGGTGTGTGATAACGTAACTGCACTTCGGATGAATAAGCATAATTGTGGTTGATTCAGTGATTTCACAGGGGATGGAATTACGTCTGTGTTTACTATGACTGTGTGAGTCAACAAAGTGTTTGGTGCGTGCGATACCTCTCGTGTCATGCGTGAGAGCAGGGGCTTCCATTGGCTTGACACGAAGTGCGAAGGAGCGCCATGGTGCCAAGATTTTAACTGCCTCGCTTGGTATAAAGTAGGTCGTGGGCTTTATCCCGACCCTGATACTGCTCTATATGTGGAGTCTGCGTGTTATCTTTCTCTCTCCCGGTCCTCGGGTTTTTTCTCTCCACATGTCGACATGGGCTTATAATATTTAGCTATTGCTATACATTTCCACGTGATGACAAGCCACTACGTGGTGCTATTATTTGTGTCCAGGTCTCTTCTGAAAAGAGCTATAGAGCTCAGTGGGCTTTACCGAGTAAAAAAAAAGTTTAGTATGATGTATTGTGAGAAGTGAGTCTCATACTTGCATGGTGTAAAGTGAACTTCGGGAATTATAAAGTGGGAGGTGTATTGCACGGCCCTGTATGGTGTGAGCCAATGAGATGATTAATGGTTCATCTGCATAATAATTACAACTATTTGAACTTGGGATTTTGCGTGCGTGCGATGGGAATTTCAAGCATTTATCGGCAGTATGGCATATTTTATATCCCGATAACATACGTCTATCTATGTATATGTAGGGGTTATTACGGGAGAAAAAGCGGACGGGAAACACAGGGGTGTCTGCACCCACACACACGGGTGTCTGCACCGACGTCCGCATCCGTTAACCACTGGGGGCCATGGGGGCTCTGTGATCCCCCATAACCCCGCCCCTCCGAGGGGATCCCTATAAAACGCGGGGAGCCAGAGAGCTCGGGGCCAGTTGAACAAGAAGCTGACCAGTGAAGTCTGAAGACCGGCAGATTAGGCCCTGGGACTCCCCTGTCTCGCTGCCCTTGTCAGGGCCGAGCTGGGTAAGCCAGCGGCGCGGCCCAAGAGCTTCCGGACCTCTGCTCTTGTAAGAGCAAGGTCGGCTTAGCTGGGTGCCGGGATCTGTGCTTACCAGGGCCAGATCAGACAGCCTCCCGTAGCCTATTAGAGGAGGACTGGGAACAGGACAGGGGACTTAGTACTAGGGGTGGTTTCCCAGCTAGTACGAGTGAAGGGGCCGTTACCCCTTCAACTATTGTGTCTGTCCCTGAGTTAATAAATAGAGTGTGCCTCAACTCCGTCGTCGTCTCCCTGAACTCGCTACATATATGTTGAACTTCTTTCACATCGTACATAGACAACCGTGCTAATCGCAGGTGCAGGGGAAGAAAAATCACGGGTACCTTGACCATGGTTAGTTGAAACCTCGTTTGTGCTGTGCTGTGCATTGTCCGCCACCATACTTCACGATGGCGGGGCACACATCGTGTTGGATACATACCACCGCACCTCAGATTAGCCACATACGGTGTGAAATAAATTCAGCGTATTTCATACCTGTCAACCCATACAATTTACCTTCTTGTACAGGGAAATTTACTTTTCAGTTTCATACGGTATATATCCGTTTCAATACGGGCAAAAAAACGTCAATTATCGTCTATTTGCTTGTGTTTATCCCTTGTGATGGGACTATAGAGGATGAACGTAGAGATGTATAAGGGCACGGGGTGATATAGCAACTCATCCCGTGACCTTATGGGTAACAAACTTTACATAACCCATGAAAACCGCATCTCAAAAACCCAGCTGTATGTATGAGTGTCAACAGGCTTACATCTAACATATATCAAAGTCTACGAGCCTAATTAGGTTTTTGATTGAGTGCGCACTCTCCTACATAAAGTGGGTGATATTTCTTCCCACATTGTAAGTCGGGTTGTCTACTGCATGCTCAGAGGACTGGCCCCACGATCCGATACCGGTGTAGGGAATTGTGGGGTGTCACTGTGCAGTGCCGGCCCTAGAGAAGCACGGCGTGTGGTGTAACGACATCGCGGAGACCACAATGGTGTGGGTGTAGTACCGGCCCGACCACCATCTCTGCGACAGTTCACCAACGTTGGGGAGAGAGCGCTGCTCATTCCGCACCCGCCTCGCTGAACTCCTCGAATTACCGGAGCGGTGCAAAGAGCCCGCCAAATCTGAGACTGCGTCGAGTTTGCCTGTGGACATTCCATCCCTCAGGCGACGACTACCCTTTGTTGAAGAATTTTCAGCCACCGAAGGTGACTGGGTGGCCTTCAAGCACCGGTTCCAGACAAACTGCGACTTGGTGGGGTGGACAGAGGGGGAGGCGCTGAGAGCGCTGCCCGCTGCGCTTGACGACGACGCCTTAGCGGCGTTTTTCACCATCCCGCCGTCGGAGAGGGCTACAACAAGCCTTTGCTCAAATGGCGGCAATCTACGAACTGCCATCAAATGTTCGCCAAAAGTTCACTGCACGGAGGAGAGGGGAGCTAGCAAAGGCTGGCTTCCTGAAGATGAACCACGACGGAGTCAATTCGCTGGTCCTCTGGAGATTGTTGATCTTGGCAAAGGACAAAGACAACTTGTCTTCTCTCAAGGTTGAAAGATGCATTGAGGCGCACCTGCTCTTGCAACGACGTAAGGGGTTGGTGGCGTGTACCGCGCCCCGTGAGGCACGTGATACACCCGAATATGTGGAGCCCGTCCAAGCCTGCGCTTCAATCCAAGGCGGAGGCTGGCGGGGGGATGGCATAGTGCAAGGGGGATGAACAATACGTTTTCCCCTTTTTTCTAGCAACAATCAGGTGTTAAGATGTTAAAACACCAAACTGAAACCTTTTACAAGGAATCATGTCTGCATTAACCACAATACTTGTGGTCAGAATGCAAACAAAAAACATACTCAGATAATATATGCATTGTCTTTGAAACTGATTGGTCCACACCAGAGAGAGCTTTCTTTTGAGACTAGTCTCAAAATGGTGTTGGACCAGAGGATGCCAAAAGGCGATTGATGGAACTGGTTCTGGCTGACCTCCAGTGGGACTCGTGCCTGATATATCTCGACAATGTTATCGTTTTAGCCGTATGTTTAAAGAACATCTGGAACGGTTACGTGCTGTCTTTCTTAAAATGCGTGCGGCGAATCTCAAATTTAACTGCAGAAGTGTCACTTGCTCCAAAAATCTACTCGGTATCTTGGCCACATAGTCAGTAAATCAGGGATAGCAACAGACCCGGACAAAGCCACGTGTGTGCATTCTTGGCCGACCCCCACGTCAGTGGGGGAGGTGTGCAGTTTCATTGGTTTTGCGTCTTATTTAAGCCATTTTACTCTTTTGTCGCCGGGTTCACCACTATCGCCAAACCTCTCCACGCCTTGATGGCAAAGGGTCACGGGTCCTTGGTGATACATACGGAGAAGATAGGGTAATAAAACCCTCGGAATACCTGTGGTACGAACTTTGGTAGATCACAAATCTTGGTTAAATATAAACCAAATAATAATTATAAAGTATTAGACCTAGGGTCATTCAGAAGAGATACAAGGCGAAATAGGTAAATCACACACGACCAAGACAATAAGTATTCCATAGAATCAGAGCCTCCCCAACCGCCTTTGTCTTGAAGCAGCACATGGTAGCAATAAATTACATATGCAGGGAGGGTGCCTCCCCCTGATATATCAAACACCATGAAAAAATTCCAAACTACGACGGAAGTGCTGTAAACACTGCTCAAAATATACCTTGAGTCACTTACAGAGTCAAAACCGCGCAAAGGGATAAGGGGTGGAAAATCATATTTATTTTTTCTCTCAACTTGCAGCCCATAAGATTGAACGGAAAACATGGTGACAAGAGAACACTTCAAAAGACGGCGCCCCTCTTTGTGAGAGACAACAAGAAAAATGTAACACGTCCAACCGTGAGGGAAGATAATGGGGGAACGCACTCCAACAAAAGAGAAAAGGACCCCCCCCCCCCCCGCTTCCCTGTGAGTGGCAGGCTCTGGGGCATGGCCTCGAGATGAACCATGGGTGTCGTGTCTCGCAGAGAAAAGGGGCGATGTATTGTGAAGAGTCGAGTTCGGCATGGACCGACAGAGTATCGCTGAAAGTTTTATTCTACATCTAGCCTCATGTTTTGAGTCGCTTGCTGCAGAGTGGAGAGTATATAGGGGAGTACCGTGAGGGAAAAGAGATCGAACCCAAATAAAGGACACAGGACAGAGAGAAGCGTCCGAGTCTTTTATTACACAAGGAACGCTGTATTGCGTAAGCCGTTAATTCAACAAGAAGCAAGAAGACACACACACACATAACGCGCATATCAGGACTAATAAGAATGCTCCAAGAGTTATCTTGTTTCGAAAAGGATCATCCTAAGATGGTGCGTTAACTATTAGCTGATCGTGACAAACACTGTTCGGTCCATTGAGCTGCATGAATATGGTCGTTTAGAAGTGTTTTAGTTATTCGTTTTCGTTAATTGCGTAAGTATAATATTGTTTCGGGATATTCTTTAATTACATAACCCCACCAATGATTTCATTGATGTCTACTTTCGCCATTGGGCACCTGTTTCTTTATCACTGTTCGTATGAATATTGTCACATTATTTTTTTAAAGGAATGTTTCCTATCGCCGTGTATGCTCGCTCTACTCTGAGGAATTAGCCGATTTGTTATGCTTAGTTTAACAAACGTAACCATTGAGGGTTATTTGTACTGATCAATTAGTAGGACATACTGTCTTGACAATTATGGGCATAAGTGTTCGAATGTTAGAGTGTTTTTATATATTAAAGTTGCCGAACACAGAAGAGTCTGAGTGGTGTCTTCCTAAATTCATGCATAATAATCTTAATAATAAGAACTCTATCCTGCGGTGAGATCTGAATTTTGAGACCTGACATAAAACACACTAAAACATAATCAGTAAGTTAAGCGAGAATGATTGTATTATCAGGATTGGTAATACACCCCTAGACAATGAAGCCGAGCCTAATTAGATACACTTGCATAACGTCATACAATTGCACCTTCATTTTAGTATCACAATTGGTAATACCCCTAGACAAAGAAGCAGATAATAATTAGCATGAAGGCATAATTAACATAATTACATAAACTAACATAATTTCGTACAATTACGAATTGGTCAATTTTCATTAGATTTTTATTATTTTCAAGACCTAATATATACAACAACATCCTCTTGGCTGAGGTTGAAACCTCTGAGGAAGCCGACGGTCCTGTGGCGCGTGACACCGTTATTGACTTGGACCATGCTGAGTGGGGGCACCTCGAGGTTGAAGATGCTTCCCTGTTCAATTTACGACGCCATGTCAAGGAGGTGGAGGGGGGTGGGGATCGACGGGGTGTAGCCTCTGTCATCCTCATAGACGGATTGCTCATGCATTGGGACGGAGGGTTGTGCCGTTACAACATTGTCGTGCCTACTGCCCTATGGGGTAAAGTCAACTGGGTGGTGCACGAGCGACTGATGCACCTAGATGTGCATAAGATGCTAGCCACACTTAAGCTCGACTTCTGGCCTGGCATGGCGGAAAATGTCACTAATTTATCGAAGGGGTGTGTGCGGAAACCCCCTTCTAAACCCTGTTGTCCACCGTTGCAATCCATACAGGTCTCCCGCGTAAATGAGCTAGTCGCTCTTGATATCCTTGGTCTATTTCCTAATACCCCGCATGGGAATAAGTATTTCCGAGTGGGCGTCAAATATTTTTTGCGCTGGCCGATGGCCTGGCAACTTCCCAACTAGTCAGCGGCAGCCATTACCGAGGCATTCATCGATGGCTATGTGATGGACAAGGGAGCCCCTGAGCGTCTTCTGACCGATCATGGGTAATCATTTTTTTCGAAATTGCTGCAGCAGGTGTGTGACTTGTTAGGAACAAAGAAAGTACGTACGTCGCCATACCACCCACAGACGGATGGAATGGTGGAGTGCTTGCACAGGACTCTGATTTCCATGTTGAGCCATCAGGTCAGCGAGTCCCAGCTTGACTAGGACTTGCATGTTCCCGGGGTCCTGGCTGCCTATAGAATGGCCCCTCACGCGTCCACTGGCTACTTAACATTTTTTTAATGTACGGAAGAGAACATGACCCCCCGATTGATGTCTAATTACGAGCCGAGCCAAAACCAAAAATTTCGAAGTCCATGCGCTTTACCCTTTAGAGGATTTTGGAAGCGCGTGAGGCTTCCAGAGAAAAATCCAATTCGTGCCAATTGGAAAATGAGCAGCTGAGGGGTCTCCGTCTTTCTGCACATGAGTGGGCTCCATTTGACAGAGCTTGGATGCACTGTCCCCAGGTACCGGTGGGTATGTCACCCAAATTGTTTAAACCCTGGAGGGGGCCGATTGATGTGATTCAGGTCATTTGGCCCCAGCGTGTTCAAATTTGCTGGGCTCGGCGGAGTTGGTTTGTACATCCCTCTCGCCTCAAGCCTTTCATCGCACCATGTGAATTCATCCCATCTCTACTACGCAGGGGCCGAGTGTCAGATGTGTCCGGTGAGCTGAGTTGTGTACCCGCTGAGGTTGGTCCTCAAGGGTGTCATGTGATCCCGTCCTCAGGTGCCGCGCGTTTAACGTCACCAAAGCTGCCACCTGCGCCGTCTCCACAAGATTCGGGAGAGGAAAGCCCGTCTGCCCGGCCGACTGCTCTTCGTGAGTAGCTGGGTTCGACGGGACATTTTCAAATTCCCCCTGGAACCCGCAGGGAGAGTAAGCCCACCTACCCTGGGGGCCCGGCCACAAGGACTCGATCAAAGACTCTTTGGTTTTCGTGATCTCCATGGACACATGCTCCCACACCGTCAGTTGGTTGTCTCACTTGGCAGGCCGTATTGGTTATTGGCTGAACCTGGCCTTTATTGTGCTTGTGGGTGTTGTTACACAGTGAGAGTGAGAGATGCTGGTGCTGGAGGGGGTCCCGAGGTTTTGCGTGTTACTGCTTTTTTTTAAAAATCTCTCTTCCCTTCTCTCTCTTCCTTTGTTTTAGCCTATTGTTGTTATGTACTTTCGTCCCTTTTCCTTGTTAGTTACTGTATATTCTGTATATAGTGTACATATTGTATAGATGGGTTGGGGTATTTATTTTTTGAGGCACACAAAGGGGTTGTTTGTTTTATACTTTTGTTGAAGGGATTGTCCACAGCCAGGAGGGCTGAGTGCTATGAAGGGGGGGGAGGGGGGTGATGGTGTGACATCGCGGGATGTCACTGTGCAGTGCCAGCCCTAGAGAGGCATGGAATATGGTGTAACGACATTGCGGACACCACAATGGTGTGGGTGTAGTACCGGCCCTAGAGGGGCCCGGTGAGTACTGATGGATAGCGGTAGATGGCACCACGCTTGGCGTGCACTGCCAGCCCTACAGGACAAGGTGTGGGAGTGCTGGCCGCAGGAATGAGGTTTCTGAAGGCCATGGTATTCTGGTTGACCCGAGAGGACACGTGACCAGTTAAGTCTACAAAGGGGCCCAAGTGGGGGCTCGGGGTGGTCCCGTGGTTAGCATCCAGATCCTTCCCGAGGATTCTGAAAGGTGGTCATGGCCAAGGACGGAGCTAGCCATGCCGCAGAGAATATAAGCCGGGTCCCAAGAGGGACCAGCGTTGTTGTTCATCCTGAAGAAACCTTCGTCAACATTCTACGTTCTCCGTCAAACAAGTCTCCAACACGTGGACCTGGACCCGAGCTGTGGTCCCGGTCCATGGCAGCTAGTTACATTGTAATTAGTGTAGTTGGCCTGGTGGTCACCACCATAGGTTGTTATTCTGTTAAGGGGAAGTTACCCCGTGTATTGGAGTTAAATAAATGTGTTGCCTCCAAGTATACATTTGCGACTGAGTTGAACTCACTGGATGTAGCATATAGCAACTCATCCCGGGACCTTGTGGGTAATAAACTTTATGTAACCCATTAAAACCGCATCTCGAAAACCCAGCTGTCCGTATGGGTGTGTGTCAACAGGCTCACATCTAGCGTGGATCAAAGTCTACGAGCCTAATTAGGTTTTTGATTGGGTGCGCACTCTCTTACATAAAGCGGTTGGTATTTCTGCCCACATTGTAAGTCGGGTTGTCTATTGAATACTCAGAGGACTGGCTCTGCGATCCGATACCGGTAAGCAAACAAACAAACCCACCCCTCACATTTCTATATGACGAGATGTTAACTCCTTAGCCTGGTATCCATGAGGTAGTGGGGTCCGATTCCGACCCCTCGTTGAGCTATCATTTGTAGCAAGGTCGCTTCTGAAAAAGACCTATATAACTCAGTGGGCCTAACTTGGTAAACAAAAAAATTGTTCATGGTTTTTATAAGAACTCTAGGGGGGATACCATCTCTGCCGGCAGCCTCGCCTTTAATAATTGCAGCACGATCCTCTCTCACTTCCTCTGTGTTGATCGCTGTGGGGAGTTTTGTGCATAAATTGAGGGCATAGTCTGGTGTAATTGGCGATAGATCTCTCGCTTGCTAATTTTTTCGAGTGCTCCTTTTGTGTCCTCCACTAGTTTGGAGGCTATAGAGTTTGGCAGGACTCTTGCAGTCCGGTATGCTGTTGCATTAGCAGGCACCAAGGTGTTCTAGTAGGGCCCAGGCACGGCGGCTGGAGTATGTTATATCCAGGGCCTTCAACTTACTCAATCCACCGCTGACGTCTGACTAAGTCTAACGAGTCCAGCAGGGCCTTTTGCAGCCTGCGGGCTGCCCGACTCGTTGTACTTGTTGGAGCCGATCCTGGATCTCTTTTGTCCAGCACGGAGTGGATTCTTACCGGAAGCCTCAGGGGATGCTCTTCTTGGTGGCTGCAGTGAGAAGGCAAACAAAACGGTGATGGCATTCCGGCACCACGGGAATTCGACTTGCCACTCCTGCTACAGCCTCCTCATAGTGGTCTCAGTCAGCGTTGTAATCAGGGAACAGCTGGATTGAGGCCAAATTTCTTATTCAGCATTCAGCTGGATTTAGGTTCAAAGTAGAATAGTATACTGGAGTCAATGCACATTTTACATGACCTGGGAAATCGCTGTTTCGCTCGGTTTCCTTGCCTCCCACGTCTCAGTCTCATTTGGTGAAGTGTGGTACAACAATACCAACGTGCAGATACCTTCATACAGCAGTGGATCGATCTGCCACCGCACCTCAGATTATCCATGTATGGTGTGAAATAAGTTCAGCGTACTACATACCTGTCAACCCATACAGTTTACCCGTATTCCTGTATAGGGAAATTGAGTTTTCAGGTCAATACGGTATATATACGTTTCAATACGGGCAAACAAATACAATTGTCGTCTATTTGTTTGTGTTTCTCCCTTGTGATGGGACTATGCAGGATGAACATAGAAATGTATATGGACACGGGGTGAAAAAAATGGTCTGAATTGGTCCGGGGTTGACAGGTATGGCGCTTACATACAGTGAGGAAAAAAAGTATTTGATCCCCTGCTGATTTTGTACGTTTGCCCACTGACGAAGAAATGATCAGTCTATAATTTTAATGGTAGGTTTATTTGAACAGTGAGAGACAGAATAACAACAACAAAAATCCAGAAAAACGCATGTCAAAAATGTTATAAATTGATTTGAATTTTCATGAGGGAAATAAGTATTTGACCCCCTCTCAATCATAAAGATTTCTGGCTCCCAGGTGTCTTTTATACAGGTAACGAGCTGAGATTAAGAGCACGCTCTTAAAGGGAGTGCTCCTAATCTCAGCTTGTTACCTGTATAAAAGACACCTGTTCACAGGAGAAATCAATCAGATTCCAAACTCTCCACCATGGCCACGACCAAAGAGCTCTCCAAGGATGTCAGGGACAAGATTGTAGACCTACACAAGGCTGGAATGGGCTACAAGACCATCGCCAAGCAGCTTGGCGAGAAGGTGACAACAGTTGGTGCAATTATTCGCAAATGGAAGAAACACAAAAGAACTGTCAATCTCCCTCGGCCTGGGGCTCCATGCAATATCTCACCTCGTGGAGTTGCAATGATCATGAGAACGGTGAGGAATCAGCCCAGAACTACACGGGAAAATCTTGTCAATGATCTCAAGGCAGCTGGGACCATAGTCACCAAGAAAACAGTTGGTAACACACTACGCCGTGAAGGACTAAAATCCCGCGGCGCCCGCAAGGTCCCCCTGCTCAAGAAAGCACATAAACATGCCCATCTTAAGTTTGCCAATGAACATCTGAATGATTCAGAGGACAACTGGGTGAAAGTGTTGTGGTCAGATGAGACCAAAATGGAGCTCTTTGGCATCAACTCAACTCGCCGTGTTTGGAGGAGGAGGAATGCTGCCTATGACCCCAAGAACACCATCCCCACCGTCAAACATGGAGGTGGAACATTATGCTTTGGGGGTGTTTTTCTGCTAAGGGTACAGGACAACTTCACCGCATCAAAGGGACGATGGACGGGGCCATTTACCGTCAAATCTTGGGTGAGAACCTCCTTCCCGCAGCCAGGGCATTGAAAATGGGTCGTGGATGGGTATTCCAGCATGACAATGACCCAAAACACACGGCCAAGGCAGCAAAGGAGTGGCTGAAGAAGAAGCACATTAAGGTCCTGGAGTGGCCTAGCCAGTCTCCAGACCTTAATCCAATAGAAAATATGTGGAGGGAGCTGAAGGTTCGAGTTGCCAAACGTCAGCCTCGAAACCTTAATGACTTAGAGAAGATCTGCAAAGAGGAATGGGACAAAATCCCTCCTGAGATGTGTGCAAACCTGGTGGCCAACTACAAGAAACGTCTGACCTCTGTGATTGCCAACAAGGGTTTTGCCACCAAGTACTAAGTCATGTTTTGCAGAGGGGTCAAGTACTTATTTCCCTCATTAAAATACAAATCACTTTATAACATTTTTGACATGCGTTTTTCTGGATTTTTTTGTTGTTATTCTGTCTCTCACTGTTCAAATAAACCTACCATTAAAATGATAGACTGATAATTTCTTTGTCAGTGGGAAAACGTACAAAATCAGCAGGGGATAAAATACTTTTTTCCCTCACTGTACCTACCACCGATCACAAACACAATCCGGTGTTAACAATTTAATTAAAAATAACTTGGTTCCAGACAACATTAATTTGCTGTTCAAAGTACGCATTTAAATACACATTTGCAACTGCGTACTTTTGGTTTATTGGACTTTGTTAATTTTTTATTTCAGTAGTAAGTAATTACAGAGCCGACAGTCTTATTCCTGTCTGCTGCGTGACCTCCAACCACTCATAACGCTGGGAAATGAGCTACAAACTGAAAAATCCGTTCGGTTTTTTGTATAAACAATATTTTGCTATGGAAGGATACTGGAAAACACCAAGAACCAGAGTACCAACTCCACGTAAAAAGGAACCCGAGTCTGGATTTGAACCCAGGAGACTCTTGTTATCAGGTGCGAGTGTTACTCATGCGAGGATGTAGCATATCGCAACTCATCCCGTGACCTTGTGGGTAATACATTTTATGAAAGCCATTAAAACCGCATCTCGAAAACACAGCTATACGTACGGGTGTGTCAACAGGCACACATCTAACGTGTATCAAAGTCTACGAGCCTAATTAGGTTTTTGATTGGGTGCACACTCTCTTACATAAAGCGGGTGGTATTTCTGCCCACATTGTAAGTCGGGTTGTCTATTGAATACTCAGAGGACTGGCTCTGCGATCCGATACCGGTAAGCAAACAAACAAACCCACCCCTCACATTTCTATATGACGAGATGTTAACTCCCTAGCCTGGTATCCATGAGGTAGTGGGGTCCGATCCCGACCCTTCGTTGAGCTGTCATTTTTGGATGCCCTTCGTTGAGCTATCATGTGTGGCAAGGCCGCTTCTGAAAAAGACCTAGATCACTCAGTGGGCATTATCTGGTAAAATAAACCAACATAGTTTATGGTTTCTATAGGAATTTTAGGGGGGATACCATCTCTGCCGGCAAACATCACCTTTAATCATTGCAGCAAGACCCTCCCTCACTTCCTCTGTGTTGATCGCTGTGGGGAGTCTTGTGAAGAAATTGAGGGCCTAGTCTGGTGTAAATGGTGATGGATCTCTCGCTTGATTATTTTGTCGAGCGCTCCTTTTGCGTTCCACACTAGTTTGAAGGCTATAGAGTTTGGCAGGACTCTTGCAGTCCGGTATACTGTTGCATTAGCAGGCACCGAGGTGTTCTAGTAGGGCCCAGGCACGGCGGTTGGAGTGTGTTAATTAAATTTCGATTTCCTTGCCTCCCACGTCTTAGTCTCAGTGGTAAAGTGTGGTACAACAATACCAACGTGCCTTCACACAGCAGTGGATTGATGAAAGGGCTGGACATGTGCACGTGAATGTGCTTCATGGATATCGGTGTGATACAAACCGTGAATAAAGACTTGCAGAGCATATTAGGAGTGTGCGAGTACTGGTATGATGGTGGTATGTGCAATAGTTGATTGAAAACTCTCTTTTTAGATGAAAAACTAATTTCTTTATAACTGCTTGTTGTGTTGAGTTTGTTGTCGTTCCCCCTTAGCCTCCGATGATAATGGTTGGCTACGTACGGTTCGAAAGAAGTTCTACGTACATACACGTCCCCCTCATGCTCTTCATTTTCAATCTTCTCTCTCTCTGTCCATCCTTCTCCCTGAGCCCAATCTCGTTTTCAATATTTCTCCCTCCTTGCATCCCACCACTGAAATCAACTTCCCCTGTACAGCAGTGACGTGCTGTGAGGTCAATGGCTGGGGAGGCAATGGCTAGTGTCAGAGCCAGATTCACACACGGAGGGGGGCGTGGCCTCACGGAGGGGGCGTGGCCTCGCTGAGGGGGCGTGTCCTCACTGAGGGGGGCGTGTTAGACATGTCTCCCTCAGGGAGGCAGATGTGATAGCTGCCTCCCCTGGCGCTTTTTCATTGCAGTTTCATGACGAGACCAGCGAGCCTAAATATCTTGATACACATACGTAAAATAAGTTACCTGGAGTATGGAAGGCGAGGACATGAAATTAAGGGGTCTACAAACATTACATTGGTGACATACTGAGATAGTAACAGGCACACGCTTATTGCCTGCGCTCCATCCAGTTACTGAGGGGTTGGGCAACCAGAGGGGAGGCTGAGCTCGTCCCTGCCTCACCTCTCGTCTCTTCATGTATTTGCAGCAGAGCTCTGCAATTTTTGCGATTTTTACTATTAAAATGATTGTAGTCGTACATAAATGACATTTATAACACAGATCAGTGGAAAATTGTAATATTGATTTTATTTGATTATTCTTTTTTTTTACTTTTCGTAGCAGATATTTTTCATTAGAGTATGACAGCTGAGGCTCTGCTTCCCCTGCCTCCCCTGACCGTACGTCCCTGCTGTACAGTTAGCAGCAGTGCCCTTAGACTCAACACTGCCCATAGACTCAACACTGCCCATAGGCTCAACACTGCCCACAGTCACAACATTGCCCATAGATTCAACACTGCCCATAGACACAACACTGCCCATAAACTCAACACTGCCCATGAACTCAACACTGCCCATAGACTCTACACTGCCTATAAACTCAACACTGCCCATAGACTCTAGATTTGAGGTTTTCGTGACTGCAAGGATCCATAATTTATTTCTTTTTTTCGGTAAAGTCACGTAGGTAAAAAATTAAATAAATTAAAATGAAAACTAAATTAAATCACGACGTTTCGGGCGTAACACAAGCGTCCGTCTTCAGGTGGGGACAAACACAGCGAAAGAACAACCGCTTAAGTATACCTAAGAGATGGCTGTGACGCGGGACTATAAAGCTGCGGGGGAGGGGGGGTGCAGGTTGAGTGTGGGGGCGGGGTGTGGGCTGGGAGGTGCGCATGGAGTTCAACTAAAGCTTTATGATGCAGGGGGCGGAAGTTGAGCTGGTTGATAAGAAAGCAATTTTATTTTGCAAGGCAGCTAGTTTATATTCATATCCATATTCCCAGTCTTTCACTCCCAGATTTACACACTACCATCACTTAAAAATTTGATTCCAAGCCCTGCTTACTCCCATCATTTGGAAATTTGCCGCGCATTGTTTCGAGCGTGCAAGGTCAGCTCCCTAGCAACTCTAATTTACTCCCCTGCAGCATAACAAAGAATGTCATTAATCGGCTTAACTTAGCTTTCTTATCAACCAGCTCAACTTCCGCCCATTGCATCATAAAGCTTTAGTTGAACTCTATGCGCACATCTCAGCCCACACCTCGCCCCCACAGTCAACCTGGCTCCTCCCCCCCGCAGCTATATAATTCCTCGTCACACCCATCTCTGAGGCATATTTAAGCGGTTGTTTTTTCGCTGTGTTTGTCCGCACCTGAAGACGGACGCTTGTGTTGCGCCCGAAACGTCGTGATTTAATTTGTTTTCATTTTAATTTATTTTATTTTTTACCTACGTGACTTTACCGAAAAAACCAAAAAGTATGCCCATAGACTCAACACTGCACATAGACTCAACACTGCCCATAAATTCAACACTGCCCATAGACTCAACACTGCACATAGACTCAACACTGCCCATAAACTCAACACTGCCCATGAATTCAACACTGCCCATAGACTCAACACTGCACATAGACTCAACACTGCTCATAAATTCAACACTGCCCATAAACTCAACACTGCCCATGAATTCAACACTGCCCATAGACTCAACACTGCACATAGACTCAACACTGCCCATAAACTCAACACTAGACATTGACTCCACACTTCCCCTTCCTTAACCTCCTTCCGTTCCTGTCTTCAAGCCTCACCTCTTCTCCATTGCCCATTCCCTTCCCCTTCCCTCCTCTCGCTCCTCCAATCCGTCTCTTCCCTCCTCTGCATTTTTGTAATTAATCCCCATGTGCCCTCAGTTAGTGACTCATTCCTCGGCCCTTGCACGCCCCTCGCCATCTAAATCACCTGGTTTATGTTACCGCTTTAAAACTTTGTAAAGCTTCTTGAGCGATAGTTGTTTCTACATGTAAAATAATACGTATATAAATACAACTAAAGTCAATTGTTGTATTGTACAAGGTAAGATCTACGGATCTGTATATATGTTTTTAGAAGTGACCTGGCTATCACAAATGATAGCTCAATGAAATGGCTTATCAAGTGGAAATTTTAAGCAGCCAAATACTCTGAAATGCACGTTTCTAATGGTGTAGGGAAAACTCGAATGACCTGGATAAAAATCCACGCGACCTAGGGCAAAACGTGCAGCCTCCAAATACAGTATATGGGATCAGGGTCCGGATCGAACCCACGACCTCCTGTATACCAGACGAGGTCATTAACATCTCGCCATTGCGGCGCCCTTGCTTCTGGCATTCGAGTATAATGGTTATGCAGGCGATGATGACAATGGATTTTTTCTGTTTCTGTTTGCAGACAATGCTGTTGGTATGTGCATCCCTTTGTCTCATCGCTGGGTTTCCACAAGTCACACATGCTGGGAACGTTCTCGTGTGGCCAGCCGAGGCGAGTCACTGGTTAAACATCAGAGTCATCATGGACGAGTACGTATAAAACCTTTTTTTAATCAGTAGAATATGTACACAGAATATGCGTGCAGGTGGCGAGGAGGTTGGGTTTGATCCTGAAGCTGACGCCTGCTGTATATTTGAAGTTTGCATGTTCTCCCCGCGGTGGAGTGGATTTTTCTCCGGGTCCTCCGGTTTCTCCCTTCACATTCATAATCAACATGCATTTAGAGTATTTGGCAGCTATACATGTATACGTGATAAACGACTTAGTTGAGCTATCATTTGTGGCCATGTCGCGTCTGAAAAAGGGCTATATAGGCTCAGTGGGCCTTGCCTGGGAAAATAAAAGTTTAATAGTGGAAGCCTGTCTGTGTGCCTTAAAGTCCACGATCCACTCGGATAATTCCAAGGCGATCATTGCTGGCAATCATCACAGGCAATGGTTGCTGCAGAATATACCAGTGTACACATGCCATTGTCGCAAATGTGAACAATTTTGCTTCAAGATACCCTTTCCCCAAGTGGGCAATCGGGGCAGCAGCTTTTAATAGTATCAGGGACAGACACTACAGCATGAAAATAAAATTGAGAGGATATAGACGGATGGAGCAGAACACCTTAAAATTGTTTGCTCTTCTGAAAATCAAAGCATTGCATAGAGCAGTGGTTCTCAACCTTTTTTGGCTACTATTGTACCCCCCTTGTTGAATTTAGTTTGAACAGAGTTCCCCCCTTGCCTGAACCAACATGGTTCTCAGAAATACATTTATTCATAATTAACGTCAATATTTTAACCAATTGTCCATTGAGGTATCCTAACTAGCTATTATCTGAAAGCGATTGCAAACAAATCAACGGACGCTCTGCATGTGTGACGTAATTAGTTCACGCTCTTTGGTTACTATTGGAATCCCGAATTGTTTACTATGAATGAGTTTATAAAAATATTTTATATCGTTCTAGGTTACCATATGGATGTAATCTTTATTGTGGTTATTTAACATTGGAAAATTCATACAAGATGATTACAATCATGTCGTATGGCCACCTACCCCCAGGAGTTCTCATTTCCCGGTTGAGAACCACTGGCATAAATTAAGTTATTGGCAAAGTGACTCGTAATAATGGACTACAGCAAATAATGTCTGTTAGCTAACTAGTGACTAGGACTAGGTCTGATCCATCTTTAATCATCAGGTTAATTTATAGTCTGTAGACCAATCATTATTCAGCATGCTAGCTTTAATTGACTAGAAAGTAACGTGTCGTTCCAATCCATCGCTCATGCTTAATGCATTGCCAGTGATGGTTGCCGACAATAATTGTCTTGAAATTTCCCGAGTGGATAATGGCATGCATGGAACATGCGGCGGCGGTGAGGAATGCGTGTGTATACGGACATAGTCCATTATTTAACATATATAAATGATTTACATATATGTGTCACTCACTAATGGATGATGACTCCCTATGCTGTGCGGGTTCTGGGTGTTTGTTTCAGAATCAGAATATTCATTTATACTGCAGGAAGAATCAAATGAACTATAAAGCTCTAATTCACAGATGTCCAGTCAGGGCGGGTCAGAACGTTACAACAAAGGATACAAAAACACGCGAGGACAAAGTATAGGAAAGGTTAACAAATCACTTTAAAATATACAAAACTAAACTTTGTATCCTACCAGGTAAACCCCACTGAGGTATTAACTTATTTTTCAGAAGCATCCTGGCCACAAATGATTGCTCAACAAAGTGGCTTATCAAGTGGAAATGTATAGTAGCAAAATTATCAAAATAATCTCAGAATCAGTGCGGATGGGTATAGTGCTGTCATATGATCATCTCAATGGTTAAACCATTATAATGTTTATACATAAGTTTGATGAAACAAAGTAGTTGTACATACATGCCTGTGCCTAATGTGTGCTTCTACAACAATCTGGCATGTCTTGAACCCCTAGGGGCTGCGTGCACCCCAGGTGAAGAACCACTGTCTTAAAGTTACCATTTGTACACATCACGGAGGGCAGTCGTTTCCCACACACGCTTCCGTATTATGTACTCTTAGCACTGAATTGTCAGAGATAGAATTTAGACATGTTTAACTGTCATTTTTTTGTGATTAATGACCGCAGCTGAGACCATCATCTCACTATAACTTGAGAATATGGTTTAATCACTGGAGGCTGTCTGGATTAGAACCCAGTTCTCAGTAATGCCAGCTTGGCACTGTAATCTCCGAGCTATACAAGCTACCTCGCCACGTCTTTTTTTGTTGTTTAAATAACATAATTTACTTTCTTTCTGCCAGACTCATTAAGCGTGGACACCAGGTCACCGTGATTGTCCCCACTGGGGCGATATTCATGAAAACCGAGGACTTGGGTCACGTGCAGCACGAGCTACTCAAAGTCAACTACACAAAGGAAGGGCAGGAGGTCATTATGAACGAGTTCTTTCAGTTTTGGATTTTTGAGTTCTCCACTCACTCGTACTGGGAGATCTACAAGCGGCATTCTGCGATAATGGTGGAATTTAAAAAAAGTAAGTCATAATAAAAAAATAACGCCACATATTTAGGAAAGCATCACAGAGTCTCCATTTTTTTTTTGAAGCACGGTGCTTTTCTGGAATTTATGGTCAATTCTTCTTCTAGCCATGCCTCCTGGTATACAACTTTGCGTCATTTCCTCACAATCAATGTCACGTGTAAAATAACTACAGCTGGACTCGAATAATCTATGCTCCAAAAATGCAAATCAAAGGAATCTGCAGTATAATGTGCCGGCGAGTATTGTTTTGTTTTTGTTGTATTGTCTCTGGTGTAGGCCAAATAGTTAATTTGTTCGTTTCTCAATCCACTTGTTCTGGTGAGGGTCGCGGCGGCAACATGTTGAGCAGGACGATCCAGTCCTCCATTTTTCTGGCGACAGACTCTAGCTCTTCCTGAGAAATTCCCAAGCATTCCCACGAGCGGACCGGCCCCTGGAGTCTTCGCCCAGTGGGACATGTTGCCTGGTATAGTTCCAGGGGGACTATCGGGGGGCATCCTTACAAGGTGCCACCTCAACTGGCTCCTCTTGATCTGGAGGAGCAGCAGCTTGACTTTAAGGCTCTCCTGGATTACCGAGCTCCTTACTCGTTCACAGAGAGTGAGCCTGGCAAACCTTTGGAGAAACCTAATTTCGGTGCCTTGTACCCGCAATCTCATCCTTTCGGTCATTACCCAAAGCTCATGACCATACGTGAGGGTGGGAAGGTAGATCAACCTGTAAACCTAGAGCTTTGTTCGAGAACTCCGCTCCCACTTCACTACCACAGAACGATTCAGTGCCCACAATACTGCGGATACCACACCAATCTGCCAGCCAATCTCCCGCTCCCACTTATCATCACTCGCGAAAGAGACCTCGAGGTAATTAAACTCCTCCACTAAGGGCAGCTGTTCCCCCCTCAACTGGAGAGAACAATTCACCATCTCCTGCGAGTGAACCATGACCTCAGATTTGGAGGTGCTGATCGTCATCCCAGCCGCTTCACACTCGGCATCAAACCTTTAAAGTGCATGCTGGAGATCACAGACTGACGAGGCAAAGAGGACAAAGTCATCTGCAAAAAGCAGCAATGTCACCTCCATGCCCCAGTACTGGATGATCTCCATACCTCGGTTGCACCTTGAAATCATGTCCATGAAAATAACAAACAGGCATACAGACAAGACGCACCCTTGGCGGAGTCCAAGACCAACAGTGAATGACTTTGATTTAATACCAAGAATAGGGACACAGCTCTCACTCTGGGAATACACGGATCGAATAGCACACAAAGGCGGCACCGGTACAGCATATTCCCGCAGCACCTCCCACAAGACATTGCGGGGAACACGGTCATATGCTTTCTCCAAGTCTAGATAGCAGGCGTAAACTGGAAAAACATACTCCCATGATCCCTCAAATATCTGTGAGAGGCAAACGAGCTGGTCCATTATTCCATGATCATGACGGAATCCACATTGATCCTTCTAAATCTGCGGTTTGACCACCGGGCGTAGCCTCCTCTCCAGCACTCTGCCATAAGCTTTACTTGGGATGCTGAGGAGTGTAATTACTCTGTAGTTGGAGTACATCCTCTGGTCCCCTTTTTATTGGAAACCACGACCTCAGTTTGCTAGTCCAGAGGTACTGTACTCTCCTTCCATTCAACATTGAAGAGGCGTGTTAACCACAATACTCCTACACTGTCCAGCGCTTCCATCAACTCTAGGCAAATCTCGTCCACCCCAGCAGCTTTGCCGCTATGAAGGCCCTCGACCCCCACAGCGACTTCAGCAACTGTGATTAGATCTGGCTACCTCCTAAAACGAGGACATGTTCCCCTAGTTGAGGAGCTCCTCAAAGTATTACTTACACCTCTCCACTATCTCCTCAGTTGAGGTCAATGTTACATCACCCTTACTGAAAAGAGCCTGGGCCACGTCCCGTCGAACCCACCTAAGGTGTTGGATGGTTTGCCATAACATATTTGAGGTTTGCCTGGTAGTCCCTCTCCATGTCCTCTCCAAACTCCTCCCACGCCCGGGCTTTGGCTTCAGTGATTGCTGCAGCTGCTGCCATCTTGGCAAGCCGGTATCTCTTAATCAAGTTGGGAAACTATTTTTCCGAGCATGGCTCAGAAAGCCTCCTTCTTCAACTTGACAGTATCCCTCACCACTAGTGTCCACCAGCAGGTCCTAGGATTGCCGCCATGACAAGAACCAACTGCCTTCAGGCCACAGCTTTTCGCAGATGCATCCACAATCGAGGTCCTGAACATCATTCACTCAGACTCAATGTCCACGACCTGCCCTGGAGTGCAGGAGAAGTTTCCCCGGAGGTGGAAGTTGAAATATTTCTGCACTGGGTCTTCCACCAGACATTCCTTTAAAACCCGCACTATTCGTTTGGGCTTTCCACGTCTATCTGGTCGGTGCCCCAAGTGTCGGATCCAACTTACCACCAGATGGTGATCAGTTGACAGCTCTGCCCCTCTCTACACTCGAGTGTCCAGAACATACAGCCTTAGATCCGATAATACAACTATCAAGTCAATAATTGATCTTCAGCCCAATTTACTCTGGTACCAAGTATACTTACGGGCATCCTTGTGTTCACACATGGTGTTTGTTATTGACATTCCGTGACTAGCACAGAATTATAATAACATCTCATCATTCGGGTTTAGATCAGAGGGGCCATTCCTCCAAATCACACCTCTCCAGGTATCTCCATCGTTTCCCACGTGAGCATTGACGTCACCCAGTAATACTATACAGTCGGTAGGAAGCATTTTGTTGAGCACTGCACCCACCATTTCCAAAAAGGCCGAATACTCTAAACTGCTGTTTGGTACATAAGCACAGACAACAGTCACGTTTTTACTTTCTGAGACCTCAAGTCTCAATGAGGCGACTTTCTCATCCATTAGGACAAACTACAAATGAACAGCACCCAGGTGGCGGTTTGTGAGTATCCCCACACCTGTCCAGAGCCTCTTATCAGGGGTCACTCCAGAATAGGAGAGAGACCATCCCCGATCAAGAAATTTAGTTCCAGTGCCAATACTGTGTGTTGAGATGATACTAACTATATTTAGTCGCAATCTTTCCAGCTCTGGCTCCTTCCCCCCCAGTGACGTGACATTCTACGTCCCAAGAGCTTGTGTCCATCACCATAGTCTACTCCATTTGAGACCATCCCTCTTCCTGCCATAGGCCAATACGTTTCAAGGAAAATGCATGCATTATCAAAGCATGTTTGTTTGCATGTTTTATCACAAGCACGTGTGGTTAATGCAAACTTGATTCCTTGTTATAAGTGTCTGTTTGATGCTTGAACATCTTTAAACCTTCCTGTATTCTTTCCGGAAATGGAAAGGCCATTTTTTAATCAGTCCGGAGTTAGCTGCACTTTTCCATTGAATACCCTCGATCCCTCATCTCGAAGGTTCACTCAGCCATTTGCAACTCAATTAAAATATTTCCACGTTTTCCCTTTCAAATACCCTTTTCCAGTCACAGGAGGGCTCACCATATCAGGCAATTAATTCTGATTGGTTTCTATTGTTCAGCTAGAATTTATGATATATGGCTCACCACTGACCAATCAGAGACTCCCTGTGCCGTTGAATTGGGATGCCGTGGTGGCAAGATGTTAACTACCTTGCCTGGTGTGCAGGAGGTCATTGATTGGTCTGATTCCAACCCGAATTATGCCTGCTGTATATTTGGAGTTTGCATGTCTCTCTCTCTCCCCGTGGTCGCGTGGATTTTTCTCCGGGTCATCTGGCTTTTATCTCCACATTTAGAAGAAACATGCGTTTAAGAGTATTTGGATGCTGTAAATTTTCACATGATGATAAACCTATCTTGTGGCTAAGTCTTTTCTGAAAAAGAGTTATATAATTCAGTGGGCCTAAGCAGGTTAAATAATATGTTTTTCTTCTGTTTAAAATAGCGATTAAAATTACCACAAAGAGGACCGTCTGCTAAGGACATCTGTACTGTGCAGAAATGGCTTGCACACAGGCAGTATCGGACTCGTCTTTCTTTGTTTCAAGGTTTTCCTGCTGAAGTCTTCACATCGAACAAAGATCGTCACCGCATTGCGCACTTTCAGATGCGCTTCTGCGGTTGTCTGGAACGCTCTTCCTTCCTATATTAGGAAGCCACTGGAGCTATTTCTTTAGAACCGCTTTTTACATTTAGTTTGTTGTCCTTAACCCACAACTCCGATAAGCACGGTTGGCTATGTACGGTGCAAAAGAAGTTCTAAATACTTACACACTTGCGCCTTTCTCTCTGGTTCCACAATGCTTTGTGAGGCATCACTTTAGTGAGACACAGAGCTTCAGATAGACAAACAGCTACAGGGAGAAAAATGGAGCTGCAGATCCACAAAATTAACGCATGTTGACAAAGATGTGAAAATATATCTAGAGAGACAAGCGGAGCTCCAGAAGGACAAGCAAAAATGATACGTGGGGCTGCATAAAGATACACCTATGTCATTTGCACACATTTTAGTTGATTTTATACTGATACATATATTTCAAATGTAGACCCATGTGGCAGATTGGCTCAAGTTTGGTCTGAGAATTTTTTTTTTTATAATCAGGGAATTCATCGCGGATCAATGAAGGTGCTATTCGCCTGCTGTGCTTCCCATATAAAATATTTTCCCGAAATCGGCTAGAAATATTTTTGGTGGATTTTTGGTCAGTCTCACCTCCATGGTGAATGGTAAGTTATAGGATTCACAATGCAGTTGCCCCATGTTGACACGGATTATTTTTTGTAAAATGTGACTTGATAAGTGTTATAATTGTGTTATAATTTACAATAAAAAACATGTATATTTCATAAACCAATATTGCCAACACTTTGGTGAAATGGTGTTGGTGATCTGTGTGCTAAGATTCTTAACGTTTGTTTTTGTGAATCTTCAGCTTTAGTGACAATAAGAAGGGTCCTGAGAAAGACCCAAACAATATTCCCCGGCATAACAATACATAGCAAATGTGGGTCTCTCAAAATCAACAAAAAATATAAAGTTAATAGTTAATAATTATTAGTCTCTTGTTAAGCGTAAACCATGTATGCATATCTGCAGAAAGACAAAAAAAGGCAAGGATTCCCTTGTAGCCTTAATAGGCTGTTGGGTCAAATGCTGCTAGCGAGCACCTATAAAGGCTGCCACAGCACACGTGAGGGTAGGTGGCCAACACCACGCACGGCCATCTTTGTCTCTCTAGTGGTGATGTTTATCCACTGCACCAGGTACTTGTTTTGGGCTGAGTTAACCTAGGGGAGGCCCACGACTGGTTTAGATAATTGTCACTGTTGGCCGCCAGCGGGAATCGAACTCAGGTCGCCGGATGCGTCGCGCAAGCCCGAGAACTGCTACATATCTGCACACGCACGTTCACACAGACACCAAGGACACGTGCATGGCGTTGAAACGGGACAAGGGCCTGATCTCTCGTCTGCGGGACGGCCAGTTCGACGTTCTCCTCTCTGACCCCATCGCCTTCTGTGGTGATGCACTGGCGTTAATGCTGGGCATTCCCTACGTCTACTCCCTGCGCTTCACTCCGAGCTACATTATCGAGCGCTACTGTGGGGCGATGCCCGCGCCTCCATCCTACGTGCCCATGCCAGTGTCTAATCTCCCGGACCATATGCACTTCTGGCAACGAGTGCAAAACACTGTGATGTATTTTCTCAGTGACTTGATGCATATATTGATGGATGGAAACAATTCAAACAGAATATACGCTGAATTGCTTGGTAAGTGTTTATTTAACCAACGTTTAAATTGTTGTCGAAAAAGGACACTTCCAAATTGATATATAAGATTAAAATACTGAAGGAGTTAATATTTAAAATTTTTACGGAAAATCATTTTAGGTAAATACGTTTTTACGAACATGAGATCGTGACACTTGCGTGTAATTACCTGTGAGAAAGTGCTGAAATGGCTGTTTCTTGAATTAGAATTTCATGGTATAAAAGACAACCCGCTTTAATTGCCAACTCTGACCCCACAGGAGAAGGTACAACAATCTGTGAGGTGATGAGCGGTGCCGAGTTCTGGCTCATCCGGAACAACTGGGACCTCGACTTTCCACGCCCATTCCCTCCAAATTTTGTCTTTGTCGGGGGGCTCCACTGCAAGCCCGCAAACCCCTTACCCGAGGCAAGTTACGCGAAGCAATAGCTTATTCTACAGCGACATCACCAAAAAAACACCACGGTTATCAACAGCATACTCAGCACCACATCGGGAGCACTAATAATGTCACCAGTTAGATAACAAAAATCATATACATAACACCAATTGAATAAGAAACACCACTACATATACCAATACATTCAGATGCACCACGAGAATCACATCACAAAAAATAATTGAAATATTCAACACCATGTTATGGTGGAATGCTTTTGTGAATATTTAGCAAGGACATTCGCACCTGAAATAAGCTGTGGGTTGAGTGGCTGGCGACGTCAAGGAAACGAACAGACGTAGTGCGAAGGGCAGCAACTGTATCTTAGCTTTCAATGTTGGGTTCCAAAAGTCCATCGTCCTGTCCACATCGTCGAACCTGGGCAATGGTATGCATGTATAGTGTAAAAGCGCTAGCTGGTGGACAGCAGCGGCAGCTGTGGTGGACAGACAGTACACACGCCGGTGAGCATGAGCACGGTGTTTTGGCAGAGCAGAGAAACTAGGGCAAGGGTCACGAAGGACCCCACCTGGAGGCCCCTGGAACCCGCTATCAGGTTCAAGAAGAGAGGCGCGGTCAGGGCTGAGTCAGGCTGTGCTGGTAGTATAAAAGGAGCCGAGAGTGGGGGCTCAGGGCTGTCGGTTCTGGGAATGGACTCGTCTCGTCGTTGCTGTAATCTCGTCGCCGTCGTCGCTAAACGTCTGATAGATATTGCGTTACGAAGGATAGTAGTTGGTAATCTTAGTCAGTGCCGTCAGTGTTAGACAGCTCGTGTTCTGTACAGGTTAGGCTAAGCTACTGCGGAAAGTGTGCAGGCGAGACCGTGGAAGTTGCTAATAACGAAAGTGCCTCCTAGAAACTGTCTCTGAATCGTTGACAATACACGTATTTATATATATATATACCAGGCCCCACGGAGTTATAAATATATTTTTCAGAAGTGACCTGGCCACACAAATGATAGCTCAACAAAGTGGCTTATTACCACATGGGATATTTATAGCAGCCACACACATTAAATGCACGTTGATTCTGAATGGAGGGAAAAAATCCACTCGACCACGGGGAGAACATGTAAACTCCAAATATACAGCAGGCATCAGGGTCAGGATCAAATCCAACACCTCCTGCATACCAGGGGAAGTAGTTAACATCTTGCCAAGGGACAGCCTAACAGGGTGAAGTACGGTGAGGTCTCGACTCCGTGAAGGCCTGTTAGGAACCCTGATAATACCCTCGTTGACGGGGCTCTGCAACATGTCCGGCAACTGAAGAACAGGCAGAAGTGGGTACTTGCATCCTCAATGGCTGTGGACATGGGGCAGCAGCAGTGCCTCTATGATCTTGGGCAGAATTTGCTGCTGTCTGGGTCAACAGAAAAGCTGTTTTTTCTTTACTGCGCTCTTACCCATTGGGGACAAAGCATTGTGGGTAACCTAACAACTTAAAAATGCAAAAACAACCTTACAGTACCAGGTTTTCAGCCCCTACTTTAAACTGTGTCCATTGCAGACAACGAGCAGGTAATGCTCGGATGACTGGTCGAGCTGAAAGCCACCGCTGGGTAAGGTTTATGCCACAATGGATTTGCCAGCAAGGACACCAAAGAAAGTCAAGCCAAACCTGCGAGAAACATTCCGGATTGGTGTCTCACCATGAATGGGACATGATACCAGGAGGCCATCGTACACTATTGAACACCAACTGGAAAAATATAACATCATAATTGCCGATATCACTGAGGCCAGACTCATAGAAAGTGATCAAGCCACCGTCAATGGCACGACTATCCTGCATTCTGGAAGTCAACATCACGTTTGTGGGGGTCGCACTTATCATCGAGCCGCCTCTCAACAAATCCCTTGTAACATGGACACCTGTCTCACCACAAATTTGACTGGCCAGAATGCAGCATCAAAATGGACATCTGTTGGTCATTGTTGTATATGCACCAACTGATGAATTAAACCACTTCTATGATCAATTAAGTGGTTTGCTATTTTATATTCCAAAGCATGACACAATCGTGATCCTTGGATATTTAAATGTCGCTACAGGCAATGACCGCAGTGGCTTAGAATCTGTCATAGGGCCTTTTGGCTCCAGGATTGCCAATGAAAACGCGGCCAGATGTTGTCCTTTTGCTCATCTGAGCACCTCACTGCTGTCGACTCATGGTATCGTAGACTGAGCATCCACAGCCAAACTTATATCTCAAAATAATAAAACAAAAATAGATAATATCCTGACCAAGGACAGAACCATCTATGAGTCGTACCTGGTTTTGCTGTGGAGTGGAGGCACCTGCTAACACCAACCACCGCCTGGCTGTAATACGAGTTGACCTCCACCTATCAATACCCAGAAAATCTTCAGCCATAAAGCAGAATGATGTCCAGAGGCTCAGGGACAGCCACGATACTGCTGATACATTCTCCAGGGCAGATGTGCCTCGTTTGGCAGCCTCCACTTTTTCACCAGATGACGTTGATATATAACGTGCCTGGTGCCATGTACGAGACTCGATTACATTGGTTGCTTAAATTATGGTAGGCCCTCAAAAGCCTATTCATACACCCTGGTTCTCCGATTCCACCTTAAAGGTTTAAAAACAAAAGGCAGCTGCACGGCAGACTGATAACACCAAGGAACATCGCAGGCTTCAGGGAATTTTTCAGAGCTCGGGCAAAAGCTGACCAAGAGAAGTATCTGAACTCACTGGCTTATGGAGTTGAGTCGGGACTGTTACACAATGACATAAGGGTGGACATACTGCCATGGCTCCCATCACCAAATTATAAGGCTCTGCATGGTCATCGGTGGAGGAATTCCGTATACAATGGACTGAGCATCATGCACCAGTGTTAAATCACCCACCAGCAGATGCTTGTCCCCCATTCATAGACACTGCATCAGCAATCAATGCGGATTCCGACTGTGAAACCAACACAAACCCTTCTGCATCAGAGGAAGTTCAGCATGCCATCATGAAGATTCATGATGATAAATCAGTTCGGCTAGATGGTATTTCTCCAGAACTGTTGAAAGGTGCTCTGCATCTTATTAGCAGAGGTTTACATCAGCTCTTCATCAAGGTCTGGATGTCCAGAGAGGCACCTGCTGATTGGAGAGACAGTATAATTATGTATCTGTACAAAGGGAAAGGATCCCGTAACGGCATGTAGTAATAATATACATATATCCTCACTATCTTTAAATTGAAAACTAATTTCTCATTTGAAAACTAATTTCTTTACAACTGCTTTTTGTGTTTAGTTTTCTGTCCTTCCTAAGCACCTCTGATAAGCACGGTTGGCTATGCACAATGCGAAAGAAGTTCAACATACTGTATATACATTTCGACCCTGTTGGTAACAATCATCAGAAAATCTAATCAGCTCCATAGCTTTCTCTACAATATCAGCCGACCTCGTCTCTAGCTGATACCATACCTATTTAGGCTCCCTATATTTGGAAAAACGAAACGTGCTTGGGTATGTGGTAGCTATGCATGTGGGCTACATGACTCAGCCTATGCAGGTTCACCTGTTAGAGGAGCCCATTGATTTTGTCAGATCTTTCAAGGATTTCTGAGGTCCTCACAGATTATAGTCTGGTTAAACTCAGGATAATTCATAGGCAGGGCAATTCTTAATTTAAAAGGAGGTCTACTTTTCACAAGCATAGAAAATAAATGGTTTATATGGATCCACTAAGACCACAAACTTCATATGCAGTAATAATCCAGGAAGCTTCCACACAGCATTGTTTAGCCAATAAAAAAAATGCTGCTGCACGTCATGAGCATAATATCCATGTCGTGGTGAAACTGGGCTGATGTGAAGGTCTCATCTCTCAGTGGCATGCTCCAGGTAAAAAAAAGTTTAACATACATACGTAGATACTCCAGTAGCAGGAAAGGTTTTTACACGTGTACTTCTGGGCAGGTTGCAACCACTCCTGACAAAACACCAGCGCCCACAGCAATCAGGATTCAAAGCTGGTTGTTCTACGATGGATGGTGTGCTGGCACTCTGCCTACTTGCAGAACTGCACTGACCGCCCATTGAAGGTGGCTTTTTACTCTGTGGATTGATCCGATCTCTGGTCTGCCTTGAGAGGCATTGGGATCCCTGGCATCCTGCCGGACCTTGTAAAAGATCAGAATGCAGGCACAAACGCAAGAGTTTGTGTCGAAGCCATATCTGGGATGTGTCAAGGATGCATCCTCGCACTGGTTGCTGTTTTGTTGGGTGATCAAATGGATATTTGACATGACCCGCGACCTTGGAGTCAGGATTGGCCGGCACCACTTCATTGACCCCAACTACGGTGATGCAGTTTTGTTTGTTTAGAAGTCTGAAACGTTCACAGCAGTCCATCAACATTTCAACAACATGAGAAAAACAATGGGACTAAATGTTTCATGTAAGAAAAACCAAAGTCCAGAACTTGGGCTGCGGACCTTCAGAAGTACCCTGCGTAATCAATGGCAACACTGTCAAACCAATGGAGGAATATCTCGACCTGGGATTTGCAGAGACCACTGATGGACAATCTAGACCTGATGTCATGCGCTGGATTGGCCTGGCCTCAAGAATAATGGTCTGATCCGCAGTTGGTCCCAGAAACAAGTACGTCTGGGCACCAAATTAAGAGTCTACCAGTGCTGTGTTTTGTCAGTGTTGTTGTATGGTGTGGAGGCCTAGACATTGCTTCAAGCTAATTTGTATCAGTTGCAGTCCTTCCACATGTGATGCCAAATATGTATTGTTGGCATCCAATGATTAGACTTCATTATAAAATTCAACATTGCATCTAGGACTGGTCTCCTAGCAATCGAGAGCTCAGTTCGAGGGAGACAGCTGTCACTTTTTGAACACATCACCTGTTTGGATGCATAAACCCCTGCAGCAAATTGCGTGCTTCAGTTGTCAGTTAACGTTCAAAGTGGACTGCGACCCTCAAAGGAATGACATCATCCTGTGGCTCCCGCGTGAGATGTCGATCAAACAAATCACTCAAGACCCCGGTGTATAGGAGCAAGAGCAGTTTATGCGAATGCTGTCGCAAGAGGCCACACCGAGAGCTTATGGTTCAGAAATATTTTCTATTTGCCTGTTAATTATGATTTACTGAAACTTGGGGAAAGTAATGCATTGTATGATGAAATAAATTGCTTATGTTAATTGCAATAACAAATTTTTGACCTTTTGACCAGGTTTATAGATGACCCACAACATTCGAACATGTTTGGTAGATAAATAGTTGTTGCACTGGAAACAACTAAGATAAATTCATTGGGAAACAGTTTTACTTACGATGCAAAAAGGGGGCTAAATCGGTGTGGCACGGGCATGAGAGGGGATGGGCTGATGCAGTATAGGAGGACGTGGAGCTGAGTAGATTTTCCAGTGACTGGTACTCGTGCCATCAAGATTGGCCTCTGTTGGTGAGGCTTATGGAAGATCCTTCTGGGCATTTTGAGATGGGTGCCCTTCAACAACGATGGAGGGCAGAATAACGACGTCCACAGCATGGAGCGGAGGGCTATGCGGCTAAAATGCTGCAAGTTGACAGTACAGAACAGGTAGTGCATCTACCAGTCATCTCAGTCAACTCATAAAACCTGGGTCTGTCGGGTGACAGTGCCAACAAGCAGTGACTTCAAGGTGCACCTAACCTGGCACAAGCGCCGTGGTGACATCCCCTTCCCTTAGTGTTGCATATGTGGTGGTGGTATTGGAACAGGCGCGAACACCAGCTACGGTTAACGCCATGACTTACCTGTGCGGGGGGCGGTTGTAATACATCCCTATTCGGGACCCCTCTCGAGGGGAGGGGGATGTGGTGCTACGATCCCACAAAACCCGCCCCTCTCGAGGAGAGGGGGATGTGGTGCTAGGATCCCACAGAACCCCCGCCCCTTGGTGGGGAATCGTATAAATGGCGGGAGCCGGAGAGTTGAGTTGGAGCGAGCTGAAGACGAAGAACCAATGAAGCCCGAAGTCCAGCTAGCTATAACCCTGGGACTCCTCTGACCTGCTGTCCTTCTAAGGGCCGGGAAGAGCAAGCCAGTGGTGTGGCCCCAGAGCCGCGAAGGCCGATGTCCTTGTAAGGGCCGGATTCGTGTGGCTGGTGGTCGAGACCTGTGCTTGGCTGGGCCAGGTCAGGTAGTCTTCGTGAGAGTGTGAAATACAGGTGGGAAGTAAGCGAGCTAGCTTGGTGAGTTAGCTCGGGAATACTTCCCTTGAGAGAACTGTTGAAGAGGCCGTTACCTCTTCAAGTATAGAGCTGTAACATATTTAGAGTTAATTAATACGTGTTGCCTCAAGTTCAACCGTCTCTGTCGTCAAAAAGGCCACTACACATAGCGGGAGCATGTTATCTTTCCGAGGACAATTCAATAAGAAGTGATAGTGTCATACTATAAACTAAACTGTTATTCTTACTAAACTACACACTTTTTTCTCCTGATGACGATTGCTTGTGTTGCAATCGAAAAGTCGTAGATTTTTGTTATTTTGTTATTTTCTTTGCACCTATCTACGTGACTTTACCAAAAGACCCAAAAATATGAATTCCTGCAGTCACGAAAACTTTAAGTGGGCTCATCTCTGATGGGGATGAGTCTGACTATAGGAGGGAAGCTGACAACCTGGTGACCTGGTGTAGCCAGAACAACCTGGAGCTTAATGCTCTTAAGACCGTGGAGATGGTTGTGGAGTTCAGGAAGAATACAGGCCCACTCACCCCCATCACCCTGTGCGACTCCCCAGTCAACAATGTGGAGTCCTTCCGCTTCCTGGGCACTATTCTTTCCCAGGACCTCAAGTGGGAACTGAACATCAGCTCCCTTATCAAGAGAGCTCAACAGAGGATGTACTTCCTACGGCAGCTGAAGAAATTTAATCTGCCAAAGACAATGATGGTGCGCTTCTATACAGCCATCATTGAGTCCATCCTCACCTCCTCCATCACCATCTGGTACACTGATGCCACTGCCAAGGACAAGAGCAGACTGCAGCGTATCATCCGCACTGCTGAGAAGGTGATTGGCTGTAATCTACCAACACTTGAGGACTCGCACACCTTGAGAACCCTCAGGCGAGCGAGGAAGATTGTGGACGATTCCTCTCACCCTGGATACTCTCTGTTCCAGCTACTCCCCTCCAGCAGAAGGCTGCGGTCCATCAGGACCAAAACCTCACGTCATAAAAACAGTTTCTTCCCATCCGCTGTTGGCCTCCTCAAGGCCAAGGGCTTAAAATGACTTTTACACTTAAAATTACTTTTACACTTACTATAACATTTTTCTACATAATTACACCTTGTCATACTTACGTGTTTTCTTATTTGTATTTTTGTATTCTAAGATTGTATATTACGGCTAATTCACATTTTACATTTCACATTTTATATGGTCTACTTATTCATAATTTTACATACTTTAGCCCGTTAGTATTAGTTATACTTTGTAACGTTAGTTATCTCGGCCTCGCTGTGCGCTGCGTTGCACCGCTAGTCGAGTAGATAACCATGTGTTCAATAAACCCTCGGAGCCAGGATGACCGTCCAACTCCGATCGTCATTTGTTGATTGTAACAGGTAAAACTGGTGAGAAAACACAGATACAGCATCTGTTATAATTCGGAAACACCCACACAATGAACACCACAGCATCAGAACATTGTCTCAGATAACAATAGATCCTGGAAGGACCAGGCCCCCACATTACCCCTGTACAACTAGACAAAGGCACAAGCTGGTGCGTTGCATACAGGCACATAGTGTAGTCATCCCACTGCACCCCAAATGTACAGCATTACACTTAACACTAAACTGTGGATGAGATACTTCGTCATCACTCTCAGGATCGCAACATAGGCACAAGTCTGACTCGACCTACTAAATCACAAGTAACATCCACAATAAGGAACGTCACAGGCTTCGTTACTAACTAGGCCTCGTATTTACTACAACAACTTAACGGCACCATAAAGGCATTTACATTGCTATAACGGTCATTCCAACATTACAACAGCATTTCCAATATTATAGGAATATAAACAACTTACAGATAATGCTTCTTAAGCTCCCACAATGGACAAGTGCAGCTGTGATCTCATTGAGATGCGATGCGTGCCGCCATCTTGACTTATCTGTGTAATGGCTGACGCCCGCGTGGTACAGTGGAAATCTAACATCGTCACTTCCTGGTCACGTGACCAACATTAGCATAAAAAAACAGGAACTTCCTGTGAACACACGCTCCACATCTGCCGTGAGGCAAGACACTCCCTGTCTGGTATCTAGGAGATACCACCATTTATTTCCTATCTCATAAACAAGTGTATAACAACTTCAACGGGTCGACTTATTGTCCATATCTTTGCGAGAGAGAAGTAGTACTATCTCGACTATGTGCCTGATGAAAGTTCTTGCGACACCTTGCTTCGCAATCATAACCTCGACCTTTCGAACTTTTCCATCGGCACTTGGAATCGACTTGAGGATGCGGCCCATTGGCCACTCATTCCGTTTGGCTTGGTTGTCCTTCAGTAGGACGAGGTCGCCTTCTTGGATGTCTGGTCTATTAGACTGCCACTTGTTGCGCACTTGGAGTGTCGTAAGGTACTCGTTTTTCCAGCGACGCCAGAACGTGTTCGCGAAGCTCTGCACTTGTCTCCATTGACGTCTGTAGAGGTCTGCAGTGCTGGCCTCCTCGGTAGGTGCTGTGAGCACATCTGTCTTCTGGCTAAGAAGTGTAGCAGGAGTCAAGATGAATGGTGACTCCGGGTCGGTTGAGACGGGGATCAGGTGTCTTGAGTTAATTATGGCTGAGACCTCGGCCATGAGAGTGGTCAAGACCTCGTGAGAGAGCCGTGTGGACCCGACATCACATAGCATGGAGTCGAGAATGCGTCGAGCAATCCCGATCATGCGTTCCCAGGCTCCACCCATGTGCGAAGAGTGGGGAGGATTGAAGATCCATGTGCAGCCTTGGTCACCAAGGTATTTCCTGACAGAATAATCTTCGACATTCTTCGTATTGATCTTAAGCTCTTTACATGCTCCTATGAAATTGGTTCCACAATCAGAACGGAGTTGCTTGGCTGGCCCTCTGATGGCGAAGAATCTCCGGAGTGCATTTATAAAGCTCGAAGAGTCCATGGGCTCGATGACTTCGATGTGCACTGCTCGTGTACTCATACAGGTGAAGTATTGGAAATGACGGCAGGAAACTCCTTGACGGGTAACACACTTCTTTTATTAAATCTTCACTTATCTCGATACAACGTGTAGTCTCTATTCTTCCGCGTACGGTCACCAGACACCGGTACAACTCGTAACCTCTTCTCTTCCTATAACACACCGTACTGAACTCGTGTAGACTCCAAGCCTCTAGCTACACACGCCTCACTCGTCTCGTGTAGACTCGCCTCGTGTAGACCCTATGCCTCTGACTACACACACATCACTCGTCTCGGGTAGACTCTTCTTGTGTAGACTCGTCTCGTGTAGACCCTACGCCTCTGGCTACACCCATATCACTCGTCTCGTGTAGACTCTAGGCCCCGGCTACACACTCGGCATGCTGACACTGCATGCTCACACTACCCCCGCCTCTGGGTTACACAGAGTCCCGGTCCTCGCAGGACAGCGGGACTAGGTACCGCAGGGCCCTGGCTCTTCTTCCCGTCTTCAGTCTTCGCTGGTTACACTCTCCCCGTGCGCCTGTGCGCATCCCCTTATATAGTCGTTCCTCCCGGGAGACGGAGCGGATGCGGACCTCGATGCGAGCATCGCTTGTTAGTGAACCAATCACAACGCGTTATCTGTACGATCCTTTTTCCCCAACGCGTGTTTCCACTCACCAACCAATCACGCCGTGCTGCCACTCGATCACTCCCACACCAGCACGTCACCGGCACCCAGCCAATCAACACCACACAACCCACGATCCCGCGCTGACCCCTGATCCCTCACCGTCAGCGCGCGTCACCACCCACACATCCAATCACAACGCACTGGCACCTGATCGCTACCCCAGCGCGTATCACCACTACACAGGTGAACAGCACTGCCCAACGTTTGCTGTTCGCGAGCCCTCCTCTGGTGCGGCGGGAGATGACTGTCCACGGTCTGAACACGTCAATCCCTACAAAGGTGAAGGGAGGTTCCACACTGAGTCGATCGGCTGGGAGGTCTGCCATTTTCTGTTCTTCCTGTTTTCCACGTAGCTTGCGACACCGGATACACTTGTGGATGGTGCTGGCGATGCACCTCTTTGCTCCAACGATCCACAGCCCTGCAGATCGGATTGCTCCTTCTGTGAAGTGCCGACCTTGGTGCTTGACCTTCTCGTGGTAGTGGCGCACGAGTAAGATTGCGATGTGGCTCTGGCTTGGGATTATGAGGGGGTTTCGTTCATTCTCATCTAATTTTGCATTCCCTAGCCGACCACCGATCCTGAGCAAGTCGTCTTTGTCCATCCCGGGGTTTAGCTTCCTGAGGGTGCTGACCCTAGGAAGGTCTTCTCCCTTGTTGATGGCCTTGATCTCACTTGCATAAGCTGCCTGTTGCACACAGCGGAAGATTGATTCCCTTGCTCTGGAAAGCTCATCTTCAGTGCGTGGCACTGTGCAGTGATGCCATCCATTGCAGCTACCAGTGGTGCCTCTCATTGGGCGATGGAAGCAGTCTGCAATATGCGTTAAATGTGCTATCGCTCGCACGACCGTCGTCCATTTCGAGAAATGTTCAAAATGGTGTGGACTCAGTGGACTTCTTGGTCGCACATTTGTTACGAAAGTTGTCACTAGAGGACGAATCTCCTTGTCGGACTCGGGCTCTAAGAGTCCAAAGGTCTCCTTGGTAGTACATGGGCCAGCGTCACGTCGTAACAGGAACGCTGGACCCGTCAGCCAGATGGTTTGATTCAGCAGAGATGCAGGGATGGACCTAGTTGCGAGATCTGCTGGATTCTGGTCAGTTGGAACGTAATTCCATTGCTCCGGCTGCGTCGATCTCCTGATGCGCTCCACCCGGTTGCTGATGTAGGTGTAGAACCTTCTGGTTTGGTTGTTTATGTAGCCTAGTACGACCTTACTGTCCTTTTAGAACTTGACCGGGTCCAGTTTGACGTCAAATTCGTCTAAGATCAGTTCCGCCACCTCTGTAACAAGAACCGCTCCACACAGCTCGAGCCTTGAGATGGTATGTTCCGGTTGTGGGGCCTTGCGGTGGAACTCCTTCCAGAATTCCCACTCGGACGATAGCTCCGAGTCGAGGAACGGAGAGGCCACAGTCACAGCGACCACCGCCACCAGCAGAGCGACGAGCAGCGGCTTCACCTTAGTCTTCTTCCCGTCAGTCAGGACTGGCTTGGAGAAACATGGAGGAACAAACTCCAACGAAGACGGTGGATGCACAAGCGAAGTCATGGTGGTTTCTTTGTAAGTCTGCACGGTACAGCCTTGACTTCTCTCGCCGAGTTCCTCTTTCAGCGTGAAGTGGTTGGGGCACGGTTTGAAGAGCGACGTGCATCCATTCGTGAGCACACTCGTTCTGAATGTGCTAATGTGGTCTGGTTTGTGTATTCCCTTCAGACAAACGTCACCTACGATGACCCATCCTAGGTCGAGTCTCTGGGCATAGGGAGCGTCGTGAGGTTCATTGCGTTGGTTACGAACCTTGTGGACTCTCAGCATGTCCCTGCCAAGCAGAAGTAAAATCTGTGCCGCGTGATCCAATGGCGGGATGAACTCTGCTATGGATTTCAGGTGTGGGTGGTGACGTGCAACTTCGGGCGTGGGAATCTCACTCCTGTCGTCCGGTATCTCGTTGCACTCTGTCACCGTAGGAAGGGCTAGCTTCATGGTGCTATCTATGGTTTCCACCATGAGGCCGCTCGCTCTTCTTCCCGCTGTCTCCATCAGTCCTGAGCATGTTCTGAGCGTGTATGGAAAGGAATTCCCACCTACACTTAGCTGATCAAAGAACTCTGACCTTGCCAAAGACCTGTTGCTCTGGTCGTCCATTATGGCGTACATCCTTACTGCCCTTTCAGGATGTCCTTTGGGATAGACTCGGACGAGGCATATCTTTGAGCAAGACCTTCCTTTGAAGCCTTCTCCACAGACTTCTGTGCATTTGGTTGTGATTGACGAAGTGAGTGCGGCGGTCTCGCCTTGCTCCCCGCCGTGCTCTGCTTCGGGATCGGAAGCCTTAGTGCTACTGGGTTTCGAGTAAAATGTGTGCAGAGCAGTTGTGTGTTTGTCGCTGCCACATTTCTCGCACTTGATATCTGTCTTGCAATTCCTTGCAAGGTGGTTTGTAGAAGCACAGCATTTGAAGCACACTCCAAATTCTTTCAGCATGTTCTTCCACTCTTCCAATGGCTTCCTCCTGAACTCACGGCATTTCTGGAGGGAGTGAGGTTTATCATGCAATAGGCATTGCTTCTCTGGATCCTCTATCTTTTTCTTTGTGGTGGTTGCCTGGACGGAGTTTGCGAATGTCGCAGGAGAGACCTCAGTCTTGTGTACGGAAATTGGCACTCTCGCTGTTCCTCGTTTCGCCGTTGTCCTTTCCATTTTTGGGAGATCTGGACTGGAAATCCCCGTGGTGCCAAACATGAAACTCGGGTCATTTCTAGTCTTAGCCAGGTTGCGGATAAACTTTGAGAAAAAAGAGAATGGGGGGAATGCAACCTGATGCTCTGACTTGTATCTTGAACCCGCTGTTCTCCATTTTTCCTGCACGTCAAATGGCAATTTCTCTATGATGGGGTTCACGCCATGGTAGGTATTCAAGAAAATGAGACCTGGTAAGTAGGGATCAGCCTGGGCTGATTCAAGCTCCATCAAAAGATCTCCAAGCTCCCGTAACCTTTTATTGTCTCGACCAGAGATTTTGGAAAGTTCTGCAACTTCTTGAAGAGAGCCTTCTCAATGGTTTCTGGGCTACCATAGCACTCTTCGAGCCTCTCCCACACCACATGCAGGCTTGAGGCGGGGTCGTCAATGTTTGCTGACCGGATCCTCTTTGCGTATTCTGAAGATTCATTTCCTAACCATTTCACCAACAGGTCGAGTTCTTCACTTGCAGAGATGTCTGCATTTCGGATTGCATTCCTGAAGGTAGATCTCCAGGCTCGATAGTTCTCAGAGTGGTCATCAAACTTAACGAGTCCTGTGTTGATTAGTTCGCGGTGAGCCAGGTACCTAGCAAAGTCCCCTAGTCCTGCTGATCCAGAGTGTGTCCATATTGGCGCTTGTGAGGTGCTATTATTTGCTGCATTGCCTTGCATGCTGTCATTTGCGATGGCGTTGGACTGTGGGCCCAAAGGGTTTCGATCACGTTGGCTGGATCCCCTTATATGACTGTCTGGAATGTGGGTCTGACTTGGTGCATCCACGTCTGACCCCACGTGCGCGATGCCGAGTTGGCGACTAACTGCCAGGGCAGGATATGCATTTCCACCATTCCTGTAGACAGCATTCATGTTCATTCGGAGTGGAGATGGCAATGCCTGAACGTCCACCCTTTGTTCAGTATGGTTTGGTGGAGGAGCATTGATGCATTGTTCAGACCAGTCCAAAATAGTTTTTCTGGTGAGTTGATCACAGTCCTTGACAGGTATCTGAGTGCCAAACTCACTCCAATTCTCTTCCTTATCCAGGTTAGCTGCTGCCTCGAGCACCTCTGCCTGGGCCATTGCAGCAGCTGCTTCCCTTTCGAGTTGTAGGGTGTTTAACTTAGCATCCAGCTCAATGTTCTTCCGCGTGGCGGTAGCCACTAATATACTCTCTTGCTCTCGTGCGGCAGCAGTTGCTAATATACTTTCTTGCTCTGCTTTCCTCCGTGCGGCAGCAGTTGCTATGCTTGCTTTTTCTTGTATGTGGGCCTTTTCAATTAGCATGGCTTCCTCTTCAGCCATGTAGGCAATACGGGCGTTTGCTGCTTCTGCGCGTGCCTGAGCTGCTGCCATACTAGTAGATGATGTCTTTGAGTGTGCTGAGGCTTTAGATTTTGTGGTGGACCTGGATGAGACAGAGTGCTGAGATCGTGTCTCTCTTAAGCCCTCCACACGGTCCATTGCATCTTGTATCACTGCCTGCACATTATCATCGAGCAGTTCGAGGAAGTGCTCGTCTGCGCACTCCCTCAATGCCCTCATCTGTTTTCACCTTCATCAGGAGCGAGATGTATTTATTTGCCAGGAGCTTGTAGCTTGAGCTGCTCACATTCACTCGCTGGATGGCCTGCTGAATTGAGGCCACTGTGTCCGAGGCATTTGAAGCTTCAGATAAATCTGCTTCAACCCGGTTCCATGCCCGTTGTATCCTGGCATCAAGGTCCTGTTTCTCAGCCTCATAGCTTTCCAAGGCCCGTTGCGTCAACCTGACCTCCCTCTGGGGCCTTGAACTCCCTTGGTCCTCTTGAGGCAGGATGGGAGATCCTGGATTGATTGGTTCACCTTCTTCAGCATCTCTCCCTGCTGAACTGTGGCTTTCCATGCTGCGATGCTTGCAGTACGATTTTAATGTAGACTCGTTGCAGAGTTCCTTGCTTGTTGCAGGCTGACTGCAGGGCTGGCTGCAGAGCTGGCTGCAGAGCTGACTGCAGCGCTGGCTGCAGGGCTGGCTGCAGGGCTGACTGCAGAGCTGGCTGCAGAGCTGGTTGCAGAGCTGGTTGCAGGGCTGGCTGCAGAGCTGACTACAGAGCTGGCTGCAGGACTTCTTGGGAACTTTAAGAAGAGTATCTTTTTACTTGGCTGCAGAGAGCTGGCTGCAGCACTTGTTGGGAGCTTCAAGAATAATATCTTTTTACTTGGCTGCAGAGAGCTGGCTGCAGCACTGGTTGGGAGCTTCAAGAATAATATCTTTTTACTATCTCGGCCTCGCTGTGCGCTGCGTTGCACCGCTAGTCGAGTAGATAACCATGTGTTCAATAAACCCTCGGAGCCAGGATGATCGTCCAACTCCGATCGTCATTTATTGATTGTAAGAGGTAAAACTGGTGAGAAAACACAGATACAGCATCTGTTATAATTCGGAAACACCCACACAATGAACACCACAGCATCAGAACATTGTCTCAGATAACAATAGATCCTGGAAGGACCATGCCCCCACATTACCCCTGTACAACTAGACAAAGGCACAAGCTGGTGCGTTGCATACAGGCACATAGTGTAGTCATCCCACTGCACCCCAAATGTACAGCATTACACTTAACACTAAACTGTGGATGAGATACTTCGTCATCACTCTCAGGATCGCAACATAGGCACAAGTCTGACTCGACCTACTAAATCACAAGTAACATCCACAATAAGGAACGTCACAGGCTTCGTTACTAACTAGGCCTCGTATTTACTACAACAACTTAACGGCACCATAAAGGCATTTACATTGCTATAACGGTCATTCCAACATTACAACAGCATTTCCAATATTATAGGAATATAAACAACTTACAGATAATGCTTCTTAAGCTCCCACAATGGACAAGTGCAGCTGTGATCTCACTGAGATGCGATGCGTGCCGCCATCTTGACTTATCTGTGTAATGGCTGACGCCCGCGTGGTACAGTGGAAATCTAACATCGTCACTTCCTGGTCACGTGACCAACATTAGCATCAAAAAACAGGAACTTCCTGTGAACACACGCTCCACATATGCCGTGAGGCAAGACATTAGTATAGTTAGACTGTACATCACCTATTTAAGTTAAGATTCCTACATGTTGAATGTATGCACCTTGCGGCCATAGTAAATTCCATGAGCAAACTTTCATGGCGATTAAAACCGTTTCTGATTCTGACATAAACTTAACTATTTTTATTTTACCAGGTAAGGCCCATAAGAGGTTTTTGAGTTAGATATAAATGTGTCGTTAAAACCCGCCACCACCCGAAACTGCCAACTAGTAAGGGTTATCACGTAAACGGAGCATGCCAATTCGTCACTCGTACAGCACACCGGTGTGTTGGAGAGCCAAGCCACAACATTTACAATCTGAGTATGACGTTTTGCCAGTAATTACAACTAGCTTCATCAGGCGACAGACAGATTTGTGGAGAAGTCTTACTGTTTCGTTCTTTATGTAGAGGCGTAGAGGTGTTGACTTCCCATCTGCACTCTTGCACAATGCTGGGGGGGGGGGGGGGGGATTACTGCGACAACGTACATTATGTATGTGAATTATGCAAGCCCTTCGAACTTGTCCTCCCTGTCTATTATGTTTATTAAAATAGCCCTATTGAAGTATACTGCCTTTTGTAGGCATGCATTTAAATAATGTATTATTTTATTATTCGTTTCCACGCAAAACAAATCGGTAGCTAACCGAACGGTTAAAGTTACTTTGATTTCTTTCAATTTCGATAAATTATCTAATTAGTCTTTGTCAGTAGTAGTTAGTTTTGCACAAAACTTCAACATTATCAAAATCAATTGCGTGTCCTTGTTGGCACGCGTGTTCTGCTGCTGCTGACAGTTGTATTTGTGAGAACTTAATATTTCTCTGATGTTCTTTTAGTCTCGTGCTGATCATTCGTCTTGTTTGCCCAACATAACATTTACCACACGTGCATTTAATCCTGTTCACACCTTCTGTTGATAGCTTCGGTAATACATATTTTGTACCAGATATTAATTTCTGTATTTTATGTACCGTGCCAAATCTGATTCGGATGTTTTGTTTTTCCAAACATCTGGCTAGTTTATCAGTTACTCCCGCAATGTACAGTATTTTGATCGTTTTCATTACTTATTTGATTTGGTTTTCGAATTCAATGCCCTGTTGATTTGTGCATCATTGTAACCGTTCATTTGGAGCGCTTCTTTAGCATGTTGAATTTCACTTCTCAGGTAAGGCTCACTGAACTGTTTAGCTATTTTTCAGAAGCGATCTAGCCACAAATGCTAATATATAGGCTTTCTATTGTCGGTATGACACGTAGCCTTTCGCGACCCATATCATATATATTAAAGGTTTTTAGGTTAAATCGCGTAAGTAAAAATGTGTCGTAACCTGCCACCACCTGACACAGCCAACCAGAAAGATTTGTCACGTGAACAAAATGTGCCAATGATTTACTACTTCAGCCCACCCGTGTGTTGGAGTGTAAATCCAAAACATTTACAATTTGAGTACGACATTTCGCTGGTAATTATATCCAGCATCATTGGGAAATTTACTAGAAGCAGGTGGATTGCTTCACGTCTTAAATAGAGTAAAATTGCGTCATTACTGTGAGCCAAACAGGTGGGGAGAGCAGAAGGGTGGATTATTATAATTACATAAAAATAGATTGTTAATCAGTTCATTAGTATGTGATGCCTTTATAAAGCATGCACTTATAAGGTTTGTGACTTTATAACTCAACTAATACATTGGAAGGTAAGACTACTGCAATAAGTGGAAATTCATTAATTCCCAAGGCTGAGCAATACCAAATTAAACCAGGGCCTAAAAACACCTGGACTATAAAGGTCATCAAGATTCACAAAATTGGTGTCCCATTAAGACCAATAGTATATACAATAGGCTCTGCCACATAAATTAGCACAGTATGTGACAAACCAAACACAGCCATACATCATTAGGACCTCTTCATTCATAAGAAATGTTGTGAATGTGATTAAATATATTAAACTTAACCCTAATGATATTCTAGTAAGCTTTCATGCAATTTCTCTGTTCACGAGAGTTCCGGATATCGATTCAATTGCTCCATACGCTGGTACATGTGTGTGTCTCTCTTTTTGTCTCTGTGCGAGTCTTTCTCTACTTGTGTGTCTGTCTGTGCGTCTCCATGTCTGTTTGATCTATCTCTCAAATTTAGCAATCTTTGGAAGAATGTAATCAACCAGGTGGGGTGTTGACTGTTTTGTTGGCCGACTCTGTGTTGCATTGCATTATATTTCCAAGTTTACTATGTTTGTTTTCTCATTAATTTGTACCTGATAATGGTTGCTTGTGTTGCAATCGAAAGGTCGTATTCTATTATTATTTAACTTAATTTCTTTTTACGTGACTTTACCGAAAGAAGCAAAGAGTAATTCCTGCAGTCACGAAAGCTTCGAATCTAGTTTAAATAAGACAAGTTTACCCAAAGATATTCCACAATTAGCCGAGCATTGTCTAAATAACACTTATTTCTTATGGAGGTCATTTCTATAAACAAGAGGAATGAGCAGTATTGGTCTCTCCCTTTGTGTCCTGCCAGTGAAGAATTGTATTTGGAAAACTTTAAAGCAAGAGCACTTGCTTCAAGTACACCGAAACCCTCTGTTTGGTTTACATATGTGGATGACACTTTGGTTATCTGGCCACATGGTAAATATACACGTATTGAATTTATCAATCATCTCAATTCGAAATAACCCGCCATTCAGTTCACCATGGTGGATAGCACTCTTCTTTTCCTGGATATTTTGCTTGGACGTGGCCCAAACGGTAAAATAACAAATGTTTTCCGAAAGGAAATGCACACCGACACCTATCTGAATGCAGATTCACATAATCACCCCACACAGAAATCATCTCTCACCAAGGGGCTCATACATTGGGCTAAAACAATGCCAGATGGTGAAAGTCTGAGGAACAAAATTAAACACGTTAGTAAAAAAAGCTCTAGAATCAAATGGTTATAATCATGCTCAAATTAATAGCATTGAATGCCAAACCCAGACCGAACAGCAATGATGCTTAAAGCAATGTTATAAAAAAAAAATACTATACATTGCAGGAGTAACTGACAAACTAGCTAGAGTATTTGAAAAAATAAAAAGTGGGATTTGGCATGGTACGCAAAAACTAGTATCTTGTCCTAAAGATGAATTGCCAAAGTTATCAACAGAAGGTGTGTATCGTATGAATTGTTTGTGTGGTAAATGCTATGTTGGACAGATGGGACGAAACATTACAATAAAAAAAAAATCTGAAAATAAATATTAAATACTCACAAACACAACTGTCGACAATTGCAGAACATGCTTGCCAACAAGGATTATCATGATGTTGAAGTGTTGTGTATATGTAGGACTCGTATTCGGGTTGTCTTTCTCGTTCCGTTTATTTGCTCCTTAAAGTCCACATCTTCTCCTCATCACCGCTCGGTGGTTACTCGTTCGCGCCGCCACGACATCAATGGCGCTCTATGTCTCTCCGTTCCCAGAGTATGTCACTCCGCTGCTACTCTACTCTGTATCTCTCCGATGCACTGCTACCCCTCACTCTGTCTCCTCTATCCGCTGCTACCATTATCGTATCTTCTTACTCCTGCTCTTCGCTATTCCGGGCACCATCACTCCAACTCCTCTCCAGACTCCAGCTCTAACCAAGACTCCAGCTTCCACCAAGACCCCGACCAAGACTCCTATCGTATCTCCCTACTTACTCCTGCTCCTCTCTTCCCCGGGCACCATCGCTCCAGCTCCCACCAAGGTTCCAACTTCCACCAAGACTCCCCCAAAAGCTCTCGTCTCTCTGTTGCGCTGTGCCTTTTATCCCCGCATCAATTAGTCCCTATTAATTATCTCACCCCCCGATTACCCCTCGGCCCCCAGGCCCCCAGCCTCACGTGACTTTGTTATTGCCGCCAGAGCGGCGCCACTCATTAATCACTCACCCTCTTAACCAATCACCGGCCTGTGTCCCCGGTTGCCCTTAACACCTGTTACGCCACTTAACGCGTCTCCTCTCATGCCTCAGCAACAACAACATCGTCCTCAAATACCCCCTACTGTACACTTGCTTGTTTGCCTAGCAACAGACCCACAGAGCGCGTGGCGCGTGTATTTCAGGTCCTACATATAGATAATTATTAATGGCTGAAACTAATTCGAGAATCTACTGAAATTGAGATAAATACAAATAACTTTAACTGCTCTAACAGCTACAGGCTTAGTGCGGCCTGGAAGCGTATTATTATTAAGTAATACACCTTACAATGGCATGCCTTGTAAAGGCATCACGTACTAATTAACTGTGATTAACAATCTGTTGTGATATAATTACAATAATCCCCCCATCTGATCTCCACGCCTGTTTGACTCACAGTGATGAAGTCATCTTGCTCTCTATTCAAGACCGGAAGCAGGTGGTTCTCTTCATAATTCTGACAAATTGTAATTACTAGCGAAATAGCACAGTACTCGATGGGCTGAAGTCTTAACTAATTGGCACATTTGTTTACGTGACAAACCTTACTGGTTGGCTGTGTCGGGTGGTCGCGGGTTACGACACATTTATACTTACGCGATCTAACTCAAACAACTTATTATGCGTTCTATAGTGGTTCCTATCAAGTAACTCTGCATGTTTTTGCTCTGATTTCAGGACCTTGAAGAGTTTGCTCAGAGCTCGGGTGAGCACGGCCTCATTGTGTTCTCGCTGGGCTCCATGATCAAATACATGCCTATGGAGAGGGCTGAATTGATCGCCTCTGCACTGGCTCAGCTCCCACAGAAGGCAATACAAATATAATCCATACCCACAGTAGTGGGAATTTATTTTTGCCAAAAACAAGTTTTTGAATGCGCAAACCCTAGATTTAGTCAACTTTGATGTGCTGAATTAATATGGGTGGCTTGCTTTCGATATGTTTAACTTGATTTATGCAAGCCACCCACTTTTATTCAGCACATCAAATTTGATTAATTCTGAGGTCAAAAAAATATAATTTCTACTTTGGAGTGAAAATAAAAGTGCGTGCATTGTAAACTTTTTTTTTTACCAATTTTCGTTTAACGTTTTTAATCCCACAGTGGTGAATTTAGTAAACACTTGAACATAAATTCTGGTCATTTGCATACACTAAGCTTATGTAAAAATGAAGTGCAGCAAAGAAATGGAAGTAGTATTCGTCTCTAGTTTATGAAATAAAAAATGCGATTTACAGGGGGAGAACATGCAAATGGCCAATATGTAGTCGTCAAAGTTAGGATGGAACTCAGGACCTCTTGTATACCAGGCAAGGTTGTAAATACTTTGCCACCGCATGTTAACTGTGAAAAACAGCAAGGCTGTAACCCTCGAGGTCTATGAATGAATCACCCTGACTTGGAATGTGGTCGATCTGTTGAGACTTCGAAAGTAAAGCAGATCTGAACAGGGACAGTGGCTGGAGGGGTGCCCACCATGCACAAGCAGGTTGTTATTGGGCTGCGGGGGGCACGTTGTGTGTATTATGCAGACTTTTTATATGCAGTTGTACTATACGTCTATGATGCCCGCCTTTAGCGATCCGCACTGACCAGTGGCGGGTGAAGTATGGTCAAATGGCTTCCGCAACCAGCGCGGCGTGTGGTGGCCGTCATCCAGCAGTGGAATGACAGAATATATATATGCTCTTACGGGCATTTCACATTCCAATGACAGGGGCCATGTTTAACAACCACTGGCGATTGCGCACGAAGTGAAACCTGTTATGAGCATGTATCGATGGCAACGATGGCTAGCCTATGCGAGAAGTTGAACATCGAGCAATTGAAAGCGTGCACGTTGCCATATGACAGTGGAATTAAATGACATTTTGAGCAAGGCGAGACGTATAGCGCATTTAATTGTCGTCTTTGCGATCGTTAGGTACTGCAGTGTAGGAGAGACGGCAATACACATGGACTGCAATGTTAAAACAATGCGTACATACATACTGCAGTGTATATATTGCGACAGCGTATTCAACGTGCACAGAGAGGGCACTTCAATTTAAAGTAGTTATATCAGCAGTCCTAATTTGCCGATTCCAATGGCGATATCATGACGATGTTTAAATAGAATCGTGATCACGGCTCTCACCTGCGTGCGCAACTTGAGCATACACATGTTGCCCTCAGCCCGTCAGAAGGGGCGTTACTAAGCAAATGGAAACGCAATTCATAACAATTCAAAGGATGTCATTGTGTTAAGGATAGCAATCGTAGTAATTAGTGTTGTGTACTTGTTGGTCTCACGCGAAGGAAGAGGGAAGCACAGCGCTGGCCAGCATCAGCCGTTCGCTCTGATTGAAAAAAGGTGTTAAGATGTGCAAACTCCAAATGGAAACCTTTTAGAAGGAATCAAGTCTACACAATACACACATACTTGTGGTGAACATGCAAACAAGCATGCTTTGATAATATATGCATATTTATATTAAGCGTCAAATATTTAAAATGATACAAACAGACCACACGACAAGTTCAATGAAAGTGTGTAATAAAAAGGTGCATTCTCTAGCTGCTTGGAACTACTTTTCGTGTTTAGTTTTACCTTCCCCCCAGCACACTCTGATGAGCACGGTTGGCTACATACATTGCGAAAGAAGTTTAACATGCTTACGTACATAGCTGGATCACGTTTATCTGCAGATAATTCTAAACCAATGCCACAATGCTAAAATGTCACCACCAACGTGTTTTAAACATTGTTTTTATCAACGTCACCACAATGTCACCGTTCTGCTGTTATGGCACACTGGTCGTAACTTTTAAATAAAATGTATCTTTACTCTTTGATTCTTTCTATTAAGTCACGTAGGTATAAAATAAATCACGACGTTTCCGGCGTAACACAAGCGTCCATCATCAGGTGGGGAAGCCACCTGATGATAGATGCTTGTGTAGCGTCCGAAACGTCGTGATTTATTTTATTTATACCTACGTGGCTTTATCGAAAGAACCAAAGAGTATGGATTTCTGCAGTCAAATCAAGAATGAAAATGTATCTTCATTAAAGTGAGCATTAGGCTTTTGTTAGCCTTTTCTCTTCAACCGGAGTGTGTGACGTGACGCCGTGTGACCTGGTAGGTGGTGTGGAGATACGAGGGGCAGAAGCCATCTTCCCTGGGCTCCAACACTAAACTGGTACCTTGGCTGCCACAGAACGACTTGCTGGGTACGTAGAACGCTCATGATATTACATCACAGCATCTATAGACCGTATATAGTTGTCCTACACTTTTATCAGAACTGGCCAGGTAGTGCTGTAATGCCATCTATGCCCTTATTCGGGAATTCTAGTTGCCTGACAGTATCATCAATGTCAAAACATATTTAGAAGCACATGAGTCTTAGTTATTTTCCATTCGTGTTGCTGTCTTTGGAAATCACGAACATTCATATTTTGAAGATTCATAATTCATGCAAAATCAGCCATCCCACATGTACGAATAGTGCACTTCCTATTGTAGTACGGATGGCTTATTGTGTTTTTATGACATAAATGTTACGTTTGTGCTTGTTCTTTGGGGTGTGTCTCGCAGGTGGACCAGCATTTATTGCCCATCCCTAGTTGCCCTGAGGAAGGTGGTCCGCTGCATCTTACCAAAGCAGTCGATTCCGTGAACTGCAGATGCTTTTGTGCATTACGTTAATTAATACTGTATTGACATTTTGCGGGGATATTTAATCTCTATAAATTATTACATTTGTTAATTTTCACGTGACATGTTTACGAAAGGGGACACACACCTCGGAGTGTGTCCTCAAATGGCGTTGCAAATTATTTCGTGGGAATGACTTATGGCGTGACGTCGTGACAAGTACTCACAACGGCAATAACACAACACGAGACTGAGACACTTTAAAAGTTCAAGAGGTTTATCTTCCACTCTCAACAACTTTAAGGGAGATTCTGGTGCGGTGCTACATGCATCACACCTCTAGTTAAACCCGCAAATGCAATGGAACCAAGACCACTGAATATTGTACTTACATCAAGTCTGAATGTGCCCTAATATAAATAAGAGCTGATCAAATCAGCATATTATTCCCCGATGGCCATCTGAATCATTTATTTATCATGAAAATAATCCAACAAAATATTTAAGAGTGTATTGTCACTATCTTGATGTCAACACGTTGGTTACCACCATCTGGGACATACGAACGGTTAGTAGGGTTAGTGTTCTCAACACCTACGCAGACAATGCATTTCAACAGAACCTTCACTTGCCACAGACCGCAACACACAGTTAAAGAAAACATAAAGGAAAACACGGTTAAAAACTAAATTAAAACCTTTAATATGGATAATAGTGGTCACGAAAGCCCACGTGTTTAAAATAACATGAAGGACATTTGCACCATCTCTCCCCTCTCTTCAGGAGGGGGCTGTGAATTGGTATTATTTACGCAAGCACTATCTCTTCTAACGTGAATTTGTTAAACTACGCCTTTTGCTCGTTCAAGGAAGGGTGTATTGCAGTAAATCTGAAACTTGCAAGCGAAAAGCAGAACGCAACGTAATATTAATTGCATTGATGCATGTGCAATTTGTAACGGCAAGGTGACACAGACCTATTTAATTTTATGGTTATAATCCCTTGTTCATCATGACGTCCTTTTTACTTTGATGTCTCAATAGCATTACAGAGATCGCGTAACATAAGGGTTGTATGTTGACGTCGAGGAGGGGGGAGGAGGCGCTTCGGCCCCCCATGTGGAGTGACGTCAGCCGCTAATTATTATGAGGGGGGGGGGGGTGTCCATTTGGAGGACGTCAACTTATGATTATTAATGGGGGGCTGTTTGATGTGGAGTGAAGTCACCTGCTCATGATTATTGAGGGGGGTTGGTCGACGTGGAGTGTCGTCACGAGCATTGCACACAGACATTATTGGCTCATTATAGGAGGTAATAATAATAGGGGGTGGTGTCCATTTGGAGGACGTCACCCACTCATGATTATTAGTGAGGGCGGGGGGTGGCGGTGGGTGTCCATTTGGAGGACGTCACCAACTGATGAATATTAATGAGGGGGCTGGTCTATGTGGAGTGACTTCACGAGCGTTAAGGACAGACATTCCTTGGTGATTATAGTAGGTATTGTGGCTGACTCTACGAAGGGTGTTGCTCCAAAAATCTAACATCGAAACCAATTAATCACTTACGAGTGCATTAATGCTAACAGTGATACTCCCTTGCTGTGAAAGGCCACCCGAAGACCCGCGCCTTCATCACGCACGGCGGGACTAACGGAGTCTACGAGGCCATCTACCATGGCGTCCCCATGCTCGGCTTCCCGCTTTTTGGCGACCAGAAGGACAACCTCCTGAGAGTGCAGACGCGTGGGGTTGCTATTATACTGGACATAACCATGGTCACTGCCCCGGAGATCCAAGACGCACTCGGCTTGCTCATCAATAACAGCAGGTGTATACGCAAGAACAGAACATGTATCAAATCAAGATAGAACATGTATCACTCATTACGTTGAATGTTTAACATGGAGGCTTTCGCAACCAATATTAGCCATTATAGGGGGTTTTCTGGGTTCGATCACGTAAATATAAATGCGTCGTTAAACTCGCCACCACCCGACACAGTCAATTAGTAAGGTTTGTCACGCAAACATAACGTGCCAATTAGTTTATAGTTCAGCACATCGGTGTGTTGGAGAGTAAATATACAACATTTTCAATTCGAGTACCGTGACGTTTTGCTGGTAATTACAACCAGCCTCATCAGGCGATAGGCGAAACGTCAGACACGAATTGTAACATGTCCAAAATACACACACATTACCACGCTAACCTATGATACAGTTAAGCATAACTCGGCTTGAAGAGGCGCCCCTACGTTCTCCTAGTTACTCGCTGCTGTTAAGAACCAAACTGGCGTGTTGCATGTGCCCGCTGCACGTTGGCCATACTAAGCAACCGACCCCAAGGCTGCTGAACACACCTCCAATTAGCACGGTGGGCTATGTATGGTGCGAAACAAGATCAATACATAAAAACACAGAAACACCACCCAGGCACACATTTTTGTAATACAATTCCAACCACTTAATTTCAGGGAATTTGAATGTTGATGCAATTCACCACCAACACAAGACATTTCCTGATGTTGTTCTGTACTTCATCGGGATTCTGTATGTATGCATGTATGTGCTCAAATCGCATTTCAAATTGCAAACTTCTCTCGGCCGGGTCCTGTGGATATGAATGGATAGGTAAGAGAGCACACATCAGCTTACCCAAATCAGGCACAAGAGAAAATAATAGAGATATAAAGACCCTGAGTTCTGGGTTAAAAGGGCCAATTTCCCTCTCCCCTGCTTCTTTATCAGAATCAAGATATGTATTTATACTGGAGGAATCCGATGAGCTATTAAGTTATTTTTCACAGATATCCAGTAAGGGGCACGGGGTCAGAACGTTACAACAAGAAACACAATAGGAGTGGAAAGTATAGGAAAAGTACACAAATAACTTTAAAATATATACAAATGAAACAGATTTTTTTCATCTTACCAGATAAAGCTCACAATTATACATTTATAATAATTGCTCAACAAAGTGACTCATTGCAAGGAAATATATAGCAGGGAAATAATTAAAATAATATAAATGCATTTTTTAATGTGGAGGGAAAAACCGGAGGACCCGGAGAAAAATCCAGATGACCACGGGGAGAGAGACATACAAGCTCCAAATATACAGGCGTTAGGGTCGGAATCGAACCCACGACCCCCTGCATACCAGGCGACGTAGTTAACATCTCGCGCACCGAAGCTTACCAATAGACTGCCTGGGAAAAACCCCTAGGGTATCAGGTCTAATGGTTCGGGGCAATTCGTTAGGATTAAATCTAGATGTGTGTTTTGGTTCCTTCCTCCGGGCAGATTCTTGGCCAAAGCATATAATCACATTATATTAAAAAAATAAGCACAATGCAAAATAGTTTTGCAATAATTCTTCGTAAACATATATAAATATACTTTGTAAAAAATAAATAAAAACCAAAAAGCCATAACTACGCGGTCTATTGCATAACTGTTTGCCATGGTGGCGTCGCCCGATATGCAGGAGGTGTTGGGTTTGATCCCAACCCTGATATCTGTATATTTGGAGTTTGCATGTCTCTCTCCCCATTGTCTTGTGGATGGATCAACGTGCCTAAAGAGTATTTGGCTGCTACAAATTTCCACGTGATAAGTCACTTCATTGGGCTATTATTTGCGGCAAGGTCGCTTCTAAAAAAGGGCTATGTAACAGCTCAGTGGGGCCTTACCTCTTAAAATAAAAATGTGTTTAGTTCATAATTTCATAGTTTTATATTGCTTATGTCCTCCAACGCGTGATGTCCACAGCTACCAGCAGAGCATGGAGCGCCTCTCGCGCCTCCACCACGACCAGCCCGAGCGACCGATAGACCGTGCGGTTCACGCGCTGGAGTTCGTGATGCGTCACGGCCACGCGCGCCACCTGCGCCCAGCGGCGCATCGACTGGCCTGGTATCAGCTGCACTGCCTGGACGTGGTGGCCTTCCTGAGCGCTGCTGCAGGGCTTGCCCTCGCGCTGCCCATCCTCCTCTGCCGCCTGTGCTGCCACTGCAGGAGGGCGGCCAAAGTGGCAGCCAAGAAGGACAAGAAGGAGTGACGGGAGCCGGGTCACTGTGTAATTTTTTTGTAAAATTAAATTGATTGCGGTCCTTTTTGACGGCGTTGTGTGACTTGACAATTACGAAACAGCTGTTTCTGTACATCGTCTTTACATTTGATTGCATGTAAATGCTACCTGAATCCAAATTTTATTGTCTCGTAATTCCATCATGTTGTAACGTTCTTAGCCCGTGCCCCAAATAGACATTGTGAAAATGAGCTTTATAGATAATCGGATTCCTCCTGTAGTATAAATGCAGATTCTGAATTGTCTCAGGGTCCCTTAATAACATTGAGCGACTATTGCTTGCTATATTGATCGATAAAAGGGGTAATGCAAATGTAGGTTAACCTGAAATGCATAATATAAACGGGTCAGGAGACCTTCGTAATAACCTTTCACGAACATGAAAGGTATGCAAGTGGTAATATCGTGCATGCAGCACATACAGACATAAAATGGCTGTTTCTGAATTTAATTCACCTTTCAATGTACATTCATCTCACCATATGGTCCAGAAATGACATGAAATAAGTCTATAACCATTATGCTTCGTAATTATAGTTGATTTAGCTTTTCCCACATTAATTGGTTAATAGTTATGGGACCGGATTACTGCTGTAATCTCCCGACAGATCTACAGTCTTGCACCATGGGAAGGCTTTTATATGAACATATTCACCCACATTTCGAAAAAAATTACCCAGCAACAGTAGTAGCAGTATCATGACTTTTGCAATGGATCTGGTATAACAGTGGTGAACGTATGTGCAATGGCTGTTCGTTTGTCCTGGTGAGGGTCACGGTGGCAGCATGTTGAGTAGTGGTGGTCCAGACCTCCCTTTCCTTGGCGACAGACTATAGCTCTTTCTGGCGAGTTCCCAGGCCAGCTGGGTGACATAGTCCTAGATTTGAAGCTTTCGTGACTGCAAGGAATCATCTTCTTAGGTTTTTTCGGTAAAGTCACGTAGAAAGTAAAATAAAATAAAAACAAAAAATCACGACGTTTCGGAGGCAACACAAGTCTCCGTCATCAGGTGGGACCGTCACAGCCAGATTAGCTGTATCAAGTGAGGCAATGATTCAAGATGTAATCCCTTAAAAGCGAGTTGAGGGGGGAGGGAGAGGGAGGGGGGAGCTCATCAGACTATGGTAGCCAATGAAAGGAACGTATCGGGAGGGAGGGGGGGCGAGGCCAAAAGGGTGGGCGATGGACGTGGAAGCGCTTGTGCGCAAGCGGCCAATTACTGCACACGCCAACACAATGGAGCGATTGTGCGCAAGCGGCCAGCCACCGCTGGCCCAGGGGTCTTTACCCAGTGGGACGTGCCTGGTAGTGTTATAGGGGGGACTCTGTAGGAGGGTCATCCTTACCAGGTACCCGAACCACCTCGACTCGCCAAGACAAGGGATACCAGGACACTCCGCTGGAGCCAAGCCTGGGGGTGGTGTTCACCGGCAAGCGCCTGGTGGCCGGTTGACCCATGTAACCTGGTGGGGCCCAGCCCGAAATGGCTACGTGGTGCTGTCCTGGGGGCCCACCATCCGCAGGATGAAGGGTGAGGGGGGGCAATGCTAATATGGCAGGGAGAGACATGGTCTCAGACGGACTGGACCTTGCCGATGATGCAATATCCGATTCCCTGGAAATGCGTCAGGAATTTTAAACTCGTGAGCGGTCTGCACTGCTCCAAGAGCAATGGTTGTCAACCTTGTTTGGCTCCTGCTCTACCCCCTCCCCATCCATTGTTGAGTTTAGTTTCAACCGAGTACCACCTTTTCTGACCCAAAGTGGTTCTGAGAAATACATTTATTAACAATGAACGTGATTATTTTAACCAATTATTAATTTTGTGAGGTATTCTATAACTAGCTAATAACTGCAAGCAAATAAAAACAAATTCAACGAACGCCCTGTATGCGTGATGTAATTTGTTCGTGCTCATTGATTAGTCTTGGAAACCCGCATTGTTTACAATAAAATTAGTTTAGAAAGGTCTTTTACATCGTTTTATTTTTCCATGTGGATATTTTTTTTATCATATAGTTATTTTATATTGGCAGATTCATACAACATGATTATTCTCCAATGACTCTCACATGATATAATTTCACACATGTGTAATAAAGGACTCTTTAGGCGATGTAGGTCTCCGTTTGTCCTTTATTGGGTTCTTGTCTTGCACCCCGCGGCGTCCACGTTCGGACCCGCGCCTCTTCTGTCATGTGCCCCGCATACCCCGCAGCCACACCGCTACTCCGTGTGCCCCGCACACTCCGCAGCCACACCGCTGCTCCGTGTGCCCCACGCACTCCTCTAACTCCTCACACCCCACTGGCTCCTCACACTCCGCTAGCTACTGCTACCCCACGTACACCACTGGCCGATGGTGCCGTGACTCCGACCACGTGGCAAATGGCGCCACTCCTCCGCCACCACCCAGCGTGGCTCTCCCCTATTTCCACTCTCTTCCAACTCCCAGATCTCTTCCGGCTCTCACCCTATATCCTCCTTCTCACGTGACCCTGACTCCTTCCCGTACTGCCCCTGTCTCCGCCCCCACTGACCCCGACTCCCATTGGAGCCGAGGTGAGCAGTGGCTCCTCTCACACGCTCCCGTCGACCCGGCTCCGCCTCCGCAATACTCCGGCCCGTGTGAGTGGCGCGGAGGCAGCACCCACCCTGTCCTTGCTCGCATTACATATGTATAAATTATCTCACGTACCCCCCATTTACTCCCAGCGGTCCACGTACCCCACTGTACTATCACTCTATCAATCAAATTTGCCTTGCCAGAACTGCCCATGATGTTGTCGACCTAAAATAGTCGGAAATGAAGCCATTTATACCTTTCAGAAAATATTACAGGATGCTTTTAATCATATTTCTTCTCCTCGGAGGGATACGAATATGACTAAGGTAATTTTGCATTGTCCACCGATTCCCTAATGGTTTGCGAGTATAATGACAGGGTGACACCTGCTGGCCTGGGAAGGCATTCACGGGTACGGGCACAGAAGTAACAACCAATCAGGAAAGGAGGTGTATCTAGGGCAAAGGTAACAGGTGGGGTTAGCCGAGATACTCTGGGAAACTGCTCGAATGTTCCACGAGAGGGTGTAGCCGGAGGCGGGGCCTAGCCACACATGGGGGGATATAAGGGGGAGCGGACCCAGAGCTCGGGGCTCGTGTGTGGGGTCTTGGGTCCTGGCTGTGTCGCTGTTCATCGACATCTCTCTCCGTCGTTCGGCCATGTGGAAGATCTCCTGCGTAGTTTCCATCGCCATCATCGTCATGCCGCCAGCCAGCGGCATGGCCGAGTGAGGGCGAGGGGATCACGCTGAGTGATCAGCTGTGCGTGTAGCCAGTGAACGTGTTATTACCTAGAGTTATACTCAGTGTGAGGAAGAACAGTGTTGGCCTGTGTTGTGCTCAGTGTGAGTAATAAAAAAGAAGTACCCTCTATACGACATGTCGTGGAAGTCGCTCATTACACTAGTATAACTTCCAAGAGCGTTCTCATAGAAAAGGGCTTGACATAGTTAAAGTCAATATCGGAGGTGTTTTACAGAAATTTGTGCTCTTCAAGGTGAAACTCAACAACTTGTATTCCGATATTGTCTGCCGTTCTGACATTAAATGTGAATGATCTGAACTTCGTAAACGAATTTTCAGCCGGTCCCTTCAAGTTGGACTGGCTGAAAACAAGTGGTGGAGTTGCAATCTATTTTCAAAACAAAATCTCCTGCTCTCTCCTTCACACCATCCATAAAACAAGATGATTTGAAGCAATTGTGTTTAAACATTGATCTTCCTAGAAAACAGTTATTTCCTGTTACGTGTTGCTATAAACAACTTAATAGTTCCGGCACCATCCTGTCAAGTACCAATAGTTTTTACCTTGAAATTTAAATCGGTCCCAATGTAATAATCTCACCTGATCCACAATCTAAGATAGTTGGTAATTACATTATAATTTGTTTATGTGGTTGGAATTCATCTGAGCAACCACTGCATTGCCTTCATTATTTGCGCTTCACAAGAGGCGCAAAATTCCTCAATTAAGTTTAAAACATATTGATTGATGTCCAGACTTTGTATAAGTATTTCCTCCATGCAGACCAGGAAACTGTCTGCAAAATCCCAGTGTTTGGCATTTCCTGGATTTAACATTTGTACAAATAGATGAGAATTAAAAATATGCACGGAAAAATGGATAACTTGCTCTGCTCAACTATTTAAAATATACAACCTCATGAGCCATAATCAGTGCATAACCCACCAAATCCCACATCCAAGACGCCAGTCCACAGGCGTGTGTCAACATGTCCACATCGAGCAGAGAGCAAAGTCAAAATTTACTTTGTCCCTACCCTGATAGACTTTGCACTGGCCGCACCCTATCACGGAAAACATGTGTTTTTTTCCTGACCACATTGTAGGTCAGGATTTGTTCTGTATATTCGCGTGACTGGCTTCATGCGCAAGATTCTGGTAAGGAAAATAACGTTAATTTAATGAACTTTCACTGTTGGCAAACTCTGAGTTGTATGTTTGTTCAGTATCTGATGTGGCACGGGGAAGTAGAGAGCTTGAGCTTTGGCTTGCAGAGTAATGCACATGCATTTCTGGATTAAATAAATTTTCAACTGTTAATGTCAAACCTTTGTATGTACTGTATGTCCGTTGCACCTCTTTCGCACTGTACGTAGACAACCATGGTAATCTGATGTGCGAGGGAAGGACAACAAATGTGAATTTTACGATCTTGATAAACACTTTAAACATCAAAGGCAAATCATCCCCTTGTCAATTTGAGCGTAGATTGGCGCATGCCTACATTGATGCCCCGCAGCCATGGTTGAAAGTTTTAACGTACCAATGGCTAGGCCTCCGCAAGGTAAGGTAAAAGTTAAAAGGTAAAAACATCGAGCCTACCTATACCCTACCTTTTACCTTACCACAATACAACCACTCTACCCTACCTTTTACCCTTTAGCAGGTAAGGTAAAAGGTAAAAGGTAAAAAGCAACGAGCCTTCCTTTTACCCTACCCTTTACCCTTACCCCATACAAATTACCCGATTACAGGGTAATTACTGGGGTACTACACATGACAAAGGTTTATAACGGTAAAAGCTAGGTAGAGCGCTTTACTCATATAGAATACTCTCGATTATTCCAATTTTACACGCTTGTTTTCATCGTTGTTGTTGTCGTTGTTGTCATTGTTGTCGTTGTTGTTGTCGTTGTTGTTATCGTCGTTGTCGTATCCTCAAATCTTGTAACTCAATTTTAACCCACTTCCTAATGTGGTATCGACTGCACACTTGGTTTGCTTATGGCATACTGATGACAATACTATATTCTATCATAAAATATATATATATTTTTAAACATTATTTTATTTGTTATGTTTCGGCTTGGGTCTAATTGTCGACGCTCAACTGACGTTGGCTGTAATTGGCCACGGTCCCTGACGTTGTGGCAAGCTTCGGGGCCACTTCCTGGAGTCGTGGAGTTCTGCCATTACGAGTACATTTAATAAAAGCGTGTTTAAAAAAAAAGTTTTAAAAAATATTACTTATTTAATGGAGGCCACGGGCTGCACCACGGAGCTTTTAGCGGTAAACAAGGCACCGTATTTACCGGGTAATATTTCGCGCTACCTTTACCCTACTGGGTAATTCTTCCGAGCTACCTTTACCCTACCCTTTACCTTACCCCTTGGCATGTCGACACCTTTACCCATTTACCCGGTAAAAATGGTAAATTACCTTACCTTGCTGAGGCCTACCAATGGCCATGGCCAGCTTATCTAGAATGACCATTTATGACATCCACGGAGTGATAACTATTTTATCAACCTGAATGAGATATTGGGGTGCAGTTAAGCCATGCTCCAGTGTCTGTGTGTGTTTGTACTGAGCGCAACACCAGTGACGATTATCTAAACCGGTCCTGGGCCTCCCCTAGGTAGATTCAAATGAGCACCTGGTGTTGCATGTAAAAACATCGCCACTGGGGAGACAAAGGCGGCAGGGCGTGGTGCTGGTCACCCCATCCCCTCGTGAGTGTTGTGATAGCAGCGAAACTGGACCATCATGGTTCAATAATTATTACACGCTTTTTATTAACTCACTGTCTGTTGTTGTTGTTGTATCCTCAAATCTTGTAACTCAATTTTTACCCACTTCCCAATGGGGTATCGACTGCAAACTTGATATACTTATGTCAAACTAATGACAATACTATATTCTATCATAAAAAAACATAGATTTTAAAACATTATTTTTATGTTATGTTTCGGCTTGGCTCTAATTGTCCACGGTAAACTGACGTTGGCTGTAATTGGCCACGGTCCCTTACGTTATGGCAAGCTTCGGGGCCACTTCCTGGAGTCGTGGAGTTCTTAAATTACTAGTACGGTACATTTAATGAAAGCGTGTTTAAATGTTTTTTTTACTTATTAAATACATTGTTACTCACCGAGAGCCCCGTAGCGACGCGACCGCCGGACTCTACATTAGCTGATGACAAACTGTGCCACACGCCCTTTGGGAGCCTCGGAACCGATGAAGTTATTTTAGCTTAGCTTTTCGTAGACGTACGCATATGTCATCGAAATGGATAAGGGATAAGCAGGTTGAGGAAGGAATAGCCCTGCGACTTAGACACAGAAAGAACAATTATTTGCTAGTACAGGTATTGTTCCACATATAGAACAGATAGTTAATGAAAAGTTGTCCGTAAAGTGAATTTCTAAATATTATTTAAATGGAGATGCGTTCCGACGGACAACAAAAAAATCGGCTCCAAGACCTCAATAAAATCACACTTAAAAATGCAGAAAATCTTTAAAACTATTTAATATATCTAAAACAATTACAACAAATAAAAATAACAACAAAAACAATGCAGAAACCCTTTTTAAATCACGTATTTGATGGGAAATATATAATTTCACGATGAAACATAAATAATGCTAATAATAAGTTGCTAAAAAAAATACGCCACAGTACTCGCATCCACGTTCTCTTTTTTGTATTTCTGCCATAGAAACACGCGTTTAGATTCTTTAGCTGCTATATATTTCCACGTGATAAGCAATTTCGTTGAGCTATCATTTGTGGCCAGGTCACTTCTGAAAAAGAAGCTAATGGCATAGTGGGCTTTACCTGGTTAAATAAAAACGTTTATTTAAATGTTTCTATGATCTGCTTACCTTTCCTATAATTTGCACTCCTATCGTGTTTTTGTAATGTTTTGTTGCTCTAAATTTCTACTGGACATCTGTGAAAAAGAGCTTCATAGCTCATCGGATAATAACTTGCTGCATTTTAGCCGGCCGGCACTCTGCTCGTTGCTGTGAGCGTTGCTGTTCTGCCCTCCGTTGTTGTTGGAGGGCGACTGCCTCCAATTGCTTAGTAGTGTCATTCACGAGCCTGTGCTCTCCACTGTGCACACACATACACAGTATACTCACCCTCACGACATAATCACATATACCCAACCATCCATTGTCACTTCCTCAACAATCCCCTACCTCAACGGATATGCTATATCTCGGTTAAACCAACATTCTATAAATCTCTCGAGGGTAATTACGTACCAACCAGTGCTGGTGAAGTATGGATAAACAAATATACAAACTATCCACATGGTAATAATAATCTGTACTTATTAGGCGCCTTTCACAATATTTCAATGGTATGGTGTGGCCCTCAACCAGCAGTGGCTTCACAAAGAACTCTAAACTGTACGTAGTACATGTCGATGTATATGTATTTTATATATGTACAAAGGCGCAAATTGCTATAACTATTGCAGGTGGTGAGCATTTTATTGATATGAATGACACTGCCGTGTATCTATACTCCTGGCATATGGAGTGTTGGGACGCTCACAGTGTAGCTCAGTTGTTCTCGACTGGGGGTATGTGCGAATTTCCCAGGGGGTATTTATAAATGTTTGAAATTATATCATACGTGAGTCATTGGTGACTAATCACGTATGCATCTACCGACATAAAATAATATGGTAACCTGAAACGATATAAAATACCTTTCTAAACTCAGCGAGCGGGAACAAGTTACGTCACGCATGCAGAGCATCCGTTGACATTTTCTTATTCGCTTGCAGTTCCTAGTGTGTTAGGATACATCACAAAATGGACAATTGGTTAAAATGTTGACGTTAATTATTTATACATGTGTAATGTAGCTCCCAGAGACACCGTCTTGTTTTTCCATATATTTGTTATGAATAAAGTCCACTGACAACTCAACGAATAACTGCGAGTGACTATATACATTTGGGTAGTTAGACGACTCTATTCTGAGACAACATAGCTTCTAGTCTCATGACAACTCGAAGACGATGGAGACGACCCGTTCCAAGGCGACGGCAACGACGGCGATTCCCCACAGCCATAGCCCCCAGGTCCAGTTCACGCTGGCTCTTATGCCTCGCCCGATCCGGCCATGCCCATATTCTCGAATTTTCCTCACCGCACCTGGCTCTGTCAATCTCCGCCCTTATTACATTATCCCGCCATTGGATCCCGTGCTCCCCCTCACATGGCCCTGTCAAACGCTTGTCCCATCAATCATCATTAGCACGTCCATTAGTAACCATGGTCCTGGGGAACCATACTGTCCCTCTATCGCTCCGTACTGTCATTACAAGTTTTGTGGCGTAACACACATAGGGTTGCAAACAGCGGATGCATTCACGTGCAGGGTTGCAAACAGCGAATGCGTTCACACGTGGGGTTTGCAAACAGCGGGTGAATTTCAGGGCGAGCAGGTGCAAGCATTAGGACATGCAACAGCCGCCAGAGAGGCGCCAGCAATTAAGGGGAGAAGCAGTAATTAGGTGGGTGCATTTGGGGACAGGCAGGTGCAAGCATGCAAACACAGAGAAGGCGCCGGAGAGATGGGAGATGATAAGGGAGGGAAAGTATGTGCAGGAGGTGCCTGCCGAGGCGCCGGCTTAATAGGGAGCAACTGAGGACCGTTAATGAGGAGGGGAATATAAAGGGGTGTGCGGAGAACATGGGATTGAGTAAGTTGGAGCGGAAGGAACGAAGAGAACAAGAGCTGGAGACAAGAAGCCTGGGACCTCGCCCTTCATACCTCGTCCTCCCCAGCAGTGTTGGCTGATCCCCTGCTGGGGGCACAGATGAGGTTGTAGGTGTGTGAGAAGGCTGACAAGCTAGCAGAGTATTCAGTAACAAGCTAGCAGAGTATTAAGTAACAGGCTAGTGGAGTGTTTAGTAACAGGCTAGCGGAGTATTCAGTAACAGGCTCGCAGAGTAAGAGAGAGAGTAAGGAGCAGGAGTACGTTGTGTAAAGAGTGAGGAGCATCCACGCGGGATCCGAAATAATAAAGTGACACAGGAGAAAAGCTGACAGTGTCCGTATGAATACACCACTACACATGTGTAGTGACAGCTATGTAGCAGCATAGTGCTGGCTGCTGGCAGGGAAGGGGATCTGCGGCTTACCGCATTCCTGAGATCAGCAGGCCAGGTGATACACCAGAAGCGATATCTAGGGGAAAAGTTACAGAACGGGCACGTGGGGGAAGCCCCGGAACCCGCTAGTAAGTTCTAGAGAAGGGGCGTGGCCGGGGTGGAGCGAGGCCACGCTGGGAGCATAAAAGGGGGCCCTGAGCAATATCTCGGGGCTGTCGTATGGAGTGGGATCCCCGTCGTGCTGTTGAAGATTGTCGCTGTCGTCTCGTCGCCATCATCGCTGTTGTCTTAACTCGATATTGCACTGCTAGTGTTGTCTTCTTGGTTCTTTCGGTAAAGTCATGTAGAAGGGAAATAATAAAAATAAAACGTTATAAAATAATTCTCACGACATTTCGGCCACAAACGCAAGCAGCCGTCCTCGGGTGAAGAACAGGTCTGTCAGAAAGACAGCGTCTGAATGGGCACCACCAGGCTTGGCAGCGTATATTTAAGCTGGGCTGGAGGGGGGAAGGGGCGCCTTGACAAAGGAATTTGCATATCAAGATGAATTTAGCATATTTATGGGAAATGCAGATATGGGATTAGTCACTACAGACCTGTTCTTCACCTGAGGACGGTTGCTTGCATTGTGGCCGAAACGTCGTGAGAATTATTTTATTATGTTGTGTTTTTATTATTTTATTATTTCCCTTCTATGTGACTTTGCCGAAATAACCAAGATGATGAATCCCTGCAGTCACGAAAGCTTTACATCGAAATTTAAAAGCTAGTGTTGTGTATAGTCTAACAACCCATGTAGAGTTGTGTATAAATGAGCGACAGAAGAGTGTGTATCAGCGTAGGGTGTGTATTGTGCAAAGGGTGCTCGGTTAGAAAAAAGTGCCTCCAAGTCTTAGAGACTCCGAGTTCAGTCACTACACATGTATTTCTCAGAACCATGTTGGGTCAGGCAAGGAGGTACTCGGTTGAAACAGTTGTAGCCAAACAAGGTTGAGAACTACTCTTGTAACTCACTGAGTATTCTGTTTGAATACGACGTGGAGAAACTCCCATTGGTTTAGAGGCGAGCTGGGATTGCTCTAATTGGCTGACGGGAATAGCCAAACGACGCCTGATTGGCCAACGGCTGTCTGATTGGTCGCCCGATTTAAACGGTGAATGATCTGGAAGTTTGACTGTGCAACAGGCATGGAAATACCTAGAAAGGATATCACACAACATTTAATAACAAAAAAATACCAGGTAAGGCCCACGAAGCTATATTTCTCTTTTTCAGAAAGGACCTGGCTATCACAAATGAGAGCTCGACGAAGTGGATTATCATCACTTGGGAATTAATAGCAGCCAAATACTTTGCATGCGTGATGTTTATTTTAAGTGTGGAGGGAAAACCCGGAGGACCCAGATACAAATCCATGCGACCGTGGGGGGAGAGGGGGCAGAGAGAGAGGTGGGTCTGCTGAGGAAAGAAATTAGCATGTCAATGAGAGAGCTGTGTGGAAATCCACCCCGCGGTGGCCGGCTGGAGAGAAAGATTGAATGGTCCTATGCGAGCCTGGTAACTTTTAGAGAGAGAAATGGGCAGTTTGAGAAAACAAACTTAGCAAATTTTTGGAAATGTAATGCAATGCATCGCAGAGAGTTGGCTAACACACAATTAACGCATAGTCGGGTTGATTATGTTCTCCAGAGATTGCTAAATTAGAAGTTAAGTGTGAAATTTGACAGACACAGAGAGAGAGAAAACAAACTTAAATCCTCCTTGTAGAGGTGGTTCAAACTTGATTTGAAGCTTTCGTGAATGCAGGAATTACTCGTTGGTTCTTTCGGTAAAGTCACGTAGAAATATTCATAATCAACGTTTTTGGGTTTAGATCGCGTTATTTATAAATGTGTCGTAACCCTCCACCACCCGACACGGCCAATCAGTAAAAAAGTGTCACGTTGACAAAAGACAAATAGTTCACTGCTTTAGCCCACCGGTGTGTTGAAGCGTGAATCCACAACATTTACAATTTGAGTACGACGTTTCGCTGGTAATTGCATCCAGCATCATCGGGCAATTTGCCACAATGGTGAGGCTCTCCTCTGTCTCCCATTCTTATATAGAGCAGCAGCAGGGTGATGTCATCATTAACTCATTAACTCATCAGGTGCAACGATTTGAGGGGGGGGGGGTTATTGTAATTATATGCTAGATTAGTAATCAGGCAGTTGTTACGATGCGAGTTGTTGATTAGTAATCAGTTGGAATGTGTTTTATTGTGATCATGCTACGTTAGTGTTTGTTTCCCCTATAAGGAATTGTAATGTATCTTATTTCATAATACACTTCCAGGCTGCACTAAGCCTGTAGCTGTTTGAGCGATTAAAGTTATTTCTGTTTCTCTCAATTTCAATGGATTCTCTAATTAGTCTTTGCTAGTAGTAACTAGTTTTACACACCACTTCAACGTTGTCAAAATCAATAGAGTGTCTCTGTTGGCAAGCATGTTCTGCCACTGCCGACAGTTGTGTTTGAGATGGTTTAATATTTCTCTGGTGTTCTTTTAGTCTTACACTAATGTTACGCCCTGTCTGTCCAATATAGCATCTGCCACATAAACAATTAATCCGATATACACATTCTGTTGATAATTTAGGTAATTCGTCTTTAGTGCAAGTTACTGGTTGTTGAATTTTGTGTACTGTACCAAAGCTTACTGTAATGTTTTGCTTTTGCAAAACATGGGCTAATTTGTCAGTTACTCCTGAGATAAATGTTTTTTTATTGTTTTAATAATCTGATCGCTTTCAGCAGTGTTGCTTTGCGATCGTGATTTGGCATTTAGTGCTCTGTAAATTTGAGCATTATTTTAGCCATTCTGTCTTAGTGCTTCTTTAACATGTTTAATCTCTCTCACTAGACTTTCACCATCTGACACTGTTTTATCCCGATGTGTGAGCGTCTTGATAAGAGAGGATTTCTGAGCTGAGTGATGATGCGAATCTGCATTCAGATAGGCATCAGTGTGCGTTTGCTTTCTGTAAACGCTGTGTTTTTTTACCATTTAGGCCATGCCCAAGTAAAATATCCAGGAACGGGAGTGAGTTATTCACCTCCATTTCCATGGTGAACTGAATGGCCGGGTTTTGTGCATTGAGATGATTTAGAAAATCGTTAAGTGTATCTTTACCATGTGGCCAGACAACCAAAGTGTCATCCACATATCTAAACCAAAAGGATGCTTTTAATGTGCTCGAGGCAAGTGCTCTGATTTCAAATTTTCCATGTACAAATTTGCTATAGCAGGAGATAAGGGAGAGCACATTACTGTTCCCTCCCTTTGTTTAAAGAATTCGCCTCTCCATAAGAAGTAAGTTATTTAAACAATGGTCAACGAGTTTCGGAATATCTTTTGGTAAACCAGTATTCTTTACCAGTGTATTAAGTAATTTAAGCGACTCGCTCACTGGAACCTTAGTGAATAGCGAAATCACATCAAAACTTACCAAAATATCATTATGTTTAAGTTTAATATCTTTGATCACATTCACAAGATGTTCTGAATTTCTTATGAATGAAGATGTCCTACCGATGTAGGGCTGTATTTTTTAGTTACATATTTTGCTAATTTATATGTGGCAGAGCCAATTGTACTGACTATGGGTCGTAATGAGATGCCGATTTTATGGATCTTTGGTAGCCCATACAGTCTATGTGGTTTTGAAGCCCTTGGCTTAATTAGGAATTGCTAATTTTTTGGGATTAATGAATTTGCAATGATTGCAGTAGTCTTACGTTCCAAAGTATTAGTTGGATCTCGTTTAATTTTAATGTAGGTACTTTCTTCTAATAAATCTTTAATTTTATTATCATGATCGGCTCGTGACATCACTACAGTAGTGCGGCCCTCAAAAGGTGCAGAGATTTGAAGGCCTTAACTTTGCCGTTACCCCACGCACAATTCCAGTGAATGAAATAATTGCTGATTTAGAATCAACAGTAAGACTCCTTCCACATAATGAGGCAGGGATGACTAGACACGAGGTTGCCAAAATAATTGAGAATAGTAAAGCACCAAAAGTAAATATTAGCTCGAACGAGGCAAAAGCCTTAAGAGAGCTTCGTCTAAATAAAGATATTCAAATCCTAGTAGCTAATAAGGGCCGCACTACTTTAGTGATGTCACGAGCCGATTATGATAATAAAATTAAAGATTTATTAGAGGAAAGTACCTACATTAAAATTAAACGAGATCCAACTAATAATTTGGAACGTAAGACTACTGCAATCATTGCAAATTCATTAATCCCAAAAAATTATCAATTCCTAATTAAGCCAATGGCTTCAAAACCACATCGACTGTATGGGCTACCAAAGATCCATAAAATCGGCATCCCATTACGACCCATAGTCAGTACAATTGGCTCTGCCACATATAAATTAGCAAAATATGTAACTAAACAAATACAGCCCTATATCGGTAGGACATCTTCATTCATAAGAAATTCAGAACATCTTGTGAATGTGATCAAAGATATTAAACTTAACCCTAATGATATTTTGGTAAGTTTTGATGTGATTTCGCTATTCACTAAGGTTCCAGTGAGCGAGTCGCTTAAATTACTTGATACACTGGCAAAGAATACAGGTTTACCAAAAGATATTCCGAAACTCGCTGACCATTGTTGAAATAACACTTACTTCTTATGGAGAGGCGAATTATTTAAACAAAGGGAGGGAGCAGCAATGGGCTCTCCTTTATCTCCTGCTATAGCAAATTTGTACATGGAAAACTTTGAAACCAGACCACTTGCCTCGAGCACATTAAAAGCATCCTTTTGGTTTAGATATGTGGATGACACTTTGGTTGTCTGGCCACATGGTAAAGATACACTTAACGATTTTCTAAATCATCTCAATGCACAAAACCCGGCCATTCAGTTCACCATGGAAATGGAGGTGAATAACACACTCCCGTTCCTGGATATTTTACTTGGGCATGGCCTAAATGGTAAAATAACACACAGCGTTTACAGAAAGCAAATGCACACTGATGCCTATCTGAATGCAGATTCGCATCATCACCCAGCTCAGAAATCCTCTCTTATCAAGACGCTCATACATCGGGCTAAAACAGTGTCAGATGGTGAACGTCTAGTGAGAGAGATTAAACATGTTAAAGAAGCACTAAGACAGAATGGCTACAATAATGCTCAAATTAACAGAGCACTAAATGCCAAATCACGATCGCAAAGCAACACTGCTGAAAGCGATCAGATTATTAAAATAATAAAAATACCATTTATCTCAGGAGTAACTGACAAATTAGCCCGTGTTTTGCAAAAGCAACACATTACAGTAAGATTTGGTACAGTACATAAAATTCAACAACTAGTAACTTGCACTAAAGACGAATTACCTAAAGTATCAACAGAAGGTGTATATCGGATTAATTGTTTGTGGCAGATGCTAAATTGGACAAACAGGGCGTAACATTAGTGTAAGACTAAAAAAACACCAGAGAAATATTAAACTATCGCAAACACAACTGTCAGCAGTGGCAGAACATGCTTGCCAACAGGCACACTCAATTGATTTTGACAACGTTGAAGTGTTGTGTAAAACTAGTTACTACTTGCAAAGACTAATTAGAGAATCCATTGAAATTGAGATAAACAGAAATAACTTTAATCGCTCAGACAGCTACAGGCTTAGTGCGGTCTGGAAGCGTATTATTAAATAAGATGCATTACAATTCCTTATAGGGGAAACAAACACTAACTGATTACTAACGTAGCATAATCACAATAAAACACATTCCAACTGATTACTAATCTACAACCCGCATCGTAACAACTGCCTGATTACTAATCTAGCATATAATTACAATAACCCCCCCCCCCCCCTCAAATCGTTGCACCTGATGAGTTAATGAGTTAATGATGACGTCACCCTGCTGCTGCTCTATATAAGAATGGGAGACAGAGGAGAGCCTCACCATTCTGGCGAATTGCCCGATGATGCTGGATGCAATTACCAGCTAAACGGCTTACTCAAATTGTAAATGTTGTGGTTTCACGCTTCAACACACCGGTGGGCTAAAGCAGTGAAATATTTGTCTTTTATCAACGTGACACTGTTTTACTGATTGGCCGTGGTGGAGGGTTACGACACATTTATAAATAACGCGATCTAAACCCAAAACGTTGATTATGAATAATATTGGTCGCGAAATCCTATGTGTTAAACTCACATAGAAATAAATTAATTGAATATTAGAATACGATGTTTCGATTGCAACACAAGCAGTCGTCATCAGGTAGAACTAAATTTGAGAGGCACACAACATAGACACACAGAGACCCAATGCCTCTGTGTCGTGGCCTTAAATAGAGAGAGGGTGGGTGGGGCAGAGAGAGAGGTGGGTCTGCTGGAGCAGAGAAATTAGCATTTCAATCAGAGAGCTGTGTGGAAATCCACCCCGCGGCGGCAGGGGGAAGAGAAAGACCCAGCAAGATTGGTACATTTTTGAGAGAGTTGTGTGGAAATCCACCCAGAAGCGGCCGGGGGAGAAAAATTTGCATGTCAATGAGAGAGCTGTTTGGACATTCACCACTCGGCGGCAGGGGGAGAGAAAGAGAGTTGTGTGGAAATCCACCCCGAAGTGGCCAGGGGAGAGAAAGAGCGAATGGACCGATGAGAGCCTGGTAAATTTTAGAAAATGTGTGTCTCTCTCTGTGTCTCTGTGTTGTCTCTCTCTGCTTATGTGTCTGTATGTGAGTCTCCGTGTCTGTGTTTTGTCTCTCTCTCAAATTTAGTTCTACCTGATGACTGCTTGTGTTGCAATCGAAACGTCGTATTTTATTATTTCATTGATTTTCTTTTTACGTGACTTTACCGAAGGAACCAAAGAGTCATTCCTGCAGTCACGAAAGCCTTAAATAAAGTTTGATGACAATGTATTGATGTACATTTCTGTCTGCAGAAAATGCTGTTGGTGTGGACATCCCTTTGTTTCATCGCTGGTTTTCCACAAGTCATACATGCTGGGAATGTTCTCGTGTGGCCAGCTGAGGCGAGTCACTGGTTGAACATCAGAGTCATCATGGACGAGTAGGTAGACCCGTGGGGCCACTGGCCGCCACTGGTTGCTTTTTATGGGCCCCTGATGTGCAGACCCCTCGACAGTACACAACTATGAAAACATTTCCCATCATAATCCTGCTGTCAACCCCCATTGGTTTCAAATGTATGGTGGCCCACACACTGATGATGTCTTATCAGCAAAAGTGGCCCCCCTCTGAAAATTAGTGAAGAACACTTACGTGGAGAGAACACCGGATCATGATTTGTTAATGATTTTTTACAGAACGTACGGTACATATTCTTAGCCTATGTTCCCTAAGGCCATGAGCCACGAGGGATATGTCAGGGCAACCATTACTAACCAACATAACTGTCCATCGTTGCCGCTTCGTGGGCAACGATGGCAGCAGTCTCTAATCAGATCGGAGACGTAGGGTAACACATGCTATCAAGTCATGGTTTCTGCACCTAAAAAATATGGCATCTTTCGAATACAGAATGAGTGGAATCTACACGGATGGAAAAAAGCACCTTCTGATGGATTGCTTTTATGCTAAGTGATGCACTGCAAATTTAAAATGTAGTCTTTTGCACCCAATATTAAAATTCGTAACAAGCTTTGGATCAGATTTAATAAGCAAAATGTTTGTTGTAAACCCTCCTCCAACCAACACAGCCCATTAATAAAGTTGGCAGGTGAACAAATGTTGATACTGCTTCAGTACACCGGTATTTTATAGAGCATTTAATAATATTTAACCTTTTTCACCAGGTAGGTATTTATGTATTTACATTAACCTATCTATCAATTTAGTATCAGCTAATATAACATAAAAATTGATGTGAATTAAATGACTTCTAGGTATCACTTGTAGTCGCTTCCTGCTCCATTGTGAGTGCACATTATTGACATCACACCACCTATTTAAGGCACGAGACTGGAGGACATTTTTACAATTTAGTAACTGCCTGATGATGCTAGTTTTAACTACCAGTGAAACATTGTACACACGTGTTAAACAGTGTGGGTTGCTCTCCAGCATACCGGTGTGCTGAAGCAGAAGTATATTGGCACATATGTCGATGTAACTCATTTATTAATTGGCTGTGTCAGGAGGAGGAGTGTTTACGACAAAATTTTGCTTATGCAATATGACCTAAAATATCAATTAGTAAACGTAATATATTGTATTTACTGAGTGACTGGCTAACTGACTAGTAATAACGGACTGTATGAAGGAAGTAAATTCCTTTACATCATCGTCATCGTCACGAATAGGTGTCCACTGCACATTTTGTCATTTGTTTCCATTTCCTCTGCTTGTACCAATATGCTCAAGTAATGCCACATCTTTGTCGTCGTCAAGCCATTTTCTGTTAGGTCTTCCTCTCTTTCCGGTTCCTTCCGTTTTCCAAACAACACTTTAAATTTTCCTGCTGTTGTCAATCCCACAACTGTTCAAATGGTGCCAGTTTCCTTCTCATCACTGCCTGCATGCATCAGGTCTTTTTCTGTGTGCAACCTATTTCTGACTTATACAAATTCCTTCACAACCTTTCATATTGGAATTTTCAGAGCTAGAATTGAGAACTACGTTTAACGTGATGTATTTCGTTCTGTAATTGATAACAGGGCTTAGACCATAAACTCACTATACAGTCTGTTCTCTGATAACACGTGTTTTCATAACGCAAATTGAGTAAATGGAACTACATCGAAAGAGTAGGAATACGTGATTGTACGACTGCCTCGGCGTAGCATCATCGCACAAGTTGGGATGCGCCTAAGTCTTTGTTCAGTTTGTGTACACATCTCACGTGTTATCGTGCACTGCTATATTATATTATATTGATTAGAACGCTATTTTCCACAACGCGGTGTTCTTCGCGAACGTAACTGCCACGTTATAGGAGAACTGACTATACTTGAGAATGTGATTAAGTCAAAGGCAGCTACCTGGATTTCAAGCCCGGATCTCAGCAGTGCCGGCTCGCCACTCCAATCTCTGAGCCACTTGGCCACTTCACCACGTATTTGTTTGTTTGATCTATATAATTGACTTTCTTTGTGCCAGACTCATTGAGCGCGGACACCAGGTCACCGTGATTGTCCCCACTGGGGCAATGTTCATGAAAACCGAGGACTTGGGTCACGTGCAGCACGAGCTCCTCAAAGTCAACTACACAAAGGAAGGGCAGGAGGTCATTATGAACGAGTTCTTTCAGTTTTGGATTTTCGAATTCTCCAAACACTCGTACTGGGAGATCTACAAGCGACACTCTGCGGTGATGGTGGAAAACCAAAGGAGTAAGTCGTTTTGTTACGTCGCCCTGCCAAAAAGTGACCACACTTAGAGCCGTGGAGCCTCTATTAATAATAAACAAAACTTCTCACAAATATAGAAAAGCATCACTCAGTCTAAAGTGTTATTTTTCACGAGTGTGCAAGCCCTGACATTTATGGTCAATTCTGCTTATGTAAAGAATTGTACCGTTTCTTCATAATCTCAGTTGTGTCTTGAATTAGTTCAATGTGACTCGTAATGCATTTTTACAATTATACACGTTAACTGCACCTTTGTTCCAATTTACGAGTGCCACTCACACGGGTACATAATAAGAAATATCAGTTTCGTTAATTAAACATAATAATCCATAACCGATAGGATTATTTCAATGGCACTGCTGTAACAGACATCAATTACAATGTTCATTGCGTTTGCCAAGAAATAACTGTTAAACCAACAACCTCATCAGGACCAAATAAAACTCTTGGAGATGACCAATCTCTTGCTTGTGTAGCTGGTATGGGGTAAATGTAATGCATCACATATAATGACACTGGTCTACAGCCAAAATGCTTTCGAAATAAATGTAGTCCAACTTTACTTATTCTGGGCGACTGAGAACGAAAATGATGCAAAAAATTGTTGATTGGCTCTAGTTTTCAAGATATGCTACTGAGTCAGTATATATTACCCTTGACTTGGGAATGGTGGAGGATCTCAATTTAAACGATAAATTACTAAAACACATCTTTGACTGGATCTATGAATACATCTATGGCTGGGTGTGGACAGTACTTGTTTTTTGAGCAAAAAAATGAATGATGCAATCTGAACCTGGTATTGCATCATACATTATATGAATTGCATCATATTATTTTGGTCTGTCGTTAAAGCCACGTAGATAGAAATACTGAATTAATTCCTGCAGTCACGAAAGCTTTAAGTCAAGAATTGCATCATGTTATTCCGAGAAGTCATGGATGATGCAATCATAACTAGGCTTACATCCCTCTGCTGACCAAATTGCCCTATTTCAGCTATATAAATCATGCTGTGTCGTGCTCTCTTATTTCTCAGTGTTTGATTTTGCAAAGGGACACTTTTTTTCCGCCAAAGTGAGCAAAGATGCCTCGTACTTAGGTGAATAAAGCAGATAACTTCTGCTATGTTTGTGTTGAAGTGACTTTTGCATCACAAAAGCGAAGTATAATTGCTATGGTTAAGAAGGCATATCACCTTTATTTTGACAGAAAATGTGGAAATCAGGACAAGATGTGGGCCCCACACATATGTTGCAACACCTGTGCAACAAATCTTCGCCAGTGGTTGAACAGTAAACGGAAATCTATGCCATTTGCAGTTCCAATGGTTTGCAGAGAGCCAACAGAGTATATCACCAATTGTTACGTCTGCATGGCGCCTCCAGTTGGGAAAGGTCTGTCAAAGAAGAAAAAGTGGACTGCATTTTCCAAACATTCCATCAGCTATATGCCCAGTACCCCATGGAGAAGGACTGCTGGATCCTGATGCATCAGAGTCATTCTCACTTGAGGCAGATGAGGAAGAGGATGAAACTTCTGGTCCTGAACCATCAAGGTCACATGACCCAGATTTTCTCCCATCCTCCTCCACTAAACCACACCTCATAACAAAAGGTGAACTGAAAGGCCTTGTCAGGGATTTGAAACTACCCAAGAGTAAGGCAGAGCTGATGGGCTCCAGACTGCAGCAGTGGAATCTCCTGGTAGGTGATGTTAGGGTTTCCATGTTTTTTGACCGTCAAAAGGATCTTGTCCCATTCTTATTCATTGAAGGTGATCTTGTAGCCTGCAACAACATCGATGGTTTGATTGCAGCACTCAACATTGTTCATGATCCAGATGAGTGGATACTGTTCATTGATTAATCGAAGATGAGTCTTAAGGCTGTTTTGCTGTATAATGGCAATGTTTTGCCTTCAATTCCAGTTGGTTATGCAGTCCATATGAAGGAAACTTATGACAACATGAAACAACTTTTGAGGTGCATAACTATGACCAACATCAGTGGCAGCTTTGTGTGGATTTGAAGGTTGTTGCTCTCTTGCTTGGTCTGCAGACTGGATACACAAAGTACTGCTGGTTTCTCTGTGAATGGGATAGTCGTGTGAGAGATTCCACTACATCAAGATAGATTGGCCACTCCGACAGTCATTGGAGCCCGGAAGGAAAGTGTTCAGCATACACTGCTTAATGGGACCTCCTTTGCCAGTACTAAAATATGATAATAGGGGTTTCCCATTTTTTCTGGCAACAAAACAGGTGGTAAGATGTTAAAAAACTGAAACCTTTTACGAGGAATCATGTCTGCATTAACCACAATTTTTGTGGTCAGAATGCAAACAAAAAACATACTCTGATGATATATGCATTGTCCTTGAAACTGATTGGTCCACACCAGAGACAGCTTTCTTTTGAGCCTTGTCTCAAACGGTGTGAGACCAGAGGACGCCAAACAGCGTACAACCCAAAGACAATGCACTATCAGAGTAATGCGAGCTCGGGTTGAGCATCTACATCATGGGACCTCCTTTGCCACTACCAAAATGTAATATGGTTTTCCCTTTTTTCTGGCAACAAAACAGGTATTAAAATGTTAAAACACCAAACTGAAACCTTTTACAAGGAATCATGTCTGCATTAACCACAATGCTTGTGGTCATAATGTTGTCAGAAAAAAGGGGAAACACCTATTACATTAACATGACAGGTGACATTTTATCATGTAAAGCAACCATAAACACATCACAAGACCTAGGTTTATAATTTATGAGTAAAACTCTACTATCTACACAATATGCATAGACGTAAATTGTAAAAAACTTTAATATCTTGGGAACAGTAGCCAATCATTTGTTTTAATTTTCAAATTAGAATTCAGCACATCAAAATCCATAATAAACAGCACACTTCATCTCTGAAGCAGACAACGTCCAAAAAAATGTAGACCAGTGTCTTCAATGGAGTTAATGATGACCATGTATTGGACCCAAAGACTCACGTGACTGCACACTAGGCCACGCCCCTCCAGTGGAGGAATCAATTCAGGGTACAGGGAACCTATTCAGATTCAGACGGGCACTGTACAGCGATTTAGCAGTGAGGTGTTCATCTGGTCAGTCACAAATGCACGAATGCTCCTAAGAACACTTTGAAATGAAGAGTTGCCATTCCACAACCCTCTGATGTCCCTCGGTGGTGGAGTCACTCGATTTTCAAGAGGAGGGAAGAATGCAACGCAGAGTAACCACTCATGCCCTCTGAACTCGTATTATGTTGTTGTTTAAGTCATGGGAACAGAGGAATAGGGCGAGCCCGATACACTGTTATGAACTCCTTTCACACTACGTAGTTAACCATTAAAATCAGATATGCGAGGGAAGGACAACAAACTAAATACAAAAAATATATAATTCTATAGCCTCTGGTGAATGTCATATGGATGGTGGATGGCAAAAGCTAATTATGCCATCTAAAAGGGGATGTTGAAGGGGCAGATTTATATACTCCCAATGAGATGGGACTATGAGATGTCTCTAGCCAATGATGTCTAATAATTTACAGAATCAGGATATTTTCTATATAAAGGAGGAATCCGATGAACTATCAAGCTCGTATTTATAGATGCACGGGGTCAGAACGTGACAGCAACAAACTATTCGAAAACACGATAGGAGTGCAAAGTATATGAAAGCAAAGCAAATCACACAAAAACGTATGTATATATATTGTAGCAGGTAAAGCCCACTGAATTAATTCGTAAGCGACCTGGCCACAAACGATAGTTTAGCGAAGTGACTTATCACTTGGAAATTTATAGCAGTCAAATAATCTAAATAATCTAAACACATGTTGATTCTAACTGTGGAGCGAAAAATAGGAGGACCCAGAGAAAAAAAAACATCCATGCGAGCATGGAGAGAGAGACATGCAGACTCCAAATAAACGAACCCCTGACCTCTTGCATACCAGACGAGGAAGATAACATCACGGCACCGTGTTGCTCCTTAAGTAGATAAATACATGAATACTGGATACAGGCCTCCCAATACCTTCTCATTGATATTGTTTGATCATATTTTACCACACTGGTGTATGCAGGCGTGTGACATTGAGGGACCTTAGAGCACTGATGTACTAATTTGATTCAAACTCAATTGGCTGGATTCTTAGGTCGCGTGTTATGGGTGAAAGAGTATGGTTAATGATGGGTCTGCTCTCTGCGCCTGCTTGTGTTGATTATTTCGAAAATTTGGACCATGACACTTGGCACACGGCAGCCTCCACTTTTCAAGTAAACCCGCAAGGAAATGGTGTGATTCGAAATCGGATACGGCATTTACATTTACCGTTAATACAACTCGCGTATTACCCGTGGTGGCCTGGACAAATTTTAACCAAGAACCTCTTAACCATGCAGCGAACATGCGACCGCTGAGCCATGTTACCACCCCGTTATCTTTTCCCCACTTGTAAATCACATTTGCTTGTTTATTTGCTTATCGTTTTGTGTGTCTAACCCATGCATGCATATCTGCATACGCAGTCGCCAAGGAAATGTGCATGGCATTGACACGCGACAAGGACCTAATCTCTCGTCTGCGGGATGGACACTTCCACGTGCTCCTAGCCGACCCAGTCGCAGTGTGTGGTGATGCGCTGGCTCTAACACTGGGCATCCCCTACGTCTACTCATTGCGCTTATCACTGGGCTATGTGGCTGAGCGCTACTGCGGGGCGATGCCCGCGCCTCCATCCTACGTGCCTGTGCCCATGTCTGATCTCACGGACCAGATGCACTTCTGGCAACGAGTGCGAAATACCGTGATGTACGCATTTACTGACGTACTGACTTTCATCATGGCCAGAGAGTTGAACAGAGCATACAGTGAAGTGCTAGGTAAGTGCATATGTGTCAAGCGTTTAAACTTTGTTGAAAAAAAGTTAACTTAAGCAAACAATTTCAGAGCAAAAGAGTTTAAATGTATTGTTTTTCAGAAAGGTGTGGTGGATAAATGACGTATTGGCGGTGCACTGGTGGTGTGCAGTGTAAATAAAAAAGCTTAATTTTCACAATAATAATTTATTTTCCTGCGATTCGCAAGCCAGGTCAGAAAATCTTGCAGGTTGGTACATCAAAATCAGTTCTGGTGATCTCGAAGCAGTCGGAAGGCGAATGTTTATGAGCAGCTGAACACGAAGCTTCACATTCTGTTGCTGTATAGCAGCACCCAGCCATGATGACGATTGGCTGGCTCAGTGTTCCAAAGGCAATATTTGACTCCTGCCCCATGACTTGGTCGGACGGTTGCTCGATTTATTTACCGAATAATTTCTGAGCGGATGGTGGCATCAAAAGATTATGACTCATGGTATCACCGCACGTTCGAATTGGGAAGCAGCTGATGGAGAGTCTGCAGCCTGCTCAAGGGTCAATAGTGGGGACTGTTGTGTTGTTATGCTGCACCGGTGTACCGCCAATACTTCTAAATGTCTTGTTTTTTTTTACAAATATTAGATATGTGTGATTGCATGTGAAAGAGCTCTATAGTGATTCTCTCACAAATTGAAATTGTACGCTATATACAAAATACATCCTGCTTGCACTGCCATCTCTGACATCGCAGGAGAGGAAACGACAATCTGCCAAGTGATGAGCGGCGCCGAGTTCTGGCTCATCCGGAACAACTGGGACCTTGACTTCCCACGCCCGTTCCCCCCAAACTTCGTCTTCGTCGGGGGGCTCCACTGCAAACCCGCAAAGCCCTTACCCGAGGCAAATTAAGCAATGCGATAGCTTAACCAACAAAATTATCATCAACGGTAATAATAATATGGCCATCATAAATGACATGTACGGTAAACCCTCTCAATCCGCGAGGGTTACGTTCTTGAAAACCATCGCGAATGCAGAAACCTTGTGACTACAGGGGGTAAATGGAAAATTATTAATAACAATTACTACAATGCATAATCTACATATATAAAAGGGAAATTTGTGAATATGTGTGTCTGTTCGAAATGTTTAGCATACTTCCAAACATGCAACAAACTTGAAATGTGGCATTAGGATAGCTTCCAGACTGTACACAATGCAAAAAGTATAAAAATAGACTTTGTATTCTGGGGGGGGAGGGCGCAATAAGGCATATATATTGCACGGCAAGTGAGCGGTGACGTCACATCCGCGATGTCACCCGCATGCGGCTACGTTACGCAGTGTGCCTGCTAACGTCACGCATCCCCCCCCACCCTCCGCGTAGGCCAAATACAAGAATCCAAATACAAGAATCCAAGTCCCGGGCGAAACCGGGTAGTAAAGCTAGTAAATTATAAAGAACAATGTGTTTATTTTTTGGTATTACCTTTGATGTTGATGATTTGACGACGAGGGAGGTGAGCAATTCAGCAGCATGACTCCTCGGAGGTCATGCTTACTGAGGGGGAGTGCTAGCCGCAACACACTCCCTAATTTAATTCGCGTTCTTTTTAATGGACCTCACAGTCGACTCGTTTATACCAAAATGTCGGCCTACCACAGACCCACTCTCAACAGTATCTAGCCAAACACTTATACCTATTCACTCAACCTCATCACTTTTTTCCGCCCTTTAGGGGCAGTTAATTAGCAAGTGTGTATTGCATGAAGTAAAACATGCACAATAGCGAGTTAAGAGCGGGATTACTGCAAGACTGAGGACTTAACGGACAGCCGAAGTGGCGTGCATAATCTTCACAGACAGTTTCAAACGTAGTAACGTTCTGCGCACACCTCCACGATTTCAGTGGTCCGTAGGCACTACGTAGACTCGCGAATACTGAAGTCCGGCTGGGTCGCGAATAGGGAATTAGTGTACATTTAGTGCCTCCCGAATATGCTAAACTCGCGAATCGAGAACTCACGCATAGCGAGGGTTTACTGCACTCAGCACCAGCATCAATGCCACTGATGACATGACCGATCAGATAGCAACATCAAATATAAAACATCAATAGCATAAAATATATCACTGTACTTACCAAATATTAACGTGCACTATGATGCTCACATCGGACATACAACAGGGAACACGCCACGAACGCCTCTAAATCAATCGTGAAATACATTTACATAACATAAGTTTATTTTATTTGTTTACAGTGATCGACATATTTCACATATAACGTTACCAATTGGGGTCATTAATGATCCCATAATAAAAAAAAATGACAGTCTTTTTTTCCACAAACATGAATTACTATTTATTGGGCAAAAACAACAACTGCATAATTTTTTTATATGCATGATATTTCATCAATGATTAGTTTAACGATATTACAATTATGAAGATATATTCTGTATTATTATATTAGATCATTGACAATATTTTAAACATACCATTCTAGAAAATAATCAAACGATTATAATCTATATTCTTGGTTCTTTCGGTAGAGTCACGTAGAAGGGTAATAATAAAATAATAAAAATAAAACACAATATAATACAATTCTTATGACGCTTCGGCCACAACGCAAGCAGCCGTCCTCAGGTTTCTTCACGTCATGATAATTTTATTATATGATGTTTTATTTTTATTATTTTATTATTTCCACTCTACGTGACTTTACCAAAAGAACCAAGAATATGAATCCCTGCAGTCACGAAAGCTTTAAATCGAGATTATAATAAAATTATTAAAAAAACTGATATTTCATTATAATTTAAACAACTACATATATGCATATATAACTCAAAGAAAAGCACTAATTGCAAAACTGAAATATAAATGAACACGAAGAACACCTCTGTAGTGTTACACTTGATTTGATGCAAACAACTTCACCCACAATGAGTCCCTCTGGGTTCTCTTCCTCGGTGCCCTGCTACTCCTATTGGTCCACCTAATTAATAACTTGTTTTGTCAAACCTCTTCTTGGTTCTTTCGGTAAAGTCACGTAGAAGGGAAGTAACAAAATAATAAAAAATAAAACATAATGTGTGAGAATTATATTATATTATTATATTATGTTATTATATTATTTTATAATGTTTTATTTTTATTATTTTGTTACTTCCCTTCTACGTGACTTTACCGGAAGAACCAAGAAGATGAATCCCTGCAGTCACGAAAGCTTTAAATCGAAATTGTTTTGTCAAAGTCTATTTCCACACAGGTGACAGCCTACTCAGCACCTACATTGATTCCAAAGATGTCGCTGGATACAAAAGGCTATCAGAATGTGCCCACTACCTTTGACCAGCGATTCTGGGCCCATGGTTTCTTCTTGAATCACGTCCAAATTTAAAGCTACCGTGATCAGACAGCCGATCATCATGTTCATCGCTGGCTCAAATATTCAATTGTCAGAGCCGTCCGCATCAATCTCGACTCCACATTATTCTTCAAAACAGCTCACCCCGGATTAGCACGGTTGGCTACATACGGTGCAAAAGAAGTTCCACATGAATACGAGCACATACACTGTGGAACTCTCCACAGCACAACGTACAACTTCCTCTCTACACCAAGGACCAGGATCGTTACTGCCAGGCGACATTTCTCCCTGGCAGCCCCGAATCTGAAATCCCAACCCTCTGCACATTTGCCCGGCTCTTTCGCCTGGCTTTCAGGTTTTTCGTCTTTCATGTTCGTAATACACCGTGTGCATTACATAATTGCGTTATTAGTATCCTTATCATGCATCTGCCTCATCCCATCTGTGTGTGGCTGTGTCACTCTGAGCCCTCCAGATATCAAGCATGTACGTTGAACCTCTGTTGCCAACCGCGCTTGTCGGAGGTGCAGTGAAAGGATAACAGCGTCCCGTGTCAAATACATAACTACGCTTCCTGCTTTCTATAGTGTTTCAGATCAATGTAACCGTGCACGTTTTTTCTCTACTTTTGTTGATTTCAGGACTTTGAAGAGTTTGCGCAGAGCTCAGGTGAGCACGGCCTCATTGTGTTCTCTCTGGGATCCATGATCAAATACATGCCTGTCGAGAGGGCTGAAGTGATCGCCTCTGCACTGGCTCAGCTCCCACAGAAGGTAATACAAAAACATCTATGGCTACAGCAGTGGGGGAAAAAGGGGGATTGTCTCGCTGTTTATAACTGCTTTAAGTATTTAGTTTGTTGTCTTTCCCTGCATGCTCCGACGAGCATGGTTGGCTACTTATGGGGCAAAATAAGTTCAATATATATAGCTGGATGAAGTTTATCTGGAGGAAATGCTATAGCAATGGCAACATACTAAAATACCACCATCCACTTGTTAAACATAGTTTTATCAACGTCACCACAATGTCACCGTTGTGCTATGATGACACACTGTTCACAACCTTTAAGTCAATGTAATCTTCATTAAAGTCAGGATCAGGCTTTTGTCAGCTCAAGACAACCAGTCTGGGAACGTGTCTACAACGTAAGAGCTGTGTAAGAGTGCTGGTTGCCTCTTCCCTTCAACCGGAGTGTGTGACGCGACGCCTTGTGAGCTGGTAGGTGGTGTGGAGATACGAGGGGGAGAAGCCGTCTTCCCTGGGCTCCAACACTAAGCTGGTGCCCTGGCTGCCACAGAACGACTTGCTGGGTACGTAGCACTGTCATGCAGTGGTTGTCAACCTTGTTTGGCTACTACTGTCCCCCCCCCCCCCTTTGTTTAATTTAGTTTCAACCAAGCACCTCCTTGCCTGACCTCACATGATTCTGATAAATAAATGTATGAATAATGAATATCAATATGTTAACCAATTGTTCATTCTGTGAGGCATCATAACTAGCGAGTAACTGCAAGCGAATAAAACAAATCAATGGACGCTCTGCATGCTTGGCGTAAATTGTTCACGCTCGCAGGTTACGCTTCAATACCCGCATTGTCTACGATAAATTATTTTCGATTGCCAGATTCATGCATGATTATTCCCCAATGACTCATGTACGATATTTATACATCAGCTCACGTACCCCTTGGGACATTGATACGTAACCCCAGGGATCCGCATACCCCTGGTTGAGAACCACTGCTCAAATGATATGAAATGACAGCATCTATAGACCGAATATAGTTGCCCTACACTTACATCAGAACTGGCCAGGTGGCGCTATAATCCCATTTATGCTCTGTAATTAGGGGAATCTAGTAACAGATCACTTTCATATTGGATCAATACCTGAGAATGTCATCAATGTCAAAACTTATTTAGAAGCATTGAAGTTTATGATGCTATTTTTGGTAATCACAAATGTAAATGTTTGTAAAATTAATAATGGATGCTCCATAGCAGCTATCCCAAATGCACGAATTATTTATGCAGTGTTGGTGAATTTTGATGTTATATAAGTGCAAGCATTGTAGTTTATGTATTTGTTTTCTATGTTCTTTGGGGCGAGAGTGTTGCTGGTGGACCAACATGTGTTAGCCATTCCCCAGTTGCCCCGATATGGTTGGCTGCAATTAATCAGAGCAGTTGACTCTGTAAATAACAGATGCTTGTGTTTATTATTATTAAGTGTTTTTTTTAATCGACATTCATCATATTATCATTATTGTAAATTTTCCTAAATTTCTTTTGCCATTGATTTTATATTTTGTTTGTATACACAGAGTTATCCAAAAGTCATGCCAGCGTTAATTTAACACTGGCATTGAACATTGTAATTGTATAGTCTTTAAGTTAATATATTATCTATTATCATTGTTAATATAAATGTTTTTCTTCTTCTTGTGGGTTCACTTCAGATCTGTCAGCTACAAAGCTTAACCAAGAATCCTTAATTAATTGAGACAAAACACAATTGATGAATGTTAAAATATTACACCTTGAATCTTAAAAAAAAAAATCTCAAATCAATTTCAAAAGACAATTAATGTATTTGAATGGAACTCAGTTGGTAATTAGTAAAAAAAGAAATAACCCCATGTGTTTTGTGCGTATATAATAACCCTATGTGTGTTGACTTTTGGGCCACTCTGCAAGAGAGCTGTTTCCACTGCCAAAACAGAAAACATAACATTAAAAAAATTCGAGGTCGAAACTCTCATAAATGCGCATCGCTGATTGGCTGATGCATGCCCAGCACACTTACAAGCACTCGGATTGACCGAATTTGGCACCGGTGTGCATCACGCAAACATACAGTTAATCAACCCTTTAACATTAGTGTAAACCAGGGGTCCTCAAACTTTTTAAACAGGGGGCCAGTTCACTGTCCCTCAGACCGTTGGAGGGCCGGACTATAGTTTAAAAAAAACTATGAACAAATTCCTAGGCACACTGCATATATCTTATTTTGAAGTAAAAAAACAAAACGGGAACAAATACAATATTTAATATGAAGAACAAGTAAAGTTAAATCAACAAACTTGCCAGTATTTCAATGGGAACTATGGGCCTGCTTTTGGCTAATGAGATGGTCAATGTCCGGTTCCATATTTGTCACTGCTTGTCGTAACAAGTGATGCAAGTGTGCATCCGTTAGTCTAGATCTGGTTGGAGATTTCAAATGTTTCATTCTGGAAAAAGTCTGTTCACAGACATAAGTGCTGCCAAAGATGGTTGCCATTTTGAGTGCATGGTTTCTGAGATGAGGATATGTCTCAGAGGAGAGAGATGCATAGAAATTATGAAGGCTGCTTGACTTGAATGCGTCTTTCAGAGAGTCACAATTCTGCAGTTCAGCCAGTTCCATTTGGTAAATTGTATCCACATTTTCAATGTCAATAGAAAATGGGTTACGGAAAAGCTGTATGTCCTGTTCATGGAGATGAAGCTCTTTCAATCTAAATTGGAACTCCTTTTGCAATTTTTCCAGTGAATCCACACATGTTTTGTTTGGGAATGCAACCAATGGTTTTTACGCTAACAGATTTTGAGTTGTGGGGAGATGGCAGAAGTTGTCCTCCTTCACTTGTTTGATGAGGAGGCCTAATTTTACTTCAAATGCTTTGACATGTGATTGCATATCACAGATGAGCTTCCCCTTTCCTTGAAGTTGCAAATTGAAACTTTTGAGTAGCTCTGTTACATCTGTCAGAAAGGCAAGGTGCCATTTCCATTCTGTATCATTGAGCTCTGGTACTTCTTTGTTTTTTGAAAGCAGAAAAGCTGTAATCTGTGGAAGTAAGTCATAGAAACGTTTCAAAACTGTCCCTCGACTCAGCCAACGGACTTCTGTGTGGTACAGAACATCTTCATAGTCATCATTTAGCTCAGACAGAAATTCCTGAAATTGTCTGTGGTTTAGTGCATGAGCTCTAATGAATTTCGATTTAAAGCTTTCGGTAAAGTCACGTAGAAGGGAAGTAATAAAATAATAAAAATAAAACATAATAAAATAATTCTCACGACGTTTCGGCCACAACGCAAGCAGCCGTCCTCAGGTGAAAACCAGGTCTGTCGAGACGACAGCGTCTGAATGAAACAGCACACGAGCTTGGAGCATATATACAAGCTGGGTTGGAAGGGGAGGGGGGAAAGGGCGCCTTGACAAAATAATTTGCATATCAAGAGGAATTTAGCATATTTATGGGAAATGCAGGAATGTAATTAGTATGCAGGATTAGCAGCATCAAAGGGAGGGGTAGCATTAATACTCCTTCCCTTTATTAATGCTACCCCTCCCTTTGATGCTGCTAATCCTGCATAATGCACGGGCATAATTAGTACTATTCACATACCTTCATTTCCCATATCCCCTCCCTTTCATGCTGCTAGTGCTGCATAATGCACGGGCATATGTAGTACTAATCACATTCCTGCATTTCCCATAAATATGCTAAATTCCTCTTGATATGCAAATTCCTTTGTCAAGGCGCCCAGCTTATATATATGCTCCAAGCTCGTGTGCTGTTTCGTTCAGACGCTGTCGCGTCGACAGACCTGGTTTTCACCTGAGGACGGCTGCTTGCGTTGTGGCCGAAACGTCGTGAGAATTATTTTTATTATGTTTTATTTTTATTATTTTATTACTTTCTTTCTACGTAGCTCTAATAAAGTTAGCACAAGATACCACAATTTTCATAACAGAGTCCCACTTCAGTGATTTACTACACAGCGCTTGTTGGTGGATGAGGCAGTGTATGGCTATTGGATGAAAATGGTTATGTTTGTCCATCTCTTGGTTAATGCGAGCAATTACTCCTTTCTTAGACCCCACCATGCTAGGAGCACCATCAGTTGTCACACTGGCTAGTTTAGCCCAGTTCAGCTCCAAACCATTCATAGTTTGGCAAACCTTTTCATAGATATCCTCTCCTGTAGTTGTCCCTTTGATGCTTTGCAGTGCAGCAAGCTCTTCTGTGACTTTGAAATAGTCATTCGTCCCACGAATAAAAATTAGAAGTTGTGCAGAATCACGAACATCATTGCTTTTGTCGAGTGCCAAGGAAAAATAGTAAAGTTTTTTGTGGAGTTTTTCAAATGCTGATGCAAATTGTCTCCCATTTCTTCAATTCTCCGTGTAATTGTAGGTCCTGAAAGACTCACTGTACTAAATCAATCGGCCTTCTCTGGACACATCTCTTTGGCAACAGAAAGAAGGCATTCTTTAACAAATTCTCCCTCCACGAATGGTCTGTCAGTGCACGCTATTAGCTTGGCAACTTGAAAACTTGCTCGCAGTGATGAAATATTTAGCTGCTTCTGCTTCACAAAAGTATTTTGCTGAGTTAATGTATTTTTCAGTTTTAATATTTTATCTTTTCTCACTTCTCCGACCAAACAATCATATTTATCTTTATGTTGAGTTTCATAGTGTCGACGTAAATTATATTCTTTGAACACAGACACTATATTTTGGCATATCAGACACACAGCTCTTTCCTTGTACTGCATGAAAAAGTAATCATAAGTCCACTGTTCTTTGAATATCTTACACTCAGAGTCAATTTTTCTCTTTCTTGACATCATTGTTTCCTATGGAGTCAAAATTGCTATTAGTAAAATACCAATATATATACAGCGCTACAAAAACAATATACCAGCAATAACTTTGCCCACACAGAGACATACAGACTGCACTGCCCATCAATGCAGTCTGATTGGGGGAACTCCGCTTTTACCCCAGGCTCACACTGGTGCGGGTGCCATTAAAAATTTAATTACACTTGCAGTTTTGTTCACAGCGCAGCCGGCCCCTCCCACATGCCCTGGCTTCCTCTGAGTCCTGGGAGGTGGAGTAGTAGTCCGGCTGCGCTGTTCGGTTCCTCCCACCGCCTGAAGCTTGATTGCGGCCGGACTACAATTCCCATGATCCAGCGCTTCAGCCGGCCAGCCAATCGGCAGCGGCCGCCCCTCTCCCTCTTCCACCAATGACCGTCCTTCTCATGTAGAAAATAAGTAACAGACAGGCAGTGGCGGAAAAAACACCCTGCAGGCCGGATAAATGTCCTCGGCGGGCCGCATGTGGCCCGCGGGCCGTAGTTTGAGGACCCTTGGTGTAAACCATGAGGTCCCATGGGAGGCAAAACGTTAACCGTAAAACCGTTAACCGAAGTCACTGTTAACTGCGGGACTACTGTATGTATATACATAATATCAGTTGGCTGCGGTAGTGTAGCAGTTAGCACACTGCACTTGCAATCCAGGGATGGCCGGTCTGATTTGATCTCCTTGGGAGGCAGTTGAAGCAATTTGTTACGTGAACCCCCCCCCCCCCCCCGCTTCTGTCCTCCAAGCTACATAAATAGGTACACCAGTTCGGTACAACAGCAGGTTGCATGTGTTAGGGCAAAGTGTGAGAACTCCCACCTTCTTTCGCGAGCAGTGGCCTGAACAAGAAATTGCACCTTTATCATTATTTCACTCTCAGTGCTGTGCTACTACTACACTCCACATTCATCACAACTCCTTTTCTCTGAGCTATCGCATGCATGCTATAAAGTGGATGTGTTTATCCATGTGCGAATGGAGCAGTGGAACATTGGTTAATGCACTGTCCCATAAACCTGAAAACCATCAGTGGCGAGCGCATCACACACCTGCTTTCTTGGGTTTACATTGGCTACCAGTCGAGTGGACTATAAGATCCTGCTGCTGACTTACAAGACACCCATTGGATTATCCCCGCAATATATACAGAAACTGATCCATCATTATGGACCAACGTGGTGGCTGAGCCCTTCGGATCGCCTTCTTCTTCTAATTACTCTAAGATCAAAGCTCATTTCCTCTGCCGCTGGAAAGTCTTGTAATGTTTTGCCTTTGCCAATAAGAAAATCAGAATTGTAAGCTATATTTACCCCCTACTTCTGGGCGTTTATCCTGGTTCTGTTTATTTCCTGCTTTCGATACACGGAGTGCATTGGGGTCTACAGATAAAATGCACATTACAAGTGAAGTATTGGAATGACGGCAGGAAACTCCTTGACGGGTAACACACTTTTTATTACATCTTGACTTGTCACTATACAACGTGTGGTCTCTATTCCTCAGACTACGCACACACTTCACTCGACACGTGTAGACTCTATTCCTCTGGCTACACACACTGCACTTGACTCGTGTAGATTCTATTCCTCCAACTACACACTGTACTTGACTCGTGTAGATTCTATTCCTCCAACTACACACTGTACTTGACTCGTGTAGATTCTATTCCTCCAACTACACACTGTACTTGACTCGTAACGTCCGTGGAGCCTACCAGCCCACCCCAGCTTGGGCGTGGGCCACAACCTCTGAGTCCCACGAGCCGGCCCTCTCACGGACGTTCGGCCCCGGGTCCCAGGGTTCCGCCGCTGGGTCACACAGAGTCCCGGTCCCTACAGGACAGCGGGACTAGGTACCGCAGGGCTCTAGCTCTTCATCCCCCGTCTTCAGTCTTCGCTGGTTACTCGCTCCCCGTGCGCCTGTGCGCATCCCCTTATATAGTCCCCGCTCACGGGAGACAGAGCGTATGCGGACCTCGACGTGAGCATCGCTCCTTAGTTAACCAATCACGACGCGCTGTTCCTACGATCCGTTTTCCCCAGCGCGTGTTTCCACTACACACCGGCACACAGCCAATCACTACCACATAACCCCCGACCCCGCGCTGACCCCTGATCCCTCACCGTCAGCGCGCGTCACCAACACACACAGCCAATCACTACGCGCTGGCACACGATCCCCACCCCAGCGCATATCACCACTACATCACCCCCTCCCACATAGCTCGCAGCCGGCCCGGCTGCTAAACAACAACACAACACAACGTCAACACAACAGAAACCCCCCCCCCCCCCCCCAGTGTGCCCCGTACCGCAACAACAACAACACAACAACAACAACAACCTATGTACAAATCGACAACCAACACAATAAAAGTCAACAACAACACACACAACACCTAGATAAGAAGCTATGTACAGCCCGACGAACAACACAATAAAAGCGAATTCCGGAAAATGAACGTGTCCAGTGTCTCTGCGACCAAAGGCAGTGACGAGGCGCTCCGGCCGCCTCGACTCCTCATTCGGTAGATCATGAAAAGTAGCGCGACCTAGCGCGAGTCCGCCTGGCCGGTCCGTCGTATGGGACGGGACGCTGACGACCGTCCGGTGGCTCCGGCTGCTCTGGACGGCGCGGATCGGGTCTGGAAGGACCGGCCGCGCCGCGAAGATCCGGCCGCCGGTGGTCGGCAGCTGTCAGTTCCGAGACACCTGGGAGCGGATCAGGCGGAGACATGTGAGGATCAGGCAGAGACATTTCCCCCCTTGGGTCGTCGGTCACGTCACATGCTCGGCCCTCACGACACAAAGGGAGGCCATATGGAGGCGAGAACGGTTTCAGTCGGGAGGGGTGGACGTACCAACGGCGCTTTCCCCATTTTATTTGAACGCACTGGGGGCGTGCAACCCGCACGACCTCCACATGATCACTCCCTCTCAAGCGCGTCACCGGCACACAGCCAATCACTACCACATAACCCCCGACCCCGCGCTGACCCCTGATCCCTCACCGTCAGCGCACGTCACCAACACACACAGCCAATCACTACGCGCTGGCACACGATCCCCACCCCAGCGCGTATCACCACTACACAAGTATAAATGATCATTAGCATTGATTTGATCTTCACTAACCTACATTTTGACTTAAAGCTTTCGTGACTGCAGGAATTCATACTCTTTGGGTCTTTCGGTAAAGTCACGCATATATAAAAAAAAAATATCGAAGTTTCGATCGCAACACAAGCAATCGTCTTCAGGTGAATTTTTTTTTACAGCAGTCTAACTGCTAAGGCAGGTGAAATAGAGCGAGAGAACTACTGCAGCAAGAGGTTATATAGGTTTTAGATAGGTACAACCCAAGGGTAAGTGGGCGGGGGTAGAGATGGAATTTAGAGATTAGCATGTCAATCTGTTACTGTAATCCCACGACTACGGTGCCGAAGAAGCCATTGTATTGTATTGCCAGAGATTAGAGATTAGCATGTCAATGTGAGATGGCTCCCGCAGCAGCGGCAGTGTTAATGAGACACATTCAGTCTAATAAACAACGAGAGCCACCACCAGATTGAGGAAAAAGGGAAGCAGCGGCAGTGTTAATGAGACACATTCAGTCTATTAAACAACGAGAGCCACCACCAGATTGAGGAAAAAGGGAAGCAGCGGCTATGTTAGTGAGACATTTAGTCTGTAAATGTAAATAAATTTAACAAGGTAATGTGACTCAAAGAGTCAGAAATAACTGTGAACATCGGCAGGTAGGATGGAAGCAATACAGCCAGTTACGACTTTACCAGGTTAATTACATCCTTTCAATGATTGCTCAGTTTGTACCCATATTTTCGTTTGAAATGTGTTTATATATCTAGATGGATTCATGAACAAATCTTTGTTGATAGCCAGTGGGTTTGCATAGTACATTCGTCTTGGAGAAATCAATATCATGTGTGACCACAGCATTAAAACAATGATCAGCCATGGCCGAAGTATCAGTCTTACCGTGTTTCAGATCCGCCCTGTGTTCACAAGCATGGTCTGAGACATATCGCTTGGTTTCTCCAATGTAACTGCTGCCGCAGACACAAATTAGTTTCATCTTCTTGGTTCTTTCGGTAAAGTCATGTAGAAGGGAAATAATAAAATAATAAAAAGAAAACATATTATTTCCCTTCTACGTGACTTTACCTAAAGAATCAAGAAGATGAACCCCTGCAGTCACGAAAGCTTTAAATCGAAATTTAAAACAAATGAGTTTGTAGACACCGGGGCATTGCTGTTACGGATCACATCCCTCACAGATGGAATCAGATCACCAATTGTATGTGTAGTGGTGGTGTTGACGTGCGCCGACAGTGATGGATCACGGGGCGGCACGGGGTGCGGGGTTGGGCACGCGATGTGGGCGTGGTGTGGAAGCGCGCGCCGGGAATGAGGGATTACGGGCGGCGCGGCGTGGGTGGTGAGGCGCGCTGACACGAGGTGGGAAAAGAGGATCGTAGCCAGCGCCCGGTGATTGGTCAAATGGGATAGGTGCTCTCAGCGACGTCCGCAGGAGGGGTATAAAGGGTGACGCGTGAGAGCACTCGTGGTTGTTAACCAGTTGAAGATTGAAGACAGAGTTGAAGGAGTAGAGCCCGAGACCCTTAGTCCCGCCGTCCTTATCGGGACCGGGGCCCTGTGTGGCTCGAAGGCGAGACTGTGGGACCCGTGGTCCGACGCCCATGTGGGTCGGGACTGTGGGACCCAGAGTCGAGACGGACACCCCGGCTGGGTGTGTTCCGAGAGCCCGTGTTGGTGTAGCCAGGAGGACTGTGTAGGGTTAGGCTGGTGTTAGCCACCCGAGTAACTGAGTGGGTGTTGGTCACCCGAGTAACTAAGTGGGTGTTGGTCACCCGAGTAGCTAAGTGGGTGTTGGTCACCCGTGTAGCTAAGTGGGTGTTGGTCACCCGTGTAAATATAGTTGGTTCAAATAAAAGAGTGTGCTACCCGTGAAGTCGTCTCCCGCCGAGTTACTACATTACAACTGGCGTCAGAAGTAAACCTGTCTTCAAGAAGAATGGACACTAGGAAGACTACCCGTACCCACGAGCGAGGTCGGGAGGACGACGGCGTGCCGGAGACACCAACCTCGGGAGGAGAGGACGAGGAGTTGCCGCCGATGCAGCACTTCGCGGCGATGGCCGACGCTCCGCTCGCCTCCGACACCAGCCTACAGGACGCACACTCCCGCCTGGCGGAGTTGCTGCTCGCCGCCGCTGCAATTTTGGCGGAAATCTCCGTTCCAGCGGGCGGAGGGACGGCTGCGGGGTTGGAGGAGGGAGCGAGGCTGGAGGGATCCCGCCAGAAGGCGCTTCGCGCCAAAAGTTTTGAAGTTGGCGCCGTTTTTGAGGGTCCGCCATCGATTGGCGGGAAGCGCGGACACCACGTGGCCGGAGATCTCCACTCAGCGCAGCCCGCGTCATCAGCGCGCGCCGGAGCTCTCCATTTTGCGCCTGCAGACGGAGCCGACATTTTCCACAACCACAGCGGCGCGCGGGAAAATCGCTCCGACATCGACGACGATCGGGTCCTTCAGCAAAGATTGCCCGCGCTGTCGGCGTTCAAGGCGGATGGGGGCGACTGGGGAGCCTTCCAACGAAGGTTCCTCGCACATCAAGAAATGTCGGGGTGGTTCGACACCACTGCCCTGCGCGCGCTGCCAGCGATGCTCGACGACGACGCGCTTGCAGCCTTCACATCTGCTACAAGGTCGTCCCGCTCAACGCTCCAGGCCGCGCTACACCTAATGGCTAAGGTGTTCGGGCCGCCGCCGGGAGTGAGGGATTACGGGCGGCGCGGCGTGGGTGGTGAGGCGCGCTGACACGAGGTGGGAAAAGAGGATCGTAGCCAGCGCCCGGTGATTGGTCAATTGGGATAGGTTCTCTCAGCGACGTCCGCAGGAGGGGTATAAAGGGTGACGCGCGAGAGCACTCGTGGTTGTTAACCAGTTGAAGATTGAAGACGGAGTTGAAGGAGTAGAGCCCGAGACCCCTAGTCCCGCCGTCCTTATCGGGACCGGGGCCCTGTGTGGCTCGAAGGCGAGACTGTGGGACCCGTGGTCCGACGCCCATGTGGGTCGGGACTGTGGGACCCAGAGTCGAGACGGACACCCCGGCTGGGTGTGTTCCGAGAGGCTACGGGGCGTAAGAGCCCGTGTTCGTGTAGCCAGGAGGACTGTGTAGGGTTAGGCTGGTGTTAGCCACCCGATTAACTGAGTGGGTGTTGGTCACCCGAGTAACTAAGTGGGTGTTGGTCACCCGAGTAGCTAAGTGGGTGTTGGTCACCCGTGTAGCTAAGTGGGTGTTGGTCACCCGTGTAAATATAGTTGGTTCAAATAAAAGAGTGTGCTACCCGTGAAGTCGTCTCCCGCCGAGTTACTACATTACAACTGGCGTCAGAAGTAAACCTGTCTTCAAGAAGAATGGACACTAGGAAGACTACCCGTACCCACGAGCGAGGTCGGGAGGACGACGGCGTGCCGGAGACACCAACCTCGGGAGGAGAGGACGAGGAGTTGCCGCCGATGCAGCACTTCGCGGCGATGGCCGACGCTCCGCTCGCCTCCGACACCAGCCTACAGCACGCACACCTTCCGCCTGGCGGAGTTGCTGCTCGCCGCCGCTGCAATTTTGGCGGAAATCTCCGTTCCAGCGGGCGGAGGGACGGCTGCGGGGTTGGAGGAGGGAGCGAGGCTGGAGGGATCCCGCCAGAAGGCGCTTCGCGCCAAAAGTTTTGAAGTTGGCGCCGTTTTTGAGGGTCCGCCATCGATTGGCGGGAAGCGCGGACACCACGTGGCCGGAGATCTCCACTCAGCGCAGCCCGCGTCATCAGCGCGCACCGGAGCTCTCCATTTTGCGCCTGCAGACGGAGCCGACATTTTCCACAACCACAGCGGCGCGCGGGAAAATCGCTCCGACATCGATGACGATCGGGTCCTTCAGCAAAGATTGCCCGCGCTGTCGGCGTTCAAGGCGGATGGGGGCGACTGGGGAGCCTTCCAACGAAGGTTCCTCGCACATCAAGAAATGTCGGGGTGGTCCGACACCACTGCCCTGCGCGCGCTGCCAGCGATGCTCGACGACGACGCGCTTGCAGCCTTCACATCTGCTACAAGGTCGTCCCGCTCAACGCTCCAGGCCGCGCTACACCTAATGGCTAAGGTGTTCGGGCCGCCGCCGGGAGTGAGGGATTACGGGCGGCGCGGCGTGGGTGGTGAGGCGCGCTGACACGAGGTGGGAAAAGAGGATCGTAGCCAGCGCCCGGTGATTGGTCAATTGGGATAGGTTCTCTCAGCGACGTCCGCAGGAGGGGTATAAAGGGTGACGCGCGAGAGCACTCGTGGTTGTTAACCAGTTGAAGATTGAAGACGGAGTTGAAGGAGTAGAGCCCGAGACCCCTAGTCCCGCCGTCCTTATCGGGACCGGGGCCCTGTGTGGCTCGAAGGCGAGACTGTGGGACCCGTGGTCCGACGCCCATGTGGGTCGGGACTGTGGGACCCAGAGTCGAGACGGACACCCCGGCTGGGTGTGTTCCGAGAGGCTACGGGGCGTAAGAGCCCGTGTTGGTGTAGCCAGGAGGACTGTGTAGGGTTAGGCTGGTGTTAGCCACCCGATTAACTGAGTGGGTGTTGGTCACCCGAGTAACTAAGTGGGTGTTGGTCACCCGAGTAGCTAAGTGGGTGTTGGTCACCCGTGTAGCTAAGTGGGTGTTGGTCACCCGTGTAAATATAGTTGGTTCAAATAAAAGAGTGTGCTACCCGTGAAGTCGTCTCCCGACGAGTTACTACATTACATATGTACTGTGTTGAATCGAACCTGGATCTTGTGTTTGCTCATGATTTTGGAAATGTTTTGGTGACCCCTGCTATGTATGGCAATGTGATGGTTTTGATTGGGTCCTCAGGTGGTTCTCTCCCAACGGTTGGGGTGACAGTTGGGCTAGATGGTGGTGGGAGTCAGGTTTTAGATAGGCATCCGTGTGGGTGGCTTTCCTGTAGACAGTATCCCAATGAGCCATCTGGTCTCATTACGATTAAAACATCCGAGGTATATTACTTGTAAATTCCATCTCTAGCCCCGCCCACTTACCCTTGGGTTATATCCATCTCAAACCTATATAACCTTTTGCTACAGTAGTTCTCTCGCTATATTTCTCCTGCCTCAGCAGTTCGCCTGCTGTACAATTTTTTCACCTGAATACGATTGCTTGCATTGCGATCGAAATGTCGTGATTTTTTAAGTATTTTTTCTATCTATGTGACTTTACCAAAAAACCCAAAGAGTATGACCTGCATTTGGTATATAACCTTGCCCTGGCAATCCAAGCAGCCACTGTCAACGACGTAAAATTCACTCTGAAGCGAAACCTACACACTATGGGGCAGGGTTCTTTATTGCAAGGCCGGCGGGTCACTGGCGGCCCCTGCTGTCCTTTAGTGCGGCCCTTGATGTGGGATCCCTCGACAATACACAAATGTGAAGACAATCCCCATCATCATCGTGCTACTGTCACACCGCAAAGGTTTCACGTGTGTGGCAGCCCTCACACTGATGATGTCTTATTAGTGAAAGTGGCCCCCCTCTGAAAATCAGTGAAGATCACTGCCATGGGGGAATATTTCTAGAAATGGAAGCTCAAGCTAAATCCCCACACAACAACAGTCACTGCATTTAATCTTGACAATAGGAGCGTCAAGCACACACTCTGAAAGTTACCTTCTTCAGAAACTCTGTGCAACACGACATCTCTCCAACTTCTTTTGGAGTGAAGCTGGACCTGCCATGACCACTTGAAAAATATAACCGCCAAGTCCAAATCAAGGGTTATCCTTGTCCATAAACTGGCAAGCACAAGCTGGGGATCAACAGCACCCAGTGCTACGGACATCAATGATGGCCCTTGTGTACTCTGTAGCCATGTACTCTGCACCAGTATTGACCAGAAGTAGTCACACTCGACTTGTTGATGTCCAAGTGAACACTGCAATGTGGTGTATTACTGGAACCCTCAAGTTGACCCCAACACCCTGGCTACCCATGCTGTCACAAATCTCTCTCCCACCCATTCACTGCGACACTGCAACCAGTGCCGGATTAAGCTAGTGCGGGGTCTGTAGTATATACAGGGTGTTTAACAGAGATTAACCCAATTTGAAATCGCTATATCTCTGCAACCACGAACCGCCCATGAATGAAACTCTTACCCCTTGAAAGGGCGGGGCATAGAATTTCAAATGATTATCGCTAGATGCCTCTCCCAGCCCACAAACAGCGCCTAGCCTCAGTCATTCGCAAGACACACTGTCTCAACGTTGGAGAGGTCGCACGGGAACCCAAGACTTGGCGCTAAACTCTTGGCCCCAAAGATCCCCAGACATCACACCCTGTAACCTTTTCTTGTGGGGATACGTCAAAGACCGTGTTTTTGTGCCACCATTAGCGACTAATCTGGATGACCTCAAAAACAGAATCACGGCAGTGGTGACTTCAGTGCAAGACATTTTGAGAGGCGTTTGGGACGAATTCAACTATTGTCTCGATGTTGTCCGTACAGCAGGTGGAGGGCACATAGAGCATTTATAAAATGGTTAGCAAAACTTGATTACTCATTAAACCGTTTGTAACTGTTTATGTAATTGTAACATGTTGCCATCGAGAAATATACTGCTTTGAAATTTGGTCTATAATTTTAAAACACCCTGTATTATAAAGGGGCCCAAAATAAAATAAAAACTCGGAAATATGATTTTTTTTTAACACGATTTTTTACTTGCATAGTAAAGTTATTGTTTTTATTTGCTATACAGCCAGATAATACGACAAATAGCTAACCTTAAACACCCAATCGTTCATTTAAAAGTTGAAGGCAGTATAGTACTATAGTAATAGAGCATAATCACTTAACTGGAATTAATAGCTTGAAAGCATTTAGCCATTTTTTTCTGATGCTGTAAACATTATTTGCAATTTAGTTGTTTTAAGTTGTGGCTGCCCGATGTAACACATTCGTATCTGGACACCTATGTTTAGCATCCAGAATCTTATGAGATGGGGTGCATTCGAAGTGGTTTTGTTAATGTCTCTCTGTGTTTGTGTCTCTCTCTGCGTGGGTGTGCCTCTCGGTGTGTCTCTCTCTCCTTCCCTCGATGTGGTGTCGTTTGTTTGTCCAACGACCTGGATGTCTTACTAGTACAGCTACTGTTGCCGTTGGTTCGTTTACATTGACATGCTAATCTCTCACAATACAATGGCCACCTCCTCAGCTCTCGCAGCTCTCGCATCAACCACAACCCCCCCTTCCCCCATATATCGGTTCCCATCTTTGGATTTCCCACTCGCTTAGGCACAATCTCGAGCCCCACCCTCTTGCCCGATGCGGCAACCACCCTCTTCCCCCTTCTCGGCTCTATATATAAGGACGTGTTTCAGCAGCCTGTCGTGATCTATTATTTTTTTCTACCTACGTGACTTTACCGAAAAAAACAAAGAGTATGGATTCCTGCAGTCACGAAAGCTTCAAATCGAGTTTGAATATAAGATAATATACTTCTTTAAAGGCAGGCAATATATGTTCCAAGGGAAACATGTTAAACTGTATCATATTGTATAATGATTGTGGTGGCACAAGCTGGATGAAGCTAAATCAGCAAACCAATTAATTACCGCGACTGGTGTTGACTTTAACAATGATGTTTTTTTTTGCTTTTAAAGGCCACCCGAAGACCCGTGCCTTCATTACGCACGGCGGGACTAACGGCGTCTACGAGGCAATATACCATGGCGTCCCCATGCTCGGCTTCCCGCTTTTTGGCGACCAAAAGGACAACCTCCTGAGAGTGCAGACGCGTGGGGTTGCTATCGTGCTGGACATCAACACGGTCACTGCCCAGGAGATCCGAGATGCAGTCGGCTTGCTCATCAACAACAGCAGGTGCGTGCACAGCAACGGCATTACTTGTACGTGTACCATCCTTTCCAGTTCATTATAGACAGCAACAATTAATTAACACAAAGGAGTTGACATGTGGGATGATATAACGTCAATCCTATATCAATTAACCTACATTAAATACGGCAACATGAATGTAAAGAGATGGTTCTCACATTGCTCGGGGTTGATGTGAGTGTTCCTCTGGGGGTCTGGAAACTCTAGTTCTGCCAGCTCTGAGCAGTGGTGAACGAATGCTAAAGTAGCAGCAGTTATATTAGCTCAAGACACTAGTGTCAGGGGCATGAATGGTCTAGCCCAGTGGTTCTCAAACTTCTTTTTGCACCTGTACCCATGATTGAATTTCGCTTCAACCGAGTACCCCTTTGCCTGACCCAACATGGTTCTGAGAAATAAATGTATTAATAACCAATTGCCCAATTTGTGAGGCATCCTAACTAGTTAGTAATTGCAAGCAAATAACAAAAAAATACACGGACGCTCACCATGCGTGACAAAATGTATTCACGCTCACTGGTTACTCTTGGAAACCACATTGTTTACGATCAATTAGTTTAGAAAGATCTTTATATTGTTCTAGGTTACCATGTGGATTTACATTTTATTGTAGTTATTTAACATTGGTAAATTCCTATATTATTATTCACCAATGGCCCCATTGTATGATATTTCGCACATTTATAAAATACCTCACATACACCCGGGGACATTGCCATATACTCCCAGTGGTCCATGTACCCCCAGCTGAGAACCACTGGTTTAACCTGCTGTTAGCATTGGGGCATTGGTCCTCTGCATTTGAAAAATATACCACACTTTGCCCAGCAACCATAACAAAGGCTTTGGCCAATAATGCACTGCAGTTTACCCACATAGAACAACGTGTCTACCCACAATGCATCGCACCCTTGCCCGTGATTCAATGCAGCCACCCCGACAACAACATTGATACCGGTATGACCTTGAGGTGACCCGCACCATGCCCTCTCTCGCCATTACTCCCTCACTAGGCTCATCCTACCCAGGTATTATCCAGAAGCCTTCATCGCGTATTTCGACACTGATACAGCTTAGAAAAACCACAGATCACCCTGACTACGAGTTTAAGAGTGGCAGATGGTGGCGCCTGCAAAATGATCATTTAACGCATTGGCAAGATTAATTAACTATTGCGTCCCACCAACGCGATGTACCATGTACCTTCCTCTAATACATTATTCCCACGATGCCTTTATTCCCCAGAAATGTCCCCCATAAAATCCGTAGCAAAGTATGTTATATCAATGCGATTCAGAGGCTCCACACACTGTCCCGACAAAATGTCTATTATAGTTTTTGTTTTATTCAGAATAGACGCTCCTACCTCCTCTGTTTCCTGAGTACTATGTGATCCATTATGGGGGTTGGCAATACTCAAGTTATGGAGCCTCCGCTAGGCTGTGCTAGCTAGTCGCTGCTATGAATAACTAAACCGACGTGGTGCTTATGCCCGCCACGTCTTGGCCACACATGGCTACCCTTTTCAAATCTACTCACTCACTGGGCCACCAGGCACGCGCACATATAATATATTCTCCTATAATGTGGTGGTAGCTGCGTTCCTGAAAAACACCGCGTTATGGAATATTCGCGTTATAATAAATTAATGATATAATATTTTAGGTACAGCACAGTCCGCGATAATACGCGAGATGCATACGCAGGCTGAACAAAAACTGAGGTTCGTGGGTAGCATCTAGAAGCATTCAACAGCATACCGCATTGTGTAATGCTATGCCAAGGCAGCCGTACGACCGCTTATTCCAACTCGCGTGATGTAGTTCTCTTCACTCAATCTCCCATTCGCATCCGCGTTATAAAAAAGTGTTCCATAATACATTAATCGTGTTTCATACAATTCACGCTATGAAAACTACGCATTATAGGAGAACAGACTGTGTTTAGTATTTTTTATTGCAAAACATCTGTGCCGGTTTGAAACATTCAGGTTGGCCTTCCTTTGATTTACCATGGGTTTAACCAGACTGGATTGTGTGAGCTCATAGATCATTAAAATATCAGGGCACAGTCCCATCATTGAGCCTCTCTGGCAGGTGAGGCTGCATTGCCTCAGTCATGTAGCCTGTATGCTCATCCACTGCATGCCTAAGCCACTTCTGTTTGGCTGGATACAGGCAGCTAAATAAGCGTATAATGGGCTAGGGTAGAGAGATGGACTGATGTGGTATATATGGATGTGGAGCCAATTGGGCTTACCAATCGCTGGTACCAGCTGTGTCAAGATTGTCCTCTATAAAGGAAGCTCTGAAGGATGATACCGGGCAGCTGAATGCAGCTGCACTGCAACAACAATTCAAAATGAGTGAGTGCCATGTGACTAAAACGCAGCAAGTTTGCGTAGTAGGAAGTACAGGTGGTTTCATCTGTAAGCTATCTTAGTGAGTAAATCCATGGCACCTGGGTCTGTCGCATGATCTCAGGGCAGCAAGCTTTCAACGTGTCACGTGGCCTCAGTCCACCTAGACTGAAATATGAGCCGTGGTGATGTTGCCACCATTGAGTAGGGAATGGCCGTATCATCACAATTAAATTCGTTTTACTTCAAACGATATAAATGTGAATGTTGTTTGCAATAACCCTTGAAAAAACACATGCTTGCAGGGAGATATGTAACAAGAAACTTTAAATACAAAAAAAACTTTGGTTTTGCGTAAATTGTCTGCCTGTTGGCCCTGTGCTCTGATGCATGATGTCCACAGCTACCAGGAGAGCATTGAGCACCTCTCGCGCCTCCACCACGACCAGCCCGAGCGACCGATAGACCGCGCGGTGCACGCGCTGGAGTTCGTGATGCATCACGGCCACGCGCGCCACCTGCGCACAGCGGCTCATCAACTCGCCTGGTATCAGCTGCACTGCCTGGACGTGGTGGCCTTCCTGGGTGCTGCTGCAGGGTTCGCCCTCACGCTGCCTGTCCTCCTCTGCCGCCTGTGCTGCCACCACAGGAGGGCGGCCAAAGTGGCAGGAAAGAAGAGCAAGAAGGAGTGAGGGGAGCTGGGATCACTCTTATATGAAAATCAGTTATTTCCTTGGACAGAATTGAATGAATTGACAAAAGCAACACAGCTGTTGCTTTTGTCAATGAAAACACAATAATAGGTATTCTTTGGGTCTTTCAGTAAAGTCATGTAGGTATGTTCAAAATAATAAAACAAAAAAACTACGACGTTTTGATCGCAACACAAGCAACTGTTATGAGGAGGAAAAAATGAAGGAAAGCTACTCAAGGCAAGTTGTTTTAAAGGTTTAAAATGGGCGTAGCCTAAGTGTCAAAATGAAGTGGGTGGGGCACAAGTGCCGTAAAGTCGTAACTGGCTGTGATGTTTCCAATTTGTCACCTTCCGATGTTAGTTTTAGTTTACTAAAGATGGGACCTCCAGGACTCAAGTATAACCTTTTCTTGACTCCCCAATTTTACATTAATGTTAATTTCTAACATTAACATAACCATCTCCGCTTGTAATACAAATGTCAGGCTCTTTTCGAAGATAACTTCGGATTTGCTGAAAGCATACTACATTTGTTGAAAACAATATTTAAAAGAACATGTATAAAATCCAATGTTTTGGGGAAGAGATCTTCTTGATAGCACAGAGAGGCCAGAGATATAAAGGGGATAAAAATAGGCTTAATACAAATTAAATGTTTTATATATTCTAACTACCAGTTTTAAAAAATTGCATATGCATACTTACCTAGTAGTGGCTATTATGTATAATAATAAAAACAACTATTTCTAAATATTCTTTGGGTCTTTCGGTAAAGTCACGTAGATAGGTTGAAAGAAAATAACAAAACACTACGACGTTTCGATCACAACACAAGCGATCGTCATCAGGAGGAAAAAAGAGTAAAGCTGCTGAGGCAGACTGTTTTAAAGGTTTAGAATGGGTTTAGCCCAAGGGCCATAAACAAAATGGGCGGGGCTAGTGATTTTAATGTGAAAAATTAGCATGTTAATGTAAGATCGGAGGACGACGTCTACGATGGAAGGCGCGAAGGTGGCTATGTTAATGTGAGAGATTAGCATGTTAATGTAAGATCGCAGAGCCGCTGCTGTGTCGGCGCGTGAGGTGGCTGTGTTAGTGTGATAAATTTAACCTGTTAATGAAAATGTAAAATCAGAGAGCCGAAAATAACAACCAACATCGGAAGGTAGGGTGGAAACATCACAGACAGTTATGACTTAAACTGGTTAATAACGTCCTTCCAGTGATTGCTCAGTTGTACCCATCTTCTCGGTTGAAATTGTGTCTGTGTCTAAACATATGGATGGCTTCATGAACGAATCTTTGTTGATAGCCAGTGGGTTTGCAAAGTACCTTCTTCTTGGAGAAATCAATTTCGTGTGAGTCCACTGCATTAAAACAATGATCAGCCATGACTGAGGTATTGGTCCTTCCGTGTTTCAGATCTGCCTTATGTTCACAGTCCGAGACATGTTGCTTAGTTTCCCCAATGTAACTACTGCCGCAGAAACAGCTTAGTTTGTAGACGCCGGGGTTTTGCATGTCAGGGTTCACATCCTTCACAGATGGGATCAGATCACGAATTTTATGTACTGTGTTAAATCGAACCTGAATGTTGCATTTGTTCATGATTTTTCTAAATACACATATATCAAGAGCAAGTTATTAAATGTTTCAGGCACTTAGCGTTGTGGAATAATATGCTCCTGTGAACGAAAAGGCACACTCCACTTAGCAATGCGTTTCTGATCTCAATTATTTCAATCCGAGGAATTTAACTGACCTTACATTTCTGAGACTGAGAAATATAATGTGAGGTACACATATGAAACTAAAATAAAATTAAACAAAAAAAGGGATAATGTTTGTCTAGCACTCAATAATAAAGCTATACATGTGTAGTGACTGACTCGGCGACACTTCGCAACTACGGTTCCCAGTCAGGACAGCTGGTAAACTGCCTGACTGGCAACGCCGAGATGGTGAAGATGGTGACGATGGTGAAGACTCCAGCAGCATGACGGGGATCCCACTCCAAACGACAGCCCCGAGGTCCCCTCCCGGGGCCCCTCTTATACTGTCAGCGTGGCCTGGCTCCGCCCCGGCCATGCCCCCCTTCTGGAACCTACTCGTGGGTTCTCGATGTGCTCCTTCCACAACCTTTCCCCTCTGGTCTATCACGTGACCTGCTGTCAGTCAGGGCTTCTGTAAGCTGCAGATCCTCTTCCCCATGAGCAGTCAGCGCTATGCTGCTACGTGACCGATTCTATGTCACTACACGTGTAAGCGAAGGTAAGATGTTGATTCAGTCTACCCGCTGAACAGTATTCGGTTTAAATGAGGCAGCCTTCTGTCCTTTTTCTGGTCTCATTCCCACCAGAAATCCATACAAGGCCATGCACTGAAATGTTACCGGCACTTGTCGTGACACGTTCTGCAAGATCCGACTCCGTCCAGTGCTCACTGAGCTGCATTGGCTTCCAATTGCTGAACGAATACATGATAATGTCGCACACATTACACACAAAGTGCTTGCCACAAATGTAGGTGCTGTTGACGATCACTACATCTCTGCTGTAGCAGACGGACAGAAAAAAGTGTCCATACAAGACCGCCCCGTCTGAAACCACATTAGTGTTCCAAAAGCCTTTCCTCAGCATGTCTGACAAGGCGATGTTGAATAATCATTTCCAGGACCTTTCGCAGCACACGGAGGAGGGGGATTCCATGGTTTTTGTTTTCATCACAGAATCAGCGCTCACAATAGATCTCCCTCATTGAGGTTTTAATCCCAGCATCGAAGCATGAAATCTTGCAATTGGTTTCCTATTTGGGGATTAATTGGCATACTCTAGTACAGGGGTCCTCAAACTACGGCCCGCGGGCCACATGCGGCCCAACGAGGACATTTATCCGGCCCATGGTCACTAATTGGGCTGCGCTTGTGAGCACTAATTGGGTTGCGCTGGTGAGCACTAATTGGGCTGCGCTGGTGAGTACTCATTGGGCTGCGGTGGTGGGCACTGATTGGGCTGCGGTGGCGAGCACTGATTTGGCTGCGCTGGTGAGCACTGATTGAGCTGCGGCGGTGGGCACTGATTGAGCTGCGGCGGTGGGGCACTCATTGGGCTGCGCTGGTGAATGGTTCAATGGGCCAATTGACTGGACTTGCCACCCAGGCCTAAGGCTGCCAGCCCTCCCCTGGCTGCGCTTGACTGGCTCTCCCTCCCTCAGCTCCCTCACTTGCCCCTCGGCTCCACTCCCAGTGATATTCCTGTGTGCTGGGGATGTAGATCCCCAGCACACGCACCGCTGAGTAAATGATAGAGGGGTAATAACAGAGTGATCTCTGATCTCTGGAGGGGCTGCCTGCTGTCTTCCCGTGCTGGTCAGTGACAGACAGCCGAGGAGTAGGAAACCCAATTTAAATGACAGTAAGTGCATTTATATTCTGATTGCTATTCAGTTGTATGAGGTTATATGTTGTATGTTGTGTAAGCCCCGGTTCATACTGTTGCGATCTCTGAGCAGTGCGAGTTCAGCCATATGCTTGTATGGTTGAACTTGCATTAGATTCGGAAGAAAAAAGGCACATGTGCCTTCTTTTTTCCTGCAGTGGATTCGGATCGCATGGGTCTTCTCCCCCATACGATCAGATTCCTATGCGAGTTCGCAGATCGCACTGCGATCTGTGAACAAAACTGCAGGTGTAATTAACTTTTTAATGGCACCCGCACCAGTGTGAGCCTGGGGTAAAAGTGGAGTTCCCCCAATCAGACTGCATTGATGGGCAGTGCAGTCTGTATGTCTCTGTGCGGGCAAGTTATTGCTGGTATATTGTTTTTGTAGCGCTGTATATATATTGATATTTTACTAATAGCAATTTTGACTCCCTAGGAAACAATGATGTCAAGAAAGAGAAAAATTGACTCGGAGTGTAGGAAATTCAAAGAACAGTGGACTTATGATTACTTTTTCATGCAGTACAAGGAAAGAGCTGTGTGTCTAATATGCCAGAATATAGTGTCTGTGTTCAAAGAATAAAATTTACGTCGACACTATGAAACTCAACATGAAGATAAATATGATTGTTTGGTCGGAGAAGTGAGAAAAGATAAAATATTCAAACTGAAAAATGCATTAACAACTCAGCAAAATACTTTTGTGAAGCAGAAGCAGCTAAATATTTCATCACTGCGAGCAAGTTTTCAAGTTGCCAAGCTAAGAGCGTGCACTGGCAGACCATTCGTGGAGGGAGAATTTGTTAAAGAATGCCTTCTTTCTGTTGCCAAAGAGATATGTCCAGAGAAGGCCGATTTATTTAGTACAGTGAGTCTTTCAGGACCTACAATTACACGGAGGATCGAAGAAATGTGAGACAATTTGCATCAGCATTTGCAAAACTCCACAAAAAAACTTTCCTATGTTTCCTTGGCACTCGACGAAAGCAATGATGTTCGTGATTCTGCACAACTTCTAATTTTTATTCTTGGGACGAATGACTATTTCGAAGTCACAGAAGAGCTTGCTGCACTGCAAAGCATCAAAGGAACAACTACAGGAGAGGATATCTATGAAAAGGTTTGCCAAACTGTGAATCGTTTGGAGCTTAACTGGGCTAAACTAGCCAGTGTGACAACTGATGGTGCTCCTAGCATGGTGGGGTCTAAGAAAGGAGTAATTGCTCGCATTAACCAAGAGATGGACAAACATAACCATACTCATTCAATAGCCATACACTGCCTCATCCACCAACAAGCGCTGTGTAGTAAATCACTGAAGTGGGACTCTGTTATGAAAATTGTGGTATCTTGTGTTAACTTCATTAGAGCTCATGCACTAAACCACAGACAATTTCAGGAAATTCTGTCTGAGCTAAATGTTGACAATGAAGATGTTCTGTACCACACAGAAGTCCGTTGGCTGAGTCGAGGGAGAGTTTTGAAACGTTTCTATCACTTACTTCCACAGATTACAGCTTTTCTGCTTTCAAAAAACAAAGAAGTACCAGAGCTCAATGATGCAGAATGGAAATGGCACCTTGCCTTTCTGACAGATGTAACAGAGCTACTCAACAGTTTCAATGTGCGACTTCAAGGAAAGGGGAAGCTCATCTGTGATATGCAATCACATGTCAAAGCATTTGAAGTAAAATTAGGCCTCCTCATCAAACAAGTAAAGGTGGCAAACTGCTGCCATCTCCCCACAACTCAAAATCTGTTAGCGGAAAAAACATTGGTTGCATTCCCAAACAAAACATGTGTGGATTCACTGAAAAAATGGCAAAAGGAGTTCCAATTTAGATTTAAAGAGCTTCATCTCCATGAACAGGACATACAGCTTTTCCGTAGCCCATGTTCTATTGACATTGAAAATGTGGATACAATTTACCAAATGGAACTGGCTGAACTGCAGAATTGTGACTCTCTGAAAGATGCATTCAAGTCAAGCAGCCTTCATAATTTCTATGCATCTCTCCCCTCTGAGACATATCCTCATCTCAGGAACCATGCACTCAAAAAGGCAACCATCTTTGGCAGCACTTACGTCTGTGAACAGACTTTTTCCAGAATGAAACATTTCAAATCTCCAACCAGATCTAGACTAACGGATGCACACTTGCATCACTTGTTACGACTAGCAGTGACAAATATGGAACCGGACATTGACCATCTCATTAGCCAAAAGCAGGCCCATAGTTCCCATTGAAATACTGGCAAGTTTGTTTATTTTACTTTACTTGTTTTTCATTTTAAATATTGTATTTGTTCCCGTTTTGTTTCTTCACTTCAAAATAAGATATATGCAGTGTGCATAAAAATTTGTTCATAGTTTTTTTTAACTATAGTCTTGCCCTCCAACGGTCTGAGGGACAGTGAACTGGCCCCCTGTTTAAAAAGTTTTAGGACCCCTGCTCTAGTATGAACAAAACTGTGTAGTTCCTGGACACTCAAGGGGGGAGTTTCATGTGAGACCACCCTCCCAGTGAGTCCGAGTGTTATAGTACAACATTATGTAACATGTGTGTTTGTGGTATTCATACTCAGCCAGCAACGAGTTCGATCATTTCTAGATTTGAAGCTTTCGTGACTGCAAGGATTCATATTCTTAGGTTTTTTCGGTAAAGTCACGTAGGTAAAACATTAAAATTAATAAAAGTAAAATAAAAATAAAATAATAATCACGACGTTTCGGAGGCAAAACAAGCTTCCGTCTTCAGGTGGGACCGTCACAGCACGATTGCTGTATCAAGTAAGATAAATTCCAAGAAAACCGTCCTTGTATAGTGAAGGAAAAAAGTATTTGATCCCCTGATGATTTTGTACGTTTGCCCACTGACAAAGAAATGATCAGTCTATAATTTTAATGGTAGGTTTATTTGAACAGTGAGAGACAGAATAACAACAACAAAATCCAGAAAAACGCATGTCAAAATTTTTATAAATTGATTTGCATTTTAATGAGGGAAATAAGTATTTGATCCCCTCTCAATCAGAAAGATTTTTGGCTCCCAGGTGTCTTTTATACAGGTAAGGAGCACACTCATAAAGGGAGTGCTCCTAATCTCAGCTTGTTACCTGTATAAAAGACACCTGTTCACAGAAGCAATCAATCAATCAGATTACAAACTCTCCACCATGGCCAAGACCAAAGAGCTCTCCAAGGATGTCAGGGACAAGATTGTAGACCTACACCAGGCTGGAATGGGCTACAAGACCATCGCCAAGCAGCTTGGTGAGAAGGTGACAACAGTTGGTGCGATTATTCGCAATGGAAGAAACACAAAAGAACTGTCAATCTCCCTCGGCCTGGGGCTCCATGCAAGATCTCGCCTCGTGGAGTTGCAATGATCATGCGAACGGTGAGGAATCTTGTCAATTATCTCAAGGCAGCTGGGACCATAGTCACCAAGAAAACAGTTGGTAACACACTACGCCGTGAAGGACTTAAATCCTGCAGCGCCCGCAAGGTCCCCCTGCTCAAGTAAGCACATATACATGCCCGTCTGAAGTTTGCCAATGAACATCTGAATGATTCAGAGGACAACTGGGTGAAAGTGTTGTGGTCAGATGAGACCAAAATGGAGCTCTTTGTCATCAACTCAACTCGCCGTGTTTGGAGGAGGAGAAATGCTGCCTATGACCCCAAGAACACCATCCCCACCGTCAAACATGGAGGTGGAAACATTATGCTTTGGGGGTGTTTTTCTGCTAAGGGGACAGGACAACTTCACCGCATCAAAGGGACGATGGACGGGGCCATGTACCGTCAAATCTTGGGAGAGAACCTACTTCCTTCAGCCAGGGCATTGAAAATGGGTCGTGGATGGGTATTCCAGCATGACAATGACGCAAAACACACGGCCAAGGCAACAAAGGAGTGGCTCAAGAATAAGCACATTAAGGTCCTGGAGTGGCCTAGCCAGTCTCCATACCTTAATCCCATGGAAAATCTGTGGAAGGAGCTGAAGGTTTGAGTTTCCAAACGTCAGCCTCGAAACCTTAATGACTTGGAGAAGATCTGCAAAGAGGAGTGGGACAAAATCCCTCCTGAGATGTGTGCAAACCTGGTGGCCAACTACAAGAAACGTCTGACCTCTGTGATTGCCAACAAGGGTTTTGCCACCAAGTACTAAGTCATGTTTTGCAGAGGGGTCAAATACTTATTTCCCTCATTAAAATGCAAATCAATTTATAACATTTTTGACATGCGTTTTTCTGGATTTTGTTGTTATTCTGTCTCTCACTGTTCAAATAAACCTACCATTAAAATTATAGACTGATAATTTCTTTGTCAGTGGGCAAACGTACAAAATCAGCAGGGGATCAAATACTTTTTCCCCCCACTGTATATACAGTATACTGGTTGAGGGTGGGAGGAGCCAAGGCAGGCCCCTGGATATTATTATTATTATGAGGTTGGTGCGGCTAAAGCCGGTGCTAGGAATGAGCCTTTGTTGTGTAGACTGGTTGAACTGGGAGGTTCCAAGAGTTGTTAAGGTGCGGCTGATGTAAAGGTGCAGCTGCTGTAAATGGGACTGAGCCTTTGTTATGTAAAGGTTGGTGCGGCTGAAACCGCTGCTAGGAATGAGCCTTTGCTGTGTAGACTGGTTGAACTGGGAGGTTCCAAGAGTTGATAAGGTGCGGCTGCTGTAACGGTGTGGCTGCTGTAAATGGGACTGAGCCTTTGTTATGTAGATGAAACAGCCCTTTGCAACGTTGCTGGGATTAATTCTAGATTTGCCAAATATGTGTGGTAAAACTTAAAGCAGGAAACCAGTGTGTGAAAAAAGAAGAATAAACTATACGGTAACTGAAGAATAGTGCCTGTCAAATAAGATGGTCCAAATATGTGTAGTTAAATATTTTTTGCATGGTTAATAGCATCTTTCCAATGATTACTAAGTTTGTACCCATCATCACGGTTGAAATTATGTCTGTGTTTGTATATTTGGATGGCTTCGTGTACAAACCTTTGATGGTAGCCAGGAGGTTTGCAGAGTACCTTGGTCTCGGAAAAGACAATTTCATGAGTTATATCATTGTTAAAGGAATAAGGTCATGGTCGTAGAAGGTTGAGCAATAAAAAAGTTAAATATAGCCTAGAGCAGGGGTCCTCAAACTTTTTAAACAGGGGGCCAGTTCACTGTCCCTCAGACCGTTGGAGGGCCGGACTATAGTTAAAAAAAACTATGAACAAATTCCTATGCACACTGCATATATCTTATTTTGAAGTGAAAAAACAAAACGGGAACAAATACAATATTTAAAATGAAGAACAAGTAAAGTAAAATAAACAAACTTGCCAGTATTTCAATGGGAACTATGGGCCTGCTTTTGGCTAATGAGGTGGTCAATGTCCGGTTCCATATTTGTCACTGCTAGTCGTAACAAGTGATGCAAGTGTGCATCCGTTAGTCTAGATCTGGTTGGAGATTTGAAATGTTTCATTCTGGAAAAAGTATTTTCACAGACGTAAGTGCTGCCAAAGATGGTTGCCTTTTTGAGTGCATGGTTCCTGAGATGAGGATATGTCTCAGAGGGGAGAGATGCATTGAAATTATGAAGGCTGCTTGACTTGAATGCATCTTTCAGAGAGTCACAATTCTGCAGTTCAGCCAGTTCCATTTGGTAAATTGTATCCACATTTTCAATGTCAATAGAAAATGGGTTACAGAAAAGCTGTATGTCCTGTTCATGGAGATGAAGCTCTTTAAATCTAAATTGGAACTCCTTTTGCCATTTTCTCAGTGAATCCACACATGTTTTGTTTGGGAATGCAACCAATGGTTTTTCCGCTAACAGATTTTGAGTTGTGGGGAGATGGCAGCAGTTTGCCTCCTTTACTTGTTTGATGAGGAGGCCTAATTTTACTTCAAATGCTTTGACATGTGATTGCATATCACAGATGAGCTTCCCCTTTCCTTGAAGTCGCACATTGAAACTGTTGAGTAGCTCTGTTACATCTGTCAGAAAGGCAAGGTGCCATTTCCATTCTGCATCATTGAGCTCTGGTACTTCTTTGTTTTTTTTAAGCAGAAAAGCTGTAATCTGTGGAAGTAAGTCATAGAAACGTTTCAAAACTCTCACTCGACTCAGCCAACGGACTTCTGTGTGGTACAGAACATCTTCATAGTCAACATTTAGCTCAGACAGAAATTCCTGAAATTGTCTGTGGTTTAGTGCATGAGCTCGAATGAAGTTAACACAAGATACCACAATTTTCATAACAGAGTCCCACTTCAGTGATTTACTACACAGCGCTTGTTGGTGGATGAGGCAGTGTATGGCTATTGGATGAGAATGGTTATGTTTGTCCATCTCTTGGTTAATGCGAGCAATTACTCCTTTCTTAGACCCCACCATGCTAGGAGCACCATCAGTTGTCACACTGGCTAGTTTAGCTCAGTTCAGCTCCAAACCATTCACAGTTTGGCAAACCTTTTCATAGATATCCTCTCCTGTAGTTGTTCCTTTGATGCTTTGCAGTGCAGCAAGCTCTTCTGTGACTTCGAAATAGTCATTCGTCCCACGAATAAAAATTAGAAGTTGTGCAGAATCACGAACATCATTGCTTTCGTCGAGTGCCAAGGAAACATAGGAAAGTTTTTTTGTGGAGTTTTGCAAATGCTGATGCAAATTGTCTCCCATTTCTTCGATCCTCCGTGTAATTGTAGGTCCTGAAAGACTCACTGTACTAAATAAATCGGCCTTCTCTGGACATATCTCTTTGGCAACAGAAAGAAGGCATTCTTTAACAAATTCTCCCTCCACGAATGGTCTGCCAGTGCACGCTCTTAGCTTGGCAACTTGAAAACTTGCTCGCAGTGATGAAATATTTAACTGCTTCTGCTTCACAAAAGTATTTTGCTGAGTTGTTAATGCATTTTTCAGTTTGAATATTTTATCTTTTCTCACTTCTCCGACCAAACAATCATATTTATCTTTATGTTGAGTTTCATAGTGTCGACGTAAATTGTATTCTTTGAACACAGACACTATATTCTGGCATATCAGACACACAGCTCTTTCCTTGTACTGCATGAAAAAGTAATCATAAGTCCACTGTTCTTTGAATATCCTACACTCCGAGTCAATTTTTCTCTTTCTTGACATCATTGTTTCCTAGGGAGTCAAAATTGCTATTAGTAAAATACCAATATATATATACAGCGCTACAAAAACAATATACCAGCAATAACTTTGCCCGCACAGAGACATACAGACTGCACTGCCCATCAATGCAGTCTGATTGGGGGAACTCCACTTTTACCCCAGGCTCACACTGGTGCGGGTGCCATTAAAAAGTTAATTACACCTGCAGTTTTGTTCACAGATCGCAGTGCGATCTGCGAACTCGCATAGGAATCTGATCGTATGGGGGAGAAGACCCATGCGATCCGAATCCACTGTAGGAAAAAAGAAGGCACATGTGCCTTTTTTCTTCCGAATCTAATGCAAGTTCAGCCATACAAGCATATGGCTGAACTCGCACTGCTCAGAGATCGCAACAGTATGAACCGGGGCTTACACAACATACAACATATAACCTCATACAACTGAATAGCAATCAGAATATAAATGCACTTACTGTCATTTAAATTGGGTTTCCTACTCCTCGGCTGTCTGTCACTGACCAGCACGGGAAGACAGCAGGCAGCCCCTCCAGAGATCAGAGATCACTCTGTTATTACCCCTCTATCATTTACTCAGCGGTGCGTGTGCTGGGGATCTACATCCCCAGCACACAGGAATATCACTGGGAGTGGAGCCGAGGGGCAAGTGAGGGAGCTGAGGGAGGGAGAGCCAGTCAAGCACAGCCAGGGGAGGGCTGGCAGCCTTAGGCCTGGGGGGCAAGTCCAGTCAATTGGCCCATTGAACCATTCACCAGCGCAGCCCAATGAGTGCCCACCGCCGCAGCTCAATCAGTGCCCACCGCCGCAGCTCAATCAGTGCTCACCAGCGCAGCCAAATCAGTGCTCGCCACCGCAGCCCAATCAGTGCCCACCACCGCAGCCCAATGAGTACTCACCAGCGCAGCCCAATTAGTGCTCACCAGCGCAGCCCAATTAGTGCTCACAAGCGCAGCCCAATTAGTGACCATGGGCCGGATAAATGTCCTCGGCGGGCCGCATGTGGCCCGCGGGCCGTAGTTTGAGGTCCCCTGGCCTAGAGTTTGGGAGACCATTCCCTGCAAAGGCTAATTTGTTTTTAAATAGTTTGTAGAGGATTTCTCAGAGCAGGCTAATTTGGTTGTTAATAAACCCCAGAACTGGTTGAACTATTTACAGTGCATGCTAATTTGATATGGCCTCCGTCCGACCTTGGAGGAAGGAGGACGCAGGCAGAGTTGTTGCTGCTGCTCCTACTTTCCGAGCTTTTATCTGTCTTTTAGTTCCCCTTTTAAAGTTTGACTTATTAAATTTGTTTATTTATTTAAATACAGATTTTTGTTTTAAAGTTGGTTTCTAGTTTTCGTATTTTGATCTATACAGTAGTTATTTTTAGCTGAATCTCGGGGCTGCGGAGGACTCCCCACCAAAAGCATCTGCAGCTTGCGGCTCACAGTGCAGTTTCGTATACACAGGCCCATGCACGTGTAAAGATGTTAAACATCAGTTTAACACGTAGGCTTTCGTGACCAATATCATCCATAATATAGGTTTGTTGGGTTATATCACGTGAATATAAATGTGTCGCCTGATGAAGCGAGTTGTAATTACTGGCGAAACGTCATACTCAGATTGTAAATGTTGTAGATTTGCTCTCCAACACACTGGTGTGCTATACTAGTGTGGTGGGTTCACTGAGAAACACACTAACTCAGGAGGCAACACATTTATTCTACAATAACCACAACGGGATAACTATATTACAATAACCACAACGGGATAACTATATAACCGGGTCAGGTCAGTCAGCACACTGCCTGACCCACTATGCCGAGCACGAAGATCGAAGACCCAGGAGAAGACGTAGCATTGCGGGTTCCATTCCAAAAGACAGTCCCGATCCCCATCGGGACCCTCCTTTTATCCTCCAGCTCGGCCTAGCTCCGCCCTCGGCCACGCCCCCTTCTAAAATCCTCCAGAAGGTTCCAGGCTATGTCCCATGTGTCCCTTCTGTCACCTCTATGCCTCACATACCTTACTCTGGCACATCACATGTATTTATTAATCCGTGCCCTTGTGGCTTATTATATGACACTACACTAGTAATGAATTTGCATGTACTGTTTAGGTGACAAACCTTACTAATTGGCTGTGTCGAGGGGTGACGAGTTTAATGATACATTTACATGTTCGCTATCTAACCCCAAAAAACCTATATTATGGATGTTAGACAACCTTGGATAGCATATTTGTAGGACATGGGGTGAGATGGATATCATATACACCATAACCTCCCTGACGGGGTGCTACTTCATATGGACAACAATAACGTGGTTTGCTAGATGGTGATTGGTTTTAAAGTCTGAGAAAGAAGGCGGGTAAATTCGAATGAGGCTAAGGGTACGTTGAGTCGGCTATAAGGGGAGCAGAGGGATTGGTTTGACGGAAGGGATGAGCATAGATTGGAGAGGGGGAGAGAGAAGAGGATAACATGAAGTGGCGAGGGGGGAAAGGGGGCACTGGGGAGACAGAAAGCAAGGGACTTGTGTTGATTGGTGGTGGGCACTGGACGTTGTTATTGGGGGCAATCAACTTTATCCAGGAAGTGCTGCATTTGGAGTGTTTCAGTACATTTTATTCAGGTCCTGTTATATGAGGGACTCCAGGAGAGACCTGTGGAAATGGAAGACGGAATGTTACAGGACAGCATGAAAGAAATGAGCGAGCCCGGGATGGCAGGTCCTCACAAAGGCTCTACCTGATCACCAGCTCATCCAATACGTTCCACACGAGCCACAAGTGCTGCAAGGTCGACCCCGTCCAACAGTAAACCAAGCGCAATGCCTGGAGAAGTTGGACAGACTGTTGGATGCTGTTATATTCGTACTGCAACAGCAAATGAGAGGGGCGTGCCCGCAGCCAGTACAACCAGAATCAGAGCAAGAAAACAGGGGGTCAAAGCCACCTACCCCACCACCGATTCTCAGGGAAACCATGCCAGATTAACCTTCCTCCGCAGATCAACTGTTACCCCTCCAGCAACAGCAGCAGCTGCAGCAGCCACGTCAACATAAGTTGCAACAACAACAGCAGAAGCCGCTGCAGCAGCAGGCAACGCGAACAGAGAGCTTATTTCACCTCCAGGATCACGAACAGGGGGCCCCGGGCTCACAGGATTCCATGGCAGTGGAGCGACGTGAAGGTGCAAGGCAGCTGCGTCGGCTGGCAACAATAGAAAAGGTCGTGGCAGATGGAGGAAATTTGGGCGCCTTTGTGAAATGGTTTCAAGCATCAGCAAAGCGCTAACATGGTTGGATGGAGATGCATTACAGGCGATACCATCTGACCTGGGTGATGGAGGGCTCAACATTTTTAGGGGAATCGCACAAGAGGACGACTCTGCAAACAGTGCCCAAGGAGAGGCCATCTACCGCTGTTGGCTCGGGCACGGAGGCTTTCCCAAAGACATTTAAGGATGCCATGAGTTCTATGGTAGCGGACCGCCTGCTTGAGTATGCACACCAGTACAGCATCTTATTGCCACTGGGGAGGATGACTCGCCTCCTTCCCTATGGGTCGCTGGCCCCATCTAATCATTTGAGGGCATGCATCAGCTGTTCTGAATAGTAGGGCAGGTGGCGGAGCAAGCAACAAGTGTTGGACAACTATGAATGAAATATGAGCAACCAGGGAAGGGTGCTTCACAAGGGTTGGAGTGGTTAGGAAACCCTCCCCTGGAAAGTCAATGGGGGAAATGGATGAATTGTTGGAGCAGGGAGGGCGAGTTCCCCTAGTTCGCAGATAGCAATTGCATTATTATGTTGTGGCCAGGTGGATCATTTGGCCCGATGGTGTCGAAACCAGGTCACGAAAATTGAATCATCATCCCGGGATCCATTCTCCAAGAGTACTCTCAAGATGGGGAAGACGAATGCAGACATCTCGGACACCCGCGGGACGTACTGAAAATGCATTGGTACAATTGGATGTAAGAGGGGATTCCTTCACAAACTTCTCCCCACACACACGACACAGAAAAACATAGGATCAGTAGATCCCTCATCGCAGTCATCCCACATCATGGGGTGAGCCTGTTCAGTGACTAAACCTCCAGACACAATGGCGTAAATTAGATAGGAGGGTAGTCGCAGGGGCGTAGATAACTTATTTCCTGGTGGAGATAGTAGGGGCATCAGGGTACATGTGCGAGTAGACACAAGTGCCTTTGTGGCAATTATTTCCCTTTTAATTCTTGGGAAGTATAATATACTACAGCTTCACAAGACCATTCTCAGCTATGGTGATTTTACCATGCTCATCTGATAAAAGCCTCTTGTATTCTGTTTCCCTACTTCCCATTCGAATGCTAATTCGCTTTGGTGCTTCTGGTTTTTTCCATGCTCAAAACGCATTGAATGCACACATTTGTCTACACGGAGCTATGATATTAAAAATAGACAATATCACACTTAATATAATTTTTTGTAATGACGGCTTGACACACTTCTCTAGAGATGGCACTTCATTGAAGACATGTTCACTTGACATCAGGTGGAGATCCCACTGCAAAAGCCCCACGTCTCCCACGCATCTTCCTTATATATCAACACGAGGCTACGTCCCCCTTCTGGATCATTCTCGCTAACTCTGGACGATCCCTCTGCTGGCAGACTCTACTGTCCTCTTCCGTCACCCGACCACGCTCTCTTTTCGAGCATTCCCATAGCCACCAGTCCCTTCACACTCACAACTGATACCCCTGTCATTACATATACAACACACCAATAGTGGCTGCCGCCGATCAGCACTCCCTAGCAGTGGAGACAATCATGCGTAGTGGTCGCCAGTTATTTATACAAATGCTTAACGCATCAGAAACAGTTATAACCATGCAGCCAGGAATGATCCTCACGCATGTTGACCAACTTACCAATCACTCGGGAGGGGGTGAGAATGGCCTGGTTAGGGTCGTTGGATGACAACTCATGGATTGAGAACATTGCGATGGGAAACTCGGAATTGTTGCCTGCACAGATGCAACAACTGCGCTCCCTATTGGTGGAATTCGGTGATGTATTTAGTAAAATATCAACACCACTAACCATTAGCCCATAGGGCAGCGGTGGTGCTGGTGAATAAATCTGATGTTCCTATAAGATTTTGCGTCGATTTCCCCCGCTTAAATAAGGTCACCATAGCCTATGCATATCCTATCCCACGCATTGATGATTCTCTTGGTGCTCTTGCAAGAGCCAGATATTTTTCCTCGCTGGACCTTTTGTCGGGATGTTGGCAACTGCCATTAGATGATTAATCCTGCCCCAGAAAAACAGTGAAAACACCTCAAGGGTTGTTCCACTTTAATTATTTACCTATTCGTCTACAGACATCACCTGCCATGTTCCAGAGACTGATGGAACTAGTGTTAACGGGCTTCAGTGGGAGGTTTGCTTCAATATCATTGTGTTTTGTGGTACCTTGGAGGAACATTTAGATTGGCTGAGACAGGTGTTCACGAGGATGAGAGAGGCTACTTTAAAATGAAAGCCATCCAAATGTCATCTAGTTCAAACCTCTGTGTGGTACCTAGGTTACGTTATTAGAACAAATGGTGTCACCACAGACACGGAGAAAACAGCTTGCATACGGGAATGGCATAGCCCCCACTACAGTACCTGAGGTGCAACGTTTCTTAGAATGTATATTACCGTAGGTTTGTTCCCAAATTTGCTGCCATCTAAAGGCCCTACACCTACTCACCAAATGTGTCGCAACCCTCCAATACACGACACGGCCAATTAGTAAAAAATGTGTCACGTCGATTGACCGTGTCTGGTGGTGGAGGGTTGCGACCTATTTATAAATAACGCGATCGAACCCAAAAACCTTTATTATGAATAATACTGGTCGCGAAAGCCTACGTGTTAAACTGACCTATTCACCAGTAAACATCATACATTTGCATGGGGTACGGAGGAGGACAAGGCCTTCACCACATTGTGCTCGCTTCTGTTAAAAACACCGCCGTTAGCATACCCAAATTTTGTACTTCCTTTTATTCTAGACGCGGATGCCAGTAACGTAGGCATTAGTGCAGTCCTATCTCAGACACAGGATGGTGGAAAGTGTGTCATCACATATGAGAGTCGCGTCCTGTCCCCAGTCAAACAACGATATTGCATCACATTCAGGGAACTGTTAGCGATCGTACATTTCACACAGCCATTTTGCCTGTATTTATATGGATGCAAGTTTACTATTAGGATTGATCACGCAGCACTACAATTTGTATTACACATCGATCAACCAGCTGGTCAGCTAACACGTTGGATTGAAAAATTACAAGAATTGAAGTATACCATAGTGTATCGAAAAGGCTCACGCCACGCAAATACTGATGCTCTATCCTGACTAGGACCCAGCTCACCGAGTGCTTCCACACACGACTCAGCACGTTGCAAGAAATTCGACTCGGAGATTTCAGCGGTTGTTGCACCTATCTAGGTGATTGATAGTGGTGAGAGACTCACAAAGGCTGACCATGGTTTGGAGATGACCACTGCCCAATTGGTACAGATGCAGGAGGACACCTCATAGGAACGACTACGGAAACAGCCAGTTGAAAATGCTGATTCTAACCAATCGCTGGGCTGCAGTAAGTGGGTGATATGGATACATTACTAATGCAGTGGGACATAACCACTCACCGTCACTGTTTAGTAGTAGGCCGACTTTTTAACTTGAGGGATTATAATATATGGAGAAAAAGACCCTTGGTACACTGTAGCATAGTTATGTATGGCCAAGCATGTCAGAGTCACGTGCACGCACACATTTCTCAATGTAGTGGCATAGCGGGATGTCACTGTTCAGTGCTGGCCCTAGAGAGGCACGGCGTGCGTTGTAATGCCATCACAGATAAAACAAGGGTGTGGGTGCAGTACCGGCCCTAGAGGGGCCCGGTGAGCGTTGATGGATAGCGCTGGATGGCACCACGCTTGGCATGCAGTGCCAACCCTACAGCACAGGGTGTGGGAGTGCCGGCTGTAGGTATGAGGTTAATAAAGGCCATATCACTCTGGTTGACTCGAGAGGACAGTGACCAGTTAAGTCTACAAAGGGGCCCAAGTGGGGTGCTAGGGGTGGTCACGTGGTTAGCATCCAGATCCTTTGAGCTGTGGTCCCGGTCCGTAGTAGCTAGTTACATTGTAATTAGTGTAGTTAGCCTGTTAAGGAAAAGTTACCCGGTGTGTTGGAGTTAAATAAATGTGTTGCCTCCAAGTTACGTCTGTCGACTCAATTGAACTCATTACACATATCAGAAACATTCTAAAGTTGTTAACATTCATATTCATCTTCTTGGTTCTTTCGGTAAAGTCACGTAGAAGGGAAATAATAAAAATGAAACATTTAAAAATACAATTCTCACGACGTTTCGGCCACAACGCAAGCAGCCGTCCTCAGGTGACGAACAGGTCTGTCGGAAAGACAGCGTCATTCAGAGTGCCGCGCATTTAACGTCCCCCAAGCCGCCATCTTCGCCGTCTCCACAAGATTCGGGAGAGGAAGGCCCATCTGCCCGGCCGACTGCTCTTCGTGAGGAGCCGGGTTCGACAAGACGTTTTAAAATTCACAGCGTCATTCAGACGCTGTCTTTCCGACAGACCTGTTCGTCACCTGAGGACGGCTGCTTGCGTTGTGGCCGAAACGTCGTGAGAATTGTATTTTATTGTTCTATTTTTATTATTTTATTATTTCCCTTCTACGTGACTTTACTGAAAGAACCAAGAAGATGAATCCCTGCAGTCACGAAAGCTTTAAATCGAAACATTCATTTTGTTGATTTGGTCGAGTGTTGAAACCAATCCTATTCCCATTGCTGCCACATCTTCTCCATCACTCACCTTTAACTCAAAAGATTTTAAAACAGAAAGGGTCTCGGCACTACCACTGTCAATATTAGAGGCCGTATACATGTAGCTACATTTGAACATTTACAAATTTAATTCAATAAGCTTTGCCCGAACATCTTCTGTCAGGCTGAAACTCACATATAAATTCTAGCCAAAGATAAATTGAAGGATATAATATATTCCAATTAGACAATCAAGAAGAGGAGGTGTGGAAGGATATGTGAAGAATAACTTTCCTTATTATTCATAATAAAGGTTTTTGGGTTAGATCGCGTTATTTATAAATGTGTCGCCACACTCCACCACCCGATATGGCCAATCAGTAAAAAATGCGTCGCGTTGACAAAAGACAAATATTTCACTACTTTAGCCCACCGGTGTGTTGAAGGGGGATCCACACATTTACAATTTGAGTACGACGTTTCGCTGGAAATTACATCCAGCATCTTCGGGCGATTTGCCAGAACTGATTGGCCATATCGGGTGGTGGAGGGTTGTAAATAACGCGATCTAACCCAAAAACCTTTATTATGAATAATACTGGTCGCTAAAGCCTACGTATTGAACTTCCTTGTATACAACTGTATCTGATTCGGGTACTTTTGAATGTTTAGCGCTGATAATTGCTTCTTCGGGTAAAACATGTTACTCTGATGTGTTGCTATAGACCATAACATATCATATGAATCTCTGGATAAAATTATGCCACCTCATAAAATCATAATAATAGATAATGGCGTCTACTCGTACACCAGTTGAACTGCTAATGAGCTTTATGATGGTTGTGCCTTGGTCAGAACCCGGCTTGCTCCTTGCAGGTTGTGATTGCATCTCTGGTGAACCTAGCAGATAGTTAGATTTTAATATGCAATTTAATTGTTGTCTTTGTGTGGTCTGGGAATGCATTTGCTGTTGTTTTACTGCCTTTCCCAAGCTTTGGAATTGATATACTAATGCAATTTGAACTTACATACTTTATTTTTACTTATTTATTTACGTGGCACTACGGTGGTGTAATGTTATCTTCCTCGTCTGGTATGCAGGAGGCTTGGGTTCGATCCCGAAACTGAGACCTCTTAATGAGAAATTTGCATGTTCTCCTTGTTGTCACGTGGAATGTTGCGGTGGCACGTTGCCTGCTGATGCTAAACTCTTGGCACAGGGTTTGTAACAAGTCAACCTCAAAATCACGACCCTGCATAGTAAAAACATGTTTGGTTATGACGGAACAACACGCAATTTTACGCAAACGCTCAGGCCACTATGTCAACGGTGCTGAGAAGGATAGCTACCAACGCAGAGTAGCGCTTGAAATTTTCTCAGTGGGATCTTGGAATTGGACCCTGCAGGTCAATTCCAATAAGTTGGTTGGTCCAATTGGCATTAAACAGTTCTAGGAGTACCTGATATTGTAGCAGATTTTTCCCTCCTTGCTGGCACATTCGGCACCCTTGGGTGCAGAATACCACATCGTGTGACAACTTTAGCCACAATTAGGTATCTTTTTGAGCTTAGGGGTCTATCATTCCCAGTCGTCACCACCATGGGGATAGTCATGTAACAGCTGCAACAGTTGAGAATACACCTGTGCAATGACACTAAAACAAAACTATTTATTTTTTATTTTACCAGGTAAGGCCCACTGAGCTATATAGCTCTTTTTTTAGAAGGGACCAGGCCACAAATGATAGCTCAACAAAGTGTCTTATCATGTTGAAATGTATATCAGCCAAATACTTTAAACGTACGTTTCTACAATTAACATATAAAATGTCCACATATGATTGGGACCATGTAGATAACATGACAGTTTCGTCAGCTACTTCAATGTCAACCAAATGGAAAGTTAACTTGATGGCTAAATTCAACCTCCTGCCAAAAAAGAAGCCAGAGCCACACACTACAAAGTTAGATGCTAACAAGATTGTCCGCAATCAGAGTAACATCCTCATTTCCGACAGCCTAAAATCGGTACTAGCTAAAGAATTGAATTTCGCAGTCACCCCTAAACACATCCTAGTGGTCATTGTGTAATTTGCTGCACTGAAATAACAAAATATAACAAAGTCCAATGTGCTTTATCATAGACTAACAGTACGCAGTTTCAAACGTGTATTGAAAACACGTACTCTAAACTCCAAATGAATCTTGGCTGGAAAAAAGCAAATTTCCAATGAAATTGTTAACACTGAATGGTGTCTGGGATCGGTGGTACGTAGCCAGCCGTACTTATCTGAGGTATGTTGGTACGTATCCAACGTCACTACGCGATGTATGTCTCACCATGGTGAGGTATGGTGCAGGCCAATTCACATGCAAAAACAATGATCGAACTGATAATTGGTTTTTACCCTTCCATCTGGCAACAAAACTGACACCTTTTTTACAAGGAGTCATGTTTGTGTAATGCGGGCGTAAGCGACCTTCCGGATGTGACGTCACGGGGGGTGGAGTCATGTGACGTGGGTGGAAGGTTCGGGTCCTTAAGCGGGTAAACCGGAAGGGGAAGTCAGTCGGGGTGTGAGCGGAAAAGAGTGAGGCCACGGGGGCGAGTGAGAAGAGGGGGGGCGCCGACGGCCATCGGGAGCCAACCCCGAAGACAAGAGGAAGCTGGGGAGTGGTGTGCAGCTGCAGAGGAGACAGCCAGAAGGGCTGCGTGTTAGAGGCAGCGGTGTGGCTGCCAGGAGGAGCTGCGGAGAGAGAGGGAGACAGCACGAGGCTGCCAGGAGGTGGAGAGAGAGGAGTTGCAGCGAGTACAGCCAAGGGGGGCTGTGTGAGAGAAACAGCAGCGGGGCTGCTGTTGTGGATCGGGCCGACATTGGAGTCAGCACCGTGGAGAAGCTACAGAGTAAAGACAGCCGTGTGGGTGTACAGCACGAACCGAATAAAGGACACTGAGCCAGACATCGTGGTCCAGTCGTTTATTACACTGGTGTCGGAAGTGCAACGGCATGTCGAAACAAGTGAGGAAGAAAGTTAATCCGGCGCCTGCATCGGCTTCTTCGTCCGACGACGACGAACTCCCTCCAACCACGGATCCTGTTGGGGTGGTGGGGGAGAGCCCGGCTGAGGCGACCACGGGAACGGGAGTGGAGGATGTTGGCGCGGTGGCGGGTCCGTCGACATCATCAGACGCGGATCAACGATGGCAAGCGATGGCGGTACAACTGGAGGCACTTAAGGACGTCCTGGCGCATCTATGCCATCTCGTCGCGCCAGGGACGATGGATGATGCAATTGGTGCTCCGCGGGCCGCCACGTTGCCTGTCCTGCCGCCGCCATTGCCCACGCGGCAAGAGGCCGCCATTTTGCGCGCTCCGTGGCGCCAAACCGCCATCTTGGCCACGCCGCGGGCCGACGCCATTTTGAATTTGCCATCACAACCACCACCATTGGAAGACGGCGGGAAGAGGAGTCGGAGTCGCCACCTTACAACGGTTAAAGAATTTTCCGTCGGTGGGGACTGGAGCGCGTTCGCCTGCCGCTTCTTGGCGGCGGTACGCACAGCAAGATGGACCGATGCGGAGGCTTTGGAGGTGTTGCCGACTCTCTTGGACGACGAATCTGTCCGATTCTTCCGTTCCATAACGACCGATAAGAAGGCAACTTTATGTGGTGTTTTTCAAGAAATGGCCGATGCTTATGAGCCACCAGATGATGCGCATCGGCGATTCGCTCAACGACAACGAGCACCAGAGGAGTCGCCCGTGGCGTTCAGGGGTGCGGTGCTGGAGCTGGCCATGGCAGCTTATCCTGAGACGCCACAGGACCTGCTCGAGCCTCTCATATTAGGGAAAATGTTGGAGCTGTCTCGGGATCTAGGGATCCCCATGCCTGTGTGTGGGCATGAGAAGCTAACTTCCCGGACGGCTGCTAAGTGTCTCGATGCGCAATTCAACCTCCGTCGCTGGAAACAAGTGACGGCGTGGACGGGGGGGCCCGTCAAAGAAGGGGATGCGCTGGGGTGGAACCCTGCGCAGGCTGTCTATGTTCCGGATGACCGGGGCCCTCAACAACTGACGGCCGCCTCCGCTCCATGGACGGGACGCGGCGGGCCGAGACCGCGTGCGGCGCTACCAGAACGGGGCCGTCAGGAGGCGAGGCCTGCGCTTCGGCGCAACGAGGCCGAATGTTTCCGCTGCGGGCGTAGGGGCCACTACGCCAGAGACTGCTGGGCCCGCTTCCCGGCTCCGCCGCAGCAGGAGGCCTCGGCACCGGTCAAGTCGGCTAAAGATCCTCCGAAACAGGCATGTCGGCACGCACCAGACACTCGGCAAGGCTTTACACCTCACCCATCACCGTCGTTGCGCCATCCTAACGTTGTGGTTAAAGCATGCCCTTCGACGGGGCCTTGTCGCTCGGTCACGCAGTGGCGCAAGTTGGCACGGAGAGTCGTCGCGGCCGCTACGGGCTCGTCCACTGTACCGGGGTCTATACAAGGGGTGGACGTACGCATTTTGGTCGACTCCGGCGCGTCTGCGACTATTATTTCGGATGTCATTTTCCATCTGTTGGGCATCCCGCCGGGGGCTGTGCGTCCGGTTTATGGGTCGTGCGTCGCTGCGAACGGGGGTAGCATGGGTATCGTGGGTCAGGTGGATGCTAAGATATCTATTGGGGATGTGTCGGCCTCGGGTGTTGTGTTGATATCGAGATCTTTGGCGGTTCCTTGTTTGTTAGGCACCGATTTTTTGGCTAAGATGCCCATTTTGATCAAAATCAATGAGAATTGTATTGAACTGCCGGGGGGCCGTCAAATCTCGTTTCTGCCGTCGCCCTGGGGGCGACCTGCTTCGGCCGTACAAGTGCAGGCACTGTCCGTCGCATCTGTGGACATCCCACCTGGTACACAGATGCTTATACCCTTGCGGTATCGGAAGCCCCTGCCTGATCGGCTAGGAGCAGTAGGGGTCTTGTTGTCACCGTCCGCCACGATAACAACCGGGTTGGCGTTAGTGGGGGCACAGACCATCGTCCGGCCGGATCAATTACCGTTTTTACAGGTGCTTAATGCGGGGGGAGAAAACGTCCGTGTCCCGGCCGGTACGGTTGTGGCACATGCCACTACGGCGTTTGCGACCCATGATTGTCCACATAGCCGGGGAGTTGTTGCTGGGGTTTCCGAGCCAAGGAGTTCGGATGATCGTTGGGTTGCTCATTTATGTGACGGAAATTCTTCCCTGTCCATGGAGCAACGTGGTGCGCTGCGTAAATTGTTGTTGACATATTCCGATGTGTTCAGCTCCGATGATTTGGATTTGGGTCGCACTTCGTTGCTTTACCATCACATTGAGACGGGCGATGCTGCCCCTATTCGATTAAATTCGCATCGGATGAGTCCTGCGGAGCGAGAACACGTACGGGGGGCAGTGGAAGACATGTTGGCTGCGGACATTATATCGCCATCTAACAGCCCATGGGGCGCTCCAGTCGTCTTGGTTAAGAAGAAGGATGGCAAATTGCGATTTTGTGTTGATTTCCGCAAATTGAATAAGATATCGGTGGCAGATGCGTACCCCCTGCCGCGTATGGATGACTCCCTCGACGCATTGTCGGGGGCTAAGTTCTTTTCCACACTGGACCTCTCTTCGGGATTTTGGCAGCTTCCCCTTGACGAGTCCTCACGGGAGAAAACCGCATTCCGTACGCCGCAGGGGTTATTTCAATTCAACTGTCTCCCGATGGGATTGAATGCGGCCCCTGCTACATTTCAAAGATTGATGGAGCTCGTTTTGACGGGGTTGCAGTGGGAGACGTGTCTTATATATTTGGACGATATTATTGTCTTCAGCCGCACATTTGATGAACATTTGACGCGGCTGGAGACAGTGTTCACGAGGATGCGTTCTGCCAAATTGAAATTCAAACCAAAGAAATGTCACCTACTGCAACGGTCCGTCCGCTATTTGGGGCACATTGTGAGTGCTGAGGGAGTGTCCACGGATCCGGAAAAGACGGCGTGCGTCCGGGATTGGCCGACTCCGGCCACCGTGGGGGATGTTCGGCGGTTTTTGGGATTTGCCTCGTATTACCGAAGATTTGTGCCGGGTTTTGCGACGATTGCGAGGCCCTTGCATCTCCTTACGGGTAAAGGACGGAAGTTTGTTTGGGGACAGCCGGAGGAGGCGGCCTTTCGGAGTCTGCGTGATCTATTTAGCCACGGCCCCAACATTGGATTATCCCGATTTCGATCACCCATTCATTCTTGATACGGACGCGAGTGACACAGGTATTGGGGCGGTGTTATCACAGTCTAAAGGGGGTGTAGAGCGTGTCGTGGCGTATGGTAGCCGAGTCTTGTCTCCTGCGGAAACCCGCTACTGTGTCACTCGCAGAGAACTATTGGCGGTTGTTTTTTTCCTACGTCAATTTCGACCATACCTCTACGGTCGTTCTTTTATTGTGCGTACGGATCATGCGGCCTTGCAATATGCCCTTAAAATTGACCAGCCATCCGGACAGTTGGCACGTTGGTTGGACACGCTACAGGAATTTTCCTTCCAAATTCAACATCGGAAGGGAGTGCGCCATGCGAACGCTGACGCACTTTCCAGATTACCGCGGCGTGCCCCTTGTAAATGTGAGTTGGGGACGCATAGGTATTCGCCGATTCCAAACCCCCCTCAGCCGCTTACGTTGGCCGTCGAGAAGTCGGACACTCCGATGGAACCGGGACCGGCTGACGGGGTTTTGAATCTGCCGCGGTCTGTCTGGATCCGGGAACAGATGATGGATGAGTCATTGGTGTCCTTGCGGAAGCGGTCTGCTAGGGACAATGGGAGTCCGAGTACGGCTATGGGGCCGCAAACCGCTCTCCGAGATGGTCTGCTTATGTGGCGGGAGGGGTTCCAGGAACGTTGGCGCCTGGTGGTACCAACGTCCTTGCGATTCGAGTTGATTAGAACCCTCCATTGTGACACGCTCTTACATTTAGGGGTGCAGAAGACCTTGTTGACGTTGCAACGTCATTATTTTTGGCACGGCATGGCGACAGATGTCGTAGGGCACGTGCGCGCGTGCCCTGCGTGTGCACGACGTAAGCCGCCGAAACATCCTTACGTGCCGCCTCTCCAGTCGATTCAGGTGTTTTTTTCCTACGGCAATTTCGACCATACCTCTACGGTCGTTCTTTTATTGTGCGTACGGATCATGCGGCCTTGCAATATGCCCTTAAAATTGACCAGCCATCCGGACAGTTGGCACGTTGGTTGGACACGCTACAGGAATTTTCCTTCCAAATTCAACATCGGAAGGGAGTGCGCCATGCGAACGCTGACGCACTTTCCAGATTACCGCGGCGTGCCCCTTGTAAATGTGAGTCGGGGACGCATAGGTATTCGCCGATTCCAAACCCCCCTCAGCCGCTTACGTTGGCCGTCGAGAAGTCGGACACTCCGATGGAACCGGGACCGGCTGACGGGGTTTTGAATCTGCCGCGGTCTGTCTGGATCCGGGAACAGATGATGGATGAGTCATTGGTGTCCTTGCGGAAGCGTCAATGAATTGGTGGCACTGGACATATTGGGACCTTTTCCACCATCGGCGAGGGGTAATAAATATTTGCTGGTAGGGGTTGAGTACCTCTCCCGTTGGCCGATGGCCTGGCCGTTGCCCGATCAGTCGGCCGCGGCCATTACCGACGCCTTTTTGTTTGGGTATATTATGGATAAGGGGGCGCCTGAGAGACTCCTCACGGACCAGGGCAGGAATTTCTCTTCTAAATTATTGGCGGAAGTGTGCGCGGGCCTTGGGACTAAGAAAGTACGGACATCCCCATACCATCCGCAGACGGATGGTATGGTTGAACGGCTGAACAGGACATTGTCTGCCATGCTTTGCCATACCGTGAGTGAACAACAATCAGATTGTGATCTGCACATCCCCGGGGTGCTTTCGGCGTACAGGATGACGCCTCATGCGGCTACAGGATATTCGCCGTTTTACCTTATGTATGGTCGGGAAAACGTGCCGCCGGTGGATGTGCAATTGGGAACTGGGGTGAAGGGACCTCGTAAACCACTTCCTGAATACATTCAGGACACGGTTCGCCGAGTCACGGAGGCGCGGGAGAATGCCCGCGTGGCTACGGCCAAAGCCCAGGCCCGGAACGAGCGATATGCGCGACGGTCTGAGGGGGAGTGCCCTTGGAAGGTTGGGGACCTAGCCTGGCTTCATTGTCCACAGGTACGTCCGGGGACCTCGCCGAAATTGCACAAACCCTGGCATGGTCCCGTACGCCTCATTGCGGTTCCCAACCCACAGTCAGCACGCGTCCAGATTGGGTCTCGTCGCTGGGTTGTGCATACGTCGCGCTTGAAACCATATGTTGCTCCCTTACATGATGCGTCATCCCCCAATGTTGCCTTGCCGGGGTCTGTTGCTGCTGACTCTCCCCTGCCTGCGTCCATTGATCTTGCTAGAGCGCCTGTCGTACCTGTTCCAGACAGGCCGGCCGTGACATTGCGGGGGACGAGGGGCCCTGCTCGGAGGACGCCTGCCAGGTCTGCGGGACCTTCGAGCCCTGCAGCCCTTCCGACCCAGCTGCGGGCACGGTCACAGGACAAGCCAAAGACTAACTCTTTAGGGACACGGGACGTCGGTGGACTTCCAGCTGCGACAGGGGGATTACCCCCTGTCATTCCTCGACTTTCATCGCGTTCCCGTTCTGCGAGTGGGCCGCCGACCGTCCGGGACGGGCCGGCGACCCGCACACGTTCCAAATCGCTTACGTTTCGTTGATTGTTGCTGTCTTGTTATTTTTTTCTTACAGTTGTATTTATTGCATGCTTTTTGTACGTTCGTTGATGTTAATTGCGTTGTTGTTGTTGTTCTTGCTGTTACATTGTATGCTTAGTGTCCTTTAGGGGGGGAAGCTCGGTTCGCCGCATTACGATTTGCTATTGGTCAGCCGAGGTCGGCTGGGATTTTTCTACGGGGGAGGGTGGTGTAATGCGGGCGTAAGCGACCTTCCGGATGTGACGTCACGGGGGGTGGAGTCATGTGACGTGGGTGGAAGGTTCGGGTCCTTAAGCGGGTAAACCGGAAGGGGAAGTCAGTCGGGGTGTGAGCGGAAAAGAGTGAGGCCACGGGGGCGAGTGAGAAGAGGGGGGGCGCCGACGGCCATCGGGAGCCAACCCCGAAGACAAGAGGAAGCTGGGGAGTGGTGTGCAGCTGCAGAGGAGACAGCCAGAAGGGCTGCGTGTTAGAGGCAGCGGTGTGGCTGCCAGGAGGAGCTGTGGAGAGAGAGGGAGACAGCACGAGGCTGCCAGGAGGTGGAGAGAGAGGAGTTGCAGCGAGTACAGCCAAGGGGGGCTGTGTGAGAGAAACAGCAGCGGGGCTGCTGTTGTGGATCGGGCCGACATTGGAGTCAGCACCGTGGAGAAGCTACAGAGTAAAGACAGCCGTGTGGGTGTACAGCACGAACCGAATAAAGGACACTGAGCCAGACATCGTGGTCCAGTCGTTTATTACATTTGCATAGACCACAATACCTGAAGTCATAATGCGCCTTTTGGCGTCATCTGATCCAACCCATGTGAGACTATTCTCTAAGGAAAGCTGTCTCGGGTGTGGACCAATCAACTTCAAGGACAGTGCACATTATCAGAGTTATGTTTTTTGTTTGCATTATGACTGCAGGTATTGTGGTCTATGCAAACATGACTCCTTGTAAAAAAAAGGTGTCCGTTTTGTTGCCAGATGGAAGGGTAAACAAACAATTATCATATTTTTTACTGGCAAATGAGGTTCCAATGGTGAATGATCGAACTGTACAAGAAACTGTAACTTAATCCAATTATGAAATTATTTCAACACCTGAACCCACTCTACCAATGATAATACTGCAGCACCAAAAGGATCTGGAAAATTCAACCACCCCAGCCATTATAAGGTCGCACTCATTACACAGAAAGTGATTGCCACAAATTAAGCACAATACCTGCTGATCTCGTCAAAGAGCATAACCATCACGTGAAAGCCACTCATTATAATAGCGGCTTTTGGCTAACCATCGGACAAAGACTGTCACCACATCACCCGCTTTCAGATGCACTTCTGCGGGCATCTGGGATGCTATTCCTTCCGATATTAGGAAGGCACTGGAGCTATGCACTTTCAAATTTAAATCTAAATCTCATTTCTTTCAAACTGCTTTTTGTGTTTCGTTTTCTGTCGTTCCCCGCACCTCCAATTAGCACGGTAGGCTATGTCCGGTGCGGAAGTTAAACATATATACGTAAGTGGGAAAACTATATCCACAACAACATAAACAGACACTTCATCTCATCTACACCCACAATGGTAATGCACTGGAAAAATAGCCGACAGGGTGACATAAAAATAATAAGATTTATTTTTTCGTTCGTATGGCTGATGTAGATGCAGATCAACAACTACAATTTCACATTGAGGTGGTCAAGCGACATAACAGCATCAGGAGTAGTGGAATGTATCCGCTGTCTTTCCTTACACTCACGAGATACTCACACTTCGCCTAGGACAATCCCTCAATGTTGAGTTGGAGGATCCTTGTCCCAGGGCCTAACTGACGCCTTGTTGGCCCTGAAGAGGGCCGTAGGTGTGGATCGTGTTGTTGTTGCTCTGGAGACGGGAAGATCGATGGTCGATGTTGGGTTACCGCGTTGATGCCATTTGTTGAGATTTTGTCGGTAAACAAGATAGTGGACCGCTTGAAGACCTGCAGCTGAAATACCAGCCAGTGTGCCAACTGTCCTCGTGAGTGCTGACAGTTATGCAAATATTAGAGAGGCTGGTGGTTCGTTCTTAGTTTGAAAGGGCAGCACATGTAACGTTTTAACTGTGTGTTAACCGACTTTCTGTGTTGCATTGCATTAGACTTCCTAATTTTACTAAATTAGCTTTTTCAAACTTTCGATTTTCTTACTCTAAATATTGCCGTGCTGATTTGTTTATAGTCCATTGTCTCTCCTCCGGCTACTATGGTCCCGAATTCCACACAACTCTCTCATTGTCCTCTACCCCAATCCCCCCCCCCGTCACTCTCTGCCCCAACCCCTCCTCCCTCTCTTTTTTTAAGGCCTCGACACAGAGGGTTGTCTTTCTGTTTGTCATTCTTTGGAAGAAAGTAATCAACCAGGTGGGGTGTTGACTGTGGTGTTAGCCGACTCTCTGTGTTATATTGCATTATGTTTCTTACTATGTTGTTTTTTTCCATTAATTCTTACCTGATTATGGTTGCTTGTGTTGCAATCGAAAATCGTATTCTATTATTATTTTATTGTCTACGTGACTTTACCGAAAGAACCAAAAAGTAATTCGTACAGCCACGAAAGCTTCAAATATAGTTTAGATTGGAGTTCTTTTATCGATCCACGTTAAACGCACAGCTGTTTCAAATTGCATTGGATCTGTCGAGTGAATAAGCTAGAAGGGGATTGTTGTGAAAGATTCCAAATGGGAGCAGCAAGCCAGATGGCTCAAATAGCAGGAATGTCTGGAGATAGTATGATTAAAATAAATTGTGTGTTAATTCTAGATTTGAAGCTTTCGTGACTGCAATGATTCATATTCTTGGGTTTTTTCGGTAAAGTCACGTAGGTAAAAACATAAAAAAGTAAAATAAAATAAAAAATAAAAATCACGACGTTTCGGAGGCAACACAAGCTTCCGTCTTCAGGTGGTACCGTCACAGCCACGACAGCTGTATCAAGTAAATGAGAGATTTCAGGAGTTACCACTGCGTTTATATAATGGTTGGAGAAGGTGGTGGGGCAAGGGCCGCATACTTATTATTAATATGGTAAGGTGAGGTTTGAGACTAAGAATAGACTGCATAACAAAGGCTGAGCCTTTGTTATGGAGAGGTGCGGTTTGTGACTCAACCTGTAACAAGAAGACCACCACTAAATATGGTTAAACAGTAATGGTTGTCTGTCAAATAAGATTGGCAAATAAGTGTAGTTAAATCTTTTTTGCATGGTTAATCAAATCTTTCCAAGGATTACTCAGTTTGTAACCGTCATCACGGTTGAAATTATGTCTGTGTTTGTATATTTGTATGGCTTCGTGTACAAAATTCTAAACAAACATAAAATCCAAGTCCGATTCAGTACAGTGCATAAAATCCGTGATTTGATTCCATCTGTGAAGGATGTCGTTCCTGACTTACAGTATCCTGGAGTCTACAAATTGAGTTGCATTTGTGGTGATTGCTACATTGGAGAAACGAAACGTCATGTTTCTGATCGTGTCCGCGAGCACAAGTCAGATCTGAAACACGGCAGAACTGATTCTTCGGCCGTTGCCGATCATTGCTACAACTCGGTGGGCTCTCATGAAATTGTATTTTCCGAGACCAAGGTTCTCTGCAAACCTCCTGGCTATCATCAAAAGCTACCGACTTAGTGCTTCGTGGAAGTGAATAATCATGTAATATATTGTTTAAATGCACGCTTATACAGGCCACCATACTTCAATCGGGATTACCGTTGGTATGGCTATTTTAATACACACAATGGACAGGAAGAACAAGATCAAAGGACTCACAAAATGCACATGCATAACGTACATTGACTCATTAACCCCCCACCCCCACCACTTTGCGCAAGAGCGCATAAGTGGGGTTACCACATCTACGCCTCTATATAAGGAACAAAACAGGTGGATTGGCAAAACGTCGTACTCAGATTGTAAATGTTGTGGCTTAGCTCGCCAACACCACGGTGTGCTGTACTCGTGACGAATTGGCATGTTCTGTTTACGTGACAACCCTTACTAGTTGGCTGTGTCGGGTGGTGGCGGGTTTTAACGACACATTTGTATATTAACGCGATATAGCCCAAAATACCTCTAATATGGATGATATTGGTCGCGAAAGCCTACGTGTTAAACTATCATATGGACTCATCTTCTTGGTTCTTTCGGTAAAGTCACGTAGAATGGAAATAATAAAAAATAAAATAAAACATAATAAAATAAGTCTCACGACGTTTCGGCCACAACGACTGCTTGCATTGTGGCCGAAACGTCGTGAGAATTATTTTATTATGTTTTATTTTATTATTTTATTATTTCCATTCTACGTGACTTTACCGAAAGAACCAAGAAGATGAATCCCTGCAGTCACGAAAGCTTTAAATCGAAATTTATCATATGGACTGTTAATGGAAGTGGGCTTTTGCGGGATGTCAACATCAGGAAGTGTGACCAGTGGACAAGACTGGCAGAGGAATGGCTCAAAAGGAGTGAATGTCTTCAAGTGCACAACGATCATGAAGATAGTGATTTAAATCAGTTAATTGGTGTGTGTTAAAGAGTTAAACTGCATTGTCACATCGCGAGACTGTTAGAGATTGTAATAAGCAGTGGGAGGCGTCATCTCACAATGCGTGAGATGATTATAATAATGAGCGTCGATGTTAAAAAATAACAATTACAAATCACCGGACATAATAATTGAACGTTGCTCGACACCAATATATCAGAATCAGAATCTTTATTTCGACTGGAGAAATCTGAATACGCGAAAACTGGACCGAATTTACATTGCAGTCATAGAATAGGTAAGTTTAAGAGATTCAGGATGCTTAATCCTCATTATTGGAGATTTAGAATATTAACCCCAGAGGAGCACGTTTTAAAATAATAACAAAACATAAACAATCTAAATGTAAGCCAGATGAGCGTGCTTCCTATTATATGCTCATTCACTGCCTTTTAATATGAATGATCCCCTTTTCACCACATTTTTTACACCACAAGTTCAAATTAAGTCTCGACTATATAAAATTATTATTCATCAGGGCGCTGTAAATCACAATTAACCATGAATGATCTTAACCGTCTAATTAATCAAAAACCATAATTCCCCAGGGAAAAAAATGTTTTTAGTAAACAAACAAACCATGTTAATAGTTTATCAAAGAGAACATCAGTGTTGAATTGCAGATCTGGACAAAATGACTGAATTTGAAGTATAGGTCTGGTGTAAATGTTGTATTCTACATATTTCCGCACTACAAGCACTGGTATTAACTTCTGAATATGGTCAATGGGATATATGTCTAAATAATAGGGATACGGGATGAGGATTTCCATATTGTGGGTGCTTAAATGTCCTAGATTTGCAAAACAGCATACACCAATTATTACGGTAATCACTAAAATTGCATAGTTTTGAATAACGTCACAGAATATGTTACATCCACTGTATTTCGGACTGTATATTTGGATAAGACACCCGCGGAATTTTGCCAGAGCTGCATTATGCCACTCAGCCTTGTCAGGATGGATGTAGAGTTTTAGGCCTGGTAACAGTATATATTTTTTATTCTATAAGTGGAGAAAAGTGTACATATTGGTTCTTGTTTTCGGCTATGTGGCTAATGTTGAATTATAGACCTAGATTACAAATTTCAACAGTTGTATATATGTTGAACGTCTTTTGCATCGTACAGAGCCACTCGTGCTAATCGGAGGTATGGGGAAAGACAAAAAGCTAAATACAAAAAGCAGTTATAAAGAAAGTCGTTTTTAATCTAGATTTAAAAGTGCATAGCTTCAGTGGCTTCCTAATGTCGAAAGGAAGAGCATTCCACACGCACGACCGCAGAAGCACATCTGAAAGCGCACAATGCAGTCACCATTTTTGCTCGATGGCTAGACAAAATTCCTTGTGAGGATGACAGAGTTCGCGTAATAATTGTTGCTCATTGACGATATCAGCAAGGTATTGTGGTTCATTTGAGGCAAGCACGTTTTATGTAATGAGTGTGACCTGATAATGTATTCGTTGGACGGACATGGTCAAATATTGCAGTTCCCTTCACAACACGTGCGAAAGAGTTTTGTACACGCTGCAGCCTCGCAATGTTTTTTGGCAGACATCCAGTAGCGAGTTATAATAATCAAATCTCGCTGAGCATTGGGTCTGGTCGATTTGGCAGATGTCTCATAGGTATGCGCAATAGGGGGTACGTTGCATTTTAGGTGTGGGCTGGAGAGTGAATATTGAGTTGTTTTTAGGGTTGATTTTTATTGTTTTTTGGGTGTGTGTTGCATTGCATTTTTGGGATATAGCATGCTTTTAGAGTTGTAGGTTTGATCTACATGCTAGATGTTAAATATATGTTAGATATAACATGTAGCATGTTCAATATTTCCGCACCTCTGATGAGCATAGTTGGCTAGGTATGGTGCGAAATAAGTTCACCATCCACACATGGAATCTGCTGATATAGTAGTTGTTAAATTCTAGGTCTTGGCTACAGGATAGATGGTGTTCCACATCTTGTATATTAGATGAGTTTTTCATTCTAAGTCCGTGACATATGCCATATTAACTAGTAGGTCTATACTATAGGGTCTAAGTTGTCTTGTATGTCTGAATATTATGCTAAATGGTGAATTGTATATTTGGGCTATGAGATCGATGATCATGTTTAGGTCTAAATTATAGGGCGAGTGTTTTCTAAGTCTGGGTTCACGTGATGGCACTTCGACAGACTAAATGGCATTTTGTTTTATGAAACGGAGGAACTTCCAAACTCTGGCGAAGACATCTGGCTTGGTGTCACACTCTCCCCAGCTGGACAATCCCGTAAGATACCACCTGCGGTCCACGTCTCTGCACAACAAAGGTGCCCCGTCATGTTCCTGGAATGACACAATGATACATATTATGGACAAACACCCCCTCGCGAAATCCAAACTCCTGGTCGAGCAATTTCTGTTTGTGAGCACCTACTTTATTTTATTTTTTATTTTACCAGGTAAGGCCCACTGAGCTATATAGCTCTTTTTCAGAAGCGACCTGGCTATCACAAATAATAGCTCAACGTAGTGGCTTATCACGTGGAAATATATATTTTAGCCAAATACTCTAAACGCACGTTTATTCTAAACGTGGAAGGAAGAACCCAGAGAAAAATGACATGTGCACAGGGAGAACATACAAACTCCACATATACAGCACGCGTCAGGGTCGGGATTGAACACACAACCTCCTATATACTAGGCGTGCTGTTAACATTTCGCGACCGTGACGAAATATTTGTTTGGAATGGCACACGGGGGTCATATGGTCAGAGCCACACCTGGTCCACTTTGTCTCCCCATAGTTGATATTGACACCCAATCAGTACTCATTTAAGGCTTATTTTACCAAGGAGAGGACCGGAATTGATTCTCATTTAACTTGTCTCTAACATTGACCATGATTAGGAATGTATCTCGGGTGCCAGGTTCACAATTCAGTGTTCTAAACTCTGAAGCAACGCTACCTGCTATCGTTCTTTAATCTCAATAACAATAGTCACCATTTGTGATTAAGTGATGGTTACATCACCACAATCACTCCTTCTCAGTTTAACACGTAGGCTTTCGCGACCAATATTATTCATAATCAACGTTTTTGGGTTTAGATCGCGTTATTTTTAAATGTGTTGTAACCCTCCACCACCCGACTCCTTCTCAGCTCCTAGTGTCATTACCCACTAGGAGTCAAACAATTAGATGAGTCGTAGAAGGTAACTGACATTCGATCCTTGCCTGCATCCCTCCTGAGACGTCCATTATCTGTGGAGGCATAGGCTACCACCACCATTCTCAGCCTCCTAAAATTAGAAAGGTGAGCCCACAATAGCCTAGACCTCACTGTTTCCCACACCTCATTGCATTTTCTTTTTATTCAGGAGAAGAATCCCTCAGAATCAGAACATTTATTTAGATGAGCTATAATGCTCCTTTTTCACGGATGTCCAGTAGTTTCATAGATGTCCAGTAGACGTTCTGGTATCTCAAGTCGACAATGGTCCACCTCTCGTGGTGACGAAAGTTTGTAACAGTCCACCGGATCGACTGTATTTTACAGATGTCCACGTGATATTCATCCATCCCCCAATAGAAGACTGGCAGCCTCCGTGCAGCAGTTGTTGCTGCAAATTTCTGGCGGATCCCCAAGAGCGATTTCAGTGCCCAGGCTCTGCCACATGCGGTTTGAAATACGCTTACTTTCAAATTTTATATAGGGTGCTTGTGAAACTGAATTTAATGTGCAGTCAGTACCGGTGACATGCATGTATGCGCCATCCCCTTAAGCCATTCTGGTGCATGTGAGCATGTCATGATGTTAACCAATCGACTAGCATCAGCCTTTCTCAGTGTCATAGTCTGATAACACGAGGATGCAGGTGGGTTTATCGTAGCCAGATTTTTAACTCAACAACACTCAAAACTGCAATGACCAACAAACTTAAACGGCTCTATATAAGGAACAGTAAGACTTCTCCAAAAATCTGTCCGTCGCCTGATGAAGCTAGTTGTAATTACTGGTGAAACGTCGTACTCAGTTTGTAAATGTTGTGGCTTGGCTCTCCAACACACCGGTGTGCTGTACTAGTGACGAATTGGCATGTTCTGTTTAAGAGACAACCCTTACTGGTTGGCTGTGTCGGGTGGTGGCGGGTTTTAACGACCCATCTATATATTTACTCGATCTAACCCAAAAACCTATATTATGGATTAAACAAACACACCTACCAAAAGCACGCATTCACATTACACCGAAATTAATTTACTCACCCTGCATATGTCGGTTCTAGTGCACAACATTCGACTGGTCATCGCTTTGCCATAGACATCAGGGGAACTGCATAGTTGTTGATCCCAAAAAAATCTGAGCATTCCCGTCAGACTACCTGACCATGGAAAAAATGTTTGGAGGAAAAATAAAACAGCATGAGAGGTCCGCACGGATTGGGTTTGCTATTAAAGACACAGTCACCTGTATATATGTGTACATTTTTCATTTTTAGAGACATCTGTTTCAATGAAACTTTAAGTATTAATATGATAGCACTTTGAGTAGCAGATTTGTGCCAAAAAAGGCGCCACATATGTAAAAACATTTTTACTTAACTTGACCTATGCATTCAATTATGTTGCGATCAAATTTTATGATATGATAAAATGACCAAGGCAATGTCCTGACAAACTCAGATCATTATTCGTTTCAGGATGCAATCAGATTCCTTTGACAGTACCAGTTCATTGATTTATGTTACAACTCTCGAGTGAGAAGATTAAAAAACAGCTAAAATGTACATTTGATTTTGTAAATGCAAATGTGGATGCAGCTTATATATATAGATTGCACGACGAACAACTACAATTATAGCACACACCTCCTATTGCCAAGGTTAAATTAACCCATCATACAACAATGCGAAACAAAATACAGACATCGCGTAATAAACTTGAGCCACTACGAACAATTCAACTACCGATGTACATAACATTATTTCTAAACCCAACGTTACAAGTAATTCATCAGTGGAAAAGGATTCTTTGACAGCTGAACTTTCAGCGAGATTAACCTTCATTGCGTATTATAAAATCTGCATTGCTTCGAATACGTTCGATCTTGACGGGAAACTACAATTACTTCATTAGCAGCTGTAGGCATCCTTTGGCTTAGATTTTCAAACAGAGCTAAACTATTAAACACGAAAACTGGACCTCCTACTGAGTGAAGAAACTTTATATACGTTTAAATTAAACAATTAAATACTTTGACGATCCCTCAAAACTGACAAAAGCCTCCCTCATTCACGTTACCAAAACCTACAGACTCAGGTCACAATTTTTCAAAGTCAATGAATAAATGTATCTTATATTAGCATACATTTATAAAACGTCTTAACCAATGCGCTGTACATTTAACTAATTATGGTAAAAGATTGTTGGCGAGATGAAACGAGATGAGTGGATGGGGAAATATGTATGAAATGAGGTGGTGGTGACGATGCATGGAATAAACGATGATGGAAAAGAGACGAGTGAATTGATGGTGGGGAGTGATCATGTGGAGTTGGGGGACAGGGAAGGCGGCGTTAGTTCTCGTGGGGAGGATAATAACGGAACAAGAGAGGGTGGGCAAGAGAGAACGAGTGGCGTTTAAGAGAAGAGCAGAAGTTAGCGAGAGAGGGTGATTGTTTGACGTGCAAGGGCAGTTGATTCCAGTGAAGAGGGGCTAGAAGAGAGAACGAGCGAAACCGAGACTGTGCACACGGAGGCAGAGGAACAGAAAGAGACAGCAAAGATTTGGAACGCAAAGTTCAAGTTCAAGTTCATTTATTAGGTATAGCCCTGTGAGTCATTCGGCTCTTGAATCGGGTGCAACCGCAACAAATAAAAAACAAAAACATGAACAAGAAAACATCTTTAAGTGAATATGTGATTAAGTGCAAACAGAAAATCCAAGAAAGGACAGCAAAATATTGCGAAAAAAACACCGTACACCAACGCTATGTGCAAAAATCCCAGTGGGATGCAAGTCAAACAACAACAACAACCACAACACAACTTAGATTAAAGCCATCAGTCTTACTCCGTACTACAACAAACAAACATGGCCAAACCAAAAAACTTGTCGAAATCACCAAAATAAAGCCATGAAAGCAATGAAACAGTGATCATAGTCACTGTGACGGAATTTTCACAATAAACGACATAAACAGCATGTACTACCAAAACCCTGCAGCCATAGATGGCTGCATGAGTCACTCCACAACAGCAGGAGCATCAGTCGGAGTATCATAATTTTTCAATGCACCTTTAAGATCAGCACACTAAATCAAAACACAGGTCATACTTTGCAGCGATCATCCGGAGCGAAACATTTAATTTTAGGCCACTGAATAGCACTGGCAGCTAGGTGTGTACAACTCCTCTAGAGCAGTTTTGATTGAAGATCTCATAGGTAGTGACTCAACTTGCATTTTATTGGCAATATCATTCCAGACCCTGGGGGAATCAATAGCAAAGGCCCTTCCTCCAGTATATGTACGGAAATAGGGAATATGAAGCTGGTAAATGAGTATAGACCTTAGGTCAAATTTGTTCTTTGAAACAGAGAGCGGGCAGGAACGTAAAGTGAGATGAGAGAAGAGAGGTAAGGAGGAGCCATGCAGTGGACAGATATATGAGCTAAGGTAAAGAATGTTTTCGTAAATGTTTTTGGTTTTAACAACTACGATATGTTTCGGATAAACCAACACTCTCACATACCGACTCTTTTCTCATCTCCACAATCGTCACCTGTGTAGTAAGGTTCCCGGAGACTTGACAACGTAGTTGGAGGCACACGCTTCTTTATTAACACCAGCAAGTAACAGGCAACTTACAGTACTCGAAGGGGTATCGGCCCCTTCACCCGTCTACGCTACGGAACACAACAGCCTGACTCACAGCTAGCTTACAGCTAGGTTACGGCACCCTGAATACCCAGTCCGGCTCTTAGAAGAGCGTCGGTTCTGGGCTCTTGGGGCCACGCCGCTGGCTTGCCTGGTCGGCCTTTAAAAGGGTAGCGATCCCAGGGAGTTCCAGGGCCTGTCTCGCTAGTCTTCTTTCTTCACTGGTTACAGCTTAACACTAGACCCCGAGCCGTCCGGCTCGCCGCCTTAAATAGCCATTCCCCCCATGAGGGGTGGGGCTGTGGGGGATCCCAGCTCCGCAATAGCCCCCCAGGATAACCACGCGGACGTCGCAGTAAACACCTTCTTCGCGTACCGATGTAGCCACGCCCATTGTGTTTGTTTGCCATCCGCGGCAAGTCTAAATCCGGCCGTCTACAACGACTACAACGGCTCTACATCACCCCCCCCCCCCCCCTGTACAGCTCGCAGCAGTCCCGGCTGCAACAAAATCGCAATAAAGATGCATCCCCCCCTTGAACCCGTGTGTGCCTCACAAATTTTTAACAACAACAACAACAAGAAGAACAAACCAACACGAAGCACCCCGACCGAATAAATACCCCATCCCGTAAAAACAACATATATACAAGAACCGAGAGCGGTCGCCCGCAAGGGTCGCGTTGGCGGCCGGCCTCACAAAAGTCTGCGCGTTCTGGCGCGCGTCCTTGCAGCGGGGCCGTCACTAGGGACCCCTTTGGTTCGGCCAGTGGCGGTTGTTAACAGTCCGGGTGTGAGGGTGTCTGGCTCCGCTGCAGAGCGACCCCCGACCCCCCCGGGGGGGGTTGGCGGTCGTGAGCGCATCACTCCTGGTGCGCCTGGAGGTGAAACAGACGTTGTTAAGTCAGGTGACAGCAGAGAAGTCGTACTCCGGGAGTCGGTGGACCCCTCACATGTTTGGCCACGCGTGTATGAAGTAGGAACATGGGGCGCAACGAACGGTTTTAACCTGGAGAGGTGCACAAACCACCGACGTTTCCCCCATCGGATACGCACACATTGTGGCCGCAAAACCTCCACCACCTCCACGGGCCCCCGCCACGGCCGCACCAGTTTAGACGAGGTTGCTAGCGGGACTTGGGGACAGTGCAACCACGCCTGGTCACCCGGCTTCCACTGAAGCACGTGCACCCGACCCAGCCTGAGCCTCTCATTCGCCTTTCTGGCGGAGTTCAGAGTTCTGCATGGCCGCCTCCCGCGCCTCTGTCAATTTAGCGACGTTGAATTTCACATGTTCGGCCAATTTGGATTTACTATGCGGCGTGGAGATCCGCAGCTGAGTCGGAACAGGTGGGTTAAGCTCGCGGCCATACATTAGGAAAAGGGCGAAAACCCGGTCGCCGCATGGGGAGCCATCCTGTATGCTGCCAAAACCCCCGGGATATGAAGGTCCCAATCGTTCTGGGATTCAGACACCTGCTGGGACAGCATGGACGTGATGGTCCGATGCAGCCGCTCCACCATTCCGTCCGTTTGCGGATGATATGGGGAGGTACGAATCTTTTTCGTTCCCAGGAGCTCGCACACCTCGTGGGAAAGTTTACCCGAAAATGTTTTACCCTGATCGGTCAGCAGCCACTCCGGAGCACCTTTGTCGAGGACATAGCCCTGGACAAAGGCCTCCACGATGGCTGCTGCTGACTGGTTGGCGAGGGGCCAGGCCATAGGCCATCTCGTAAAATATTCTACCCCGGTTAACAGGTATCTATTCCCCCTAGGCGTAGCAGGGAATGGGCCCAGAATATCTAGTGCGACGAGCTCGTTAACTCGGGAAACTTTTACGGACTCTAAGGGTGGGTTAGACCCCTTCGCTGGTGGCTTCCTTTGCGCACACTGGGTGCATGACCCCAACAGGTCCTCCACATCCCTTGCCATGCCCGGCCATGAAAAATCTAGTTGGAGCGTGGCAAGGGTTTTGTGGGTCTCTAGGTGGAGGAGTCGCTCGTGCGCAGCCTACACGACTCTACCCCACAACGCAGAAGGCACCACCAGCCAGTGTCGACGGGATTTGCCGTCCCAGTGCATGAGAAGGCTCTTGACCAACCCCCAGAAGTCGACATTTTCACCCCCCCGCACGATTCCCCCGATGCGACGGCGCAAAGCGAGGAGGGAGGTGTCCTCCATTTGGAGGCACCCCCACTCTGCAACCGACAACCCCAGCAAGGAATCCTTCCCTTCTAGCTTGATAGGACCGGCAACGGAAGGCGCATCGGCGGCGGCTGCTAAAACCGAAATAGAGCTGACATTCGGAGGTCTGCAACGCCCCGAACCCAAAAGGCAAGCGCACTCAGAGGTGGGTGGTAACCGTGACAGAGCGTCCGTGTTGGTGTGGCGAGTGCCCTTATGATAGGTAGTTGCAAAATCGAAATCCTGAAGGATTTCCAACCATCGAGACAATTGTCCCGATGGCTGTTGAACCCGCAAAGCATACTGCAGCGCCGCATGATCTGTGCGGACGGTGAAACGCCGACCGTACAGATATGGGCAGTATTGTTGAATGAAGTACACGATTGCCAATAGTTCCCTACGGGTAACGCAGGATCTTTGTTCCACCGGAGACAACACCCGACTGCCGTACGCAACCACATGTTCCACGCCCACAAAAACCTGGGAGAGAACGCCCCCGATGTCCGTGTTGCTTGCGTCTGTATCGAGCAAGAAGGGTTTTGTAAAATCCGGGTAACTCAATGGCGGAGCCCCGACTAGGGCGTCCCGGAGCGAGCGAAAAGCAGCGTCTTCCTCCTTACCCCAATGAAATTGGACCCCCTTAGATCTCAAGGCATGTAAGGGTTTCGCAATGGTAGTGAAATCAGCGACAAACCGGCGGTAATATGATGCAAATCCGATGAAACTCCTGACCTCACCCACCGAGGTGGGAGTCGGCCAGGAGCTGACACATTTCGTTTTGGCGGGATCAGTGGCAATACCTGAACGGCCCACAATGTGACCCAAATAGCGCAACGATTCACGGAGCAAGAAACACTTCTGGGGTTTGAACTTCAAAAAAACGGCACGCAACCTCTGGAGGTCTTCATCGAATGTTCTACTAAAGACGATGACATCGTCTAGTTAAATCAGACACGAATCCCACTGCAAGCCAGCCAGAACCAATTCCATTAATCGCTGAAAAGTTGCCGGCGCGGAATGTAATCCCATCGGCAAGCGATTAAATTGGAAAAGGCCCTGCGGCGTACGGAAAGCAGTTTTCGGTTTGGATTCCTCATCCAGAGGGAGCTGCCAGAACCCGGACAATAAATCCAATGTGGAGAAGAACCGCGCCCCTGCCAGGGCATCAAGCGATTCATCCATCTGGGGAAGCGGGTATGCGTCGGCTACAGAAATGTTGTTAAGCCGACGGAAATCCACACAAAAGCGCAATGATCCGTCGTGTTTTTTAACCAGAACGATCGGTGCGCCCCAAGGGCTGGTGGAAGGGGATATGATATCCGCAGCTAGCATGTCGTCTACGGCCGATTTAACATGCTCCTTTTCGGCGGGACTTAACCGAAAGGGATTTTGGCAGATTGGCTCGCTGTCACCCGTGTCAATATGGTGTTTCAGCAATTTAGTACAACCAATATCGTATTTATTTAGACTAAAAACGTCTGAAAATTCGCGGAGGACTCGAAGCCTCTCACGCTGTGGAACGGACAGGTCCACCGATCCCGCGCGAAGCGCATCGAGCCACCCCTCATCACGATCCGAATGTGGTAGCGAGGGCGAACCGGCGCTCACCTGAGCAACAACCGGTTCCTCACGAGGCACCGGTGTCGCGTGCGCGAGCACGGTCCCCTTAGGAACCACGGCCGTTCGCGACCCCACATTGAGGACCGCGATGAAGGGGTCCTCGTCTCCTTTGACCATGGTCTGGGCCGCTACCAAGTCGGGTCCGTTGACCCCGGCCCTCGATGGTCCCAACAGAACCCCCCGATCCCCGACGCCCTCCCCAAACGGTCGGCGCTGCCTAAGAGGTACGAGCATTTGAGCTCCCGGCGGTACGCGTACCGTCCTCGCGACCAGCGCCGGTACCGTCGCAAACACCGTACGGACAGTGGTAGCGGAGGATGACAAAAAGGCCATACGTCGGCCCGATGGGAGTTCAATGCATCCTTGGTCGATTAGTATACGAATGGGCATTTTGGCCAAGAAATCCGTCCCCAACAGGCACGGAACCGCCAGCGAGGAGGAGACCAATATCGGGACGGATAATTTAATGTCCCCAATACAAATTTGCGCGCGGATCTGTCTGATAATGCCCAACGAACCCCCGTTAGCAGCATAACATGGAACATCAACAGGGTGCAAGGGACGACTTTGAATGGGGAGAATGTTGTAAATCAAATCGGACACAATAGTCGCCGATGCTCCCGTATCAATCAAGACCCGTACCTCGACCCCATCAATATGTCCCACAACAACCGATGACCCCGACGACGCGGCAACAACACGATGAGCCAACTCGGACCACTGGGTCAGTTGGAACGCACACCCCACGGAGGTACGTTTTGGCGTGACAATGGATAATTTCTGACCCCCGTTCGTTGCGGTGTGTGAGTGAGTGGCAGGTGTGTGTGTGGGCCAACCATGTGGGGTGCCACGACTCGCCGGATTTTACTGGGGAGACTTGGGTCGAGGCGCGACGTCCTGGCGAGGCGTCGCACCATGCTGTCGAGGAGCCCGGCATCCTGAGGCCACATGGCCCCGGAGGCCACAGTTGTAGCAGCGCGTGAGTGCTGCTGATGACTTGGGCTGAGCCCGGCGGCTCGGTCCGTCCCGAGCTGGCCGTACTCCGGACCTCCACTCTGTCGGGCGATCCACAGCGCAGATGTCTTCCGCTGGGAGGGCGGATGCAGCCACGGTATGGCTGGCCGTCGCTTTGCTGGCCTTCCGACGTTGGGCCAGCAGGTTTGCATGGATGTGCCGGGTGGCCCTCAGCGAACACATTTCCGCGTTGTCCTCAGCCAAGACGACGATGTCGAAATCATCGGCCAGCAGCAGTAGCTTCTCCGCGACCATGGCGTCCACCCCAACCTCGTCCATCCGTGGAAAAGCCGTTTTCGCCAGGGCCAGGAGAGCCGTGCGGTACGCCAGGGCCGACTCCTTGGCGCCCCGCTGACGATCGTTAAACAGCTGGCGACAGGGTGGTCCATAGACCGCGGCGAGGAGTTGCAGCGCCATTTGCAGCGTGGCGCGCTTCGCCCTTGGTGCCGAGGTGAGAGTGGCGAAGGCATCGCTGTCAAGCATCGCCGGCAGCGCACGCAACGCCTCGTCGTCGGTCCATTTCGCCATCTCTTGATGGGCGAGGAAGCGCCTCTGGAAGCCACCCCAGTCGCCTTCTCCTCCCACGAATTCCTTGAGAGGTGGCAGTCGCCGTTGCAGCACAGCGTCCGTAGGGGAAAACGCTCTCCGTCACTCCGTGCAGATTTGGCGGGCTGGGCGCGTGGCAACGGCGGTTGCTGTGGTGACGTTTTGTTGTCCGCCGCTACCGACGTGGCTTGTGGTTGGTGAGTATCGGCCACATGACGTAGCCCCACCTCGCCGTCAGCCTGCACTGTACTTATGGCGGGAACTTCAAACTCAGCGTCCTTGGAAATGGCGGGAAACGGCATCGTATGTTGGCCGCCATCGCTCCGTGCAGCTTCTCCCGCCCCCAGTCGGTTAATCTGTTCCAGTGTGGCGGCTGCAGCATAGAGCAATTCTGCCAGTCGAGAGTGGTCCAGCCGCAGTCCTTCAGACGACGGTCCCCACTCGTCTTGACGTTGCGGTGTGGGTGGACTTGGCCCCTGCTGCTCGAGTCCGCCCTCAGCCATTTCTGGCTCAAAGTCAGCCGTGGTTTCCTCCGCCCCCGTCTCTCTGGTTCGAGCTGTCCGTCGTGTCTCCATCCTTGTAGAACCACTTCCGACACCAGATGTAGTAAGGTTCCCAGAGACTTGACAACGTAGTTGGAGGCACACGCTTGTTTATTAACACCAGCGAGTAACAGGCAACTTATAGTACTTGAAGGGGTATCGGCCCCTTCACCCGTCTACGCTACGGAACACAACAGCCTGACTCACAGCTAGCTTACAGCTAGGTTACGGCACCCGGAATACCCAGTCCGGCTCTTAGAAGAGCGTCAGTTCTGGGCTCTTAGGGCCACGCCGCTGGCTTGCCTGGTCGGCCCTGAAAAGGGCAGCGATCCCAGGGAGTTCCAGGGCCTGTCTAGCTAGTCTTCTTTCTTCACTGGTTACAGCTTAACACTCGACCCCGAGCCGTCCGGCTCGCCACCTTAAATAGCCATCCCCAATTGAGGGGTGGGGCTGTGGGGGATCCCAGCTCCGCAATAGCCCCCCAGGATAACAACGCGGACGTCGCAGTAAACACCGTCTTCGCGTACCGATGTAGCCACGCCCATTGTGTTTGTTTGCCATCCGTGGCAAGTCTAAATCCGGCCGTCTACAACGTCTACAACGGCTCTACACATACTCTGAGCGGATAATAGGCTTTCGCGACCAATATGATTCATAATAAAGGTTTCGTGGGTTTACTCTCCAACACGTTTTGTTCACGTGATAAACCTTAATTGGCTGTGCTGGGTAACACACCTTAACAACACATTTCTATTTACGCAATGAAACCCCCAAAAAATATTTGTTATGGACGGGCGGATAGCTAGGATTGTAGTAACTCTAGGAGGATAATCTTGATTTGAAGCTTTCGTGATTGCAGGAATCAATACTCTCTGGTTATTTCGGTAAAGTCACGTAGATAGAAAAAAATATAATAGAACACGACGTTTCGGTCGCAACACAAGCGTCCGTCATCAGTTGAGAAAGAATGATCTGCTGTTGTGGCTTTAAATAGGCACTGTAGGGGGCGGAAGGTGGAGGGGATGGGATTTGTAGAGTAAAATTAGCATGTCAATGAGATTCTCATCTTGAGTCTTGACTAAAAAGCTTTTGTGGCTGCAGGAGTTCACGGGGGAGGGAAGAGGGGGGAGGGCTTGTGCAGGATGGGTGGGGGCTAGAGAAATTAGCATTTCAATGAGATTTAAATCTTGAGTCTTGAATTAGTAAACGCGTATCTTATATATAAAAGTATCTGCGCGCTCGCGCTTGCGGGGGATTTGGCTCTCGGACGGTGGGCTTAGCGTAGAAAAAAAATTACAGGCGGCACGCCCCAAGCACCGCGGTAGGAATAGGCTATTCCGTTTTCACATCCGTAAACTTTAAAGTAGTTTAATGAACACATTTGTGCCGTTTCAATTATTAATTATTTACTTATTGCGCACCATCGACCCTACCAAGTGACGCCAATTGCGTGGGGGGGCAGACCCTGCCAAGTGCTGCGCCTTCGCTCGAGCTCACAGGGACATTTCCTTTTACGCGTTTACAGCCAACACATACACACATAACGCTGCAGATATTCCTTCACAGTGTCATGTCCTCTTCGCCCCCCCCTAACACTATGCGTCCAGTTTATAGTACAGACTCCGTAGATAATAATATTTTAGTGCTTACATACCATTATTCTTGCACGCGCGGGGAATGCTGGGGGGGAGGGTAGCGGCCCAGCCCCTAGCCTGGCAATGTGCCAACTCCGCCGCCTCGCCAATGTAGGCCAGGACGGGGACTACGCATGGCACAAGGCCTCAACATGGCTGTGGTAAGTACAAAGTTCCTTGCTTCTTACGCTAACAACTCAAGTCCATTGTTTACTATTGAAGTATTGGAAATGACGGCAGGAAACTCCTTGACGGGTAACACACTTTTTATTAAATCTTGACTTGTCACGATACAACGTGTGGTCTCTATTCTTCTGACTACTTGTCACGATACAACGTGTGGTCTCTATTCTTCTGACTCCACACTTCCCTTAGCTCGTGTAGACTCGATGCCTCTGGCTACACGCGCATCACTCGTCTCGTGTAGACCCTATGCCTCTGGCTACACACGCATCACTCGTCTCGTGTAGACCCTATGCCTCTGGCTACACACGCATCACTCGTCTCGTGTAGACCCTATGCCTCTGGTTACACACGCATCACTCGTCTCGTGTAGACCCTATGCCTCTGGCTACACACGGATCACTCGTCTCGTGTAGACCCTATGCCTCTGGCTACACACGCTGCATGCTCACACTGCATGCTCACACTACACTCCGCCTCTGGGTTACACAGAGTCCCGGTCCCCACAGGACAGCGGGACTGGGTACCACAGGGCCCTATCTCTTCCTCTCCGTCTTCAGTCTTCGCTGGTTACACTCTCCTCGTACGCCTGTGTGCATCCCCTTATATAGTCCCTCCTCACGGGAGACGGAGCGGATGCGGACCTCGACGTGAGCATCGCTCCTTAGTTAACCAATCACGACGCGCTATCTCTACGATCCGTTTTCCCCCAGCGCGTGTTTCCACTCGTCAACCAATCACGCCGCGCTGCCACCCGATCACTCCCTCTCAAGCGCGTCACCGGCACACAGCCAATCAGCACCACGTAACCCACGACCCCGCGCTGACCCCTGATCCTTCACCGTCAGCGCGCGTCACCACACACACAGCCAATCACTACGCGCTGGCACCCGATCCCTACCCCAGCGCGTATCACCACTACACTATTGTTAAACACATTAGTTCACAAACATTACAATAATAATGTTTGTGTGCAGATCATTAATCACGTTCATTGCTTATTATTATTAAACAAATACCTTGCCAGATATTGTCTGCAGATAACAACTCAGGTTTCATTGTTTACCATTATGAAACAAGTTGACATGTTACAATAATTATGTTTGAGTGCACAAAACTCCTTTTGGATTTTTTGGTTGCTCATTTTTCCCTTTTTTTGCTGTCTTTTATGACGCTGCCACGGTCTACTGCCAGTCTGTGATTTCTGATTATTTCTTCAATAAATTTCTATTGTTTCCATTGCTCACGTCACGCTATTTCCTCATACGTAGTACTGCCATACTAATAGCTGTGCCATCATCGGGGATTGCTGTGCCCGTCAATGTGTGTGTCTTTGAGTCCATATGTGTGTGCGTGTAGAGCCATGCGTGTCTTTAACTCCATGTGTGTGTCTGTCTTTTTCTAACGGACAACGCCCCATGTGTTTGTGTATGTCAAAGTGTTTATGTGTGTGTGTCAGTCCAAGTGTGCGTGTCAGTCCAAGTGTGCGTGTCAGTCCATTTGTGTGCGTGTAAGTCCATGTGTGTGTGTAAGTACATATGTGTGTTTACATCAATGTGTGTGTGAGTCCACGTATTGCTGTGTGTGAGTCGGTGTGTGTGTGTGTGAGTCGCTGTATGTGTGTACATCCATATATGTGTGTGTAACTCCATGTATGTGTATCTCAAGTGCATGTCTATGTGTGTGTGAGTCCATATGTGTGTGTGTCTGTAAGTCGATGTGTTTGTGTGTGTGAGTCGATATGTGTGTGTGTGTCTCAGTCCATGTGCGTGTGTGTTAGTCGCTGTGTGTGCATGCCTCCATGTTAGTCAGTGTAACTCCATTTCTTTGCGTGTCTGTAGGTCCATGCGTGCATCTTAGTCCATGCGTGTGCTTTATTGACCTGCTCAAGGCCTATGATACCATCGGTAGGCCTGGCCTCTGGGTTGCTCTTTGTGCTTTCCGAGTCCCTGACCCACTGATCACCATCCTTAAGGACCTTCATGATTGTGAACGGCCCCGCGTCTAACTACGTGGCCATGAGTCAGAGCCATTTCCTTTACACCTTGGGGTGCAACAGGGATATCCTCTGGCTCCCACATTATTTTACATATATTTGGACCACGTAGTTCGTTAAGCCTTCAATGCCTGTGTAGTGGTGATACGCGCTGGGTGTATATGTCGTGTGCCAGCGCGTATGTACGGGTGTGTGTGTGGTGACGCGCGCTGACGGGGAGGAGCAGGCGTCAGTGCGCGGGTGGGGGTAGTGCTGCTGATTGGCTGTGTGCCGGTGACGCGCCCAGAGGGAGTGATCGGGTAGCAGCGCGGTGTGATTGGTCGGGGAGTGGAAACACGCGCTGAGCGGAACCGGATTGTAGGGATAGCGCGTGTGGATTGGGTAACTGAGGAGCGGTGCCGACGTTGAGGTCCGCATCCGCTCCGTCTCCCGGGAAGAAGGGGTATATAAGGTGATGCACAGAGGAGCAGGGGGCAGAAGTGGAACCATCTAAGAATGAAGACGAAGGTGCAGAGATAGAGCCAGTAGAGGAGAGTAATGGAGAGTAGAGGAGAGTAAAGGGAGAGTAGAGGGGAGTAAGGTATAAGTGTGTAGCCAGCGAGAGAGAACGGTCTACACGAGCTGAGTAATGTATAGTGTGTAGCCAGCGAGAGAGAACGGTCTACACGAGCTGAGTAATGTATAGTGTGTAGCCAGCGAGAGAGAACGGTCTACACGAGCCGAGTATGCATACGGTGTAGCCAGCGAGAGAGGAAGGTCTACACGAGCCGAGTATGCATACGGTGTAGCCAGAGAGAGAGATGCAAAGTCTACACGAGGCGAGTGGAGAGTGTAGCAGAGGCGCAGAGTCTACACGAGGCGAGAGAGGAGTGTAGCCGAGGCGCGGAGTCTACACGAGGCACAGAGAGCCGGCAGCACAGAATCCAGAGTCAAGAGAAGCGCATTGTGAAGAAGAGAGGCCACGCGTTGTATTGTTACAAGTCAAGATTTAATAAAAGAAGTGTGTTCCCGTCAAGGAGTTTCCTGCCGTCATTTTCCAATACTTCATCTGGCGTCAGAAGTGAAACGGGCTTCCAAGCATGGAGACAAGGAAGACCCGTAGGACCCACGGGATTGACCGCGAGGAAAACCTGGACGACTCGGGGCCGCTGGTGGCGGGGGGCGAGGAGGAAGACTTGCCCACGCTACAGGATCCGTCGACGGCGCCGGCCGAGCGACCGGGGACCGAGGCCGTGCTTCGTGAGGCGCACTCCCGACTGGCGGAGCTGCTGCTCGCCGCCGCGTCCATCTTGGCGGAGATCAGCTCGTCGGGAGGAGCGGGGACGGTGGGGGACATTTTACAAGGTCGCCCCGCAGATTCCCGCCAAAACGAATGGGGGATTCCCGCCATTGCGCCTGGGCCTACTTTTGGCGGGAACGGCGAGCGCCACGTGGTGGTGGGTTCCCAAGCGCGCGCATCGACGTCATCAGCGCGCGAGGGGGTCCGCCATTTTACGTCTGCCGCTGGAGCCGCCATCTTACACACCGACGGAGAGGCGGAGAGGAACCACGAGGCGGATGACTTCATTTTTCAGCAGCGTCTGCCCACGTTGTCAGCCTTCAAGGCGGAAGGCGGAGACTGGGGCAAATTTCAGCGAAGGTTTTTGGCGCATCAAGAGATGTCAGCGTGGTCCGATGCTACGGCGCTGCGGGCGTTGCCTGCCCTGCTGGACGACGACGCGCTCGCGGCCTTCAGGTCTGCACGGAAGTCGGACCGCTCCACGCTGAAGGATGCGCTGGGTTTGTTGGCCAGGGTCTACGGACCTCCCTCGGCGTGCCGCCATCATTTCTACGCAAGACGGAAAGCGGCCACGGAGACCGCGCTGGCCTATCGCACGGCGTTGCTGGCTCTTGCTGATGCTGCGTTCCCTCGGATGGACGAGGAGGGCCAAGACGCGATGGTTTTGGAGCAGCTGCTTAAGTTGGCGCAGGACCTGGGGGTCCCTATCAACACAGCTGACGAGATTGATATTTCTTCTTTGAGAGTCGCCACGAGTATTCAAGCGCACGAGGCCCTACAACGGAAACAAGGAGTTGGTTGCAATGCTGCTGTCGTCGCAGCTCCGGGTTCGGTGGTCACCGAACCCCAAGTCGTCAGCCCACGAGAGGAGGCGTTCGCCACGGGACGACCAGGGGACTGGAGGCCGGGGGCTCGGTCGCCTCTGCGATCGGGCCGAAAGTCGGAGCATCCAAGATCTACTCCGACCCTCGTCACGTGCTATAACTGCGGCCTCCGGGGCCACGTGGCGTCCGGGTGCCGCGCTCCGCGTCAGCGCGCCATGGGTGCTCGGCTGGACGACGACCGAGATCCCAAGTCATCTCTACAATCCCCGGCAAGTCGCGGCACCTCACACGCTCGGCCTGTTTATTCGGCACACATGGGACGCCGCGTTGCGGCGGAGGAGGGCCGGTTAAGGTTCGGGGATTCGGTTCGGCGAGGGGGGTTCGGCCGGGACCAGGGAGACATCGAATGGGCGGAATTGGGGCATAGAATTGTGGCTGCTTCGGCGGGTTCGTCCGTTGTTACGGGATCTATTGATGGGGTCGAGATTAGGGTGTTAGTGGACACGGGGGCATCGGCAACTATTATATCGGACCTCATTTATGATATTCTCCCAGTCCAATGTCGTCCGCTGCTTCCAGTGGATGTGCCATTTTACGCCGCTAATGGGGGATCGTTGGGCATTATCGGTCAGATTAGGGCGTCCATTTGCATTGGAAATATCAAATTGTCGGGACCCGTTTTCGTTTCGTCTTCTTTGGCGGTTCCGTGTCTTTTGGGCACTGATTTTTTGGCTAAAATGCCCATTAAAATTCTTATCGATCAACGATGCATTGAACTGCCATCGGGTCGCCGGATTGCATTTTTGACGAGCCCTACTGACATTCGGACGGCGTGCGCTACGATACAAGCGGTGGCGACACAGACCGTGCATGTGCCCCCGGGTTCACAGATGTTGATTCCCCTCCGGTTGCGGAAACCATGGGTGAGGGAGGCTTCGGAACAAAGTATGCTTTTGGGTCCTTCTAACAAGGCTGTCGGGGGTCTTGATTTATCGGTGGCTCACACTTTGGTGCGGGCTGACAGGGATCCGTTTGTGATGGTTTTGAACGCGGGGTCGCGGCCAGCTGTCATTCCACAGGGCACCGTGCTGGCTCACGCGGCGCGGGTCCCTGTGGATGATGGGTTGGTTGCGCAGGTGGGCTCGAGCCCCGCGCGGAACGTTGAGCCAGGGGAAGACCTTGAGTGGGTCCATTCGCTATGCGCCGCCTCGGACGATTTGTCGGCGGCGCAGTTGGGTGCGCTGCGCGAGTTGCTCATAGAATTCTCTGATGTGTTCAGTAAACATGAGTATGACATTGGGTGCACAGATTTGTTGCACCACCACATTGAAACGGGCGATGCGGCGCCGGTCAAGCTAAATCCCTTCCGACTGAGTCCCGTGGAGAAGGAACATGTTCAGTCGGCTGTTAACGAAATGCTAGAAGCCGATATTATTTCGCCCTCCTCTAGCCCGTGGGGAGCGCCTATTGTGCTGGTTAAGAAGCAGGACGGGTCCCTGCGATTCTGCGTTGATTTCCGTCGCCTGAATAAGATCTCTGTGGCTGACGCGTATCCGCTCCCCAGGATGGATGAGTCCCTCGATGCATTGTCTGGTGCGCGATATTTTTCGACTCTTGATTTGTTATCGGGGTTTTGGCAGTTGCCGCTCGACGAAGAGTCGAAACCTAAGACAGCATTTCGGACTCCAGGGGGGCTGTTCCAGTTTAACCGGTTACCCAGGGGACTTCACTCCTCTCCAGCGACGTTTCAGCGACTTATGGAGTTGGTTTTGTCGGGCTTGCAGTGGGATACATGCTTGATTTATATGGACGATGTCATTGTTTTCAGTAAAACGTTTGAAGAACACCTCCAGCGATTGAGAGGGGTGTTCTTGCGAATGCGATCGGCTAAGCTGAAATTTAAACCGGCCAAATGTCACCTCCTTCGGAAGTCGGTTAGATACTTGGGTCACATTGTCGATTCTTCGGGGATCTCCACCGATCCCGCGAAGACGGATTGTGTCGGTTCGTGGCCGACACCTACGTCCGTTTCCGACGTGCGTAGTTTCATCGGGTTTGCTTCTTATTATCGGCGGTTCGTTGAGCACTTCGCCACTATTGCAAAACCCTTGCACGCTCTAACGGCGAAGGGAGTGAAGTTCAAATGGGGACCGGAGGAGGAGGCCGCGTTTCGCTCCCTCCGGGACGCCTTGGTGGGTGCCCCACCCTTGTGTTATCCCGATTTTGCCAGTCCCTTTTTGCTGGACACGGATGCTAGCAACACGGGCATTGGGGGGGTGCTATCCCAAGTCGTTGGGGGTGTCGAAAGAGTTGTCGCCTACGGTAGTAGGGTGTTGTCTCCGGCGGAGCAGCGCTACTGTGTCACCCGTCGCGAGCTGCTTGCCATTGTTTTTTTTGTGCAGCAGTTTAGGCCATATCTTTATGGTCGTCACTTTACAGTCCGAACGGACCACGCGGCGCTACAGTATTCATTGAGGGTCGCCCAGCCCTCGGGCCAGTTGTCGCGTTGGTTGGAAGTCCTCCAGGACTATCAGTTTACGACTACGTACCGTAAGGGGTTGCGACACACGAATGCCGATTGCTTGTCGCGGTTGTTGCCTTGTGATGAATGCGCGTGTTTGTCGGGATCGGCGCGCTGTAAACCGACGCTTGCGGGGGAGATGGGGGCACTGGCTGCGACAGCGGGCGCACCGATCAGGGATGATTCCACTGCCTCTCAGGGTCGGGACTCGCTGCTCTCGCTGTCGCTCAGCGAATGGGGCCGCCTCCAGATGGCGGACAGCTCGCTGCTAGCATTGCGCCGCAAGGTTGGGGGTCCCGAGGGGGACCAGGAGCGTACCGGCTCCTATGTACTTGAGCAGGGAGTGTTATTGAAATGGGACAGTTTGTCCCGGCGGAACGCACTCGTGGTGCCTTCCGCTGTGAGGGGGAGGGTTGTCTTGGCGGCACACGAACGCCTCTTGCACTTGGGAGTTAACAAGACGCTTGCCCTGCTTCAGCGTGACTATTACTGGCCGGGAATGGGAAGTGATGTGGTGCATATTCTGAAGGGGTGCGTTGAGTGCGCCAGGCGTAAACCACCGGCCGTGGCAGCTAATCCACCGCTGCAATCTATTCAGGTCTCGCGTACCAACGAGCTCGTTGCACTCGATATTTTGGGGCCCTTCCCAGTCACGCCGAGAGGGAATAAATATTTGTTAGTGGGGGTCGAATACTTTACCCGATGGCCTATGGCGTGGCCTCTCGCTAACCAGTCGGCAGCGGCTGTGACGGATGCCTTCGTCCAGGGCTATGTCCTGGACAAGGGGGCTCCCGAACGCCTGCTGACCGACCAAGGTAAAAATTTTTCGAGTAAATTGTTGCAAGAGGTGTGCGATCTGTTGGGTACCAAGAAGGTGCGTACCTCCCCGTACCACCCGCAGACTGACGGGATGGTGGAGAGACTCCACAAAACCTTGACTTCCATGCTGTGCCAGCAGGTGTGCGAGGCACATGTAGATTGGGACCTGCAGGTCCCGGGAGTCCTTGCCGCGTATAGAATGGCCCCCCATGCAGCTACGGGGTTTTCCCCATTCTATTTGATGTACGGTCGGGAAGCTGGCCCGCCAATAGAAACGCAACTTGGCCTGTCCGCTCCACGAACTAATTCTAATTTGGCAGAACATATTAAGTTTAATATTCATAAGCTGACAGAGGCGAGGGAGGCCGCACGGCTTAATTCGCGGGCTCGCCAAATTGCTAATGAACGGTTGCGGGCACGGAAGGTGTCCATGCACGAATGGAAACCAGGTGACAGGGCCTGGCTGCATTGCCCTCAGGCACCCTTGGCTACGTCGCCTAAATTGTTGAGACCGTGGAGGGGACCCGTGGAGGTCGTGCGCGTTGCACGGCCCCAGTGCGTTCAGATAAAGTGGGGAAAGCGCCGTTGGTACGTTCACCCCTCCCGACTGAAACCGTTCTCGCCTCCATATGGCCTCCCCGTGTGTCGTGATGGCCGGGCGTGTGACGTGACCGGCGACCCAGAGGGGGAAATGTCTCTGCCTGATCCACACGTATTTTCGCCTGATCTGCTCCCAGGTGTCTCGGAACTGACAGCTGCCGATCACCGGCGGCCGGATCTCCGCGGCGGGGCCGGCCCCTTCAGGCCCGTTCCGCGCCGTCTGGAGCAACCGGAACCGCCGGACGGTCGTCAGTGTCCCGCCCCATATGATGGACCAGCCAGACGGACTCGCGCCAGGTCGTGCTACTTTGCATGACCTGCCTCGTGAGGAGTCGGGGCAGTTGGAGCGCCTCGTCACTGCGTGTAGTCGCAGGGACGTGGGGCGCGTTCGTTTCGAATTTGCTCGTATCGTGTTATTGTTGACTTTTCGTGTTCATTGTCAATCTGTACATAGTTATTCTTGTCGTTGTTGTTGTTGTGTTATGTTACGGGGCACACTCGGGGGGTTACGGGGTTTTTTTTTGTTGGTTGTCATTTTATCATCGCGGTTGGTTGTTGTTAGCAGCCGGGCCGGCTGCGAGCTATGTGGGAGGGGGTGATGTAGTGGTGATACGCGCTGGGTGTATATGTCGTGTGCCAGCGCGTATGTACGGGTGTGTGTGTGGTGACGCGCGCTGACGGGGAGGAGCAGGCGTCAGTGCGCGGGTGGGGGTAGTGCTGCTGATTGGCTGTGTGCCGGTGACGCGCCCAGAGGGAGTGATCGGGTAGCAGCGCGGTGTGATTGGTCGGGGAGTGGAAACACGCGCTGAGCGGAACCGGATCGTAGGGATAGCGCGTGTGGATTGGGTAACTGAGGAGCGGTGCCGACGTTGAGGTCCGCATCCGCTCCGTCTCCCGGGAAGAAGGGGTATATAAGGTGATGCACAGAGGAGCAGGGGGCAGAAGTGGAACCATCTAAGAATGAAGACGAAGGTGCAGAGATAGAGCCAGTAGAGGAGAGTAATGGAGAGTAGAGGAGAGTAAAGGGAGAGTAGAGGGGAGTAAGGTATAAGTGTGTAGCCAGCGAGAGAGAACGGTCTACACGAGCTGAGTAATGTATAGTGTGTAGCCAGCGAGAGAGAACGGTCTACACGAGCTGAGTAATGTATAGTGTGTAGCCAGCGAGAGAGAACGGTCTACACGAGCCGAGTATGCATACGGTGTAGCCAGCGAGAGAGGAAGGTCTACACGAGCCGAGTATGCATACGGTGTAGCCAGAGAGAGAGATGCAAAGTCTACACGAGGCAAGTGGAGAGTGTAGCAGAGGCGCAGAGTCTACACGAGGCGAGAGAGGAGTGTAGCCGAGGCGCAGAGTCTACACGAGGCACAGAGAGCCGGCAGCACAGAATCCAGAGTCAAGAGAAGCGCATTGTGAAGAAGAGAGGCCACGCGTTGTATTGTTACAAGTCAAGATTTAATAAAAGAAGTGTGTTCCCGTCAAGGAGTTTCCTGCCGTCATTTTCCAATACTTCACCTGTACCAGAAGAATTTCCATCTGCTACAGATACAATGGGAGGCTGATCGATGCCCGGGTGCGGTCAAGGGATGGCACCCTATTGCTTAACCACGTTATGTATGCCGATGATCTGCTAATTGCTACTCACTCGGAGGAAGAGTTAGAGGTGCTGCTGCTGAACCTGGAGCTTGCCACCAAGAGGTGGGGGCCTTACCATCAGCCCCACCAAAACTAAGCACCTGCCTGGCTATTTTGTACCATCGGACACTCCACCCCCACAACTCTCAATTGGTGATGGGGCAGTTGTGGAGACAGTGGAGAGTTTCCCATACCTTGCCAGTGTGCTAATGACTGGCTCCGGTTTAACAGCAAAGGTCTCACTCCGAATCAGTCGAGCTGCATTATATTTTCATTGGCTGCGTAACGCTGTGTGGAAGCTACCTGGTCTATCACTCCGTACAAAGCTTCAGGTCTTCTCGGCCACGGTCATTCCCTCCCTTCTCTACGCTTGCGAAACTTGGACCCCCCTAATGGAACATCTTCGCCAGTTAGAAACATTTAGGATGGCCTGCCTACGATCCATCCTGGGTTTAACCAGACTGCATTGTGCGAGGAGCTCACAAATCCTTGAAAGATGTGGACAAAGTCCCATCGGTGACCTCCGGCAGGCAAGGCTGCGTTTCCTGAGTCATATAGCCCGCATGGCCAGCCACCGCATGCCTAAACAGCTTTTGTTCGGCCGGATCGAGGGGGCTAAACGGGCGGGGCACGGGCTGGAGAAGACATGGAGTGATGTGCTACAGGAGGACTTGGAGCTGAGTCCACTTGCGGATGACTGGTACCAGCCGTGTCAAGATCGGCCTCTGTGGAGGAGGCTCCTGAAGGACGCTACTGGCCAGTTGGAGGCAGTCACCCTCCAACAACAACGGAGGTCGGAGGAGCGACGCTCACATCAACGAGCGGAGTGCTGGGTGGCTAAAACACAGAAAGTTGCTACAGTAGGGGCCACAGGTGGTGCATCAGCCAGTCGTCTCAGTCAGTCGACCTGTGCCATCTTGGTTTGCCCCGTGACCTCCTGCCAGCGGGCGTTCGACACTTCACGTGGCCTCAAGATGCACATAGCCTGGCACAAGCGTTGTCGTGACGTCACCGCCACTTAGTGGCGAATGACGGTTGTTGTTGTTCAGTCTATGTATATATGTGTGAGTCCATTTGTGCGTGTAACTCTATGTGTGTGTATCAATGGATTTGCCTGTGTAACTACATGTGTGTCTGCCTTTTTCGCCCGGGCAACGCCGGGTACTAACCGCTAGTTTTTTATAAAACAGCACGGGTGGGTGAGTGAAAATCACAGCAGTTAAAACTTGACATGGTTTATAACGTCCTTCCAATGATTGCTCAATCTGAATCCATCTTCTAGATTAAAGTTTTGTCTGTGTTTGTATATCTGGGTGGCTTCATGAGCACCTTGGTCTCGGAAAAAGCAATGTCATGTGTGCCCAAAGCGTTGAAACAATGATCCGCCACACCACAGCAGTTACATTGGTGAAACGAAGCGACATGTCTCAGACTGGGTTCGCAAACACAAAGCAGATTTGAAACACGGTAGAACCAACACCTCGGCGCTGGCGGATCATTGTTTCAACGCTGACATTGTAAACTCTCGGGCTACCATCAGAAATTTGTTCATGAAGCCATCCAGATAAGGGATGGGCTGTAGTGATGATATCATCACTTGCTGTCCTTGCCCCCCACCTCCGATACCCATGGTTGGCTATCTATGGTGTTTAAATAAGTTCATCATACATCACGGTGCAATAGCTAAGAGAGAGAGGAGTTGGGAGTATGGGGTGGGTCTTTGGATTTCCTTTGTAGACTTAAAGCAAGTGTGCGACTCTGTGACGGATCTGTGGGAACTGTAATACTGTCATTGAGCATTTTGGGAACTGCTGCACATACACATGCGTCAAAATATACACTGCATCCATTTGTCAAATTCTCTTCCTCTTACCTTCCTTTGCCCCTCCACGACTTCCCGTCCCTCCCATACTCTTTCGTCATCCCCAAAGTACCTTCAATGGCTGTCACTCATTCCTCAACCCTACATTTTTCCTTTCTGTCATCTTTTTTATGCTACGTCAAGTGCCTTGGGTGACGGCGCTCTATTAAAATATAAATTATGTTCGATTATGAAAGACAATACCTCCAATGTTGTAGACGATGCTGCAGGATTTCCCCATTGCGTAGTTCTGCTGGTATGATTCGGGGAGGCAGGCTGGCTGTAAAATGCTTGAGAATGTCAACGTTGCATTGAGCTCCACCAGGGCAACGTCATAGTCAAGAGTGGAATCATTGAACTTGCTGTGCTGAAGAATTCTTGAAACGTTCATGTTTCGGCGATCAGTCAGTTGTACGAGCCAATGGCTTGGGTCTGAGCTGCAAAAAATGTTCACAAAAAAAACGCATGGGTGCAGCGTCCTTTTCAAAGTCTAACATTGTGTCGATTAAACTTTCGAATTCTATCAAATAGCAAAGAAAAATGCATCACTGAAATATAAATATATTTATATATCCCTGTTCATGTATGTGTAAGGAAGTTAGACATCCTTGGATAGCGTCTTTGTAGGACATGGGGGATGACATGGATATCATAGCTGCATAAGGATAGCTATGACGTAGCTTGCTAGATGTTTATTGGTTGGAAAGTCTAAGAAAGAAGGCAGGTATATTCGAATGAGACGAAGGGTTCGTTGAGTCGGTTATAAGGGGAGCAGAGGGATTGATTAGAAGGAAGGGATGGGTGGAAATCGGAGAGGGGGGGAGAGGATAAAAGGAAGGGGTGAGGGGGAAATGGGGGTGCTCAGGAGAAGGAAAGCAAGGGACTTGTTTTGGCTGGTGGTGAGTACTGGACGTTGTTGCTGAGGACAATAAACATTATCCAAGAAATGGCCACATTTGGAGTCCTCCATTACACGTGTAACTGTACACCCCTTTGGGTACTGCTAACGCATGCCTGGAATACAACACTGTGGAGGTTGCTGGATAACACAAATGTTGCTCAACTATCTGCCCGTGGGTTTTGAGGTGCCCTGGCTTGCCAGGACGGGTGGCACATTGCACTCGTCACACAAATGAACCACAATACCTTGCTGATCTCGTCAAGGAGATCACACCATCATCACGCAAACTTGCAGTGGCTTTTGGTTAGCTATCGAACAAAAGGCGATCACCACATCGCGCACTTTCAGATGCGCTTCTGCGGAAGTCTGGAACCATCTTTCTTCTGATATTAGGAAGCCACTGCTGCTATGCACTTTTAAATAGAGATTAAAAACTAAAAAAAATTTGAACTGCTTTTTGTTTTTTGTTGTTTGTCCTTCCGCCACACCTCTAATTAGCATGGTTTGCTATGTACGGTGCAAAAGCAGTTCAACATAAATAACTCATAATGTGGGCTCATCTCCATCTGCACAATCTGTATTTGGATAGAGTGTTTTCCGGGGGGTAGATGGGATATACTTAAGGAACGAAACAGGAGGTATTTCTCCACAAATCTGTGTGCTGCCTGATGAAGCTAATTGTAATCAATGGCGAAACGTCGTACTCAGATTGTAAATGTTGCAGCTATGCTCTCCAACACACCGCTGTTCTGTACTAGTAATGAATGGGCATGTTCTGTTTACGTGACAAACATTACTAATTGGCTGTGTTAGGTGATGGCGGGTTTAATGACACATTTATATATTTATGTTATTTAACCCTTAAAAACTTGTATTATGGAAGATATTGGTCGCAAAAGCCTACGTGTTAAACTGACGTTGATAATAGCATAGCTTGGACAATTGTTGGCGCCGGTTAGCCAAGGTGGCAAGATGTTAACTACCTCGCCTGGTATACAGAAAGTCGTGGGTTCGAACCTGACCCTGACGCCTGGATATGTGGAGTTTGCATGTTATCCCCGTGGCCATTGTTGATTTTTATCTGGGTCCTCTATTTTATCCCTCCACATTTAGAAACAAGCATTTAGAGTATTTGGCTGCTGTAAATATGTACGTGATAAGCTACTCTATTGAGCTATCATTTGTGGCCAGGTCGCTTCTAAATAAGAGCAATATAGCTCAATGAGCCATACCTGCTGAAAATAAAAAAAATACTTCAATAATTAGTACCTGGCTATCCTTCCACTGTTTCGTGGTTCTTTGTATTCTAGAGTGATTAAATGCTGTGAGCATTATACGTATAACTATTTACATCATGGAACCTCTTTTGCCAGTACCAAAATATGCGAATATATTTTTCCCCTTTAATCTGGCAACAAAACAGGTGTTAAGTTGTTAAAACACCAAACTGAAACCTTTTACAAGGAATCATGTCTGCATTAACCACAATACTTGTGGTCAAAATGAAAACAAAAAGCATACTCTGATAATAAAAACATACTCTGATAATATTATACTCTTTGGTTCTTTCGGTAAAGTCACTTAGAAAGACAAAATATTAGATCACGACGTTTCGATCAAAACTCAAGCGACAGTCTTCAGGTGAGAGAGAAAGACGGCTGCGAGACACGGCATTATATAGACCTGGGAGGGGGAGGGGAGCAGGGGGGCCGCCGCATCGGCAAGAGGGCGGGGCCAGAGAACGAGCGGGAGAGGGAGATGTGCCCCGAGAAGGTACTGCACAGACCCGGGAGGGGGGAGAGTGAGGGGAGGGGCCGTCGCACCGGGCAAGAGGGTGGAGGCTATAAACGCACACAAACGCGCGGAATATAGAAAAGTGCACCGACTGCAACAAAAGTGATCATGAGAGGCACACACACAGAAACACCACAGCAAGTCACAGTACTTCACAAGACAAGCGTCACTGCCACATCGAGGGAAAGGAGCAGCGGCGGACGTGCCGGTGAGACATCCAGCCTGCCAATGCAAAGACATCCAACCTGGCCATGCAACTCAGAGAGTCGGAAAATCTGCCTTGTGTTCGCGAACACGGTCCGAGACATGTCGTTTCGTTTCCCCAATGTGACTGCTGGCACAGACACAACTTAGTTTGTAGACACCAGGGTATTGCATGTCAGGAATCACATCCTTCACAGATGGGATAAAATCACGGATTTTGTGTACTGTGTTGAACCGAACCCGGATCTTGTGCCTGCTCAAGATTTTGGAAATATTTTTGGTAACCCCTGCTATGTATGGCAAGGTGATGGTTTTGATTGGGTCATCAGATGGTTGTCTCCCCATGGATGGAGATACAGCTTTGCGGATTGTGCGGTCTGAATATCCATTCATCTTGAGGGCTCGGTGTACGTGCTCAAGCTCACTGGCTAGTTGGTGCTGGTCGGAGATGCAACGGGCTCTATGGTGTAATGTTTTGATGAGGGAATTATTCTGGGCTGGACAGATTTTAAACACGGCAGAACTAATACCTCTGCCGTAGCTGATCACTGTTTTAACGCGGTAGGCTCACACGATACTTTTGTTTCCAATACCAAGGTACTCTGCACAGATTTGTCCATGAAGCCATCCAGATATATAAACATACACAATTTCAACCGAGAAGATGGGTACAGACTGAGCAATCATTGGAAGGACGTTATTAACCAAGTAAAGTCTTAATTGGCTGTGATGTTTCCTTCCTACCTGCCGAGTTTCAGCATTTAAGACCGACTCTCTGAGTTGCATTGCCAGGTTGGATGTCTTTGCATTGGCGGGCTAGATGTCTCACCGGCACGGTCGCTACTGCTCTTTTCCCTCGATGTGGCGGTGACGCTCGTGTTGTGATGGACTGTGAATTGCTGTGGTGTTTCTGTATGTGTGTCTTTCATGATCGCTTGTGTTACGGTCGGTGCACTTTTCTCTCTTCCGTGCGTTTGTGCGGGTTTCTGGCCCCAACCCTCTTGCCTGCTGCGGCGGCCCCTCCCCTCTCCCTCCCCCCTCCCGGGTCTGTGCAGTGCCATCTCGGGAAACATTTCCCGCTCGTTCTCTGGCCCCGCCCTCTTGCTGATGCGGTGGCTCCCCCTCCTCCACCTCCTCACCTGAAGACGGCCACTTGCGTTGCGATCGAAACGTCGCAATCTATTATTTTGTCTACCTACGTCATTTTACCTAAATAACTAAAGAGTATGGATTCCTGCAGTCACGAATTCTTCAAATCAAGATCTGATAATATTGCATTGTCTTTGCATTTTGACCACAATTATTGCTTCCTTGTAAAATGTTTCAGTTTGGTGTTTTAACAACTTAACACGTGTTTTGTTGCCAGAAAAATGGGAAAACCTATTCTCAGTATAAATATTATTACTCTGCCCATGCCGTGCCATCGGGGTTATTTAACCATACTTCACCATGCTAGTCAGTGCGGTTTGATGAGGATGAGTAGCATAGACACGGATGGATAGAAATGGAGTACATCAAAACAATTCCCCTGCCCCCTGCTGCCCACCGCATAGCCCTGAGCCTTTAACAACATGATTGTCTCAATCAAATACAAACCAACCTCAAACATGCCCTTCCGAGATAAGGCGAGATGCAGTGTATTCCTAATAATTTTTGACCAGAGCCGGTAATTATAGAATAAGATGTAAGATGCATTTATTTTCTTGCCGGCACTATTTGCAATATTGTACAAGTCGTGTGATGTGGTTCTTACGTGTTGCTGAAGCAGTGTGCCACAGTCACGAGCCACTTGTTGTTGATAATGGTTGCATAGCAGCTCGAAGAGTGGTTGGAAATCAGCTGCACGACCCACGGATTTGAATATCCGAGCCACTCATCCCCACAGGCTGTGATGTTTTTTTGTGAAAGAATAGCAATATCACAACATTTAATTTCATATTATAATAGCTTACGAGTTTTACCTTGAAAATATGTTGCCAAAACGTAGCTTTTAACACTCCTTTCCATTGTGGAATTTTGAATGGCCACACGTTGTAGCTTTATAAGCAAGTGGTTAGAGATAAAGCTGGTCAGTATGCAGTTAGACATGCAACGATGAGTCAAATAATCTGTTAAGATCGATAACCAGATGTTCCAGGTTGTGGGTTCTGAGTTTGCGTGTCTCTCTCCTTGTGGTCGAGTGGATTATTATCTGGGTCCTCTGGTTTTTCCCTCCACATTTAGAATCAACATACGCTTCCATTATTTCCCTGCAATGTAGTCTCACATGTTGATAAGCCACTTTGTTGAGCTATCATTTTTGGTAACAAAAAAAATACTTAAGTACATCCCATATAGCTCAGCGCTAGAACGAGCCAGCTTTAAATAAGAAGGTTATTTATAAAAAGAGAGTTATTGGAAGAGGAAACAAACCAGATATTAGGCCTTACTTAACAGAGCCAGGATTTCGACAGCACAGACGTTCCTGCGAAAATGGTTCCAGATGACCCCCAATGACGCTACAACATAAAACCTGAGTTGCTCGAGTAAAGAGATTGCTGGAGGGGGGGGGGTGTATGGGGATTTAATTGAGATGAAAATGGAGAGATGTTGACAAATTGATAATATCGCTCAAGTTGTCTACCTCTGAACAAAAAAATCAAGAACAATAATCTGATGGAAAGAATTTCGCAATGTTCATGTGTGGTGTTGTCCAAGACATTTTACACAATTTCTCCTCAATTGAAATGAAACTTAAAAGGGAGAACTAACCTTTTGCAGTTCTTGTTGGAGCAATACTTGTGTATGTCACTTTAAACCCGTTCCCTGAACGAAGATAATTCAAATACACGGGTTATTATAAATACAATGTACAAAGTCTTTATAAAAGGAACGGCGCTATGCCTCTCTAAATAAAATGTATGCTGACTGTTTGCGTATTCCGAGATGCAGCGGTGAACGGGACCAACCCTGACATGTTAATCTTTTCTCTAACCCCTCCCTCTCTCCGCCCCCGCCCCCCTTTGTCTATTTAAGGCCTCGCCACAGAGACGATCTCCCTCTCTGTGCCTGTGTTACTCTCTCTATGTATCTTGGTGATATCTGTCTGCTTATATGTCTGTCTATAGTTTCTGGTTAGATTTTTGTTGCTATTTCATTTATACCTGATGATGATTGCTTGTGTTGCAATCGAAACGTCTTATGCTATTATTTAATTTATTCATTTATCTTTATACGTGACTTTACCGAAAGAACCAACGAGTAGAGGCTATGCGTTAATTATGTGTTGACCGACTCTCTGTGTTGCATTACATTACATTTCGATATTTTGCAAGGTTATTTAATTTTAGTGTGTTTCTCTCCCGTTCTCCTAATTTTCAAGCTTGCGTACCATACCACACGTCGCCCTACTCATTGACATGCTATTTTTTCTTTGCCCCCTCCCTCTCTCCGCCCCCGCCCCCCTCTCTCTATTTAAGGCCTCGTCACAGAGACGATCTCTCTCTTTGTGCCGATGCGTTTTCTCTCTCTGTGTATCTTTGTGATATCTGTCTGCTTATATGTCTGTCTATAGTTTTGTGGTTAGATTTTTGTTGCTATTTATTTCATACCTGATGATGATTGCTTGTGTTGCAATCGAAACGTCGTAGTATGCTATTATTTAATTTATTATTTTATCTTTATACGTGACTTTACCGAAACAACCAAAGAGTAATCCCTGCAGTCACGAAAGCTCCAAATTAAAATTGAACCACTTCTACGGGGAAGTTTTAAGCTTATCTTTTTTCTCTCTCTCTGGGTTTTTTTGTTTCCTCTCTCTGCCTGTGTCCTCTCTTTGGAATTTTCACACTTAAATTCTAACTTAACAATCTTTGAAATACGTAATCAACCAGGCTATGCGTTAATTGTGTGTTGACCGACTCTCTGTGTTGCATTACATTACATTTCGATATTTTGCTAGGTTATTTAATTTTAGTGTGTTTCTCTCCCGTTCTCCTAATTTTTCAAGCTTGCGTACCGTACTACACGTCGCCCTACTCATTGACATGCTAATTTTTTATTTTCCCCCTCCCTCTCTCCGCCCCCGCCCCCCTCTCTCTATTTAAGGCCTCGTCACAGAGACGATCTCTCTCTTTGTGCCGATGCGTTTTCTCTCTCTGTGTATCTTTGTGATATCTGTCTGCTTATATGTCTGTCTATAGTTTTCTGGTTAGATTTTTGTTGCTATTTATTTTATACCTGATGATGATTGCTTGTGTTGCAATCGAAACGTCGTAGTATGCTATTATTTAATTTATTATTTTATCTTTAATGAGTTTAGTTCGATTAGTACGGTTGTCTACGTACGGTGTGCGAAATAAATTTACATACAGACACATTATGTCACTGGTTTAGAACATACCTTCGAGAGGATTCGAAGAGGAGAGCTTCAAGCTGATTCCCGGTCCCATAGATTTTATGCTGTTTGGGGTTATGGACCCATTTGTTGTGCCACATAGATGGGCTAGTATGTCCACGCCAAAATTCACGTTCATCACCTCCACGCTTTGAGAGCACGGATAATCATTATTCTTTAAACTGCACATACACACATACACATTGCCTTAGCGAATTGAGCTTTAACATTGTCGTATTTGTAGTCAACACTTATGCAGTCAGATAGAGTGTGTCAGATTTGTGGTGACAAATTCACTTCAGAGAGATGTAAGCCTGTATAATCAGACAGGCTTGAAGCAAGATCAACAGTTGCCCAAGAACAAGCAACGCCTTCAGGAAGTCTGCATCCATCTCTCAATGGACTCACAGATACCGAGCCAATGATATTTGTGAGTAGATTATTCATACACTGGGCAAAATAACGGAGGACAGAGGAGTGACGCTCACAACAACGAGTGGAGCGTCAGGTGTTAAAACACAGCAAACTAGAACAGTAGGGAGCACACGTGGTGCATCTGCCAGTCATCTCAGTCAGTCAACCCATGGTACCTAGGTCTGTCCCGTGACCTCCTGCCAGCGAGCCTTCGAAACTGCACGTGACCTTATAAGTACACATAGCCTGGCACTACCGCCGTGGTGATGTAACTGCCAATTTGTGATAAATCGCGGTTGTTGTTATAGCGAGAGCATAGTTCAGTATGACATTGGGCTTTGATGCACTGAACCTTGCTAACCAGCACACAACCCAGCAGTCAATAACAATTTGCTTTGTGCGTGGTGGTTAATCGTCCAATCACTATCCAAGCTTGGATGATGAACCTGGAATGCTCAAGATCCAGTGCATTTCAGGTTATTTGGACGTAGATTCTTGTACACAGCGAGACTAAATATTCACCTGAACTATGATGTACTGTCTCCTATATAGGCTAGTTCACGTCCTTGGTGGTCTGATATATACAGGTCTCCCTCGCTTTATGGGAGTGCAATTTAGCAGGAGGTCGGAGATTCGATCCCGACCCTGACGCCTGCTGAATATTTGGAGTTTCATGTCTCTCTCCCCGTGGTCGCGTGGATTTCTTCTCTGCGTCCTCCGGTTTTGCTTTCACGTTTAGAAACATGGGTCTAGATTATTTACGTAAATTTTCTGCTATATATTTCCACGTGATAAACCACTTCATTGAGCTATTATTGTGATAGCCAGGTCGCTTCTGAGAAGTTTATAGCTCAATGGGCTTTACCTGGTAAGATAAAACATAGTTTAGTTTTATTTGTATTTTGAAGTGATTTGTTTAAGTTTCCTTATATGTTGTACTCCTATCGTGTTTGCATTATTTGTTGTTGTAACGTTCTGACCTGCCCCGACTGCATATCTGTGAAAAAAGCTTTATAGCTCATCGGATTCCTCCAGTATAAATACATATCCTCTATTCTGATATGCTGTTCACCTATTTCTAGACAAAAAAATTGCGATGTGGTTTGAATTCACTTCATGTGTGGCCATACGGTTGGACGTGGGTCAACATTTTTTTGTGTACTGGATGCGCGACTCGGTAGGGAGCTGTCTCTTTGTGCCGTTTCGCTCTGTGCGCCCTTTCGCTCTGTGCGTCCTTTTCTTGGGATGCATCGAACTACCGCATGTTGTGAGGAAAACCCGTTATTGCTGTGCATTGTGTGACGAGCCATTTACCTGAGCCACTGGAACTTGATCTTGATAACGTGCGGATCCACGGTGTGAATGACAAAAAGATAGTCCACGGTCATGTCGTTGGGTGCATAATCGGTCGATGATATGGTGCCACTTTCGTTGTAGAAGTGAATCGTATCTGCAACGTGAAGGAATATGACTTATTCCGATGCATATAGGTGTAACATTATACATTGGTTTGTACATTCCCATTATATATGTGTGTCCACGCAGATACATGTACGTACCAGATAAACATGTTAATACATTAAATGTAGTGTATAGTATTAGGTATGTTATAGGCCTAAATATCTGCTCTTTGTCCTCTCAGAAACCGACTGTGGTGTGTTTTAGTTCAGAATAACCTTCTTTATGGTTTACAAGAGTGGAACATCATCCTACAATGTTCTGCCATTTTTGTCACAAACCGACGAATTTCAGCTCCAATGTCTCAAAAGTATCCGCCTCCACCTGTCGCTGGATACCTCTCAACTTCTGCAAGCGTTCGATTGTGATCTGAGTCCGTTTCAATGGTCGTGTACACCGACCCGAGCTTTAATACAGTTTCCCTTTGCTCTTTTATAGATACAGATGTAGCAATTGCCAAGGTGCTTCAACTGCATTGTCCATCAGGGACAAATTATTTGTATTATTTTGCTGCTTTAAATGTCCAAATGATGAGCCGTTTTTTTAGCTATTAATTATTTGTAGCCAGGTCGTTTCTGAAAAATACTTCAGTGGTCTTTACCTGGTAGAATGGGGATGGTTTAGTTGTATTTGTATGTTTTTTGGGTGATTTATTTACCATGCTTGTATATTGCACTACTATCGTTTTTATATATTGTTGTTGTAACGTTCTCACCCACCACTACTGGACATCTGTGAAAAATAACTTTATCGCTCATCGGATTCCTCCAGTATAAATACATATTCTAATTCTGATATAACATTACCGTGTGCTTGCAGCCTACGTGTACAAACGACATGGTATCATAAACTCACAACATCTGTGCCCGTGACCACCAGATATCTCATCTACTATTTTACTCATTTTAACCCGAACAATTCGCAGCAGGCCAAATTTCTCAGTAAGCCATAGTTCTGAGGACCACTCCAAGAGCCTTTGAGGGCCTCATCTGTCCTGCAGACCACTAGTTGGAATAACCCTGGTGCAATAGATCAGTGTTTCAGTCCTACCGTCTGGTGATGTCATTTTCTTCTGTTGGGTGTTACAGAAAACTAGCCAATTGCCACTGCACACCTAAAGCAACGAGTGTCACGTTGTTATTCTCTCGTCATATGCCATACTTGCTTATCAACAAATCTCCACTAATCAACATTCATACTTGTGCCTCATTTTCTTCGATGAAAGCGTCACGCTTGGGGAGGGACCCAACAGAGGGGAGATGCTGCCATGCACCATCTTAGCTGCGTTTACACACTTACCTCGTTGCAATGAATTAACGGTATCCTACTATAATCTGATCATGTACTGTAGACAAACGTTCATCTGATACACTTTACAGTCGTATTTACTAATGGAGCTCCTATACCCCCGATTAATGGTTTGCGTGTCTTGTCCCGCTGTGTGAGTGTTTATGTGCCATTACCTTGCCATGGTCTTGTTGTTGTAGAGACTGTAGGAGGATGGGGACAAGATGAAGGTAAACTTAATCTGTTCTTAGAAATAACACGTCATGTGAAATGATGAACCGGGCTTTTGTCACGTATGTATAAACATATCTGACACCATCGCAATCATTGAAGATTTAGTTCATCAAGGACTGAATACTGAGGTACCTCCCCTGGTGAGACACTGCTTAACCAACACATACTTCATCTGGAATGGAACTTTCTACAAACAAACTGAGGGCACCCCAATGGGCCCCCCCCTATCTCCAGTTGTAGCCAACGTTTTCATGGAGAAATTTGAGACTGACGCCATCCAGACTGCCACTCTATGCCCGACTGTATGGAAGAGGTACGTGGATGACACTTTTGTCATCTGGCCACATGGCCGGCCTGCTCTAGACCAATTCCTCGACCACATCAATTCCATACATCCAGCCATCAGATTCACCATGGAAGTCTAAAAAGATGGCAAGCTACCTTTTTTGGATATCCTAATAAAAAAGAAACCTGATGGTTCAATGAGCCACTCTGTCTACAGGAAAGCTACCCATATAGATGCTTACCTAAAACCGGATTCCCACCACCATCCATCCCAGAAGAATCCCCTCGTCAAAACTCTACACCATAGAGCGCAATGCATCTCCGACAAGGAACACATTGCCAGTGAACTCAAGCACGTACACCAAGCTCTCAGGGCTAATGGTTACTCCGACTACACAATCCGCAAAGCCATCATTCCAACCATGAAGAAAGATCCTTTTGAGGAGCCATTCAAAACCATCACCTTACCGTACATTGTGTGGGTCACAAAAAAAGAAAAAGATCTCCAAAATCCTTAATAAACACAAGATCCAGGTCCGATTCGACACAGTACAAAAAATCCGTGATCTGGTCCTATCTGTAAAAGATGTGATTCCAGAAATACAGTACCCTGGCGTCTTCAAACTAAGTTCCCTATGTAGTAGCAGTTACATTGGAGAAACCAAACGACATGTCTCGGACCGCATCCGTGAAAACAAAGCAGACCTGAAACACGGTAAGACCAACACCTCAGCCGTGACAGACCATTGTTATAATTCAGTGGGCTCACATGACATTGACTTCTCCAAGACAGAGGTTCTCTGCAAGCCATCCGGCTACCATGAGAGATTCGTTCATGAGGCCATCAACATATACAAACACAGAGACAATTTCAACTGAGAAGATGGATTCTGGCTCAGCAATCATTGAAAGGACGTGATAAACTATTTTGGGTCTTAATTGATTGTGTTCACGTTTACAGTGACTTTCAGACCGCATTCGATTCGCTGGCATTGACTATATAGCTTTTGTATCCTCTTCACGGATCGGAGTCTTTGCTCCGCTGCAAGTTTCCTGCTACCACTCTCCCACTGACATATTTCTTTGCTTCCTCTTAGTACCTTTCACGCAACAGTCAATGGTATGGTGTAAAGTAGATTGTATAATAATCAATAGTGTAATGTTTAATAGAATGTATAAGATAATGTATATTATCGTAATTGTATAGTGAATATACAGCAGTGTGGTATAAGATAGGGTTTGTAGAATAATACATAGTGTAATATTACAATGTATAGTCTAAGGTATAGGGTAGTGTATAGGAACGCAGTGTATACTTCAATGTTGGGGTTTGTCTATGGCAGTGTATAGTACGGTGTATAGTCGTGTGATGTAGAAACCAGTTTAGTTGGAGGCATATCAATATAATGCATAATGTTAGAGCTTATATTGGGCTGTGTATACAATATCATACAGTGTAGTTTAGATTCGAAGGTATAATATTGTAATGTATAGTAGTCTAGTTTATAGCATAGTTGTAACGCCGCACAGGACAGAGTAGCGCACCGTGGTTGTTTCTCTCTATCTCCCCCCTTCTCCGTTCCAAGCATAGATGGACTCGTCCGTCTGAACAACGCTCGCCGCTTTCCGTGGTGCTAACGTTAAAGAAAAAACCGCCACTTTTTTCCACATAGAAGTGTAATGTAAATGACTTATTGTTAGTAGCTCGGCTTATTGGAGAGTATATTGAGTTAATTGATTATTTTGATGCAATTTATATTTTTTTTTATCAGTTTACTATATGGTAGTCATTATATAGTGTAGTGTATACCCAGTTACTTAATGTTAACAGCTCAGCTTATTTGAGAGTATATTGAGTACATTGATTATATTGATGTAGTTGTTTCACATCGGTTAATTGTATGGTAGTAGGGTATGTGTAGTTCTTTAGAAACTCCTCTTTTTGTTTTCCGAATAATGCACTAGCTTGATACGCAGTGGTTTGGGCTGTTGCAGTTCTTTATTATTAAAATGTATCTCCCTTTATTACTGCTCATCCTATATAATATATTAGCATAATATGACTTTGAGACTCCCCACCGCCTACACATTCCACAAGGAGTGACTAATCCCATATCTGCATTTGTCATCAATATGCTTCATTCTTTGTTGATATGTAAACTCCTTTCTCAAGGCGCTCTACTCCTCCCACCCAGCTTAAAATACGCTGCCAAGCTTAGCAGTGTTCATTAGGACGCTGTCTTTCCGACAGCTCTCTTTCTTCATCTGAGGACGGCTGCTTGCGTTGTGGCCGAAACGTCGTGAGAATTAAATTGTATTATGTTTTATTTTTATTATTTTATTATTTACCTTCTACGTGACTTTACCGAAAGAACCAAAAATAGGTATAAACACGTCAGGCAAATTTTCATTATTCCGGAAAAACTGAGGTGTTAGAGATGCTGTCATGTGTAGTGAAAAAGTAGAGTGGGTTTTGTGAGATGAATAGCTGACCTTAACTTGCATGTATTATACTGTGCAGGCACTAAAATATTATTGGAGATACTTCAGGCACAGAACGATGAAGAAGCACAGCCACAAGGACAAAGGACACGAACGATACGCTTCGACAGCAGACGGATTATCTTAGTAGCAAAAGTAGCATATGCTACTGGCCCCGAACTTTCAAGGGCACCTTCATAACATATGCTGCAGGACCCACACTAGCTTCATCCGGCACTGCTCGACAGGCGTATTCGAGGAAACTGGGTACAATCTTTAAGCGGTATATTGTCCATGTTTAAGTGTTGGCTCTGACGCCTGCGCACATATCTGCTCACATACAAACGTAATGCGAATTAAGTGCAACCCTCTGTCAATCCACCTCAGGATGGGGGTTGTTGCTCTGACGTTGCCAGGCTGCGCAGTGCGATTTGGATGGAGGAGGGCCTCGGGACAGATTCAAATATAAATTGAACTGTGGCGAAGAGTAAAACTCAGGTCACCTTGTTATTAACGTAGCAAGCTTGCCACTGCAAACATGACACTCGCCTATGGATTGGCAACAACAACAACAACACTACATCAGTAACCGAATAAATGAATGTATCAACATCTTCAGTATTTAGCGTGGTCCTTACCTGAAAGGTTCTCTGCAAAATTCCCTGCGAGGAAGCACACGACCACAATCTATCTGAAACGCTATGTAGTTTCGCGCATAACCTTCTGTCATGTGAGCCGCCTATCAAATACGTGAAGCAGCAATTCAGCTGCGAGTGTCTGTAAGCAGGGTTGGGCTGGAGACGCCCTTGTGAATGCATTCCGTTTCGCCGGTTCGCGTTGCGTCACGGCAATGGTTGGGCATTCGGCAACCGAACGGGGAAGTTATTTTTGTTTATTTGCAGTAGTTGCTTCATGCAATGGAACTAACAGCACCCAATTGTTATAGTGTAGAGCAGTGGTTATTCTCAACCTTGTTTGGCTACTACTGTCTACCCCCTCACCCTTGATGAGTTTAGTTTCAACGACATACCCCCTTGCTTGACCCAACATGGTTATGAGAAATACATGTTTTAATAATGAACATGAATAAAGCTTAACCAACTGCCCCTGTTGTGAGGTATATTCTAATTAGTTAAGTAACTGCAAGTAAATAACACATTCTACGGACAATCTGAGTTTGTGACGTTATTTGTTCACACTTGCCGGTTACTCTTGGAAACCCGAATTGTTTCCGACCAATGAGTTTAAAAAGTTATTCATATCATTCTAGGTTACCATACGGATTAAATTTTTATCGTAGTTATTTTATGTTGGCAGATTCATACAACATGATTATTCACCAAGGCCACTCACGTTATGATATAATTTCACACATTCATAAATCACCTCACGTACCCCCTGGAACATTGCCACGTGTACCCCCAGAGGTCGGCATACCCCCAGTTGAGAACCACTGCACTACATTCGTACAAGCGTAACTGTCTAAAGCACTAACATTATATACACCATACACTATTACAATAATAGGATACCAGTGGTGGATAATGGATAACACAGTGCACTTCTATGGGACTCTTTTTGTCAGCGTAGCCACCGATGGGGGCTACAGTCGTGAACCCAAGCGACAGTGTTAGATGGGAGGGGAGTGGGGGAGAGTTAGATAGAAGTATTACCAGTTTCTAAACAATGGCAACAAGAAGTGTGTGGGGAGGGGGGTAGGAGGACTGTGAGGCTGGGTGGATGGGGATGATGAAGACAAAGGGAAGGGAGAGGAGAAGCACGAGCGGGGGGACAAGAAGGAGCGGCCACGGCTGGGATGGAGAGAAGGAGACGGAGCAAGTGAGCATCCAATATCCCGGGCGTGCACTGGGTACTGTACAGGCCAGTGTGGAGTCACTTAATAGTTGCTCTCTGAAGATACGTGCCCTTGAAAAGTACTGTACAAGTCTGTGCTGTGTGATTCGTTGCATCTCTGAAGATATTTTAACAGCCTTCCCACCCAGTCTCACTCCTGACTGCCCACCATCCGTTGGTAATTTTCTTTCAAATCTTTCCATGATACCGCCTCCGTTTTACCTCCATAATCCGCTGCTCCCAGGCAGGGCTCTGTCCATGTTAAACCGGTTAGCCCCATTATCCTCATTGGGGGCCGTCCATAAATGCAGTCACGCGATTTTGGACGATTTTTGACCCCCCCCCCTCGTCACACGGCGTCACAAAAAGTCGGACCACCCCTCAATTATGACGTCACAAAGCTCTGCCACGCCTTCCCCCAAAACCATATTTCCATTTTGAAAATAAAACATGCTTCAAATCGCTTTAAACTATTGTCATTGTAGTGCGTATTTAATGTGGGGCTGCACTCTGATGTTGTAGGAGAAAACATTTATTAAAACGTATATTTAATCAAGCCGCTGTGGCCTTCAACCCCTCTCTTATGCAATGTTTAGTCGGCTCTAACATCACCCATCTCACTCCACCCCCAACTGGGTCCTAACCCGGGACCTACTCTGGACGACAACAGGCCTAGGGGGCCGTCTATAAATGACGTCACGCGATTTTGGCCGATTTTTTATCACCCCCCTCCCCCCCTTATCACACGGCGTCACAAAAAGTCAGACTCCCCTCAAATATGCCCCACCCTTTAAAACCATATTTCCATTTTGAAAATAAACATGCTTCAAATCACTTTAAACTATTGTCATTGTAGTGCGTATTTAATGTGGTGCTACGCTATGATGTTGTTGGAGAAAACCTGTATTAAAAAGGCGTTTGAAAGCTTCAATTTAGCATAATATTCACTGGAAAATATCCATCGTCTTAACTAAAACTGCAGATGTTCAGAATATAATATTGAAATTCTGTTATAATTATCAAATATTAAAAGTAATTACAACTATAAAAAATACTTGAAACTTTATAGTAGAACGAAGCAAAATGGAGAGTTCAATTATAACAATCACATATTCATTCCACACAATGAAAAGCCCTGGTAGAATCATCAGAATTAAAATGTTTAATAACAATAATAAAAATAATAACAAAAAATTATGCTTCTCTATTCTCCCATGGAGAAGCAAACTGCTCCTTAAATTGATTTATTTTTAATTTTTTGCACGTAAAATACTTAATCGTGCCCACGATATACTGAATCATGAGCGGTTTAAAAAAAAATTCCATAAGGGAACTCCGTAGTTTAATTAAAGATCCTAAATGGTTAAATGCAGCCACTCATGGTTCATAGTAGGATAATTGCGAAAAGAAGCATGACGTTATTTTCTGGGTACAAGGAACTAAAATTTCATTGAGGAATAATGAATCATGGAGGACGCGTTGGCTATTGTACGCTTGCCGAATGACGGATATTTAGTAGGTACTCCATGATTCATTATCCCTCCCTGCTCAAAAATGGCTGTTCGATATCTTTGTACCCAAAAAACTTTTCTCTCTATATTATCATAAATGTTATCGTAACATAATAACAGTGTTGTGTTGTAAATGACGACGCTGAGGCAGGTCTTCAAGTAAGGGCTTTCGCCAGTTTATTAACAAAGTAGTTAGCCACCAGGGGTAGGTGTCCTACACTCGTTCCTTCCCTTGGACCCTTAGCTCTCTCTACTGCTAGCCTACTGACTGTCTCTTCGCCGTCCTTAACTACAGCCGGCTTCTAAAAACGTATTGAGCTCTACCTCTGGCTGTCTCTTCCGCTCCCTTCAACTGCTCTCCATCCCGGGTTTCCACAATGACCCCGCTTTTGTCACGGGGCCCCCCTTAAGTACCCCAGGTTATATGACGTCATCGCACTTCAAAGCGCGTATGACGTCACGTTCCCATACTACACCTTTACAATCGTATACAAATTTAATACTCTTCTTGGTTCTTTCGGTAAAGTTACGTAGAAAGGAAATAATAAAATAATAAAAAAATATAACATAATAAAATACAAATCTCACGACGTTTCGGCCACAACGCAAGCAGCCGTCCTCAGGTGAAGAACAGGTCTGTCGGAAAGACAGCATCTGAATGAACACCACCAAGCTTGGCAGCGTATATTTAAGCTGGATTAGGGGGGGAAGAGCGCCTTGACAAAGGAATTTGCAAATCAACACAAATCTGGCTGTCGCTTGATGAAGCTAGTTGTAATTGTAGTGGTGGTATTGACGTGCGCCGACTGTGACAGTGATGGATCACGGGGCGGCGCGGGGTGCGGGGTTGGGCACGCGTTGTGGGCGTGGTGTGGACGCGCGCGCCGGGAGTGACAGATGACGGGGCGGCGCGGCGTGAGTGGTGAGGCACGATGAGATGTGGGAAAAGAGGATCGTAGCCAGCGCCCGGCGATTGGTCGAATAAGTGGGTGCTCGCAGCGACGTCCGCAGGTGGGGTATAAAGGGGGACGCGCGAGAGCACTCGGGGAGAGTTACCCAGTTGAAGACCCGAAGACGGAGCTGAAGACCTAGTGCCACGAGACCCCTAGTCCCGCCGTCCTTGTGGGGACCGGGGCCCTGTGTGGCTCGGAGGCGAGGCTGTGGGACCCGGGGTCCGACGCCCCCGTGGGTCGGGCTGGGGACCCACAGTCGAGACGGATACCCCGGGCAGGGAGTGTCCCGAGTAGCTCAGGGGCGTTAGTCGCCGAGTAGCTAAGTGGATGTTGGTCATCCGAGTAGCTCAGTGGCGTTAGTCGCCGAGTAGCTAAGTGGGTGTTTGTCACCCGAGATACTAAGTGGATGTTGGTCATCCGAGTAGCTCAGTGGCGTTAGTCGCCGAGTAGCTAAGTGGGTGTTTGTCACCCGAGATACTAAGTGGATGTTGGTCATCCGAGTAGCTCAGTGGGCGTTAGTCGCCAAGTAGCTAAGTGGGTGTTTGTCACCCGAGATACTAAGTGGGTGTTTGTCACCCGAGATACTAAGTGGGTGTTTGTCACCCGAGATACAAAGTAGGTGTTAGTCACCTGTGAACGAGTTTGATAAAATAAAGAGTGTGTTCCCCGTGAAGTCGTCTCCCGCCGAGTTACTACATTACAACTGGCGTCAGAAGTAAACCTGTCTTCAAGAAGTATGGACACAAGGAAGACTACCCGTACCCACGAGCGAGGTCGGGATGACGACGGCGTACCGGGGACACCGACCTCGGGAGTAGAGGACGAGGAGTTGCCGCCGATGCAGCACTTCGCGGTGATGGCCGACGCTCCGCTTGCCTCCGACACCAGCCTCCAGGACGCGCACTCCCGGTTGGCGGAGTTGCTACTCGCCGCCGCCGCTGTCTTGGCCGACATCTCCGTTCCGGCGAGCGGAAAAACGGCTGCGGGGTTCGTGGAGGAAGCGACGTTGGAGGATTCCCGCCAAAAGGCGCTTCGCGCCAAAAGTCTGGAAGTTGCCGCCGTTTTTGGGGGGCCGCCACCTATTGGCGGGAAAGACGGACGCCACGTGGCCGGACACCTCCGCGCAGCGCAGCCCACGTCATCAGCGCGCGCCGGAGCCCTCCATTTTGCGCCTGACAACCGAGCCGACATTTTACACAACTCCAGCGGAGCGCGGGAAAATCTCTCCGACGTCGACGACGATCGGGTCCTCCAGCAAAGATTACCCGCGCTGTCGGCGTTCAAGGCGGATGGGGGCGACTGGGGAGCCTTCCAACGAAGGTTCCTCGCTCATCAGGAGATGTCGGGGTGGTCCGACACCACTGCCCTGCGTGCGTTGCCAGCGATGCTTGACGACGACGCGCTTGCAGCCTTCACATCTGCTGCAAGGTCGTCCCGCTCTACGCTCCAGGCCGCACTACACCTGATGGCGAAGGTGTTCGGGCCGCCCTCCACGTGTCGCCACCAGTTCTACGATCGGCGGAAGGTGGCTGGGGAAACGACGCTAGCCTACCGCACGGCACTACTCGCCTTGGCGGACGCAGCTTTTCCCCGCATGGATAAGGAGGGGAAGGACGCCATGGTGACGGAGCAGCTGCTGGTGTTGGCCCACGAGTTGGGGGTCCCCATCAACGTGGCAGACGAGATGGATATCTGCTCCCTGGCGATCGCCACGAGCATTCACGCGTACGAGGTCCTCAAACGCAAGCCGGGGGTCGTCTGCAAATGGGCGGGGAACGCGGCACTGGCCGCCACGATCGCCGAACCTCAGCCAGCTGCGGTGCAGGAGCAGGCCTTCGCTGCATCGCGTCCGGGGGAGTGGAGAACGGGAGGTCGTTCGCCCACACGTTCGCCCCGCAAGCTGGAGCAACCGAAACCTACGACGTCCGTCGTCTGCTACAACTGCGGCCTTCGGGGTCACGTCGCAGCCGGGTGCCGGGCCCCGCGTCAGCGCGCCACAGGACCACGTCGGGACGACGACCAGGGCCACAAGTCATCCCAACAAAACCCGGCAAGTCGCGGCACCTCACACGTTCGGTCCACAAACACGGCACATTCGGGTCGCCGCTTCGCGGTGGGGGGTTCGCGGCTGGGTGCCGGGGGTTCAATTCGGCGAGGGGGGTCCGTACGCGGCCCGCAAGCAGTCGAGTGGTCCGAATTGGCCCACAGGATCGTGGCTGCGTCGGCCGGGTCGTCCGTGGTAACGGGGTTCATTGACGGGGTTGAGGTCCGGGTGCTTGTTGACACGGGTGCGTCGGCCACCATCATCTCGGACCTTATTTATAACATTCTTCCCGTCCAAAGTAGACCCCTTCTGCCAGTAGACGTGCCATTTTATGCGGCAAATGGGGGATCCCTGGGGATCATCGGCCAGATTCGGGCGACTATTTGCATTGGTGACATTAAATTAGCGGGCCCTATTTTTGTATCATCATCGCTGGCCGTTCCCTGTTTGCTAGGTACGGACTTTTTGTCCAAAATGCCCATCAAAATTCTTATAGATCAGGCCTGCATAGAGCTTCCGTCAGGTCGGCGGGTTGCGTTCTTGTCGAGCCCTACCAAAGTGCGCACGGTTTGTGCGACGGTGCAGGCGCTGGCGACTCACACTGTACGGGTGCCCCCGGGATCGCAAATGTTAGTACCCCTTCGGTTCAGGAAGCCACTCGAGGTGGGTGCGGAGGCACAGGGGGTGCTGTTGGGGCCGTCAAACAGAGCCAGTAAGGGCCTCGACTTAGCGGTTGCTCAAACCATGGTGAGAGGGGACAGTGAGCCGTTCGTAATGGTCCTGAATACGGGGTCGCGGCCGGCCGTAATTGCGCAGGGAACGGTGCTGGCTCACGCCGCGCCGCTACCCGTTGAGGAACGGCTCGTGGCTCAAGCAGATTTCACTGTCAAGTCGCATCCTCAAAGTGATGAGGGGACTGAGTGGTTGGACTCGCTGTGTGCGGGTTCTGCTAACTTGTCCGGGGTGCAATTGGGAGCATTGAGGGGTTTGCTCATCGAGTTTGCTGACGTGTTCAGCAAACATAAGTACGATATCGGCTGCACTGACCTGTTGCGCCACCACATAGCTACAGGGGACGCGGCCCCTATTCGTCAGAATCCCTTCCGGCTCAGCCCAGCCGAGAAGGAACATGTGCAATCGGCGGTTAATGATATGTTGGCGGCCGATATCATTTCGCCCTCTTCTAGTCCGTGGGGTGCTCCTATTGTCCTAGTAAAGAAACAGGACGGGTCCTTGCGGTTTTGTGTCGATTTCCGCCGCTTAAACAAAATCTCGATGGTGGATGCGTATCCGCTCCCCAGGATGGATGAGTCGCTGGATGCCTTGGCGGGAGCGCAGTTTTTTTCCACACTCGATCTGCTTTCTGGATTTTGGCAATTGCCACTCGATAACGAGTCTAAACCTAAAACTGCTTTCCGGACACCTGGGGGCCTATTTGAATTCAACCGGTTGCCCATGGGCTTACATTCCGCTCCCGCCACGTTCCAGAGACTCATGGAATTGGTTTTGTCGGGCCTCCAATGGGATACCTGTTTGATTTATCTTGACGATATCATCGTCTTTAGTCGGACTTTCGAGGAGCACCTCCAGCGACTGAGAGCGGTGTTCCTCAGGATGCGTTCCGCTAAGCTTAAATTTAAACCGGCTAAATGTTTTCTGCTTCGGGAATCGGTCAGGTATTTGGGCCATATCGTGAGTCGTTCAGGGATCTCGACGGACCCTGCTAAGACGCATTGCGTCAGCTCATGGCCAACGCCAACCTCGGTCACGGAGGTTCGTAGTTTCATTGGTTTTGCCTCCTATTACCGTCGTTTTGTCAAGCAATTTGCCACCATAGCCAAGCCCCTGCACGCTTTGATGGCTAAGGGTGTGAGGTTTCACTGGGGGGCGGAAGAGGAGGCTGCGTTCTGCTCCCTCCGTGACGCCTTGGTGCAGGCTCCCCCCTTGTGTTACCCCGATTTCACACAACCGTTTTTGCTTGACACGGACGCCAGCAATACGGGTATCGGGGGGGTGCTCTCACAGGTGGTCGGGGGGGTTGAACGGGTGGTCGCCTACGGTAGTAGGGTTCTTTCCCCCGCAGAACAACGCTATTGCGTAACTCGTCGTGAATTGTGGTTTTTACACAGCAATTCAGGCCGTATCTTTACGGCCGTCATTTTACGGTCCGGACGGACCATGCGGCTCTACAATATGCTATGCGCGTGGCACAGCCATCGGGCCAATTGTCCCGATGGTTGGAGGTCCTTCAAGACTACCAATTCACGACGATTTACCGCAAGGGGTTGCGACACTCAAACGCGGACGCCTTGTCGCGGTTGCCGCCGTGCACGGACTGCACATGTTTGTTGGGATCGGCGCGGTGCAAACCCCCGGTCGCCGGCACCCCGGGAGTTGCGCTCGCCGCCACTGACAACCCGGGAGAGGACGCCCCCACGGGGAGGGATTCGCTGTTGTCGTTGCCCCTCATTGAGTGGGGCCGCCTCCAGATGTCCGACAGCTCCCTACTTACGCTACGTCGGAAAGTTGGCGCTCCCGAAGAAGGGGAGGCGCGGGTCGGTTCCTGGGTGTGCAGACAGGGCCTTTTGATGAGGTGGGACAACATGTCCCGGCGTCACGTGCTCGTTGTGCCTGTTGCTATGCGGGGTAGGGTTGTTCTGGCAGCTCATGAACGGCTCATGCATCTGGGTTTTCACAAAACGCTCGCCCTAATCCAGCGAGACTATTATTGGCCGGGGATGGGTATCGACGTGGCGAATATTCTTAAGGGATGCGTAGGGTGCGCCAAAAGGAAACCGCCACCATTGGCAGCTAATCCACCGCTGCAATCCATTCAGGTTTCGCGTATAAACGAATTGGTAGCGTTGGACATCTTGGGGCCCTTTCCGGCTACACCAAGGGGAAATAGGTTCCTGCTGGTTGGCGTGGAATACTTCACCCGATGGCCTATGGCATGGCCGCTCGCCAACCAGTCGGCTGCGGCGGTGGCGGACGCCTTTGTCCAGGGTTATGTGTTGGACAAGGGCGCCCCCGAACGCTTGCTGACGGATCAAGGGAAGAATTTTTCGAGCGTTTTGTTGCGCGAGGTGTGCGACCTGTTGGGTACAAAGAAAGTGCGTACTTCCCCCTACCACCCGCAGACTGACGGGATGGTTGAGCGTCTGAACAGGACGATTACGTCTATGTTGTGCCAACAGGTCTGCGACGATCAGGTTGATTGGGACTTACAGGTGCCGGGGGTACTCGCGGCCTATCGAATGGCCCCTCATGCGGCGACGGGGTTTTCCCCATTTTTTCTTATGTATGGGCGGGAGGCCGATCCGGCCATGGACGTCCAACTGGGGATTTCCCAGCCACGTGCAAAATCTAAATTGGCAGACCACATCAAATTTAATATCGCCAAATTGACTGAAGCGCGGGAGGCGGCAAGGTTGAATTCGCGGTCGCGGCAAATTGCAAACGAGAAATTGCATGAGCGGAGGGTGCATACGCATGATTGGAAACCAGGCGATAGGGCCTGGCTGCATTGTCTACATGCACCGTTGGCTACGTCCCCCAAGTTGTTGAGACCTTGGAGGGGACCGGTGGAAATTGTGCGGGTTGCACGACCCCAGAGTATACAGATTAAATGGGGGAAACGCCGTTGGTACGTGCACCCCTCCCGACTGAAGCCCTATGCGGCACCGTGTGACCCCGTTCTGTGCCGTGACGACCGGGCGTGTGATGTGACCGTCGACTCGGGGAGGGAGGTGTTGCAGGCTGATCCTCACGTGTCTCCACCTGACCCACCCCCAGGTGCCTCGGGCTTGACGGCTGCTGACCGTCGAGAGCCTGAACCCCGGGGCACGCACGAGTCCTCGATGCCTGGCCGATGTCTTCCTGAACCGCCGGCACCACCGGACGTTCAACCGCGTCTGGTGCCGTACGACGGACCGGCAAGGCGGACTCGGGCTAGGTCTCAACAATTTTCATGAAGACGTTTTTTCTCTACACCGAGCTCGCCCGGTGTTCCCCTCTGCCGGGGTAATGTCCCGTTGTAGGGACGCTCGGAAGAAAAAGGGGACACTGCACGAGTCGAAGGAAAAAAAAAAAATTTCCATTTATTTTCCTTTTTGCATACACATTGCTATTGTCACTCGCCGGTTTGTATATATTGTTCTATTGTCGCGGTGGCATTGCTTGAGGGTTGCGGATGGTAGTGTTCGCGTCGTGTTGTGTTGTTAGGTTAGTTGTTGTTCTTGTTGTTGTGTTGTGTTACGGGGCACACAGGGGGGTTTGTATATTTTTATAGCAGCCGGGGCGGCTGCGAGCTATGTGGTAGGGGGTGATGTAGTGGTGGTATTGACGTGCGCCGACTGTGACAGTGATGGATCACGGGGCGGCGCGGGGTGCGGGGTTGGGCACGCGTTGTGGGCGTGGTGTGGACGCGCGCGCCGGGAGTGACAGATGACGGGGCGGCGCGGCGTGAGTGGTGAGGCACGATGAGATGTGGGAAAAGAGGATCGTAGCCAGCGCCCGGCGATTGGTCGAATAAGTGGGTGCTCGCAGCGACGTCCGCAGGTGGGGTATAAAGGGGGACGCGCGAGAGCACTCGGGGAGAGTTACCCAGTTGAAGACCCGAAGACGGAGCTGAAGACCTAGTGCCACGAGACCCCTAGTCCCGCCGTCCTTGTGGGGACCGGGGCCCTGTGTGGCTCGGAGGCGAGGCTGTGGGACCCGGGGTCCGACGCCCCCGTGGGTCGGGCTGGGGACCCACAGTCGAGACGGATACCCCGGGCAGGGAGTGTCCCGAGTAGCTCAGGGGCGTTAGTCGCCGAGTAGCTAAGTGGATGTTGGTCATCCGAGTAGCTCAGTGGCGTTAGTCGCCGAGTAGCTAAGTGGGTGTTTGTCACCCGAGATACTAAGTGGATGTTGGTCATCCGAGTAGCTCAGTGGCGTTAGTCGCCGAGTAGCTAAGTGGGTGTTTGTCACCCGAGATACTAAGTGGATGTTGGTCATCCGAGTAGCTCAGTGGGCGTTAGTCGCCAAGTAGCTAAGTGGGTGTTTGTCACCCGAGATACTAAGTGGGTGTTTGTCACCCGAGATACTAAGTGGGTGTTTGTCACCCGAGATACAAAGTAGGTGTTAGTCACCTGTGAACGAGTTTGATAAAATAAAGAGTGTGTTCCCCGTGAAGTCGTCTCCCGCCGAGTTACTACATTACATAATTACTGGCAAAACGTTGTACTCAGATTTTTTATGCTGTGGCTTGGCTCTCCAACACACCGGCGTGCTGTACGAGTGACAAATTGGCATGTTCTGTTTACATGACAACCCTTACTAGTTGGCTGTGTCGGGTGGTGGCGGGTTTGAACGACACATTTATATATTTACGCGATCTAACCCAAAAAACCTCTCTTAAGAACTCAAACCATACTGCCCGCTATATTATTGAACCTTGTGGTGAATGCCCTCCAACACACACAACGCGCATATCGGTACAAATAAAATTGTTCCAAGAAGTTGTTTTTTTGCTTCGCAAAGGGTTGCCATTCCAATGTCGTGTATTAACTATTAGCTGGTCATGAAAAGCATTGTTCTGTCCATTGAGTTTCATGAATATGGTCGTTTAGAAATATTTTAGTCATTCGTTTTCTTTTATCACGTAATATTACCAATGAATTCATTGATATCACACTAAACATGTATAAGCATCTATGTTACGAATCTACACACTTACATGAATATTATTGTTTTGAGAAAAATTTTTTAATCACATAATTTTGCCCGCGATGTCATTGATGTCCCATTAACCAATTGATAAGCATCTATTAGCCAAACCTACACATTCGCATGCACAATATTGTATCGGGACATTTATTTAATTGCATAATCTTACCAATTATTTCATTGATGTCCACTTTTGCCATTGGGCACATGTTCCCAATGGCATCATCGTATATTGTCGCACTCCTATGAGGAGTTAGCATATCGCTATTGCTCAGTTTAACAACGTAAATTGGATGGATCGATAAGTAGGATATCTCCAGGAGTACTGTTGAAGAAATTCCGATCATAAGTGTGTTCGCATATTAGAGTGTTTTTAAATATTACAGTTGCTTAACACAGAAAAGTGTCAGTGGTTCCTTCCGAAGTTCATGCATAATATCTTAATCATAAGAACTGTATCCTGAATCCTGAGACCGGACATAATTACACGAAAATTATAATACGTAAAAGTTAAAGCGAGAACCATTGTATTATCACGATTGGTAATACACCCCAAGACAACGAAGCCGAGCGTCACATCACACACACATTGATCACAAATAACCACATACACAGAATACACCCCAAGACAACGAAGCTGAGCCAATATTAATAATACGCATAACTACACGCACACCTATTGATCATAATACAAACTAACACACACACATAGAGAATATATATACATTTTGACGTAATACTTTATACACATTTAATCACACATACGATTGATCATATTATACTTACACTCAATTGACATTAAACACACACCTTTTAATTATTTTATAAATTTTGCATAACTTGCATAACTACATACATTTGCATAATTTCGTAAATGTGCATAATTTAATACATTTCCACGTTTTACATTAAAAATATATTTTTATTATTATTTTTCACAACACAATATATACAACACTACTATACACTGATTTACTAAACACGACACTACTAAAAATAGTTTTATTTAGAGCTGCTTTTTGTGCACAGTTTGTTGTCCTTCCCCCGCACCTCCGATTTGCACGGTTGGCTACATATGGTACAAAAAGGATCAAGATCCATACATACATATGTAGTGACTGTGATTGTCACTGTGTGGTGCTGGGCTTACGAAGCCACGGCGGATAATGTGTTGATATTATGTGTAGCCCTCTTACGGGGCATAGTACCAGCCCTAGCGGGGCTTGGGTGAGCACTGGTCAGCGCGGTGGCACCGCGAGCAGTGTGCGGTGCGGGCTCCCGGTGAGGGAGCGTGAGGGACCGTCAGCCAGCCAGGGTTACGTTGGGGCATGATACGCTGGTTGATCTTCTGACACGTGACCGGATGATATTGGAGGGGGGGAACCGGTGGACGGGGGTCGCTGGGCGGTCACGTGGTCTAAAACAGCTCTCGGGAGCCTTCGAGAAAGAACTCGAGAGATCTGGAAGGTGAGCAGGGCGAAGGGCGGAGCCAGCCCCAGCCCAGGGGGATATAACGGGGGCCCCGTGAGGAGCTCGGGGTTCTTCGTGTACTGGTGTGAAGAAGATCCACGTCGGGGAGAAGAAGCCTCTTGCCACGCGGTCCGGGACCCAGCTTGTGGTCCGGGCCGGGATAGCGAACCGTGTCTAGTTCTGCCGTAGCGTGGTTAGATGGGCATTCGATACCCGAGTGTGATGTTATGTTGAAGTTGCTAAATAAAGTGTTGCTCCCAAAAAAACGTCTGCGACTCAGTTGGACTCACTACACATACATAGTTGTACACCAGCAGGTCTTAAAGTTTGATGTGGACTCGATGGCAATGCGGTTGGTTCTTATAAAATTGCTCAATGCTACTGCTGTTTAAATTGTGGTGGGTGGGGGTGATTTGATACCAAAATAAATTCGTTGTAATGGCCCAACTGTAAAATTCCAACAATTAGTTATGTAAAAAAGGCCACGTCCCGAACTTATAATGCTGGGTGGTATGTTTATTGTTGTGCCATGAAATAAAATAAATAATACATAATAAGAACAAAACAAAAAAGCTTTTGTATATAAAACAAACCCATTGTAACATATTTAAACTATAGTCAGGTATTCTTACATTGCTCAACATATCACTACAGTTAAACAAAGATATACATCTTGTGCTGCGTAGAGATGGCTGCCACTGGGAGTTGTCTAGCTCGAGTGCCACAGAGCAATGCGATGACTTATGGTAAAACGAATAAATCCACACATTTTGTCACATGCACAGTTTTCGTTAGATTGAGAAGTACAGGAAACCACAGGAAAGAGATAATGAAACTTGAACTGTGGGGTAGTAATGTCCCCAAGCTCCGTGGAGCATTGAAATTCTAAGGCATTTAAGAAGTTCGGAGGTGTGTGCTAATTGTTCCTCCGATTCGAACGGTTGGCTACGTACGGTGGCAAAGAAATTAAATATACAAAATAGCCTCATGAATGCTGATCTTTTTTCTTGAGGAAGCATGACCACCTATGGCATCACTCGCTTTGAATGAACGCGCGACGATAACAACTTTCGAACTTGTTTCACAATCTCCTCGTCCCTGCTGCCGTACAAAAAGGGGCTCATGAAGCGGGGAAACACGTGCAGTGCCAGGAAGACCGCAATCCTGATCACGTGCGTGGCCCAAGCGTTTAGGCGCAACAACTCCACCGACTTGTAGAACATGGGTATAGCCACCGGCAGTAAGCACAGACCCAGCTGAATTGCGTGCAGCACTATGGTCTTTCTGGCCTTAGAGAAGCCGCTGCGTCCCTCTGAGGCCCTCTTAGCGGCCCGAGCCGTCATGACATAGGATGTTGCTACAGACAGCACGGCAAATACAAATTCCGTGTACAAAAACGTGTCACGGATCATGGTTGCTACCTTTCCATAAGGCATGTCTGCATCCAACTGGTTCATTTCACATACAAGTTGGTGCTCGCTCATGAAGAGCGGGCCGCTGGCTACGCAAAATAAGAGACGGATGGTTGGCACTGACAGAGACAGGAGGCAGACGCCAGTTACTACCTGTAAAACACAAATATTCACATGAGTTGGAATCAGAGAGTTGATTTTAAAAATAATAAAACTCGAATCTTTTTTTTACTGAAAGCTTAACCGGAATCCAAATAAAAATGTGTTGCTCTGGAAATAATGCATAGCAGTGTAAACCAATTAAACGTAGAATTGTACATGGTATTGACTAAGAAAACTTCTGAATAAAAGTATTTCTGAGATTTAACGTTGCTTTCATTGATAAATTGCATCCATTGATAAATTGCAGATATATTAAGGTCGACACCTCATCATCAGCATAGCCAAATCCGTTTATGTCACCACACATTGCCAACGCTCCATATCCTTCATCACGTCCCACAATCGCTGCACAGTAGAAACACACTAAACTAAACATGTAACTATTTTTATTTTGCCAGGCAAGGCCGACTGAGCTATGCAGATTTTTTTCAGAAGTGACCTGGCTACAGATTATAGCTCAACGAAGAAGCTTTCGTGACTGCAGGAATCTATACTCTTTGGTCTTTTAGGTAAAGTCACGTAGGTTATACCTACCTACGTATGTTATACCTACGTAAATTAGTCACGTAGGTATAGTCACGTAATTAAAACCTACGTAGGTTATACCTACGTATAACCTACAGTGAGGGAAAAAAGTATTTGATCCCCTGCTGATTTTGTACGTTTGCCCACTGACAAAGAAATGATTATTCTATAATTTAAATGGTAGGTTTATTTGAACAGCGAGAGACAGAATAACAACAACAAAAATCCAGAAAAACGCATGTCAAAAATGTTATAAATTGATTTACATTTTAATTAGGGAAATAAGTATTTGACCCCCTCTCAATCAGAAAGATGTCTGGCTCCCAGGTGTCTTTTATACAGGTAACGAGCTGAGATTAGGAGCACACTATTAAAGGGAGTGCTCCGAATCTCAGCTTGTTACCTATATAAAAGATACCTGTTCACAGAAGCAATCAATCAATCAGATTCCAAACTCTCCACCATGGCCAAGACCAAAGAGCTCTCCAAGGATGTCAGGGACAAGATTGTAGATCTACACAAGGCTGGAATAGGCTACAAGACCATCGCAAAGCAGCTTGGTGAGAAGGTGACAACAGTTGGTGCGATTATTCGCAAATGGAGTAAACACAAAACAATTGTCAATCTCCCTCGGCCTGGGGCTCCATGCAAGATCTCACCTCGTGGAGTTGCAATGATCATGAGAACGGTGAGGAATCAGCCCAGAACTACACGGGAGGATCTTGTCAATGATCTCAAGGCAGCTGGGACCATAGTCACCAAGAAAACAGTTGGTAACACACTACGCCGTGAAGGACTGAAATCCTGCAGCGACCGCAAGGTCCCCCTGCTCAAGAAAGCACATATACATGCCCGTCTGAAGTTTGCCAATGAACATCTGAATGATTCAGAGGACAACTGGGTGAAAGTGTTGTGGTCAGATGAGACCAAAATGGAGCTCTTTGGCATCAACTCGACTCGCCGTGTTTGGAGGAGGTGGAATGCTGCCTATGACCCTGTAATAAAAGGACTCTTGCACTGGGTCTGTCTCCGTTGTCCTTTATTGGTTCGTACAACTTGCCCACACGGCGTCTCGCTCAGTGTCTCCTCCATCTCCCGCTCGGCAGCCCCACTGCTGCCGTCGCTCCTGCAGCCCCGTTGCTGCCCCACTATGCAGCTCCGCTGCTGGCTCGTTACGCAGCCTCTCTGCTTCCCGATCGGCAGCCCCACTGCTGCTCACTATGCAGCCCCGCTGCTGGCTCTCTGTCGCCTCTGTGCCCGGACACCGATGGCCGACAGTGTCGAGTCCCAACCCTGTGGCGATCACGCCACTTTCCTTCTCCTGCCCCGCGTGGCCTCCTTCTCTCTCTACTCTCACACTCTCCCTGAGCCATTCCGGTTCCTGTCCTTAAAAGCTCTCTCTCTCCCCACTTGACCCTAACTCCTCCCACCTGTTACGTCACATCCAGCGAGCCCGTTTACGCTCGCATTACAACCCCAAGAACACCATCCCCACCGACAAACATGGAGGTGGAAACATTATGCTTTGGGGGTGTTTTTCTGCTAAGGGGACAGGAAACTTCACCGCATAAAGGGGACGATGGACGGGGCCATGTACCGTCAAATCTTGGGTGAGAACCTCCTTTACTCAGCCAGGGCGTTGAAAATGGTCGTGGATGGGTATTACAGCATGACAATGACCCGAAACAAAGGGCCAATGCAACAAAGGAGTGGCTCAAGAAGAAGCACATTAAGGCCCTGGAGTGGCCTAGCCAGTCTCCAGACCTTAATTCCATAGAAAATCTGTGGAGGGAGCTGAAGGTTCGAGTTGCCAAACGTCAGCCTCGAAACCTTAATGACTTGGAGAAGATCTGCAACGAGGAGTGGGACAAAATCCCTCCTGAGATGTGTGCAAACCTGGTGGCCAACTACAAGAAACATCTGACCTCTGTGATTGCCAACAAGGGTTTTGCCACCAAGTACTAAGTCATGTTTTGCCGAGGGGTCAAATACTTATTTCCTTTATTAAAATGCAAATCAATTTATAACATTTTTGACATACGTTTTTCTGGATTTTGTTGTTGTTATTCTGTCTCTCACTGTTCAAATAAACCTACCATTAAAATTATAGACTGATCATTTCTTTGTCAGTGGGCAAACGTACAAAATCAGCAGGGGATCAAATACTTTTTTCCCTCACTGTACGTGACTTTACCGAAATAACCAAAGTGTAATCAATATTCAATAACTTATTTTCGAGCTTCTTGTATGTATTTTGAACTTAGCCAACCATGCTTATCGGAGGTGCTTAGTTCGTGTCCAACTCTCTGATCCAAATAGTAATTCAGATGTCACTCGCAACAAAACCAATTAGTAAGGTTTGTCATGTAAACAAAATGTGTGATGAGTTACTACTTCAGCACACCAGTGTGTTGGAGAGCAAACCCACAATTCATAATGAAGGTTTTTCGTTAGATCACGACACAGCCACTTAGTAAGGTTTGTCACGTCAACAAAACGTACCAATTAGTTACTAGTTCAGGACACCGGTTTTGTGTTGGACAACAAACCCACAACGTTTAGAATTTGAGTACGACATTTCGCTGATCATTACAACCATCACGAATCAGGCCACAGCCCTAATTGTGAAGAAGTCTTCTCGTTTTCGGTCTTAATTGAGTAAAGGTAAAGTCATCACTGTGAGTCTGTTACGTGCAAACACCAGAGGGGGGTTAATGTAGTCATGTAAGTTACAATTTATTATGTTACTTTAACACAACACACAAACACTCCCAACGCGAGGCCGACTCTGGATTCAAAAGTGAATTTTGAAGATTACATTGATTATATTGGGAAAAAGACAAAAATTTACATTGGTTTTCTGTATCGACACAAGCACTGCTTCCCCCCCAAGTTCCGTTTTATAATTGATAAAAGCTACCATACTCCCTCTACTTGATTACTGTGACATCGTGTATAAATCAGCCCCAAGTACTGTACTGAAGAAGCTTGACTCAATGTATCACTCAGCCTTAAGATTTGCATTGAACTGCACATATAGGACTCACCACTGTGATATCTACATTGGGTCAAACTTAACATCTCTTCATGTTCGACGGCTTGTGCACCAGATCTTATTTATTCATGATGTACTTACAAAAAAATCCGCAGATTACCTGCTGGATCTCCTCTCTGTTTAAAAGAACAAATTTGACCTAAGGTCTTCGCTCATTTGCCAGCTTCACATTCCCTATTGCCGTACATATATTGGAGGAAGGGCCTTTGCTATTGATGCCCCAAAGGTCTGGAATGCTATTGCCAATAAATTGCAACTTGAGTCACTACCTATGAGATCTTCACTCAAAACTGCTCTAGAGGAGTTGTACACCCTAGCTGCCAGTGCTATTCAGTGGCCTAAAATAAAATATTTCGCACCGGATGATCGCTGCAAAGTATGGCCTGTGTTTTGATTTAGTGTGCTGATCTTAAAGGTGCATTGAAAAATTATGATACTCCGACTGATGCTCCTGCTGTTGTGGAGTGACTCATGCAGCCAGCTATGGCTGCAGGGTTTTGGTAGTACATGTTGTTTATGTCGTTTATTGTGACATTTCCGTCACAGTTCCTATGATCACTGTTTCATTACTTTCATGGCTTTATTTTGGTGATTTCGACAAGTTTTTTGGGTTGGCCATATTTGTTTGTTGTAGTAAAGAGTAAGACTGATGGCCTTAACCTAAGTTGCCTAGTGGTTGTTGTTGTTGTTGTTTGACTTGCATCCCACTGGGATTTTTGCACACAGCGTTGGTGTACGGTGTTTTTTCTGCAATATTTTGCTGTCTTTTCTTGGATTTTCTGTTTGCACTTAGTCACATATTCACTTTAAGATGTTTTCTTGTTCATGTTTTTGTTTTTTGTTTGTTGCGGTTGCACCCGATTCAAGAGCCGAATGGCTCACAGGGCTATACCTAATAAATGAACTTGAACTTGACTCACTACATCTCGCAGAAGATCGCTCCGCTGAACAAAATAATTCCACTTTAAGTCGAAGTTAAACATCTTTTTAATGCAAGCTGGTTCATAAGCGCGGATGTTTGTAAGACGAGGGCTGCATGTAGTGGTACACGGCAATGTGTGTTTCTTAAGAAAACAAAAAAAACCGGGGATACCATGCACCCACATTAGCCAGGTATGTCAGAGATACTGCGTGCTATCATGGTTAACATCATCATCATCATCACCTCCAACCACATACCTGCAGGCCGGACTGCCGGTGGGCCAGTTGGTGGTATCGAAGTGGCTGACAAATGGCCAAGTAGCGCTCCAGAGCCATGGCCGTGATGGTAAGGGTGCTGTTGATTTGAAGCGCCATACTTAGGTTGATTAAAAAACAGCAGAGGATGCGAATCAACGAGATGCGCTCAAATCTTATCATCATTATCAGGTCCGAAAGGAGCACGTAGAGCATGTCGCTGGTCATCAGGTTCATGAAGAGGATATACTTGGTGCTCTCGGTGAACGTCGTCACCCGGTCGAAGAGACACACCATGAGCACAAACATCACAAAGGACGGCAACCACGTGATCAGCAAGATAGCGTACACCACGTGGTTAGTGGTGCTCCAAATCTCTTGGAGGAGAGCTGTTTCGTTTTCAAAAGAGCCATTCACTGGTAGACTTGCCATGGCTTTTGCGTGTTTTTAGTTTTTGTCAATTCTGTAACAGAAACACACGTGGATTCAGGTGTTAGATTGGTGGGGGGCGCAAGTTATAAAAAAATAAAAATCCAACACTTTCAAATATGAGTTTGTCCTTGGTGCAGTTAACTAGGAGTACAGAAGCCGACTGTAGCTTTCAGGGGAAAACGCATTTTAAATGTTACAAATAGTTTATTTCGCTCTGGTTTTACGTCTGAAAGTTTTGGGAAACCCATTGATCAATTTGTCGGGCTGCCAAAAGCGGAAGTCACTAAGAGCGGTCGCATCGTTATACTAAAGTCGTTTACGACTTACTAATTTTTACATGAGGTTGTGTATTACTGGAGAAGACTTAGGGTAGAGGTAACTTTAGAGCAAGGTGTCTGGGTGACAGGGTAAACATTACTTACCCACATATAAACATTGTGCTCAACAATTTTTTTCCAAAAGCTGTGAATTTCCACGTGATAAGCCACTTCGTTTCTGAAATAGAAACTAATAGCTCATTGGGCTTTACATGGTAAGTAAAATAAAGTTTTTTTAACCTTTATTTTATAAGCAATGTGTTTACCTTTCCTATATTTTGCACTCCTATTGTGTGTTTTGATTGTTTGAGGTTCTAACGTTCTGATCCGACCCTACTGAACATCTGTGAAAAGAGCTTTATAGCTCATCTGCTTCCTCCTGCAGTCTAAATAAAGATTCTGATTCTGAAAATAAATAAGCAGACATAACGCCTCTTTCCCAAATGTGTCTCTCCACGTAAAACAAGAAGTCAACATGTTGGTTACATACCCAAGCATCTTCATAACATTTTGGGAGTACACATGCTTGAGCCACACTTTGAACCTTACCTATGTATCCGCAGTTCACTTTGAATGTGCAGTGTAATCGAGGGACTGTGTGTTGTTGTTTTGGTGTGGTCTGGGGCTGTTGTTGTTGTTGTCTTGGTCTGCTCTGAGAATATTGTTATCTTGTTGTGGTCTGGGACTGTTGTTGTTGTTGTTTTGCTGCCTTGCCCCAAACTTGCATTCGGTGTAAACCAATCCGCAGGAATTGATGTACATGTCCAAATTGTACTTCTATAATTTATTTAGATTTATTTATTTAAGTCTATGGACTTGCTTACCCCCTTCTCTATGTTGCTCTCACATGCTTGTTTGCATTTTGTCTGTTGTGTTGTGTCTGTTGTATTGTGCTTGTAGTGTGTCTGTTGTATTATGTTTGTTGCATTGTGTTTGTTGATGTCACTCGCTGACACTCGTGCCTCGACCGGACATCTGTGGAAAAAGATCGTCATAGCTCATCGGATTCCTCCTCCTGCAGCCTAAATAAAAATCCCGTGAATGACAGTATATACAAAGCAATACAACACGAAATACAAAATAAGCACTGAGCATCGTTGTGGAGAAATGATCATTGGCATTAAGCTGCCGGCAGCTGACGAGCATTATTGGTTCAAGCGAGCCTGCCTCTGCTGATGAGACGCGGAATGTCGAAACAGGACAGAGATTTCTCGTACTCAACCCATGCTGCGGGAAGTACGCATGTCCATAAGGTCGTATGGCTGATGAGATGGCTGAATATGATGTCAGTGCTCATGTGGATCGACGAATATTTGACAGAGGCATTCCGTCTCATTTCGTATTTTTGTTCAGTAGATTTTCATGGTAATTTCTCCCTCGCATATGTCCCAAAGTAAACGTGCTAAATTACCATCGACTGAGTGAATTGCATCCTCCTCTTCAGTTATCCAACATTCTCACGTAATTACTTTTTGGTTCTTTCGGTAAAGTCACGTAGAAAGAAAATAAACGAAATAATAAAATACGACGTTTCGATTGCAACACAAGCAATCATCATCAGGTACGAATGAATGAGAAAAACAATCCTAGTAAACTCAGAAATGTAATGCAATGCAACACAGAGAGTCGGTCAACACACAATTAACGCATAGCCTGGTTGATTTATTCTCACGTAAATTATGGATTGTGGAAACAATGGCACAGTTTTATTCAATTAGAAAGAAAAATAGTCAGTGCCAATATTTCATAATATAAATGAAACTAAAGTATGTTTATATTTTCCAGGTAAGGCCCACTGAGCTACATAGCTCTTTTTCAGAAGCGACCTGGCCATCACAAATGATAGCTGAACGAAGTGGCTTATCACGTGGACATTTACAGCATCCAATTTCCCTTAATGCTTCGTGATTCTCAATGTGGAGGGTAAAGCCCGGAGGACCCGGAGAGAAATCCACGCGACCACGGGGAGAACATGCAAACTCCATATATACAGGCGTAGGGATCAGAATTAAACCCACGACCTTCGGTATACCAGAAGGAGTTAACATGTTGCCACCACCACACCCCAAATATAAAGTCAGACTACGTTTTTTTGTATAACAAATTAATTTTATACCAGTTATATGCAGGAGTTCATTCGTGTCAACCCCTTATCAGTGCCTACCTGAGTACAGACGAATTCAGACCGTATTGTTCACCCCGTGTCCTTATAAATCTCAACGTTCATCCTACAGAGTCCCATCACAAGGGAGAAATACAAACAGACAAAAAAAAATCCCCGTATTGAAACGGCTGTATGCCGTATGAACCTGAAAACCCAATTTTCCTGTACACGGAAAAAATGAAAACTGAAAAACAAAAACGGAGAAAGTCTCAATGAGTCATTTCATCTTATCTTCTTCTTCGTCGTATCTCCTGTCCCATGCTACACAGGTCTTTTCCCAAATATTCTGCACCAAGGCCGTAATTATAATATATATTGGGGGGGGGGGACACATCTCCCCCCCCAAATATATTGCTATCAAAAATATTTAAAAATAATCATTGCTATGCTATGTAAATAAAAACAACAATTTGCTAAACCTTGGCCATTATATCTGGATTTGTTGTATACCAATGCATACATTTCTGTTTATATGATTGTGGTTATGGTTGTACTTTATTAATCCCTATTCTCTGCCATTACATACAATGACACAAGAAAATGTAAAAAAAGTAAAAACATAGCAATGTAATACAATACACTATTAGACATTATTGTACAAATAAAATAAAAGTCCATCCCATGTGTTAGTGAATTTTTTAATATTTTAGGCAGGAAATTAGTTTTCACTTCGTTGAGCTATCAATTGTCATATTGGCCAGGTCGCTTCTGAAAAAAAGAGTTGAATAGCTCAATGGGGCCTTGCCTGATAATAATTTTTAAAATAGTTTATAGTTTAGTTTAGCTATCGCCTATTAAAGCCGGCGTGGCATACACTCCACACACTCACAACAACAACAGCAACATTGCGTCTGCTCAAAGTGTGCACGCAAGGACAATAGTCCAGACCCATGCTTGTTAATACCTGCAGAATGCACCGCTCGCGGGGCGATGGAGTGAAGGTTCCCGTTTTGTCGCGTTGCCTTTATACCCCTCGCCCACCTTTAAGGTGTGCCCCTTCGGGAAGTTAAAAATACTCTTGTTGTGTGATTGTTTCTAATGTCGTGACCCACCACCGCAGTGGTGGCGTGGTGCGTGTGAGTGCTCGCCTCTAGAGATACGTGTCGAGGTGTCGCGGACGATGGCAGCTTGTGAAGTGGATGTGGGATGTGTGTATTTGTGGAGGCTGCAATTATGAACGTGTTAAATGGGTAACTTTGGGGATTTCTTTTTTTCATTGTCGTGTTTTGCATACCATTACATACACCGTGGCATACCTGTAAACCTGTACGGTTTGCCCAAATTCGTATACAGGGAAATGGGGTAGAAAATAAAGTGTCTATTTGTTTGTGTTTCTCCCTCGTGAAGGGACTTTGTAGGATTGTTGAGCATTATAAGGCCACGATGTGACCAATAAGGTCCGAGTTAGTTTGTAATAAGGGAGGACACTGATAAGGGGTTGACTGGTATGCCGTGGTCACTGTGTGTGTGATGGTATTATTTTTGTATATCCGAGGAAGAAAATCAATGCAGTACCATGAAACATTTGTACTCGGAAATGAATGTGTTTTGTTTTCTCAGTGCCTATTACTTACTGTGAGAAATTGTTTAGAAACACGGACATACATTGACCAAATATACTGGAATTGCTTAAAAAATGTAAGGTGTGCAGACATGAAATGTATTCATAAATAAAACAAAGAGAGGTGCATACCTGGAAGTCTAAAATGGCTTTGACTCAAAAACTCAGATTGCATTAATAAAATGTGTGTCGTGCACCCTACTTCACCCTAAACAACTAATGAATGAAGTTATCAAGTAAAAAAACTTTCCCATGTATTATTGGTACAACACATCGGTATTCTGGAGACAAATCTATAATATTGATAATCATAATAAAAACAAATTCCCGAGTAGAGCCAATAATCTCTTCTCTAAGGGCGACTCAGCCAGCAGACGGCATTCCACAATTACACACCCACTCTTTCACTCACTCACCCACTCACTCACACACTCATTTACTCACCCATTCACTCACCTGCTCAGTCATTCACTCGTCCACCCACACTCACGCACTCACTCACCCACTCACCCACGCCCTCACTAACTCACTCACCCACTCTCTCACTCAATTTCCCACCCATTCACCGAATCTATCACTCAACACCCACTCTCTCACTCACTCACCCAGTGTCTCACTCACTCACCCACGCTCTCACTCACCCAATCCCTCACCAACCCACTCTCTCACTCACTAACCCACTCTTTCACTAACTCATCCACTAACTCACCTGCTCACGTATTGACTCATCCACCCACACTCATGCACTCACTCACCCACTCACTCACTCATTCCCACTCAAGCACTCACTCACCCACTCTCTCACTCACCCACTCACTCAATCACTCACTCACCCATTCACTCACTCACCCACTCACTCACTAACGCACCCTCACACTCACTCACCCTCTCTCCGACTCACTCACACAGTCTTTATCTCATTCAACCACTCTCTAACTCACTCACTCATCCACTCTCTCACTCACTTACAAACCCACTCTTTCACTCACTCTCTCACCAATGCTTTCACTCTCTCACCCACTCACTCACCTGCTCAATCACCCACTCTTTCACTCACTGATTCACTCATCCACTCACTCACCAACTCTCTCACTCGCCACTCACTGACTCACCCACACTCTCACTCACTCACCCATTCTCTCACTCATCACCCACTCTCTCACTCACTAACTAACTGTGTCATTCCCGCACTCACCTACTCACTCACCCACCCACCCAGACTCATGCACTACACTCACACACTCATTCACCCACTCACTCACCTGCTCACTTCCCTACTCTCTCACAAACGCACCAATTCACTCACCTGCTCACTCATTCACTCATCCACCCACAATCAGGTTCTCACACACCCATTCACTCACATACTTACTCACCCACTCACTCACCTGCTCACTCACCCACTCACCCACACTCACTCCCCTGTACACTCACCAACTCACTTACCTGCTTACTCACCCACCCACCCTCCCGCATCTCACTCACATGCTCACTCACCGACTCATGCACCTGCTCACTCACCCACGCACTCATCCAACCACACTCACGCACCACTCATCCATTCACTCACCCGCTCAATCAACAACCCACACTCACTCACCCACTTACTCACCTGCTCACTCACCTGCTCACTCACCCACTCACCCACACTCACTCACCTACTCATTCACCCACTTGCTTACCTGCACATTCACCCACTCACTCATCCACACTCACGCACTTACTCACTCACCTGTACACTTACCCACCCACTAATGCACCTCACTCACATGCTCACCCACTCACCTGCTCGTTCACTCACTCGCCTGCTCACTCACCAATTCAATTATCCACACTGACGCACTCACTCACCTGCTCACTCAACCATCCACATTCACGCATCTCACTCACCTGCTCACTCAATCACTCACTCATCCACCCACACTCAAGGCATAACTAACCCCCTGACCCACCTGCTCACTCACCCACCCACCCACACTCACTCACCCACTTACTCACCCACTTGCTTACCTGCTCATTCACCCACTCACTCATCCACACTCATGCACTCACTCACCCACTCACTCACCTGTACACGCATCCACTCACACATCCACACTCACACATTCACTCACCCACTCACTCACCTGCTTACTCATTCACCTGCTCACTCACCCATGCACTCATTCAACCACTCTCACACACTCACTCACCCACTCACACACGTTCTCACTCACCCACTCACTCATCGACACTCACGCGCTCACTCAACCACTCATCCACTCACTCACCTGCTTACTCACCCACCCATCCACACTAACTCACCCACTCACTCACCCACTTACTCACCTGCTCATTCACCCACTCACTCATCCACACTGACGTACTCATACACCGACTCACGCACCTGTACACTCAACCATCCACACTCACGCACCTCACTCCCATCCTCAACCACTCACCTGCTCGCTCACCCACTCACCTGCTCACTCACCAACCCAATGATCCACTCACACTCACCAACCCAATCATGCACTCACACTCACGCACGCACCCACTCTCATACTCACTCAACCACCCACACTCACGCACTCAACCTCTCACTCACCTACTCACTCAACCACCCAGACTCATGCACTCACCCACTCACTCACCTGCTCACTCACCCACTCACCCACACTCACTCACCTACTCACTCACCCACTTACTCATCTGCACATTCACCCACTCACTCATCCACACTTACTCACTCACCTGTACACTTACCTACCCACTCACGCATTTCACTCACGCATCTCACTTACATGCTCACCCACTCACCTGCTCACTCACCAACTCACTTATCCACACTGACGCACTCACTCACCTGCTCTCAACCACCTACATTCACGCACCTCATTCACCTGCTCACTCAATCACACACTCATTCACCCACACTCAAGTAATCACTCACCCCCTGACTCACCTGCTCACCCACCCACCCACCCACACTCGCTCACCCACTCACTCACCCACTTACTCACCCGCTCATTCACCCACTCACTCATCCACACTCACTCACGCACTCACTCACCTGTACACTCATCTACTCACTCATCCACACTCACACATTCACTCACCCACTCACTCACCTGCTTACTCACACACTCACTCATCCACTCACTCGCCTGCTCATTCACCCACTTACTCACCTGCTCATTCACCAACTCACTCATCCATACTCACACACCGACTCACTCACCTGTACACTCAACCACCAACACTCACGCACCTCACTCACATGCTCACCCACTCACCTGCTCGCTCACTCACTCACCTGCTCACTCATCAACTCAATCATCCACCCACACTCACGCACTCACCAACTCAATCATCCACCCACACTCACGCACTCACCCACTATCCTACTCACTCACCAACCAACACTCTCTCACTCAACCGCTCACTCACCTGCTCATTCAATCATCCACCCACATTCACGCCCTCACTTACTCACTCACGAGCTAACTCATCCACTCACTCATCCACACTCACCAACTTACTCACCTGCTCACTCATTCACTCACTCATATGCTCACTCACCCGCTCACTCATCCACACTCACGCACTCACTCACACACTCACACATCCACTCACTCCCCTGCACAATCACCCACTTACTCACCTGCTCACTCACCCGCTCACTCATCCACACTCACTCACATGCTCACCCACTCACCTGCTCGCTCACTCACTCACCTGCTCACTCACCAACTCAATCATCCCCACGCACTCACGCACTCACCAACTCAATCATCCACCCACACTCACGCACTCACCCACTATCCTACTCACTCAACCACCCACACTCACGCACTCACCCGCTCACTCACCTGCTCAATCATTCACTTTACCACCCCATTCACGCCCTCACTCACTCACCTGCTCACTTATCCACTCATTCATCAACACTCACACATTCACTCACACACTCACTCATATTCTTATTCACCCACCCACACTCCTGCACCTCACTCACATGCTTACTCACCCTCCCATTCACCCACTCATCCACCTGCTCACTCACTCACCTGCTTACTCACACACTCACTCATCCACTCACTCCTCTGCTCATTCACCCACTTACTCACCTGCTCATTCACCCACTCACTCATCCATACTCACACACCGACTCACTCACCTGTACACTCAACCACCAACACTCACGCACCTCACTCACATGCTCACCCACTCACCTGCTCGCTCACTCACTCACCTGCTCACTCACCAACTCAATCATCCACCCACACTCACGCACTCACCAACTCAATCATCCACCCACACTCACGCACTCACCCACTATCCTACTCACTCACCAACCAACATTCACTCACTCAACCGCTCACTCACCTGCTCATTCAATCATCCACCCACATTCACGCCCTCACTTACTCACTCACGAGCTAACTCATCCACTCACTCATTCACACTCACCAACTTACTCACCTGCTCACTCATTCACTCACTCACGTGCTCACTCACCCGCTCACTCATCCACACTCACGCACTCACTCACACACTCACACATCTACTCACTCCCCTGCACAATCACCCACTTACTCACCTGCTCACTCACCCGCTCACTCATCCACACTCACTCACATGCTCACCCACTCACCTGCTCGCTCACTCACTCATCTGCTCACTCACCAACTCAATCATCCCCACGCACTCACCCACTCTCCTACTCACTCAACCACCCACACTCACGCACTCACCCGCTCACTCACCTGCTCAATCATTCACTTTACCACCCCATTCACGCCCTCACTCACTCACCTGCTCACTTATCCACTCATTCATCCACACTCACACATTCACTCACACACTCACTCATTCTAGATTTGAAGCTTTCGTGACTGCAAGGAATCATATTCTTAGGTTTTTTCGGTAAAGTCACGTAGGTAAAACATCAAAATTAATGAAAATAAAATAAAACAAAGAATCACGACGTTTCAGAGGCAACACAAGTCTCCGTCATCAGGTGGGACCGTCACAGCCGAATTAGCTGCATCAAGTGAGGCAATGATTCAAGATGTAATCCCTTATAAGCAAGTTGAAGGGGGGAGAAGAGGGGGGGGAGCCCATCAGAATGTTAGTACAAAAAAAAAAGACTTAATTACACTTTTTTGGACCATCTTATCTGACAGGCACTATTTTACTTTACTTTACCGAGTGTTAACATCCCCAGTTGTTTTTTAACAGTACCCTCTTCATTGTTCAGCCAGCATTAGTATAAACATGGGCATTTTCGTTCTTTTGTCTATCATGTGTATCAGACCTCCCCTCCCCCTCTCTGTCCATTGTGTTGGCGTGTGCAGCAGCAACCGCGTCCAAGCCGCCGTTCAATTTTTTTGGCCCCGCCCCCCCCTCCCGATGCGTTGTACTAACATTCTGATGAGCTCCCCCCCCCTCTCCTCCCCCCTTCAACTTGCTTATAAGGGATTACATCTTGAATCATTGCCTCACTTGATGCAGCTAATTCGGCTGTGACGGTCCCACCTGATGACGGAGACTTGTGTTGCCTCCGAAACGTCGTGATTCTTTGTTTTATTTTATTTTATTTTCATTAATTTTGATGTTTTACCTACGTGACTTTACCGAAAAAACCTAAGAATAACACTCACTCATATTCTTATTCACCCACCCACACTCCTGCACCTCACTCACATGCTTACTCACCCTCCCATTCACCCACTCATCCACCTGCTCACTTACTCACCTGCTCACTCACCCACGCACTTATCCAACCACAACCACACTTACTCATCCATTAACTCACCCGCTCAATCAACAACCGACACTCACTCACCCACTTACTCACCTGCTCACTCATGTGTTCACTCACCTACTCACTCATCCAAACTCACGCACTTACTCACCCACTCCCTCATCCACTCACCTGCTTACTCACACACTCACTCCTCCTCTCACTCCCCTGCTCACTCACGCACTTACTCATCCACTCATTCACCTGCTCTCTCACCCACTCACTCATCCATCAACACTCACCCACTCATTCACCTGCTCACTCATCCACCCACACCCACGCACTCACCCACTCACTCACCCACTCACCTTCTCGCTAGCCCACTCACTCATCCGCACTCACGCACTCACTCACATGCTCACTCACCCACCCACACTCACGTGGAAGAAGCTGGCTTGGCGGGTCGTGGTGGGTTCCATAGAATGAGCATAGGTCCACATATTTATTGATACAGGGGCGTCGGCTACTTTTCTTTTCAACTAGATATTTGAATTGCATCCGTCCAGCGGCCGTCGTTAAGTGTCGGTCACCGGTACGTTCGTCGCCAGAAATGACGTGAGCATGGGGATTGTCAGGCAAATCGTTATGCGCGGGTGAAAATTTGGGGAGCTCGCCTTGTGGGTACCCATGTTGGTTTCCAGCACGTTGGCCATTCCTTGCCTGCTGGAAACCGATTTCTGCAATGTAATGCTTCTCCAGATACTCACTGACCAGGGTTGCATATAAATGCTGTCAGGAGCTTGCATTTTTCCCCTGCAACCAGTGGGCCACTGTATGCAACCAGGCTTGTTTGTGGAGGCACTGGTCAGTGAGTGCATGACTGTACCTCCAGGCATGCAGATGCCAGTACCCTTAGGATACCCGAAACCGCACGTGACGACGCGGGTTGAGTCACCGATTGTGGACTCCCCGTCGAAGGCAACGAGCCATAGGTTAATGTTGGTAGGCGCAGAGACAGTTTTGAATGCGGACCAAAGACCCTTCCTGCAAGTGCCCAATTTTGGGGAGGGTCCGCCCACTGTTCAGACAGGGATGGTGCTAGTTTTTATGCTACCTTTATCTTTAGAGTCGGATAACTCACCAAAATCGGTGGTCATTGGAGTCGATAAACAACCACCATCAGCTAATGATACATGGCGTGAAAATGTTGGCGGCGAGAATCAGGAGCTGTCAGAACCGCAGCGGCACCAGTTGAAATCGATGCTCCTGCAGTTTTTGGATGTGTTCAGCAGAGGGCAGTACGACATAGGCCGGACATCCTTAATGTATCATCATATCGATATGGGAGATTCTCCCCCTATTCGGCTAAATTAATATCACGTAAGCCTGCAAGAAAAACCACACATACAACAGGCTGTGGACAACATGCTTTCCGCGGAGATAATTTCTCCATTCACTAGCCCTTGGGGGGCTCCTGTTGTGGTAGTTAAAATTCCAGATGGCAGATTATGCCATTGCGTAGGTTGACACCGCCTTAATAAGGTGACATTGGCTGATGCATACCCATTCTCACACAATGACAATTCCTTATACGCCTTATCTGGAGAAATGTGTTTCCATACATTGGATTTGCAGTCGTGATTTTGGCAACTGCCCTTAGATGAGTCCTCAAGGACTGTACCATTTTAACTGTCTCCCGATGGGACTTCAAACAGCACCTGCTATGTTTAAAAGGCTGATGGAGTTGGTTTTAGCAGGACACATGCCTTATATATCTGAACAACATCATCATCTTCGCTTGCACGTTTGACGAACAATTGCAGCGGTTCAGCGTGGCATTATCTCGGGTGCACACAACCAACCTAAATTTGAAAGCATTAAAAATATCACCTCATGCAAATGTCCATGCGAAATTTTGGTCACATTGTGAACGTGTTAGGTTTTGCCATGGATCCCGACAAAACGGCTTACCTTAGAATTGGCCGACCACAAAATCAGCGTTATCCATAGTTTTGTCGAATTCATGTCATATTATTGCCGGTTTGTCCCAAATTTTGCCACAATTGTGAAGATTTTGCATGTGTTGGAAGCAAAGAATCAAAAGTTTTACTGGGGGGTGGAGGAGGAAATGGCCTTTGTCATGCTCACAGATTCTCTGTTACTGGCATACCCAGATTTCTCCCTGCCCATATCCTAGATATGGATGCCAGTGATCTTCGGATAGGAGCTGTTTCCTCTCAGGTGAAGGGCAGGGTCGAAATTATTATTAGCTATGGTAGCCACGTTCTGTCGCCGGCAGAGAAATGTGCTGTGTAACTCACTGAGAAATCCTGGTAATTGTGTACTTCGCACAGCAATATAGACTCTACCTATAGGGCAGGAAATTCAGAGTCCGCACCAATCATGCCACCCTATAGTACTCATTGCACATAAACTAGCCATCGGGTCAGCTGGCACGCTGGATTGAGAAATTGCAAGAGTACTTCTACCAAATTGTATATCTGAAGGGCCTAAAACACAGGAATGCTGACGCATTGTCAAGGTCACCTCACGAGTACTAATGTGCATGTGCATCGGGCACTGGCTAATGCAGGCCTACCATTCCGAAGGTGCCAGCGACGATAACAGCGGTTCAGGCCACGGAGCCACTGGCAGATGAACCGTGCAAGGAAAACTCTTTGGGTCTAAGGTACACAGCTGTAGGTCGACGACGCTAGCCTGCTACCCTTGCACCACCGGGTAAATGCAGACCTATCTGCATCAACCTCCTCTGTAAGGTCTCCGTTTGTACTATACGAGGGACTGTTGATGTGGTGGGAAGGTAATCGCTCAAGGATGATGTCTGGTGGTGCCCACATCCGTACGAGGCATATTGACGTTGGAGGTCAATGCAAACACACTACTGCATCTAGGGTGCTGTTGACTTTGCAATATGATTACTACTGGCCGCGTATGTCTGCCGATATGTATGATTTGGTTGCGGGTTGCACGGAATGTACGCGTTGAAAACTGCCAGCACACAGGTTACAGCTTCCCGCGCAGTCCATTTCAGTTTCCAGGGTAAACGAATTAGCCGCTCTCGATATTCTTGGTCCTTTCCCATGCTCACTAAAAGGAGATACATTTCTGCTGGTGGGGGTTGAATATTTTACAAGGTGGCCGATGGCCTGGCCACTGCCTGATCAGATGGCCGCATCAATTGAGGATGTGTTCGTTCACGGATATGTAATGGACAAAGGCCCTCCAGACCAGCTCCTTACCAGCTAGGGATAACACTTTTCGTCAAAACTCTTGCCGGAGGTGTTATAGGTGCTTGGCTCTGCCAGGCTGTAGATGCGGCGTAAACCGACCAGCATCTCCTTTTTCTGGGGGTCTTGGCAGCATATGGGCTGACCCCACATACCTCCACGGGATTTTATTCCTTCTACCTCATTTAAGGGAGTGTGCCTGAACCTCCCATAGAAACCCAGCTGGATAAACCTCCTTCGGCTGCGTCCGATCGACCTGCGTCTCTGTAGGTCATGCTCACTCGAATCCAAGAGGCGTGTACAGCTAAAGCACAGGCCGCTAATGAGATACATACACTGCAACGGGTTTGCACTCTTCCCTGGACTATAGGCAACAAAGCATGGTTACATTGCCATCTGGTCCTATTACGTACCTCTCCTAAATGGCATTGACATTGGCAGGGCCCGGTCGAAATGATCTATAGGGTGCTGTTGACTTTGCACAATTCTTGCGTGTACAGTCAGGATGTCACTGTTGGTATGTTCACCCATCACACCTAAAACCTTACCCTCACCATCACCCATCCACCTTATATCGATGCCCTGTTCCACTGGAGTCTGGGATGTCCGACAATCCGCAGCAGCCGCCCAGATCACCTACATCACCGGTGTATGTTCCTGTGTTACCCACAGTACCGAGCCTAGTATGGGACGCGACACTACGGGACCCTGCAGAGTATGCCGGTCCAACAATGAGGGCCCACGCAAGATGTGTGCAGTAGCACTAAACACTGTTCCTGGATGGAGCAGGGGATTGTTGCACTGTGTTGTTCCCACAATCTTGTGGTTGTTATTAACTAATTGTGGGACGTGCAAAATCCGCGTGCCGAAAATACTCACACCGCACGATCACACCTACAAAGACAAAAGATCAAGTTGTTCATGGACATGTTGCCATAATTGGACACATAACCACATGATTGTTGGACCATGCCACATGGGCTCACGTGGGCCATAGAAACATGAGGCCCTTTTGATGTAATCTATTTTTGTGGATGAAATTATCCTTGGCTTCCCGTGGTCTATTGCACATTGTCATTCCCTTCTCTGGTGTTAGCCGGGATGGCTTTTTTGTTAAGGGGGGAGGGGGTGATGTACAGACCGAAATAATAGACCACTTTCCTGACGGGATATGTAAGCAGACAGGCAGTCAGGAAGTGCGTTAGAGGTTTCTGATTGGTGCAAGGAGGCCTCAAAGAGGATTGGTTATAGCCAGAAAATTAACTGATTGGTTGAGAAATTCAAATTTTAAAGGCAGGAAATCGAAGGTGGACTGTCGGGGTAACGGTTGAAAACAATTAGAGAAGCAGGACGAGGATTGACTGAGGGAAATGGGATGAGCGAGCCTTCGTCAAAGGGGGCTCGAGGATTATAAAAGGGGAGAGCGCAAAGGGAAGAGACTATTGGAGAGAAGACGAAGTTCAAGCCTCAATAACCGAAGTCCGGGCCTAGGAATAGCGTGTCAAATATAAAAAAAGCTCTTAGTAAAGGAAGAACATGTGTTGGCGTCACTACACGTTTCTAAATGTGGAGTAAAAAACCGGAAGATCCAGAGAAAAAATCCACGCGACCACGGGGAGAATATGAAAAAAACATATATAGAGGCATCAAGGTTAGGATCGAACCCTCGACCTCCTGCACAGCAGGCGAGGAAGATGACATCGCACAATCGTGGCGCCCCTTAAATAAATAAAACATTTAAGTTCAAATTGCATTATCAATTCTAAAGTATTGAAAAGTCAGTAAAACTACAGAAAAAACAGTCCATGACTACACCAACACAACACACATCCCCTTGTACAGTAAAAGTAAACTCTAAATACATTGTTAAGGATTGAATTTACAAATTACAAATTGCCCTGTGCTATGAAACCACAGCGTGCTTCCTCTTTTGGTGATTTCATTGCTCATGCCGTGCTCTGTAAACATAACGGCACCGACTGTGCATTGTAAAATCAAATCTTACATCACGCAGCTCCACTCAAGTTCATCTCCAGCTCCTCTCCAGCTCCACTCCAGCTTCAGTGGCCTCAGCTGCAGCTCCACTCTAGCTTCACTCCAGCTCATCTCCAGCTCCAGCTGCACTCCAGCTCTACTTCAACTCCTCTCCAACTCCACTCTAACTCAACTCCATCTCCACTCCAGCTCGAATCCAGCTCCACTCCAGCTCCTCTTCAACTCAACTCCAGGTCCTCTCCAGCTCGACTGCAGCTCGACTCCAGCTCCACTCGAGCTCGACTCTAGCTACACTCTAGCTTCACTTACCTCAGTTCCCGCTCCACTCCAACTCCACTCCAGCTTGACTCCAGCTCCACTCCAGTTCAACTCCAGCTCCACTCCAACTCCACTCCAGCTCAACTCCAGCTCCTCCCCAGCTCCACTCCAACTCCAGAGCACGATGCAGAATTTGGTAAAATCTGGGGCCAGCTCTAGGACCTCGGAGCCATCTCCAGATCCAGTACCTTACCATAGTAAGGGGTGGCACTTTCCTTACCCACTCGGCTTCAGACAGCAACATTTATTGCATGGTCATCTAACCCATCACCTTGATTCTGAGGTTCGGAGGTTACAAAATAATCAATTGCAGAACAGAATTGATTCTGCACTAAAGGGGCGCCACGGTAGCAATATGTTAATTACATTGCCTGGTATGCAGGAGGTAGTGGATTTGTTCCCGACCCTGCTGCCTATATATTTGGATTTTGCATCTTCTCCCCGTGTTCGTATAGATTTTTCTCCAGGTCATCCGGTTTTTCCTACATATTTATAAACATATTTTTTAGAGTATTTGGCTGCTAAAAATGTCCAAGTGAAAAGCCACTCCATTGAGCTATTATTTGTGATAGCCAGATCACTCGTGAAGACGAGCTATATAGCTCAGTGGGTCTTACCTTTAAAAATAAAAAAAAATAGTTTAGTTTTATAGTTTTTAGATTGTGATCGATTTTTTGTTTGTTTACGTAAGAGATCTGCGAGCCATGCTCACGCACTCGCACCAGACAGAAATGAAATATCCGCACTCAGCATAGCACGCACCAATCACACGCACGGGGATACACTAGACGGGGGTCAAGGGTTAAATGGCACTGACGTCACAAGGACCCAGCGTGCGAGACAAGAATGTGTATTGGGAACGAGGGCGGAGATGGAGGGTTTAAAAGGGGCTGCGAGACGCGTGTTCGGGGTCGGTTTGAGGAACGAGTGTGGCTGGGTGGGGAAGAATAAACCAGTTGCGTACACAAGTCTCCGACTCCTCTTCATCTAGATGCCCAGCCATTGCTGATTTCACCTGTTGCAGCTTAGCGATCTGATATTGCCTCTCCGGGGTGATTATAAGATGGACTCGCCTAACCGCGCCCATCAGCTAGCGCCGTGGATCGTTCGGAACGATGTAGGGCAGACGGAGGCACGGATGGCCTCTGAGTGGCGCCGGATGCTGATGTTGATGGTGCTGGTATTCATGGTGATGATGATGATTATGTTCATTGTGCTGATGGTGTTGCTGATGATGGTGGTGACGGTGGTGGTGACGATAGTGGTGGTGTTGATGATGATGACGGTGGTGCTGATGGTAGTGTTGATCGTGGTGGTGCTGGTGATGGTGCTGCTGATGGTGATGCTGACGATGGTGCTGTTGATGATGGTGCTGATGACGATGGTAATGATGATGGTACAGTTGCTGATGGTGGTGCTGGTAGTGGTGCTGATGGTGCTTGTGTAATAAAGGACTCTTAGGCGATGTTGGTCTCCGTCTGTCCTTTATTGGGTTCTTGTCTCGCACCCAGCGTGTCCCCGATCGGACCCGCACCTCTTCCGTCGCGTGCCCCCCGCACGCCGTTCGAGTCCTCTGCTCTCTCTGCAGCCACACCGCTGCCCGTGTGCCCCGCACACTCTGCAGCCACCCTGCTGCTCCGTGTGACTCCGCACACTCTGCAGCCACTCCGCTGCTCCGTGTGCCCCGCACACTCTGCAGCCACTCCGCTGCTCCGTGTGCTCCCGCACACTCTGCAGCCACTCCGCTGCTCCACGTACACCGCTGGCCGACGGTGCCGTGACTCCGACCACGTGGCAATTCGTGCCACTCCTCTGCCAGCACCCCGCGTGGCTTCTCCTATCTTCACTCTCTCTCCTCTCTCGATCCCCTTCCGGTTCTCGTCCTATATCCTCCTCCTCACGTGACCCTGACTCCTCCTCCTCCTCACGTGACCCTGACTCCGCCCCCACTCACCCCGACGACCAGGCTCCACCTCCCCTAATACTCCGGCCCGCGTGAGTGGTGCGGAGGCAGCGCCCACCCTTTCCTTGCTCGCATTACATGACCCCCCCCCCTGATGAAAAACCCAGCCATCCCCGGCTGTAACAGAACAAAATAATGCGAGCAACAATACAACAATCAGGCATCACAAGACAAACGGAGATTATAACAAAAACAACAACAACAAGAACAACAATTAACGAAAGGAAAGGGACTTGGAACGCGTGCGGGCCCCCGCACAAACCGCGACCGCGACAGGGTTTTAGGAGCGGCGGGATCGGAACCGCCCGCCGCTGTTGGAGGACTGTCAATTCCAGAGTCCCGCTCCCCAGAGAGACCCGTCGCCGGGGTCTCCTGCAAATGCGTCCGTGGCGGGGTTGGAGGGGCAACGGGGTCTAGTGTCCCCGTCGCCGTGGTAGGCCCACCCGGAGCAGGAATCACTGTATCCGTCTGTGTCACGGCCGGTCCGTCTGTAGAAGGCACGACAGGCGCGCTTGCAGGTTGAACAGGCAAAGTCAGTGGCGCGTCGGATGCAACAGACACCGGCAAGGCAACATTAGAAGATGACGCATCCGTCTGCGGGGCCACGTAGGGTTTCAATCGAGACGTATGGACGTACCAGCGCCGCGATCCGAACCGAACACGTGCGGACTGCGGACTAGGAACCTCAATAAGCACAACCGACCCCTGCCATGGTTTGTGCAACTTAGGGGAGGTCCCCACCCGCACCTGCGGGCAGTGCAGCCAGGCCATGTCCCCCACTCGCCAGGGGGATTCCCCATCCGAGCGCCGAGCGCCACGTTCGTTCTGGGCCTGGGTCTTGGCCATAGCCAATCGGGCCCCCTCCCGTGCCTCTGCCACGTGACGAACAGCGTCCTGAATGTACTCCGGGAGAGGCTTAACAGGACCCTTCGCCCCCATACCCAGCTGCACGTCCACCGGCGGCACATTCTCGCGGCCGTACATTAAAAAAAAAGGTGAGTACCCCGTCGACGCATGAGGCGTCATCCGGTATGTGGAGAGCACCCCAGGGATATGCAAATCCCAATCAGCCTGCTTTTCGCTAACCGTGTGACAGAGCATGGCCGACAGTGTCCGATTAAGCCATTCCACCATCCCATCCATTTGCGGGTGGTAGGGAGACGTCCGAACCTTCTTGGTCCCCAGTGCAGCACACACGTCAGCCAATAATTTAGAAGAAAAATTTCGCCCTGGGTCCGTAAGCAACCTTTCCGGCGCCCCTTTGTCCATTACATATCCGAACAGGAACGCATCCGTGATAGATGCCGCCGATTGGTCGGGTAAGGGCCAAGCCATCGCCCAGCGGGAAAGATATTCCACCCCGACCAGCAAAAGTTTATTTCCCCGAGCGGACGGCGGGAAGGGCCCCAAAATATCCAACACCACCAACTCGTTAATCCGAGACACCTGTATGGACTGCACTGGCGGCACATATGGGTGTTTAGGCGGCTTCCACCGACGTCATCAGTCTTCATGCCGTGCCAGAAGTAGTCGCGCTGCAACGTCAACAAGGTTTTCTGCACCCCGAGATGTAACAACGTCTCGGAGTGCAGAGTCCAAACCAACTCGTACCGTAACGACGACGGCACCACCAGACGCCAGCGATCGTGCAACCCTTTCCTCCACATCAGCAACCCATCCCGGAGAGCGGCTCCCGGCGTCCCACCGGACAGCGGTCCCCCCGTCCCCTTCACAGCCCGACCCGCAAGGCCCCCAGCAACTCATCGAGCAATTGCTCGCGAATCCATACCGAACGCGGCAGGTTCAAAACCCCATCAGCCGGTCCCGGGCATACGGGAGCCTCGGACAGCGGACACAACAGGCCGAGGGGGTTGCGGAACCCGCGTACACCTATTTGTGCCCGAAGCGCAAGCGCAAGGGGACCCCTGCGGCAATCTGGACAGTGCGCCCGCGTTCGCGTGACGCGACCCCTTCCGATACTGAATTTCGAACGAAAATTCCTGCAGGGTTTCCAACCATCGTACCAACTGGCCAGATGGTTGGTCAATGCTCAGGGCATATTGAAAAGCCGCATGGTCCGTGCGCACAATCTACGTACGGCCGTACAAATACGGCCGATATTGGCGAAGAAAATGTACAATAGCAAAAAGTTTGCGGCGAGTAACGCAGTAACGGGTCTCCGCCGGAGACAACACGTGGCTACCGTAAGCTACCACACGTTCGACGCCGTCCCTAGACTGGGACAGAACAGCCCCAATCCCGGTGTCACTAGCGTCAGTATCCAGAATAAAAGGTCGAGTGAAATCTGGATAGTCCAACGTCGGTGCCGACGCCAAACGATCGCGCAGGCCTTGAAACGCCGCCTCTTCCGTCAGTCCCCAGCTGAATCTCCGGCCTTTAGCCGTAAGGAGGTGCAACGGCCTAGCGATCATGGCAAAGTTTGGAACGAACCTGCGGTAATATGAAGCGAACCCAACGAACCGACGCATGTCCCCTACTGAGGCCGGAGTCGGCCAGTTACGGATGCACGCCGTCTTCTCCGGGTCCATGGCGACCCCTTCCGAACTGACAATGTGGCCCAAATAGCGCACGGATCGTTGCAACAGGTGACACTTTTTGGGCTTAAATTTCAAATTAGCGGAATGCATTCTAGCAAACACCGCGTCCAACCTCCGCAGATGTTCCTCAAACGTGCGGCTGAAGATGATAACATCGTCTAAGTATATCAAGCACGTCTCCCACTGCAGACCCATTAACACGAGCTCCATCAACCGCTGGAATGTCGCGGGGGCGGCGTTCAAGCCCATGGGAAGACAATTAAACTGAAACAATCCCTGCGGCGTCCGGAAAGCCGTCTTTTCCCTCGAGGACTCGTCCAGGGGAAGTTGCCAGAATCCCGATGAGAGATCAAGAGTAGAAAAAAAATTCGCCCCAGACAAGGCATCGAGGGAATCATCCATACGCGGCAGGGGGTATGCGTCCGCAACCGACACCTTATTTAATTTGCGAAAATCAACACAAAACCGCAACTTCCCATCCTTTTTTTTCACAAGGACCACTGGCGCGCCCCACGGATTGTTGGACGGGGAAATTATGTCAGCGGCCAGCATCTCCTCGACTGCGCCGCGAATGTGATCCCGCTCCGGTGGACTCAACCGATGCGGGTTCATCCGAATCGGAGCGGCATCACCCGTATCAATGTGGTGGGAAAGCAAGGAGGTGCCACCCAAATCGAAATCGTCCACACTAAAGACGTCGGAATACCTCCCCAACAGCGCGCAAAGCACGGACCGCTGGTCCCCAGTCAAAGACGCATTTTCCCGGCACAGCTCGGCAATCCATCGATCGTCCTGTGACGTGGAGGCCGATACCCCCCCTACAAGGCCCCGGCGGCCCTGATCGTCATGGCTCGTGAAAGCAGTCGTAGCGTGAGCCAAAACCGTTCCGGCCGGTACAACAACATTATCCGCGCTCCCATTCAACACTTGTAAAAATGGAGGTTGACCCGGCCGGACAATCGTCTGTGCCCCGACCAGCGTCAAGCCACCCGTTATAGCAGTGGATGGTGATAACAAAACACCCGCCGCACCCTCGATGCCAGGCACCGGTTTCCGATACCGCATCGGAATAAGCATCTGCGAGCCAGGCGGAATATCCACCGATACCTCGGACAGCGCCTGTACCTGACGGTCAGGAGCTGACTGGCCCCAGGGTGACAGCAAGAATGAAATTTGCCGACCCCCCGGCAATTCGATACAATTGTGATCCACCCTTATTTGAATGGGCATCTTGGCCAGGAAATCGGTCCCCATCAAACAGGGCACCTCGAGGGACCTGGAAATAAACACGGTCCCTGAAGCCGAAACACCCCCAACTGATATACTGGCATCCACCTGACCCAAAATGCCCATACTACCCCCGTTCGCCGCTATGCAAGAGTCATAAACCGGCTGCACCCGCCCCGGCGGAATGGACAAGAGATGGAATATTACATCGGAGATAATAGTCGCGGACGCACCCGAGTCCACCAAAATGCGTACGTCGAGCCCTTGGATCGAACCCGGCATGGTCGACGACCCAGTTGCGGCCGCAACCACCCGTCGTGCCAATTTCCACCACTGCGTCAGAGAGCGACGCAGATTACTGAGCGCCCCCCCGTTAGTACTGGCACCCGGCCTGCATGGCGATGGTGATGCATGAGATGACAGGCCTTGCCGGGTGTCTGATGCGTACCGACTTGCCTGTCGTGGGTGGTCCTGCCGCGTCACGTCCGTGACCAAGGCCTCCTGCTGGGGCGGCTGCCGAATGCGAGCCCAACATTCTCTGGCGAAGTGGCCCTTACGGCCGCAGTGGAAACACGCCAAGTCGGCTCGCCGTGCAGCACCCCCTCTGTCTTGGCGCTCCCGCACCGGCGGCTCGGAGCGCAACCCCGTTCCCCCTCGAGCAGGCCACTGGGTCGATGCCGCCGTCAGCTCCTCAGGACCCTTCTCGTCACGAACATAGATGGCCTTCTTCGGGTCCCACCCTATTACTCTGCCGTCGACGGTGGGGCTCCCCGTCCAAGCCGTCACCTGTTTCCACCGGCGAAGGTTGAATTGGGCATCCAGGCACTTAGCCGCCATCCGGGACGTTAACTTATCGTGGCCGCACACCGGCATGGGGATGCCCAAATCCCTGGTTAACTCCAACATTTTACCCAGTATCAGGGGTTCCAACAAGTCGGGCTCTGTCTCCGGATACGCGGCCATAGCTAGTTCCAACACAGCGCCCCGGAATGCCACCGGCGATTCTTCAGGTGCCCGTTGCCGCTGCACGAACCTGCGATGTGCATCATCCGGGGGCTCGTACGCCTCCGCCATTTCTTCAAACACCCCCTGTAGCGTCGTCTTCTTTGCGGCCTTGATGGAGCGGAAGAACCTGACGGACTCGTCGTCAAGAAGCATTGGCAAGACCTCCAAGGCTTCCGCATCCGTCCATTTTGTGGATCGTTCCGCCGCTTGAAAACGGCAGTCGAATGCGCTCCAATCTCCGCCAATGGAGAACTCCTTCACAGTCGTTAGACAATGGCTGCGGGTCCCCACGCCGCCGTCATCCACCGATGGTGATCCATGCGGCAGCGACAAGATGGCGTCACTCTGCAACGTGTTCAAAATGGCGGCTCCCCGTCGTTTGTCCCCGACCACGCCCAAGATGGCGGCTTCCCGCGGTGGAGGCAGCAAGATGGCGGCTTCCCGCCGTTCCTCCCTGGCCACGCCCAAGATGGCGGCTTCGTGCCGCGTGTTGGAGAGGGCTGGAAGCGTCGGCAAGGCCCCATTCGAATGCTCCCCGCTTGGCCTCCCTGGACTCGTCGTGGGCGTCACCAGGGTGCATAACTGCGTTAAAACAGCCTTCAGCGACTCAAGTTGGGCCGCCACGTGTCGCCATCCTTCCTCGGCGCCCACCAATGCAGACGGTCCTGCTGAGCCGGTAACATCTTGCACTCCCGGCGCGTCGCCCCCGCCTTCCATCATCGGTAGCGCCACCGCCGGAGAAAGATCGTCGTCGTCTTCAGAAGATAGTGCAGAAGATGGTGCAGGTATGTTCTTTTTTTTTAGCTGTTTCGACATGCTGTCTCACTTCTGACTCCAATGTAATAAAGGACTCTTAGGCGATGTTGGTCTCCGTCTGTCCTTTATTGGGTTCTTGTCTCGCACCCCGCGTGTCCCCGATCAGACCCGCACCTCTTCCGTCGCGTGCCCCCCGCACGCCGTTCGAGTCCTCCGCTCTCTCTGCAGCCACACTGCTGCCCGTGTGCCCCGCACACTCTGCAGCCACCCTGCTGCTCCGTGTGACTCTGCACACTCTGCAGCCACTCCGCTGCTCCGTGTGCCCCGCACACTCTGCAGCCACTCCGCTGCTCCGTGTGCTCCCGCACACTCTGCAGCCACTCCGCTGCTCCACTTACACCGCTGGCCGACGGTGCCGTGACTCCGACCACGTGGCAATTCGTGCCACTCCTCCGCCAGCACCCCGCGTGGCTTCTCCTATCTTCACTCTCTCTCCTCTCTCGATCCCCTTCCGGTTCTCGTCCTATATCCTCCTCCTCACGAGACCCTGACTCCTCCTCCTCCTCACGTGACCCTGACTCCGCCCCCACTCACCCCGACGACCAGGCTCCACCTCCCCTAATACTCCGGCCCGCGTGAGTAGTGCGGAGGCAGCGCCCACCCTTTACTTGCTCGCATTACATTTGTAATGATGCTGCTGCTGATGACAATGGTGCAGATGACGATGATAGTGCGGATGATGATGTGGAAGATGATGATGCGTATGATGATGATGGTGCGGATGATGATAATGATGATGTTGCGGCTGATGATGTTGTGGCTGATGATGGTGCGGAATATGATGATGGTGCGGATAACAGTGACACGCAAATACACATTAACACACATATATCATAACCATGCTTGGCAGGAGCAGCGGCATCAACGACAGCATCATAATTTCGAAAAGCGCCTTGTGATGGGTTAGGGAAGTGTGCAGAATGAAGGATGGCAGATTACCTAGATTGTAAAGTCCCTTTTATAACATTAATAATAGGCAGCCTATGTTCATTGCTCAAAAAAAAAAAAGTTATTTTTGTTTTGCGTTTAATTTTAGAACGCTCAAACATATTTCGATTGAGGCCACCTATGGGAAACCCCAGGAATGGTTCAGTTAGTACACCAATAACAACCGCCGTTCACCAACAAGTGGAGGTCACGTCACCGCGGCGCTTGTGCCTTGGTCGGTGCACTTTGAGGTGCCATGGGTTGAACTGACCGAGGTGGCTGATAGATGCATCATCTGTGCTCCCCACTGTGCCAGCTCGCGGCGTTTTTAGCCATCCCATTACTCTTCTCATTGTATTGTGAATGTCGCTCCTCCGCCCTCCGTTGTTGAGGCGTATTGGCTTCCAACTGCCGAGTGGCGTCCACGAATCGTATCACCTCCACATCCTTCTGGATAACATCAGTCTATCTCTTCCTCTAGTCTGTACCGCGCCGGTTTAGCCCCCTCTATCTGGCCACAATAGAAGCTGTTTGTGCATGCCGTGATTGGGCATGCGGGCTTCATGACCCGGCCATCGCAACCTCGCCTGCCAGAAGGACTCACTGATGAGGTTATATCCACATGTTTCAATGATCTGCGATTTCCTCACACAATCCCATCTCGTTAAATACAGGATGGATCGTCGGCAGGGCCGGCGTGAATGGCATAACTGTGGCCAAAATGACCCGATGCTTCGAAAACAGCGTTGGATCAGGTAGCGCCCACACAGCGTCACACAGCTGATGAAAAAATAATGGCACTTGACTGATTAGGAGTGAGACCTCTGCTGCCTGAACCATAGTTGGTAATATAAACCCAATAATTGGGATTTTCAAAGAACAACACAAAAAGATTTGGCTTGTATTTGTAAGGGTTACAGGGCAATAGGATAACTCACATACATAGGCTACATTTTAATAGGAGTAGAAAGGCCGTGGTCAGGTTATAACAAGATCAACACAACTATAATAGCTAGTGATGGAAGCCCGGACTCGAGTGTTCAGTCGTGGAAGACTAAGCTCACAGGTCTTAGGAAAAATGGCCCAAAGAAGGGCCACCTCTGTTGAAAGCTCGTAGGTCACAGACACAGTATTGAGAAGGGCGGCGCATGTTGTGGACTTGCGGGGCTCGGCAGGAGCCTAGCAAGGTATGGAGGTCCCGAGCTTGCAGGGCTGCTAAGGTGGTTGGCACAGACCAAGAACACGCACACAGACACACGGGTTAACACGAATACATGCGGATGCATCAACAGTGATTTTGCAGTGGCAGCAACAACCTCATCATTATCTGGAAAATCAGCTTGTTGATGGGTTATGTGCGTTTGGGATACTTCAATATGCAAAGCGATTTTATGAAAAAATACAGCTTATTATTATGATGCAAGCATACAGAATGAAGAATAACAGGTTTCCAATACTGTAAAGTGTCTCTATTATAAGCAGCCCATGCACGCGCCTCCATGTGAAATAACTTGGTTTTTTAAATGCTAGATCTTCCTTTGAAACACCCTCACACAAACACAACTACGGAGATACATCGTGGCCATACTTAGTTTGTCAAATTTTTGAGCACCTATTAAAATTCGGCATGGTGCGTAGGATGTAGTGTTGCCAACAGCATCTCTTTGGTGTTGGCAATCACAGTGCCTAGCCGCCTTTGTCTCTCCCCAATACAGGTGTTTTTTTGCGCAGACCAGGTAATTATTACAGTGAATTCGACGTATATAAGGCCGAGACTGGTTCAGATATCAGTCTCGACTGATATTAGCCACGGCAAGAAATTGAACAGGGCTCCCAGGTTTTTAGCGTATTGTGCTCAACACTTGGCCACATCTCACCAACGAGGCAAAGACTCCGGGTGTAGCCTAAACAGCCTGTTGAGGGAAGTGCTGTTAGCGAGTAGCACCTATGAATGCCGGCAATGGCAAAAGAGGAGGGGGTGTGGCCAACATCACGCCCGGTCGCCTTTGTCTCCCAAGTGGCGATGTTTGCACACATAGGTGCTCGCTAACAGCACTTGCTCCCTACAGTCTCACAGGCTACACGAGGGATCTTTGTCTTTATCCTGTGTGTGTGGGGGGGCAGCGACTGCGTAGCGATTCGCGCGCTGCGCTACGAACCCGCTTATGGCCACCACCGGTGACGATTATTTTAACCGCTCCTGGGCCTCCCCTAGCCTCAAACGAGTAACTGGTGTGGTGTGTGAATATCGCCACTGGGGAGACAAAGGCGGCCGGGCGTGGTAAATCCAAGTCCCGGGCGAAGCCGGGTAGTAAAGCTAGTTTATGAAAATACTAAAGTAATTTCGGCTTGCCAATTGAATGATGAACGTCGTTTTTTGAAGATCATGCTTTTTGCATTATTGTTAAAGATAATTGGTGCTCTATATGTATATTCATTTTCGAGTCATAATCGCTGGACAGCTTAAACCAGCAGGTAAAACTGGTCGGGTGGAAAAAAGAGCTGGAGACATTTTCTTTTTGATCGTTACAGATAACGCTCCACGTGTCTACAACATTGGGGGAGTTGTTCTATTTATAGAGTGGGGTAGACGCTGTCTCCCTTCTTCTGCATTGATACGCTGAATGACAGGTGAACAATATATAAAGGCAGCTTTGAGCTTTTTCAGGAGTTGCCCTTCAGCAAGTTGCTCGTCATGGACACAGCAAGCGCGTCTACTATGGCTTCTCCAGGTAAACGTTCACACTTGTACTTTTTAAGATATACATTTCATTTAAAAGTGTACATACGAAAGGTAAAATGTCAAGGTGCAGCCCAGAAACCACTGCTGGTGTTATCTTCCTTGCCTGATATTCAGGTGGTCGGAGGTTCGATCGCCACCCCATGCACAGGCCGTGCATGAACAGGGTCGTGTGTGGAGGCCATGTTCAGGACTTTGTGTTTTGGCCATGTATAAATGGCCCCACGGTGGCGAGAAGGTGCCACGGTTGGCGAGATATTCGCTACCTTGCCTGGTATACAGGCGGTTGCGGGTCCGAGCCCGACCCTCACGCCAGTATATATGGAGTTTGCATATTCTCCCCGTGGTCGCGTGGATTTATTTTTCCGGGTCCTCCGGTTTTTTCCCCCCACATTTAGAAAACATGCGTTTAGACTATTTACATTATTTTGCTGATATAAATGTCCAAATAATGGGTCATTTTGTTGAGCTATTATTTGTGGTCAGGTCGCTTTTGAAAAATAAGTGAATACCTAAGTGGGCTTTTTCTGGTAGGATGGGGATGGGTTAGTGTTATGTTTGTATGTGTTTGGGTGATTTGTTTATTGCACTCCTATGTTTGTGAGTATTGTGTTCTATTTTTCGATTTAAAGCTTTCGTAACTGCAGGGATTCATCTTCTTGGTTCTTTCGGTAAAGTCACGTAGAAGGGAAGTAATAAAATAATAAAAATAAAACATAATAGAATAATTCTCACGACGTTTCGGCCACAACGCAAGCAGCCGTCATCAGGCGAAGACCAGGTCTGTCGGGGAGACAGCGTCGGCCACAACGCAAGCAGCCGTCATCAGGCGAAGACCAGGTCTTCCCCGACAGACCTGGTCTTCCCCGACAGACCTGGTCTTCACCTGAGGACGGCTGCTTGCGTTGTGGCCGAAACGTCGTGAGAATTATTTTATTATGTTTTATTTTTATTATTTTATTACTTCCCTTCTACGTGACTTTACCGAAAGAACCAAGAAGATATTGTGTTCTAGTTGTAACATTCTTACCCACCCCTATTGGACACTGTGATATAGAGCTTAATAGTTAATAGGATTCCTGCTGCAGTCTAAATAAATATTCTGATTCTGAAGTAGAGGGAGATGTAGATCATCTCTGAGGAGAGTGTTTTGGCCTACTCTTCCATGATGGGCAGATGTCTAGTGAGCGCCTATAAGTTGCGCCACCCACATGCGGCCAGACGATCGACTAACTGTGGTGTGCCATTTATGTACATATTTATACTGCTGGTTGGACATAGGCAGAGGATTTTAGAAGCTCATTGTTCCAAATGTCATGCTGGAAGATCGAAACAGCGAGCTCTAAATTCATCCGGCGTGCTAACCTTTACACCACATCAGCATCTCCTATGTATAATGGTTTCAAGATTATCTTACTGGTATTCAAGGCCTTAAATGGGCTTACATTTCCCAACATTCATGACCGACTTCAGCCACGTATATTCCATTAAATATTCAACATTTTCATTGTATCACTGCCCCACGGTCGAGGCTACACACGTTGGAGGTGACCGCTGCCTCTGCAGCACCGACACTCTGTAACTCCTTTTGCCTTTCAAGGTCAGGACTTCCGGGACACTTACAGATCTTCAAAATGTCGACTCAAAACGTATCTGTCTAAAATGGCTTTCTCAACTACATTTCTCACTTCTTCTTTACGTGGTTGTTGTTCAACCATTTTCTGCCTTGCCATGCATAGCGCCCCCCAGATAACGATTGTTTAACGGCGTTTAATACATTAAAATTAGTACTATTCACGTAGATTTTTTTCCATTATTTTTTATCAACACGTAATCAATGTCTTACAATGCTATTTTGGAGACATGACGACATGGTTAATAAGCTACCCTATGAAATTACTCCCCTGAGTTTTATTCCACGTACAGATAATCACACGTACTTTGTATGCCTCCCACACCACCCCCTCTTCACCAATCCGCACTACTGGCACGTGGGTTCAGAGGGTTGTAAATGTTTTTTTTATTGTATTATTGGTTGCTAACTGTGGCCTAAATCATATCTTAAAGTCATGTTCAAGGACTCCTCAACTTACGAACGAGTTAGTTACCAGAGGTCTGTAAGTCGTTTCGTTCCTACTGTAAGTCTAACTTTACTCCAATCGATTCCAAACGTGGAATGGCTTTAAAAGTTGTATAGTCTCTTGTAGATGTAGATGCCACTGGTTCTTCGCGTTCTGCGGATGTAGATGCCACCACCTCCATCTATTGCGGTTGAACCTACAATAGGTTCCAACAGGCAACTGGACATACTGATGGGTTTGTTCGTATCCCTGAAAGTTCGTATGTCCAATGTTCGTAAGTAGATGAGTCCCTGTATAAAAAATAATCAGGCATTTATGTTGTCATTGCTGATGCGATCTTAACAATCCACATAACATAGCACCCGCACACAGGATGATATTATCTCTCCACGATCACGGTAAATGCTGCATTCCATTCCTTATCAGTAACTCCATCGTTATTACAAGCATAGTTGCTATGCTATATTTAACCTGCCAACATTCTATAATCTGTATTCCTCTCTCTGTCCCTCAGTGTAATATAAAACATGCATTTCTGCACGCTTCTTTGTGTATTCCCCATTGGTTTGTCCCCACACCTCCGATTAGCATGGTTGGCTACGCACGGTGCGACATAAGTTAAACATACGAACATAGTGTCCACAACATAGTGTCCACCAAAAGGGTCTTTGGACCTTCCACTGCAACCAGGACCATCTCCAGTCGTCTTGACTATGTCTTGCCACTGAATACAGATGGGGCTGGTCGAGAGAGTGAGGCTGACGCTGCGCAAATCACCCTCACTTAAATCCAAGTTCTCTGCGCAAGTCATGGCACTTTTTTTACCATCGTCATTATCCAAGTCCTGTGGTGATGGGTGAGCGACAAAGCAGCAGGCACGGATATGCTGGAAGCTGTAGCCGCAAACATACATGCAGGCGGCTCAGGATATTGGTCGTTCCCTCACTGGACCGAAGCAGCAGTGAAGTCCGGCAGCACCCTGAGTGGCTGAGCAGCCCTATTCAGGATCACACTGCTCACCTCCATAGTGAGGAAAGAGTTAGAAAAAGTACCCTAAACATTGCCTGCTTCCAAATATCCTGGCCAGCCTACCACAGCAGGCAGGATCCCATACTTGCGGTCGAAATAAAAAATAAAATAAAAAAGACCAAAGTGATACCAGTCACTGTTGGCGCCTGGAATGTGCGCACTTTGATGGATACATCTGGATCAAAAAGACCTGAGAGACGCACCGCCCTCGTGGGCAGAGAGCTAGCCAGATTTAATGTGGATGTTGCTGCCCATAGTGATACCCAACTGGCCAATACTGGACAGGTGACTGAAGTGGGTGCAGGTTACACATTCTTCTGGAGCGGATGGAGCCAGGAGGAGAGACGTAATGCTGGTGTTGGGTTTGCAGTAAAAAAAAACACCTGGTCAACCAACTTGCAAGCCAACCCAAGGGTATAAACGACTGTTTACTGACCTTAAAGCTCCACCTATTGGATAAAAAGGAGGGCACCATCATCAGTGCCTATGCCCCTACCATGACCAACTCTGACGAGATCAAAACCAAATTTTATAATGACCTGGAAGTCATTATTGCTGCCAGAGTTGGAAGTGACCATCAATCATGGCATGGAGTCATAGGTGCGCATGGCATTGGAAAATGTAACAGCAACGGCCTTCTGCTGATGAAAACATGCTCTGAATTTGACCTGCTCATCACCAATACGATATTCCAACTACCAAAGCGCAAAAACAAATCAATGGATGCATGCTCGTTCACACCACTGGCACTTGATTGACTATGTCATCATGAGGTGGAGTGACCGGCACGATGTCAGGGTGACCAAGGCAATATGTGGTGCTGAATGTTGGACTGACCATCGTCTCATCATCTCCAAACTTAACATCCGGATTAAGCCTCCCAGACGCCCACAAGGAAAAAGACGTGTCAAGCGTCTTAACATCACTCGCCTACAACAGAAACACACCAGACTTGCCTTTGTTGAGGCTCATACAAACGCTGAGGCAGACTGGACTGCGCTCAAGACCGTGTTGCATTCTATATCCCTTGAATCACTTGGTATCCCCATACGTACACATCAAGATTGGTTTAATGAGAACGATGTGGAAATCCAAGCACTCCTTGACGAAAAACATCGCTTGCATTAAGCATATCTGAATGAAAGCAGCTCAAGCATAAAGAAAACTGCCTTACTCAACATTCGCAGGGTTGTCCAGCGTAGACTCAGAGTCATGCAAGACACCTGGCTGTGCACAAAAGCTAAGGAGATTCAGTCCTACGCTGACAGTAACAACACCAAGTGCCTCTATGATGCACTCAAGCAGGTCTATGGTCCGCAACACTCAGGAACTTAACCTCTCCTGAATGCAGATGGAACAACACTCCTCACAGAGAAGGACAAAATATTTGCAAAGTGGGATGAACACTTCAGCGCAGTCCTCAACCAGCCATCATGCATAAATGAGGACGCAATTGCGAGACTGCCTCAAGATGAACTAAACCAGTCCCCTGCTGTTCTACCATCCATTGAGGAAACCAGCCAAGCCATAAGCCTCCTCTCATCAGGCAAAGCTCCAGGGTCCAATGTCATTCCAGCGGAAATCTACAAGGCTGGAGGGCCTTGCTTAGTCGAGAAACTGATCGACCTCCTCCAGTCGCTGTGGAAATTAGAAGCCGTTCCCCAGGAGTTCAAGGATGCCTCTATAATCCATCTCTATAAGAGGAAAGGCAATCGGCAGGCCTGCGACAACCACAGAGGCATCTCTATACTATCAATCTCTGGCAAAATCTTGGCAAGAATCCTTCTGAAACGCCTAATTGTCCACCTAGACCAGGGTCTGCTACCTGAGAGTTCGTGTGGTTTAACTAACATGTTATTTACTGCCCAGCAGTTACATGAGAAATGCCAAGAACAAAATGCTGATCTATAAATGGCTTTCGTTGATCTAACAAAAGCATTCGACACAGTCAGCCGGGAGGGCCTATGGAAGATCATGGCCAAGTATGGGTGTCAGGGCAAGTTCATTGGCATTGTGCACAAACTACATGATGGCATGATGGCGGCGTCGGAGACCAGCAAAAACTCTCTGATCCTTTCCCAATGACAAACGGGGTGAAGCAAGGCTGCGTTTTAGCGGCAATGCTCTTCAACATGGTGTTTTCTGCCATGCTGCAAGACTCCTTCCAGAACCACAACACTGTGATTAGTTTCATTTACCTTTTTGACGGTGGGCTATTCAATCTGTGGAGGATGCAAGCCAAAACTAGAGTGGAGGAAGTCACTGTTCGTGAACTTTTGTTTGCTGATGACTGTGCTCTGGCGGCTGGCTCAAATAAAGATCTACAGGACAGTATGGACCACTTCTCCTCAGCTTGTAACGTCGGCCTAACAATCAGCACAAAGAAGACTGAAGTCATATACCAACCTGCTCCTGGGCAACCCTACATTGTGCCCACCATCTTTGTGAATGGGCAAACGCTTTCAGCCGTTGACAAGTTTACTTACCTTAGTAGTATTCTGTCTCGTGCTGTGCACATAGATGATGAAGTTAACATCAGGATTGTCAAGGCCAATGCAGCCTTTGGACTTCTACGTGACTCGGTATGGGAAAGGACTGGCATCAAGCAGGAGACAAAACTGAAGGTCTACCAGGCTGTTGTCTTACCAAACTCTTCTATATGGGTACGAAGTCTGGACAGTCTACCAGCGCGATGCAAAGAAATTGAACCATCTCCACTGAGCTGTCTGAGGAAACTGCTGAGGATCAAGTGGCAAGACAGAATCCCTGACACGGAAGTCCTCAGCAAGGCCAATATCCCCAGCGTCCACACCTTGCTTGCGAAGAAACAGCTTAGATGGACTGGCCACGTGACTAGAATGCCCTGCGCGAGACTGCCAAAACAAGTCTTCTTTGGCGAGCTGAAGAATGGCAAGTGAGCGCAAGGTGGCCCCAAAAGGCGCTACAAGGACACCCTTAAAGCTTCCTTGAAGAGCTTTGAAATCGACCTGAAAAGCTGGGAACCCCTAGCTCAGGACCGACCTGCCTGGAGAAGAAAAGTACAGGACGGCACAGTCCTCTGTGCGAGCAGAAGCTCCTGTGCTATATTGAAGAGGCAGCAGCGCAAATCTGCCAAGGAAGGACTTTTGGCTGCACCTCAGATATTTACATCCTTCCTGACCTGTCCAGTGTGCCACAGAGAATTCCAGGCTCGGATTGGCCTGTTCAGCCATCTGCACACTCATAAAAATCCAACAAAATGACAAACGTGCCATGTTTCGATTTAAAGCTTTCGTGACTGCAGGGATTCATCTTCTTGGTTCTTTCGGTAAAGTCACGTAGGAGGGAAATAATAAAATAATGAAAAGAAAACATAATAAAATTTAATTCTCACGACGTTTCGGCCACAACACAAGCAGGCGTCCTCAGGTGAAGACAGAGCTGTCTGAAAGACAGCACTCCAATGAACACTGCTAAGCTTGGCAGCATATGTTAAGCTGGGTGGGAGGAGAAGAGCGCCTTGGCAAAGGAGTTTACATATCAAAGAAGAATTTAGCATTGAATAAGCTGTGTTAATGTGAGAGAATTAGCAGGATGTTAAAGTCAGAAATTAGCATGTAACTGGGAGATTAGCATGATGTTAATGTGAGGAATTAGCATGTAACTGGTCACGGAAATGGCTATGTTAAAGTCAGAGTTTACATATCAACAGAGGCATTTAGTATATTGACATGTTTGGAATCGACAGGAGTAAAGTTGGACTTCCAAACAAATAGATTTACGAACAGACCTCTGGAACCCAACTCGTTCTTAGTAGAGGAGTCCCTGTAAACATATTTTAATTCACCATCATTGGTTCACTAACGTCCGACTGCCAATGAGACACACGGGAAGGCTAGCGGGGAGGTCGCCTTCATAAACAAGGCTTTACATTATCAACCTAAAAAAATAATATCACTTGAAAAAAAGGGTGAGATAAGTCGATGGGGTTTGGAGAGGTCTCTTCGAATGCTGCTCACTCTGGAGTTTTTGTGGCAAGTGTTTAATGTTTAATTCTATGAAGGAGCTTTTACTCATTGGATGGTTTGCTTCGATGTATAACTCATGTTTGATTAGCACGTCTGTGAACTCACTGTACCCACACTCCATTGAGGAAGGGGACGACTTCATCACTTTACCATTGAAGTCTAGCTTTCCATTGGAGTTCAGTTCACAATGGAAGTCCAGTTTACTAGGGGAGTCTGGTTTAACATGGGCAGGGGTCGGCAACATATTGTCGTGTTTTTGTATTGTTTGTTGTTGTAACGTTGTATCCCCATGCGTGGACTGGACATCTGTGAAAAAAAGTTTTATAGCTCATCGGATTCCTCCTGCAATATAAATTCCAAGGAATGTGTTCCATCTGCCAAGCCAGGTAATTATCCCCTTGCCCAGGGCTATATTGTCACCAGGCTGGGATAAGGGAGTCTGCACCACCTTCAATACCCCCCGATGGGTGAAGTTGAAATGACTCAGCACCACCTCCTTGAGTGGGCTGAAGACGACGAACTTGGTGAGCACGTCAGCCTCAGTCTCCATGTTGGATCGCTGGGCAACAGATCCTCCGTGACCTCCATTGGAGCTCACTGCTGCTACTGCTGTGGCGAGATGCTGAGTCCTAGCCTCTCCAGCAGATTTGTCCGAACAGCAGGAGGCCCCAATTCCGCTCCCCCGGTGGTATGGAGGCGACGATTTGGGGGATTGCAAGCACGCCCTGACGGGTGGTCGCACTAACCAGCGAAGGCACGGTGCACGTGTCGAGTAGCACCTTAGTGGGACATCCCTCCAGCCAGGCACTCTCTCTCACTACCTTCTGCTCTTCTCTTAAAACCCACTCATTCTCTCTTTGCCACCCTTTCTTCTCCCCTTGTTGTCCTCCCGACTCGCACTATCGCTGCCTTCCCTGTCCCCCACTCCCCATGGTCACCCACCATAAATCCACAAGCCTCATTTCCATCATTGTTTATTCCATTTCACACATATATCCCATCCACTCATCTCGTTTCAACTCGTCAACCATCTTGTACCATAGCTATTTTACTGTACAGCGCCTTGGTTAAGGCGCTCTATAAATGTGTAATGCGGGCATAAAGGGCTTGGCGGATGTGACGTCATGTGTCAGGGTCACGTGAGAGGGAGATGGTATAGCGGTGAGACAGGAAGAGATCGGGGCAGTCGGGCGAGGGAAGAGTGGAGACCGCGTTGGGTGGTCGCTGTGCCCTCAGCCTGGTGGCTGAGGGGCTCGGTGACAGCGCCAGCCAGCGGGATGGAAGAGAGTTGGTTGGAGACTGGACGAGGGTGAGGCCACGGAGGGCGAAAGCTGGGAGCAGCGACAGCAGCCGGAGAGGCTGCGTGTGGGAGACAGCAGCGAGGCTGCTAGGGGCTACAGCAGCCGGGGGCTGCAGAGCAAGAGGGCTACGGGAGCGACAGCAGCCGGAGGGGCTGCGTGTGGGGGAACAGCAGCAAGGCTGCTAAGGAGCTACGGGAGCGACGGAGACCAACAGCGGGGCTGTTGGCGGTGACGGGAGCGACAGCGAGGTCGGCACCGTGTGGAAGAAGCCAAATAAAGGACAGCCGTGTGGGAAACAGAAACGAACCCGAATAAAGGACACCAGACCAGATACTGTGGTCGAGTCCATTTATTACATTGGTGTCAGAAGTGCAACGGCATGGCTAAACAACTGAGAAGAAAAAGAATATTCCGTCTCCGGCATCGGCTTCATCTTCCTCCGACGATGGATGCAGCTGGAGTCGTGGAAAAGAGCCCTGCTGAAGTGAGCACGGGAACTGGAGTTGAAGATGTCGCCGGGGTGGCGGGCCCGTCAGCATCAACGGACGGGGATTCCCCATGTCAACAGATGGCGGACCAACTTGGAACTCGTAAGAACATGCTTGCACAGTGGTGTGAGCTTGGCACGCCAAGGGTGGCGTCGGAAGGAGAGGGTGGTGGTCCGCAGGAGTCCGTGTTGTCTTCGCTGTCGCCGCCATCGGCCACGTGGCACGAAGACGCCATCTTGGGCACGGCTGGCGAAGAAAGGCGGGAAGCCGCCATCTTGTCTTCACCGCGGCGGGGAGACGCCGCCATTTTTCAACATCGCGGCGGTGATGCAGCTTTGCGCTGCCATCGGGAGGTGCCTCGGGGAGAGCAGCCTGCTGTGAGCTGCTGCGCGAGGACGAGCTGCGAGGAGAGGACGACGATGCTGCAGCTGCTGGGGCGGGAGCTTCCCGTCCTGGCTCGGGTGCGTGACAACGGAGCAGTCAAGTCGCCGAACGAGTTCTGCGAGACGACTCAAGTTGCAGCCCTGCCGTCCTCTTCTTGCTGCAGCCCCGGGCGAGTCGTAACGATACGCACCCGGCCTTTACACACACCTCACCCATCTTTCGAGGGCCGGGGGGGGGCGATTTTGTTTTTTTTCTCTCATGACTTGATTGTGCGGAGCGCGGTTCGGACTGTGTGTATGTGTGTGTAATAACGATGAACGCGCTATCTGCTTGTTGCTCGGTGTCAATTAAAGTGTGTGCGTGTGTTGAGAATGGACGGAGAGTCTGCTGTACTTGCTGAGTGTCAAATTGTGTGTGTGCGCTGCGGCGTGGAGTTGTTATCTTGATGGTGAAGTTAATTATTAACTCGGGAGCGTCGGGTATCTTGCGCTGTATTATCTCGTGGGTTACCTTGTGCGATGGCCTTAATTGAAAAATATTTTTTTTTTTGGTGTATTGTGCTGCGAGGTGCTATGTGCGATGTGGTTGTTGCAAGAGAGAGAATATTTGTGTTGTTGCTGCAATGTTACGACTGCATTAATGGTGTGTTGGTTGCCTGCAGATCGGCTTGCTATTGTGCTTAAATGTGCGCGTGTGATCGCGATGTGCTGACTGCATGTGCTGTTACACCGTTCTGTACGGTTATGGGGTGCGATGCATTGGTTGACTATTGGGGTTGGGATGTTATTAATTGTGCGTACCTGTTGGGAATTGGTAACAAATTCGAGGGGGACCCTATTATTTGGTCGTATGGATGTTATGTATACGCGATTTTGTGTATATTATGGGTAATTGCGCTTTGTGGGAGAGAGATCGCGCTTTGAGGGTGCGTGATGACGCCGTTGTGGGTGTCTCAAAGGTTAATGCTAATGGGACCGTAAATTGGCGCCAAGTGGCGTCGCGTATTCGGTTGATCGCATGCAGCCACGAGTTGCTTTGCGAGTTGGGTTGTGTAACCAATGTGGTTGGTAAAATATTGGTTAAAAATTCCCCGATATGACTGCTGCGCGCAGCGAGCTGGGGCTGTGCGTCTATCGTTGTTGGGATTGTTACAATAAGACGGGGGATGCATTTTGTGACCCCCAGCAAAGGGAAGCTGGGGTGCACGAATGGAGAAAACTGGCCACGTGTTCGCACGTGGGGCCGCCATTTTGCGCGCACGCGGGGTATGGCGACGATGCGCTTTGCGGAAAGGGCCGCCATTTTGAGTGCGCGCGAGATATTGCGCGAACGCGCTGGGCGAAGGGGGCCGCCATTTTGAACGCGCGGGAAAAACCTCGGTGGGCCAAATATTCCATCCGTTATGCCTGCCATTGTTGATTGGGTGATGCACGTGTTGTGGTCACATCAGCCTATAGCTAATGGCTGACCTAACAGCCCGGAGGCGAAACCTCCGTGGTATGTTTTAAAACTAATGGGCCATGTGCTCATATGGCTCGGGGAGTCATGGTTCAGTTGTGCGGTGGCAGACTGAACCTGGTGTGCCGGGGGCTCACGGGATTTGGGTTAGGGCGTTATTGTCTCTATAAGAGAACATTACCCCATGGGGGGGGGGGTCGTTGATATCTGGCCTTGCCGAGGGATTGATCTTCCCTTGGCTATAAAGCGTCAGACTATAAGAGGCTGGTGTGTGTCCATCGCTGATGGGATAGTAAGGGAGGAGCATGGCCGAGTGCTGCTCATCCCCGAAATGGCACTAGCCGAGAGTATGGTAAATGGATGTTGCTGTGGGTTGACGACCACGGTGAGGGTTACGGCGAGTTAAACGTTACCGCTGGGGAGCGTGGCTCTCTCCACGCGAGGGTGTGCGATTAGGGGTTTTGTTGGGTTGTTGAGAGTGACTGTGGGTACATGCTGTGTACGTCTGAGGTCTGTGCTGGTCCTCAAGGGAGGACTGCTGGTGGGTAAGAGCAGAAATTTGTTTTTTTGTTGTTGTTGTCACGTGTAAATAATATTGTTGTTAAAATGTAAATACTGGGGCATCGATCGCGGTTAATTTGGGTAATTATTGGGGTTTTTTTTTTAAGCGGGCCGGATTTACATCATCTCCACTACCCTGAGGCCGGGTGGCTGTCGTGTACGACATGCGGATGTGCGTTGTTGTGCTGTGCCTCAGGGGATTGGATTCTCCTTCTCGTCACAGATTCTTCAGCTCCCGTCGCACTGGGTGTTACCTGGTGTGCTAGCTGGATGAGGACTTAAAGGAGCAATTGAGCGCCGTTCGTCATTCTGCTCTACCACTTGCTCTTTGATGTTGGACTTGAGCCGAGCGGATGGAACAACAACATGGACACGCTTTGGGACACCACATTTCTGGGTTGTGCGCGTGTGCCATTTTTGCGTGTTGGTGGCCATTGTGTTGTGCTTTGTGCTATTATTATTCTTGTTGTTCTATTCCGGTTCCTGATCCTTCCCCTTTTGTTACTTGTTGTTGTTGTTATAAGGTCTATTGTGTCTGGGGGACTCCTGGTTGTGATGCCTTCGCCCGCATTATTTGGTTCTGTTTCAGCCGAGGACGGCTGGAATTTTCTCTACGGGGGAGGGTGGTGTAATGCGGGCGTAAAGGGCTTGGCGGATGTGACGTCATGTGGGGGAGGAGTCAGGGTCACGTGAGAGGGAGATGGTATAGCGGTGAGACAGGAAGAGATCGGGGCAGTCGGGCGAGGGAAGAGTGGAGACCGCGTTGGGTGGTCGCTGTGCCCTCAGCCTGGTGGCTGAGGGGCTCGGTGACAGCGCCAGCCAGCGGGATGGAAGAGAGTTGGTTGGAGACTGGACGAGGGTGAGGCCACGGAGGGCGAAAGCTGGGAGCAGCGACAGCAGCCGGAGAGGCTGCGTGTGGGAGACAGCAGCGAGGCTGCTAGGGGCTACAGCAGCCGGGGGCTGCAGAGCAAGAGGGCTACGGGAGCGACAGCAGCAGGAGGGGCTGCGTGTGGGGGAACAGCAGCAAGGCTGCTAAGGAGCTACGGGAGCGACGGAGACCAACAGCGGGGCTGTTGGCGGTGACGGGAGCGACAGCGAGGTCGGCACCGTGTGGAAGGAGCCAGATAAAGGACAGCCGTGTGGGAAACAGAAACGAACCCGAATAAAGGACACCAGACCAGATACTGTGGTCGAGTCCATTTATTACAAATGTATAAGATGATAGATAGAACCCCGTGACCCCTACTACCAGTCCGAGGTGGATGCCCCGTCGAGACGCGGTGCCACCACCACCACCTTCACCTGGGGATACACTCGCACACCCCTTGTCCTTGTAAAGTCCGCGCAGGAAGCTTGTTCACTGTACCCTAGGATGGCTCCTGCAACTCTTACGTTGGCTTTTAAGGCTGGCTGTTGCATTTGCGTGGCCGAGGGACAATCCGGCATAACGTGGTCCATCTGCTAGTACTCCCATAGGCCTGTTCAGTGGGCGGTGCTAGAGGCTTCGGTTTCCCCAGTGCCACACACTCCAATCACGCACAGACAATGGCTTACACCACCCGGATTTCCCCCAGGCCATCTTGTACCTTAGCCAAGTCCATCCTTGATCTCGGTTCCCAGGCCCCCCACTAAGGACGTCAAAGTCATTATGAGGATGACCACTTGGGCCTTCGCAGTCGCCCCATGCCCGTACCCCACACTCTCTGATTGGACGCTGGGCCTGCACGTGCTCATTAACAATATAAACGCTGATCTCATCTTTCCGTCTTTGCAGCGGAGTTTTGATGCAGTTTCACCACCAATATGTGGTGCTCAGCGACCGGCCATCATTCGAACAATGTTTTCTGCACTCTGCACAAGTCGATTGATTTTTTTAATGATCAAGTTAAAAACAAATCCCTTGTGTGCGTTCTTCATGTTTAATATGCCTGTGTACATAACGTATTATTGGTATGTCGGTGTCAGTGTATTTATATGTGGGGAGCGGTGGCATACTGGTTAGCGCCACTGCGATGCGAACCCATAAACCCAAGTTTGATTCCCACTCACGGCCAACACCAGTGCTAGCAATTATCTGAACCGGTCCTGGGCCTCCCCTTGGTCGACTCTGCCTCAAATGAGTAGCTTGTGCGGTCTGTGAACACCGCCACTGGAGAGATAAAGGCGGCCGGGCATGGTGCTGGCCAACCACCCCCTCATGTTGCTGTGCTGGCCTTCATAGGTGCTGCTTGCTAACAGCATTTGCCCCAACAGTCTGTTGAGGCTATACGGGAGATATTTGTATTTGTACAGCACATTTAAAACCTCGGCAAACCACACTAAAAGGTGCACTTTTCCAGCCAACCGAAGCATCCGACTTGTCGCTACAACTATCACGGCTTGTACTTACAGTGCCTTTGCACACCCGGTGATAGTATTGGCAATCACCGGGGCTGTGTGCAATGATGCTAGGGCTCCGACTTTGTCCACTGACAGCTGCATTTTGTGTAGAGGTTGTGTCTCAGTGACGGTTTCGCTCCTGGTTTTGTTAAGCGAAAGCCAACTTACAAATTCGGAAAACTCACTCACTCTCGTCACATTTGCACCCTGCGGCTTATACGCGCTTCTGACTTTGAAGATACCGAAACGAACACGAGAGAAAGGAAATAAAAGGACCCCAAGAAGATGATGCAGAATCCAAAAAATGGAGAGAAAAATTTAAGCCAGAAGAGAAACCCAGGAATCTGAGACTGCGTAATGGGGCCCACCAAGTGGCGCTAATACTCTGCGCAATGAAGCCTACAAAACGATTAAACGCTTTGAATTTTTTTTTAGCTAGTTCGTGTAAATATAAACGTGTCTAACACTGGTAGTGATACAAGGCCATGAAGAAGGCTGTCTCTGGTTTAGGCCAATCAAGTTTCAAGGAAAATCCGTATATTATCAGAGCATGTTTATTTGCATGTTTTGCCACAAGTACGTGTGGTAAATTCAGACTTGATTCTTTGCAAAAGGTATCTAGTTGGTGTTTGAACATTTAACACAAGTCCTGCTTTATTGCCAGAAAGGGTAAAACCTAATATTATTTTTCATAATTTTGATACTGGCAAAAAGGTCCCACAGATATAAATGTGTCGTCAAACCCACCACCATCCGACACAGACAATTTGCAAGGTTAGTCAATTGTCATGTAAACAAAATGCGCCAATTCTTTACTATTACAGCACACCGGTGTGTTGGAGAATAAACCCACAACAACATTTATAATTCGAGTACCATGAAGTTTCGCTGGTGATTAAATCAACAACGACAAGCAGCCTCATTAGGCGAACGCCAGAGAGATGGGCATAACCTTTTATTGGTCGGGTTATTCATAGTTAATCAACCCACGTTATAAGCTGGCGCTAATGCTTCACTATGTGGAATATCCACAAACCAAGTCCAAAACAGGCCGGATTGAACAAGATGGCGCTGCAGTACCACATTGTAAGATCACACTCATTACGCACAAGGTTGCTTGCCACAAATGAACCACAGTTATCTCGCTGCTGATCTCGTCGATGAGTATATACAACCATCACGCGAACTCCGCTCATCCTCGCAGCAGCAGCGGCTTTTGGCTCAGCTATTAAGATCATTGCATTTACCTGTCAACCCATACGGTTTACCCATATTCTTCTACAATAAAATTTAGTTTTCAGGTCGATACAGCGGACAGCCATTTCAATACGGGCAACAATGTTTTTGTCTATTTGTGTTTCTTCCTTATGATGCGACGTTCAAGCATGAACGTTGAGATTTATGGGGGCACTCGGTTACCAATAAGGTCTGAATTGGTCTGTATTAAGATAGGCACTGATAAAGGGTTGACAAGTATGTAGTTGGCACCCTTGTCCATTGATTGTTATGCTACAACGTCTGGACTCCCGACTCCCCATTGGCATCGCTTGTCCGACGTTGTCTCTCTCTCTACTGCATTACAACCCCTCACACGTAGAGGACACTGTCTCTCTACTGCATTACAACCCCTCGCAAATAGAGGACGCTGTCACTCCACTGCATTTTAACCGCTCACGCGTAAGAGGCTCGGTTACTATACCCAGCAGACTCTGCCTCCAGGCGACATTTCCGATTATCCCCTCTTTAGGGAAACCATGGGCCCGATTTTCACTCTCTTGGCCAGTGGCTTTCAGCCGGGCGTGGTACACGGACCTCTGAGGGTACACGTGGCAATGTCCCAGGGGTACGTGATGTGATTTATAATTGTGTGAAATCATATCATACGTGAGAGTAATTACACACATACTCCACTGATATACACTATACCGCTATATACTACTGTAGGGGTGTCAGGGGAAGGATTCCCACCAATAGGAGGGTTAGTGGGAGGGGTAATCGAGGAGATATAAGGGGAGAACGGGCGGGAAGAAGGGGCCTTTGGCGGGAACGAGATTGGGACGGCTGGGGACAGGTGTGGATGGGAGAAAAGGATTAAAAGACAAACCCCCTGCAATCTTGTGTCGGCTCTCCTTTACACTACCATACACTACACTACTAAGCACTACACCAGTGGTTCTCAACCGGGGGTACGCAGACCCCTGAGGGTACACGTGGCAATGTCCCAGGGGGTACGTGAGGTGATTTATCATTATTTGAAATTATGTCATACGTGAGAGTCATTGGTGAAAAATCATGTATGAATCTGCCAAAAAAATAACTACGATAACATTTAAATCCATATGGTAACCTAGAACGATGTAAAATATATTTATAAACTCATTGATAGTAAACAATGTGGGTTTCCAAGAGTAACCAGCGAACGTGAACAGATCACGTCACGCATGTAGAGTGTCCGTTGAATTGATTTTTTAGTCACTTGCAGTTACGAGCTAGTTAGAATACCTCACAAAATGGACCATTAGTTACGAATATAGATGTTCATTATTCATACATTTGTTGTGAGGTAAGAAGGACGCTGAAGCCAGTCGTGTAGGGGCTGACGCCAACTCTTTATTTAAGGGCTTGCGCCTAACTCGGGGGCAGGAGTTAACACAGAGTTATTAACTAATCTCCCCAGGGGAAGGGTACTGGGAGTTCCCTACACCCTACCAGGCTATAAGGCTCTTCCCACAGCACTGACCGAGGGTTCATCCAACTCGGCCAGCCGGGTAAAGCAGCCCTATAGCCTGGCTCTCAACCCTCTATCCCGGAGCCCCCTACTCCCCTAACACTCACTCTTCTGGCTCACCGCGACGATCCCGTCTACATCACGGGTCTCCCCTCAAATACTCCGGGTGGCATGACGTCACTTTTCCCTGACGGCATTCCCCCTGAGGCGAGTGTGACCTGACGTCAGCACTCCACTCCTCACATTTATTTATCAGAACCATGCTTGGTCAGGCAAGGGGGGTTCCTCGGTTGAAACAAATTTCAAGGGGGGTAGTACAGTAGTAGCCAAACATGGTTGAAAATAACCACTGCTCTCGGCTGCCTATAGAGAACACCCGCACCCCCGAGTGATGTGATGGCATACAGTGAGGGAAAAAAGTATTTGATCCCCTGCTGATTTTGTACGTTTGCCCACTGACAAAGAAATGATCAGTCTATAATTTTAATGGTAGCTTTATTTGAACAGTGAGAGACAGAATAACAACAAAATCCAAAAAAACGCATGTCAAAAATGTTATAAATTGATTTGCATTTTAATGAGGGAAATAAGTGTTTGACCCCTCTGCTAAATATGACTTAGTACTTGGTGGCAAAACCCTTGTTGGTAATCACAGAGGTCAGACGTTTCTTGTAGTTGGCCACCAGGTTTTCACACATCTCAGGAGGGATTTTGTCCCACTCCTCTTTGCAGATCTTCTCCAAGTAATTAAGGTTTCGATGCTGATGTTTGGCAACTCGAACCTTCAGCTCCCTCCACAGATTTTCACTGGGATTAAGGTCTGGAGACTGGCTAGGCCACTCCAGGATTTTAATGTGCTTCTTCTTGAGCCACTCCTTTGTTGCCTTGACCGTGTGTTTTGGGTCATTGTCATGCTGGAATACCCATCCACGACCCATTTTCAATGCCCTGGCTGAGGGAAGGAGGTTCTCACCCAAGATTTGACGGTACATGGCCCCGTCCATCATCCCTTTGATGCGGTGAAGTTGTCCTGTTCCATTAGCAGAAAAACACCCCCAAAGCATAATGTTTCTACCTCCATGTTTGACGGTGGGGATGGTGTTCTTGGGGTAATAGGCAGCATTCATCCTCCTCCAAACACGGCGAGTTGAGTTGATGCCAAAAAGCTCCATTTTGGTCTAATCTGACCACAACACTTTAACCCAGTTGTCCTCTGAATCATTCAGATGTTCATTGCCAAACTTCAGACGGGCATGTATATGTGCTTTCTTGAGCAGGGGGACCTTGCGGGCGCCGCAGTATTTCAGTCCTTCACGGCATAGTGTGTTACCAACTGTTTTCTTGGTGACTATGGTCCCAGCTGCCTTGAGATAATTGACAAGATCCTCCCGTGTAGTTCTGGGCTGATTCCTCACCGTTCTCATGATCATTGCAACTCCACGAGATGAGATCTTGCATGGAGCCCAAGGCCGAGGGAGATTCACAATTCTTTTGTGTTTCTTCCATTTGCGAATAATCGCACCAATTGTTGTCACCTTCTCACCAAGCTACTTGGCGATGGTTTTGTAGCCCATTCCAGCCTTGTGTAGGTCTACAATCTTGTCCCTGACATCCTTGGAAAGCTCTTTGGTCTTGGCCATGGTGGAGAGTTTGGAATCTGATTTATTGATTTCTTCTGTGAACAGGTGTCTTTTATACAGGTAATAAGCTGAGATTAGGAGCACTCCCTTTAAGAGTGTGCTCCTAATCTCAGCTCGTTACCTGTATAAAAGACACCTGGGAGCCAGATATCTTTATGATTGAGAGAGGGTCAAATACCTCTTTCCCTCATTAAAATGCAAATCAATTTATAACATTTTTGACATGCGTTTTTCTGGATTTTGTTGTTGTTATTCTGTCTCTCACTGTTCAAATAAACCTACCATTAAAATTATAGACTGATCATTTCTTTGTCAGTGGGCAAACGTACAAAATCAGCAGGGGATCAAATATTTTTTTCCCTCACTGTAGCTACTTTGTAAAATTCCTCCTGATGCATGGTTGTTGCATCAATACAACAATGAAAACCTGTCATTTCTAACATATCAATAATAACAATACCTAATATGTATTAAAGATGTTACACAATACTCCTCTACTTACAAACATTTGACTTCAGAGATACGAACAAACCCGTCCAGTTCCCTGTTTGGACCGAGAGTACTGTAGTTAAATAGCCGCGCAATAGATGGCGGTTGTGGCATTTACATCTGCAGACCACGAAAAACCAATGGCATCTACATCAACAGGAGATTATATCACTTATACAGGAATTCCCCGTGTTAAGTGTACATGCCCGTACAACATCTTTGGAATCGCTAGGAGTAAAGACTTACGAACATACCTCTGGAACCTAACTCGTTCGTAAGTAGAGGAGTCATTGTATATATATATGTTTCTTCTACTGTAAAAACTGTAATGTGTAGTAACATGAAGGTCACACAAATTATACTTCTACATGTATAGTGTTGTGTGTACGCTCCGGGCTTGCTTTTTAGACTACAGCAGTTTTTGAAAAGTAAATGTGATCATCCAAGTCACGGCTATGGAAAAACAATGCCAGGCGATGCCGTATAACTTTTTAGAATGCGTAATGGTAATTTCATTGAATTTATTGCCATTGAAACGTTGTATCTTGTCTTTGTGTCCGTTTAGAAGGTCCACAGGGGAAGATGATCAACGACCCAATACACGGGCTCATCGAACTGAAAAAGCCGTTGCTGCTTATTGTGGACACACCGGAGTTTCAAAGACTCCGATTCATCAAGCAGTTGGGTCTTTGCCACAAGGTCTATCCCAGTGCCGTGCACACACGCTTCGAGCATTCCATTGGGTAAGCTGCGCACTTCACCTCTTCACTCCCTGTCACCCCCATTTAATGTTTTTGTTATATATCAGCCATGTAACAGGCACATTTTGTCAGTATATTTCTGAAAAAAAGACCTCCGTGGCAGTGAGTAATGGGGTTATTGGTGAAGGCAGAGTACAAATACATGGGAGTGTATAAGCAGAGTAAAACTATGCGCGTTTCAATTTCTTGCACTGTCCACCAGGTATCTCCACATCTGTTTGTATCTCTAGTGCCACGTCCTTTCTCAACGTCCTTCTCCATTTAAGTCTGTCCATGATATTGACTCAAGGACTTCCCACGATATACTCCCAGTTGCAACCAATTGTTTACATTTCTTACGCAACTTAATTTCCTCTGGCTTCTTTGTACCTATAATTGTACCAATCAATACATACTCAGTTTCTTGTTTTCACTCATTGCATATCCAAGACACGTCACTTTCCTTTTTTTTTCATTGTTATTACATTTCTTCTCGTACCTGCTATCCGTAATAGATTAATGTTACTCATCTTATCTCTGCATGGGAAAAAATGCCTTCATCTTGCTTCTAATTTGCTTCAAAATCTTCTTAGGTTCTTTCGGTAAAGTCACGTAGAAAGTAAAATAAAATAAAAACAAAAATCACGACGTTTCGGAGGCAACACAAGTCTCCGTCATCAGGTGGGACCGTCACAGCCAGATTAGCTGTATCAAGTGAGGCAATGATTCAAGATGTAATCCCTTAAAAGCGAGTTGAGGGGGGAGGGAGAGGGAGGGGGGGAGCTCATCAGACTATGGTAGCCAATGAAAGGAACGTATCGGGAGGGAGGGGGGGGCGAGGCCAAAAGGGTGGGCGATGGACGTGGAAGCGCTTGTGCGCTAGCGGCCAATTACTGCACACGCCAACACAATGGAGCGATTGTGCGCAAGCGGCCAGCCACTGCACCCGCCAACACAATGGGCAGAGAGGAGGAGGGGAGGTCTAATACACATGATAGACAAAAGAACGAAAATGATGATGGGTACAAACTTAGGGGGAGCTCATCAGACTATGGTAGCCAATGAATGGAACGTATCGGGAGGGAGGGGGGGGCGGGGGGGGGGGCGAGGCCAAAAGGGTGGGCGACGGACGTGGAAGCGCTTGTGCGCAAGAGGCCAATTACTGCACACGCCAACACAATGGAGAGAGAGGGGGAGGGGGGGTCTGATACACATGATAGACAAAAGAACGAAAATGCCCATGTTTATACCAATGCTGGCTGAACAATGAAGAGAGTACTGTTAAAATAACTGAGGATGTTAACACTCGGTAAAGTATAGTAAAATAGTGCCTGTCAGATAAGATGGTCCAAAAAAAATTTGTGATTAAGTCTTTTTTGCGTGGTTGATAACATCTTTCCAATGATTACTAAGTTTGTACCCATCATCACGGTTGAAATTATGTCTGTGTTTGTATATTTGTATGGCTTCGTGTACAAACCTTTGATGGTAGCCGGGAGGTTTGCAGAGAACCTTGGTCTCGGAAAAGACAATTTCATGAGAGCCCACCGAGTTGTAGCAATGATCGGCCACGGCAGAAGAATCAGTTCTGCCGTGTTTCAGATCTGACTTGTGCTCGCGGACACGATCAGAAACATGACGTTTCGTTTCTCCAATGTAGCAATCACCACAAATGCAACTCAATTTGTAGACTCCAGGATACTGTAAGTCAGGAACGACATCCTTCACAGATGGAATCAGATCACGGATTTTATGCACTGTACTGAATCGGACTTGGATCTTATGTTTGTTTAGAATTTTGGAGATCTTTTTGGTCACGCCAGCTATGTATGGTAACGTGATGGTTTTGGTCGGAGTTTCATGTGGCTGTTTCTGTGTGGTGGGAGAGACAGCTTGGCGGATAGTACGGTCAGAGTATCCGTTCATCCTGAGTGCCCGATGTACATGTCTTAATTCACCGGTCAGGTGGTGTTTGTCAGAAATGCCATGTGCTCTGTGGTATAGCGTTTTGATGAGAGAGTTCTTTTGAGATGGGTGGTGGTGGGAATCCGGTTTCAAGTAGGAGTCTGTGTGGGTGGCTTTTCTGTAGACAGAATGTCCCAAGGAACCGTCAGGACTCCTCTCAAACAGAATATCCAAGAATGGTAGTTTACCGTCTTTCTCCACTTCCATGGTGAATCTGATGGATGGGTGTCTAGAATTGATGTGGTCCAAGAAGTGGTTCAATGCTGGGAGGCCATGTGGCCAAATGACGAAAGTGTCATCCACATATCTCTTCCACAGGGAAGGACGCAGGGTGGATGTCTGGATGGCGTCTGATTCAAACTTTTCCATGAATATGTTGGCTATAACTGGTGACAAAGGGGAGCCCATAGGGGTACCCTCATTCTGTTTGTAGAAGGTGCCATTCCAGGTAAAATAGGTGTTGGTGAGGCAATGCCTAACCAGCGCAGGTGCATCAGAATTCAATCCATGTTGGACTAAGTCCTCAATTATTGTTAGGGTGTCCGGTACTGGGACTTTGGTAAACAAAGATACTACATCAAAGCTGACGAGGATGTCATCAGGAGATAGTACCATGTCCTTAACCATAGAGACTAATTGGGTTGAGTTGAGTACTGCTGAAGAGGTCTTGCCTGTGAAAGGGAGCAGAGTATCTGATAGAAAACGGGCTAGTTTGTACGTAGGAGAGTTTATCGTCGACACAATGGGTCGTAGCGGGGTGCCTTCCTTATGGATTTTGGGAAGACCATAGAGTCTGGGAGGTCTTGCCGCCGATGGTTTTAGAGAGGGACGTTTGCTTGGTTCGATTAGGGAAGTCGAACTCGTGATGATACTGTTGGTTTTCCTCGTTAGGCTTTTAGTGGGATCGTTTTTAATTTTAGAGTAACTCCCATCATTAAGAAGGTCCAGGATTTTGTTGTTGTATGAATCTTTATCCATGATGACCGTGGCATTGCCCTTGTCTGCCGAGAGGATGACTATATCATCTCTCTTTTTTAGGTCCGCGAGTTCAGAGCGTTCGTTTTTGCTGATGTTACTAGTGGGTTTCTTAGCATTCTTAAGAATAGTAGCTATTTCAGCTCTTGCTACATCCGCATGGATGTGTCCTATGCCTCTGAGGGCTGCATCAATCTGGGAAATCATATCCTCTACTGGTATATATTTAGGGGTGACGGCGAAATTTAGTCCTTTGGCCAGTACCGTTTTTAGAGTGTCAGAAATTGGGATGTTACTCTGATTAATCACGGTCTTGTTAACATCCAGCTTTGCGATGTGTGGCTCTGGTTTCTTCTTAGATAGGAGGTTGAATTTAGAAATCAGGTTAGCTTTGCATTTGGCTGACAGTGAGTCAGCAGAAGCAGAAGTCATGTTATCAACGTGGTTCCAATCAGAAGGTGACATTTTTTGTGTTAACATTAAATGTGTTTGTAAGAGAGTCTTGTCTAAATTATCGAGTTCAGATCGGAGTAACCTTATTCTCTCCGAGATTAGTGATAGGCTGGCTTTAAATAAGATCTGTTTGGAGTTCGGTGAGGACACAGCAGCGGATGTGAGTGTGAAAGCGATGGGTATTACCTTGTTATCTCGGCATCTCTTGAGGAAGGCCAGCGTCTCGAGAAGCTGTGACTTCTTGTCTCTTTGTCTGTTAAAAACTCTAACAGATAGGTGGAATTCCTCCCCGTAGAGGGCATTAATTCTAGATTTGAAGCTTTCGTGACTGCAAGGAATCATCTTCTTAGGTTCTTTCGGTAAAGTCACGTAGAAAGTAAAATAAAATAAAAACAAAAATCACGACGTTTCGGAGGAAACACAAGTCTCCGTCATCAGGTGGGACCGTCACAGCCAGATTAGCTGTATCAAGTGAGGCAATGATTCAAGATGTAATCGCTTAAAAGCGAGTTGAGGGGGGAGGGAGAGGGAGGGGGGGAGCTCATCAGACTATGGTAGCCAATGAAAGGAACGTATCGGGAGGGAGGGGGGGGCGAGGCCAAAAGGGTGGGCGATGGACGTGGAAGCGCTTGTGCGCAAGCGGCCAATTACTGCACACGCCAACACAATGGAGCGATTGTGCGCAAGCGGCCAGCCACTGCACCCGCCAACACAATGGGCAGAGAGGAGGAGGGGAGGTCTAATACACATGATAGACAAAAGAACGAAAATGATGATGGGTACAAACTTAGGGGGAGCTCATCAGACTATGGTAGCCAATGAATGGAACGTATCGGGAGGGAGGGGGGGCGGGGGGGCGAGGCCAAAAGGGTGGGCGACGGACGTGGAAGCGCTTGTGCGCAAGAGGCCAATTACTGCACACGCCAACACAATGGAGAGAGAGGGGGAGGGGGGGTCTGATACACATGATAGACAAAAGAACGAAAATGCCCATGTTTATACCAATGCTGGCTGAACAATGAAGAGAGTACTGTTAAAATAACTGAGGATGTTAACACTCGGTAAAGTACAGTAAAATAGTGCCTGTCAGATAAGATGGTCCAAAAAAAAATTTGTGATTATTTTACTTTACTTTCTACGTGACTTTACCGAAAGAACCTAAGAAGATGATTCCTTGCAGTCACGAAAGCTTCAAATCTAGAATTAATGCCCTCTACGGGGAGGAATTCCACCTATCTGTTAGAGTTTTTAACAGACAAAGAGACAAGAAGTCACAGCTTCTCGAGACGCTGGCCTTCCTCAAGAGATGCCGAGATAACAAGGTAATACCCATCGCTTTCACACTCACATCCGCTGCTGTGTCCTCACCGAACTCCAAACAGATCTTATTTAAAGCCAGCCTATCACTAATCTCGGAGAGAATAAGGTTACTCCGATCTGAACTCGATAATTTAGACAAGACTCTCTTACAAACACATTTAATGTTAACACAAAAAATGTCACCTTCTGATTGGAACCACGTTGATAACATGACTTCTGCTTCTGCTGACTCACTGTCAGCCAAATGCAAAGCTAACCTGATTTCTAAATTCAACCTCCTATCTAAGAAGAAACCAGAGCCACACATCGCAAAGCTGGATGTTAACAAGACCGTGATTAATCAGAGTAACATCCCAATTTCTGACACTCTAAAAACGGTACTGGCCAAAGGACTAAATTTCGCCGTCACCCCTAAATATATACCAGTAGAGGATATGATTTCCCAGATTGATGTAGCCCTCAGAGGCATAGGACACATCCATGCGGATGTAGCAAGAGCTGAAATAGCTACTATTCTTAAGAATGCTAAGAAACCCACTAGTAACATCAGCAAAAACGAACGCTCTGAACTCGCGGACCTAAAAAAGAGAGATGATATAGTCATCCTCTCGGCAGACAAGGGCAATGCCACGGTCATCATGGATAAAGATTCATACAACAACAAAATCCTGGACCTTCTTAATGATGGGAGTTACTCTAAAATTAAAAACGATCCCACTAAAAGCCTAACGAGGAAAACCAACAGTATCATCACGAGTTCGACTTCCCTAATCGAACCAAGCAAACGTCCCTCTCTAAAACCATCGGCGGCAAGACCTCCCAGACTCTATGGTCTTCCCAAAATCCATAAGGAAGGCACCCCGCTACGACCCATTGTGTCGACGATAAACTCTCCTACGTACAAACTAGCCCGTTTTCTATCAGATACTCTGCTCCCTTTCACAGGCAAGACCTCTTCAGCAGTACTCAACTCAACCCAATTAGTCTCTATGGTTAAGGACATGGTACTATCTCCTGATGACATCCTCGTCAGCTTTGATGTAGTATCTTTGTTTACCAAAGTCCCAGTACCGGACACCCTAACAATAATTGAGGACTTAGTCCAACATGGATTGAATTCTGATGCACCTGCGCTGGTTAGGCATTGCCTCACCAACACCTATTTTACCTGGAATGGCACCTTCTACAAACAGAATGAGGGTACCCCTATGGGCTCCCCTTTGTCACCAGTTATAGCCAACATATTCATGGAAAAGTTTGAATCAGACGCCGTCCAGACATCCACCCTGCGTCCTTCCCTGTGGAAGAGATATGTGGATGACACTTTCGTCATTTGGCCACATGGCCTCCCAGCATTGAACCACTTCTTGGACCACATCAATTCTAGACACCCATCCATCAGATTCACCATGGAAGTGGAGAAAGACGGTAAACTACCATTCTTGGATATTCTGTTTGAGAGGAGTCCTGACGGTTCCTTGGGACATTCTGTCTACAGAAAAGCCACCCACACAGACTCCTACTTGAAACCGGATTCCCACCACCACCCATCTCAAAAGAACTCTCTCATCAAAACGCTATACCACAGAGCACATGGCATTTCTGACAAACACCACCTGACCGGTGAATTAAGACATGTACATCGGGCCCTCAGGATGAACGGATACTCTGACCGTACTATCCGCCAAGCTGTCTCTCCCACCACACAGAAACAGCCACATGAAACTCCGACCAAAACCATCACGTTACCATACATAGCTGGCGTGACCAAAAAGATCTCCAAAATTCTAAACAAACATAAGATCCAAGTCCGATTCAGTACAGTGCATAAAATCCGTGATCTGATTCCATCTGTGAAGGATGTCGTTCCTGACTTACAGTATCCTGGAGTCTACAAATTGAGTTGCATTTGTGGTGATTGCTACATTGGAGAAACGAAACGTCATGTTTCTGATCGTGTCCGCGAGCACAAGTCAGATCTGAAACACGGCAGAACTGATTCTTCTGCCGTGGCCGATCATTGCTACAACTCGGTGGGCTCTCATGAAATTGTCTTTTCCGAGACCAAGGTTCTCTGCAAACCTCCCGGTTACCGTCAAAGGTTTGTACACGAAGCCATACAAATATACAAACACAGACATAATTTCAACCGTGATGATGGGTACAAACTTAGTAATCATTGGAAAGATGTTATCAACCACGCAAAAAAGACTTAATCACAAATTTGTTTTGGACCATCTTATCTAACAGGCACTATTTTACTGTACGTTACCGAGTGTTAACATCCTCAGTTATTTTAACAGTACTCTCTTCATTGTTCAGCCAGCATTGGTATAAACATGGGCATTTTCGTTCTTTTGTCTATCATGTGTATCAGACCCCCCCTCCCCCTCTCTCTCCATTGTGTTGGCGTGTGCAGTAATTGGCCTCTTGCGCACAAGCGCTTCCACGTCCGTCGCCCACCCTTTTGGCCTCGCCCCCCCCCCCGCCCCCCCCTCCCTCCCGATACGTTCCATTCATTGGCTACCATAGTCTGATGAGCTCCCCCTAAGTTTGTACCCATCATCATTTTCGTTCTTTTGTCTATCATGTGTATTAGACCTCCCCTCCTCCTCTCTGCCCATTGTGTTGGCGGGTGCAGTGGCTGGCCGCTTGCGCACAATCGCTCCATTGTGTTGGCGTGTGCAGTAATTGGCCGCTTGCGCACAAGCGCTTCCACGTCCATCGCCCACCCTTTTGGCCTCGCCCCCCCCTCCCACCCGATACGTTCCTTTCATTGGCTACCATAGTCTGATGAGCTCCCCCCCTCCCTCTCCCTCCCCCTCAACTCGCTTTTAAGGGATTACATCTTGAATCATTGCCTCACTTGATACAGCTAATCTGGCTGTGACGGTCCCACCTGATGACGGAGACTTGTGTTGCCTCCGAAACGTCGTGATTTTTGTTTTTATTTTATTTTACTTTCTACGTGACTTTACCGAAAGAACCTAAGAAGATGATTCCTTGCAGTCACGAAAGCTTCAAATCTAGAATTGCTTCAAAATGTCTTCTCAATTGCCCGGCTTTCACTTCCATTTAAGATTACAGACCAGATGTAACAATGCAGTGGTGTAATTGTTGTCAAATATATATTATATTTCAATGTCATCCTATTGTCTGAAATACGGTATGTATTTTTTCAGTGAGATCCGTCTTTTTATCTCTGTCATGCACCTTCCACCTACTGTTATGCTGCTTAAATATTTAAAATGCTCCGCCTGCTTAATTTTAGTCGCAATTATTTGTACTTGACATTCAGGTGTGATGTTCTTCTTTGATATTACCACATATAAAATTTATATTTTTTACAGCTGATTGCGAATCGTTAATTTTGACTTTCCAACATTTTTATCCCGCATGTTTTGCTAATCGTTCTCAGATTGTTTTATCGATACAATATCACCAATAAAATGTCTGGAATTGTTCATATGTTGGCCACCAACCACTATTCCACGCAACTCTATCTCTCTTTCAATTATTTCATGAACAGGTGATAGCACTCTAACTCCTCATATGTATGAGCACTCGCTCGCCTGTGTGGGTGGATATCTTGTCCACGTTTGGTCCTTCCCTCTTTTTGTAATCTCAGACTTTATGTGCATAATTTTTTCTACGTAAATGACCATGTTTATATACATGTTGAACTTCTTTCTCATCGTACGTAGCCAACCGTACTAATCGGAGAGCACCTGAGGCTCAATGTCGCTGGAAAGCCAAGCGAAAGAGGTGGGGCCTTTAATTTTTGCTGCTGGATATTGAACGCTGCTGCGAATGTGCCACAGGATGGCGTTACAGACAGACGGTATGTGCCTGTCATGGAGAAACGACGCTTTGCAGTGATGATCCTAACTAGACTGTGATACTTCATTGAGACATCGTCGATGTTTGTGCAGAAAAAATATATCGTTAGACTGCACATCTATGCTCCCACAACTATGTTCCTCACATTCACCATACCACTTTAACCGGTGTGATTCAATTATGGTGTGGGAAGGCCATTTTCCACCATTGTAATGATAAAGGCTGTACATGGAAATGCACATTTTATGGAATATTTTTTTCTAAAATTAAGTGTATGAAGTCATTGATGCTCAATGGCAATGGCACTTTAGATTACAATTTATAACTTTTTTCAGATGTACATGTCACATTCACCATACCACCTTAACCGGTGTGATTCAATTATGGTGTGGGAAGGCCATTATCCACCATTGCAATGATAAAAGGCTGTACATGGAAATGCACATTTTATGGAATATTTTTTTCTAGAATTAAGTGTATGAATTCATTGATGCTCAATGGCAATGGCACTTTAGATTACAATTCATAACTTTTTTCAGATGTACATGTCAGGGAGATAAACATACAATTGAAACCAATACGGTAATGCAACACATTTTCACATCACCATTCTCGGTCATGCAGCCCTTAACTTTATCATATATCGCATAGGACATAATATCAATCGGTACATCTCGATAATCTGATATTGTTTTATTATGACTTTTTATTTCACTTCCATTACAGTATCTCACACTTTTGCTCTTCCTCCTGTGCAGGACAGCGCATTTGGCTGGACAGCTCGTAAGACATTTGAAAGAATACAGCAAAGAACGCAACATTACAGACATGGATGTTCTTTGCATGGAGATTGCTGGCCTCTGTCATGACCTCGGTATGCCAGATTCACAAACATGGCGCTGGCGGTAATTTTGGTGATGGTCACATCATCATCAACATCATCACGATCCATGAGCAGATAGCCATAATAGGTGCCCACTGCACATTTTGTCATTTGTTTTAACTTTCCTCTCTGTCTTGTAGCACCAATATGCTCAAGTTGTGCCACATCTTTCTGGCACTGATGTCTCATGATGTCATCGCCAAGCCATTCTATGTTAGAGACTTCCTCTCTTTCCGTTTCCTTCCATTTTTCCAAACAACACACTTTTAATTTTCCTGTTGTTGGTCATCCCAAATGTGTCCAAATGGTGCCAGTTTTCGTCCCATCACTGCCTGTATCATCATCAGGTTGTCTTATTCTATATGCATTATTTTCTTACTTCTATGTTGGTCACTTTTTTAGTCCAGCTTAGATACATCACTATACCTCTGTAGCAATACATTCCGAGTGCCAATATATTATCTCTGTCAGTTGTTTTAATGTTCAGGTCTCGCAGGCATACTAAGCTGTACTCAACACGAATGTTCTGAATATGTTCAGGTTGATCTTGCTACTGATTTGTTTGCTTCTCCGGATGTTAATGAAATCCTGCCATTGTGGGGGCTGACGCCCACCTTCCCCCTCCCCGCGGGAGCTTCTCACTGGCCCACCGCCGATCGGGTGACCGGCCTCCCCGCGCCAGCACCCTCTTGGAGAGAGATGTCTCACGGCTGGTTCACCACCGCCCTGGGATTATTACTACACGTGCGCCCCTATGGGCACTCTTCACTCCACAACACGCACGTCCGCATTCGCGGCGTTCCACCTGCCCGCGCTGATTGCGCAATATACGTGTGTCCGAGCTCTACTTGTGGGCTGGAGGCTAAGCCGTTGTGTCAACACGGCGAACGGTCACCGTTGGTTACTGATTAACACGCTGGCAGCCACAGAGGCTCCGCAGCTGTTCGGATATTAGTTAATTAATATGCGCTCGCGCGATATCCACCCACTGATTTGTCTGCGCCATACACGCGCGTGTCTAGCCGTTAATACGGCGGTTCTCGCACGTACACGCGCTGGCAACGTTTATATTTTAATACTAGCGGTAAGTACCCGGCGTTGCCCGGGCGAAGAAGGCAGACACACATGTAGTGATACACACAAATTGACTCACACACACACATAAAGTCACACACACACACAAATGCACTCACACATACATGCATTGACGAAACAACAACAACCACTTGTGCCAGGCTATGTGCACCTTGAGGCCACGTGAAGTGTCGAACGCCCACTGGCAGGTCACGGGGCAGACCCAGATGGCACAGGTCGACTGACTGAGACGACTGGCTGATGCACCACCTGTGCCCCCTACTGTGGAAACTTGCTGTGCTTTAGGCACCCGGCGCTCCGCTCGTTGTTGTGAGCGTCGCTTCTCCGCCCTCCGTTGTTGTTGGAGGGCGACTGCCTTCAACTGCCCTGTAGCGTCCTTCAGAAGCCTCCTCCACAGAGGCCGATCTTGACACGGCTGGTACCAGTCATCGGCAAGTCGACTCAGCTCCACGTCCTCCTGTACCACATCACTCATTCTCTAGCCCGTGCCGCGCCCGTTTAGCCCCCTCGATCCGGCAGAACAAAAGCTGTTTCGGCATACGGTGGCTGGCCATGCGGGCTACACGACTCAGGCAATGCAGCCTTGCCGCCGGAGGAGCTCACCGATGGGACTTTGTCCACATCTTTCAAGAATTTGTGAGCACCTCACACAATGCAGCCTGATTAAACCCAGGATGGAATGTAGGCAGGCCATCCTAAATGTTTCTAACCGGCAAAGATGTTCCATTAGGGGCGTCCAAGTTTCGCAAGCGTAGAGAAAGGAGGGAATCACTGTGGCCGAGAAGACCTGAAGCTTTGTGCGGAGTGATAGACCAGGTAGCTTCCACACAGCGTAACGCAGCCTATGAAAAAATAATGGCGCTCGACTGATTCGGAGTGAGACCTCTGCTGTTAAACCGGAGCCGGTCATGAGCACACTGGCCAGGTATGGGAATCTCGGCAATCTCTCCACAACTGCCACATCACCAATTGTGAGTTGTGGGGGTAGATTGTTCGACGGTACAAAATACCCAGGCAGGTGCTTAGTTTTGGTGGGGCTGATGGTAAGGCCCCACCTCTGAATGGCAAGCTCCAGGTTCAGCAGCAGTGAGCAGCAATGACCAGAGCATCGGCATACATAACATGGTTGAGCAATAGGGAGGCATCCCTTGACCACATCCGGGCATCGATCAGCCTCCCATTGTATCTGTACCATATGATAATTCCTTTGGTACAGCAAATTTAAGGCTTCACGAATTACGTGGTCAAAAGATATGTTAAATATTGTGGAGCCAGAGGACATCCCTGTCACACCCCAAGGTGTAGAGGGAATGGCTCTGACTGACGGCCACATAGTTTGACACGGGGCCGCTCACCATCATGAAGGTCCTTAAGGATCGTGAGCAAAGTTTGAGGGACTCTGAAAGCATGAAGAACAAGCCAGAGGCTAGGCCTTCTGATAGTATCATAGGCCTTGCGCAGGTCAATATAGCACATACATTCACACAAATGCACACATGGACCTACAGACACGCAAAGAAATGGACTTACACTGACGGACATGGAGCCATGCACACAAAGCCACTAACACAGACGCGCATAGACTGACACATACAGACATATCGGCTCACACACACAAACACATGGACTTACACACACACACATATGGACTCACACACGCATAGACATGCAGTTTAGATACACACACATGGAGTTACACACACATATATCTATGTACACACATACAGCGACTCACACACACATCGACTCACACGCAGACATACGTGGACTCACACACACATTGACGTAAACACACATGTACTTACACACGCACATATCGACAAAGACACACACACATGGACTTACACACACATACATAGACTGACACACACATTGCCCTACACACACATAGACATATGGACTGTGACACACAGATATCTACTTTAGATACACACACATGGATTAACACACACATCGACTGACACACATAGACACAAACGCACATTGACTTACACACTCAGATGGAGCCATGCACACACATCGACTCACACACAGGCATTCACTGAGACACACACACAGAGTGAAACACACACGTATGGACTTACACACACATGTGGACTAACACACACAGCGACTGCTACGCGCACAAATGGACTGACACACACACACAAACACTTGTACGTACACACACACACACATGGGGCGTTATCCGTTTGAAAAAGACAGACACACACATGGACTTACACACAGACATCGACCCACACATAGAAACCCATCGAATTACACGCACACAAACACATATGGACTCACACACACAGATATCGAATTTAGGGACACACATGTAGTTTCTGCACACCAACATTATAATAGTAATACAGTATTAGGCAACTTTTTAGTTTCATAATAGTAAACAATGAAGCAGAGTTGTTATGTGCACACAAACATTGTCATTGTAATATTTGTAGACTTATTTGTTTAGTAATAGTAAACAATAAACCTCAGTTCTTAGCGAAAGATGCAATAAAATCGTACTTTACATTGGCGTGGTGATGCCTCGTTCCGTGCAGAGCCCGCGGCCTCGGCTATATTGGCAAGGCGGAGGAGGTGAGACATTGCCAGGCTGCGGACAGGGCCGCTACCCCCCCCCCACCCACCATCCTCCCGCACCAGACAGAATAATAATATGTAAGCGCTTTAATAATATCTAAGGACTTTTATAGCAGTAACTGCACGCATTGGGGTGAGGGGGGAAGAAGACATTACACTGTGAAGAGAAATTGGCAGCGTGATGTGTATATTTATTCCATGTTAAAGGCGTAAAATAAAATGTCCCCCGTGAGCCGGAGCGAACGCGGATCACTTGGCAGGGTCCGCCACCCCCCCCCCCACGCAATTGGCGTCAGTTGGTACAGTTGAGCTCGCGCATTAAGTAAATAATTAAAATAAGAATGGCACTAAATCGCTAATTAAAGTAATTTAAAGTTGACGGACGGGAAAACGGAATAGCCTATTCCCACCGCGGGGCTTGGGGCGTGGCACCCGGCAATTTTTTTCGTACGAAAACCCGACCATCTGAGAGCCAAATCCCCCGCAAGCGCGCGGAGACTTTTATATATAAAGAAAGAAGAAAGATACACACATGTGGACTAACACAAACACATATGGACTGACACACACATACACATGGACTTACACACACACACTGACTGACACACATAGACACACAAATGCACATTGACTTACACACTGACGTGGAGCCATGCACACACATCGACTAACACGCACACACATATGGACTGAAACACACACATCGACTCACACACACACATCGACGTGCACAGCAATCCCCGATGATGGCACAGCTATCAGCATCGCAGTACTACGTATCAGTAAATTGCGGGATGTGAGCAATCGAAACAATAGAAATGCATAGTAGAAATAATTTGAAATAAGTGTACATTAAATAGCAGCAGTACGCACAGGTAAGTTGAGAAGCAGGCTATAGTATAAATTATAGACTGGCAGTACGCCGACTCAATGGCATAAGCATTGCTGCAGTGGCGATTAAAAGCTGGCAATACAGGCAGCAGCTGAAAAAGCAGGATACAGTCGACATGAAAGGCTGGCAGTACGCTTAGTGAGGTAAAGAAGCAGGCAACAGATTATAGACTAGCATTCACTCATAATGGGTAAAAGCAAAATTAACAGTGTAGATAATAGAGTGGCAGTGCACTGACGTTAATGAATCAGCAGGCAGCAGTCGACAGCACAGAATGGCAGTACACCGTCGCAGCGTCATAAAAAGGCACAAAAAAAGGAAATATTTAGCAACCTAAGAATGAAAATGTAGTTTTCTGCTCACAAACATTATGATTGTAATATGAGGCAACGTATTAGTTTGATTATAGTAAACAATGAAGCAGAATTGTCCTCTGCACACAAACATTATGTTTGTAATAGTTGTAAACTTATTTGTTTAATAATAGTAAACAATAAACCTGAGTTATTAGCGAAAGATTCAATAAAATTGTACCTTACATTGGCGTGGTGACGCCTCGTCCCGTGCAGAGCTCGCGGCCTCGCCTAGATTGGCAAGACGGAGGAGGTGAGACATTGCCAGGCTGCGGGCTGGGCCGCTACCCCCCCCCACCATCCCCCTGCCCGAGCCATAATAATACTATGTAAGCGCTTTAATAATATTAATATCTAAGGACTTTATAGCAGCAACTGCACGCATCGTGTTGGGGGGGGGGGGCGAAGAGGACATGACACTGTGAAGAAAAATCCGCAGCGTGATGTGTATATTTATTTCATGTTAAACGCGTAAAATAAAATGTCTGCCGTAAGCTCGACTGAACGCGCATCACTTGGCAGGGTCCGCCCCCCCCAGGCAATTGTCATGAGTTGGTACGGTCGATGTTGCGCAATAAGTAAATCATTAAAATAAGAATGCCACAAAATCGTTAATTAAACGACTTTAAAGTTTACGGGCGTGAAAACGGAATAGCCTATTTCCACCGCAGGGCTTAGGGCATGCCGGCTGGAAATTTTTTTGGGATTTAAAACCCACCGTCCGAGAGCCAAATCCCCCGCAAGCCCGAGCGCGTGGAGACTTTTATATATATGAGAGAAAGAAAGAAAAGATTTATATCACCCACACAACGAAGTGCGCCAAACGCTGTTCCACCACTCTTCACACACACACACGCACAAGGCGTTAACCATCAATCTGTACTAAAGTTGTTTTCCCGGCGCGAATAGTCAACCCCTGTTTATGGCCCCCAGCGAACACCCTACAGGTAGCGCCTAGCCTCTTATTTTCCACCCTTCGCGATGTGCGACAATCTCAGGCTAGGTCTAACGGGCAAACTGGGCTGAATTGACCAACTGAACGATCACTCACCTCGCAGACACACTCACGGCATCACACGGACACGGTGAGAGTTTGGGAGGACACTGGGCAGTGAAGACTCTGCCTGGCCGACGGTTCGCAGCTACACCCGACAGGCGTCACGCGGACACTGAGGGCGTTTGGGATTCTCAACGGTCGCAGGAGAACTTTGCTTCAAATTCGCTCTCTCTCTTCCATTTTTTCCTCTCAGATCCCGTTATTCCCCGAGTGACATGATGTCATCCTGAGCGGCCAATCAAGCGCTTTACCTGCCGAGTTTTTAACGCTCTGGCCGTTACGGGGGGAGGGGGCATCACATCATCCCCCCCTCTTTCCCCCCTTTCCATTGTCCCCGTATCTGCGTTCCTCATCTCTGATTTACCGGTAATTTCCTGTGTCTCTCTCTTAAATCGCTCCTCTTAGGGCGCCCAGGGATTTTCCCCCCACCCCACTGTTTGCACTGCCTGTAGAGTGTTTGCCTTCGTGGCCCTATCTCCCATGTTGTGTATGCTTTATCACGGCCAGCCTGTAAAGCTGTATGCGCCCCTACGACTTTTTAAGTTAATCTTAGGGAGGCCACCATGTAATCCGGCTTGGGGGGGTGGGTCGGACAATCTCCTGGCAACGGGAAACCAGAAGACATCCCTGCTAGAGGCCCTTCAGATGAAAACCCGTAGTGCCAGGCACCCCCCGCCCCCATCGAGACCCTACGTGGGTGCGCGTGTGTGTTTAGTGGGGGTGTGCGTGCGTTCGTGTAGAGGAGTGCGAGGGGATGGCGGCGCCAAGGGAGTTGCTCCGTTGCTGTGGCACCACACCGTCACTCCTTTAGCTTTTGCTATCCTCGCTCCTCTTCATGTCTTTTGCACAGTCATTGTCCCATATCAGTAGACTTCCCCAAATACAGTAAGTCCCCGGGTTGCAGAAGACCTGTCTTACGGAAATTATACTTTACGGAAATGCTCCCATAAATAAGATAAACATTCAATATGCTTAGATGTTTGCATGAGTTACGTAAGCACAAATAGTGCAGCACGGTAAGGTTGTGGATAAATACCACCAAAACGCCGCCTTCACTGAGCCTGAGTTTCACCAGGATTAAGTTAAATGGAATTTTTGTAGCGTTATGTAATTATTTTCCTTTTGTAGCATTACGTTATTGTTTGTTTTCTATGCTTAGAACTATCTTTTATCGCCTATGTATTTATTGCTAGTTTTCTTCATATTAAGTTTATTTCATGAGTCATTTACTCTATCGATTGCTTATGGTCTCAGTCAACAATGATCAGAGAAGCCTAGGCCTAGTCTAATGCATGGTAAATGAACATTCGGAAGCAACTGCTTTCTGTCAACAATTAATATAAACAAAGTCGTGGTATTCATAAACAATTGAATACAGTATTTGTTCCATTAGTTTTATTATGGGCAGTGTTAAGTATATATTCGATTAAATGAAAGAATCATAGGAAGTGCAGCACATATGTACAGTGATTCAATACAGGTAGCAATATAAAACTGACGACAGCGCTATACGGTACTGAGAGAAAATGAACCATGTAATCGGGTAGGGGAGGCACAACTATTTCTGCCTATGGAATTGTATCTTGATTTTTGGTGAAAATTGTTCAGTTTACGACGTATGGAAATTTCGGGCTACAGATCGTTCTCCAGAACCTAACCATTCCACAATCTTGGTGCTTTCTATTATTACTTATTTTGGTGATAGCACCTGTACTGATTAGCACCTTGTTTTATGGTTCACATTAAAGGTCATGGGCCCTTCTCACATGCATTCGAAGCTGTCATGAAAAAAAAAGGAATAGAATGGAAGGTAAGTGATTAAGCATGCAATGCTATTGTTAATGTTGATAAGCAGTGCTTTTATATATGGTTTGGAACAAATTAACGTTCACGAAATGGAAAACTAAATTTAGAAGTGCCCAAAGATGCGTGAATTATTATATGCCATACATAAATAGAATTACATAATGATAGAACAAAAGCAGGTTAAGACAATATTCATACTCTATGGTTATTTTGGTAAAGTGGCGTAGAAAAAGAAAATAATAAAAATAAAGTGAATACAAATATCACGACGTTTCGATCGCAACACAAGCGGCCTTCATCAGTCAAAGGAGTCAGCCTCTAAAGGCATGCTTTTCATAAAGGTTTAGGGATGGACGTAGCCCAAGTGTATCAACAGCACCGGAAGTATGGGCAGTGCACTAGTGTGCTGCAACAATGCCAATGCAGCAAAATGCCAATGCAGCAGCGAAAATCCCTGCACCCCGCTCTACGCACCACACTGCTGACGGTGGAGGTTGCTTGACAAGAAAACACAAGTCAAGTCATGATCCAAAATGGTTGATTACATTTTTCCAATGATTTTTGAGTCTATAACCTGCTTCGCGGTTTAAATTGTCTGTGTCTGTATATATGGATTGCTTCATGAACGAATCTTTGTTGACAGCCAGTAGGCTTGACAAAGTACCATCATCTTAGGGAAATACATTTCGTGTGAGCCAGCCACATTAAAATAATGATCAGCCACGCCAGAAATATTGGACCTACCGTGTTTCAAATCAGCCTTATGGTCACGGACACGGTCCGAGACATGTCGTTTCGTTTCCCCAAGGTAACTGCTGCCGCAGATACAGCTTAGTTTGTAGACGCCGGGATATTGCATGTCAGGAATCTTGTCCTTTACAGATGGGATTAGATCACGAACTTCATGCACTGTGTTAAATCGTTTGTTCATGATTTTGGAAATCTGTTTGTTTACCCCTGCTATGTATAGCTTGGCTGATTTTTTTTTCGGCTGGCTCACACGAAGTTGATGTATCTAAGACGAAGGTACTTTTGCAAGCCTACTGGCTATCAACAAAGATTCGTTCATGAAGCCATCCATATAGACACACAGAGACAATTTCAACCGAGAGGAAGGTTAGACTCAGCAATCATTGGAAAGATGTCATCAACCACTTTGGGTCATGACTTAACTCGTGTTTTCTTGTCAATCAACCTCCACCATCAGCAGTGTGGTGTGCAGAGCGGGGTGCAGGGATTTTCGCTGCTGCATTGGTATTCTGCTGCATTTGGCATTGTTGCTGCATTGGTACTCGTGGACCGTCCATGCTCCTGGTTCTGTTGAAAGCTGCAATGGCATTGTTGCGGCGCACTAGTGCACCGCCCATACTTCCGGTGCTGTTGATACACTTGGGCTATGCCCATCCCAAAACCTTTATAAACAGCATACCTTTAGAGGCTGACTCCTTTGCCTGATGACGACTGCTTGTGTTGCGATCGAAACGTCGTGATATTTTTATTCACTTTATTTTTATTATTTTATTTTTATTTTTTCTATCTACCTGACTTTACTGAAAGAATCATAGAATATGAATTCCTGCAGTCACCAAAGTTAAGTAAAAATGTAAAATTCATACTGTTAATAAAAGTAAGTGGTATTTGGGATGACATTTCCATGAATGGAATTATGTCAGTGTGTAGAATAATGACAGCCAAGGCAGAGAAAACACCTGGCGGAGAAGTCCGCCTATAACATGGAGTGGTAAAATTAGCTCTTGTACAGGCGCTCCAGTAGTTGGACCTTTGCAATGCAGCACAGTTTAGAGATGCCAGTTATTGGGGAGCTTGAATCCAGCAGCAGTGTGACAGATCATCGCTGATGATAATGAGCGGGATTAAGACCAAAAAACGTTTCTGAAAATGTGAGGTAACACGAATACTCCGGAACCCACAAAACCCCTCTCTACCCACAATTAGGAGTCAGTCCTCACCTGTAGACTTGTTTTTATTACCCACACCATACACACACACCACCACCACCGCACTCCATATTTCTCCACAGCAAGATAGATGACCAGGGACAATAATAGGGCTTCACTTTCCACTTATCGTCCATGGACCAAAAGGATCTGTCAGTACGAGCTGGAATGCCAAATGGTGTTCGCATGTGCCATGGTCAGTATCCTACAAACCAAATTTTCGCCAAAAATGGAAGGAAACACTTTTGGTAAAACATGCACTATGTTGGCCGACACCAATCAGTTTCAAAGAAAATGCATAATTATCAGAGCATATTTGTTTGCATGTTCATTACAAGCACTGTGTGTGATTCATGCAGAATTGATTATGCCTTTCAAAAGGCATGTATTTGGTGTTTGAGGATCTGAACACACCTCCTGTTTTTTTTCATTGCCAGAAAGGGTAACGCCCATTTATATTTTTCATTATTTTTGATACTGGCTAAAAGTCTCCATAACATATGATTAATACTGCAGGGGCATTAGCCATATGATACGCACCTTCTGTATCACAGTGGAAAGAAATATCCCCTTTGCCTTATTCGAAAAGCGTCAGGTCACGTCTGCTGGCATTATGGTCCATAGTTGGAAAAGTGACTTATGCATAACTTAAATGGAAATGGAACAGCCAAAGAGCAAAATCACCCTCTACTGGCATACGAATACCCACTTTCAGGCCGGTGCTGCATATACTTATGCCACACAGGGACTGGTTGTGTGGCATAACAAAAAAATTGCTGTGAAATGTTTTGATAAAAACGGCCAAAATTGTCACTAAAGTATTATTGTTATCATCAATGACATCCCGTAACAATATAATTGTAGACGAATGAGTGATGATTCCGCCGCGTGTAAAAGCATGTCGTTTCATGGCTTGTGCAAATTCCACTGTCGAATAACCAAAAATTTTCACTCATTGCTTTTCATTGTCAACGCAGCACGAATTAAAATCGGTGGAGATGCTGTGTCACTTGATTGAGAAAAACAATCTGCAAAAAGATCTCGAAAATTGTGGTCTCCAATTCCCTAAACACTTAATCTTGATTGCAAGTTTGATTGTTGGTAAATTTCGTGAAGACTTGACAGAGATTATTGAAAAAAAGTACGAAGATGCAAAAGAGTCTTCTATGGAGGTATGCATGTATGGTGAATCTTTCATTTCATTATTCTGCTGAATGAGGAACCTCCCATGCAGTGCTTTGTTGTATTTATGCCCCGTTTTCCAAAAAATAATATTAAGAATAATTAGGCCAACATTTTTTTATATATATATTTTTAAATTAAATAATGAAAACAACCCACTACTCGCCACATTCCACGACAGGCATCTGGGAAACGTGGAATGCCATCAAATAGAGAGGGGTCTGGCCTCGGGACGACCCACTCAGGGGGAGAAGGGGTCAAAGGGTTGCGAGGGGGGGTCTGTGCCTTGGATAGCTGGGACGTCTGTTTTTCAGTTGTTGTTTCTCTCGCAAGAGATGCGCAGAGGGGAGGGGTTCACGTTTTTGGGTTTTTAAACAAGCGCACATCAAGCAGTGCAGTCTGGTTCGAGTCGCGCTCAGTCTTGCAACTCGGCTTGCAACGCGGCGTTGCGACGGTGCTCGCAAGGGAGCTGGGGCGCATCATGCCTCGAGGAGAGATGGGACGACGAGGGGTCGTTAGGGCAGAAGTCTGAGTTCAGCCTAGGTCGAGGCTGGGTTTCAGCCGTGCTCCGGCTGGCGGAGCGTCGTGAGGGAGCAAACACCGATACCGATGGCCGGTGTCGTTTCTCGCAGAACGAAGTGGCGAGGTGTGGTTAATTGCGAGTGAAGCTTGCGAAATTCCAGCTATCATTCTCGTGAGAGAACCTGAACCAACGAAACCCCTGAAGTGAGGGCGGGAGAGGCATCAGCGAGTACCCGCGTGAAGCTGGTAGCTGCACGCCAAGGGAGAAAGAATGTCAGCTCTGACGACCTGCGAATGAGCTGCGAGCGCTATTGGGCACCGCCGAAGGCGAGCATCGTGCCGACTCAACAATCATCCAGCAGTGGAGAAGCCTGGAGCTGCCACCAAGAGAGAGAGCGCCATCGAATGCGCCGTGAGTTTGATACACATGTAGGGGTGTTAGAGAGAGAGCCCGTTATGCATGGCAGCCTATGGTAAACAAACACAGTAGGCGGGGCTACATGTGTGCACAAGCAGGTGCCCTCTGCGACGTCCGCGCCAGACACCCTGGGGGGTCGATTCGGTCATTATGATCCCCCGGGGCCCCACCCCTCAGGGAGGGGTTGGGTATAAAAGGGGAATGTATTGAAGGGCTCGGGAGTGTTGTGTTAGCTAAGAAGAGAAGAGGAAGACGTCCTAGATAGAGCCCTGGTCTCCCCCTGGCACGCCGTCCTTATCAGGACCGCGCAGGCTCGAGCCAGTGGCGTGGTACCAGAGCCAGAGCCAGTGCTGGTCTGGACTCTGGGTACCGGGCCCGACTGACCAGTGTCGGGCCAAGATAGCCTCCCCTAGCCCATTAGAGGAGGACTCAGAGGCAGGCTAGGGTTAGCCTAGAGGTGTGTCCTCAGATAGACGGGTGAGGGGGCCGATACCCCCTCAGTGTGTATGTCACAACGTATGGTGTTAAATAAACAAGTGTGCCTCCAACTCCGGTGTGAACGAGTCATAAGCGTTACTACACACACACACCGACTAGCACCCGCTGAGGACAGACAAGACGTCCAGCAGTGGACGACGGAATCATCGCACCACGACGGCGAACATCGTGCCAACGCCGCTCAATCTAGCAGGGGAGAGAGAGTGCACGAGCAGCACCAAGCCCGGGCGCCATCAAGCGCCAAGCAACCAAGTTTCCTCAAGGGGCGTCGTGCCGACGCCACTCATCTAGCAGTAGAGAAAGAGAGCGCACGAGCAGCACACCCGGGCGTCACCGAGCGTCGTGCCAACTCGTCATCCAGCGGTGGAGGAGCTGCGCACTATCCGACAATGGAATCATCGCGCACCACGATGGCGAACATCGTGCCAACGTTAATAAAAGGTATCCTAAAAGGTATCCAAGCAAAAAGTTCTCCACGCATTATCCTGCAGTTAATGAGAAAAGTGTAATTTATTGGCGCACTTTATTGACTGCGTATTGAGACATAAAAAACTGTTGAGCTAGATTTTCAACTAATCAGCATCGAAAATGTAAGTAGGTCAGAGCCAAAATCAAGCCAATATCACTACGCACATGTAAACATGGAGGAGGACTTAAGCAGCGCAGCTTCATCTAATAGCGGCGATCAAGCTCGATTAACACAGGTATGTTTACTCACTTGAATTGAATGTTATGCAAGTTAATATATTGCCAACTGGGTTTATAATTTATTCTTCATATCTTTAATATAGGACTTCTTCGTGAGGCAGCTCAAATAAAATCAGATGAGAGCATTCTGACACACATTCGTGGGAAAGACTGCATTGCAATCAAGGTCCGATACCACAAATCCTGCTATCGAGATTACACAAGATTTCTCAGAAAAACTGAAAAACATATAGGTAGGTACAAAAAAATGTTTGTTCACAAATCTGTGGGGTCACTCCAATTACATTTACATATTGCGTGTGAATGCAATGTAATTCCATAATCAAATTATTTCTCTATAGATGGTAGGGCTTCAAATATACATGTCCTATCTAATGATCTGACTGGAGCCTTCACTTAGCAACAGTGAGACGTATGCTGGCATGGTATTTTGCATATGACCGCCAAAATTATGCAAGGTACCTATCAGCATATTGGGTCGAGATGATCAATCTTCCAAAGACTCATCCACACTGCTATGAAGAAGTTACTGCAAAAGGAAACTGGACAGTACAGCGTAAGGATGCTAACAGGTTCTCATCCATAGCTTGTGACCAAGCAATAGAACAAACCTGCAACCGTGATTCAAAGACCAAATGTGGCATAACTGGGATAACATTGAACAGAGGTGCCGTCCAGCAATGGATACTGTCTCATCCTGAACGTTCTGCAATCACAAGGCAGTGTGAAATGATGGCTGGAATGCAACATGAAGAGAGGGGTCATAAAGAGTTGGATGCAACAAGAATTGCAAAAGACAATGCTGCTGTTATATCTTTGGTTTCAACGGTTGAGTCTATGATCAATCCCTTGCTGCCTCGTGAAGATCTTCTATGTATTAGCTCTGGTGTTGTTGCTACAAAGACTGTCAGAGATGACATACAAAGTGCTTGTGATAAAGGTGAAACAGCTCTGAAAATTTTCATCCAAGATCGAGTCCAGTCATCAAAAACACACTTCTTCTCTATGGGAACCTCATTTGCCAGTAAAAATATGATAATTGTTTTTTTACCCTTCTATCTGGCAACAAAACTGACACCTTTTTACAAGGAGTCATGTTTGCATAGACCGCAATACCTGCAGTCATAATACAAACAAAAGAACATAACTCTGATGATGTGCACTGTCCTTGAAGTTGATTGGTCCACACCCGAGACAGCTTTCCTTAGAGCCTAGTCTCACATGGGTTGGATCTGGTCCAACCCATGTGAGACCAATCAACTTCAAGGACAGTGCACATTATCAGAGTTATGTTCTTTTGTTTGTATTATGACTGCAGGTATTGCGGTCTATACAAACATGACTCCTTGTAAAAAGGTGTCAGTTTTGTTGCCAGATAGAAGGGTAAAAAAACAATTATCAGACTTCTTCTCTCCAATAAAGTCCTTGAAGCTCACTACGTTTGGGGATCAAATGAAGAAATCATCCAAGACAAAAGATGGAAATCAAGTCATTCTAAAAAATGACAGGAGACTCTTTGCACGACTGTTAGTGATAAGTCAATCCCTGTCTGTAAACTTGAAAGAGATTCTGACATATTCACTTGGCAATATCTCATCCCTGCTAGCAAGCACTGATGGTTCATTAGCCAAAACAAATAAGGCTGCTTTTCTAGCTTGTTTAGAATCAAAGAACAAGGACTGTCATGTGAACAAGACTGTTGGTGATAATGGTGCCCTACTGATAGATGGCATGGCATTGTTCAGGAGTCTCAACACATTCGGTGAGCTTGCTGATGATCTTCTTCAACTTATGATTAAGATGGGTAGAAAGTTCAGTTGTCCAAGGGTCGATTTTGTCATTGATCGCTACCTGGCAGTGAGCATCAAAAATGCTGAACGATCAAGACGTGCTGTTGCTGGACAACAATTACTGCAAATATACAGCATCAAGCAGAAGACTCCAAGTCAGTGGACCAAGTTTCTAGCCAGTGGTGAAAATAAAAAAGCATTGACAGACTTTCTCTTTGAGACATGGAGAACTGTGCCTTTACAAGCAGCTGGAAAAGACATAGCTATCTTTGTGGCACACAGAAATGTATGTCATCAACTCACTCTTAAAGATGGCATTATGTCTGTCAAAGAGGTAGAATCTTTGACTTGTGACCATGAAGAAGCTAACACGAGGCTCCTACTTCATGCAAAACATGCCTGGAGTGAACTTTATAATAAGATAATCATCCAGAATCCTGACACTAATGTTGCTATCATTTCACTTTCAATAATGGCTAAGCTTCCCTCAGCAAAGATGTACTTTATGACAGGAACAAAAGACAGGCAAAGAATGTTAGATCTCCAGGCTATTGGTTCTGCTTTGGGTCCTTCACTAACAGAGGAACTGATAGGACTACACACATTCACTGGCTGTGACTCAACTAGTTCCTTTTATGGGAAAGGAAAAGAGAAACCACTAAATATAGTGTCTGGAAATGCAGAGTACATCCGTGCATTTGTTGCTCTTGGGAGGCAATTTGAAATGGACAGCACCACATGTGTGACCATAGAACGTTTTGTGTGTGAGCTGTATGGAGAAAAGGTATCAGATGTTAATTTGGCCAGATACAATAGGTTCTGTGTCCAGGCCTCTTCCGAACAGGCATTACCTCCAACAAAAGATGCACTTACAGAGCACTTCAAGCATGCTAATTACCTAGCTGCAATCCACAGGAGAGCATTGGATCCTTTTATAAATGCTCCCAGTCCAGACGGCTTTGGATGGATTGTCAAGGATGGTGATCTCATCATATCATGAATGACTAAAGATCCAGCTTCTCAACAGATTTTGGGGTCACTCCACTGTGGGTGTAAGTCTCGTACTTGTACAGGTGGAAGGTGCTCATGCCACAAGGCTGACCTGGCCTGCACTGACCTATGTAAATGTGTTCATTGTGACAATGTGAGATTAACTGAGGATATTGTTTCATGTGAATCTGATAGTGAGGACAGTGATCTTGATATTGAGTGATGTGTATATGATAATAAAATTAATATAGGACATATATATTAATATAAATCAATCAAAATTCAATCTTGTTTACAATAATCATTGCTGTGAATATGTACATGTAGTGCAGTTGCTGCTCATGTATGCGAATTGACAATTCACCATTAAACGTGTTATTTTGAAAAGTGATATTATATTTTGGCTTAATTCTATTTGTTATTCAGATTTTACCTCAAATATTACCTTTCAATTGAACAACATAATGAGAAGTAATTGGGATGTTAATGCTTCAGCAGAATATTTCTTGATAATCTTATCATGTTTACTGTGCATAGATAGCAACTTCAGGTATATCACACATTTCAAACTGGTTTATTTTGCACTTCAAGTGGTAATTCTGCATTTTTGGGTTTATATGATAAACAGGTTTAAAAGTGCAAAATTCCCTATGGTTTCCCTTTTTTCAAAATGGGCACCTTTAGCATCATTTTTCTCTAAAACTGCAAGGTTGTGTGCGGATAACTTTTTCCTAAGGAATCTCTATATATTTCTGATGTTAAATATTAAAAAAGTAGGTAGTGCCCCACTTGGTGGAACGAAACCCTATTTCTAGGCCTCTTTTAGGCTACCGACAGCGGCCCTATATTGCCATCTGAAAAACTGCTGGGATGGACAATGTTCTCATTATACCTCCAGTACATATGTGTCAGACAGCATGCAGTATTGCAAATACACATGTAAGTATACTCTTAAAATATGAAGAACCTTGACTAACTAGACATTTTCTAAGTAATATAAAGACAAAGATCCCCCGTATAGCCTTAACAGACTTGAATAAAGTGCTGTTAGCAAGCACCTATGGAGGCCGGCATGGTACATGAGGGGGTGGGCGGCCAGCACCACTCCCGGCCGCCTTTGTCTCCCGAGTAGCGATGTTTTTACGCACCACACCAGGTACGCATTTGAGGCTGAGTCGATCTAGGGGAGGCCCAGGACTGGTTCAGTTAATCGTCAACTTGGTGTTGGCCATGAGCGGGAATCGAAATCCGGTCACCAGGTTCATAGCACAGCACGCTAACCACTAAATAATACCTTGACATACGCGACAATAGATGCATTCCTGTAGAAGGTTCGCGTATCTCAAAATCGCGTTATGTCAAAAGCAATTTTCCCATGAGAAAAAAATGGTAAAGGTTTGGGGATTTCACTCACACTCGCAGACATAAACGCCGATATTTTCCTAGCATATATGAGTAGGCCTATTGCCAGCGACGCTCCCCTTTTATATCTCCCTCTCGGTCCTTACATATTAACCACCTGTGTTCTATTGCTACAGTAACCTCTCATTAATTTTCCCATCATCACCCACCTGTGCCCCTTCCTCTTCAGTTGTTAGGCATCCGGCCACCTTTGTTCTTAATTATCCCTTCACAACCTGTTCTCTTTCTAATCTCTCTCAGCACCTAATTTATAAATGTTCCGTAGCTCCATGTAACGTTTTTTCTCGATTTAGTCCCCTACACTTAGTAACTACGCTGGAGTTGTGTTGTGGAGACAAAGGCAAGAGGGCCGGTGTACGCGCGGCGAGATGCCGTATGGTGTAGCACACTACTTATCGTACCGCACTAGCTGCTGGCAATGTCGTTAGGTGGTGGTGCCAGGCTATGGTTTGCATTCGTCGCATTGCGGATGACGTTATGCCGAGAATTACCTCGCGTATGTCAACAAATGGTCTAGATACAAAGCACGCGTGATTAAAAAATGGCGTAACACAAAAGTGCGTAAAACCGAAGATTGCCTGTACAGATGATTATTTTTTTGGTTAACACGTAGGCTTTCGCGACCAAAATCATCCATAATACAGGGATTTTTATTTATTAGATCGCGTTAATATAAATGTGTCGTTAAACCCGCCCCCATCAGACACAAATGTGGTATCCGCCTGATGAAGATAGTTGTAAATACAGGCTAAACATCGTACTCAGATTTAAATGTTGTAAATTTGCTCTCCAACACACCAGTGTGCTGTACTAGTAACAAATTGGCATGTTCTTTTTACGTGGCAAACCTTACTAATTGGCTGTGTCGGGTGGTGGCGGGTTTAACGACACATTTATAATAACGTGATTTAACCCCCAAAAAACTGCATTATGATTTATTTTATCTCGCTGTTCATCAAAATTTCCTTGGCTTTATATTAGCAATCGCTTGCCAGCTCAGGCTGAGCTGGCATTGCTGAAATGCTGAGTTTGAATCCAAGCATCCATCTGTGATGTGACCAGATTTTCAGGTGGAGTAATTTGATTTCCATGCAAGTGTAATACGGGCGTAAATGGGTGGGTCGGATGTGACGATCCGAGAGGGAGGAGTCAGGGTCACGTGGGGGGAGATGTTATAGCGGGGAGACAGGAAGACATCTGGGTCAGTTGGGGGAGTGAAGAGTGGAGACCACGTTGGGTGGTCGCCGTGCCTCAGCCTGGTGGCTGAGGGGCTCATGACGGCGCCAGCCAGCGGGGTGGAAGAGAGAGTTGGGGATAGAGAGACAGAGAGTGGCGAGATCGCCACAGAGGCCACGCAGAGCTGAGGTTGGAGAGTGGCGAGATCGCCACAGAGGCCACGCAGGGCGGACGTTGGAGAGTGGCGAGATCGCCACAGAGGCCACGCAGGGCTGAGGTTGGAGAGTGGCGAGATAGCCACACACAGTAAGACTTGGCACCGTCGGCCAGCGGTGACCGAGCGCGGAGGAACGACGGGCAGCGGTGGAGCTGCAGTGAGGGCAGCCGGAGGACTGCACAGGGGATCTGCAGCGGAGCTGCAGAGGTGTGGAGGCTACGGGAGTGAGGGCAGCTACGGAGCTGCCAAGCGGAGAGCTCTGAGCGAGGGCCGTGTGGGACAAGTGTAAGAACCCGAATAAAGGACAACGGAGACAGACCCAGGATCGAGGCCTTTATTACACAAGGGTTAATTTCTCTCGAGTGTGAAAGTGCGTGACAAAGTTCTGGCCTAAACTGTGTAGGTCAGAGGTCACTTGAAGGAATCCTGGAGGTGGCTCTGTGATATCTGCTTCCATGGTCCGTTTTCTTCGCACGAAAGGGGTTGCACTTATTTGCTACATTCCTGAACTAATTAATTGTCCTGTTAAAATTATACCAGGAGACATTATTAAGGCCTCATGTTTTGTTAACTTTTCATGTTTGTGTTTTGTGTTTGTGCAAATTCTATATCAGATTGAAAAGGAATATAAATGCAAAATGTTTCTCTTTGAGATTGTGGCAAACGACTTGAATGGCATTGACGTAGACAAGTTTGACTACTTTGCCAGGTAAGTTGTCCCCAATGGATGCATCGATATTGCTTGCTATTAAAATCGTAATACGACATTCCACATGCATACCTTTCAACCCCCTATCAGTGCTTACCTTATTACAGACCAATTCAGACCTTATTGGTCACCCCGTGCTCTAATAAATCTCAACGTTCCCCCCACAAAGTCGCATCAAAGGGAGAAACACAAATAAAGAGAAAAACAATTGTTACTAAATTTACCTGTACAAGAATATGGGTAAACCATATTGGATGGCAGGTATGTATATTTGTCATACTGTTTTCAAATCTGGCAAATTTGGGCAGTTTTTATATTGGTGAAAGAAGGTTTTATCAAAACCAACTCGCTAATCCCTGTCGGTTTACACATATTAATAAAGTTATCTTTCCCATTGGAAGTGGTAAAGGCAAAATTGAAGGGCCAACTGGTAGTAAGCCTTGAGTCTCTTTTCATAGCTAAATGTTAGAAATTCTAATATATCCGAAAAAAAAGAAACATGGTTAAGCCCACCAAGCCTGCAGCAGTGTGTCCAATGGAATAGCCATAAGGGCAGCGATATTGAATATTTACAAAATAGCTACCTAATATGCTACATTTCTATTGTGAGGCAGACATTGCTAATACACGTGTAGTGGTGATACGCGCTGGGTGTATACGTCGTGTGCCAGCGCGTATGTACGGGTGTGTGTGTGGTGACGCGCGCTGACGGGGAGGAGCAGGCGTCAGTGCGCGGGTGGGGGTAGTGCGGCTGATTGGCTGTGTGCCGGTGACGCGCTGAGAGGGAGTGATCGGGTGGCAGCGCGGTGTGATTGGTCGGGGAGTGGAAACACGCGCTGGGCGGAAACGGATCGTAGAGATAGCGCGTGGTGATTGGGTAACTGAGGAGCGGTGCCGACGTTGAGGTCCGCATCCGCTCCGTCTCCTGGGAAGAAGAGATATATAAGGTGATGCACAGAGGAGTAGGGGGGCAGAAGTGGAACCATCTAAGAATGAAGACGAAGGTGCAGAGATAGAGCCCGGAGAGGAGAGTAATGGAGAGGAGAGGAGAGTAATGGAGAGTAGAGGAGAGTAAGGTATAAGTGTGTAGCCAGAGAGAGAGAACGGTCTACACGAGCTGAGTAATGTATAGTGTGTAGCCAGAGAGAGAGAACGGTCTACACGAGCTGAGTAATGTATAGTGTGTAGCCAGAGAGAGAGAATGGTCTACACGAGCTGAGTAATGTATAGTGTGTAGCCAGAGAGAGAGAACGGTCTACACGAGCTGAGTAATGTATAGTGTGTAGCCAGAGAGAGAGAACGGTCTACACGAGCTGAGTAATGTATAGTGTGTAGCCAGAGAGAGAGAAAGGTCTACACGAGCCGAGTATGCATACGGTGTAGCCAGAGAGAGAGAAAGATCTACTCCGACCCTCGTCACGTGCTATAACTGCGGCCTCCGGGGCCACGTGGCGTCCGGGTGCCGCGCTCCGCGGCAGCGCGCCATGGGAGCTCGGCTGGATGACGACCGAGAGCCCAAGTCATCTCTACAATCCCCGGCAAGTCGCGGCACCTCACACACTCGGCCTGTTTATTCGGCACACATGGGACGCCGCGTTGCGGCGGAGGAGGGCCGGTTAAGGTTCGGGGATTCGGTTCGGCGAGGGGGGTTCGGCCGGGACCAGGGAGACATTGAATGGGCGGAATTGGGGCATAGAATTGTGGCTGCTTCGGCGGGTTCGTCCGTTGTTACGGGATCTATTGATGGGGTTGAGATTAGGGTGTTAGTGGACACGGGGGCATCGGCAACTATTATATCGGACCTCATTCATAATATTCTTCCAGTCCAATGTCGTCCGCTGCTTCCAGTGGATGTGCCATTTTACGCCGCTAATGGGGGATCGTTGGGCATTATCGGTCAGGTTAGGGCGTCCATTTGCATTGGAGATATCAAATTGTCGGGACCCGTTTTCGTTTCGTCTTCTTTGGCAGTTCCGTGTCTTTTGGGCACTGATTTTTTGGCTAAAATGCCTATTAAAATTCTTATCGATCAACGATGCATTGAACTGCCATCGGGTCGCCGGATTTCATTTTTGACGGGCCCTACTGACATTCGGACGGCGTGCGCTACGATACAAGCGGTGGCGACGCAGACCGTGCAAGTGCCCCCGGGTTCACAGATGTTGATTCCCCTCCGGTTGCGGAAACCATGGGTGAGGGAGGCTTCGGGACAAAGTATGCTTTTGGGTCCTTCTAACAAGGCTGTCGGGGGTCTTGATTTATCGGTGGCTCACACTTTGGTGCGGGCTGACAGGGATCCGTTTGTGATGGTTTTGAACGCGGGGTCGCGACCAGCTGTCATTCCGCAGGGCACCGTGCTGGCTCACGCGGCGCGGGTCCCTGTGGATGATGGGTTGGTTGCGCAGGTGGCCTCGAGCCCCGCGCGGAACGTTGAGCCAAGGGAAGACCTTGAGTGGGTCCATTCGCTATGCGCCGCCTCGGACGATTTGTCGGCGGCGCAGTTGGGTGCACTGCGCGAGTTGCTCATTGAATTCTCTGATGTATTCAGTAAACATAAGTATGACATTGGGTGCACGGATTTGTTGCACCATCACATTGAAACGGGCGATGCGGCGCCGGTCAGGCTAAATCCCTTCCGACTGAGTCCCGTGGAGAAGGAACATGTTCAGTCGGCTGTTAACGAAATGCTAGAAGCCGATATTATTTCGCCCTCCTCTAGCCCGTGGGGAGCGCCTATTGTGCTGGTTAAGAAGCAGGACGGGTCCCTGCGATTCTGTGTTGATTTCCGTCGCCTGAATAAGATCTCTGTGGCTGACGCGTATCCGCTCCCCAGGATGGATGAGTCCCTCGATGCATTGTCTGGTGCGCGATATTTTTCGACTCTTGATTTGTTATCGGGGTTTTGGCAGTTGCCGCTCGACGAAGAGTCGAAACCTAAGACAGCATTTCGGACTCCAGGGGGGCTGTTCCAGTTTAACCGGTTACCCATGGGACTTCACTCCTCTCCAGCGACGTTTCAGCGACTTATGGAGCTGGTTTTGTCGGGCTTGCAGTGGGATACATGCTTGATTTATATGGACGATGTCATTGTTTTCAGTAAAACGTTTGAAGAACACCTCCAGCGATTGAGAGGGGTGTTCTTGCGAATGCGATCGGCTAAGTTGAAATTTAAACCGGCCAAATGTCACCTCCTTCGTAGGTCGGTTAGATACTTGGGTCACATTGTCGATTCTTCGGGGATCTCCACCGATCCCGCGAAGACGGATTGTGTCGGTTCATGGCCGACACCTACGTCCGTTTCCGACGTGCGTAGTTTCATCGGGTTTGCTTCTTATTATCGGCGGTTCGTTGAGCACTTCGCCACTATTGCAAAACCCTTGCACGCTCTAACGGCGAAGGGAGTGAAGTTCAAATGGGGACCGGAGGAGGAGGCCGCGTTTCGCTCCCTCCGGGACGCCTTGGTGGGTGCCCCACCCTTGTGTTATCCCGATTTTGCCAGTCCCTTTTTGCTGGACACGGATGCTAGCAACACGGGCATTGGGGGGGTGCTATCCCAAGTCGTTGGGGGTGTCGAAAGAGTTGTCGCCTACGGTAGTAGGGTGTTGTCTCCGGCGGAGCAGCGCTACTGCGTCACCCGTCGCGAGCTGCTTGCCATTGTCTTTTTTGTGCAGCAGTTTAGGCCATATCTCTATGGTCGTCACTTTACGGTCCGAACGGACCACGCGGCGCTACAGTATTCATTGAGGGTCGCCCAGCCCTCGGGCCAGTTGTCGCGTTGGTTGGAAGTCCTCCAGGACTATCAGTTTACGACTACGTACCGTAAGGGGTTGCGACACACAAATGCCGATTGCTTGTCGCGGTTGTTGCCTTGTGATGAATGCGCGTGTTTGTCGGGATCGGCGCGCTGTAAACCGACGCTTGCGGGGGAGATGGGGGCACTGGCTGCGACAGCGGGCGCACCGATCGTGGATGATTCCACTGCCTCTCAGGGTCGGGACTCGCTGCTCTCGCTGTCGCTCAGCGAATGGGGCCGCCTCCAGATGGCGGACAGCTCGCTGCTAGCATTGCGCCGCAAGGTTGGGGGTCCCGAGGGGGACCAGGAGCGTACCGGCTCCTATGTACTTGAGCAGGGCATGTTATTGAGATGGGACAGTTTGTCCCGGCGGAACGCACTCGTGGTGCCTTCCGCTGTGAGGGGGAGGGTTGTCTTGGCGGCACACGAACGCCTCTTGCACTTGGGAGTTAACAAGACGCTTGCCCTGCTTCAGCGTGACTATTACTGGCCGGGAATGGGAAGTGATGTGGTAAATATTCTGAAGGGGTGCGTTGAGTGCGCCAGGCGTAAATCACCGCCCGTGGCAGCTAATCCACCGCTGCAATCTATTCAGGTCTCGCGTACCAACGAGCTCGTTGCACTCGATATTTTGGGGCCCTTCCCAGTCACGCCGAGAGGGAATAAATATTTGTTAGTGGGGGTCGAATACTTTACCCGATGGCCTATGGCGTGGCCTCTCGCTAACCAGTCGGCAGCGGCTGTGACGGATGCCTTCGTCCAGGGCTATGTCCTGGACAAGGGGGCTCCCGAACGCCTGCTGACCGACCAAGGTAAAAAATTTTCGAGTAAATTGTTGCAAGAGGTGTGCGATCTGTTGGGTACCAAGAAAGTGCGTACCTCCCCGTACCACCCGCAGACAGACGGGATGGTGGAGAGACTCCACAAAACTTTGACTTCCATGCTGTGCCAGCAGGTGTGCGAGGCACATGTAGATTGGGACCTGCAGGTCCCGGGAGTCCTTGCCGCGTATAGAATGGCCCCCCATGCAGCTACGGGGTTTTCCCCATTCTATTTGATGTACGGTCGGGAAGCTGACCCGCCAATGGAAACGCAACTTGGCCTGTCCGCTCCACGAACTAATTCTAATTTGGCAGAACATATTAAGTTTAATATTCACAAGCTGACAGAGGCGAGGGAGGCCGCACGGCTTAATTCGCGGGCTCGCCAAATTGCTAATGAACGGTTGCGGGCACGGAAGGTGTCCATGCACGAATGGAAACCAGGTGACAGGGCCTGGCTGCATTGCCCTCAGGCACCCTTGGCTACGTCGCCTAAATTGTTGAGACCGTGGAGGGGACCCGTGGAGGTCGTGCGCGTTGCACGGCCCCAGTGCGTTCAGATAAAGTGGGGAAAGCGCCGCTGGTACGTTCACCCCTCCCGACTGAAACCGTTCTCGCCTCCATATGGCCTCCCCTTGTGTCGTGATGGCCGGGCGTGTGACGTGACCGGCGACCCAGAGGGGGAAATGTCTCTGCCTGATCCACACGTATTTTCGCCTGATCTGCTCCCAGGTGTCTCGGAACTGACAGCTGCCGATCACCGGCGGCCGGATCTCCGCGGCGGGGCCGGCCCTTTCAGGCCCGTTCCGCGCCGTCTGGAGCAGCCGGAACCGCCGGACGGTCGTCAGTGTCCCGCCCCATACGACGGACCAGCCAGACGGACTCGCGCCAGGTCGTGCTACTTTGCATGACCTGCCTCGTGAGGAGTCGGGGCAGTTGGAGCGCCTCGTCACTGCGTGTAGTCGCAGGGACGTGGGGCGCGTTCGTTTTTTGGAATTTGCTTGTATCGTGTTATTGTTGACTTTTCGTGTTCATTGTCAATCTGTACATAGTTATTCTTGTTGTTGTTGTTATGTTACGGGCACACTGGGGGGGTTACAGGTTTTTTTTGTTGGTTGTCGTCTTATCGTTGCGGTTGGTTGTTGTTAGCAGCCGGGCCGGCTGCGAGCTATGTGGGAGGGGGTGATGTAGTGGTGATACGCGCTGGGTGTATACGTCGTGTGCCAGCGCGTATGTACGGGTGTGTGTGTGGTGACGCGCGCTGACGGGGAGGAGCAGGCGTCAGTGCGCGGGTGGGGGTAGTGCGGCTGATTGGCTGTGTGCCGGTGACGCGCTGAGAGGGAGTGATCGGGTGGCAGCGCGGTGTGATTGGTCGGGGAGTGGAAACACGCGCTGGGCGGAAACGGATCGTAGAGATAGCGCGTGGTGATTGGGTAACTGAGGAGCGGTGCCGACGTTGAGGTCCGCATCCGCTCCGTCTCCTGGGAAGAAGAGATATATAAGGTGATGCACAGAGGAGTAGGGGGGCAGAAGTGGAACCATCTAAGAATGAAGACGAAGGTGCAGAGATAGAGCCCGGAGAGGAGAGTAATGGAGAGGAGAGGAGAGTAATGGAGAGTAGAGGAGAGTAAGGTATAAGTGTGTAGCCAGAGAGAGAGAACGGTCTACACGAGCTGAGTAATGTATAGTGTGTAGCCAGAGAGAGAGAACGGTCTACACGAGCTGAGTAATGTATAGTGTGTAGCCAGAGAGAGAGAACGGTCTACATGAGCTGAGTAATGTATAGTGTGTAGCCAGAGAGAGAGAACGGTCTACACGAGCTGAGTAATGTATAGTGTGTAGCCAGAGAGAGAGAACGGTCTACACGAGCTGAGTAATGTATAGTATGTAGCCAGAGAGAGAGAAAGGTCTACACGAGCCGAGTATGCATACGGTGTAGCCAGAGAGAGAGAAAGGTCTACACGAGCCGAGTATGCATACGGTGTAGCCAGAGAGAGATGCAAAGTCTACACGAGGCGAGTGGAGAGTGTAGCAGAGGCGCAGAGTCTACACGAGACGAGAGAAGAGTGTAGCCGAGGCGCGGAGCCTACACGAGGCACAGAGAGCCAGCAGCACAGAATCTAAGAGAGTCAAGAGAAGCGTAGGGCGGAGAGAAGAGGTCACGAGTTGTACCGTTGTATGGTGACCGCATTGTGAAGAAGAGAGGCCACGCGTTGTATCGTTACAAGTCAAGATTTAATAAAAGAAGTGTGTTCCCGTCAAGGAGTTTCTTGCCGTCATTTTCCAATACTTCACACGTATATCCAGTGTGTCATGAAATTACTCAGTTATAACAATTAAGGAGCAACACAAAAACTTACATTTGTAATGCATCCATAATGTAGCTACAGTCTCAGGGCATAAAAGGATACAAAATAAGTAACCTGGCCACGCTATTCAGGATATATTATGCAAGCTCCGACTCAGTGGGGGCTGCTGTGATGGGGAATGGAACTGGTCGTAATCGTCTGGCAGCATGCTGGCTGTTCCGACCCGGTATGGAGTTATCCCTGCAGGCCGTGAAGGCCGGAAATAAAGAGAGAAAGGGAAAGAGAACTTCCAACTTGTGTCTCGAGTTTAGAACAGTACACAAAGAAGAAGACTACTGGAAAATAACAATGAATATCAAAAAAGCATTAAAGTTACCCAGAGGAGGTTAAATCTTGACTTAAAGCTTTCGTGACTGCAGGAATTCATATTATTTGGGTCTTTCGGTAAAGTCACGTAGATAGGTTCAAATAAAATAACAAACCTTACTACGTGACTTTACCGAAAGACCCAAAGAATATCAATTACCCAGATTAATTAAGTATACATCATTTTTATTCTCTCTAGTTCTCTGCCTTTGAACATGTATTTGGCTTAAATTTCCTCAGTCCTGACCGAGGTTGAGACGTTTTCTTCATTGAAATATTATGAAGTCATCAATCAGCGTTATCTTTTTCTTCCAGAACTTCCTCCATCAAGCTGTAAACTCGATCTGCACATTATATTTTGTTTACTGTTGCAATTGAATTTCTCTTTTTTTATTGTTATATCAAATTTCTTCCCTTTTCAACGTTGCTCGAGAACTGTCATTCACTCTCTTTGCATCAAAATAATGATTTTACCACAAACCACATTTCAAGGCTGTCCATCATTTTTCTTTCTTTCTCGGATAACAAATTGCTGCAGCATGCAACATTGTTCTCCACGTTACGGATCGCCTTAAGCTTACTTTACAATGTCTGCTCATTAGTTTTGATTCTAGTCACCTTTGAGTATCTGCCAAAATACTTCTCGGTGGCAAGATGTTATCTACCTCGCCTGGTATACAGGAGATCGTGGGTTCGACTCCGACCCTGACGCTTGCTGTATTTTTGCAATTTGGGTGACTCTCTCCCCGTGGTTGCGTGGATTTTTCTCCGGCTTCGGGTTTTCCCTCCACTTTAAGAATCAACATCCCGCGTTTAGATATTTGGCTGCTAGCTATAAATGTCCATATAATTAGCCAATTCGTTCAGCTATCATTTGTGATTGCCTGGTCACTTCTGAAAAATAAGCTAATAGCTCAGTGGAGCCTTACCTGGTATAGATAAATAAATAGTGTATCGTTAGTTTTAGTTTCAGAGATACGAACAAACACGTCCGTATGTCCAGTTTCAGCTATTCGGACTGAGAGTTGTAATATCTACCACCGCGCAATAAATGGTGGTGGTTGTTTGGTTTCAAGCACTGGCTTGTTTTGAGTCTCAGGACCACCCAAACACTGAAAGGTTTACTCAGGTGTCGGCAGCTATTTACGATGCTATCGCCTGTTACAAGTTAATTTATGAAGATAAATAGAAGAGAGCAAATGTGCAGAAATTTGTATACGTTTGTAATGTGAGGTTACACCTGGATGATGATGATGATTGGTTCTGCTGGCTTCAGCCCACAACCAATGGGGAGTCGAGCTAGGGGCGTGGCCTTGGAGCTGTACAGTAGCTTCGGGAAAGTTCCAGGGGTGTGGCTGAGGATTGGCTGCGGGGCATCACGTGGGCCAGGGATTAAAAGGGCAGAGGAGGACAGCACGTGGTCAGTGTGTGGAGGAACGAAGGGGGATCCACGCTGGTGCCGTGGTCCAGAGCCTGCCACGTGGCGGGCCGCGGCAGTCTCTCTCACGCTGTCAGCCAACAGCGTGAGGGAGCAAAGGAACTGGAGGAACAGATGTGGTGGAAGCTGTGAAAGAAACTAAATAAAGAATTCTCAATTCACGACGTCGTCTGAACGGGGTTTATTACACGTTTTTCAAGAGGGTAGAGAGAAAACATGAGCGCCAAAGGAAATTGGCATCTACATCTGCAGAACAAGAAGAAGCAGTGGTATATACATCTGCAGAACATGAACAAACAGTGGCATTTGCAGAACATGAAGAACCAATGGCATCTACATCTGCAGAACATGAAGGACCAGTGGCATCTACATCTACAAAAGATGATACAACTTTTAATGCCATTCCCCGTGTTTAGTGTACATGCTGTACAACATGTTTGGAATCGACAGGAGTAAAGTTGGACTTACGAACAAATAGATTTACGATCAAAACTCTGGAACCTAACTCGTTCATAAGTAAAGGAGTCCCTGTACATCTCATGTATAACTTGTACAAGGATATCCCTTTTGCCATACCACTGCTGGCCCAATTACTTTCCCATTCCACGCTTGCAGTAGAGGCTTAAATGAAGTTAACGACCGAATCAGTTATTCACACTTGCGTTAGACACTGAATGGGAGTTGAACCCAGCTTGTCAGGTTGATAGTGCAGAGTGTGAACCCATACCACACCACTCCATGGGAGCGATGGTCTTTAATGGTTAGCACCATGGACTAGTAATGCAGAGTTTCTTAAATGCCTCTCTCGATCAGCAGGTAGTGTGTGGTTGGGTAAGGTGTGAAATACGCCAATCTCTTCCAAGATGTTTGGCCAGTGTGAAAGCTAGAGGGGTCACATATTACATTGTTCCTTAATTGCTTTATTTATTTGTTATGCGTGTGGAAAAAATGTAATTGACTAAATTTGTTTCATCGTAATTGCCATCTTTGTGCGCAGGGATGCCTACTACCTGGGTTTTAACACTGGATTTGACCATCAACGTTACATTCAAAATGCACGGGTCTGTGAATTCCATGGGGATTTTCACATCTGCCAGCCAAAAAAGGTAAGTGAAATGTGTCTGGAATTGTTTTTCATTGGAGTAATTATATATGATAATATAATGCCTATATTATTTAAATAAAAATCACGGTTTTTGAGCACAGCAAAGTTATAATAGCTTGAGCAAATAGACAATGGAAGATACATTTTAATTCGAGCAGTAAGAGTGATGCAGTCTTGTGACCTGCAGTTTGGTGGTTGAACACAGTACACATGAGGCAAGACTCAGTCTGGTAGATATAGTCCTCACCACACATTGGTACTGTAATTCATACTCTTCGGGTTTTTCGTTCAAGTCACGTAGATAAAAAATAATAGATCACGATGTTTCGATCGCAACACAAGCAATTGTCTTCAGATGAGAGAGAGTTTCGTCTTTAGTACTCTCTCTCACCTGAAGACGATTGCTTGTGTTGCTATCGAAACGTCGTGATCTATTATTTTCTATGTACGTGACTTGACCGAAAGACCCATAGAGTATGAATTATTGCAGTCACAAAGCTTTAAATCAAGATTTACACATTGGTAAATCAATTAATGACGTTCACGGGAACAGTAAATGTAGTAGTAGCGATAGAAGTGTAACCAGGGGGAGGTAAGTAATAGGAGTGAATCAATGAGTGCTTGACTATGATTTTACGTATCTACATTAATAATATAGGACCGATAGCATCTAAAGTTACAATTTTTTCCCCCAAACGTACTTCATAATATTTAAACAATGGCTATTCATACATAAAGATAAGAACACTATTATCATATTAAAAGAAACATGGTTCATCAATGTACTATACCTGCAACAACCCATCGTTAAAAGGGGAATGGTCGGTGAGCGAATACGTTGGGCTCTATGAAGGCACTACACTAATACACACTACACAATACACTACAATACAGTACACTACTATACACCCCCTTAGAGTTCTATGGAGGCCCGTCGTGAAGCGATTAGTCATAAACAGGGGTGGTTGTTTAGAGGGGTTCTACTCTACACTACTAAACACTACACTGCTACCATTGGAACCTCATTTGCCAGTAAAAAATATGATAATAGTTTTTTTACCCTTTTATCTGACAACAAAACTGACACCTTTTTTTACAAGGAGTCATGTTTGCATAGACCACAATACCTGCAGTCATAATGCAAACAAAAAACATAACTCTGATAATGTATGCACTGTCCTTGAAGTTGATTGGTCCACACCCGAGACAGCTTTCCTTAGAGCCTAGTCTCACATGGTGTTGGACCAGATGACGCCTTTTCAACTTCAAGGACAGTGCATACATTATCAGAGTTATGTTTTTTGTTTGCATTATGACTGCAGGTATTGTGGTTTATGCAAACATGACTCCTTGTAAAAAAAGGTGTCAGTTTTGTTGTCAGATAAAAGGGTAAAAAAAAAATTATCACTACACTGCTATTCACGTGATCTAACCCAAAAAACTCTATTATGGACTACACTGCTATACACTAATACTATATACTATCTTCTTGGTTCTTTCGGTAAAGTCACGTAGAATGGAAATAATAAAATAATAAAAATAAAACATAATAAAATAATTCTCACGACGTTTCGGCCACAACGCAAGTATCCGTCCTCAGGTGGAGAAGGACGGCTACTTGCGTTGTGGCCGAAACGTCGGCCTGCCACATGGCCGCTGGCGTGCCGTAGGCGCAGACGTGGTCTCTCCTCGAACCTCTCCACACTGACCACGAGCTGTCTCTCTCCACCCATTATATCACCTGGCTCACGTGATGCCACGCAGCAAAACTTAAGCCTCACCCCTGGAACCTTCTAGATGTTGCTATACAGCCCCAGGGCTACGCCCCTGGCTCGACGTACCATTGGCTGCGGGCTGAGGCCGGCAGAGCCTATCACCATTGCCCAGTTACCCCCGGGTGCATCCTAATATTACACTACTATACACTACACATTGCAGTCTATGGGAGGCCCAATGTTAAGCGATTAGTCGTTAACAGGGGTCCTTGATGAAAGGAATTATACTGTATCACCTATGAGCAAATTACCCAGTGACATCGCAGGATGTCAGTGTGCAGTGCCAGCCCTAGAGAGGCACGGCGTGCAGTGTAACGACATCGCGGACACCACAATGGTGTGGGTGTAGTACCGGCCCTAGAGGGGCCCAGTGAGCACTGATGGATAGCGCTAGATGGCACCACGCTTGGCGTGCAGTGCCAGCCCTACAAGACAGGGTGTGGGAGTGCCGGCCGTAGGAATGAGGTTACTAGAGGCCATGGCACTCTGGTTGGGGCTAGAGGTGGTCACGTGGTTGGTATCCAGATCTTTCCCGAGGATTCTGGAAGTTGGTCATGGCCAAGGGCGGAGCCAGCCACGCCGCAGAGAATATAAGCCGGGTCCCACAGAGGGACCGGCGTTGTTGTTCATCTTGAAAAAGCCTTCGTCTACGTTCTACATTCAACGAGTCTCCAACAAATGGACCTGGACCGGAGCTGAGGTCCCAGTCCGTAGTAGCAGTTACGTTGTAATTAATGGAGTTAGCCTGGTGGTCACCACCATAGGTTGTTATTCTGTTAAGGGGAAGTTACCCCGTGTGTTGGAGTTAAATAAATGTGTTTGCCTCCAAGTCTACGTGTGCGACTCAGAACTCACTACACATTTATAAACTCTCAATTGTGTAATAAAGGACTCTTTCACTGTATCTGTCTCCGTTGTCCTTTATTCGGGTTCTTACAACTTGTCCCACACGGCCCTCGCTCAGAGCCTCCCCGCTTGGCAGCTCGACAGCTGCCGTCGCTCCCGTAGTCTTTATCCACTCCGATGCAGCTCCGCTGCTGGTTCCCTTGTGCAGTCCCCCGGCTGCTCTCACTGCAGCTCCACCGCTGCTCCCCGTTCCTCCCGTGCCCGGTCACCGCTGGCCGACGGTGCCGAGTCTCACCGCGTGGCGATCTCGCCACTCTCCACTCTCCGCCCTGCGTGGCCTCACCCTGTCTCTATTCCCATACTCTCCTCCCGTCTCTTCCGGTTCTCTCCCTTAAGACCTTACCCCTCTCTCACGTGACCTAACCCCTCCCCCCGTGACGTCATATCCGCGAGGCCGTTTACGCCCGCATTACAATTGGAAGAAATTGGTCTTCACCAATGACATAAAAATTTCGAGAAAGCATTGCTCCTTCAAGGATTCAAAGAATGTGGAGTTATCACCGTTTTCCAATCGGTAATGAAATCTGGGATGGGATGCAGAAAAACCTACAGTTGATGGAGAGAAGTAGGTTGCTGGGTGTTGCACAAGATGGTTTCAGTAGATTTGCCTTGCCTCAAACCGTACGGGTGATGAAACCATGAAGGAAGGTTTGAAGAGTTGGAAAAAGCGACAATTTGATGGTGACATGGCCAAACAGTAGAATGGTTTAAACTTTTACAGAAATTCATGGTGCAAACCTCTGGCCACCCACTATTGAAAATTGTGGGTGTATTAACCATTAAATACGTATAACATGTAGGAGGCTTTCACGACCAATATTATACATAATGGAGGTTTTTGGGTTAGATCGCGTAAATAAAAATGTGGCATTAAACCGATATGTTGTGGTTTTACTCTCCAACACACAATATGTGTGTTGAACTAGTAACAAATTAGCATGTTTTGTTTACGTGACAAACCTTACTCATTGGCCTTGTTGGGTCGTGGGGTGATTAAGGGCACATCTAACAAATACACCACAATACCTTGCTGATTTCGTCAAGGAGCATAAACCATCATCATGCAAACTCCGGTCATCCTCACAGTGGCTTCTGGCTGGCCATTGAAATAAGATGGTGGTCACCGCATTGCACGGCGCTTTCAGATGCGTTTCTGTGGCCGTCTGGAATGCTCTTCTAATATTAGGAAGCCACTGGAGCTGTACACCTATAAATCATCTAGATTGAAAACTTCTTTACAACTGCTTTTAGTGTTTATTTTGTTTTCCTTACCCCGCACCTCTGATTATCGTGGTTGGCTACGTACAGTGCGAAAGAAGTTCAACCATACATACAAATATTTGAAGACTTGTAATTCCTTGCCTTTCAGCAATGGAGCAACCTCCTGGAGCTGTTCCACGTTCGAGAGAGGCTGCATAGAAATGCTTATCAACACAGGGTAACCAAGTTGATCGAGCATAAGTAAGATACTCTTCGTTCTGTCTGTCCACAAATAATTACATTCCCAGTTAGAGTCATGCACTTAGCCTTCCTTAAAAGCAAGTACAAAGATTGCAAACAATTCCGTTTTCAAAGAGAAGACGAGTTCATTATCTGTCTCCCCATTTAGTTATTTGGCCAATATGTCAAATGTAAATTTAATGTATTTATTAAATTAATCTCGTATTTAAATTGATGGGTTATGTTTACACTAAGGTATTGTAGTGGTAATTAACGAACAGATATTGCCATTCTTTAACGTCGTTTGTCGACTGCAACACAGATTTTTTACACTCAAAATACATTCAATTACAAACAATACAGATTGCGTTACTGCACGATGTGTGACCCTTATTTTTACGTAATTTTCTTAAGCATGGATTGGGTACACTCTTGTTCATATGAGACTCATTTTACGAATATGGTCCTGAACTTTGAAGAATAGTTTTTTTTATATTGTTCAACGTTAGTGCCCTCATTAATCTCAATGTTCATCCTGCAAAGTCTCATCACAAGGGATAAACACAAACAAATATAAAAAAAAAATGCCCATATTAAAACGGCTCTATGCCGTATGGACCTGAAAACTAACTTTCCTGTACAAGAATACCGGTCAAACTTTTTGGTTGACAGGTATGGATTTGTCCACATTATTTTCAATACAAACCAATCAAACGTGGAACCTAGTCACTTTTACAAAGATTAACACTGATTAATTCTGTCTGCCACTGTAGAACAGGGGGCCGGATGGCATTACTTACAAAAGCCACAATTAGGTAACATTATGGGTCTAAAGTAGCATAGCTTTAAGCATACAACAAATAATGACAAATCCATGTTAAGAGAATGATTTAGGTTTGAAACGCAGACTCAAAAGTTAGTAAATTCATGGACCAATATCTTAATCCCCCATGCAATGTAATTTATCAAGACATATTACATCACCATTGGTTTCCAATGACATCCACCATTGGTAAAGTTAGAATCCTTAAATATAGACATGCATTTCTCCTTCAGGTTATGAAGGATGCAAATCGTATAGCTACACGTGCCATGTCAGAATAATATATCTAATGCTGTGCTAGCTCAAATCGCATAAAACTGTACTTGAGCACGTATATAATGCAAGCTAAATGTGACTGCAAGCACAGAAGTTTCAGATGGATATACCTAATCACAAAGCTTCTTCAATGACGTTCCCGACTACACGTTAATTGTAAAGTTGAATTAAATAACTCTTTAAAAAAAATTGGGAAATTAAATCGGGGAAATGAAAGAAGTAGCGATATAAGGAATCAATCGGGATAACTGAAGTTGATAATGAATGTGATATTGAAAAGCAGCATATCATTGTGCCTCAATTATTTTCAATCATCAACTGTTAAAATGTTGCAATACGTACACCAATATATTCAATGCAGGCAAACAAGAGGATCAAAAGCTATGAAAGTGTGCAAAACAAAGCATGAATAGGCTGGTGGTGGAGGGGAATGACAGGTGTCATCCAACAGCAGAGATAGCATGGCAGAGATGGGGTCATCCAACAGCAGAGAGAGCATGGCAGAGATGGGGTCATCCAACAGCAGAGAGAGCCTGGCAGAGAGGGGGTCAGCCAACAGCAGAGAGAGCATGGCAGAGAGGTCATCCAACAGCAGAGAGAGCATGGCAGAGAGGTCATCCAATAGCAGAGAGGGCATGGCAGAGAGGGGGTCAGCCAACAGCAGAGAGAGCATGGCAGAGAAGTCATCCAACAGCAGAGAGAGCATGGCAGAGAGGTCATCCAACAGCAGAGAGCATGGCAGAGAGGGGGTCAGCCAACAGCAGAGAGAGCATGGCAGAGAGGTCAGACAACAGCAGAGAGAGAATGGCAGAGAGGACGTCGCCAACAGCAAAGAGAGAATGGCAGATAGATCAGGCAACAGAAGAGAGAGCATGGTAGAGAGGTCAAGCAACAGCAGAGCGAGCATGGCAGAGAGGTCAACCAACAGCACAGAAAGCATGGCAGACAGGGGTCAGCCAACAGCAGATATAGCATGGCAGACAGGGGTCATCCAATAGCAGAAAGGGCATGGCAGAGAGGGGTCAGCCAACAGCAGAGAGAGCGTGGCAGAGAGGGGGTCGGCCAACAGCAGAGAGAGCATAGAGAGGTCATCCAAAGGCAGAGAAAGCATGGAAGAGAGGAAGTCAACTAACAGCAGAGAGAGCATGGCAGACAGGGGTCATCCAATAGCAGAGAGAGCATGGCAGAGAGGTCAGCCAACAGCAGAGCATGGCAGAGTGGAGCTCAGCCAACAACAGAGAGAGCATGGCAGAAAGGTCAGCCAAGAGCAGAGAGAGCATGGCAGAGGGGTTCAGCCAACAGCAGAGAGAGCATGGCAGAGAGGTCAGGCAACAGCAGAGAGAGCGTGGCAGAGATGAGATCAGCCAACATCAGCCAACAGCAGAGAGAGCATGGCAGAGATGAGCTCAGCCAACAGCAGAGAGAGCATGGAAGAGAGGGGGTCTACCTGCTTATCTTCCAAGATGTGACGGGAAAGAGTGATGTGATCTAAATTGAAAACTCATTTCTTTAGAACAGTTTTTTGTAGGTTAGTTTGTTGTCCTTCCCCCGCACCTCCGATTAGCCACAGTTCGCTACGCGATATGCTACACTACTATACACTACGCTACTATACACGCTATACACTACACTTCTATACATGCGATACACTACGATACAATACACTACTATACATCACACTACAATGCACGTTATTCACTACACCACTATACTAAATTGAAAACTAATTTCTTTCGAATAGTTTTTTGCGTTCAGTTTGTCGTACTCCCGCACCTCTGATGAGCGTGGTCAGCTACGCATGGTGCCAAAGAAGTTCAATATACACGTGGCAACAGTCCACCGCAATGTGACAAGTTACAAAGTCTTACATATCTGTATTCTCATTGCTATTATTACACATACTCCTGATACGTACTGAGACAATCCATCATGGAAATGTGTATTGTTATTTGATGATGTGATACATTTTGTAAAACTGCATTCAATAAAAAAACTGTGATTGCATGAAACCTGGAAAATTTATTAAAAGCGTGAAATTCAAATTCCTAACAGGGTGGCAGAAGCCATAAAAGAGGGCTATTCCAAATTAATCGGTGATAAAGTGAACTCGATGGAGTCGTACAGCACACTGACTGGTAAGTAAGTTTCTTCTGTCCACTTATTTTTCTTGATAGCAGATTACACCGCCGTTTCCGCATTCCTTCTGTTATGCTTTCTGTCTCTCAAGCTGCCATTCAAAAAAAAATATTCAGATATTTTGAGGTTCATGATAACGTTTGGGTTTTCAAACTCACTCCCATCTGCTCTCGTTTGCCTCTCTATTCCATCGTTATGATCCCAATCAGTCTCCGGGACGTTCCTCTGTCTGCATTCCACCTCCAGATCCCCGATGCATTGCCCCAAACATGATTCTTCTGAGCGCTGCAATGCCACAGTTGTCTCATCGTGTTGAACGATCTCGCGCCTCTGAAGAGGTCTGCCCCTCTTTGATATTCTCCTTCATCCCCTGACACATAATAACTGCAATCGGTGAACAAAATCCAGTTTTACAATCTACTACCAGATCTTGAAGACTCTTATCAAAGAGCATCAGTCAACTCAGCACACGGTGTGTTGGAGAGTAAACTCAACTCTGGCTGTCGTCTGATGATGCTGGTTGTTGTAATTACTGGCAAAACATCACCGTACTCGAATAGTAAATATTGCAGTGGGTTTACTCTCCAACACACAAGGAATCATACAGACATGATTCCTTGTAAACCGTTTTCAGTTATGTTGCCAGAAAAAAGGGGAAAAACCTATTCTTATATTTTGGTACTGGCAAAGGAGGTCTCATTATTTTTTGTTGTATTCGTTCTAGGTTAGCATATGGATTGCAATGTTACCGTAGTTATTTTATATTGGCAAATTCATACGTGATAATTCCACAATGACTTAAATGTATAATATAATTTCACACATGTTTACATAACCTCGCGCATGTTATCGCCTGGGGATAATGGCACGTACCCCGAGTTGAGATCCACTGCTCTACCATGCTGGTCCATTCAGCTTAGTGAAGGGAGCAGATTACCTTCGCCCCTCGTTGATTATACGACTGGTGCGTGTGGCCACATTCAGTGTATGACTAAGGATCCGAAGTCTTTCATTCATGTTTCATTATGCCATTGAAACGTTGAGTTGCTTACTGAAATCTTTAATGTGATGTACTTTAAGTGCCGTTATTTTTGCTCTTTGTCTGTGTATTCAGACAGCATTTACGAGACCATTTTGCATTCGGATGATGAAGAGTTATACAAAGCCAAGGACATAATGATGGACATCGAAAGAAGAAATTTACCCAAATTCGTTGGAGAAATCCCAATTTCACAAGTGGACACATTTAAAAAGGTATGGTAAATACATTGTTTATACTTTTCTTAACTTATAAAATACAACTCTCTATGAAAATATTTCGATCATTGACCACTCACGTTACAATACTTTACAGCAAAAAATATTTTTCGCATTGATGTTCATTGATACTTCCGTACAAGAAAATATCTAAAAACGGCTTCCAGTCATGATAAAAAAAAAGACTGCCGTCTCTGAAACTATTCCATTTAAGGTGCTCATGAGCAATGTTTTTTTTGCAGTGCTTAAAGGAGGGTCCTGACTTTGTCTACCTGGTAAGAGCACACATCTTGTGTTAGTCACCACTAGGTGACAATTGTCAACATAACCATGAAATATGTTTGAGACCAAATTTAAATGTTACGCTCTATATCCTGTCCATTCTACAGAATGTATCCGTTTTTTCTTCAGACGACCGTGTGCATGCAATTATTTTGTTTTACCAATACATCTGCGTTATGTAGTGTTGGACAGCAGCTGCAACTGCAGGTGGGCACCTAGCGCACACGCCGCTGAGCGTATACGTGGGTGTGCCGGCAGGGCGGAGGAACTGGGGTAAGGGTCACAATAGACCTCGTGTGGAAGCCCCTGGAACCCTCTGGAGGGTTCGAGAAGAGAGGCGTGGCTAGGGTGAAGCCAAGCTGTGCCGAGGGGAATATAAACAGCAGAGAGCGAGAGCTCCGGGCTGCCGGTTCTGGGATTGAACTCGTCTCGTCGTGTGTGAGAGAGAAAGGGGTCCCGGAGTGGTGGCGTGAACTCAACAACAATAAAAGAGGAGGACAGTGCCTCCTGCGACCACCTCGTCTCCGACTGTGTGTGCGACGCATGCAACCCACTTGCACAGATGACACTATATTTGGTGTCAGAAGTGGGGTATAAAAAAAAACACCGGTGGTGTTGTCAGGACGAGGACGGCGAGACGGTCGACCCTCCAACAGCTCCGGAATCTGAGAACCCATTTAAGAAATCTGTAGTTGCTGGGCAGTGGAGGAGCTGCCGCGGATTGGCGGGACAGCGGCTGCGCAAAATTGCGGGGTAAGCAGCTATGCATCCACCGAGGAGAGAGCAAATGGGCGTTGATGGCGGGAGTGGCTATGCCAGGAGGCGGGAGCGGCTGCATATCAACCGAGAGAGAGCTGCTGGGTGTCAACGGAGAGAGAAGCAGCATTTCGACAATGAGAGAGCGGCCAAGTGTTGATGGCTAGAGTGGCTATGTCAGGTAACGGGGGCGGGTGAGCATCGACGGAGAGAGAGCGACTGCATGTCGACGGGGAGAGCGGCTGAGATTTTCTCGTGGTCAAGCGTGGACCAAGAAGCATGGCGGAAGACCGCCATGTGGAGAGGGGCGCAGGCCGGAATGAGGCACGGATCCCAGGGAACGGCGCAGAGGAGAGCGGGGAAAATGGAGAGGGAGCTGCCGTCAGAGCGGGAGCAGATGGTTCCGGACGGGGGACCACGCACATAGTAGGCACCATTTTGTCATTGGAGGACCTCCCCTGACCGAGGGGCGCCATTTTGAGGTGAGAATGCACGGAGGAGGCGTGGTGAGGGAGTGGCAAGAGGCCGCTCCAGATCTGGCGTGGGAGGCTCGCACAAGAGTCCTCCAGAGGGAGCGGATGGAGGACGAGACGCCCTACACATTCCGGGCAGCGCTGCCAATGCTGGGACGCGAGGCATACCAACTCGTGGGTGAGGGGTGCTTGACCTTTGTGTGGCGGAGAGGCTGCGGGGGCTGGCAAGGAGATTGAGGGTTGCCCTGCCCTCCACCATCGGAACAGAGATTTTGTCTTCGACGGTGGCCAGAACCATCCAGGTCTATGAGGAGCGACAGCTGCAAGCAAGGTGGAAGGCCGCAGTGTAGAATCTACAAGATATGGTGGCGGTGGTGGAAAGCAGGGGGGCTCGAGAGTCAACACACCCGCGGGAGGACCCGCGGCGGGAACAACTCCCACTGCCGTGGAGACCCGCGCCAAAATGCTTTATGTGTGGTCAGTCGGGCCACACTGCTGCAGACTGCCAGGGTGACGAGTGACATTGGGGGAGTCACCCGTGCTCGTTGGGCCGCCGGAACAGTCAACTCAAGCCCCGTCGGACCGGGTCTCTTGGGCCGACCGAGACCGCCAAGTGCGTGTCCTTAGGGACCGGACCCGGGCAGGCAATGCTGAGTGGCAAGAAGCCGAGAATCCGTCTCAATCGCCTCTTGGCTCTCCGGGTTCCGTAGGTGCAGGACCTCGCTGGGAAGGGGGTGACCGGTGCCATGGACCGGATCACGTGAGCTAGGTCCCCGATTGGGGGGACTCTCCTTCACACTGAGAGGGAATCCGGGGGTGAAAGGGTGTTGGGGCTAAGAGCCTGAGTTAAAAGGAAATGAATGTGATATGCCGATTCGCGAGGTCGAGGTACCACATGTGTGTGTGTGTGTGGAGGGGGGGGGGGTTCACCTGCGTGGATGGGGGCTGTGAGGGAGTTGCCAATTCGCAATTTTGGGGATGCCTGCATGTGTGTGTGGGGGGGGGGGGGTCGCCAATTCCCAGATGGGGGGCTGTGAGGGAGCTGCCGATTCGCGATTTCGGGGGCACTGTGTAAGGAAGTGTTGGTTGTTATCAGAGGAGCACTGGGGAGCAGTGGAACACGTTGTTGATTGCGGGGGATGTCGTGGTTGTAGAGGGAGCTTTTTGTCATTGAGGTTAAGGGTGTTGCCATTGCCTGCCACTGATTGGTGCTGCTGTGTTAACAGCCGGGACAGCTGTTTTATTTTTTACGGAGGGGGGGGGGGTGATGTAGTGACATAGTGCTGTTGGACAGCAGCTGCAACTGCAGGTGGGCACTTAGCACACACGCACGTTGAGCATTTACGGGGGTGTGCGGACAGGGCAGAGGAACTGGGGCAAGGGTCATGGTAGACCTCGTATGGAAGTCCCTGGAACCCTCTGGAAGGTTCGAGAAGGGAGGCATGGCTAGGGCGGAGCTAAACCCTGCTAAGGGGAATATGAACAGCGGAGAGCGAAAGCTCCGGGCTGCCGGTTCTGGATTGGACTCGTCTCATCGTCGCTGTCGTCGTCGCCGCCCTCATCGCTGCCGCCTTTGCCCGATCATTGCGTGGCTGGACAGTAGTTGGCTGGGCCGGTCGACTCCGTCGGTGCAACGCTGACAGGGCCGTGTCTGTGACGAGCCGTGCGGCACACACTGTGCCTATGTGTGTCTCTCTCTCTGCTTGTGTGTCTGTCTATGTGTCTCCGTGTCTGTGTTTTGTCTCTCTCTCAAATTTAGCAATCTTTGGAAGAACGTAATCAACAAGGCAGGGGGTTGACTGTTATGTTAGCCGATTCTGTGTTGTATTGCATTATGTTTCTAAGTTTACTAGGTTTGTTTTCTCATTCATCCGTACCTGATGACAATTGATTGTGTTGCAATTGAAACTTTGTATTCTATTATTATTTTATTTTATTTATTTCTACGTGACTTTACCAAAAGAACCAAAGAGTATAACCTTGATTTGAAGCTTTCGTGACTGCAGGAATCCATACTCTTTGGTTCTTTCAGTAAAGTCACGTAGATAGAAAAATTATAATAAAAATAATAGATCATGACGTTTCGATCGCCGCATAAGCAATCGTCCTCAGGTGAGAGAAAGAAACAGGCTGCTGCAGTGTAAAGACTCGAGAGGGAGAGGAGGGTTGCTAAATCGAGCAAAGGCGTGGGGGCTAGAGATTGTTATGGGACTAAGCGAGTGAGAAATCGATCGTAACACAAGCAATCATCTTCAGGTGGGAGAGAGAAAAAAAGGCTGAAACATCAGACTTAGCAATGCAACTCAGAGAGTTGGCTGCTATCGGCAGGTTGGAAGGAAACAGCACAGCAGTTAAAACTTTACCTGGTTGATCACGTCCTTCCAATGATTACTTAATTTGTATCCATCTTCTCGGTTGAAGTTATGCCTGTGTTTATATACCTGGATGGCTTCATGAACAAATCTTTGATGGTAGCCCGAAGGTTTAAGAGTACCTTGGTCTTGGAAAAACAATTTCGTATGAGCCCACTGCATTAAAACAATGATCAGCCATGGCAGAGGTATTGGTTCTGCCGTGTTTCAGATCTGCCTTGTGTTAGCAAACACGGTCTGAGACATGGCGTTTCATTTCCACAATATAACTGCTGCCGCAGATACATTTAGTTTGGAGACACCAGGGTATTGCATGTCAGGAATCACATCCTTCACAAATGGGATCAAATCACGGATTTTGTGTACTGTGTTGAATCGAACCTGGATCTTGTGTTTGTTCAAGATTTTGGAAATATTTTTGGTAAAACATACCATGTGTAATAAAGGACTCGATCACTGGGTCTGTCTCCGTTGTCCTTTATTTGGGTTCTTTACACTTGTCCCACACGGCCCTCGCTCAGAGCCTCCCCCGCTTGGCAGCTCGACCGCTGCCTTCGCTCCCGTAGCCTTTCTCGCTCCGGTGCAGCTCCGCTGCAGGTTCCCCTTGTGCAGTCCTCCGGCTGCTCTCACAGCAGCTCCACCGCTGCTCCCCGTTCCTCCGTGCTCGGTCACCGCTGGCCGACGGTGCCGAGTCTTACTGTGTGTGGCGATCTCGCCACTCTCCAACCTCCGCCCTGCGTGGCCTCTGTGGCGATCTCGCCACTCTCCAACCTCCGCCCTGCATGGCCTCTGTGGCGATCTCGCCACTCTCCAACTTCCGCCCTGCGTGGCCTCTGTGGCGATCTCGCCACTCTCCAACCTCCGCCCTGCATGGTCTCTCCCTGTCTCTATCCCCAACTCTCTCTTCCACCCCGCTGGCTGGCGCCGTCATGAGCCCCTCAGCCACCAGGCTAAGGCACGGCGACCACCCAACGTGGTCTCCCCTCTTCACCCCCCGACTGCCCCAGATGTCTTCCTGTCTCCCCACTATAACTTCTCCCCCACGTGACCCTGACTCCTCCCTCTCGGATCGTCACATCCGACCTGCCCATTTACGCCCGCATTACACATGTATGGCAAGGTGATGGTTTTGATCGGGTACTCAGATGGTTCTCTCCCAATAGTTGGGGATACAACTGTGTGCATTGTTTGGTCTGAATATCCATTCATCTTGAGGGGTTGGTGTACGTGCTCAAGCTCACTGACTAGGTGGTGCTGGTCAGAGATGCAACGGGCCCTATGGTGTAATGTTTTGATGAGGGAATTCTTATGGCCTGGGTGGTGGTGGGAATCAGGCTTTAGATAGGAATCTGTGTGGGTGGCTTTTCTGGAGATAGCGTGTCCCAGCGAGCCATCAGGTATCTTCTTGATCAAAACATCCAGGAATGGTAGCTTGCCATCATTTTCCACTTCCATGGTGAAATTGATGGACGGGTGTATGGAATTGATGTGGTTGAAAAATTGGTTCAGTGCTGGCTGGCCATGTGGCCAGATGACGAACATATAATATACGTATCTCTTCCAAAAGGAAGGACGTAGGGTGGATGTCTGGATGGCATCTGTTTCAAATTTGTCCATGAAAACATTCGCTACCACTGGCGATAAGGGAAAACCCATAGGAGTACCTTCATTTTCTTTGTAGAATGTACCATTCCAGGTGAAGTGTTGGTGAGACAGTGCCTCACCAAAGTTGGTACATCAGGATTCAGTCCCTGTTGGACCAAGTCTTCCATTATTGCAATGGTGTCAGGTACATATACCTTGGTGAACAGAGAGACTACATCGAAACTGACAAGCAAATAATCTGGAGACAGTGAGATGTCCTTGATTAGAGAAACCAATTGAGCCGAGTTAAGTACAGCTAAGGTGGTTTTGTCTGTGAATGGAAGCAGGGTCTCAGACAGAACTCGGGCCAGTTTGTAAGTGGGTGAGTTAATGGTGGAGATGATAGGCTAGAGCAGAGTACCTTCCTTATGGATTTTTGGAAGGCCATAAAATCTGGGTGGTCTAGCAGCCGAAGGTTTTAGAGAGAGCTGCTTGGTTGGTTCGATTAGAGAAGTCGAATTAGTGATGATATTGTTGGTTTTCGTGGCCAGGCGGTTGGTATGATCTCTATTGATTTTGGTTTCACTGCCATCATTAAGAAGGTCCTGAATTTTGTTGTTGTATGTGGTTTTATCCATGATGACAGTGACATTGCCCTTGTCGGCTGAGAGGATGACAATATAATCTCTCTTTTTCAATTGAGCGAGTTTAAAACGCTCATCCTTGCTGATGTTGCTAATGGGTTTATTAGCGTTTTTGAGGATTGCAGCGATTTCAGATCTTGCCACGTCTGCCAGGATGTGTCCCAAAACTTTTAGGGCTACGTCGACCTGGGCAATGATATCATCCACTGGGATGTGTTAGGGGTGACTGCGAAATTCAACCCTTTAGCTAGTACCGATTTTAGGCTGTCGGAAATTGGGCTGTTACTCTGATTGATAATAATCTTGTTAACATCTAACTTTTTAATGTGTGGATCTGGCTTTTTTTAATGTGTGGATCTGGCTTTTTTGACAGGAGGTTGAATTTAGCAATCAGGTTAACTTTACATTTGGTTGACATTGTAGCGGCTAAAGAAACTGTAATGTTACTTACATGATCCCAATCAGATGTGGACATTTTATCTGTTAATGCTAAGTATGATTGTAAGAGAGTCTTATCTAAATTACTAGCGGTAAGTACCCGGCGTTGCCCGGGCGAAGAAGGCAGACACACATGTAGTGACACACACAAATGGACTCACACACACACACAAAGTTACACACACAAATGCACTCACACATACATACATACATTGACGAAACAACAACAACCACTTGTGCCAGGCTATGTGCACCTTGAGGCCACGTGAAGAGTCGAACGCTCACTGGCAGGTCACGGGGCAGACCCAGATGGCACAGGTCGACTGACTGAGATGACTGGATGATGCACTACATGTGCCCCCTACTGTGGCAACTTGCTGTGCTTTAGGCACCCGGCGCTCCGCTCATTGTTGTTAGCGTCGCTCCTCCACCCTCCGTTATTATTGGAGGGCGACTGCCTCCAACTGCCCTGTAGCGTCCTTCAGGAGCCTCCTCCACAGAGGCCGATCTTGACACGGCTGGTACTAGTCATCGGCAAGTCGACTCAGCTCCACATCCTCCTGTACCACATCACTCCATGTCTTCTCTAGCCCGTGCCGCGCCCATTTAGCCCCCTCGATCCGGCCAGCATTGGTATAAACATGGGCATTTTCGTTCTTTTGTCTATCATGTGTATCAGACCTCCCCTCCCCCTCTCTGTCCATTGTGTTGGCGTGTGCAGCAGCAACCGCGTCCAAGCCGTCGTTCAATTTTTTGGCCCCGCCCCCCCCTCCCCCTCCCGATGAGTTGTACTAACATTCTGATGAGCTCCCCCCCCCTCTCCTCCCCCCTTCAACTTGCTTATAAGGGATTACATCTTGAATCATTGCCTCACTTGATGCAGCTAATTCGGCTGTGACGGTCCCACCTGATGACGGAGACTTGTGTTGCCTCCGAAACGTCGTGATTTTTTGTTTTTTTTTTATTTTATTTTCATTAATTTTGATGTTTTACCTACGTGACTTTACCGAAAAAACCTAAGAATATGATTCCTTGCAGTCACGAAAGCTTCAAATCTAGAACGAACAAAAGCTGTTTAGGCATACGGTGGCTGGCCATGCGGGCTACACGACTCAGGCAACGCAGCCTTGCCTGCCGGAGGAGCTCACCGATGGGACTTTGTCCACATCTTTCAAGGATTTGTGAGCTCCTCACACAATGCCGCCTGGTTAAACCCAGGATGGATCGTAGGCAGGCCATCCTAAATGTTTCTAACTGGCGAAAATATTCCATTAGGGGGGTCCAAGTTTAGCAAGCGTAAAGAAAGGAGGGAATGACTGTGGCCGAGAAGACCTGAAGCTTCGTGCGGAGTGATAGACCAGGTAGCTTTCACACAGTGGTACGCAACCAATGAAAAGATAATGTGGCTGGACTGATTTGGAGTGAGACCTCTGCTGTTAAACTGGAGCCGGTCATAAGCACACTGCCCAGGTATGGGAAACTCTCCACTCTCTCCACAACTGCCCCATCACCAATTGGGAGTTGTGGGGGTGGAGTGTCCGATGGTACAAAATACCCAGGCAGGTGCTTAGTTTTGGAGAGGCTGATGGTAAGGCCCCACCTCTTGGTGACAAGCTCCAGGTTCAGCAGCAGCACCTTGAACTCCTCCTCCGAGTGAGCAGCAGTTAGCAGATCATTGGCATACATAACGTGGTTGAGCAATAGGGAGCCATCCCTTGACTGCACCCGGGCATCGATCAGCCTCTCATTGTATCTGTAGCAGATGGTAATTCCTCCGAAGTACGTGGTAAAAATATACGTAAAATAATGTGGGAGCCAGACATCCCTGTTGCACCCGACGGTGTAAAGGGAATGTCTCTGACTCACGGCCACGTAGTTTGACACGGGGCCGCTCACCATCATGAAGGTCCTTAAGGATCGTGAGCAGAGGGTCAGGGACTCCGAAAGCACGAAGAACAACCCAGAGGCCAGGCCTACTGATGGTATCATAGGCCTTGACCAGGTCAATAAAGCACACACATGGACTAAGACGCACACAAGGACCAACATACACGCAAAGAAATGGACTTACACTAACTAACATGGAGCCACGCACACACAGCGACTAACACACATGCACATGGACTGACACACGCATACACTTGAGATATAGACACACATGGTGTCACACACACATATCGACGAACACACATACAGCAACTCTCTCACACACACATAGACTCACAAACACATACATAGACTGACACACATTGGCGTACACACACATACACATATGGACTCTCATACACAGACATATACTTTAGATAAAGACGCATGGAGTAACACACACATATGAAGTCACACACATGCATTGACTTACATACACATCGAATGACACACACACACATGTATGGACTTATACACACATGTAGACTAACACACACACATATGGACTGACACATACATACACATGGACGTACACACACACTGACTGACACACATAGACACACAAACGCACATTGACTTACACACTGACATGGAGCCATGCACACACATCGACTAACACGCACACACATATGGACTGAAACACACACATCGACGTGCACAGCAATCCCCGATGATGGCACAGCTATCAGCATCGCAGGACTACGTATCAGTAAATTGCAGGACGTGAGCAATCGAAACAATAGAAATGCATAGTAGAAATAATCTGAAATAAGTATATTAAATAGCAGCAGTACGCACAGGTACGTTGAGAAGCAGGCTATAGTATAGATTATAGACTGGCAGTACGCCGACTCAATGACATAAGCATGGCTACAGTGGCGATAAAAAGCTGACAATACTGGCAGCAGCTGAAAAAGCAGGATACAGTCGACATGAAAGGCTGGCAGTACGCTTAGTGAGGTAAAGAAGCAGGCAACAGATTATAGACTAGCATTCGCTCATAATGGGTAAAAGCAAAATTAACAGTGTAAATAATAGAGTGGCAGTGCACTGACGTTAATGAATCAGCAGTCGTCAGCACAGAATGGCAGTACACCGTCGCAGCGTCGTAAAAAGGCACACAAAAAGGGAAATATTTAGCAACCTAAGAATGAAGATGTAGTTTTATGCACACAAACATTATGATTGTAATATTAGGCAACGTATTAGTTTGATTATAGTAAACAATGAAGCAGAGTTGTTCTCGCACACAAACATAATGTTTGTAATATTTGTAAACTTATTTGTTTAATAATAGTAAACAATAAACCTGAGTTATTAGCGAAAGATTCAATAAAATTGTACTTTATATTGGCGTGGTGACACCTCGTCCCGTGCAGAGCCCGCGGCCTCGCCTAGATTGGCAAGCCGGAGAAGGTGAGACATTGCCAGGCTGCGGGCTGGGCCGCTACCCCGCCCCCCACCATCCCCCTGCCCGAGCTATAATAATACTATGTAAGCGCTTTAATAATATTAATATCTAAGGACTTAATAGCAGTAACTGCACACATCGTGTTGGGTATGGGGCGGGCGAAGAGGACATGAGACTGTGAAGAAAAATCCGCAGCGTGATGTGTATATTTATTTCATGTTAAACGCGTAAAATAAAATGTCTCCCGTGAGCGCGACCGAACGCGCATCACTTGGCAGGGTCCGCCCCCCCAGGCAATTGTCGTGATTTGGTACGGTCGATGTTGCGCAATAAGTAAATAATTAAAATAGAATGCCACAAAATCGTTAATTAAACGACTTTAAAGTTTACGGACGTGAAAACGGAATAGCCTATTCCCACCGCGGGGCTTAGGGCGTGCCGGCTGGCGCCTTTTTTTAGATTTAAAACCCACCGTCTGAGAGCCAAATCCCCCGCAAGTGCGCGTGCGCGGAGACTTTATATATAAGAAGAAGAAGAGAAAGATAAGATGGAACTGTTTTCTAACATGTTACAGCATGAACAATCGTTAACAATCGCTTTATATCTCTAATCAATTCCCATGGTTCTAGCCTTTTTTGTAAGAATTCGGTTTCTAGTGTTCAGTAACGTAGCCCCCACTTGTAACGTTGCGTCTACGGCAACATTGGGTCCGAAAAATGACGATCTCATTCATGATGGGGTTTACAATTGCACGTTGTGTCGTACACGTGGGGACCACCTGTAGGACTCTTCTCGGTTTGATGAATGTACAATTAGCGAAAAACTTTAAACGTTAACGACAATCTCGGGACTTTTCTGGTAATCTTGGAATTTTACAGAGATTTCAGAGTTTTGCGGTAATCTTCGAATATATACTTCCTCAAATTTGAGACAGTATGTGCTTGGACAAATAACAACGGGAAGCTTCTACACTTCAAAACCAGTGGCATTTACCTACTTCCTAAATTCGTTCACAGTTTTTATTTTACCATGTAAGGCACACTGAGCTATTTAGCTCTTTTTAAGAAGCAACCTGGCCACAAATGATAACTCAACGAAGTGGCTTATCACGTGGAAATTTATAGCAGCCAAATACTTTAAACACACGTTTCTAAATGTGCAGGAAACAACCGTAGGACTCAGAGAAAAATCCACGCACCCAGAGAAAACTGCAAATATACAGCAGAAGTCAGATTCGGGATCGAACCCAGGACCTCCTGTATACCAGGCGAGGTAGTTAACATCTCACTACCGTGACATCTGAGAACCTCAGCGATTTCTGTGATTTCGTCTTTCATGGATAACTTCCAACGATGCTACATGCCTGGAAAACCATGCCATCGTTGCTCCTACAAACAGTGCTGTTGATTTCATCAATTCAACGATGATCAACTATTTTCCTGGTCTACAAAAGCTCAGATCCAGTGGATGGTGAATTCATCAACCAGTACAACCCTTCTAGATTTCCACCTCACTTGCTCAAACTGAAGATTGGCCCTCCTGCATTTTGCTTCTTCGGAAATTCGATTCAAGCAATGGACACTGCATTGCTTGCCACGCCATCTAGACAAGGAACAATCACATCATCAAAGCCGCAAACATATTTTCACTCTCGATGACACTAAAACTATTTCTAATTCGTCCCTCTTTTGGAGTGACTGCCGACAAGAGCCAATGACAAACGCTTCAGAACATTGGAATATTTCTCCCTTCTGGCATGTTTAGTCACATCCAATATTCGGTGGTAAACTCGCGCGTTGGATCCAGCAATGCCATGATCCAGCAAAGTGCCGCACATCCGATGAGCACGGTTGGCTACGTACGGTGCAAAAGAAGTTCAACTTAGTACATACACCTCCCCTACGATTAGCACAATTGTCTACGTATGGTGCGAGAAGAAGTTCAACATAGAGTGAGGATAAAAAAGTATTTGATCCCCTGCTGATTTTGTACGTTTGCCCACTGACAAAGAAATGATCAGTCTATAATTTTAATGGTAGGTTTATTTGAACAGTGACAGACAGAATAACAACAACAAAATCCAGAGAACGCATGTCAAAAATGTTATAAATTGATTGCAATTTTAATGAGGAAAATAAGTATTTGACCCCCCCTCAATCAGAAAGATTTCTGGCAACGAGCCGAGATTAGGAGCACACTCTTATAGAAAGTGCTCCAAATGTCAGCTTGTTACCTGTATAAAAGACACGTGTTCACAGAAGCCAAAAATCAATCAGATTCCAAACTCTCCACCATGGCCAAGACCAAAGAGTTCTCCAAGGATGTCAGGGACAATATTGTAGACATACACAAGGCTGGAATGGGCTACAAGACCATCGCCAAGCAGCTTGGTGAGAAGGTGACAACAGTTGGTGTGATTATTCGCAAATGGAAGAAACACAAAATAACTGTCAATCTCCCTCGGTCTGGGGTTCTACGCAAGATCTCACCTCGTGGAGTTGCAATGATCATGAGAACGGTGAGGAATCAGCCCAGAACTACACGGGAGGATCTTGTCAATGATCTAAAGGCAGCTGGGACCATAGTCACCAAGAAAACAGTCGGTAACACACTACGCCGTGAAGGAATGAAAACCTGCAGCACCCGCAAGGTCCCCCTGCTCAATAAAGCACATATACATGCCCGTCTGAAGTTTGCAATGAATATCTGAATGAGTCAGAGGACAACTGGGTGAACGTGTTGTGGTCAGATGAGACCAAAATGGAGCTCTTTGGCATCAACTCAACTCGCCGTGTTTGGAGGAGGAGGAATGCTGCCTATGACCCCAAGAACACCATCCCCACCGTCAAACATGGAGGTGGAAACATTAAGCTTTTGGGGTGTTTTTCTGCTAAAGGGACAGGACAACTTCACCGCATCAAAGGGACGATGGACGGGGCCATGTACCGTCAAATCTTGGGTGAGAACCTCCTTCCCTCAGCCAGGGCATTGAAAATAGGTCGTGGATTGTTATTCCAGCATGACAATGACCCAAAACACACGGCCAAGGCAACAAAGGAGTGGCTCAATAAGAAGCACATTAAAGTCCTGGAGTTGCCTAGCCAGTCTCCATACCTTAATCCCATAGAAAATCTGTGGAGGGAGCTGAAGGTTCGAGTTGCCAAACGTCAGCCTCGAAACCTTAATGACTTGGAGAAGATCTGCAAAGAGGAGTGGTACAAAATCCCTCCTGAGATGTGTGCAAACCTGGTGGCCAACTACAAGAAACGTCTGACCTCTGTGATTGCCAACAAGGGTTTTGCCACCAAGTACTAAGTCATGTTTTGCAGAGGGGTCAAATACTTATTTCCCTCAATAAAATGCAAATCAATTTATAACATTTTTGACATGCGTTTTTCTGGATTTGTTTGTTGTTATTCTGTCTCTCACTGTTCAAATAAACCTACCATTAAAATTATAGACTGATAATTTCTTTGTCAGTGGGCAAACGTACAAAATAAGCAGGGGATCAAATACTTTTTTCCCTCACTGTACATGTACCCGATGTATGTATTTGTGTCAACTGTAATATTAAGTGTGGAATTAACCTTTATTCAACAATATACACACACAGTGATTAGTTCAAAACTGGAAACCATGGCGTTGAAAGGTACAATTATGAGTTCCCCTCCCCCACAGGAAGCATCATGGAACTACGGCAAAAAGGATAAGAATCCTCTGGACTCTTTTGGTTTCTACACCAAGCATGCTACCAATGTCGCCGAAAAGTTCATCAAAATGGTATGAATGCCTACACTCCGTAATACAATTCTCAAATCATTGCACTTGCCTTAACTCTCTGCTTATTTGAACGCACAGTCTATGCGGAAATAGGAAGTGCAAAGAACATTCATGTTTGAAGAGGATTTATTTTAAGATGTTTGTGTTTGGGGCAAAAAATTAATAATTTTCCTGCATCAGACATTTCAATCTTTCTGAATGTCAACTCCCATAATAGACGAGTAATTTGTTGGTTAAATCACGTAAATATAAATATGTCGTTAAACCTGCCACCACCTAACACAGCCAACCAGTAAGGTTTGTCACGTAAACAAAACGTGCCAATTCGTTACTGGTAAAGCATACCAGTCAGTGTGTTGGATAGTAAACCCACAACCTTTACAATTTGAGTACCGTGAAGTTTCGCCAGTAATAATAACCAGCATCATTAGGCGACAGCCAGAGTTGCGGAGAAATCCTCCTCCTGTTTCGGTCTTAAAAAGAGCAAAAATATTTATAGCGAAAGCCTAGGTATCAAAATGTCAACTCCCCTTAACAAAATGGGCATTTGCCTGTGCACGCCGACAACCCCAAACCAATCGGGGGAAGCTGGCTTCATCAGCATTTGCAATAACTGAAAAGTGCAGCACAGTGGGAGACCAGATGTTTGTCTCACCCATCAGCTGTCAGTCTCACCCATCAGCTGTCGGTCTCACCCATCAGCTGTCGGTCTCACCCATCAGCTGCTGGTCTCACCAATCAACACGTGTTGTCTTGAATGGTGTATCACTACTTCGCAACTGACATAGCTGCGACTTTTAATCGGAGAGTCAAACCAATTGGTTTTCGGCACGTTTCGGGTGCACCAAAAAGAGTTTTAACTGATAATGGTTCGATTGAGCTCTGCTGTACCGTTCGCGCAAAAACCGGTTCCAACCGGTTCAAGTTTGCACGTTTGCTCTAAATTATCAAGGTAAAACCTTCATTTAACTTATATTGCAGGCTACAAGTGGGGATGAGGAGGGGAAATTATAGAACTTGGCCGTGATCTCCTTGCAGATTTCGCATCTAAGGAGCGTATGGGTGGAGAAATGGTGATGCTGTCGTGCCACCACAGGGGACACACTTTATCTTTTATTACAACACACTCACACGCTCCCCAGCACACTCACATGCTTACATTCCATTGACTCAGGTCAGAGGCTACAGACAAGATGTCCCACTATCAAAGTCCCTTTGAGGTCCATGCACACACACTTATTGTTAGATACCACACGCCAGTCATTCCGTGCCCACGAGGGGCGTGAATAGTTAACAGACCTCGCCCAGAAGCCAAACGAGAAGGCGATTAGTTGAACAGAGAGTCCCTGGCTGTTTGGGGTGGAAGAATATGTGCACCTCTCCGGCTGATATCCAGTTCAAAAGAACTCGCATCCAGATAAGATAACTTCATCTGACTTTTCAATGTTCAATGTAGCCCCAGTTGGTGTTGTGGTGGTTGGTGGGAATCCTGGGAAGGGCCAGGCAATGTTCGATTACTTAGTATACATTGATCATCATGACTTATTTGAGATGACAGATATGCCTTTTTGGTGGTCTCTCTAAGGACTTTTGAAGTCCGTTGATGAGGTGGCAAGGACATATTTAGCATTATTTATGGCTGCGATGAGATTTTATCCAAATATCTTGTACTTTTGAGATCTGCTTGCCGTGTTCAGCATGGGTCTCCCTAGCAGCAACAATGTTGATGTTCTTGGTTCTTTCGGTAAAGTCACGTAGAAGGGAAGTAATACAATAATAAAAATAAAAGATGATAAAATAATTCTCACGACGTTTCGGCCACAACGCAAGCAGCCGTCCTCAGGTGAAAACGAGGTCTGTCGAGGCGACAGCGTCTGAATGAAACAGCACACGTGCTTGGAGCATATATATATATAAGCTGGGTTAAAAGGGGGGGAAAGGGCGCCTTGACAAAATAATTTGCATATCAATAGGAATTTAGCATATTTATTGGAAATGCAGGTATGTGATTAGTACTACTTATGCCCGTGTATTATGCAGGATTAGCAGCATCAAAGGGAGGGGATATGGAAAATGCAGGTATGTGATTAGTACTACTTATGTCCGTGCATTATGCAGGATTAGCAGCATCAAAGGGAGGGGATATCGGAAATGCAGGTATGTGATTAGTACTACTTATGCCCATGCATTATGCAGGATTAGCAGCATCAAAGGGAGCGGATAGGGGTAGCATTAATAAAGGGAAGGAGTGTTAATAGTATGTAGCTGCAGTAACTAAAACCACCACGTAAACAACTAAAGTATAAACTACATAGTATCATCAGTATACTAAATATACTCTACAATACGCTTACTAACAGTAAGTAATACATTACAATTTTACGTCGTAAAGTTATAGGGTGGTTTATAGTAATACAGTATATATAATTTAATGTTGGGTTTGTCTACGGCAGTATATAGTACGGTGTAGACTCGTGTGATGTAAGAGAATAAAGTTTAGATGGAAGCATATTATATTTTTTAGGACGTAGAATTGTAATGTATTACTTACTGTTAGTAACTCAGCTTATTGTAGAGTATATTTAGTATACTGATGATACTATGTAGTTTATACGTAAAGTTATAGGGTGGTTTATAGTAATACAGTATATATAATTTAATGTTGGGTTTGTCTACGGCAATATATAGTACGGTGTAGACTCGTGTGATGTAAGAGAATAAAGTTTAGATGAAAGCATATTATATTTTTTAGGACGTAGAATTGTAATGTATTACTTACTGTTAGTAACTCAGCTTATTGTAGAGTATATTTAGTATACTGATGATACTATGTAGTTTATACTTTAGTTGTTTACGTGGTGGTTTTAGTTACTGCAGCTACATACTATTAACACTCCTTCCCTTTATTAGTGCTACCCCTATCCCCTCCCTTTGATGCTGCTAATCCTGCATAATGCATGGGCATAAGTAGTACTAATCACATACCTGCATTTCCCATATCCCCTCCCTTTGATGCTGCTAATCCTGCATAATGCACGGGCATAAGTAGTACTAATCACATACCTGCATTTCCCATATCCCCTCCCTTTGATGCTGCTAATCCTGCATAATGCTCGGGCATAAGTAGTACTAATCACATACCTGCATTTCCCATAAATATGCTAAATTCCTCTTGATATGCAAATTATTTTGTCAAGGCACCCTTTTCCCCCCTTCCAACCCAGCTTATATATATATGCTCCAAGCACGTGTGCTGTTTCATTCAGACGCTGTCGCCTCGACAGACCTAGTTTTCACCTGAGGACGGCTGCTTGCGTTGTGGCCGAAACGTCGTGAGAATGATTTTATTATGTTTTATTTTTATTATTTTATTACTTCCCTTCTACGTGACTTTACCGAAAGAACCAAGAAGATGAATCCTGCAGTCATGAATGCTTTAAATCGAAAAATGTTGATGTTGGTTATTCGGGTCTCGCTGATGATGTCACATTTCCCAGGTGCCATAGGTATCATGACCACCCCCATCAGAGGCAGACAGACTGAAAAACAAATGAACAGAGCTACTGCGTGAACTCTTTCAATCCTAGTGGAAAAGTGTTCAGATGAAGTTCTATTTTTGCTCCAATGACTTACGTGACAGACAATCTAATAACATCGCACTTCTCCCATCAGAATTCAACGTCCTTACCACAGACGTTTGAAGAGCATGTTGTGTACATTTATTCCACGGGTGACATGGAAGAAGCAAAACGCATTTTCGATGCTGTTGCTCAAGAGGTAAGGTCATGTAATGTGCTACTGTTTTTTGACATCTGATACATAAATTTTAGAAACATCACAGAGTTAAGTTCAAGTCACACCCAATAGGGGTTGGTGCTTTCCCACCTGCCATAGTAAAGTCATTTTCTTAACATGACAATCCAAATTAAGTAAATTAACTAGAATTTAGCCAAATGTGTAGCGTCGGAAATACGAATGCACACACCGCCCTATGCTTACTTGCCTGCAGTTGCGGCCAAGGGTCTGTAGGAGGTGCCGACCTTTACAAGGGGATAGAGAGAGAGCCAGACCATAGAGAGGCCGAGTTCCCCTTCCCGACCACCGGTGCAGGGTTGGGGGGGGGGCTTTCCAGGGGCCCCTGGAAGGTCAACAATAAGGGGGCGGTACCGGGGGGCGGAGAGACCCCGGGATGTGTATAAAAGGCGGCTCTCAGGTCGGCTCGAGGCAGTGCTACAAAGACTGAAGACCAGATAAGACCCTGGGACCCCGGGACCCGATGTCCTTGTAAGGGCCGGGACCGAGCACGGACCGATGGTCAGGACCCGCACCTTGGCTGGGTCGGGTCAGCCTAGCCTCCCTAGCTAGAACCCTGGGACTTTGGAACCCGATGTCCTTGTAGGGGCCGGGGCCGATTACGGACCAGTGGTTGGAACCCATACCCTGGCTGGGTCGGGTCAGTTAGCCTCCCCTAGGTCACCCTTAGCCGGAGGGCTCTGAGAAATCCCAAGTAATAGGGCACGTTAGCCCGGAGGCTGTACCTCCCTAGAGAGCGGGTAAGGGTTGTTGGATTACCCTATTATAAATAAAAGTGTTGCCTCCAAGTTACATCTCAAGTCTCCTGGAACTCACTACAAATGTAACGTGGTGGTTTTAATGCAGTCATTGGGAGACCGGACAGACACCAACAACTCACCAACTACACTTCAGAATCTGGGTTTTTTTAAGCACAGGTAGCCGACTCTAACCCAGATCTCTCAGCAGTGCCAACTCGTCACTCTGACCTCCCAGCCACGTGATCATGTCAAAGAATGGACTTTGCATCGCTTGACGAACCCTTCCAATGCGAGTGGGATTCAGGCACAGTCTGACTCGGCCTACAAACGTAAATGGCATAATTAATTTCCCAATGTGTGAGGTGGCATTTGCACTTAAGCAATTACTGCATTGCACAATTGGAATCGCGGTGTGCATGGAGAACATCTGGGCGTGTGTGATGCACATCAACGCGCCCGAAAATTAATGTGGACTTTACCCAGCCAGACCCCGATCATTAACATCACCATCATTACCAGACTCACAGAAGCATCTGTAGCAGTTGAAAAGTCCTCGGTTATTTGCAGACGAGACTCGACAATGTCTAAGAGCTGTACTTTCCTGACTAAATTAGGATTTTCAGAATTATTCTGTAACTTTCAGAAAGATAAAAACACCCATCATAGCCTACATGGACTGAATTCACACACATATACTCATCATTATACATGTTTATGTCAGATAACTCCACGTTTGGCTAGATATTTCGCTCTACATCATATTACGACTTTTATTCATTTTGTCATACATTCTATATGAAAAACGCTTACTGAATTTTAACTAAATGTGTTTTTACTCTCAAAACGCTGCTGCCGATGTCATTTAAACATTTCACGTTCCTCACTGTTCATAAATCACCCCTGGTCTGTCCTCACATGGAAGGAAACATGATTTCGTTGGAACTGGATTGAACAACATTGTTTGTTGGGAAAAGTGGTAATGTGATGATAATTTGTTATAGTTTGTTGTTCTTCCCCCGCACGTCCGACTAGCACGGTTGGCTACATATTCTGCCAAAAAATTCTACATATAATGTATATAATCAAAGATTAAGAATTCCAAACTCGTAAGTTAAACTCTAATTCAGGGTTAACTATAATTCCTTTGAGGACATTAACTTGAATTCAACTTTGTGGAAATTTCACAAGAGTTGTCCTAAAGTGGTCAGATGGATTAGAGGTCAGAGCACTGAGCTTGCGCCGCTGAAATCCTGGGTTCGAATACAGACAGCCGTCTGTCATTAAACTCTGCTCCCAAGTCGGTGTGTTGATGTCCACAATTGCCTGCATAAAACAAATAACGTACAGGCTTCTGCACTTGATTTTTCTAAATAATGGCTCTGAGACTTAACAAAAATTGCATAGTAATTTTACAAACATCATTCTCGGTGGGAATGTGCTTCCCATTACTCTGCGGAACAAAGGTCACATGAAGGAATATCAGAGGGATCTGTGTGATATCCACTTCTGTGTGGCCGTTCTCTAACATGAGGGCTTGCACTGCTCTGCAATATCTACGGATGCTCTTCATCACATGCTATGACGTAAATAGCACAAATATTGTCCTATACTGTTTAAAGGCTGGCCCCTCCATCGATAGATAATGTGTGTGAAACTTCCTCCACTATCTCGCATGCTAATATACATTTCCTCACTTTGACTTTTCAGCAGATAAAAATCGGTCTTCTGAACTCCCAGAAGACACAGCAGTGAATGGACTCCGCAGTGAATGAAGTCCCTATTTCTTTTCGTCCTTTCCTCTTCCAATTGCTACATTCCTGCTTCACCTACATATCTATGTTATGCTTTAAGAACACATTCAGAACATTCACCCAAGCGCAGGTATCCACAACGAACCACTGCCGCGACAAACAAAAACTTATTCAACGTATTAGGTCTTAAAGATGTAGAGAATGTGATATACAAGGACTCCTCTATATACGAATAAGTTAGGTTCCAGGTCTGTTCGTAAGTCCTTTTTATTGTTAGTCCAACTTTACTCGTGTCGATTCCAAACATGTTGTACGGCATGCACACTAAACACGGGGAATGGCTTTACATTAACTACTATAATGAGCCAAGAATGTTTGTATGTAACGCGCGTGACGTCACTCCACGTCGACCAGTCCCCCTCATTAATAATTATGAACAGGTCACGTCCTCCACTTGGACCCCCCCCCCTCCATTAATAATCATATACGGGGACGTCACTCAGCATGTAGCACCCCCCCTCATTAATAATCATGAAGAGGTGACGTATTCCAAACGGACACCCCACCCCCCCATTAATAATAATTAGCGGGGCACGACACTCCACATTTGGGGGCGAGGTGCCTCCTCCCCCCTCCTCAGCATCAATTTAAAACCCTCACTCAAAGGCAGAACCCTCACGTCACGCGATCTCCGTAACGCTATTGAGACATAGAAGTAAAAAGGACGTCATGATGAACAAGGGATTATAACCTTTAAATGAAATAAGTCTGTGTCACCACGGCATTACAAATAGCACACGAATGGATGCAATGAATATCACGTCGTAGTCTGCTTTTCGCTTGCAAGTTTCAGATTTACTGCAATACACCTGTCCTTTGACGGGCAAAAGGCTAGTTTTGTATAATCTCCTGTAAATGCCAGTGGTTATTCATGCTCTGCATATGTAAATGCCACTGGTTTTTTTATGTACTGCAGATGAAGATGCCACTGGTTCTTCATGTTTTGCAGATGTAGATTCCGCACTTCTGAGACATCATGGGGGGTTGATAATGTTCGTGAAAGGCACAGAGAACGTCCCAGTGAACCGCACAGCGACAACACAACAGCATCCAATGGTGCGGCCCAGGCAGAAATGCCGGGAATGCTGGGTAATGACACTGAACAACCACCGCCATCTATTGCACGATAGTTGAGCTTACGACTCTCGGTCCGAACAGGCAACTGGACATACGGGACAAGTTTGTTCGTATCTCTGAAAGTTCTTAAGTCAAATGTTCGTAAGTAGAGGAGTCTCTGTACAAGTCTTCATCAAATACATTTGATGACTGGCAATGTAGAAATAGTGCATGCTGGCAGAGCCGCTTGATGTCACACATGATGTCATGACATCTCTCTACGTGACCACCAATGTGTAACCTGCGTTTCCACGTCGCTCATATATCTTGCGTCTATCTACGTTATCTAACTTGTTTTTCATATCTTGTATACAACTGTCATCTTTATCGCTCAAGTGTTGCTGTCTCATCTCCCTCGTTTGTATCACTCCTTCTCTGTGGGCCACAGTTCAGATGCTCGCTCCCAACTGAGGCTCTTGTCCCACCAGTTGAAAAACCCTGCTGTTTACATTCAGCAGCCGCTGCACACTCCACTTCTGCAACGCGAATTCTGAAGGCAACTTGTATCGCATGCAAACCTTTACATTCTGCATTAAATCAATACAATATTTCGGAACCTTAAATCACGTAACATTTAGTTGTATCTACAGTAAACGGGTAATGGTCTCCCAGTATATCCTCTTAGGAGGTTACCCAACAGTAAAATAAGGCAGTCTCTACAATGAACTTTCCAGCTCTTCACACAGAATGTTATTTTTTTATGAATTGATCGCACTTCTATCTGCTTATCCGAGTCAGCAAAGCAACATCTGGTGAACACCTTACATGTTTAATCACCGCTCGAGATGTACCACTGAAAATTATGCTCATTACATTATGCCCAGTGCTTTTTCAAGTATTTCCCATATTATGAGATGCTCCAGAAAGGAAGATACACCTGTGAAATGAAAGTGTGTTTTTTTTTTAGAAAAATAAGATGGGTTTTCCAGAAGAGTATTATGAATGTACTGACATATTACATGAAAGATGATTCTGACCAATTTTATTCAGAGATTTTGTTTGGAAGATGATACATTAACTATGAATGGCTGTCTTCTGGAAGATGATTAAGAACAGCTAGATTTAACATATCTATGGGACCATGTTTTTTGGCCAGTTTCAAAATGATGAAGAAAAGAATCGGTTTAACACTTTCTGACAATGATACAGTAGGTGCTCAGATGTTCAAACACCAAATAGACACCTATTTGGTGAAGCAGATGAGCTATTAAGCTCTTTTTCACAGATGTCCAGTCGGTGCACAGGATAAAAATGTTACAACAAACAATACAAAAACACAATAGTGCAAGAAAGGTAAACAAATCACCCAAACACATACAAATGAAACTAAACCATCCCCATCCTACCACAGAGCCCAGTGAGATATTAGCTTATTTTCAGAAGTGACCTGGCCACCAATGATAGTTCAACAAAGTGGCTTATAATTTGGACATTGCAGCAAAATAATCTCAATAGTCTAAACACGTGTTTATAAATATGGAGGGAAAAACTGCTAAACCCGAGCTATTCATGCTTTGATATTTGCATCGCCTTTTGGCTTTCTCTGGTCTAACACTGGTAGTGAGACAAGGCCATAAAGAAGGGCGTCTATGGTGTAGGCCAATCAGTTTCCAAGATAATGCAGACATTATCAAAGCATGTTTTACCACGAGCACGTGTGGTTAATGCAGACTTGATGCTTAGCAAGAGGTGTGTCTATTTGGTGTTTGGATATACATCTTAACACCTCCTGTGTTATTTCCAGGGAAAGGGTAAAGCCGATTATTTTTTCGTTAGATTAAGCATGTCTTTCAGAAAACACACATTTGTTCTAAGACCGCACTGCCCCACCTCCACGTTTATTTTAATAGTCAGGGAAAAAAGTGCTTCTTATAATATAACATTTAAAAAAAACTGGAGTAACATCACATTGTTGCAGCTAACTGCTGTTGCCTTAACACTCATTTACTACTGTTTTAACATATTTTAAAATATATTTCTCCATCTTTTTTTCCCGTTTGTGTATTCATTATATGTGAAAATGTTTATATATACATACGTAAGATTTAAATCAATGTCAGATAGAATCGTGGATCACCAATACATATTCTCCAGTCCTGTTTGCTTCAGCAAGACGAACCGCTGGCCGGTTATGACCACAATGTGTCTTATCAGCGTGGTGTGGGCTGTTTAACACACACGACTGGTGAACAGGAATATGCATTTCTGATCCTCGAGAATGGCTTGTTAATTTCAACGTGAGGATGAGGGATTATGTTTAATCAGTTGACATGTGGTAATTCATATATTGTCGTTAGATGTAGATTTGTTTCATGATTTTGTTCTATATCTTTTAGAGGTGTATTATAATATGCGAGGTTAAATCAATGGGTACGGTACAATGGGACAGCTGAACACATAATAGCCACATATGAGAATTCAGACTCTCAAAATAATTCCTAGATCATGCAAATAATGCACAGTCAAGACTTTTAACTCTTTGTTAACCCGCTGCTGAATAACAGGCTCCCATACCATGTCGGTCATGGGTGTTGTTTGACCATACCACACCAGTGTCAATGCTGAAAGCTCACAATTAATGTCAGCTGCGGCTGAAACGCAACCCTGAAGGATGAGTAGAGCAGTGAGTGAAAAGCTCTGCACCGGTGGGGCGATTGTATTTCCTTTTGAGTCTGATAATAATTCTACTCGTAGTCTCCATTTTGTCTAAAGAGACAGTCAGATTATAATGCACATTGGCCAATCAAGATACAGTAGAACCCCTCTTAACGACGGTTATTGAATCTAGATTTGAAGTTTTCGTGACTGCAGGGATCCATACTCTTTGGGTCTTTCGGTAAAGTCACGTAGGTATAAAATAAAATAAATTAAATCACGACGTTTCGATTGCAACACAAGCAATCATCATCAGGTGGGAAAACCACAGCAAGAAAATGTTTGCCGAAGTGGGAGAGAGAGTTGCCGTGGTTAGAGGTTATATAGACAAGAAAGGGGGAGGAGCAAGGGGAGAGAGGGAGGAGTGGGGGTGTGGGGTAGGGGGTGGGCGAGCGCTGCGTGGTGGAGTAGTACCCGGCAGATATGATAGACGACAACTAATACAAAGCAGTTAGGGTTTTATCTGGTTAATAACATCCTTCCAATGATTGCTCAAATTGTATCGGTAATTGGTTCCACGAAACCGCTCTTTAAGTTATTTGGGCGTTAAGCGAGTATAAATGCTTAATACGTTCTGATAGCATCAAAAGTGACAAATTTTCAACAAAAAAACTTATTTCATAATGTTTAGATGGATATTAATACATAAAGATACAACATTATAAACGCATAATAATTAAAGAAACATGGTTAATCATTGGAAAAATTAATATGTACTGTACCTAAAACAGCCGGTCGTTAACAGGGGAATGGTCGATAAGCATACACATTGGGCTCTATGGAGGTCCATCGTTAAGTGATTAGTTGTTAACACGGGTGCTCGTGAAGATGGGTTCTACTCTACACTAATATACACGACACTACTATATACTACACTACTATACACTAATCACTACTATCACTTCTATACACTACTATACACTACACGACTATACACTAAACTATACACTACACATTGGGCTGGTATGATCACATGTGCTAGACGCATTATTGCCTCGTGTGTGACTTTTCTCTAGCCACTAGTTTTCGCTTGCTTGAAAAACAATTTCATCATCTGGAATTGGATGAACATTCCAAATGGCGGGACAATCTTGGAAATAAAAAAAACCCCTCTCTTCGGACTCATTGAGACTTTTTCGTGGATAAATAAAGCATATTGTAATTAATTTAGGAACCGATTCATAAATGTGAGGATGTTATTGCAATACCACACCCCAGATGCAACTATCAGTATAGATTGCACTGCCTAATGACATGTTGCAAATGTATACAAATACACATACTTTGGTTTAGCTCTGCATATGGTCTGTATTCAATATCCATCAGTATCGGCACTATTCTCATTAATTAGGCTAAACTTTGGAAGAACCTATTCAAAACTCGCTTCCGATAATTCAGACATATGTGGATATTTGTGTTTGGTAACACTGGCTGGGGAGACTATATATATAATTCGTGTGGATTTAAATAAAGATCATTACTGCAGATTAAACTCTTGTTTCTGTGTCCACACTGCTGCAAACGCTACAATACATGAGCACGGTACTGGTGGTATCTCATTGTTTTAATATCAATAATAAACTCTGACAACCACGCTGAATAAAAACTCGGATTTAATCTTAAATATGGTACCTGCAAGTGTCAAGATCAAGTTTAGTTGTTTTCACCAGGCGAGAACTGAAGAGACCGGGGTTAGTCTCCTTTGCAAGAGACCTGGGTCCTCCAAACACGACAGTGGCAAGCCAATGAAAACAAAGCAAAGCAGACATTCGGGGGACTTCCGGTAACGTTATGCTGGCTGGGGCGAGCTCCTCTTCTCTCCATGCTCCAGACGGCAAATTGGTCAACGTGCCATCGAAAAAAGACGATGGGCACCGCATCGCACGCGCTTTCAGATGTGCTTCTGCACATATAAAAGCACTTGGCTCTAGAGACTGCAGGGCGAAAAGCGCCTATGAAGGCGAGCACAGCACACGTGGGGGTGGCCATCACTACGCCCAGCCGCCTTTGTCTCCTTGGCGCTATTTACACACCGCACCAGGTAATTATTTGAGACTGAGTCGACCTAGAGGAGGGGGAATTGAACTTTGGCCGCTTGTTTGGTAGCGCAGCGCGCTAACCGCTGCACTACCACCCTAGAACGGGGTGGGCGAGCGCTGTTGCGCCTGAGTAAGCAGAGGTGTCTGAGGTTACATGAGGTACGGGGGGAGGGGAGTGGTGAGGAATTCCCTCCCACCGTCTGGTAGCAACGGCTCCACTCAGTCTGGTCTTAATTCGTGGCAGAACACAAATTGGCCGGTCAGGAAAGGCCACCTGGCGTGGGGTTTGGGCGCTGCTGCAGCCATGTGGGCTGGCTGGTGCATGGGGCTGCTGGTGAACGGAATCGCAGTGCTGCGTGGTGGGCGAGTCTGTGCCGGGGATGGCTGTTGCACTGAGTCGCTGTGAGCGCTGTGGTGAGTACAAGCTGGTACCCGGGACTGCCACTGCGTTTAGTCGCTGAGAACGCCGTTGGAAGCGCCAACCAAGTCCTGAGAAGGCCGTGGTGTAATCTGGACTTCTGCTGCGTTGTCTCGTCACCCAAGAGTGGAGCGTGTCTGGAGGTTGCTACGAACTTTCGTCACGATATTTTGTATCTGTTTTATCACCGCGGTGCTCTGTTATTGTCAATGCACGGGGGCGCTGTGTAGCCGTGTGTTCGAGTTTCAAGGAGTCGGTAGTGCTCGGCGTTCCGCGATTTGTCGATGCGTGGGGGCGCTATGCGAAAAGTCGGTTATAACCCGGTGATCTGTAATTATTGACACGAGGGGGCGCTGTGCTGATGTGCGCTGTTAATGTTGCTGAGAGTTTGTTTGCACTCGGTGTTTCGTCTTTATTGACGCGCGGCGGGGGGGGCTGCGTAGATGCGTGAACTTATTATCCGCCACTGTTTGGTTCGCGTCCTTGGACAAAGTGTCTCAAGGTATAGTTAATCGATTCTAAATCTCGTTAAGACTCGCCATAGGGGCCGTCCATAAATGACGTCATGCACCTGGGGGGGGGGAGGTCAGACATTTTTGACGTGTGACGAGGGTGGGTAGGGGGATAAAAAATTGGCCAAAATCGCGTGACGTCATTTATGGATGGCCCCATATTCCGGATAGAGTTATTTGTCCATCTTGTTGTCGCCGTTGAAGCATATTTTAGATAATCATATTGGTGCCCTATAATGTTGAGGGAAGTCCATGGGAGAGGTAATAGAGCCGAACTCCTCTCCCTTATTCATAAAAAAGAGCAACCTTTACACGCCCCTCCCCCACACACACACGCGCACACACAAAGACCCCCGAATAGCCTTAACAGACTGTAGGGGAAACTACTGTTAGCAAGCACCTATGAATGCAGTAACAGCACACGAGGGGATGGGTGGCCAACACCACGCCCGGCCGCATTTGACTCCCCGGTGGTAATGCTTACACACCACACCAGGTACACATTGGAGGCTGAGTTTACCTAGGGGAGGCCCAGGACCGGTTCAGATAATCGTCGCTGGTGTTGGCCGTGAGCGGGAATCGAACCTGGGTGACTGGGTCCGTAGCCCAACGTGCTAACTGCGACACTACTGCTCCACACAACAACAACCGCCATTTGCCACGAAGTGGCGGTGACGTCACCACGACGCATGTGCCAGGCTATGTGCACGTTGAGGCCACGTTGAGGCCACGTGAAGTGTCGAACACCCGCTGGCAGAAGGTCACGGGGCAGACCCAGGTGCCACAGGTCGATTGACTGAGATGACTGGCTGATGCACCACCTGTGCCCCCTACTGTGCCAACTTGCTGTGCTTTAGCCACCCGGCACTCCGCTCATTGTTGTGAACATCGCTCCTCCGCCCTCTATTGTTGTTGGAGAGCGACTGCCTCCAACTCCCCAGTAGCATCCTTCACGAGCCTCCTCCACAGAGGCCGATTTTGACACCGCTGCTACCAGCCATCAGCAAGTCCACTCAGTTCCACATCCTCCTGTACGACATCAATCCATCTCTTCTCTAGCCCATGCCGCGCCCGTTTACTCCCCTCGATCTGGCCGAACAAAAGCCATGATTTGATCTTATCTGTGAAGGATGTCATTCCTGACATGCAATACCCTGGTGTCTACAAACTAAGTTGTGTCTGCGGCAGCAGTTACATTGGGGAAATGAAAGGACATGTCTCTGATGGTGTTCGCGAACATAAGGCAGATTTTAAACACGGCAGAACCAATACCTCTGCTGTGGCGGATCATTGTTATAACGCAGTGGGCTCGCACGATATTGTTTTTTCCGACACCAAGGTACTCTGCAAACCTCCGGGCTACCATCAGAGTTGTGTCCATGAAGCCATCCAGATATATAAACACAGACACTTTCAACCAAGAAGATGGGTATAAGCTGAGCAATCATTGGAAGGACGTTATTAACCAAGCAAAGTTGTAACTTGCTGTGGTGCTTCCATCCTTCCTGCCGTTTGGCTGCTATCTCCGACTCTCTGAGTTACATTGCCCTGTTGGGAGCCTCTGCATTAATGGGCTGGGGTCTCACTAACATGGTCACCTCTGCTCCCTTAGCCTCGATGTAGCGATGGTTCTGGCTGTGTGATGGTCTGTGTGTCTCACTGGCGCGACCACCGTTGCGGTGGTTCTCTTGCATTGACGTGCTTGCCTCTCACATCGCAGTTGCCAGCGCCGCAGCTTGTGTTACACATAGACATGACATTAACTTGCTAATCTTCCTCATCTCTCTGCCTAACTTCTTCCATCAACATAGTGCTAATCTCCCATTAACACTGCTGTTGTGTGCATATGCGGGGACAATACTCTTGTGCAGCAACTGAAGCTCATTATAATGCTAATCTCTCTCCCTAATCTCCCCCATTAACACAACTGATGAGCTTGCGTGCGGGGATGGAATTCCTTTACAGCTCAGACCCGGGCTGCATTCCCTTCGCCAACATATATAACCCACTTGTCGTAACAGCTCTCTCGCTGCGTTCTTCCAGGTTCAGCAGTTACACTGCTGGATAATTTTTTCTGCCTGAGGACGACCGCTTGTGTTGCGATCGAAACGTCGTGATATATTATTTTTTATTTAATTTTTCTACATACGTGACTTTACCGAAAGAACCAAAGAGTATAAAGAAAAGCTGTTTAGGCATGCCGTAGGAGCTCACCGATGGGACTTTGTCTAGATCTTTCAACGATTTGTTAGCTCCTCACACAATCCAGCCTGGTTAAACCCAGGATGGATCTGTAATAAAAGACTTGACCACGATCTCTGGCTCAGTGTCCTTTATTCGGTCCGTACTGCGTTCCCACACGGCTGTCTCTCTTATTCTCTCTGTGCTGGTTCCGATGTCACTCCAGTCCACATCAGCAGCCCCGCTGCTGTTCTTGTCGCTCTTGCAGCCCCACAGCAGCTCCGCTGCTGTACTCTCACACAGCTCCCTTGGCTGTTCCTGCTGCAGCTCTGACAGCCTCGTGCTGTCTCGCCTTCTCGTCGCTCCTGCGACTCTTGGCAGCCACCCCGCTGCTCCTCACACACAGCCTTACTGCCTATCTCTATCTGCAGCTTTACACCTCCCAGTAGCTCCCTACTGTTCCCAGGGTTGGCTCCCGCTTCTCACGGTGCCCCCTCGGCTCGTACGCCCGCGTGGCCCCACACCTTTCCATTCACACCCCGACTGACTTCCCTTTCCGGTTTACCCGCTTAAGGACCCCAACCTTTCACCCACGTCACCTGGCTCCGCCTCCTCGTGACGTCACATCCGGAAGGTCGCTTTCGCCCGCATTACACCACCCTCCCCCATAGAAAAAACCCAGGCGACCTCGGCTGAACAACACCAAAGCGTAATGCGGTGAACCGACCTTCCCCCTTAAAGGACACTAAGCATGCAATATAACAACAAGAACAACACACAAGTAACATCGACGAACGTACGAAAGCATGCGATAAATACGACGGCAAGAACAAGAACAATAACAACATACAATCAACGAAACGTAAGCGATTTGGAACGAGTGCGGGTCGCCGGCCCGTCCCGGACGGTCGGCGGCCCACTTGTAGAACGGGGACGCGATGGAACACGAGAAATGACAGGGGGTAATTCCCCTGCTGCGATTGGAAGTCCACCGACATCTCGTGTCCCTGACGAATCAGTCTTGGTCGTATTCCGCGAATGCGCCTGCAGCGGGGTCGGAAGGGTCGCCGGGCTTGAAGGTCCCGCAGCCCTGGCAGGCGCCCTCCGAACAGGCCCACTCCTCCCCCGCGGTGTCACGGTCGGCCTGTCTGGAACAGGTACGACAGGCGCTCCAGCAAGATCAATGGACGCAGGCGGGGAAGAGTCAGAGTCAGCAGCAACAGACCCCGGCAAGGCAACATTGGGAGATGACGCATCACGTAGGGGAGCAACATATGGTTTCAACCGCGACGTATGAACAAACCAACGGCGAGAACCAAACTGAACGCGCGCCGACTGTGGATTGGGAACCTCAATGAGGCGCACAGGACCATGCCAAGGTTTGTGCAATTTAGGAGAGGTCCCCGGCCGCACCTGCGGGCAATGGAGCCAGGCCAGGTCTCCCACCTTCCAGGGGCACTCCCCCTCAGACCGCCGAGCATACCGCTCGTTCCGGGCCTGGGCTTTGGCCGTAGCCACGCGGGCGTTTTCCCGCGCCTCCGTAACCCGGCGAACCGTGTCCTGAATGTATTCAGGGAGTGGTTTACGAGGTCCCTTCACCCCAGTACCCAATTGCACATCCACCGGAGGCACGTTTTCCCGACCATACATAAGGTAAAACGGCGAATACCCTGTAGCCGCATGGGGCGTCATCCTGTATGCCGAAAGCACTCCGGGGATGTGCAGATCCCAATCCGATTGCTGTTCACTCACAGTATGGCAAAGCATGGCAGACAATGTCCTGTTCAGCCGCTCAACCATACCATCCGTCTGCGGATGGTATGGAGATGTCCGTATATTCTTAGTCCCAAGGCCTGCGCACACTTCAGCCAATAATTTAGAAGAGAAATTTCGGCCCTGGTCCGTGAGGAGTCTCTCCGGCGCCCCCTTGTCCATAATGTACCCAAACAAAAAGGCGTCGGTGATGGCCGCGGCCGACTGATTGGGCAACGGCCAGGCCATCGGCCAACGGGAGAGATACTCAACCCCTACCAGCAAATATTTATTTCCCCTCGCCGATGGTGGGAAGGGTCCCAATATGTCCAGTGCCACCAATTCATTGACTCGAGACACCTGAATCGACTGGAGAGGCGGCACGTAAGGATGTTTAGGCGGCTTACGCCGGGCGCATTCAGGGCACGCGCGCACGTGCCCTACGACATCTGTCGCCATGCCGTGCCAAAAATAATGACGTTGTAACGTCAACAAGGTCTTCTGCACCCCTAAATGCAATAGTGTGTCACAATGGAGAGTTCTAATCAACTCAAATCGCAAGGACGTTGGTACCACCACACGCCAGCTTTCCTGGAACCTTTCTTGCCACATAAGCAGACCATCTCGGAGAGCGGTTCGCGGCCCCACAGCCGAACTCGGACTCCCATTGTCCCTCATAGACCGCTTCCGCATGGACAACAACGACTCGTCCATCATCTGTTCCCGAATCCAGACAGACCGCGGCAGATTCAAAACCCCATCAGTCGGTCCCAGTTCCATCGGAGTATCCGACTTCCCGACGGCCAACGTAAGCGGCTGAGGGGGGTTCAGAATCGGCGAACACCTATGCGTCCCCGACGCACATTTACAAGGGTCGCGCCCTGGTAATCTGGAAAGTGCGTCAGCGTTCGCATGGCGCACTCCCTTCCGATGTTGAATTTGGAAGGAAAATTCCTGCAGCGTGTCCAACCAACGTGCCCACTGTCCCGATGGCTGGTCCATTTTAAGTGCATATTGCAAGGCCGCATGATCCGTACGCACAATAAAAGAACGACCGTAAAGGTACGGTCGAAATTGTCGTAGGAAAAAAACAACCGCCAAAAGTTCTCTACGAGTGACACAGTAGCGTGTTTCCGCAGGCGACAAGACTCGGCAACCATACGCCACGACGCGCTCTACGCCCCCTTTAGACTGTGATAATACCGCCCCAATACCTGTGTCACTCGCGTCCGTATCAAGAATGAAAGGGCGATCAAAATCGGGATAATCCAATGTCGGGGCCGTAGCCAATAGATCACGCAGACTCCGAAAGGCTGCCTCTTCCGGCTCTCCCCAAACAAATTTCCGTCCTTTACCCGTAAGGAGATGCAAGGGCCTCGCAATCGTCGCAAACCCCGGCACAAATCTTCGGTAATACGAGGCAAATCCCAAAAAGCGCCGAACATCCCCCACAGAGGCCGGAGTCGGCCAATCCCGGACACACGCCGTCTTTTCCGGATCCGTGGACACCCCCTCTGCACTCACAATGTGCCCCAAATAACGGACGGACCGTTGCAGTAGGTGGCATTTCTTTGGTTTGAATTTCAAATTGGCAGAGCGCATCCTCGTGAACACTGTCTCCAGCCGCGTTAAATGTTCCTCAAATGTGCGGCTGAACACAATAATATCGTCCAAATATATAAGACACGTCTCCCACTGCAACCCCGTCAAAACGAGCTCCATCAATCTTTGAAATGTAGCAGGGGCCGCATTCAATCCCATCGGGAGGCAGTTGAATTGAAATAACCCCTGCGGCGTACGGAATGCGGTTTTCTCCCGTGAGGAGTCGTCAAGGGGAAGCTGCCAAAATCCCGAAGAGAGGTCCAGTGTGGAAAAGAACTTAACCCCCGACAATGCGTCAAGGGAGTCGTCCATATGCGGCAGGGGGTACGCATCTGCCACCGATATCTTATTCAATTTCCGGAAATCGACACAAAATCGCAAGTTGCCATCCTTTTTCTTAACCAAGACCACAGGAGCGCCCCATGGGCTGTTAGATGGCGATATAATGTCCGCAGCCAACATGTCTTCCACCGCCCCCCGAACGTGTTCTCGCTCCGCTGGACTCATCCGATGCGAATTTAACCGAATAGGGGCAGCGTCGCCAGTCTCAATGTGATGGGAAAGTAACGATGTGCGTCCCAAATCCAAATCGTCGGAGCTGAACACATCCGAATACGTCAGCAACAATTTACGCAGCGCATCACGTTGCCCCACGGACAGGGAAGAATTTTCATCACATAAGGTAGCGATCCAACGATTATCCGAACCCCTTGGCTCGGAAACACCAGCGACCACTCCTCGGCGATGCGGACAATCGCGCGTCGCAAACGCCGTAGTGGCATGTGCCACAACCGTACCGGCCGGAACACGGATGTTTTCCACCCCCGCATTAAGCACCTGTAAAACCGGTAATTGATCCGGCCGGACGATGGTCTGTGCCCCAACTAACGCCAATCCCGTTGTTATCGTGGCGGATGGTGACAACAAGACCCCTTGTGCTCCTAGCCGATTGGGCAGGGGCTTCCGATACCGCAAGGGTATAAGCATCTGTGAACCAGGTGGGATGTCCACAGATGCGACGGACAGCGCCTGCACCTGTACGGCCGAAGCAGGTCGCCCCCAGGGCGACGGCAGAAACGAGATTCGACGGCCCCCCGGCAATTCAATACAATTCTCATTGATTTTAATCAAAATGGGCATCTTAGCCAAAAAATCCGTGCCTAGTAAGCAAGGAACCGCCAAAGATCTCGATATTAACACAACGCCCGAAGCCGACACATCCCCTATAGATATCTTAGCATCCACCTGGCCCACGATACCCATACTACCCCCGTTCGCAGCGACGCAAGACCCATAAACCGGACGCACAGCCCCCGGCGGAATGCCCAACAGATGGAAAATGACATCCGATATAATAGTCGCAGACGCTCCCGAGTCGACCAAAATGCGCACGTCCACACCTTGTATGGACCCCGGCACAGTGGACGAACCCGTAGCGGCCGCGACAACTCTCCGTGCCAATTTGCGCCACTGCGTAACTGAATGACAAGGCCCCGTCGATGGCCTTTCTTTAACAACAACAATAGGATCGCGCAACAAGGGTGGTGGGTGAGGTGTAAAGCCTTGCCGAGTGTCTGGTGCGTGCCGACATGCCTGTTTCGGAGGTTCCTTGGTCGGCTTGTCCGGTGTTGTGGGCTCCTGCTGCGGCGGACCCGGGAAGCGGGCCCAGCAATCTTTGGCGTAATGGCCCCTATGGCCGCAGCGGAAGCAATCGGCCTCGTTGCGCCGAAGCGCAGGTCTTGCATCCCGGCGGCCCCGTCCCGATGGCGTAGCGCGCGGCCCCGGCCTTCCGCGTCCCGACCATGGAGAGGAGGCAGCCGTCAGCTCCTGTGGACCCCGCTCATCCGGCACATAGATCGCCCTTGTGGGGTCCCACCCCATCGCGCCTCCTTCCTTGACGGGCCCACCCGTCCATGCCGCCACTTGCTTCCAGCGACGGAGATTAAACTGCGCATCCAGACACTTTGCTGCCGCCCGGGACGTGAGCTTCTCATGCCCACACACAGGCATGGGGATCCCCAGATCCCGAGACAGCTCCAGCATTTTTCCCAATATGAGAGGCTCGAGCAGATCCTGTGGCGTGTCAGGATATGCTGCCATGGCCAGCTCCAACACCGCACCCCTGAACGCCACGGGCGATTCTTCGGGTGCTCGTTGTCGTTGAGCGAATCGCCGATGCGCGTCGTCAGGTGGCTCATAGGCGTCGGCCATTTCCTCAAAAACTCCACATAAAGTCTTCTTCTTATCGGCCGTTATGGAACGGAAAAATCGAACAGATTCGTCGTCCAGTAGAGTCGGCAACACTTCCAAGGCCTCCGCATCGGTCCATCTTGCTGAACGAACCGTCGCCAAAAATCGGCAGGCGAAAGCGCTCCAATCGCCCCCGATAGAGAATTCCTTAACTGTAGTAAGGTGGCGACTCCGACTCCTCTTTACGCCGTCTTCCAATGATGGTTGTTCTGGAGGCAAATTCAAAATGGCGTCGGCCCGCGGCGTGGCCAAGATGGCGGTTTGGCGCCGCGGAGCGCGCAAGATGGCGTCTTCTTGCCGCGTGGCCAATGGCGGCGGCAGGGCAGGCAACGTGGCGGCCCGTGGAGCACCTTCTCGTTCCATCGTCGTCCTTGGCGTAACGAGGTGACATAGATGCGTCAGGACGTCCTTGAGTGTCTCCAGTTGTTCTGCCACCTGTTGCCATCTTTGGTGAGCGTCCGATGTTGTTGACGGACCCGCCATCGCGCCGACATCTTCCACGCCCGTCCCCGTGCTCGCCTCAGCAGGGCTCTCCTCCACCACCCCAGCAGAATCCGTGGTCGGAGGGAATTCGTCGTCGTCGGACGAAGAAGCCGATGCTGGCGCCGGGGGAATTTTCTTCCTTACTTGCTTAGACATGCCGTTTCACTTCTGACCCCAGTGTAATAAAAGACTTGACCACGATCTCTGGCTCAGTGTCCTTTATTCGGTCCGTACTGCGTTCCCACACGGCTGTCTCTCTTATTCTCTCTGTGCTGGTTCCGATGTCACTCCAGTCCACATCAGCAGCCCCGCTGCTGTTCTTGTCGCTCTTGCAGCCCCACAGCAGCTCCGCTGCTGTACTCTCACACAGCTCCCTTGGCTGTTCCTGCTGCAGCTCTGACAGCCTCGTGCTGTCTCGCCTTCTCGTCGCTCCTGCGACTCTTGGCAGCCACCCCGCTGCTCCTCACACACAGCCTTACTGCCTATCTCTATCTGCAGCTTTACACCTCCCAGTAGCTCCCTACTGTTCCCAGGGTTGGCTCCCGCTTCTCACGGTGCCCCCTCGGCTCGTACGCCCGCGTGGCCCCACACCTTTCCATTCACACCCCGACTGACTTCCCTTTCCGGTTTACCCGCTTAAGGACCCCAACCTTTCACCCACGTCACCTGGCTCTTCCTCCTCGTGACGTCACATCCGGAAGGTCGCTTTCGCCCGCATTACAGATCGTAGGCAGGCCAGCCTAAATGTTTCTAACCGGCGAAGATGTTCCATTAGGGGGGTCCACGTTTTGCAAGCGTAGAGAAGGGAGGGAATGACTGTGGCCAAGAAGACCTGAAGCTTCGTGCAGAGCGGGAGACCAGGTAGCTTCCACAAAGCATTACGCAACCTATGAAAAGATAATGCTGCTCGACTGATTCGAATCAGTCGAGCCGCTCCCCACACACACTTTCACACACACACTTTCACACACACAACCGCATCCGCTCTCACACACTCGCAAACACTCCCAGCACGAGGTCGACTCATTATATCTCGCGGAGGATCGCTCCTCTGCACAAATACTTCCGTGGTTCTATTTGCAATTTTTATTTAATATTTCGTTAAAGTTGGTTCGTAATTATGGGTGTTAGTAAGTTGAGGACTGCCTGTATGATTTTTACATACCATCAAAATGACATGGTTTGTTAGGGAACAATGTTGTCAAAGTTGGTGGAGATAAACCTGCAATCTGAGCCACTTGAGTTAGATATCCAGTCATGTCTAACTTTAACGACAAGGGAGTGATATCACAATCAGTCCTAAGTCAACTTAGCCTAAATTGAGGATATATAAAGATAATGAAGTCCTTAAGTTGCACTGGGGAACGTTTTATTCCCGTTGTTGACTGCTCAACCTTTTTTCAACACGCTAGCATGCCTCCAAATCGACTTCTAACATTAAGTGTCAATATCTCACACAGTAAGAGTCAAATCACTGTGCCCAATGTGACAGCTGCTTTCGGCAGCACCCGTTCAGGTCAACTGGTATGTGTATGCATGGTTGACTGAAAGAATTTCTTATGCCAGAAGATAAATGAGCATAAAGACAATGTGGGCTATGGGTTTAAAGTAAATACAGGGCATTCCATTATGCAACCCATTGATGTAACAACAGAAAGTACACATTCAAAGTTAAACCTAAAGTAAAACTCTTGAAATGTGTTTTCCAATACAATATACATATAAATAGAACATTTTCGAAGATAAACTGACGAATGCGAGCCATTTGTACTTTCACGTGATGTGACTTCTATGTTATGCAATCGTGGGAAACAGACTGTTATCTTAGGCATTCGGGTTGCTCGATTCATATTGTTGTAACCAGTTTTTAAAAAAAATATCTATCACTTGTTTGATTTCCCTTAAATAACGTAATATACTGTGACGTGTCTGATCTCCCCAGATCTCTGAAGCTTAGCGGTATTGAACCTAGAAGGTACTTGGATAGGTGACCACCATGCACACCAGATTTTGTTGGCTATATCATGGGCATCAGAGAGCCGTGGAACACAATCCGTTCTTGCACTGGACAGTTATCTACAATCGAATGCCTTTCTGCCCCCACTTCAACTCGCATGGACGAAACGTGGTTAAGTTTATTATGGGACAATTTTGCCAGTATCAAAGTATGAAAAAAGAATAGCCATTACCCTTTTTGACACTAAAACAGGAATTGTGTTAAGATGTTCAAACACCAAATAGATAGCTTTTGCAAGGAATCAAGTCTGCATTAACCACGCACAGTACATGTCGTGAATATACACCAATACATATATTATCAGAGCATGTGTTTGCATGTTCACTCCAAGTACTGTGTGTGGTTAATGTAGTACTTGTTTCCATGCAAAAGGTTTCTATTTGGTGTTTAAACATCTTAACACAATTCATGTTTTACTGCCAGAAAGAGTAAAGCCTATTCTTAGTTTTCAGACTTGGTTAAGTCCAACAAAGCCTCACAACGAGCATGGTGTGTGAACGGCATCATCTAGCAGTGGATTTACAAAGAACCGTACATGTACATTTTGCTCTGTAAAAAAATTGCAACGATTTTTACATAAAATCTGCATGATATGGGTTGATTGGGAATAATGTTATCAACATTGGTGGAGGCAAACCTGCAATCCGAGCAACCTGAGTTAGATATCCAGTCATGTCTAACTGTAACGGTTGACTGAAGTGGCCTCTTAACCCAGAGGACAAAAGAGCATACAGAAAAATGCGGGCTCCGAGTTGAAAGTAAATACAGGGGCATTCCGTATTGTCATAAACCATCGCTGTAGAAACAGGAAGAACACATTCAAAATGAAACCTAAAGGGGAAGAAAACCCGCTATCTTAAAACGTCTTTAGTACTGTTATACACTGTGTATGTATAAATGCAGACGGGAGTCCACAAGAGGCGATCTTCTGGTAGGGATGTTACTGCATTCCTCACACGACAACACACATGTACTCTCTGGAAACCTTCATCTCCAGGAGCCACGGGCACACGTTACACCCTCTCGGTGTACCATAAAATTCCCCTTAGCTCTTCATTGTCCATCGTTTCTTTATCTTTCCCTCCTCCATCCCCTGCCTCATTCTTTTCAATTTGCTTTCCCACCACCTTTATTTATTAATTTGTGGTGTGACCCCGCGTCCTCAGCTAACATCAACGTGTCCCGACACGAGCCATACCTATGTATAAAGACACATAAATGTACCAAATATACATTTCTCAGCTTAATTAATGCAAGAAAATTGTTCCTTTCATGAAATGTGGCTTATATTTTATGAGATCGTGGGAAGCAAGACCCTGTTATCTCAGGGATTTGGGTCGCTCGATTCAGATTATTGGAACCTATTTTAGTCATTTGTAAGAAACATCTCGGCAGCATTGTGCATACAGAGTGCTTGGATAGGTGACCAGCATACACACCAGGCTTTTATAGGCTATGGGGCTATATATGGTGGGCAGCAGAGGGTCGTGGAACGTTGTCCATTATTGCACAGTAGAGTTCTCTACGATCCCAGAGCGCGTTGCTCAATCCCTCCTCCCACTTCACCAAATTGCACAGACTAGCGTGGTAAAGTGTGGTCAAATCAGTCTTACAACTGGCATGGCGTGGGGAGGCCATCATCAAGCAATGGAATTACAGAGGACAGCACACACACATTGTGCTTCCCAAGATTGAAATGTAATTTTACCTATATTATTGTTTATATACCATCAATATGACAGGCTATGACACTTTTGCATGGATGCTATTGAGTCCATTAATACTGTACTCCATTCAGTTGAAATACAAATTTACTTCCATTATTCGAGTACATTCGGAAAGTATTTTAACGCATCATGGGACCTCCTTTGCCAGTGCCAAAATATGAAAATAGGTTTTCCCATTTTTACTGGCAAGAAAGGGGAAACCCTATTTTCATATTTTGGTACTGGCAAAGGAGGTCCCATGATGTAGCTGCTGACCCCAAGCTCTCATTCCTCTGATAGTGATTGTCTTTGTGCTGTACGCCTTTTGGCGTCCTCTGGTCTAACGCCGTTTTGAGACTAGGCTCAAAAGAAAGCGGTCTCTCGTGTGGACCAATCAGTATGTTTTTTATTTGCATTCTGACCACAAGTATTGTGGTTAATGCAGACATTAATCCTTGTGAAAGGTTTCAGTTTGGTGTTTTAACATCTTAACACCTGTTTTGTTGCCGGAAAAAATGGAAAATCTATTTTCAGTATTTTAACGCGTATAAATTAAGAGTCCTCCAAAGCTCTCAAAAAACAAGGGGGAATGAAAATACATATTCAGAATAATAAGTTTACAAGAACATAAAACCCCAAAGAGTTTATATGAAAAAAGTACCAAAATATGTACATGAAATGTAATCAAACAAGGTGACATACTGGCACAAATACAGCAGTGTTTGTGTGTAACGATTCAATCACAACCGAAAATGCTCACACGACGTTATGGACACGGCGTGCATGACACGAAGTCAGGAAGTACAACCAAGCCCTCTGATTGGTTACTTAATGCGCCTGAAAGGGGATTCGTTAGAGGCAGGTAATTGAAGGGATTGGAGGAGAAATACAAATAAAAGATGATTGACAGGGAGGTCGGTTGGGAATCTGTTAGGAAAAGTGGGAAGGTCATTGGTTGGATGGAAAGTGGAAGGTCACGGAACCCACGGGAAAGGGGTTTGAGGGATAGAAAGAGGGGGAAAGCGAGAGAGTTTCATGCTGGAAGAAATAAAGACCCCTACTGTTGAAGACTGCTGTGTCGGATGTCACTGTAGGTGTACCTATAGCAACTATTGATGGGCGGACTGGTATAAAATTATTCGGTGATGGAACCGACAAGAGTAGTGACCGGTGCTTTCAAAATATGAATTTGAGAATATTTTTTAAAGAATATCTTCATCAATGTGTGCTTCCAGCCAATGTCATGTAGTTTAGACACACGGATATTAACCAGAAAAATATGCAAGGAAACATGGATACAATGGAAACCCTCTTAACGACCACCACTGTTAATGACGAATCGCTTAACGACGAGCCTCCATAGAGCCCAATGTGTTTGCTTACTGACCATTCCCCTGTTAACGACGGGCTGTTGGAGGTACAGTAAATATTAATGAATGCATTAAGTAACCATGTTTATTTTAATATTAGGTGTAATATTAGGTGTTTATCGTGTTATTAGTATATTTTTTTATTCATATTCATTGTTTAAATATTATAAAGTACTTTCTTAGATGAAACAGTAAATTTCAATGTTATCAGAACGAATTCAGCCTTTAACGTGTATTTCCTATACTCGCTTAACAACCAAATCACTTAGCGACCGGTTTAGTGGAACTAATTACCGTCATTGAGAGGGGTTCTGCTGCATATGGTTAGTTATGTTTACATTGAGATGCAAAAAAAGTAACATGTGAATTAACGAATATATGCAGGTTCATGAAATGTTTAAGTTGTTCAAAACGTAATTTGTCTTTGGCATGATATGTTGCGGTCTTGCATGATAAAGCATCGTGGCAATCCAAGAGGTGGTCTTCATGGGAGATAGAGTGATGAAATCAAATCACGTGAAATGAGGATTTGTGGCAGTGCAGGATCATGAGGGATTGTGGCAGTTTGAGATGATTTCTTACAGGAGTGGACTGACCATGAATGGTGATAATTTCAGAAAAAATATGTTTTCGACTGACAGGATTAATTCCCAATGGTTGTATAATCAGTTTAACACGTAGGCTTTCGCGAGCAATATCATCCATAATACAGGTTTTTTGGGTTAGATCGCGTAAATATATAAATGTGTCGTTAAAACCCGCCACCACCCGACAGCCAACTAGGCAGGGTTGTCACGTAAACAGAACATTCAATTCGTCACTAGTACAGCACACCGGTGTGTTGGAAATCCAAGCCACAACATTTACAAACTGAGTACGACGTTTCGCCAGCAATTACAACTAGCTTCATCAGGCGACAGCCAGATTTGTGGAGAAGTCTTCCTGTTTCATTCCTTATATAGAGGCGTAGATGTGGTGACCACGCTTCTGCGCTCTTGCACAATGTGGAGGGTGGGTGGGAATTACTGAGGCAACGTACATTATGCATGTGCATTATGCGAGCCCTTTGAACTTGTCTTTCCTGTCTATTGTGTTTAGTAAAATAGCCCTACCAACGGTAATCCGTATTGAAGTGCGCTGCCCTTTGTAGGCATACTTTTAAATAATGTATTATTTGATTATTCGCTTCCACGCAGCACTAATACAGTAGCTATCCGAAGGGTTAAAATGATTTTGATTTCTTTCAATTTTGATAGATTCGCTAATTAGTCTTGGCCAGCAGTAGCTTGTTTTGCACACAACTTCAAGATTATCCAAATCAATTGAGTGTCCTGTTGGCACGCGTGTTCTGCTACTGCTGACAGTTGCATTTCGGAGAATTTAATATTTCTCTGATGTTCTTTTAGTCTCGTGCTGATCATTCGTCCTGTTTGCCCAACATAACATTTACCACACGTACAGTTAATCCTGTACCCACCTTCTGTTGATAGCTTCGGTAATATATATTTTGTACCAGATATTAAATTCTATATTTTATGTACCGTGCCAAATCTGACTCGGATGTTTTGTTTTTCCAAACATCTGGCTAGTTAATCAGTTACTCCCGCCATGTACGGTATTTTGATTGTTTTAATTACTTGGACAGTTTAAATGCTCTTGTTATTTGATTTGGTTTTGGTATTCAATGCCCTGTTGATTTGTGCATCATTGTAACCGTTCATTTGCAGCGCTTCTTTAACGTGTTGAATTTCACTTCTCAGACTGTCACCATCTGACACTTTCTTAGCTCGATGAATGAGCGTCTTGATAAGAGCAGATTTCTGTGCGGGTGATGGTGTGACTCTGCATTCAGATAGGCGTCAGTATGCGTTTTATTTCGGTAAACACTGTTAGTTTACCATTTCTACCCCGTCTGAGCAGAATATCCAGAAATGGTAGAGTTCTGTCAGCTTCCACTTCCATGGTGAACTGGATGGATGGGTTTTGTGAGTTGAGATGATTTAGAAATGCGTTCAGTGTATCTTTGCCGTGTGGCCAGACCACCAATTTGTCATCCACATATCTAAACCAAGCAGATGGTTTTAGTGTGCTTGAAGCTCTTGCTTTTGTTTCAAAATCTTCCATGTACAAATTCGCTATCACAGAAGACAAAGGAGAGCCCATTGCTGCTCCTTCCTTTGGTTTATAGAAGTCACCTTGCCACAATAAGTAGGTGTTATTTAGACAGTATTCAGCTACCTTTGGAACATCATATTCTGATGGTGCATTGTCTTTGAGTTGTGCGCCTTTTGGCGTCATCTGGTCCAACACCATGTGAGACTAGGCTCAAAGGAAAGCTGTCCCGGGTGTGGACCAATCATTTTCAAGGACAGTGCATACATTATCAAAGTTGTGTTTTTTGTTTGCATTCTGACCGCAGGTATTGTGGTCAGAAAGGTGTCAGTTTTGTTGCCAGTTAAAAGGGTAAAAAAACAATTATCAGTGTTCAGCTAGTTTTGGCATATCTTTGGCTAAACCGTTGTTCGTTACCAGAGTGTCGGGTAATATATTTGACTCGTTGACCGGAACTCTCGGGAACAGAAAGGTCACATCAAAACTTACGAGAATATCATTAGGATTAAGCTTAATATTTTTAATTATATTTACGAGATGTTCAGAGATTTGATTAACAAAGAGGTCCTACCGACGTAGGGCTGTATTTGTTTCGTTACGTATTGTGCTAATTTGTACGCGGCAGAGCCTATTGTACTATGGGGCTTAATGGGACATCAGGTTTGTGAATTTTTGGTAGCCCATAAAGTCTTGGTGGTTTTGATGCCTTTGGTTTGATCAGGTATTTCTCTTCCTTGGGAATTGATGACTTGGCAATGATTGCCGTTGTTTTACGTTCCAAAGTGCTGGTTGGGTCTCGTTTCATATTTATTGAGTAAATCTTTGATTTATTATAATAGTCCTCACGGGGCATCACAACAGTCGATCGGCCCTTATCAGCAGCAAAAATATTACCTTAAGTGAAGCAAAAGCCTTAAGAGACTTGAGAGCAAATAAAGATATCCAAATTCTTACTGCTAATAAGGTTGAACCAGAGGGGTGAGCTGTTACTTCTCAGGGTTCTCTGCACCTCAGGAACCAAGAAAAGCAGTGGATATCACCATCCACCCACAAGTGCAATCCAAATCGTAGGAAAAATCCCACTGGTCAAATGCACACTTTAACGTGATATGCACATCAGTTAATACTGTTGTACAACCCTGTTCTCAGACGCACACCCAGCAATCATGTTTCGGGTATATGGCTGTCTACACTCACAGTGTTGCATTGCTGGCATGCAACATGGCCTCATCACAGAATCAACTCAAGCTGCATTATGGCAATTGTGGCTAAATTCCACACGATATGGCTAAATTGTGAACTACGTTATTGGCAGCAGAGGACAGGGACAGACAAATCTATTGCACTGTTTTATGATTCCACGTCTCAGTCCCTCACTTTCACCAGCCCACACTGACCCGTGGATTCATCCATAATCAAATTACCCTCATAACCCGCAAGCCAACAGCAGTAGATTGACAAAGGGCTGTACACATATAAATAATGTGACAATTGATGCCAAGATGTAGAACACCTATGGCAAGCCAACAGGTGTGTGTGATGTAGGGTCATGAGCAACTTATTCTATATTTAAATTATATTTACTTTGGCCGAATTGTTTGTAAAATTACTTCCTTTTAACGTTTCACTTCCCCTTGCGCTCACTTTTAAGAAGCCGCCCCTCTGTGTTGGGCTTTCTCAGACGAGCATTGTCGTGGCGGAGAGACGGACTCCTCTACACTAAACAGGTAGAGTCGACAGCTGCTATAATGTCCACTTACACGACACACGTCCCCTCTTTTTCTGCATCTCGCTCTATTTCTCTCACACACATGCACACATGCACCTGATTAACTTTGCTTTTAAATGGATGTGCCAAGTCAGGAAGAACGAGATCATGGACGGAAATATTTCTCCTGCCAAAAATGCTGGCCAGCCACAGCCAAGCGAATATCTCTAAACTAGCTTAAATGTGTTGTGAAAAGATCTGACGAATCTAGTTTGCAAAAAAGAGACATGGTAAATCCAACATGAGTTATCATCCCGTTCAAATATAAAATGTCATGTGTTTTACTTATATTTATATATTGAGCTAAACAGGGACAGAACACAGTTTTACTTTTTAATCTCGCTTTTTGTTACCTCTTTTCATTCAAGCAACTCCTCGTTTTTCGAAGTGATGTATTCATGGCCTATTCATGAGTTTCTTTCGGCATAAATGTACATGAGCAACATTGCTAAATATTTCCAAAAGTTATGTTTTGTAGCCTTCTTGCTACAACCTGAAGTGGGGCATTGCACTGTTATTAAAATAAAAATAACTAGTTCATGAAGCCTGTCTTCATCAGGCAAAAGTTTTCATTAAATATAATAATTACCTCATGTGTTTTTTTTCTACTATTTTATCTACGATCAGATACTTACAAACTAGGTTAAAAAAATACCTGATGACGGAGACTTGTGTTGCCTCCGAAACGTCGTGATTTATTATTGTATTTTTATTATTACTTTTATTATTATTTTTTACCTACGTGACTTTACCGAAAAAACCTAAGAGTATAAATCCTTGTAGTCACGAAAGCTTCAAATCTATAACTTACAAACTACTAAAAAATATTGGCATTTTCCCGCGAAAAAACACAAATTGTTAACGGCTTAATTTAACTTCTTATCTTTAAAGATGTACCTATCGGAACTGCTCCATTTAAAGATTGCGTTCTTTTTTAATAGAAAGGACAAAAAAAATGTCACTTAATACTCTATGAGGTGAAGCTGCTATCTTTTACCGTTTTCATTATTCAGATTTAAACATCATAAAATGCGGATATTTTTTCATTCATAACCGCTTAAATCCGAAATGTAAAAAAATAAAGATGAACAATGGTTCTCGCTTTAATTGTATTTAACGCTCGAACAAACGAAAAAAACGCAAACTTATATTTTTACGATTTGTGAATGATACACAAAAACATGTTTTTTGAGGCATTTAAAATTTAGATTTGGGGGCTCTAAAATAGAAAAAATCGCGGATATTTTTACTTTTCCTGTTGTGTGTGTCATAACATAATGTTCAAAATATGAGCTTTCTACCTTGTCGAGAAGTACCGTAGATGTTTTTGAGACATACATACAGATTACGGCGTTATTTATATATTTGGTTAGACTGTGTAAATGTGTTGTACACCCCACCTCCACCTGACACAGCCAATTATTACGATTGTCACGTGAACAAAGCTTTATAATTTATCACGACTCACGCGTTATACATTTCCACATGATGATAATATGATGATAAATTATTTTAAAATTTACAGGTAAGCCTCACTGAGCTGTGTAGCTCTTTTTCAGAAGTGACCTGGCCACAAATGATAGCTCAACGAAGTGGCTTATCGCATGGAAATTTATAGCAGCCAAATGCTCTAAACGCATGTTTCTAAACGTGGAGGGTAAAAGCAGAAAACGCAGAGAAAAATCCAACCGACCATGGTGAGAGAGACACGCAAGCTCCAAATATGCAGCAGGCGTTAGGGTTGGGATCGAACCCACGACCTCCTTGTATACCAGTCGAGGTAGTTAACATCTCCTAGCCACCACGGCATCCCAGATGAAGAGCGGGGCTCGGGAGTGTGCGTATCTGGGGTCCTTAAGACATCACCAAGTGCCTAAGAAAGAGCCACACACTGAGTAGATGCTATTCACGAGAGAGAGAGAGCACATGAAACAGATGGGCGAGCTCTGCATAACGGAAACGCGGCAAAATATAGAGCGAAAGACTGAAAGGCTTTATGCAAGGAAGCTTGAGAAGCTATGGATAACCTACTCTGAGCTGGAGTAACTAACCTTAAGGAATGGTAAGGTCGATTACTCATTGGGCTCTTGTCAAAATGTAGGGGCAAACGAAAACCGAACAACCTACTCGGAGCTAATTTAACCAATCCTCTTAAATGACACTTAATTAAATACATACCATGAAATAACACGAGCCATTAATTTTAAATAAATTAATGATGTATAATAATAATAAAAAAAATCTAACACAACAATCTATTCAATCAACTTATATCACTAATTTATCATTGCGAGTACCCCCATTGAATTAAACGTTAACCAAATAACGCTTTATTCGAATTACAAAAGCTTTAACACTCCAATTTGTAATGAACAGCGATACTCCCTAAGATAATTAATAAAAGTCTATTGTCATCGATTAGAAATAATAAAATTTGCCTCAATACGCTGATCGAATCCGTCAATCACGGCCAATAAACTATTGTATTGAACTGATTGACCTGCACTGCTGTTCTCATGACGGCAAGGCACCTACTAATTGTCAGCTCGGTTGATATTATTGTTTATGCCTCTCAATGTAAATGGATTCTCTAGTTAGTCTTGGCCAATGATAATAATAATCTTTGCAAAATACATAGACATTATCAAAATCAACTGAACATCCTTGTTGGAAAATATGATCCGCAACTGCATATTATTTTGATTAGTTTCAATGTCATCGTGTAATTGTTAATATCACTAGACATTGACTTACCGAGTGCATATATTCATGATTGTTTTAAACACTCTTGACTGCACATCCTGCAGTGGTCACCACATACATGAACAAATTCGCACAGGTCCAATGTTTCGATTGCATAAGGCACCAGACTCTATTTTGTAGGGAACTACCCATGGGTATTTTGATTACAGTTTCAATGTCAACGCTCGAAATTACCAGATTTAATTTTACACTCAACGCTGTTCATTCGTGAATTATTGCATCAATTTCTTTAGTTGGCTTTGAAACGTTTAAACTACACCCAGCTACCTGGAAAGTTAAAGGCCTGGTGTCTGCAGTTTGGTCTCCTACCCCGGGTGTTGTGGCCCCTAGCAGTGTATGAGGTTCCAATCTCAACAGTGGAGAAGATGGAAAGAGGAGCCACGAGCTACTTAAAGAAGTGGCTCGGAGTTCCACGATGCCTTACCACCATAGGCCTCTATGGAAATGGTGTCCTCAAGCTGCCCCTCACCAGTCTAACCGAGGAATTCAAGTGTGCAAAAACCAGGCTCCAGATGACACTGAATGAATCTCGAGACCCAGTGGTGAGCAACAACGCGCCGACCTTGGCAACTGGGCGCAAATGGAGGCCAGGAAAAGCAGTCCAGGAGGCAACAGCAGCCCTCAGACATGCTGACATTGTGGGTCATGTTCAGCAAGGGAGAGGAGGCCTTGGGCTAACTAGCCGTGCTACTTGTGTAGTGGTGATACGCGCTGGGTGTATATGTCGTGTGCCAGCGCGTATGTACGGGTGTGTGTGTGGTGACGCGCGCTGACGGGGAGGAGCAGGCGTCAGTGCGCGGGTGGGGGTAGTGCTGCTGATTGGCTGTGTGCCGGTGACGCGCCCAGAGGGAGTGATCGGGTAGCAGCGCGGTGTGATTGGTCGGGGAGTGGAGACACGCGCTGAGCGGAACCGGATCGTAGGGATAGCGCGTGGGGATTGGGTAACTGAGGAGCGGTGCCGACGTTGAGGTCCGCATCCGCTCCGTCTCCCGGGAAGAAGGGGTATATAAGGTGATGCACAGAGGAGCAGGGGCAGAAGTGGAACCATCTAAGAATGAAGACGAAGGTGCAGAGATAGAGCCCGGAGAGGAGAGTAATGGAGAGTAGAGGAGAGTAAGGTATAAGTGTGTAGCCAGCGAGAGAGAACGGTCTACACGAGCTGAGTAATGTATAAGTGTGTAGCCAGCGAGAGAGAACGGTCTACACGAGCTGAGTAATGTATAAGTGTGTAGCCAGCGAGAGAGAACGGTCTACACGAGCTGAGTAATGTATAGTGTGTAGCCAGCGAGAGAGAACGGTCTACACGAGCTGAGTAATGTATAGTGTGTAGCCAGCGAGAGAGAACGGTCTACACGAGCTGAGTAATGTATAGTGTGTAGCCAGCGAGAGAGAACGGTCTACACGAGCCGAGTATGCATACGGTGTAGCCAGCGAGAGAGGAAGGTCTACACGAGCCGAGTATGCATACGGTGTAGCCAGAGAGAGAGATGCAAAGTCTACACGAGGCGAGTGGAGAGTGTAGCAGAGGCGCAGAGTCTACACGAGGCGAGAGAGGAGTGTAGCCGAGGCGCGGAGTCTACACGAGGCACAGAGAGCCGGCAGCACAGAATCCAGAGTCAAGAGAAGCGCATTGTGAAGAAGAGAGGCCACGCGTTGTATTGTTACAAGTCAAGATTTAATAAAAGAAGTGTGTTCCCGTCAAGGAGTTTCCTGCCGTCATTTTCCAATACTTCATCTGGTGTCAGAAGTGAAACGGGCTTCCAAGTATGGAGACGAGGAAGACCCGTAGGACCCACGGGATTGACCGCGAGGAAGACCTGGACGACTCGGGGCCGCTGGTGGCGGGGGGTGAGGAAGAGGACTTGCCCACGCTGCAGGGTCCGTCGACGGCGCCGGCCGAGCGACCGGGGACAGACGCCGGGCTTCGTGAGGCGCACTCCCGACTGGCGGAGCTGCTGCTCGCCGCCGCGTCCATCTTGGCGGAGATCAGCTCGTCGGGAGGAGCGGGGACGGTGGGGGACATTTTACAAGGTCGCCCCGCAGATTCCCGCCAAAACAAATGGGGGATTCCCGCCATTGCGCCTGGGCCTACTTTTGGCGGGAACGGCGAGCGCCACGTGGTGGTGGGTTCCCAAGCGCGCGCATCGACGTCATCAGCGCGCGAGGGGGTCCGCCATCTTACGTCTGCTGCTGGAGCCGCCATCTTAGACACCGACGGACAGGCGGAGAGGAACCACGAGGCGGATGACTTCATTTTTCAGCAGCGCCTGCCCACGTTGTCAGCCTTCAAGGCGGAAGGCGGAGACTGGGGCCAATTTCAGCGAAGGTTTTTGGCGCATCAAGAGATGTCAGCGTGGTCCGATGCTACGGCGCTGCGGGCATTGCCCGCCATGCTGGACGACGATGCGCTCGCGGCCTTCAGGGCTGCACGGAAGTCGGACCGCTCCACGCTGAAGGATGCGCTGGGTTTGTTGGCCAGGGTCTACGGGCCTCCCTCTACGTGCCGCCATCAGTTCTACGCAAGACGGAAAGCGGCCACGGAGACCGCGCTGGCCTATCGCACGGCGTTGCTGGCTCTTGCTGATGCTGCGTTCCCTCGGATGGACGAGGAGGGCCAAGACGCGATGGTTTTGGAGCAGCTGCTCAAGTTGGCGCAGGACCTGGGGGTCCCTATCAACACAGCTGACGAGATTGATATTTCTTCTTTGAGAGTCGCCACGAGTATTCAAGCGCACGAGGCCCTGCAACGGAAGCAAGGCGTTGGTTGCAACGCTGCTGTCGTCGCAGCCCCGGGTTTGGTGGTCGCCGAACCCCAAGTCGTCAGCCCACGAGAGGAGGCGTTCGCCACGGGACGACCAGGGGACTGGAGGCCGGGGGCCCGGTCGCCTCTGCGATCGGGCCGAAAGTCGGAGCAACCAAGATCTACTCCGACCCTCGTCACGTGCTATAACTGCGGCCTCCGGGGCCACGTGGCGTCCGGGTGCCGCGCTCCGCGGCAGCGCGCCATGGGAGCTCGGCTGGATGACGACCGAGAGCCCAAGTCATCTCTACAATCCCCGGCAAGTCGCGGCACCTCACACGCTCGGCCTGTTTATTCGGCACACATGGGACGCCGCGTTGCGGCGGAGGAGGGCCGGTTAAGGTTCGGGGATTCGGTTCGGCGAGGGGGGTTCGGCCGGGACCAGGGAGACATTGAATGGGCGGAATTGGGGCATAGAATTGTGGCTGCTTCGGCGGGTTCGTCCGTTGTTACGGGATCTATTGATGGGGTTGAGATTAGGGTGTTAGTGGACACGGGGGCATCGGCAACTATTATATCGGACCTCATTTATAATATTCTTCCGGTCCAATGTCGTCCGCTGCTTCCAGTGGATGTGCCATTTTACGCCGCTAATGGGGGATCGTTGGGCATTATCGGTCAGGTTAGGGCGTCCATTTGCATTGGAGATATCAAATTGTCGGGACCCGTTTTCGTTTCGTCTTCTTTGGCAGTTCCGTGTCTTTTGGGCACTGACTTTTTGGCTAAAATGCCCATTAAAATTCTTATCGATCAACGATGCATTGAACTGCCATCGGGTCGCCGGATTTCATTTTTGACGGGCCCTACTGACATTCGGACAGCGTGCGCTACGATACAAGCGGTGGCGACGCAGACAGTGCAAGTGCCCCCGGGTTCACAGATGTTGATTCCCCTCCGGTTGCGGAAACCATGGGTGAGGGAGGCTTCGGGACAGAGTATGCTTTTGGGTCCTTCTAACAAGGCTGTCGGGGGTCTTGATTTATCGGTGGCTCACACTTTGGTGCGGGCTGACAGGGATCCGTTTGTGATGGTTTTGAACGCGGAGTCGCGACCAGCTGTCATTCCGCAGGGCACCGTGCTGGCTCACGCGGCGCAGGTCCCTGGGGATGATGGGTTGGTTGCGCAGGTGGGCTCGAGCCCCGCGCGGAACGTTGAGCCAAGGGAAGACCTTGAGTGGGTCCATTCGTTATGTGCCGCCTCGGACGATTTGTCGGCGGCGCAGTTGGGTGCGCTGCGCGAGTTGCTCATTGAATTCTCTGATGTATTCAGTAAACATAAGTATGACATGGGGTGCACGGATTTGTTGCACCATCACATTGAAACGGGCGATGCGGCGCCGGTCAGGCTAAATCCCTTCCGACTGAGTCCCGTGGAGAAGGAACATGTTCAGTCGGCTGTTAACGATATGCTAGAAGCCGATATTATTTCGCCCTCCTCTAGCCCGTGGGGAGCGCCTATTGTGCTGGTTAAGAAGCAGGACGGGTCCCTGCGATTCTGCGTTGATTTCCGTCGCCTGAATAACATCTCTGTGGCTGACGCGTATCCGCTCCCCAGGATGGATGAGTCCCTCGATGCATTGTCTGGTGCGCGATATTTTTCGACTCTTGATTTGTTATCGGGGTTTTGGCAGTTGCCGCTCGACGAAGAGTCGAAACCTAAGACAGCATTTCGGACTCCAGGGGGGCTGTTCCAGTTTAACCGGTTACCCATGGGACTTCACTCCTCTCCAGCGACGTTTCAGCGACTTATGGAGCTGGTTTTGTCGGGCTTGCAGTGGGATACATGCTTGATTTATATGGACGATGTCATTGTTTTCAGTAAAACGTTTGAGGAACACCTCCGGCGATTGAGAGGGGTGTTCTTGCGAATGCGATCGGCTAAGTTGAAATTTAAACCGGCCAAATGTCACCTCCTTCGTAGGTCCGTTAGATACTTGGGTCACATTGTCGATTCTTCGGGGATCTCCACCGATCCCGCGAAGACGGATTGTGTCGGTTCGTGGCCGACACCTACGTCCGTTTCCGACGTGCGTAGTTTCATCGGGTTTGCTTCTTATTATCGGCGGTTCGTTGAGCACTTCGCCACTATTGCAAAACCCTTGCACGCTCTAACGGCGAAGGGAGTGAAGTTCAAATGGGGACCGGAGGAGGAGGCCGCGTTTCGCTCCCTCCGGGACGCCTTGGTGGGTGCCCCACCCTTGTGTTATCCCGATTTTGCCAGTCCCTTTTTGCTGGACACGGATGCTAGCAACACGGGCATTGGGGGGGTGCTATCCCAAGTCGTTGGGGGTGTCGAAAGAGTTGTCGCCTACGGTAGTAGGGTGTTGTCTCCGGCGGAGCAGCGCTACTGTGTCACCCGTCGCGAGCTGCTTGCCATTGTTTTTTTTGTGCAGCAGTTTAGGCCATATCTTTATGGTCGTCACTTTACAGTCAGAACGGACCACGCGGCGCTACAGTATTCATTGAGGGTCGCCCAGCCCTCGGGCCAGTTGTCGCGTTGGTTGGAAGTCCTCCAGGACTATCAGTTTACGACTACGTACCGTAAGGGGTTGCGACACACGAATGCCGATTGCTTGTCGCGGTTGTTGCCTTGTGATGAATGCGCGTGTTTGTCGGGATCGGCGCGCTGTAAACCGACGCTTGCGGGGGAGATGGGGGCACTGGCTGCGACAGCGGGCGCACCGATCGGGGATGATTCCACTGCCTCTCAGGGTCGGGACTCGCTGCTCTCGCTGTCGCTCAGCGAATGGGGCCGCCTCCAGATGGCGGACAACTCGCTGCTAGCATTGCGCCGCAAGGTTGGGGGTCCCGAGGGGGACCAGGAGCGTACCGGCTCCTATGTACTTGAGCGGGGCGTGTTATTGAAATGGGACAGTTTGTCCCGGCGGAACGCACTCGTGGTGCCTTCCGCTGTGAGGGGGAGGGTTGTCTTGGCGGCACACGAACGCCTCTTGCACTTGGGAGTTAACAAGACGCTTGCCCTGCTTCAGCGTGACTATTACTGGCCGGGAATGGGAAGTGATGTGGTGCATATTCTGAAGGGGTGCGTTGAGTGCGCCAGGCGTAAACCACCGGCCGTGGCAGCTAATCCACCGCTGCAATCTATTCAGGTCTCGCGTACCAACGAGCTCGTTGCACTCGATATTTTGGGGCCCTTCCCAGTCACGCCGAGAGGGAATAAATATTTGTTAGTGGGGGTCGAATACTTTACCCGATGGCCTATGGCGTGGCCTCTCGCTAACCAGTCGGCAGCGGCTGTGACGGATGCCTTCGTCCAGGGCTATGTCCTGGACAAGGGGGCTCCCGAACGCCTGCTGACCGACCAAGGTAAAAAATTTTCGAGTAAATTGTTGCAAGAGGTGTGCGATCTGTTGGGTACCAAGAAGGTGCGTACCTCCCCGTACCACCCGCAGACTGACGGGATGGTGGAGAGACTCCACAAAACCTTGACTTCCATGCTGTGCCAGCAGGTGTGCGAGGCACATGTAGATTGGGACCTGCAGGTCCCGGGAGTCCTTGCCGCGTATAGAATGGCCCCCCATGCAGCTACGGGGTTTTCCCCATTCTATTTGATGTACGGTCGGGAAGCTGACCCGCCAATAGAAACGCAACTTGGCCTGTCCGCTCCACGAACTAATTCTAATTTGGCGGAACATATTAAGTTTAATATTCACAAGCTGACAGTGGCGAGGGAGGCCGCGCGGCTTAATTCGCGGGCTCGCCAAATTGCTAATGAACGGTTGCGGGCACGGAAGGTGTCCATGCACGAATGGAAACCAGGTGACAGGGCCTGGCTGCATTGCCCTCAGGCACCCTTGGCTACGTCGCCTAAATTGTTGAGACCGTGGAGGGGACCCGTGGAGGTCGTGCGCGTTGCACGGCCCCAGTGCGTTCAGATAAAGTGGGGAAAGCGCCGGTGGTACGTTCACCCCTCCCGACTGAAACCGTTCTCGCCTCCATATGGCCTCCCCTTGTGTCGTGATGGCCGGGCGTGTGACGTGACCGGCGACCCAGAGGGGGAAATGTCTCTGCCTGATCCACACGTATTTTCGCCTGATCTGCTCCCAGGTGTCTCGGAACTGACAGCTGCCGATCACCGGCGGCCGGATCTCCGCGGCGGGGCCGGCCCTTTCAGGCCCGTTCCGCGCCGTCTGGAGCAGCCGGAACCGCCGGACGGTCGTCAGTGTCCCGCCCCATACGATGGACCAGCCAGACGGACTCGCGCCAGGTCGTGCTACTTTGCATGACCTGCCTCGTGAGGAGTCGGGGCAGTTGGAGCGCCTCGTCACTGCGTGTAGTCGCAGGGACGTGGGGCGCGTTCGTTTCGAATTTGCTCGTATCGTGTTATTGTTGACTTTTCGGGTTCATTGTCAATCTGTACATAGTTGTTCTTGTTGTTGTTGTTGTGGTGTTATGTTACGGGGCACACTCGGGGGGTTACGGGGTTTTTTTTTGTTGGTTGTCGTTTTATCGTCGCGGTTGGTTGTTGTTAGCAGCCGGGCCGGCTGCGAGCTATGTGGGAGGGGGTGATGTAGTGGTGATACGCGCTGGGTGTATATGTCGTGTGCCAGCGCGTATGTACGGGTGTGTGTGTGGTGACGCGCGCTGACGGGGAGGAGCAGGCGTCAGTGCGCGGGTGGGGGTAGTGCTGCTGATTGGCTGTGTGCCGGTGACGCGCCCAGAGGGAGTGATCGGGTAGCAGCGCGGTGTGATTGGTCGGGGAGTGGAGACACGCGCTGAGCGGAACCGGATCGTAGGGATAGCGCGTGGGGATTGGGTAACTGAGGAGCGGTGCTGACGTTGAGGTCCGCATCCGCTCCGTCTCCCGGGAAGAAGGGGTATATAAGGTGATGCACAGAGGAGCAGGGGCAGAAGTGGAACCATCTAAGAATGAAGACGAAGGTGCAGAGATAGAGCCCGGAGAGGAGAGTAATGGAGAGTAGAGGAGAGTAAGGTATAAGTGTGTAGCCAGCGAGAGAGAACGGTCTACACGAGCTGAGTAATGTATAAGTGTGTAGCCAGCGAGAGAGAACGGTCTACACGAGCTGAGTAATGTATAAGTGTGTAGCCAGCGAGAGAGAACGGTCTACACGAGCTGAGTAATGTATAGTGTGTAGCCAGCGAGAGAGAACGGTCTACACGAGCTGAGTAATGTATAGTGTGTAGCCAGCGAGAGAGAACGGTCTACACGAGCTGAGTAATGTATAGTGTGTAGCCAGCGAGAGAGAACGGTCTACACGAGCCGAGTATGCATACGGTGTAGCCAGCGAGAGAGGAAGGTCTACACGAGCCGAGTATGCATACGGTGTAGCCAGAGAGAGAGAGGCAAAGTCTACACGAGGCGAGTGGAGAGTGTAGCAGAGGCGCAGAGTCTACACGAGGCGAGAGAGGAGTGTAGCCGAGGCGCGGAGTCTACACGAGGCACAGAGAGCCGGCAGCACAGAATCCAGAGTCAAGAGAAGCGCATTGTGAAGAAGAGAGGCCACGCGTTGTATTGTTACAAGTCAAGATTTAATAAAAGAAGTGTGTTCCCGTCAAGGAGTTTCCTGCCGTCATTTTCCAATACTTCACTTGGAGTAAGGCCACTGCACCAGAGCGGCGGAAGATGGTAGTGCAGGAAGTACGCCATCAAGAGGAGGCTGCAAGGTGGGCCAAGGCAGTCTCTCTTGCCAAACAAGGACAGTGGACTCGATGGGACAGTGTGGAGAAGAGGAAGATCAGCTGGAAGGATCTGTGGGCCATGGAAGCGAGGCGGTTGAGCTTTTCCATCAGAGCAACATATGACATCCTTCCAACACCAGTTAATCTTCACCAATGGTATGGTGAAGATCCGGACTGTGCCCTCTGTTCCATGCCAGCCAACCTCAGGCACATTCTCACAGGGTGTAAAACAAGCCTCACCCAAGGACGCTACACTTGGCGTCACAACCAAGTCCTTAAAAACCTTGCGTCCGCCCTGGAGGACAAGCGAGCTGCCACCAACTCCCTACCACCCCCAACAGCATCACACCCCTTACGGACGACCTTTGTCCGCGAAGGGACTAAACCACCGAAGAGCGGCTCTACACCAATAGAGCGAGACCAGCTGCGCTTGGCCCGCGACTGGAAAATGCTAGCTGACATTGGCCGGCAACTTGTGTTTCCTCCGGAGATCGCAACCACCACCCTAAGACCTGACATGGTGCTCTGGTCCCGTTCGCTCAAGAAGGTCTTCATCATTGAGCTCACAGTACCCTGGGAGGACTCAGTAGATGAGGCGTATGAGCGAAAACATCTGCGCTATGCCGATCTAGCTGCCGAAGCACGGCATCATGGCTGGAACACAGAAGTCCGACCAGTGGAGGTGGGCTGCAGAGGTTTTGTGGCAATATCTACAACCAGACTGCTTAGAGACCTGGGAATTAAGGGCCAGAGCCAGCGTTCGGCAATCAGAGCTGTATCGGAGGCGGCAGAAGGCAGCAGTCAGTGGCTCTGGATGAAGAGGAAAGACCCCAGCTGGGCCCCAAAGTGAGAGGGCCAGGAGGTATGCAGTCAACAATGCTTGACTCAGGGAGGAGGACGCCCCTGCCATGCATAGTCCCATGGGATGTTGGCTATCAACAACAAGGCAACTCCTATGACTAATTGTGAATGGGACGCAAGCGTAGGATTGATCACCCTGTCGCTGGCCGCCTTTGGGGAGGGTGTATAGTATGAAAGGCCGAAACACCCTAGGAACCAAAGGGTCACTACTGACGATGCGCTCCCCAAATTTCACCAGGCTCACTGTTCATGAACTCTTGTAAGTGCTTGCACAAAGGATAGTAACATCTCATCCTGTGTTCTTTGGAATCAAAATACGTGCATTATCTGATACAGTTGTTTGTGGCCTGATGTATGGGCGTCTCAATGACAGAGTATTTATTGTTGAGTATGATGGTGCGAGTGTGCATTCAGATCGGCATGAACATACCTGTCAATCCATACGGTTTACAGGGAAATTGAGGTTTCAGGTCCATACAGCGTACAACCGTTTCAATACGGGCACATTTTTTTTCTATTTGTATGTCTCCCTTGTGATGGGACTTTGTGGGATGAACGTTGAGAGTTATAAGGGCACGGAGTGACCAATAAGGTCTGAATTGGTCTGTAATGAGGCAGGCACTGATACGGGGTTCGACAGGTATACATGAGTGCGTGCTTTCTTTCGAAAAACACTGCGTGTTAGTTTTACATTTAATTGAACACTAACCTTAAATGTTTTCATGTTTTGCAGAAAATTGTAATTTTAATTGAGCTAAGTTACCTACACAGCCTACATCATGATCAAAGTCGGGATTAGAGTACATATTATAAAAGCTATGCAAAGTTGAATGTGTTACGCCTTGTTTATTGCCTATCACGTCTGCATAATTGTATCTGTTGTAATTTAACAATGATGTTCTTAGGTTTTTTCGGTAAAGTCACATCAGGCCACAAACAACTGTATCAGATAATGCACGTATTTTGGAGTTAGTTTAAACGTTTCAAAGCCAACTAAAGAAATTGATGCAATAATTCACGAATGAACAGCGTTGAGTGTAAAATTAAATCTGGTAATTTCGAGCGTTGACATTGAAACTGTAATCAAAAGACCCATGGGTAGTTCCCTACAAAATAGAGTCTGGTGCCTTATGCAATCGAAACATTGGACCTGTGCGAATTTGTTCATGTATGTGGTGACCACTGCAGGATGTGCAGTCAAGAGTGTTTAAAACAATCATGAATATATGCACTCGGTAAGTCAATGTCTAGTGATATTAACAATTACACGATGACATTGAAACTAATCAAAATAATATGCAGTTGCGGATCATATTTTCCAACAAGGATGTTCAGTTGATTTTGATAATGTCTATGTATTTTGCAAAGATTATTATTATCATTGGCCAAGACTAACTAGAGAATCCATTTACATTGAGAGGCATAAACAATAATATCAACCGAGCTGACAATTAGTAGGTGCCTTGCCGTCATGAGAACAGCAGTGCAGGTCAATCAGTTCAATACAATAGTTTATTGGCCGTGATTGACGGATTCGATCAGCGTATTGAGGCAAATTTTATTATTTCTAATCGATGACAATAGACTTTTATTAATTATCTTAGGGAGTATCGCTGTTCATTACAAATTGGAGTGTTAAAGCTTTTATTTTACTTTCTACGTGACTTTACCGAAAACACCTAAGAAGATGATTCCTTGCAGTCACGAAAGCTTCAAATCTAGAATTAACAATGATGCTTAGTTGATAAGCAATACAAAATCAATCAGCATGAAATTTGCAAAGGTTGATACATTTTATTTTCTGGTAAAATTTGAGCCGATTGGATCAATTCAACATGTCCTCCACATGTCACAGTGCAATTTGGTTTCAGATTGTTAGCTGCACGTATCCCTCGATTTCCGAAAGTGATGCGTTCGTTAAAAAAGTGTAAAAAATTTCGTTAATCAAAATGACTTTTTCCATTAACACATTAATATTAAAACGATTGAATAATTAATTGAAAATAAAAATAATTAACCTTTTCAGGAAACGCACCAAAAGACCTGCATGTTAGAATGACTGTAAAGGTGATGTGGAGGCCGTTACTTGTTCAATAGGATTGGAGTTGAAGTTTTTGGAGGCCTTGAGAGGGATGATTGTTGGGCTGAATCTTGGTGGGTGGCTCTTCCTCAGTGGCTGGGGTGCCTGATGTACGAGGTTTAAGAAAAGCATCTAGAGATGTAACAGCGCAAGGCAGTCTCCATTATGCGCGAGCAATTATTGTCTGCGTTTTTGAGGATGTCCATAGCTTGTTCGACTAAGCTGAACACCTCTGACAGCTGTAGATGATTTCATTTTCGAATTCATTATGGGCGTAGACAGGCAAAAGTAGTTTAAATAACTGGCACTTTTGTTGAAAATTTATGATTGCATGTCACTCTACCGCCACCACCATCACCACACTGTGGGGATGAAGTGACGCTGTCGGGGATGGATGCCGCAGTCTCCTAGCGGCTTGTCGTTTGATATCATGGTGTGTGCCAGTGACATTTCGTTAATATAAAAGCGTCCACAAGTTGTAAATTGCTTAAACGCAAAAAATATTAAATCTAACGTTCATAAATAGAGGGATACCTGCATAGTGTATCCGAGAACATAAATATAAAAGGGATTACAGTAATATATTTGATAAATCCTGTGAAATGCTAATGTAAGCTTTTATTGCTCATTGTGCATGCTTTATTATACGAAGTATATTATAGTGCTTGCAACGCAATCAATCAAGGCTTCATTCATTTGTATTTTTTATTCTTATCTATACCTTTGTTTCTTTGCATATCCATCTGTCTTTACATATCAATTTGCCTCTTTTGTATACAGTCTTGCCATGTAGCATACATACACATGGCACATAGCTCCCACACCTTGTGCCATGCACACAAATGTAGTGACACAGCGCTGACTGTTGTACAGCAGCTGCAACTGCAGGTGGACACTTAGTGCACACGCTGTTGAGCATATACACGGGTGTGCCAGCAGGGTGGAGGAACTAGGGTAAAGGTCATGGTAGACCTCGTGGGGATGCCCCTGGAACCCTCTGGTGGGTTCGAGAAGGGAGGGGAATATAAGAAGTGAAGAGTGAGAGCTCTGGGCTACCGGTTCTGGGATTTGACTCGTCTCGTCATCGTTGTCGTCGCCGCCTTCATCGCTGCCAACTTCGCCCGATCATTGCGCGGCCAGACAGTAGTTGGCTGTATCGGTCGACGCCGTCAGTGCAACACGGATGGGATCATGTCTGGGCTGGGACAAATGGCAGTGTGGTCGCGAGAGAGGGGGCCGTAGTTGGTGGTGTGAACATAATTAAGGAAAGACGGTGCCTCTTGCGACTACCTCGTCTCCGACTTAGTGTGTGTGCGATGCATGCCACCCGCACAAACACACAAGCCTCGAGGAGATGGAAGACACTATATTTGGTGTCAGACGTGGGGTATTGAAAATCAATCTGTAGTGTCATCGGGATGAGGACGGATAGAAGGTCATCCCTCCGACAGTCCCAGGACCCGGGGTCCTGGTTATTAAGCCTGTGAGCTGCTGGGCAGCAGAGTCGCCGCCATGGATTGGCGGGACAGCTGCTATGCACATTTGTGGGGAGAGCAGCTACGCATCCACGGGGCGAGAGCACCTGAGCGTAGATGGCGAGAGCGGCTGGGCGTCGACGGAGAGAGTGGCAAAGCAAGACAGCAGGAGCGGCTGCGCGTCAACAGCGTGGACAGCTGCACGTCGACGGAGAGAGAGCTATATGTCGACAGAGAGAGAGCGGCTGAGCATCGACGGCGACAGTGGCTATGCCAGGTGGCAGGAAGGGCTGCGAGTCGACGGCAAGAGGGTCTGCACGTCGATGGAGAGATAGCGGTTGCACGTCGACGGAGAGAGAACGACTGAACATCAATGGAGAGACAGCAGGAGCTGCACGTCGACGGGGAGAGTGGCTGAGACTTTCTTGTGGTCACGCGCCGACCAAACAGCATGCCGAAGGACCGCCATGGAGAGAGGGGCATGGGTCGGCACGAGGCGCGTACCCCAAGGGATGGCGTAGAGGAGAGTGGGGAAAACCATGCGGGAGCTTCCGTCGGAGTGGGAGAAAGGGGCTCCGGATGGGGGACCGCGCACATGGTGAGCACCATTTTGTCTCCGGAGGACGTCCCATGACCAGCAGGCGCCATTTTGAGTCAAGCGCGGGAGCACACAGAGGACGTGCGAAGAGCGATGAAACTGCAAGAAGCTGCTCCTGATCTGGCGCAGGAGGCTTGCACAAAATTCCTGCCGAGGGAGCGGATGGAGGACGAGACTCTGTACGCCTTCAGAGCAGGGCTGCTGGCACTGGGACAGGAGGCACTCACTTTTGGGTGAGGGGGCGCTCGACCGTCGAGTGGCGGAAAGGCTACGGGAGCTGGCAATAAAGCTGAGGGTTGCCCTGCCCGTCCGCCGTCGGCACAGAAATTTAATCCTCAACGGCGGCCCGGAAGATACAGGTCTTCGAGGAGAAGCAGCAGCGGGCAAGGTGGGAGGCTGCAACATGGAGCATGGAAGATATTATGGCGGTAGTGGGGGGCCGGGGGATGCAAGCAAGATCTTCCCCTGCCCTGTGGACCCATTCCCAAGTGCTTTATGTGTGGTCGATCTGGCCACATCGCTGCGGAGTGTCGGTGACGAGTGACCACCAGCGGAGTCACCCGCGCCCTCCAGTTCACTGACAAAGTCAACTCAAGCCCCACCGAACCCGGGTCCCTGAGGCCTACCGAGACCGCCAAGTGCGAGGTCTCGGGTACTGGATCCAAGCGGGTGCTGCCGAGTGGTGAGGCGCCATGCCCTTTGAGCCGAGGACTCCGTCTCCATCATCTCTTGGCCCTCTGGGTTCCAGAGGTGAAAGACCCCGCTGAGAAGGGGGTGACCGGCACCATGGACTGGATCACGTGAGCTATGTCTCGGTATGGGGGGACTCTCCCTTGCACTGGGAAGCGCTTTAAGTACATGTAGGGGTTTCGCGATGGCCACAAAATCCTGTACGAATCTGAGGTAATATGAAACAAAACCTATACATGTTCTAACATCTGTCACGGATACGGGGGCGGGCCATTCCCTAACACACCGCATTTGTTTTTATAAATCCATAGCTACCCCCGTTGCGCTGATCATGTACCCTAAATATTTGATGAAGTGCCATGCGAGATGGCATTTAGAAGGCTTGAGTTTAAAATGTGCTTCCCTGATTCGTGAGAAAACCAGCCTCAACCGGTGTAAGTGTTCTTGGAAGGATCATCCGAACACAATTACGTCATCCAAATATATCAGGCAAATGTCCCATTGGAAACCAATCATATATCAGCTCCATGAGCCGTTCGAATGTGGCTGGGGCCATTTGTAATCCCAAGGGAAGATAGTTAAAATTAAATAGCCTCTGTGGTGTCCTAAAGGCGGTTTTGTATTTTTAATCCTCATCCAATGGTAGCTGCCAAAATTCTGATGATAGGTTCAATGTAGAAAATTATTTGGCTCCTGCTAAGGCGTCCAAAGAATCGTCAATCCATGGTAGTGGATAAGCATCCTCCATTGTGATCTTATTTAATCAATGGAAGTCGACGCAAATCGCAATGAACCATCTGGCTTTTTCACCTGGATGACAGGGCCCCCTCCCATGGGCTCATGGATGGCGAGATAATATCGGCTCTTAACATCTCATCGATGGCGTTTTGTGTCTGAGCTTTCTTGACTGGCTCCATGCAATATTAATTTTGGCGGATAGGCGGCGCATTTCCCATCTCTATGTGATGTGACATGAAATCAATATGACCGAAATCATACGGTCCCTTACTAAAATGTCCTCAAACTCTTCTGACAACGCTGAAGGGCCTGATGCTGTGGCTCGGACAAGTTAGGATCCTGCGATATGATGGCTTCCAGCAAGGGCATAGCCTCCTTATTTGCAGGATCAGTTGCATCCATCATTATTCTTGCCTGCACTTCTCCACCCCCTGCTGGCATGGACCACACATGTGCCAACACTGTTGCCCCATGTATTGTGACAGGTGTGTTTGCTATGTTTAAAACTTGAATGAACAATTTTGGGTGGTGACATAGTATGGTGTCCGCTCCTGCTAAGGCGATCCATGATCGCCATTGCTGGTGATACCAATATGGGTGTGTCTGGTCGAGCCGTCACTATAGGTGTGCGATATCAAAGGGAATTAAGATGTGTGCTGCTGGAGGTACTATGAGCATCTCTTTTGCGACTGCCTGCACCTGAGCTGACGTCCAGGTACTGTTGTCTGGACGTAAGAAATATACACGTTCCCCGAATGGCATTTCGATGTACCCTTGGTCTGTCACAATTTTTTCAGGAGCTGGTTCAAATAGTCTGTCCCCAGCAAACAGGGAACTGTCAACGTGCTAGAGACAAGTACAGGGCCACATCGGTGGCAGGTCACCGGGTCCCGGGTCTGGCTGGATGCTCCGAGACCAAAAAGATCTCCAAAATCATGATCAAACACAAGATCCAGGTTCGATTTAACACAGTACATAAAATGTATGATCTGATCCCATCTGTGAAGGAAGTGATCCCTGACATGCAATACCCAGTCGTCTAAAAATTAAGCTGTGGCTGCGGCAGTAGTTACATTGGTGAAACCAAGCGATATGTCTTTGACCATGTTCGTGAACATAAGGCAGATCTGAAATATAGTAGGACCAATACCTCGGCCGTGGCTGATCATTGTTTTAATGCGGTGGGCTCACACGAAATTGATTTCTCCAAGACGAAGGTACTTTGCAAACCCACTGGCTATCAACAAAGATTAGTTCATGAAGCCATCAATATTTATAGACAGAGACACACTTTCCACCGAGAAGATGGGTACAAACTAAGCAATCATTGCAAGGACATTATTAAACCAGTATAAATCATAACTGGCTGTGATGTTTCCGCGCCGAGGTCTTGGACGCCGCTCTCCTATCTTACATTAATATGCTAATCTCTCACATTACCATAGCTACTTCCGCGCCCTCGTCTTGGACGCCACTCTCCGATCTTACATTAACATGCTAATCTCTCACATTAATATAGCCACTTCTGCACCCTCGTCGTGGAGGTCGCCCTCCGATCTTACAATAACATGGTAATTTCTCACATTAACATCAATAGCCCCGCCCACTTCGTTTATGACCCTTGGGCTACACCCATTTCAAACCTTTAAAAGAGTCTGCCTCAGCAGCTTTCCTCACTTTTTTTTTGCTCCTGATGACGTCCGCTTGCATTGCAATCAAAACGCCGTTCTTTGTAATTTTCTTTCAACCTATCTACGTGACTTTACCGAAAGACCCAATGAATATAACTATTTAATATTACCATATTTGCACACTATCATTCTTATATATTTGTAGTGAGTTCACGGAGAGCGGAGACGACTCGTAGAGGCAACGCGTTTATTCCAATAAACGCTAACAGCAACAGTCAAAGCCTTCACTAGGGCAACGGCCCTTTTCACCTACTGCCTGGGGAGGTACGGCCTCCGGACTACCGTGCTCTAACACGGGGCTACAGCTCTATGTCCTCTGGCTACGGTTGACCTAGGGGAGGCTACGCTGACCCAACCCAGCCAAGGTACAGGTCCCGACCACTGGCCCACTCGGACCGGGCCCTTACAAGGACGTCGGGCCGGGGGTTCCCAGGGTCTCACCACTGGCCCACAGAGTCCCGGCCCTTACAAGGACAGCGACGCTAGGGGTCCCAGAGTCCTAGGCTAGCTGGTCTTCTGGCTTCAGTCTTGGACTGGCCCCGGACCCGTCCAGAGGTCTGGCTTTTATACACCTCCCAGGTGTGTCAGCCTCTGGCCACACCTCCCTTCCAGAGAGTTCCAGGGGGGGTCCCGGGGGATCCTAGGACACCCTGCAGCCCCCTCCTATTGGTAGGGGTCTCGGGGGATCCCAGAGCACCCCGTAGCCCCCTCCTGCTTTGGGGCTGGGGAATGTAGCGACCCCCATGTTGGTGCAAGGTACTGCCCCTGATGGGCCCTGTCTGCTACTGCAGGTAAGTGCACGCAGTCCATTTACAGCGCTACATATATATATATAACGTGTAAAATAAACGTGCTGGCGTCATGATTGGTCCTCAATATGGGCCTCCGTCTCCTAAAGATACCTAAGTAATATATCTCACCATGAATTTTACACATTTTAATAAAAAAATGTATAAAATAACAAATAAGTAACTACTGATTCAAGTTCACCAATATCTAATCTTGTGTGTGGGTTTGTGTGTGGTCACTCGCTTGGCTCTCCAACGGTGGGGTTTACATGATAAAAAAATAGCCAGTTACCAGCAAGCGCTATTCCTTTTTCATATCCGTCAACTTTAAATTAGTTTAATTAGCGATTTAGTGCGATTTTTGTGCGCTTCACTATATATTTTTTTAATTTATGACGCGTACACGACCATACCAACTCACGCACCTTTGTTGGGGGAGACGGCCCATGCCAAGTCGCACGCCTTTGGTGGGAGTGAGGGGGACATTTTCTTTCGCGTTAAAAATGCTATAAAAATACACTAAACGCTGACGTAAATTCTTCAGTGTCATGTCCCCCCCACATCGATGCATGCAGTTACTAATATATACAGTCGCTAGATGCTAGCACTATAGGCAGTAGACCTTTTGTTTGTTTATTCATCACGCGCACACGACCATACCAACTCACGCGCCTTTGGTGGGGGGGGGGGGGGAAACATTTTATTTCGCGTTAAAAATGCTATAAAAATATTCAGTGTGATGTCTCCCCCACCCCGATGCGTGCAGTTATTACTACTATACGGTCGCTAGATGTAGCAGGTACCACCACAGTCGGTATGCACTTCTGTAATCATAGCAGTTACCACTACAGTCGGTATTCACTGCTGGAATCATAGCAGGTACCACCACAGTCGGTATTCACTGCTGTAATCATAGCAAGTACCACCACAGTATGCACTGCTGCAGTAAAAGTAGGTACCACCACAGTCGCTATGCACTGCTGTAATAATATCAGGTACCACCATAGTCAGTACGCACTGCTGTTACATTTTTAAGAGTAGTTTTGAAATATTTTTAAGACCCGGGCAATGCCAGGTACTTCCTGCTAGTGTATTATAATACATAAATGCGTGTCGATGGTTATTTCATTAAGGAGAGCTAGGTATCAAATGTTAATAGTTGAGCTACATTTTTATGCCAACTTACCTTGTCCAGAGGTCACGTGACTCTGGTAATTGAGTCACGTGCCTGCCTAACGTGCGCTTGACAAAGGGCGTGGCCTAACGTACAGACCATCTCGTCTAAGCCAATCGTGACCCAGCAACATTCATAAGATTTAATATCCAATTACACCCTTCTCTAACACTTTAGTGTGAATATATGCACAATTTATTCGTAACATAGCCACACAGGTTACACTTTTCAATCCATCCCCAATCCCCACATCCATGATTTAAAATTACCACTACATATGCTAGCTATTACATCATTTAATGTAGTGACATATTTCTGATAATTTTGATTCCTCGAAGCATATTAATAAGTGATGTTTTAATGTTTACTTGAATTTTACACTTGTGGGCTATGTTTAAGTGAAATTTGCTTTGCACCAGATTGTGATTGATACTAAAATACCTTTATTAAATCTGGTTTACACACTAATTTGGCTCGCCCAGAAATATTACATCATTATGTTCCCAATGATCTTCGTGAGCAATATAGATACACGTTTTAGGAAAATGATGGGTTCGGAATTATTCAAGTCAGATTCAGACTACCTTTGAATATTAATATATGAAGAATTGTTCAATGACTCAGTTATTTTCATGTACAAATCTCACCACTTGTTTCTTCAGCTGATCCCGCATATTGTATGATGTCCACAGTTATCCCATTTATTTAAAAAATCTGCTTTTCCATGGTATAAATGGAAAAGGCTACGCATTAATTTCATACAGTAAGCTTACTTCTGCTTAAATGTACTTGTTCCTATTGTTTTCAAATACAAGGAAGTTGAGTGGACAAGCTTAAATATTTCTGCAGGTCAGCTTTGAACTTGCAACACATTTTATAAGCTTAGCTGCGAGCGTTCAAATTTTTCATTACGTTTTAGTTTGGCATCGATAGTAAGTGGTGCAATGCAGTTTTTTTTTTACAAAACCAAATATAGGTCGCCATCGTGTAATTGTTATTATCACTCGGCATTTACTTACCGAGCGCAGATATTCATGATTGCTTTAAACACTGCTGACTGCACAACCTACAGGAGTCAACACACACATGAACACGTTTACACAGGTTCAATGTTTCAATTTAATAAGGCATCAACCCAGTGGCGGCTCCTGCAAAATCTCTCAGGGGGGGCAAATGTCTGGATGATTGATAAGGATAAGGTCCACCTATGCAATGGATAAATTAACAGCTTAAGCATGTAAAGGCAACTTCACTTTTTTAATATTAATGAAAAATAAAGTGACTTACAATACATCTTGTTTGTTTCTATACTCACTATTAATATACAATCCACTCAAGTTTATTTTATTAAAGATTCCACTAGGTGGCGACAAATTATATTGTTGGATGAAACGTGCTTACGTATGATGACGTAAGCACGTTAGGGCGAGCCCTCCCGGAAGCCATAGAGAATGCATTGGAGCGCCCGCCGTTCGAAAAAAAACATCTTTGAATGTAAGTCTATGGGGCCACTCGGGGCGATTCTCAGCCGGAGTGAAATCGCCCAAAAAGAGGCGGGACTCCACAGAACGTGACATGACGCTGATTGGACTATATCCAGAGGCACAGTGACGGCTAGCGTGACTCTGTGGTTGAATGACATTGGTGGTGCGTCGCCCAATCGCCCTAATGAAGAAACCGCCCCTGCATCAACCTCTATTTCGGTTTAACACGTAGGCTTTCGAGACCATTATCATCCATAATACAGGTTTTTTGGGTTAGATCGCGTAAATAGAAATGTGTCACCATTGGAACCACATTTGCCAGTAAAAAATATGATATTTGTTTTTTTACCCTTCTATCTGGTAACAAAACTGACACTTTTTTTTTACAAGGAGTCATGTTTGCATAGACCACAATACTTGTAGCCATAATGCAAACAAAAACATAACTCTGATGATAGGACAGTGCATATATCATCAGAGTTATGTTTTTTGTTGGCATTATGGCTACAGGTATTGTGGTCTATGCAAACATGACTCCTTGTAAAAAAGGTGTCAGTTTTGTTGCCAGATAGAAGGGTAAAAACCCAATTATTAGAAATGTGTCGTTCAACACGCCACCACCCGACAAAGCCAATTAGTAAGGTTTGTTACGTAAACGAATTGGCATGTTCTGATTACGTCACAAACCTTACTGATTGGCTGTGCGGGGAAGTTCAAAGACACATTCATATTTACGTGATCTAATCCAAAAAACCTGTACTATGGAAGACTTTATTTTGTCTAGAAATACCCATGGGTGCTGTTTGTTATAGACTCAACGATAGTGCCCCAGTAGCATCAATGTTATCAGGAGGGGGCCATGGTTTGACAACGCGAGGGCGGGGCTTGGTGCGGGTAAGAGTTGTGTGTCTGTGTGTATATATACATATTTTGTATACAATACATATTTTGTTAGTTTTTGTTGGTTAACTTAGTCATTTTTGTACAGCTATATATTTTTTTCATCATAGTTTCAAATAAATATTAAATTCTCTGCCTGTACATTAAAAATACGTTGCTCTCTGGGCTGAAGAAACCTGGAAAAATCAAGCTAAAATACTCACCAGAGAGGAAGGTGCCTGAAGAAAGCTGTAAAAATAGTGAGGGGTGTTTGACCGAACCTCCCAGGAAGATCGTCAAATGTGCTGTGGTCTGTTCACCACGTGGCCAGCCTGCCCTTGCCTGGAAACCTTGCATTGGATATGTCTCATCGGGTTCTTCACAACAACCAGGAGCCACTCCCTCTTGAGCTGCTATCTCGACGCCATAGCTGCTTGGCGCAGTCTCCTTGGAGACCAATTGGGAGATTTCACTGTGGGACTGCTCCCACGAGAGACGCAGTGGTGATTGGCAGGGCAATGGCAGCTTACACCGACCTCCCAGAGGTGGTGCCAGACCCCGGGATGTGAAGCCATGCGAAACAGAGGCTGAGACCTGGATAATCCCCCAACCTCCACACTGCCAAAACCCCCCTTCTCCCAACCCATCGCCCCCATCTCCCCACGCCCTGTCTCCAAACCACCACACACGTCCATCTCACACCGCACACCCTCACCCTTACCTCACAAGCCCACCCCACGAAAAACGAGGGACTCTCCCGGGTAAAGTGCGAGTTTATCGTGAAAATAATTAACACACTTAACACATTGATGTTTTGCCACTCTAAAACCATACCGGGAGGTGATGGTCATTGCCGTTCCCAAACAGGGTAAGCCAACCGACGACCTGGGAAGCTATAGGCCGATGTCACACCTGTGCACAACCTATCAACTCCTGGAATGCATCATCCTCAGGAGAATTGGCCCCATCGTTGAGTCAGTGATCCCTGAAGAACAAGTGGTGATTCCGGCCTGAATGCAGCTGCTGTTAACAAGTTTGGGCCCTTGAAACACATATTGAGGCCGGATTCCAGAAGAAATCCCAGAACGACGCGGCCTTTGTAATCTTGTCATTGGCCTATGAAACAGTCTGGATTAAGGACTTGATGTTGAAGCTCGCAAGGACCATTCCTTGCCTCAATACACTTTACCTGATATTGACGATTCTGTGCCATAGGCGACTGTATGTCTATATGGTCAACATATCCAACTCACCCCGGTGCCTCAACAATGGATTGCCACAGCTTCGGCACTTTCGCAACATGCTCTTCAATGTCTATACAAGTGATATATCACCAAACGGTTCATGAACATTTTTTATATGTGGCTGACGTTGCTCTGGCAGTCACTTTCAACAACATCGAATCCACTCTGAACCAAAAAAAACGATTATTAATTTACCAGATAAGGCCCATTGAACTATATATCCCTTTTTCAGAAGTGACCTGGCAACAAATAATAGCTCAACAAAGTGACTTTTGTGAAAATATATAGCAGCAGCATACTCTAAGTGCATGTTTATAAATGCGGAGGGAAAAACTGGAGGACCCAGAGAAAAATCCATGCGACCACGGGGAGAACATGGAATTTCCAAATATACAGGTGTCAGGGTCCTGATAGAACCCATGACCTCATGAATATCAGGCGAGGCAGATAACATCTCGCCACTGCGGCATTGGCGGCTCAAGCCCAATCCTCACAAAACAAGTCACTGCATTTCTTTACAATAGAAACGCCAAGCACACCCTGAAAGTGACCGTCTGTGGCAACACTATGCAACACGACCCCACTCCATCCTATCTTTAAGTGAAGCTGGACCGTATGCTAACCTTCCACGATCACCTAAAAAAAGTAGCTGTCGAGATCAAAACAAGAGTCAACTTGGTCCAGAAACTGGCAAGCACAAGCTGGGGAGCATCAGCACCAGTGCTATGGACATCATCGATGGCCCTTGTGTGCTGTGGAGCCAAATACGGTGCATCAGTATGGACCAGAAGTAGTCTCACTCGACTTGTTTATGTCCAACCGAACACTGCAATGTGGTGTATCACTGGAACCCTCAGGTCGACCCCAACACCCTGGTTGCTCATGCTATCACAAATATCTCCCCCACCCATCCACCACAACGCTGCAACCCTCTGGAAAGTCCTTAAAATGGAGGAATACAGTCGCCTTCCCATTCATCAGGACCTCAATACCGTTCCTCGTCATTGCTAAAAGTCACGTAAGCCCTTTTGGACCCATGAACTTCACCTTAAACAATGCAAATTCAACCCCAATTAAGCTTTGAGAGCTGAATGGAGTTCAAAAGAACTCACAAACAAACACCTCATGAAAGACCCAGTGTAGAAGATTCCTTGGTTTGATCTTCCACGAAGCTCATGGTCCTCCCTAAACCACATCCGCACAAACCATGGCAGTAGATGCGGATACCTGATGCCAAAATGTAAAATTCAAAACATTACCTCAGTGTGTGACTGTGGTTATCCAGAACAGACTGTACAACATATTACGACGCAATGCCCAATCCACAAATATGGAGATATCACAGCGATTCACTTTGCTGCTCCTGATGTGGTTATCTGGCTTGACCACCTGAATGTGAAATTGTAGTTGTTGCTCTGTATCTCCATCAGCAGCCATATGATAGAAAAAGTTCTGGACACAACCACATTTGCGAATGGGATTTGTAACTTTGATCCTGTGCATCGATAGTTACATTTTAATGTGCGATTTTATTGAGGGGTTGTGTATTGTCATGGTGTGATCTGGGACCGTTTTGTCGTTGTTTGCTGCCTTGCCAAAGCTTGCATTTAGTGTTGAAAAATCTAACTTTATACATATTTGTATTGATTTCGTGACTTGCTTACCTTGCTCTCTATTTTGCACTCCTATCGTTTTTTTGTATTGTTTGTTATTGTAACTTGCTGACCCGCCTATACTGAACATCCGTGAAAAAGAGCTTCATCGCTCATTGGATTCTTCCAGTCTAAATAGAGATTCTTATTCAATGGAATTGTGAGTGAGTCTTTTATATGCAATGTTTATTTTCACCCCTAGATTGCAGAGAAGCTGGGCGTGCGATCATTTTGCAGCAAAAATAATCTCACAAAACACTTAAGGACATCAACAGCCAGTGAAAATGGAGTGGATGCGCAATGCAAGACCAAAGGTATTATTGGATGAGGTAAAGGGTGCTTTTGTGTATGTTCTATCCAGTGGTAGTGTTAGAAAATGGATTTGGAAGCATCGTGGAGTGCTGAGGAGGGCTTGGCATATTCAGAAAGTCATACACAGGACGAAATGAAAAAAAACAGTGAGACAGAGAATGCACCATAAAAACAGACAAATAGAGTGGATAAAGATACACGAGAAGACATAGACAGATTGACATGGATACATGTAGATCACTACTAATTAAGCATGTTGATTCATTAGCATATCACTGCAGTGTGTGTGCATATTAATGTATGCCGAGGAAATCACGTGATGCTGAAACATGACCGCTTGGATTTGGCCATAAAAAGGCACAGAGTTTCACAAATGTATGGCACTACTATATACAATTGAAATAAACCACTGCGACGACGATCTGGGCTTGTGTCTTCGTCTTTATCATTTCTTTCCACAGCTGGACAGCGCTGCTCTCTCTCTCTCTCTGGCATGGCTGCACTCCGTTCCGCATGGCTGGTGGTTACTCGCGTCTCTCAACCTCTCCCGCACGCCGTTGACAGGCGGTGCGCTGGGAGGAAGCCTCCGGCTCGCCACATGGCCGCTGGCGTCCCGGAGGCAAGCAACGTGGTCCCGCTCTCTGACTCCACACACTGACCTCGAGCTCTCTTCCACTTCTCCTTATATCCCCTGGCCTACGTCACCAATCCCCGCCTACAGCCACGCCCCCTCACGAACCTTCGAGATGGTTACTTCCCCCAAGCCTTTTGAGCTCCGCCCCTAACCTCCGCCCATCCCTCTGATTGGGTGATGGCCCAAGCAGCGGAGCCTATCCACTGATCGGCGCTCATCGGTGAACTCTCGTATTACACAATTACTGGAACAGGGACGTGCACTTTTCTTTCACGGGAAAAATGGTAACAAAAGATGTACTGCCTATAAAAAAGGCGCCGCAAGTCATGGTCATGCAAATCGCCTCTCGATTTCTTGCCTGTACAAAAGTCACAATAAGCAAGCGGCACAAACAATATGTGCACAAAGATCTCCCTGAAATCGTGAGGAGCCTACCAACAAACTCCACATTCTCCCATCTGTACTCAAGCGAAGAGATCATTCACGCACTATGGGCCACCAACGCCATAAAAGTCGCAGGCAAGGACAATATCTATCATGAATTTCACAAGAATTTGAGACTTGTTGGCCAAGACTGGCTAGCGGCCTTGTTTACACTTTCCATTTAAGTGGCACAATCCCCAGGGCCTGGAAGAGAGCAAACGTCATAACCTTGCTGATACCTGGAAAACCAAAACATAATTCTTCAGGTTATAGGCCCATCTAACTGCTATCGACGTTATACACATTGATGGAGTGCACACGGCTGCTCACACACATCACGCTACGCCTGCCTGTCGCACTCGTCTACTCCAGCACTGAGTACTGTCCGCCAGTCTGGGCATCAAGCGCCCACACACAGAAATTGGACTCCAGATCAACGGCATCCTTTGCACAATAACAGGCACAACTGAAACGTGCTCCCACTGAGTGGATATTGGTTCTGTCCAACATTATGGCAGCAAACCTCTGCCAGGATGCCATGACATCAAACCAACTGGGAAAAATCCGAGGAAGTGTCACATCTACCGTTACACCAAGACCTGATCGAACCTCCTTGAATTCGTCTGAGATCCCAGAAACAAATCTGGAATCACACAGGATAATTGTATGATGCGGGGTTCAACTGAAGACCACTCGCGAACAGGATGTAGTTCTGGTGGAGGTTCCAAATTAAAGCCTCATCGACGACCTAACCACTGCTCCGCACGACTTTGATCTGCTAAGAAAACTACGGTGCTCTATCAACCACTTGAGAACAGCAACCGGTTGCTGTGCCACACCTCTACAAGTAGAGAATGAAAGGCAACCCACAGTGTGACTGCAGCATCCCGAACCAGAATGGAACCATATCGCAAACAAATGCATCCTACTCCCGCTCTCTGGCGAACTGAGCAGTATTAGTCTCGCTACTCCTGAAGCTATTGCATGGCTCACATACTTAAACTTGGACGTCAAATTTAGACAGACTTGCCATACACTAGAACAAGAACAATAAGAAGAACAAGAATGAGGAGGAGGAGAAGCAGAAGAAGAAGCATTACCTCTTTCTCCATGTCTGCTGTCATCTATGGACTCTGCAAAGAAAGTTCCTTCTAACACGTAAGCTTTCACAACCAATATCCATAATACAGGTTTTTTTTAGGTTAGAGTGCGTAAATATATAAATGTGTCCTTAAATCCACGACCACCCTTCACAGACAATTAATAAGGTTTGTCACGTAAACAGAACATGCCAATTCGCCACTAGTGCAGCACACCGGTGTGTGAGAGCCAAGCCACAACATGCCAGTAATTACAGCTAGCTTCATCAAGCGACAGCCAGATTTGTGGAGAAGTCATCTTTGTCGTTCCTTAAATAGAGGGGTAGATGTGATGACAACACTTGTGCGCTCTTCTTTTGCGAAGTGGGGAGGGGGAAGGGGGATTAATGAGTCCATATAAATGACTATGGGTATCCGCTGCCGTTTTGGTTATTTATATGGTAATCGACGTACATTATGGATGTGCAATTACCGAAAGAAAACTCACACTAACGCCTTTTTGAATGCAGTCACACCATCACCCTGCACAGCAATCTGCTCTCATCAAGATGCTCATACATCGGGCTAAGAAAGTGTCAGATGGTGATAGTCTGAGAAGTGAAATTAAACATGTTAACGAAGCGCTGCAATTGAATGATTACAATGATGCACAAATCAACAAAGCATTGAATGCCAAAATCAGATCAAATAACACGAGCATTGAAACAGACCAAGTAATTTAAACTATTAAATACCTTACAATGCGGGAGTAACTGATAAACTAGCCAGATGTTTGGAAAAACAAAACCTCCGAGTCATATTTGGCACGGTACATAAAATACAAAAAAATATTTCTGGTACAAACGATGTATTGCCGAAACTATCAATAGAAGGTGTGTACTGGATTAAATGCATCTGTGGCAAGTGCTATGTTGGGCAAACAGGACGAATGATCAGCACGAGACTAAAAGAACAGAGAAATATTAGATACTCCAGAATACAACTGTCAGCAGTAGCAGAACACGCGTGCAAACAAGGCTACTCAATTGATTTTGATAATGTTGAAGTTCTCTGCAAAACTAGCTACTACTGGCCAAGACTAATTAGAGAATCTATCGAAATTGAGAGAAATAAAAAATAATTGTATCCGTTCGGATAGCTACAGACTTAGTGCTGCTTGGAAATGAATCATCAAATAATACATCGTTTAAATGCATGCCTAGACAGGTCATTATACTTCAATAGGGATTACCGTTGGTCAGGCTATTTTAGTACACACAATTGACAGGATGTACAAGACCAATGCGCTCACATAATTCGCATGTCAAATGTATGTTTTTATTATAAAAATAACCCAAATTGCAATGGGGACCCATAGTCATTTATATGCATTCATTAATTCCCCCCCCCCCCCACTTCGCGCAAGAAGAGCACACAAGTGTTGTCATCACATTGACCCCTCTATTTAAGGGACTTCTCCACAAATCTGGCTGTCGCCTGATGAAGCTAGTTGTAATTACTGGAATGTTATAGTTTGCCTCTCCAACACACTGGTGTGCTATACTAGTGTAATAAATGGACTCGACCACAGTATCTGGTCTGGTGTCCTTTATTCGGGTTCGTTTCTGTTTCCCACATGGCTGTCCTTTATCTGGCTCCTTCCACACGGTGCCGACTTCGCTGTCGCTCCCGTCACCCTCTTGCTCTGCAGCCCCCGGCTGCTGTAGCCCCTAGCAGCCTCGCTGCTGTCTCCCACACGCAGCCTCTCCGGCTGCTGTCGCTGCTCCCAGCTTTCGCCCTCCGTGGCCTCCCCCTCGTCCAGTCTCCAACCAACTCTCTTCCATCCCGCTGGCTGGCGCTGTCACCGAGCCCCTCAGCCACCAGGCTGAGGGCACGGCGACCACCCAACGCGGTCTCCACTCTTCCCTCGCCCGACTGCCCCGATCTCTTCCTGTCTCACCGCTATACCATCTCCCTCTCACGTGACCCTGACTCCTCCCCCACATGACGTCACATCCGCCAAGCCCTTTACGCCCGCATTACACCACCCTCCCCCGTAGAGAAAATTCCAGCCGTCCTCGGCTGAAACAGAACCAAATAATGCGGGCGAAGGCATCACAAGCAGGAGTCCCCCAGACACAATAGACCTTATAACAACAACAACAAGTAACAAAAGGGGAAGGATCAGGAACCGGAACAGAACAACAAGAATAATAATAGCACAAAGCACAACACAACGGCCACCAACACGCAAAAATGGCACACGCGCACAACCCAGAAATGTGGTGTCTCAAAGCGTGTCCATGTTGTTGTTCCATCCGCTCGGCTCAAGTCCAACATCAAAGAGCAAGTGGTAGAGCAGAATGACGAACGGCGCTCAATTGCTCCTTCAAGTCCTCATCCAGCTAGCACACCAGGTAACACCCAGTGCGACGGGAGCTGAAGAATCTGTGACGAGAAGGAGAATCCAATCCCCTGAGGCACAGCACAACAACACACATCCGCATGTCGTACACGACAGCCACCCGGCCTCAGGGTAGTGGAGATGATGTAAATCCGGCCCGCTTAAAAAAAAAAAACCCCCAATAATTACCCAAATTAACCGCGATCGATGCCCCAGTATTTACATTTTAACAACAATATTATTTACACGTGACAACAACAACAAAAAAATTCTGCTCTTACCCACCAGCAGTCCTCCCTTGAGGACCAGCACAGACCTCAGACGTACACAGCATGTACCCACAGTCACTCTCAACAAACCAACAAAACCCCTAATCGCACACCCTCGCGTGGAGAGAGCCACGCTCCCCAGCGGTAACGTTTAACTCGCCGTAACCCTCACCGTGGTCGTCAACCCACAGCAACATCCATTTACCATACTCTCGGCTAGTGCCATTTCGGGGATGAGCAGCACTCGGCCATGCTCCTCCCTTACTATCCCATCAGCGATGGACACACACCAGCCTCTTATAGTCTGACGCTTTATAGCCAAGGGAAGATCAATCCCTTGGCAAGGCCAGATATCAACGACCCCCCCCACGGGGTAATGCTCTCTTATAGAGACAATAACGCCCTAACCCAAATCCCGTGAGCCCCCGGCACACCAGGTTCAGACTGCCACCGCACAACTGAACCATGACTCCCCGAGCCATATGAGCACACGGCCCATTAGTTTAAGACATACCATGGAGGTTTCGCCTCCGGGCTGTTAGGTCAGCCATTAGCTATAGGCTGATGTGACCACAACACGTGCATCACCCAATCAACAATGGCAGGCATAACGGATGGAATATTTGGCCCACTGAGGTTTTTCCCGCGCGTTCAAAATGGCGGCCCCCTTTGCCCAGCGCGTTCGCGCAATATCCCGCGCGCACTCAAAATGGCGGCCCTTTCCGCAAAGTGCATCGTCGCCATACCCCGCGTGCGCGCAAAATGGCGGCCCAACGTGCGAACACGTGGCCAGTTTTCTCCATTCGTGCACCCCAGGTTCCCTTTGCTGGGGGTCACAAAATGCATCCCCCGTCTTATTGTAACAAACCCCAACAACGATAGACGCACAGCCCCAGCTTGCTGCGCGCAGCAGTCATATCGGGGAATTTTTCACCAATATTTTACCAACCACATTGGTTACACAACCCAACTCGCAAAACTCGTGGCTGCATGCGATCAACCGAATACGCGACGCCACTTGGCGCCAATTTACGGTCCCATTAGCATAAACCTTAGAGACACCCACAACGGCGTCATCACGCACCCTCAAAGCGCGTTCTCTCTCCCACAAAGCGCAATTACCCATAATATACACAAAATCGCGTATACATAACATCCATACGACCAAATAATAGGGTCCCCCTCGAATTTGTTACCAATTCCCAACAGGTACGCACAATTAATAACATCCCAACCCCAATAGTCAACCAATGCATCGCACCCCATAACCGTACAGAACGGTGTAACAGCACATGCAGTCAGCACATCGCGATCACACGCGCACATTTAAGCACAATAGCAAGCCGATCTGCAGGCAACCAACACACCATTAATGCAGTCGTAACATTGCAGCAACAACACAAATATTCTCTCTCTTGCAACAACCACATCGCACATAGCACCTCGCAGCACAATACACCAAAAAAAAATAGATATTTTTCAATTAAGGCCATCGCACAAGGTAACCCACGAGATAATACAGCGCAAGATACCCGACGCTCCCGAGTTAATAATTAACTTCACCATCAAGATAACAACTCCACGCCGCAGCGCACACACACAATTTGACACTCAGCAAGTACAGCAGACTCTCCGTACATTCTCAACACACGCACACACTTTAATTGACACCAAGCAACAAGCAGATAGCGCGTTCATCGTTATTACACACACATACACACAGTCCGAACCGCGCTCCGCACAATCAAGTCATGAGAGAAAAAAAACAAAATCGCCCCCCCCCGGCCCTCGAAAGATGGATGAGGTGTGTGTAAAGGCCGGGTGCGTATCGTTACGACTCGCCCGGGGCTGCAGCAAGAAGAGGACGGCAGGGCGGCAACTTGAGTCGTCTCGCAGAACTCGTTCGGCGACTTGACTGCTCCGTTGTCACGCACCCGAGCCAGGACGGGAAGCTCCCGCCCCAGCAGCTGCAGCATCGTCGTCCTCTCCTCGCAGCTCGTCCTCGCGCAGCAGCTCACAGCAGGCTGCTCTCCCCGAGGCACCTCCCGATGGCAGCGCGAAGCTGCATCACCGCCGCGATGTTAAAAATGGCGGTGTCTCCCTGCCGCGGTGAAGACAAGATGGCGGCTTCCCGCCTTTCTTCGCCAGCCGCGCCCAAGATGGCGTCTTCGTGCCACGTGGCCGATGGCGGCGACAGCGAAGACAACACGGACTCCTGCGGACCACCACCCTCTCCCTCCGACGCCACCCTTGGCGTGCCGAGCTCACACCACTGTGCAAGCATGTTCTTAAGAGTTCCAAGTTGGTCCGCCATCTGTTGACATGGGGAATCCCCGTCCGTTGATGCTGACGGGCCCGCCAGCCCGGCGACATCTTCAACTCCAGTTCCCGTGCTCACTTCAGCAGGGCTCTTTTCCACGACTCCAGCTGCATCCATCGTCGGAGGAAGATGAAGCCGATGCCGGAGACGGAATATTCTTTTTCTTCTCAGTTGTTTAGCCATGCCGTTGCACTTCTGACTCCAATGTAATAAATGACTGGACCACGATGTCTGGCTCAGTGTCCTTTATTCGGGTTCGTTTCTGTTTCCCACACGGCTGTCCTTTATCTGGCTCCTTCCACACGGTGCCGACTTCGCTGTCGCTCCCGTCACCCTCTTGCTCTGCAGCCCCCGGCTGCTGTAGCCCCTAGCAGCCTCGCTGCTGTCTCCCACACGCAGCCTCTCCGGCTGCTGTCGCTGCTCCCAGCTTTCGCCCTCCGTGGCCTCCCCCTCGTCCAGTCTCCAACCAACTCTCTTCCATCCCGCTGGCTGGCGCTGTCACCGAGCCCCTCAGCCACCAGGCTGAGGGCACGGCGACCACCCAACGCGGTCTCCACTCTTCCCTCGCCCGACTGCCCCGATCTCTTCCTGTCTCACCACTATACCATCTCCCTCTCACGTGACCCTGACTCCTCCCCCACATGACGTCACATCCGCCAAGCCCTTTACGCCCGCATTACACTAGTAACGAATTGGCATGTTATGTTTACGTGCAAACCTTACTAATTAGCTGTGTCGGGTGGTGGCGGGTTTAACGACACATTTATATATTTATGCGACTTAACCCAAAAAAAGCTGTATTATGAAAGTTCCTTCTGCTACCTGATGTTCTTTTAGGATACTGCCAACGCTATAGGCGCCTCCTCATTCAAAACGTTCGTACATCATGTCTATCAATCATAGTACATCCAGAGGGTGTTGCTGCTCTTGCCTTATATTCCTCAACCCAATTTTTACCACATCATTGATTGACAATGGAGAATAACGTTTGCTATTCCTCCTACAACAAGTATATTCCATATTATCTGATGCTTTTGCCAAAAATTAGAACCAAACTGCTTAAGATTTTCTATGATGTATTCCTGTTCCTTCAAAGCAACTTCTGCTGCTTCCCTGCCCTATTAATGGCTTCCTTGGTTTGAACAATTATCCACGATTCTACTTACTTACTTTATATGTACTCAACTACAACTCCCTCAAAGCCTTCCCAGTATGTCTCAGCTACTGGCTCTGACTCCCATTCTTTTGTAGCATCGGAAATACATAGCACACGCCGCCCTATGTACACTTACCTGTAGTTGCGGGCACGGGTCTGTAGGGGGTGCAACCCTGAGATAGGGAGAGAGAGCTGGACCATTGAGATGCCGAGTTCCCCCTACCCGAGGTGAGGGGTTGGGGGGTTATTCCAGAGCCCCCTGGAAGGTTCCAGAAATGGGGCGGTACCAGGGGCGGAGAGACCCCGAGGTGGATATAAAAGACGGACCTCAGAACGGCTCGGGACAGTGCTCTGAAGACGAAGACTGAAGACCAGCTAGGCTAGGAACCTGGGGACCCCCGGGACCCGACGTCCTTTAAGGGTTGGGGCCGAACGCGGGCCAGTGGTCGAGACCCGTAACCTGGCTAGATCGGGTCAGCTTTACTTCCCCTAGGACCCTGGGGACCCCCGGGACCCGACGTACTTTTAAGGGCCGGGGCCGAGTGCGGGCCAGTGGTCGAGACCCATACCCTGGCTAGGTCGGGTCAGCGTAGCCTTCCCTAGGTCACCCTTAGCCGGAGGGCTGAGAGCCCGTGGTCCCAGTGATAGGGCACGTAAGCTCGGAGGCCATACCTCCCCAGGTAGCGGGTAAAGGGGCTGTCACCCCTTGTGTTAGGGACCGATAGTATTATTGTAACGGTTATTGAAATACACGTGTTGCCTCTAAAAGCTACGTCTCCGGTCTCCGTGGGAACCCACTACACTTTCATCAAGTACGCAAGAACAGCAAGCATGCCTAAGGTGCTTAGTAATATGTCACATAGGTCACTTACTCCCGTGCTTCAGTCTTAATCCTGCAACCACTAGTTTGTGTTCTGTATTCATATCTGCAGCACTTTTAGCTCTGGTCCTAAGGCAAGATGGCCCATGCTGTTCCTTGGTTTCAATATAATAATTAGTCTCCATATTGCCATCATTATTTTTTTATGTAAGGTTGCATGACTTCTGTTAAAGAGGTGTTCTAAATACTTCACGTAATTATGCTGCAAAACGTAACAAACCTGATTACAATAGTATTCGCCCCCACTGATATAATGCCACCCGTGTATACGTCTTTCCCTACTCATTATACTTGCCTATCACCTGGGCATGGATGTCCCCTAAGCGTAGAAGGATATTCTACTTGGGCATCATGCCTAAACGCGAGTGTTGCATTTGATAATAATTGCCCTTTGATATCATCTTCTGTTGTATCAGTAACTGCATAATGTTCCACTACTGTTACTACAAAAAAGTTGTAATCTCTCAAATGGATGTAGGTTGACGTAAATATCTGCTCATTCACTCATACAAACTTGGTCATGGAACGTTGCTTTCCTGTTGCTAATGACAATCTTTCTGTCCTCTCTACGAGAGAATATAATTCTCAAACTGGACCCGACCTTTTCCAAATCCATCTATTTGAACTTAAATCTAAATATGTGTTAATGTTTCATTTAGCTCAATTATAAGTTGCCGTTTTTGGAATTGTATACTGCTCTTCCAATGTCATATCCTGGTGCTTCTCTTGGTGTTGATCTCTACTCTTTTTCTTGGAATATGATTTCCTTCTTATATTATCTGTCTGTTTTTGGTAGCTGTTCTGTCATCAAACCCTGATTCTTGATCTCAGGAGGCAACTTTCACAGCCTTCACAGTACCGGAGGAGTCTGTGCAAATCTTGTTATTTTAATGTATCTAATTTGGGGGATTCTGTTGTCATTGTGTGGTGATTGGTGTTTGTAATAAACAACACTCGAGGTGTAGTCACTCCTTCCCAGTACTTGTGGGTGCCATTGGCTTCCGAGAGGCTCATCTGCATTTTTTAAGTAAACAGATATCCCAGGGTATCAAGCTACCATGTTGGACACTTCTACATTCAGCCTCAGTGAGAAATAACGATTGTGAACGTTGAATTGTGCTGTCATTTTTGTTCCAGGTCAAGAATGTCTTCATTCGTTACGATTTAGCTCAAACTGTAGAGTATGAGTGCTCCTGGTTGAAGCCTGCTAAGTATGTAGCATTGGCTGTCATCATCATCGCATACTATTTCATGTAAGTTTCCAACATACATTTTGCATTACCGTCTACCCCAGATACGAGAATGGTGCGAGGCGAGCTAAGCTGTTTTTATTTCATTCTAGACGCAGTGGTTCTTCACCTTTACTGCAGTCTTGCACCCTTTTGATTCTCAAACGTTAAAATTCAGTTCAGTTTATGTTGAAGTACCCTGTGAGCCAAATAAGTTCTTAAAACAGGGTTTCATCAACAAAAACAACACCGCCGCTTCTCCAACGTACGCAACAAGTCACAGTAAAATAAATCAATAATAAACAACAGATAAGAGACAAAAATTGCGAGCAAATCATAATCGCAACGTAAAAATTATCCTTTTAAAAACAAAAAACTTGTTAATTATAGATAATCATCAAATATCACGTTGTATCTATAACAAAAAACTAATTTACATCTGCCATAGTAATACAACTGTATAATGTTAACAAATCCATAGGTAATGAAACCAAGTAGTTTTACTCACGTGCACGTGCTTAATTTGTGTTTTCGATTATTTACCTTTCAAAGAAATCTGCCCATGTCTCGCACACCTCCAGAAAAGGCATTTCACACCCCCAGGGGGTGCGGCGTGCACCCCAGGTTAAGAAGAACCACTGGTCTAGACGATTTGAAAGTAGTGATTGAAAGAAATGTACCCTGTGTTCAAGAATACCTCTTACTTCCTGATAAACATACTGTTTATAATTTGTGCTATAAATGCCCTTTACAAGAACCAGAACATTTTTTCGGAAGATGTATACAGCCATTATCGGATATCTACTTCACATACTAATATGTTTCAATGACTCCAAAATAAAATGTGTTGAACCATTCACATTCTTGTATGAGAAACATGTATCACCAAAACTGCACAGCTAGCCACCTATAAAATGCAGCTACTTTACATTTTATTTTATCAGAAACATTATTGTACAATTCTGTTTGAACACATAGTTGACGTCACCTTTGGCATCCTATTTTTACACAAGACTGCTTTACAGAGATGTGATATTACTTCACACAGAAATTGGCGGATGCTACTACCAGCACACCACAGATATTAGGCAATTTATAATACAGGGTTTTTGGGGATAGATCACGTAAATATATAAATGTGTCGTTAAACCCGCCACTACCTGACACAGCTAATTAGTAAGGTTTGTCATGCAAACAGAACATGCGAATTCGTTACGGGTACAGCACACCAGTGTGTTGTAGAGCAAAGCTGCAACATTTACAATCTGACTACGACGTTTCAGCCAGATTGGTGGATAAATTCTCCTGTTTCCTTCCTTAAATAGAGGGGTAGATGTGATGACATCAATTGTGAGCACTTCTTGAGCAATGTGGTGGGGGGGGGATATTAATTAATGCATATAAATGACAATGGGTATCCATTGCCGTTTGGGTTATTTATATGGTAATCGATGCACATTATGCATGCTCATTATGAAAGCCCAATGTTCCTGTTCTTCCTGACAAATGTGTGCACTAAAAAAGCCAGACCAACGGTAATCCCTATTGAAGTATAATGACTCGTATAGGCATGCATGTAAACAATGCATTATTTGATGATTCGCTTCCAAGCATCACTAAGTCTGTAGCTATCCGAACGGTTACGATTATTTTTATTTCTCTCAATTTCGATAGATGATCTAATTAGTCTTGGCCAGTAGTAACTAGTTTTTCAGAGAACTTCAACATTATCAAAATCAATTGTCACGTGTGTTCTGCCACTGCCGATAGCTGTATTGGGGATAATTTAATATTAATTTGGTGTTCTTTTAGGCTCGTGCTGATCATTAGTCCTGTTTGCGCAATATAGCATTTGCCACAGGTGCAATTAATCTGGTACACACCTTCTATTGATAGCTTCAGTAATACATCTTTTGTACGAGATATGAATTTCTGTATTTTATGTACCGTGCCAAATCTGACTCGGATCTGTTGTTTTTCCAAACATCTAGCTAGTTTATCAGTTACTCCCACAATGTACAGTATTTTAATAATTGTAATTACTAGGTCAGTTTCAACACTCGTGTTATTTGATTTGGTTTTGGCATTCAATGACCTGTTGATTTGTGAATTAATTGTAACCGTTCAATTGCAGCGCTTCTATAACATGTTTAATTTCACTTCTCAGACTCTCACCATCTGAGACTTTCTAAGCCCGATGTATGAGCGTCTTGATGAGAGATGATTTATGTGCGGGGTGATGGTGTGACTGCATTCAGATAGGCGTCTGTGTGAATTTTCTTTCGGTAAACGCTGTGTGTTATTTTGCTATTTCGACCGCGCCCGAGCAGAATATCCAGAAATGGTAGAGTTCTGTCAGCTTCCACTTCCATGGTGAACTGAATGGATTGGTTTTCCTAGTTGAGATTATTTTAAAATTCGTTAAGTGTATCTTTGCCATCTGGCCAGACCATTGATGTGTCATATTTTTATATTTACGCAATCTAACCTAAAAAAAATCTGTATTATGGATGATATTGGTCACGAAAGCCTACGTGATAAATTAAGCAATTTATTTTTTGTTATTTTTACATTATTACAAACAAAACGTCAGGTGAGATAACCTCATGAATACATAAGTGCTTAGATGAATAGCAAACTACTTGAACAGGTCCAAATTTTAGAGAGAGTTACAAGGAAGAAAAATGAACTGGCAGGAAGCATCGGCTACATTCTATGGTAGTGCTCCCACCTCATCTATTGCCCTGTTCTATGTCAATCCCGCTTAGGAAGATATCTTGTAAGTCCCCAAAAGTCCTCACTTTTATCATCGTCCTACCTGCAAAAAAGAACTGCGTTCTTTGTTGGCATCATTCGGGATCCATTAAAAAGGGAATAAGAGGGTAGTATAAACAGCCTAAACATTGCATTGGTTACGTGCAATACGTATTGTGTCACATGTGTAGTAACGCTCACGACTCGTTCACACCGGATAGTTGGAGGCACACTGGTTTATTTAACACCATACGTTGTGACATACACACTTGAGGGGGTATCGGCCCCCTCACCCATCTATCTGAGGACACACCTCCTAGCTAACCCTAGCCTGCCTCAGAGTCCTCCACTCGTGGACTAGGGGAGGCTATCTTGGCCCGACACTGGTCAGTCGGGCCCGGTACCCAGAGTCCAGACCAGCACTGGCTCTGGCTCTGGTACCACGCCACTGGCTCGAGCCTGCGCGGTCCTGATAAGGACGGCGTACCAGGGGGAGACCAGGGCTATATCTAGGACGTCTTCCGTCTTCTCTTCTTAGCTAACACATCACTCCCGAGCCCCCCGATACATTCCCCTTTTATACCCTCCCCTCCCTGAGGGGTGGGGCCCCGGGGGATCGTAACGTCCGAAGCGCGGACGTCGTAGAGGGCACCTGCCCGTGCACTCACGTAGCCCCGCCCACTGTGCTTGTTTACCATAGGCTGCCATGCATAACGGGCTCTCTCTAACACCCCTACATCACTCCCCCCCGCATAGCATGCAGCCGTCCCGGCTGCCAACATACAAAAATTTGACAATAAAGGTGCCTTCACCCCCTGACCGCGCGTGTGCCTCACTATTTTTGAACAATAACAGGAACCAGAACAAGAACGCAACAACAAGATGAGAAACAACCCGTCGCACCCCCCCCGAATAAATACGAATTCCGTAAAAAAAACAGCCTATATACAATCAGCAGGGAACCCACCACGCACACACAACACACGGTGAACCCAACATATGTACATCCGAGGAGCGGGGAACACACCACCCACACAACACCCAATAAACACAACAGCTATGTACACATTTTCCGGCCTCACAACAGTTTGCGCATTTTAGCGTGCGTCCTTGCAGCGGGCCCCTCACACGGGGTAACCGCGCATGGTGGACCATCAGGTGGCGACTGTCCGTCCTTGGGGTGAGCATTCATCCGACTCCGCGTGACCCTCGGTATCCGCAGGAGGGGTGATCGGGCCTGAGCCCGTCACTCCTGATGCTCCTGAAGGTGGCACAGCCGGCAAGGCATTAGGTGAGAGCGACGGAGACGGACCCAGCAAGTCGGCCGACTCCCCACATGTTTGGCCACGTGCGTGTGAAGTGGGGTTGTGTACCGCAGCGAAGGGTTTTAATCTGGAGGGGTGCACGAACCATCGCCGCTTCCCCCACTTGATGCGCACGCACTGCGGACGTAACACCTCCACCACTTCCACAGGGCCCCGCCACGGCCGCACCAGTTTAGAGGAGGTTGCCAGTGGCACCTGGAGGCAGTGCAACCATGCCTTGTCCCCCGGCTTCCACTGCAGCATGTGCGCTCGACTCAATCTGAGGCGCTCATTCGCCTTCTGACGGAGGTCAGAGTTTTGCATTGCAGCATCCCGTGCCTCGGTCAATTTGTCCAAATTAAATTTAACGTGGTCAGCCAGATTATTTTTCCCTGCGGCACGGGGATCCGCAACTGGGCACGAACAGGCGGGTCTGGTTCTCGGCCGTACATGAGGTAAAAGGGAGAAAACCCCGTAGCCGCATGGGGTGCCATCCGGTACGCCGCCAAGACCCCCTGAATTTGTAGGTCCCAATCCGTTTGCGAGTCCGAAACTTGTTGTGATAACATGGACGAGATGGTGCGATGCAAACGTTCGACCATCCCGTCAGTTTGTGGGTGATATGGGGAGGTCCGAATTTTCTTTGTGCCCAGGAGATCGCAGACTTGTCTGAGTAGTTTACCGGAAAAATTTCTGCCCTGGTCGGTCAGCAGCCTCTCCGGAGCACCTTTGTCCAGGACATAACCCTGAACAAAGGCCTCCACGATGGCTGCTGCCGACTGGTTGGCCAGAGGCCAGGCCATAGGCCAGCGTGTAAAATACTCGACACCAGTCAACAAATATCTATTCCCCCTGGGGGTGGCGGGGAATGGTCCAAAAATGTCCAGAGCGACCAGCTCGTTTATCCTGGACACTTTGATCGATTGCAAGGGCGGGTTAGACTCCCGTGCCGGCGGTTTGCGTTGTGCACATTGAGAGCATGATCCCAACAAATCCCCAACATCCCTCGTCATGCCAGGCCAATAAAAATCAAGTTGCAGCAAGGCGAGAGTCTTTTGGGTCCCCAGGTGTAGGAGGCGCTCATGAGCGGCCCATACCACTCTACCCCGCAACCCAGTAGGGACCACCAGCCGATGTCGACGTGACTTCCCGTCCCAATGCATCAGCAGACCTTGGCACATTTCCCATGCGTCGGAACCACCTCTTTTTCCCCCCGCCGCACCGCCAACGCGACGTCGCCACCCGAGGAGGGAGACATCCTCCATCTGGAGGCGCCCCCATTCAATGACGGGCAACCCCAACAGGGAATCTTTGCCATGTTGTTCGATCGAATTAGGAACCACTGTATCGTCGTCGTTGGCGGCCGCCAAAACAGGTACCGATGTGTCCCCTGGAGGCCTGCAACGTCCAGACCCCAGGAGGCATGCACACTCGGAGGTGGTTGGCAAGCGTGACAGAGCGTCCGCGTTGGTGTGGCGAACGCCCTTACAGTATGTGGTTTGGAAATCGTAATCCTGGAGGACCTCCAACCATCGGGACAATTGTCCCGATGGCTGTTGAACCCTCAGGGCGTACTGCAGTGCCGCATGATCTGTGCGGACGGTGAAATGCCGACCGTACAGATATGGGCGATACTGTTGGATGAAATGGACAATTGCCAACAGTTCCCTACGGGTGACACAATATCGTTGCTCCGCTGGAGACAACACCCGACTGCCGTACGCAACCACACGTTCCACGCCGTCAACCACCTGGGAGAGCACGCCCCCAATACCCGTGTTGCTCGCATCGGTGTCGAGCAAGAACGGTTTTGAAAAATCAGGGTAAATCAGGGGAGGAGCGTTTACCAAAGCGTCCCGAAGGGAGCAAAAAGCAGCTTCCTCCTCCTGACCCCAGCAGAACCGAACCCCTTTAGATGTTAAAGCATGTAGGGGTTTGGCGATAGTCGCAAAATTAGCGACGAAGCGTCTATAATACGACGCAAACCCAATAAAACTCCTAACCTCTCCCACTGAGGTGGGAGTCGGCCAGGAGCTTACACACTGCGTTTTGGCGGGATCGGTAGAAATACCTGAGCGCCCCACGATGTGCCCCAAATAACGCACCGACTCGCGTAACAAATGGCATTTTTGGGGCTTAAATTTCAAATTAGCAGCCCGCATCTTTAGGAAAACCGCCCGCAACCTCTGGAGATGTTCATCAAAAGTTTTGCCAAAGACAATGACGTCATCCAAATAAATAAGGCACGACTCCCATTGCAATCCAGCCAAAACCAATTCCATCAACCGCTGGAAAGTTGCCGGCGCTGAGTGTAAGCCCATCGGCAACTGGTTGAATTGAAACAGGCCGTGCGGAGTACGGAAAGCAGTTTTAGGCTTTGAATCATCGTCCAGAGGAAGCTGCCAGAATCCCGAAAGTAAGTCTAATGTGGAGAAGAATCGCGCTCCCGCCAAGGCGTCAAGCGATTCGTCCATCCGTGGGAGCGGGTATGCGTCGGCAACCGTAATTTTATTAAGGCGCCGAAAGTCAACGCAAAACCGCAACGAACCGTCCTGCTTCTTAACCAGGACGATCGGCGCTCCCCAAGGGCTGTTGGAGGGAGAAATGATGTCGGCGGCTAGCATGTCATCAACAGCCGATTTGACATGGTCCTTTTCGGCGGGACTCAACCAAAAAGGATTCTGGCGTATTGGCGCGCTGTCACCCGTATCAATATGGTGACGCAGCAGATGAGTGCAGCCCAAATCGTATTTATCCCGACTGAAAACGTCGGAAAATTCCCTCAGTAGTGTCTTAAGAAGTTGGCGCTCTAAATTTGACAGGTCCGTCGATCCCGCGCAAAGCGCCTCGAGCCACCCTTCATCGCTGTCCGAATGTGGTCGCGGTGCAGGGACAGCGCCGACATGACTCGCGACGGGTTCCTCACAGGGCACCGGCGTTGCGTGAGCAAGCACGGTCCCCTGTGGGACCACCACCGTCTGCGAGCCCACATTGAGGACCGCGATGAAGGGTTCTCCTTCCCCTCTCACTATGGTCTGGGCCGGGAGTAAATTAGGTCCACTGACCCCGGCCCTAGACGGTCCCAGCAGAACCCCTTGAGCCCCAATGCCCTTAGCGAAGGGCCGCCGAAGTTTCAAGGGAATCAACATTTGCGCCCCCGGAGGAACGCGCACCGTTCTATCTACGAACGCCGGCACCGTCGCGAACGCCGTCCGGCTCGTAGCGGGGGATGGCAGAAACGCCATGCGTCGGCCCGATGGGAGCTCAATGCATCCCTGGTCGATTAATATCCTAATCGGCATTTTGGCCAGGAAGTCCGTCCCCAGCAGGCACGGAACCACCAGCGAGGAGGAAACAAAAATTGGCCCAGATAATTTAATATCCCCGACACAAATCTAGGCTCGAATTTGTCCGATGATGCCAAGTGAACCCCCGTTAGCAGCAAAGAATGGTACATTAACAGGCATCAAAGGACGGCTCTGGGCAGGGAGAATGTTATAAATCAACTCCGAAATAATGGTCGCCGATGCCCCTGTATCGACCAGGATGCGCACCTCGACCCCATCGATGTGACCCACAACGGCCGACGACCCCGACGACGCGGCTACAACCCAATGGGCCAACACGGACCACTGGCTGGGTTCAATGTGAGTACCCAGAGCGGTGCGTGTTGGTGCCATGGTACGCGATATTGGCCCCCCCTTCGCTGCGGTGTTTGAGTGTGTGACGGGCGTGTGCGTGGGCCAAACATGAGGGGTGCCGCGACTCGCCAGATTATGATGGTAGAGCTTGTGACGAGGGCCGGCGTCCCGTTGAGGTGTCGTCCCGCGCTGCCGAGGAGAGCGGCACCCCGAGGCGACGTGGCCCCGGATGCCGCAGTTGTAACAGTGTGGAAGCGCTGGTGGCGACGATGGATGTTGTAGACAACTTGAACCGGCCCGGTCCTCCCGCACTCCCGCTCCGTGCTGCCGTCGATGGTCGATGGCGCAAACCGCTTCCACCGGGAGGGTGGCCGCAGCGACGGCACGCCCGCTCGCTGCCTTGCTGGCCTTCCATCGTTGAGAGGACAGGTTTGCGTGGAGAAGACGGGCCGCTTGGAGGGAGCACATCTCTGCGTCGTCCTGTGCGACAATGACGATGTCTAAGTCGTCCGCCAGCAAAAGTATCTTCTCTGTCACCATGGCGTCGACACCCTCGTCGTCCATTCGTGGAAAGGCCTCCTTCGCCAGTGCCAGGAGGCTTGTGCGGTACGCCAGGGGCGACTCCTTCGTCCCCCGCTGGCGATCGTAAAAGAGTTGGCGACAGTCCGATGGTGGACCATATACTGCAGATAGCACCTGCATCGCCTTCCGCAGCGTCGAGCGCCTCTCCTTCGGAGCCGACGTTAGAGTGGCGAGGACGTCGCTGTCGAGGAGTGCTGGCAGCGCGCGGAGAGCCTCAGCGTCTGTCCACTGTGCCATCTCCTGGTGAGCGAGGAAGCGCCGCTGGAAGCCGCCCCAGTTGCCATCCTCGCCCACAAATTCCTTGAGCGGGGGCAGTCGCTGATGTAAGGCAGCGGCTGCAGAGGACGATCGCGCTCCCTCGTCACCCTCACTTGACTCAGCGTCGGCCCGAAGCAGCGATGGCATCGCCGGTCGCACCCGTGGTGACGTTCCGCCCGTAGGTGGTGACGCGGCAGGTACTGTACTCCCGCCGTTGGACGCGATTCTTAGAGCGGCCACGCCCTCAACAGCAGCTGCGGCGATGGCGGGAGTTTCAAAATGTTGCCCCGTTGAAATGGCGGGAAGGCGCTGTGGTCGTTGGCTGCTGTCGCCCCGTGGCGGTCCCGCAGCCCCCAGCCGCGTGATGTTGTCGAGCATGGCGGCTGCGGCATACAGCAGCTCGGCCAGCTTCGCGTGCGCCTGCCTCAGCCCCTCCGTCGACGGCTCCCCTTCCTCCAGCTGCTGTGGCGTGGATGCGCCCAGCCCCGGCTGGTCGATGGCATCTTCAGCCGTGTCGGGCCCTCCGACTGCAGAGGTGTCTTCTGCCTCTGGTACCCCGACTCGAGTCGTCCGGCGTGTATCCATGTTCGTACTTTGTTTCACTTCTGACGCCAGATGTAGTAACGCTCACGACTCGTTCACACCGGATAGTTGGAGGCACACTGGTTTATTTAACACCATACGTTGTGACATACACACTTGAGGGGGTATCGGCCCCCTCACCCGTCTATCTGAGGACACACCTCCTAGCTAACCCTAGCCTGCCTCAGAGTCCTCCACTCGTGGACTAGGGGAGGCTATCTTGGCCCGACACTGGTCAGTCGGGCCCGGTACCCAGAGTCCAGACCAGCACTGGCTCTGGCTCTGGTACCACGCCACTGGCTCGAGCCTGCGCGGTCCTGATAAGGACGGCGTACCAGGGGGAGACCAGGGCTCTATCTAGGACGTCTTCCGTCTTCTCTTCTTAGCTAACACATCACTCCCGAGCCCCCCGATACATTCCCCTTTTATACCCCCCCCCTCCCTGAGGGGTGGGGCCCCGGGGGATCGTAACGTCCGAAGCGCGGACGTCGTAGAGGGCACCTGCCCGTGCACTCACGTAGCCCCGCCCACTGTGCTTGTTTACCATAGGCTGCCATGCATAACGGGCTCTCTCTAACACCCCTACACATGTATAGAGATGTGCAGGGGTTTAGAAAACCGCTGAAGATTTTAAGCAGCAATTGCCCCTTAACTATACCAATATTTTTACTAAATACACCAAACATTTTCAGCGATGCAAAATTTTGTGATATGTTGGGCCTGCCATGGGAAACAACGGAGGAAAATAATGTTGCGTAGGTTTTTCTAAGTGGGTTGACACCATTCGGGACCCATTAAAAAGGGGATAAGAGGATAGTATAAACAGCCTAAACATTGCATTGGTTACGTGCAATACGTATTGTGTCACACATGTATAGAGATGTAGAGGGGTTTAAAAAACCGCTGAAGATTTTCAGCAGCAATTGCCCCCTAACTATACCAATATTTTTACTAAATACACCAAACATTTTCAGCGATGCAAAATAATGTGATATGTTGGGCCTGCCATGGGAAACAACGGAGGAGAATAATGTTGTGTAGGTTTTTCTAAGTGGGTTGAAGTGTAATAAAGGACTCTGCAGGCAATTTAGGTCTCCGTTCGTCCTTTATTCGGGTTGTTCACCTCCGCACCCCGCTGGCCTTCTCCTCGGACCAGCGTCGTCTCCTCTCGCGCCCCGCGCACCCTCTTCCTCCTCAGCTCTTCCACTCGTCCCTTCACCCCGCTGGTCCCGGCAAGGGACAGCCACCCGGCCCCAGGGTAGTGGAGATGATGTAAATCCGCCCCGCATAAGGAAAACCCCAATAAATACCCAAAAATAGACGCGATGAAAATTTTTCCTGCTCTTGACCACCAGCAGTCCTCCCTTGAAGACCAGCACAGACATCTCACGTACACAGCATGTACCCACTGTCACTCTCAACAAAGCCCCCAGCCGCACACCCTCGCGTGGAGAGAGCCACGCTCCCCAGCGGTAACATTTAACTCACCCTAACCCTCACTGTGGTCGTCCAACCACAGCAACGTCCACTGACCATACACTCGGCCAGTGCAATTCCGGGGACGAGACAATGGCACATCGCAACAACTCAGCCACGCTCCATCCCGTACTATCCCACCACCAATGGACACACCCCAGCGTCTTATAGTCTGACACTTTACAGACAAGGGAAGGTTCATCCCTTGTCAAGGCCAGACCCCATCGATCTCCCCACGGGGCAATGTTACCTTATACACTCAATAACGTCCTAACCCAGAGCGGAACAAGTCCGCGGCCCTTCCCGCTGGAGGACCCGCAAGGGGAATCCCCGCCCCATGCTAGCCAGGTCACCCCGTTCGCTGCCACGTAACGGAACCTCTACACCTGAATCCCGTGAGCCCCCGGCACACCAGGTTCAGTCTGCCACGGCACAACTGAACCACGACTCCCCGAGCCATATGAGCACACGGCCCATTAGTTTGAGACAACCCACGGTGTGTCTCGCCTCCGGGCTGTCAGGTCAGTCATCGGCCATAGGTCGGTGTGACCACAACTCGAGCATCACCCACCCAACAATGGCAGGCATATACTGATTAATTATTTGCCGCAGAATAGAACCCAGCCAGCATCTCTGTCCCAAATGCTGGTGCAATGACACGCCCCTCTTTAGTCAGCCACGTGCCACGACGCTCCTGTTACCCCGATGGGCGCCAACACGCCAGCAATTGCGCACAACACGCAATGCACGCACACAAGTTAGAGCGCAGCACGAGAGTCAAGGGATGATATCCATAACCACATCCCCGCGGCTCGACGTGTATACTCAAAATGGTGGAGGCCCGCGCGAAGCGCCCCACCGAGGTTTTTTCCCGCGCGCTCAAAATGGCGGCTCCCTGCGCCAAGCGCATCCCCGCGATTTCCCGCGTGCACACAAAATGGCGGCCCCCTTGCGCCGAGCGCATCCCCGCAATGTCCCGCACGCGCTGAAAATGGCGGGCCAACGTCCGAACACGTCGCCAGTTTTCCCCGTGCGTGCACCCCAGCTGCCCTTTGCTGGGGGTCACAACACACATCCCCCATCACGTTTTAACAACCCCCAACAATAGGACACACAGCCGCAGCTCGCTGCGCACAGCAGTCGTATCAGGGGAATTTTTACCCATAGTTGAACAAGACACGTTGCTCACACACACAAACTCACAATGCAACCCCTGGCCGCATGCAATCAACAGAAAGAGCGACGCCTTAGGTGGCAATTTACGGCCCCATCTCGCAACACTTGCAATTTGCTTTGACACACACGCAATCTCGTGTGCATGAACACCCATACGACCAACATTTTTGGGTCCTCCCCGAATTTTTACCAATTTCCGAACAGGTACGCACAATTAATAACAATCCCGAACCCAATGGTCAACCAATGCACCGCACTCCGTATCCGTACAGAAAACAGTCAATACAGTACATGCAGTCAGCATATCGCGATCACAAGCGTACATTTATGCACAATAGCAAGCAGAGCTGCAGGCAGACACACCATTAACTCAGTCGTACCATGCAACAAAAAAAATTCTATTTTTTTCCCAATTAACCATGTCACACATGACACCTTGCAGCAACAACAACAAAAAATTATCAATTAACCACGTCGCACACGGCAACCCACGGGATGATAACAGAGCGGGATACACGACGCAACCGAGTTAATAATTAACTTCGCCATCAAGATAACATCTCCACGCCGCAACGCACACACACTATTTGACACTGAGCAAACAAGCAGATAGCTCGTCCATCCTCAACACACACTAATTGACACCGAGCAAACAAGCAGATAGCACGTCCATCCTGAACACACACACACACAGCCCGAACCGCGCTCCGCACGCTCGAGACATGACAACAATTGCCCCCCGGCACACGCTAGATGGGTGAGGTGTGTGTTAAGGCCGGGTGCATATCATAACGACTCGCCCGGGGCTGCAGCGGGCAGAGGACGGCAGGGTGGTGACTTGAGACGCCTCGCAGGACTCGGACGGTGAGCGCGGCGTCCTCCCGCACCTGCTCCGGTGTCTCGCACACGAGCCAGGACAGGAGTTCTCCCGCCCCAGCAGCAGCAGCGTCAGTGTCCTCTCCTTGCGGCTCCTCCCCGCAAAACAGCAGCTCAGCAGCAGGATCTACACCACGCGGCGCCTCCGAGATGGCAGCGCACGGCCGCCTCTCCGCCGTGATGTTCAAGATGGCGGCAGCTTCCCGCCGCGGCGACGACAAGATGGCGGCTTCCTGCCGTTCCTCCCCGACCACACCCAAGATGGCGGCGCCCTGCCGCGTGTCGGAGAGGGCGGGAAACGTGGCCCAGGCCCCAATGGCGGACGGCTCAGCCCCTCTCGAAGGCTCACCGCTTGCAGGCTCGCCGCCTGGCCAATCCGGCATCGTTGCCGGCGCCACCAGGGTGACAAATCCAGCAGAACGGCCCGCAGCGATTCAAGGTGGACTGCCACGTGTCGCCCATGCCTTCCATGGTCGGGACTCTCACTGCTGGAGGAAGGTCCTCTTCATCTTGTGAAGACGGTGCAGGTATCTTCTTTTTCTTGAGATGTTTTGACATCTCGTTCCACTTCTGACTCCAGTGTAATAAAGGACTCTGCAGGCAATGTAGGTCTCCGTGCGTCCTTTATTCGGGTTCTTCACCTCCGCACCCCGCTGGCCTTCTCCTCGGACCAGCGTCGTCTCCTCTCGCGCCCCGCGCACCCTCTTCCTCCTCAGCTCTTCCACTCGTCCCTTCACCCTGCTGGTCCCGGCAAGGGACCAGCGTCTCCTCTCGCGTGCCACGCACGCTCTGCTTGCCACTCCGCCAGCCCTATGTGCCCCGCACACCCTGCTAGCCACTCCGCTAGCACCCTCTGCAGCCACACCACTGCTCCGTGTGCCCCGCACACTCTGCTAGCCACCCTGCTAGCCCCGTGTGCCCCGCACACTCTGCTGGCCACCCCGCTGGCCCCGTGTGCCCCGCACACTCTGCTAGCTACCCCGCTAGCCCCATCAGCCACGCGGCTGATGGCGCGGCGGCCACCCAACGTGGTCCCGCCTCTTCACTCCATCGAATCCCCAGATCTCTTTTGGGCTCCCTCCTATAACCCCTCTCTCACGTGATCCTGACTCCTCCCTTCCGGATCGTCAGATCCGCTCATCTCTTACTGCCCCGCTGGCTCCACCTCCAATACCCGGGTCGTGTGATTGGGCTAGAGTCCAGCAGCAACCTCATTCACGCTCGCGTTACAGAAGTATAGCCATTCACAGACATGATGCCAGAAACGGCAGCCTTCTCCTTTTTAGATAACTACATTGGTCAATGTGTTTGTCCACTCAATTAAATTGGTCCTAGTTTAAAAACCGTTACACTAATTTTGTTTCAAGAATATTACAAAACATAACTGAGGATAACACAATTAAATAAACTATCATATTGAGCTGTGTCAAACAAAACGACAGGGATTTGCCATGCCATATTTTTTTTTACGCAAGGGAATTGGTAATTGAATTAATACAGGTGGAAATGTGTCAAGAATATCTACATGTCCACTGAGGACCTAAACGACACCATCAAATCACAATAAGAATATTGATTAAGCCTGCAGGAGGAATCTGATCTGATGAGCTATAAAGCTCAGTAGGGGCAACGGGTAAGCACATTACAACAACAATAAATACACAAACCAGACAGTAGTGCACAGTACAAGAAAGGTAAATAAATGACCCAAACATACAAATAAAACTAAACCATTCCATCCTTCCAGACAAGTCCATTGAGGTATGGATGAACTTATTGTTCAAAAGCAACCTGGCCACAATTGACAGCTTTTACAACGTGGCCCATTATTTGGACATTCCTAGTAGCAAAACAAATTAAATAGTCTAAATGCACGTTTCTAAATGTGAAGGGGAAAACCGGAGGACCCAGAGAAAAAATCCACGCGACCATGGGGAGGAAGAGAGACATGCAAACTCCAAATATACAACAGGCGTCGGGGTTGGGATAGAGCAGGTACTTCAAACCGTATGGAATGTGAGGGATATGGAGATTGGAGGCAGATATGTTATGATTGTGTGAACGATAATCATAATGGGGTACTGGGCAGAGATGAGTCAAACTTGGTAACATGATCATCATTAATCGTGTTTGCCTGTGTGACAAAACTATTACGATTTAAACTTTATTTTTTTTATTTGTCCAGGTAAGGTCCACTGAGCTATTTAGCTTTTTGAGTAACAACCTTGCCACAAATAATAGCTCAACAAAGTGTTTTAACATGTGGAAATGTATAGCGGCCAAATACTCGAAACGCATGTTTCTAAATGTGGAGTGAAAAACCAGTGGACAGGAGAAAATTCCACGTGACCACGGGGAGAGAGAGACACATTCAAACTCCAAATATACAGCAGGCGTCTGGATCGGGATTGAATACATGGCCTCCTGTATATCTGGCAAGGGAGATAACATCTCCTAGCTACCGCGGCACCAATAATTTGGGGGTATAATTTACTTCGGTACTCGCAAAATTAAATCAGAATGAGGTCAGAGAAGATAATGTAGGAGGGAAAGTCAGGTAATAATAACGTGATGTGTTATTCAGGGCATGGTGCCAGGGAAGATTATTAAATTAAAACGAACAAGTAATTGTTTTTTTTGTATGGAGGAGAGGAACAAACAGATGCAGGCATGTGCTGTTGGTGAGTTGGTAATCACTGTTTTGATGTCGTAATTTGGTAATACACTACCATCAAACATCCCAATGCAGGACACTTGTGGAAAATGGTTTGAGAGTTTACCGGATATTAATCATACTTAATTATTATAGTAATACGTGTGGTGTTTATTTTGTGCTTGCAGATATGTAGTGGGTTTTGAACATGCTTATCGAGAGTATGAGGATGTGACCAGCGCTGTCCGTGTGAAAGTGAAAGGCACAGCTAAAGTCGACATCCCCAATGAGGGAGTGAGAACGTTCGACTCGGCCGACTACGTCGTGCCTGACCAGGTATGTATAATTTTATATTTAGCTTTTTCCTTATTCAGTCTATGATTTTCTATATTGTCATGTTATGAAACCCCAACACCTTGATCATTGTCACAGAAAGCAGTGTGACATAATTCCATGTTTGAGAATGGCCTATGGAAGGGGGCATTGCACAAGTACATCTATGCCCGTAATCGACACTGGTGCATCTATTTATAGCTTCTGCAAAGAGTTCTTCACATAGCAAAACAACTGAATTTGTCATTCTCAGAACTGAATTTGTCGAAAATATATCAACCGAATACAATTATGGCTTTTGCGCAGTTATTAGTGACTGAACTCATAGCAATCTGATGGCTTAAGCACAAGGATTTGAACCACAGGTCTCAGTGGTTCCAACAGAGATTGCATACACGCCAGATTAACATTTTGTAAGTGACAAAAACATTTTTTTACGTAAAATGCGGTATTTTTCCGCATATAACCCGCGGGGTATACCACTTTTTACAAACAAAACAAGACCCTGCAGGGTATATGGAGGTGCGGGCTATCCCAAAACTATTTTACACGTGTGACATGTCATAACTCGTTTAATTTTTTCATGGTAGGACTATCCATTATGCAACACTTACCTTTGACTAAAGCACTGCTAAATAAGCCACTCACACTAAAATTGCACATGTTATCACGTTTTAAACGATTCGAATTGTTTGTACAATGAAACGACAATGTTTGAAGTGGGCACACTTTGTTTACCGTAATACTTTCAGTAGTTGTAGGGGGGTGCGAAAGTTTCAGCTGAGGCTATGGATTGCACAATGGGAAGGGCCTTAACAAGCGTCTACCAGACCCGGAATTATAATTGCTGAGTCCCTTCGGCCGCTGCTATTGGTTGAGCACTATACAGTCGCGACCATGAGCTTTGTTTCAAACTTACAATGGCTTGGTTGCCAGGACGCAATGGCGTTACCGTAGTGCCGCAATTGTCTGCGCAGTGTGCAATCTACCAGTGCTAAAACTGTACAGGGGTAACTACCGGTCATATGATGAAGTCGAATGCTGGTAAGCCTAACAGTACGCTTACTTACTTATCTACCAGTTATGTGTTACTTATTTATTTGATATTTACTTTTGTTACTTATTTACTGTTTTAAGTTCACTCGTTTCCGGTTAGTTTGTTTTCTTTGTGAACGTTATGAGTTTGATTTGAACAATTGATAGTGGAATGTAGTTGAATTAAGCTGCGGTGACGACATTAAAGATATGAATGCATGTGGGATATATGGAGGTGCGGGCTATCTGAAATTTGTTTAACACAAAATGCAATTTTTGCAGGGTATATGCGTCTGCGGGTTATATGCGTATGCGGGCTATATGCGGGAAAATACGGTAGTAATATATAATTTCAAGTAATGGCACGAATTAATAACATAAGTAATGTTTTAATGATGATTGCTAAGTGCAGTCCCATAGCCTCAAAGTACCAAGGCGCCAGCAGCAAGCAATATTATTGGAGGTATCGTAGATATGAGTTCAGTCGCTAATTCAAGTGAGCAAGGCTATAAGAACTTGTGGAAAATAGATGATGGGAGTAAGTTTTAAAGTTCAGATGTGCGAGGGAAGAAGAAGAAAAATAAATCTGTGGTTTGGTGGTCCACAATATTTATATGTGAAGCAGGAAACTTGATAGACTGAGCCATCAACTTAGGTCCAGGAATAAAGGAGTGAAGTTTTTGGAAAACAGAGGCAACAGACCACCGATGAGTAGTGACTGGAAATAATTGAGTGTTGAATCATCATTCTAAATTACTCTTTTAAGTCTTCTTGGTTCTTTCGGTAAAGTCACGTAGAAGGGAAGTAATAAAATAATAAAAATAAAACATAATAAAATAATTCTCACGACGTTTCGGCCACAACACAAGCAGCCGTCCTCAGGTGAAGACCAGGTCTGTCGAGGCGACAGCGTCTAAATGAAACACCACCACGCTTGGAGCGTCTATTTAAGCTGGGTTGGAAGGGGGGGGGGGGAAATGCGCCTTGACAAAAAAATCTGCATATCAAGAGGAATTTAGCATATTTATGGGAAATGCAGGAATGCGAATAGTGCTAATTAATGAAATGCGTAGGAGGTGAGCGGGGGGTTTTCAAAGTCATATTATGCCTATGCATTATGCAGGATTAGCAGCATCAAAGGGAGGGGGTAGGGGTAGCATTAATAAAGGGAAGGAATGTTAATAGTATGTAGCTGCAGTAACTAAACAACCACGTAAAAAGCTAAAGTATAAACTACATAGTATCATCAGTATGCTAAATTTACTCTCAATAAGCTGAGCTACCAACCGTAAGCAATACATTTCAATTCTAGGTCGCAAAAAATATAATGTGCTTCCAGCTAAACTTTTAAAAACGTTTTCCTTACATCACACAGGTTTATCCCGTACTATATGCTGCCATAGACAACCCAACATTTGGCAAGAGATAATAGAGAACAAGTGATACCGTCACTTATCATCTCTCTGTAGAAGAGACAAATGCTTGGCAATTATAGTTAAACCACCCTAGATAGTTAATTTTCCATACTTCAAAATCATAATCAGAATACTTATTTAGATTGGAGGAACCCGATGAGCTATGAAGCTCTTTTTCACGTAATTTGATCAAACTCGGACATATATATCTTGACTAGAAAGTAATTACCTTTTAACATTGGATAATTTACCAGCAAACCTGTCTCTGCGAATGAGATACGGTTCAGAGTTTGCTTGTATGTATACTGAACTTCTTTCTCACAGTACATAGCCAACCCTACTAATTGTCCTGAATCAAAGCTGCCGAATTGTTTTACTCCCAGAACGTCCTGGGGCTATGCGTTGGGTAAAGATATAACTTTTTTGTTCTGCTAATAGGCAGTTAAACTAAGTATACATATCGTCTGCTTATCGATTTCCTCACTGTGACATGTCTGCAATATCGATCATTAAAACACGTGACAATGGCCATTGTACACTACCCTGCCTTTTTGTTTATTCACTGGGTGATGTGTTAAATGTGTGGCAGTCACACTACAAAGATGATTACAAAGAGTGCTATGGTAGCGGGTAGTTTGTGACAACTACCTCAGGGCGTGACGATCCTGCCCCATGCAAGTCCCAGGAACAGCTGGCCTGGCTGTAAGTACCTGGTAAGGGCCCCTCCCAGGGTCACGCAGTCCTATCACTGCCTTGTGAGTGTCTCTGGAGAGTCAAAGGCTAAGGGAGTAACCCCCTACAGAAAATCAGGAGTGGGGGGCCCCTTAGGCGGTTTAGTGACACAGCAGCACATCCCGGCAACCCAAGATTTCCATAGAAACCTACCTGGGCTTTGCGCCAACAAGAGGTGCAAGAATGGAAAGAGGACACTCTAGGCCACCTTACCGTGGTCAAAAACCACGGATGGTAGCAGTCACGGGTTATAAGCTCATTTTAGATTGGCGTAGAAAATGGGTGCTATGGCTTGCCCATCATCGGTGGGAGGGGTCATTGTACCCCAATGGATATGAACCGCCTGCCTCAAGGTGGGCAGCTCCCGGCCAATAAGGTGCTTTCCCACTTTGGCTCACCTGCTCCAATGGGTGCTTGGAGCTTATGGTTCATCACCAGACAAGTGGGTTGCAACACCTGCACCAGACAAAAGCAAAGGAAAGAAGATACCAGCCCTTCACGTTGAAAACTGGAATGCACGTACAATGTGTCCTGGCCTCTCCGAAAATCTATTGCAGATTGAGGACATCCGCAAGGCCGCAATTATGGACAGGGAGCTGGTTGGACTCCATGTGGATATTGCAGCACTGCAGGATGCCCGGCTTGCTGACAGTGGCTCACTATGAGAGAGTGACTACACTTTCTACTGGCAAACAAAACAGCAGAACGAACCAAGGCGACATTGTATTGGGTTCGCCGTCAAAAACACTCCTTGGCATGACAAAACCATCAACCGCAGGCTCCGAGCAGATTCTACTGATGAGACTGCTCACTGCTTCTGGCCATGTAAACTTCCTGAACGTCTATGGCCCAACACTCGACTCACCTCTGGAGACTCATGACCAGTTCAATGAGGAGATTCACAATATCATTAGCAAAATCCCTAGCTTTGAGCACGTGCTTCTGTTGGGAAACTTCAACGCAATGGTTGGGGCTGACCATGATGCGTGGCCCATTTGCCTTGGCCATCACGGCATGGGAAAAATGAACGCTAGTGGCCAATGACTACTTGAGCTCTGATCATACACAATATCTGTATCACCAACTCATTTTTTCTCACAAAATCCTGCCATAAAGTGCCATGGAGACATCCAAGGTCTCTCCATTGGTACCAACTGAATATTGTCATCACCAGACGAGCCCTCCTCAATTCAGTACTCATCACATGCAGCCAGCACAGTGCAGTCTGTGACACTGATCACTCACTTTTATCCAGCAATGTCAGACTGCACCACAAAAAGATACACCACCTCAAATAAAATCGCTACCCACGCATCAATTCTGTCAAGACCGCCCTCCCAGAGCTCATTCAGGCATTCCAACATAGCCTTGAGCAGCTCCTACACAAAACACCAGATGGAAGCATGGAGACAATGTGGGAATTCATCAGAGACACCATCTTCAATGCAGCCATCAACACCTTCGGAAAAGCAGACAAAGACAGAACACAGACTGGTTTGAGGAACACCTGACTGTATTGTAATCCATCCTCCAAGCCAAATGCACGGCACTCCTGAAGTACAAGCAAACCCCAGTGCAGGATAATGAAGCACTCTGAAAGCTGCCCGCAGTGCAGCTCAAACGACCGCCAGACGCTTTGCCAACTACTGGATGAACCTCAGCAGTAGGATCCAACTGGCCTCTATCCGTGCCATGTATGAAGGCATCAAGACAGCATTTGGTCCAAACATCAGGAGGACTGCCTCCCTGAAATCCAGCACAGGGGCCACCATTACTGATAAACACGAGCAAATGGCTAGATAGGTCGAACACTACTCAGAGCTCTACTCACGAGGCAACAGTGTGCAGAGGCTGCCATTGCTGCTGTAAAGCCCCTACCAAACCATGCACGAACTGGACAATGTCCCAACCTTGAAGGAAATTGATAACTCCATCAACTCACAAGCCAGCAGCAAGTCCACGGGACAGGACACCATCACAAATGATGTACTGAAACATACAAAATCTGCCATCCTCACAAAACTCCACAAACGTCCCTGCCAGTGCTGGAAAGAAGGTGCAGTGCCTCAAGGCTTGAGATACTCCAACATCTTCACCCGATATAAAAAAACAGGGTGAACATGGGGACTGGAATAACTACCACGGCATCTCCCTGTTGAGCATCGGGAGGCAAACCTTTGCCCATGTGGTCCTCAGCAGGTTGCACATACTAGCTGAGAAGACGTATCCTGAGGCACAGTGTGGCTTCAGAGCAGGAAGGTCCACCATCGTCATGCTCTTCTCCTTGCGTCAGCAACAGGAGAAATGTCGTGAACAGAGGATGCCCCTGCATTTATTGATCTAACAAAGGCATTGACCTAATCAGCAAGGGAGGCCTCTTCAAGCTACTGAAAGTGATCAGCTGCCCACGCAAGCTGCTGGCAGTCATCTCCTCTTTCCATGACCACATGAAAGGTACAATACAGCACAGCGGCACCACCTCGGAGGCATTTTGTATGCTCAGCAGTGTAAAGCAGGGGTTCGTGCTTGCCCCTACACTGTTTGGCATATTTTCCTCACTTCTGCTCACACATGCCTTTGGGACAGCAAAAGAGGGAGTCTTTCTCCATACAAGATCTGATAGCAAACTCTTCAACCTTTTCCGCATCAGATCCAAAACCGAAGTCCGAAAAGTCCTCATTAGAGAACTCATATTCGCTGATGATGCCGTTCTGACAGCTCACACAGAACAAGGTCTGCAGACACTCATCGACCAGCTTGCCAATGCCTGCAACAACTGTGTCCTGACAATCAGCCTGAAAAAGACCAATGTTATGGACCAGGATTTCAGAGACACCCCATCCATAAACAGTGGCAGCTATACCCTGGAAGCTAAATTTTGACTTAAAGCTTTTGTAACTGCAGAAATTAATTCTTTGGGTCTTTAGGTAAATTCACGTAGATAGGTTCAAAGAAAAAAAAAACTACGACGTTTCGATCGCAACACAAGCAGTCGCTTGTTTCGATCGCAACACAAGTAGTCACTTGTGTTGCAATCGAAACGTTGTACTTTTTATTTATTTTATTTTAACCTATCTACATGACTTTACCAAAAGACCACAAAAATATGAACCTTGGAAGCCGTTCAGGACTTCACCGACCTAGTCCTTGGGCCAGACCAGATATTGGTACCACCCAAGGTGGCACAACTTCAATGGTGCCATTTTTTTTGTTACACCAACAGAAGTAAAATAATACATGATAGCCTTTCCAAATGAGCAGCTGTTTAATTTTTCTCAAAGGAAACCTGTTTTTGCACCTATCGCAATCACGCCTATTTGCCGGGACGTTACAAATAAAACATTCCAACACCTCTGCTGTTAATTAAGACAATAAATAATTTACAAAATGGATGTTTGTCCCCAAGGCATGTATTTCATACAAATTCTTGCATTTATTCACGCTTGTTCTTCAACTTACGTGACTTAGTTAAGTTTGGAATAGATTGGCGCTATCTGTTTTCCTTTTGTTTCTAGCAGCTTGTTTGCTCATGATCATTTACTGGCAGGTTAGGGAAGTACTGGTGGTTCTGTATTATTTCGGTTCAGTAAAGATCTAAAGTGATAACTTTACCCTCAATGTATTGTTAATGTACCTGATAAGATTATTAGTTAAGCTCAGGTACTATAGGCAAAATTGTAATTTTTGTTCAGTTTGTCAATTTTGAATATTTTTTTATATTTTGCTTCCATAAATTGTAAACTTTCATAACATGCACACAAATATTACCAATAACTTTGTTATTAGTAATGCACACAATAACTTTGTTATTGGTAATAACTTGGGTTCCACCATCACCTGCAACTTGTACCGTGTTACAGAGATTGACAAGCAGATTGGGAAGGCGTCTACAGCTATGTTCAGATTGGCAAAAAGAGCATGGGAGAACAAATCCCTAACTCTCAACACCAAAGTACAGGTGAACCGGGCCTGTGTCCTCAGCATCCTCCTTTATGGGTCTCAGTCCTGGACAACATACAGTGAGGGAAAAAAGTATTTGATCCCCTGCTGATTTTGTACGTTTGCCCACTGACAAAGAAATGATCAGTTTATAATTTAATGGTAGGTTTATTTGAACAGTGAGAGACAGAATAACAACAATAAAATCCAGAAAAGCACACTACGCCGTGAAGGACTGAAATCCTGCAGCGCCCGCAAGGTCCCCCTGCTCAAGAAAGCACATATACATGCCCGTCTGAAGTTTGCCAATGAACATCTGAATGATTCAGAGGACAACTGGATGAAAGTGTTGTGGTCAGATGAGACCAAAATGGAGCTCTTTGGCATCAACTCAACTCGCCGTGTTTGGAGGAGTATTGCTGCCTATGACCCCAAGAACACCATCCCCACCGTCAAACATGGAAGTGGAAACATTATGTTTTGGGGGTGTTTTTCTGCTAAGGGGACAGGACAACTTCACCGCATCAAAGGGACGATGGATGGGGCCATGTACCGTCAAATCTTGGGTGAGAACCTCCTTCCCTCAGCCAGGGCATAGAAAATGGGTCGTGGATGGGTATTCCAGCATGACAATGACCCAAAACACACGGCCAAGGCAACAAAGGAGTGGCTCAAGAAGAAGCACATTAAGGTCCTGGAGTGGCCTAGCCAGTCTCCAGACCTTAATCCCATAGAAAATCTGTAGAGGGAGCTGAAGGTTCGAGTTGTCAAACGTCAGCCTCGAAACCTTAATGACTTGGAGAAGATCAGCAAAGAGGAGTGGGACAAAATCCCTTCTGAGATGTGTGCAAACCTGGTGGCCAACCACAAGAAACGTCTGACCTCTGTGATTGCCAACAAGGGTTTTGCCATCTAGTACTAAGTCATGTTTTGCAGAGGGGTCAAATACTTATTTCTCTCATTAAAATGCAAATTAATTTATAACATTTTTGACATGAGTTGTTCTGGATTTTGTTGTTGTTATTCTGTCCCTCACTGTTCAAATAAGCCTACCATTAAAATTATAGACTGATCATTTATTTGTAAGTGAGCAAACATACACAATCATCAGGGGATAAAATACTTTTTTCCCTCACTTTATGCCTGTCAAGAACATCGACTAAAAACATTCCACCACCGCTGTCTCAGGCGCATCCTCGGTGTCAGATGGCAAGACCGCATTCCCAACACCTCAGTTTTCAACATGGTCAACATTCCCTGCATGTACTCTCTACTCAATCAAAGGAGACTGAGATGGCATGGACACGTGCACTGCATGCAAGATGGCAGAATACACAAGGATGTCTTGTACGGCGAGCTGGCATCAGGCACACGACCCACTGATCTCCCAGTCCTGCGCTTCAAAGATGTCTGCAAAAGACACACTGCATGGCAGACCAACAGGGAGTTACATAAAGAAAAATCAACAAACATTTGTAGAGCTGCCACCGCATTCACTTGCAATGGTTGTGGTAAGGATTGCCACTCAAGAATTGGCCTACTAAGTATTTTTAGGCACTACAAACTCCACAGCTGACCTCGTAAGGCACGAAATAATTGTCTCTCGAGACACACAGGCATCATCGACAGGCAGAAGCCTAAATGTCACTGGTGTAATTTGTCCACATTGATGGAGAAGTGATGTCATTGTATTGTGACTGCCGTACTATTTAAAGCATCACTAAGTGTCGTGTCTGACGCTCAGAACTATATTTTTTAACCTGTGTTTTTTCTCATTAATCAAGCTTAACTCGTATAAAACATCATGGAATGCACAATCTCAGTACATAGTTACAAAAATAAGAGCTACTGTTTGGATAGGTGTCTTCAAGTGTAAGAGTGCACTTCAATTAATACGTTTTGTGGTCACTGAACTAAGGATGAAGCCATCTCTATGAATGTTTTGCCTCGTCACATGTCCTGCAGGAGCCCAATACGTTTTTTGTGATGACAAACTTCATTGTCACCAAGAACCAGGCACAAGGGAAGTGTGCAGAGGTAAGCGATCACTCAAACTGTGTCCCTATGTGCTGTACTCTTTCTGTGAACCCCCGCTGCTTCCAAATCAGTATTGCCCAAGACATATTGGGATAATTATCAACAGTGTGAGGAGAAATTAAGTGGAAATTAAGCAATAATTGAATGCAGTTTTGCGTGTGACAAGATGAATGGGGTGTGTTGTTTATGCCGGATTATGAAATTTTGATAAAAATTAATAAAAATTAATAATTTTCCGAAGAATGCGTAAATCGCATAAATGATGTTAATGTGTACAATTATATGCATAAATTATGATTATCAACGAGATAATCGTAGTAATTTATGCGGATGCTTGCGATTATGTTAATGTGTGCTGCTATGATAATTAGGCTTAGCTTCGTTATCCAGAGTTGTATCAATCGAGATAAAACGATTATCTTTGATTAAACATTTACTGATTGTCTTAGTGTGTTTATGTTATGTTAGGTCTCCAAATTCATATCTCATCGCAGGTAACAGTTCTTATGAATAAGACAGTTTTGCATGGACTGGGAAAGAAGCACTCGAACACTTGGTGTTAAGCAATTTTAATTCTAAACAAACATTTGACACTCTAATATGCAAAGGCAAAAGTATACGTCAATAGATTCATCGGCATGATTATGCAATTAACGAAAATAAATGACTCAAACATTTCTTATCCATGTAACTCGACGGCAGCAACTGCTTTGCACAATCAGTTGATATTGAACGCACCACCTTGAAATGGCAACCCTTTTTGAAACACAAAGATAACTTTTTGAAAGTCTTATTCGTGTGCGTGTTGTGTGTGCGTTGTCCCCTTGTAAAATTAATAAAAAAAATTCTTAGAGCCGGGAGTTGTGTCGTTAGCTTGTGGGGTGTGGGAGGGAATATACAAACAGCGGCCAGGTTCTCTCTGGCTTGGGCGTGGCCGCAGCGAGCCCGTGCTGCTCCCTCGCTCGGGCGTGTCTCTGCTCGTGCGCTCTCACTCTCCACTGCTGGACGACGAGTTGGCACGACGCTCGCCGACGTGGTGCGCGATGATTCCGTCGTCGCTGCTGAACGTCTTGTCTGTTCTCACTAGGTGTTGGTCGGTGTGTGTGTGTATCAAACACACGGCGCATTCGATGGCGCTCTCTCTCTCTTGGTGGCAGCTCCAGGCTTCTCCACTGCTGGATGATTGTTGAGTCGGCACGATGTTCGCCTTCGGCGGTGCGCGATGATATCGTCGTCGCTCTCTCCTTGATCGCTGCCACTTCACACGGACACTCGCCCTTACTTCAGGCTGTGTTGGCTCAGGCTCTGGACGACGCGGCTGTGCGTGCTCACCGGCTTGGAGCGCTCTGGCGATGAACGATGGCTCTTGTTGCTCATCCGCTGCTGCTCGTCCTTTTCGATGCTCGCTTGGTCGACGCTTGGCGATTTCCGCCCTTCTACAGGTTGATTGCTTGTTGTCACTTGTCACTCTCTCTTCTCCGTGCTTTCCTTTGTTCGTGCAGCTGCCAGCTTCACTCGCATTTAACCACACCTCGACACTTCGTTCTGCGAGAAGCGACACCTGCCATCGGTATCGGTGTTTGCTCCCTCAAGACGCTCCACCAGCTGGAGCACGGCTGAACCCAGCCTCGACCCAGGTTGAACTCAGTTTTCTGTCACTCGAACGACCCCTCCTCGTTCCATCTCTCATCGAGGCACGACTCGCCCCAGCTCCCTTGCGATGCTCTGTCGCAACGCTGCGTCGCAAGCCGAGTTGCGAGACTGAGCACGACTCGAACCAGACTGCACTCAGACTGTCACTGTAACGACCCCTCGTCGTCCCATCTCTCCTCGTGGCACGATCCGCCCCAGCTCCCTTGCGAGCCCCCTCGCAAGCCGAGTTGCAAGACTGAGCGCGACTTGAACCAGACTGCTCATTCGTGATGTGCGCTTGTGCTTAAAACTCAAAACGTGAACACCCTCTCCTCTCTGCGCATCTCTTGCGAGAGGAACAACAAACCAAAAAAACCAGACATCCCAGCTATACCAGCACAGACCCTTCCCCCTCGCGACCCTTTGACCCCTCCTCCCTCTGAGTGGGTCAGTCCGAGGCCAGACCCCCAATACGTATTCAGGCTGGTATGTGTTTGTGCCAAATCGTTGGAAGACAAAGGTGGCTGAGGAGATTTATGCAATACATTTATATGGTCCTGTGTGTTACATTTATTCTTGATATTTCTTATGAGTTCCCTCGTTCTTAGTATCTCGTGGTTATTATTCGGTCTATGTTTAATGAATATTCGTAATGATCCTCGTTACATCATTATTTTGAGGGCTTTGCCAAGTTTGGTTATGCGTTTGTTTCCAGGGATTGGTGTTTATTCTGAGTTATATTTTAATGTCCTGAGGTTAAGTGTAACTAAGTTTCCACTTAAGCTTTCTGGAATTCGTATTCTTTAGTTTTGGTAAGGTCATGTAGATAGAAACATACAATTCAAAATAATATATATGCGGTGAATACGAGTAATATAAGGGAATATCTAATAACAAGCCCCTATCTTCTTGGTTCTTTCGGTAAAGTCACGTAGAAGGGAAGTAATAAAATAATAAAAAAAAACATAATAAAACAATTCTCACGACGTTTCGGCCACAACGCAAGCAGCCGTCCTCAGGCGAAGAATGAGAACATTATCAAGCTAGGAGCTTATGTAGGTGTAGCGAGGAGGAGCGCCTTAACAAAAGAATGTGCATATGAAGAGGAATTTAGCATACCAATGGGCAATGAGTAGGAGGTGGGCGGAGGGGTTTCAAAGTCCCATTATGCCCATGCATTATGCAGGATAAACAGCACCACGGGGGGCGCAAGGAACAACGTTAATAAAGGAAAGGAATGTTAATGATATGTAGCTGCATTTACCCAACAACCACGTAGAAAACCAAAGTAAAAACTACATAAAAAACTAAAATATAAACTGATACTTACTATACTCTACAATAAGCTGAGTTGCTAACAACAAATAATAACTTACAATTCTACGTCGTAAGAAGTATATAATATACTTCCATCTAAACTTTATTCTCTTAGCATATACAGTACTATATACTGCCATAGATAAACCCAACATTAAATTATATACTGTATTGCTGTAAACCACCCTATACTTTATACATTTTAATATAACACTATGTATTATTCAACTCACCCTAATGTGTATCGAAATGGTTTATTACGTCCTTCCAATGATTGCTAAGCCTGAATCCATCTTCTCGGTTAAAATTGTCTCTGTGTTTGTATATGTGGATCGCCTCATGAACGAATCTCTCATGATAGCCAGATGGCTTGCAGAGAACCTCCGTCTTGGAGAAGTCAATGTCATGTGAGCCCACTGAGTTGTAACAGTGGTCTGCCACGGCTGAGGTGTTTGTCCTACCGTGTTTTAGATCAGCTTTATGTTCACGAATGCGGTCTGAGACGTGTCGTTTGGTTTCCCCAATGTAACTGCTACCACAGAGGCAACTTAGTTTGTAGACGCCAGGGTACTGTATGTCTGGAATCACATCTTTTACAGACGGTACCAGATCACGGATTTTATGTAATGTGTTGAATCGGACCTGGATCTTGTGTTTAATCAGGATTTTGGAGATCTTTTTTGTGACCCCAGCAATGTAGGGTAAGGTGATGGTCTTGAAAGGCTCCTCAACAGGATCCTTCTTGGTGGTTGGAGTGATGGCTTTGCGGATTGTGTAGTCGGAGTAACCATTAGCCTTAAGAGCTTGGCGTACGTGTTTGAGTTCACTGGAAATGTGTTCATGGTCGGAGATGCATTGGGCTCTATGATATAGAGTCTTGATGAGGGAATTCTTCTGGGATGGATGGTGGTGGGAATCCGGTTTTAGATAAGCATCCGTGTGGGTGGCTTTCCTGTAGACAGAGTGGCTCATTGAACCATCAGGTCTCCTTTTGATTAGGACATCCAAAAAGGGTAGCTTGCCATCATTTTCGACTTCCATGGTGAATCTGATGGCTGGGTGTATGGAATTGATGTGGTCGAGAAATTGGTCTAGAGCAGGCCGGCCATGTGGCCAGATGACAAAAGTGTCGTCTACGTACCTCTTCCATAAGGTCGGGCGTAGAGTGGCAGTCTGGATGGCGTCCGTCTCAAATTTCTCCATGAAGATGTTGGCTACAACCGGAGATAGGGGGGAGCCCATTGGGGTGCCCTCAATTTGCTTGTAGAAGGTTCCATTCCAGGTGAAGTATGTATTGGTTAAGCAGTGTCTCACCAGGGGGGGTACCCCAGCATTTAGTCCTTGATGAACCAAGTCTTCAATGATTGCGATGGTGTCAGGCACAGGCACCTTGGTGAACAAGGAAACCACATCAAAACTGACAAGCAGGTCGTCTGGGGACAGGGCAATCCCCTTGATTGTCGATACCAGGTCAGTAGAGTTTAGTACTGCAGAGGTGGTTTTTCCAGTGAAAGGCCGTAGGATTTCGGACAAAAAACGAGCCAGTTTGTAAGTGGGGGAGTTGATAGTAGAGACAATGGGACGAAGAGGTGTATCTTCTTTATGTATCTTTGGCAAGCCGTACAATCTTGGTGGCCTAGCTGCAGAAGGTTTCAACGAGAACTGTTTGGTCTGATCAATTAATGCGGTTGAAGCAAAAATGATGTTGTTGGTTTTGGAGACGAGGCTGTTGGTGGGGTCTCTTTTTATTTTTGTATAGCTGCCATCGTTGAGTAGTTCTTGAATTTTGTTGTTGTATTCTATTTTGTCCATGATGACAGTGGCATTGCCTTTGTCGGCTGAGAGGATGACAATGTCATCCCTCTTTTTTAATTGAGCTAATTCAAAACGCTCATCTTTGCTGATGTTGCTAGCTGGCATCTTAGCGTTTTTGAGGGTTACAGAGATTTCAGATCTTGCTACGTCTGCAGCGATGTGACTCAATCCCTTGAGAGCTACATCTACTCGAGCAATTATATCATTAACTTGTATGTGTCTAGGTGTGACTGCAAAGTTTAGTCCTTTAGCTAAAACGGATTTCAAACCTTCAGAAATAGGACTGTTACTGCGATTAATTACGACTTTGTTAACATCTAGCTTTTCAATGTGTGGGTCCGGTTTCTTGTTTGAGAGGCGGTTGAATTTGGAAATCAAGTTGTCCTTACATTTAGTCGACATAGCGGCAGCTGAAGAGGCAGTCATTTTTTCCACGTGTTCCCAATCCGATGCGGACATTGTTGCACTCAAAGATAAGTGTGATTTGTAGAGTGTCTTGTCTAACTGATCTAGTTCGGTGCGCGTAAGTCTGATTTTCTCTGAGATAAGAGCTAAGCTAGTTCTAGACAGAATTCGTTTCGCATTGGATGAAGTTACAGCAGCAGATGTTAGTGTAAATGCGTTTGGTATTACCTTAGAGTCGCGGCATCTCTTCAGAAAGGTGAGAGACTCGATTAGCTGAGCCTTCTTATCCCGAGCTTGTTGAAGGATCTCAAAGTTATGTGGAAACCCTCCCCGTAGAGGCGGTTAAATTTCGATTTAAAGCTTTCGTGACTGCAGGGATTCATCTTCTTGGTTCTTTCGGTAAAGTCACGTAGAAGGGAAGTAATAAAATAATAAAAAAAAAACATAATAAAACAATTCTCACGACGTTTCGGCCACAACGCAAGCAGCCGTCCTCAGGCGAAGAATGAGAACATTATCAAGCTAGGAGCTTATGTAGGTGTAGCGAGGAGGAGCGCCTTAACAAAAGAATGTGCATATGAAGAGGAATTTAGCATACCAATGGGCAATGAGTAGGAGGTGGGCGGAGGGGTTTCAAAGTCCCATTATGCCCATGCATTATGCAGGATAAACAGCACCACGGGGGGCGCAAGGAACAACGTTAATAAAGGAAAGGAATGTTAATGATATGTAGCTGCATTTACCCAACAACCACGTAGAAAACCAAAGTATGAGGCGATCCACATATACAAACACAGAGACAATTTTAACCGAGAAGATGGATTCAGGCTTAGCAATCATTGGAAGGACGTAATAAACCATTTCGATACACATTAGGGTGAGTTGAATAATACATAGTGTTATATTAAAATGTATAAAGTATAGGGTGGTTTACAGCAATACAGTATATAATTTAATGTTGGGTTTATCTATGGCAGTATATAGTACTGTATATGCTAAGAGAATAAAGTTTAGATGGAAGTATATTATGTACTTCTTACGACGTAGAATTGTAAGTTATTATTTGTTGTTAGCAACTCAGCTTATTGTAGAGTATAGTAAGTATCAGTTTATATTTTAGTTTTTTATGTAGTTTTTACTTTGGTTTTCTACGTGGTTGTTGGGTAAATGCAGCTACATATCATTAACATTCCTTTCCTTTATTAACGTTGTTCCTTGCGCCCCCCGTGGTGCTGTTTATCCTGCATAATGCATGGGCATAATGGGACTTTGAAACCCCTCCGCCCACCTCCTACTCATTGCCCATTGGTATGCTAAATTCCTCTTCATATGCACATTCTTTTGTTAAGGCGCTCCTCCTCGCTACACCTACATAAGCTCCTAGCTTGATAATGTTCTCATTCTTCGCCTGAGGACGGCTGCTTGCGTTGTGGCCGAAACGTCGTGAGAATTGTTTTATTATGTTTTTTTTATTTTATTACTTCCCTTCTACGTGACTTTACCGAAAGAACCAAGAAGATGAATCCCTGCAGTCACGAAAGCTTTAAATCGAAACAAGCCCCTATTGTAGGCTGCAGTCTTACACCTTATCCGTGCATCTCCAGACGTCTTGGGAAGGTTAGGTCATCGACGTTTTGTCCATCTGGATGTCTCTGACCTCTCTGTGCTCTGAAATCTTGACGTTTAATGGCCCTCCCCGTTTCACAAATTCCTCGTGTGCTTCTGAGGAGTAGAGGCTTTTTCATTATTTAATTAAAAATCTATATATATATGTATAATAAAAAATGTTGGCCTAGTTATTCTTAATATAAATTTTTGAAAAACAGGGCATAGATACAACAGGTGGGTCTGAATGAAATTCAGCAATCCCTCGCCAGCTGCGGGGGTTAGATTCCTGGAAAAGGCCGTGGTAGGCAAATCCATGGTTGGTACAGGGGGCTTAGAGCAAATAGGGGGTTAGGGGAACCACGGCCATGGTAAGACTCAGCATAGCTTAACTAAGTTGCCTGTTTATTAACTAAACACCGAAAAAGGCAGTACTTACACAGTGACAAAAATAAAACAACTAAAAATTACATTAGCTTTACATACTGGTAACATTAACGATGATGATGATAACATTGAGTTGGAGGGGCTCAGTCCACCCCACCCTTTTATTCTGGGTCACCAATGACAGATGAATGGGGAGGCGAGGAGGTGAGCATGGAGGCAGGCACAGACAAGGAGGTAGTTACAGTGGTGCTGTAAAATACACCCGATGAAATCGCCCATCAGATATTTGCCCATATATGTGTTGTGTGATGCACGACGACTCGAAGGCAGATTTCCAGGTAAGTGCATGCGCCGGTTTATTAACAAGGAAATAGTAACTAAACCACCAGAGGTAGGTGTCCTCCACTCGGTCCTTCATGTGGACCCTCGGCTCTATCTGTTCCTAGCCTTGGTTATCTCTTCGGGCCCTCTCACTCGAGTCGGGATGGGGGTTCAGCCAACACCGCCTGACCGAGGAGAGCAGTGCCTCCTGTAACTCAGCCGGCTTCTACAGACTTCTCGAGCTCTACCCCTGGCTATCTTTTCGGCTCTCCTGCTCGCAGCAGGAGAAACCTTCTTTCACACGCTCACCATCCCGGGTTCCCCCAACGACCCTGCTTTCGTCACCGGCTCTCCCTTAAGTCCCTGAGGTGACATGACATCATCGCACCTCACCGCGTGCATGAGGTCACGTTGCCATACTACTGTAGAGGTGTTACGGAGGGGGTGTTGTAGAGTTGTTACGGATGGGAAACAAACACACTGGGCGTGGCTATGTCTGTACGCGAGGAGGTGCTTACAGCGACGTCCGCACCGTTCAGCCTGGGGGGCTGACACGGAGCTGGGATCCCCCGCGGCCCCACCCCTCAGTGGGGGAGTTGATATATAAGGCGGTGAGCCGGAGGGCTCGGGGCAGTGTGTGTTCAGCTTTAACCAGTGAAAAAAGAAGATCTGCTAGATAGGCCCTGGGACTCCCCTGGATCGCTGTCCTTCTCAGGGCCGACCAGGGCGAGCCAGTGGCGTGGCCCCGAGAGCCCAGAGCCGATGCTCTTGTCAGAGCCGGTCTGGGGACTCAGGGTGCCGTAATCCCAGCTTAACCAGGGCTGGGTTAGCTAGCCTCCCCTAGCCCGGTAGTGGAGGACCTAGGAGTAGGCTAGCTGTGACCTAGAGAGGTGACCTCCCAGTTAGACAGGTGAAGGGGCCGATACCCCTTCCAGTGTTGTACATCCCGGCCTGTTCTGTACTTGGTACTTAATAAATAAGTGTACCTCCAACTACATCGTCCAAGTCTCCTTGAACCACACTACACTACTATACATATGGAAAAAATTAACCCGTAAAAACAAAGTTTTTCACTATAAATCCTTTATATGCGTGGCATCGGTTTTATTGTATTATTCATTTCTGTTTTTCTTGAGTAAGAGTTTCATTTTTATCACATTGGTATTTTAAATTAAATATGAAAATATTTTTTTCCTAAAGAGTGGAAAAATTTTGGAAAAAATTTTCACGAAAATAAATTGTCACGCACAACGAGTCTGTGTGCAAAATGTCAACTCGGTTGGATCACGGGAAGTGGGTTAAAAAACGACCGAAAGATTTGCATGGTCGTAATCGCGCAAGCAAGCAAGTGAACTTAATATAAAGGATTTAAAAAGTAGGCATGGCGTTGGCCGAATGAGCATATTTTTGGCCATATATTGTCCTGTGGATCGTGAATCGGGACTAATTGTATTGATTCTGCTCAGTCGATCAGGCACCATGCTCAAAGTCGATTTGGCAGCCATCTTGAAAATATACGATTTTATCACAAATTAAAATTTTCGGTTCACAGATCATACAAAACAATGATGTACGATTTTTACGTAAAATCTTACATTCATTTGTTCACATAGTCGATAAGACTTGTGTTAAATCGCTCTGGAAAAAAAATGTCCTTTATACTTATATATCAATATTATGCTAACATCTATTTTTTTCATAGCCGCGATTCAGTGTATTCCGATGTCCTACTTCATCTTAAACTTGATTCTGTGTCAAAGTTTGTATTATACTTCAGTGAGTGCAAACAATAACAAACACAACAATGGAAATGTAGCAGCACCTCAAATGATGCCACACACCCCAGAGAAATATAAAGCCACATACATGAGGTGTAAGTCAGAACTTCACTCATGCCTATGGCCCTGCGTAATCCTGTTACACATCGTCCACCGATTTCATGTGTGCACAGCACATCCGCTCCAATGAACTTCAGCTGGGAGGCCAGCACTTATGCTTCAGCTGGCAGTCTTGTATGTATGTGTCTAGAACTTCTTTGCACACTACGTAGCCAACCGTGCTGATCGGAGGTGTGGAGGAAGGATAGCAAAACACAAAAGGCAGTTCTAAAGGAATGAGTTTTCAATATAGATTTAAAAGTGCATAGCCCCAGTAGCTTACTAATATCGGAAGGAAGAGTGTTTAAGATGGCCGCAGAAGCGCATCTGAAAGCGTGCGATGCAGTGACTGTATTTGTTCGATGGCCAATCAAAAGTCGCTGCTGCGGGTATGACCGAAGGTCGTGTGATGGTTTATGCTCCTTGACGAGATCATCAAGGTAAAGTGTGAATTTATAACAAGCACGGTGTGTGTAATGAGTGCTATCTTATAATGTATTCGTTCGGCAACTGGAAGCCAATGGAAATCAGCGAATATTGGACAGACATGGTCGGATCTTGCAGTACCCTTCATGACATGTGCCAAATAATTGTGTACACCCCAAATAAAGTTTTTTAGAGGGTAGGATGGTGTAAATATAAGTGTGTCGTTAAACCCGCCACGGCCTGGCACAGCCAATTAGTAATGGTTGTCAGGTAAACTAAACGTCGTAATTATTTACTAGATCAGCACACAGGTGTGCTGGATAGTAAACCCACAACCATCTACAATTCAAGTATAACGTTTCGCTGGTGATTACAATCAGCTTCATCAAGCGATAGCCAGAATTGTGAGAAATTCCTCCTTTTTTGGTCTGAAATAGAGTGAAGGTGACGTCATCACTGTGGGCCTTTCGGGTGCAAAAATCTGACGAGGGGTAAATGTCGTCATTCTCGTTACAAGGGATCATGATAATCTGAGAATATGCAATGCCTATTATTGGTTGGGTTATTCATAGTTATATCCGTATAACCGTATTTATTTTAAATGTAATATGACCTCCACTGAATGGGTATCTAAACATCGTACACTAAAGTAAAATGCAAAGACAATGAAATCATATTTAAGTAACAGCCATGAGAAAATGTTAACTCTTGTACTCCCTCCTAAACACACTGAGGCTCTTAGCCTTCCAGATAACCACCGGCAAGGCATTCCAGATTCTTGGGGCAACACTTGAGAATGCTCGACCCTCCAGCGTTGAGCACAAGAACCAAGGTTGGGAGAGTAGGTCATGCTCTCAAGAGCATAGTGTATCAACCCCAGTCCTATGACTGATCAGTCGGGCCCGCAGGTACATTAGTCCAAGACCATGCAGAGCTTTATAGACCAGCATAGCTAACTTATTCTGGATGCAAAACCTTACTGGAAGCTAATGTAGATCATGGAGAATGGGAGTAATGTGCTCGAAACAGACTACATGCCTCAGAATATAGGCTGCCACATTTCGCACTAACTAAAGCCGCCTCAACAAGACACGTGGAAGCCCTGTGTAAAAGACGAGTCTATACAAATGCACGAGATAATGACTTACGGACACAAGCTGAAATTAAAGGGCACAAACCACGGATTTGGCGGAGATTAAATAAACCAGACTTGACCACAGTCACCACCTGCGCATACATGTTTAGGCTGTGATCAAATAGAACCCCTAGGCTGCGTACTTTTGGCAAGGGGTGACACTGATCCCAGTTAATAAGTGGAGTTCGATCTTGCACTGGCCCACCCTGAATCGAGCATCAGAGGGCACGATCATTACCTTGGTCTTGTCTGGATTTAGCCAATTTTGTTCTAGCCACGTTTCTACCTCGGACAGACATTCTGACAATGCAGAGACATGCAACCCAGGTTTATACATAAGCAAGACATATCTGCATGTCATCGGCATACTGGTGGCAACATAGGTCATGCCTCTAGATAATATCTACCAGGGGCTGAACATACACGTTGAAAAGCAGTGGTGAGAGAACAGACCACTCTGGGACCTCAAACAGGACAGGCCCTTCAGGTAACACATGGGCACCCATGGACAGTTTTTGGGATATACCTGACAAGAAAGAGGCAATCGAATTCAAAGTGGTTCCACCAATTCCTGCCATATTTCTCAGGCACTGTAGCAGAACTGCATGGTCAACTTGTGTCGAAAACCACTGAGAGATCAAGCAAGACAAGGGCAGATATCTGTCACCTATCCATGGACTGAAGAAGGTCATCAGCCACACAAATTAGGGTCGTCTTTGTGCTGTGACTAGCTCGAAAGCCAGACTGGGTAACATAAAAATGACCAGACTCGACAATGTTCCAACTGGGTTGAGACCACCTTCTCCAACAACTTCCCAAGAAATGGGATGTTAGATATTGGGCCAAAGTTTGCTAATACATCAACATGTTGTATATGTTGGGTATGAAAATTTTGATGTGTTGTATGCGTGCGTGGGTGAAATTATTATGTTGTATGTGTGGGTTATGAATATTCAGTGAAAATAATAATAATCAATTGAAATTTGGCCAAATGTGTAATTATCCGGAAATATGTTAATTGAGGTAATTATGCACATTTAATTATGCCAATTCGAGAGGTAATCGTAGTAATTATGCGAGTGGGTGGAATTATGATAATGCAAGTCGTTATGATAACCAGACCCCGCCTCGGTGACGAGGGTGGGTTATCGATCGAAATAAGGCAATTAATCGTATGCAGTTATGCAGGTGTGGTGTAAGTATGCAAGATTAACTTAGATTAACTCGGCATCGTTGTCTAGGTTCGTCTCATTCTCGCTTATATTTTTAGGTCCCCGGTTCACCCCGTTATCGCTTTAACATTTATTGAGTATGTGTTAGTGTGTTTATTAAGGTCACCAAGTTCAGATCTCAACGCAGAAGCAGATCTTATGCATAGACTTCAGGAAAAAATCACACAACCACTTCTGTATTAATCAATTTATTACTAATTCAACCTCAACTATGATATAGTATGCGAACTCTCAATCCCGGAACGTCAACACGGCATCAATACAGTATCATCAATGATTGTCTGATTTCACTTTGACAACGGCACATGGATCCCGCATAACGCGATGGTTGTTAGTGAGAAAGAGAGTCGTTAAAACATGCAAATACTATGCTAAGAAAACCTTAACGTTAATGAATGATTATACTTGAAAGATTATACGGCGATAAAAAAACACAATCAATACAGTTATTATTCTTAAAGGCACCAATCTCAACAGATACATCGGCAGGTTATCTGACAACAGAATGGCTCGGAGTAAGGGCCTGCGACGGTGCTCCTTTTCCGAAGATCGTTATCTTATATCAAATTTACTAATTGGGGACCAGATCACCTGATAAGGATCTGGTGGGCCACCACTCCCCACGTGAGCGTTGCTCGGCGGAAGGAGGTGCCAAGAATCAATTCGTATTGATGGATCTGTTGGGAATTTATGCGATTAAGAGTACAGCCCACTAAATATTAAAGATAAAATTACGAATACTCTTATAAACGACGGATGGCCATCACTCGGTCTCGAGTGTTTCTTCACAGCCACGGATGGCTTATGGGTTCGAGTGTGTTTGAGTGGTAAGAGTGGTCTTGAATAGTCAATGTTCGGAGTCGGTTCTTTATGTCAAACAGACGCCTGGCGGTCGTGTGGTGAGGGGCGGTGCGCGTCATACGTATTAGTCGCTCCTCTGTCACCGTGGTGAATTGGTTCGGATGTCCGTTGATACGCTGTCGTAATTCGGAACCCGGTCGGTAGGTGGCGCCCACAGCTCGCTCGCAGCGCGCAGTGCTGGGTCGTCGCCTCGTCGCCAAACCGCGACCTTCAGCTGCAGAGAGACCTTTGACTCGGCAGAGGTTGACCCACGCAGGCCGAGTTGAGCTGTCAAGCGGGTCTTGCCCGCCTGCAGAGGAGATGGGGAGCCGCTTGAGTCGAGCCCCGAGAGCCGGCTGAACTCGGCTGAGTCCCAGACACTGAAGAGTCGAGCCGACCCGTTGGTCGCAGCTCGCTCCTGGGTCGACCCGCTCGGTCGAGCTGAAGATGAGTCGAGCCGACCCGATGGTCGCAGCTCGCTCCTGAGTCGACCCGCTGGTCGAACTCCTGAGCCGACCCACTGGTCGAACTCGGCTGATGAGTTGACACTCCTGGTCGAACTGATTTCCAATGCTCAGGGTCCTTTCTTTTATGCCGAAAAATCCCTTTAGACCCTGCCCACAAGGCGGGGTTTCCTTTTGATTTACTGTGTCAGGATCTGTCCGTGTGTAGGTGTGTTCATGTGTGTGTCCGTACGTCCGTGTGTCCTTGTGTGCATCACCCACGGTATATTCCGTGGTCATATTCCCTCCATAAAATCCACGAGCAAACAGTCAGGTGTTACAAATTGCCTCGAGGTCGTCTCTCTGTCTGGGTGCGATTTATCTCTTGTTTGGCCTTCTTCATGAACCAAAACACAGACGTTACAAATCGTCTCATAGGCGTCTTTTGTCCGTGTTGCACCACCTGGAGGGAGGGGCACACTCCCTCCGACCCTCGCTGACGCACGAAGAAATGATTAAAAGTTTTAACATTTGTCCCTTACCATTTCACAGTTATGATTCTGTATGTAACCTAAGGTCTGTCATTTCCCATCGTGGTGCTTGACTCAAGTGGAGGTGTTTCCCCGAGCGTATACACTCCTATCCCGCGCTGCGGGGATACAAAGACGGCCGGGATCTCCCTTTCTCTCCGACCCTGGATTTAACATCGCTCTTTTATTATGTATTTTATTTCCGACCTGGTGGTGATTCATCCCGTTATGCTTCGGGTCGAGTTGTATCAATAACTTTAGCCTACCCTGTTGTGAAATTCCGACTTTAACGTGACTTTAATAGCAATACAGAATAATTGAGCTTTTTGACTTAACTAGGCGAACACGAACTTTTGGTGGCCCCCGCAGCCTCGCTGTTCAGCTGAGCCAGCAGCCTTGAGAGTAACAACACCCTTATTCTCGTCTCACTGTGGTCATCCAACCTTCTTCTCTGGGAGGGTGATTAATTCCAGGACAAGGCCCCCTCACGTTCAGACGTGCAGTGGTTGTTAATCAGCCCCCTCTCCTGTGTACACAACCTTGAGCTGAGTTTATCTTGGCTCTTTCAGCTGCAGAGAACAAGGCGTATTTCTCCTCCCTGTGTGCACGTGTTCCAATTAGCTCGAAATTCCTAACACACAATCAGTGATGACCCCCCCGGCCTTCTGTGGCCGTGATCCAGACAAAGGCGCCTCTGCTTCGAGTCGACACTGCCCTTATCTCTCCTCGAAGCAAGGCTGCAATTCTGCCATCCTAGCCCTCCTCCCGTTCATTACTACAACACCTGGTGTTTTGCAGTTTGCTGCGCTTTGGTGTGTTTTCATTCATTATATATCAAGTAAAAAGATAATATATAAAAATATCAAGTTTGGAAGAAGGCTTAGGATACAACATTCCGCCCTTTTAAAAATGGCCAGTGGTCAAATGGCCACGGGTTATTTTTAAAAAAATGTATACCCTTCTTCCATCATGAACCATCGATTGTCCTCAAGTTTTGCTGCTATTTCCTTACAACGCGCGCGTACGTGTCACAACTTAACATGGTTATATGTGACAAAAAAAAAATATTCTAAAGGAAGGTAAAACGATAAGGGAGGGAGAAATTATTCTATTGACTACTTGTTATAGGAGATATCGTTAAAAAGATAGTTTCTACGGTTATTCTTGGGTGGCATCATCAGGCATTGGCTCCCTTCTAGCTTGGCAAGGTACGTTAGCAGGAGCGTGAGCAGGAGGGCTGCCATTTCCTGGAAAACATGTTACATTTATCGTAGTGTGATATGCCCATTAGTTTAGTTCCCCAGAGATTGGTGTTTATTCTGAGTTAATTTTTATGTCCTAAGGTTACGCGTTATTATGTTTCCACTTAAGCTTTCTGGATTTCGTACTCTTTAGTTTTTTTTTTTGGAAGGTCGTGTAGGTAGGAAACATATAATAATACAAATTATTGTTTGTTGGTTAATTATCTTTGTTAAGTTTCTACTTTTCGGTAAGGAAAACGTTAAGAAAACGCGAAGTTTCAACCGTTATTTATTCTGCCCTTATCTGTATATCTCCAGATGTCTTGGGAGGCTAGTCCATACATCTTTTGTCCATTTGGATGTCCATGACCTCTTTGTGACCGAACTCTCAACATTTTAACCGCCCTCCATGTTTCATGGATTCCTGGTGTTCTTGTGAGGAGAAGTGAGTTTTCATTAATTAATTAAAAAAAAGGTATATATATAAATTAAAAAATATTATTATATTTTTTTTAATTGTTCTTAATTAAAAAAATAGACACAACAATCCGTCCGTTTGAAAATTATCAGGGGTGTCAGTTTTGTACCAGTTAAAAGGGTAAAAACCTACCATTATATTTTGCCACTGGTAAAAGAGATCTCATAGTGTAAATGTTTACCCCGAACTCTCAATACTCTGATATTGCACTGTTTTTGAGTTGTACGCCTTCTGGTGTCATCTGGCCCTACACCAATGGGGACTAGGCTCTAAAGAAAGCCGTCTCGGGTGTGGGCCAATCAACTTCAAGGACAGTGCATATTATTATCCTTATCAGAGTTGCTTCTTTTTGTTTGCTTTATTGACTACTTGTGTTGTGGTCATTGCAAACATGATGCCTTGAATAAAGGTGTCAGTTTTGTACCAGTTAAAAGGGTAAAAACCTACCATTATATTTTGCCACTGGTAAAAGAGATCTCATAGTGTAAATGTTTACCCCGAACTCTCAATACTCTGATATTGCACTGTTTTTGAGTTGTACGCCTTCTGGTGTCATCTGGCCCTACACCAATGGGGACTAGGCTCTAAAGAAAGCCGTCTCGGGTGTGGGCCAATCAACTTCAAGGACAGTGCATATTATTATCCTTATCAGAGTTGCTTCTTTTTGTTTGCTTTATTGACTACTTGTGTTGTGGTCATTGCAAACATGATGCCTTGAATAAAGGTGTCAGTTTTGTACCAGTTAAAAGGGTAAAAACCTACCATTATATTTTGCCACTGGTAAAAGAGATCTCATAGTGTAAATGTTTACCCCGAACTCTCAATACTCTGATATTGCACTGTTTTTGAGTTGTACGCCTTCTGGTGTCATCTGGCCCTACACCAATGGGGACTAGGCTCTAAAGAAAGCCGTCTCGGGTGTGGGCCAATCAACTTCAAGGACAGTGCATATTATTATCCTTATCAGAGTTGCTTCTTTTTGTTTGCTTTATTGACTACTTGTGTTGTGGTCATTGCAAACATGATGCCTTGAATAAAGGTGTCAGTTTTGTACCAGTTAAAAGGGTAAAAACCTACCATTATATTTTGCCACTGGTAAAAGAGATCTCATAGTGTAAATGTTTACCCCGAACTCTCAATACTCTGATATTGCACTGTTTTTGAGTTGTACGCCTTCTGGTGTCATCTGGCCCTACACCAATGGGGACTAGGCTCTAAAGAAAGCCGTCTCGGGTGTGGGCCAATCAACTTCAAGGACAGTGCATATTATTATCCTTATCAGAGTTGCTTCTTTTTGTTTGCTTTATTGACTACTTGTGTTGTGGTCATTGCAAACATGATGCCTTGAATAAAGGTGTCAGTTTTGTACCAGTTAAAAGGGTAAAAACCTACCATTATATTTTGCCACTGGTAAAAGAGATCTCATAGTGTAAATGTTTACCCCGAACTCTCAATACTCTGATATTGCACTGTTTTTGAGTTGTACGCCTTCTGGTGTCATCTGGCCCTACACCAATGGGGACTAGGCTCTAAAGAAAGCCGTCTCGGGTGTGGGCCAATCAACTTCAAGGACAGTGCATATTATTATCCTTATCAGAGTTGCTTCTTTTTGTTTGCTTTATTGACTACTTGTGTTGTGGTCATTGCAAACATGATGCCTTGAATAAAGGTGTCAGTTTTGTACCAGTTAAAAGGGTAAAAACCTACCATTATATTTTGCCACTGGTAAAAGAGATCTCATAGGGTCGATTTGGCCACTGGCGAATTTCCAAACCAAGTAAATGCCCCTTTTTTGTGTTATGAATCTATAAGCCGCCCTCACTCTCGGCGGTTATTTCTTACGACGTGCGCATATGTATCACAATCGTAACATGGTTACATTTGAAATAAGCAAAAGAAATAAAACACAACGTTAAACATCAGTACTAATCCATAACGCATTCCTTCCAAAGCGCGCGCATGTATCAATCTTAACAAGGTTACATTTGAAATAAGCAAAAGAAATAAACTTTAACATCGATATCCCCAGTTACATGGTTCTCATCCCTCATAACTCCGACGGATATTAATTTTTCTTGTTTTTGCTAAATCCTGGGAAACGCTAGGTAGCGGTTTCGAACGCATTTTTGCGTTAATTTCCTCCTGGTATATCCTTGCAATCTTTTTACCAAGTTCCGAGTGTCTGGTTTACCACTTATCACTTTGATCATTCGATCACGGTTTTCCGGTTCGTTTTTGTAATTTCCCCTCTCACTCTCTCGCGTCGTGGGAGTGTGTGGTGTAAAATTGTGCTGCACATAATCAGAATTCGCGCACACAACCAACTTTTGTACTCCGTCATCACTGGCATTCGCTCTCTCTGCGATTACATGCACATTTGCCGAGTTAGTGTGTCGATTTAATTCTGTCCCTCGTAATGTTGCCCTCTTTGTTTTTACGAGTGTGTTGGATTCCAACACCATTCCCGATACGTCATGGACATTCGTCTCCATTTTAGCACTCCGATCCACATAAATTTTGGTTTCCCTTGGATATTTTCCATTCAAAGGCTCATGCCTGCGCTCCTCAGGGCGTGTCCCTGCTGTCGGTTTTTGTACTGTCCGATCACGCTTCAATGCAACCCTGTCCTTGTATTCGATCCGCGCGTCATTTACGGGAGTACTGTCCACGTCTTTGCCCGCCCTGTCACTTGTAGCCTGCCTGTATTCCTCATTGAGTTTCGGGTTTAATACCTCGGCGGGTGGGGCGCGTGTTGGCCGCTCGCTCGCGCTCACTGTGGGTTGTTTATCATGTCTTTGGACCGCATTCTGTGTTATTCCTCTATTCCCTCCTGGTATAGCCGGTGGAGGAATTGGTCGGAATTGGATCGATTGTGTTTGACCTCCCATCCTGCGATTCCTCTGAATGTTCGCATCCATACCTCCGCGGTCGGTGTAACACCTTCCCGCTAGGTGGTTATCTTGCCATCTCTGTGCGTAATTTGAACCTTGCGTGTGTCGTGGGATGGGGTGTTGATATGGTTCTGCTCTGAACCTCTCCCTCCTACGATTCTCCTGCATGTTCGGCTTTATGCCGCTCTCATTCTCGTGCCAACCTCTCTCTGGGTTATTTTGCCATGTGTGCGTGTTTGTTTGCTCCGTCCAGCATTGTGGGACTGCTCGGTGATTTTTATTCCTCTCTGAGAGGCTGGGTTCTTTATCCCTCTCCCTGTGTTCTGGATCCGAATTATGATTCTTAGCTCTGTATAACCATGCCATGTACGCCTTGCTCTCTATGCGGCGTAAGGATGCGGTTTCTGGATTCACAACCATTCTCACCCTTTCTGTAATCTCTGGGCTCAAGGATTAAAAAAACATAATTTTGAACATTTTATCTCCTTCGTGGTATTGATTCACATCGCCTGCGTAATACGCTCTTTTAAATTGCACGAGGTAGTCCCGTGGATCTTGGTCCATGCCCTGGGTCATCGATTTTACAGCATAAAACCCCTCAGTGAGTGTCGAATATTCTCCAAACTTCCGAATCACTGCCAGGCTCAGTTGTTTAAAATCATTTCTAACCTTGTGTGGTAGTGACTTTACCCATGGGATAGAATCTTTATTTAAGCTTCGTTTCAACAAACTCGCTTTTTCATCCCGTCTCCTCAGCCCTCTAATCATTGCCTCCTCTTCCACTGTCACGATATGTGTGTGGATATCCATAGTCTTATTGTGGGGGTCAAAATCGGGAATTCTGACTAGAGCCTTGTCCATCAATTTAAGGGTTTTACTGTTGAATAAGTATTCCGCAAGTTGATCGCCGTCAGCGTCATCATCAAACAAGTTATCATCAGGCAATCTGTCACTTTTATCTGTTCTGTGTGGGGCGTGATTAAGCGGTGTGCATTTTCTGTGTGCGCGCCCAGTGCCGTGTCGCTCGTGTTGCCATTTCCCTTCAGTTTTTGCCTCTGCCCTTAGCGGAGCACGTCCTGTCGACTTTACTTTAACATTTTGCTTCCCTCTATCTGTGAAGTTGTCAATCTCACATGTTTTTGTTTGCATATGTATCTCTCCATCCCTTCTCTCGAATGAGTGTGATTTAATGTTACTTCCATATTTATTCTGTGGATACACGTCTGTGAGTTTCGCTGGTGTCGCGAGCCCTGATTTCTCCTCCCTTACGATGGTGTGAGGACATTTTTCCTCGTTTATTAGAGACGATTTCTCTCCTGTTTCCTTTCCAAATTTTCCTTTATTCCACCATCCCTGTCTGTATGCCTGTGTGAGGAGGAATGAGTCCTGTCCTGCCTTCTCTGCAGCTTTTGCATCGTGTTCGCCTTTGTTACATTTTATCCAGTCAATTAGTTTCCCCCGAGGTGTGTTCGTGTTATCGATACAGCTCCCTTCCCATATGTCTCTCTGACTGTACTGCCTTGTAACAGATTGGTCGGTACGTTTTAATACGAGTTCCCCGTACCCCGTAACCCATTCAAAAATTATTCTTAATCCTATCATCTCAGGTATGGCGGAAGTTACTTTGACCTTTCCTTTCAGAGTGCATATAAAACAATTATCTCACAGAGTGTAGTCAGTTTGACTCGAGCTATTCTGTAATTTTCCGATTCAGAGTGTGTACCTCTAACACCATTTATCACAGGATGCAATCGGTTTGATACGATATTATCTTAATTCCACTGTCTCTGTTTCAACCTGCTATTCTGGGTTTTAACCTTAGAGGGCGTTTTTTTTTGTTTTACGCCCGTTTACAATCACAATGCAATGTTTGATCCCGATATTCTGGTTAACACGTAGTGGTTCATTCCATCATCCATGCAAAACACTGTCTGTGAGAGATCCCGGACGAGCCCCAATTATGTTGTATATGTTGGGTATGAAAATTTTGATGTGTTGTATGCGTGCGTGGGTGAAATTATTATGTTGTATGTGTGGGTTATGAATATTCAGTGAAAATAATAATAATCAATTGAAATTTGGCCAAATGTGTAATTATCCGGAAATATGTTAATTGAGGTAATTATGCACATTTAATTATGCCAATTCGAGAGGTAATCGTAGTAATTATGCGAGTGGGTGGAATTATGATAATGCAAGTCGTTATGATAACCAGACCCCGCCTCGGTGACGAGGGTGGGTTATCGATCGAAATAAGGCAATTAATCGTATGCAGTTATGCAGGTGTGGTGTAAGTATGCAAGATTAACTTAGATTAACTTGGCATCGTTGTCTAGGTTCGTCTCATTCTCGCTTATATTTTTAGGTCCCCGGTTCACCCCGTTATCGCTTTAACATTTATTGAGTATGTGTTAGTGTGTTTATTAAGGTCACCAAGTTCAGATCTCAACGCAGAAGCAGATCTTATGCATAGACTTCAGGAAAGAATCACACAACCACTTCTGTATTAATCAATTTATTACTAATTCAACCTCAACTATGATATAGTATGCGAACTCTCAATCCCGGAACGTCAACACGGCATCAATACAGTATCATCAATGATTGTCTGATTTCACTTTGACAACGGCACATGGATCCCGCATAACGCGATGGTTGTTAGTGAGAGAGAGAGTCGTTAAAACATGCAAATACTATGCTAAGAAAACCTTAACGTTAATGAATGATTATACTTGAAAGATTATACGGCGATAAAAAAACACAATCAAAACAGTTATTATTCTTAAAGGCACCAATCTCAACAGATACATCGGCAGGTTATCTGACAACAGAATGGCTCGGAGTAAGGGCCTGCGACGGTGCTCCTTTTCCGAAGATCGTTATCTTATATCAAATTTACTAATTGGGGACCAGATCACCTGATAAGGATCTGGTGGGCCACCACTCCCCACGTGAGCGTTGCTCGGCGGAAGGAGGTGCCAATAATCAATTCGTATTGATGGATCTGTTGGGAATTTATGCGATTAAGAGTACAGCCCACTAAATATTAAAGATAAAATTACGAATACTCTTATAAACGACGGATGGCCATCACTCGGTCTCGAGTGTTTCTTCACAGCCACGGATGGCTTATGGGTTCGAGTGTGTTTGAGTGGTAAGAGTGGTCTTGAATAGTCAATGTTCGGAGTCGGTTCTTTATGTCAAACAGACGCCTGGCGGTCGTGTGGTGAGGGGCGGTGCGCGTCATACGTATTAGTCGCTCCTCTGTCACCGTGGTGAATTGGTTCGGATGTCCGTTGATACGCTGTCGTAATTCGGAACCCGGTCGGTAGGTGGCGCCCACAGCTCGCTCGCAGCGCGCAGTGCTGGGTCGTCGCCTCGTCGCCAAACCGCGACCTTCAGCTGCAGAGAGACCTTCGACTCGGCAGAGGTTGACCCACGCAGGCCGAGTTGAGCTGTCAAGCGGGTCTTGCCCGCCTGCAGAGGAGATGGGGAGCCGCTTGAGTCGAGCCCCGAGAGCCGGCTGAACTCGGCTGAGTCCCAGACGCTGAAGAGTCGAGCCGACCCGTTGGTCGCAGCTCGCTCCTGAGTCGACCCGCTCGGTCGAGCTGAAGATGAGTCGAGCCGACCCGATGGTCGCAGCTCGCTCCTGAGTCGACCCGCTGGTCGAACTCCTGAGCCGACCCACTGGTCAAACTCGGCTGATGAGTTGACACTCCTGGTCGAACTCGTGATGAGTTGACTCTCCTGGTCGAACTGATTTCCAATGCTCAGGGTCCTTTCTTTTATGCCGAAAAATCCCTTTAGACCCTGCCCACAAGGCGGGGTTTCCTTTTGATTTACTGTGTCAGGATCTGTCCGTGTGTAGGTGTGTTCATGTGTGTGTCCGTACGTCCGTGTGTCCTTGTGTGCATCACCCACGGTATATTCCGTGGTCATATTCCCTCCATAAAATCCACGAGCAAACAGTCAGGTGTTACAAATTGCCTCGAGGTCGTCTCTCTGTCTGGGTGCGATTTATCTCTTGTTTGGCCTTCTTCATGAACCAAAACACAGACGTTACAAATCGTCTCATAGGCGTCTTTTGTCCGTGTTGCACCACCTGGAGGGAGGGGCACACTCCCTCCGACCCTCGCTGACGCACGAAGAAATGATTAAAAGTTTTAACATTTGTCCCTTACCATTTCACAGTTATGATTCTGTATGTAACCTAAGGTCTGTCATTTCCCATCGTGGTGCTTGACTCAAGTGGAGGTGTTTCCCCGAGCGTATACACTCCTATCCCGCGCTGCGGGGATACAAAGACGGCCGGGATCTCCCTTTCTCTCCGACCCTGGATTTAACATCGCTCTTTTATTATGTATTTTATTTCCGACCTGGTGGTGATTCATCCCGTTATGCTTCGGGTCGAGTTGTATCAATAACTTTAGCCTACCCTGTTGTGAAATTCCGACTTTAACGTGACTTTAATAGCAATACAGAATAATTGAGCTTTTTGACTTAACTAGGCGAACACGAACTTCTGGTGGCCCCCGCAGCCTCGCTGTTCAGCTGAGCCAGCAGCCTTGAGAGTAACAACACGCTTATTCTCGTCTCACTGTGGTCATCCAACCTTCTTCTCTGGGAGGGTGATTAATTCCAGGACAAGGCCCCCTCACGTTCAGACGTGCAGTGGTTGTTAATCAGCCCCCTCTCCTGTGTACACAACCTTGAGCTGAGTTTATCTTGGCTCTTTCAGCTGCAGAGAACAAGGCGTATTTCTCCTCCCTGTGTGCACGTGTTCCAATTAGCTCGAAATTCCTAACACACAATCAGTGATGACCCCCCCGGCCTTCTGTGGCCGTGATCCAGACAAAGGCGCCTCTGCTTCGAGTCGACACTGCCCTTATCTCTCCTCGAAGCAAGGCTGCAATTCTGCCATCCTAGCCCTCCTCCCGTTCATTACTACAACACCTGGTGTTTTGCAGTTTGCTGCGCTTTGGTGTGTTTTCATTCATTATATATCAAGTAAAAAGATAATATATAAAAATATCAAGTTTGGAAGAAGGCTTAGGATACAACAAACATCCAGTCCTGGCTTCCTCAGAAGTGGTCACATCAGGTCCTTTTTAAGGGACACAGGGACCTCGTCGTTCGAAAGGGAGGAATTGATGATTGATGTAAGCATTGAGACTGCTGTCTCCAATGACCCGTTTAGGAGCCACGAAGCGCAGGGATCCAAATCGCAGGCGGTCAAATTCAACCTGGAAGCAAGTTCCAAGAGGGCTAAGGAAGAAATTGGGGCAAAACTATCCAGAACTAAACGAGTCTTTGCCGTGAGGCTGACCATGGGACAATTTCATATTTTTGGCGTCATAATGTCTGCACCTGTCACCTGTATCATGAAGATAACTCTTAGACATGTCTTTCTACTTGTCAGCAAAAACGGCGCTTGGGAAGCACTCTTAGAAAAAAAATACTTTGTAAAACTATTATTATTGCCGCTCCTGCCCCATTATCGTTTTATCTTTGTCTTTTAGCTTCACATATTTCAATTACTTAATTAAAACATCCGTTATCGTTTGAAAGTCGCCGTCTGGTTTTCGAATGATACATTATATTATACTGTAGTTATTTTTAGATTAATCACAGAACAGCTGAGGGATCTTCACTGAATGCGACCACAGCCTGCGCGGCTTACAATGCAGTCTGCCTGAAGCTGCTGCTCCCTGGGCTTGTCAGATATGGACAGCTGCTTGATCAGTGGCAGCTTGTATTACGGATGAGATCAATCTTAGCGGGAAAAAAACTGATGGAAATCTCTACATCGCTCAATAGGAATAGTCCTGATGGTCGTAATAATCCTGATGGTTTTCTGTACCTGGGGACCGGTCTACGAAAGGAAACGTACTGAATCATCTGAATGGTGCCCACTCAATAGAACCACGACCAGAGCCCCTATGAATATACTTGAGTCTGCGTAAGAGACCAAGTTTGCTAATAGCATTGGTAGTTTGAAAGGGGATGCTGCTGACAAAAGTACTAAATTGCAAACTTAATCAAAGCAGAGATAAGTATGTTAAAACTATGACAATAACAAATAAAGTACAAGAATGGCAGACTATGAGCATGTGTCTCTTGGTGCAGGACAACAATGAACAGCAGGCCCCTCTTACCAGGACAGGTGTGCTGAACAGCAGGCCCCCTTTCACCAGGACAGGCGTGCTGAACAGCAGGCCCCTCTTACTAACACAGGTGTGCTGAACAGCAGGCCTCTCTCAGCAGCACAGGTGCGCTGAACAGCAGGCCCCTCTCACCAGCACAGGTGCGCTGAACAGTAGGCCCCTCTCACCAGCACAGGTGCGCTGAACAGCAGGCCCCTCTCACCAGTACAGGTGCGCTGAACAGCAGGCCCCTCTCACCAGCACAGGTGCACCAAACAGCAGGCCCCTCTCACCAGCACAGGTGCGCTGAACAGCAGGCCCCTCTCACCAGCACAGGTGCGCTGAACAGCAGGTCCCTCTAATCAGCACAGGTGCGTTGAACAGCAGCCCCCCCTTTACCAGCACAGGTGCGATAAGCCCCCTCTCACCAGCACAGCTGCGCTGAACAGCAGGCCTCTCAGCAGCACAGATGTGCTGAACAGCAGGCCTCTCTCAGCAGAACAGGTGTGCTCAACAGCAGGTTCCTCTCACCAGCACAGGTTCGCTGAACAGCAGGCCTCTCTCAACAGCACAGGTGTGTTGAACAGCAGGCCTAAGGTAGCGGTGGGAGGTAGGCTGCTCCTGTGTGCTCTGTCCGAGGTGTACAGCGTGGAGACCGCTGATCATGCAGCTGTCCATATCTGACAAGCCCAGGGAGCAGCAGCTCCAGGCAGGCTGTGCTGTGAGCCGCGCAGGCTGTGGTCGCACTCAGTGAAGATTCCTCAGCTGCTCTGTGATTAATATAAAAATAACGACAGAACTCTATATAATGTACAACTTGAGAACTAGACGGCGAATTTCAAACGATAGCGGATGTTTTAATTAAGTAATTGAAATATGTGAAGCTAAAAGACTAAGATAAAACGAAAATATCGCAGGAGCGGCAATCATAATAGTTTTACAAAGTTTTTTTTTTATAATAGAGTGCTGTCCCAAACGCCGTTTTTGCTGACATGTAGAGATACATGTCTAATAGTTATCTTTATGCTACAGGTGACAGGTGCAAACCTTATGACGCAAACAATATGACATTTTTGAATATTATAAACTAGAGGAAAATAATGAACACTTTTGGAGGTGCCATTGACAAAGTATAGGATGTGTCGTGTGTGATGAATGAGGTGACAGTGTCATTTTTTCATGGTTTGGGGAGTGAGGCATTCGTCCAGCAGTGGAGAGACCCTGGCTGATGATGCCGATGGTGAATTAGAGGGGGGAGAAGGCTTCATCCAGCAGTAGATGCATTTCAAGAACTATGCTTATAAGTTCTGGAGAGTGAAGGAGTAGACCCCTTACCCCGCCAATTGTGCATAAGAATATAATAAACATCAAACATCATCGTAATTTACGGGTTAATCGCTGTGTCGATTAATTGGCAATCAATTCTGGTATTTTTTTAATCTTAATCTTATGCCCGTCTTTAGTTGTGCCGGTCGCTGGATCGGTGGTGCCTGATTTTCTTTTCTTAAAATAAGTAATATTGATAAAAAAAACTCTTTTTTTAAACACGCTTTTATGAAATGTACTAGTAATGGAAGACTCCACGACTCCAGGAAGTGGCCCCAAAGCGTTCCATAACGTAAGGGACGTCATGGCCAATTACAGCTAACGTCAGTTTACCGTGGACAAATAGACCCAAGCCGAAACATAACATATAAACAAGATTGTTAAAAATAGATATATTTTTAATTTTCAATGATAGAATATAGTATTATCATCAGTATGACATAAGTATACCAAGTTTGTAGTCGTGGGTTAAAATTGAGTTACAAGATTTGAGAATACAACAACAGTGAGTTAAATGAAAGCATGTAATGTAAAAAGCGGTAACATCACTGTAACTTAACCAACAAACAAGCAAACGATGCGGTTGCGATTCGGTATACACCACTACGTGGAATTGCAGCAACAGACCCGTGCTTACCCGTGGATACTCACATTTCCAGGCCTTTGGATGGTAAATTGGTATACAAATGAAAAAAACGTGTATACATGAATTCCGCGGTTGGCGAGGCATTGCTGTATATTAATGTAATGATGATGATAATTTAATGATGATAATATAACTGATGATGCAAATGGCGTTCAGGAAAAAGGGGTGTAAACGAGTGCATAGGTAATACGCGAATTATGATAACGATTGTGATTATACTGAGGTGGGGCAAGTACGAGTGAGGAGAATGCAAAACGTGTGCAGAGTATTAAGTGCCATCATCAAACCCGGGTGTACCTTCACAATATCCACGATGTTGTGCTTTATTTGGAACGCATTATGGACGTTACATTCTTTACTTTTGATTGCCATTAAAGGCATAAATATGTTGCTACTAAATTTAGGAATTATACAGATTGTATGAGAGACAATCTGGTAAATGACCGATTCACCACCCATCACTGCCGTGGACACCTGACCGCGACGCTCCTCTGTTTATATCTGTGCAGCTGCGCATCAGGCATCTCCACCAGCTCTTCCCCCGCTTCTTTCACCCCCCCCCCCTCTTTCCTACTAGAGCCCTTCCCACCATGTCAGGTGCCCCCCTCTTGCCCTCATCCGCTGAGGCCCCCCTAAAATGCTACGTGGCGACTAGGCCTTGTTCGGTCCCATTCTCAGTTTTTCTCGCTCTCCTCACTTACTCTGCTTATTTCATTTCTCTTGTCTCGCTCCTCATCATAACTCGACCCCACCCATCTCTCTGCTCCTTGTCCTCCCACCATGGTTCTATATATTTCTGGTCTGCGTGCTCACCCCCCTCCCTCCTCCACATTAATATCTCCCCAACCCTCTGCCACTTATATCTCCTTCCCTCTCCTCCCTCATCAATTCCTTCCTCCAATTCACCTCTCCTCCTTTGCCTTTTTCTCACGATCCTGTTCATTGTCTCCCTGCCTATTCCCTCTGCCCAACATCCCACTCTTCCCCACGCACCTCCCTTTCCTTTTTCGGAAAACATCCTTTCCTTCCACACCTCTATCTCGTTTGTTCATTCATTTCTCAATCCGCTTGTCCTGGTGATGGTCGCGGAGGCAGCATGTTGAGTAGGGTGGTCTAGACCTCCCTTTCACTGGCGACAGACTCTAGCTCTTCTTGGGGAATTCCCTCTATCTCATGATTCTAAATGTTAATTCCCCAACATGTCTGCGCTCCTAACTTGTCCTCCCTCTTCTACTAAACCCCTGCGATGTAGGCCCACATTATGTAATCGAAAAAAACATTAGTAAGCTGTGAGTCTTGCTCTTCCTGTTCATAGGTGGGATATAATGCAAGTTTGGGCCTACACCATTTCTTCCTCCATCTTCTTAATTTAGTGCTGCCGACTTTGCTCATTGTTCTGGCTTGGGTATCCTACATATGACCACACATGGTATCCTCTAACATGCTGGACAATCTTCACCGGCTATTGTATGCATCATCGAAACTTGCCTCTCGTCTGGGAAGAACACAATGTGACTTTGTATTTATAACTCCAACTATTTTAGACTCGAAAAACTCTCGAATAAAGGTGGTGGTATTCCAATCTGCGTATGCAGCGACATCACATGTTCTTCCATCTATGCGACCATGGTCCAAGATCAATTCGAAGCCCTCCCACAGAAGATAAACTCTCCCCAGAATCCTATATATAACATCCTTTTGTGCTGCTACTGGCCACCAAAAAGCCATGCTTCCATGTCGTTGTTACTTCTGCGGAATGCCATCTCTACTGTTACCTAAAGAGGAAGTGATTATCACTGGTGTCTTGAACTGGAACTGAGTCAATCCTCCGACTGAGGCTGTTGCCTTAAAATATGAATGTAAACGAACCCCGCAGCTCATCTCTACGCTGATTTGTCCTAATATCACCCTTGATGTCCCCATTATCAAATTATCCAGACATGTTTGTAAAAGTGGGTGTCCTTGGACATCATTTTAGTGACAGCTCAACTATATTTGGCATTCTACAAATGAAACTGTTTAACGTTTCAAATGCAGTATATTTAAGCGCTCTTTTAAGTAATTTTGACCGTCGAGCCTTCATCTGCAACATTGCCAATTCTGACTGACCTCCATCTGTAAAATTTCCATTTTGGACACTGCTTGGTCTTTCTTCCAAAATACCTCATCTTCTATAGTTGACAAACATGCCCTTTAAAAAAAAGTTAGGAGTCAGGGGAAATCAAGCCGATTGGTTTAACTCAGAAATGTCCCAGCTCATCTGCTCTAAAAACGCAGCTTGTTAACTCGCTAAGCAAATGGGTTTGGACTCAAATTGGACCAATTATTCTTGTTTTGAGGAACCGCTGTATCAAATTAGTTCAGCAAAGCAAATACCATCACTTTCAGGATCCCTTTTGGATTCAAAATATGATCCCAAACTCTTCCGGTGGGCCATTAAAGAGCATTGAGGGTAACATATCACCAAGGCTTTTGATCGATAGCCGTTGCCTTTACAATCAAACTACAATTATGCATCTGTTTAACCCACACTTTGCATCTGCAGGCCACATCTGCAACCGTGACATCCAGATCCATCACACTGCCATGCATCTGCCTCTTGTCCCACTCCTTCACCATAAATCAGAAATTAGATTTCCTCCTAATTTCCGAATTTGAACTCCTCACCTTGCATTTGTCATTCCAAGCAGTATGTCGATTATTTGCATTGTCTAGGTTCGTATGCATGTATGTTGAACTTTTTCACACCATACGTAGCCAACCGTGCTAATTGGAGGTCGAGTGTTGAGTCGACAGTGCAGTGTTGAGTCTATGGGCAGTATTATTTGGTTCTTTCGGTTAAGTCACGTCTAAAGATAAAATAATAAATTAAATTAAATAATAGAATACGACGTTTCGATTGCAACACAAGCAATCATCATCAGGTATAATGAAATAGCGACATAAAATCTAACCAGAAAACTATAAACAGACATATTAGCAGACAGATATCACCAAGATACATAGAGAGAGCAACACAGGTAACAGAGAGAGGTGATCGTCTCTGTGGGGTGGCCTTAAATAGACAGAGGAGGGCGGACGCAGAGAGAGGGAGGGGGGTTAGAGAAAAAATTAGCATATCAATGAGTGGACAACAAAATGTGGTGCTGCAAGTGCGATGACACGGCACTTGCAGCACCACGTTTTGTTGTCCACTCATTGATATGCTAATTTTTTCTCTAACCCCCCTCCCTCTCTCTGCGTCCGCCCTCCTCTGTCTATTTAAGGCCACCCCACAGAGACGATCACCTCTCTCTGTTACCTGTGTTGCTCTCTCTATGTATCTTGGTGATATCTGTCTGCTAATATGTCTGTTTATAGTTTTCTGGTTAGATTTTATGTCGCTATTTCATTATACCTGATGATGATTGCTTGTGTTGCAATCGAAACGTCGTATTCTATTATTTAATTTAATTTATTATTTTATCTTTAGACGTGACTTAACCGAAAGAACCAAATAATAATTCCTGCAGTCACGAAAGTTCTAAAATTAAGATCTATGGGCAGTGTTGAGTCTATGGGCAGTGTTGAGTCTATGGGCAGTGTTGTGTCTCTGGTGCAGTGTTAAGTGTATGGTCAGTGTTGAGTCTATGGGGAGTATGTATGTATGTTGAACTTCTTTCACACCATACGTAGCCAACCGTGCTAGTTGGAGGTACAGTGTTGAGTCTACAGTGCAGTGTTGAGTCTATGAGCAGTATTGAGTCTATGGACAGTATTGAGTCTATGGGCAGTGTTGAGTCTTTTGGCAGTGTTACGTCTACGGGCAGTGCTGAGTCTATGGGCAGTGTTGTGTCTATGGTGCAGTGTTGAGTGCATGGTCAGTGTTGAGTCTATGGGGAGTATGTATGTATGTTGAACTTCTTTCGCACCGTACATAGCCAACCGTGCTAGTTGTAGGTGCTGCTGCTATTGATCCTGTATGTATGTGTAATTTCGAAATATTACTCCAAGCCAATGTACAGACTAACAGTTATTCAAAATAAACCAAAGACTCCAATTGGCCGAAATAGGCCTCCACAGGGATTTATATAGGCCCAGACTTGGTCGGGTGGCAGGCTTTTCAAGTGATTGGGGGAAAGGGTTTGAATGAGAATAGGCAGGAGACAAAGTGGAACCCAGAGGCGATGGTTGGAAACCATTAGAGGGGACGGACAGGGATTGGCTGAGGAAAATACAGTGGGGGAAGTTTCCAGAAAGGGAACTGGAATTATTATAAAGGGCAGAGCACAAGGGGAGGGGACGTTTGAGGATAAGTACAGCTGCTTCAACTCCAAGCACGAAGCCCGGACCTAGATTATTCTGTGTTAAATAAAGTGGCTCCTAGTATTCGTCGTTCGAGTTGTTACATATGTGTGTATATTGAACTTCTTTCGCACTACCGTACATAACCCACCGCGCTAATCGGAGATGCGTGGGAAGCACAACAAACGAAACACTAAAAGCAACCTTTCTGAGTGTGAGGACCTCATATTTTGCGCATGCTACCAGTTATTCGAAATTGTATGTTTCCTTGATGAGGATGCTATAATTTTTATTATTTTCCCTCGACCCCACTTAAGTAGCCTTGTAGACCACCAGGACCACCAGCTCTATGTGTGAGTGTTTAGCAATGCGATAGACTGCTAAATCTCATCCATTAAATTCATTTGCTGCAATGCTTATCTCCTGGCCAACACTAAAAGCATTAGGCTCAAATAATGTTACAAGTGTGTGTGTGATCGACCAGTATTCTCCTCCAAAGTGCTATAATTCTCCTCCAAAGTGCAGGCATGCGCCCTCTGCAAGCAATAGCAATGAACAATGACCACAAATCAACAACGTGAACGCAAGCGTTAGTTTATCGTGAATTTTCATGGATGATTTCTGTCTTTTTATTTTCCCTTCTTAATCGCAAGAGACAAAGGAGAGCCCATTGCTGCTTCTTCATTTTGTTGATAGAAATAACCTTTCCACAAAAAACAGGTGTTCTTTAGACAGTGCTCAGCTAGTCGTGGGATATCTTTGGGTAAACATGTGTTAATTACCAGTGTCGAGTAACTTAATTCACTCTTTCACTGGAATCCTCGTGAACAGAGAAGTCACATCAAAACTTACCAGAATATCGTTAGGCTTAAGCTTAATACAGGGTGTTTGAAAAAGATGGACCCAATTTCAAAGCAGTATATTTTACGATGGCAACATGTTACAATTACACAATAAGATCCAAATGGTTTAATGAGTTATCAAGTTTACAAACCATTTTATAAATTCCATGTGCCCTCCACCTGCTGTACGGACAACATCGAGACGATAGTTGAATTCGTCCCAAACGCCTCTCTTGTCACGTTTTCCTCTGAGGTGCATGGTCGCCATGTGCTCTTCCCCTTACATGAACAGTCTGTTTCCTCAAATTGTCAGTACCAACGACGAATGCTCTTTGACATTGGCGGATTAATGCCAAAACGCCATTGAAATGCACGCTGCACCGCAATTACGGATTCAGTCTTGCTGAACTGCAGAACGCAAAATGCCTTGTGTTTAGGGGTCACCATCTTGCGAATGACTGAGGCTAGGGACTGTTTGTGCGTTGGGAGAGGCATCTAGCGGCAATCATTTGAAACTCTATGCCCCGCCTTTTCAAGTGGTAAGACATTCATGGGCGGTTCGTGGTTGCAGAGAATTAGCGATTTCAAATCGGATCCATCTCTTTAAAACACCTTGTACATATATTTAATTACTAGCGGTTAGTACCCGGCGTTGCCCGGGCAAAAAAGGCAGACACATGTAGTTACACACGCAAATCCATTGATACACACACATAGAGTTACACACACAAATGGACTCACACATACATAAATAGACTGAGCAACAACAACCGCCATTCACCACTAAGTGGCGGTGACGTCACAGCAACGCTTGTGCCAGGCTATGTGCACCTTGAGGCCACGTGAAGTGTTGAACGCCCGCTGGAAAGAGGTCACGGGGCAAACCCAGATGGCACAGGTCGACTGACTGAGACGACTGGCTGATGCACCACCTGTGGCCCCTACTGTGGCAACTTTCTGTGCTTTAGCCACCCGGCGCTCCGCTCGTTGTTGTGAGCGTTGTTCCTCCGCCCTCCGTTGTTGTTGGAGGGTGACTGCCTCCAACTGACCAGTAGCATCTTTCAGGAGCGTCCTCCACAGTGGCCGATCTTGACACGGCTGGTACCAGTCATCCGCAAGTGGACTCAGCTCCAAGTCCTCCTGTAGCACATAACTCCATGTCTTCTCCAGCCCGTGCCGCACCTGTTTAGCCCCCTCGATCCGGCGGAACAAAAGCTGTTTAGGCATGCGGTGGCTGGCCATGCAGGCTACATGACTCAGACAACGCAGCCTTGCCTGCCAGAGGTCACCGATGGGACTTTGTCCACATCTTTCAAGGATTTGTGAGCTCCTCACACAAGGCAGCCTGGTTAAACCCAGGATGGATCGTAGGCAGGCCAGCCTAAATGTTTTTAACCGGCGGAGATGTTCCATTAGGGGGGTCCAAGTTTTGTAAGCATAGAGAAGGGAGGGAATGACCGTGGCCGAGAAGACCTGAAGCTTCGTACGGAGTGATAGACCAGGTAGCTTCCACACAGCGTTACGCAGCCAATGAAAAGATACTGCAGCTCTACTGATTCGAAGTGAGACCTCTGCTGTTAAACCGGAGCCGGTCATTAGCACACTGCCCAGGGAAACTCTCCACTGTCTCCACAACTGCCCCATCACCAATTGGGAGTTGTGGGAGTGGAGTGTCCGTTGGTACAAAATAGCCAGGCAGGTGCTTAGCTTTGGTTGGGCTGATGGTAAGGCCCCACCTGTTGGTGGCAAGCTCCAGGTTCAGCAGTAGCACCTTGAACTCCTCCTCCGAGTGCGCAGCCATTAGCAGATCATCGGCATACATAACGTGGTTGAGCAATAGGGAGCCATCCCTTGACTGCACCCGGGCATCGATCAGCCTCCCATTGTATCTGTAGCAGATGGGAATTCTTCCGGTACAGGCATTGAAGGCTCGACGAACTACGTGGTCCAATGTGGGAGCCAGAGGACATCCCTGTTGCACCCCAAGGTGTAAAGGGAATGGCTCTGACTCACGGCCACGTAGTTAAGATGCAGGGCCGCTCACCATCATGAAGGTCCTTAAGGATGGTGATGAGTGGGTTCGGGACTCGGAAAGCACGAAGAGCAACCCAGAGGCCAGGCCTACTGATGGTATCATAGGCCTTGTGTAGGTCAATATAGCACACGCATGGACTAAGATGCACACATGGACCTACAGACACGCAAAGAAATTGAGTTACACTGACTAACATGGAGACATGCACACACAGCGACCAACACACACGCACATGGACTGAGACACACACACATATGGACTCACACACACATAGACATGCACTTGAGATACGCACACATGGAGTTACACACACATATCGACGTACACACATACAGCGACCAACACACATACATAGAGTGACACACATTTTGCCGTACACACACATACACATGTGGACTGTCACACAGACATCCACTTGAGATATACACACATGGAGTTGCACGCACATATATGGACGTACATACATTCAGCGACTCACACACACACACCGACTCACACACAGCAATACGTGGACTAAAACACACATTGACGTAAACACACATGTACTTACACGCACACATATGGACTTAGACACACACACATGAACTTACACAGACATAGACTGACACACACATAGCCCTACACACACATACACATATGGACTGTGACACACAGATATCTACTTAAGATACACAGACATGGATGAACACACATATGGACTCACACACAGACGCATTGACTTACACACACACATCGAGTGACACACACATGTATAGGCTTACACACACGTGGACTAACACACACACATATGGACTGACATACACATCGACGTACATGCACACAGATCGACTGACACACACACATGGACTAACACACACACATAAACACTTTGACGTTGTCCGTTCGAAAAAGACACCCACATGAAGTTAAAGACACGCATGGCTCTACACACACACACATATGGACTCAAAGACACACACATGGACTCACACACACACATCGACGGGCACAGCAATCCCCGGTGATGGCACAGCTATCAGTATCGCAGTACTACGTATGAGTAAATAGCGTGACGTGAGCGATGTAAACAATAGAAATGCATATAAGAAATAAGCAGAAATCACAGACTGGCAGTAGACCGTGGCAGCGTTATAAAAACGCAGCAAAAAAAGGGTAAATTGAGCAACTGAAATATCCAAAAAGAGTTTTGTGTACACAAACATAATTATTGTAACATGTCAACTTGTTTCATAATGGTAAACAATGAAACTGAGTTGTTATCTTCACAAAAACATAATTGTTGTAACATCTGTGAACTTGTTTCATAATGTTGAACAATGAAGCTGAGTTTTTATCTGCACACAAACATTATTATTGTAATGTTTGTCAACTAATGTGTTTAACAATAGTAAACAATGGACTTGAGTTGTTAGCGTAAGAAGCAAGGAACTTTGTACTTACCATAGGCGTGTTGAGGCCTTGTGCCATGTGTAGCCCCCGTCCTGGCCTACATTGGCGAGGCGGCGGAGTTGGCAGGTTGCCAGGCTAGGGGCTGGGCCGCTATCCCCCCCTCCCCAGCATCCCCTGCCCGTGCAAGAAAAATGCTATGTAAGCAGTAAAATATTATTATCTACGGAGTCTGTAGAATAAACTGGATGCATCGTGTTGGGGGGGGGGGGGGGTGCGAAGACGACATGGCACTGTGAATAAATATCCGCAGCGTGATGTGTGTATGTGTTGGATGTAAAACGCGTAAAAGAAAATGTCCCCCGTGAGCTGGAGCGAACGTGCATGACTTGGCAGGGTCTGCCCCCCCCCCCCCCCCACGCAATTGGCGTCACTTGGTATGGTCGATGTCGTGCAATAAGTAAATAATGAATAATAGAAACGGCACAAATGTGTTAATTAAACTACTTTAAAGTTTACGGATGGGAAAACGGAATAGCCTATTCCCACCACGGGGCTTAGGGCGTGCCGGCTGGCAAATAATTTCGGTCTTCAACCCCACCGTCCGAGAGCCAAATCCCACGCAAGCGCGAGCGCACGGAGACTTTTATATATAAGAAAGATATTTACAAGAAGTTTTGAGTTTTTAATGAATGAATAGGAAACTGCCGATGAATGGATGTATTTGTTTTGTTAAGTATTGTGCTAATTTGCATGTGGCAGAGCCTATTGTACTAACTCTGGGTCTTAATGGGACATCAGGTTTGTGAACATTTGCAGCCCATAAAGTATTGGTGGCTCTTACGCCCTTGGTTTGATCAGGTATTGCTCTTCCTTGGGAATTTATAACTTGGGAATTATTGCAATAGTCTTACATTCCAAGGCATTGGTTGGGTCTCGTTTGATTTCAAGGTAGGTACCTTCATCCAGTAAATATCTCATTTTATTATCATAATCCTCACAAGGCATCACGGCAGTTGATTAGCAATTATCAGCAGGAGGAATTTTGATATATTTATTTGCTCTCAACTCCCTTAAGGCTTTTGATTCACTGAGACTAATATATATATATTTGGCAATTTACCAATCTCAATTATTCATTGGGTTTCCTGCCTGCTGAGTGAGAAGGCCCTCTCCTTCTATTGGTAGATCCAATGTCACAAAAAAATCACACTCAATCCAAGCAACGATGTTTCCGATAACTCTTGGTCCATTCACGGTGGAAGCTGCTGGTTGCAGATGGTGACTCTTCTAATTGGGGCAAACTGTTCTGCCTGACACTGTAGAACATGATAATACATGTCAAAATTTCCATTGGCAAAATCTGACCAGTGGTAAATGCTGCATAACTCAGCATTGAAAAAAGAAGTCCGAAACTTGTCCCAATCCAGAATCAAATTCAGACTCTTAATTTTTACTGAAGGAATCCAGCTTGCTCTAGCCTTTCACTTCACTGTTCAGTGCAATTGGAGGCTATTGGTGTAGAGGTTTAGGGCCAGCTGACCACACCATGGTCAGAGATGACATCTGGTGGCTCGACTCTTACTAAATCAAGGGTCTGATCTGATGTTGTGATAACGAGGTGAAGTGTCTCACCATCGTTATGTGTTCAGATCAGTAGCACATGTTGAATGGAGTCAAAAGCTGATGAGAATGCCTTGTAGACCTGTTGCATCACTGTCATACAATCTTTTCGAATGGATATTGAAGTCAACACTGATGACAATGTGGTAATTGTAAAGTGACAGAACTTCCAGGTACACGGTCAATTCTGAACCGAAAGCATCAGTGACGACCACTGAAGCCAGCTGGTACAGTACTAGTACCTGTATGGTGGTGGAAAAACAGATGGATTTTAATTTAGTCGGCCTTGTAGGTAGGGGGACGAACTTGTTTGTGAGTGGGTCTTTGATAATTCGCTATGTAAAAAAATAATGTTCCTGGGTAGTAAGTGTTATTTCCTCATTGCTTATTCCTCAACAGTACAGAACATGGATATTATTCCCCACAAACTTTGCTTTTGTGACCAGGAGAATGATATTTTGAAATTTACCTATTTTCAATGAGAAAACGTATGCATTTGTATCTTTCGTTCACATAAAGTCCTGGTCACAAAAGCAAAGTTTGTGGGGAATAATAGCCATTTTCTATACTTTTTAGGCATAAGCAATTAAAAATAGCGCTTAGTGCCCAGGAACAAAAATTATGTTACATAGTGATATATATAATGGCTGCAACTCCGCCATGGCTGATTGAGGGGAGGTGAGCCCACGACAGCCCTGAACTCACAGCCTCTAATATCTCCAAATGTCTACCCCTCATGAGAACAGGATCTGGGAGATATTTACCAAGGGGCTGAGTACCAAACTCCAAAAACTATTCAACAAATTGCGTAAGCTGACATAAATTCCGTGAGACCGTATGGGTGGTCGAGATCACGCCTTTCGTCGGATATTACTCACGTCCACACAACATATCCTATGGGCTTCCACTCCACATTTATAAATATGCATTTGGGCTATTTAGATAATTTTGCTGCTATAAATGTCCAAATGATCATATATATAATGGCTGAAACTCCGCCATGGCTGTTGGTCCTCCTTGTGGCGTTGGTCGGACACGGCGTGTTGAGCAAGACAGACATAGCTTGGTGGAACCCAATGACGATGGAGAGCCACATTTATGTGAGAAGTTTCAGTTTCATTTTAATTCATTTATTTGGTATAGCCCTGTGAGTCATTCGGCTCTTGAATCGGGTGCAACCGCAACAAACAAAAAACAAAAACATGAACAATAAAACATCTTAAACATCAAACAGAAAAATCCAGGAAAAAACTGAAAAATCTTCCAGAAAAAACACCATACACCAAGGCTGTGTGCAAAAATCCCAGTGGGATGCAAGTCAAACAACAACAACCACAAGACAACTAAGATTAAAGCCATCAGTTTAACTCCGTACTACAATAAACAAACATAGCCAAACCAATAAACTTTTGAAATCACCAAAATAAAGCCATAAAAGCAATGTAACAGTGATCATAGAAACTGTGACCGAAATTTCACAATAAACGACATAAACAACATGTACAGTACTACCAAACCCTGTAGCCATAGCTGGCTGCATGAGTCACTCCACAACAGCAGGAGCATCAGTAGGAGTATAAAAAAGTCAATGCACCTTTAAAGATCAGCACACTAAATCAAAACACAAGATCATACTTTGCAGCAGTCATCCAGAGCGAAACATTTGATTTTAGGCCACTGAATAGCAGTGGCAGCTAGAGGTGTACAACTCCTCTAGAGCAGTTTTGAGTGAAAATCTCATAGGTAGTGATTCAAGTTGCAGTTTATTGGCAATAGAATTCCAGACCCCTGGGGGCATCAATAGCAAGGCCCTTCCTCCAGTATTTGTACGGCAATAAAGAATGTGAAGCTGGTAAATGAGCGAACACCTTAGGTCACATTTGTTCTTCGAAACAGAGAGGAGATCCAGCAGGTAGTCTGCGGATTTTTTTGTAAGTACATCGTGAATAAATAAGATCTGATGCACAAGCCGTCGAAATTAAGAGATGTTAAGTTTAACCCAATGTAGAGATCCAAGTGGTGGGTCCTATGTGGGCAGTTCAATGCAAATCTTAAGGCCGAGTGATAAATTGAGTCAAGCTTCTTCAGTACAGTATACGATGTCACAGTAATATAAACATGTCATCGTGTCGATCACACATAATACGTTTGTTGACTTATTGCCGACGGGATCTCACGTTCAACAGTCTCAACTTCACTGAGTGGAGTGTAGCTCGACATTTGGCAGCAGCAGGAGAGGGCTTAAATACCGGAGACTCCATTCATTGGTTGTGGTCTCTTCAATTGTACTTCTTAAATGGTGGGATTTCAGAATGTATTGTACACTAGTGTAAGGTGCAATATTAAGATAATGCATTATAAGGATAATCTAACAAAATCAAGAACATCCTAGGTTACTTTGAAATAGGTTTTATGCACAATACGATCCAAATAAATTATGTGAAGTTTATTTCAGCAATGCCCCCAACTCCCCAAGGTCACCCACCATCAATCCACTCGTCTCATTTTCAACTTCATTTATTCCACGCATTGTCACCACCACCTCGTTTGACACATATAGTCCATCTACTCATCTTGTTTCATCTCGCCAACCATCTTGTACCATGGTTAGTTCAATGTACAGTGCCTTGTTTAAGGTGCTTTATAAATGGATGATAAGATAGTAGGTAAATTGAGGTTCTGCGCGTCAATTCATGCCTCCTCGTGTTTACTCCTCAGCGAAAACTTCCCTCTCAACTTGGAGGACAAAGACTTATCCTCGTGCCGTTACCACCCTCGTGACGACCCCTCATGCCCCATCTTCCGCCTCGGTGACATCACTGCCATGGCAGGGCACAGCTTCTCGAGCATGTCTGTCCAGGTGAACGATGATAATTCATCAACACTTGTTTATGTAAAAAGAGAAATGTATTGAATGCCGATGACAAATTAATTTAGAATGTCCCCAATCTCATCGGATCCCCAAAGCTCCAACCAACATACAAAACATAATATAACACCGCTGTTGGGCTACATAGTGAGCAACACGCGGCAGTGCAGGCACATTCATTGCTACATTGCCTCTGTATTTTTTGTCATGACAATTACTATGCATAATGCCTCTAACCAAATCAGCCAGAATGTGCATAATATCGTCAAAACTAAACTGAATATTGAAGCAAACAATTAGTCTATATTTTGTCATGATATACGGATCAGAAACAAATGGACATTGATGAAGAAGATATGACAACAAACTGAAGAGTAGACAAAAAATAATGGAAAGATGCATGCTTGCAATTACACTGCGAGAGAGAAAGAGCAATGTATGAATAAAATAAATTAAAGCATTCTATGGTTCTTTCGGTAAAGTCACGTATAAAGATAAAATAATGAATTAAATAATAGCATACGACGTTTCGATTGCAACACAAGCAATCATCATCAGGTATAATGAAATAGCGACATAAAATCTAACCAGAAAACTATAGACAGACATATAAGCAGACAGATATCACCAAGATACATAGAGAGAGCAACACAGGTACAGAGAGGGGGTGATCGTCTCTGTGGGGTGGCCTTAAATAGACAGAGGGGGGCGGAGGCAGAGTTTTACTTAACATTTCGATACTTTGCTAGGTTATTTAATTTAGTGTGTTCTTTCTCCCTCTCTTCTAATGTTCAAGCCTGCGTACTTTACTACGCGTCTCTTCGTACTCATTGACATGTAAATTTTTTCTCTAACCCCTCCCTCTCTCTGCCTCCGCCCCCCTCTGTCTATTTAAGGCCACCCCACAGAGACGATCACCCCCTCTCTGTACCTGTGTTGCTCTCTCTATGTATCTTGGTGATATCTGTCTGCTTATATGTCTGTCTATAGTTTTCTGGTTAGATTTTATGTCGCTATTTCAATATACCTGATGATGATTGCTTGTGTTGCAATCGAAACGTCGTATGCTATTATTTAATTTATTATTTTATCTTTATACGTGACTTTACCGAAAGAACCAAAGAATAATTCCTGCAGTCACGAAAGCTCCAAAATTAAGATTAAATTAAAGCAGTTTCATAATATGATTTTGGCTTTCAAGGAAGGTAATTGGGTTTGGAAAGGATACGTTAGTTAAAGAGACAATTGTCAGTGTGTGAGAATAACTGGAGTGGCAGCCAAGAAGGGAATGCACTAAAGACGATGTCCACAAATGGAGTTGGAGCCATGTGATAAGATCAAGTACTGGGTGAATAGTTACATTGCTGGACAAGAGAGTTGACTCATAATGCTCGATGATGATGACTTTTCACTCATATGTAAGAATGGAGTTTTTACAGATAGATATACTAAGTCATAAGAAATAACGTTCACCCACGCTTCCTCACAGGAATCTAAAGCGCGGTATAAATTAATAGTGCATTGTTTTTAACCTCACCTGCAGGGTGGGATCATTGCCATTGTCATCTCCTGGGACTGCAAGCTATCCGAAGCAGAGTGTTTCCCTGCATATTCCTTCCATCGCCTCGATAGAAACTACACCACCAAGCGTGGATACAACTTCCGGTGCGTTCACTCTTACACTCCCACAGAATCAGACTCAGAATACTTATTGATACGGGGGGAATCCAATGAGCTATAAACTATTACTGTTATCTTCACCTTTATGACCATAAATATTACCACACAATCTACTGTTATCCTGTAAATCCCAGGTACTTGATGATGATAGTCAATATCATCAGTATCATCATCAGACAAGGGTTGGTGGTTCACATAGAGAGCGTACATAATGCACAGTGGAGAGGTCGTGTGAGGACAAAGGGGATGAAGAGTGAGTGGATGTGAGGGGGATCAGTGGCTGCACTCGGGGTATTCCACGGATGTCAAGTCGGAGAAACAATCAGCAGCGGCATCTACGTGGGGTGGATGAACTTCGCAAAGGTAATACGACACAGGGAAGGCTGAGTTTATCGGACGAACTATATTCTGTTCTTGCGTATGGAAATATGTTCGCGAGCTAAATGCCAAGGTCTGCTCGCTATGGAAGGGCTTCAGTGGAGAGTTTGTGTGTATTTTTGCTATTCCTCCATTGAAGGAGCACATCCTACAGTGGTTTGTTTACTCTATGGTCCATAGTTTGGGTTGCGTGGCCACAATCGCTCTGTGGCTTGTATTTCATTTTCCATTCATGAAGAAGATGTGCACAGAGGTGTGATGATGTTTTAACGTGATCGATGGTAAACTCGTGTATTCGAGAAATGTCAAAGCCAGGAGGTGTGATGTTTGGGCCTTGACTGAGGTGGTGTTGATTCTGGACGTCCACGTTTTTCCACTCCGATTGCCAGCATTTTACTGGATTCTGGTGAGATTCTAGGATGATGACAGCACGATGACAGAAGGAGAATCGGGACTTGAGTCGGTGGCGAGCGATACTGTTAAAGGCTTGGTGGATGAATAGTCGTTAGCTTGACACTGAGAAGAAATGTGTAAATTCCTTTGCAGTTTGCGTGTCTCTTCGGATATTTTGTAATATTCGCCAGAACAGGAAGCCAAGCGATTGCTGTTGCTTTCAGTGTTATGGTTATGATGCACATTGCGTTATTAAATTGTTCATCTAGAGCAGTGGTTTTTAACCTTTACTGTAGCCTTGCACCCCTTTGGTTCTCAATCGTAAACACAACTATCATGTTAATAAACGCATAGGTTTGATTAAACAAAGTCGGTGTACTTACGTGCCCATGCTGAATATGTGTTTCGATTATTGACCTTAAAAAATATCTGGCCATGTCTCGCACCCCCAGGAGGTGCGGCGTGCACCTCAGGTCAAGAAGAACCACTGCCTCTAGAAGTTTAGTGTACAAGCTCCCGAGCCAGGCTGGAGCAGGATATGGTGCCGCTGTGTAGATCAGTGCTCGGGCAGCCGTTCGCAGCACATCAGCGGAGGTGGTCCAGGTCGGCCCTGCATATGCCTGTCGCAGGGCGATTCTTTGCTTGACCTTTGTAAAGATGTGGATTATGTGAGGTTTGAGGCCAGTAATTCTGTCAGTGATAACCCCTAGATGTTTTGGAGTGAGGTCATAGCACATGGGGATGTGTGATTGCACGATTGTTCACATAGAAGGAAAGGGATAGCTAGGGAGGGTGGTGATAGAGAAAGGGAGGAGCGAGGTTATGAAGGGGAAGGGGGGGGTGATTAAGGTTTTTAGGATGAGGACAGAAAGAAGTAGAGGGATATGCTATTGAAAAAATATTAGTCTTAAGGGAGGAACGAAAACTGTTGAGTGAAGTTGCCTGTTTAATGTGGGAATGGGAGTTTATTTCAGTGGGAGGGGGAAGCCAAGAGGGAAAAGGAGCAGATACGTGACTGAGAAAAGGGGGGGGGGGGTAATAGAGATTGTGAACGCAGTGGCCTAGATGGGATAGAGTAAGAAATAAGAGAAGTGAGACAGGGTGGGGCAGAACCATGAAGCGATTTGTAAACAAAGGTTGAAGAATATGAATAAACAGCAGTAGTATTCTGGAAACCAGTTTGTATGAAGTTGGAATGAAGGCAACGCTCCGTACTCAGCAGCTATGATCGATTCTACAACCTGTTTGTTCGGGAGGCAAGTTGGGTTGGTCTGAGCGTGGCAAGTTCCATCGGCGTTGAAGTGGACGACAAGAAGGATATTGGTCTGTAGCTGAAGGGCAAGTCCCGCGTCTTCCTTTAAAAAAACTCAACACAAGATAGCGACCACTCGGCAAACATTTCATCACGGCCCTCTGTTTCTCCCACAACGACTGGCTCGCCCTCCTCACCCGTTCACAATTTGCGTGATCTCTTCACAATCTTCTACCGGCAGATATTCTGTGAAGTCAATGGAGACAAATGTTCAAACGCGCACGCTGGTCAAGGCCTTTGGAATCCGTTTCAACATTTTGGTGACTGGCCAAGTGAGTATACAAATCCACAATTTTTTACCCGCTCCCACTCGCTCCCATTCCTGCCATTCCTGAAATGTAAATTTTTTGAATTAATTTGCCTATCTAGGAAGTAATGAAATGCCACTTTTTGGAAGGTCAGTATTTGCATTGTCAGTCTTTGTTTTAAAATTTGTGGTTGGTGTAGAATACTAATCGGTTGGAGGGTTGTCATAAATCAACCGCACAATCATATGCAACACATTGTATGTGAATCACAAATGATACATTGCGCATTAGGATCCGAGGATGGAATGCGCATTACACATTTTTATTATTATTAATACGTGAGTTGATGCTTGAAACCTGAGATGAAGAAAATATATTAAATTGACGTGTCATTGCAATCAAAATTTGCAAGAGACATTGCTTAAGTCCCTAAGTCCTGCTTTGGGATACTTGTAATGTTATTACCCATTATAGAGGTTTTTTTTGGTTAGATCACGTAAATATGAATTCATCGTTGAACCTGCCACCACCTGACACAATCATTTAGCAACGTTTGTCACGTAAACAGAACATGCCAATTCGTTACTAGTATAGCACACCGGTGTGTTGGAGAGTAAATCCACGACATTTAGTTCGTGCTGAACTAGTAACGAATTGGCACGTTTTTGACAAACCTTACTCATTGGCTGTGTTGGGTGGTGGCAGGTTTAACGACACATTTATATTTAAGCGCGTTAACCCACAAAAAGCTCTATTATGGACAAAGTGAGATCAGCTGTTAGAGTATTGGCAATATCCCCGAGGTTTGTGCCCTATGGAACAACGGCTACACGATCTGCATCTATATATGCGCGAGATGATGTCACATGTAAATTCTGTTAAATACTGACCATGCTAGTATTGAGCCTTGAGGGAGGCCATGTTACACTTCGCTCCGTGGTATTCATCTGCAAACTCACCGCACTGCACTATTTGCACTTACGTAACTAAAGCAAACATTTCTGATTTATGGGATCATTTCTGTAAAGTCGGATTTCCGTAATTCGGGTCCTCCATAACCCGGGGACTGCCTGTAATGTGGTTCTTCGATTCGGCAACACTTTTGCAGAACGCAGAACTGCACCATTATACCTAGAAATGCGCACATTATAATACGGAACGGGCGCCGTTATGATGTGGAACGCTCACCGTTATAACGTGAAACGTCCCCATTATAACACGGAACGCGTTTCATTATAACGCAGAACGCGCATCATTATAACACGAAACGCGCACCATTATAACGCGCCCTGTTATAATGCGGAACGCGCCCCCTTATAACACGGCTTCTGAGCAGTCAGTGTGACAAAATACTTTATTGAGCAGTGTGACTGAGCGCTACAGCGATACAGTACGCAGAGTGATACAGTGGCGTACCCTCGGTTAATTGTCCTGCCATCTTACTGCGTGGTATGCGGAGTAGTACATTGTATGTCGCCAAACTTTACCATCACATCATTTATGGGGAAATTGTTGTTCGCTTATCGTGGCACTTTTCAGGAACTAATCTATTACCGCGTTAAATGAGAACCGTACACAAACCCACGCAAAAACACTTTCACGCACGCGCATAAAGACCTTCCCGTGCAAAGTTGCTTGCTCGAACATTGACAAAAATGGACTCTCACACACTAAAAAAAGGAATGCAAACAAAATCACACTGACTTGACGTTAAAATGTAAAAACACATAAATATACTTCGTATGAAAAATAAGAATAGGTTTTACCCTTTCAGGCAATAAAACGGATTTTAATATGTTGAAACACCAACTATATATACTCACCCCAGCCATTGACCAGCAAAATGAATGGAGTGAATGGCATGTTTCGAGGTCATTTAAGAGACAATTCTGTTTCGTTTCATCCATGCCACCTCATGTGCTGCTTTAGCTTCAATGTAACATCAGCATACAACTAACGCATGAGCTGCATCTGTGGAACTTTTACCATCCGTCCTGCCAAGTCACCTATCTCAAACTCTGTCTACACATTGGTATCCTCTTCCGTAGGGTTGGAAGGTCAGCCCTTTACCGACGTTGCTCTACTTAAGCTCGGCGTTCACCTTTTGCTCCATGGTGAGTGGCTTTCCGCAACACGCATACTGTAAATTCGCAAGGGGTGTGAAGATTCGCTGATCGAACTGAACTATAGGTCAGGGAAAATAAAATAAGCTATTTAGAACTGTTTTATCTTACCAGGTAAGGCCCAACTGAGCTATATAACTTTTTTTAGAAGCCACCTAGCCACAAATGATAGCTCAACGAAGTGGCTTATTATCACGTGAAAATGTATACCAGCTAAATGCGTTAAACGTGACGTTGATTCTCAATGTGGAGGGAAAAATCGGAGGACCTGGAGAAAAATCCACGGGGAGAGCGAACATGCAAACTCCAAATATACCAGACGTCAGTGGTCGGGATCGAACACACAACCCTCCTGCACACCAGACAGGGATAGTTACTATCTACTAGCCACCGTGGTGCCCTGGTGTCGTCGGCGAAGAAGTGATGGGGAAAGGTAAACGAATAAATGACAGCTCCCAGAGGTGACATACAGAGGGAGACTCGCGAGGGTCCACAGACAGACCTCTGGGGGAGTGGTTGGAAGCAACAGAAGGAAATGCATGCAGAGAGAGAGAGAGAGACTGGAGCCAGGAGAGGAGTGTGCTGGAGATACCGAGACTGGACAGGGTGGAACGGAGTGTGGGGTGATCATCCGTGTCTACAGCTGCAGAAAACAAAGTCACCATCCAACAACAATGGAGGGCAAAGCGGCGATCATTTATACTGGACATCTGTGAAAAAGAGCTTTATAGCTCACCGGATTCCTCCACTATGAATACATATTCTAATTCTGATTTACATCAGTGAGCAGAGCACCTTGCGGCTAAAACGCAGCAGGTTGGCATAACGGGGATCACATGTAGCATCTCTATAAGTCATCTCAATCAGTTAGCCCATACATCGCCTGGGTCTGTCGAGTTACATCCAGCCAGTGAGCCTTCCACAAATTACGTGGCCTCAAAGTAAATTGGCCTGGTACAGGCATCGTCGAGACGTCACCGTCACTGAAACATCAACGAGATCACCGCCACTGTGTGTGTAGGTATGTGCATGTATGCACGCAGTTTAGGCACATCCGAACAGTTATTTTCATAGTCAAGTTCAGCTTCACAAAACCACGACAGCCTCCTCTTGTCTGCCTCTTTGTTTTATCGTTTTGATGTCTGTATAATTTGTTCATTGTTTTCGGTATACATATATATGTATTTCAATGTTTCCACGTTCTGTCCCTTCGACAAATATCTCCAATGGTTTGGCAAACTTCTCGCATAAGACCTTTGATTTTGCTCATATGTATCTTGATATCTTGAACTTTGCACCCCGCGTGATTAAGCACTTCTAAAATATCCTGCAGTTGATTGCCATTTGACCTCCATTAGTATTTAGGCCTTCATTGACCCGATCAAGTTTTCGGAAAATATATTCTTACACCTCCGAATAACTTTGCAAATAGTAGGTCACCTTGACTGACCTCCATTTTTAAATGTGGGTACATTTCTTCATATCAGTCACTTTGCCATTCTCTATTAGCATGCTACAATATCGGAATGATATTGTGACTTACATATTTCCATGTTGTTACGGCTGTTGCCATATCAATTTCACTTAACATTTTACATGTTTTATTTAGCATTTCAGTTGTGCTCGGCTGTAGTTCCAGGACGTGTGAAGATTTCTTAAACGTTCTTCAACTTCAGTTCACTCGTCATGAACCTGCCATAAGTCGTATGCTCATTATCATATATATATTCTCTATACAGTATTATTTTGCTGTGTACCCTGTAGTCAATATACTGCTGCCACACACACATATACAGTGAGTGGGGAGCCGTAGCGCTCTGCACTACGAACCTACTGACCCGAGTTCGTTTCCCGCTCACGGCCAACATCAGTGACAATTATCTGAACCGGCCCTGGGCCTTTACTAGGTTGACTCAGCCTCAAATGAGTACCTGGTGCGGTACGTAAAAACATCGCCACTAGGAAGACAAACGCGGCTGGGCGTGGTGCTGGCCACCCACCCTCTCGTGTGCCGTTCTGGCCTTCATTTGTGCTCGCTAACAGCACTTGCCCCAACAGTCTGTTAAGGCTATACGGGGGGTCTTTGTCTTCCCACTCACTGTGAATCTTGAGAAAAGTACTGTTTATAATTCCATTCATTTATTTCCAGTTTGCCATTTTTTTCAACTTATTTGCCATCTGGTACTTGAAGAAAAACAACTGCAAAGTCGTGGATAAATCGGTAAGTTTGTATGTTTGCGTGCATGTGGATAATATTTGGTAAAGTGGATAGCAGCACTGTATTACAACATTACTGCCCCAAGTTCAATTCCCAGCCATGGATAACATCAGTGGTGAACATCTGAACAGGTCTTGAGCCCTCCAAATATTTAAAGCCGACTCAGCTTCAAATAAGTACCTGGTGTGGTGTGTAAACCTATTTATTAGCTTCTGCTTATTACATTTTTAGTTGATCTAGTAAATGATTCTTAAAATATATTTGTATTATTTTTATGCCGAGTGCTGCTGTTGTGTCCTGTACACTGTAAAAAATGTGACCCATTGTTACTTAAAAAAATTATGGCAACAAAGTGACACGTAATATAATTGAATAGATTTTAAGCACTACAACTTTGAATAAAAAGTATTGAATAAATTTACAAAAAAATAATAATAAATAAGTACATGGTAATAAAAGCAACAGTTAAAATGTGTTAGATTTAGTAATAGGATGCCAAATGATGAGTTATATAGACAAAAAAAATAGTGTAAATCCAAATAGATTTTACAAGAAAAAGTGATGTATATTGACTAAATATCTGAGCAATGGTAATTTAGATTTACTAAATATCTGGTGGAATGTGATTAATATGTATTAATGATCTGGGTGAAATTGATATAAGCTTACTAAATATCTGTATCAAAATGATTTGGATTTACTAAATAAAATACTTATATTGAATGCATGTTGCCATAACTTTTATATTTCTAATCCACCCAATATCATGCCTTCGTGGTGCCATAATTCACTTACGTTAAGTCAACCGATCACCATGAAAAAGATAAGAATCATGAAAAGGAACAGCAGGTTAACATTTATTGGTGCAATTTTATCTCAACATGTTTATCCAACATATTACAAGTACAAAACAAAGACAGAAACCATGTATGTGTACAATAGGGATACAATACTGGAAGTATTTATAATTTGTGGGCATTACAGGCACAGATTCCTTTTTTGGATATGATTCAAGGTTTAGTCTTGTTAGCACATTTAAATTACGACAATGTTTTAAAAAAAAATCTGTAAAAATACTTTCATATTATTTCTTTTTTATATGCACAAATTGAAATCCTAAGGGCCAATATGTTTTTCAAACAGCTAAAAGAGATTAAAACATCACATCACACCTAAAAGTTGTCAACGTAAAGGATTATAGACAGTCTTGTTTCTTCCCCAGCATAAAATACATTTTGCTTGAAGGATTTTCCATCAAAAATTTATTTAATATATCCAGTACTATTTGATTTTGTGGATAAAATTATTTCTGCAATGTCTTTATTCTTCAAGACTTCCTGCAAAGTCTGGAGAATAGGCACATATTGAAAGGTCTTGTTCTTTTCAGTATCAATAATATATTCAATGTTATCAACACACTGGAAATGCACCTTAAAATACTTTCTTCTCTTAAAAGCCGAACCAAGTGGACCACCTGCTCCAAGTTCTGTATTAATGGGATGGAAGTTGCACAACTGCTCTGACAATTCAGTTACGATGGCCTGGTCAACAATGCATTTATTCGCCTTCAATGTTGAATCTAGTATGTTTCTAACAACTGCAACTAATACTGAAGATGAAATGAACTGAATGTCTTCAACCAAGGCATCAATGCACTTCACTGAGGCATTATAGATGGTTTCTAGCTTCAGCAGAAGTATGCCAATTCTTTGAAGAACTAAGTATGATGCACTTTCCTGATCACAATCTAAACTAGTGCCCTCAACATCACTGGCCTCTGGTAAATCAGAATGGTCAACAGTCTGATTATGGCGACTCTCATACACGTCTTTCTTAAAATCACTCAAAGAATAGGATTTGTGTCTTCTGCTTTTGTGTTTTAGAAATGTATTGTATATATTTGTCTGAAAGCTGCATCCTTCAAATACACAAAAGACAGTTTCGTGGCTCTTCAGATGATTTCCAATATGCTGAAAGTAGTCCTTCTCTATAGAACAACAAGCATTGCAAACTAAACACTTAAAAGCAGAGATGTTTCCTGACCGTAGACTTTCTTCATCTGAATGGTATCTGGACAAATGTGTGCGAAGGGCACTCACTCTGCGTTTTAAATGTGCAAGGGCAACTGTTATATAGGCATGGCTGGGATTGCCCACGACTAAATGTTGCGTGCTGTAGTCTGTAATGCTTTAGTAGATTTCCTTTTGTGGCAGACAAAGACTTGCAGATCTTACACTTCCATTCCATAAGGAAAAACCTGAGGCAGAAAAAGGTCCATGTATCAGATGCAAGGCCACCAGGTCTCTAATCACATGAGGACAATAGGAGCACATTTACAAGATAATTTCTTATTATTTTTAATATTCAAATTTTCATGCTCAAATTTAGCACATCAACTTCTTGTCACTCACATCATCTAGCTTGCTAGCAACTACACAACAAGCTAGCCACAACGTAAAGGTGACGCTAACTGACTGGTGACAAGCTAGCTAACGTTAGCATACTGTACGTACATCAACACCAAGATATAATATACTGGATGTGTAACGGCAGGTACAGGACTTTTGGTTCGGTACACGCTGTGATCCGAATGAATATAGTCTAGTTTTAATCACGCACGTTACTTTTTCGTGTGCGGAACAAAAATTATAGTCTCATGCTTTTAGTCGAATCAGACTGACTTCCAAATGACTAACGTTGTGCTAGTTAATTCTGATATACGTTACAGCCAGTTAAATTGGCATGCTGTTAACTTGCAGTAACGTAAAACAATGTTCAACTGCTACCACACCTTTGTTAAAAAATTGTTCGCTAAAATAATTAAACATGTCTTACCTTTGGGAGAACGGCGGTCCCTGAAACGTGTCTGTGGAAGAAGATGGTTGACATGCACGTGGCGCGAAAAAATGCCTCGAGTTTGGGCGGAAGTGTAACGTTATTAAATTCAAAAACCTCCCGGTTAGTAAAATTAATCCATTTTTAGCATTTTTGACTTTCCTGATAAAATACAATTAAATTCTACTTAGTTATTGATGGCTGATTTTATTCTAACAAAACTGAGTAAAATACAATTAATAACTAATAGAAATGTGTTGAATTTAGCTCAATGTGATTCCAAACTACACATAGTCTTTATTTTTATGTATAGGCTACTCTTATATATTTACTAAACATTAATTAACCCCAGTCTCGGTTTTTACAGTGTACAGCGCTTCGAGATCCTTGATGAAAACCCGCTCTTTATCAATTTAATTATTATAATTATTTAACATCAGCGCTGGAGATGCAACGATGGTAGGATATAGTTCTGGCCAGGAGGACCGAACCATCGTGAGCTGTTAAGGTTTCGCATCATTGTTGAACTTGTACCGCTTGCCTCAACAATCTTCAAGGGCAAATGTGGAGAATCATTGTCTTTGTTTGAGCGCCTGAGTAAAAAGAACACGTGCAACATCTGCATACCTGTCAACCCATACGGTTTACTCCGTATTCTTGTACAGGAAAATTTAGTTTTCAGGTCCATACGACGTACAGTCATTTCAATACGGGCAATTTTTTTGTGTTTCTCCATTGTGATACGACTTTGTAGGATGAGCATTGAGATTTATAAGGGAAAGGGGTGACCAATAAGGTCTGAATTGGCCTGTAATAAGGTAGGCACTGATGAGGAATTGAAAGGTATGCATCTGCCAGGTAGAAATTGCAGCTCCCACCTAGATCGTAAATATGGACGCGGATCAAGTCGTTTGTAGGATTCATACTCTTAGGTTTTTTTGGTCAAATCACGTAGGTAAAAAATAATAATACTAATAATAAATGAAAATAACTCAATTAAATCACGACGTTTCGGTGGCAACACAAGTCTTCGTCTTCAGGTGGGACTGTCACAGCCAAATTTACTGTATCAAGTGAAGGGAAATCCAAGATACAAGATCTTATATACTGGTTATGGGGAGGGGAGTGGAGAGGAGCTTATCTAAATGTGGCAATCAGGGACTGGGAGGGTGGGGGGGGGAGGTGGCAAAGTGACTGATATCAAGAAATGTACCCACATAAATATAAAAATGGAGGTCAGTCAAGGTGACCTACTATTTGCACCTCCGCAAGAATTACGGCCGGTGTTGGCTTCCAAAACCAAAAATTTGCAGCACTGTTAAACGCTGCGGATGTCAACAACTCGGTAAAATAGATTAGTACATATCAAATAAGATGGTACAAATATGTGTAGTTAAAAATAGATGAAATAGCCACCATTCTCAAGAATGCTAAGAAACCCACTAGCAACATTAGCAAAAACGAACGCTCTGAACTTGCGAATTTAAAAAAGAGAGATGATATAGTCATCCTCTCGGCCGACAAGGGCAATGCTACGGTTATCATGGATAAAGACTCATACAACAACAAAATCCAGGACCTACTCAATGATGGTAGTTACTCCCAAATTAAAAGTGATCCCACTAACAGCCTAACGACAAAAACCAACAAGATCATCACCAGTTCGACTTCCCTAATCGAACCAACCAAACGTTCCTCCCTAAAACCCTCGGCTGCAAGACTTCCCAGATTCTATGGTCTTCCCAAGATCCATAAAGAAAGCACCCCACTACGGCCCAGTGTCCACGATCAACTCTCCTACCTACAAGCTAGCCCGTTTTCTATCAGATACTCTGCTTCCCTTCACTGGCAAGACCACTTCAGCAGTACTTAACTCAACCCAATTGGTTTCTATGATCAAGAACATGGTACTGTCTCCTGGCGATATCCTCGTCAGTTTTGATGTGGTCTCTCTGTTTACCAAAGTCCCAGTGCCTGACACCTTAACAATAATTGAAGACTTGGTCCATCATGGACTGAACTCGGATGTACCTGCGTTGGCTAGGCATTGCCTCACCAACACTTACTTTACCTGGAATGGCACCTTCTACAAACAGAATGAGGGTACCTCTATGGGCTCCCCCTTGTCACCAGTGATAGCTAATGTTTTCATGGAGAAGTTTGAATCAGACGCCATCCAGACGTCTACCCTGCATCCTTCCCCTGTGGAAGAGATATGTGGATGACACTTTCGTCATTTGGCCACATGGACCCCCAGCCTTGAACCATTTCCTGGACCACATCAATTCCAGACACCCATCCATCAGATTCACCATGGAAGTGGAGAAAGATGGAAAACTACCATTCTTGGATGTTCTGTTTGAGAGGAGACCTGATGGCTCCTTGGGACATTCTGTTTACAGGAAGGCCACCCATACAGATTCCTACTTGAAACCTGATTCCCACCACCACCCGGCTCAAAATAATTATCTCATCAAAACACTATACCACAGAGTTCATGTCATCTCTGACCAACACCACCTGACCAGTGAATTGAAACATGCACATCTGGCCCTCAAGATGAACGGATACTCTGACCGTACTATCCGCCAAGCTGTTTCTCCCACAATACAGAAACAACCACCTGAAACTCCGATCAAAACCATCACGTTGCCATACATAGCAGGCGTGACCAAAAAGATCTCCAAAATTCTAAGCAAACGTAAGATCCAGGTCCGATTCAGTACAGTACATAAAATCCGTGATCTAATCCCATCTGTGAAAGATGTCATTCCTGACTTGCAATACCCTGGAGTCTATAAACTGAGTTGCATGTGTGGTTATTGTTACATTGGGGAAACGAAACGTCATGGCGCTGGTCGGGTCTGCGAGCACAAGTCAGATCTGAAACACGGCAAAACTGATTATTCCGCCGTTGCTGATCATTGTTACAACGCTGTGGGCTCTCATGATATTATCTTTTCCGAGACCAAGGTGCTCTGCAAACCTTCTGGCTACCATCAAATGTTTGTGCATGAAGCCATCCAGATTATACACACATAGACGTAACTTCAACCGTGATGATGGGTACAAATTGAGCAATCATTGGAAAGATGTTATTAACCATGTAAAAAATATTTAACTACGCATATTTGTGCCATCTTATTTGACAGGTACTAGTCTATTTTACCGAGTTGTTGACATCCCCAGCGTTTAACAGTGCTGCTATTTTTGGTTTTGGAAGCCAGCACCGGCCGTAATTCTTGCGGAGGTGCTTAACAGGTACCTTCCCCTTCTAGCCCCTCCCCCCCCACCCTCCCAGTCCCTGACTGCCACATTTAGATAAGCTCCTCCCCCCTCCCCTTAACCAGTATATAAGATCTTGTATCTTAGATTTCCCTTCACTTGATACAGTAAATTTTGGCTGTGACGGTCTCACCTGAAGACGGAGACTTGTGTTGCCTCCGAAACGTCGTGATTTAATTTAGTTATTTTCATTTATTATTATTATTTTATTATTATTTTTTACCTACGTGACTTTACCGAAAAAAACCCAAGAGTATGAATCCTTGCAGTCACGAAAGCTTCAAATCTAGTTTGTAGGATTGCAGCATCACTAAAAATCATACCAGCCTATCGCCGCAACGTGACCGCATTGAAATCCCTGGCCCAACCTGGCCGCTGTGACATCGCTCGATCCGTTCGGCTGGTCTATGACCGAGGCAAGTTGTATATTTATGTTGTATTGTTTATTTAAAATAGCAATGTGAGTGGATGTGTGTGCAAATTCCCATATGTGGATGCGTGAGAGTGCACAGGTGTAATTGTTCGAGTGTGTTGCTTTGAATGGGAATATCTTTTATGTGCGTGTGTTAGAGAGATACTTTTTTAATGTATCTATTTATCGGGTGCCATGCTAGCTTGCTAACAGTGTGTTAAAACGCGATATGGGGGAAGATAAGTTGTTTTGTATGTTTTCATGACATTGCATCTTTGTGCAAAAAGAGCATTTGTACGTGATTATGCGTACATATCTATGTGGATTTTAGTGTGTGTGTGTTTGTGAGTGTTTGGATCTGTGCGAGTGTGTGAGGGGAGCGGTAGTGTAGCGGTTAGCGCGCTGTGCTATGAACTCGGGGATCCGAGTTCGATTCCTGCTCATGGCCAACACCAGTGCCGATTCTCTGAATCGGTCTTGGGCCTCTCCTAGGTCGACTCAGCCTCAGACGAGTATCTGGTGTGGTGTGTAAACATCGTCACTGGGGAGACAAAGCCGACCAGGCGTGGTGTTGGCCACCCACCCCCTCGTGTGCCATTCCGGCCGTCATAGGTGCTCGCTAACAGCACTTGCCCCAACAGTCTGTTAAGGCCTTAAGAGGGATCTTTGTATTTGTGTGCCTGTCTTCATATGTGCTCGCAAGCAGCACTTGCGATGATATGCTGTTAAGGGCTATAAGGGGGATTGTTGTCTTTGTTTGTGATAGTGGGGAGTGGTTAGTGCACTGCACTATGAACCTGGCGACCCAAGTTTGATTCCCGCTCACGTCCAACACCAGTGAAGTATATCTGAACCAGTCCTGGTACGGTGTGTCAACATCGTCACGAAGGTGCTTGTTAACAGCACTTGCCCCAACAACCTGTTTAGGTTATACGGGGAATCTTTGTCTGTGTCAGTGTGTTTATTCTCAGAATATTTTAACAGCAGAGGTCTCACTCCGAATAAAGTCGAGCGGCAATATCTTTTAATATGTTGCGTAACGCTGTGTGCAAGCTACCTGGTCTGTCGCTCCGCACGAAGCTTCAGGTCTCCTCGGCCACGGTCATTCCTTCCTGTCTCTACGCTTGCAAAACGTGGACCCCTCTGATGGAACATCTTCGCCAGTTATAAACATTTATGCTGGCCTGCCGTCGATCCATCCTTGGTTTAACCAGGCTGGATTGTGTGAGGAGCTCACAAATCATCTAAATATCTGGGCAAAGTCCCATCGGTGGGCTCCTCTGGCAGGCAAGGCTGCGTTGGCTGGGTCATGTAGCCCCTATGCCCAGCCACCGCATGCCTAAACAACTACGCCCTCCAACAACAACGGAGGGCAGAGGAGCGACGCGCACAACAACGAGTGGAGTGCCAGGTGGCTAAAGCACAGCAAGTTGGCACAATAGGGGGCACAGTTGGTGCATCAGCCAGTCGTCTCGGTCATCTCAGTCAGTCGACCCGTAGCACCTGAGTCTGCCCCATGACCTGCCAGCGTGCGTTCGACACTTCACGTGGCCTCAAGGTGCACATGGCCTGGCACAAGCGTCGTGGTGACGTCACCGCCACTTAGTGGTGAATGGCTGGTTGTTGTTATCTCAGAATCAGAATATTTATTTATACTGCAGGAAGAATCCGATAAGCTATAAAACACTTTTCACAGATGTTCACTAGGGAGACTATAACGTTACAACAAAAACAATACACACACGATAGGAGTACAAAGTACAAGGAAGGTAAACAAATCACCCAAACACATACAGAAACAACTAAACCATCCCCATCCTACCAGACAAAACCCACTGAGGTATTAACTTATTTTTCAAAAGCGACGTGGCCACAAATGGTAGCTCAACAAAGTGGCTCATCATTTGGACATTTATAGCAGCAAAATAATCTAAATAGCCCAAACGCATATTTATAAATATGGAGTGGAAGCCCAGAGAATCTGTTGTGTGGACGTGAGTAATATCAGACCTAAGGGGTGATCTCGACCACCCATACGGTCTCACGGAATTTATGTCAGCTTACGCAATTTGTTTAATAGTTTTAGGATTTTGGTACTCAGCCCCTTGGTGAATATCTCCCAGATCCTGTTCTCATGTGGGGTAGACATTTGGAGATATTGGTGGCTGTTAGTCCCGGGTTGTGGTGGGCTCACCTCCTCTCAATCATGTTTTCTGAATGGTGATGGTGGTTGCTTATGTCCCTATCGAAGTAGCAAATCTATGGAGGATTGTGGCAAAGATGATCCGTCTAATGCCTTCAATTACTTCTTTCAAATGTCACAAAAACAGTTGAATGCCATCAACAAGTTAGTCTCAGCACTACCATTATGGTGAGTAATGTAGATGTAATGTATTTACCCCTTGTGATCTGATCAGCTTACTTTCTGAGCCTTTAGGTGATGTTTTCGCCGAGTAAAAACCCCTTAACTCAATCAACATCATGCCACGTATTGAGGAAGTCCAGAGAGTGACATGGCCTCTGAGATCAGATCTAGTGAAGTGCAGGAATGACCTTCCAAGGGAACTGCTGAGTGAGGATTGTGATTCTGGACTAACATACCCAACATCATCGCTCCGGCTTGAAACCAAAAACACGTTCTGCAGGATTGGAAATATGACTCATGTCCTCCACAAATTGGCATAACATTTGTCCTGTTGAGCCAAAAGTTTTGCGGGACTGGCATACGGCCTACATGACCCAGCCAACGCAGCCTTGCCTGCTTGACGCATCTACGAGTAGCACAGTATAGGGTGGTTTTCCATTTGCTTCCTCATTTCTGTTTTCACAACAGCAACCGCCATTTGCCACTAAGTGGCGGTGATGTCACCACAGCGCTTGTGCCAGGCTATGTGCACGTTGAGGCCAGGTGAAGTGTCGAATGCCCGCTGACAGTAGGTCAAGGGGCAGACTTAGGTGCCACGGGTCGACTGACTGAGATGACTGACCGATCCACCACCTATGCCCCCTATTGTGCCAACTTGCTGTGCTTTAGTCACCTGGCACTCCGCTCGTTGTTTTAAGCATCACTCCTTCGCTCCCCGTTGTTGTTAGAGGGCGTCTACCTCCAACTGCCCAGTAGCATCCTTCACGAGCTCCTCCGCAGAGGCCGATCTTGACACTGCTGATACCAGTCATCGGCAAGTCCGCTCAGCTCCACATCGTCCCGTACCACATCACTCCATCTCTTCTATAGCCCATGCCGCGCCTGTTTAGCCCCCTAAATCCGGCTGAACAAAAGCTGTTTAGGCATGTGGTGGCTGGGCATGCGGGCTACATGACCCAGCCAACAAAGCCTTGCCTGCTAGAGGAGCTCACCAATGGGACTTTGTCCAGATCTTTCAAGGATTTGTGAGCTCCTCACACAATCTAGCCTGGTTAAACCCAGGATGGATCTTAAGCAGGCCAGCCTAAATGTTTCTAATCATCAAAGATGTCCCATTAGGGGGGTCCACGTTTCGGAAGCGTAAAGAACGGAGGGCATGACTGTGGCAGAGATGACCTGAAGCTTCGTGTGGAGCGACAGACCAGTGAGCTTCCACATAGCGCTACACAACCGATGAAAAGATAATGCCGCTCAACTGATTCGGAGTGAAACCTCTGCTGTCAAACCGGAGCCACTCATTAGCACACTGCCCAGGTATCGGAAGCTCTCCACTCTCCACAACTGCCCCATCACCAATTGGGAGTTGTGGGGGTCGAGTGTCCCAAGGTACAAAATACCCAGGCAGGTGCTTAGTTTTGGTGGAGCTGATGGTAAGGCCCCACCTCTTAGTGGCAAGCTCCAGGTTCAGCAACAGCACCTCCAATTCCTCTTCTGAGTGAGCAGCAATTACCAGATCATCAGCATACATAACATGGTTGACCAATAGGGAGCCATCCCTTGACCACACCCGGGCATTGATCAGCCTCCCATTGCATCTGTACCAGGTGGAAATTCCTTCGGTGCAGCAATTGAAGGCTTCACAAACTACATGGTCGAAATGGATGTTAAATAATGTGGGAGCCTGAGGACATCCCTGTCACACCCCAAAGTGAACAGGGAATGGCTCCGACTCCCGGCTACGTAGTTTTACTAGGGCCCGCTCACCATCATGAAGGTCCTTAGTGATCGTGAGAAGAGAGACAGGGACTCCAAGAGCACGAAGAACAACCCAGAGCCCAGGCCTACTGATGGTATCATAGGCCTTGACCAGGTTAATAAAGCAGAGATGTAAGTCTTGTTGGAATTCCCTACACCTCTGCTGTCGCAGATGGACAGAAAAATGAAATCTGTGCAGGACCGCCCTTTCCTTAAACCACATTGGAGTTCCACAAGCCTCTCCTCAGCGTGCCTGGCAAGGCAATGTTGAATAATCCTTGCCAGGGCCTTTCCCGGCACACTGAGGAGTCTGTGCGGTCCCCCTTCTTAAAGAGGGTGACCACCAGGGCATCCTTCCAATCCTGCGGAACCCGTCCAGTGGTTCAGACTTGTTATAATGTCATGTAGGGCAGTCTGTGCACAAACGCCACCCTCCATCAGCATTTCGCTCTGGAGATCATCTCTGCCCGGTGTCTTTCCTGGTCTCAGACTCTGGATCGCCTTCAGTACTTCCTTAACAGATGGCACCTCAGCCATCCACTCATAGGGTTTGAATTCTTCCTACAATATTTGAGGCACCACAGCCTCGGCAGGGTCATACCCACTTTGCCGCATGATGTTTTCCATGCTGAGGGATTTCCCCTCCCAAAAGACCTCACAGAAATTCTCAGAAAATCTGCAAACCACGACCACCACCCATGCTTGCAGCGCATCATGGCTCTCTGAACCTCCGAGCGAAGGCTGCAGTAAGCCTCCTCATTATCTGAAGTGGGATGCTGTCGACGATGAGAGTGGGCCTATCGCTTTTATTCAGCCAGCCTGAACACCTCTGTCAGCCAGGTTCTCCGGGGACGTCTGGACCATGTACCCAACGCAGCCATTGCAGCTGAATGAGCCACAGTCCTAAACCTTTCCCATTTCCCCTCGTCATCAGGAGGAGTGGGGGGCGAGGCCAACCCCAGCCGCAAGCAATGATGAAATTCTCGCTTGCAACTTTCATCAGCTAGCTGAGAGCAGGCCAAGATGGGTTTGAATTGGGTCCTGGGTGTACACCCACCACCGGAGTAGAAGAATGGCAGGCGTATCTTACAGATGACAAGTCGATGGTCAGTGGGCAGATCAGCTCCATGGTAGGTCCTGGTGTCAAGGACATGGGCTCGCATACGTTGTTCCGTCACTATGTAGTCCAGCAGATGTTCTTGCTTGGACCCAGCATGCATCCATGACGTTGTGTGGATGCGCCAATGCCAGAACAGCATGTTGCTATTTAAAAGCCCATGGGCTGCACAAAAATCTAGCAGCCTCCCGTTGTTTTTGAGCTGATCTAGCCCATGCATTTCAATCACTCTAGACCAGATGCCAGCATCATGACCAACTCGGGAATTAAAGTCACCCAACAGGATGACTCTATCCCGAGGAGCCACTTCAGCTAGCAAAATGCTGGCCATGCCTCGCACCCCAGAAAGGGCATAACACACGCCCAGGAGGTGGGGGGCGTCACAAGACATCTGGACCACCCTGTCCATTAACAATTTGCCCAATTATTATTCAGCAATTCTATCAACATTTTTTTCATACTTTGTAATACCAAGGTACCCTTCAAAAGTTAATCAATAGCAGTGGTCTAATTAGATGCATATTAATAAATCCTACTCATAGTAGCATGTTGCAGACCGATGGCACAGTAGATGATGCATTGTGCTATGAACCCAGTGACCTGAGTTTGGCTTCTCGTGACAGAAAATGCAGTGGCGAGTGATAATTGATCTGTTCTTGTCCCCGCACCGCCAACCCCTTCTCCTTCAACAAAGGTCCCCCGTGTAGCCTCAACAGCCTGTTGGGGCAAGTGCTGTTAGCGAGCAGCACCTATGAAGGCCGGCACTGTGGCACACGAGGGGGTTGGTGGCCAGCACCGCGACCGGCCGCCTTTGTCTCCCAAGTGACAATGTTATCTATACACCGCACTAAATACTCGTTTGAAGCAGAGTCAACCTAGGGGAGGAGGCCCAGGACCGGTTCAGATCATCGTTATCACTGGTGTTGTGAGCGGAAATCGAACTTGGGTCACTGGGTTCATAATGTAGCCCGCTAACCACTACACCACCCCAACTTGCTTCACGAACCCACATTAACCAGAATGGTGAAGTATGATCATATAATCCCCACGACTCGCACGGTGTTGATGTACTTCTGGAATTTGAACTTATGTACTTTATTTATCTAAGGGTCGCCACGATGGCTAGGATATGTTATCTTCCTCGCCTGGTATGCAGGATGTTGGGGGTTGTATCCTAACTTTGACACCTGGTATATATTTTGGAGTCCGAGTGTCTCTCTCCCCGTGGTCGCATGGATGTTTTTTCTCCTTGTCCTCCGGTTTTTCCCTGTAAATTTATAAACACGCAATAAGATTAATGAGATTATTTGGCTGCTATACATTTCCACGGGATAAGCCACTTCACTGAGCTATAATTTGTGGCCAGGTCACTTCTGAAAAAGAAGCTAATAGCTCAGTGAGCCTTTCCTGGTAAGATAACATAGTTTAGTTTCTATTTGTATGTTTAAAGTGATGCGCTTACTTTTCCTATACTTTTCTCTCCTATCGTGTATTTGTGTTTGTTGTTGTAACGTTCTGACCCTGTGCTCGTACTGGACATCTGTGAAAAAGAGCATGATAGCTCATCGGATTCATCCTTCACTATAAATACAGATTATAATTCTGAAATTATAATTTTCATGTTGTTATCATATTCACATTCGTTTCAACGTAGATTTGTTCTGTTGCTTTGCAGGTTGACCCCAAAACAAGCAATGGCAACGGTCCAGAGATTGAACGCCTGCAAAATGCCGTTTAGAAATCCTCAGTCAAACGTCTAACTTCTCAAATGCCGAGACGGTCTTATCCGTTTATATAGTCGACTCTAGCAACGTCTTGCAGCACTAGCCTAAAACATATACCGTACTCTATATATTGCATGTTTATTTTTGCTATGCACCGAGATTAATCCATTGCTGGATCAAAGAATGCCCATGTCCATCATCCCTCACCACGATGGTCAGTGCAGTTTGAAGGTGAGGAGCATTTCTCTTGGGGTCCGTACAGTACAACAATGGATTTCCACTGAATTGTACTCTGCTGCCCACCGCTTATGCCAGCAGCAAACTATGTCACCTGCTGTTTGCGTGTGTTGCCTATCTCAGCACTTATCCAGGCTAATTATTGCTTATATTTAGATATATGAGAAGAGCTGACACATTCGGAGTTGTTTTGTAATCTAAAGCTTGTATATACTGCCCTGTACTTTTATATCAGTTACAGTTGCATATGTACGTCAGTTATATACTCCTTAACTACATAACAGACACAAGTAAGTATTCCATTTAACATAATTAGAAATGCTGTATATTAGTGCAGACTGCTCCTAACCACCAAAGGAAACAATAAACAAACATACACCATACACTCTAAAAATGTCCAGGCACCTTGAAGAAAATGCATGGACTCCTCTACTTACGAACGAATTAGGTTCCAGAGATCTGTTCGTAAGTCGATGTGTTCGTAAGTTTAACTTTACTCCTTTCGATTCGAAACATCTTGTACGGCATGTACACTAAACACGGGGAATGACTTTTAAAGTTGTATACTCTCCTGAAAACGTAGATGCCACTGGTGTTTCATGTTCTGCAGATAAAGATACCACCACCACCATCTATTGCACGGCAGTTGAACTTACTTTTCTCGGTCCGAACAGGAAACTAGGACGGGTTTGTTCATATATCTGAAAGTTCGTAAGTCGAATGTTTGTAAGTAGAGGAGTCCCTGTAAATGTATTTTTTATGAGAATTAAAGCATTACGTTGCTCATTTTTCACAGCAGCAAAGCATTTTGAAAAGGTGGCCGTCCTTCTTTGAGCAACTCTCCCAGTGCTTGGAAAAGCATTGCCATAAGATATTTGTTTCTTTCTCCTGAAAAACTTTCATGGTCTTAGTTTTGTGAGATAATCTATTGATTATAAAGTTTGAAGAGTCTTACACAATTTCACACATGCTCTACAGCAGTGGTTGTTAACCTTTACTGCAGCCTGCACCCCTTTGGTTCTCAATCGTACAAAAATGTACAATCTTAATACATACATAGGGTTCGATTAAACAAAGAAGTTGTAACTTACGTGCCCGTGCTTAATTTGTGTTTTCGATTATTTACCTTTAAAAAATCTAGCCATGTATTGTACCCTCAGAAAGGGCATCTCGCACTCCCAGTGGGTGCGTGATGCATCCTACCTAAAGAAAAACCACTGCTCTACTGTAACATGTGAAATTTCTTACAATCTCTACAGCCGTGCCGTCAAACCTATAAAAACAAAGTGTCAAAGCCCTTCCTCAACAGAGCATGAGGGGTACCCATCTCTGTTAACAGGAGTGAGTTGTAATGCTGTATTTAAATGCTCAATAAACACGCATCCTAAAATATCTTCCAAAACTGTTTCAACCATGGGTTTTTAAACAATGTGTGTGACTTTGGCTTTTCGCCACAGGATTTTATTTCTTCTCTCTTGATATTTTTTCAGTGATATAGAACGTAAGGACTTTCCTTCATACATATGTGTAGTAGGTTCCAGGAGACTTGGACGACGTAGTTGGAGGCACACTTATTTATTAAGCACAAAGTACATAACAGGCCGAGATGTAAAACACTTGAAGGGGTATCGGCCCCTTCACCCGTCTAACTGGGAGATCAACTCTCTATGTCCCAGCTAGCCTACTCCTAGGTCCTCCACTACCGGGCTAGGGGAGGCTAGCTAATCCAGCCCTGGTTAAGCTGGGATTACGGCACCCTGAGTCCCCAGACCGGCTCTTACAAGAGCATCGGCTCTGGGCTCTCGGGGCCACGCCACTGGCTTGCCCTGGTCGGTCCTGAGAAGGACAGCGATCCAGGGGAGTCCCAGGGCCTATCTAGCAGGTATTCTTGCTTCACTGGTTAAGGCTGAACACTGAACCCCGAGCCTTCCGGCTCACCGCCTTATATAGCAACTCCCCCACTGATGGGTGGGGCCGTGGGAGATCCCAGCTCCATGTGAGCCCCCCAGGCTGAACGGTGCGGACGTCGATGTAAGCACCTCTCGGCGTACGGGCATAACCACGCCCAGTGTGTTTGTTAAGCCCTCCGTAACCCCTCTACATATGTAATGACTGATGCAACAGACCACTTACCTAAAACAAGCGTACGTGCAAATGGACAATCACGAAGTCAACCAAGGCCTCCAATTGGTGCAGAGAGGCCTCCGGAGTGATTGGTTGGGAGGCGAGGTTCAAAGAGATTGGAGGATAGATTTGAACATAAAAGGCAGGAAGCGAGGGTGGACAGTAGAGGAGTGAGGGAGAGGATTGGATGAAGGAAGTGGAGTGAACGGAGCTTCCAGAAATAGGGCTCAGGGAGTAGAAAGGGGACAGCACAGGGGGGGGGGGGGACGTTCGGGGATAGTACGAGTCTCAAGCATCAAGAACGAAGCCCGGGCCGAGTGTTATTGCTGTGGTCCAAATAAAAAGGCTCAGAGTAGCAACGTTTGTCAGCGTCTTTACGCATATGTAGGGTACTGTACATGGCAAGGGTTAAAGTGGGGTCAGTGGAGACAGGTGCAGGGTACTGTATGAGGGAAGGTTCGAGAAGGGAAGTAGAAGTGGTTGTGTCTGCTCGAAGAATCTACCGGGGGAAAGCGCTATAAGTTACCAGGGCGTGGCCAAGCGGGTATATAAGGGGGGACGAGGCCCGCTATTGGGGCGCTGGCTTGGGGACTGAACGACGATGGAGGTGGACAACATTGGGGCTGAATGTTGCAGATTGACATCGTAGAAACATCGAGCAGAACTGTTCGAGACCTACATGGTGGAAAATATCAAGAAAGACTGTCCAAGTTAAACTAGTGGAAACCACCAGGGCTGCAGATAGACATAGCCTTGGGAAACGTGTTAGTTTCCTCTCACATTGTAAATACGTTACTGTAAAACAAATTGTCCAGAAAATGGAACCTGTGAAGGAGCTTCTATACACTGGTGGCAATGGTGGGATTTCGTCAACAAGTCTAAGGAAAAATAATCGCCAAGGAGCTCCTAATTAAGACGAGTTATCAACCCCAAGTGCCCCAGGTTTTCGAGACCCAGAAAATAGAGCGAGAGCCAGACCCCATTGGCAGCCAAGTTCCCAACGGAGGTAGAGGCCCTGCCAAAGGCCCAAGAACCAGCATCGCCAGAAAAGGAGATGTCAGGGAGATTAGACCACCTTACCTCAGTGGTGGATCGACTGGTGACGACAATGAAGAGAAGAGAGGAGGAGGGAGCAGGTGCTGCGTGGCTTGAGCCAGAGCCACCACCACCATTGACCACGCGGCGAGGAGCAAGCACCAAAGTGCAGCAGCCGCTACTTCCCCTCATCGAGCAGCAGGTGAGAACCGATCAATTGGTTCAACCGCAACTGGAAGCTGTGCTGCAGACCTCGACTACCGTGAAGGAGAATACGAAAAGGCTGGGACCCTTAAAATTATTTATGGCAATGGGAAACGATTGGATGGCATTCATCAAAAGATTTGAAGCAGCCATCAAGAGTCAGCCAATGGAGTGACGAAAAAGCGCTACAAGCGCTGCCTATGGTGTTAGATGACAGAACGCTAACAGCCTTCATTACGATCCCGGAAAATCAACGCGCCACACTCCAACAAGCTTGTGAAGGGATGACCAAGATTTTTTGTCCTCCGTCCAGTGCAAGGCAGCGATTTTCGGCCTGGAGAAGGGGAGAGAGCGAGCCGCCGATGGTTTATAGAAGCACCTTGCTAGTGCTAGCAGGTGTGGCATTCCCGAGGATGGACGAGGCGACCCGGGATGTGCTGGTGGCGGAGCAGCTGCAAACTCTCCTCGATCAAAGCGGCATTACATTGCTGATTATGCCAGAGAGCAACCAAACTTCAATGTGATTTGCTAATTTCTCTGGGCACATGAAGAACCCAGGGCACCATGTGAAGTAGCGATGCAGGTGACAAGGGCGATGGAGAATGGAGGAGCAGGAGGACCAGCGGAGCCGACGGGGACAGCGACAACAGGGACCGCCGCAAAGCCCAGCACGGTGGGTGATCTACAGGCTTAAACAATCCAAGGCGCCAACTACAGCAGCAGCGACTATGGCAAAACTGCGGAGGAATCCGAGACCAAGTGGTGATCTACTGCTACCACTGTGGGTGGCCGGGCCACATCGCGAGAGAATGCCAAGGGGAAGTTGACCCGAGACAACCAAGCAAGCCAGCTCCGGACAACATCGCGGGGCTTCCCAAGAGCCAGGCAAGTCACGACTCCACGTACACCCGGCCAGACACACATGCACCTCATTTCCATAACCCTCATCCCCATCATCACCAGCATACCACTCGATCACGGCGATCTGGAGTGACATAACAGGGCAAATAAAGCCAACATCTCGGGTGAAGTGGAAAAAGTTAGCGAGACGGGTCATAGCAGCAACCTACGGGAACATCAGTTTTGGCGGGAGCGATACAGGGAAATCCCGTGAGGGTGTTGGTGGACAAGGGAGCATCAGTAATCATAATTTCTCCACTCGTGTTTGATAATTTACCAGCATAAAAACATTGGCTTGAACCAGATGACAACACATTTGTGGAGGCTAATGGCTGTAGTCTATGAATTGTGGGAAAAGTTAACACAGACATCCGTATCGGAGAATGTGTTTTACGGACCCTGTTTTGGTCTCCTCTTCCCTAGCAGTACCATATCTACTAGGTACTGATTATTTAAGTCGGCTACCCATTAAGATAACCATGAACCCGGGCTATTTCGAGATGCCGTCAGGTAAAATAATATATTTTTTGCAGCCTGATGCGGAGACAGGAAAGGCCGCCAGAGTGCATACCCTGGTGCGAGAGTCGATGATGATTCCGCCGCTAGCACATGTGTTAATTCCCTTGTGATATCGATCACCATTAATCACTTCAAGCGCGGACACAACAATTATAATTGCACCATTGGGGCCAAGAATCAGTCGATATTTGCTCGCGGTGGTGGACAACATTTTAAGATGGAAGCAGCAGCTATGTATGCAATTTTTAAATACGTCAAGGGACGGTAATTGCGCAGATTTCCCCAGCCATTGAGATTCATGAGATGCAGTAGTAGCGGGGATACAGGAAGAGAAGGATGGGATAGGGTCTCCCTGGGCAGAGGAAATCGTACAACGGAACCCTGAATTGACTCAAGGTGAAATAAGCTGTCTTAAAAGTCTCCTTCTAGAATTTGAATACGTTTTCAGCAAGGGCCCGCATGGTCTGGGTTGCACGGACTTGTATAGCTGAGGAAGGTGGGGGGGAAACGAGGGCAGGGTGAGTGTGGGGGCGGGGCGTGGGCTGGAGAGGCTAATCCTAAGGGTGGACGCAACATACTGCTCCTGTACATCGGATGGGGGGGGAGTGGGATGGGGGGAAAATTGTGCACGATTGAAACACTGCACGTCAAATTTCTTAGTGATAGTAGTGTGCAAGGCTGGGAATAAAAGACTGGAGATATGGATATGAATATAAACTATAAAGTAGCTAAAGTTTGTATAGCTGAGGAGGTAGCTAAAGTTAATATAGTGAACCAACTGGCCGAGCATTAAGTTTGAGATTGTGTGTGTGTGTTAGGTAGTGGGAGCGGTAGTGTAGTGGTTAGCGCGCTGCGCTATGAACCCAGCGACCTGAATTCGATTCCCGCTCACGGCCAATACCAGTGACGAATATCTGAACCGATCTTGGTCCTCCCCTAGGTCGACTCAGCATCAAATGATTAACTGGTGTGGTGTGTAAACATCTTCACTGGGGAGACAAACGCGGTCGGGCGTGGTGCTGGCCACCCATCCCCTCGTGTATTGTTCCGGCCTTCATAGGTGCTCGCTCACAGCACTTGCCCCAACAGTCTGTTAAGGCTACACGGGGGGGTTCTTTGTCTGTGTGTTAGGTATAGCAGAGTGTTTTGGTTGTGCCAGCACTCTGCCATTCGATCTCTGGGGGGAGGGGTGAGCTCTGCTATTAAAAGTGAACTCGGATCATCTAACCCCACGCATGGTACATGCCCAAAGACTTGCCTGGGTTTTTTTTTCTAAAGTGATCCCATCAACAGAGGGCAAGGGTCTGGTGAAGGTACCCTGGCATGGACCCTGAGTTTCCTCACATGCGAGTGTGCAGCCCGTGTGAGCTCACCTGTGATTCATGATCGCACGTATAATTGTGCACTCTGCTCATTGCTACGGAGAGTCATGTGCGGTTTTTAATTATAATTATTATTATATGAGCAGGCAATGATGATCGGAGATGGGACGGCAAACATTACGTGCACAGCAGAGTACGGGGTATGACCTCCATTTAGGGGCCGTCCATAAATTACGTCACGCACCTATGGGGGAGGGAGTCAGACATTTGTGACGATGTGTGACGATGGGGGGGGGGGGGTTTGAGAAACGTGACGTCACTTCAAAATGCGCAACTTTAAATAAATAGACAACACGTTCTACTTAATTAAATAGACCTTTTTAATAAATGTTTTCTCCTATATCAGAGTGCAGCGCCACATTAAATACGCACTACAATGACAATAGTTTAAAGCGATTTGAAGCATGTTTAGTTTCTTTTGGGGGGGGGGGGGGCAGAGCTTTGTGACGTCATATTTGAGGGGGGGTCTGACTTTTCGTGACGCCGTGCGACGAGGGGAGGGGGGGGTCAAAATTCGTCCAAAACCGCGTGACGTCATTTATGGACGGCCCCTTAGGTTTGGGCAGACTCCGTGCTGAGGAACTGAGCTGTGTTTTCGCCGTTCCACAAACCTCCCGGCGCTCGGCTGTTCTTGAGTCGCCCACTTCTCCCGGAGGACCAAACACAGCGCGGAGTGTGTCTGCTCATCATCGTCTCCGAACTTTGTTCTTTGTATTGTCCATTGAGCTGACCTGTCCCCGTCGTTAGGATTCGCGGGAGGAGAGGGATCGGGCGGTACCGGCTATCCGAAGCCTCCCGTGACAATCGTCGGGGCTGAGAGCAGAACCGTTTCGATGATTTGAGAATCTCGGCGAGGATCTCTGAGGAGCCAACTGGGTGGGCTCTGACGTGTGGCCCTCATCCCCTAACGCGACCTTAAATACAGTGAACAAATTTTGTGCAAATGTTGGTCAAAATTTTATTAAGACAAACACGCAATAATTCGGCTGACATCGTTACATCATCAAATGTTAGTTTTTTTACAAGAAAATTGAATACAAAACACAGACTTTCAAACTTAACAAGCATGAACAAAAGCGTAATAATGAATCTATTTATCTATGCCGTCGCTGGGAAAGTGTCCTTTGACGTGTGCAAACTTGTCACTGCAGGGCTAGTTTCATTTACAAGGCTATTATCCATAGATCTGCTCATTATTTGTCTGACCCGTTGTTGTTATTATCATTGGACAATCCTAAAAATCTGCGACGCGTGTCCGTTAACAGTTCCCAGATTCCACGCGCAATTTGCAGCGGAAGCATTGAATGTACACACCCAAAAGTGTCTGGAACCACCTCGGTCTCCTCGCATCTCCATTCTGCCATCTCTGTCCTCACTTAAACCGACTGGTATTAAAATCACTTAAAGTTTCAGTGTGAATGTAATTTTACAACATAATATCTATTCCGTGTTTTTATTCAGCCAAAACTATTAACTATTTATTTTACCAGATAAGGCCCACTGAGCTATGAATCTCTTTTATTTCAGATGCGACCTGGCTATCACAAATGATAGCTCGACGAAGTGGCTTATCGCATGAAAATGTATAGCGGCCAAATACTCCTAAAGGCATGTTTCTAAATGTGGAAGGGAAAACCCGGAGGACTCAGAAAAAAATCCACGCGACCTCGGGGAGAGACACGCTAACTCCAAATATACAGCAGGCGACAGGGTCTGGATCCAACCCACGACCTCCTGTATACCAAGCGAGGAAACAAACATCTCCTAGTCACTATGGCGAGATGTTGCGGAATGCTTTGTCTGCCAGCCGAGTCGCCTTTGGGGGAGAAAAAGAGCGTCTTCGCTCAAGAGGCTTTATTCTGGAAACTACTCCTGATTCTGATCTTCATCTACTGTCAGGAATTGATTGCCTAACCAAAGCCCCTGTCACCCCCCACGATCACGAAATGTAACAATACAGCCAACATTTGCACATTAATGGTTTTCATCTCTCCATCTCCTCGGTGTATGTGTAACGTAGTAACTCCACGGGAGACGACTTCACGGGTAACACACTCTTTATTTTATCAAACTTGGTTACAGGTGACTAACACCTACTTTGTATCTCGGGTGACAAACACCCACTTCGCTACTTGGCGACTAACGCCCACTGAGTTACTCGGATGACCAACATCCACTTAGTACTCGGGTGACAAACACCCACTTAGCTACTTGGCGACTAACGCCCACTGAGTTACTCGGATGACCAACATCCACTTAGTACTCGGGTGACAAACACCCACTTAGCTACTTGGCGACTAACGCCCACTGAGCTACTCGGATGACCAACATCCTCTTAGCTACTTGGCGACTAACGCCACTGAGCTACTCGGATGACCAACATCCACTTAGTACTCGGGTGACAAACACCCACTTAGCTACTTGGCGACTAACGCCCACTGAGCTACTCGGATGACCAACATCCACTTAGCTACTCGGCGACTAACGCCACTGAGCTACTCGGATGACCAACATCCACTTAGCTACTCGGCGACTAACGCCACTGAGCTACTCGGCTTCACTAGGTCTTCAGCTCCGTCTTCGGGTCTTCAACTGGGTAACTCTCCCCGAGTGCTCTCGCGCGTCCCCCTTTATACCCCACCTGCGGACGTCGCTGCGAGCACCCACTTATTCGACCAATCGCCGGGTGCTGGCTACGATCCTCTTTTCCCACATCTCATCGTGCCTCACCACTCACTCCGCGCCGCCTCGTCATCTGTCCCTCCCGGCGCGCGCGTCCACACCACGCCCACAACGCGTGCCCAACCCCGCACCCCGCGCCGCCCCGTGATCCATCACTGTCACAGTCGGCGCACGTCAATACCACCACTACATATGTAACCATGTTGAACAGAAAATGTATTTAAACTGGAGAAATGTTACACAAAATAAGCGCGAACCAAAAACACGATGGGAGTATAAAGTATAGGAAAGGTTAGAAAATTCCAAAAACATTATACAAATAAAACTGAACTCTTTATATTCCATGAGCCAAAGCCCAGTGAGTGATTTAATTTCGTGAGTTATTTTAACCTGCGGCGTAGTGATTGTATGCAGATTGCGTGCGATTAAAGTTAGAATGGTAGACCGATTAATCAACCTTGCTTGTATGTTGAACTTCTTTCGCACTGCACATCGCCAACGGTGCTAATCTGTGGGTCTCTATGAGTGTCTTTATGAGTGTCTGTGGGTATCTGTGAGTCTCTATGGGTGTGGGTATCTGTGGGCCTCTGTGTATGTATGTTGAACTTCTATCGAACCGTACACAGCCAACCGCGCTAAATGGAAGTGCGGGGGAACGACAACAAACTCGACACAAAAGCAGTTAAATTTCGATCTAAAGCTTTCGTGACTGCTGCAGGGATTCATCGTCATTCAGACGCTGTCTTCCGACAGACCTATTCTTTACCTGAGGACGGCTGCTTGCGTTGTGGCCGAAACGTCGTGAGAATTGTATTTTATTATGTTTTATTTGTATTATTTTATTATTTCCCTTCTACGTGACTTTACCGAAAGAACCAAGAAGACAAAAGCAGTTATAAAGAAACGCATCCCCCTCGGGCGAGATCCATTCCTGTGGCAAGCATCCCATTAACAGTCTTCGCCTACTCGGTGCTCTGCCATGTGGCCAAACAAGCAAGGAATTATCTACCCAGCACACCCAAGAACAACAACCTTAAGTTCATTGTTTTTTTCGGTAAAGTCACGTATGTAGAAATAAAATAAAATTTAACTAAATAAATGTTAATTTTATTTTATTTAGTTACATTTTATTTTAATAAAATGTATTTAGTTACATTTTATTTCTACTTACGTGACTTTACCGAAAAAACCAATGAGTACAGTAATTTCTGCAGTCACGAAAGCTTAAATCCTATGTTAACCTTAAGTTCAACCACTTAGACTCTTAGAGACCTTAACAGTCATTTGAATGAACACGACGTGACGAAACGGGCGATACGCACTCGAGATGCTAATTAGCATAATTGTTTGCGTTTCTTAAATGACTTTACACCGAAGCAGCCTTGGCTATAGAGCACAACGCTCGTGCACTTGCGGTGCAGATTGTTTTGCACATCGTGTAGGACTCGGTGAGATGGCGGCGGCAGCAGCAGCTATCTGCTCGATCCCTATTCTCTCTTTTCCATCCCTTACCTCCCCTACCCCACCCTCTCTTTCTTCTCTCTTCCCTTTCTTCCCATCCTCCACCACTGTTATTTGTGGTGTTAGAGGCGCTGCTCCCCGACCACGTATCTTGTCTTCCTCCTCGCCTGCCGGGCAGTGCCACGTTGCGCCAGCCGAGGCATCGGCAAGCCTCAAGATATTGGGGCTTTGCCCAGTCCGCCAGGATGTGAGGTCGAGCTCCTCTGCCCGCGGGGGGAGTCTTCAACCATGTCGGTGTAGCCGCGCATAGAGGGAAGCTTTGCATTCGTGGCAAGGCTGCGCGTCCTGTCTCGTTACGGGCCCAGCCGGGACTCCGCTGCTGCACCGCGCGGACGTTGCGGGAACGTCGTCGGCAGAGCGCAGGACTCGACCACGGTAGCCCTCTTCTCCCTCCTGGCCCCAACCCCCTCGCCACCCCTCCTTTTGTGTTCCCAATGCAATGTGGCCTCATTACTTTTCAGCACGCCAGCTTCGACTAGGCCTATCCCAACCCCCTCCTTATCAATCCCTCTTTGTTTTACTAACACCAAAAAGTACACCACCACTTACAATAACCCAATGCTTAATTAAAAGTATCACGCAATGCACAATGTAACAATTAATATTCTAGGTTATTTCGGTAAAGTCACGTAGAAAGAAAATAATACAAATTAAACAATAAAATTCTCACGACGTTTCGATTGCAACACAAGCAATCATCATCATGTGCGAAAACGACAGCAAGAAAATTTGGTTTTCACACCTGATGATGATTGCTTGTGTTGCAATAGAAACGTCGAGAGATGTTTATTGTTTGATTGTTATTATTTTATTATTTCCCTTCTACGTGACTTTACCTCAAGACAAAAGAACATGAATCCCTGCAGTCATGAAAGCTTAAATCGAAAAATGTTACAATTTCTGTAAAGCGCCTTGGTAAAAGCACTATATAAATCTCATTAAGATAAGCTTGTTAAAAAATGCAATCCATTGTGTAAAAATAACTATCGAATCGTACTATTTTTTTTAACACGTAAAAATGTATTTGTAACTTAACAAGCATAAACATAAGCCAGTACATAGTGTGTGAATTTGCGTTTATGAATAAGCTACTATGATCTTTCAACTGCTGGCTGAGTGCCTCTCTCAACTATCACCATCCATGGCCTAGTGAAGCAATGAATCTCGAACCTGGACATGGGATAACGAATTTGTTACTCCATCTTCTTCGGCTACTTTCACTCCTTTTGTTTGTAATTCTTTCATTATTACCGACCAGGGCGTCATTTTAGGCAAGAAAATCTGAAAAATCGCACGGAAACCATATCCCCCCCCCGTAAGCCTTGGGTAATCTTGTGTCATTTTCCATTAACAAACTAGACAAAAGTGCGACACAGCGAGAACTAACGCTTATCCGACTGACTCTGTGACTAAGCGATGTGGCGACTGCTGAAACTCGGTATTATGCCATTATCATTACATTGAGTAGGTTTACACCGAGCACACGTTATAATAATACTATTATAATAATATAATTAGAATTACCGTTCTGGAGTATTTTTTTTACATGTGGTTACTGAGCACAGACCCTGTGGTCCAAACCGATTGGAGGACTTTTTATTAAATAATGCAATCGATACAAAGTTAACCCACCACCACCCGACACGGCCAATTAGTCAAGTTTGTCAAGTGGACAATACGTGCCGATTAGCCACTACAGCACATGACCTGTGACGTCCTCTCAAATAGTGAATTCCGTGGGTTTACTCTCCTTCACACCCGCGTCATTTTACGGCTGTCACTGTCAACATTGTAACACTCGCTGATACTTTTTATTTTATTTTACCAGGTAAGGCCGCACTGAGCTATGTAGCTCCTTTTTCAGAAGCGACCTACCTATCACAAATTATAGCTTGGCGAAGTGGCTTATCATGTGGAAATTCATAGCAGTAGCCAAATACCCTAAACACGTAATGTTGATTCTAAATGTGGAGAGGAAAAAAACGGAGGACTCGGAGGAAAAATCCACACGACCACGGGGAGAACATGCAAACTCCGAATATACAGCAGGTGTCAAGATCGGGATCGAACCCACTACCTCCTGCATATTAGGTGAGGTAGTTAACATCTCATCACCGTGGCACCCACGATCCGCCAGTACGGCCTGGATCTTGCTCCCTTCAGACTACCACTTTTCGGAACCCTAAAAGACTATCCGTGGGCAAGGATATTTTTGACGATGGTGAACCAATTCACTTCAAGAGTCAGGACAGGACTTTTACTAACAAGACTGTCGCAACTCTCATTTTTCGATGGCGTATTCTCACTTACGATGCTGTTGTCGGTAGATCTGCTCATTGTTTGTCTGACCCGTTATAAAAAAAAAATCAATGACGCACCTCTCATTTTTTGTCTATGAATAGTTGGCACGCAATTTGAATCGAAAGTATTTAATAGAGCCGCCCCAACGTGACTGGGACCACCCTGAGTGTCGTCCCCTTGCATCCTGTCAACCCATACGGTTTACCCGTATACTTCTATGATATTTTTGGCACGTTCGTATACTTCTATAGGGAAATTGAGTCTTGAGGTCCGTTAGGGCATAACAACCATTTCAATACGGGCAAAAAAATGTTGTCTCTTTATTTGTGTTTCTGCCTTGTGATGGGATTTTGTAGGATAAACATTGAGACGTATAATGGCACAGGGTGACCAATAAGGTCTGAATTGGTCTGCAATAAGGTAGGCACTGATAAGGGATTGACAGGTATGGTCATGTCATAACGTAACTACGTCTTGTATTTAGATATGGGCCGCTGCTGTGTGGAGGAATGAGAATTGCTTTATGAATCTCGAGTAATATAAAAACGTTGTTGCGAGTAATTTGGCAGCTTGTGGAGGCCACTATTCCAGCCCATTACTCGGTGCCAGAGAGTTGCGGCACTCTAGATGTTTCTTCCCTATCACGTCGACGTAGCACCTGTCGAACGACGTAGCATTCTTGTGGCAATACGTGTCTGGCGCACAGCAATATTCCCAGTTATTGTTTATGTCCGTGTAGCACCAGAAGTAGTTTTTTGAGTGTGAGCCACACGGGAAATCAAATCGGCACCGTCTCCCGCTCACGGTCATCATGGAGTATGCCGGCGAGCACGAGACCCACTTGATGTCCGACATGCACATGTACCCTTTATGTGACGCTTGATAGGTGCACTCCGAAGTGCAGCAGTGCTCCCAGTGCTTCGAGTAGCTGGTATAACACCACGAATACTTTTGATCATGGATGCCGCATGTGAAGTCGGGTCTGCACGGGATCCCATGGGCAGTGACTGCGTTCTGATTGTGCCTCTGCTCCTCCAGTATACAGGAAGTCGCTGCCGTCTGTGATGCTAGCTCACCAGACCCTGGCAATGAATCAGTGTGAACGCAGGCCAGACCACTCTCATTACGCAGCACCCGCACGTGGTCGAACCAGTCTTTGTTGCTGTCAAACTTCAACCTTATCCTGATGCTGTCCACGTTTGTCCTGGTGCTGCTTGTCCCGCCGGAGTAGATGTCGCCAAGGTTGTTGTTCAGGAGCTTCTGTTCAGATGGCGAAATCGACTGCGGAAACTCTGCAAAGGACGCCGTGTACGTCACGACGTTCGCCGTGATCAAAGCGGCGATGACTTTGGCCGCAATACTATTTCTTCCATTGCACGTGTCAGTGAAGAGACTCAGTCTGCTGTACGAGTATAACCTCGCCAACTCTCTTTCGAGATGCTCAATTGTTATTGGCCGGATTTCCACGCCAGGAATGTTTTTCCCAATGTAGCCAAAACTAAATCTTTCGTTCCTGTTTACGTGGTCACAGCACACTGCTGACCACACGTAATCCGGAATGGTGACTCTATCATACGCTCTGGTTTCATTTTCCAGCGCGTCATCGGGATCGATGGGAATTTTGAACTTAGAGGGAATGGCACCAGTGATGAAGTAAGCTACAGAAGGCGATGGGCATTTTTCCTTCACGATGTATTGGGAGTCGTTTTGGTATTTGCTCCATTTCATTCCGTTGAAGGACCGATCCAGCGGGACGGCATTCGTCAAGGTGAAAGTGGCCGTTCTTTCCTCGTCGCAGTGATAGGAACTGGGGTTGAGGTGGCCTCGGTCGTAGCTCGTCACCACATAATCTTCGTTCACTGCCTGCATGTAGGCCACACCCATGACGCTTATTTCGGGCGCCATGTTGTTGCTGAAATTGCGATTGGTGACCTGGAAAAATGAAGTGTTATTAAGACTTAAGAACGAACGATTTAGTTTTGTTTACATCGGGAAAATGTTCCCGGCGTGAATCTTCGTCATTTTAGTGGTGCTCGTTAAATTAAATCCAATAACATTGACGATAAAAAGATACCTGAAGCGTAAATCCGCATTTTATAAGAATGGGGAACAGGCTCGAGGGTGGTGGCGTGTTAATGATACATTTATATTTTGAGCAACCTAACACAAACAAACGTAGTGGATAATATTTGGTCGCGAAAGTCTACATGTTAAACTAATTAATATTTTACTTATGCTATTTAATAAAAAATAGAATTAGATAAACTACCCTTTAAAACTACCGTAACCCTAAGATCTAAACCATAGGGCGCCATGGTGGCGATGTTAACTACCTCGCTTGGAATGCAGGAGATCGTGGGTTCGATCCCGACCTAGACACTTGCTGTATATTGGAGTTTGTGCGTCTCTCTCCCCGTGGTCGTGTATGTTTTTTTTCTCCAGGTCCTCCGTTGTTTTTTTCCTCCACAGTTATAAACATCCACTTAGAGTATTTAGATAATTTTACTGCTGTAGATTTCCACATGACAAGCCACTTCGTTGAGCTATCGTTTGTAATAGCCAGGTTGCTTCTGAAAAATAGCTACATAGCTCAGTGGGGCCTTCACTGGTAAAATCGTAAATTGTTTAGTTTAAACAGTTGCAGTATCCATACCGGTGAACCCCTTGTCAGTGTCTACCTTGTTACAGACCAATTCAGACCTTATTGGTAATCTCGTGCCCTTATGAATCTCAACATTCATCCTACAAAGTCCCATCACAAGAGAGAAACACAAACAAAGAGACATATTTTTGCCCGTATAGAAATGGCAGGATGCAGTATGGACCTGAAAACTAAATTTTCCTGTACAAGAATACGGGGTAAACCACATGGGTTGACAGGTATGTGTATCTGTGAACGCATTCTGATTTGATGCGCCATAGGCTCAATTGCAATGCATGGTACAGTGTGCAAAACACATTGATATGCAACAATGGTGTGGACATTGGAATGCGAATCATTACCTGCGGTTCAACAAACCAAACCCTTCGTTTATTGGGCTCGCCTTCACACAACGACCTCGAGCTGTGCTCGTATTTGTACGCAGAATAGACAGGGATACGGCTGTTGGGGTTGTACAGGGTGGCGAAGCGACTCCTGTCATTGTATGTCTGGCAGATTTTGTTGCACCAACGGCAGTTGGTCACTCGCGGCTGAAGCTTCTTGTAGAAGAAGTCCTCGCATGCGCCGCGCTGAAAATCGTTCACCACTTTCGCTCGGGTGAGCAAAACGCTCAGGGCCAGAGACGTGATCAAGAAAAGCAGAGCCGCCATCTCCTTGTCCACCTCTGCGGTTTACCTGTGTCAAATGTGTTGGACACAAAACGACAGTCTCCGGTTATTAATTATATCAAGAAGTAAGTGTTTGTAAAACGTGCAATGTTCATGTCATCAGCTCCATTAAACAGTTCTGGCTTGAATTGTCTACTGAACCGGTTAAATGTCTGAAAATAAGTCTCGAACATCATGCAGCGGAAGTGATTTCCAGGCCAATGGATCACTGCCTGAGTGGGTGAGTGGGTGAGTAAATGGATGATTGGGTGGGTGAGTACCAAGCCTATGGACCGCTGCATTGGTGGGTGGGTGAATGGGTAGGTAGGTGGGTGGGTAAATGGATGAGTGGGTGGGTGAGTACCAAGCCGATGGACCCCTGAGTTGGTGGGTGAATGGGGGGGTTAGTGGTTGGGTGAGTGGGTGGGTAAATGGATGAGTGGGTGGATGAGTACCAAGCCGATGGACCCCTGAGTTGGTGGGTGGGTGGGTGAATGGGTGGGTAGGTGGGTGGGTGGGTGGGTCGGTGAATACCAAGCCTATGGACCACTGCATTGGTTGGTGAGTAGGTGGGTGAGTGGGTAGGTGGGTGAGTGGTTTGGGTGGGTGGGTTCGTAGGTGGGTGAGTGAATGGGTGGGTGGATGAATGGGTGGTTGGGTGAGTAGGTGAGTGGGTCAGTTGAGTACTTAGCCAATCGACCGCTGAGTGGGTGAATGGGTGGGTGGGTGAGTGGGTGGGTGGATGAGTGGGTGGGTGAGTCGGTGAGTCGGTGGGTGAATGGGTGGGTGGGTGGGTGAGTCGGTGGGTAGGTGAGTACCAAGCCGATCGACCGCTGAGTGGGTGAGTAGGTGGATGAGTAGGTGAGTGGGTGTGCGTGAGTATGTGAGTGGGTGGGTGAGTGGGTGAGTGAGTAGGTGAGTGGGTGGGTGGGTGGGTGAGTGGTTGGGTGAGCAGCTGGGTGAGTGAATGGGTGAGTAGGTGAGTTGATGGGTGCGTAGGTGAGTGAATGGGCGAGTAGGTGCCTGGTGAGTAGGTGCCTGGATGAGTAGGTGGGTAAAGACGGTAATTGGTTTAACGAAACTAGTTGTTAAGTGATTTGATCGTTAGGCGATTATAGGAGAGACACATTAAAGGGCTTAATTCGTTCCGACAGCATCGAAAGTTATATCCCATTTTAACCCCCCAAAAAATGTACTATATAATATTTACACGATGGATATTCATACACAGAGATACGACCAATATTTTAAACGCGTAATATTACAAGAAACACGATTAATAAATCCATTAATAAATATTTACTCTACCTATAAGAGCCCGTAGTTAACAGGGGAGCAGTTGGTAAGTGAACATATGTGCCTGTATGGAGGCACTACACTACTATACACTACATTATATACTACACTACTGTAGTGAATTCAACTGAGTCGCAGACGTATACTTGGAGGCAACACATTTATTTAACTCCAACACAAAGGGGTAACTTCCCTTAACAGAATAACAACCTATGGTGGTGACCACCAGGCTAACTATGCTAGTTACAACGTAACTGCTACTACGGACGAGGACCACAGCTCGGGTCCAGGTCCACGTGTTGAAGACTCGTTGATCGGAGAACGTAGAATGTAGACATAGACGAAGGTTTCTTCAGGATGAACAACAAAGCCGGTCCCTCTGGGGGACCCGGCTTATATTCTCTGCGGCGTGGCTGGCTCCGCCCTTGGCCACGACCACCTTCCAGAATCCTCTAGCAGGATCTGGACCCCGACCACGTGACCACCCCTAGCCCCCACTTGGGGCCCTATTGTAGAATTAACTGGTCACGTGTCCTCTTGAGTCAACTAAAGTGGCATGGCCTTTAGTAACCTTATTCCTATGGCCGGTACTCCCACACCCTATCCCATAGGGCTGGCACTGCACGCCAAGCATGGTGCCATCCAGCGCTGTCAATCAGCACTCACTGAGCCCCTCTAGGGCCGGTACTACACCCACACCATAGTGGTATCCGCGATGTTGTTACATCGCAAGCCGTGCCTCTCTCGGGCCGGCACTAATGTACACTACATTGTATAAAACTGCTAAAAACTACACTTATGTACACTACATTATATACTATACTACTGTACACTACACTGCTATACACCACTGATATACACTACACTACTACATACTATACTACTATATACTACACCACTGTACACAATACACTACTACACCCTATACACTTATATACACTATAAACTTCTATATGTAGTGGTGATACGCGCTGGCAGGAGGGATCGTGAGGCAGCGCGTGGTGATTGGTTACATCGAGTGGGTGCTCACATCGCGGTCCGCATAGGCTCCGCCCCCTCGGGAGCGGAGGGCTATGTAAGGCGATGCGCGATGGCACTCGGGGAGTTGGTAACCAGTGAAGACAGAAGACGGAGGAAGAGATAGGCCCTGGGACCCCTAGCCCCGCTGCCCTTGTTAGGGCCGGGGTTCTGAGAGGCTCAGAGGCGAGGCCTTGGGATTCACGGTCCGACGCCCTTGTAGGGGCTCGGGCTGTGTAGCCCAGTGGTCGAGACCCATAGTCTGACAAGAGGGGTCTGATAGCTCCCCGTAGGGAGAGCGTGGCCGGAGAGCCTGAGTCTAGGCAGAGGTAGGCATGCGTACCCTACGGGAGAGACTGAGTAGGACCCGAGCCGAGTGTGCGTAGGTGTAGTGGTGGTATTGACGTGCGCCGACTGTGACAGTGATGGATCACGGGGCGGCGCGCGGTGCGGGGTTGGGCACGCGTTGTGGGCGTGGTGTAGACGCGCGCGCCGGGAGTGACAGATGACGGGGCGGCGCGGAGTGAGTGGTGAGGCACGATGAGATGTGGGAAAAGAGGATCGTAGCCAGCGCCCGGCGATTGGTCGAATAAGTGGGTGCTCGCAGCGACGTCCGCAGGTGGGGTATAAAGGGGGACGCGCGAGAGCACTCGGGGAGAGTTACCCAGTTGAAGACCCGAAGACGGAGCTGAAGACTTAGTCGCCGAGTAGCTAAGTGGATGTTGGTCATCCGAGTAGCTCAGTGGCGTTAGTCGCCGAGTAGCTAAGTGGATGTTGGTCATCCGAGTAGCTCAGTGGCGTTAGTCGCCGAGTAGCTAAGTGGATGTTGGTCATCCGAGTAGCTCGGTGGGCGTTAGTCGCCAAGTAGCTAAGTGGGTGGTTGTCACCCGAGTACTAAGTGGATGTTGGTCATCCGAGTAGCCCAGTGGCGTTAGTCGCCGAGTAGCTAAGTGGATGTGGGTCATCCGAGTAGCTCAGTGGGCGTTAGTCGCCAAGTAGCTAAGTGGGTGTTTGTCACCCGAGTACTAAGTGGATGTTGGTCATCCGAGTAGCTCAGTGGGCGTTAGTCGCCAAGTAGCTAAGTGGGTGTTTGTCACCCGAGATACAAAGTAGGTGTTAGTCACCTGTAACCAAGTTTGATAAAATAAAGAGTGTGTTACCCGTGAAGTCGTCTCCCGCCGAGTTACTACATTACAACTGGCGTCAGAAGTAAACCTGTCTTCAAGAAGTATGGACACAAGGAAGACTACCCGTACCCACGAGCGAGGTCGGGATGACGACGGCGTACCGGGGACACCGACCTCGGGAGTAGAGGACGAGGAGTTGCCGCCGATGCAGCACTTCGCGGTGATGGCCGACGCTCCGCTTGCCTCCGACACCAGCCTCCAGGACGCGCACTCCCGGTTGGCGGAGTTGCTACTCGCCGCCGCCGCTGTCTTGGCCGACATCTCCGTTCCGGCGAGCGGAAAAACGGCTGCGGGGGTCGTGGAGGAAGCGACGTTGGAGGATTCCCGCCAAAAGGCGCTTCGCGCCAAAAGTCTGGAAGTTGCCGCCGTTTTTGGGGGGCCGCCACCGATTGGCGGGAAAGACGGACGCCACGTGGCCGGACACCTCCGCGCAGCGCAGCCCACGTCATCAGCGCGCGCCGGAGCCCTCCATTTTGCGCCTGACAACCGAGCCGACATTTTACACAACTCCAGCGGAGCGCGGGAAAATCTCTCCGACGTCGACGACGATCGGGTCCTCCAGCAAAGATTGCCCGCGCTGTCGGCGTTCAAGGCGGATGGGGGCGACTGGGGAGCCTTCCAACGAAGGTTCCTCGCTCATCAGGAGATGTCGGGGTGGTCCGACACCACTGCCCTGCGTGCGTTGCCAGCGATGCTTGACGACGACGCGCTTGCAGCCTTCACATCTGCTGCAAGGTCGTCCCGCTCTACGCTCCAGGCCGCACTACACCTGATGGCGAAGGTGTTCGGGCCGCCCTCCACGTGTCGCCACCAGTTCTACGATCGGCGGAAGGTGGCTGGGGAAACGACGCTAGCCTACCGCACGGCACTACTCGCCTTGGCGGACGCAGCTTTTCCCCGCATGGATAAGGAGGGGAAGGACGCCATGGTGACGGAGCAGCTGCTGGTGTTGGCCCACGAGTTGGGGGTCCCCATCAACGTGGCAGACGAGATGGAGATCTGCTCCCTGGCGATCGCCACGAGCATTCACGCGTACGAGGTCCTCAAACGCAAGCCGGGGGTCGTCTGCAAATGGCCGGGGAACACGGCACTGGCCGCCACGATCGCCGAACCTCAGCCAGCTGCGGTGCAGGAGCAGGCCTTCGCTGCATCGCGTCCGGGGGAGTGGAGAACGGGAGGTCGTTCGCCCACACGTTCGCCCCGCAAGCTGGAGCAACCGAAACCTACGACGTCCGTCGTCTGCTACAACTGCGGCCTTCGGGGTCACGTCGCAGCCGGGTGCCGGGCCCCGCGTCAGCGCGCCGCAGGACCACGTCGGGACGACGACCAGGGCCACAAGTCATCCCAACAAAACCCGGCAAGTCGCGGCACCTCACACGTTCGGTCCACAAACACGGCACATTCGGGTCGCCGCTTCGCGGTGGGGGGTTCGCGGCTGGGTGCCGGGGGTTCAATTCGGCGAGGGGGGTCCGTACGCGGCCCGCAAGCAGTCGAGTGGTCCGAATTGGCCCACAGGATCGTGGCTGCGTCAGCCGGGTCGTCCGTGGTAACGGGGTTCATTGACGGGGTTGAGGTCCGGGTGCTTGTTGACACGGGTGCGTCGGCCACCATCATCTCGGACCTTATTTATAACATTCTTCCCGTCCAAAGTAGACCCCTTCTGCCAGTAGACGTGCCATTTTATGCGGCGAATGGGGGATCCCTGGGGATCATCGGCCAGATTCGGGCGACTATTTGCATTGGTGACATTAAATTAGCGGGCCCTATTTTTGTATCATCATCGCTGGCCGTTCCCTGTTTGCTAGGTACGGACTTTTTGTCAAAAATGCCCATCAAAATTCTTATAGATCAGGCCTGCATAGAGCTTCCGTCAGGTCGGCGGGTTGCCTTCTTGTCGAGCCCTATCAAAGTGCGCACGGTTTGTGCGACGGTGCAGGCGCTGGCGACTCACACTGTACGGGTGCCCCCGGGATCGCAAATGTTAGTACCCCTTCGGTTCAGGAAGCCACTCGAGGTGGGTGCGGAGGCACAGGGGGTGCTGTTGGGGCCGTCAAACAGAGCCAGTAAGGGCCTCGACTTAGCGGTTGCTCAAACCATGGTGAGAGGGGACAGTGAGCCGTTCGTAATGGTCCTGAATACGGGGTCGCGGCCGGCCGTAATTGCGCAGGGAACGGTGCTGGCTCACGCCGCGCCGCTACCAGTTGAGGAACGGCTCGTGGCTCAAGCAGATTTCACTGTCGAGTCGCATCCTCAAAGTGATGAGGGGACTGAGTGGTTGGACTCGCTGTGTGCGGGTTCTGCTAACTTGTCCGGGGTGCAATTGGGAGCATTGAGGGGTTTGCTCATCGAGTTTGCTGACGTGTTCAGCAAACATAAGTACGATATCGGCTGCACTGACCTGTTGCGCCACCACATAGCTACAGGGGACGCGGCCCCTATTCGTCAGAATCCCTTCCGGCTCAGCCCGGCCGAGAAGGAACATGTGCAATCGGCGGTTAATGATATGTTGGCGGCCGATATCATTTCGCCCTCTTCTAGTCCGTGGGGTGCTCCTATTGTCCTAGTAAAGAAACAGGACGGGTCCTTGCGGTTTTGTGTCGATTTCCGCCGCTTAAACAAAATCTCGATGGCGGATGCGTATCCGCTCCCCAGGATGGATGAGTCGCTGGATGCCTTGGCGGGAGCGCAGTTTTTTTCCACACTCGATCTGCTTTCTGGATTTTGGCAATTGCCACTCGATAACGAGTCAAAACCTAAAACTGCTTTCCGGACACCTGGGGGCCTATTTTAATTCAACCGTTTGCCCATGGGCTTACATTCCGCTCCCGCCACGTTCCAGAGACTCATGGAATTGGTTTTGTCGGGCCTCCAATGGGATACCTGATTGATTTATCTTGACGATATTATCGTCTTTAGTCGGACTTTCGAGGAGCACCTCCAGCGACTGAGAGCGGTGTTCCTCAGGATGCGTTCCGCTAAGCTTAAATTTAAACCGGCTAAATGTTTTCTGCTTCGGGAATCGGTCAGGTATTTGGGCCATATCGTGAGTCGTTCAGGGATCTCGACGGACCCTGCTAAGACGCATTGCGTCAGCTCATGGCCAACGCCAACCTCGGTCACGGAGGTTCGTAGTTTCATTGGTTTTGCCTCCTATTACCGTCGTTTTGTCAAGCAATTTGCCACCATAGCCAAGCCCCTGCACGCTTTGACGGCTAAGGGTGTGAGGTTTCACTGGGGGGCGGAGGAGGAGGCTGCGTTCTGCTCCCTCCGTGACGCTTTGGTGCAGGCTCCCCCCTTGTGTTACCCCGATTTCACACAACCGTTTTTGCTTGACACGGACGCCAGCAATACGGGTATCGGGGGGGTGCTCTCACAGGGGGTCGGGGGGGTTGAACGGGTGGTCGCCTACGGTAGTAGGGTTCTTTCCCCCGCAGAACAACGCTATTGCGTAACTCGTCGTGAATTGTTAGCCATTGTGTTTTTTACACAGCAATTCAGGCCGTATCTTTACGGCCGTCATTTTACGGTCCGGACGGACCATGCGGCTCTACAATACGCTATGCGCGTGGCACAGCCATCGGGCCAATTGTCCCGATGGTTGGAGGTCCTTCAAGACTACCAATTCACGACGATTTACCGCAAGGGGTTGCGGCACTCAAACGCGGACGCCTTGTCGCGGTTGCCGCCGTGCACGGACTGCACATGTTTGTTGGGATCAGCGCGGTGCAAACCCCCGGTCGCCGGCACCCCGGGAGTTGCGCTCGCCGCCACTGACACCCCGGGAGAGGACGCCCCCACGGGGAGGGATTCGCTGTTGTCGTTGCCCCTCATTGAGTGGGGCCGCCTCCAGATGTCCGACAGCTCCCTACTTACGCTGCGTCGGAAAGTTGGCGCTCCCGAAGAAGGGGAGGCGCGGGTCGGTTCCTGGGTGTGCAGACAGGGCCTTTTGATGAGGTGGGACAACATGTCCCGGCGTCACGTGCTCGTTGTGCCTGTTGCTATGCGGGGTAGGGTTGTTCTGGCAGCTCATGAACGGCTCATGCATCTGGGTTTTCACAAAACGCTCGCCCTAATCCAGCGAGACTATTATTGGCCGGGGATGGGTAACGACGTGGCGAATATTCTTAAGGGATGCGTAGGGTGCGCCAAAAGGAAACCGCCACCATTGGCAGCTAATCCACCGCTGCAATCCATTCAGGTTTCGCGTATAAACGAATTGGTAGCGTTGGACATCTTGGGGCCCTTTCCGGTTACACCAAGGGGAAATAGGTTCCTGCTGGTTGGCGTGGAATACTTCACCCGATGGCCTATGGCATGGCCGCTCGCCAACCAGTCGGCTGCGGCGGTGGCGGACGCCTTTGTCCAGGGTTATGTGTTGGACAAGGGCGCCCCCGAACGCTTGCTGACGGATCAAGGGAAGAATTTTTCGAGCGTTTTGTTGCGCGAGGTGTGCGACCTGTTGGGTACAAAGAAAGTGCGTACTTCCCCCTACCACCCGCAGACTGACGGGATGGTTGAGCGTCTGAACAGGACGATTACGTCTATGTTGTGCCAGCAGGTCTGCGACGATCAGGTTGATTGGGACTTACAGGTGCCGGGGGTACTCGCGGCCTATCGAATGGCCCCTCATGCGGCGACGGGGTTTTCCCCATTTTTTCTTATGTATGGGCGGGAGGCCGATCCGGCCATGGACGTCCAACTGGGGATTTCCCAGCCACGTGCAAAATCTAAATTGGCAGACCACATCAAATTTAATATCGCCAAATTGACTGAAGCGCGCGAGGCGGCAAGGTTGAATTCGCGGTCGCGGCAAATTGCAAACGAGAAATTGCATGAGCGGAGGGTGCATACGCATGATTGGAAACCAGGCGATAAGGCCTGGCTGCATTGTCCACATGCACCGTTGGCTACGTCCCCCAAGTTGTTGAGACCTTGGAGGGGACCGGTGGAAATTGTGCGGGTTGCACGACCCCAGAGTATACAGATTAAATGGGGGAAACGCCGTTGGTATGTGCACCCCTCCCGACTGAAGCCCTATGCGGCACCGTGTGACCCCGTTCTGTGCCGTGACGACCGGGCGTGTGATGTGACCGTCGACTCGGGGAGGGAGGTGTCGCAGGCTGATCCTCACGTGTCTCCACCTGACCCACCCCCAGGTGCCTCGGGCTTGACGGCTGCTGACCGTCGAGAGCCTGAACCTCGGGGCACGCACGAGTCCTCGATGCCTGGCCGATGTCTTCCTGAACCGCCGGCACCACCGGACGTTCAACCGCGTCTGGTGCCGTACGACGGACCGGCAAGGCGGACTCGGGCTAAGTCTCAACAATTTTCATGAAGACGTTTTTTTTGCTCTACACCGAGCTCGCCCGGTGTTCCCCTCTGCCGGGGTAATGTCCCGTTGTAGGGACGCTCGGAAGAAAAGGGGACACTGCACGAGTCGAAAGAAAAAAAAAAATTTTCCCATTTATTTTTTTTGTATACACATTGCTATTGTCACTCGCCGGTTTGTATATATTGTTCTATTGTCGCGGTGGCATTGGTTGAGGGTTGCGGATGGTAGTGTTCGCGTCGTGTTGTGTTGTTAGCTTAGTTGTTGTTCTTGTTGTTGTGTTGTGTTACGGGGCACACAGGGGGGGTTTGTATATTTTTATAGCAGCCGGGGCGGCTGCGAGCTATGTGGTAGGGGGTGATGTAGTGGTGGTATTGACGTGCGCCGACTGTGACAGTGATGGATCACGGGGCGGCGCGGGGTGCGGGGTTGGGCACGCGTTGTGGGCGTGGTGTGGACGCGCGCGCCGGGAGTGACAGATGACGGGGCGGCGCGGAGTGAGTGGTGAGGCACGATGAGATGTGGGAAAAGAGGATCGTAGCCAGCGCCCGGCGATTGGTCGAATAAGTGGGTGCTCGCAGCGACGTCCGCAGGTGGGGTATAAAGGGGGACGCGCGAGAGCACTCGGGGAGAGTTACCCAGTTGAAGACCCGAAGACGGAGCTGAAGACTTAGTCGCCGAGTAGCTAAGTGGATGTTGGTCATCCGAGTAGCTCAGTGGCGTTAGTCGCCGAGTAGCTAAGTGGATGTTGGTCATCCGAGTAGCTCAGTGGCGTTAGTCGCCGAGTAGCTAAGTGGATGTTGGTCATCCGAGTAGCTCGGTGGGCGTTAGTCGCCAAGTAGCTAAGTGGGTGGTTGTCACCCGAGTACTAAGTGGATGTTGGTCATCCGAGTAGCCCAGTGGCGTTAGTCGCCGAGTAGCTAAGTGGATGTGGGTCATCCGAGTAGCTCAGTGGGCGTTAGTCGCCAAGTAGCTAAGTGGGTGTTTGTCACCCGAGTACTAAGTGGATGTTGGTCATCCGAGTAGCTCAGTGGGCGTTAGTCGCCAAGTAGCTAAGTGGGTGTTTGTCACCCGAGATACAAAGTAGGTGTTAGTCACCTGTAACCAAGTTTGATAAAATAAAGAGTGTGTTACCCGTGAAGTCGTCTCCCGCCGAGTTACTACATTACATAGGGGTCTGATAGCTTCCCGTGGGGAGAGCGTAGCCGGAGAGCCTGAGACCATCTTATTTGACAGACAACTATTACAGGTTATTGATAGACAGCCAGTTTTGTTTTACCAGGTTTAGTTTTTTTCTTTTTTCACACTTTTGTTATGTAGGCTAGGCGTAGTCACAAACCGCACCTCTCCATAACAAAGGCTCAGTCTTTTGTTATGCAGTCTATTCTTAGTCTTAAGCCTCACCTTACCATATTAATAAAAAGTGTGCCGTACTTGGCCCTTCCCCTCTTCAACCATTATATATACGGAGTGGTAGCTCTTGTAATCTCTCATTTACTTGATACAGCTGTCGTGGCTGTGACGGTTCCACCTGAAGACGGAAGCTTGTGTTGCCTCCGAAACGTCGTGATTTTTTTATTTTCTTTTACTTTTATTAATTTGAATTTAAAAATTTTACCTACGTGACTTTACCGAAAAAACCTAAGAATAGGAATCCATACTCTTTGGTTCTTTCGGTAAAGTCACGTAGATAGAAAACTGTTAATAGATCACGACGTTTCGACACAAGCGACCGTCTTCGGGTGAGAGAGAGAAAGCTACTGAAACAAGGTCTTATGTAGGCTTGAGATGGGTGCAGCCTCAAGGTAAGAAGGCAGGGCTAGAGATGGTCTGCCTGAGGCTGTGGAAGTGGCTATTGTATTGTGAGGGATTAGCATATCAATGCACGAGATTAGTATTCAGCAGCATCGTTGACTTGCCTAGTATGTCGCAGCTTCGGTGACTGAGCGAGAAGGACATCCAGCCCGTCAATACAAAGACATCCAACCTAATAATGCAACTCATAGAGTCAGCTAAAATCGCAGGAAGGATGGAAACATCACAGCAGGTTAAGACTTTACCTGGTTAATCACGTCCTTCCAATGATTGCTCAATTTGTACCCATCTTCTCAGTTGAAGTTGTGTCTGTGTTTATATATCTGGGTGGCTTCATGAACAAATGTCTGATAGACAGTAGGTTTGCAGAGTACCTTCGTCTTGGAAAAATCAATGTCGTGTGTGCCCACAGTGTTAAAACCATGATCCGCAACGGCAGAGGTATTGGTCCTACCTTCCTTCAGATCTGCCTTGTGTTCGCGAACACGGTCTGAGACATGTCATTTCGTTTCCCCAATGTAACTGCTGCCGTAGCCACGACTTAGTTTGTAGACACCAGGAAATTGCATGTCAGGAATCACATCCTTTACAGATGGGATCCAATCAAGGATTTGTGTACTGTACTTTGTTTCATCAAACCCAATGAAAATGTTTGTTACGTTATACTTTTGTTTTAACGATTGAGAAGCAAAGGTGGTGCAAGGCTGCAGTAAAGGGTAATAACCACTTGTCTAGACATGAGAGGGCTGACACTTAATGCTCCGAAGAGATGTGGTCAACAATCCATCGCTGGACTGCCATCAGCTGTCTGCCTCGCGGCCATCCCCAAGTCAACAACTACGTGTTATATCTGTGGAGTACCTTTTTGCCAATATCAAACTATGAAAACACATCTGAATAGGTGTTAGCCTTTCTGTCAATAAAACAGGAGGTGTGTTAAGATGTTCAAACACCAAAGTAGCTTTCTCTTGCAAGGCGTTTGAACACCTTAGCATCTGGTTGATGTTTGAACATCTTAACACCGGTTTATTACCAGAAAGGCAAAAGCTTATTTATTTTTGATACTGACAAAATAAGGTTCCATCGTTATAACTGCTCAATTGCCGAGCTAGTAATACCATGCCTTTCTACTCTTCGCCTTTTGGCGTTCTGAGGCAAGGCTGACCACAAATGATAGCTCAACGAAGTGGCTTATCACGTGGAAATGTATAGCAGCAGGCACATACTCTAAACGCGTGACGTTGATTCTAAATGTGGTGGGGGGACCGGAGGACCCAGAGAGAATTCCATGCAACCACGGGGAGAGAGACACGCAGACTCTATATATATATATAGCAAGGGTCAGGGTCGGAATCGAGCCCACGACCTCCTGTACAAAAGGCGAGGGAGGCAACTTCCCCTACGAGATGTTATGAGGCGGGTTACATCAACAACCAATACAATAAGCTATTATAAGATCATGATAGAAAGAAGGTAAGCAAGTCGTTAAAGATATAATTAATAAATGTGTAGTGAGTCCAACTGAGTTGCAGACGTTATCTTGGGAGCAACACTATTTATTCACGTAACAATACGTAACATAACACAACCTACGCGCGGGTCTCGAATGCCCATCTAACCACGCTACGGCAGAACTAGACGCGGTTCACTATCCCGGTCCGGACCACGAGCTGGGTCCTGGACCACGTGGCTAGGGGCTTCTTCTCGCCGACGTGGATCTTCGAACACCAAAACTTGAAGAACTCCGAGTTCCTCATGGAGCTCTCATTATATGCCCCGAGGCTGGGGCTGGCTCCTCCCATAGCCTTGCCCACCTTCCAGGCTTCTCGAGCTCCCTCTCGAATGTTCCCGAGAGCTCTCTGGGACCACGTGACCGCCCCTCGGCCCCCGTCCACCGGTGGTCCCCCTCCAGTATCGCCCGGTCACGTGACAACAGGTCAGCCAGAGTATCATGCCCCAGGGTAACCCTGGCTGGCTGATGCTCGCTCTCGCTCCCTCACTGGGAGCCGGCAGCGCAGACTGCTCGCGGTGCCTCCGCGCTAACCAGCACTCACCCAACCACCGCTAGTGTGGTGTTGCAGCCCGCAACCCGGGTTACCCGCAATGACAACATTACCATGACTTCGTAAGTCCCGGCACCACACAGTGACAAGTATAGTCACTACAAATGCATCTAAATAAAGTATAGAAGTACAAACTTTACTGTCAATTTGTCAACACCAAATGCAAGCTTGTGACTGCAGGGATTCATATTCTTGGTTCTTTCGGTAAAGTCACGTAGAAGGGATACAACAACAGTCCCAGACAACACCAAGACAACAACAGACCCAGACCACACCAAGACAACAACAGTCCCAGACTACATCAAGACAACAACAACAGACCCAGACCACACCAAGATAACAACAACAGACCCAGACCACACCAAGACAACAACAACAGTCCCAGACTACACCAAGACAACAAAAACAGTCCGAGACCACACCACGACAACAACAACAGTCCCAGACTACACCAAGACAATAACAAAAACAGTCCCAGACTACACCACGACAATAATAACAGTCCCAGACCAAACCAAGACAACAACAAGAACAGTCCCAGACCACACCAATAAAACAACAGTCCCAGACCACACAGACATAATAACAGTCAATGGATAATTGAGTCATCTTCTTCTTCTATATATATAAAAGGGAAATTTGTGAATGTGTGTCTGTTAAAAATGTTTAGCGTACTTCCCGACATGCAACAAGCTTGAAATTTGCCATGTGGGTACTTTCCAGACTGTACACCAAGCAAAAATTAAAAAAATAGACTTTTGTATATATTTTTTTAGGACGGGGGGGGGGCACAATAATGATATATTTTGCACGGCAAGTGAGCTGTGATGCCACATCTGTCATGTCACCCGTATCGGAAGCGTAACGGAGTCTGCCTGCTGATGTCACCCCCCCACCAACCCTCCGCGGGTAAAGTGAAATACAAATGTGTTGCAGGTCTAAGGCGTTCTTCGCGCAGCATTGTTGCTTTATTTTTTGAGTCGTTTACTGCTGTACGCACCCTGAAAGTTGTGTGTGTCTGCAGCAAGCGCGTGTATGTGTATCAATGGCGGAGGGGGCCAGCCGGGGTGTACCCTACGTGCAGGCTCTGGTCAGTGAGTCTGTCTCCATTCCCCCGGCAGCCCAGATGCTGGTTCTGCTGCAATATCGGTCCCCCCTCGTGACAGCCCGACCAGACTCACCCATCCTGGTGTCTCCGGCGTCAGCTGCCATGGATCGCCATGCGCTGGTGGGAGCCGAAACTATTGTACAGAGGAACCAGCATCTGTTCATTCAGGTGCTGAACACCTCCGATAGAACAGCGGCGGTGCAGGAGGGAACAGTTCTGGCCCACGTTAGTCCCTTGTCACTAGGAGCCCCAGGGACAGAGCCCGAGCTTGTAGGCAGCATCAGCCAGTCCGAGGACAGAGGGGCCGAATCGTGGATGGACCAGCTGGCGGGGCCTGAGCCGGGATTGCCGCCCGACCAGAAACAGCAGCTGCACTCGTTATTGCAGGAGTTCTCGGACGTGTTCAGCCGGGGACCGTTCGACCTAGGGCGCACAAATCTGTCACAGCACCACATCAACACGGGAGATGCCGCACCCCTGCGCCAAAACACATATAGAATGAGGTCAATGGAAAAAGGGCACATTCAACAAGTGGTGGAGGAGATGCTGCGGGCCGACATAATTTCTCCATCCTCGAGTCCCTGGGGGGCACCGGTGGTCCTAGTCAAAAAGTCAGATGGGTCACTGAGATTCTGTGTGGACTTCCGACGCCTAAATGCCGTCACGCTGGCCGACGCATATCCCCTACCACGTATCGACGACTCATTGGATGCACTGGCGGGAGCAACATTTTTCAGTACGCTGGATTTATTGTCCGGGTTCTGGCAGGTCCCACTAGACGCGGACTCCCGGCCTAAAACAGCGTTCCGGACACCACAGGGCCTGTTCGAGTTCAACTGCCTGCCTATGGGTCTCCAGACTGCGCCGGCAACGTTCCAACGCATAATGGAGTTGGCCTTAGCAGGCCTCCAATGGGAAACGTGCCTCATCTACCTGGATGACGTCATTGTTTTCAGCCGATCATTCGAGGAACACATTGACCGATTACGTCAGGTATTCCTGCGGTTCCGGAACGCGAACTTGAAGCTCAAGCCGTCGAAGTGCCACCTTATGCAGTCGTCGGTACGCTACTTGGGCCACGTTGTCAGTGAGTCTGGAGTGGCTACAGACCCGGAAAAGACGGCCTGCGTGAGGGCCTGGGCTGTTCCCACAACGGTTCTGGAGGTACGCCGGTTTGTGGGTTTCGTTTCTTACTACCGCCGGTTTGTGCCCAACTTTGCAACCATTGCCAAGCCCTTGCACGTGTTGACGGCGAAGAACCAGAGGTTTTATTGGGGCCCTCTGGAGGAAGAGGCATTCCAGCAGCTGCGTTCACGTCTGACAGATGCACCACCATTGGCCTTTCCGGATTTTGGCCTCCCCTTTATCCTGGACACGGACGCCAGCGATGTGGGCATCGGCAGTGTTTTGTCGCAAGTCCAGCAGGGTCGGGAGGTGGTTATCGCCTATGGTAGTCGCGTGCTTTCATCAGCGGAGCAGCGCTACTGCGTCACACGTAGGGAACTCCTGGCAGTCGTTCACTTCGTGCAGCAATTCCGACCCTACCTGTATGGTCGCAAATTTACGGTCCGCACTGACCACGCGGCCTTGCAGTATTCGCTCCGCATCGACCAGCCATCGGGCCAGCTGGCCAGATGGATAGAGCGCCTGCAGGAGTACAGGTACCAAGTAGTGCATCGCAAAGGGACCAGACATGCCAACGCAGACGCATTGTCCCGACTGGCGCCCCAGGGCCCTTGTGCATGCACCACAGGCGGGGCACGCTGCAAGGAGGCGAGGCCGGAGGGGACGGTCATCGCTCCCGTATGCACGGCGGAGGGCGCACAGGGTGAGGTCCAGCTGACCGACCACGACCTGGGGCTGGCCTTGGACGATTGGAGACGGCTACAGCTGGAGGAAGCCCCACTGCGAACGCTACGCGCCTCAGCAGAGGCAGGGGGGGAGGAGTACATCGTATGGGAGGACCTCCTCATGCGATGGGACCCGACAGGGCGCCGGCGATGCCTGGTAGTTCCGGAGTCGCTGCGTCAACAATTGGTTATGGACGTACACGGCCGCCAGCTGCTGCACCTGGCGGGGCGGAAGACACTGTACACATTACAGGGTCGGTACTTTTGGCCAGGTATGACCGCTGACGTGCATCGATGGGTCGCTACCTGCGTCGAATGTGCGCGGCAAAAGCCGCCACCCCGGGTAAGCCGGGCGCCCCTACAGCCCATCACGGTGGCCAGGGTCAACGAATTGGTTGCGTTGGACATCCTGGGACCACTGCCGGTCACGCCACGGGGAAATAAATACCTGTTGGTCGGAGTCGAGTACTGCACGAGGTGGCCGATGGCGTGGGCCCTCCCGGACCAAACGGCACAGACCATCGCCGATGCCTTCGTGGGAGGCTATGTCCTTGATAAGGGGGCACCGGAGCGGTTGCTCACGGATCAGGGCAGGAATTTCTCCTCACAGCTATTGAAGGACGTCTGTTCTATCTTGGGCACTAAAAAGGTCCGAACATCTCCATATCATCCCCAGACCGATGGGATGGTAGAGCGGCTTAACCGCACCATAGCGGCCATGCTGTCCCAAGTGGTGGACGAAAACCATTCCGACTGGGACCTCCACATTCCATCGGTCTTAGCGGCGTACAGGGTGGCCACACACGTGGCGACGGGGTTCTTGCCGTTTTTCCTGATGTACGGACGGGATCCCGTTCCGCCTATTGAGGTGCAGCTGACGGACATTCCCGCAAGAGCCGACGCATGGCCGAAGGCACTAAAGACCTCCCTCATTTATTTGAGAGAGGCCCGCCAAGCAGCCGAGGCCGCATCGGCCACGAGCTAAGAGAGTAATGTACGGATACGGGAGAGGACAGTGACAGCCAAGCCCTTTAAAGTCTGGGACCAGGCATGGCTTCACTGTCCTCAGGTGCCGGTTGGCCTCTCACCAAAGCTGCACCGACCCTGGAAAGGGCCGGTCGAGGTCATTAAAGCACTCCGACCGCAGTGCGTCCAAGTCCAACTGGGTAAGCGATGATGGTTTGTACACCCCACCCGCCTTAAGCCATACATCTCTCCACCGTCATCTTCACCAACATCACCACCAACATCATCATCATCCCTACCCAGGCCAAGGTCGCCGACCACCACGCGCCGACTGGCAGGGGGTTCGGTGCCCTGTGTTCCCTTGTCACCTACAGCACCCCATGTGAGGCCTGACGGAGCGGCGGCACGAGCGGGGGCCGGAGAGACAGCGGCACCAGGCAAGGCGACACCGGCACCACCGAACCAGGGACCGCGACGTGAGGGCCTTCGAAGGAGGGGGCCGCCACGGTCATCTGCTGCCTGTGGATGTCCGGGCTGTTACGGGATGCTGGCTGGAGACCTGGGCAGGCCGCGCAATTGATTTTGTTGTGTTATATTGCATTGTATGGTTGTGGGGGGGGGTAAGGGCTGTCGTCACTGTCAGTGGTGGGAGGCATGGGGAGACTTAAATGGTCCATGGGGGAGGCAGAACCGAGGACGGTTATTTTTTCTCCGGGGGGGGGGGGGGGGGGGTGATGTAGGGGTGTCAGGGGAAGGATTCCCACCAATAGATGGGTTAGTGGGAGGGGTGATCGAGGAGATATAAGGAGAGAACGGGCGGGAAGAAGGGGCCTTTGGCGGGAACGAGATTGGGACGGCTGGGTACAGGTGTGAATGGAAGAAAAGGAATAAAGGATGAGACCCCTGCAATCTCGTGTCGGCTCCCCTTTACAAATGGACGTGCGCACGTGTGGGGGGGGGGGGGGGGGGGTGTAGTGGTTAGGCACTGCGCTGCGCTACGAACCCGGCGACCTTAGTTCGATTCCTGCGCACGGCCACCACCAGTGATTATTATTTGAACTGGTCCTTAGGCCTTCCCTAGGTCTACTCAGCCTCAAACGAGTAGCTGGTGTGGTGTGTGAACATCGCCACTGAGGAGACAAAGGCGGCCGGGCGTGGTGAATCCAAGTCCCGGGCGAAGCCGGGTAGTAAAGCTAGTATTATACATATGCTACTTGATGGTGTCTATAACATTATAACTAATGTTGGTGAAAAACAGCTTCAAATCTAGAATGAAAAACACTACTTTGCAGATTTCCAGGACAGAAATGTTGAAGGGATCACTTTGACCTTTAAGTTAGACATCTGTTAATTCAACCTTGCAGATTATACAAAGATGCTTTTGTCATTAGTCTATGAACTATTAAACTTTTTATTTTTATTTAGCAGGTAAGCCCCACTGGATAGATATTTTTCAGACGCAGCCTGGCTATCACAAATGATCACAAATGATAGCCCAACGAAGTGGGCTTATCACGTGGAAATACCCTAAACGCGTGGCGATGTTGATAATTAATACATGTGGAGGGAAAAAATCCGGAGGACTTGGAGAAAAATCCACGCGACCACGGGGAGAGAGACACGCAGACTCCATAGATACACTCACCACTCAATCGTATCGTCTCTTTCGCGTGAAGAAGCTCCTGCGAGATGCCCCAAAAGTCTCATGAATGCGACATATATATACACCGAATATTATATAAATATTATAAATATATAATTAATATGTCATGTGTGTAAATATATAACATTTTAATGGAAGGGGGCTCCACCTTTAAAACCACAGCCTGTGGTGATTGGCCAATTATTGGTTCGAGAAGTGGTTTTGGCAGCCCGCCACATTGCGCAGTCATCAAACGCGAGATTGCGGGCTCGTCGCCGTGCCAACGGAAGCGTGGTGTCATGTGCGTGTGGTGTGCGTGGTGTGCGTGTGGTGTGCGTGTGGCGTGAGTGTGGTATGCGTATGGTGTGCTTTGTGTGCGTGTGGTGTTGTGTGGTGTGCTTGTGGTGTTGTGTGGTATTGTGTGGTGTCGTGTGAATGCGGTGTGCATGGTGTGCGTGCGGTGTGAATGGTGTGCGTGTGGTGTTGTGTGGTGTTGTGTAGTGTGCATGTGGTGTGAGTGTGGTGTACATGTGGTTTGCGTGTGGTGTGCGTGTGGTGTGCATGTGGTGTGCGTGTAGTCAACGTGTGGTGTGCGTGTGGTGTGCCTGTGGGATGCATAGTGTGCGTGTGGGATGCATGGTGTGCGTGCGGTGTGCGTGTGGGATGCGTGGTGTGCGTGTGCTGTGCTTGGTGTGCGTGTGCTGTGCTTGGTGTGCGTGTGGTGTTGTGTGGTGTTGTGTGGTGTTGTGTGGTGTTGTGTGGTGTGCATGTGATGTGCGTGGTGTACGTAATGTGCGTGTGGTGTGCATGGTTTGCGCGTGGTGTGCGTGTGGTGTGCGTGTGGTATGCGTGTGGTGTGCTTGTGGTGCGTGTGGTGTGCTTGTGGTCGTGTGGTGTGAATGTGGTGTGCGTGTGGTGTGAATTGTGTGATTGTGGTGTTGTGTGGTGTTGTATGGTGTGCGTGCGGTGTGCGTGTGGTGTGCATGGTATGCGTGTGGTGTGGTGTCCGCGTGGTGTGCGCGTGGTGTGCATGTGTGTGCGTGTGGTGTGCGTGTGGTGTGCGTGTGGTGTGCATGGTGCGCGTGTGATGTTGTGTGGTGCGTGTGGTGTGCGTGTGGTGTGTATGGTGTGCGTGTGGTGTGCGTATGGTGTGCTTGGTTTGGTGTGCGTGTGGTGTACGTGTGGTGTGCATGGTGTGCGTGTGGTGTGTGTGGTGTGCGTGTGATGTGCGTGTGGAGTGCATGGTGTGTATGTGCTGTGCGTGTGGTGTGCATGTCGTGCGTGCGGTATGCGTGTGGTGTGCATGTTGTGCGTGCGCTGTGCGTGTGGTGTGCATGGTGTGCATGTGGTGTTGTGTGGTGTGAATGTGGTGTGCGTGTGGTGTGCATAGTGTTCCTGTGGTGTGCGTGTGGTGTGCGTGTGGTGTGCATGTTGTGTGGTGTGTGTGTTGTCTGGGTATGGTGTGCTTTTTGTTGTTTTGTGTTGTGTGGTGTGCGTGTTGTTGTGGTGTGCTTGTTGTTGTGCGGTGTTGCGTGGTGTGTGTGAAAAAAACGGTGATTCAATTTCGACCCCCAGGAACAGGTTTGCAGATTTGCTGAGCATTTCTGTAAGGTCCTGGGGGAGGGGAAATCCCTCAGCCAGGAAAACATTGTGGCACAAAGTGGGGCTGCGGTGCCTCAAATATTGGAAGAAGACGTCACCCCCTGTGAGTGGCTGGCTGAGGTGCCATCTGTTGAGGAAGTACTGAAGGCGATCCAAAGTCTGAGACCAGGAAAGGCACCGGGCAGAGATGATCTCTCAAGCGAAATGCTGAGGGAGGGTGGCGTTTGTGCACAGACTGCCGTTCATGACCTAATAACAACAGTCTGGACCACTGGATGGATTACGCAGGATTGGAAGGATGCCCTGGTGGCCCCCTCTTTAAGAAGGGGGACCGCACAGACTGTAACAACTACAGGGGCATTTCACTCCTCAGTGTGCCGGGTTAGGTCCTGACAAGGATTATTCAACATCGCCTTGATAGGCACGCTGAGGAGAGGCTTGCGGATCCCCAATGCGATTTCAGGAAAGGGCGGTCTTGCACAGATGCCATATTTTTGTCCGTCTTCTACAGCAGAGGTGTAGGGAATTCCTACACCTGGTCAGGGCCGATGATGCCATCAGTAGGCCTGGGCTCTGGGTTGTTCTTCGTGCTTTCGGAGTCACTGACCCTCTGCTCACGATCATTAAGGACCTTCATGATGGTGAGCGGGCCCATGTAAAACTACGTAGCCGTGAGTCAGAGCCATTCCCTGTAAACCTTGGGGTGCGACAGGGATGTCCTCTGGCTCCCACATTATTTAACATCTATTTTGACCACGTAGTTTGTGAAGCCTTCAATATCTTTTAAATTTCGATTTAAAGATTTCGTGACTGCAGGGATTCATCTTCTTGGTTCTTTCGGTAAAGTCACGTATAGCTGTACTGGGGAAATTTCCATTTGGTATAAATATAATGGGGGGATGATCGATGCCCGGGTGTGGTCAAGGGATGGCTCCCTATTGGTCAACCACGTTATGTATGCCGATGATTTGGTAATTGCTGCTCATTCAGAGGAGGAATTAGAGATGATTCTGCTGAAATTGGAGTGTGCCACTAAGAGGTGGGGCCTTACCATCAGCCCCACAAAAACTAAGCACGTGCCTGGGTATTTTGTACAATCAGACACTCCACCCCCACAACTCCCAATCGGTGATGGGGCAGTTGTGGAGAGAGTGGAGAGTTTCCCATACCTGGGTAGTGTGCTCATGACCGGCTCCGGTTTGGCAGCGGAGGTCTCACTCCGAATCAGTCAAGCGGCAATATCTTTTCATCGGTTGCGTAACACTGTGTGGAAGCTGCCTGGTCTGTCGCTCCGCCCGAAGCTTCAGGTCTTCTCGGCCACAGTCATTCCCTCCCTTTTCTATGCTTGCGAAACGTGGACCCCCCTAATGGAACATCTTCGCCGGTTAGAAATATTTAGGCTGGCCTGCCGACTATCCATCCTGGAATTAACCAGGCTGGATTGTGTGAGGAGCTCACAAATCTTAGAAAGATTTGGGCAATTTCCCATGAGTGAGCTCCTCCGGCAGGCAAGGCTGTGTTGGCTGGGTCATGTAGCCCGCATGCCCAGCCACCGCATGCATGAACAGCTTTTGTTTGGCCGGATCGAGCGCAGCACGGGCTAGAGATGAGATGGAGTGATGTGGTACAGAAGGACGTGGAGCTGAGTGGACTTGCCGATGACTGGTACCAGCGGTGTCAAGATCGGCCTCAGTGGAGGAGGCTCGTGAAGGACGCTACTGGGCAGTTGGAGGCAGTTGCCCTCCAACAACAACAGAGGACGGAGGAGCGACGCTCACAACAACTGAACGAGCGGAGCGCAGGGTGGCTAAAGCACAGAAAGTTGTCACAGTAGGGGGCAGTCGACCCGTGGCACCTGGGTCTGCCCCGTGGCACCTGGGTCTGCCCCGTGACCTCCTGCCAGCGGGCGTTCGACACTTCACGTGGCCTCAAGGTGCACATGGCCTGGCACAAGCGTTGTGGTGACGTCACCGCCACTTAGTGGCGAATGGCGGTTGTTGTGTTGTTTGGAGTGGTGTTGCGTTGCCTTGTGTGCGTGGTGGTGCGGGGTGTTTTGTGGTGTTGTGTTGTTTGGTGTGCATGGTGTGAGGTTGTGTGGTGGGCGTGGTGTTGTGGTGCTGTGTGGTGTGGTGTGCTTGTTGTTGTGTGGTGTTGTGTGGTGTGTGTTGTTGTTTTTTCTTCTGTGGTGTGCGTGTTGTTGTGTGGGGTGCGTGTTGTGATGTTGTGTTTTTTGGTGTTGCGTGGTGTGAGTGTTGTGTGGTGTGCATGTTGTTGTGGTGTGGTGTGCTTGTTGTTATTGTGTGGTGTGGTGTTATGTGGTGTGCATGTTGTTGTGTGGTGTGATGTTGCGTGGAGTGCGTGTTGTAGTGTGGTGTTTCGTGGTGTGCGTGGTGTTGGGTTGTGTGATGTGGTGTAACTGTGGTGTGGAGTTGTGTGGAGTCGTGTGGCATGGTGTTGTGTAGTCTAGTGTGGTGTGGTGTTTCGTGGCGTGCGTGTTATGGTGTTTTGTGGTGTGCGTGTGTTGTTGTCTGGTGTTGTGCGGTGTGCGTGTTTTTGTGGGGTGGTGTGCTTGTTGTGTGGTGTGGTGTTGCGTGGTGTGCGTGTTGTTGTGGTGTGCGTGTTATGTGGTGTTGTGTTATGTTATGTGGTGTTGTGTGGTGTGCGTGATTTGGTGTGTGGTGTGGTGTGCGTGGTGTGTGGTGTGGTGTGGGTGGTGTTGTGTGGTGTGCGTGGTACGGTGTTGTGTGGTGTGCGTGGTGTTGTGTGGGGTGGTATTGAGTGGTGTTTTGTTGTGTGGTGTGCATCGTGTTGTGTGGTGGTATGGGTGGTGTGTGGTGTTGTGTTGTGTGCGTGTTGTTGTGTGCGTGTTGTTTAGTGTTGTTAGGTGCTGTGTGTTGTGCGTGTTGTGGTGTGGTGTGCTTGTTGTGTGGTCTGCGTGTTGTTGTGGTGTGGTGTTGTGTGATGTTGTTGTGTGGTGTCCTGTGGTGTTGCCTGTTGTGCGTGGTGCCTGTGTGTTGTTGTGTCGTGTTGTGTGGTGTGCGTGTTGTTGTGGTGTGGTGTGCTTGTTGTTGTTGTGTGGTGTGGTGTTGTGTTGTGTGGTGTTGTGTGGGGAGTGTGTGGTGTGCGTGGGGTGTGTGGTGTGCGTGGTGTTGTGTGGGGTGGTATAGCGTGCATGTTGTTGTGTGTTGTGTGGTGTGCGTGTTGTGGTGTTCTGTGGTGTGCTTGTGGTTGTGTGGTGTTTCGTGGTGTGCGTGTGGTGTTTTGTGGTGTTGTGTGGTGTGTGTGGTTGTGTGGTGTTGTGTGGTGTGCGTGGAGTTCTATGGTGGTCATGTTGTTGTGTGCTATTGCGTGCTGTTGCGTGGTGTTGTGTGGTGTGCGTGTTGTTGTGGTGTTGTGTGGTGTGCGTGTTGTGGTGTTGTGTGGTGTGCATGTTGTTGTGGTGTGGTGTGCTTGTTGTTATTGTGTGGTGTGGTGTTATGTGGTGTGCATGTTGTTGTGTGGTGTGGTGTTGTGTGATATTGTGTGGTGTGATGTTGCGTGGAGTGCGTGTTGTAGTGTGGTGTTTCGTGGTGTGCGTGGTGTTGGGTTGTGTGATGTGGTGTAAGTGTGGTGTGGAGTTGTGTGGAGTCGTGTGGCATGGTGTTGTGTAGTCTAGTGTGGTGTGGTGTTTCGTGGCGTGCGTGTTATGGTGTTTTGTGGTGTGCGTGTGTTGTTGTCTGGTGTTGTGCGGTGTGCGTGTTTTTGTGGGGTGGTGTGCTTGTTGTGTGGTGTGGTGTTGCGTGGTGTGCGTGTTGTTGTGGTGTGCGTGTTATGTGGTGTTGTGTTATGTTATGTGGTGTTGTGTGGTGTGCGTGATTTGGTGTGTGGTGTGCGTGGTGTGTGGTGTGGTGTGGTGTGGGTGGTGTTGTGTGGTGTGCGTGGTACGGTGTTGTGTGGTGTGCGTGGTGTTGTGTGGGGTGGTGTTGAGTGGTGTTTTGTTGCGTGGTGTGCATCGTGTTGTGTGGTGGTATGGGTGGTGTGTGGTGTTGTGTTGTGTGCGTGTTGTTGTGTGCGTGTTGTTTAGTGTTGTTAGGTTCTGTGTGTTGTGCGTGTTGTGTTGTGGTGTGCTTGTTGTGTGGTCTGCGTGTTGTTGTGGTGTGGTGTTGTGTGATGTTGTTGTGTGGTGTCCTGTGGTGTTGCCTGTTGTGCGTGGTGCCTGTGTGTTGTTGTGTCGTGTTGTGTGGTGTGCGTGTTGTTGTGGTGTGGTGTGCTTGTTGTTGTTGTGTGGTGTGGTGTTGTGTGGTGTTGTGTGGGGAGTGTGTGGTGTGCGTGGGGTGTGTGGTGGGCGTGGTGTTGTGTGGGGTGGTATAGCGTGCATGTTGTTGTGTGTTGTGTGGTGTGCGTGTTGTGGTGTTCTGTGGTGTGCTTGTGGTTGTGTGGTGTTTCGTGGTGTGCGTGTGGTGTTTTGTGGTGTTGTGTGGTGTGTGTGGTTGTGTGGTGTTGTGTGGTGTGCGTGGAGTTCTATGGTGGTCATGTTGTTGTGTGCTATTGCGTGCTGTTGCGTGGTGTTGTGTGGTGTGCGTGTTGTTGTGGTGTTGTGTGGTGTGCGTGTTGTGGTGTTGTGTGGTGTGCATGTTGTTGTGGTGTGGTGTGCTTGTTGTTATTGTGTGGTGTGGTGTTATGTGGTGTGCATGTTGTTGTGTGGTGTGGTGTTGTGTGATATTGTGTGGTGTGATGTTGCGTGGAGTGCGTGTTGTAGTGTGGTGTTTCGTGGTGTGCGTGGTGTTGGGTTGTGTGATGTGGTGTAAGTGTGGTGTGGAGTTGTGTGGAGTCGTGTGGCATGGTGTTGTGTAGTCTAGTGTGGTGTGGTGTTTCGTGGCGTGCGTGTTATGGTGTTTTGTGGTGTGCGTGTGTTGTTGTCTGGTGTTGTGCGGTGTGCGTGTTTTTGTGGGGTGGTGTGCTTGTTGTGTGGTGTGGTGTTGCGTGGTGTGCGTGTTGTTGTGGTGTGCGTGTTATGTGGTGTTGTGTTATGTTATGTGGTGTTGTGTGGTGTGCGTGATTTGGTGTGTGGTGTGCGTGGTGTGTGGTGTGGTGTGGTGTGGGTGGTGTTGTGTGGTGTGCGTGGTACGGTGTTGTGTGGTGTGCGTGGTGTTGTGTGGGGTGGTGTTGAGTGGTGTTTTGTTGCGTGGTGTGCATCGTGTTGTGTGGTGGTATGGGTGGTGTGTGGTGTTGTGTTGTGTGCGTGTTGTTGTGTGCGTGTTGTTTAGTGTTGTTAGGTTCTGTGTGTTGTGCGTGTTGTGTTGTGGTGTGCTTGTTGTGTGGTCTGCGTGTTGTTGTGGTGTGGTGTTGTGTGATGTTGTTGTGTGGTGTCCTGTGGTGTTGCCTGTTGTGCGTGGTGCCTGTGTGTTGTTGTGTCGTGTTGTGTGGTGTGCGTGTTGTTGTGGTGTGGTGTGCTTGTTGTTGTTGTGTGGTGTGGTGTTGTGTGGTGTTGTGTGGGGAGTGTGTGGTGTGCGTGGGGTGTGTGGTGGGCGTGGTGTTGTGTGGGGTGGTATAGCGTGCATGTTGTTGTGTGTTGTGTGGTGTGCGTGTTGTGGTGTTCTGTGGTGTGCTTGTGGTTGTGTGGTGTTTCGTGGTGTGCGTGTGGTGTTTTGTGGTGTTGTGTGGTGTGTGTGGTTGTGTGGTGTTGTGTGGTGTGCGTGGAGTTCTATGGTGGTCATGTTGTTGTGTGCTATTGCGTGCTGTTGCGTGGTGTTGTGTGGTGTGCGTGTTGTTGTGGTGTTGTGTGGTGTGCGTGTTGTGGTGTTGTGTGGTGTGCATGTTGTTGTGGTGTGGTGTGCTTGTTGTTATTGTGTGGTGTGGTGTTATGTGGTGTGCATGTTGTTGTGTGGTGTGGTGTTGTGTGATATTGTGTGGTGTGATGTTGCGTGGAGTGCGTGTTGTAGTGTGGTGTTTCGTGGTGTGCGTGGTGTTGGGTTGTGTGATGTGGTGTAAGTGTGGTGTGGAGTTGTGTGGAGTCGTGTGGCATGGTGTTGTGTAGTCTAGTGTGGTGTGGTGTTTCGTGGCGTGCGTGTTATGGTGTTTTGTGGTGTGCGTGTGTTGTTGTCTGGTGTTGTGCGGTGTGCGTGTTTTTGTGGGGTGGTGTGCTTGTTGTGTGGTGTGGTGTTGCGTGGTGTGCGTGTTGTTGTGGTGTGCGTGTTATGTGGTGTTGTGTTATGTTATGTGGTGTTGTGTGGTGTGCGTGATTTGGTGTGTGGTGTGGTGTGCGTGGTGTGTGGTGTGGTGTGGGTGGTGTTGTGTGGTGTGCGTGGTACGGTGTTGTGTGGTGTGCGTGGTGTTGTGTGGGGTGGTGTTGAGTGGTGTTTTGTTGCGTGGTGTGCATCGTGTTGTGTGGTGGTATGGGTGGTGTGTGGTGTTGTGTTGTGTGCGTGTTGTTGTGTGCGTGTTGTTTAGTGTTGTTAGGTTCTGTGTGTTGTGCGTGTTGTGTTGTGGTGTGCTTGTTGTGTGGTCTGCGTGTTGTTGTGGTGTGGTGTTGTGTGATGTTGTTGTGTGGTGTCCTGTGGTGTTGCCTGTTGTGCGTGGTGCCTGTGTGTTGTTGTGTCGTGTTGTGTGGTGTGCGTGCTGTTGTGGTGTGGTGTGCTTGTTGTTGTTGTGTGGTGTGGTGTTGTGTGGTGTTGTGTGGGGAGTGTGTGGTGTGCGTGGGGTGTGTGGTGTGCGTGGTGTTGTGTGGGGTGGTATAGCGTGCATGTTGTTGTGTGTTGTGTGGTGTGCGTGTTGTGGTGTTCTGTGGTGTGCTTGTGGTTGTGTGGTGTTTCGTGGTGTGCGTGTGGTGTTTTGTGGTGTTGTGTGGTGTGTGTGGTTGTGGTGTTGTGTGGTGTGCGTGGAGTTCTATGGTGGTCATGTTGTTGTGTGCTATTGCGTGCTGTTGCGTGGTGTTGTGTGGTGTGCGTGTTGTTGTGGTGTTGTGTGGTGTGCGTGTTGTGGTGTTGTTTGGTGTGCGTGTTGTGTGTTCTTGTGTGGTGTTGTGTGGTGTGCGTGTTATTGTGGTGTGGTGTTGTGTGGTGTGCGTGTTGTGGTGTTGTTTGGTGTGCGTGTTGTTGTGCGTTCTTGTGTGGTGTTGTGTGGTGTGCGTGTTGTGTGGTGTTCTGTGGTGTTACGTGGTGTGCGTGCTGTTGTGTGCCATGCCCAGTGGCGTCTCGTGACACTTCCACGAGGTGGGGCTGTTGTGAGTGACCTCTGACAAGACGGTGTTCTCATTAAGATAAACATCGTCATGATATTGGCCTTCCCGTTAAAGTAATATCACGGTCTTATCCACCAACGGTGGGCATTTATAAACAATACGACACAAAACAAAAAAAGTGCTCAAATGCTGTCCCCATGACCCTCAAGTCCACACTACACAACCCCATTGACACTGCCAAATGCTAAGAGCGTGTAGCAATGACGAATTCCTGGTAACCCCTTATCAGTGCCCTACCTTATTACAGACCAACTCAGACCTTAGTGGTCACCCCGTGCCCTTATACATCTCAACTTTCAATCTACAAAGTCCCATAACAAGGGAGAAACAGACGAATACACACAAAAAGTGTCTTGCCCCTAATGAAACGGCTGTACGCCGTATGGACATGATAACTCAATTTCCCTGTACGAAAATACGGGTAAACCGCATGGGTTGACAGGCACGCGTATCTTGTTGTGTGTTGTGCGTGTTGTTGTGTGCTATTGTTCGTGTTGTCTGTTGTGCGTGTTGTTGGTGTGTGTTGTGCGTGTTGTGTACATTGTTGTGTACATTGTTGTGCATGTTGTGTGTGCTGTTGATGTTGTGTGTTGCTATGTGTTGCTGCGTGTTGCTATGTGTGGCAGTGTGTGGTGGTCAAAGTCATCGTTGTGCCACATTGCCCCAAGCATGCATTTAGTGTTGACAAAATACTTCTGTATTTACAGTGAGGGATAAAAGTATTTGATCCCCTGCTGATTTTGTACGTTTGCCCACTGACAAAGAAATGATCAGTCTATAATTTTTATGGTAGGTTTATTTGAACAGCGAGTGACAGAATAACAACAACAAAATCCAGAAAAACGCATGTCAAAAATGTTATAAATTGATTTGCATTTTAATGAGGGAAATAGGTATTTGACCCCCTCTCAATCAGAAAGATTTCTGGCTCCCAGGTGTCTTTTATACAGGTAACGAGCTGAGATTAGGAGCACACTCTTAAAGGGATTGCTCCTAAACTCAGATTGTTACCTGTATAAAAGACACCTGTTCACAGAAGAAATCAATTAATCAGATTCCAAACTCTCCACCATGGCCAAGACCAAAGAGCTCTCCAAGGATGTCAGGGACAAGATTGTAGACCTACACAAGGCTGGAATGGGCTACAAGACCATGGCCAAGCAGCTTGGTGAGAAGGTGACAAGAGTTGGTGCGATTATTCGCAAATGGAAGAAACACAAAAGAACTGTCAATCTCCCTCGGCCTGGGGCTCCATGCAAGATCTCACCTCGTGGAGTCGCAATGATCATGAGAACGGCGAGGAATCAGCCCAGAACTACACGGGAGGATCTTGTCAATGATCTCAAGGCAGCTGGGACCATAGTCACCAAGAAAACAGTTGGTAACACACTACACCGTGAAGGACTGAAATCCTGCAGCGCCCGCAAGGTCCCTCTGCTCAAGAAAGCACATATACATACCCGTCTGAAGTTTGCCAATGCACATCTGAATGATTCAGAGGACAACTGGGTGAAAGTGTTGTGGTCAGATGAGACAAAAATGGAGCTATTTGGCACCAACTCAACTCGCCGTGTTTGGAGGAGGAATGCTGCCTATGACCCCAAGAACACCATCCCCACCGTCAAACATGTAGGTGGAAACATTATGCTTTGGGGGTGTTTTTCTGCTAAGGGGACAGGACAACTTCACCGCATCAAAGGGACGATTGGACGGGGCCATGTACCGTCAAATCTTGGGTGAGAATCTCCTTCCCTCAGCCAGGGCATTGAAAATGGGTCGTGGATGGATATTCCAGCATGACAATGACCCAAAACACACGGCCAAGGCAACAAAGGAGTAGCTCAAGAAGAAGCACATTAAGGTCCTGGAGTGGCCTAGCCAGTCTCCAGACCTTAATCTCATAGAAAATCTGTGGAGGGAGTTGACGGTTCGAGTTGCCAAACGTCAGCCTCGAAACCTTAATGACTTGGAGAAGATCTGCAAAGAGGAGTGGGACAAAATCCCTCCTGAGATGTGTGCAAACCTGGTGGCCAACTACAAGAAACGTCTGACCTCTGTGATTGCCAACAAAGGTTTTGCCACCAAGTACTAAGTCATGTTTTGCAGAGGGGTCAAATACTTATTTCCCTCATTAAAATGCAAATCAATTTATAACATTTTGACATGCGTTTTTCTGGATTTTGTTGTTGTTATTCTGTCTCTCGCTGTTCAAATAAACCTACCGTTAAAATTATAGACTGATCATTTCTTTGTCAGTGGGCAAACGGACAAAATCAGCAGGGGATCAAATACTTTTTTCCCTCACTGTACATACAAATGTTAATATACGTAAGGCACGACAGTAGTTCTACATACATATACATTTGCAGCATGTTCAGAATGCGGCTGCTGGGGTGTTAACCAGAAAAACCTTCAACAGCGTATTACACCCGTGTTGGCCTCCATGTACTGGCTTCCAGTTTCACACAGAGCACGTTTTAAAATTATTTAGTTAACTTCACAAAGCAGTGACCCATCTTGCTTCAGCCTACATAATTGCCGTTCTGCACACCCCCATGTGTCCCCTCAAGGTCCCTAAGATCTGGGGGATGCAGATCTTTTCTCTGCATCCCTAGCTCGAGGTTTTGGTCTATGGGGTGATCGAGATTCGTCCCCGTATTGGCCCCCAGGCTATGGCACGCTCTTCCACACGAGATACCAAAGATATCAAGGAGTCTGTGGACATTTTTTTAAAATGTGTCATAAAAACTATTAATATGCGCTTCGGCCTATTTAAAATTTAGTTCATTTAGTAAAATGGATTATGATACATTTTTATGCTGCTGCTGCTGCTGTGTGTCCTGTACAGCGCTTTGAAATCATCGATGAAAAGCCACTCTATCAATGGACTTATTATTATCATCATCATTAAGTAACAAATCTAATAAATATACAGCACAACTGTGAAAACACACAGGTAAGGAAGTCAGAATGACAACGCTGTTAGTGTGTGTACAGATACCAGTTTTGTCTGGACAGATTATTCAGCTTGCGAATTAACCCATGCTGCTTGAAATCAAATATGAATCATTAACAATTGCGTATTGAGACACCAGTGAGGCTTTCATGAAAAATAACAAGTTAAATATTTAATTAAACTGCTGAATAGCGGTGACTTACACGGAACATTTGGTTTTACCCACACCAACATTTTCAGTTTCTTCCTACCACTAACTTTGCAATCACAAATGAGACACGAGGCTTGCGTTGTGGTTTTACTGTGACTTGCCGATACATTTTAAAGGAACTGTGCACTGAGAATCTATCTCCTATAGAAATACTTTTGGAAGTTTTAATATCCTTGTGTCTGTGTATGTTAGCATCTCGCGGTTAGAGCGCTGCACTTCAAACCCGGCGACCCGAGTTCGATCCCCGCTCATGGCCAACACCCAGTGACAATTATCTGAATCGGTCATTGGCTTCATCCCCTAGGTCGACTCAGCCTCAAATGAGTACCTGGTGCGGTGTATAAAAACATCGCCACTGGGAAGACAAAGGTGGTCGGGCGTGGTGTTTCCCCCCCCCCCCCTCGTGTGTCGTGTCGGCCTTCACAGGTGCTTACCTGCTAATTAAACTCTTTTGAACTCATAGACTTTACCCTGGCAATAACACGGGTTAAAGAAGGCTGTCTGTGGTGTGTAGGTGTAATGTAGTAACTCGGCGGAAGACGACTTCACGGGTAACACACTCTTTATTTTATCAAACTTGGTTACAGGTGACTAACACCTACTTTGTATCTCGGGTGACAAACACCCACTTAGCTACTTGGCGACTAACGCCCACTGAGCTACTCGGATGACCAACATCCACTTAGTACTCGGGTGACAACCACCCACTTAGCTACTTGGCGACTAACGCCCACTGAGCTACTCGGATGACCAACATCCACTTAGCTACTCGGCGACTAACGCCACTGGGCTACTCGGATGACCAACATCCACTTAGTACTCGGGTGACAACCACCCACTTAGCTACTTGGCGACTAACGCCCACTGAGCTACTCGAATGACCAACATCCACTTAGCTACTCGGCGACTAACGCCACTGAGCTACTCGGATGACCAACATCCACTTAGCTACTCGGCGACTAACGCCACTGAGCTACTCGGATGACCAACATCCACTTAGCTACTCGGCGACTAAGTCTTCAGCTCCGTCTTCGGGTCTTCAACTGGGTAACTCTCCCCGAGTGCTCTCGCGCGTCCCCCTTTATACCCCACCTGCGGACGTCGCTGCGAGCACCCACTTATTCGACCAATCGCCGGGCGCTGGCTACGATCCTCTTTTCCCACATCTCATCGTGCCTCACCACTCACTCCGCGCCGCCCCGTCATCTGTCACTCCCGGCGCGCGCGTCCACACCACGCCCACAACGCGTGCCCAACCCCGCACCCCGCGCCGCCCCGTGATCCATCACTGTCACAGTCGGCGCACGTCAATACCACCACTACATAGGCACATCAGTTTCAAAGACAATGCATGTAACATCAGAGCTTGTGTTGTTTGCATGTTGACCACAAGTACTGTATGTGGTTAATGCAGTACTTGATGCCTTGCAAAATGTATCATCTATTTGGTGTGTGAACATGTTGACACAACTCCTGTTTTATTACCAGCAAGGGTACAATCCTTTTCTTATTTTTCCATATTTTGATACTGGGCAAAAAGGTGTTCCACGATGTATACATTGTGCTCTGGACTTTCAGCGGGTAACATTTCGTTTCCGGGCATACACGGCAAAGGGTAGAACGATGTGAATCGCCGGGTTGTTTATAACTTGGTGCGAGAGCAGTACCCTTTTTGGGTCACACAATGCGATAAAAAAAATCGCTGCAATATACGAATGGGAGTCGAGTTTATACAACCAGTTGTCGAGGTAATGATTATAGTGGCCATATCCATCGGTGGTGGCCGCGTGGCTCAGAAGTTGGAGCAGTCGGAACTCGCAAACGAACACCGCCTCGTTGCGAAAGACGCAGCGCAGAAGGGTCCTGGGTTGAAAGTGTTGCGCAGGAGAAATATCCCAAGCCAGGCCGACAAAACTCCCTGGGATATCCCATTAGAGGAGACATCTTCACTGTATGGCTATATTCATTATTTACAAGGTTGTTTTTGTCCGTAGAGCTGCTATTTATGTTCTGACCTGCTATTACCAGCGGACAATCCTAGACCGAATCTGCGACGCGTATCTGATTGTCCATTTATAGTTTCCAGATTTGCACACAAGGCAAAAGAGTCCTGGGGTTTGATCTTCAACAAAGCTGCTCATGTTCCACCCCAAACCACATCCACCCGCACACACCATGGCAGAAGTCGATGCGGATACCTGATGATGCACAAATGGAAAATGAAAAGACTCTCCAGTAGTATGCGACTGTGGTCATGCAGAACAGACCGTACCACGTATAACGACGCTGCGCCCCGATCCACAAAAAAATTAAGGGCACATCACAGTGATGCTGCTGACCCGGTTGTTACCTGGGCTTGACCACCTGAATGTGATATTGTGGATGGTGCCCTGCATCCACATCAGCAGTCGTACGACAAGAAGAGACCTATAGAGATACAGACCCATAAAGACGCACAGAGACTCACAGAGACTTGGAGACCCATAGAGACTCATACAGACACACAGAGACTCGGAGAACCATAGAGACGTACAGAAACTCGGAGACCCAGAGACTCGTAGGCTCCCACAGAGACTCGCAGAGATCCGTGGATACTGAAACCTCAAGACGCATGTAGACCCAGGCTCAGAGACCCATAGACTCTTAGAGACCAATGCAAACTCATAGAAACGCATAGACGAATAGAGGCATCACAGAGCTGATACACTCCGCTGCTCCTGAAGCGGCTGTCAGGGCTCAACAACTTGAATGTGACATTGTGGTTGTGGCTCTGCATCCACTTCAGCAGCCGCACAACACAAGGAAGAAGACCGCCGCCATCCTGCCTTCGAATCGAGCCAGCTGGATGTCGTTCAACCGGTTTCTTGAGTGTAGACAGTCTCGGTCCCAGTCACCAATGACGAAGCGAAATGAAACGTGGTTCTTTGCGTATACATGTCAGCTCGGTTCGTACGAAAGCGTGGGAAGACTAGAGCCAATCTAGATTTGAAGTTTTCGTGACTGCAGGGATCCATACTCTTTGGTTTTTTCGGTAAAGTCACGTAGGTATAAAATAAAATAAATTAAATCACGACCTTTCGATTACAACACAAGCAGTCATCATCAGGTGGGAAAACCACAGCAAGAACATTTTTTGCTGAGGTTTTCCCACCTGATGATGATTGCTTGTGTTGCAATCGAAACGTCGTGATTTAATTTATTTTATTTTATACCTACGTGATTTTACCGAAAGAACCAAAGAGTAAGACTAGAGCCGTCTCCTGTGTTCAACAGAGATTGCTTAGAACGGATTGCGGAGGTCGTTTTGTGACATTATGCTGTCGTGTACTGACCTCTCGAAGGGTTGCACTGATCTGAATGTATAATTTGTCTTATGAAAATCATGACTTGGAACAGCACAATAGGAATGGATTCCTGGAGAGCAATATATGCGTATTAAACAAGTGGCCAGATTTGAGGGTGTGGATTCTCATAGTATCGTTGTTGACGATACACCAACCAAAGGAGGTTGTCAGATCTGTTTCAATAATATCAAATCTTAACCCCACCATTCTGTGGCCAGAGTAATAATAATCATACTCTATTATGGTTTGTATTATAATATATTAATAATATCATATTATAATATTATACTATTGATAGTATAATATTAGAGCATCGTCAATGCAAAAGCTGCATCTCACAACGCTGCACAACGCAACATCAGTAAAATAATATAAGCAAAATGTTGCGCCTCACAAAACGACAAAGGCCGTTAGTAAACAACAACAACGTATTTTAAATGGCACATAAATAGTGGAACAGGCGCCACGGTGGCTATGAGACGTTAACTACCTCGCCTGGTATACAGGAAGTCGTGGGTTCGATCCCGGCCCTGACGCCTGCTGTTGTATATTTGGAGTTTGCGTCTCTCTCTCTCCCCGTGGCTGCGTGGATTTGTCTCCGGGTCCTCCACTTTTCCCCTCCACATTTTAGAACCAACACCAGACGTTTAGAGTATTTGGCTGCTGTGTATTTCCACCTGAGCTATGCAGCTCTCTTTTGGCCACAGATGACAGCTCAATGAAGTAGCTGATCACGTGGAAATGTAAACAACCTCCTCCATCCCCCTACTTAGGCTCAATAAATAACTTATCTCTCAGAAAAAAAATCTGTCGTACAATTGACCTCTTGTCTGCTTAAATACAACATCTATATCAATCGATTGACCGTGGTAACGAACGCCTCGATTGCTTTAATGGAAAGTGCCGATGGTGCACGTTGCTTTGTGAAAACGACGGAATGCTCTCAGCTTGGCGCAGGTGGTCGAGAAATTGCAGTTCGGCAAGTGGGGCCGGTGGACGAATTAACCTGTCCGTGTGGACATGTTCAGTGTTCTCCCCCTTGCAGTGTGTGGGCTTTCGGAATTCACTCCAGTGTCTACTTATGTTCGCGTGCAGATAACGAGCGATGTTTATCTCGAGGTCATAGTATTGCACACAGCTTGCTGAGCGCAGATCCAAAATGGTCCCAACGTGGTAAGCGAGCGAGTGAGCAGCAACATCGCAGACGCAGTCGGTAAGAAGAGCAAACATGTTATTCCATACCTGCCAACCCATACGGTTGACCCCATATTCTTATACAGGGAAGTTGAGTTTTCAGGTCCATACGGCTTACAGCCGTTTCAATACGGGCAAAACATTTTTTTGTCTATTTGTTTGCGTTTCTCCATTGTGATGGGAATTCGTATGATGAACGTTGAGATGTATAAGAGGCTCGGGGTGACCCATAAGGTTTGAATCGGTCTCGAATAAGGCAGGGCACTGATAAGGGGTGTGGAGAGTGTGTTGGAGAGTTGGAGAGTAAATTCACAAAATTTGCAATTTGAGTTGGAGAGTAAATCCAAAACATTTACAAACTTAATTTGGGAGCTTTCGTGACTGCAGGAATTATTCTTTGGTTCTTTTCGGTTAAGTCACGTCTAAAAATAAAATAATAAATCAAAATAAAACAACACATTACGACGTTTCGATTGCAACACAAGCAATCATCATCAGGCATAAAAGAAATAGCAACAAAAATCTAACTAGAAAACTATAGACCGACATACAAGCAGACAGACATCACAACGGCACACATAGAGAGGAGTATACAGGCACACGAAAATTAAATAACCTAGTAAAATATTGAAATGTGATGTAATACAACACAGAGAGTCGGTTAACGACTCTCTGTGTTGTATTGTATTACATCACATTTCAATATTTTACTAGGTTATTTAATTTTCGTGTGCCTGTATACTCCTCTCTATGTGTGCCGTTGTGATGTCTGTCTGCTTGTATGTCGGTCTATAGTTTTCTAGTTAGATTTTTGTTGCTATTTCTTTTATGCCTGATGATGATTGCTTGTGTTGCAATCGAAACGTCGTAATGTGTTGTTTTATTTTGATTTATTATTTTATTTTTAGACGTGACTTAACCGAAAAGAACCAAAGAACATTTACAAAGTACGACGTTTCTGGCAAATCGCCCGATGATGCTGGATGTAATTCCCAGCAAAACGACGTACTCACATTGTAAATGTTGTGGGTTTACTCTCCAACACAACGGTGGGCTGAAGTAGCAACTAATTGGCGCGTTTTGTTTACATCACAAACCTGACTGGCCGTGTCGGGTGGTGGAGGGTATACGACACATTTATACTTATGCGATCTAACCGAAAAAAACATTGATCATGATAAATATGAATCTATTTACAATGGAGTTTTGAGACCCAGTGAGGCTTTCATGGAAAATAACAAGTTATATATTTAATTAAACTGCTGAATAGCGGTGACTTACACGGAACACATTTCGTTTTATCCACACCAACATCATTTTCAGTCTATTCCACTCACTTTGCAAGCACAAATGAGGCACGAGGCTTGCGTTGTGGTTTTACTGTGCCTTGCGGTTACATTTTAAAGGAACTGTGCACTGAGCGAAGTTATCTTCTACAGAAATAATTTGGGAAGTTTTAATATCCGTGTGTCTGTGTTTGTTAGTATTCGCGCGCTGCGTTTCGAATCCGGCGACCCGAGTTCAATTCTCGCTCACGGCCAACACCCAGTGACAATTATCTTAACCGGTTCTGGGCCTCCTCCCCTAGGTCGACTCAGCCTCAAATGAGCACCTGGTGTGGTGTGTAAAAACATCGCCGCAGGGGGGACAAAGGCGATTGGGCGCCACCGACCTACTCGTGTGCTGTGCCGGCCTTCATAGGTGCTGCTCGCTAACAGCACTTGCCCAAACAGTCTGTTAAGGTTATACGGGGGATATTTGTCTTTGTATCTATGGGACCCTTCTTGAAAAAAGGAGAATATCAGAATCAGAATATGTATGTACGAGTGTAATTGCCGTCATATGACGTGTTCATAAAAATTTGACTGAATGAAAAATACGAAAATGTAAATATTATATTGAATGTATTTACTCAAGAATGTATCTCTATATATATCACATTTGGTGTAAATGGACGATAATATCCCAAAAGTTTTCCTTGATATGCATTTTGTTCTCATTGGATTCTGTATTGATGTGAATAGAAACAAAATTTAAACTGTATACAATCCGGAAGGGCGGGGGGTCAGTGTTCACTAATTTTCAGTCATTTTCACAAATTTTGGCAAAAAAATGTGAGCGGAAGGTCTCTCTTGCCACAATTAATATGGGCTGAGTTACAGTAACTTTCCGGATTCTGAATTGACGTGAATGTGGATAAAAGTTAAACTATTTGTTATCGATCGGAAGGGGAGAGGTCGGTGTTCACAAATGTTCAGAATAATGATCACTCTTAAGTGCGAGCACAAATCATCAATGTAAAACTGCACCGAGTTCAAATTAAAAGCCGACTCTGCTTGTTTATTTCAACATCCATTCTATGTCCAAAACATACAAAAAGAAACTATCGTCACGCATAAATTAACCGAAGAGGTGATGTATTGATTGCTATTCTGTAATGAGTGCAAAAAAAAAGATAAAATACTAAAAACAGCGGGGCGCACACGACTTTTATCGAAGGCGGCCGCTGCGTATATTTATGGAGAAAACTGATTGTTCCTCTAACAGCAAACTAATAATTAACTACCATTTTAATAATAAGCCTTTCATGGAAAACAACAACAATATTTAAATTGCATTAAAATCCAGGCAGCCTATTCCGGGGCCGGATTAAGGCACGGGGCTTTAGGGGCTGCAGCCAAGGGGCCTCCGCCAGCTGGAGGACCTCCAGAAATTAAGTGAAAAGTTTTTTCACTTGTCAATGCTGAATTTTATTTGTTGTTAGCCTTGTAAAAAACAGGGGGCCTCACAGTATCTGTAGCCCAGGGGCCTACAAATCTTAATTCGACCCTGAGCCTACCCAGCATTACAGCTTTACAGAGTGTCAGGCATTAGCCACAGATCACCAAAACCATATGTGCAATACTGCAGAAGGAATCCAGTAAGGGGCACGGGGTCAGAACGGTATAACAACAAACACAATACTCAGAAACACGATAGGAGTGAAAAGTAAATGTAAAGGTAAACAAATCACTTTAACAAAGATAAGGTATGGTAGTTGAACACAGCATGCGTGAGATGAAAGTCAGTCCGGTAGACAGTTATCAACCATGCATATATGTTCAACTTTTAAAACATAATTAAAATAATATACAGAATATATTTAAACAGACCCCACACTAAAATAGAAGAGCACAAAGAGTCAAATAAAAAAACACATCAGCATAAACCATTGCAAGCAGAGCTATTAATGTTAATTCATATTTTCAATGCATGAGTCTCAAGAAGAACAAGGTTACGTTAAGAATAATTTCGTTATCAATGCCTACTATTTGTTTTCTTCCAAAGTTAAGGACATCACATAGACATTGAGGTTTTCCTATATTAATTCTCGACAATGCCTCGCCCAATGGCCAGTCTTTGGCCGAGCAAACTCCATATTTGTTTTTACAATCTTTGGTTGTATTCTTAATTTGGGTGCCGTGGTGGCTAGATGTGAACTACCCCGCCTGGTATACAGTAGGTCGTGGGTTCAATCCCGACAATGCCTGCTGTATATTTGGAGTTCACGTGTCTCTCTCCCCGTGGTCGCGTTAATTTTTCTCCCAGATCCTCCGGTTTTCCACCCCACATGTAGATTCACGCGTCTAGAGTATTTGGCTGCTATAAGTGTCCCCATGAAAAGCCACTTCGTTGGGCTATCATTGGTGATAGGCAGGTCGCTTCTGAAAAACAGCTGCGTAGCTCAGTGAGGCCTTACCTGGTAAAATAAAAAAAATATTTAGTTTTAATTTCACTGCTCAAACTTTCATGTCATAAACAACCATCATCATCTCTTGCTCATTCCTATTCTCATGTTTGCCAAACCTCCTACCTTTCATAACTTATTTCATGAAGCTGCCACCTTCTGAGTATGCGTAACGAAAACAATACGTCCGGAATAAACGACTACTTGTGAAAACGAAAAACAAGGTTGTAAATTGCACGTCAATACATAATAGACTGGAAACTCGTAAAACCCAGAGAATACCACTTGCAAAGGGTGCGTGCATAAAGAGGTTTTTGGCTGTGTCAGATGGTGGCGGGTTTTAACGACAGATTTTTATATTTACACGATTCAACCCAAAAACCTCTATTATGGATGATATTGATCGCGAAAGCCTACGTTTCAAAAGGTGCGTGCCAAACATCCTCATTCAAACCCCTTCTAAAAATAATATTGAGACTTAAGGGAGGCTTTCACGATTCAACTATTTACATTCACGTAATTACGTATTAATGTGTGTGAATGTTGAACATCTTTCGAACCGTACATAACCAACACGTGCTAAGTCGCGATGCGGAGGAAGGACAACAAACTACACACAACAACTGTTCTAAAGAAATCACTTTTTATTCTAAAATATATGCCAATCTATGGGTGGTAAGTCTCTGGGCCTCTGTGTGGTGATGAGTATATGGGTCTCTGTGTAGTGAGTCTATGGGTCTCTGTGTGGTGATTCTATGATTCGCTGTGTCGTGAGTCTATGGGTTCTCTGTGGTGGTGAGTCTATGGGTCTCTGTGTAGTGATGCATCTATGGGGCTCTGTGTGGTGAGTCTATGGATCTGTGTGGTGGTGAATCTGTGGGTCTCTGTGTGGTGAGTCTATGGGTCTCTGTATGTATGTATGTTGATCTTATTTTGCACCGTATGTAGCCAACCTTGCTGATCCTATCGGTGTCTCTATGGGTTTCTGTGTATCTCTATGGGTCCGGGTGTCTGCGGGTCTCTGTATATTGAACTTCTTTTGCACCGTGAGTAGCCAGCCCTGGCTAATTGGAGGTGCGGGGGGAAGGACAACGAACTAAATACAACCAAAAATAGCTGCAGAACAGCAATTCCTTTATAAGTGACTTATCTGCTGATATATTGCTCATTTCGACTTCCGCTTTCTACTTGTGTGAAAGTGCAGATAATGAATGAGGTTTTATTGCGGTTAAATAGTTGTATTGTGGTACAAAAAGTGCAAACGAAAGGCAATGACAGCATTAAAACACTTTAAGTTGCAAACGCTCAAAGGTTGCTAAATGCGCGCTCCTCTTGAAAATCACACATCGCTGCGTTATGTTCTTCCGTATGTGAGGCCAGCACAATGTAGCAGTGCGAGGCGAGCAGTGCACCACTTTGTGTTGGAGAAAGGCCACGGAAGACGACGTTACGTGACACGTCACCGTTACTCATGGACCGTCGCTGTTCGCTGCACTCGGGGCACATGTTGTCGTGTCTTACAACATGTTTGTTTTTGTATTAATAATGAGCAAAATGACACGTTTACATTGTCACGGATTCAATAATGCGAAGGGTTAATGTGGTTGGGAGTGTAGATATACGGACATTGTTGATTGAGATGAAAACATAAACCCACTTGGAAATCGCCGTTTAATCACGGTAACGAGATTCAAAGCCATGGCAATAACGACATGAAAAATAATAATGGGTGTATTCTTTGGGTCTTTTGGTAAAGTTACGTAGATAGGTTCAAAGAAAATAACAAAAAACTACAACGTTTCGATCGCAACACAAGTGGTCATCATCAGGAAAAAGGGGGGTTAGCTTCTAAAGACAAACTGTTTATAAAGGTTTGAAATGGGCGTAGCCCCCAATGTCAGCAGCCAATGTTAATGTGAGTGGTGGGCAGCGACTGCGGCGGTGGTGGATTTCCACCAAAGGGCTGCATGTTAATGTAAGAGCATCCTCCACGGCGAGCGTGCCAAGGTGGCTATGTTAATATGAGAGATTAGCATGTTAATGGAAGGTCGCCGAGCATCCTCCACAGCGAGCGTGCAAAGATGGCTATGTTAATATGAGAGATTAGCATGTTAATCTTAATTTTGGAGCTTTCATGACTGCAGGAATTATTCTTTGGTTCTTTCGGTTAAGTCACGTCTAAAGATAAATAATAAATTAAATAATAGCATATTACGACGTTTCGATTGCAACACAAGCAATCATCATCAGGCATAAAAGAAATAGCAACAAAAATCTAACTAGAAAATTATAGACAGACATACAAGCAGACAGACATCACAAGGACACACAGAGAAAGAACACATATCGGCACAAAGAGAGAGGTCGTTTCTGTGACGGTGCCTTAAATATAGAGAGGGGGGCGGGGGCGGAGAGAGGGAGGGGGCAGAGAAAAAAATTAGCATATCAATGAGTGGACGGCAACGTGATGCTGCTGCAAGTAAGATGACGACGCGGCACGGCAACGCAAGCTTGAAAATCAGGAGAAAGACACACTAAAATTAAATAACCTCGTAAAATATCGAAATATAATGTAATGCAACACAGAGAGTCGGTCAACACACAATTAACGCATAGCCCGGTTGATTACGTATTTCAAAGATTGCTAAGTTAGAATTTAAGTGTGAAAATTCCAAACAGAGGACACAGGTAGAGAGAACAAATAGCCAGAGAGAGAGAAAAACAGATAAGCTTAAAACTTCCCCATAGAAGTGGTTCAATCTTAATTTTGGAGCTTTCGTGACTGCAGGAATTATTCTTTGGTTCCTTCGGTTAAGTCGCGTCTAACGATAAAATAATAAATTAAATAATAGCATATTACGACGTTTCGATTGCAACACAAGCAATCATCATCAGGCATAAAAGAAATAGCAACAAAAATCTAACTAGAAAACTATAGACAGACATACAAGCAGACAGACATCACAAGGACACACAGAGAGAGAACACATATCGGCACAAAGAGAGAGGTCGTTTATGTGACGGTGCCTTAAATATAGAGAGGGGGCGGAGAGGCGGAGAGAGGGAGGGGGCAGAGAAAAAATTAGCATATCAATGAGTGGACGGCAACGTGATGCTGCTGCAAGTAAGATGACGACGCGGCACGGCAACGCAAGCTTGAAAATCAGGAGAAAGACACACTAAAATTAAATAACCTAGTAAAATATCGAAATATAATGTAATGCAACACAGAGAGTCGGTCAACACACAATTAACGCATAGCCCGGTTGATTACGTATTTCAAAGATTGCTAAGTTATAATTTAAGTGTGAAAATTCCAAAAAGAGGACACAGGTAGAGAGAACAAATAGCCAGAGAGAGAGAAAAAGATAAGCTTAAAACTTCCCCGTAGAAGTGGTTCAATCTTCATTTTGGAGCTTTCGTGACTGCAGGAAGATAAAATAATAAATACATTTATTTTAGACGTTACTTAACCGAAATAACCAAAGAATAATTCCTGCAGATGGCGTAAATATAAATTTAACAACGCACTTACATTTAGGGCCTGTCCATAAATGACGTCACGCGATTTTGGACGATTTATGACCCCCCCCCCTCATCACACGGCGTCACAAAAAGTTTGACCCCCTCTCAAATATGACGTCACAAAGCTCTGCCCCCCCCCCCCCAAAAAAAGAAACATGCTTCAAATCGCTTTTAACTATTGTCATTGTAGTGCGTATTTAATGTGGCGCTGCACTCTGATGTTGTAGGAGAAAACATTTATGAAAAAGTTTATTTAATTAAGTAGAACGTGTTGTCTATATTTAAAGCTGCACATTTTGATGTGACGTCACATTTCTCAAACCCCCCCCCCCTCGTCACACATTGTCACAAATGTCTGCCCCCCCCCCCCAGGTGCGTGACGTCATTTATGGACGCCCCATACGCGATATAACCGAAAACAACCCTCTATGGATATTGGTCGCGAAAGCCTACTACGTGTTAAACTTGGGGGAAAACCAGTCTCGCTGGCATTGGCAACAGAGGTTTTGTTCTAGTCTCACCTCGTAACATATGACCCATAGACAAGCTACGCTGGACGCAAAGACTCACAAAGTACCCATAGACTCACACAGAACCGACAGTCCCACAGATATTCACAGTACAACAAATGCATAGGACCCGTGGTGTTAAATAGGAACCAGAGACGTATAGATTCCGTTCACTTTCCCATCTTGCTCCCCTTCACAGGAACAAACTCCCACTGCTATTTCCTGCTCATGTCCGCCAGCTACCACCAGGCCTAGTACCCCAAACTCTATTACTATACCTATCACTACTCCAACGCCTCCCACTACCCCTGTCACTACCCCTATCACTACCCCAACCACTACCCCTATCCCTTCCAATACCCCTACCACTACCCCGACCACTACTCCTACCAATACCCCTACCACCATCCCTATCACTACCCCCCATCACTACTCCTATCACTATTACTATAGAGTCGGATTAACTGTCTGAAACACATCCCTAATGTTTGGTATTAAATTAATGGGAAAGCCGTTTCAGTTCATGAAATTTCATTTAATGCATCCCCTTCAAATATCGAGGGAAACCTTAATTTAGTTTTAACTTCAATGGGAATTAAATTTGGGGAATGTGTAAATTGCTGAATGGAGAAGGCAGAGAGTTGGGTTCAAGATAAAGATGAGTTATATCAAAACAAGTTTGCCAGATAGTTGAAGATATCTGAAGATAAAAACCCAATCAAATTCATTTGTTTACTGTTTTCTTTATTTCTATTTAGCGTTTCATTAATAGCTGATCTGTAAGCAGCGTTACAGGAATATACAATATAGTATCATGAACATGCATTTTGACAATATAGTATTTACCTGTTCCTATGGCAGGCAGAGGAATAGATTTCATTTGATTCGCTTCACATGTCTCAAATGAATTGTATAGTTTCGTAATATCTCTCTCAAGACTAATCAAGCGAACGATATATTTGCAATTCAACCTTCCAGGTGGAGTCACGATTATGCTGTTATTATAATTACTATCTGAAAAGGAAAAACGAAAATAAGATATCAACGAATTCTTACGTAAAATAAAATGTCAAGAAAGTGAGAAAATAATGTTGACACTTTCACTGTTACCTACATTCTTTCAAAAACACTGCACGCACTGTTGATCCAGCAGCATCTATAATTGCTTTGGAAACGCCTAAAGAGGGAAGACACATGTCTAGATTAGCATGACCGTCAAGAAGCCGTTATCATGAAGGCTGCCTGAAATTATACACGTACAATGTTATATGATTGTAGATCAGTTTTTTAAAGCATATTTCATTTTCTTACTCCACTTCTAATAGATATGTAGTGACATCAACAATAGTGGCGATTTCGCCACAACAATGACACACAGAAGCCTGCCTTATTGCTACAACATCCACGGCTTTCAGCACAACCGTACTTAAAGTACATCAATAGAAGCGGCTGTTATTACACCACATGCTACTCACAGCTATATAACATGCACCCAGCCTACACACACATTCTGTAACCACTGCATAGGCTGCCACACAGCCTCAGTCCGACGCCGAATTGAAAAAGGTTGAGAGCCATGGTTTGTTATCTCCCCACTTGCTGCTCTCTCCTGGTCCTCCCAACACCCACTTTGCTGTGCAGACGCAGTGCTGCTACCCCTAAACCCTGTCCCATCCTGCACCGAGCTTGGAGATAGACCTCTCTTGCTGGTACCCTCTCGCTGGTGCTGCTGGTACTGCTGGCATGGTGGAGGGCTGTGGAGGTGTTGCTTTCCACCTCCTCCTTGCCCGACTGAGCGGCCTTTTATGTGGAGTCCCGAACTCGTCCAGACTTAACCCCGCATTAAGGACCTGAATAAAAGGGTCGTGGTCACCTCGCACAAGCGTTTGCGCACCAGTGAGGTCTAACGCACGCGCCGCCGTTCATGAAGGCCCGATCAGAACACCCCCCACTAACGCGTCGGAGTCAAGAAGTTTCCGAAGCCAGAGGGGAACCAGCATCTGAGACCCGGGCGGAATGCGAACCATACACGACGCCAACGCCTGAACCATAGTGAACACGGTGCGCAACCGAGTGGGTGTGGGCAGCAAAGCCATGCGTCGGCCAGAGGGGAGTTCGATACACCCCTGGTTAATGAGAATTTGTATGGGAATTTTCCCTAAGAAATCCATTCCAAAGAGGCATGAAATGGCGAGGGTCGACAAAACCAAAATGGGCCCATCCAATTAAACGTCGCCAATGTGGATCCGGACATCGATTCTTCCAATGATGCACAATGCACCACCATTCGTGGCAAAGCATGGCACATCAACTAGCCGCAGGGGACGGCATCTATCAGGTAGAATGTTAAAAATGAGATCCGATATGATGGTCGCCGACGCACCTGTGTCGACCAACTACCATCAGCGGGCCCCCTTCAATGGAACCCACCACGGCGGAGGAACCCGTGGCCGCGGCAATGACCCTATGGGCCAACTCGGATCACTGACCCAGTCCAAACGCCCGGTCGGGTAACGATACCCTCATATCCCCCCTGTCCGACGCATGACCACCCTGTGCAGTGTGAAGGTGTGTGCGCGGTGTGAGTGGGGGCCGAGAGCGTGAGGTGTCGCGACTTGCCTGGGTATGCCGAGGAGCCGATGGTGAGCGAGGCGCTGGGGGCTGAGGTCCAGAGGTGCGGCGTCGGGGGGGCCTGGCAGCCGGATGTCACTTGGCCCCGAAGGCCGCAGTTGTGGCAGATGATGGACGCGTTGTCCTGATGCGGTGCCGGCCGGGCACGCTGGAGGTAGTCCTGTTGGGGCTGACGATCGGTCGACCCTCGACTCCCCGCCGACGACGCCGCGAAGGCCTGGTCATGGCCCGACTCCATGTCGTAACCATGGGCCTCAGTTGGAGCAGCACAGGTGGCGACGGTCGCCTCCCTCTGAAGCTGCAGGTGCACTTCAATCTTCAATGCACTTGGCAGCGTGTAGAGATGAGAAGTTGTCATCGTCGGCTGCAGGCATGGCAACGCGAAGCTCCCAAGCCAAGATCAGGAGCTTTTGCAGTACTAACGACTACATGGCCTCCCGATCCATGTGTAATAAAACAGGTTGACGACAAGCGACTGTGTCTCCGTCTCTTTATTCTTCATTATGGACAGCTCGCGTTCCGCTCCCCTTAGTCACTCCGCGGCACATCGCTGCCTGACGTCCCACCCCCGTGCGGCTCTCGCGCGTCCCTGCTCCCGCGCACCGCTGGCCGGTGGCGTGCTGGGAGCCGTCTCCGCGTTGCCACGTGGCCGATGGCTCGCGGAGACTCCCGACGTGGTCCAGCTTCCAGCTCCCACCAACTCTCCCGAGCCCCTTCCGGCTCCCCCTTATATCCCCTTTCCACGTCACCCAGACTTCGCCCCTCGCCACACCCCTTAAGAACCTTCCAAATAATACCCCTCCCTTAACGCCCCCCGGCTCCGCCCCCAGACCCTGCCCCCGATACTTCGTGGCGCCTGATTGGCTTAGGGCTGGGGCGGCAACACCCCACATATGCTTGCATTACACATACGAGGATGAGCGGCTCTCGCCAGGGCCAGCAGCGTGCTGCGGAACGACAGCGCTGACTCCGAGTCCGCTCTCCTCCAGACATCGAAGCGGTGGCGGGCGTCGGATGGCGTCCCATAAATCAACTGCATCTGCCGGAGGGCATCCTGCGTCGTCGTCTGGCATGGCTGGGAGGGCGCGGAGCGCCTCAGCCTCCGACCAGCCGGTCATCTCCATGTGGGAGGTGAACCGGCGCGGGAATGCCTCCCAGTCGCCGCCAGCCATGGAAAACACTTTCAGTGCCAGCAGTCAATGCTAGACACGGGGTGCGCATCCTTCGGGCAGTGATGCGAGTATAGATGCAGCTGGTACAGTGTCACCAGCGCTGGACAAGATGTTGCCCGGCATTGGAGGTTGAGTATCTCACCTGGTGGCCGATGGCGTGGCCATTGGTCGACCAATCGGCGGCGTCCATAACCGAAGCATTTCTGAAGGGATACGTGCTGGACAAGGGTGCACCAGAGCAAAATCATCGAAGTTGTTAAAGGAAGTGTGTGATTCTCTCGGCACTAAAAAGAATCGGACTTCCCCGTACCACCCACAAACAGACGGGATGGTTGAGTGCTTACATGACATCCATGTTGTGTCAACAAGTTAATGCGGCATAAACCATTTGGGATTTGCACATCCCGAGCGTGCTGGCCGCCTACAGATTGGCCCCACACGCTTCGACGGGGTAGTCACCCTTTTATTTGATGTATGGCGCACAACACAAAAGAAATGTCACGTGGTTTTGGTGGTCATCGCGCACGCCATGATGACGAGCGAGCGCTTCAGAAGGTGCACATGAGGGTGCCGTCCACGTTGGTAAAGAGGGCTTTTCCGGCTCCCCAGCATTCGAAGAAGATGTGCACATCACCGACATGTGTGTGGTATGCGTGCTCCAGACGGAGCCGCGCCTTTAGCAGGCCTCTGAACACTGGAAGCACAGAGCAGCCGTCAGTGTCACCTTCCAGCATCTTTTTTTCTCGTTCTGTACACCACCATCTTCGCCTGAGCGCAGGCAAAGTTGGCGAGTTCATGGCACTTGTTAGGCAGGTAAGAAAGAGAGCAGGCTAGAAGTAGAGAGGCTAGGGGAGTGTACGACTGGCCAGTGGTGGGACTCTGGGACTCCCGGCTATACGTCCTTGTAAGGGCGAGTTCCGAGGAAGCCAGAGTCCAGACCCGCACCTTGGCTGGGTCGGGTCAATTAGCCTCCCCTAGGGTAATTGTAGCCAGAGGGCCCCAGAGCGTAGCCAAAGCAGTGTATCTAGGCTGTGTACCTAGGCTGTGTACCTAGGCTGTAACAGAGTATCAGGACTGTTGGAGTGTTGTATTGTAATAAAGAACTCTTTGGTTCTTTCGGTAAAGTCACATTTCGATTTAAAGCTTTCGTGACTGCAGGGATTCATCTTCTTGGTTCTTTCGGTAAAGTCACGTAGAAGGGAAGTAATAAAATAATAAAAATAAAACATAATAAACATAATAAAACAATTCTCACGACGTTTCGGCCACAACGCAAGCAGCCATCCTCAGGCGAAGAATGAAACACCCCAAGCTTGGAGCGTATATTTAAGCTGGGTTAGAGGGGGGGGAGGTGGGAAGAAGAGCGCCTAAACAAAATAATTTGCATATCAAGAGGAATTCAGCATATGGAAAATGCGTAGGAGGTGGGCGGGGGGGGTTCCAAATCAATACTATGCCCGTGCATTATGCAGGATTAGCAGCATCAAAGGGGGGGGGGGAAGGGGGGGAGCATTAACAAAGGAAAGGAATGTTAATAGTATGTAGCTGTAGTTACTAAACAACCACGTAAAAAACTACAGTATAAACTGCATGACAAACTAAAGTATAAACTACATAGCATCATCAGTAAACTTACTATACTCTACAATAAGCTGAGTTACTAACAGTAAGTAATACATGAAAAATTCTACGTTGTAAAAAATTATATAATATGCTTCCATCTAAACTTTATTCTCTTACATCACACGCGTCTATACCGTACTATATACTTCCATAGGCAAAACCAACATTAAATTACATACTGTATTGCTATAAACCACCCTATACCTTATACATTTTTAATATAACACTATGTATTATTCTACCCACCCTAATGTGTATCAAAATGGTTTATTACGTCCTTCCAGTGATTGCTAAGCCAGAATCCATCTTCTCGGTTAAAATTGTCTCTGTGTTTGTAAATGTGGATCGCCTCATGTACGAATCTCTCATGATAGCCAGATGGCTTGCAGAGAACCTCTGTCTTGGAGAAGTCAATGTCATGTGAGCCCACTGAGTTGTAACAGTGATCTGCCACGGCTGAGGTGTTTGTCCTACAGTGTTTCAGGTCAGCTTTATGTTCACGGATGCGGTCCGAGACATGTCGTTTGGTTTCCCCAATGTAACTGCTACCACAGAGGCAATTTAGTTTGTAGACACCAGGGTACTGTATGTCTGGAACCACATCTTTTACAGACGGTACCAGATCACGGATTTTATGTACTGTGTTGAATCGGACCTGGATCTTGTGTTTAATCAGGATTTTGGAGATCTTTTTTGTGACCCCAGCAATGTAGGGTAAGGTGATGGTCTTGAAAGGCTCCTCAACAGGATCCTTCTTGGTGGTTGGAGTGATGGCTTTGCGGATTGTGTAGTCGGAGTAACCATTAGCCTTAAGAGCTTGGCGTACGTGTTTGAGTTCACTGGAAATGTGTTCATGGTCGGAGATGCATTGGGCTCTATGATATAGAGTCTTGATGAGGGAATTCCCACCACCATCCATCCCAGAAGAATTCCCTCATCAAGACTCTATATCATAGAGCCCAATGCATCTCCGACCATGAACACATTTCCAGTGAACTCAAACACGTACGCCAAGCTCTTAAGGCTAATGGTTACTCCGACTACACAATCCGCAAAGCCATCACTCCAACCACCAAGAAGGATCCTGTTGAGGAGCCTTTCAAGACCATCACCTTACCCTACATTGCTGGGGTCACAAAAAAGATCTCCAAAATCCTGATTAAACACAAGATCCAGGTCCGATTCAACACAGTACATAAAATCCGTGATCTGGTACCGTCTGTAAAAGATGTGGTTCCAGACATACAGTACCCTGGTGTCTACAAACTAAGTTGCCTCTGTGGTAGCAGTTACATTGGGGAAACCAAACGACATGTCTCGGACCGCATCCGTGAACATAAAGCTGACCTGAAACACTGTAGGACAAACACCTCAGCCGTGGCAGATCACTGTTACAACTCAGTGGGCTCACATGACATTGACTTCTCCAAGACAGAGGTTCTCTGCAAGCCATCTGGCTATCATGAGAGATTCGTACATGAGGCGATCCACATTTACAAACACAGAGACAATTTTAACCGAGAAGATGGATTCTGGCTTAGCAATCACTGGAAGGACGTAATAAACCATTTTGATACACATTAGGGTGGGTAGAATAATACATAGTGTTATATTAAAAATGTATAAGGTATAGGGTGGTTTATAGCAATACAGTATGTAATTTAATGTTGGTTTTGCCTATGGAAGTATATAGTACGGTATAGACGCGTGTGATGTAAGAGAATAAAGTTTAGATGGAAGCATATTATATAATTTTTTACAACGTAGAATTTTTCATGTATTACTTACTGTTAGTAACTCAGCTTATTGTAGAGTATAGTAAGTTTACTGATGATGCTATGTAGTTTATACTTTAGTTTGTCATGCAGTTTATACTGTAGTTTTTTACGTGGTTGTTTAGTAACTACAGCTACATACTATTAACATTCCTTTCCTTTGTTAATGCTCCCCCCCTTCCCCCCCCCCCCTTTGATGCTGCTAATCCTGCATAATGCACGGGCATAGTATTGATTTGGAACCCCCCCCGCCCACCTCCTACGCATTTTCCATATGCTGAATTCCTCTTGATATGCAAATTATTTTGTTTAGGCGCTCTTCTTCCCACCTCCCCCCCCTCTAACCCAGCTTAAATATACGCTCCAAGCTTGGGGTGTTTCATTCTTCGCCTGAGGATGGCTGCTTGCGTTGTGGCCGAAACGTCGTGAGAATTGTTTTATTATGTTTTATTATGTTTTATTTTTATTATTTTATTACTTCCCTTCTACGTGACTTTACCGAAAGAACCAAGAAGATAAAGTCACATATAAAGATAAAATAATAAATTAAATAACAGCATACGACGTTTCAATTGCAACACAAGCAATCATCATCAGGTATAAAAGAAATAGCAACAAAAATTTAACCAGAAAACTATAGACAGACATAAGCAGACAGATATCACACAGATACAGAGAGAGAACACGCATCGGCACAAAGAGAGATATCGTCTCTGTGACGAGGCCTTAAATAGAGAGAGGGGGCGGGGGCGGAGAGAGGGAGGGGGCAGAGAAAAAATTAGCATGTCAATGAGTAGGAAGACGCGTGGTACGGTACGCAAGCTGGAAAATTAGGAGAACGGGAGAGAGACACACTAAAATTAAATAACCTAGCAAAATATCGAAATGTAATGTAATGCACCACAGAGAGTCGGTAAACACACAATTAACGCATAGCCTGGTTGATTACGTATTTCAAAGATTGCTAAGTTAGAATTTAAGTGTGAAAATTCCAAAGAGAGGACACAGACAGAGAGAGAAAACAAAAAACCCAGAGATCGAGAAAAAAGATAAGCTTAAAACTTCCCCGTAGAAGTGGGTCGGAGAAAAGAGCGGGGAGGAGGGAGGCAGAGCAAAGGGGGCAAAGCAGCAAGAGCCCCCACTGCAACAAAGCCCCCAACAGCCCACATCGGACCCGCCAGGCACGCAGCCTCCTACACCCGAGGTAGTGGCCCCAACATCGCCGCCTCAAGCGACAAATCGCAAGAGGAAAAATACAGAAGAAACCGGATCGCAAGGGTCAAATTCAGAGGAGGAACCCCTCCCAGACCTCGAACCGGAAGAATCGGTGAAACCTCCCACACCAGGGGAGGAATCAGACAAGCTGCCGGACACCAAAGACGTGGTTTTCGCCATCCTGAACGCCACGCTGAGTGACGCGCGGGCGGCCTAGGAAGAAACACACCAAGAGGAAAAAGCAGCGTGCGTCTGGGGAAGAGTTCCACAGCAAGAGATTGTGGATGATGAAGGCGACATCGCCACGGAAATCGACCCATCTACTGCGCTCATAGAGACTCACTCCCCACGAGCTATGCATGAAGCGAGGACAAATACTATTTGCTCAGCCCTCGACCAAGAGGAGAAAGTCGGTGGAGAGTCATCGAGCACACTCACCAAGGGCGAGGACGAAATGGATGGGAATGAGGAGGAAAGTCCCCGTCCCACTGTTGACCCAAAACCAGTGGAAGAGACACCGGGCCATCCACCCAAAGAGCCTGCGCAGGAGACATCCCAGGCCATCCCTGACATTGGGGGAGAAGATGTCGCTGGGCCATGCACCAGCCCAGCCGCTGCAGCTCTTCCAAAGGAAACGGACGCCGGGGAAATCGACTCAGATCGGGACGACTACCTAAGCGTGGGGAGCGAGAGCAGCCAGGGGTCTACAGTCCTTGACCCTCAGACTTGCCTGGTCTCCTCGGAAGATCTCTGGAAATTCCTTGACGACCACCAACGTGAGGAAGGACAGAGCGGACATTGCCATGGTTCGATGGAAGGACAGCAAGGCAATAAAGGCCTCTGTGATTCAAGCCGAGAAACTCCTCGCCAAGCAAGGACTCGAGTCCCGGGGCAGGGAGAGGGCAAAGCTGAGATATTTCCGCAAACAAATTATTAAGTGGGAGGACATGGAGGCAAGGAAAAACCAATGCCTATGTACATCGCCTCCCTAAACGTGAACGGGTGCAGGGAGGCAGTGCGTAGGTTTTCCGCAATGTCTCTTGCGAGGAAACACGCTGCCTCTGTCTTCTTCATTCAGGAGACTCGTTTCACGGTCGAGGACGAGCATGACTGGAGGAAGGAGTGGGGAGGGGACTCCTTCTACAGCCACCTTGACAACACCTCCTGTGGAGTCGCGACTCTGTTTGCTAAAGGGTTTCATCCCGAGCTCATCACCCAGACCGAAGTGGTGAAGGGAAGGCTGCTCGCGGTAACGGTCAGGGTGGGCTATGTCACCACCCACCTACTGAACGTGTACGTGCCGGTGACCAACAAGGAGAAGATCCCGTTCCTGCAACTCCTGAGGAGGCACCTGGCTGAGATCCCGGACGACGAGTGCGTGATTGTGGGGGGCGACCACAACTGCACAATCAGTGCCCTGGATCGTTCGGGGAGGCAGCAGGGGGGAGTTGGGCCGAAGAGGGAAATGCAGGGGCTCTTGGAGGACGCCGTCTTGGTGGATGTGTGGCACATACATCACCCGGGCCAACGCCAGTTCACGTACACGAGGACGAGGCGCGATGGCTCGGTGACACAGTCCAGGCTCGACAGATTTTACATCTCTAAGAGCTTTGTGGCATCAGGGCGGCACCCTTCACGGACCACAACCTCATCGTGCTCCATGTCAGGCGGGAGAGGGCCCGCATGGGCGCGTCCCACTGGCATTTTAACAACTCGCTGCTGGAGGATGGCGCCTTCATAGAGATGTTCGAGGACTTCTGGGAAGAGTGGCAAAAAACCAAAACGCAGTTCGACTCGCTTGCACAATGGTGGGATATGGGAAAAGTGCACACCAGGCTGTTGTGCCAACAATACATCTGGCGGAGCACCAGACTGAAGAATGCGGACATCACCGACATGGAAGCCCGGGTCCTCGATTTGGAGAGTCGCCTCGCCGAGGACAGCGACCCTGCTCTTCTCTGAGAATACGAGGAGAATAGGGAGTGTCTCAAAGGGCTACAGTAGGAGCAGACGAGGGGAGCGTTTGTGCGATCCCGGGTGAAGTTCATCACACACCTCGACACGGGATCCCCGCTTTTCTACTCCCTCGGGAGGCAGAACGGGAGACGCAAATCCATGGAGTGCCTCTTTGATGGTGACGGTGTCCTGGCGCACGAACTCCAGCAGAAGTCGACCATCATCAGAGACTTCTACGGCAGCCTGTTCTCCCCTGAAGAAACATCGGGAGCGGCCCAGGCGGAGGCATGGAGCGGTCTACCCACCCTGGGGGAAGATGGCAAAGAGCTGCTGGAGCAAAAGCTCACCAGGAATGACCTTGACGCAGCTGTAGGAGGACTGGCCCCAAATAAATCCCCAGGGTTAGACGGGCTAACAGGGGAGTTTTTCGCCCCTTTTTGGCCATCCTTACGGGAGGACTATAGAGAGGTGCTGGAGGAAGCCTCTGTCACTGGGGTGATGCCTCAGTCTTGGAGGAGGGCGGTGCTCACTCTGCTTCCCAAGAACGGAGACCTGAGGCACCTACAAAACTGGCGTCCAGTGTCCCTCCTGGACACAGACTACAAAATATTGACAAAGGCTCTCTCCCTGCGACTGAAAGGGGTAATTGCACAAGTCGTAAACAGGGACCAGTCCTACACCATCCCCGGACGATCCATCCATGACGGCATCTTCCTGGTCAGGGACCTCATCTCGGTGTCCTAGAGGTTGGGCATCCCAATCGCGTTTCTGGCCCTTGACCAGGAAAAGGCTTTTGACAGAGTGGACCACAAATACCTGCTGGGAACCCTCAAGACCTTTGGTTTTGGGGATGGCGTTGTCCGAACTATCTGCCTACTCTACACCAAGGCGGAGTGCATGATCAAGGTCAACGGCGCCCTCATTGCCCCGGTCAAATTCGAGCGAGGAGTGAGACAGGGATGCCCATTGTCGGGCCAACTTTATGCCCTGGCATTAGAGCCTTTCCTGAGTCTCATAAGGTGGAGACTCAACGGCCTGGTGCTCAGGGAACCAAGGGTCAAGTTGGTCCTGACGGCATACGCCGACTACGTCCTCCTCATCCTTCGTTCCCTGGATGATGTCGCCCTGCTGCACGAGTGTCAGGAGGACTTTTCGAAGGCCTCCTCATCCAAAATGAACTGGCAAAAGTGCAGCAGACTGCTGGTTGGAGTGTGGGACATGACCGAGTGTCCGGAGAAGGCAAAAACCATCAATTGGAGCACAACATCGCTGCACCACCTGGGGATGTTTCTCGGACCAGAGGAGGAACCACCGCAAAGGAACTGGGTCGAGCTGGAGAAGAAAGTGAAGGAGCGGCTGGGCACCTGGAGTTGCCTGTGCAAGTTCCTAACCTTCAGGACAAAGACGTTGGTGGTGAACCAGCTGATGACGTCCATGCTGTGGCAGCGACTCTTCTCCCTGCACCCCCCCATGAGCCTCGTCAACGCACTTAAGAAGCGAGTCCTCGACTTCTTCTGGTCGGGCGGAGGACACCGGGTCGCGGCTGGGGTCCTGGCCCTGCCAATGGACGAGGGCGGTCAAGGGCTGGTGTGCGTGCGGAGTCAGCTGGCCACCTTCTGACTGCAGACCGCACAAAAGTTCCTGCACGCCACCCCTACACCGGCCTGGAGTGTCACGGCCTCCTTCCTCCTGAAACAGCTGGGGGGTCTGCAATGCTCTACATGGACCTGCAGGGCCTCCCATTGGAACAGCTGCCACCTTTCTACAAGAGCGTCCTGCAGGCATGGAGCTCCCTCGCCGTCAGGAGGCTGAACCAGCCGCGATCGACCAAAGATCTGGTCTTCGAACCGATCCTCAGGAACCCACAGACAAAGCTGCCATCCACCACCGCCACCCCCGGCATGGAGAGGCGCCTCAATGATGCGCGGCTCACCAGGATGGGAGATCTGGTGGAGCCTGGAACACGGGGCCGGTGGCTCGGACCAGCAGACATGGCCGCAAAAACAGGCCTGCAGTCGCTCCGGGTGGCTGCCTGGATCCTGGCCAAAACCAAGGGAACCTTCTCAGTGGCAGCGGGGAGAACGCCCCTCATCGGCGTTGGGGATGACGAGGCCCCTCTCGGTCCCCCTCCACCGGAGCTCTTCGTCGTGCCACTGCATCGCCAATGCCGACAAGTGAATGCGGTTCACAACCTGTGCCGGCTGGAAAACCTACCGGAGGTGGCCTTCGCAAATGTAAAGAGGAAGGTGCTCTACTCCTACATGGTCCGGTTTCACCAACAGAACACCCTGAGGAACCACAAGGACCATGCCTGGAGGAAAGCCCTGCTCTGCATCTCTCCGGAGAGGCCTCACTGGGGGCAACTCTACTCCAGCCCGACGTACAACCCCATCGGTGAGCTCAGCTGGAGCATCGCCCACGGCACCGTCACCACCAACGCCTCCCTGGCGCGCTTCACCGACACGTCCCCTGAGTGCCGGTTCTGCGGTAAAGTGGAGACGGTGGCACATCAATACGTGGAGTGCAAGAGCCTGGACTTGTTGTTCAAGATCCTGAGGAAGATCCTCCTAAGGTTCAGCCTCCACTTCTCCCCGACGGTCCTGCTGATGGTGACACCGCTCTGGCAGAGGAGTTGAACCTCTTCTTTGCCCGCTTTGAGGTGACACCACAAGGGACAGCATCACCAAACCTCACGGTCCACAGCAGCTTAAACCTCACAGTAGAGGAGCATGAGGTGAGGCGCACGCTGCGGGCCGTCAACCCGAGGAAGGCTGCGGGACCTGATGGCGTCCCGGGACGTGTGCTGAGGGACTGTGCTGACGAGCTGGCTGGAGTCTTCACAAGGATTTTTAACCTGTCTCTGGAACAGTCAACTGTACCACCCTGTCTAAAGTCCTCCACCATAGTCCCCCTGCCCAAAAAAACCCACATTTCCAGCTACAACGACTACCGGCCAGTAGCACTCACGCCAGTGGTGATGAAGTGCTTTGAAAAACTGGTCCGGAGTCACATCATAGGAAGCTTGCCCCGAAACCTTGACCCCCACCAGTTTGCCTACAGAGCGAACCGATCCACGGAGGACGCCGTGGCCACAGCACTACATGCTGCACTGTCACACCTGGAGCAGCAGGGGAGCTATGTGCGGATGCTCTTCGTGGATTACAGTTCTGCGTTCAACACCATCCTCCCACACAAACTGGTGGAAAAACTGGGCGACCTGGGGATTCCACATTCCACCTGCATGTGGATACATAGTTTCTTCTCGGGCCGCAGACAGAGGGTCAGAGTGGGCCGTCATACATCCACAGCCCTGAGCCTCAGTACCGGCTCCCCCCAGGGCTGTGTACTGAGCCCCCTGCTCTACTCCCTCTACACACATGACTGTGCCGCCGTCCACCATAGCAACACCATTGTGAAGTTTGCTGATGACACCACAGTGGTGGGGCTCATCTCTGGGGGGGATGAGTCTGCCTACAGGGACGAGGTGGAGCGGCTGACAGCATACTGCAGGGGCAACAACCTGCTCCTTAACACCGCAAAGACCAAGGAGCTCATAATAGACTACAGGAGAAAGAAAACGGACACTCCACCACTAATCATCAGCGGGGACTGTGTGGAGAGGGTGGCAGACTTCTGCTTCCTGGGAGTCCACATTGGGGAGGGCCTGACCTGGAGCGCCAACAGCACTGAGCTTCTGAAAAAGGCCCAGCAGAGACTTTACTTCCTGAGAATCCTCAGGAATAATAACATCACACAGAAACTGCTGGTGTCCTTCTACCGAGCCTCCATCGAGAGCATTCTCACATACTGCATCTGTGTATGGTACACCAGCTGCACAGTGGCTCAGAGGAAAGCGCTCCAGAGGGTCATCAACACAGCCCAAAAGATCGCCGGCTGCCATCTCCCCACACTGGAAGAACTACACAGTTCACGTTGCATCAAAAAAGCACAGAACATTATAAAGGACTCTTCTCACCCTGGACACTCACTGTTTGAGTTGTTGCCATCAGGCAGACGATTCAGATCAGTCAAAACAAGGACAAACAGATTCAAACAGAGCTTTTATCCTACAGCGATCACCACACTCAATAATGCTAATTAATTATTAAGTAATAGTATTTTTCAATTGACTGTGAAATAGAGATGTGCAATGACAAAATGTAATCTTATGTGGGTATGTGGGTATACTTGGGCTGTTTTTATATATAGTATAAATTGATTATCTTTCATTTAATTTTATTTTTATTTTCTTGTTTTATTTAATTTAAATTTATGAATGATGCCCTGACTGGTGAGCATTTTCAATTTCGTTGTACTGGTGACAATGACAATAAACGATCTATCTATCAATCTATCATCTTTGGATACCAAAAGGCGACGGACCCCAACATCTTCAGGGGCTGGTCAACGTGCTTGTCGGCTATGCCAAGTTCGCCATTTACAGGGCGAGGAAGGTGGCCCTGGAGGGGAAACGTCCGGCCAGCAGCGTGGGCATCTTCCGCGCTCTGGTGGGAGCCAGGGTGTGGCTGGAGTTCCGCCATGCGTGGCTGACCCACGCCACGCCGGCCTTCAAGGAGCAGTGGGCGATGGAGGAGGCCGTGTGCTCGGTGGCAGATGATGGGGAGCTCTGCATGCAGTTATGGGCTACCCGTCGGAGGCCGTTGGACTGCGAGAAGGGCTGCGAGCAAAACGAGAGTGAGCGAGAGAGTGAGCGAGAGTAGAGAGGCTAGGGGAGTGAGAGAGAGAGCAGGCTAGCAGTAGAGAGGCTAGGAGAGTGTGAGAGCAGGCTAGCAGTGGAGAAGCTAGAAGAGTGAGAGAGAGAACAGGCTAGCAGTAGAGAGGCTAGGAGAGAGATAGCAGGCTATCAGTAGAGAGGTAATGAGAGTGAGAGAGACTTTGACCGCCAGCAGCAAAAGCACTGGAGGCGATTTCGACATGAAAAACAGTCGAAAAACGGTCACCAGCAAACAAATGAAAAATAAACGCTACAAATCGACGCGCTGTGGCGCTAAAAGCACCGCGCACAACAAAAGAAAATTCACGTGGTTGTGGTGGTCATGGCGTACGCCACGGTGACGTGCGAGCGCTTCAGAAGATGCGCATGAGGGTGCCGTCCACGCTAGTACAGAGGGCTTTTCCGGCTCCCCAGCGTTCGAAGAAGACGTGCACATCACCGACATGTGTGTGGTATGCGTGCTCCAGCTGGAGCCGCGCCTTACGCAGGCCTCTGAACACTGGAAGCACAGAGCAGCCGTCAGTGTCACCTTCCAGCATCTTTTTTCTCGTTCTGTACACCGCCATCTTCGCCTGAGCGCAGGCGAAGTTGGCGAGGTCATGGCACTTGTTAGCCAGGTAAGAGAGAGAGCAGGCTAGCAGTAGAGAGTCTAGGAAAGTGAGAGAGAGCAGGCAAGCAGTGGAGAGGCCGAGAGAGAGAGCAGAGCGAGCGGAGCGAAACAGGCGTAACTATCCATAAGAGGTTTTTGGATTAGATCGCGTAAATCAGGGGTGTCCAAACCTTTTGCAAAGAGGGCCACATTTGATAAAATGAAGATGCCCGGGGGCCAATAGTTCCTTTTGACATTTTTTAACCACAAAAGTTAAGTGAAAATACAAACTGTTATAAAAAAATTCATTGTCACTATTACCTTTATTTTTCAAATGACAATGTAAGCAAATATAAGCCACTCAGGCAGATGTGAACAACTCTAAAAACACAATTCTGCCTTTCATTCAGTCACATAACATTGAACAAACTGTATAGGATACCTTAAATTTCCATGAGTTAAATATCTTTACCTCATGAACATTTTACACAGGAGTTATAAGTAATGCAAAGTGGTCTGTTATCATTAAACTTTAAATCAAGTGAATTTTTCCCCTGGCTTTTACAAGGTCTTTCAGAAAGCAATAGTTTGTGTCACATCTACAGGTACATAACATCAACAGTTATAACCAAATCTTATTCAAGAATTTCGATTTAAAGCGTTCGTGACTGCAGGGATTCATCTTCTTGGTTCTTTCGGTAAAGTCACGTAGAAGGGAAGTAATAAAATAAATTGTCTTATTCAAGAGTTTAATAAAAACAAGTGCCATAAGTCCAAGTGCATTAGTGTGCTTTAGGCTTTTCACTGTTAATATTGACAGATGTTATCGTTCAGAACACTCAATTTCAGATTGATCAAGGAACAGATAACTTGCTGACACTAATGAGAAGGGTGATACTGAGATCTAGATTTCAGTAAAGAGATCAGGTCTGGCTTGAGGGCAGTGGTTGAGATGTGTAAAATGCCACGCAAGTGGGAGTCACTCATCCTTGACCTCAATCGGTTCTTGTTAAAGTTCATGACTGAGAATGTTTGCTCACACAAATATGTGGAGCCGAATAAGCTCAGCATTTTCTTAGTGAATGACCGCATTTCTTTTTTTGCAGTCGCCATGGCAGAAATGACTCTAGAAGGGTTTGTGGCACGGATGCAGAGCCAGATATAATTAGAATGGTGCTGTCACCGTTTGGTGAAAGGAGGAATTACATCTTTAAAGTTTTATGATTTATAAGACCGAAGCTGCGGGCCGTATGGAATCTGACCGCGGGCCGTAATTGGCCTGCCGGCCGGAGTTTGGACATGCCTGGTGTAAATATATAAATGTGTCGTTAAAACCTGCCACCACCCGACACAGCCAACTGGTAAGGGTTGTCACGTAAACAGAACATGCCAATTCGTCACTAGTACAGCACACCGGTGTGTTGGAGAGCCAAGCCAAAACATTTTCAAACTGAGTACGACGTTTTATCAAGCGACAGCCAGATTTGTGGAGAAGTCTTACTGTTTCGTTCCATATATAGAGGCGCAGATCTGTTGACCACGCTTCTGCGCTCTTGCACAATGCGGGGGAGGGGGATTACTGAGGCAACGTACATTATGCATGTGCATTATGCGAGCCCTTTGAACTTGTCCTTCCTGTCTATTGTGTTTATTAAAATAGCCCTGCCAACGGTAATCCCTATTGAAGTACGCTGCCCTTTGTATTATGGACTAGCGATGTGGATTCTTGGTTATTTCGGTAAAGTCACGTAACAAGAAAAAGAATAATTATAAATAAATTGATGACGACCGCTTGTGTTGCGATCGAAACGTCGTGGTTGTTTTGTCTTCATATTTATTTTATTACCGAATGAACCAGAATAAGTCTACATTATAGACTCTCAATACGCTCACTCAGTTTAATATCCATTGCTACAGTCTACAGTATAGACTGCCAATACGCTCACTAGCTTAAATAAACAGGCTACAGTCTACATGATAGACTGTCAGTACGCTCACTAGCTTGAAAAACAGGCTACAGTCTAGATTTGAAGCTTTCGTGACTGCAAGGAATCATCTTCTTAGGTTTTTTTCGGTAAAGTCACGTAGAAAGTAAAATAAAATAAAAACAAAAATCACGACGTTTCGGAGGCAACACAAGTCTCCGTCATCAGGTGGGACCGTCACAGCCAGATTAGCTGTATCAAGTGAGGCAATGATTCAAGATGTAATCCCTTAAAAGCGAGTTGAGGGGGGAGGGAGAGGGAGGGGGGAGCTCATCAGACTATGGTAGCCAATGAAAGGAACGTATCGGGAGGGAGGGGGGGCGAGGCCAAAAGGGTGGCCGATGGACGTGGAAGCGCTTGTGCGCAAGCGGCCAATTACTGCACACGCCAACACAATGGAGCGATTGTGCGCAAGCGGCCAGCCACTGCACCCGCCAACACAATGGGCAGAGAGGAGGAGGGGAGGTCTAATACACATGATAGACAAAAGAACGAAAATGATGATGGGTACAAACTTAGGGGGAGCTCATCAGACTATGGTAGCCAATGAATGGAACGTATCGGGAGGGAGGGGGGGGGGGGCGAGGCCAAAAGGGTGGGCGACGGACGTGGAAGCGCTTGTGCGCAAGCGGCCAATTACTGCACACGCCAACACAATGGAGAGAGAGGGGGAGGGGGGGTCTGATACACATGATAGACAAAAGAACGAAAATGCCCATGTTTATACCAATGCTGGCTGAACAATGAAGAGAGTACTGTTAAAATAACTGGGGATGTTAACACTCGGTAAAGTACAGTAAAATAGTGCCTGTCAGACCATCTTATCTGACAGGCACTATTTTACTGTACTTTACCGAGTGTTAACATCCCCAGTTATTTTAACAGTACTCTCTTCATTGTTCAGCCAGCATTGGTATAAACATGGGCATTTTCGTTCTTTTGTCTATCATGTGTATCAGACCCCCCCTCCCCCTCTCTCTCCATTGTGTTGGCGTGTGCAGTAATTGGCCGCTTGCGCACAAGCGCTTCCACGTCCGTCGCCCACCTTTTTGGCCTCGCCCCCCCCCTCCCTCCCGATACGTTCCATTCATTGGCTACCATAGTCTGATGAGCTCCCCCTAAGTTTGTACCCATCATCATTTTCGTTCTTTTGTCTATCATGTGTATTAGACCTCCCCTCCTCCTTTCTGCCCATTGTGTTGGCGGGTGCAGTGGCTGGCCGCTTGCCCACAATCGCTCCATTGTGTTGGCGTGTGCAGTAATTGGCCGCTTGCGCACAAGCGCTTCCACGTCCATCGGCCACCCTTTTGGCCTCGCCCCCCCTCCCTCCCGATACGTTCCTTTCATTGGCTACCATAGTCTGATGAGCTCCCCCCTCCCTCTCCCTCCCCCCTCAACTCGCTTTTAAGGGATTACATCTTGAATCATTGCCTCACTTGATACAGCTAATCTGGCTGTGACGGTCCCACCTGATGACGGAGACTTGTGTTGCCTCCGAAACGTCGTGATTTTTGTTTTTATTTTATTTAACTTTCTACGTGACTTTACCGAAAAAACCTAAGAAGAGGCTACAGTCTACATTATAGACTGTCAGTACACTCACCCAGCTTAACAACCATTACTAGTCTACATTATACTGCCAGGATACTCACCAAACTAAATAACCAGGCTCCATCTTCTTAGGTTTTTTCGGTAAAGTCACGTAGGTAAAACATCAAAATGAATGAAAATAAAATAAAATAAAAAATCACGACGTTTCGGAGGCAACACAAGTCTCCGTCATCAGGTGGGACCGTCACAGCCAGATTAGCTGCATCAAGTGAGGCAATGATTCAAGATGTAATCCCTTAAAAGCGAGTTGAGGGGGGGAGGAGAGGGAGGGGGGAGCTCATCAGACTATGGTAGCCAATGAATGGAACGTATCGGGAGGGAGGGGGGCCGAGGCCAAAAGGGTGGGCGACGGCGTGCAAGCGATTGTGCGCAAGCGGCTAATTACTGCACACGCCAACACAATTTGAGCGATTATGCGCAAGCGGCCAACTGCCGCACACGCCAACACAATGGGCAGAGAGGGGGAGGGAAGCTCTAATACACATGATAGACAAAAGAACGAAAATGCCCATGTTAATACCAATGCTGGCTGAACAATGAAGAGAGTACTGTTAAAAAATAACTGGGGATGTTAACACTCGGTAAAGTAAAGTAAAATAGTGCCTGTCAGATAAGATGGTCCAAAAAATTGTAATTAAGTCTTTTTTGCGTGGTTGATAACATCTTTCCAATGATTACTAAGTTTGTACCCATCATCACGGTTGAAATTATGTCTGTGTTTGTATATTTGTATGGCTTCGTGTACAAACCTTTGATGGTAGCCGGGAGGTTTGCAGAGAACCTTGGTCTCGGAAAAGACAATTTCATGAGAGCCCACCGAGTTGTAGCAATGATCGGCAACGGCAGAAGAATCAGTTCTGCCGTGTTTCAGATCTGACTTGTGCTCGCGGACACGATCAGAAACATGACGTTTCGTTTCTCCAATGTAGCAATCACCACAAATGCAACTCAATTTGTAGACTCCAGGATACTGTAAGTCAGGAACGACATCCTTCACAGATGGAATCAGATCACGGATTTTATGCACTGTACTGAATCGGACTTGGATCTTATGTTTGTTTAGAATTTTGGAGATCTTTTTGGTCACGCCAGCTATGTATGGTAACGTGATGGTTTTGGTCGGAATTTCATGTGGCTGTTTCTGTGTGGTGGGAGAGACAGTTTGGCTGATAGTACGGTCAGAGTATCCGTTCATCCTGAGGGTCCGATGTACATCAGGATGAACGGATACTCTGACCGTACTATCAGCCAAGCTGTCTCTCCCACCACACAGAAACAGCCACATGAAACTCCGACCAAAACCATCACGTTACCATACATAGCTGGCGTGACCAAAAAGATCTCCAAAATTCTAAACAAACATAAGATCCAAGTCCGATTCAGTACAGTGCATAAAATCCGTGATCTGATTCCATCTGTGAAGGATGTCGTTCCTGACTTACAGTATCCTGGAGTCTACAAATTGAGTTGCATTTGTGGTGATTGCTACATTGGAGAAACGAAACGTCATGTTTCTGATCGTGTCTGCGAGCACAAGTCAGATCTGAAACACGGCTGAACTGATTCTTCTGCCGTTGCCGATCATTGCTACAACTCGGTGGGCTCTCATGAAATTGTCTTTTCCGAGACCAAGGTTCTCTGCAAACCTCCCGGCTACCATCAAAGGTTTGTACACGAAGCCATACAAATATACAAACACAGACATAATTTCAACCGTGATGATGGGTACAAACTTAGTAATCATTGGAAAGATGTTATCAACCACGCAAAAAAGACTTAATTAGAATTTTTTGGACCATCTTATCTGACAGGCACTATTTTACTTTACTTTACCGAGTGTTAACATCCCCAGTTATTCAATCTTAATTTGGGAGCTTTCGTGACTGCAGGAATTATTCTTTGGTTCTTTTCGGTTAAGTCACGTCTAAAAATAAAATAATAAATCAAAATAAAACAACACATTACGACGTTTCGATTGCAACACAAGCAATCATCATCAGGCATAAAAGAAATAGCAACAAAAATCTAACTAGAAAAACTATAGACCGACATACAAGTAGACAGACATCACAACGGCACACATAGAGAGGAGTATACAGGCACAAGAAAATTAAATAACCTAGTAAAATATTGAAATATGATGTAATACAACACAGAGAGTCGGTTAACACACAATTAACGCATGGCCTGGTTGACTACGTGTTTCAAAATTTGCTAAGTTAGAATTTTAAGTGTGAGCAACAAATATGTAACTAGAAAACTATAGACAGATATACAAGCAGACAGACATCACAACGGCACACAGAGAGAGGACACAAATCGGTTGTGTGAGCAACAAAAATCTAACTAGAAAACTATAGACAGACATACAAGCAGACAGACATCACAACGGCACACAGAGAGAGGACACAAATCGGCACAAAGAGATGGTCGTTTCTGTGACGGTCCCTTAAGTATAGAGAGGAGGGGGAGGGGACGGGGGGGAGGGAGAGGGCGGGGAGATCAATGGGTGCACGCCAACGTACTCCTATTGTAAGTGAGATGATAGACGCGGCACGGGAGGCAAGCCTGAAAATTAGGAGACAAGCACACGAAAATTAAATAACCTAGTAAATTATCGAAATGTGATGTAATACAACACAGAAAGTCGGTTAACACACAATTAACGCATAGCCTGGTTTATTACATGTTTCAAAATTTGCTAAGTTAGAATTTTAAGTGTGAAATTTCAAGGAGAGGACACAAGCAGAGAGAACAAATAGCCAGAAAGAAAAAAGGATAAGTTTAAAACTTCCCCGTAGAAGTGGTTCAATCTTAATTTGGGAGCTTTCGTGACTGCAGGAATTATTCTTTGGTTCTTTTCGGTTAAGTCACGTCTAAAAATTTTCAGGCTTGCCTCCCGTGCCGCGTTTGTCCTAATTTTCAGGTTTGCCTCCCGTGCCGCGTCTATCATCTCACTTACAATAGGAGTACGTTGGCGTGCACCCATTGATCTCCCCGCCCTCTCCCTCCCCCCGTCCCCTCCCCCTCCTCTCTATATTTAAGGGACCGTCACAGAAACGACCATCTCTTTATGCCGATTTGTGTCCTCTCTCTGTGTGCCGTTGTGATGTCTGTCTGCTTGTATGTCTGTCTATAGTTTTCTAGTTAGATTTTTGTTGCTCACACAGCCGATTTGTGTCCTCTCTCTGTGTGCCGTTGTGATGTCTGTCTGCTTGTATGTCTGTCTATAGTTTTCTAGTTACATATTTGTTGCTCACACTTAAAATTCTAACTTAGCAAATTTTGAAACACGTAGTCAATCAGGCCATGCGTTAATTGTGTGTTAACCGACTCTCTGTGTTGTATTACATCACATTTCAATATTTTACTAGGTTATTTAATTTTCGTGTGCCTGTATACTCCTCTCTATGTGTGCCGTTGTGATGTCTGTCTACTTGTATGTCGGTCTATAGTTTTTCTAGTTAGATTTTTGTTGCTATTTCTTTTATGCCTGATGATGATTGCTTGTGTTGCAATCGAAACGTCGTAATGTGTTGTTTTATTTTGATTTATTATTTTATTTTTAGACGTGACTTAACCGAAAAGAACCAAAGAATATCCCCAGTTATTTTTTAACAGTACTCTCTTCATTGTTCAGCCAGCATTGGTATTAACATGGGCATTTTCGATCTTTTGTCTATCATGTGTATTAGAGCTTCCCTCCCCCTCTCTGCCCATTGTGTTGGCGTGTGCGGCAGTTGGCCGCTTGCGCATAATCGCTCCATTGTGTTGGCGTGTGCAGTAATTAGCCGCTTGCGCACAATCGCTTGCACGCCGTCGCCCACCCTTTTGGCCTCGGCCCCCCTCCCTCCCGATACGTTCCATTCATTGGCTACCATAGTCTGATGAGCTCCCCCCTCCCTCTCCTCCCCCCCTCAACTCGCTTTTAAGGGATTACATCTTGAATCATTGCCTCACTTGATGCAGCTAATCTGGCTGTGACGGTCCCACCTGATGACGGAGACTTGTGTTGCCTCCGAAACGTCGTGATTTTTGATTTTATTTTATTTTATTTTCATTCATTTTGATTTTTTACCTACGTGACTTTACCGAAAAAACCTAAGAAGATGATTCCTTGCAGTCACGAAAGCTTCAAATCTAGAACCAGGCTCCAGTCTACATTATAGACTGCCAGTACACTCACTCCGATTAAGAACCAAGCTACAGTCTACATTAGTGTTTAATTTTATTTGTTTATTTTATTTTATTTGTATTATTATTTTTCTACTTACGTGACTTTACCGAAAGAACCAAGAATATGAATTCCTGCAATCACGAAAGTTTTGAGTGAAAATTTTGCGATGTAAAGTTTATTGAAACACAGGTTCAAAATACAAAACGTTGATAATAACCACTGCACTTTGCATTGTTGTCTCTACTGCAGGTGTCAGTTCCCATGCAGGCTCTCTAAGTGTACCTGAATTGTTAGTAAAAATAAAAACATTATTTTGGGAAAACAATAATATTATGGATATTATTATCGTTGATCGTGCCATACATATAGACGGGCCGGTGACTAGATTTGTCAAGTCAACGGTACGATGAGCATTGTGGAGACTTCAGCTCGCTGCGTTGACCTATTCGGTCCACCACTCTATATTTGGCAACGATTTGGCTACGTGTCGTTGCGAAACGAGTTCAACGTACGTACTAAAGTCGTAATTGTGATGGAGCTTACGAGATTGTCCCTGGAGTCGGTGGAATTGTACACTGAATCATGTTAAGGGGCCGTCCATAAATGATGTCACGCGATTTTGGACGATTTTTGACCCCCCCCCTCGTCACACGGCATCACAAAAAGTCAGACCTCACCTCAAATATAAGGTCACAAAGCTCTGCCCCCCCCCCCCCAAATTTATTTTTTAAAAAGTATGTTTAATTAAGTAGAACGTGTTGCCTATATTTATTTGAAGTTGCACATTTTTCATCCCCCCCCCCCTCGTCACACATCGTCACAAATGTCTGACCCCCCCCCCCCCACCCTAGGACGGCCCCTTACGACCAGCACGTGGTCGTTACATAGGATAATTGATACGCTAAGTAGGTGACGAGTGGGTGGTGATGGTGTGCCGTTCATGGCGTGAGCAGGTGGGCGTAATTGCAAAGGATTTCCGGACATCTGGAAGGGCCGCGATGACTGCTTTAGAGGTCTTTCTTTGTTGAAATCCGCTTGTAACTGGCGTATTTATGTTATTGTAGGGCTGTTACGGAGGGGCTGTATGTGTAGGGCTGTATGCATGGGATCACACGGGAAACAAGCACAGGGGGCGGGGCTCCGTGAGTGCTAACGGGGAGGTGCCCGCAACGACGTCCGCACCGGGCAGCCTGGGGGGTTGCCCGGAGTTGTGATCCTCTGAGGGGTATAAAGGGGGATGAGCCGGAGAGATCGGGGCTCAGTATTAGGATGGAGAAGGAAGACTGAAGACCGTCTAGCTAGAAGCCCTGGACTCACCTGAGACGCCGCCCCTGTCAGGGCCGCGCAGGACCGAGCCAGTGGCGTGGTCCCGTGACCCAGAGTCAGTCTCTGGGACTCCGGGTACCGTAGGCCGGCTAACCAGTGTCGGCCCAGACAGCCTCCCCTAGCCCAGTAACTGGAGGACTACGAGGCAGATCAGGATAGCTAGCGAAGTATCCCCAGCTATCCGGGTGAGGGGGCCGATACCCCCTCTAGTGCTGTCCTGTTCTGACCGCTTACACGAATAAACATACGTGTGCCTCAACCATGGTGTCAAGCGTCCTCAACGGTACTTCAACTGGTGTCAGAACAACTACGAACAATGGACACGCGCCGGACAGCTCGAGCCGGAGTACCACAAGGGGAGGACGACGCTGAAATTGTCGAGCCCGAGACAGCTCAACAAGACATCGTGCAGCCGGAGCCGGACGCATTCTTACCGGGGCATCACGATGAAGAGGAGCTGCCGTCAGAAGGACTGAGGCTGGCGCACGCGAGGCTGGCGGAGCTGCTTTATGCAGCTGCCGCCACGCTTGAAAACATCACGCGCCTGGGGGCTGGTGGACCACCACGGGGCGAGGGCAACCGACGTCCGGTGCGCTTTCCCGCCATTTCGACAGATTCAAAGTTTGAATCTCCCGCCTTCGCCGCGGCAGCTGCAGAGGGCGTGGCCGGGCTCTACCTGGGGTCCGACATCGCTCTCGCTGGGGCAGCCGCGTCATCGCCGGAGGGAGCGTCATCACGGCTGCGACAGGCGATCCCATCTGCCGTTCGCGCCGAAGCACTGCCGAATTCCGGGGACAGCAGCCTGCAGACTTCCACGACGAACGCTGTGCTGCAACAACGGCTGCCTCCGCTTAAGGAGTTCGTTGCTGCGGAGGGCGACTGGGGCGGCTTCCAGAGACGCTTCATCGCCCATCAAGAGATGGCAAAGTGGTCGGACGCTGAAGCTCTCTGCGCGCTGCCAGCGCTCCTCGACAGCGATGCACTCGCCGCTCTCACGTCGGCGCCGAGGGAGGAGCGCTCCACGTTACGGATGGCGCTGCAGCTGCTGGCCGGGGTCTACGGGCCTTCAGCTGAGTGCAGACAGCAGTTCTACGATCGCCAGCGGGGTGAAAAGGAGTCGCCCCTGGCGTACAGAACGAGTCTCCTGGCGCTGGCGAAGACGGCCTTCCCCCGTATGGATGAAGACGGCGTAGACGCGATGGTCACGGAGAAAATTCTCCTGTTAGCTGACGACTTGGACATCGCCGTCGTTGCGCAAGAAGACAAGGAGATGACTTCTCTCCAAGCTGCGCGGCTCCTCCACGCCAACTTGCTGTCGCCGCGACGGAGAGCCAGCAGGGCGAGGGCCGGGCGTGCGGTGGCTGCAGCCACCCTTCCGACGGAGGAGCTTTACGCCGTCGACCGTCGACGGCAGCAGGCGACGGGAGCACGGTCGGGCCGGGACGAGTCAAGCCGCCTCGACCGTCCGTCATCTCCGCCGGCGCTCCCGCGTTGCTTCAACTGCGGCGTCCGGGGCCATGTCGCCTCGGGATGCCACTCTCCTCGACAGCGCGGGACGACGCCTCGACGGGACGCCGGTCCTCCTCCTCCCAAGCTCCACCAACATAACCCGGCGAGTCGCGGCACCCCACATGTTTGGCCCAAGCACACACCCGTTACACACTCGCACATCGCAACGAACGGGGGGCCGACATTGCGCTGCGACGGGCAAACACGCATCACTGCGGGGACTCGAATCGAACCCGGGCAGTGGTCCGTGTTAGCCCATCGGGTTGTGGCCGCGTCGTCGGGGTCGTCGGCTGTGGTGGGACACATTGACGGGGTAGAGGTACGCATCCTGGTCGATACGGGGGCATCGGCGACCGTCATTTCCGAACTGATTTACAATATTCTACCTGTCCAGAGCCGTCCTTTACTGTCGGTCAACGTTCCATTCTATGCCGCTAACGGAGGCTCTCTTGGCATCATTGGACAGATTCGGGCGCAAATTTGTATCGGGGACATCAAATTATCGGGGCCTATTTTTGTTTCCTCCTCGCTGGCGGTTCCGTGCCTGCTGGGGACGGACTTCTTGGCCAAAATGCCGATCCGTATTTTGATCGACCAAGGATGTATTGAGCTTCCATCGGGACGACGTATGGCGTTCCTGCCTTCCCCTGCTACGGCTCGAACGGCGTGCGCAACAGTCCCGGCGTTCGTCGTTAACACCGTTCGTGTGCCGCCGGGAGCTCAAATGTTAGTGCCTCTGAAACTTCGTCGGCCTTTTGCTAAGGGCGTTGGGGACCGGGGTATTGTGCTGGGACCGTCTAGGGCCGGGGTTAGTGGACCTCATTTGATTCCGGCCCAGACCGTCGTTAGAGGGGACGGGGACCCTTTCATCGCGGTCCTCAATGTGGGGTCGCAGACAGTGGTGGTTCCTCAAGGGACGGTGCTCGCTCACGCGACGCCGGTGCCCTGCGAGGAACCTACCGCGAACCACGTTGACACTGCTTCCCGGGCGCACCCTCATTCGGACAGCGATGAAGGGTGGCTCGACGCGCTTTGCGCGGGATCGACGGACCTATCAAATTCAGAGCGCCAACAGCTTAGAACGCTACTCAGGGAATTTTCCGACGTCTTTAGTCGGAATAAATACGATTTGGGTTGCACTAATCTGCTGCATCACCATATTGACACGGGTGACAGCGCGCCAATACGCCAAAATCCGTTTCGGTTAAGTCCCGCCGAAAAGGACCATGTGAAATCGGCTATTGATGACATGTTAGCCGCCGACATCATTTCTCCCTCCACCAGCCCTTGGGGAGCGCCGATCGTCCTGGTTAAAAAGCAGGACGGTTCGTTGCGGTTTTGCGTGGATTTTCGGCGCCTTAACCAAATTTCGGTTGCCGACGCATACCCGCTCCCACGGATGGACGAATCGCTGGACGCCTTGGGGGGAGCGCGATTCTTCTCCACACTAGATTTACTTTCGGGATTCTGGCAGCTGCCTCTGGACGATGATTCAAAGCCCAAAACTGCGTTCCGTACACCGCACGGCTTGTTCCAATTTAACCGGTTGACGATGGGCTTACACTCAGCGCCGGCAACTTTCCAGCGTTTGATGGAATTGGTTTTGGCTGGATTACAATGGGAGTCGTGCTTGATTTATTTGGACGACGTTATTGTCTTTGGAAAAACTTTTGACGAACATCTCCAGAGGTTGCGGGCAGTTTTCCTAAAGATGCGGGCTGCTAATTTGAAATTTAAGCCCCAAAAATGCCATTTGTTACGTGATTCGGTGCGTTATTTGGGGCACATCGTGGGGCGCTCAGGTATTGCTACCGATCCCGCCAAAACGCAGTGTGTCAGCTCCTGGCCGACTCCCACCTCGGTGGGAGAGGTCAGGAGTTTCATTGGCTTCGCGTCGTATTATCGACGCTTCGTCGCGGATTTTGCAACGATTGCCAAACCCCTACACGCTTTAACATCGAAGGGGTTCGGTTCCACTGGGGTCAGGATGAGGAAGCTGCTTTCTGCTCCCTTCGGGACGCCTTAGTGAAAGCTCCTCCCTTGATTTACCCAGATTTTTCGAGACCGTTTTTGCTCGACACCGATGCGAGCAACACGGGTATTGGGGGCGTGCTTTCCCAGGTGGTTGACGGCGTGGAACGGGTGGTTGCGTACGGCAGTCGGGTGTTGTCTCCAGCGGAGCAACGATATTGTGTCACCCGTAGGGAACTGTTGGCAATTGTCCATTTCATCCAACAGTATCGCTCATATCTGTACGGTCGGCATTTCACCGTTCGCACAGATCATGCGGCACTGCAGTACGCCCTGAGGGTTCAACAGCCATCGGGACAATTGTCCCGATGGTTGGAGGTCCTCCAGGAGTTCGATTTCGAAACCACCTACCGTAAGGGCGTTCGCCACACCAACGCAGACGCTCTGTCACGGATGCCAACCGCCTCCGAATGCGCATGCCTCCTGGGGTCGGGGCGTTGCAAGCCAGCAGGGGACATGATGGTTCCGGTCCTGGCGGCCGCCGCCGATGATGAAACATTGGTCACCGATGATATCGCGGAACAGGGGAAAGATTCCCTGCTTGGGTTGCCCGTTAATGAATGGGGGCGCCTCCAAATGGAGGATACCTCCCTCCTCGCGTCGCGTCGTCGCGCCGGGGAGAGGGGGCGGGGGACGGGTGATGCCGACGCTTGGGGGATGCACGCAGGGTTGCTCATGCATTGGGATGGCAAATCCCACCGTCAGCGGCTGGTGGTCCCTTCGGGATTACGGGGTAAGGTGGTGTGGGCTGCTCATGAGCGCCTCCTCCACCTGGGTACCCAGAAAACCCTCGCCTTGCTCCAGCTTGATTTTTTTTGGCCGGGCATGACAAGGGATGTCGCTGATCTGTTGGCAGCATGCCCTCGGTGTGCCAGCGCAAACCACCGGCACGGGAGTCAAACCCGCCCTTGCAGTCCATCCAGGTCTCCAGAGTAAACGAACTGGTCGCGCTGGACATTCTGGGGCCATTCCCCGCCACCCCCAGGGGAAATAGATATTTGCTTACCAGGGTGGAATACTTTACGCGCTGGCCTATGGCCTGGCCCCTGGCAAATCAGTCGGCAGCAGCCATCGTGGACGCCTTTGTCCAAGGTTACGTCATGGACAAAGGTGCTCCGGAGCGGCTGCTGACCGACCAGGGTAGAAATTTTTCCGGAAAACTCCTAAAACAAGTCTGTGATCTCCTAGGAACGAAAAAAATTCGAACTTCTCCCTATCACCCGCAAACGGACGGGATGGTCGAGCGTCTGCATCGCACCATCACGTCTATGTTGTCGCAGCAGGTTTCGGACTCACAGACTGATTGGGACTTACAAATTCAAGGGGTTCTAGCGGCATACAGATTGGCTCCCCATGCTGCGACGGGATTTTCACCCTTCTTTCTTATGTATGGCCGCGAACCCGACCCACCTGTTCGGGCACAGCTGCAGATCCCCGCGCCGCTGGGTAAAACTAAATTGGACGAACACGTTAAATTTAACCTTGACAAACTGACTGAGGCGCGGGATGCTGCGAGGCTAAATTCTGACAGGCGTCAAAAGGCGAACGAGCGCCTCAGACTGGCTCGCGCGCACGTGCTGCAGTGGAAGCCGGGGGACAGGGCATGGCTGCACTGTCCCCAGGTACCACTCGCGACCTCCTCAAAACTCGTGCGCCCGTGGCGGGGCCCCGTCGAGGTTGTCGAGGTTTTGAGGCCTCAGTGCGTTCGTATCAAATGGGGGAGGCGCCGGTGGTTTGTACACCCCTCTAGGCTAAAACCGTTTCTTGCGGTGCGAGGCCCCACTCCACACACGCAGGGCCAAGCATGTGGGGGGTCGACCGACTCGGAGGGTCCGTCGCTGCTCTCGCCTGATGTGTTGCCGGCTGTCCCGCCCCCAGGTGCACCGGGAATGACGGGCTCACGCCCTACAACCCACACGGGTGATGCCGACGGTCGCGCGACTTCAATCGCGACCTCATCTCGAAAGGGACAGCCGCCACCGGATGGTCTGCCGTCCGGGGTTGCCCCGGACGGCGGACCATCCGGCAAGGACTCGCGCTAAAATGAGCAGACTCTTATAATACACAAAAGGAAGAAATTTTTTTTCTTATTTTCCTTCACGTGTCATGGTTACTGTGTGCTGCATCGGTGGTGTGCTCCTGGCACACTGTGTGTGTTGTGTTGTGTGTGTGCTGGGGGTTCCTGGCGATTTGTATGTACGTTGGGTTACGGAATTCGTATTTTTTTGGGGGGGGGGTGCGTCGGGTTATTTTCCCTTCGGGGTTTTTAGGGTTTTTATTGTTGTTATTGTTATTGTTGTTCTCTTCTCGTTATGGTTGAAAAAATTGAGGCACACGCGGGGCTCAAGGGGTTAATATAACTTTATTGGAATTATTGCAGCCGGGACGGCTGCGAGCTGTGTAGGGGGGGGGGTGATTTAGGGCTGTTACGGAGGGGCTGTATGTGTAGGGCTGTATGCATGGGATCACACGGGAAACAAGCACAGGGGGCGGGGCTCCGTGAGTGCTAACGGGGAGGTGCCCGCAACGACGTCCGCACCGGGCAGCCTGGGGGGTTGCCCGGAGTTGTGATCCTCTGAGGGGTATGAAGGGGGATGAGCCGGAGAGATCGGGGCTCAGTATTAGGATGGAGAAGGAAGACAGAAGACCGTCTAGCTAGAAGCCCTGGACTCACCTGAGACGCCGCCCTTGTCAGGGCCGCGCAGGACCGAGCCAGTGGCGTGGTCCCGCGACCCAGAGTCAGTCTCTGGGACTCCGGGTACCGTAGGCCGGCTAACCAGTGTCGGCCCAGACAGCCTCCCCTAGCCCAGTAACTGGAGGACTACGAGGCAGATCAGGATAGCTAGCGAAGTATCCCCAGCTATCCGGGTGAGGGGGCCGATACCCCCTCTAGTGCTGTCCTGTTCTGACCGCTTACACGAATAAACATACGTGTGCCTCAACCTTGGTGTCAAGCGTCCTCAACGGTACTTCAACTGGTGTCAGAACAACTACGAACAATGGACACGCGCCGGACAGCTCGAGCTGGAGTACCACAAGGGGAGGACGACGCTGAAATTGTCTAGCCCGAGACAGCTCAACAAGACATCGTGCAGCCGGAGCCGGACGCATTCTTTCCGGGGCATCACGATGAAGAGGAGCTGCCGTCAGAAGGACTGAGGCTGGCGCACGCGAGGCTGGCGGAGCTGCTTTATGCAGCTGCCGCCATGCTTGAAAACATCACGCGCCTGGGGGCTGGTGGACCACCACGGGGCAAGGGCAACCGACGTCCGGTGCGCTTTCCCGCCATTTCGACAGATTCAAAGTTTGAATCTCCCGCCTTCGCCGCGGCAGCTGCAGAGGGCGTGGCCGGGCTCTACCTGGGGTCCGACATCGCTCTCGCTGGGGCAGCCGCGTCATCGCCGGAGGGAGCGTCATCACGGCTGCGACAGGCGATCCCATCTGCCGTTCGCGCCGAAGCACTGCCGAATTCCGGGGACAGCAGCCTGCAGACTTCCACGACGAACGCTGTGCTGCAACAACGGCTGCCTCCGCTTAAGGAGTTCGTTGCTGCGGAGGGCGACTGGGGCGGCTTCCAGAGACGCTTCATCGCCCATCAAGAGATGGCCAAGTGGTCGGACGCTGAAGCTCTCTGCGCGCTGCCAGCGCTCCTCGACAGCGATGCACTCGCCGCTCTCACGTCGGCGCCGAGGGAGGAGCGCTCCACGTTACGGATGGCGCTGCAGCTGCTGGCCAGGGTCTACGGGCCTTCAGCTGAGTGCAGACAGCAGTTCTACGATCGCCAGCGGGGTGAAAAGGAGTCGCCCCTGGCGTACAGAACGAGTCTCCTGGCGCTGGTGAAGACGGCCTTCCCCCGTATGGATGAAGACGGCGTAGACGCGATGGTCACGGAGAAAATTCTCCTGTTAGCTGACGACTTGGACATCGCCGTCGTTGCGCAAGAAGACAAGGAGATGACTTCTCTCCAAGCTGCGCGGCTCCTCCACGCCAACTTGCTGTCGCCGCGACGGAGAGCCAGCAGGGCGAGGGCCGGGCGTGCGGTGGCTGCAGCCACCCTTCCGACGGAGGAGCTTTACGCCGTCGACCGTCGACGGCAGCAGGTGACGGGAGCACGGTCGTGCCGGGACGAGTCAAGCCGCCTCGACCGTCCGTCATCTCCGCCGGCGCTCCCGCGTTGCTTCAACTGCGGCGTCCGGGGCCATGTCGCCTCGGGATGCCGCTCTCCTCGACAGCGCGGGACGACGCCTCGACGGGACGCCGGTCCTCCTCCTCCCAAGCTCCACCAACATAACCCGGCGAGTCGCGGCACCCCACATGTTTGGCCCAAGCACACACCCGTTACACACTCGCACACCGCAACGAACGGGGGGCCGACATTGCGCTGCGACGGGCAAACACGCATCACTGCGGGGACTCGAATCGAACCCGGGCAGTGGTCCGTGTTAGCCCATCGGGTTGTGGCCGCGTCGTCGGGGTCGTCGGCTGTGGTGGGACACATTGACGGGGTAGAGGTACGCATCCTGGTCGATACGGGGGCATCGGCGACCATCATTTCCGAACTGATTTACAATATTCTACCTGTCCAGAGCCGTCCTTTACTGCCGGTCAACGTTCCATTCTATGCCGCTAACGGAGGCTCTCTTGGCATCATTGGACAGATTCGGGCGCAAATTTGTATCGGGGACATCAAATTATCGGGGCCTATTTTTGTTTCCTCCTCGCTGACGGTTCCGTGCCTGCTGGGGACGGACTTCTTGGCCAAAAGGCCACGGTGACACAGACTTATTTGGTTTACACGTTATAATCCCTTGTTCATCATGATGGCCTTTTTACTTGTATGTCTCAATAGCGTTATGGAGATGGCGTGACGTGAGGGTTCTGCCTTTGTAGTGAGGGTTATAAGTTGACACTGAGGAGGGGGGTGGAGGTGCCCCCCTACCCCCATGTAGAGTGACATCACCCACTCATGATTATTAATGAGGGGGGGGGGGGGGGGGGCTCCATGTGGAGTGACGTCACCCGACATGATTATTAATGACGGAGGGCTGGTCGATGTGGAGTGACGTCACAAAATGGCATCACCACAGTCGGCAAGTCACGAGCCGAGGCAGGCCAGGCGGAAGCCAAAGCAGGCTGTTCATAAGTGAAGAAAGACAATGGAATAGAACACAGCACCGTAGCACCAGAAATCTAGGCGACAGACAAGGCGAGCTGGACGTAAGCTGCAGCAGCCTGAACGCATACACAAAGGTGAACCAAGCACACGCCAAAGTGGGCAGGTCACAAGCCGAGGCAGGCCAGGTGCAAGCCACAGCAGGCTGATCACGAGTGAAGACAGCAGATGCAGTAGAACACAGAGGACCACTGCAGGAAGAGGTGATCAAGGGCCCGTGCCCCAACAAGCCCAGGCCCAAGGAGCCAACACAGGGAGGCTGCAGCAGAGGCAGGAGCAGGAGGCAGACTGGTAGGCCCGACCCTGCACTGGTCTCGCTTGGCCAGGGAATGAGAAGCAGGTCAGTTCTCATGGCAAGATAGAGGCAGTTGTTGTAGGAGAAAGGCTGTGCATTGCAGGCAATAGATTTAGTTGTACTTGCCCATTTCTAAGTTTGAGCACGACCAGTGACATCATAATAACAGTCTGTGCCACTGGACGGGTTCAGCAGGATTGGAAGGATGCCCGGTGGTCCCCCTCTTTAAGAAGGGGGACCGCACAGACTGTAACAACTACATGTGCATCTCACTCCACAGTGTGCCGGGAAAGGTCCTGGCAAGGATTATTCAACATCGCCTTGCTGAGGAGAGGCTTACGGAGCCACAATACGGTTTCAGGAAGGGCGGTCCTGCACAGATGCCATATTTTGTCCGTCTGCTACAGCAGAGGTGTAGGGAATTCCAACAAGACCTACATCTCTGCTTTATTGACCTGGTCAAGGCCTATTATTATTTGTTTCTTTCGGTTAAGTCACGTCTAAAGATAAAATAATAAATTAAATTAAATAATAGAATACGACGTTTCGATTGCAACACAAGCAATCATCATCAGGTATAATGAAATAGCGACATAAAATCTAACCAGAAAACTATAGACAGACATATTAGCAGACAGATATCACCAAGATACATAGCGAGAGCAACACAGGTAACAGAGAGGGGTGATCGTCTCTGTGTGGTGGCCTTAAATAGACAGAGGGGGGGCGGAGGCAGAGAGAGGGAGGAGGGTTAGAGAAAAAATTAGCATATCAATGAGTGGTCAACAGACGTGGTGCTGCGAATGCGATGGCACGGCAAGCAAGCCTGGAAATCAGGAGAAGGACACACTAAAATTAAATAACCTAGTAAAATATTGAAATGTAATGTAATACAACACAGAGGGTCGGTCAACACACAATTAACGCATAGCCTGGTTGATTACGTATTTCAAAGATTGCTAAGTTAGAATTTAAGTGTGAACAATCTAAAGAGAGGACACAGGCAGAGAAAACAAGTCGCCAGAGAGAGAGAAAAAAGATAAGCTTAAAACTTCCCCGTAGAAGTGGTTCAATCTTAATTTTAGAACTTTCGTGACTGCAGGAATTATTATTTGTTTCTTTCGGTTAAGTCACGTCTAAAGATAAAATAATAAATTAAATTAAATAATAGAATACGACGTTTCGATTGCAACACAAGCAATCATCATCAAGTATAATGAAATAGCGACATAAAATCTAACCAGAAAACTATAGACAGACATATTAGCAGACAGATATCACCAAGATACATAGCGAGAGCAACACAGGTAACAGAGAGGGGTGATCGTCTCTGTGTGGTGGCCTTAAATAGACAGAGGGGGGGCGGAGGCAGAGAGAGGGAGGAGGGTTAGAGAAAAAATTAGCATATCAATGAGTGGTCAACAGACGTGGTGCTGCGAATGCGATGGCACGGCAAGCAAGCCTGGAAATCAGGAGAAGGACACACTAAAATTAAATAACCTAGTAAAATATCGAAATGTAATGTAATACAACACAGAGGGTCGGTCAACACACAATTAACGCATAGCCTGGTTGATTACGTATTTCAAAGATTGCTAAGTTAGAATTTAAGTGTGAACAATCTAAAGAGAGGACACAGGCAGAGAAAACAAGTCGCCAGAGAGAGAGAAAAAAGATAAGCTTAAAACTTCCCCGTAGAAGTGGTTCAATCTTAATTTTAGAACTTTCGTGACTGCAGGAATTATTATTTGTTTCTTTCGGTTAAGTCACGTCTAATGATAAAATAATAAATTAAATTAAATAATAGAATACGACGTTTCGATTGCAACACAAGCAATCATCATCAGGTATAATGAAATAGCGACATAAAATCTAACCAGAAAACTATAGACAGACATATTAGCAGACAGATATCACCAAGATACATAGCGAGAGCAACACAGGTAACAGAGAGGGGTGATCGTCTCTGTGTGGTGGCCTTAAATAGACAGAGGGGGGGCGGAGGCAGAGAGAGGGAGGAGGGTTAGAGAAAAAATTAGCATATCAATGAGTGGTAATTAATTTTAGTGTGTCCTTCTCCTGATTTCCAGGCTTGCTTGCCGTGCCATCGCATTCGCAGCACCACGTCTGTTGACCACTCATTGATATGCTAATTTTTTCTCTAACCCTCCTCCCTCTCTCTGCCTCCGCCCCCCCTCTGTCTATTTAAGGCCACCACACAGAGACGATCACCCCTCTCTGTTACCTGTGTTGCTCTCGCTATGTATCTTGGTGATATCTGTCTGCTAATATGTCTGTCTATAGTTTTCTGGTTAGATTTTATGTCGCTATTTCATTATACCTGATGATGATTGCTTGTGTTGCAATCGAAACGTCGTATTCTATTATTTAATTTAATTTATTATTTTATCTTTAGACGTGACTTAACCGAAAGAAACAAATAATAATTCCTGCAGTCACGAAAGTTCTAAAATTAAGGCCTATTATACCATCAGTAGGCCTGGGCTCTGGGTTGTTCTTTATGCTTTCGGAGTCCCTGACCCTCCTCTAACGCTCATTAAAGACCTTCATGATAGTGAGCAGGCCCGGGTAAAACTACGTGGCTGGGAGTCAGATCCATTCCCTGTACACCTTGGGGTGCGACAGGGATGTCTTCTGGCTCCAACATTATTTAACTTCTATTTCGACCACTGGGAGGCTGATCGATGCCAGGATTCGGTCAAGGGATGGCTCCCTATTGCTCAACCACGTTATGTATGCCGATGATCTGGTCTTACCATCAGCCCCACCAAAACTAAGCACATGCCTGGGTATTTTGTACCTCCCAATTGGTGATAGTGCAGTTGTGGAGAGAATGGAGAGTTTCCCATACCTTGGAAGTGTTCTCATGACCGGCTCCGGTTTAGCAGCAGACGTCTCGCTCCGAATCAGTCGAATTGCATTATCTTTTCATTAGTTGCGTAATGCTGTGTGGAAGCTACCTGGTCTATACCTCCGCAAAAAGCTTCAGGTCTTCTCGGCCACAGTCATTCCCTCCCTTCTCTACTCTTGCGAAACGTGGACCCCCATAATGGAACATCTTCGCCGGTTAGAAATATTTAGGCTGGCCTACCAACGATCCATCCTGGGTTCTGCCGGATCGAGTGGGCTAAACGGGTGCGGCACGGGCTAGAGAAGAGATGGAGTGATGTAGTACAGGAAGATGTGGAGCTGAGTGGACTTGCTGATGACCGGTACCAGCGGTGTCAAAATTGGCCTCAGTGGAAGAGGCTCATGAAGGACGCTACTGGCCATTTGGAGACAGTCGCCCTCCTACATCAGCGGAGGGTGGAGGAGTGACGCTCAGAACAACAAGCGGAGCGCCGGGTGGCTAAAGCACAGCAAGTTGCCATAGTAGGTTGCACAGGTGGTGCATCAGTCAGTCAACCCGTGCCACCTGGGTCTGCCCTGTGACCTTCCAGCGGGCGTTCGACACTTTACGTGGCCTCAAGGTACACATAGCCTGGCACAAGCGTCATGGTGACGTTAACGACACTTAGTGCCGAATGCCGGTTGTTGTGTGTCTGTACGTACATGTTTGTGTGTGTGTCAGTCCATGTGTGTGTTGCTCTATATGCGTATGTGAGTCGATGTGTTTTTGTGTGTGAGTCTATGTGTGTCGGTCGATGTGTGACAGTCCGTGTGTGTTTGTGTCGATGTGTGTGTGAGTATATCTGTGTGTGAAAGTCAATGTCTGTCTGTGTGAGTTCATATGTGTGTGTGTGTGCGTCTAAGTCGATGTGTTTATATGTGTGTGGGTCGATGTCTGTGTGTAAGTCCATGTGTGTGTCTACCTTTTTCGCCCGGGCAACGCCGGGTACCTACCGCTAGTACAAATTATAACAGAATCAAGTTAAACATGAAGTTGGAAATCGGAATGCAATGGTCTGGTATGTAATCACTGAATTAACTTTAATAGAAGATCTGACACTCACAGAATCAAGTTATATATGAAGAAGCATATTGTAATACACTGAATCGTAGCTATGATAAAATCAAACATGAGCATAAGATTGATTCATCAGCATAAAACGGACTTATTTTACACTGCGACTTAATATAGCAGTCTGATCGACCAGATATTATATTTAAAAAAACGTAAAAATACCGTTGTTTTGTATGCTCCGTGAACCGTAGAATGGAATCTACATATATACAGGCGATCCCAGCACCTATGATTTAATTGATTCCTGGAAAACGGTCGCAAGTCGTGCAGTTATTTCCCATAGGTGCAATGTTAGGGTTCCTGGAAACCCATTATATACCAAAATTAACCACGGAAATAAAATAAAATAACCCTAACAAACATTTATTGTAACTTAACATAACCTTTACAAACATTTACTAAGAAAAACAAACATATTTGAAAATCCATAAGTACTTTTCTGCATGTGCATCACATCTCCTATTCTCAGATGTAGCAAAAGGCGAAACATTTTCAAAATTTTAAGAGAATTTACAAAAGTGAAGAGCGTTGATAAAGAGATGCTGTGTCACTCTTGGAGCAGCTGCAGACTGTCGGGCTATACTATACATACGCATATGTCAGGATAGCAAAGCCGCGTTGGTAGCAGTCGTTAGGCGGTTGTAGATACGAGTTTTGGTCGTTACCGTGGGAGTCTATATTACGATAAGAAATGCCGTAAAAGCAGGGGGTCGCAAGTAGAACGGACATAATTCAGGGGTCACCTGTAAATAAATACCTTAATCTCTAAGTATGTAGATCCACATTGTAAAAAATCACATCAGGTGAATTATTATATTAATTGAAAACCTTTGCCTGGCGAAAGACCCAAAGTATAATGATAAACTAGTTTAACAATGAAACACATTTTTCTCATGAAGGCTGCCAGATCGACTTTGAGCTGGCTGGTGGATCGACTAAGGAGAATCGATCAAATTATCCTTGATTCACAGACTATATTTGGGCAAAAACGCCCCTTCAGGCATCACCACACATACATTTTGCTTACGAAATTTCAGAGTCGTAAGTTCAACCGCCGTACAATAGATGGTGGTGGCATCTACATCTGCAGAACATGAAAAACCAGTGGCATCTACAGTGAGGGAATAAAAGTATTTGATCCCCTGCTGATTTTGTACGTTTGCCCAATGACAAAGAAATGATCAGTCTATAATTTTAATGGTAGGTTTATTTGAACAGTGGGAGACAGAATAACAACAACAAAATCCATAAAACGCATTTCAAAAATGTTATAAATTGATTTGCATTTCAATGAGGGAAATAAGTATTTGACCCCCTCTCAATCAGAAAGATTTCTGGCTCCCAGGTGTCTTTCATACAGGTAACGAGCTGAGATTAGGAGCACACTCTTAAAGGGAGTGCTCCTAATCTCAGCTTGTTACCTGTGTAATATGAGGATATATCCGGCTCACTGACGTATCACAACTCGTCATGGTGATTGGCTCTGCCGGTCCTGGTTTACAGACAATGGGGGAAAGCCTGGGGGCATGGCCTTGACGTGATGGAAAGGTGACAGCTATAAGGATTGGTTCTGCTGGCTTTGGCCACAGCCAATGGGGAGATGAGTCAGGGGCGTGGTCCCGGGAGCTGACGAGGGAGCCTGGAAGATTCCATGCAGGCTAACGAGGATTTGCGGAAACGTACCAAGTGACCCGGGTATTAAATAGGGGTGGAGACGAACGACACGTGGTCAGAACGGGAACAAACGGAGGAAGGGGGCCACGCGGGAGCGGGGCTCCAAGTTGCCACGTGGCAGTGTGTGTCTCTCTCTATCTGTCCCTCTCACGCTGCCTATCAGCAGCGTTAAGTAACTGTAATATAAGTTGAATAAAAGACGGATTCCAGAAGTCGTCTCAACGAGCTTTATTACACCTGTATAAAAGACACCTGTTCACAGAAGCAATCAATCAATCAGATTCCAGACTCTCCACCATGGCCAAGACCAAAGAGCTCTCCAAGGATGTCAGGGACAAAATTGTTGACCTACACAAGGCTGGAATGGGCTACAAGACCATCGCCAAGCAGTTTGGTGAGATGGTGACAACAGTTGGTGCGATTATTCGCAAATGGAAGAAACACAAAAGAACTGTCAATCTTCCTCGGCCTGGGGCTCCATGCAAGATCTCACCTCGTGGAGTTGCAATGATCATGAGAACGGTGAGGAATCAGCCCAGAACTACACGGGAGGATCTTGTCAATGATCTCAAGGCAGCTGGGGCCATAGTCACCAAGAAAACAGTTGGTAACACACTAAGCCGTGAAGGACTGAAATCCTGCAACGCCCGCAAGGTCCTCCCCCTGCTCAAGAAAGCACATATACATGCCCGTCTGAAGTTTGCCAATGACCATCTGAATGATGCAGAGGACAACTGGGTGAAAATGTAGTGGTCAGATGAGACCAAGATGGAGCTCTTTGGCATCAGCTCAACTCGCCGTGTTTGGTGGAGGAGGATGCTGCCTATGACCCCAAGAACACCATCCCCACCGTCAAACATGGAGGTGGAAACATTATGTTTTGGGGGTGTTTTTCTGCTAAGGGGACAGGACAACTTCACCGCATCAAAGGGACGATGGACGGGGCCATGTACCGTCAAATCTTGGGTGAGAACCTCCTTCCCTCAGCCAGGGCATTGAAAATGGGTCGTGGATGGGTATTCCAGCATGACAATGACCCAAAACACACGGCCAAGGCAACAAAGGAGTGGCTCAAGAAGAAGCACATTAAGGTCCTGGAGTGGCCTAGCCAGTTTCCAGACCTTAATCCCATAGAAAATCTGTGGAGGGAGCTGAAGGTTCGAGTTGCCAAACGTCAGCCTCGCAACCTTAATGACTTGGAGAAGATCTGCAAAGAGGAGTGGGACAAAATCCCTCCTGAGATGTGTGCAAACCTGGTGGCCAACTACAAGAAACGTCTGACCTCTGTGATTGCCAACAAGGGTTTTGCCACCAAGTACTAAGTCATGTTTTGCAGAGGGGTCAAATACTTATTTCCCTCATTAAAATGCAAATCAATTTATAACATTTTTGACATGCGTTTTTCTGGATTTTTTTGTTGTTATTCTGTCTCTCACTGTTCAAATAAACCTACCATTAAAATTATAGACTGATCATTTCTTTGTCAGTGGGCAAACGTACAAAATCAGCAGGGGATCAAATACTGTTTTCCCTCACTGTACATCTACAAGAGATTATACAAATTTTAAAGCCATTCCCCGTGTTTAGTGTACATGCCGTATAACATGTTTAGAATTAACAGGAGTAAAATTGGACTTACAAACAAATCAACTTACGAACAAACCTCTGGAACCTAACTCGTTTGTAAGTAGAGGAGTACCTGTACTTTCGTATTGCAGTGCCTAGGTGGCACGATGTTGACGACCTCACCTGGTATGCAGGGTTTTGTGGGTTCGATCCCGACCCTGATGCCTGCTGTATATTTGGAGTTTGCATGTGCTCCCTGTGATCGTGTGGATTTTTCACCAAGTCCACCAAGTATTAGAAACATGCATTTTAAGTGTTTGGTTGCTATAAATTTCCACGTAATAAGCCACTTCGTTAAGATTTTGTTTGTGATAGCTAGGTTCCTTCTGAGAAAGATCTATATAGCTCAGTGGACTTTACCTGATAAAATAAATGTATATTTTGCCTTTATTTGTTGTTTCACTTGCATATGCACATATTTCTAAAAACCCGGCATTTAAATTTTCCCTGAATTCCCCAGTGACCTCACTCATTCCATCATGCACTTTTTTTCAAAGTTTCCCCAGGTTGTCCAGCACCTGCTTCACCCTCTTCTCAATCACCTCAGAGTACTTGAGCAGGTTCGTATCTTGTATCAGCTCGGAGCTACCGGGGTAGTTCCATATTTTCTTCCACGACTTGTAGTGCTGCACCACAGCCTCGTTATCCGGCACTCTCTTGATTCCATAGCCTGGCCTGAGAGCTAGGACCTGGTGGACATCTTGAAACTGGACACCCCTTGGCTGCACGATCGTCTTGCTGGCCAACTCATTGGGGGGATAGGTCACCTTCACCACGTGATCCAGGATGTTGGTGCCTTGGGCTCGGTAGCCAGAGCGCGAGGTCCACAAAGCCGTCTCCACCACGGGGAAGTTGTGCATGCGGAAGTAGTATGCGGATATTTTGGGCTCGTCCAATTCCTCCATCATCTGGGTCCAGTTATACCACTTCCTGGGAACTACAATCTCATCCACGTCATGCATAGTCAAGTACCGCGCCCGATACATGTTCCTGTACATGCAGTCGTTCATGGTAGCAATCTGCCCATAGTAGTGCAAATCGCCCGGGTCGACATTGATGTTCCAGCCAGTGGACGGTTTTAGGAAGTCAGTGATGGGCCACTGCAGCACGTCCACGAAGCCTGAGCGCATGTAATGGCGCAGCACTGCATCCATCTGTGGGCTCACACTCGAGTTGTAGACGGTGACGAAGCCGGCTCCCAGCAGCCGGTAACACTCCATGCTCTGCACAAACAGCAGCACGTTGTTAAAGCTGTTGAAGAAGGTGGGAAGGCAGACGCCGAAGTGCTGCTCAGGCAGAGCGGGCTGACGGTTCTGCACTGGCATCAGCACCGATGAGGTGGAGGTAGATGTGTCATCGTCTTGCCCCTTGACGACTAGAGCAACATGACTCGGAGGAGTTGCTCCATTGGGAATGCGGCACAGGAAGTTGAAGACCGCGTACTCGAAGAAGTAGTGGTTGCTCAGCATGGTGGCCTCCGCACTAACATTGGCGCACCACGGCGAAAGCTCCTCTTGCCAGTAGACCATCCTGCAGGCAACTGCCACGTGCTCGTTCAGCGTTCTTGTCGGGGCCAGGGCGAAGACGCGAATCAGGTCGTGGCTGTCTTCGCGGACATCCAGGTACGCCGAGAATGCGAGAATCTTTGTGGAGCCAACCCTGTGGAATTGCACGTCTGGCATGGATTCTCGGTACGTGTCAGGAGCACACGTGGGACTTTTGGGGTGAAGCTCTGGGCTGAGCTGGGTCACCTGGGGCAAGTGCAGGAAGCCAAGATGTCCAACCTGGCACGTGGTGAACAAGACTCCATAATCTTCTTGGTTCTTTCGGTAAAGTCACGTAGAAGGGAAGTAATAAAATAATAAAAATAAAACATAATAAAACAATTCTCACGACGTTTCGGCCACAACGCAAGCAGCCATCCTCAGGCGAAGAATGAAACACCCCAAGCTTGGAGCGTATATTTAAGCTGGGTTAGAGGGGGGGGAGGTGGGAAGAAGAGCGCCTAAACAAAATAATTTGCATATCAAGAGGAATTCAGCATATGGAAAATGCGTAGGAGGTGGGCGGGGGGGGTTCCAAATCAATACTATGCCCGTGCATTATGCAGGATTAGCAGCATCAAAGGGGGGGGGGGGGAAGTGGGGGAGCATTAACAAAGGAAAGGAATGTTAATAGTATGTAGCTGTAGTTACTAAACAACCACGTAAAAAACTACAGTATAAACTGCATGACAAACTAAAGTATAAACTACATAGCATCATCAGTAAACTTACTATACTCTACAATAAGCTGAGTTACTAACAGTAAGTAATACATGAAAAATTCTACGTTGTAAAAAATTATATAATATGCTTCCATCTAAACTTTATTCTCTTACATCACACGCGTCTATACCGTACTATATACTTCCATAGGCAAAACCAACATTAAATTACATACTGTATTGCTATAAACCACCCTATACCTTATACATTTTTAATATAACACTATGTATTATTCTACCCACCCTAATGTGTATCAAAATGGTTTATTACGTCCTTCCAGTGATTGCTAAGCCAGAATCCATCTTCTCGGTTAAAATTGTCTCTGTGTTTGTAAATGTGGATCGCCTCATGTACGAATCTCTCATGATAGCCAGATGGCTTGCAGAGAACCTCTGTCTTGGAGAAGTCAATGTCATGTGAGCCCACTGAGTTGTAACAGTGATCTGCCACGGCTGAGGTGTTTGTCCTACAGTGTTTCAGGTCAGCTTTATGTTCACGGATGCGGTCCGAGACATGTCGTTTGGTTTCCCCAATGTAACTGCTACCACAGAGGCAACTTAGTTTGTAGACACCAGGGTACTGTATGTCTGGAACCACATCTTTTACAGACGGTACCAGATCACGGATTTTATGTACTGTGTTGAATCGGACCTGGATCTTGTGTTTAATCAGGATTTTGGAGATCTTTTTTGTGACCCCAGCAATGTAGGGTAAGGTGATGGTCTTGAAAGGCTCCTCAACAGGATCCTTCTTGGTGGTTGGAGTGATGGCTTTGCGGATTGTGTAGTCGGAGTAACCATTAGCCTTAAGAGCTTGGCGTACGTGTTTGAGTTCACTGGAAATGTGTTCATGGTCGGAGATGCATTGGGCTCTATGATATAGAGTCTTGATGAGGGAATTCTTCTGGGATGGATGGTGGTGGGAATCCGGTTTTAGATAAGCATCCGTGTGGGTGGCTTTCCTGTAGACAGAGTGGCTCATTGAACCATCAGGTCTCCTTTTGATTAGGACATCCAAAAAGGGTAGCTTGCCATCATTTTCGACTTCCATGGTGAATCTGATGGCTGGGTGTATGGAATTGATATGGTCGAGAAATTGGTCTAGAGCAGGCCGGCCATGTGGCCAGATGACAAAAGTGTCGTCTACGTACCTCTTCCATAAGGTCGGGCGTAGAGTGGCAGTCTGGATGGCGTCCGTCTCAAATTTCTCCATGAAGATGTTGGCTACAACCGGAGATAAGGGGGAGCCCATTGGGGTGCCCTCAATTTGCTTGTAGAAGGTTCCATTCCAGGTGAAGTATGTATTGGTTAAGCAGTGTCTCACCAGGGGGGGTACCCCAGCATTCAGTCCTTGATGAACCAAGTCTTCAATGATTGCGATGGTGTCAGGCACAGGCACCTTGGTGAACAAGGAAACCACATCAAAACTGACAAGCAGGTCGTCTGGGGACAGGGCAATCCCCTTGATTGTTGATACCAGGTCAGTAGAGTTTAGTACTGCAGAGGTGGTTTTTCCAGTGAAAGGCCGTAGGATTTCGGACAAAAAACGAGCCAGTTTGTAAGTCGGGGAGTTGATAGTAGAGACAATGGGACGAAGAGGTGTATCTTCTTTATGTATCTTTGGCAAGCCGTACAATCTTGGTGGCCTGGCTGCAGAAGGTTTCAACGAGAACTGTTTGGTCTGATCAATTAATGCGGTTGAAGCAGAAATTATGTTGTTGGTTTTGGAGACGAGGCTGTTGGTGGGGTCTCTTTTTATTTTTGTATAGCTGCCATCGGTGAGTAGTTCTTGAATTTTGTTGTTGTATTCTATTTTGTCCATGATGACAGTGGCATTGCCTTTGTCGGCTGAGAGGATGACAATGTCATCCCTCTTTTTTAATTGAGCTAATTCAAAACGCTCATCTTTGCTGATGTTGCTAGCTGGCATCTTAGCGTTTTTGAGGGTTACAGAGATTTCCGATCTTGCTACGTCTGCAGCGATGTGACTCAAGCCCTTGAGAGCTACATCTACTCGAGCAATTATATCATTAACTGGTATGTGTCTAGGTGTGACTGCAAAGTTTAGTCCTTTAGCTAAAACGGATTTCAAACCTTCAGAAATAGGACTGTTACTGCGATTAATTACGACTTTGTTAACATCTAGCTTTTCAATGTGTGGGTCCGGTTTAATGTTTGAGAGGCGGTTGAATTTGGAAATCAAGTTGTCCTTACATTTAGTCGACATAGCGGCAGCTGAAGAGGCAGTCATTTTTTCCACATGTTCCCAATCCGATGTGGACATTGTTGCACTCAAGGATAAGTGTGATTTGTAGAGTGTCTTGTCTAACTGATCTAGTTCGGTGCGCGTAAGTCTGATTTTCTCTGAGATAAGAGCTAAGCTAGTTCTAGACAGAATTCGTTTCGCATTAGAAGAAGTTACAGCAGCAGATGTTAGTGTTAATGCGTTCGGTATTACCTTAGAGTCGCGGCATTAATTAAAAAAGAGGGATGACATTGTCATCCTCTCAGCCGACAAAGGCAATGCCACTGTCATCATGGACAAAATAGAATACAACAACAAAATTCAAGAACTACTCACCGATGGCAGCTATACAAAAATAAAAAGAGACCCCACCAACAGCCTCGTCTCCAAAACCAACAACATAATTTCTGCTTCAACCGCATTAATTGATCAGACCAAACAGTTCTCGTTGAAACCTTCTGCAGCCAGGCCACCAAGATTGTACGGCTTGCCAAAGATACATAAAGAAGATACACCTCTTCGTCCCATTGTCTCTACTATCAACTCCCCGACTTACAAACTGGCTCGTTTTTTGTCCGAAATCCTACGGCCTTTCACTGGAAAAACCACCTCTGCAGTACTAAACTCTACTGACCTGGTATCAACAATCAAGGGGATTGCCCTGTCCCCAGACGACCTGCTTGTCAGTTTTGATGTGGTTTCCTTGTTCACCAAGGTGCCTGTGCCTGACACCATCGCAATCATTGAAGACTTGGTTCATCAAGGACTGAATGCTGGGGTACCCCCCCTGGTGAGACACTGCTTAACCAATACATACTTCACCTGGAATGGAACCTTCTACAAGCAAATTGAGGGCACCCCAATGGGCTCCCCCTTATCTCCGGTTGTAGCCAACATCTTCATGGAGAAATTTGAGACGGACGCCATCCAGACTGCCACTCTACGCCCGACCTTATGGAAGAGGTACGTAGACGACACTTTTGTCATCTGGCCACATGGCCGGCCTGCTCTAGACCAATTTCTCGACCATATCAATTCCATACACCCAGCCATCAGATTCACCATGGAAGTCGAAAATGATGGCAAGCTACCCTTTTTGGATGTCCTAATCAAAAGGAGACCTGATGGTTCAATGAGCCACTCTGTCTACAGGAAAGCCACCCACACGGATGCTTATCTAAAACCGGATTCCCACCACCATCCATCCCAGAAGAATTCCCTCATCAAGACTCTATATCATAGAGCCCAATGCATCTCCGACCATGAACACATTTCCAGTGAACTCAAACACGTACGCCAAGCTCTTAAGGCTAATGGTTACTCCGACTACACAATCCGCAAAGCCATCACTCCAACCACCAAGAAGGATCCTGTTGAGGAGCCTTTCAAGACCATCACCTTACCCTACATTGCTGGGGTCACAAAAAAGATCTCCAAAATCCTGATTAAACACAAGATCCAGGTCCGATTCAACACAGTACATAAAATCCGTGATCTGGTACCGTCTGTAAAAGATGTGGTTCCAGACATACAGTACCCTGGTGTCTACAAACTAAGTTGCCTCTGTGGTAGCAGTTACATTGGGGAAACCAAACGACATGTCTCGGACCGCATCCGTGAACATAAAGCTGACCTGAAACACTGTAGGACAAACACCTCAGCCGTGGCAGATCACTGTTACAACTCAGTGGGCTCACATGACATTGACTTCTCCAAGACAGAGGTTCTCTGCAAGCCATCTGGCTATCATGAGAGATTCGTACATGAGGCGATCCACATTTACAAACACAGAGACAATTTTAACCGAGAAGATGGATTCTGGCTTAGCAATCACTGGAAGGACGTAATAAACCATTTTGATACACATTAGGGTGGGTAGAATAATACATAGTGTTATATTAAAAATGTATAAGGTATAGGGTGGTTTATAGCAATACAGTATGTAATTTAATGTTGGTTTTGCCTATGGAAGTATATAGTACGGTATAGACGCGTGTGATGTAAGAGAATAAAGTTTAGATGGAAGCATATTATATAATTTTTTACAACGTAGAATTTTTCATGTATTACTTACTGTTAGTAACTCAGCTTATTGTAGAGTATAGTAAGTTTACTGATGATGCTATGTAGTTTATACTTTAGTTTGTCATGCAGTTTATACTGTAGTTTTTTACGTGGTTGTTTAGTAACTACAGCTACATACTATTAACATTCCTTTCCTTTGTTAATGCTCCCCCACTTCCCCCCCCCCCCCCTTTGATGCTGCTAATCCTGCATAATGCACGGGCATAGTATTGATTTGGAACCCCCCCCGCCCACCTCCTACGCATTTTCCATATGCTGAATTCCTCTTGATATGCAAATTATTTTGTTTAGGCGCTCTTCTTCCCACCTCCCCCCCCTCTAATCCAGCTTAAATATACGCTCCAAGCTTGGGGTGTTTCATTCTTCGCCTGAGGATGGCTGCTTGCGTTGTGGCCGAAACGTCGTGAGAATTGTTTTATTATGTTTTATTTTTATTATTTTATTACTTCCCTTCTACGTGACTTTACCGAAAGAACCAAGAAGATGAATCCCTGCAGTCACGAAAGCTTTAAATCGAAAGACTCCATAAGTTTATCATCGTCATTACACAGAAGTTTATAAACATTTTGTAGCAACTGGTGGTGGTACGGCTGAGTGGTGGAAGAATTGCCTCTTGTTTCAGATATTGTGGTTTGAACCAAGCGGTATCCCTGGTTAACACGCGATTTATTCACCAGAAGATTAGTGTGAACTTCTTAACATTGGACATGAGAGCATGACATGAGATGTCTGCATTCCTTTGATTTAAAAAAATGGGCATATGTGGGCAATATATCTAAGCTGGTAAAGCATGCTGGTCACAACAGAAAATGCTTCTCCAATCTAGGGCGACTCTCGTAATCATTACTCAAGACGAAGGTATTACCTTTCAAGAAACAAATTATGCGTACAAGTGTCCAAGTTGGCTCGTTGCTTTGTTTTGTGCCAACAAGAAACAACTCTGTCTTGCTTGCGCTATGCTGAAGGAAGTTGGAGGTCATATAATCGTGCATGTTGGTAAAACATGCTGCTAAGGAGCCACCAATACAGCTGCGTAATGTTGCTGTAGGAATAGTAAGGCGTTTTGATTTCAATGTAAAAGAAATCTGACTTTTCATCTCATATAATTGATTAGGATTTGTGGTATCATTAGTACCACAGTGGTGGAGGTCGTGGGTTCGATCCCAACTGTAACGCCTGTATATTTGTAGTTTGCATGTTCTCCCAGTGGTCACATGGATTTTTCTCCAGGTCCTCCGGTTTTTTCCTCCACATTTACAAACGTGCATTTAGAGTATTTGGCTGCTACTGTAATGGGTCCACCAGACGAAGATTGAGATGACACACTCTTCTTTATTTTCCACACAAGCTCGCGCTGCGTGCAACCACTCCACTCCGAATCCCACCAGGAAGCACTCAAATTACCCCGCCTCATCCGGTGACGTCACCACTTTCTCCCTGGGCGTTCCCTCTCTTTCATGCACCGCATTCTCTTTCCTTTCCTTCATGACGTTATCTCAAGTGTTACCTGAGATTCCGTAGGTATTTATACCCCTGGATTGCGTCAGTATTAGCACTACACTACGAAAATGGCTGCTACTATAAATGATTCTGACCCTGATCCTGCAGTAGATTTAGAGTATGCGTGTCTCTCTCACCCCATGGTCGCGTGGATTATCTTTTATCACGGTCCTCCGGTTTTTCTACTACAAATTTAGAATCAACAGCGTTTAAAGTATTTGCCATGTGATAAGCCATTTCCTTCAGCTATCATTTGTCGCCTGGTCGTTTCTGAAAAAGAGCTATAGTTTAGAGGGGCTTACCTGGTAAAATAAAAAGCTTAGTTTAACATAATCCTGTATAACTTTATTTGATACAAGATCAGCCTCTAAATATTGACCTCGATTACACACATTGTGTGCTCTGCCTGTCAAGTATGACTCGAATCGAGACAATGCCACGTCGTCACAGCTTATACAATGTCTTCAAACGACTGCGCATCATGCCATAATCAACCTGTCAAAAGCCACCGATCAGAGCGAAATGGACAAGAGCCGAGGCTGAGGCACAGTGACCACTGACCAGGAGGGCTAATACCAACCATAACGACTACTGTTAAACTACAGTGCCTACACCGAATACAGATTGGCAAAGTGTCTCGAAAAAATATCAGCCATTGCGCTTTGAGAGCCGTAATGGACATAGCCAGATACTCCAGTAAACTTAGACATACAATTGTAGATTGAAATGTGGAAATGGTTTCATAAATGATCCCCAACTGCTCCAACCGTTTTCAACACAGGTCGTCTAATGACACGTTTAATCCCAGGGTGACATACCAAGTCTCAATGGTAAATTTTTAATGCAGGCCAAGTGGTGACTCAAGTTCAGTGCCACATTGATGGACTGTGTATCATGACTCGGAATGCAATGGACAGGTTATTGGTCGCATACCCTCTGGTATCCGTAAAACCTCCATACTATGTGTTTCGTCTTGTGTTGCATTCATGTTCATGTATATATCTGTGTTGTGGACACTGACCTGGAATCGGGTTGTGAAACCCATGATGAAGAAGGTGATGATGATAATAAATGGCACCAACAGTTTCCACTTCCTTTTACCCTCCATGGCGTAGTGGCAAGAGCGATTATTGTTTGCCCTTCGGATTTGACAGGGTTCTGAAAAAACAACAACATGAATATAATGTTATGATTGCTATGAAATGACACTGTGGAGAAAGGTGATTTACTATAAGAGTTATTGTAAATACTGTGCTTACGAGTGTAGAACTAGGGAAAGGGTTAACCCATAAAACCACTCCTAATGAATGGCCGCTAAAATGGTATAAGCCATATTGCATAACGAGTCACAAGGAGAGAGAAGACTCAAGCAGCCATCTTGAGACACGATGTCTTTTCTCAAAGGAGAATAATTTTAATGTTTGGGCCTGAGGACAGTTAGTTAGTTGTTACACCGGTTGTATATTAAAGAGCAAACCAGCAACATTTACAATTTGAGTACAAAGTTTCACTGGTGATTACTACCGGTGTGCTGAAGTCGTCACCAATTGGCATGTTTTGTTCAAGTGATACGCTTTATTAATGTTCTGTGTCGGGTGGAGCTGAAATTTAGGACACATTTACATTTACACAATCTAAGGCAAAAAAAACACATTATTATGAACAACACTCGTCGCGGAAGCCTATGTGTTAAACCTCCAGATGTCTCCTATCGTTCTCAGTACAACTTAATACGTACAGGCGTCCGTCGCATAACGCGCGACATGCATGCCTGAAAACCAGTGCGCAAGGTGAAATGGTGCTGCACGAAGTTCACTTTCCTTGAGAAATTGTGCATTTGATACGAGTTGTTGCGTTACTGAACAAAAATTAAGCATCATGCATTTTCATTGTTTTATCCCTGGATTTACAAAATATGTATGAATCTAATACTTAATAATAGTAGTGCAATTAACATTACAAAAATGAACTTAATAAGGAGTTTAACAACAATCAATATTTGTTAACACTAAACAGATTACTACATAATAAAGTTTTTTTTGGGTTAGACCGCGTAAGTATAAATGTGTCATAACCCTCCACCACCCGACACAGCCAGTAAGGGTTGTCACGTAAACAACACGCCAGTTAGTTACTACATCAGCCCACCGGTGTGTTGGAGAGTAAATCCACAACAATTACAATTTAAGTACGACGTTTCACATCAAGCACCATTGGGCAATTTGCCAGAATAGTGAAACTTATTCACCTGCCTTAAATAGAGCACGATAACGTCATTACTGTGAGCCAATCAGGTGCGGACATCAGAGGAGTCAGGGGGCGTATTGTAAATATATAAGAATAGATTGTTAATAACAGTTGATTAACATGTGTTGCTTTTACAAGGAATGCAGTTGTAAGGTGTATTACTTAATAATGCGCTACTAGGCCGCACAAAGCATGTAGCCGTCAAAGCAGTTCAAATTATTTGTATTTCTCGAAATGTAAATAGATTGTAGAATTAGTCTAGGCCAGTAATAATTAGTTTGACACAAAACTTCAACGTTTTCTAAATAAATTGAATGTTTTTGTTGGCAAGCATTTTTTGCAACTGCTGACAGATATGTTTTGAGTATTTCGTATTTTTTTGTGTTATTTTAGTCTTACGCATTTACCACACGAGAAATTAATCGGACACACACCTTCTGTTGAAAACTTTAAGCATTCATTTATAGTACAAGATACGAGTTTTGGAATGTTGTGAAACGTGCCAAATCTTACTCAGATTTTTTGTTTTTCAAAAACTCTAGCTAGTTTGTCAGTAATAAGAAACGGTTTGACCCTTTCCGGCCAAAAAACAGATGTTAAGAAGTTCAAATACCAAACAGAATCCTTTTCCAAAGAATCATGTCTGCAGTAACCACGCATACTTGTGGTGAACATGCATACAAAAGCATGCTGTGGCAATATATACATTGTCTTTAAAACTGATTGGCCTACACGCCGAGTCTCAACCAATGTTACACCAGGGAGACGTTACAAAGACAATGCAATTATCAATGCATGAATAGCTCTGGTTGAGCAGTTAAATCTTTGGGACTTGTTTCCAGTATCACTGGAATTTAGTTTTGTAACTTATCAAAGTTTGCACTCATTTCAGGACACAAGGAAGAACACATTACTAAAGATACTCTCTTTAATCTAGCACACTCTACAACTGCTTTAGATTAAAACAATGGACTACCGGCTTCACTTACGGTGAACAATACATAGATATCGCTGCTCACCCTGAGCTATAAACGCTCTGATATGTGCATTGTTTTTGTACTATTCGCCGTTTGGCGTTCTCTGTTCTAACACTGGTTGACACCAGGCCTCTCTGATTTAGACCAATCAGTGTCAAAGACGATGCATATGTAGAGGTGTAATTGTGTATGGGCACGGATGGCTAACAAACACAAGGGGCGTGGTTAGGGCCGTACACAGAGGAGGTGCTCACACCGACGTCCGCACCTGCATCCCCCACTGGCCCCTCCCGGGGGCCGAGTGCTATAAAAGGTGGTGAGCCGGAGGGCTCGACGACCTCGTCGAAGCTGGTGCGGCCGTGGCGGGGGCCCGTGGAGGTCATACAGGTCTTGCGGCCGCAATGTGTACGCGTCAAGTGGGGGAAACGTCGGTGGTACGTGCACCCCTCCAGGTTGAAACCGTTCATTGCGCCGCCCCAGGGTTCTCACACACACACGCATGGCCAAACGTGTGAGGGGTTCGCCGACTCCCCGGCTTCGCTGCTTTCACCTAACCTGACACCGACTGTTCCATCTCCAGGTGCACCAGGAGTGACGGGTCCACGACCGCCAACCCCTCCCGGGGGGGTCGGGGGTCACTCAGCAGCGAAGCCGGACACTCTCGCACCCGGACTGTCGACATCCGCCACTGGGCGAGCCGGGGCGGGCCCTTGTGACGGGCCCGCCGCGAGAACGCTTGCTAAAACGCGCGGACTTTTGTGAGGTCGGCCGTTGGGGGGCCCTTGCGGAAGAAGGGGGGGGGCGTCTGGAGTGCGTGTATATATGTTGGTTTTGCGGAATGGGGTATTTATTCAGGGGGGGTGCGTCGGGTTGTTTTTTTTGTTTCCTGTTGTTATTGTTGTTGTTCTTGGTAAAATTACACGAGGCACACACGGTTTTGGGGGGGGATGCACCTTTATTGTGATTTTGTTGCAGCCGGGGACGGCTGCGAGCTGTACAGGGGGGGGGGGGGGTGATGTAGAGGTGTAATTGTGTATGGGCACGGATGGCTAACAAACACAAGGGGCGTGGTTAGGGCCGTACACAGAGGAGGTGCTCACACCGACGTCCGCACCTGCATCCCCCACGGGCCCCTCCCGGGGGCCGAGTGCTATAAAAGGTGGTGAGCCGGAGGGCTCGAGGTCGAGTATTAGCTTTAACCAGCGAAGAGTGAAGACCAGCTAGAATAGGCCCCGGAGCTCCCCTGGCTCGCTGTCCTTGTCAGGGCCGACCAGGGCAAGCCGGTGGCGTGGCCCTGAGAGCCCAGACTGACGTTCTTATAAGAGCCGGTCTGGAGACTCAGGGTGCCGGGATCCCAGCTTGACCAGGGCTGGGATAGGTAGCCTCCCCTTGCTCCGTAGTGGAGGACTCGGGCGTAGGTTAGCGGGGTTAGACGTGGTGTCTCCCTGTTAGACGAGTGAAGGGGACGATACCCCTTCAAGTGCTGTGTGTACCCGTTACTGTGCACAAGTTGGTGTTAATAAATAAGTGTGCCTCCGACCCCGTCGTCCAAGCCTCTTGCAACTTACTACACATATATTACCAGAGCATAGTTTTCTAGATTTGAAGCTTTCGTGACTGCAAGGATTCAAAATCTTTGTTTTTTTCGGTAAATTCACGTAGGTAAAACAATTAAAATAAGTGAAAAAACTAAATTAAATCACGACGTTTCGGAGGCAACACAAGCTTCCGTCTTCAGGTGGAACCGTTACAGCCAAAGTCGCTTTACCGACGTGACTTCACCGAAAAAAACAAAGAGTTAGAGCATAGTTTTGTTTGCATGTTCACCACAAGTATATGTGTTTACTGCAGACATGATTCGTTACAGAAAGTTTCTGTTTGGTGTTTGAATATCTTAACACCTGTTTTATGTCCAGTACGTTGATACTGGCAAGACATGTCCCATGTTGTAGTTTGTCAGTTACTCTCACAATGTATGGTATTTGAATTGTGTTAATAACAGCGTCGTTTTCAGCATTATTGCAGTTCGATCTTGGTTTGGCATTCAATGCTCTGATTTAAAACTTTCGTCACAGCAGAAATTCATATTGTTTGGTTCTTTTGGTAAAGTAACGTAGATAGAAAATAACAACAAAAAACTCACGACGTTTCCATCACAACACAAGCAGTCGTCCGCTTGTGTTGCGATCGAAACGTCGTGAGTTTTTTTTTTTATGGGAAAGGCTTTCCCACTTGATGACGGACGCTTGTGTTGCGCCCAAAACTTGGTAATTTATTTTATTTTATACCTACGTGACTTTACCGAAAGAACCAAAGCCCAATGTATGAGGATCTTGATGAGAGAACATTTCTGTGTGGGGTGGTTATGTTAATCTGCATTCAGATAGGCATCAGTGTGCGTTTCCTTTCAGTAAACGCTGTGTGTTATTTTACCAATTAGGCCACGTCTGAGCAAAATATCCAGGAATGGGAGTGTGTTATCTACCTCCACTTCAATGGTGAACTGGATGGCCGGGTTTTTCGAAATGGCATTGTTTAGAAATTCATTTTAGTGTATTTTTACCATGTGGCCAGACAACCAAAGTGCGATCTACATATCTAAACCAAAACGATGGTTTTAGTGTACTTGTAGCAAGTGCTCGTGCTTCAAAGTTTTCCATGTACAGATTCACAATGGCAGGAGAAAAAGGAAAGCCCATTGCTGCTCCTTCATTTTGTTTAAGAAATAAGTCTTATTTCGACAATACTCACCTAGTTTTGGAAAATATTTTGGTAAACCTGTCTTATTTACCAGCATATCAAGAAATTTAATTGACTCATTAACCAGAACCCTTGTGAACAGAAAATGTACATCAACTCTTACCAGAATATCATTCGGGTTAAGTTTAATATTTTTAATCACATCCACAAGATGTTCCAAGTTCATTTTGAATGAAGATGTCCTACCGATATAGGGTTGTATTTGTTTTGTTATGTATTGTGCAAATTTATACGTAGCAGAGGCTTTTGTACTTACTATGGGTCTTAATGGGTCACCAATTTTGTGAATATTTGGAAACCCCTAAAGTCTGGATGGTTTTGAGACACATTTATACTTTCGTGATTTAACACAAAAAAACCTTTATTATAGATACTATTGGTCACAAAAGCCTACGGGTTTAAATAGATTACTACTTACAAACATTGCTTCATGCGGAGTAACTTAGAGGCTTTTTGAATGCTTCCGTGGGCTGCTTGCAGCAGCAGCACGCAATGCAAACAAAGGCCACAGACCTCAGGTCGCTATGCCCAGCCCGTAACACTGGGCACTGCCATGATGCGATCACGACAACAGATTTAAATTTTAGTGGGTTAACCTGCAAAATATATACAGGGACTCCTCTACTTACGAACATTCGACTTACGTACTTTCAGAGTTCCGAACAAACCCATCCCTATGTCCGGTTGCCTGTTCGGACCGAGAGTTGTAAGTTCAACACCCCGCGCAATAGATGGCGGTGGTGGCATCTACATCTGCAGAACATGAAAAACCTGTGGCATCGACATCTACAGGAGATTATACAACTTTTGAAGCTATTCCCCGTGTTTAGTGTATATGCTGTACAACATGTTTGGAATTGACGGGAGTAAAGTTGGACTTACGAACAAATCGACTTACGAACAAACCTCTGGAAACTAACTCGTTGGTAAGTGGAGGAGTGCCTGTAATGCTTATTTTCCCTGAATTTTTATAATGGAAAATAGTTTTTTTTTATTTGAAAATGTAAACAAAAAATTTGAGCGTGTAACTGTCAAATGCATAGTAGCACAAGTGTGAAGTGTCCCTAAACGATTAATCATGTAACTGCGGGGCATATTACACGAGCGACGAGAATATTCTAAACTCTCTCTAGCCTGTGAATTGCTCAACATGTTCAATGATGCATCAACCGAAGTCGTTGACATCGCTTTTCTTTTGTTCCTTGATAAAGACATCTCTTTGCTGTGCCCACAAGTGGACATTCCAGTTGTGAAGAGGGATTGAATGAAAACAAGTTTGGCAAGGTTATTCATCTCAGGTTAAGCCGAGATGTATTGGATTGTTTCAACCTCGGACAATCGAACGCGCACGCGCATTATGGAAATAACACACCAGGTGCATTGGAACAGCTGCATTAGGAATCATTGGGGGCTTCGATACATGGATCACCGTGTATTCATACAGCAAAAGCTGTCATATAGATATCCCGTGGGTTTATGTAGATATTATATGGTTTTGTATCGTGTACGATATGAATTGCATATTTGTTTAGGGATAGACAAGACCTGTTTACTACAGAGTTGTTCCTCATGCGAGCACAAATTAGACATTTGTGAAAAAGAGCTTAAAAGCTCTTGGGGTGTAAATACATATGTTTATTCTGACGATCCTGCTCAGCTAACGAAATCGGTCAGGTTTCGGGCAATTTGGTTTCACATCTTGAAAAGTTATTGACTTTTGTATATATGTGTAAATTCCATGTCAATCCACTGTGGGCTGACGGCTTCTGTACGCCGTGTTGCTCATGTGGTTCCTGGCACCATACATCACTACGCTGGTTTACAACGGGGTTGGTGGAAGATGCTACTTCGCTCTTATGATTCTGAAAGGACAGGGTCACACCAAACGGTTGAAAAGGCCCCAAAACGAAATGCATTCGTCAATGCGTGGGTGTACGTTGAACTTCTTTCGTACCGTACATAGCCAACTGTGCTCATCAGCGGTGCGGGACAATGACACAATGGCATTTAGAAATAAATTAATTTAAAATACTTTTTTGACAACACCACATAGGGAGGCCAGAGTTGGAGACAGTGTGGTGCCACGGCCGCGGAGCAACTCCGCATGCGCCGCGACTCCCCCCTGCCCGCCACCCTGAGCACACGTACACACGCAGCACACACACATGTAGTGTCCCGGCAGGGGATCGCCTGGCACAATGGGTTTTCATCCGAAGGGCCCCTAGGTGGAAAGTCCCGCGGTTTCCCGGTGCCAGGAGATTGGCCGACCCTCCCAGGACAAATCAAATTGTGGTGCCCCTAAATTCACCGGGCCAGCCGCAATGAGTCACGCATGACATCGCCAGATTACGTAGCTCAAAAGTCAAGGGGAGTCAAGGGGATTAAAAAGGGAGCGAAAAACGGTTCAGGAGATCTGATCTTCAACAGCTTGGTCGCCAAGACCCCCCCCCCCCCGGCCATCCTGCCTCCTTGAGCCACTCGCGACATCTGTGGATGCCAGCGAGTGCTGCTACGAGGCAGTGATACGCAAGGTTTTTCGTCATCCTCCCTCCGACACTCACAGTGTCCGTGCGACGCCGTGAGTACAGCTGCGAGGTACGTAATAGGGCATGTGAGTGTTTGGGGACTTGGATAGCAGTAGGCTAAGAATATGATTCCTTGCAGTCACGAAAGCTTCAAATCTAGAATTAGGCTAGGCTCTTCTTGCAGAATATTCCCTCCGGGCAGTGCAGGGTTTGCGCCGTGAATAAACGTTAGCACAGAGCCTCGGTGTGATGTGAGTGATTTATGTGTGGAGCGGCTGTGTGGGTGGGCGCGTGGCGAGAGTGAGGGCAGAGCCGCAGCACGAACGCTCGTTGAGATTATTGCCTGCAGGTGCGCGCATGTTCGCGCAGCCGCTTTAGCATCAGCTGTAGTGCGGGCGCGTTTTAGAATATCATCGCCAGCAGGAGCACGCGCGTTCACGCAGCTGCTTTAGTGTTATCTGTGGGGGAGTGCGTGTGTTTGCATATAATAGCCCGCAGGATCGTGCGCGTTCGCGCAGCTGCTTTAGCGTTAACTGTGGGGGATTGCGTGTGTTGGGTGTGTGCGTGTGTTAAATATAATCGCCTGCAGGGGTGCGCGCGTTCGCGTCACCGTGTTAGCATTAGTGGTGGTGTACGCGGGCGTGTGTGAAATAACCCCGTGCAGCGGTGAGCTAGCAATTTAGCTATGTCCCTCAGAGGGGGGCTGATCACACGGTCGGCGGGGACCTGGCGGGGGCCTGGCGGGAGCCGATCAACGCGGTGAAGGAGGGAGTGGAGGGGACGGACGTCGTGCCCTAACTGCCCGGCGAGGGCGGTGGGGTGGACGCCGGCCCCCACAACACCACCTTATACTTTTTGTAATATATATAAAAGGGAAATTTGTAAATATGTGTCTGTTTAAAATGTTTAGCGCACTTTCCGAAATTCAACAAACTTGAAATTTGCCATGTGGGTACTTTCCAGACTGTACACCATGCAAACATTTTAAAAATAGACTTTTGTATTTTTTTGGGGGGGTGGGGGCGCAATAATGCATATATTTTTCACGGCAAGTGAGCTGTGATGTCACATCTGTCATCTGACCGGTATGTGGAAGCGTAACAGAGCGTGCCTGCTGATGTCACCCTCCCCAACCCTCCACGGGTAAAGTGAAATACAAATGTGTTGCAGGTCTAAGGCATTCTTCGTGCACCATTGCTTTATTATTTCAGTCGTTTACTGCCGTATGCACCCTGAAAGTTGTGTGTCTGCAGCAAGCGCGTGTATGTGTACCTATGGACGCGCGCGTGCGTGTGTGTGTGGGGGGAGCGGTACTGTAGTGGTTAGCGCGCTGCGCTACAAACCCGGCGACCCGAGTTTCATTCCTGCTCACGGCCACCACCGGTGACGATTATTTGAACCAGTCCTGCGCTTCCCCTAGGTCGACTCAGCCTCAAACGAGTAACTGGTGTGGTGTGTGAACATCGCCACTGGGGAAACAAAGGCGGCCGGGCGTGGTGCTGGCCACCCACCCTCGCGTGTGCCGTGCTGGCCTTCATAGGTGCTCGATAACAGCACTTGCCCCCTACAGTCTCACAGGCTACACGGGGGATCTTTGTCTTTATCTTGTGTGTGGGCGGGGGGGCAGCGACTGCGTAGCGATTCGTATGCTGCGCTACGAACCCGGCAACCCAAGTTCGATTCCCACTCACGGCCACCTCCAGTGACGATTATTTCAACCGGTCCTGGGCCCCGCCTAGGTAGACTCAGCATCAAACGAGTAAGTGGTGTGGTGTGTCAACATCGCCACTGGGGAGACAAAGGCGGCCGGCCATGGTGAATCCAAGTCCCGGGCGAAGCCGGGTAGTAAAGCTCGTCTATATATATATAAAAGGGAAATTTGTAAATATGTGTCTGTTCAAAATGTTTAGCATACTTCCCGACATGCAACAAACCTGAAATCTGGCATGTGGGTAGTTTTCAGACTGTACACAAAATTATAAAAATAGACTTTTGTAAAAAAAAATTGTAGGAGGGCACAATAATGCATATATTTTGCATGGAAATTGAGCGGTGACGTCATCTCTGTCATGTCACCCGCATGCGGCAGCGTTAAGCAGTGTGCCTGCTGACGTCACGCATCCCCCTCCCCCGCCCCAAACCCTCAGCGTAGGCCCTGTATCCCGCACAAATGCGTGGCTGGGGGGGGGGAAATAATTGATAAAATATACTAGGCTACACACTTTTAATTTGCCATGTGGCTAGCTCCCATACTGTACACACTGTAAAACGTATAAAAATAGACTTTTGTATTTGGGGGGGGGGGGGGGGGGGTGACCATTAAGTGTGTGGCGTCAACCCGCATACAGGACTGGCGAGAATCGATAGTGCTAAGTACAACGCATCGGGAGGGGGAGGGGGCGGCGGGGCCAAAAGAATGGACGACGGCTTGGACGCGGTTGCTGCTGTGTTGGCGTGTGCAGCAGCAACCGCGTCCAAGCCGTCGTCCATTCTTTTGTCCCCGCCGCCCCCCTCCCCCTCCCGATGCGTTGTACTTAGCACTCCGTGCTGTCTTTGAGCCCCGCCCCCCTCCCTCCCGATACGTTCCATTCATTGGCTACCACATTCTGATGAGCTCCCCCCCCCCCTCTCCTCCCCCCTTCAACTTGCTTATAAGGGATTACATCTTGAATCATTGCCTCACTTGATGCAGCTAATTCGGCTGTGATGGTCCCACCTGATGACGGAGACTTGTGTTGCCTCCGAAACGTCGTGATTTTTATTCTATTTTATTTTCATTAATTTTGATGTTTTACCTACGTCACTTTACCGACAAAACCTAAGAATACTCTGCAACCACCCTGCTGCTCCGTGTGACTCCGCACACTCAGCAGCCACTCTGCTGCTCCGTGTGCTCCCGCACACTCTGCAGCCACTCTGCTGCTCCGTGTGCTCCCGCACACTCTGCAGCCACTCTGCTGCTCCGTGTGCTCCCGCACACTCTGCAGCCACTCCGCTGCTCCACGTACACCACTGGCCGACGGTGCCGAGACTCCGACCTCGTGGCAATGGTGCCACTCCTCCGCCAGCACCCCGCGTGGCTTCTCCTATCTTAGCTCTCTCTCGACTCCCGATCCCCTTCCGGTTCTCACCCTATATCCTCCTCCTCACGTGACCCTGACTCCTCCTCCTCACGTGACCCTGTCTCCGCCCCCACTCACCCCGACGACCAGGCTCCACCTCCCCTAATACTCTGGCCCACGTGAGTGGTGCGGAGGCAGCGCCCACCCTGTCCTTGCTCGCATTACACTTGTTTGAAAACATCTGCAACTGGACTGGCTCAATCTCAACAACCTCAAACCAGGGCTGTGTTTGAGCATGCGTTTGACCAGGTGTAGTGACATAGAACGGTCACTACTGTGTTGGCCCGTACGAGGGCTGGGGGCCCCAAGGGGGTGCCTGGGGGGTCATGTGCTGGAGGGATCCGGACCTTCCGAGAGGTGGGGGAAGTGAGGCGTGTCCTGGGAAGGGAGGCGTGGCCTGGAGAGAGCCAGCCACGCCTGGGCGGAGCCGGCCACGCCAAAGCAGATATAAGCGTGGTGTGAACGGAGAGCAAGGCTGTTGTACTGTACTCCAAAGAAAAAACATCATAGGTCGTCAAGTCCCAAGTCGTCGTCCTGGGCCAGGCAGGCCGTTGCCTGCCTGGTCCAGTCTGTGTCGTGTTCCAGAGTGTTAGTGAGTTGAGGAAGGTGGTCACCACCTTATGTACAGTGTTATATTACTTACCGTTTAATAAATAGTGTTGCCTCCAAGCTGCGTGTGTGTGCACCTAATTCGAACCTACTACACAGGTATATATGATGTGATATACTGGAGACCCCCTGTGGGTCAAAATGCGTGGATATTGCACAGCAGAACACAAAATGTGCATTATAAACCAACACACAAACTCCGGTCATCCTCACAGCAGATGCTTTTGGATTAACCATCAAACAAAGATGGTCACCACATCATGCGCTTTCAGATGCGCTTCTGAGGCTGTCTGGAACGCTCTACCTTTCGATATTAGAAAACCACCAGAGTCATGCACTTTTAAATCTAGATTTAAAACTCATATCTTTAGAGCTTATTTTTGAGTTAAGTTTGTTGCCCTTCCCCCACACCTCCAATAAGCAAGGTTGGCTATGTACAACGTGAAAAAGTTCAACATACACACATACATGCAAAAGTACACACAGCCAAGCAGGCTTTACTGAAAAACTAGCATTGTGTGGTGCCACAGCAACGGAGCAACTCCGCCGGCGCTGCGATCCCCTCACACCCCTCCAAATGAACGTACACACACCCCCAATAAACACAAACACGCACCCACGTAGGGTCTCGTGGGGGAGGTCACCTGGTACCATGGGTTTTTACCCGAGGGGCCCCTAGCGGGGATGTCCCACGGTTTCCTAGTGCCAGGAGATTGGCCAACCCCCCCCAGGCCGAATTGCATTGCGGCCCCCGTGACGACGAAGCTCGCCGGGCAAACCGTAATTAAAACACTCACAGCACAGGGAGATGGGGCCTCGGGGGCAAACACCCAGCAAGCAACGCAAGAGCGGCGGTTAGAGGGAAATTCCTGAGCCAACTAAAACTAAACCTCCACTGGACGGCAACCCTGGCTAGGGCGGGTGTGGCGGGGGTGGGGAGGGCGGGTGCGTAACCAATGGGTGAAAGCACACCGGAAGATATCGATCCAGGTAGGGGCGGGGCATTGGTTGAAAATCAAAAGGTAGGCACCCGATTGGCCGCGCAGGGTAACCCCACGTGACCCAAGATTTTTGGATTCGGAGGAGACAAAGGGAGGGAAGGGGAAAACGTTAGTCAGTTCTCCTGCAGCCGTTGAGCTACCCGGTACGACTCCCAGCCGCTCCCAGCATCTGAGGGACGCTGGCGAGTGCAGCTACAACTCGACCCCAGGCAGGGACCTCTCGTACCCTCGTCCCTCCGACTCCCACCGCGTCCATGAGACACCGTGAGTACGTCTGCGAGGTGAGAAGTAGAGTAAGGGTACACCCATGGATTGAATAGGGATATGCTCGGCGCTGCTCGCTTCAGGCGCGCCATTAATAAAGCACAGAGGATCCGCGTGGTGTGATTTCTGTGTGTGTGGGGAAAGTGTCGGCATAGTGTGTAATTCGAGCCTGTGTGTGAGGCAGCGCGGGTAGTAATTCATTAACTGCGCCCGCTTCCGTGCAGCAGCCGCGCTATTAATAGGGCGAGGGTTGGGGTGAGTTAAAACCCGTTCGCCGTCATTGTTTATACGTGCTCCTGTGCATGTTTGCACCGCACGCTTTACGCGGCGCGTTTACACAGTAGAAATAGCCTTAACGGCGAGACGTGCACCCAGGGTCCCGCCGCAGGACCCTTCCTCCTTTTCGTTTACATCAGTGGTGGTAGGGTAGGGGTGCATGTTCATACAGTCCTGTTCCAGTCGTCCCCTTCCCGCTAGCATTAGCATCTGTTTGCACAGCGGAATAAAGCCGACCCAACGGGAGGTGGGGAAGGACGCGTGCATATTCATACGGCTATTTTTAGCGCGAGCCGTGGCGAGCGGAGGTGCAGCTCTTCGGGCACGCCCGTGCACGCAGCCACCTGCGGACTAGTGGTGGTGTACGTGGGGAATGTGTGTGGGATAACTCCAGGCGGTGGGGAAGCCAGCCACTATCCATGTCCCACAGAGAGGAGAGGACGCTGGTGCGGGGAGGCCGATCACCTGATCGGCTGCAGCCAGGTGAAAAGGGGCGGAGGAGGAGGGGGGAGAAGAGGAGGGTGGCGTTAGCCCCCACAATTGTATATTTTCCATTTTTTTTCCCAGATTGCGCTATCAGCATCACGTTATTAAGAAAATCATGAATTGGAATCTCTTGCAGAGCAATGCAACCCTTCGTGCTGGAGAGAACGGACTGTATTAAGATATATCAGTGAGCTGCTTCTGAGACACCATCAAGGGCCTCTGTTCTAGACATTCAGCGCAGCACTTTCCCTGCCCACTCTTGCCACGGCAAGTGATGTTTGTCGCATAACAGTCGACCAGATACTTAAAAATTCTCACTGCGAAGCTTTATCTCAATAAAGTGCAAAACAAAATTCAGTTTGATGGGTTTACTTGTTGTGTGCAGTCATTCTACATCGTCTTACTTGTCACGGAAGATATTAAGCCTCTCTCCACCAGTGCTGATTTATTACTTCTGCTGAACAACTCTTCGTGAAAATCCTTCAGCATCTCGGCCATGAAGACCACAACCTTCACTTGCAGTAGGGCTTCCTCTGTACAGAGAACTCAGCCACCGCATCCAGGATGATAGCAGCAGCATTTCGAGGTGAAAGCCCATGCGCGCCTGTTGATTAAATTATGCATGGAAATCAATTGTATGAGTGAACCGTAATCATAATCAGAAAATGCCTTCTGCTTGATTAATTATAGCCAACACCATATCTGTGCTCCATTTACCATACTACACATGCATCCAGGTCGTATCCTTCGATTTAGAAATGTTCTGTTTTACGAAATTTTGCGTTAACGCAATTGACAAGTTACAGACACTTTTCGATGAGAGAAATAAAATGTATGCGTGAATGAAATTTCGCTACGGCCACGTGCCATGAGATCATCAAACGAGAAACACCGTCCGGTAGTCTGCATAGTCATTCATTAGCCACTACAGAGTCACAGTGACCCTGCTGGATGGGAGTCTGCGTAGTCAGCCATCGACTCCAGCGTCATGGTGTCGCTGCTGGGTGGGAGTCTGCATAGTCAGCCATCAGCCACTACAGCGTCACAGTGTCCCTGCTGGGTGGGAGTCAGCGTAGTCGGCCATCAGCCACTACATTCACGGTGTCGTCACGGTGTCCCTGCAGTGCAGCAGCAACGCCTTCACATTGCATTTACCAATTAATCTAACATGCAAGATATTTTTTCGATTTAAAGCTTTCGTGACTGCAGGGATTCATCTTCTTGGTTCTTTCGGTAAAGTCACATAGAAGGGAAATAATAAAATACTGAGGGCACTGAGTAACGCAGTGTATAATTCAATGTTGGGTTTTTCTATGGCAGTGTATAGTATGGGGTATATCCGTGTGATGTAAGAAAAAAGTTGATCTTGAGGCATATTATTATTATTATTTTTTTGCGACATGGAAGTGTAATGTATGACTTAATGTTAGTAGCTCAGCTTATTGGAAAGTATATTGAGTATATTGATTACATTGATGAATTTTATATTTAAGTTTTTTATCGGTTCACTATATGGTATTCATTATATAGTGTAGCGTATACCCGGTTACTTAAGGTTAATAACTCTGCTTATTGGAGAGTATATTGAGCACATTGATTATATTGATGTAGTTTATATTTAGTTTTTTCACATAGGTGTATTATATGGTAGTAGGGCATTTGCAGTTCTTTAGAAACTCCTCCTGTTTTGTTACACACAATGAACGAACTTGATACGTGGTGGTTTGGCTGCTGCAGCTCCTTACGATTAAAATTTCCCTCCCTTTATTACTGCTAATCCTATTCCTCCCTTCATCACTGCTAATCCTACATAATACACTAGCATAATGACTTTGAGACCCCCCCCCCACCACCTACACATTCCACAAGGAGTGACTAATCCCATATCTGCATTTTCCATCAATATGCTTAATTCCGGTGTTGATATGTAAACTCCTTTGTCAAGGCGCTCTCCTCCCCCCGACCCAGCTTAAATATACACTGCCAAGCTTGGCAGTGTTCATTGGGACGCTGTCTTTCCGACAGCTCTGTTTCTTCGCCTGAGGACGGCTGCTTGTGTTGTGGCCGAAACGTCGTGATAATTTTTTATTTTATTATGTTTTATTTTTATTATTTCCCTTCTACGTGACTTTACCAAAAGATCCAAGAAGAAGATGTCTTTTGTTGATTTCCCTGTTTAAAATAAATTTTATTGGTTTAAAATTCATATTTCTTATTTTGTATTGTGAAAAGTGATAGAGATGTATATATTAGGTTAGGAGTAGTCGGAATAACTGTCTGAAACACATCCCTAATGTTTGGTATTAAATTAATGGGAAAGCTGTTCCAGTTCATGACATTTCATTTAATGCACCCCCTTCAAATATCGAGGGATACCTTAATTTAGTTTTAACTTCAATGGGAATTAAATTTGGGGAATGTGTAAATTCCCGAAGTGGTCCAGCTTCCAGCTCCCACCAACTCTCCCGAGCCCCTTCCGGCTCCCCCTTATATCCCCTTTCCACGTCACCCAGACTCCGCCCCTCGCCACACCCCTTACGAACCTTCCAGATAATACCCCTCCCTTAACGCCCCCCGGCTCCGCCCCCAGACCCTGCCCCCGATACTTCGTGGCGCCTGACTGGCTTAGGGCTGGGGCGGCGACACCCCACATACGCTCGCATTACACATGCGAGGATAGACGGCTCTCGCCAGGGCCAGCAGCGTGCTGCGGAACGACAGCGCTGACTCCGAGTCCGCTCTCCTCCGGACATCGAAGCGGTGGTGGGCGTCGGATGGCGGCCCATAAATCAACTGCATCTGCCGGAGGGCATCCTGCGACGTCGTCTGGCATGGCTGGGAGGGCGCGGAGCGCCTCAGCCTCCGACCAGCCGGTCATCTCCATGTGGGAGGTGAACCGGCGCGGGAATGCCTCCCAGTCGCCGCCAGCCATGGAAAACACTTTCAGTGCCAGCAGTCAATGCTGGACGCGGGGTGCGCATCCTTCGGCAGTGATGCGAGCATAGATGCAGATGGTACAGTGTCACCAGCGCTGAACAAGATGTTGCACGGCAGTGGAGGTTGAGTATCTCACCCGGTGGCCGATGGCTTGGCCGTTGGTCGATCAATCGGTGGCGTCCATAACCGAAGCCTTTCTGAAGGGAAACGTGCTGGACAAGGGTGCACCAGAGCAGTTGCTCACTGACCAGGGTAAATAAAAATTATCGAAGTTGTTAAAGGAAGTGTGTGATTCCCTCGGCACTAAAAAGAATCGGACTTCCCCGTACCACCCACAAACAGACATGATGATTGAGTGCTTACATGACATCTATGTTGTGTCAACAAGTTAATGCGGCATAAACCATTTGGGAATTGCACATCCCGAGCGTGCTGGCCGCCTACAGATTGGCCCCACACGCTTCGACTGGGTAGTCACCCTTCTATTTGATGTATGGCGCACAACACAAAATAAATGTCACGTGGTTGTGGTGGTCATCGCGCACGCCACGATGACGAGCGAGCGTTTCAGAAGGTGCACATGAGGGTGCCGTCAACGTTGGTAAAGAGGGCTTTTCCGGCTCCCCAGCGTTCGAAGAAGACGTGCACATCACCGACATGTGTGTGGTATGCGTGCTCCAGACGGAGCCGCGCCTTAAGCAGGCCTCTGAACACTGGAAGCACAGAGCAGCCGTCAGTGTCACCTTCCAGCATCTTTTTTCTCGTTCTGTACACCGCCATCTTCGCCTGAGCGCAGGCGAAGTTGGCGAGTTCATGGCACTTGTTAGGCAGGTAAGAGAGAGAGCAGGCTAGCAGTAGAGAGGCTAGGGGAGTGTGCGACTGGCCAGTGGTGGGACTCTGGGACTCCCGGCTCTAAGTCCTTGTAAGGGCGAGTTCCGAGGAAGCCAGAGTCCAGACCCGCACCTTGGCTGGGTCGGGTCAATTAGCCTCCCCTAGGGTAATTGTAGCCGGAGGACCCCAGAGCGTAGCCAGAGCAGTGTATCTAGGCTGTGTAACTAGGCTGTGTACCTAGGCTGTAAAAGAGCATTAGGGCTGTTGGAGTGTTGTATTGTAATAAAGAAGTTACCTCTACAAGTGTCTCCGGAACCCATTACACAATAACCACTGCACTTTGCATTGTTGTCTCTACTGCAGGTGTCAGTTCCCATGCACGCTCTCTATGTGTACCTGAATCGTTAGTTTAAAAAAAAAAATTGGGAAAACAATAATATTATGAAAATTATTATCGTTGATCGTGTCATACATATAGACGGGCCGGTGAGTAGATTTGTCAAGTCAACGGTGCGTTGAGCATTGTGGAGACTTCAGCTCGCTGCATTGACCCATTTCGTCCCCCACTCGATTTGGCAACGATTTGGCTACGTGTCGTTGCGAAAAAAGTTAAATGTACGTACTAAAGTCGTAATTGTAATGGAGCTTACGAGGTTGTAGCTGGAGTCGGTGTAATTCTAGACTGAATCATGTTAAGGGGCCGTCCATAAATGACGTCACGCGATTTTGGACGATTTTGACTCCCCCCCCCCCCCCTCGTCACACGGTGTCACAAAAAGTCAGACCCCCTCTCAAATATGACGTCACAAAGCTCTGCCCCCCCAAAAAATATATATAAAACATGCTTCAAATCGCTGGTGATGGTGTGCCGTTCATGGCGTGAGCAGGCGGGCGTAATTGCAAAGGATTTCCGGACATCTGGAGGGGCCGCGATGACTGCTTTAGAGGTCTTTCTTTGTTGAAATCCGCTTGTAACTGGCGTATTTATGTTATTATGCTCAGGTTCCGCAGGTGCAATGTGTTTTTATTGATCACACCGGTTAGTGCCGTACTTGTGATGAATTGGCATGTTCTGTTTACGTGAAAAACCTTACTCGTTGGCTGTGTCGGGTCTTGGCGGGTTTTAACGACACATTTATATACAGGGTGTTTTACAAAGAAGGACCCGATTTGAAACCGCTATATTTCTGCAACCACGAACCGCCCACGAATTAAACGCTTACCACTTGAAAGGGCGGGGAATAGAGTTTAAAATAATTACCGCTTGATGCCTCTCCCAGCGCAGAAACAGCCCCGAGCCTCAGTCATTTGCAACATGGTGACCCCGCAACACAAGGCGTTTTGCGTTCTGCAATTCAGCAAGACTGAATTCGTAATTGCGGTGCAGCGTGTGTTTCAACGGCGTTTTGGCATTGATCCGCCAATGTCAAAGAGCATTCGTCGTTAGTACCGACAATTTGAGTCATCAGGCTGTTTATGTAAGGGGATGAGCACAGGGCAACCACGCACCTCAGAGGAAAACGTGAGAAGAGAGGCGTTTGGGACGAATTCAAATATCATCTCGATGTTGTCCGTACAGCTGGTAGAGCATTTATAAAATGGTTAGTAAAACTTGATAACTCATTAAACGGTATGTAACTTTTTGTGTAATTGTAACATGTTGCCTTCGTGAAATATACTGATTTGAAATTGGGTCCATCTTTTTAAACACCCGGTATATACGCGATCTAACCCCAAAAAACCTCTTATGGATGATAATGGTCGCGAAAGCCTACGTGTTGAACTAAACACAATAAGCAGTTTAAAAAATAAATAGTTTTTAATTTAGTATAGTAGTGTAGCGTATAGTAGTTTGGTATGCAGTAGTATAGTGTATAGCGTAGTTTGTGTAGTGTCTAGTGTGTATTGTTGTGTATAGTTGTATGTACGTTGACATTATTTTGCACCATAAGTAGCTAATCGTGCTAATCGGAGGTGCGGCGGGAACGACAACAAACTAAACACAACAGTAATACATTCGTTTGTCAATTTAGTAGATTTGAACGTGCATAGCTCCAGTGACTTCCGAATATCGGAAGGGAAGAACGTTCCAGACGGCTGCAGAAGCGCACCTGAAAGCAGAAGCCCCAAGCTGGCATTCGGTTTTTCCAACATTGGCAGGAATTGATGCCCAGAATTTATACAAATTGTACTCATATAAATTTCGATTTAAAGCTTTCGTGACTGCAGGGATTCATCTTCTTGGTTCTTTTGGTAAAGTCACGTAGAAGGGAAGTAATAAAATAATAAAAATAAAACATAATAAAATGTAATAATTCTCACGACGTTTCGGCTACAACGCAAGCAGCCGTCTTCAGGTGAAGAACGAGACACTGCCAAGCTAGGAGCTTATATATAAGCTGGGTAGGAGGTGGAAGAGGAGCGCCTTAACAAAAGAATGTGCATATCAAGAGGAATTTAGCATATTCATGGAAAATGCGTAGGAGGTGGGCGGGGGGGTAGGAGGTGGGCGGGGGGGCGTCGTGAGAATTATTTTATTTTATTATGTTTTATTTTAATTATTTTATTACTTCCCTTCTACGTGACTTTGCCGAAAGAACCAAGAAGATGTACTCATATACATTATTTTTATTTAGCGACTTGCTTAACTTTCCTACACTTCGCACTCCTATAATGTCCGTGTACCGTTTGTTGTTACAATGTCCGTACCCGGCCCTAATGGGCATCTGTGAAAAAGAGCTTAACGGCTCATCAGATTTCTCCAGGATAAATAAACACTCTGATTCTGTGTCAAGTGAGTGCAGCACTTAGCGAGTTTAAATTAACGTGTTTTTTTGTGAACATCTGACCTTATCTGCCCTTCAAACAACAGGTGGGAGCTTCACTCACAACGGAGACAGACTCCTTCCCCCACGACTAACCCCAACCCCACTACAAAGATCCCCCGTGTAGCCTCTACAGACTGCCGGGGCAAGTGCTTTTTACCAATAGCAGCGCCTATGTAGCCTCGGCACTGTTGGGTGGCCAGCACCATGTTCGGCCGTCTTTGTCTCTCCCCGGTGGCGATGTTTACTACACATGGCATTAGGTACTCATTTTAGTCTGAGTTGACCTAGGGGAGGCCCAGGACCGATTTAGATCATTGTCACCGGTGGAAGTTGTCCGTGAGCGGCATTTGGGTCGTTAGGTTCGTTGGGCAGCGTGCCAACTACTGCGCCCAGAACTACCCCCACCCCCACCACTATCCCCCACGCCCACCACCACTACCCCCCCCACCACTACCCACCATCCCCTACCCCCACCACTATCCCCCACCGCTACCCCCCCACCCCAATCCCCCACCGATACCTCCCCCACCCCACCACTTCCCTCCACCTTCCACTATCTTACAACCACTGCCCCCACTACCCCCACCACTACCCTTCACCTACCCTTCACCCCCACCACATCCACCACCCACCACCCACCCCACTCACCTCGACGCGTAACCAGGCGAATGCAAATTCCCGTGAGTGACTACACGATCTGAGAACGGCCGCAGGACCGATATCGTCACTCCGCACGTGTAAGGTAGGGTACACGGGTTCTCTTAATATTCACATCCGCCTGGCTCGACTCGGTCTTAAACAAGTAGTACCTTGTGTGGTGTGCAGACATCGGCATTGTGGGGAGACAAAGACGGCCGGGCGTGGTGTTTAGAGTGTTTGCGTAAAGGGCGCCGCGGTGGTAAGATGTTAACTGCCTCGCCTGGTATACAGGAGGGCGTGGGTTCGATCCCAACCTCGCCGTCTGCTGCTGCATATTTGGAGTTTGCGTGCCTCTCCTAAGTGTGCGTGCGTGGATTTTTTTATCCGGGTTCTCCGGTTTTCCCCTCCACGTTTAGAATCGACGTCGCTCATAGAGATGATTTGGCTGCTGCTATAAATACCCACAGGATGATAGCATTCGATGAGCTCTCATTTGTGGCCAGGTCGCTTCTGAAAAAGAGCTACAGAGCTCAGTGGGGCATTAACTGGTTAAATAAAAGGTTGTAGTTCAGTGTGGTGGGGAGTGGTCGTGCGCTGTGCTACGAACCAAGTTCGATCCCCGCTCACGGGACAACACCAGTGGTGAACATTTGAACCATTCCTGGGACACCCCTACGTCGACTCTGCCCGAAATAAGTACCAGGCGTGGTGTCGTGGCCACCCACGCCGTCTTGTTCCGTGTCGGCCATCATAGCTCTTCTCTCGTACGGCTGCTGATGTGGATGCGGAACAGCAGCTACAATTTCACATTCAGGTGGTCAAGCCAGATATATAACAACCGCGTCAGGAGCAGCAGCGGAGTTGTGTATCATCATCATCATCGCTGTGATGTCTCCTTCGTATTTATGGATCACATTCGCACACTACTGCTGGAGAGTTTTTTCCCATTTGTGCATCAGTTAAACGGAAGTAAATCCGCATCTGCTGCCATGGTTTGTGCAGTGGATGGGGTTTAGGGTGGACCGTGAGCTTCGTGGAAGATTCACCCCAGGGATCGTCTGCGTTGGGTCTTTCCCAACAAGGCGGTGTTTGTTTGAGTTATTTAGAACTCCATTCAGCTCTCCAAGCTTAATCGGGGGTTGAATTCACATTGTTTAAGGTTAAGCGCATGACCTTCATATGTGCTGCTCGCTAACAGCACTTGTCTCAACAGTTGATTTAAGGCTATTGGAGGATCTTTGTCTCGTGCGCTGTGAAGATGATGGTTTAAAATGAGTGCTCGCCTACACCACTGACCATTACGGCCTATAGTGGTGAATGGGTGATCTGCACCTGTGTGTGGTTTGCATGGTGCATTGTCTGCACGTGGGGTAGCGTAACACGGGTTGCGCGTGATTCAAATCGTAGGAATCAGAATCTTTATTTTTTTACTGGAGAAGAAATCGGATTTGCTATGAAGCTCTTTTTTCACAGATGTCCAGTATGGACACAGGGTCAGAGCGTTACAATAACAAACACAAATATACACAAACACGATATGAGTGCAAAGTATAGGACAGGTAAACAAGTCACTTAAAATATTCAAATGAACCGACGTAATTTTTTATATTACCAGGTAAACAAAGGTATGAACTTATTATTTTCAGAAAAATACAAATCACTGCCATCGGTCAATCCTTACCCGGCCCTAATGGGCATCTGTGAAAAAGAGCTTAACGGCTCATCAGATTTCTCCAGGATAAATAAACACTCTGATTCTGTGTCAAGTGAGTGCAGCACTTAGCGAGTTTAAATTAACGTGTTTTTTTGTGAACATCTGACCTTATCTGCCCTTCAAACAACAGGTGGGAGCTTCACTCACAACGGAGACAGACTCCTTCCCCCACGACTAACCCCAACCCCACTACAAAGATCCCCCGTGTAGCCTCTACAGACTGCCGGGGCAAGTGCTTTTTACCAATAGCAGCGCCTATGTAGCCTCGGCACTGTTGGGTGGCCAGCACCATGTTCGGCCGTCTTTGTCTCTCCCCGGTGGCGATGTTTACTACACATGGCATTAGGTACTCATTTTAGTCCGAGTCGACCTAGGGGAGGCCCAGGACCGATTTAGATCATTGTCACCGGTGGAAGTTGTCCGTGAGCGGCATTTGGGTCGTTAGGTTCGTTGGGCAGCGTGCCAACTACTGCGCCCAGAACTACCCCCACCCCCACCACTATCCCCCACGCCCACCACCACTACCCCCCCCACCACTACCCACCATCCCCTACCCCCACCACTATCCCCCACCGCTACCCCCCCACCCCAATCCCCCACCGATACCTCCCCCACCCCACCACTACCCTCCACCTTCCACTATCTTACAACCACTGCCCCCACTACCCCCACCACTACCCTTCACCTACCCTTCACCCCCACCACATCCACCACCCACCACCCACCCCACTCACCTCGACGCGTAACCAGGCGAATGCAAATTCCCGTGAGTGACTACACGATCTGAGAACGGCCGCAGGACCGATATCGTCACTCCGCACGTGTAAGGTAGGGTACACGGGTTCTCTTAATATTCACATCCGCCTGGCTCGACTCGGTCTTAAACAAGTAGTACCTTGTGTGGTGTGCAGACATCGGCATTGTGGGGAGACAAAGACGGCCGGGCGTGGTGTTTAGAGTGTTTGCGTAAAGGGCGCCGCGGTGGTAAGATGTTAACTGCCTCGCCTGGTATACAGGAGGGCGTGGGTTCGATCCCAACCTCGCCGTCTGCTGCTGCATATTTGGAGTTTGCGTGCCTCTCCTAAGTGTGCGTGCGTGGATTTTTTTTATCCGGGTTCTCCGGTTTTCCCCTCCACGTTTAGAATCGACGTCGCTCATAGAGATGATTTGGCTGCTGCTATAAATACCCACAGGATGATAGCATTCGATGAGCTCTCATTTGTGGCCAGGTCGCTTCTGAAAAAGAGCTACAGAGCTCAGTGGGGCATTAACTGGTTAAATAAAAGGTTGTAGTTCAGTGTGGTGGGGAGTGGTCGTGCGCTGTGCTACGAACCAAGTTCGATCCCCGCTCACGGGACAACACCAGTGGTGAACATTTGAACCATTCCTGGGACACCCCTACGTCGACTCTGCCCGAAATAAGTACCAGGCGTGATGTCGTGGCCACCCACGCCGTCTTGTTCCGTGTCGGCCATCATAGCTCTTCTCTCGTACGGCTGCTGATGTGGATGCGGAACAGCAGCTACAATTTCACATTCAGGTGGTCAAGCCAGATATATAACAACCGCGTCAGGAGCAGAAGCGGAGTTGTGTATCATCATCATCATCATCGCTGTGATGTCTCCTTCGTATTTATGGATCACATTCGCACACTACTGCTGGAGAGTTTTTTCCCATTTGTGCATCAGTTAAACGGAAGTAAATCCGCATCTGCTGCCATGGTTTGTGCAGTGGATGGGGTTTAGGGTGGACCGTGAGCTTCGTGGAAGATTCACCCCAGGGATCGTCTGCGTTGGGTCTTTCCCAACAAGGCGGTGTTTGTTTGAGTTATTTAGAACTCCATTCAGCTCTCCAAGCTTAATCGGGGGTTGAATTCACATTGTTTAAGGTTAAGCGCATGACCTTCATATGTGCTGCTCGCTAACAGCACTTGTCTCAACAGTCGATTTAAGGCTATAGGAGGATCTTTGTCTCGTGCGCTGTGAAGATGATGGTTTAAAATGAGTGCTCGCCTACACCACTGACCATTACGGCCTATAGTGGTGAATAGGTGATCTGCACCTGTTTGTGGTTTGCATGGTGCATTGTCTGCACGTGGGGTAGCGTAACACGGGTTGCGCGTGATTCAAATCGTAGGAATCAGAATCTTTATTTTTTTACTGGAGAAGAAATCGGATTTGCTATGAAGCTCTTTTTTCACAGATGTCCAGTATGGACACAGGGTCAGAGCGTTACAATAACAAACACAAATATACACAAACACGATATGAGTGCAAAGTATAGGACAGGTAAACAAGTCACTTAAAATATTCAAATGAACCGACGTAATTTTTTTATATTACCAGGTAAACAAAGGTATGAACTTATTCTTTTCAGAAAAATACAAATCACTGCCATCGGTCAATCCACTGCTGGATTAGGGCCTCCTCCACCCCCCCCCCCCCCCCGCGTGATGGGAGCCGTGAGGTCTGTTGAACCGGTCTCCACCCAACGCCACGAATGGCTGCGAATCAGCCGAATTGGGGAGCGGTAGCGCAGCGGTAGCGCAGCGGTGAGCGCTATGCCACCTCTACCAACCTGGCGAAACGAGGTGAATTCCCGCTCACGGCTCCCCTCAGCCTCAAATGAGCACCTGGTGCGGTGCGTTAACATCGCCACTGGGCAGAAAAAGGCGGCCGGGCGTATTTGCTGACCACCCACCCCCTCGTGTCCCGTGCCGGCCTTCATAGGTGCTCGCTAACAGCACTTGCCCCAACAGTCCGTTAAGGCTACACGGGGGATCTTTGTTTGCTTTTGTTGACGCGAATAATCCTGTCTACTCAATCTTAATTTTGGAGCTTTCGTGACTGCAGGAATTATTCTTTGGTTCTTTCGGTAAAGTCACGTATAAAGATAAAATAATAAATTAAATAATAGCATACGACGTTTCGATCACAACACAAGCAATCAAGCAATCATCATCAGGTATAATGAAATAGCGACATAAAATCTAACCAGAAAACTATAGACAGACATATAAGCAGACAGATATCACCAAGATACATAGAGCGAGCAACACAGGTACAGAGAGGGGTGATCGTCTCTGTGGGGTGGCCTTAAATAGACAGAGGGGGGCGGAGGCAGCGAGAAGGAGGGGTTAGAGACAAAATTTGCATGTCAATGAGTACGAGGAGACGCGTAGAGAAGTACGCAGGCTTAGAGGGAGAAAGAAACACACTAAAATTAAATAACCTAGCAAAGTATCGAAATGTTATGTAAAACGACACAAAGAGTCGGTCAACACACAATTAACGCATAGCCTGGTCGATTACGTATTTCAAAGATTGCTAAGTTAGAATTTAAGTGTGAAAATTCCAAAGAAAGACAAAAGATAAAAACAAGAGGAATTGAGACACACAGACAGAGCAGAACCTAAGAACGACAAAAAACGAGTGTAGACAGAAAAAATTACACTAAATATACAGGCAGAGAGAGAGAACAAAAAACCCAGAGAGAGAGAAAAAAGGTAAACTTGGAACTTCCCCGGAGAAGTGGTTCAATCTTAATTTTGGAGCTTTCGTGACTGCAGGAATTATTCTTTGGTTCTTTCGGTAAAGTCACGTATAAAGATAAAATAATAAATTAAATAATAGCATACGACGTTTCGATCGCAACACAAGCAATCATCATCAGGTATAATGAAAGAGCGACATAAAATCTAACCAGAAAACTATAGACAGACATATTAGCAGACAGATATCACCAAGATACATAGCGGGAGCAGCACAGGTAACAGGTTATTTAATTTTAGTGTGTCCTCCTGATTTTCAGGCTTACTTGCCGTGCAGCACCACGTCTGTTGACCACTCATTGATATGCAATTTTTTTCTCTAACCCCCCCTTCCTTCTCTCTGCCTCCGCCCCCCCTCTGTCTATTTAAGGCCACCCCACAGAGACGATCACCCCTCTCTGTTACCTGTGTTGCTCCCGCTATGTATCTTGGTGATATCTGTCTGCTAATATGTCTGTCTATAGTTTTCTGGTTAGATTTTATGTCGCTATTTCATTATACCTGATGATGATTGCTTGTGTTGCCATCGAAACGTCGTATTCTATTATTTAATTTTAATTTATTATTTCATCTTTAGACGTGACTTAACCGAAAGAACCAAATAATAATTCTGATTCTTACGCTACCCCACGTGCAGACAATGCACCATGCAAACCACACACATGTGCAGATTACCCATTCACCACTATGGGCCGTAATGGTCAGTGGTGTAGGCAAACACTCATTTTAAATAATTATCTTCACAGTGGACAAGACAAAGATCCTCCTAAAGCCTTAAATCGACTGTTGAGACAAGTGCTATTATTGAGCAGCACATATGAAGGTCATGCGCTTAACCTTAAACAATGCGAATTCAACCCCCGATGAAGCTTGGAGAGCTGAATGGAGTTCTAAATAACTCAAACAAACACCGCCTTGTTGGGAAAGACCCCACGCAGACGATCCCTGGGGTTAATCTTCCACGAAGCTCACGGTCCACTCTAAACCCCATCCACTGCACAGACCATGGCAGCAGATGCGGATTTACTTGTGACTACCTGATGCACAAATGTAAAAAAATAAACTCTCCAGCAGTAGTGTGCGAATGTGGTCATCCAGAACAGACCGGAGTAGCACGTATAACGACGCAACGCCCTATCCATAAATACGAAGGAGACATCACAGCGATGATGATGATGATACACAACTCCGCTACTGCTCCTGACGCGCTTGTTATATATCTGGCTTGACCACCTGAATGTGAAATTGTAGCTGCTGTTCCGCATCCACATCAGCAGCCGTACGAGAGAAGAGCTATGATGGCCGACACGGAACAAGACGGCGTGGGTGGCCACGACACCACGCCTGGTACTCATTTCGGGCAGAGTCGACGTAGGGGAGTCCCAGGAATGATTCAGATGTTCACCACTGGTGTTGACCCGTGAGCGGGGATCGAACTTGATTCGTAGCACAGCGCACGACCGCTCCCCACCACACTAAACTACAACTTTTATGTTACCAGGTAAGGTCCACTGAGCTAATATACAGTAAAACCTTGGATTGCGAGCATAATTCGTTCCGGAAACGTGTTTGTAATCCAAAGCACTCGTATATCAAAGCACTTGTATATCAGTTGTGATCACATGACGCTCGGCAGACAAAGCGTATAGGCGTACTACTCGTATTGCAAGACGTCGCTAGTTTATCAAATCAATATTTATTTAAAAAAATTGTTCGTCTTGCAAAACACTCGCAGACCAAGTTACTCGCAATCCAAGGTTTTACTGTATGTTGCTAATTTTCAGAAGCGTTGATTCTAAATGTGGAGGGAAACACAGGAGGACCCGGAGAAAAATCCACGCGATCACGGAGAAAGAGAGAGTTGCAAAATTCACATATACATCAGGCGTCAGGGTCGGGATCGAACCTATGGCCTCCTGTATACCAGGCGAAGTAGTTAACATAAAATAGGTGAACGGATAGTTAGATACCCAAAATTAACTGCAGTAATAGTATTAAGTATGTGCTATGAAGGTCGATTGCCTGAAACGTCGCCAATCAGTTGAATACTTTAGATTTAAAGCTTTCGTGACTGCAGGGATTCATCTTCTTGGTTCTTTCGGTAAAGTCACGTAGAATGGAAATAATAAAATAATAAAAATAAAACATTATAAAATAATTCTCACGAAGTTTTGGCCACAACGCAAGCAGCCGTCCTCAGGTGGAGCACAGGTCTGTCGAGGAGACAGAGTCTGAATGACAAGCCCCAGGCTTGAAGCGACGATCTCCAAAATCCTGATAAAACACAAGATCCAGGTCCGATTCAACAAAGTACATAAAATCCGTGATCTGGTCCCGTCTGTAAAAGATGTGGTTCCAGACATACAGTACCCTGGCGTCTACAAACTAAGTTGCCTCTGTGGTAGCAGTTACATTTGAAAAACCAAACGACATGAACATAAAGCAGACTTGAAACACGGTAGGACAAACACCTCAGCCGTGGCAGATCACTGTTACAATTCAGTGGGCTCGCATGATATTGACTTCTCCAAGTCAGAGGTTCTCTGCAAGCCATCTGACTACCATGAGAGATTCGTTCATGAGGCGATCCACATATACAAACACAGAGACAATTTCAACCGAGAAGATGGATTCTGGCTCAGCAATCATTGGAAGGACGTAATAAACCATTTCGGATCTTAACTGATTGTGTTCACGTTTACGGTGACTTTCAGACCGCGTTCCACTCACTGGCATTGTATTCTCCGCAGGGAATGGATTCTTTGCTCCGCTGCAAGTCTCCTTTCACTACTCTCCCATTGACATATTTCGTTGCTTCCTCTTAGTATCTTTCACACGACGGTCAATGGTACAGTGTATAGCGGATTGTATAATAATAAATAGTATAAAATTGTAATGCTTAATACAATGTACAAAGTAATATATAGTGTAATGCGGGCGGAAGCGACCTTCCGGATGTGACGTCACGGGGAGGCGGAGCCAGGTGACGTGGGTGAAAGGTTGGGGTCCTTAAGTGGGTAAACCGGAAAGAGAAGTCAGTCGGGGTGTGAATGGAAAAGAGTGGGGCCGCGCGGCGAACGTGAGGAGGGGGCACCGTTGGCCAGCGGGAGCCAACCCCGGAGAATAGCAGGGAGCTAAAGGGTGGTGAGAAGCTGCGGAGAGTACAGCCAGGAAGGCTGTGTGTTAGAGGCAGCGGTGTGGCTGCAGAGAGTCGCAGGAGCGACGAAGAGAGAGAGAGAGACAGCACGAGGCTGTCAGCGCTGCAGAGTAAGCAAGAGGGAGAAGAGCAGCAGCGATTACAGCCAGGGGGGCTGAGAGTGAGTAACAGCAGCGGAGCTGCTGTGGGGGCTACAGGAGCGACAGAGGCCAACAGAGGGGCTGCTGGTGGAGAAGAGAGAGACATCGGAGTCAGCACTGTGGGGACTGAGCAAAGAGGAGACAGCCGTGTGGGTAATACAGTACGGACCAAATAAAGGACACTGAGCCAGAGATCGTGGTCAAGTCTTTTATTACACTGGTGCCAGAAGTGAAACGGCATGTCGAAGCAAGTGAGGAAGAAGATTACTCCGCTGCCAGCATCAGCTTCATCGTCCGACGACGACGAATTCCCTCCAACCATGGATCCTGCTGGGGTGGTGGAGGAGAGCTCTGCTGAAGCGAGCATGGGGACGGGTGTGGAAGATGTCGGCGCGATGGCGGGGCCGTCAACATCATCGGACGCTGATCAGAGATGGCAACAGATGGCGGTGCAACTGGAGGCACTCAAGGACGTCCTGGCGCAGCTATGTCAACTCGTCACGCCGAGGACGACGGAGGAAGCTGAAGGTGCTCCACGGGCCGCCACGTTGCCTGCCCTGCCGCCGCCATTAGCCACGCGGCAAGAAGCCGCCATCTTGCGCGTCCCGCGGCGCCAAACCGCCATCTTGGACACGCCGCGGGCCGACGCCTTTTTGAATTTGCCTCCAGAACAACCAACAATTGAAGAGGACGTGAAGAGGAGTCGGAGTCGCCACCTCACCACAGTTAAGGAATTCTCCATCGGGGGCGATTGGAGCGCTTTCGCCTGCCGATTCTTGGCGGCGGTACGTTCCGCAAGATGGACCGATGCTGAGGCCTTGGAAGTGTTGCCGACTCTACTGGACGATGAATCTGTTCGATTTTTCCGTTCCATAACGGCCGACAAAAAGAAGACCTTATGCGGAGTTTTTGAAGAAATGGCCGACGCTTATGAGCCACCTGACGATGCGCATCGGCGATTCGCTCAACGACAGCGAGCACCCGAGGAATCGCCCGTGGCGTTCAGAGGTGCGGTGCTGGAGCTGGCCATGGCAGCTTATCCGGAGACGCCACAGGACCTGCTCGAGCCTCTCATATTAGGCAAAATGCTGGAGCTGTCTCGGGATCTGGGGATCCCCATGCCTGTGTGTGGGCATGAGAAGCTCACTTCCCGAGCGGCAGCAAAGTGTCTGGATGCGCAGTTTAATCTCCGTCGCTGGAAGCAAGTGGCGGCATGGACGGGTGGGCCCGTCAAGGAAGGAGGCGCGATGGGGTGGGACCCCACAAAGGCGGTCTATGTGCCGGATGAGCGGGGTCCTCGGGAGCTGACGGCCGCCTCCTCTCCATGGTCGGGACGCGGAGGCCCTGGTCCGCGCGCTACGCCATCGGAACGGGGCCGCCGGGATGCAAGACCTGCGCTTCGGCGCAACGATGCCGACTGCTTCCGCTGCGGCCGTAGGGGCCATTACGCCAAGGATTGCTGGGCCCGCTTCCCGGGTCTGCCGCAGCTGGAGGTTTCTGTACCGGACAAGACGCCCAAAGACCCTCCGAAACAGGCATGTCGGCACACACCAGACGCCCGGCAAGGCTTTGCACCTCACCCATCACCTTCGTTGCGCGACCCTATTGTTGTTATTCATGATAGGCCATCGACGGGGCCTTGTCGCTCGGTGACGCAGTGGCGCAAATTGGCGCGGAGAGTCGTCGCGGCCGCTACGGGTTCGTCGACTGTACCGGGGTCTGTTGCCGCCGACTCTCCCCTGCCTGCGTCCACTGATCTTGCTAGAGCGCCTGTCGTACCTGTTCCAGACAGGTCGGCCGTGACACCGAAGGGGACGAGGTGCCCTGCTCGGAGGGCGCCTGCCAGCTCTGCGAGACCTTCGAGCCCTGCAGCCCTTCTGACCCCGCCGCAGGCACATTCGAAGGACACGGCCAAGACTGATTCTTCAGGAACACGGGACGTTGGTGGACTTCCAACCGCAACAGGAGAATTACCCCCTGTCATTCATCGAGTTCCATCGCGTTCCCGTTCTGCGAGCGGGCCGCCGACCGTCCGGGACGGTCCGGCGACCCGCACACGCTCTAAATCACTTACGTTTCGTTGATTGTATGTTGTGTTGTTGTTCTTGTTCTTACCCTTGTATTTATTGCATGCTTTCTGTACGTCCGTTGATGTTACTTGTTGTTATTGTTCTGTTGTTATATTGCATGCTTGGTGTCCTTTAGCACGGAAGGTCGGTTCACCGCATTACGCTTTGGTATTGTTCAGCCGAGGTCGGCTGGGTTTTTTCTACGGGGGAGGTTGGTGTAATGCGAGCGTAAGCGACCTTCCGGATGTGACGTCACGGGGAGGCGGAGCCAGGTGACGTGGGTGAAAGGTTGGGGTCCTTAAGTGGGTAAACCGGAAAGAGAAGTCAGTCGGGGTGTGAATGGAAAAGAGTGGGGCCGCGCGGCGAACGTGAGGAGGGGGCACCGTTGGCCAGCGGGAGCCAACCCCGGAGAATAGCAGGGAGCTAAAGGGTGGTGAGAAGCTGCGGAGAGTACAGCCAGGAAGGCTGTGTGTTAGAGGCAGCGGTGTGGCTGCAGAGAGTCGCAGGAGCGACGAAGAGAGAGAGAGAGACAGCACGAGGCTGTCAGCGCTGCGGAGTAAGCAAGAGGGAGAAGAGCAGCAGCGATTACAGCCAGGGGGGCTGAGAGTGAGTAACAGCAGCGGAGCTGCTGTGGGGGCTACAGGAGCGACAGAGGCCAACAGAGGGGCTGCTGGTGGAGAAGAGAGAGACATCGGAGTCAGCACTGTGGGGACTGAGCAAAGAGGAGACAGCCGTGTGGGTAATACAGTACGGACCAAATAAAGGACACTGAGCCAGAGATCGTGGTCAAGTCTTTTATTACAATAGTATCGTAATTGTATAGTGAATATACAACAGTGTGATATACATTAGAGTGGGTATAATAATACATAGTGTAATATTACAATGGTGTATAGCAATACAGTATATAATGTAATGTTGGGTTTGTCTATGGCAGTATATAGTACGGTGTAGACTCGTGTGATGTAAGAGAATAAAGTTTAGATGGAAGCATATTATATTTTTTGCGACATTGAATTGTAATGTATTACTTACTGTTAGTAACTCAGCTTATTGTAGAGTATATTTAGTATACTGATGATACTATGTAGTTTATACTTTAGTTGTTTACGTGGTGGTTTAGTTACTGCAGCTACATACTATTAACACTCCTTCCCTTTATTAATGTTACCCCTATCCCCTCCCTTTGATGCTGCTAATCCTGCATAATGACTTTAAACCCCTCGCCAAACCTCCTACGCATTTCACAAGTAGTACTAATCGCATATCTGAATTTCCCATAAATATGCTAAATTCCTCTTGATATGCAAATTATTTTGTCAAGGCGCTCTTCGCCCCTCCATCCCAGCTTAAATAGTCGCTCTAAGCCTGGGGCTTGTCATTCAGACTCTGTCTCCTCGACAGACCTGTTCTCCACCCGAGGACGGCTGCTTGCGTTGTGGCCGAAACGTCGTGAGAATTATTTTATTATGTTTTATTGTTATTATTTTATTATTTCCATTCTACGTGACTTTACCGAAGGAACCAAGAAGACAGTTGTATACTTTTAAGATGTGTTTTTGTTTGCGTGTTCTTGTGCGACTCTTCCAAAGCAGCAACACATTAATCATTCCTCAACCACGCCCAAAAGCAATGAAGCAAAAAAATAATGTTGGCACACATTCTGACTCGGCCACACATGCAGCAGACCAACCCCCTCGCCCCTCCCCCCATCCAATGTCCTCCCCCCTGGCCCCTTCCACCCATCCACACCCTACTCGCCCCGCTCCCCACCCCACGGCCACCCCCGTCGGCCCTCCCCACCACACCAGTGGGATGCAAATCAAATAATAACAACCCTAAGACAATGTAGATTAAAGTTATTAGTCTAACTCTGTACTACAACAAACAAACATGGCTAAACCAAAACGTTTTCAAAATTACCAAAATCTTATGTATAAAAGTCTCCGCGCACGCGCACTTGCGGGGGATTTGGCTCTCGGATGGTGGGTTTTAAATACAAAAAAATTTGCCAGCCGGCAAGCCCTAAGCCCCGCGGTGGGAATAGGCTATTCCGTTTTCGCGTCCGTAAACTTTAAAGTCGTTTAATTAACGATTTTGTGGAATTCTTATTTTAATTATTTACTTATTGCACAACATCGACCGTACCAACTCACGACAATTGCCTGGGGGGGGGGGGGGGGCGGACCCTGCCAAGTGATGCGCGTTCAGTCGAGCTCACAAGAGACATTTTATTTTACGCGTTTAACACGAAAAAACTATACACATCAAGCTGCGGATTTTTCTTCACAGTCTCATGTCCTCTTCGAACCCCCCCCCCCCCACCCCCCAACACGATGCGTGCAGTTACTGCCATAAATTCCTTAGATATTAATATTATTAAAGCGCTTACATAGTATTATTATGGCTCGGGCAGGGGGATGGTGGGGGGGTAGCGGCCCAGCCCACAGCCTGGCAATGTCTCACCTCCTCCGCTTGCCAATCTAGGCGAGGCCGCGGGCTCTGCACGGGACGAGGCGTCACCACGCCAATATAAAGTACAATTTTATTGAATCTTTCGCTAATAACTCAGGTTTATTGTTTACTATTATTAAACAAATAAGTTTACAAATATTACAAACATTATGTTTGTGCAGAGAACAACTCTGCTTCATTGTTTACTATAATCAAACTAATACGTTGCCTAATATTACAATCATAATGTATGTGTGCAGAAAACTACATTTTCATTCTTAGGTTGCTAAATATTTCCCTTTTTGTGTGCCTTTTTACGACGCTGCGATGGTGTACTGCCATTCTGTGCTGTCGACTGCTGATTCATTAACGTCAGTGCACTGCCACTCTATTATCTACACTGTTAATTTTGCTTTTACCCATTATGAGTGAATCTGTTACCTGCTTCTTTACCTCACTAAGTGTACTGCCAGCCTTTCATGTCGACTGTATCCTGCTTTTTCAGCTGCTGCCTGTATTGTCAGCTTTTAATCGCCACTGTAGCAATGCTTATGTCATTGAGTCGGCGTACTGCCAGTCTATAATCTATACTATAGCCTGCTTCTCAATTTATCTGTGCGTACTGCTGCTATTTCATATACACTTATTTCAGATTATTTCTACTATGCATTTCTATTGTTTCGTTTGCTCACGTCCTGCAATTTACTGATACGTAGTACTGCGATGCTGATAGCTGTGCCATCATCGGGGATTGCTGTGCACATCGATGTGTGTGTTTCAGTCCATATGTGTGTGCGTGTTAGTCGATGTGTGTGCATGGCTCCATGTCAGTGTGTAAGCCAATGTGCGTTTGTGTGTCTATGTGTGTCAGTCAGTGTGTGTGTGTGTGTACGTCCATGTGTATGTGTGTGTCAGTCCATATGTGTGTGTGTTAGTCTACATGTGTGTATAAGTCCATACATGTGTGCGTGTCATTCGATGTGTGTGTGTAAGTCAATGCATGTGTGTAACTTGATACGTGTGTGTTACTCCATGCGTCTTTATCTAAAGTATATGTCTGTGTATGAGAGTCAATATGTGTATGTGTGTGTGTACGCCAATGTGTGTCAGTCTATGTATGTGTGTGTGAGTCTATGTGTGTGTGTGAGAGTTGCTGTATGTGTGTACGTCGATATGTGTGTGTGACACCATGTATGTGTATATCTCAAGTGTATGTGTGTGTCAGTCCATGTGCATGTGTGTTAATCGCTGTGTGTGCGTAGCTCCATGTTAGTTAGTGTAAGTCCATTTCTTTGCGTGTCTGTTGGTCCTTGTGTGCGTCTTAGTCCATGTGTGTGCATTATTGACCTGGTCAAGGCCTATGATACCATCAGTAGGCCTGGCCTCTGGGTTGTTCTTCGTACTTTCGGAGTCCCTGACCCTCTGCTCACGATCCTTAAGGACCTGTATGATGGTGAGCGGCCCCGTGTCAAACTACGTGGCCGTGAGTCAGAGACATTCCCTTTACACCTTCGGGTGCAACAGGGATGTCTAGCTCCCACATTATTTTACATATATTTTTACCACGTACTTCGGAGGAATTACCTTCTGCTACAGATACAATGAGAGGCTGATTGATGCCCGGGTGCAGTCAAGGGATGGCTCCCTATTGCTCAACCACCTTATGTATGCCAATGATCTGCTAACTGCTGCTCACTCGGAGGAGGAGTTCAAGGTACTGCTGCTTAACCTGGAGCTTGCCACCAAGAGGTGGGGCCTTACCATCAGCCTCTCCAAAACTAAGCACCTGCCTGGGTATTTTGTACCTGGGCAGTGTGCTTATGACCGGCTCCAGTTTAACAGCAGAGGTCTCACTCCGAATCAGTCGAGCCACATTATCTTTTCATTGGTTGCCTAACACTGTGTGAAAGCTACCTGGTCTATCACTCCGCACGAAGCTTCAGGTATTCTCGGCCACAGTAATTCCCTCCTTTCTCTACGCTTGCTAAACTTGGACCCCCCTAAAGGAATATTTTCGCCGGTGAGAAACATTTCGGATGGCCTGCCTACGATCCATCCTAGGTTTAACCAGGCTGCATTGTGTGAGGAGCTTACAAAGCCTTGAAAGATGTGGACAAAGTCCTATCGGTGAGCTCCTCCGGCAGGCAAGGCTGCGTTGCCTGAGTCGTGTAGCCCGCATGGCCAGCCACCGTATGCCTAAACAGCTTTTGTTCGGCCGGATCGAGGGGGCTAAATGGGCGCGGCACGGGCTAGAGAAGACATGGAGTGATGTGGTACAGGAGAACGTGGAGCTGAGTCGACTTGCCGATGGCTAGTACCAGCCGTGTCAAGATCGGCCTCTGTGGAGGAGGCTCGTGAAGGACGCTACAGGGCAGTTGGAGGCAGTCGCCCTCCAACAACAACGGAGGGCGGAGCAGCGACGCTCACAACAATGAGCAGAGCGCCGGGTGCCTAAAGCACAGCAAGTTGCCACAGTAGGGGGCACAGGTGGTGCATCATCCAGTCGTCTCAGTCAGTCGACCTGTGCCATCTGGGTCTACCCCGTGACCTGCCAGTGGGCGTTCGACTCTTCACGTGGCCTCAAGGTGCACATAGCCTGGTACAAGTGGTTGTTGTTGTTTCGTCAATGTATGTATGTGTGAGTGCATTTGTGTGTGTAACTTTATGTGTGTGTGTGAGTCCATTTGTGTGTGTCACTACATGTGTGTCTGCCTTCTTCGCTCGGGCAACGCCGGGTACTTACTGCTAGTAAAGCTATAAAAACAATGTAACAGTGATCATAGGAACTGTGATTCAAATTTAACAATAAACGACATACATAACATGTACGACCAAACTTTGCAGCCATAGCTGGCTGCATTAGTCACTCAATAACAGCAGGAGCATCAGTAGCAGAATAAAAAAAATTCAATACACCTTTAAAGATCAGCACACTATAAATCAAAACTCAACATCATACTTTGCAGCGGTCATCCGGAACGATACATTTGATTTCAGGCCATTCTGAATAGCAGTCGCAGCTAGAGGTGTACAACTCTTCTAGAGCAGTTTTGAGTGAAGATCTCACAGGTAGTGATCCAAGTTGCAGTTTATTGGCGATAGCATTCCAGACCCTGGGGGCATCAATAGAAAAGGCCCTTCCTCCAGTATTTGTACGGCAATAAGGAATGTGAAACTGATAAATGAGCGAAGACCTTAGGTCACATTTGTTCTTCAAAACAGTCAGGAGATCCACCAGGTAGTCTGCTGATGTTTTTATAAGTACATCGTGAATAAATAAGATATGCACAAGCCGTCGATCATTAAGAGAAGTTAAGTTTGACCCAATGTGGAGATCGCAGTGGTGGGTCCTATATGGGCAGTTCTATGCAAATCTTAAGGCCGAGTGATACATTGAGTCAAGCTTATTCAGTATAGTACTGGGGGCTGATTTATATACGATGTCACTAATCAAGTAGAGGCAGCACGGTAGCTTTTATCAATTCAAAGCGGAATATCGGGGGGAGCAGTGTCGATACAGAAAACCAATTTTTAATTTTGTCTTTTTACCAACATAATCAATGTGATCTTCAAAATTAAGTTTTGAATCAAAGATGACCCCAAGATACTTATAGATCTTGACTTGCTCTATTTGATGATTATTTAAGGAATATAATTGGGGAAAAATATCTTCCTGCTTTAGTCCTGGTGAGGTATTCAGGACTAGTTTAAGAGCAACTAGCTGATGTTGTAGTTTGTTAAAATCACCCTGGAGCTTAGCAATTACGTCATCTGACGAGCGGCCAGCAGTAATCAGTATCGTGTCATCTGCAAACAGATTTACCCTGGGATGATCGAGGTCAGTGCCCAAGTCATTGACATAAAGAGAGAACAAGAGGGGAACAAGGATGGAACCCTGTGGAACCCCTTTTGTTATCTTAACACTGTTTGACCTCTTACCATATATGAATACAGGCAACTTAGTTTAATAAGCAGGGTGTTGTGGTCGACTGTATCAAAGGCTTTGGACAAGTCAAAAAAAAGACTGGTGCAGTACTGCTTATTATCAAGGCTAATGTAAATGTGATTCAGAGAGTCTAATGCAGCAGATGTGGTGCTGTATTTTTTTCGTAACCAAGATTGGTTTCGATGTAATAGATTGTTGTCTGTCAGGAAACTGATAATTTGGTAGTTCAATAATTTTTCCAAAATTTTCATCAACGGGGACAAAATTGAGATAGGTCGGTAGTTATTTGGATATTTAGGCCCCCTTTGTGAAGTGGACGAACATAGGAATGTTTCCATTCCAGAGGTACTGATGCTTCTTTGATGGACAGGTTGAAAATATGGGCTATAGGTTTATATATTAGGTGAGCAACAGTTAGCAGAGCAAAGACGGGAATACTATCTGCTCCAGTAGAGGAGGACCCTTTGAGGTAGCACAGTTGTTTCAAAACATTACTTTCGTGGATTGGCTGGAAACTAAATTCTTTGAATGTTTGGACAGGGATGTAGGGAATTGCATGAGCAGGGGTGACTCCCATTACATTATGAAAAAGGTCACCAGCTTCAGAAACCCAAACAACCCGTTTATTATGAACTATTATTAGTATGAATACTTTGATCATTACGTCATAAATTAAAATAAAACCCAACGCGTGGTGGAAAAAAAACTTACACTCGCGCGCCAAGATTCGATTCATTAAATCGAGCAAAGGAATCGAAGGTTGTAGATTTCGCTAGACTCGGCCTTTTCCCGTTTAATCGATACAACAAACGCTCAGCAGATATCGATTCTTGCCAGTCCTGTATGCGGGTTGACGCCACACACTTAATGGTCATTCCCCCCCCCCCCCCCCAAATACAAAAGTCTATTTGTATACGTTTTACAGTGTGTACAGTATGGGAGCTAGCCACATGGCAAATTAAAAGTGTGTAGCCTAGTATATTTTTTCAATTATTTCCCCCCCCCCCAGCCACGCATTTGTGCGGGATACAGGGCCTACGCGGAGGGTTTGGGGCGGGGGAGGGGGATGCGTGACGTCAGCAAGCACACTGCTTAACGCTGCCGCATGCGGGTGACATGACAGAGATGACGTCACCGCTCAATTTCCATGCAAAATATATGCATTATTGTGCCCTCCTACAATTTTTTTTACAAAAGTCTTTTTTTATAATTTTGTGTACCGTCTGAAAACTACCCACATGCCCGATTTCAGGTTTGTTGCATGTCGGGAAGTATGCTAAAATTTTGAACAGACACATATTTACAAATTTCCCTTTTATATATATAACAAAAATTATAACCAAGCCCCATGTTGTAAGGTGGTGTTGTGGGGGCCGGCGTCCACCCCACCGCCCTCGTTGGGCAGTTGGGGCACGACGTCCGTCCCCTCCACTCCCTCCTTCACCGCGTTGATCGGCTCCCGCCAGGCCCCCGCCGGGTCCCCGCCGACCGTGTGATCAGCCCCCCTCTGAGGGACATAGCTAAATTGCTAGCTCACCGCCGCACGGGGTTATTTCACAAACGCCCGCGTACACCACCACTAATGCTAACACGGCGACGCGAACGCGCGCACCCCTGCAGGCGATTATATTTAACACACGCACACACCCAACACGCGCACACTCCACAGCTAACGCTGGTGCGGCAGTGCGGACGCGCGCGCACCTGCAGGCGATTATAGCCTAACACACGCAATCCCCCACAGTTAACGCTAAAACAGCTGCGTGAACGCGCGTGCTCCTTCTGGCGATGATATTCTAAAACGCGCCCGCACTACAGCTGATGCTAAAGCGGCTGCGCGAACACGCGCGCACCTGCAGCCAATAATCTCAACGAGCGTTCGTGCTGTGGCTCTGCCCTCACTCTCGACACGCGCTCACCCACACAGCCGCTCCACACATAAATCACTCACATCACACCGAGGCTCTGTGCTAACGTTTATTCACGGCGCAAACCCTGCACTGCCCGGAGGGAATATTCTGCAAGAAGAGCCTAGCCTACTGCTATCCAAGTCCCCAAACACTCACATGCCCTATTACGTACCTCGCAGCTGTACTCACGGCGTCGCACGGACGCTGTGAGTGTCGGAGGGAGGATTACGAAAAAACCTTGCGTATCACTGCCTCGTAGCAGCACTCGCTGGCATCCACAGATGTCGCGAGCGGCTCAAAGAGGCAGGATGGCCGGGGGGGGGGGGGGTCTTGGCGACCAAGCTGTGGAAAATCAGATCTCCTGAACCGTTTTTCGCTCCCTTTTTAATCCCCTTGACTCCCCTTGACTTTTAAGCTACATAATCTGGCGATGTCATGCGTGACTCATTGCGGCTGGCCCGGTGAATTTAGGGGCACCACAATTTGATTTGTCCTGGGAGGGTCGGCCAATTTCCTGGCACCGGGAAACTGCGGGACTTCCCACCTAGGGGCCCTTCGGATGAAAACCCATTGTGCCAGGCGATCCCCTGCCGGGACACGACATGTGTGTGTGCTGCGTGTGTACGTGTGCTCAGGGTGGCGGGCAGGGGGGAGTCGCGGCGCTTGCGGAGTTGCTCCGCGGCCGTGGCACCACACTGTCTCCAACTCTGGCCTCCCTATGTGGTGTTGCCAAAAAAGTATTTTAGATTAATTTATTTTTAAATGCCATTGTGTCATTGTCCCGCACCTCTGATGAGCACAGTTGGCTATGTACGGTACGAAAGAAGTTCAACGTACACCCACGCATTGACGAATGCATTTCGTTTTGGGGCCTTTTCAACCGTTTGGTGTGACCCTGTCCTTTCAGAATCATAAGAGCGAAGAAGCATCTTTCACCAACCCCGTTGTAAACCAGCGTAGTGATGTATGGTGCCAGGAACCACATGAGCAACACGGCGTACAGAAGCCGTCAGCCCACAGTGGATTGACATGGAATTTACACATATATACAAAAGTCTATAACTTTTCAAGATGTGAAACCAAATTGCCCGAAACCTGACCGATTTCGTTAGCTGAACAGGATCGTCAGAATCAACATATGTATTTACACCCCAAGAGCTATGAAGCTCTTTTTCACAGATGTCTAATTTGTGCTCGCATGAGGAACAACTCTAGTAAACAGGTCTTGTCTATCCTAAACAAATATGCAATTCATATCGTACACGATACAAAACCATATAATATCTACACAAACCCACGGGGTATTTATATGACAGCTTTTGCTGTATGAATACACGGTGATCCATGTATCGAAGCACCCAATGATTCCTAATGCAGCTGTTCCAATGTACCTGGTGTGTTATTTCCATAATGTGCGTGCGCGTTCGATTGTCCGAGGTTGAAACAATCCAATACCTCTCGGCTTAACCTGAGATGAATAACCTTGCTAAACTTTTCTTTGGTTCTTTTCGGTTAAGTCACGTCTAAAAATAAAATAATAAATTAAAATAACATATTACGACGTTTCGATTGCAACACAAGCAATCATCATCAGGTAATCGAAACGTCGTAATATGTTATTTTAATTTATTATTTTATTTTTAGACGTGACTTAACCGAAAAGAACCAAAGAATAATTCCTGCAGTCACGAAAGCTCCTAAATTAAGCTTGCTAAACTTGTTTTCATTCAATCCCTCTTCACAACTGGAATGTCCACTTGTGGGCACAGCAAAGAGATGTCTTGATCAAGGGACAAAAAAAAAGCGATATCAACGACTTCGGTTGATGCATCATTGAACATGTTGAGCAATTCACAGGCGAGAGAGAGTTTAGAATATTCTCGTCGCTCGTGTAATATGCCCCGCCCCCCCCCCCCAATTGCGCGAATTCGCAGTTACATGATTAATCGTTTAGGGACACTTCACACTTGTGCTACTATGCATTTTACAGTTACACGCTCAAATTTTTTGTTCACATTTTCAAATAAAAAAAACTATTTTCCATTATAAAAATTCAGGGAAAATAAGCATTGCAGGCACTCCTCCACTTACCAACGAGTTAGTTTCCAGAGGTTTGTTCGTAAGTCGATTTGTTCGTAAGTCCAATTTTACTCCCGTCAATTCCAAACATGTTGTACAGCATATACACTAAACACGGGGAATGGCTTCAAAAGTTGTATAATCTCCTGTAGATGTCGATGCCACTGGTTTTTCATGTTCTGCAGATGTAGATGCCACCACTGCTATCTATTGTGCGGGGTGTTGAACTTACAACTCTCGGTCCGAACAGGCAACCGGACATAGGGATGGGTTTGTTCGGAACTCTGAAAGTACGTAAGTCGAATGTTCGTACGTAGAGGAGTCCCTGTATATATTTTGCAGGTTAACCCACTAAAATTTAAATCTGTTGTCGTGATCGCATCATGGCAGTGCCCAGTGTTACGGGCTGGGCATAGCGACCTGAGGTCTGTGGCCTTTGTTTGCATTGCGTGCTGCTGCTGCAAGCAGCCCACGGAAGCATTCAAAAAGCCTCTAAGTTACTTCGCATGAAGCAATGTTTGTAAGTAGTAATCTATTTAACCCCGTAGGCTTTTGTGACCAATAATATCTATAATAAAGGTTTTTTTGTATTAAATCACGAAAGTATAAATGTGTCTCAAAACCATCCAGACTTTAGGGGTTTCCAAATAATCACAAAATTGGTTGACCCCTTAAGACCCATAGTAAGTACAAAAGCCTCTGCCACGTATAAATTTGCACAATATATAACAAAACAAATACAACCCTATATCGGAAGGATATCTTCATTCAAAATGAACTCGGAACATCTTGTGGATGTGATTAAAAATATTAAACTTAACCCGAATGATATTCTGGAAAGAGTTGATGTACATTTTTTGTTCACAAGGGTTCTGATTAATGAGTCAATTAAATTACTTGATATGCTGGTAAATAAGACAGGTTTACCAAAATATTTTCCAAAACTAGGTGAGTATTGTCGAAATAAGACTTATTTCTTAAACAAAATGAAGGAGCAGCAATGGGCTTTCCTTTTTCTCCTGCCATTGTGAATCTGTACATGGAAAACTTTGAAGCACGAGCACTTGCTACAAGTACACTAAAACCATCGTTTTGGTTTAGATATGTAGATCGCACTTTGGTTGTCTGGCCACATGGTAAAAATACACTAAAATGAATTTCTAAACAATGTCATTTCGAAAAACCCGGCCATCCAGTTCACCATTGAAGTGGAGGTAGATAACACACTCCCATTCCTAGATATTTTGCTCAGACGTGGCCTAAATGGTAAAATAACACACAGCGTTTACTGAAAGGAAACGCACACTGATGCCTATCTGAATGCAGATTAACATAACCACCCCACACAGAAATGCTCTCTCATCAAGATCCTTATACATTGGGCTTTGGTTCTTTCGGTAAAGTCACGTAGGTATAAAATCAAATAAATTACGAAGTTTTGGGCGCAACACAAGCGTCCGTCATCAAGTGGGAAAGCCTTTCCCATAAAAAAAAAAAACTCACGACGTTTCGATCGCAACACAAGCGGACGACTGCTTGTGTTGCGATGGAAACGTCGTGAGTTTTTTGTTGTTGTTTTCTATCTACGTGACTTTACCAAAAGAACCAAACAATATGAATTTCTGCTGTGACGAAAGTTTTAAATCAGAGCATTGAATGCCAAACCAAGATCGAACTGCAATAATGCTGAAAACGACGCTGTTATTAACACAATTCAAATACCATACATTGTGAGAGTAACTGACAAACTACAACATGGGACATTTCTTGCCAGTATGAACGTACTGGAAATTAAACAGGTGTTAGGATATTCAAACACCAAACAGAAACTTTCTGTAACGAATCATGTCTGCAGTAAACACATATACTTGTGATGAACATGCAAACAAAACTATGCTCTTACTCTTTGTTTTTTTCGGTGAAGTCACGTCGGTAAAGCGACTTTGGCTGTAACGGTTCCACCTGCAGACGGAAGCTTGTGTTGCCTCCGAAACGTCGTGATTTAATTTAGTTTTTTCATTTATTTGAATTTTTTACCTACGTGAATTTACCGAAAAAACCAAAGAGTATGAATCCTTGCAGTCACGAAAGCTTCAAATCTAGAAAACTATGCTCTGGTAATATATGCATCGTCTTTGACACTGATTGGTCTAAATCAGAGAGGCCTGGTGTCAACCAGTGTTAGAACAGAGAACGCCAAACGGCGAATAGTACAAAGACAAAGCACATATCAGAGCGTTTATAGCTCAGGGTGAGCAGCGATATTTATGTACTGTTCACCGTAAGTGAAGCCAGTAGTCCATTGTTTTAATCTAAAGCAGTTGTAGAGTGTGCTAGATTAAAGAGAGTATCTTTAGTAATGTGTTCTTCCTTGTGTCCTGAAATGAGAGCAAACTTTGATAAGTTACAAAACTAAATTCCAGTGATACTGGAAACAAGTCCCAAAGATGTAACTGCTCAACCAGAGCTATTCATGCTTTGATAATTGCATTGTCTTTGTGCCGTCTCCCTGGTGTAACATTGGTTGAGACTCGGCGTGTAGGCCAATCAGTTTTAAAGACAATGTATATATTGCCACAGCATGTTTTTGTATGCATGTTCACCACAAGTATGCGTGGTTACTGCAGACATGATTCTTTGGAAAAGGATTCTGTTTGGTATTTGAACTTCTTAACATCTGTTTTTTGGCCAGAAAGGGTCAAACCTTTTCTTATAACTGACAAACTAGCTAGAGTTTTTGAAAAACAAAAAATCTGAGTAAGATTTGGCACGTTTCACAACATTCCAAAACTCGTATCTTTTACTATAAATGAATGGTTAAAGTTTTCAACAGAAGGTGTGTGTCAGATTAATTTCTCGTGTGGTAAATGCGTAAGACTAAAATAACACAAAAGAAATACGAAATTCTCAAAACACATCTGTCAGCAGTTGCAAAAAATGCTTGTCAACAAAAACATTCAATTTATTTAGATAACGTTAAAGTTTTGTGTAAAACTAATTATTACTGGCCAAGTCTAATTCTAGAATCTATTTAAATTTCGAGAAATACAAATGATTTGAACTGCTTTGACGGCTACATGCTTTGTGCGGCCTAGTAGCGCATTATTTAAGTAATACACCTTACAACTGCATTCCGTGTGTAATAACAGCCATAGAGGGTTCACGTGGGGATTGGCTTGCCGGTCCTGCTTTGTAGCCAATAAGGGTTGAGATAGGGAGCATGGCCCCGGCTTGCTCACGGCATGTCATCAGGAGTGATTGGCCTAGCCATTCGGGGCCCCAGCTAATGGGGAGCCGGATGAGAGGCGTGGTCCCCTGATTGACAGGGAACCATCGAGAATGGTCAAGGCTATCCATGGAGGATTGGCTGGGAGGACCACGTGACGAAGGTATTAAGAGAGAGTGAGGGAGAACGATCGAGAGCAGACTGGAAAACGATAAGAGCAGGGTCACGTGCGGACGGGGGCTCTGGGTGCCACGTGCGCGGTGGGGACTGTGTAAAGTCTGTCCTCTCTCCGTTGTCTGCCAGCAACGGAGAGTGAGTGAGTAAAGTGTATTGTGGAAGTGGAAATAAAAAGCACTGATTCCGAAGCCGTCTCAAGAAGGATTATTACACTGGTGTCAGAAGTGCTTCTGCGACTGTTTGGACGATCGTCAAGATGTCTAAACACCCCAGAAAAAAGAACCTGCCCATGCCTCTATCGGAGGAAGAGGTCGAGACGGATGAAGATGAGCTGTTGGGAGCTACAGCCCTTATGCCGCCTGCTCATGACACTCTCCTCGACGCCTCTCAGCGTCGACCGGGGGAAGATGCGACTACCGCAGGAACAAAAGACGAATGGCGGCTGATGGCGGAGCAGATTGAGTCGTTACGCGCCATTCTGCTAAGCCTGGTGACCGCGGTGGCGTCCTCACCAGCCGTGGGTCGCCAGATTGCCGATCAGCTGGACGCCGCGGGAAGAGGTCCTGAAAAGGAATCGGAGTCCGCCATTGCTCCTGCCACGCGGGAGGACGCCATCGTCTTGGGTGGGGCGGCTGCGCCGGAGTCGTCAGCCGCCATTTTGGGCGCGCCTACCACCACGCGGCCGCCGAACGCCATTTTGCCTGCAGCGGGTGGAGAGCGGGAACGGCAGTCGGAGGCACCCGCGGCGCGCGCGTGCCACCGCGGACATCGCCTTCCACAAATTAAAGAATTTATCGCCGGGGGCGATTGGAGTGCTTTTACGTGGCGCTTCGAGTCAGCTTTTAGATCTGTGAACTGGACGGAGGAAGAAGCGCTGGGAGCGCTACCTACACTGCTCGATGATGTGTCTCTGGGAGTCTTCCGCTCCATCCCGGCGTCCAAGAAGAAGACACTGCGGGATGCGTTCACAGAGATGGCGGAATTTTATGACCCACCAACATCAGCCACCAAAAAATGTATGTCGCGTCGCCGAGCACCGGAAGAATCGCCGTTGGCTTATCGGGGGGCGTTGATGGCGCTGGCCATGGCTGCCTACCCCGACGCGACGGCCGATCATTTGGATCCACTCATCCTTTCCCGTATGCTGGAGTTGTCTCAGGAGCTCAACATCTCTCTACCAGTGTGCGGCCACGAACCGCTTTCATCGCGATGGGTGGCGCTGCCTGGACGCTAAGTTTAATATCAAGCGTTGGGACCAGATGGCGGCGTGGACGGGGAAACCCGATATCAACGGGCCGCCTCTGGGATGGTCTCCGCGACTGGTGGTCCACTGCTCCGACGACTCGGGCGACGACGACATGCTGGCTGCTGCTGTTCCGCATAGGAATCCGGGACGGCGGCTGCGCGACCAGCGTGGCAACTACACGAACCGGCCGCGTGCAAGGGCCGGGTCGTCCGACTGCCGACCGACGTCGGCCGCGTGTTTCAAGTGCGGCAGACTTCGCCCGTGACTGCCGCTGCCGACCTCTGCTGTCACCTCTTCCGCCGAGGGGACCTCCATCTCCTCCACCTGCTGCGGAACTGCAACAACCTCGGGCGAGTCGGCACAAATCGGACACCCGGCAGGTCTTGTCACATCACTCATCCACTCGCACTCATTCTTACACTCCTAAGGATAATTTTGCTTCTCCTGTTCCATTGATACGCTCTGCTACACAATAGAAGAAATTGGCTCACAGGGTTGTGGCTGCGGCGTCGGGCTCGTCAACGGTACGGGGTACCATCGACGGCGTAGACGTCCGTATCTTGGTAGACACGGGCGTGTCTGCTACCATCATTTCTGATGTTATTTTTCATCTGTTGTCCATTCCTACGTCGCGGATACGCAGGGTTAATGATGCGTGTGTTGCCGCAAATGGGGAAAGCATGGGTATCTGTGGTCAGGTAGATGTGAGCGTTGCTATCGGAAATATGACCGCCGTAGGACCTGTGTTAATTTCTCGCTCGCTAGCTGTTCCATGCTTGTTGGGCACTGATTTCCTGCGCCGGATGCCGCTGAGAATACGGGTCGACCAGGACTGTTTGGAAATGCCGGGGGGTCGTAGGATGGCGTTTCTGCCTTCCCTGCTGGCCAATGCGCCTACAGGTAAAGCAGTTACTGCCGTCGTTGCTGCTACAGTAGAGGTTCCGTCAGGAGCGCAAATGCTCATCCCGCTACGTTACCGAAAACCACTTCAAATGGGAAGGGATGCGAAGGGCGTGCTATTATCCCCAGCGAATTCGGTATCTAAATCTTTTTCTTTGGCGGCGGCACAAACGATCGTGCGACCAGGTCAGGCACCTTTCATACAGGTTTTGAATGGGGGACCTGACCGCGTTGTAGTTCCGGAGGGATCGGTGCTGGCTCACGCCACTACTGATTTCGCCTCTTGTGACAAAACGCCGCGCGCTCGGATGCCCGCGGGTGGGCCTCCGCACGATCGTTCACATGAACGCTGGATCGCAGATTTATACGGAGAGAATTCTTCCTTGTCAAATGAACATAGGAACGCCCTGAGTTCACTATTGCTACGGTACGCTGATGTTTTCAGCAGAAATGATTTGGACCTCGGCCGCACGTCGCTTTTGTCGCACCATATTGACACCGGTGCGGCGCCTCCCGTCTGTATGCACCCTCACCGCATGAGCCCGGCAGAAATGGAACACGTGCGCGGGGCAGTAGATGAATTGCTGGCGGCGGATATTATTTCGCCATCCAACAGCCCTTGGGGCGCGCCCATCGTTCTGGTTAAGAAGAAAGATGGTGGTACGAGATTTTGCGTTGATTTCTGCCGGTTGAACAAAATTTCGGTAGCGGACGCATACCCCTTACCGAGGATGGATGACTCATTGGATGCTTTATTGGGTGCTAAATTCTTTTCCACCCTTGACCTGTCCTCGGGCTTCTGGCAGCTTCCCCTCGATGATGAGTCTAAAGCCAAAACGGCATTCCGCACGCCGCAAGGTCTCTTTGAATTTAATCGGTTGCCTATGGGCCTGAACGTGGCTTCGGCGACGTTTCAGCAGCTCATGGAATTGGTGTTGGCGGGACTACAGTGGGAAACGTGCCTCATATATCTAGACGATATAATTGTCTTTAGCCACACGTTCGAGGAACACCTCCAGCGCCTGGAGACAGTTTTTCAAAGAATGCGCGCGGCTGACCTTAAGTTTAAACCTAAGAAATGCCACCTTCTGCAACACTCCGTCCGTTACCTGGGTCATATTGTCAGTTCGGACGGTGTATCCACTGACCCTCTGAAAACGAAATGTGTACGTGAGTGGCCCACACCCACTTCGGTGGGTGATGTCCGGCGGTTTATTGGATTCGCTTCCTATTATCGCCGCTTCGTTAAGAACTTTGCGACGTTGGCAAAACCATTACACGTTCTCACTGGCAAAAATCAAAGGTTTAAATGGGGAGCGGAGGAAGAAAGTTCCTTTAGGGCACTTCGGGACCACCTCGCCACGGCGCCTACGCTAGATTACCCTGACTTCTCACAGCCGTTCATCCTTGATACGGATGCTAGTGATATCGGCATTGGGGCCGTTTTGTCGCAACGCAAGGACGGGGTGGAGCGAGTGATGGCGTACGGCAGCAGGGTTCTATCCCCTGTGGAAACGAGATATTGCGTGACAAGGCGGGAACTTTTGGCAATTGTCCATTTTTTTCGGTTGTACCGGCCGTACCTGTATGGACAGAAATTCCTGGTCCGCACTGATCATGCGGCTTTGCAATATTCCCTCAAATTGGATCAGCCGTCAGGCCAATTGGTCCAGTGGTTGGAATCGTTACAGGAATTTTCCTTCGATATAACATACCGAAAGGGGGCCCATCACGCGAACGCTGATGCGCTCTCAAGGCTGCCGCCCGTTCCTCCGTGCACTTGCCTGACGGGCACGCACCGCTGCGCGGCACCGCCCACATCGCCCTGCCCGGTTATGGGGGCGATAGCGAATGAGGACGACGCAGGGGCGAAAGAAAAGGAGGAGGACCAGCAGGTGTCGGTGGACACTGATGATACCTTACGGCTGCCGCACGCGGTCTGGTTGCGCGAGCAGGAGGCCGATGCCTCGCTGTCTCCGCTACGTAAATTGGTAGGGAAACAGAAATCTCAATTGGCGGGCTGGAAGTGGCAGATGTTCCGGGGTAAGTCGGGATTGTTAATGTGTACCGACGGGTTGTCTGACCGACCACGCTTGGTAGTGCCTACTTCGCTTCGCTACGACCTGTTCCGTGCTCTGCACGCTGATAAATTGATGCACCTCGGCGTCCAAAAGACTGTGGCCGCGATGCAAAATGATTTTTTCTGGGCCGGTATGACGGCAGACATCATTGACTTTGTCCGCTCGTGCCATGATTGTGCGAAGAGGAAGCCGCCTCGGAACCACTATGTACCACCGTTGCGTTCCGTTGAAGTGTCCTGTATCAACGAATTAGTTGCTCTCGACATTCTGGGGCCGTTTCCCCCGTCGGCTAGGGGCAATAAATACCTTCTGGTCGGGGTGGAATATTTTTCTCGATGGCCGATGGCCTGGCCTCTGCCCGACCAAACGGCTGCGTCCATCACCGACGCTTTCTTGAACGGGTATGTCATGGACAAGGGGGCACCTGAGAGGCTGCTCACAGATCAAGGGCGGAATTTCTCTTCTAAATTGCTTAGGGAAGTTTGTGACGCGCTAGGTACAAAGAAACATCGCACCTCCCCATACCATCCACAAACAGATGGTATGGTGGAACGATTCAACCGTACCCTCTCGGCTATGCTTTGTCACACGGTCAGTGAAAAGCAAACCGATTGGGACCTGCACATACCAGGCGTCTTAGCGGCATACCGCATGGTTCCGCACACGTCCACGGGATACTCACCATTTTTTTTTATGTATGGCCGTGAAAATGTTCCACCCATCGATGTGCAACTGGGTACGCCGAGTAGACGACCGTCCCGCTCCTTGCTTGACCACGTGCGTGACTCGCTTGAACGAGTAACGGAGGCGCGAGAGGTTGCCCGGTGTGCAACGGCCCGTGCTCAGGCAAGGAACGAACGGTATGCGCGTCGATCGCATACTCGCATGCCTTGGTCAGTGGGAGACCTGGCGTGGCTCCACTGCCCCCACGTACCGGCGGTTACATCCCCCAAACTACACAGGCCGTGGCGGGGGCCTGTGACGCTGGTAGATTTTCGGAACTCGCAAAGTATCCGCGTTCAGTACGGAAAACGTCCGTTGGTATGTTCATTCCTCGCGACTTAAACCCTATGTTGATGCGCGTGTCGGTCCTTCATCCCCACTAGCTGACCTGCCGGGTTCTGCCGGGCCGACTACGCCGCTTGACACGCCCGTTGATCCCAGGGGGGACTGTGTTGTGCCTCCTGCAGATTAACAGGTTCTGAGGGCTGAGGAAGCCCCCGCTGCCACCCCTCCAACGGGGCCCGCCCTGGACGTGACCAAGCACCAACAACCTACTTCTTCTTCGAGCCTACCACCTCCTGTCCATCGGGAAGCAAAGCGACCATGCGCTGGGAGCGGAGAGGGTCCTGCGTCGCGTACGCAGTCGAAATCTCTTCCGTTTCGTTAACGTTTGATCGTTTCGCTAATTTCCCTGTCGTTACTGCGCTGCAGGGGCGCCCTAATGTATGTCATCATTTTTCATGGGTGACTGTTTTAAATGTTGTTAGGCGCGGGGACGCCGGTTCACCCTCAAATTGTTAAACGCACCTTGGTGCCCTAATAAGATGTTTCGGAATTGGTTCATCACCCTTTTCCCAGCCGAGACGGCTAAATTTTTTCACCGGGGGGGGGGGGGTGATGTAATAACAGCCATAGAGGGTTCACGTGGGGATTGGCTTGCCGGTCCTGCTTTGTAGCCAATAAGGTTTGAGATAGGGAGCATGGCCCCGGCGTGCTCACAGCATGTCATCAGGAGTGATTGGCCTTGCCATTCGGGGCCCCAGCTAATGGGGAGCCGGATGAGAGGCGTGGTCCCCTGATTGACAGGGAACCATCGAGAATGGTCAAGGCTGTCCATGGAGGATTGGCTGGGAGGACCACGTGACGAAGGGATTAAGAGAGAGTGAGGGAGCACGATCGAGAGCAGACTGGGAAACGATAAGAGCAGGGTCACGCGAGGACGGGGGCTCTGGGTGCCACGTGCGCGGTGGGGACTTTGTGTAAAGTCTGTCCTCTCTCCGTTGTCTGCCAGCAACGGAGAGTGAGTGAGTAAAGTGTATTGTGGAAGTGGAAATAAAAAGGACTGATTCCGAAGCCGTCTCAAGAAGGATTATTACACTTGTAAAAGCAACACATGTTAATCAACTGTTATTAACAATCTATTCTTATATATTTGCAATACGCCCCCTGACTCCTCTGATGTCCGCACCTGATTGGCTCACAGTAATGACGTTATCGTGCTCTATTTAAGGCAGGTGAATAAGTTTCACTATTCTGGCAAATTTCCCAATGGTGCTTGATGTGAAACGTCGTACTTAAATCGTAATTGTTGTGGATTTACTCTCCCACACCGGTGGGCTGATGTAGTAACTAACTGGCGCGTTGTTTACGTGACAACCCTTACTGGCTGTGTCGGGTGGTGGAGGGTTATGACACATTTATACTTACGCGATCTAACCCAAAAAAAAACTGTATTATTATGTAGTAATCTGTTTAGTGTTAACAAATATTTATTGTTGTTAAACTCCTTATTCAGTTCCTTTTTGTAATGTTAATTTCACTACAATTATTAAGTATTAGATTCATACATATTGTGTAAATCCAGGGATAAAACAATGAAAATGCATGATGCTTAATTTTTGTTCAGTAACGCAACCACTCGTATCAAATGCACAATTTCTCAAGGAAAGTGAACTTCGTGCAGCACCATTTCACCTTGCGCACTGGTTTTCAGGCATGCATGTCGCGCGTTATGCGACGGACGCCTGTACGTATAAAGTTGTACTGAGAACGATGGGAGACATCTGGAGGTTTAACACATAGGCTTCCGCGACGAGTGTTGTTCATAATAACGTGTTTTTTGCCTTAGATTGTGTAAATGTAAATGTGTCGTAAATTTCAGCTCCACCCGACACAGAACATTAATAAAGCGTATCACTTGAACAAAACATGCCAATTGGTGACGACTTCAGCACACCGGTTGTAATCACCAGTGAAACTTTGTACTCAAATTGTAAATGTTGCTGGTTTGCTCTTTAATATACAACCGGTGTAACAACTAACTAACTGTCCTCAGGCCCAAACATTAAAATTCTTCTCCTTTGATAAAAGACATCGTGTCTCAAGATGGCTGCTTGAGTCTTCTCTCTCCTTGTGACTCGTTATGCAATATGGCTTATACCATTTTAGCGGCCATTCATTAGGAGTAGTTTTATGGGTTAACTCTTTCCCTAGTTCTACACTTATAAGCACAGTATTTACAATAACTCTTATAGTAAATCACCTTTCTCCACAGTGTCATTTCATAGCAATCATAACATTATATTCATGTTGTTGTTTTTTCAGAACCCTGTCAAATCTGAAGGGCAAACAATAATCGCTCTTCCCACTACGCCATGGAGGGTAAAAGGAAGTGGAAACTGTTGGTGCCATTTATTATCATCATCACCTTCTTCATCATGGGTTTCACAACCCGTTTCCAGGTCAGCGTCCACAACACAGATATATACATGAACATGAATGCAACACAAGACGAAACACATAGTATGGAAGTTTTACGGATACCAGAGGGTATGCGACCAATAACCTGTCCATTGCATTCCTAGTCATGATACACAGTCCATCAATGTGGCACTGAACTTGAGTCACCACTTGGCCTGCATTCAAAATTTACCATTGAGACTTGGCAATGTCACCCTGGGATTAAACGTGTCATTAGAAGACCTGTGTTGAAAACGGTTGGAGCAGTTGGGGATCATTTATGAAACCATTTACACATTTCAATCTACAATTGTATGTCTAAGTTACTGGAGTATCTGGCTATGTCCATTACGGCTCTCAAAGCACAATGGCTGATTTTTTTTCGAGACACTTTGCCAATCTGTATTCGGTGTAGGTGTAACGGGTTCCGGAGACACTTGTAGAGGTAACTTCTTTATTACAATACAACACTCCAACAGTCCTGATACTCTGTTACAGCCTAGGTACACAGCCTAGGTACACAGCCTAGATACTCTACTCTGGCTACGCTCTGGAACTCGCCCTCACAAGGTCGTAGAGTCGGGAGTTCCAGAGTCCCACCACTGGCTCTTTCATCGTCCCCAGGTCCTCCGATGGCTGGTCTTGGGTCTTGGGTCTTGAGCTACGACTGGCCCTGATCGTCCAGGGAGCTCCCTTTTAATGCCTAGTCCAACGAGGGGTGGGGCCGTGTGCGCCACCAGACATCCCACAGAGCACACACAGCCCCCCCCCCCCCCCCGTTGGCGGCGCCAAAAGGCTTAAGCGTCTGGGAACCCAACGCCTGGCGCCCAGAGGCTTAAGCGTCTGGACCCCCTGGGAACCCAGCGCCTGGCGCCCAGAGGCTTAAGCGTCTGAACCCGCCCGGGAACCCAGAGCCCCCAGCAGCCCCTCCCTTCTTATGTCACTACATAGGCACTGTAGTTTAACAGTAATCGTTATGGTTGGTATTAGCCCTCCTGGTCAGTGGTCACTGTGCCTCAGCCTAGGCTCTTGTCCATTTCGCTCTGATCGGTGGCTTTTGACAGGTTGATTATGGCATGATGCGCAGTCGTTTGAAGACTTGTATAAGCTGTGACGACGTGGCATTGTCTCGATTCGAGTCATACTTGACAGGCAGAGCACACAATGTGTGTAATCGAGGTCAATATTTAGAGGCTGATCTTGTATCAAATAAAGTTCTACAGGATTATGTTAAACTAAGCTTTTTATTTTACCAGGTAAGTCCTTCTCCTCTAAACTATAGCTCTCTTTCAGAAACGACCAGGCGACAAATGATAGCTGAAGGAAATGGCTTATCACATGGCAAATACTTTAAACGCTGTTGATTCTAAATTTGTAATAGAAAAACCGGAGGACCGTGATTAAAGATCATCCACGCGACCATGGGGTGAGAGAGACACGCATACTCTAAATCTACTGCAGGATCAGGGTCAGAATCATTTATAGTAGCAGCCATTTTCGTAGTGTAGTGCTAATACTTACGCAATCCAGGGGTAGAAATACCTACGGGATCTCAGGTAACACTTGAGATAACGTCATGAAGGAAAGGAAAGAGAATGCTGTGCATGAAAGAGAGGGAACGCCCAGGGAGAAAGTGGTGACGTCACCGGATGAGGCGGGGTAATTGGAGTGCTTCCTGGTGGGATTCGGAGTGGAGTGGTTGCACGCAGCGCGAGCTTGTGTGGAAAATAAAGAAGAGTGTGTCATCTCAATCTTCGTCTGGTGGACCCATTACAGTAGCAGCCAAATACTCTAAATGCACGTTTGTAAATGTGGAGGGAAAAACCGGAGGACCTGGAGAAAAATCCATGTGACCACTGGGAGAACATGCAAACTACAAATATACATTTCGATGTAAAGCTTTCGTGACTGCAGGGAGTCATCTTCTTGGTTCTTTCGGTAAAGTCACGTAGAAGGGAAGTAATAAAATAATAAAAATAAAACATAATAAAATAATTCTCACGACGTTTCGGCCACAACGCAAGCAGCCGTCCTCAGGTGAAGAACATGTCTGTCGATAAGACATTCAGACTCTGTCTTATCGACAGACATGTTATTCACCTGAGGACGGCTGCTTGCCTTTTGGCCGAAACGTCGTGAGAATTATTTCATGTTTTCTTTTTATTATTTTATTACAAATATACAGGCGTTACAGTTGGGATCGAACCCACGACCTCCACCACTGTGGTACTAATGAGACCACAAATCCTAATCAATTACATGAGATGAAAAGTCAGATTTCTTTTACATTGAAATCAAAACGCCTTACTATTCCTACAGCAACATTACGCAGCTGTATTGGTAGGGAGGGCGCTCCTATTAGTGGCTCCTTAGCAGCATGATTAGATAACCTCCAACTTCCTTCAGCATAGCGCAAGCAAGACAGAGTTGTTTCTTGTTGGCACAAAACAAAGCAACGAGCCAACTTGGACACTTGTACGCATAATTTGATTCCTGAAAGGTAATACCGTCGTCTAGAGTAATGATTACGAGAGTCGCCCTAGATTGGAGAAGCATTTTCTGTTGTGACCAGAATGCTTTACCAGCTTTGATATATTGCCCACATATGCCCATTTTTTTTAAATCAAAGGAATGCAGACATCTCATGTCATGCTCTCATGTCCAATGTTAGGAAGTTCACACTAATCTTCTGGTGAATAAATCGCGTGTTAACCAGGGATACCGCTTGGTTCAAACCACAATATCTGAAACAAGAGGCAATTCTTCCACCACTCAGCCGTACCACCACCAGTTGCTAAAAAATGTTTATAAACTTCTGTGTAATGACGATGATAAACTTATGGAGTCTTGTTCACCACGTGCCAGGTTGGACATCTTGGCTTCCTGCACTTGCCCCAGATGACCCAGCTCAGCCCAGAGCTTCACCCCAAAAGTCCCATGTGTGCTCCTGACACGTACCGAGAATCCATGCCAGACGTGCAATTCCACAGGGTTGGCTCCACAAAGATTCTCGCATTCTCGGCGTACCTGGATGTCCGCGAAGACAGCCACGACCTGATTCGCGTCTTCGCCCTGGCCCCGACAAGAACGCTGAACGAGCACGTGGCAGTTGCCTGCAGGATGGTCTACTGGCAAGAGGAGCTTTCGCCGTGGTGCGCCAATGTTAGTGCGGAGGCCACCATGCTGAGCAACCACTACTTCTTCGAGTACGCGGTCTTCAACTTTCTGTGCCGCATTCCCAAAGGAGCAACTCCTCCGAGTCATGTTGCTCTAGTCGTCAAGGGGCAAGACGATGACACCTCTACCTCCACCTCATCGGTACTGATGCCCGTGCAGAACCGTCAGCCCGCTCTGCCTAAGCAGCACTTCGGCGTCTGCCTTCCCACCTTCTTCAACAGCTTTAACAACGTGCTGCTGTTTGTGCAGAGCATGGAGTGTTACCGGCTGCTGGGAGCCGGCTTCGTCACCGTCTACAACTCGAGTGTGAGCCCACAGATGGATGCAGTGCTGCGCCATTACATGCGCTCAGGCTTCGTGGACGTGCTGCAGTGGCCCATCACTGACTTCCTAAAACCGTCCACTGGCTGGAACATCAATGTCGACCCGGGCGATTTGCACTACTACGGGCAGATTGCTACCATGAACGACTGCATGTACAGGAACATGTATCGGGCGCGGTACTTGACTATGCATGACGTGGATGAGATTGTAGTTCCCAGGAAGTGGTACAACTGGACCCAGATGATGGAGGAATTGGACGAGCCCAAAATATCCGCATACTACTTCCGCATGCACAACTTCCCCGTGGTGGAGACGGCTTTGTGGACCTCGCGCTCTGGCTACCGAGCCCAAGGCACCAACATCCTAGATCACGTGGTAAAGGTGACCTACCCTCCCAATGAGTTGGCCAGCAAGACGATCGTGCAGCCAAGGGGTGTCCAGTTTCAAGATGTCCACCAGGTCCTAGCTCTCAGGCCAGGCTATGGAATCAAGAGAGTGCCGGATAACGAGGCTGTGGTGCAGCACTACAAGTCGTGGAAGAAGATATGGAACTACCCCAGTAGCTCCGAGCTGATACAAGATACGAACCTGCTCAAGTACTCTGAGGTAATTGAGAAGAGGGTGAAGCGGGTGCTGGACAACCTGGGGAAACTTTGAACAAAGTGCATGATGGAATGAGTGAGGTCACTGGGGAATTCAGGGAAAATGTCAATGCCGGGTTTTAAGGAATATGTGCATATGCAAGTGAAACAACAAATAAAGGCAAAATATACATTTATTTATCAGGTAAAGTCCACTGAGCTATATAGATCTTTGTCAGAAGGAACCTGGCTATCACAAATAAAAGCTCAGCGAAGCGGCTTATTACGTGGAGATTTAAAGCAACCAAACACTCAAAATGCATGTTTCTAAAACTTGGTGGACTTGGTGAAAAATCCACACGATCACAGGGAGCACATGCAAACCTCAAATATACAGCAGGCATCAGGGTCGGGATCGAACCCATAAAACCCTGCATACCAGGTGAGGTCGTCAACATCGTGCCACCTAGGCACTGTAATATGAAAGTACAGGTACTCCTCTACTTACAAACGAGTTAGGTTCCAGAGGTTTGTTCGTAAGTCGATTTGTTTGTAAGTCCAATTTTACTCCTGTTAATTCCAAACATGTTATACGACATGTACACTAAACACGTGGAATGGCTTTTAAATTTGTATAATATAATCTCTTGTAGATGTAGATGCCACTGGTTTTTCATGTTCTGCAGATGTAGATGCCACCACCATCTATTGTACGGCGGTTGAACTTACGACTCTAAAATTTCATATGCAGAATGTATGTGTGGTGATGCCTGAAGGGGCGTTTTTGCCCAAATATAGTCTGTGAATCAAGAATAATTTAATCGATTCTCCTTAGTCGATCCACCAGCCAGCTCAAAGTCGATCGGGCAGCCTTCATGAAAAAAATGTGTTTCATTGTTAAACTAGTTTATCATTATACTTTGGGTCTTTCGCCAGGCAAAGGTTTTCAATGAATATAGTAATTCACCTGATGTGATTTTTTACAATGTGGATCTACATACTTAGAGATTAAGGTATTTATTTACAGGTGACCCCTGAATTATGTCCGTTCTACTTGCGACCCCCTGCTTTTACGGCATTTCTTATCGTAATAAAGACTCCCAAGGTAACCGCCTAACGACTGCTACCAACGCTGCTTTGCTATACTGACGTATGTGTATGTATAGTATAGCCCGACAGTCTGCAGCTGCTCCAAGAGTGACACAGCATCTCTTTATCAACGCTCTTCACTTTTGTAAATTCTCTTCAAATTTAGAAAATGTTTCGCCTTTTGCTACATCTGAGAATAGGAGATGTGATGCACATGCAGAAAAGTACTTATGGATTTTCAAATATGTTTGTTTTTCTTAGTAAATGTTTGTAAAGGTTATGTTAAGTTACAATAAATGTTTGTTAGGGTTATTTTATTTTATTTCCGTGGTTAATTTTGGTATTTAATGGGTTTCCAGGAACGGAACCCCAATTTATAACATTGCACCTATGGGAAATAACGGCTCGACTTGCGACCGTTTTCCAGGAATCAATTAGATCATAGGTGCTGGGATCGCCTGTATATACATAGATTACATTCTACGGTTCACGGAGCATACAAAACAACGGTATTTTGACGTTTTTTTTTAAAATAAAATATCTGGTCGATCAGACTGCTATATTAAGTCGCAGTGTAAAAAAAAGTCCGTTTTATGCTGATGAATAAATCTTATGCTCATGTTTGATTTTATCATAGCTACGATTCAGTGTATTACAATATGCTTATTCATATTTAACTTGATTCTGTGAGTGTCAGATCTTCTATTAAAGTTAATTCAGTGATTACATACCAGACCATTGCATTCCGATTTCCAACTTCATGTTTAACTTGATTCTGTTATAATTTGTACTAGCGGTAGGTACCCGGCGTTGCCCGGGCGAAAAAGGCAGATACACACGTGGACTTACACACAGACATCGACCCACACACATATAAACACATCGACTTAGACGCACACACACACATATGGACTCACACAGACAGACATTGACTTTCACACACAGATATACTCACACACACATCGACACACACACACACGGACTGTCACACATCGACCGACACACATAGACTCACACACAAACACACATCGACTCACATACGCACATAGAGCCGCACACACATGGACTGACACACACGCAGACATGTACGTACAGACACACAACAACCGGCATTCGGCACTAAGTGTCGTTGACGTCACCATGACGCTTGTGCCAGGCTATGTGTACCTTGAGGCCACGTGAAGTGTCGAACGCCCGCTGGACGGTCACGGGGCAGACCCAGGTGGCACAGGTTGACTGACTGATGCACCACCTGTGCAACCTACTATGGAAATTTGCTGTGCTTTAGCCACCCGGCGCTCCGCTTGTTGTTCTGAGCGTCGTTCCTCCACCCTCCGTTGATGTAGGAGAGCGACTGTCTCCAAATGGCCAGTAGCGTCCTTCATGAGCCTCCTCCATTGAGGCCGATTTTGACACCGCTGGTACCAGTCATCGGCAAGTCCACTCAGCTCCACATCTTCCTGTACTACATCACTCCATCTCTTCTCTAGCCCGTGCAGCACCCGTTTAGCCCACTCGATCCGGCAGAACAAAAGCTGTTTAGGCATGCGGTGGCTGACCATGTGGGCTACATGGCGCAGCCAACGCAGCCTTGGCTGCCGTAGGAGGTCACAATTGTGGCTTTGTCCAGATCTTTGAAGGATTTGTGAGCTCCTAACACAATCTAGCCTGGTTAAACCCAGGATGGATCGTTGGCAAGCCAGCCTAAATGTTTCTAACCGGCGAAGATGTTCCATTAGGGGGGTCCACGTTTTGCAAGCGTAGAGAAGGAGAGAATTACCATGGCCGAGAAGACCTGGAGCTTCATGCGGAGCGAGAGACCAGGTATCTGCCACACAGCGCTATGCAGCCGATGAAAAGATAATGGTGCTCGACTGATTCGGAGTGAGACCTCATGAACACACTGGGCAGGTATGGGAAACGAATCTCTCCACAATTGGCCCATCACCAATTGTGAGTTCTGGGGGTGGATTGTCCGATGGTACAAAATACCCAGGCAGGTTCTTAGTTTTAGTGGGGCTGATGGTAAGGCCCCACCTCATAGTGGCAAGCTCCAGGTTCAGCAGCAGTGCCTCCAACTCCTCTGAGTGAGCAGCAATCACCAGAGCATTTGCCATACATAACATGTTTGAGCAATAGAGAGCCATCCCTTGACCGCACCCCGGCATCGATCAGCCTCCCATTGTATCTGTACCATATGGTAATTCCTACGATACAGCCATTGAAGGCTTCATGAACTACGTGGTCAAAATAGATGTAAAATAATGTGGGAGCCAGAGGACATCCCTGTGGCACCCCAAGATCTACAGGGGATGGCTGTGACTCCCGGGCACGTAATTTACCCGGGCCCGCTGACCATCATGAAGGTCCTTAAGGCTCGTGAGCAAAGGATGAGGTACTCCGAAAGCATGAAGAACAACCCAGAGGCCAGGCCTGCTGATGGTATCATAGGCCTTGAGCAGGTCAATAAAAGCACACACATGGACTCACACACACATACATCCACTTTAGATACACACACATGGAGTTATACACATACCGCGACGTACACACATACAGCGACTCGCACACACACATCGACTCGCACACAGGCTTAACGAACTACGTGGTCCAAATATATGTAAAAGAATGCGGGAGCCAGAGGACATCCCTGTCGCACCCAAGGTGTAGAGAGAATGGCTCTGACTCACGGCCACGTATAGTTTGACGCGGGCCGCTCATCATCATGAAGGTCCTTAAGGATCTTGAGCAGAGGGTCAGGGACTCTGAAAGCATGAAGAGCAACCCAGAGCCCAGGCCTACTGATGGTATCATAGGCCTTGACCAGGTCAAATAAGCAATACATTCACTCACAGGCACACATGGACCTACAGACATGCAAAGAAATTGACTTACACTGATTAATATGGAGCCATGCACACACAGAGACTAACACACACGCACATGGACTGACACACACATACAAAGAATAAAGATCCCCCGTATAGCCTTAACAGACTGTAGGGGCAAGTGCTGTTAGCGAGCACCTATGAAGGCCGGAACGGTACACGAGGGGGTGGGTGGCCAGCACCACGCCCGACCGCCTTTGTCTCCCTAGTGGCGATGTTTACACACTGCACCAGGAACTCATTTAAGGCTGAGTCGACCTAGGGGAGGCCCAGGACCGGTTCAGATAATCATCACTGGTGTTAGCCGTGAGTGGGAATCGAACCCGAGTCGCCAGGTTCATAGCGCAGCGCGCTAACCGCTACACTACCGCTCCCTACAGACATGCAAAGAAATGGACTTACACTGACTAACATGGACCTATGCACACACGCACATGGACTGACACACACATACATAGACTCACACACACACACATTGACATATGGACTCTCACACACAGACATATACTTTAGATAGACACACATGGAGTTACACACACATATCAACTCACACACACACGGACGTACACACACACAAACAACAACAACAACCGCCATTCGCCACTAAGTGGCGGTGACGTCACCACGACGCTTGTGCCAGGCCATGTGCACCTTGAGGCCACCTGGTCAAGGCCTATGATGGTATCATAGACCTTGACCAGGTCAATAAAACAGAGATGTAGGTCTTGTTGGAATTCCCTACACCTTTGCTGTAGCAGACGGACAGAAAATATGGCATCTGTGCAGGACCGCCCTTTCCTGAAACCGTATTGGGGCTCTGCAAGTCTCACCTCAGCGTGCCTAGCAAGGCGATGTTGAATAATCCTTGCCAGGACCTTTCTCGGCACACTGAGGAGTGAGATGCCCCTGTAGTTGTTACAGTCTGTGCGGTCCCCCTTCTTAAAGAGGGGGACCACCAGGGCATCCTTCCAATCCTGCGGAACCCGTCCAGTGGTCCAGACTGTTGCTATAATGTCAAATAGGGCAGTCTGTGTACAAACGCCACCCTCCCTCAGCATTTCGCTTGGGAGATTATCTCTGCCCGGTGCCTTTCCTGGTCTCAGACTCCGGATCGCCTTCACTACTTCCTCAACAGATGGCACCTCAGCCAGCCACTCACAGGGGGTGACTTCTTCCAATATTTGAGGCACCGCAGCCTCAGCAGGGTTATCCCCACTTTGTGCCATGATGTTTTCCTGGCTGAGGGATTTCCCCTCCCCCAGGACCTCACCTAAATGCTCAGCAAATCTGCAAACTTTTTCCTGGGGTCGGAGATTGGATCACCGTTTTTCCCTTAATGATGGTAATAGGTGTGCGCTGCAGGTTACTTTTTTGATGGAGTTAAATAGTGATTTGTGATCGCAGGCCACTGAGGCAGACTCCATCTCCTCAGCAACCCGCGACCACCACCCATCCTTGCAGCGCCTTACGGCTCTCCGAACCTACAAGCGAAGGCTGCGGTAAGCGTCCTCATTCTCTGACGTGGGATGCTGTTGCCGATAAGAGTGGGCCTGTCGCTTTTTCTAAACCAGTGGTTCTTAACCTGGGTTCGATCGAACCCCAGGTGTTCGGTGAGTCAGTCTCAGGGGTTCGGCGGAGGTTAAGGCACACACCCGACTCATATGATTCGTGATGACACGTCCGGCTTGGCCATCATTGGCTGCAAGTGATCACGCTACATCGCTTGGCCTATCTGTGCTGCAGGGAATTTGGTGCGCTCGGTAGTCGACTTGTGACTGTCGTGATGGTACGTCGTGTGATTTCTTTCTTAATATTTTAATCCCTTCATACTAACTATGTCGAGCAAAAAAAGAAAGTGGTCGGACGAATATGTACAATATGGATTCACATGTATAACGGAACGTGATGGGAGTCAGCGTCCTAACTGCATGATTTGCAATGCCAAGTTGAGCAATTCTAGTCTAGCACCGGCAAAACTAAGGGTACACTTCATTAAGCTGCATGGAGATGGAAAATACAAGAACACAACGCTCGCTGAATTCAAGGTGAAGAGAGCCAGATTCGATGAAAAGGATACTCTGCCTGTTCTCGGCTTTGTACCCATCAACAAACCGATCCTCACAGCATCGTACGAAGTTGCTTACCTGATCGCAAAGCAGGGCAAACCACACACCATTGGTGAAACACTCATAAAACCAGCTGTGTTGAAGATGGCGAATATCATGCTGGGAAAAGCGTCTGAAGTTAAGTTATCCCAAATTCCTCTTTCAAATGACACCATCAGCGACAGAATAGAGGACATGAGCAAAGACATCTTGGTTCAAGTAGTTGCAGATCTGATTTCAAGCCCGGCAAAATTCAGCCTCCAACTCGACGAGACAACAGACGTTTCCAATCTAAGCCAGCTTGCTGTATTCGTGCGCTATGTGAAAGACGACGTGATAAAGGAATATTTTTTTTATTTTGTAAGCCTCTTACAATAACAACTAAGGCAGCCGATGTGAAGAAACTTGTGGATGACTGCTTCAAAGACAACAATCTTTCGTGGGATATGGTTTCTGCAGTTTGTTCGGACGGAGCTCCAGTCATGCTGGGAAGAAAGTCTGGTTTTGGTGCGCTAGTGAAAGCCGATGCACCACACATCATTGTTACGCATTGTATTCTGCACAGGCATGCGTTGGCAACAAAACCTTGCCTCCAAAACTGACAGAAGTATTAAAAATTGTAGTGGAATGCGTGAACTATGTGCGAAATAGTGCTCTGAGGCACCGCATCTTGAGTGAGCTGTGGGCTCTGAATTCGAGGTACTTCTGTACCATTCTAACGTTCGGTGGTTATCCCGGGGACAGGTGCTGAATCGTGTTTTTGCCATGCATGTGGAATTAGCCCTGTTTTTGCAAGAGCACCAACATTGTCATGCAGATTGCTTCAAAAATTCTGAGTTCATTCTCATTTTAGCGTACATGTGTAATAAAGGACTCTTTCACTGGGTCTGTCTCCGTTGTCCTTTATTGGGTTCTTTACACTTGTCCCACACGGCCCTCGCTCAGAGCCTCCCCGCTTGGCAGCTCGACAGCTGCCGTCGCTCCCGTAGCCTTTCTCCACTCCGATGCAGCTCCGCTGCAGGTTCCCTTTGTGCAGTCCTCCGGCTGCTCTCACTGCAGCTCCACCGCTGCTCCCCGTTCCTCCGTGCTCGGTCACCGCTGGCCGACGGTGCCAAGTCTCACCGTGTGGCGATCTCGCCACTCTCCACTCTCCGCCCTGCGTGGCCTCTCTCTGTCTCTATTCCCAACTCTCCTCCTGTCTCTTCCGGTTCTCTCCCTTAAGACCTTACCCCTCTCTCTCACGTGACCTAACCCCTCCCCCCGTGACGTCATATCCGCGAGGCCGTTTACCCCCGCATTACACCACCCTCCCCCGTAGAGAAAATTCCAGCCGACCTCGGCTGAACAACAACAACAAGTAATGCGAGCGAAACACAACCATCATACATGCAAGGACAACGAAGCATACAATAAATATAACAATAACAACAAGAACACAACAGTAAAAATCAACGAAATGTAAGGGACTTCAACCGCGTATGGGTCGCCGGTCCGTCCCGGACGGGCGGCGGCCCTCCTGCAGACCGGGAACGTGATGGGGTTTTAAGAGCGACAGGATGAAGTCCTCCTGTCGCTATTGGAGGCCCGCCAACGTCCCGGTCCCGTATCCCTGAAGGCCCAGAGTCGGGGGTGTCCCGCAATTGTGTCTGCGGCGGGGTCGGAAGGGCGGCGGGGCTCGGAGTCCCCGCAGTCGTGGTAGGCACACCCCGAGCAGAGTCCCCTGTCTCCTGCAGTGTCACGGCCGGCTTGTCTGTCCTGGAGGATCCTTCCGCGGCACGTCCGCTGTCGAGGCCTCCTGCTGGGGCGGACCTGGGACACGGGCCCAGCAGTCCCTGGCGTAATGGCCCTTACGACCGCAGCGGAAGCAGTCGATGTCGTTGCGCCGTGCCGCAGGCCCACCGTCCCGACGCTCCCGTGTCGGCGGCGCAGATCGCGGCCCCGACCTACTGCGGGCCGACCACTGAGCAGAGGCGGCTGTCAGCTCCTGCGGCCCCCCCCCGTCAGGAACGTACACCGCCTTCTTGGGATCCCAACCCACGGCACCTCCTTCGACGATGGGCCCCCCCGTCCACGCCGTGACTTGCTTCCAACGGCGCAGGTTGAACTGGGCATCCAGACATTTAGCGGCCACCCGGGATGTCAGCTTTTCGTGGCCACACACCGGCATAGGGATCCCCAAATCCCAGGACAGCTCGAGCATTTTTCCCAAAATGAGAGGTTCGAGCAGGTCAGGCTCCGTCTCCGGGTATGCGGCCATGGCCAACTCCAAGACAGCACCCCTGTATGCCACCGGCGACTCCTTGGGTGCTCGCTGGCGTTGAACAAACCGGCGATGAGCATCATCCGGTGGCTCGTATGCATCTGCCATCTCGTCGAAAACTCCTCTCAACGTTTTCTTCTTCTCGGCCTTTATAGAACGGAAGAATCTCACCAACTCGTCATCGAGAAGAGTCGGTAGAACCTCCAATGCCTCAGTGTCAGTCCACCTTGCAGAGCGTACCGCCGCCAAAAATCTGCAGGCGAAAGCACTCCAATCGCCACCGATGGAGAATTCTTTAACGGTTGTGAGATGACGACTGCGACTCCTTGTTGCGCCGTCCTCAGCAAATGACTCATCACGCGGCATATTCAAAATGGCGTCGCATCGCAACGTGTCCAAGATGGCGGCCTCCCGCCGTGGAGAGCGCAAGATGGCGGCTTCCCGCCGTTCTTCCCCTGCCACGCCCAAGATGGCGTCTTCGTGCCGCGTGGCGGATGGCGCCGACGGCGCAGATGTAGGGGTGTTAGAGAGAGAGCCGTTATGCATGGCAGCTTATGGGAAACAAACACAGTGGGCGGGGCTACGTGAGTGCACGGGGGGGGGTGCTCTCAACGACGTCCGCACCAGGCAGCCCGGGGCCCCACCCCTCAGCGGGGGTGGAGTATAAAGGGGGATGTGTCAGAAGGCTCGGGGAAGAATGTTTAAGTAAACTCTTGAAGACCGAAGACTGCCTAGCTAGAGCCCTGGACTCCCCTGGGACGCCGCCCTTGTCAGGGCCGCGCAGGACCGAGCCAGCGGCGTGGTCCCGTGAACCAGAGCCAGGACTCTGGGACTCCGGGTACCGTAGCCCGACTGACCAGTGTCGGGCCAGACAGCCTCCCCTAGCCCAGTAATTGGAGGATTAGGAGGCAGGCTAGGGGTAGCTAGCCGTGTGTTCCCAGCTATCCGGGTGAGGGGGCCGATACCCCCTCCAGTACTGTATGTCCCCAGTGACTGTTGTGAAATAAATACGTGTGCCTCTACTCCGGTGTGCACGCGTCCCCAACGGTACTACACAGGCAAGGCGGTGGCCTGCAGACCACCATCGGCCCTCCCCAACGCCGTCCTCGGCGTGACGAGCTCGCACAATTGCGCCAGCACGATTTTCAAGGTCTCCAGCTGCGCCGTCATCTGTCTCCATCGTACATCCACGTCCTCCGGCACAGACGGGTCCACCGACGCGGCGACATCTTGGACACCCGGACCCGTACTCGTTCCCACACGGATCTCCTCCTCCATCGCAGGCAGATCCACCGCCTGAGGAAGGTCGTCGTCGTCGGACGATGTAGCAGATGATGGCGCAGGAATATTTTTCCTTCTGAGCTGTTTTGACATGCTGTTTCACTTCTGACACCAGTGTAATAAAGGACTCTTTCACTGGGTCTGTCTCCGTTGTCCTTTATTGGGTTCTTTACACTTGTTCCACACGGCCCTCGTTTAGAGCCTCCCCGCTTGGCAGCTCGACAGCTGCCGTCGCTCCCGTAGCCTTTCTCCACTCCGATGCAGCTCCGCTGCAGGTTCCCTTTGTGCAGTCCTCCGGCTGCTCTCACTGCAGCTCCACCGCTGCTCCCCGTTCCTCCGTGCTCGGTCACCGCTGGCCGACGGTGCCAAGTCTCACCGTGTGGCGATCTCGCCACTCTCCACTCTCCGCCCTGCGTGGCCTCTCTCTGTCTCTATTCCCAACTCTCCTCCTGTCTCTTCCAGTTCTCTCCCTTAAGACCTTACCCCTCTTTCTCACGTGACCTAACCCCTCCCCCCGTGACGTGATATCTGCGAGGCCGTTTACGCCCGCATTACACTTGGCTGATATTTTCGCAGCTCTCAATCATCTCAATCAGCAGATGCAGGGCGGTGGAGTCAACATCATTGAAGCGGAAGAAAACCTGAAGGCTTTTCAAAAAAAGCTATCGTTATGGAAGCGACGAACAGAGAACGATAACTTCACAAACTTTCCCCTGCTGGACGACTATGTAAGTAAGATCGAAGATGTATCTGGAATCGGATACATTTCTGTACCCGCGGAACTGAAGCAAGCCATTGCCACGCACTTAGATGAGCTTGCAAAGTTTCTCGACGGATACTTCCCTACAAGAGAGTCATATCCAGCATGGGTGAGACAGCCGTTCACGTTTAGTGTTGAGACAGCAGATGTCAATGATGAATGCCTCGACGAAATCATTGAAATTCAGTAGAGCCAGGTTCAACAGCAACTCTTCAGAACAACAACGCTCTCAACGTTTTGGTGTCAACAAATGGTAACGTACCCTGTTATTGCTAAGAAAGCCCTGGAGATTTTCATACCGTTTGTTACAACATATCTTTGCGAGCAATCCTTTTCGAGGATGCTGGAAATAAAAACGAAGAAAAGGAACAGACTTTGTTGCGAAAATGACATAAGAGTGGCACTTGCCAAGGTGAAGCCGCGCATTTCTGAACTGGTCTCTGAAAGGCAACAGCAGAAGTCACACTGATTTGCAGTAAGTATTCATTATTATGTTTTTGTTTTTGTGTGAAAATCATGTTTTGCTGGTTTTGTTCTTTGAACACAGTGATGTTAATGCATGGTTCATTTTGTGCAACAGTAAAACATATACCTATGTTGTGAATTTGAAAAAATCATACTTTATTTTTCCAATTAAGAAGGGTTCGGTGAATGCGCATATGAAACTGGTGGGGTTCAGTACCTCCAACAAGGTTAAGAACCACTGTTCTAAACTATCCTGAACACCTCCTCTGTCAGCCAGAGTTTCTGCGGAGGTCTGGACAGCGTACCCAAAGCAGCCATTGCAGCTGCATGAGTCACAGTCCTAAACCTCGCCCATTTACCCTCGACATCAGGAGGAGTGGGAGACGATGCCAACCCCAGCTGCAAGCGATGATGAAATTCTCGCTTTCAACTTTCATCAGCTAACTGAGACAAGGCCACTTTAGGTTGGAATGGGGTCCTGGGTGTACACCCACCACTGGAGTGGAAGGATGGCAGGCGCATCTTACAGATGACTAGTCGATGGTCAGAGGGCAGATCAGCTCCACGGTAGGTCCTGGTGTCAAGGACATGGGCTCGCATCCGCTGGTCCATCACTATGTAGTCCAGCAGATGTTCTTGCTTGGACCCGGCATACATCCATGATGTCGTGTGGATGTGTCGATGCTGGAAGAGCGTGTTGGTAATTACAAGCCCATGGGCTGCACAAAAATCTAGCAGCCTCCTACCGTTGTTATTGAGCTGATCTGGCCCATGCCTTCCAATCACTCCAGACCAGGTGCCAGCATCATGACCAACTCGGGCATTGAAGTCACCCAACAAGATGACTCTGTCCCGAGTGGCCACTTTAGCCAACACCTTTGACATGAGGTCATAGAAGGCTTCTGACTCATCGGCTCATCTTCGGTGAGGGCATAAGTAACCACGACCACCACTCTTCGCCTCCGGTTGATGGGAAGGCGAGCCCAAAGTATCCTGGGGCTTACAGCTTCCCACACCTCACTGCCACGCTCCCACACCCCCTTCATTTTTTTGTTCAGAAGAAGAGCCACACCCTGTTGTTTGGCAGTCTCCTGCCCCGACTGGAGGACTGTATACCCCTCATGGCGGCAGGAGCCAGAACCGGTCCACCAGACTTCCTGAATGCCACAGAGTTCCAGGCGGTACCGGTCCAGCTCCCGACAAAGGAGTGGCAGCCTCTCCTCCACATTGAGCGTTCGTACATTCCACGTGGCCATCCATAGTGGTTTTTCGTTGTTTCTGGAGGAGCCCCGAGAGTGAAGATTCAATCTCCTGGCTCCGCCAATTGGGGTTTGGCCAGGATACGTCATAGATGCCTGTCCCCCCGGGGCCTCCGGCACAAGCTTATTTGTTACATATTTATGTTTTTTTTCGTAGTTTAGTGGTAATGAATTTAAGGTGGAGGGGTTACCAGCCCCTCGCACCCGTCCAGAGCCCCCGTTTAGCTACTGTGGTGGTCACAGATGCCATGAAGGGGAGAGGCCAATGGGCATTGGCCCTCAACCCACAGCGCTGTCCACGGCAGTGTTGCCCATCCGGCACCGCGAGAAGGTAGGGGGTTGTTTTTGCCGGACACACAACACATGGACGTACACACACATATACACCGGGCGTTGTCGGTTCGATAAAGACAGACACACACATGGACTTACACAAACGCATGGACCTACATGCACACACATATGGACTGAAACACACACATGGACGTGCACAGCAATCCCCGATGATGGCACAGCTATCAGCATCGCAGTACTATGTATGAGTAAATAGCGGGACGTGAGCAATCTAAACAATAGAAATGTAGTGGTTTAACGCACGCCAAGGGGGAAAATTGTAAACACGTGCGGGGCTGGGAACAGTGGGGTCATACCGGGACAGGCTGGTGTTGCTGGGGGACAACGGAGGAGATGGAGACGGCCCGTTAGGCAATTAGGGATGCAGGGCAGTGATTGGCCAGTTGTTATTGTCAAGGCAAAGGTAGCGCCAGTAAGTCTGGGTTCGGAGCAGGTGGCGGCGGGGGCCGCGGGCGCGGGAGGTTGGGGGGGGACACTGGTTAATTAATTGGAAATTAATGAGGAGGGGGATAAATAGGGGAGCGTCAGAGTGAGACGGGAAGTTGTGCTGGGAGCTGGACGGAGTCGGTTGGAGCAGAAGAAGAAGTAGCATAGAGTAGCAGTGGAAAATAAGAAGAAGTGTAGGGTAGCAGTAGAGAAGCAGAAGCAGAATGAGAGAGATAGTCGGAGTGAGACGGAAAAGCCGAGAGAGAGCAATGGCTGGAGTGGGACGGAGAAGCAGAGAGGAGAGTCGGGAGAGACGGAAAGAGAGAGGGAGGAACGGAGCAAGCGAGGCTAGCAGAGCGCGGCGAGCGGGCGGAGAACGCGCTGGAGAATGGTGGCGAAATCTGCTGTGTTGGATAATATAAAGTGACGACAGAAAAGGAAGAAGTTACCCGCGTAAAGTTCAGCACTACAGAAATGCATATAAGAAATGTAATGTGAGGTTACACCTGGATGATAAATGGGTTACACCTGGATGATTAATTGGTTACACCTGGATGATAATGATTGACTCTGCCGGCCTCAGCCCACAACCAATGGGGAGTCGAGCCAGGGGCGCGGCCCTGATGTAATGCGAAGGTTACACCTGGAAGAGGGTGATTGGCTCTGCTGGCTTCAGCCGCAACCAATGGGGAGGCGAGTTAGGGGCGTGGCCCTGGGGCCGGAGGATGGGCTCTGGAAGGTTCCAGGGAGGTGGCCGAGGATTGGCTGCGAGGCACCACGTGGGCCAGGTATTAAAAGGGGTGGAGACCGATAGCACGGGGTCAGAGCTTGGAAGGGACGAAGGCGAAGCCACGCTGGTGCCGTGGTCCGGAGCCTGCCACATGGCGGGCCGCGGCAGTCTCTCTCTCCCTCTCTCCCTCTCACGCTGTCTACCAACAGCGTGAAGGAGCCATAGAGCAAGAGTAACGAGTATAGGGAGAGCTGTGACAGAACTTAATAAAGAATACTGAATTCAAGACGTTGTCTCAACGACCTTGATTACAGAAATAAGCTGAAATAAGTGTACATAAAATAGCAGCAGTACGCACAGTTAAGTTGAGAAGCAGGCTAGAGTGTAGATTATAGACTGGCAGTACGCCGACTCAATGACATAATCATTGCTAAAGTGGAAATAAAAAGCTGGCAATACGGGCAGCAGCTGAAAAAAGCAGGATACAGTCGACATGAAAGGCTGGCAGTACACCGAGTGAGGTAAAGAAGCAGGCAACAGATTCTAAACTGGCATATACTCACAATCGGCAAAATCTAAATTAGCAGTGTAGATAATAGAGTGGCAGTGCACTGACATTAACGAATCAGCAGGCAGCAGTCCACAATACAGACTTGCAGTACTCCGTCGCTGCGTCATAAAGACGCACCGGTTGAAAGGAAATATTTACCAACCTAATAATGAAAAATTAGTTTTCTGCACACAAACATTATACTTGTAATATTTGCCAACTTATTAGTTTCATAATAGTGTAATGCGAGCGCAAATCGGGTTGTTGCTGGGCTCTGGCCCAATCACACGGCCCGGGGCATTGGGGGGTGGAGCCTGGTCTGCGGGGCATGTGGGAGGGGCCACCATTCAGCTCGGCTCCAATAAGAGGTGAGGTGAATGGGGGCGGAGCCAGCAGGGTAGTATGGGAAGGCCGGACCTGACGATCTGGAAGGGGAGGAGTCAGAGTCACGTGGGGGGAATAGATATAAGTGGGAGCCCGGACGAGATCGGGGCAGTTGGGGAAGTTAAGAGGCTGAGCCACGTTGGGTGGTGAGAGGAGATCCGCGCCATCGGCCACATGGCCGAAGGACCTCAGCACGCCGTCGGCCAGCGATGTGCGGAGTGCGGGAGTGGAGGAGCTAACGGAGGAGCGTGCGTGGCACACGAGAGGAGACGCTGGTCCCTGATCAGGACTAGCGGGGTATGAGGAAGAGTGGAGGAGCTGACGAGGGAGTGCATGCGGGGCGCGCGCGAGACAACGCTGGTCTGCGGAGGAGACCAGCGTGGTGCGGAGAAAGAACCTAAATAAAAGACAAACGGAGACCAGCAGTGCCTGACGAAGTCTTTTATTCCACTGGGGTCAGAAGTGCTTCGAGATGTCAAAACATCTCAAGAAAAGAATATACCTGCACCATCTTCAGAAGACGAAGAGGACCTTCCTCCGGCGGTGGGGGTCCCGACCATGGAGGGCGTGGGCGAAGTGGTGGCGAGCGACAAGACAGGAGTACAAGATGTCATTGCGGCAGCTGGGCCGTCTGCGTCGACGGGCGCCGAGGATGGCTGGCGACAGGTGGCAGACCAGCTTGATTCGCTTACGGGCCGTTCTGCTGGAGTCAGTCACCCTGGTCGCGCCAGCGACGAAGCCGGGACAGCCACGCATCGGGCCTTTAAGCGGGGAGCCTTCGGGTGGGGCCGAGCCGTCCGCCATTGGGGCCTCTGCGAGGCTTCCTGCCCTTCCCGACACGCGGCAGGACGCCGCCATCTTGGGTGTGGTCGCGGCAGAATAGCGGGAAGCCGCCATCTTGTCGCCGCCACGGCGGGAAGCCGCCATCTTGTCGTCGCCACATGGGATGCCTGCATCGGAAGACAGCAGCTCGGGGACTTGCAGCCATCGCCTGATGATGATTAAAGAATTCTCAATTGGAGGAGATTGGAGCGCATTTGCGTGGCGTTTTGAGTCGGCCGTCCGATCCGCCAAGTGGTCGGATACGGAGGCCTTGAAAGTTCTGCCGACGCTCCTGGATGACAATTCATTGAAATTCTTCCGCTCCATCGCGGCCGCGAAGAAGGCGATGCTGAAAGGGGCGTTCGACGAAATGGCGGCAGCGTACGAGCCTCCAGACAACGCGCACCACAGGTTCGTCCAGAGGCAACGGGCAATGGAGGAGTCGCCTGTGGCCTTCCGGGGCACTGTGCTTGAGCTGGCCATGGCCGCGTGTCCAGAGACGGAGCCCGACTTGTTGGAGCCCTTGATACTGGGTAAGATGTTGGAGCTGTCCAATGATTTGGGCATTCCACTGCCGGTGTGCGGCAATGAGCAGCTGACCTCCCGGATGGCTGCCAAGTGCCTCGACGCGCAGCTCAACTTGCGCCATTGGGCGCAGATGACCGCCTGGACGGGGAGCCTGACCGTGGAGGGAGAAGCCATTGGGTGGACTCCGTCGAAGGCCGTCTTCGTGCCGGACGAGAGAGGGCCTGGCGATCTCACTGCGGCGGCGGCCCAGTGGGTTCCTCGAGGGGGAGCAATGTCGCGCTCCGGGCCACCGCCGATGGATCGCCGAGACGCCGGGGGAGCCAGGCGGCGGGCCGACTCGTCGTGTTACCGCTGCAGGCGTCTTGGAAACTTCGCACGGGACTGTCGGAGTCGCCCTCGCCCGCCTCTTCAGCTGGAGTCCCCGGCCAGGGACGCGCCATCAACGCCGGAGAGTCAACCGTGTCAGACGGCCCGGCCGTGATCCTGCCGGACACATGGATTCCTGTACCGGGTGGGCCTACCACGACGACGGGGACACTTGGCCCCGCTGCCCCTCCAACCCCACCGCGGTTGCAGTTGCAGGGGGCCCCGAATACGGACCTCTCTGGGGAACGGGGTGCTGGGATGGACAGGCCTCCACCAGCAGCGGATAATTCCGGTTCCGCCGCTCCTAAAACCCTGTCGGGACTGCGACCCTTGGGGGCGCCGCCTCTCGTGAAGGACGGGCTGGCGACCCGCACTCGTTCCAAATCCCTTCCCTTTCGTTAATTGTGTTGTAGTTATACTCTCCGTTGTGTCTGGTGATTCCTGATTGTGATGCTGTTGCTCGCATTATTTTATCCTATTGCTCCATTGGGAGGCGAGGTGAATGGGGGTGGAGCCAGCAGGGTAGTATGGGAAGGCCGGATCTGACGATCTGGAAGGGAAGGAGTCAGGGTTACGTGGGGGGATTGGATATAAGTGGGAGCCCGGAAGAGATCGGGGCAGTTGGGGAAGTTAAGAGGCTGAGCCACGTTGGGTGGTGAGAGGAGATCCGTGCCATCGGCCACATGGCCGAAGGACCTCAGCACGCCGTCGGCCAGCGGTGTGCGGAGTGCGGGAGTGGAGGAGCTAATGGAGGAGCGTGCGTGGCACGCGAGAGGAGACGCTGGTCCCTGATCAGGACCAGCGGGGTGTGAGGAAGAGTGGAGGAGCTGACGAGGGAGCGCGTGCGGGGTGCGCGCGAGACGATGCTGGTCTGCAGAGGAGACCAGCGGGGTGCGGAGAAAGAACCTAAATTAAAGACAAACGGAGACTAGCAGTGCCTGACGAAGTCTTTTATTACAATAGTAAACAATGAAGCAGAGGTGTTATCTGCACACAAACATTATGTTTGTAATATTTTAAAACTTATTTGTTTAATAATAGTAAACATTAAACCTGAGTTCTTAGCGAAAGATAAAATAAAATAGTACTTTACATTGGTGTGATGAGGCCTAGTCCCATGCAGAGCCGACGGACTCGCCTAGATTGGGCAGCCGGAGGAGGTAAGACATTGGCAGGCTGGGGGCTGTGCCGATACCCACCCCCTTACCCATCCCTCCGCCCGAGCTACAATAATCCTATAGGAAAACTATGTAAGCGCTATAATATTAGTTTGTACTGACCCTAGAGTAGTACGTGCACACATTGGGGTGGGGGGGAGATGACACTTGAATGAATTTACCATCAGGTTTGCGTGTTTTTGTGTTGCATTTTGAACGCGAAGGAGAAATCCCGCCCACCCTCCACCGATGACGTGCGTGCGTTGCTTGGGGCAACCCCATGCAGCTTGGGCGGGGCGTGGAAATAAATAAATAAATAATGATCGCCAAAAACGATCATTTTACTAATTTAAAGGTGACGGACATGAAAAAGGAATAGCCTATTTCCACCGCGGGGCTTAGGGCATGCTGGCTGTCAATTTTTTTCTACATGAACCCCACCGTTCGAGAGCCAAATTCCTTGCAAGCGCGCGCACAGACTTTCATGTATAAAAAGATAATAATAATTATTATACATTCTGCGGTTCAGGGAGCATACAAAACAACGGTATTTTTTTTTTTTTAAATATAACATCTAGTCGATCAGACTGCTATATTAAGTCGCAGTGTAAAAATTACCGTTTTATGCTCATGAATCAATCTTATGCTCATGTTTGATTTTATCATCGCTACAATTCAGTGTATTACAATATGCTTATTGATATTTAACTTGATTCTGTGAGTGTCATTGATTACATACCAGACCATTGCATTCCGATTTCCAACTTCATGTTTAACTTGATTCTGTTATATTTTGTAATACACTTCATTCAGTGAGTGCATATGTAATGTAGTAACTCGGCGGGAGACGACTTCACGGGTAACACACTCTTTATTTTATCAAACTCGTTCACAGGTGACTAACACCTACTTTGTATCTCGGGTGACAAACACCCACTTAGTATCTCGGGTGACAAACACCCACTTAGTATCTCGGGTGACAAACACCCACTTAGCTACTTGGCGACTAACGCCCACTGAGCTACTCGGATGACCAACATCCACTTAGTATCTCGGGTGACAAACACCCACTTAGCTACTCGGCGACTAACGCCACTGAGCTACTCGGATGACCAACATCCACTTAGCTACTCGGCGACTAACGCCACTGAGCTACTCGGGACACTCCCTGCCCGGGGTATCCGTCTCGACTGTGGGTCCCCAGCCCGACCCACGGGGGCGTCGGACCCCGGGTCCCACAGCCTCGCCTCCGAGCCACACAGGGCCCCGGTCCCCACAAGGACGGCGGGACTAGGGGTCTCGGGGCACTAGGTCTTCAGCTCCGTCTTCGGGTCTTCAACTGGGTAACTCTTCCCGAGTGCTCTCGCGCGTCCCCCTTTATACCCCACCTGCGGACGTCGCTGCGAGCACCCACTTATTCGACCAATCGCTGGGCGCTGGCTACGATCCTGTTTTCCCACATCTCATCGTGCCTCACCACCCACGCCGCGCCGCCCCGTCATCTGTCACTCCCGGCGCGCGCGTCCACACCACGCCCACAACGCGTGCCCAACCCCGCACCCCGCGCCGCCCCGTGATCCATCACTGTCACAGTCGGCGCACGTCAACACCACCACTACACATACAAACCATTGTATTCCGATGACCTACTTCATCTTAAACTTGACTCTGTGAGTGTCCAATCTTACATTAAACTTCATTCAGTGAGTCCAAACAATGACAAACACAACAAACGGAGTTGTGAGCAGCACCTCAAATCGTGACACACACCCCAGATAAATACAACTGTAGTGGTGGTGTTGACGTGCGCCGACTGTGACAGTGATGGATCATGGGGCGGCGCGGGGTGCGGGGTTGGGCACGCGTTGTGGGCGTGGTGTGGACGCGCGCGCCGGGAGTGACAGATGACGGGGCGGCGCGGCGTGGGTGGTGAGGCACGATGAGATGTGGGAAAACAGGATCGTAGCCAGCGCCCAGCGATTGGTCGAATAAGTGGGTGCTCGCAGCGACGTCCGCAGGTGGGGTATAAAGGGGGACGCGCGAGAGCACTCGGGAAGAGTTACCCAGTTGAAGACCCGAAGACGGAGCTGAAGACCTAGTGCCCCGAGACCCCTAGTCCCGCCGTCCTTGCGGGGACCGGGGCCCTGTGTGGCTCGGAGGCGAGGCTGTGGGACCCGGGGTCCGACGCCCCCGTGGGTCGGGCTGGGGACCCACAGTCGAGACAGATACCCCGGGCAGGGAGTGTCCCGAGTAGCTCAGTGGCGTTAGTCGCCGAGTAGCTAAGTGGATGTTGGTCATCCGAGTAGCTCAGTGGCGTTAGTCGCCGAGTAGCTAAGTGGGTGTTTGTCACCCGAGGTACTAAGTGGATGTTGGTCATCTGAGTAGCTCAGTGGGCGTTAGTCGCCAAGTAGCTAAGTGGGTGTTTGTCACCCGAGATACTAAGTGGGTGTTTGTCACCCGAGATACTAAGTGGGTGTTTGTCACCCGAGATACAAGTAGGTGTTAGTCACCTGTGAACGAGTTTGATAAAAAAAAGAGTGTGTTACCCGTGAAGTCGTCTCCCGCCGAGTTACTACATTACAACTGGCGTCAGAAGTAAACCTGTCTTCAAGAAGTATGGACACGAGGAAGACTACCCGTACCCACGAGCGAGGTCGGGACGACGACGGCGTACCGGGGACACCAACCTCGGGAGGAGAGGACGAGGAGTTGCCGCCGATGCAGCACTTCGCGGTGATGGCCGACGCTCCGCTTGCCTCCGACACCAGCCTCCAGGACGCGCACTCCCGGTTGGCAGAGTTGCTACTCGCCGCCGCCGCTGTCTTGGCCGACATCTCCGTTCCGGCGAGGGGAAAATCGGCTGCGGGGTTGGTGGAGGAAGCGATGTTGGAGGAATCCCGCCAAAAGGCGCTTCGCGCCAAAAGTCTGGAAGTTGCCCCGTTTTTGGGGGGCCGCCACCGATTGGCGGGAAAGACGGACGCCACGTGGCCGGACACCTCCGCTCAGCGCAGCCCACGTCATCAGCGCGCGCCGGAGCTCTCCATTTTGCGCCTGACAACCGAGCCGACATTTTACACAACTACAGCGGAGCGCGGGAAAATCTCTCCGACGTCGACGACGATCGGGTCCTCCAGCAAAGATTGCCCGCGCTGTCGGCGTTCAAGGCGGATGGGGGCGACTGGGGAGCCTTCCAACGAAGGTTCCTCGCTCATCAGGAGATGTCGGGGTGGTCCGACACCACTGCCCTGCGTGCGTTGCCAGCGATGCTTGACGACGACGCGCTTGCAGCCTTCACATCTGCTGCAAGGTCGTCCCGCTCTACGCTCCAGGCCGCACTACACCTGATGGCGAAGGTGTTCGGGCCGCCCTCCACGTGTCGCCACCAGTTCTACGATCGGCGGAAGGTGGCTGGAGAAACGACGCTCGCCTATCGCACGGCACTACTCGCCTTGGCGGACGCAGCTTTTCCCCGCATGGATAAGGAGGGGAAGGACGCCATGGTGACGGAGCAGCTGCTGGCGTTGGCCCACGAGTTGGGGGTCCCCATCAATGTGGCGGACGAGATGGATATCTGCTCCCTGGCGATCGCCACGAGCATTCACGCGTACGAGGTCCTCAAACGCAAGCCGGGGGTCGTCTGCAAATGGGCGGGGAACGCGGCACTGGCCGCCACGATCGCCGAACCTCAGCCAGCTGCGGATCAGGAGCAGGCCTTCGCTGCATCGCGTCCGGGGGAGTGGAGAACGGGAGGTCGTTCGCCCACACGTTCACCCCGCAAGCTGGAGCAACCGAAACCTACGACGTCCGTCGTCTGCTACAACTGCGGCCTTCGGGGTCACGTCGCAGCCGGGTGCCGGGCCCCGCGTCAGCGCGCCACAGGACCACGTCGGGACGACGACCAGGGCCACAAGTCATCCCAACAAAACCCGGCAAGTCGCGGCACCTCACACGTTCGGTCCACAAACACGGCACATTCGGGTCGCCGCTTGGCGGTGGGGGGTTCGCGGCTGGGTGCCGGGGGTTCATTTCGGCGAGGGGGGTCCGTACGCGGCCCGCAAGCAGTCGAGTGGTCCGAATTGGCCCACAGGATCGTGGCTGCGTCGGCCGGGTCGTCCGTGGTAACGGGGTTCATTGACGGGGTTGAGGTCCGGGTGCTTGTTGACACGGGTGCGTCGGCCACCATCATCTCGGACCTTATTTATAACATTCTTCCCGTCCAAAGTAGACCCCTTCTGCCAGTAGACGTGCCATTTTATGCGGCGAATGGGGGATCCCTGGGGATCATCGGCCAGATTCGGGCGACTATTTGCATTGGTGACATCAAATTGGCGGGCCCTATTTTTGTATCATCATCGCTGGCCGTTCCCTGTTTGCTAGGTACGGACTTTTTGTCCAAAATGCCCATCAAAATTCTTATAGATCAGGCCTGCATAGAACTTCCGTCAGGTCGGCGGGTTGCGTTCTTGACGAGCCCTACCAAAATGCGCACGGTTTGTGCGACGGTGCAGGCGCTGGCAACTCACACTGTACGGGTGCCCCCGGGATCGCAAATGTTAGTACCCCTTCGGTTCAGGAAGCCACTCGAGGTGGGTGCGGAGGCACAGGGGGTGCTGTTGGGGCCGTCTAACAGAGCCAGAAGGGGCCTCGACTTAGCGGTTGCTCAAACCATGGTGAGAGGGGACAGTGAGCCGTTCGTAATGGTCCTGAATACGGGGTCGCGGCCGGCCGTAATTGCGCAGGGAACGGTGCTGGCTCACGCCGCGCCGCTACCCGTTGAAGAACGGCTCGTGGCTCAAGCAGATTTCACTGTCAAGTCGCATCCTCCAAGTGATGAGGGGACTGAGTGGTTGGACTCGTTGTGTGCCGGTTCTGCTAACTTGTCCGAGGTGCAATTGGGAGCATTGAGGGGTTTGCTACTCGAGTTTGCTGACGTGTTCAGCAAACATAAGTACGATATCGGCTGCACTGACCTGTTGCGCCACCACATAGCTACAGGGGACGCGGCCCCTATTCGTCAGAATCCCTTCCGGCTCAGCCCAGCCGAGAAGGAACATGTGCAATCGGCGGTTAATGATATGTTGGCGGCCGATATCATTTCGCCCTCTTCTAGTCCGTGGGGTGCTCCTATTGTCCTAGTAAAGAAACAGGACGGGTCCTTGCGGTTTTGTGTCGATTTCCGCCGCTTAAACAAAATCTCGATGGCGGATGCGTATCCGCTCCCCAGGATGGATGAGTCGCTGGATGCCTTGGCGGGAGCACAGTTTTTTTCCACACTCGATCTGCTTTCTGGATTTTGGCAATTGCCACTCGATAACGAGTCTAAACCTAAAACTGCTTTCCGGACACCTGGTGGCCTATTTGAATTCAACCGTTTGCCCATGGGCTTACATTCCGCTCCCGCCACGTTCCAGAGACTCATGGAATTGGTTTTGTCGGGCCTCCAATGGGATACCTGTTTGATTTATCTCGACGATATCATCGTCTTTAGTAGGACTTTCGAGGAGCACCTCCAGCGACTGAGAGCGGTGTTCCTTAGGATGCGTTCCGCTAAGCTTAAATTTAAACCGGCTAAATGTTTTCTGCTTCGGGAATCGGTCAGGTATTTGGGCCATATCGTGAGTTGTTCAGGGATCTCGACGGACCCTGCTAAGACGCATTGCGTCAGCTCATGGCCAACGCCAACCTCGGTCACGGAGGTTCGCAGTTTCATTGGTTTCGCCTCCTATTACCGTCGTTTTGTCAAGCAATTTGCCACCATAGCCAGGCCCCTGCACGCTTTGACGGCTAAGGGTGTGAGGTTTCACTGGGGGGCGGAAGAGGAGGCTGCGTTCTGCTCCCTTCGTGACGCCTTGGTGCAGGCTCCCCCCTTGTGTTACCCCGATTTCACACAACCGTTTTTGCTTGACACAGACGCCAGCAACACGGGTATCGGGGGGGTGCTCTCACAGGTGGTCGGGGGGGTTGAACGGGTGGTCGCCTACGGTAGTAGAGTTCTTTCCCCCACCGAACAACGCTATTGCGTAACTCGTCGTGAATTGTTAGCGATTGTGTTTTTTACACAGCAATTCAGGCCGTATCTTTACGGCCGTCATTTTACGGTCCGTACGGACCATGCGGCTCTACAATACGCTATGCGCGTGGCACAGCCATCGGGCCAATTGTCCCGATGGTTGGAGGTCCTTCAAGACTACCAATTCACGACGATTTACCGCAAGGGATTGCGACACTCAAATGCGGACGCCTTGTCGCGGTTGCCTCCGTGCACGGACTGCACATGTTTGTTGGGATCGGCGCGGTGCAAACCCCCGGTCGCCGGCACCCCGGGAGTTGCGCTCGCCGCCACTGACACCCCGGGAGAGGACGCCCCCACGGGGAGGGATTCGCTGTTGTCGTTGCCCCTCATTGAGTGGGGCCGTCTCCAGATGTCCGACAGCTCCCTACTTACGCTACGTCGGAAAGTTGGCGCTCCCGAGGTAGGGGAGGCGCGGGTCGGTTCCTGGGTGTGCAGACAGGGCCTTTTGATGAAGTGGGACAACATGTCCCGGCGTCACGTGCTCGTTGTGCCTGTTGCTATGCGGGGTAGGGTTGTTCTGGCAGCTCATGAACGGCTCATGCATCTGGGTTTTCACAAAACGCTCGCCCTAATCCAGCGAGACTATTATTGGCCGGGGATGGGTAACGACGTGGCGAATATTCTTAAGGGATGCGTAGGGTGCGCCAAAAGGAAACCGCCACCATTGGCAGCTAATCCACCGCTGCAATCCATTCAGGTTTCGCGTATAAACGAATTGGTAGCGTTGGACATCTTGGGGCCCTTTCCGGCTACACCAAGGGGAAATAGGTTCCTGCTGGTTGGCGTGGAATACTTCACCCGATGGCCTATGGCATGGCCGCTCGCCAACCAGTCGGCTGCGGCGGTGGCGGACGCCTTTGTCCAGGGTTATGTTTTGGACAAGGGCGCCCCCGAACGCTTGCTGACGGATCAAGGAAAGAATTTTTCGAGCGTTTTGTTGCGCGAGGTGTGCGACCTGTTGGGTACAAAGAAAGTGCGTACTTCCCCCTACCACCCGCAGACTGACGGGATGGTTGAGCGTCTGAACAGGACGATTACGTCTATGTTGTGCCAACAGGTCTGCGACGATCAGGTTGATTGGGACTTACAGGTGCCGGGGGTACTCGCGGCCTATCGAATGGCCCCTCATGCGGCGACGGGGTTTTCCCCATTTTTTCTTATGTATGGGCGGGAGGCCGATCCGGCCATGGACGTCCAACTGGGGATTTCCCAGCCACGTGCAAAATCTAAATTGGCAGACCACATCAAATTTAATATCGCCAAATTGACTGAAGCGCGGGAGGCGGCGAGGTTGAATTCGCGGTCGCGGCAAATTGCGAACGAGAAATTGCATGAGCGGAGGGTGCATACGCATGATTGGAAACCAGGCGATAAGGCCTGGCTGCATTGTCCACATGCACCGTTGGCTACGTCCCCCAAGTTGTTGAGACCTTGGAGGGGACCGGTGGAAATTGTGCGGGTTGCACGACCCCAGAGAATACAGATTAAATGGGGGAAACGCCGTTGGTACGTGCACCCCTCCCGACTGAAGCCCTATGCGGCACCGTGTGACCCCGTTCTGTGCCGTGACGACCGGGCGTGTGATGTGACCGTCGACTCGGGGAGGGAGGTGTCGCAGGCTGATCCTCACGTGTCTCCACCTGACCCACCCCCAGGTGCCTCGGGCTTGACGGCTGCTGACCGTCGGGAGCCTGAACCCCGGGGCACGCACGGGTCCTCGATGCCTGGCCGATGTCTTCCTGAACCGCCGGCACCACCGGACGTTCAACCGCGTCTGGTGCCGTACGACGGACCGGCAAGGCGGACTCGGGCTAGGGCTCAACAATTTTCATGAAGACGTTTTTTTCTCTACACCGAGCTCGCCCGGTGTTCCCCTCTGCCGGGGTAATGTCCCGTTGTAGGGACGCTCGGAAAAAAGGGGACACTGCACGAGTCGAAAGAAAAAAAAAAAAATTTCCATTTATTTTCCTTTCTGCATACACATTGCTATTGTCACTCGCCGGTTTGTATATATTGTTCTATTGTCGCGGTGGCATTGGTTGATGGTTGCGGATGGTAGTGTTCGCGTCGTGTTGTGTTGTTACGTTAGTTGTTGTTCTTGTTGTTGTGTTGTGTTACGGGGCACACAGGGCGGTTTGTATATTTTTATAGCAGCCGGGTCGGCTGCGAGCTATGTGGTAGGGGTGATGTAGTGGTGGTGTTGACGTGCGCCGACCGTGACAGTGATGGATCACGGGGCGGCGCGGGGTGCGGGGTTGGGCACGCGTTGTGGGCGTGGTGTGGACGCGCGCGCCGGGAGTGACAGATGACGGGGCGGCGCGGCGTGGGTGGTGAGGCACGATGAGATGTGGGAAAACAGGATCGTAGCCAGCGGCCAGCGATTGGTCGAATAAGTGGGTGCTCGCAGCGACGTCCGCAGGTGGGGTATAAAGGGGGACGCGCGAGAGCACTCGGGAAGAGTTACCCAGTTGAAGACCCGAAGACGGAGCTGAAGACCTAGTGCCCCGAGACCCCTAGTCCCGCCGTCCTTGTGGGGACCGGGGCCCTGTGTGGCTCGGAGGCGAGGCTGTGGGACCCGGGGTCCGACGCCCCCGTGGGTCGGGCTGGGGACCCACAGTCGAGACGGATACCCTGGGCAGGGAGTGTCCCGAGTAGCTCAGTGGCGTTAGTCGCCGAGTAGCTAAGTGGATGTTGGTCATCCGAGTAGCTCAGTGGCGTTAGTCGCCGAGTAGCTAAGTGGGTGTTTGTCACCCGAGATACTAAGTGGATGTTGGTCATCCGAGTAGCTCAGTGGGCGTTAGTCGCCAAGTAGCTAAGTGGGTGTTTGTCACCCGAGATACTAAGTGGGTGTTTGTCACCCGAGATACTAAGTGGGTGTTTGTCACCCGAGATACAAAGTAGGTGTTAGTCACCTGTGAACGAGTTTGATAAAATAAAGAGTGTGTTACCCGTGAAGTCGTCTCCCGCCGAGTTACTACATTACACAACCACAAAGCCACACGTATAAGACGTAAAGTCAGCACTTCACTTACGCCTATGGTGCTATGCAATCCTGATACACGCAGTTCTCAGAGCCCACGACTGCACAGCACATCTGCTCCACTGAATTTCAGCTGGGAGGCCAGCACTCAAGCTTCAGCTGGCAGCATTCTTGTTGAGAGTATAGAGACCTGGGCAGGATCTTCGCTCCTGCCTACTCTCTCCGGTCTGCTCCCTCAACAAGACACCACTCTATGAGTTGCCTCTGGCTACACTCTCTTTTGAAATATATTGAGTTACAGGTGAGTAATGGAGAATATTTGGTGGTAATGGGACCAATATGGGTATCAACACCAAATCTAATCAACAATATTAATATTTTTTGTTTTACAATGTATGTTGTAATAGAGTGCAGTCCAAAATGTAATTTTCTGGCAAGTAGAGACATGTCTAAGAGTAATTGTGCAGGTACAAGTGACAGGTGGCCTTATGAAACGCACAATGGTATGAAATTGAAGAATATTGTAGACTCGAGGAAAAGAGTCAACAATATGGATGGTGCCATGGTTTGATAAAGTATAGGGGTGTGTTGTGTGTGATGGATGAGATTACAGTAGTGAGTTTGATGGGTTGAGTGACAATGGGATAAAAACAAAGATCGCAGGGTGTGAGACCAGCAGCAGTCCGCTTCACTGATTCCAGACAATTCAGGAGGACGAAAACAAACACCAGTAGGAGGAGGAACTCTCTCGAGCAAGATTCAATCCTGAAGGCTACGGGGACAGCAAGGGGCCTTCACAGAGCAAACTCCCAGAGCAGTGGTTGAGGCAGCCGAGCAGCTGAGGCTCTCGGCACACCCACAGTTGGTGGTCGTGGTGGTAAAGGCGGCGCACGGTGCTGGAGACGCATGGCACGGGTTCCGTGTGCTCCGTGGGGTGGCCCCCAGGTGGAAATCGGCTCCCTGACCGAGTGGCACGGAGTGCTGCTCTGCGTCAACAAATAAGACGCTGGTGGTGCCATGGAGCAGCGCTCCATCGCCCACACCACCGCTCATCTGCAGCGCCGCGTGCCAGCCTTCGTGTCCGCGGGGCGCACGCACCAGGGTCCCCCTTGCCTTGGCGCAGAGTCTGTGAGGGATCCCTGGCGCTGAACGGGGTGAGGGCGATTCGGGGGCAGAGCTCCTTGGTGCCAGCTCCTGAGCGCCAGCTCCTTGGTGCCAGCTCCTGAGCGCCAGCTCGGCGTGGTTCTGTTAACTTGCCGATTTCGTGATGAAAAACAGTAGCCCCGGCGTACGTTGCCAAAGGCCACTGGTGACAGTGGCGGCCAGCGTAGTGAAGTATGGTTAATAGACAGCATTGGATAGATAATGGCTGCTTGTCAATGTATTAGTGAAGGCTTGGGAAGGCCTTCATTCAGCAGTGGAGAGACCATGGCTGATGGTGCTGATAGTGAATTAGCAGAGGGGAGAAGGCTAGCGGAGTGAGGCATTCATCCAGCCGTGGATAGATCCTGGCTGATGATGTTCATGTGAATTAGAAAGGGAGGGGAGGCTCGTAGAGTGAGGCATTCGTCCAGCAGTGGAGAGACCCTGGCTAATTATGCTGATGGTGAATTTGAGGTGGGGAAGGCTAGGCGAAACCTTCATCCAGCAGTAGATTAACAAAGACATCTGTTTTAAAAAAAGATATGCACCGTACTGCCGATGAGCACAGTTGGCTACGTATGGTGCAAACGAAGTGCAAGTCTAATATGTAATTTAATGTATGCACCGATTAAATAAAGTTTCATATAAAATCGGTCACTCATAATCACGTTTAAGATAATAAAAAAACGGACATCAGAAAACAAGTCTTCAATTTAATATCAAAACGGGGTGTAAACAAACATTAAACATCCAGGGTTACTCACTGTGCCCATTCATTCCCACTCGATCCATAGATCGAGTGCAGTAAAAACCCTCTTAACGACCACCCCTGTTAACGACTAAAGCGTTGGGGGCATTGTTTTCGCTTAACGACGGGCCTATACTCTTTGGTTCTTTCGGTAAAGTCACACAAGTGACAATAATAATAAGAATAAAACGTAAAAAATAAAAGATGAAAAAACTTAATTAAATCACGACGTTTCGGGCGCAACCCAAGCATCTATCATCAGGTAGGGACAACCACAGCGAAAACAGATGCTGAGGTATGCCGAAGAGATGGCCCTAAAAAGGGTTTATGTAGCTGAGGAGGGAGGGGAGGAAACGAGTCCAGGGTGAGTGTGGGGTGCTGGACGTGGGCTAGAGAGGCTAATCCTAAAGATGGAACTGACAAAGTGCGTTGGGTGGGGGGTTGGGGTGACAACTCTGTACGATCAAGACCCTGCAAGTCAAATTTCCTAGTGATGGTAGTGTGCAAGGCTGGGAGTAAAAGACTGGAGATGTGGATATGAATATGCTATAAGGCAGCTAAGGTTTAACTTGGTTAATACCATCCTTCCAATGATTGCTCAATTTGAATCCATCTTCTCGGTTGAAATTGTGTCTATGTTTGTATATCTGGATGGTTTCATGGACAAATCTTTGGTGGTATCCAGAAGGCTTGCAGAGCACTTGGTATCGGAAAACACAATATCATGAGAGCCCACCGCATTGTAGCAGTGGTCAGCCACGGCAGAAGAGTTCGTCCTACCGTGTTTTAAATCTCGCGAATGCGGTCAGATATATGTCGTTTTGTTTCACCAATGTAACAATCACCACAGATGCAGCTCAGTTTGTAGACTCTAGGGTACTGCAAGTCAGGAATGACATCCTTCACAGATGGGATCAGATCACGGATTTTGTGAATCGGACCTGGATCTTGTGTTTGTTTAGGATTTTGGAAATCTTTTTGGTAACGCCTGCTATGTGTGGTAACGTGATGGTTTGTGACTTTACCGAAAGTACCAAAGAGTATGGATCCTTGCAGTCACGAAAACTTCAAATCTAGACGGGCCTATATATTGCCCAATTTGTAGTGTATCGTGGTGCAGTGTATAGTATATAGTAGTGTAGTGTATAGTCGAACACCTCTTAACGAGAAGCCCTATACATGACTAATCGCTTAACGACGGGCCTACATAGAGCCCAGTGTGTTCGTCTACCGACCATTCCCCTTTCAACGACAGGCTTACAACGAGTATGCAACGGCTAATTTTGGCCAATCGGCAAACCACAAAGTGGTCTGACCGGGCATCGGCCAATCAGCGACGCCCATTGATAAGCGTTGGGGGCATTGTTTCCATAATAGAGGTTTTTGGGTTAGATCGTGGAAATATGCGTCGTTTAAACCCGCCACAGCCAACTATTAAAGGGCTGTCACGTAAACAGAACATACCAATTCGTCACAAGTACAGCATACCAGTGTGTTTGAGAGCCAAGCCACAACTTTACAATCTGAGTACGACGTTTCGCCAGTAATGACAATTAGCTTCATTAGGCGACAGCCAGATTTGTTGAGAAGTCTTACCGTTTCATTCCTTATATAGAGGCGTCGATGTGGTGACCATGCTTCTGCACTCTTGCACAATGTGAGGGGGGGGGGGATTACTGAGAAAATGTACATTATGCAAGACCTTTGAACTTATCCTTCCTGTCTATTGTGTTTATTAAAATAGCCCTACCAACGGTAATCCCTATTGAAGTACGCTGTCCCTTTGTAGACATGCATTTAAATAATGTATTATTTGATGATTATCTTCCACGCAGCACTAAGGCGGTAGCTATCTGAACGGTTAAAGTTATTTTTAATTATAAAAATTTCGATAGATTATTTAATTGGTCTTGGCTAGTAGTAGCTAGTTTTGCACAAAACTTCAACATTATTAAAATGAATCGAGTGTCCATGTTGGTACGCATGTTCTGCTACTGCTGACGGTTGTATTTAGGATGATTTAATATTTATCTGATGTTCTTAGTCTCCTGCTGATCATTCGTCCTGTTTGTCCAACGTAATATTTACCACGCGTGCAGTTAATCATGTACACACCTTCTGTTGATAGCTTCGGTAATACATCTTTTGTACCAGAAATTAATTTCTGTATTTTATGTACCATGCCAAATCTGACTGATGTTTTGTTTATTAGTTACTCCCGCAATGTACAGTATTTTGATCGTTTTAATTACTTGGGCAGTTTCAATGCTCATGTTATTGATTTGGTGTTGGCATTCAATGCCCTGTTGATTTGTGCATCATTGTAACCGTTCATTTGCAGCACTTCTTTAAACATGTAGAATTTCACTTCTCAGACTGTCACCATCTGACACTTTCTTAGCTCAATGAATGAGCGTCTTGATAACAGCAGATTCCTGTGCGGGGTCAGGGTGTGACTGCATTCAGATAGGCGTCTTTTTTTCGGTAAAACACTGTTACTATGGGAACCTCATTTGCCAGTAAAAATATGATAATTGGTTCTTTACCCTTCTATCTGGCAACAAAACTGACACCTTTTTACAAGGAGTCATGTTTGCATAGACCGCAATACCTGCAGTCATAATACAAACAAAAGAACATAACTCTGATAATGTGCACTGTCCTTAAAGTTGATTGATCCACACCCGAGACAGCTTTCCTTAGAGCCTAGTCTCATATGGGTTGGACCAGAAGACGCCAAAAGGCGCACAACTCAAAGACAATGCACCATCAGAGTATGAGAGCTCGGGGCAAGCATCTACACTATGGGAACCTCATTTGCCAGTAAAAATATGATAATTGGTTCTTTACCCTTCTATCTGGCAACAAAACTGACACCTTTTTACAAGGAGTCATGTTTGCATAGACCGCAATACCTGCAGTCATAATACAAACAAAAGAACATAACTCTGATAATGTGCACTGTCCTTAAAGGCTCTAAGGAAAGCTGTCTCGGGTGTGGATCAATCAACTTTAAGGACAGTGCACATTATCAGAGTTATGTTCTTTTGTTTGTATTATGACTGCAGGTATTGCGGTCTATGCAAACATGACTCCTTGTAAAAAGGTGTCAGTTTTGTTGCCAGATAGAAGGGTAAAGAACCAATTATCATATTTTTACTGGCAAATGAGGTTCCCATAATGTAGATGCTTGCCCCGAGCTCTCATACTCTGATGGTGCATTGTCTTTGAGTTGTGCGCCTTTTGGCGTCTTCTGGTCCAAACCATATGAGACTAGGCTCTGAGGAAAGCTGTCTCGGGTGTGGATCAATCAACTTTAAGGACAGTGCACATTATCAGAGTTATGTTCTTTTGTTTGTATTATGACTGCAGGTATTGCGGTCTATGCAAACATGACTCCTTGTAAAAAGGTGTCAGTTTTGTTGCCAGATAGAAGGGTAAAGAACCAATTATCAAAACACTGTTAGTTTACCATTTCGACCCCGTCTGAGCAGAATATCCAAAAATGGTAGAGTTCTGTCAGCTTTCACGGTTAACTGGATGGATGGGTTTTGCGGGTTGAGATGATTTAGAAATGCGTTCAGTGTATCTTTGCCGTGTGGCCAGACCACGAATGTGTCATTGTGGTGCCACAGACAGAGCCACTCTGCCAGCGCTGCAACCCCTTCGCAAACCCCCCACACGAACGCACGCACCCCCCTCTGAACACACACATGCACTCACGTAGGGCCTCGTGAGGAGGTATACCTGGCCCCTGGGTTTTTTATCCGAGAGCCCCCCACCTGGAGGTGTTCCACGGTTGCCCAGGGCCAGGAAATTCGCAGACCCCCCCCCCCACAGGTCAAATTGCACTGCGGCGCCGTGGACTCACTTCAACTTGTTTGGCCACGGCGAGCTCACTGAGCAGCCACGGTGAGAACACACCCAGCACAAGGGAACGGGGGCCCAGGAGGGAGCCGAGCCCCCCTAGCGACTAGCAGGGGAGGCAGCACGAGGAGGACGGGCGCGTAGACAATGGACTAGGGCACAGTGGGGGGGCTGAGCCTGGTAGTGGGGGCGTGGCAGCGAGCGGGCTAAAGGAAAAAGACGGCCGAGGCACGCCAGGTAAGCGCCGATTGGCCAGCAGGATGGCGCGCGCTCGCTGCCCAGCTCCGCGCGGGTGGAAAGGTCGAGCATGATTGGCTAGGAGGGCAAGAGAACTTGGCCAGGGATTTTTCAGGTGGGAAGGGATAAAAGGAGGGAAGAGAGAAAATGTAGCTCTCTTCTCCTCAAGTCAGCAAGCGACGCAGTCAGCCTTCCAGCCATTCGAGCGTCCGAGTGACGCTGACGAGCGCAGCTAGGACACAACCCAGGCAGGGACCTCCTGGACCCTCGTCCCTCCCACTCCCAGCACGTCCGTGAGAAATCGTGAGTACGCAAGAGGGGTGAGGGATAGTGTGAGGGCTCCCAGAGGGCTTAGCTAGAGGTAGGTGAAGAGGGTTGGGTACAGCTAGTTGGGACGCTGCTCGCTGTATGGTTTTAGCTCCCGGCCCACGCAGAGTTTTCTTACAGTCGCGCCAGTAATAAACTTTAGCATAAAACAATGACGCCGTGTGATTTCTATGGATGTGGAGAGAGCGTGGACGTGGTGTGGGTAGGTGCCTACGTGTGACGATCGGCGCGAATTCAATCATAAACGATCAGGGACGTTCGCGTGCATGTGTGAACAGCGGATTAACGCGCGTGTATTGTCATCGATAGATGGGAAAGTATAAGGCCATCGACTGTGTTTGCACCGAGGATTAACGCGCGAATCCTATCGTCATTAATTCGCCGCTGCACGTGGTGCTTGCGCTTGTGCGCGTGGTTACACGGCGCGCTTCAAGCAGTGTGTCCGCATAGCGACGATAACGCTCCAAGGTGCAACGCGCGAACATTACCTAATAATTTGAGCGTGAAGACAAGTGAGGCTGCACGTCGTAGTAAGCCATTACTTAGTAATTTGAGAGTGGAGGCGAGTGAGGCTGCGCAGTAATTCATTACCTGTGCCAGCGCCCGCGCTTCAGCTGCGACATTTTTATTGGATGCACGTGGTGGGCAACAGGTGCGGGTGGCTGCGCGTACACGTGGTGGACAACAGGTCCGGTTGTGCGCGATTCCGCAGCCCCTGCTGCGTGGGTGGGGGTTACGTGACGAGTGTTTGGGTTAACCCGAGGTGGTGAGGAGTCAGCCACGAGCCATGTCCCACACGGAGGCCGCTGGTGCGGGGAGGCCGATCACTCAATTGGCAGCAGCCCGGCGCAAAGTAGAGGAGGTCCAAGCGAGAGAGGAGGAGGGGGGCATCAGCCTTCACATAATGGTGTCAGAGGTGGTATGATCCCCGACTTCTCCAATGGAGAGAGGCGCTTCACTCCAAGCTAAGGTGAGATGCGTTTTCACCGGCCAAGGGATTCCCTCATGGAAGTAATTTGCCCGCAACATCACATATGCTAAAGATATTAATGGCTGGATGGACGCGCAAGCGTTACAACAGCTTAATATGCATTTGGATGGGCGGGCAGCCGATTCTGTGGAAGCATTACCCACAAGCGCAGTGGGGGTAATTAATATACATACTCGACCAACGCTTCGGCGCACGTAATGAGGAGGCGGCAAGGGCGGCATTAGAGGCGCACAGCCGCCAACCCAGTGAGGACTTTCGCAACTATGCCGAGGACGTGTGCTCATTAACGCAGATCGCACGCCCGGGGTACGCTGCAGAAATAATTGAGAAGGTCCAGCGATATTTGGCTGGCACCTCGTGGTGGCAGCCCGATGTGAGCTGCACGTGCCTCCTCTTTAACACTCTTGTTGAGCGCGCGGGTGCATGTGAGAGACTCGCTCATGAGCGCGCACAGTTCCGAGGGCCGGGACGAGAGTGCGCCATCGAAAGCCTTTTTGCTGAGGAGGAAGAGGAGCTCGCCAGGATGGTAAGAGGGGATGCAAGGGAGCCTCTGGGACCCCGTGAGACAGCCCCGGGTGGGTTGCCGGGTTACAGACTGGCATCGGGGATATAGCCGGCCAGGTAACCCAAGTAAATGAGAAGGTGACCCGAGTAGACAACCGGATAACCCAAGTAGATGACAAGATAACCCAAAATATGTACAAGTTAAGATCCATAGTGGAGACAGTCCAGGCCGAGGTAGGGGGACTAAATGGATGGGTGTCCCGATTAGAGGGAGATCTCGGGCAGATGTGTATCGGGGAGGGGGGGGGGGGGAGAGGGAGTGGAGCAGGGGGCCTCCTACGGAGCCACCACCCTCCCCAGGGCGTGATAACTTGCGACTGTCGGGGGCATCTCATGAAAGACTGTCCTCAGATCGCCTGCGCTAGACACGCGCCAGGAATAAACATAAATGCCCCCTAGAGAGTGGACCAAGTAGGGGTGCAATCGACACGGTCCCAGCACAAAAAGACAATAATAATGGTGAGCGAGCGACCTCCACGCAGATGCCGACAACAACACCCAAGAATGCGGCGACTGGCTGCGGGAGCTGGTGGCGGGAATCACGGGGGCCACGTCGCTGGTGGAAGGGCAGGTAAATGGGCGGCGCACACGAATTCTGTTGGACATGGGGGCGGTAGCCTCGTTCGTAAGTGCGGCACACTGCAACGTGGTCGGGGTTGATGTAGGCCGCCTACAGGCCCCGGACCGCGCGCTGCACACGGCGATTGGAGCCAGGATATGACTGCTGGGGCGGGTCACCCTGGAGGTCCACCTCGGACGCCAGGTGTGTGACCAAGAGTTATATGTCTTGAGTGTGTTGTGCCATGAGTGTATTACAGGTACCGACCTCCTGGAAAAGTTGGGGCTCAATGTACAGCCCCGCCAGCGATGCGCCACCGTGGAATGCAGCAGGGAGCGGATTCCGTTCCCAGGACAAGTGCTGGATCGCCCCTGCTTCACCCCCATGGCCGCTACCCTGGTGTCGGCCATTACCATCGGGCCACTCGCGGAGATGCTGGTACCAGTGGCAACACCCTACACCGACCCCCGCACACCGACCATCGGGGGAGGTAATCCCAACTCCTCACCCAGAGTTGGTGGCACGGTACGGGGTTGTGGGGTCAGCCACGCTAGTAAACACAGATGGAGGGCGGCTGTTTATGCGGGTATTTAACCTCCACAGCACCCTGGCAATGCTGCGATGGCGCACCACGGTAGCCACAGTACACCCCCTGCATGCACGCCACTCTAACAACTCGGTGTTTGCCCTTTGGGCTGAGGACCCCTGCTGCCCCGAGTACAACCAGGACCTGGCCTGGCGAGTAGGCCCGACTCCCAGGGCAGAGGTTGTTCCCCTGCTTGATGCGTTACATGTACCCTGGGTGGATTTACCTAAGGAAGAGGCTGATCAGCTGCGCGGGTTATTGTGTGAGTACGCTGATGTGTTCAGTGAGCACGATTCGGATGTGGGCCGAACGGACCTCGTTAAGCACCAAATTGACACGGGTGCCGCCCACCCCATAAACTTTCTATATACCGAGTGGGTGCCCCTGAACGTGCCCAGATTAAAGGGGCAGTTGTGGATATGCTCCGCAATAACATAATCCAGCCCTCAGCGAGCCCCTGGTTTGCCCCGGTTGTACTGGTGATGATAAAGGATGGGTTGACCCAGTTTTGCGTTGATTATCAAAAGTTGAACGCAGTCACCCTCGGCGATGCCTTCCCCGTACCCCGCATCAGTGACACCTTTGACAGCCTCGCAGGGGCGCGGTATTTTTCCACCCTCGATCTAGCGTCTGGGTACTGACAGGTGGAGATGGCGGAGGAGGATCGGCCAAAGACCACATTTACCACTCCGATGGGACTGTTCGAGTTCCGAGTACTCCCCTTCCGACTCACTAATGTGCCTGCGACATTCCAGCGGTTGATGGAGTTGGTGATGCGGGGCTTGCAATGGGAACAGTGCATAATTTACTTGGATGACGTGATGGTGTTCAGTAGGTCCCTGTCCGAGCACTGGTCCAGGTTACGGGAGGTGTTCCAATGACTGCGAGCAGCCCATCTCAAGCTCAAGCCGCGTAAGTGTCATATTGTGCAGTGCGAGGTTGGGTACCTCGGACACCGCGTCAGCGAGGCAGGGGTGCGCATCGACCTGTAAAAGGTACGCACAATAGTGGAATGGCCACGACCAAGGAAACTGACGGAGATCAGGTCATTTTTGGGGCTAGCCACTTATTATCATCGATTTGTGAAGGGATTGAGCGAGATTGCACGCCCGCTCACCCAACTCACTTTCCATAAGAACCCCTATCAGTGGACGGAGGCCTGCCAGGCGGCCTTCACCACCTTCAAAGACCACCTCACCCATCACCCTGGCTTTCCCTGACTTTTCCACCGATTTCATTTTGGACACCGATGCCTGCAGCAGTGGGCTGGTCACAGTGTTGTCACAGGTGCAGGATGGGACAGAGCGGGTCACCGCATATGCCAGCCGGACCCGGAGCAGGGCCGAACTGAATGATTGCATGACCCGTCAGGAACTGTATGCCGTGATTTTCGCGTGTTAGCAGTTCCGGCCATATTTGTATGGCAGGAAATGTCGAGTGCGCACTGACCATTATGCTCTGCAGTTCCTTCTCACATTCAAGGAACCGCGGGGGCAGATGGCCCAGTAGCTGACGCAGTTGCAGGAATAAAACCTGCCAATTGAGTACAAGGCTGGGTGGACGCACGCGAACGCTTTGTCAAGGCGGCCCGTGGTGTGCACAGAGACAAGGGCGGAGGAGGCCTGCCCATGCTTCATGGGGGTACGCTGCCGACAGGCAATGGCCCCCCTGGAACGCCCTGAGACTAACCCCCCTCCATTGAGAGAGAGTGCCGTGTGCGCCACAGAGATCCCTGCAGAAGGAGCCAGGGACCCAGTGAACCACCCGGCGGGCACGGAGCCCACACCCTGGGGCCCGACGGGCCACTCAACCCTGCCTGGTCGGATCCAAGAGGACGTCGGCTGTGCATTTCCGGGCCTGGATGACTAGCAGCTGAGACGACCCAGCAGCAGGACCCGGACCTGGCGGCAGTGGAGGCGGCACTGCGGGGGGAAAAGGTCGCCCTACAGGGACCCTGGAGTGTTTGTATGCCCGGTTGTGTGTAAAGAATGGGGTTGTGCGGGAACTAACCGAAGCCGGGCAGCCAGGATGCATCTCTGTTCCCGCCCAGGTGCAGCCCCAGCTGCTATTGTTGGTACACGACCACCCGCTCGGGGCCATGATGGGGAACGGCGTACTCGGGAGACCTTGCGTCGCCAGAATCTCTGGCCCAAATTGGCACAAGAAGTGGCCGCCTGGGTACAGGGCTGCCATGCACCGGCGCAGTATCAGGTGCCCCTGAGGCCGTTCCACGTCAGCCGGGCGAACCAACTAGTGGGGATCTTTCGATCTGCCTCTAAGTTTGTCCCCCAGCCCACAGGTGCCAGGGGGCAGGAGGAGCCTTTGGAGTGGTGAAGGAGACCGCTGCGGGAGCCCCAGAGAACGGAGCAACCACCCACAAGACCGGCAACGAGGGCCGGTCGAGTCCAGCGGACTCCGCGGTGCTACCTCGTGGGGGCGGCCCAGGCAAGGTGCTCCAGTCAACCCGGGACGCGGATGGGCACCTCGGAGGGCTATATGGTGCCACAGCCACGAAGCCACTCTGCCAGCGTTGCCACCCCCGCGCAAACCCCCCACACGAACGCACGCACCCCCCTCTGAACACACACATGCACTCACGTAGGGCCTCGTGGGGGGGTTACCTGGCCCCTGGGCTTCAACCCGAGATCCCCCCTTGTGGGAGTGTTCCACGCTTTCCCAGGGCCAGGAAATTGGCAGACCCTCCGCCCCCAGGTCGAATTGCACTGTGGCGCCGTGGACTAACTTAAACCTGTGTGGCCACGGCGAGCTCACCGAGCAGCTGTGATGAGAACACACCCAGCACAGGGTGGGAGCCGAGTCCCCAGCGAGTAGCAGGGGAGGCAGCACTAGGAGGGCAGGCGCGTGGACAATGAACTAGGGCACAGTGGGGGGGGCTGAGCCTGGTAGGGGGGGCGGGGCAGCGAGCGGGCTAAAGGAAAAAGACGGCCGAGGCACGCCAGGTATGCGCCGATTGGCCAGCAGGATAGCGCGTGCTCGCTGCCCAGCTCCGCGCGGGTGGAAAGGTCGAGAATGATTGGCTAGGAGGGCAAGAGAACTTGGCCATGAATTTTTCAGGTGGGAAGGGATACAAGGAGGCAAGTAGGCGAGCGACGCGGTCAGCCTTCCAGCCACTCGAGCGTCCAAAGTGACGCTGACGAGCGCAGCTAGGACACGACCCAGGCAGGGACCTCCTGGACCCTCGACCCTCCCACTCCCAGCACGTCCGTGAGAAATCCTGAGTACGCAAGAGGGGTGAGGGATAGTGCGAGGGCTCCCAGATCGCTTTGTTAAGAGATAGGTGAGGAGGGTTGGGTACAGCTAGGTGGGACGCTGCTCACTGTATAGTTTTGGCTCTGGGCCACGCAGAGTTTTCTTACAGTCGCCCCAATAATAAACTTTAGCATAGAACAACGACGCCGCGTGATTTCTGTGGGTGTGGAGAGTGTGGACGTAGTGTGGGTACGTGCCTGTGTGGTGATCGGCGCGAATTCAATCATGAACGATCGAGGACGTTCGCGTGCATGTGTGAACAGTGGATTAACGCGCATGTATTGTCATCGATAGTTCGCCGTGGCACTGGAAATTTACGCACGTACAAGGTCATCGACTGTGTTTGCACTGGGGATTAACACGCGAATCCTATCATCATTAATTCGCCGTTGCACGTGGTGCTTGTCCGCGTGGTTACATGGCGCGCTTCACGCAGTCTCCGCATAGCGACGTTAACGCTCCACGGTGCGATGCACGAACATTTCCTAGTAATTTGAGCAGGGGGGTTGCGCTGTAACCCATTACCTGCGCAGAAGCTGCGCTGTTTTAGTGCGTGCACGTGGTGGGCAACAGATGCGGGTGGCTGCGCGTGCACGTGGTGGGCAGCAGGTCCGGTTATGCGCGCCCGCAGCCCCCGCAGCGTGGGTGGTGAGTTATGTGAGGAGCGTGTTGGTTAACCCGAGGTGGTGAAGAGCCAGCCACGAGCCATGTCCCACAGGGATCGGCCGCAGCCCGGTGCGAAGGAAAGGAGGTCCAAGGGGGAGAGGAGGAGGGGGGAATCGGCCCTCACATCACCCACATATCTAAACCAAGCAGATGGTTTCAGTGTGCTTGAAGGGATTGCTTTTTGTAACAGCGAGTCCTTTTGGGACATTCTTTAATGGGTTTCAGTTTATACCCGCAACCCTAGCTAGCATCACTGTTATTTAAATTATGGTATGGCCCCTATTTCACACGACGTCCCAAATGACCGTGTGCAGAATATCACCAAAACCACTGCCGTTATATTCCAAATGTATAGGGTTTACTTAGAATTCAATCTCTACACATCTTACATTGTCAAAGGGCAACAGGCTTACTACTTCCGCGGAGGAGTGCACTCATCACAAACCACTATACCAAGGCAAATGACCCTCGCAACAACACAACCAACATCGTCATACAACCACCCAACATGATCAGTAGTGGAATAAATCCCGCCTGCCACAGTCCCCATCTCCAGCACAGGAGCTGCCTCAAACAAGCCAATGAGCAGAATGAAATCCCCCACCCTTTCCCTTGGTTCCCCGCGGCGGGGCCTTTTGTTCAATCACACCTTTGGGCCCCCCCCCCCCTAATTTAATTAGCACGGCGTGCCCACGAGTCCAAACCCCCGTGCCCACAAGCTAATCCAATCCCACACACCTGCAACCACTCTCACACAAACCCCCCCTCCCTCCCGCAAGTCCCCAATCAAAGAAACACCTCACCCCCAAAACCATCACTCCGACTGCCACACTTTTGTTTCAAAATCTTCCATGTACAAATTCCCTATCACAGGAGACAATGGAGAGCCCATTGCTGCTCCTTCTTTTGTTTATAGAAGTCACCTTGCCACAAGAATTAAGTGTTCTTTAGACAGTGTTCAGCTAGACTTGGGATATATTTGGGTAAACCTTTGTTCGTTACCAGAGTGTCGAGTAATTCAATTAACTTTTTGACCGGAACCCTCGTGAACACAGAGGTCACATAAAAACTTACGAGAATATCATTATGGTTAGGCTTAATATATTTAATTATATTTACGCGATGTTCTGAGTTTTTGAAGAATGAAGAGGTCCTACCGACGTAGGGCTGTATTTGTTTCGTGCTAATTTGTACGTGGCAGAGCCTACTGTACTAACTATAGGTCGTAATCGGACATGAGGTTTGTGAATTTTTGGTAGCCCATAAAGTCTTGGTGGTTTTGATGCCCTTGGTTTGATCAGGTATTATTCTTCTTTGGGAATTCATGTCTTAGCAATGATTGCCATTGTTTTACGTTCCAAGGTGCTGGTTAGTTCTCGTTTAATTTTAAGGGAGGTACCTTCATCGAGTAAATATTAGATTTTATTATCGTAGTCCTCGCGGGGCATCACAACAGTTGATCGGCCCTTATCAGCAGCAAGAATTTGGAAGAGAATAATCAAATAATACATTATTTAAATACATGCCTACGAGGGTCAGCATACTTCAATAGGGATTACCATTGGTAAGGCTATTTTAATAAACACGATATACATGAATGACAAGTTCAAAGGGCTGGCATAATGTACATGCATAATGTACGTTGCCTCAGTAACCCCCCTCCCCCACATTGTGCAAGAGCGCAGAAGTGTGGTCACCACATCTACGCCTCTAGATAAGGAACGAAACAGTAAGACTTCTCCACAAATCTGGCTGTCGACTGATGAAGCTCGTTGTAATTACTGGCGAAACGTCGAACTCGGATTGTAAATGTTGTGGTTTGGCTCTCAAACACACTGGTGTATTGTACTAGTGATGAATTGGCATGTTTTCTTTACGTGACAATCCTTACTCGTTGGCTGTGTCGGGTGGTCCCAGAGAGAAACAAAGCACAGACACGGAGACACACAGACAGACACACAAGCAGAGACAGACACAAGCAGAGAGAGACAATATAGACACACAGAGACCCAATGCCTGTGTTGTGGCCTTAAATAGAGAGAGAGGGGGGCAGAGAGAGAGGTGGGTCTGTTGGAGTAGAGAAATTAGCATGGCAATTTAGCACGCTTGCTGGGTCTTCTCTCCCCCTGCCGCCGCGGGGGTGGATTTTCACACAGCTCTCTCATTGACATGCTAATTTCTCTGCTCCAGCAGACCCACCTCTCTCTCTGCCCCACCCCCACCCCCTTTCTCTCGATTTAAGGCCACGACACAGAGGCATTTGGTCTATGTGTGTCTATGTTGTGTGTCTCTCTCTGTGTGTCTCTGTGTTGTCTCTCTCTGTTTGTGTGTCTGTCTCTGTGCCTCCGTGTCTGTGTTTTGTCTCTCTCTCAAATGTAGTTCTACCTGATGACGACTGCTTGTGTTGCAATCAAAACGTCGTATTCTATTTAATTTATTTTCTTTCTTTTGACTTTACCGAAAGAACCAATGAGTAATTATTGCAGTCATTAAAGCTTCAAATCAAGTTTGGAAGCGTCTACTCGCTTAACGACCAAATCACTTAACGACTGGTTTTGTGGAACCAATTACCATCGTTAAGAGGGGTTCTACTGTAATCCCATTGGTTTTATGACGTCGTGTGACACGCCCTTTTTTTTGATTGGCCAATAAATGCACTATCAGTGATGCCATCAGGAGTCTGCTTGTATGTTACCACAGCGCCCTTGGTGGCAGGTCCGACTAATTACATAACAATACGGGGTGGGGGGGGGGGCTAAAATAGAAAAAATGCTTATTGCACAGTTTAAAGGTTATAATTTGCATAATATTTAAATTTCAAGATTGGATTAATTTTATATTTGCAAAAGTGTCTGCTCGTAATTGGAAGTAGCCTGGGGCAGCGGTTGTTCTCAATCTTGTTAGGCTACTTCTGTACACCCCCCCCCCCCCTGATGAATTTAGTTTCAACCGAGTACCGCCCTTGCCTGATCCAACATGGTTCTGAGAAATAAATTTATGGATAATGAACATCATAATGTTAACGAATTGTCCATTTTTTTAGGTATCCTAACTCGATAGTAATTGCAAGATAATTAAACTAATATATAATCATACGTGAAGTAATGTTTTTCGCTGGCTGGTTACTCTTGTAAACCACATTGTTTACAATCAATGAGTTACCATATGGATTGAAATGTTATCGTAGTTATTTAATATTGACAGATTCATACGGGATTGATTCACCATTGACTCTCACGTATGATATACAGTAATTGCACACATTTATAATACACCTCACATATTCCCTGGGACAATGCCACGTGTACCCCCAGTGGTCCGCGTACCCCTGGCTTAGAACCAGTGAGCGGGTGAGTGATTGCCAATTCCCTGCCGCTTGGGCTGCCACTAATCCGCCACATGCCATAAAGGGATTACGCGCTGGGTATTAATACAGACGACAGGGGGCACTCGTGCATTGTGTTATCGTGGCGTTTTTTTCCCACTTCTGGGCATGCCTTGCTGCGCATGCACCCGTCATTTTTGACATGCTTTTTTATTAAATATTTTTTTTATTAAACCCGAAACCACGATCATGACAGAGGGCATATGAACGTACATGCAGGGTTTAGCATATTTAAACTAAACTATAAACGAAACTCAGCAATAATTGGAAGGACGTCATCAACCAGTTTAATTCATAACTGGCTGTGAGGTTTCTGTACCTTTTAAAAACAGCTTGCCTTTAGTGCACCCCCCCCCTCCTTTTTTCCATCTGATGACGGTCGGTTGTGCTGCGATCAAAACGTCGTGGTTTTTGTTTTTAATTTATTATTTTTTATTCTATGGGGCCGTCCATAAATGATGTCACGCGATTTTGGAAGATTTTTACCCTCCCCCCCTCGTCACACGGCGTCAAAAAAAGTCAGACCCCCCTCAAATATGACGTCACAAAGCTCTGCCCCCCCAAAAAATATATAAAACATGCTTCAAATCGCTTTAAACTATTGTCATTGTAGTGCGTAATAAATGTGGCACTGCACTCTGATGTTATAAAATTATATTTAATTAAGTAGAACGTGTTTATATTTATTTAAAGTTGCGCATTTTGATGTGACGTCACATTTCTCAAACTCCCCCCCCCCCCCCTCGTCACACATCGTCATAAATGTCTGACCTCCCCCCCCTCCTAGGTGCGTGACGTCATTTATGGACGGCCCCTATCTACGCGACTTTACTGAAAGACCTGAAGAATATAAGCGAAACTATTTTATTGCTACCAGGCAAGGCCCACTGAGCTCTGTAGCTGTTTTTCAGAAGCGACCTGGCTATCACAAATGACAGCTTAACGAAGTGGCGATTTATAGCAGCCAAATACTATAAACGTGTGATGTTGATTCTAACTGTGGAGGGAAAACTGGAGGACCCGGAGAAAAATACATTGTTTTCCATTTACTCTCGATTCTGCTTCCCCATTGACCCTGGGACATTCGACGGCTCTGTGATTGGCCGTCTGCCGGGTGTCCTCGATTCTCATTCACCTGGAACAAAGAAAGATGCTGGTTTCCTTCTGTCGTTCAAGCTACACGATGGGTTTATAAGTCCCTCAAAATACCTCACAATCTAAGTGAGTAAATGATGTTACGTATCACTCACACGGTGCCTGTGTAATGTAGTAACTCGGCGGGAGACGACTTCACGGGTAACACACTCTTTATTTTATCAAACTCGTTCACAGGTGACTAACACCTACTTGTATCTCGGGTGACAAACACCCACTTAGTATCTCGGGTGACAAACACCCACTTAGTATCTCGGGTGACAAACACCCACTTAGCTACTTGGCGACTAACGCCCACTGAGCTACTCGGATGACCAACATCCACTTAGTACCTCGGGTGACAAACACCCACTTAGCTACTCGGCGACTAACGCCACTGAGCTACTCGGATGACCAACATCCACTTAGCTACTCGGCGACTAACGCCACTGAGCTACTCGGGACACTCCCTGCCCGGGGTATCCGTCTCGACTGTGGGTCCCCAGCCCGACCCACGGGGGCGTCGGACCCCGGGTCCCACAGCCTCGCCTCCGAGCCACACAGGGCCCCGGTCCCCGCAAGGACGGCGGGACTAGGGGTCTCGGGGCACTAGGTCTTCAGCTCCGTCTTCGGGTCTTCAACTGGGTAACTCTTCCCGAGTGCTCTCGCGCGTCCCCCTTTATACCCCACCTGCGGACGTCGCTGCGAGCACCCACTTATTCGACCAATCGCTGGGCGCTGGCTACGATCCTGTTTTCCCACATCTCATCGTGCCTCACCACCCACGCCGCGCCGCCCCGTCATCTGTCACTCCCGGCGCGCGCGTCCACACCACGCCCACAACGCGTGCCCAACCCCGCACCCCGCGCCGCCCCGTGATCCATCACTGTCACAGTCGGCGCACGTCAACACCACCACTACATCACCCCCTACCACATAGCTCGCAGCCGACCCGGCTGCTATAAAAATATACAAACCGCCCTGTGTGCCCCGTAACACAACACAACAACAAGAACAACAACTAACGTAACAACACAACACGACGCGAACACTACCATCCGCAACCATCAACCAATGCCACCGCGACAATAGAACAATATATACAAACCGGCGAGTGACAATAGCAATGTGTATGCAGAAAGGAAAATAAATGGAAATTTTTTTTTTTTCTTTCGACTCGTGCAGTGTCCCATTCTTTCCGAGCGTCCCTACAACGGGACATTACCCCGGCAGAGGGGAACACCGGGCGAGCTCGGTGTTGAAAAAAAACGTCTTCATGAAAATTGTTGTGCCTTAGCCCGAGTCCGCCTTGCCGGTCCGTCGTACGGCACCAGACGCGGTTGAACGTCCGGTGGTGCCGGCGGTTCAGGAAGACATCGGCCAGGCATCGAGGACCCGTGCGTGCCGCGGGGTTCAGGCTCCCGACGGTCAGCAGCCGTCAAGCCCGAGGCACCTGGGGGTGGGTCAGGTGGAGACACGTGAGGAGCAGCCTGCGACACCTCCCTCCCCGAGTCGACGGTCACATCACACGCCCGGTCGTTACGGCACAGAACGGGGTCACACGGTGCCGCATAGGGCTTCAGTCGGGAGGGGTGCACGTACCAACGGCGTTTCCCCCATTTAATCTGTATACTCTGGGGTCGTGCAACCCGCACAATTTCCATCGGTCCCCTCCAAGGTCTCAACAACTTGGGGGACGTAGCCAACGGTGCATGTGGACAATGCAGCCAGGCCTTATCGCCTGGTTTCCAATCATGCGTATGCACCCTCCGCTCATGCAATCTCTCGTTCGCAATTTGCCGCGACCGCGAATTCAACCTCGCCGCCTCCCGCGCTTCAGTCAATTTGGCGATATTAAATTTGATGAGGTCTGCCAATTTTGATTTTGCACGTGGCTGGGAAATCCCCAGTTGGACGTCCATGGCCGGATCGGCCTCCCGCCCATACATAAGAAAAAATGGGGAAAACCCCGTCGCCGCATGAGGGGCCATTCGATAGGCCGCGAGTACCCCCGGCACCTGTAAGTCCCAATCAACCTGATCGTCGCAGACCTGTTGGCACAACAAACACGTAATCGTCCTGTTCAGACGCTCAACCATCCCGTCAGTCTGCGGGTGGTAGGGGGAAGCACGCACCCTCATTGTACCCAACAGGTCGCACACCTCGCGCAAAAAACCGCTCGAAAAATTATTTCCTTGATCCGTCAGCAAGCGTTCGGGGGCGCCCTTGTCCAAAACATAACCCTGGACGAAGGCGTCCGCCACCGCTGCAGCCGACTGGTTGGCGAGTGGCCATGCCATGGGCCATCGGTTGAAGTATTCTACGCCAACCAGCAGGAACCTATTTCCCCTCGGTGTAGCAGGAAAGGGCCCCAAGATGTCCAACGCAACCAATTCATTTGTGCGCGAAACTTGAATGGATTGCAGCGGTGCATTAGCTGCCAATGGTGGCGGTTTTCTTTTGGCGCACCCTACGCATCCCTTAAGAATGCTCGCCACGTCGTTACCCATCCCCGGCCAATAATAGTCTCGCTGGATTAGGGCGAGCGTTTTGTGAAAACCCCGATGCATGAGCCGTTCATGAGCTGCCAGAACGACCCTACCCCGCATAGCAACAGGCACAACGAGCACGTGACCCCGGGACATGTTGTCCCACTTCATCAAAAGGCCCTGTCTGCACACCCAGGAACCGACCCGCGCATCCCCTACCTCGGGAGCGCCAACTTTGCGACGTAGCGTAAGTAGGGAGCTGTCGGACATTTGGAGACGGCCCCACTCAATGAGGGGCAATGACAACAGCGAATCCCTCCCCGTGGGAGCGTCGACTCCCAATTGCACTTTGGACAAGTTAGCAGAACCGGCACACAACGAGTCCAACCACTCTGTCCCCTCATCACTTGGAGGATGCGACTCGACAGTGAAATCCGCTTCAGACACGAGCCGTTCCTCAACGGGTAGCGGCGCGGCGTGAGCCAGCACCGTTCCCTGCGCAATTTCGGCCGGCCGCGACCCCGTATTCAGGACCCTTACGAACGGCTCACTGTCCCCTCTCACCATGGTTTGAGCAACCGCTAAGTCGAGGCCCCTTCTGGCCCTGTTAGACGGCCCCAACGGCACCCCCTGTGCCACCGCGCCCACCTCGAGTGGCTTCCTCAACCGACGGGGTACCAACATTTTCGATCCCGGGGGCACCCTTACAGTCTGAGTTGCCAGCGCCTGCACCGTCGCACAAACCGTGCGTATTTTGGTAGGGCTCGTCAAGAACGCAAGCCGCCGACCTGACGGAAGCTCAATGCAGGCCTGATCTATGAGAATTTTGATGGGCATTTTGGACAAAAAGTCCGTACCTAGCAAACAGGGAACGGCCAGCGATGATGATACAAAAATAGGGCCCGCCAATTTGATGTCACCAATGCAAATAGTCGCCCGAATCTGGCCGATGATCCCCAGGGATCCCCCATTCGCCGCATTAAATGGCACGTCTACTGGCAGAAGGGGTCTACTTTGGACGGACAGAATGTTATAAATAAGGTCCGAGATGATGGTGGCCGACGCACCCGTGTCAACAAGCACCCGGACCTCAACCCCGTCAATGAACCCCGTTACCACGGACGACCCGGCCGACGCAGCCACGATCCTGTGGGCCAATTCGGACCACTCGACTGCTTGCGGGCCGCGTACGGACCCCCCTCGCCGAAATGAACCCCCGGCACCCAGCCGCGAACCCCCCACCGCCAAGCGGCGACCCGAATGTGCCGTGTTTGTGGACCGAACGTGTGAGGTGCCGCGACTTGCCGGGTTTTGTTGGGATGACTTGCGGCCCTGGTCGTCGTCCCGACGTGGTCCTGTGGCGCGCTGACGCGGGGCCCGGCACCCGGCTGCGACGTGACCCCGAAGGCCGCAGTTGTAGCAGACGACGGACGTCGTAGGTTTCAGTTGCTCCAGCTTGCGGGGTGAACGTGTGGGCGAACGACCTCCCGTTCTCCACTCCCCCGGACGCGATGCAGCGAAGGCCTGCTCCTGATCCGCAGCTGGCTGAGGTTCGGCGATCGTGGCGGCCAGTACCGCGTTCCCCGCCAAATTGCAGACGACCCCCGGCTTGCGTTTGAGGACCTCGTACGCGTGAATGCTCGTGGCGATCGCCAGGGAGCAGATATCCATCTCGTCCCCCACATTGATGGGGACCCCCAACTCGTGGGCCAACGCCAGCAGCTGCTCTGTCACCATGGCGTCCTTCCCCTCCCTATCCATGCGGGGAAAAGCTGCGTCCGCCAAGGCGAGCAGTGCCGTGCGATAGGCGAGCGTCGTTTCTCCAGCCACCTTCCGCCGATCGTAGAACTGGTGGCGACACGTGGAGGGCGGTCCGAACACCTTCGCCATCAGGTGTAGTGCGGCCTGGAGCGTAGAGCGGGACGACCTTGCAGCAGATGTGAAGGCTGCAAGCGCGTCGTCGTCGAGCATCGCTGGCAACGCACGCAGGGCAGTGGTGTCGGACCACCCCGACATCTCCTGATGAGCGAGGAACCTTCGTTGGAAGGCTCCCCAGTCGCCCCCATCCGCCTTGAACGCCGACAGCGCGGGCAATCTTTGCTGGAGGACCCGATCGTCGTCGACGTCGGAGAGATTTTCCCGCGCTCCGCTGTAGTTGTGTAAAATGTCGGCTCGGTTGTCAGGCGCAAAATGGAGAGCTCCGGTGCGCGCTGATGATGTGGGCTGCGCTGAGCGGAGGTCTCCGGTCACGTGGTGTCCGTGTTTCCCGCCAATCGATGGCGGCCCCTCTAAAACGGCGGCAACTTCCAGACTTTTGGCGCGAAGCGCCTTTTGGCGGGATCCCGCCAGCCTCGCTCCTTCCTCCAACCCCGCAGCCGTTTTCTCGCCCGCTGGAATGGAGATCTCCGCCAAGATTGCAGCGGCGGCGAGCAGCAACTCCGCCAACCGGGAGTGTGCGTCCTGCAGGCTGGTGTCGGAGGCGAGCGGAGCGCCGGCCATCCCCGCGAAGGGCTGCATCGGCGGCAACTCCTCGTCCTCTCCTCCCGAGGTTGGTGTCCCCGGTACGCCGTCGTCGTCCCGACCTCGCTCGTGGGTACGGGTAGTCTTCCTCGTGTCCATACTTCTTGAAGACAGGTTTACTTCTGACGCCAGTTGTAATGTAGTAACTCGGCGGGAGACGACTTCACGGGTAACACACTCTTTATTTTATCAAACTCGTTCACAGGTGACTAACACCTACTTGTATCTCGGGTGACAAACACCCACTTAGTATCTCGGGTGACAAACACCCACTTAGTATCTCGGGTGACAAACACCCACTTAGCTACTTGGCGACTAACGCCCACTGAGCTACTCGGATGACCAACATCCACTTAGTACCTCGGGTGACAAACACCCACTTAGCTACTCGGCGACTAACGCCACTGAGCTACTCGGATGACCAACATCCACTTAGCTACTCGGCGACTAACGCCACTGAGCTACTCGGGACACTCCCTGCCCGGGGTATCCGTCTCGACTGTGGGTCCCCAGCCCGACCCCCGGGGGCGTCGGACCCCGGGTCCCACAGCCTCGCCTCCGAGCCACACAGGGCCCCGGTCCCCGCAAGGACGGCGGGACTAGGGGTCTCGGGGCACTAGGTCTTCAGCTCCGTCTTCGGGTCTTCAACTGGGTAACTCTTCCCGAGTGCTCTCGCGCGTCCCCCTTTATACCCCACCTGCGGACGTCGCTGCGAGCACCCACTTATTCGACCAATCGCTGGGCGCTGGCTACGATCCTGTTTTCCCACATCTCATCGTGCCTCACCACCCACGCCGCGCCGCCCCGTCATCTGTCACTCCCGGCGCGCGCGTCCACACCACGCCCACAACGCGTGCCCAACCCCGCACCCCGCGCCGCCCCGTGATCCATCACTGTCACAGTCGGCGCACGTCAACACCACCACTACACCTGCATATGCCTTTTATAAATATGTATAGTTACAATGAAGTGATGTGACGTGAATCAAACCGTGCAACTGCATATACATTCTGATTCATCAGTGACCTCCACCTTGTGGGCAGCAGAGGGCAGTGCAGGAAAATTAATTTCACTACCGAACTTCAATGCGCCGACTACGTCCGTCTCTGTATCCTCATGCAGGAGTACATTGACACGGTTCTCGGGCATTTACTAAACTCATTGTGCAATGCACTGTCGTGAGAGGGTAACAACATGAACAATCTTTGAATCAACACAAAAAACCTCTCCCCCGTTAATTTGTAACCGGTAACTTATTTGTCCACATGCTTATGAGCCACGCGAAAGAATGTTTCAGGAATATTTTTGGTTGCATGTTCACCCCAAGTTCTGTGTGTGGTTAACGCATACTTCATTTCTTGCAAAATGTATCTATTTGTTGTTAGAACATCTTAACAGCTCCTTTTTTATTGCCAGAAAGGGTAAAACAAACTCTTATTTTTCATACCATGATTGTGAAAAAAATGTATCCCATGATATAGCTGCTCACCCCAACCTCTAACTGCTCTTATACGTGCATTGTCTTCGAACTGTTTGCCTTTTGTAGTTCTCTGATCTGACACTGGTCGTTAAGACTAGGCCATGAAGAAGGCTGCCTCTGGTATCGGCCAATAAGTTTCAAAGACAATTCATATATTATCAGAGCATGTTTTGTTTGCATGTTCACCACATTTACGTGTGGTTAATACAGACTTGAATCCTTGCAAACGGTATCCATTTGGTGTTTGAACATCTTAACACCTCTTGTTTTATTGCCAAAAAGGGTAAAACCTATTCCCATTTTTATACTAGAAATCTTTCTGGTACTGTGTCTAGTTTTCGTGGTTGTGTTGTACACAGCCCTCCCAATACATTCGTGGGTTGTGCTGCGTGTAGTTCCAAATGCTGCGGAGAAATCTACAAGCGACCATTATCTTTCACATACTGAATTCAGTTCCCGGAGAAGCGCCCAGTGCGTGGAGACAAAACGCCGCGTGTCATGCCCAGAAACGCGGCACAAATTGAAAGCAAAGGAGAGATCCGTTAAATTACACCCAACATCTCTCACGATGGAGCATGAGGTTCGTACTTGTTTGTGTTGTATTCTACACTGAACAGTTTTCCTAGAGTGCACTGAACTGTAATGCCATGCGCGTGTATCTGTTTAACAGCATTACTCGGCTTGAGGAATAATTCAATGGAAATAGGAGCAAACATTAGCTTGCTCAAACAAAATCTGAAGAAAAACATTTATCCACAAGGACTGTAGAGTGGTGTACTAACTGATGTGTTTCCGTGGGGAGTCATACCCTAGTTTATTTCGCTAACATCATTATAATCTAACGCGCCACTTTATAAACATAAAAAAATCAATTCTAGCATGGACAAAAAATATGGCTATGATAATGGCGTATTATACTGCAAAATCCATTGACCATTTGTTATTTAATTCACTCCTGTTCTATGTGTATCACTACTGGTGAGTCTCCTGCCCTCTCTCTCTCTCGATGGCTGCCTGTATGGTGGTTGTGGTTTGTGTGTAATGGGCGTGTGGTGTGAGTGGTAAGCGGGGCGAAAGCGGGTCACGGTGGTGAGATGTTAACTACCTCGTGGGTTTGATCCCGACCCTTACGCCTGCTGTATATTTGGAATTTTCATGTGGATTATTCTCCGGTTCCTCCGGTTTTCCCCTCCACATTTAGAATCAACGTGCGTTTAGAGTACAGTATCTGGCTGATTTAAACTTCCACGTGCTAAGCCACTTCGTTGAACTATAATTTGTGGCCAGGTCTCTTTTGAAAAAATGCTCAGTGGGGCCTTATTTATTAAATAAACAAATGTTTTGTTTTATTTTAGTTTAGAATGTGAGAGGTGTGTAATGCCCTGGCAGGGCAGCCACCTGGGGAAGAAAGCCCATCCATCAAGCATTCCCCAACAACCGCCAGCACACCACACACACACACGCTGCTCAATTACCCCGACATCAGACCTATCCGGTTTTTTTCCAGGCACCAGAGCGGGTAACCTCACCCAAATCGACTTCAAAGGGAGGGAAACATTGGCCCGCCGCCTGATGTGCAGAGGGTACGCTCAACCCATGTAATTTCTCGCGGGTACAGAGGGCCCAATATATGTAGGACTTGAAATATGACGCGCCACGCGTTCTGTTGTTCTGTTGCTATGCAAGCGAGCAGTGTACAGTGGGGGGTATCTGAGGACGGGGTTGTTGTTGTCGGGCATGAGGGAGACGTCGTTAAGATGGGCGACAGGTGTTAGGGGTAACCGAGGACGCAGGCCGGTGATTGGTTAGGAGGGTGAGTAGTAAATGACCGGTGCCGCTCTGGCGGGAAAAACAAGGTCACGTGAGGCTGGGGGCCTGGGGGCGAGTGGCGAAGCGGGGGTGAGATAATTGATTGGGACTGATTGGTGTGGGGATAAAAGGATAGCGTAACGGAGAGACGGGAGTCTTGATAGGGATGGGAGCTGGAGCGGTTGGTGCCAGGGAGAGAGACGGAGCAGCAGTGAGTAGAGAAGATACGATAAGGGTAGCAGTAGATAGAGATTGGATAGAGTACGGTAGCAGTGGATAGAGATAGGATAGAGTACGGTAACAGTGGATAGAGATAGGGCAGAGTACGGTAGCAGTGGAGAGAGAGAACGCAGAGTGCGGTACCAGTGGTAGCAGTGCATCGGAGGAATACAGAGTAGGGTAGCAGCGGAGTAATGGACCTTGGGAGAGCAGGAGAGCGAACGGAGAGACATAGAGTGTCGTTGATGGCGGATAGTGTAATGGAGCGAACGGGGAGACACGGAGCGGTGATGAGGAGAAGGTGTGAACTCTAAAGTGCGGATAAACGGAACGAGAAAGACAACCGGAGTACGAGTCCTACAACTGGCGTCAGAAGTGATTAAAGAACTACGCCGACATGTCAAAGAAAGTTACGAAGAAGAAGAACTTGCCAGCAGCCTCGTCGGCCGACAGCAGCGATGCGGACGTGATACCTCCATCGGGAGTGGAGTCTCCCACTTCCCCGGGGGACGCGACTGATGGGGTGCCACCGTGTGACGAGGGCGACCCGAACGACGATGACGAACCAAGCTCGCCTCACGTATGGAGGACTGCGATGGCTGAGTGGGCGGCCAACATGATGGCGCTCGCGAAGGAGTTCGAAAACGATACGAGAGGCGCCGACGGGATCGGACCAGCCGCCGCACGAGCCTGCGACACCAGCGGTGGCCGGCGGCGCAGCTGTGTCTCCCGCTACGCCAGGAGCGGAGCCGGACGCCAATGAGGCGCCGGGGTTGCCGACTCCGAGCTCACGGCGCCGGCTGCACGTGGAACGGTGGAGGCTTCGTGACAAACCAGCTGTGGTGATGGCACAGCCTCTGGTGGTGTGCGCCGGCGTGGCCGGAGTACATCGGAGTCGGAGAGACTGGGGTCTCTGGCAGCAGTGGCGGCAGTGGCCGCTCGCGAGCCTGCCTCGCCACCCCGCGGACGAGCTATGAGTACGGGCATCGAGGACGCTTCGCACGGGACTGCTGGAGACGGAGAGGCGTCTTCCCGCGGTCATCAGGGGACTACAACCACGGATTTTTCCCATCCCAGGACTATCAGGTGAGTCGTGACACATTTAAAATACAGCCGTATCCTTCTCATCACCCATCCACGACACCACACACTGTAAATTTCGCACTGTAATGCTCTATTGGGAACGTTAGTTCATCGCGTTTTTGTACCGTGCTGAGTTCGTCAAATGTGGTGGCGTTGTTCAAGGGGTACAGATTGGAGTAATTGTCATTACGGGGGCTTCAGCGACCCTCTTTTCTTGGAAATTCTTGTTAGTTGCCAACCTCACCAAAAATTTTGAACCAGAGGATGCTATGTGTATTGTGACAAATGGGGGCAGTTGAGAAAATTGGCTCGCGTGCTTGTAACAATTTAAGTTGGGATGGTGTGTGTAACGGGATACATTTTTGTTCATCTGTTCTGGCCGTGCCATGTTGTTGGGCACAGATTTTTGCAAAAGATGCCAATTAATATTTCGAGTGAAAAGGAACGGTTGGAATTGCCATCGGGAAAATGCCTTAAATTTTTGTAAACTCCATCTACATGTGCTACGATGATTGGGGCGACGATTGTGACGATGTTGACGTTGATTGTGCCGATGATGCTGATGTTAACAATAATGACGATGATTGTGCCGACGATGACGGTGATGACGATGGTTGCGCCGATGAGGGCGATGATGTAACGATAGTGACGATGATTGTGCCGATAAGGACGATGATGTTTGCGATGTTGTGTGAGCAACGGGTGTGGTTATTAATTCACTTAAGTGTGGTAAGTCGAACAGTGCGTGTTCCGCCTGCGATGCTGAAGCTCGTGCCTTTGTGCTTGAAAGTGCCTGTTTTCGGATAACTGGGAGAAAAGAGTAAATTGTTGACACCATTAAACGCCATGGCACGGACGCCCTCCTTGGCCGGAGTTTTTACGATGGTGCGGGAAATTGCGGGCATTTATATAAATTGTCAATAAAAAGGGTATAGGTTAAAAGGAATAACAGTTAAATGGATAAAAGTTAAACGATTTAAAGTTAAAAAGTTCACGAGTCGGTTGTTATTTAAAAAGGGAATGCGTTGGGAATACGTTACAAGAAATACGGAAAAAGGGAATACGTTAAAAATGGAATACGTTAGATCATACATTGGCTGCTCAGAATTCAGAGTGGGTTGCGTGCTTGGCAGCGAGCGAAGGGAAATGCGCTGCTGCAGTGTGACGAGGAACCAGAATGGTTCTGGGATTTGCGATGTATGCGTGCTTAGCAGCGGACGTAGGAAGTACGCTACCGCAGTGTTACGAGGAACCGGAGTGGTTCTGGGATTTGTAATGTATTGATGATTTGACATCCGAGCAGGGGACGCGTCTCCGTAAGCTGCTTTTGAAATTTTCATAACGTCTTTAGCTCAGGGAAATATGGTGTCGGTCGCGCGTCCCTGTTGAAACATCACAGGGTTCCAGTGGGAGTCATGTTGATTTACCTGACGACGTCATTGTGTTTGCAAGAGTTTTTAGGCAAAATTGCAACGGTTGTGAACTGTGTTGGCTGGATACGGGACACTAATTTGAAATTTAAACCCAAATATGCCATTTTATTGAACACCTGTCAAGTATTGGGTCATGTTGTCAGCGCGGCGAGAGTGCCACTGACCGGGTGGAAAACGAGTTGGGTACGCACGTGGCCAATGCCGAAAACAGTATCAGAAGTGCGTAGCTTCATGGAAATTGCGTCATACTACCGTCGATTGGTTGATTTTTTTTTTGTTACGATTGCAGGGCCACTGCATACGCTGCCGCTAAGGGTGAAAAGTTCCTATGGGATGATGAGGAACAGCGTTCGTTGAAACGCTTCGAGACGCGTTAGCAGACGCACCGCCGCTCGGATATCTAAATTTTGAAGGGATGGTTGTTATTGCGGGGATAATCGATGGAGTGGAAAGAGTCATTGCATACGGCAGCCGTGTGCTGTCTGCCAGCAGAGCAAAAATGTTGTGTACCGCGCAGAGAATTGTTGGCGATTATATGCTTCATGCAGTTGTTAGACCATGTTTGTTTAGGTTATCGTGTTGCTGAAATTTTGTTTTGTGGTATCATTCTGCTTGAGGGTAAAACTTATTTGCGATGCGCGCGAGTGCTGATGCACTTGGGGGTAAAGGTAACCGAATTGACTTGGGTAACGATTTTACTGGCCGGGATTGCATAACGATGTTTATTGTACGCAAAGCATGTAAAGGGTGCGCGCGGCGAGAGGCGCCGGCGCGACCATATCGGGTGCCGTTGCGAGCACCGGTGGGTTAACTGGGTGACACGAAGCGGAGGCAGGCAGTTAACGGGCGCCTGTACGGTATATAGCCTCCGCGGGAACCATGACAAGTGAGAGACAGGGCCGGGTTATATTGTCTGATGGTGCCAGTGGGCACGTCACAGAAATTTTATCGGAACCTTGGTAGGGTCCCGTCGAGTTGTGGAAATTTGTATGGACCAGAGTATGAGGATTCGGTGGGGTCGCCGATGGTGGCATGTTCACCCGTCGGGGTTAAAGAAAAATGTCGTGCCTTATGATGCGTCATCTCCCATCCCGGAACGGCCTGTATTGGATGTGTCTGACGAGCGTACTGTGTGGCGACTGGAGAACGAACCTCAGCAGTCTCCTCCCCGTGTGCCTGCAGGATCGCCATTTTTGAGTCCGGTGACACCCCGGGACACACGAGGCCACGTTGGGGTCTCATCGAGGAATGGCCGGTGTAACGAAGATGGGCGCACGTTTCGGGCAGGACGCTGCCCTGCACTCGCGGACAGAGATGCCCTGTTCCCTGTTCAATCGAGCCAGGGCGATGGACCGGCCGCAGGATCCCGCTCAAGAAGATAGACTTTTTCATAAAATTTGGGAGACATGGACTTTGCGGGGATCACATGCATTGTTGGGTTGTGTTTAGCCGGGACGGCTAACTTTTTCAACAGGGGGGGGGTGATGTAGGACTTGAAATATGACGCGCCACGCGTTCTGTTGTTCTGTTGCTATGCAAGCGAGCAGTGTACAGTGGGGGGTATCTATGGACGGGGTTGTTGTTGTCGGGCGTGAGGGAGACGTCGTTAAGATGGGCGATAGGTGTTAGGGGTAACCGAGGACGCAGGCCGGTGATTGGTTAGGAGGGTGAGTAGTTAATGACCGGCGCCGCTCTGGCGGGAATAACAAGGTCACGTGAGGCTGGGGGCCTGGGGGCGAGTGGCGAAGCGGGGGGTGAGATAATTGATTGGGACTGATTGGTGTGGGGATAAAAGGATAGCGTAACGGAGAGACGGGAGTCTTGATGGGGATGGGAGCTGGAGCGGTTGGTGCCAGGGAGAGAGATGGAGCAGCAGTGAGTAGAGAAGATACCATAATGGTAGCAGTGGATAGAGATAGGATAGAGTACGGTAGCAGTGGATAGAGATAGGATAGAGTACGGTAACTGTGGATAGAGATAGGGCAGAGTACGGTAGCAGTGGAGAAGAAGAACGCAGAGTGCGGTACCAGTGGTAGACGTGCATCGGAGGAATACAGAGTAGGCTAGCAACGGAGTAACGGACCTTGGGAAAGCAGGAGAGCGAACGGAGAGACATAGAGTGTCGTTGATGGCGGATAGTGTAACGGAGCGAATGGGGAGACACGGAGCGGTGATGAGGAGAAGGTGTGAACTCTAAAGTGCAAATAAACGGAACGAGAAAGACAACCGGAGTACGAGTCCTACATATATATATATACGTCGTTCCGCACTCACGTCGCTGACTTTTTGAAGAACGCACAACGTAAAATGTACCCAAACAATATTTGTCGTTGCTTCGTTTTCGACTTAGTTCGTCCTTTGTGGGGTGCGGAGCAGGTTAGCGCTACGAGACTGGCAACCCGGACTTCGATTCCCGCTCACGGCCAACACCAGTGACGATTATTATTTTCGACTCCGCTCTTGAGGGTTTGAGGGGGTTTAGAAGTACTGAACAACTCAGAGTTCGCGCATGCGCCGGCATTTTTTCAGTCCCATCATGTTCTCTCGCGTGCGTAGCTAAAGGTGCTCGTAGTTGGCGTGGAACATCATAGCGAAATTTCGCCGCAACTCATCCACTCCTCGGAAAATCATACAAATTAAAGGTTAAGGTGAAGTCTTCTAAAAGTGCTGTTTAAGATTATGTGCTTTTTTCACTTAAAAATGCGTATCAGTTTGATGCATTGCTTAAAAATGTCACGACAACTTTTCTATTTTAAACAAAGGTACACTTTAAAAGTACAAATTGTTTTCAATTAAGCGTTTGATGTGTGAATACTGTTTCAAGGTTTTTTTAAACCCAGAATTAGTTATTGATGTGTACATCATGTGCTGTACAGTATAGTACGGGTGGTGTACACGTACCACACGTATTTTGTTTGCTAGTTATTCTCATGGGGGAAAATTCCCCTTTATGATAGACGTCATTTCACTACGAGTCGCAACTTTCCGGTCCCTAACACTGACGTATACGGGGACCGCCTGCACCCCTAGCATTGCGCCACCTCCGTGCGTGTTGGTATGGACCAAGGGCCTATTATCTACTCCGCGTCGTCAGGCCATAGTAGCAAACCACTGAAGCATGCCACGGTAGCATCTTGTCATGCCACGGTAGCATGCCGTCATGCCAGAGTAGCATGCAATCGTGCCAGGGTAGCATGACGTCGTGCCAGGGTAGCATGACGTCGTGCCAGGGAAGCATGCAGTCGTGCCACGGTAGCATGCAGTCGTGCCAAGGAGGCATGCCGTCGTGCCAGGGAAGCATGCAATCATGCCAGGGTAGCATGACGTCATGCCAGGGTAGCATGCAGTCGTGCCAGGGTAGCATGACGTCATGCCAGGGTAGCATGCAGTCGTGCCAGGGAAGCATGCAGCCGTGCCAGGGTAGCATGCCGTCGTGCCAGGGAAGCATGCAGTCGTGCCAGGGTAGCATGCAGTCGTGCCAGGGAAGCATGCAGTCGTGCCACGGTAGCATGCATTCATGCCAGGTTAGCATGCAGTCGTGGCAGGGAAGCATGCCGTCGTGCCAGGGTAGCATGCAGTCGTGCCAGGGTAGCATGCAGTCGTGCCAGGGTAGCATGCAGTCGTGCCAGGGAAGCATGCAGTCGTGCCAGGGTAGCATACAGTCGTGCCAGGGAAGCATGCAGTCGTGCCAGGGTAGCATGCAGTCGTGCCAGGGTAGCATGCAGTCGTGCCAGGGAAGCATGCAGTCGTGCCACGGTAGCATGCATTCATGCCAGGTTAGCATGCAGTCGTGGCAGGGAAGCATGCCGTCGTGCCAGGGTAGCATGCAGTCGTGCCAGGGTAGCATGCAGTCGTGCCAGGGAAGCATGCAGTCGTGCCAGGGAAGCATGCAGTCGTGCCAGGGTAGCATGCAGTCGTGCCAGGGAAGCATGCAGTCGTGCCAGGGAAGCATGCAGTCGTGCCAGGGAAGCATGCAGTCATGCCAGGGTCGCATGCAGTCATGCCAGGGAAGCATGTAGTCGTGCCAGGGTAGCATGCAGTCATGTCAGGGTAGCATGCAGTCGTGCCAAGGTAGCATGCAGTCGTGCCAGGGAAGCATGCAGTCGTGCCAGGGTAGTGTAGTACCGTTGAGGACGCGTGCACACCGGAGTAGAGGCACACGTATTTATTTCACAACAGTCACTGGGGACATACAGTACTGGAGGGGGTATCGGCCCCCTCACCCGGATAGCTGGGAACACACGGCTAGCTACCCCTAGCCTGCCTCCTAATCCTCCAATTACTGGGCTAGGGGAGGCTGTCTGGCCCGACACTGGTCAGTTGGGCTACGGTACCCGGAGTCCCAGAGTCCTGGCTCTGGTTCACGGGACCACGCCGCTGGCTCGGTCCTGCGCGGCCCTGACAAGGGCGGCGTCCCAGGGGAGTCCAGGGCTCTAGCTAGGCAGTCTTTGGTCTTCAAGAGTTTACTTAAACATTCTGCCCCGAGCCCTCTGACACATCCCCCTTTATACTCCACCCCCGCTGAGGGGTGGGGCCCCGGGCTGCCTGGTGCGGACGTCGTTGAGAGCACCCCCCCCGTGCACTCACGTAGCCCCGCCCACTGTGTTTGTTTCCCATAAGCTGCCATGCATAACGGCTCTCTCTCTAACACCCCTACATCACCCCCCCCCCCCCCCGCATAGCTTGCAGCCGTCCCGGCTGCCAACATACAAAAAAAACGACAATAAAAGCGCATTTACCCCCTGACCGCGCGTGTGCCTCACTATTTTTCAACAATAACGCAACGAGAAGAACAACAGGAAGGGAAAATAACCCGACGCACCCCACCCCCGAATAAATACGAAATCCGTACAACCAACGTATATACATTTTTCCAGGAAACCCCCCAGCACACCCACAACACACAGCGAACACAACATTCGTCCAATGCAATGTGCCAGGAACACACCACCGACGCCGCACACAGTGAGCATAACATGTGAATGTACACAGGAAAAAAAATATTTCCAAAAACATTTTTTTTCTTCTTTTTTTTTTCCCATTTTCACTCCGTGCAACACAAGAGTCTGCGCATTTTTGCGCGCATCCTCGCCGCAGGCCCGTCACACGGGATAACCCCGGCCGGCAGGCCGTCGGGTGGCAAGTGTTCATCTCCGAGTGAGTCTGTTGTTGACGTCGCAAGACCCTCGGCATTCCCCGTGGGGGTCGTCGGGCGTGAGCCCGTCACTCCCGGTGCACCTGGGGGCGGGACAGCCGGCAACACGTCAGGCGAGAGCAGCGGAGACGAACTCTTTGAGTCGGTCGCCCCCCCACATGTTTGGCCACGCGTGTGTGTAGTGGGACCTCGCACCGCAACGAAGGGTTTGAGCCTGGAGGGGTGTACAAACCACCGGCGCTTCCCCCATTTAATGCGTACGCACTGAGGTCTCAGGACCTCAACCACCTCGACGGGGCCCCGCCACGGCCGCAGCAGTTTTGAGGAGGTCGCGAGCGGTACCTGGGGACAGTGCAGCTATGCCCTGTCCCCCGGCTTCCACTGTAGCACATGCGCGCGACCCAGTCTGAGACGCTCATTAGCCCTCTGCCGCATGTCAGAATTCTGCATGGCAGCATCCCGCGCCTCTGTCAATTTTTCCAGGTTAAATTTAACATGTTCGGCCAATTGAGTTTTTCCCTGTGGCGCTGGGATCTGCAGCTGGGCCCGAACAGGTGGGTCAGGTTCGCGGCCATACATGAGGAAGAAGGGGGAAAATCCCGTGGCAGCATGGGGGGCCAATCTGTATGCTGCCAGGACCCCCTGAATTTTCAAGTCCCAATCTGTCTGTGAGTCCGAAACCTGCTGTGACAACATCGACGTGATGGTACGATGCAACCGCTCGACCATCCCGTCGGTTTGTGGGTGATATGGAGAGGTACGAATCTTTTTCGTGCCCAGTATCTCACAGACCTGTTGGAGCAATTTGCCAGAAAATGTTTTACCCTGGTCGGTCAGCAGCCGCTCGGGAGCACCTTTGTCAAGGACATATCCCTGGACAAAAGCCTCCACAATGGCTGCTGCCGACTGGTTGGCCAGGGGCCAGGCCATAGGCCAGCGCGTGAAGTACTCCACCCCGGTTAACAAATATCTATTTCCCCTGGGGGTGGCGGGGAACGGTCCCAGAATATCCAGCGCGACAAGTTCGTTCACTCGGGAGACCCTGATAGACTGCAGGGGCGGGTTCGACTACCTCGCTGGTGGTTTCCGCTGCGCACACCTAGGGCACGACCCTAACAGATCCCCGACATCCCTTGTCATGCCTGGCCAAAAAAAATCAAGTTGGAGCAAGGCCAGGGTCTTTTGGGTTCCCAGGTGGAGGAGGCGCTCGTGAGCGGCCCACACCACCCTACCCCGTAACCCCGAAGGGACCACCAGCCGGTGTCGATGGGATTTCCCGTCCCAATGCATTAACAACCCACCGAGCATTTCCCATGCGTCGGCATCACCCCTCCCCCGCCCCCGGTCCCCGACGCGGCGGCGCAACGCAAGGAGGGAGGTATCTTCCATTTGCAAACGCCCCCATTCCGTGGCAGGCAACCCCAACAGGGAATCAGATCCCTGTTGTGCGATGGAATTCGTCATTGACGCTGCGTCGCCAGCAGCCGCCAAGACCGGAACAGGCATTTCACCAGGATGCCTGCACCGACCCGACCCCAGGAGGCATGCGCATTCGGGGGTGGTTGGCATGCGCGACAGAGCGTCCGCGTTGGTGTGGCGAACGCCCTTACGGTACGTGGTCTCAAAATCAAAATTCTGGAGAACCTCCAGCCATCGAGACAATTGTCCCGATGGTTGTTGGACTCGCAGGGCGTACTGTAGCGCCGCATGGTCTGTACGGACGGTGAAACGCTGCCCGTACAGATATGGCCGGTACTGCTGGATGAAATAGACAATTGCCAGCAGTTCCCGACGGGTGACACAATATCGTTGCTCCGCTGGAGACAACACTCGACTACCGTACGCGACCACCCGTTCCACAGCCTCAACCACCTGGGAAAGCACGCCCCCAATACCTGTGTTGCTCGCGTCGGTATCGAGCACAAAGGGTTTTGAAAAATCGGGATAAACCAGGGGAGGGGCATTAACCAGAGCGTCCCGAAGGGAGCGGAACGCAGCCTCCTCCTCCTGTCCCCAATGGAAGCGGACCCCCTTTGACGTCAAAGCGTGCAGGGGCTTAGCAATGGTGGCAAAGTCCGCGACAAAGCGTCGGTAATATCACGCGAAACCAACGAAGCTCTCCCACCGAGGTGGGAGTCGGCCAGGAGCTGACGCACTGCGTTTTGGCGGGATCGGTAGCAATACCCGAGCGTCCAACAATGTGCCCCAAATAACGTACCGATTCGCGCAATAAATGACACTTTTGAGGTTTAAATTTCAAATTAGCAGCCCGCATTTTGAGGAAAACGGCCCGCAACCTCTGGAGATGCTCATCAAATGTTCTGCTAAAGACGATAACGTCATCCAAATAGATTAAACACGAATCCCACTGCAATCCAGCCAAAACCAATTCCATCAATTGCTGGAAAGTCGCCGGCGCCGAGTGTAATCCCATCGGCAACCGGTTAAATTGGAAGAGACCATGTGGTGTACGGAATGCAGTTTTAGGCTTAGATTCATCGTCCAGAAGAAGCTGCCAGAATCCCGAAAGCAAATCCAATGTGGAGAAGAATCGCGCCCCCGCCAAGGCGTCCAGCGATTCGTCAATACGGGGAAGCGGTATGCATCAGCAACGGAAATTTTGTTGAGGCGGCAAAAATCGACGCAAAACCGCAACGATCCATCCTGTTTCTTAACCAGAACGATCGGCGCCCCCCACGGGCTGGTAGAGGGAGAAATGATGTCGGCGGCTAACATGTCATCAACAGCCGATTTGACATGGTCCTTTTCGGCGGGACTCAGCCGGAAGGGGTTTTGGCGTATGGGCGCGCTGTCACCCGTATCAATATGGTGACGCAGCAAATGGGTATAGCCTAAATCGAATTTGTTCTGACTGAACACGTCGGCAAATTCGCGCAGGAGTGTCCTAAGTTTTTGACGCTCTACATCCGACAGGTCCGTCGATCCCGCACAAAGCGCCTCAATCCACCCTTCATCGGTGTCCGAATGTGGAAGAGGCAGAGTGGCAGTGCCAACGTGATTGGCGACAGGTTCCTCGCAGGGCACCGGCGTTGCGTGAGCAAGCACGGTCCCTTGAGGAATTACCACGGCCTGCGACCCCACATTGAGGACCGCGATGAAAGGGTCCCCGTCCTTACGATGGTCTGGGCGGGAATTAAATGCGGCCCACTAACCCCGGCCCTAGATGGCCCCAGCAGGACACCCTGGTCCCCAACACCCTTAGCGAAGGGCCTGCGAAGTTTTAGGGGCACCAACATTTGTGCCCCCGGCGGCACGCGAACCGTTTGAACGACAAACGCCGGTACCGTCGCGAACGCCGACCGAGCCGCAGTAGGGGAAGGCAAAAACTCCATCCGTCGTCCCGACGGGAGCTCAATGCAACCTTGATCAATCAAAATACGAATTGGCATTTTGCCCAAGAAGTCCGTCCCCAGCAGGCACGGAACCGCCAGCGAGGAGGAAACAAAAATCGGGCCGGACAATTTAATATCACCGATCGAAATTTGTGCGCGAATCTGACCCATGATACCCAATGAACCCCCGTTAGCAGTGTAGAATGGGACATTAACCGGTAGCAAAGGACGGCTCTGGACAGGGAGAATGTTGTATATGAGTTCCGAAATGATAGTCGCCGACCCTCCTGTATCGACGAGGATACGCACTTCGACCCCGTCAATGTGCCCTACTACGGCCGACGACCCCGACGACGCAGCCACAACGCGATGGGCCAATCCGGACCACTGCCTGGGTTCGATTTGGGTCCCCATAGTGGTGCGTGTTGGCCCGACGGTGCGCAATGTTGGCCCCCCGTTCGTTGCGGTGTGCTTGTGTGTAACGGGTGTGTGCTTTGGCCAAACATGTGGGGTGTCGCGACTCGCCGGGTCATGTTGATGGAGCTTGGAAGGAGGAGGAGGGCCGGCGTCCCGGCGAGGCGTCGTCCCCCGCTGTCGAGGAGAGCGGCACCCCGAGGCGACGTGGCCCCGGATGCCGCAGTTATAGCAGCGCGGGAGCGCAGGCGGTGATGACGGACGGTCGGAGCGGCCCGACCCATCCCGGCCCGCCCGTACTCCCACTCTCTGCTGCTGTCGGAAGTCGGTGGCGTAGACTTCCTCCGTCGGGGGGGTGACGGCAGCCACCGTACGCCCGGCCGCTGCCCTGCTGGCCTTCCGTCGCTGTGACAGGAGGTTAGCGTGGAGGAGCCGCGCCGCCTGGAGGGAACCCATCTCCGTGTCTTCCTGTGCAACGATGGCGATGTCCAGGTCGTCCGCCAGCCGAAGAATTTTCTCAGTGACCATCGCGTCCACGCCTTGGTCATCCATACGAGGGAAGGCCGTCTTTGCCAATGCCAGAAGGCTCGTACGGTAGGCGAGGGGCGACTCCTTTGCTCCCCGCTGGCGGTCGTAAAATCGCTGTCTGCATTCCGCCGAAGGTCCGTAGACCCCAGCCAGCAACTGCAGCGCCATCTGAAGAGTGGAGCGCTTGTCCCTCGGTGCCGACGTAAGAGCGGCGAGGGCGTCGCCGTCGAGGAGCGCCGGCAGCGCGCAGAGGGCTTCGGCGTCCGACCACCCCGCCATTTCTTGGTGCGCGAGGAAGCGCCGCTGGAACCCCCCCCAGTCGCCCTCCTCAGCTACAAACTCTTTCAGCGGGGGCAGCCTTTGGTGTAGCGCAGCGATCGCCGTGGAGGCCCGCGCTTTGCTGTCCCCGCAACTCGGCTGAGCGTCGGCACGAACGACAGATGGAATCGCCTGTCGTGCTGATGGTGACGCTCCGTCCATTGGTGATGACGCGGCAGCCCCTGCGAGGTCGATGTCGGACCCCAAGTTGAGGCTGGCCACGCCCTCGGCAGCTGCTGCGGCGATGGCGGGAGATTCGAAGTTGAAGTCAGTAGAAATGGCGGGAAGGCGCAACGGTCGTCGGCCGTCCTCGCCCCGCGGCGGTCCAGCAGCCCCCAGCCGAGTGATGCTCTCGAGTGTGGCGGCAGCAGCATACAGCAGCTCCGCCAGCCTCGCGTGCGCCAGCCGAAGTCCGTCGGATGGCGACTCCCCTTCCTCCCGATGCCCCGGTAAGGATGCATTCGGCCCCGGCTGCTCGTTGCCCCCATCAGCCGTCTCTGGCACCGCACTTCCCGCGGTGTCCTCCGCCTCCTGCACCCCGGCCCGAGCTGTTCGGCGCGTGTCCATGTTCGTATTAGTTCACTTCTGTCACCAGATGTAGTACCGTTGAGGACGCGTGCACACCGGAGAAGAGGCACACGTATTTATTTCACAACAGTCACTGGGGACATACAGTACTGGAGGGGGTATCGGCCCCCTCACCCGGATAGCTGGGAACACACGGCTAGCTACCCCTAGCCTGCCTCCTAATCCTCCAATTACTGGACTAGGGGAGGCTGTCTGGCCCGACACTGGTCAGTCGGGCTACGGTACCCGGAGTCCCAGAGTCCTGGCTCTGGTTCACGGGACCACGCCGCTGGCTCGGTCCTGCGCGGCCCTGACAAGGGCGGCGTCCCAGGGGAGTCCAGGGCTCTAGCTAGGCAGTCTTCGGTCTTCAAGAGTTTACTTAAACATTCTGCCCCGAGCCCTCTGACACATCCCCCTTTATACTCCACCCCCGCTGAGGGGTGGGGCCCCGGGCTGCCTGGTGCGGACGTCGTTGAGAGCACCCCCCCCGTGCACTCACGTAGCCCCGCCCACTGTGTTTGTTTCCCATAAGCTGCCATGCATAACGGCTCTCTCTCTAACACCCCTACAGTAGCATGCAGTCATGCCACGGTAGCATCCCGTCAAGCCAGGGTAGCATGCAGTCGTGCCAGGGTAGCATGCCGTCGTGCCAGGGTAGCATGCCGTCAAGCCAGAGTAGCATGCCGTCCTGCCAGGGTAGCATGCCGTCCTGCCAGGGTAGCATGCCGTCGTGCCAGGGTAGCGTGCCATGGTGGCCCGCCAGCGGGCATATCAAAAGGCAACTAGGAGCAGGGAATTTGGAACCTGGGGAGAGTTTAAAATGGGAGCCGACAAAAGGCGACCTCTCTTCTTCTTCCCAACCCAGCGACCACTCAGTAGCACCTGCAGGGTTAGTACTTCCCTCTGCTGCCCGAGGCCTCTACGCGATGCTTTCGGTGTGGAGGGGGGGGAGCCAAATGATAATACGAGGTGACACCACAACGGGCAACTGCAGGGGGGATGAGACTCCCGACTCGTGGTGCAGAATGTGAACGTTTTCAGCACCATTGGGTGGACAGAATATACACGATTGCCAGCGTATCTGACTGTTTATATATAGCAACAGTTAGGTGACATTACACAAGCACAGATACTATTTGATGTACATTTAAATGTGTCAAGTGTATTTCACCTTTTTTTACTCGGCTATATCATGCTTTCATTTATTCACGGTTTTAATATCTGACTGGAGGAATCCGATTAGCTGTGTAGCTCTTTTTCATACACGTCCAGCATGGGCACGTGTTTTCCCCACGTGCCCCGGGTGTGCCCCCACACCCCACGTGCAGGAAGAAGAAGTCGGCGTGGAAATTTACTCCATGAGCGGGACGTTTCATAACTCCACCGAACTGCGATTGTGGTGAGGTCCACACTGTCAGGAACATCATTGACAACTGCCCGACTCAACACGAGTGCTGTGGTGGAGCGAGTGGACTCTACTCAGCTACCCCAAACAACACGCTGTATTCGTGTGGAACAAGCAGACTCTACTCAGTTACCCGCAATACAATACGCTGTGCTCTGGTGGAACACGTTGACTCCACTTAGCTACCCCAATACAACACGCTGCATTCTGGTGGAACAAGCGGACTCTACTCAGTTACCCCACATGCCGTGGAATGGCTTCTAACATAAACGATGCAATGGCAGCCCTGTCACCTTGTCCGAACTCCATACGAAAGAAACAGAAGGGAGTATCATGACATTTGTATTCTGATACACCAACTCTCGATCACTCCAACAGCACTGAATTACAGACTACGTGGGGCATAGCCATCGCCTCCAGATGGCGATGGTGGCGATGGTGCTTCTCGTGTCTCCGCCTCGTGCCTCTGGGTTGGAGCCCATGCCGGGCTCCCCTCGTGTGGTCTTGGTGGCATCTGCAGCTGCTACCATGGCGAGTACTACGGCTGGGGCCCTGGGTTCGTGGTTGACTGTGTGGATAAACGTCTGCAATCCGTGCCAGACGGGGTCCCTGCCAACACGGAGTTCCTAAACCTCGCAGTCAACCAGCTGCAACGTCTCTCCCCTCTGCACTGGGAGTTGGTAGCGGCTACAGATTCACAGAGTCCCAAGCCATCAACACGCACGGTGATGACCAACAACAATACCAAGTGTGCAGCCTTGTTCCATCTACTGCTGGATATTAATCATAACAGTGAGTGCCGTAACGACACTATCAGCTCAGGGAGTGCGGAAATCGGTCAGATGGGGCCCCAATATTTGATTTGGTTCACACAGTCGCACCCAGGCTATTATATATCGCGGCTCCTCTTGCCCTAATTGCATCATTCATCATTCCGCTCACGGTCTTGAGAATTTAACGCTGTCGGGGCGCTTCGTCGTTGCAAACGCAGCAAATACAGATCCGTAGTATGGTGGTAATCAAAGGTGCTCAACTCGTAGCTTTGGCAACCGGGGAGTGGGGGGCAAGGCACCCCCTGCTTCCACGCTCGTTTCGCGACTGGGAACAGTTCTTGCATGCACAGATACTATTTGATGTACATTTAAAATATTATAGTGAAATTCACCTTTATTGGCCCATATTAGATGTTATCTTTACTTGCCTATATGGGCGCCACGGTGGTGAGATGTTAACTACCTTGCCTGGTATACATAAGGTTTGTTCCCGATCCTGATGCTTGTGTATTTGGAGTTTGCATATCTCTCTCTCCTTGGTCGTGTGGATTTTTCGCCGGGTCCTCTTATTTTCCCCTCCACATTTAGAAACGTGCGTTTAGAGTATTTGGCTACAATATATTTCTACATTATGATAAGCAACTTCGTTTGTGGCCAGCTCACTTCTGAAAAAGAGCTCTATAGCTCAGTGGGGCATTACCTGGTCAAATAAAAAAAAGTTTACTTTTACTGTATTAGTTCTTTAATATCGTTACATTTTAAATCTTATCTAACATATAATTCTGAATTTAACAAGCATCTTTTAGAGGGTCGTTACTTGTACAAATCTGGAAATTGACAAGCATTGGTTCAAACAAAACCTGCTTCTGCTGCTGATGAGATGCTGAATGTCAAAGCTAGTCCAATGTTGCTTGTCTCGAATCATCGGAGAACCGCGTAGTTTTCACTCCACGGCGGGTTGATACAGATGAGCGTCGGGTCGCACTCATCACACAAAGTGCTTGCCACAAATTAACCACAATACTTTGCTGATCTCAAGGACCATGAATCGTCAAGCTAACTCCGCTCATCCTCGCAGCAACCGCTTTTGGCTCACCATCGAACAAAGATGGTCACCGCATCGCGCGCTTTCAGATGCGCTTCTGCAACCGTCTGGAACGCTGTTCCTTCCAAGCTTAGGAAGCCACTTGAGCTATGCACTTTTAAATCATCTAGATTGACTAACACATTCCTTTAGAAATATGTTTGTGTTTAGTTTGTTGTTCTCCCCACACACCTCCGATTAACACGGTTGGCTACGTACGGTGTGTAGAGCACCAGACGGACATGGTTGGATCTTGCAGTACCCGGTCACGATAACAGGCCAATTAATTTTGTACGTGCTGCAGCTTGCTAATGTTTTTTGCCAGATTCCTCGTCGAGAGTGAGTTGCAATCGTCGATAATCGAAGTAAGCCTCGTGCTTGGTTATCCAATAAAAGACGTGGCCTGCTGCTGCGCCCTGCACGTGCTTCTCCACTTCAAAAGCATCAAAGAAAGTCGAACATTTTACTTTGAAACCACCAAATCTTATAGAACTCCCCCGGTATCAAAGACTAAGAAAACAGATACTACAAATCAAATGCACCATTATTCTCGCACGAGCAAATTCCCTGGCTAACACCGCTATGAGAAGTAACTTTACGATTCGTGTTTGGTTCCTGGGTTAGGCCATGTTAATGAGCTCACACAATCTGTTGATGAAAAATAAGAATATGCTTTACCCTTTCTGACAATAAAAAGTTGTGCTAAGATGTTTCAAGACCAAAGCAATAACCTTTTGCAAGGCATCAAGTCTGCATTAACCACACACAGTACTTGTATGAACATGAAAACAAACATGCTCTGATAATAATGTTACATGTGTAATGTAGTAACTCGGCGGGAGACGACTTCACGGGTAACACACTCTTTATTTTATCAAACTCGTTCACAGGTGACTAACACCTACTTTGTATCTCGGGTGACAAACACCCACTTAGTATCTCGGGTGACAAACACCCACTTAGTATCTCGGGTGACAAACACCCACTTAGCTACTTGGCGACTAACGCCCACTGAGCTACTCGGATGACCAACATCCACTTAGTATCTCGGGTGACAAACACCCACTTAGCTACTCGGCGACTAACGCCACTGAGCTACTCGGATGACCAACATCCACTTAGCTACTCGGCGACTAACGCCACTGAGCTACTCGGGACACTCCCTGCCCGGGGTATCCGTCTCGACTGTGGGTCCCCAGCCCGACCCACGGGGGCGTCGGACCCCGGGTCCCACAGCCTCGCCTCCGAGCCACACAGGGCCCCGGTCCCCACAAGGACGGCGGGACTAGGGGTCTCGGGGCACTAGGTCTTCAGCTCCGTCTTCGGGTCTTCAACTGGGTAACTCTTCCCGAGTGCTCTCGCGCGTCCCCCTTTATACCCCACCTGCGGACGTCGCTGCGAGCACCCACTTATTCGACCAATCGCTGGGCGCTGGCTACGATCCTGTTTTCCCACATCTCATCGTGCCTCACCACCCACGCCGCGCCGCCCCGTCATCTGTCACTCGCGGCGCGCGCGTCCACACCACGCCCACAACGCGTGCCCAACCCCGCACCCCGCGCCGCCCCGTGATCCATCACTGTCACAGTCGGCGCACGTCAACACCACCACTACACATGCATTGCCTTTGATACTGATTGGCCTACACCAGAGACAGCCTTCTTTATGAACTTGTCTCTGCACCAGTGTTAGACCAGAGAACGCCAAAGGGAGAACAGTATTAAGACAATGCACGCATCAAAACACTTATAGCGTTATTATCGTCAGAACGATTAAAACCGATTCTTGTTTTTCATCATTTTGGATACTGCAAAAAAGGTCCCCAATAGATTTCAATCAGTGTTGTTAAAAACCCTCCACCAACTTAAATTGTCACCGGGTGCACAAACATTGAACGGCGCCAATGGTTATGGTGTCTGCTCACCGGCAAAGTTAACGAAAAATTTTCACAACCAAAGTTAGGTCTGACATTTTATTTGCGACTATTTTAAGCATACATGTGTAATGTGAGGTTACACCTGGATGATAAATGGGTTACACCTGGATGATTAATTGGTTACACCTGGATGATAATGATTGCCTCTGCCGGCCTCAGCCCACAACCAATGGGGAGTCGAGCCAGGGCGCGGCCCTGATGTAATGTGAAGATTACACCTGGAAGAGGATGATTGGCTCTGCTGGCTTCAGCCGCAACCAATGGGGAGGCGAGTTAGGGGCGTGGCCCTGGGGGCTGGAGGATGGGCTCTGGAAGGTTCCAGGGAGGTGGCCGAGGATTGGCTGCGAGGCACCACGTGGGCCAGGGATTAAAAGGGGTGGAGACGGACAGCACGTGGTCAGAGCTGGGAGGAATGAAGGCGAAGCCACGCTGGTGCCGTGGTCCGGAGCCTGCCACGTGGCGGGCCAAAGCAGGCTCTCCTTCTCCCTCTCACGCTGTCTGCCAACAGCGTGAAGGAGCCATAGAGCAAGAGGGACGAGTATAGGGAGAGCTGTGACAGAACTTAATAAAGAATACTGAAATTCAGAAGTTGTCTCAACGACCTTTATTACACATGTTAAACATCTGATTCTTTGCCTTTGCGTTGATAATAGCAACAACTTCAACTCATACCGCACTGCAAATTATCTATTTACTCTCGGAGACAGAAAACGATTCGAGAATAAGGAACTACAGAGAAGCAGGGAGGCTGCCACGTGGTAAGCAGTTGCCAACAATTATCCAAGCTCTGTCGTCCTCATAAGATGTTCAAACACCACGGTACGCTTCCGGGAGCACATCGTTACAGAGATGTGCTTGTATTGTACCCAATGCTGCTGACAATATTCATTCTCAGACGTCCGTGTGGCTGATGCGATGTGGAAAAAAAAATACATTGGGGACAAATAATGGGAAGAAGGCGTATTGGCTGCCCATGTTTTTGTTGTTCACTAGAGTAGTGAATGATGTGCTGATTCCTTCTGGTATGGGCTTAGCTTTTTGTTACGGGAGTAGCCTTCAAAACTATTGGCCATTCATTGTCAAGAGCCAAGGGTCGTTTTCAATGTTGTTGACCATTCTAACGTATCGGTTTTTGCGACCAATAAGAATCAGATCGCGTGAGTAAGATGTGTGTCGTACACCTCGCTCCACCCGACATGACCAATGAGTGATCCACACACATTTAACAATTATTTTGTCGGATATTTAGCGAACATAATTTATGATAATCTAACAACATGAATATTTATGGAAATCCGTTCAGCTCCAGGTATTACTCCCTACCACTTCCTGCTGCTTTGTAGCTGCATATTGATGACATCTTCACACCACTTATTTCAGGCTCAAGACTGGAGGACAGAAATTATATCCCTAAAAGTGTAAAAATATGCAATCTGTTAAAATAGAGTAAGGACAAAAAGATTGTTGCCATACAATGGTGCATAGAGTTCTGTTAAGTTACATTGTAGATGCTGCTACTCTTGGGCGATGTTGTTCACGTCCAGTAAGGAAAATTTTCATTGCTATGCTGACCATACTCAGCTGTACTTATCGTTTAAACCAGGCAACACCTGAGCCATAAAGTACACTGACGGCTTATCTTGCTGACGTGAAAATGTACAATATGACATTTATCAAGGTTAAGTTGGGATCAAACGGAGGTGGTGTTGTTGGGAGCCTGGAGCCAAACAGAGTTCTCTAAGTTGACTATGAACCCAACGTGAATTCTTCTGGTATAGCTTTCCTTGTGATTTCAGAAGAGTTGGGAAATGAGGTCATTTTTACCCAGATCTGTCATTCGAGCCACACATTCAGAATGTGCTTAAAGCACAGTATATCAATTTCCATGAGAAAAAATATGACCAAACGACAAAGTTTGTTGTGATTTTCCTATGAATATAGATGTGGCTACTTGGATACGATTAGCCAACTGATTCAGGGCCTATTTGGGGTTACATGCCCCTTGCCTCTGCCTGTCATATTCACCCATTTCTTTCTAATTGCTCCAGCCTATGGTTATGTGCAAAGAATCTATAAGCAAACAGACAAAAGATAGACCTCTAATATTCGTATAAGTCCACAGCAGACCCTGCATTCTATTCTAACTATGACTGGTAGTTAACTGCCAGTCGCTAAGTAAGCCAAAGCCTAGAAAAACGAGAAGGCTTCTCTGCTGGTGAATTATCGAGCGACTGTGTCGCGAGCAATGTCGCACTTTTCTTTCTCTTTCTGCCCTTTTTGCGCTTTGCCTTGAGAATAACTGTGCCACCAGTGGCGACATTGTCACCGTTCACGAGCGGTTGCACCGTTATTCTACCCAGAGGCTGGAGAGCAGACGACGTTGGTGCAATCATTGCTCTCAAACCAGTGCCTGCAAAGGCAGTGGCCTTCAACGCGTTCTTGCCAGCATGGTAAAACGATCGCCCATCTGCCACCGCCACTGCTGCTGCTTTTGTGAAGAATGGGATCTGTTGCCCTGGCACCATCGTCGTCGTCATCGCTGCTGATGTGATCGACACCACCGTTTGCAAACCAAAATCCAGCGATGCCGCCGCCATTTTATTGTGTGGGCGTGCTGGTGGCCTCCTTGGTTTTCCGCGGGATAGCAGTCGCGCCATTAGCGAGAGCCCATACGGGCACTTGGCGACCTGCTGACGGCCAGCTGGCAAGTGCAATTGGGAGACCACGACAGACGTTTGGTTGTTGTTGGGGTTGGAGGTGGTCGTTGGGAGGCTGTTTAAGGTTGAAGGGGGCAGGGAATAGCCAAGGCTCATTTTACCATTTCCCCGAATTGCTCTCTTCGGGGGGATTACAGCTGGCAATGTTCCTGCGGCCCGTGGATGGGTGCCCAGATGTTTGAGCAAATCAGCAAAATGTTGACGCCTTCTAGCCAGAAAAGTCTGAGGGCTTGCAATGGGGCGAGAGCCCGGGGCTGAGCCAGTGTCCGCTCTCGGTGCATTTGTAGACGTATCCATAGGTCTGCTTTCTGTATGAACGAGAAGGGAGAGAAGAAACGGTTTAAAACGTAGGAGGCTTTCGCGGCCAATATCTATAAGAGGTTTTTGGGTTAGATTGTGTAAATATAAATGTGTCATTAAACCCGCCAACACGTGACAGCCAATTAGTAAGGTTTCTCACGTAAACAAAACATGCCAATTCGTTACTAGTACAGTATACCGGTTGTGTATTGCAGAGTAAACACATTTAAAATGCGAGACAACTCTGGCTGTCGCCTGATGATGCCGACTGTAAATGTTGTGGGTTTACACATCGGTGAGTGCTGAACTAGTAAAGAATTTGGCATGTTTTGTTTACGTGAGAACTTTCCTAATTGACTGTCAGGTGATGGTGGCAGGTTTAATGACACATTTATATTTACACGCTCTAACCTAAAAAAAAACTATTATGGAGAGAAAATACATTCACACAGTGGAGGCAGCCCTCCACTTTCTCCCCTACAAGGCAGGCATGTATTCTCATATTCACACACACACTCGTAAGTGCACGACGTTGTTTAACCAATTTAACAATTCGCATGGTACAAATTTGTGAATGAATCAAAGTAAAGCAAAATTAATTGCACTTTTAATTATAAATATGTAACAACGACCGACACGCATTCTTGCTTTAGTAAGAGCCTTTATTGTAGACACAAACACTTTTCTTTAGGCCTGAACTTCGTCTTCTCTCCAACCATCCCTTCCCCTTGAGCCATCTCCTTTTTAGATTTCCTCCAGCCCCCTTTCTCGAAGATTCGCTCGCCCAATTTCCCTCGGCCAATCCTCGTCCTTCTTATCTAACGGTTGGCAACCATTACCCCGGCAGTCAATCATCGTTTCCCAGCCTTTAACGTTGGAATTTCTCCTCCAATCAATTTAATTCTCTGACCATAACCAATATTTTTTAGGCCTCCCTACACCAATCAGAAGCCTTTAACACAAACGGGCAGTCAGGACGTTAAAACAAACAGCCGATTGAGGCATTCACAAACCAAGTTAAACTCTAAACTCAACTATATATTTTTATTTTACCAGCTACGGCCCACGTAGGTCTTTTTCAGATGCGACCTGGCCACAAATGATAGCTTAACGAAGTGGCTTATCATGTGGAAATTTACATCAGCCAAATACGCTAAATGCATGCTTCTAAATGTGGAGGGAAAACCCGGAAGACCAGGAAAAAAATCTACACAACCACAGGGAGAGATACATGCAAACTCCAAATATACAGGCGTCAGGGTCAGGATCGAATCAACGACCTCCTGTATACCGGGAAAGGTAGTAAACATCTCCTAACCGCTGTGGCGCCCTTTACGTCTACATTTACATCAAGCCTGAACGTACCTTCTCTTTCAAACCCTTCCACAAATGTGAAGCGTGTGTTTAGACGGACAGGATCACACTAGCGCATGAGCAGGAATTGCATTGGTTTTGTTTTATCTTATTATTGATCGTGCATCACTGCCTCAACGCAGCAACACAACGTAGTCGTTGCTTCGCTCCACTTTTCTTTAATAAACAGCCCTAAATCTCCACGTCGGGTGAGACAGAAACACGATTGTGTCCTCTCTTCAGCCGCTCCCTATATGGGTGTACAGACCTCGGAGGTCCAAGATCGCAGGTTGCTGCATCGTTGGCAAAGCTGCCTTCCCACTCGGCGCCGAGTTGGGGTTTCCCTTCCTCTTGCGTCCTCGTCTCTTCTTGCCCCGATTCTTTTCACGGCCTCTGCCCCCCTTGCCTGCAGCCGTCCTTGGCTTTCCTTGCTTCGTCGAGGTGTCCTTGTCTGTCGCAGTTAGAGATCAACATTCAAGCGGTCACATTTCCGCGTGGTTGACCTTTGGCAGGCAGTAAGTACCTCCGTATCTCAACAGCCCAGCCCACATTTGAAAGCGGTCAGAGTGATTGATGAACCCCGAATCGCACTAACCCCGGTCGCTCGCTCGCTAGCAGACAGTAGCCCTCCCTGTTACTCTTCGTATTGGTAATAACGCGGTTACTGATCTCTTGAATGTCACTCATCGATTCCTCCTCCCGTGATGGGGACTCTTTGTCCAAAATACTAACTCGTTTAATATTTTGTTCACTCACCACCAACACTGCAGGTTACAACAAAGCACTTACTCACACAAAACACACACACAATCACTCATTGCTCACTCAGATACTCACCTGCAAAGACAACTGTCTACCGTATAACGTTAACAGACTTTGGGCAAAAGTGCTGTTACGAGCACTCATTAACGCCCTCACCCATCCAGTAACACACTCACATACTCAGACACACAAGACAACGGTCTCCAGTAAAGCCCTAACAGACTGCTGGGGCAAGTGCTGGTAGCGAGCACCTATGAAGGCCGGCATGGCACACGAGAGGATGGGTGGCCAGCACCACTCCCGACCGCCTTTGTCTCCCTAGTGGCGATGTTTACACATGCACTAGGTACTCATTTTGAAGCTGAGTCGACCTAGGGGAGGTCCAGAACCGGTTCAGATAATCGTCACTGGTTTTGGCCGTGAGCGGGAATCAAACTCGGGCCGCCGGATTCATAGCGCAGTGCGCTAACCCCGACACCCGCTCAGACACACACCCACCCACTTACCAACTCACACACTCACATACCCACTCACCTAACAACTCACCCACAACTCACTCACCCACACACTCACCTACTCACCCAACAACTCACTCACCCACCCACGCACCTACTCACCGACTCACCCACCCACTCACCTAATCACACACTCATCCACCCACTCACCAACTCACCACGCTGCAGATCACAACACTCCTCTAGCTGCTTCTTCTCTTGAACTTTTTCATTTGGGAATTCCCTCCCCAATCTGTTGTGAACAAACTCAATATTTCAACTCACGTGTTACGCCACTCCGATTTCTAGAATATGCGATGGTGCTGTTTGTTGCTTGCCATTTGATGTCCATGCCTGCGCTGAGTAACCGTGTGGAAAAAAAACCCACTCAGCAGGAAGTCGCCAAATTAATCAGATAAATAATCTTTTTTCATATTATTTAGATTAACCTCAAAGAGAAGCTCAATAACTCTTTGGTTTTTTCGGTAAAGTCACGTAGGTATAAAATAAAATGAAGCACGACGTTGCGGGCGCAACACAAGCGTCCGTCATCAGGTGGGATGCTTGTGTTGCGCCCGAAACGTAATTTATTTTATTTTATACCTACGTGACGTTATCGAAAAAAACAAAGAGTATGGATTCCTGCAGTCACGAAAGCTTCAAATCAAGATAGTAGCTCAATTGCCGCTGGCTTTGACGTTCTAAATATCAAGAAATGGGCAGATGTTGCTGTTTGCTGCAGTTTATACTCATGTAGTGTGGTAAAATACGCGGTGCGCACTGTTGGCCGAGGGCAACTGAGGGCAGGCAGGTGCGCGTGTGCAACGTAAGGTTGCACGAGCAAACCTCCACCTCATTAAAATGAGAATCTGTTGCAGACGGGGTCGGCCCGGAAATGTGGAGGAGCTGGATAATTGGGAGGAGGATAAAAGGGGGTGCGTGAGAGCGAAGCAACGGAGCGAGAGTTTGGGTTCCTGCGACCAAGGTGAAGACATCTCACCGCTGCCGCTCAAGCCAGGGATGGACCTCAACCCTCACGAGTCGCCGGGCAGGTGATGGTTGATCCCCCCGCACGGATCGGACGAGTGAGTGGGTCTGAGGGAATGTAGGCTAGGGCAGCGGTGCAGAGGGAGAGCAGCTGTCTACAAGCTCTGTGTGAGCGAAGCCTCTGTGTGAGCGCTAATGTGTGAAAGCTCTGTGTGAGAGCAGCTGTGTGCAAGCCCTGTGTGAGCTGCGGTCTGTGTGCGGAGTTGTGAGTGCAGAGCCGCTGAGAGAAAGAGCTGCTGCAGGCAGGTCAGCGAGGTGTAATGTAGATAGGGGAAGTTGGTTAACAAAGTGACCATATAGACAGAGATAAGAGTGCCTACAACTGGTGCAGGAGTAGAGTAATAAAGTGTAAGCAGGTGACTTGGAACAGCGTGTCCGACTGAGTGATTCTACACGACACTACACTCGCGAAGAGTGGCGTTCAAGTGGAAATTGTGATGACTTTTTTTTACTATAAAAACTCTAAAATATATATATTTTTTTACATGTAAAGCCCACTCAGTGATGTAGCTCTTTTTCAGAAGAGACCTGGCTATCACAAATTATAGCTCGACGAAGACGCTTATCGTATGGACATTTATAGCAGACAAATAATCTAAACGCATGTTAATTATAAATGTGGAAGGAGAAATCAGAGGATCCTGAGAACAATCCACGCGACCACGGGGCGAGAGATACGCAAACTCCAAATATACAGCAGGCACCGTCAGGGTATGGATCGAACCCACGAACCTCTGTATACCAGGCGAGGTAGATAACATCTCCTATCGTGGTTGTAGAGAGAGATGGTTGTGAGGTGGATTGCAGGCAGTAAGATGGTATTGAGATATCATGTTAAGATATCCAAACACCAAATAGATACATTTTGCAAGGAATCAAGTCTGAATTAGCCGCACGTATTTGTGGAAAACATGCAAACATGCTCGGATAATATATGCCTTGCAAAAGGTACCTAATTGGTGTTTGCACATCTTAACACCCAGAAAGGGTAGATGTCAACTGTGGTCAGATGTGAGGACTCAACATTAGCCGAGTACACAGCTTCGGTCACAGTACGGGGCAGGGGGGGGGTCGGTGATCTACATCGATTGTATACCAGGCGAGGTAGTTAACATATCCGAGCCACCGTGGCGCCGAGCGAGAAAAACCAACAAGGAAAGTCTCCTAGCGACGCGTCCAGCTGTGTAGCTGGCTTGGAGGTGACAGGTACCGCTCACGCGGATCTCTGGTATTTAGATTTTTTTAAAGTCGAATTCACCCTTAGTTACAACCCGATAACAAACACAAAATAGACATTCCTATTTCACGGCTCTGCTGAGTAACCCATGGCCGGGAGCTCGATTAAAAGTCAGGCGTCACTCTCTGGACCCCCTATTGTATCATATATGGTTTGCTGTTCATAGCGTGAACAGGTGGATGTAATTGCAAACAATTTCCAGGCTTCTGGAAGTCCACAAAGGCTGCTTATAGGGCTTTCTTTGGTTAAATCCGCTTGTAACTGGCATATTTGTATGTTTTATACTCAGGTTCTGACGGTGCAATGTGTGTGTAGTGACATTGTTGAGCGCGATCGCCACTACTCATAGCCGGTAGTACCGGCCCCGTGTCAACAGGGGGCAGAATAGAGGCTGAGCCGGCGAGGTCGATGAAGTCGGGCCGTTGGGCCAAGGTAATCCCTGGGGATCATGGTGACCAGGGGTGCGGACCCCAGACCCCAAAAAGGGGGCTGGGGGATGACGTCACACGCTAGGTCCCTCAGGAAGATTCCAGAAGGAAGGTGTGACTAGGGGCGGAATGAGCTGGGAATGTGTATAAAAGCTGGGTCCCTGAACGGGCCCGATAGTTGTCATCCACTCGAAGACTCAAGAAGTCACCTGGAAGACCTGGAGCCGGGGGCCAGACCCGAGGACCTTGGCTGGGTCGGGTCGGAGCAGCCCTGTGGATAGGACCCGAGGACCTTGGCTGGGTCAGGTTAGCCTCCCTAGGTCCCGCTAGCCAGAGGACCCTTAGCGGACAGCTCTCCCAGTGTGTAGGGCACGCTAGTGAGGACATACCTCCTTAGGATATCGGGTGAAAGGGGCTGTAACCCCTTTGTGTTAAGCTGTATCGTTATTGAATAAAAAAAACGTGTTGCCTCCAGAGAAGCCTCCTTCCATTTGTACCCACTAGATGTGTATGTTGAACTTCTTCGCACTGTGCATAGCCAACCATGCTAATCAGAGGTTGCGGGGGAAGAACAACAAACTAACACACAAAAAGCAGTTATAAAAAAACGAGTTTTCAATTTAGTATAGTGGTGTAGTGTATGGTAGTGTAGTATACAGTCGCATAGTGTACTGTGTCGTGTATAGCCATGTAGTGTATCGTGTAATGTCTGTAGTGTCTGTAGTGTATAGTGTAGTGTATAGTGTTCGCACCGTACATAGCCAAAAGCGTTAATCGGAGGTGGTCAGGAAGTCTGCCCGCTGCCAATAAATCTGGCTGTCGCCTGATGAAGCTAGTTGTAATCCTGACGAACGTCATACTCAGATTGTAAATGTTGTGGCTTGGCTCTCTAACACGCCGGTGTGCTGTACTAGTAACGAATTGGAAAATTCTGTTTACGTGACAAATTATCAAACCCCCCAAAAAAACAGTATTATATAATATTCTGAAATAGCCTTCCACACAACTCAGTTAGCCCCGCCCACTACTCAGGTGGGACCGCCCACTACTCAGGTGGGACCGCCCACTACTCGGGAAGCCCCACCCACTACTCAGGTAGTCACCGCCCACTACTCAGCTAGCCCACGCCCACCACTCAGGCATCGTGAACCCAGGATTCGGCCCGAAAATATTAAACCGGGGGATTAAAATCCGGATTTTCACAAATGGTCAGGATATCGTGAAAAACATTTTGAAACTAAAACTGGCACAGTTGGTAGCTTTATAATATAAATGTCCACCACCACAGGTATGGCTGCATGAGGCAGTACAGCAAGCGGTAAATATCCGCGTCTCTTGTGGCTGTAGGGCAGCGCCTAAACTACGGTGATGAGATGTTTACTAACTAGCCTGATATACAGGAGGTCATGGGTTCGATCCCAACCCTGATGCCTGCTGTATATTTGGAGTTTGCGCGTCTCTTTCCCTGTGGTCGCGTGAAAATTATCTGGGTCCTACAGTTTTTCCAATCACATTTATAATGAACATCACGCGTTTAAAGTATTTGGCTGCTGCTATATATTTCCACGTGATAATCCACTTCATTGGGCTGTCATTTGAGTCACAACACACGCAAATTAAAATGCTTAAACAACATCAGCAGCTAACACTCCTTAGTAAAACTCGTGGACTGACAGAATCGAGGTGATCAGAGCTCACCTTGACTCTGCCGCTCTGTCGCGGCTTTGACCGTCGGCTTCTCAGCCACGGCGACCCCAGCCATCCCCTCGGCCCCAGGGGAGGAGATCCCCGGGCTCCGTGCCCCGTCCGCCGCTCCCTCCTCTGCCGTCTCCCCTCTCTCCTGCGTGCCCGGCACCTCCGTGCCCTTATTCCCCCGTGCCGCCAGTGTCGGTGAGGTCACGGGCAGGTCGATGAGATCCACGGCGCCGTACTGGTAGGGCTCCTGATCCCGAATGATAGCTCTGTAGACCGTCTCGTGCCTTTGGCACCTGCAGTCGAATGCATGCCGTCAGTCCCTTTGCTTGTATGGATTGATGCTGGCGATCGATTTGCGAGTCTCATATCGCCTATCGACTGCCCAATGTCACCACGCTGCCAGCACCTGGCGTCTGTGAGTTGATGAGTGGATGGGTGAGTGGATGGGTGAGTGTGTGGGTGGCTGAGTGAGTGAAGTTGTGAGTGAGTAAGAGATTGGCTTCCTGGGTGGATAAATGAGTGGGTGAGTGAGTGAGTGAGTGGGGTAGTGAGTGAGTAAGTGAGTTAGCAATTGGGTTAGTGGGTGGATGAATGACTGAGTGAGAAAGTTAGTGGGTGAGTGAGTGAATGATTTGGTCAGAGAGTGGATGAGTGGGTGAGTGAGTGGATGACTGAGTGAGTGGGAGAGTTCGTGGATGAGTGAGTGGGTGGGTGAGTGAGTGAAATAGTCAGTGAGTGATTCAGAGATTGGCTTCCTGCGTGGATAAATTAGTGAGTGAGTGGATGAGTGAGTGTGTGAGTAGATCAGTGGGTGGGTAAGTCAGTGAGTGGGTGAGTGAGTGGATGACTGAGACCAGTCTGTCTATCATTGTCTCTAGACCAGCTCAGAGACGGATCTCTAAGTATATTGTCTAGCGACCCCATCAGAGTCCGGGCTGTTGTCAGTCTCGAGATGTAGTTGCATTTCGAGACTGTCGAGTTACCATCCAGAGGGTGAGTGCTGGTTCACACTCGAAAACGAGATTTCGATTCCCAACCATGGCAAGCAAAAGCCTTCTAATTTCGTGTGGATGCAGATCAACAGCTATAATTTCACATTCAGGTGGTCAAGCCAGATAACAACTGCGTCAGAGAGATTAACATTAACATGGCCACCTCCGCACCTTTGCCGTGGATGTCGCCCTCCGATCTTACATTAACATGCTAATTTCTCACATTAACATCACTAGCCCCGCCAACTTCGTTTATGACCCTTGGGCTACACCGATTTTACACCTTTAAAACAGTCTGCCTCAGCAGCTTTCCTCTTTTTTTCCTCCTAGTGATGATCGCTTGTGTTGTGATCGAAACGTCGTAGTTTTTTGTTATTTTCTTTGAACCTATCTACGTGACTTTACCGAAAGACCCAAAGAAAACATGTTGTATGGTCTGTTCTGGATGACGACAGTCGCACACTGGAGAGTTTTAACATTCCATAGTTTGTGCATCAGGTATCCGCATCTGTTGTCATGGTCTGTGCAGTGTCCAGTTTAGGGTGGACCATGAACACCTTCGTGGAAGATAACACCCAGGGATCTTCTGCGTTGGGTCTGTCACAATAATGAGCCGCAAGTGAGATCATAATTGGTCCCTTGATCCCCCCCCCTCTCCTAATCTCCCCATTCGCCAATTCACACGGCATGGAGAGGGGAGGCTTTCATCCTACTGTGGATTGGAAAAGGGCCGTACATGATTACTATCACTATGAGATCTCTTTTACCAGTGGCAAAATATAATGGTAGGTTTTTACCCTTTTAACTGGTACAAAACTGACACCTTTATTCAAGGCATCATGTTTGCAATGACCACAACACAAGTAGTCAATAAAGCAAACAAAAAGAAGCAACTCTGATAAGGATAATAATATGCACTGTCCTTGAAGTTGATTAGCCCACACCCGAGACGGCTTTCTTTAGAGCCTAGTCCCCATTGGTGTAGGGCCAGATGACACCAGAAGGCGTACAACTCAAAAACAGTGCAATATCAGAGTATTGAGAGTTCGGGGTAAACATTTACACTATGAGATCTCTTTTACCAGTGGCAAAATATAATGGTAGGTTTTTACCCTTTTAACTGGTACAAAACTGACACCTTTATTCAAGGCATCATGTTTGCAATGACCACAACACAAGTAGTCAATAAAGCAAACAAAAAGAAGCAACTCTGATAAGGATAATAATATGCACTGTCCTTGAAGTTGATTAGCCCACACCCGAGACGGCTTTCTTTAGAGCCTAGTCCCCATTGGTGTAGGGCCAGATGACACCAGAAGGCGTACAACTCAAAAACAGTGCAATATCAGAGTATTGAGAGTTCGGGGTAAACATTTACACTATGAGATCTCTTTTACCAGTGGCAAAATATAATGGTAGGTTTTTACCCTTTTAACTGGTACAAAACTGACACCTTTATTCAAGGCATCATGTTTGCAATGACCACAACACAAGTAGTCAATAAAGCAAACAAAAAGAAGCAACTCTGATAAGGATAATAATATGCACTGTCCTTGAAGTTGATTAGCCCACACCCGAGACGGCTTTCTTTAGAGCCTAGTCCCCATTGGTGTAGGGCCAGATGACACCAGAAGGCGTACAACTCAAAAACAGTGCAATATCAGAGTATTGAGAGTTCGGGGTAAACATTTACACTATGAGATCTCTTTTACCAGTGGCAAAATATAATGGTAGGTTTTTACCCTTTTAACTGGTACAAAACTGACACCTTTATTCAAGGCATCATGTTTGCAATGACCACAACACAAGTAGTCAATAAAGCAAACAAAAAGAAGCAACTCTGATAAGGATAATAATATGCACTGTCCTTGAAGTTGATTAGCCCACACCCGAGACGGCTTTCTTTAGAGCCTAGTCCCCATTGGTGTAGGGCCAGATGACACCAGAAGGCGTACAACTCAAAAACAGTGCAATATCAGAGTATTGAGAGTTCGGGGTAAACATTTACACTATGAGATCTCTTTTACCAGTGGCAAAATATAATGGTAGGTTTTTACCCTTTTAACTGGTACAAAACTGACACCTTTATTCAAGGCATCATGTTTGCAATGACCACAACACAAGTAGTCAATAAAGCAAACAAAAAGAAGCAACTCTGATAAGGATAATAATATGCACTGTCCTTGAAGTTGATTAGCCCACACCCGAGACGGCTTTCTTTAGAGCCTAGTCCCCATTGGTGTAGGGCCAGATGACACCAGAAGGCGTACAACTCAAAAACAGTGCAATATCAGAGTATTGAGAGTTCGGGGTAAACATTTACACTATGAGATCTCTTTTACCAGTGGCAAAATATAATGGTAGGTTTTTACCCTTTTAACTGGTACAAAACTGACACCTTTATTCAAGGCATCATGTTTGCAATGACCACAACACAAGTAGTCAATAAAGCAAACAAAAAGAAGCAACTCTGATAAGGATAATAATATGCACTGTCCTTGAAGTTGATTAGCCCACACCCGAGACGGCTTTCTTTAGAGCCTAGTCCCCATTGGTGTAGGGCCAGATGACACCAGAAGGCGTACAACTCAAAAACAGTGCAATATCAGAGTATTGAGAGTTCGGGGTAAACATTTACACTATGAGATCTCTTTTACCAGTGGCAAAATATAATGGTAGGTTTTTACCCTTTTAACTGGTACAAAACTGACACCTTTATTCAAGGCATCATGTTTGCAATGACCACAACACAAGTAGTCAATAAAGCAAACAAAAAGAAGCAACTCTGATAAGGATAATAATATGCACTGTCCTTGAAGTTGATTAGCCCACACCCGAGACGGCTTTCTTTAGAGCCTAGTCCCCATTGGTGTAGGGCCAGATGACACCAGAAGGCGTACAACTCAAAAACAGTGCAATATCAGAGTATTGAGAGTTCGGGGTAAACATTTACACTATGAGATCTCTTTTACCAGTGGCAAAATATAATGGTAGGTTTTTACCCTTTTAACTGGTACAAAACTGACACCTTTATTCAAGGCATCATGTTTGCAATGACCACAACACAAGTAGTCAATAAAGCAAACAAAAAGAAGCAACTCTGATAAGGATAATAATATGCACTGTCCTTGAAGTTGATTAGCCCACACCCGAGACGGCTTTCTTTAGAGCCTAGTCCCCATTGGTGTAGGGCCAGATGACACCAGAAGGCGTACAACTCAAAAACAGTGCAATATCAGAGTATTGAGAGTTCGGGGTAAACATTTACACTATGAGATCTCTTTTACCAGTGGCAAAATATAATGGTAGGTTTTTACCCTTTTAACTGGTACAAAACTGACACCTTTATTCAAGGCATCATGTTTGCAATGACCACAACACAAGTAGTCAATAAAGCAAACAAAAAGAAGCAACTCTGATAAGGATAATAATATGCACTGTCCTTGAAGTTGATTAGCCCACACCCGAGACGGCTTTCTTTAGAGCCTAGTCCCCATTGGTGTAGGGCCAGATGACACCAGAAGGCGTCTCGGGTGTGGGCTAATCAACTTCAAGGACAGTGCATATTATTATCCTTATCAGAGTTGCTTCTTTTTGTTTGCTTTATTGACTACTTGTGTTGTGGTCATTGCAAACATGATGCCTTGAATAAAGGTGTCAGTTTTGTACCAGTTAAAAGGGTAAAAACCTACCATTATATTTTGCCACTGGTAAAAGAGATCTCATAGTGTAAATGTTTACCCCGAACTCTCAATACTCTGATATTGCACTGTTTTTGAGTTGTACGCCTTCTGGTGTCATCTGGCCCTACACCAATGGGGACTAGGCTCTAAAGAAAGCCGTCTCGGGTGTGGGCTAATCAACTTCAAGGACAGTGCATATTATTATCCTTATCAGAGTTGCTTCTTTTTGTTTGCTTTATTGACTACTTGTGTTGTGGTCATTGCAAACATGATGCCTTGAATAAAGGTGTCAGTTTTGTACCAGTTAAAAGGGTAAAAACCTACCATTATATTTTGCCACTGGTAAAAGAGATCTCATAGTGTAAATGTTTACCCCGAACTCTCAATACTCTGATATTGCACTGTTTTTGAGTTGTACGCCTTCTGGTGTCATCTGGCCCTACACCAATGGGGACTAGGCTCTAAAGAAAGCCGTCTCGGGTGTGGGCTAATCAACTTCAAGGACAGTGCATATTATTATCCTTATCAGAGTTGCTTCTTTTTGTTTGCTTTATTGACTACTTGTGTTGTGGTCATTGCAAACATGATGCCTTGAATAAAGGTGTCAGTTTTGTACCAGTTAAAAGGGTAAAAACCTACCATTATATTTTGCCACTGGTAAAAGAGATCTCATAGTGTAAATGTTTACCCCGAACTCTCAATACTCTGATATTGCACTGTTTTTGAGTTGTACGCCTTCTGGTGTCATCTGGCCCTACACCAATGGGGACTAGGCTCTAAAGAAAGCCGTCTCGGGTGTGGGCTAATCAACTTCAAGGACAGTGCATATTATTATCCTTATCAGAGTTGCTTCTTTTTGTTTGCTTTATTGACTACTTGTGTTGTGGTCATTGCAAACATGATGCCTTGAATAAAGGTGTCAGTTTTGTACCAGTTAAAAGGGTAAAAACCTACCATTATATTTTGCCACTGGTAAAAGAGATCTCATAGTGTAAATGTTTACCCCGAACTCTCAATACTCTGATATTGCACTGTTTTTGAGTTGTACGCCTTCTGGTGTCATCTGGCCCTACACCAATGGGGACTAGGCTCTAAAGAAAGCCGTCTCGGGTGTGGGCTAATCAACTTCAAGGACAGTGCATATTATTATCCTTATCAGAGTTGCTTCTTTTTGTTTGCTTTATTGACTACTTGTGTTGTGGTCATTGCAAACATGATGCCTTGAATAAAGGTGTCAGTTTTGTACCAGTTAAAAGGGTAAAAACCTACCATTATGATTACTATCATTTTAATAACTATCCCTGTAGACATCATATCTCAGTTAGGAATGTGAATGAGATGAATGATCAATAGTTGTGTTTAATCTCGTAAAATGCGGTGATGTGCCCCTCTGGATGTATCTCGTAAGATAGGTGGTGACCGACAGAGAGCGAATTACGTTGTATATGTAATTATTTAGCAGTTGGTATTATTCATGCAACGTGACACAATTATTTACGTTGATACAACAAAATAAACTAAAATCTCTCCATGGCCTTACCCACCTCATCTCACATCTCATCTCCTTCCTTGTCCCATCCTCTCGTCCTCTTTGGTCTCAATCTTCCCTCTCTGTCCCTCCTATCTGTACCCAATCCCGTGATCGGTTCTTCTCCCTCCTTGCATCCCTCCACTGGAATCAACTTCCCCTGTACACTGAACAGCAAGGCCCATAGATTCACTACACCATAGACTCAACACTGCCCATAGACTCAACACTGCCCATACACTCAACACTGTCCATAGACTCAGCACTGCCCTTAGACTCAACACTGCCCATAGACTCAACACTGCCCATAGACTCAACACTGCCCATAGACTCAACACTGCCCATAGACTCAACACTGCCTATACACTCAACATTCCCATAGACTCAACACTGCCCGTAGACCCACCACTGCCCGTAGACCCGTCGCTACTAAACATTTGTGGACAAGAGCTTCATAGCTCATCGGATTAATCCATTATACGCACTGTGTGAAGCAGTGCGTATAATGGATTGATTCTGACATGGGTGGAGACAATGCGGGTTGGAGGAGCGGTGGTGGCAGTGTCGCATCGCACAGCCTTTACCATCCCAGCCAGGACCTCTCGGCACACTCCTCGTGCTCCTCGAGAGTGAAGCAGGGCACGCTGATGACGTTGAAGTATGCCTGGCCCATGACGAGCGACGCCGTGTCGTTGGACCTCCGCAGGCACTGCTTGAAGCTACAGAATGAGAGGGAAGGGGGGGACAGTGGCAAAATGTTAACTACCTCGCCTGGTGTGCAGGTAGGTCGTGGGTTCGATCCCGACCATGATGCCTGCTGTATATTTGAAGTTCTTACGTCTCTCTCCTCGTGGTCGTGTGGATTTTTATCCGGTTTTTCCTTCCACATTTAGAATCTACGTGCGTTTAGAGTATTTAGCTGCTGCAATACATTTCCACGTGAAAATAAGCCACTTCATTGAGTTATCATTTGTGGCCAGGTCGCTTCTGGAAAAGAGTTACATAGCTCAGGGGGCTTTACCTGGTAACCTTACATTTTTTAAAAATAGTTTTTAGTTTAAAATGTTTCCAGGTCCTCCGTGTTTTCCCTCCACATTTAGAATTAACATCATGCGTTTTATATTATTTGGCTAAATCTTGATTTGAAGCTTTCATGCCTGATGACGACCGCTTGTGTTGCTATCGAAACGTCGTGATTTGTTTTCTTTTCTTTTATGTCTAACTACGTGACTTTACCGAAAGAACCAAAGAGTAAGTATTTGGCTGCTATACATTTCCACATGGAAAACAACTTCGTTGAGCTATCATTTGTGGCGAGGTCGCTTTTGAAAAAGAAGCTCCTATCTTATTGGGCTCTACCTGGTAAAGTAAATGTATTTTATCTCGTTTTTGTATTACCTTTCCTATACCTTGCACCCCTCTGTGAAAAAGAGCTGTCTTTCCGACAGACCTGTTCTTCACCTGAGGACGGCTGCTTGCGTTGTGGCCGAAACGTCGTGAGAATTGTATTTTATTATCGAATTTCTCCAGTAAAAATAAATATTCCGAATATGACTTTTCTCTACGCGTCTCTGGAAGTTACCACATATCTAGGAGGCTCAACTCGGACACGTGGCCAGCTGGAGGCCCCTCCCTCTTTCAGCCTCGCATACTTTTACACAGCCACACCCACTCAATAACAAGCTCACATGGGGTAAAGGCTCCACTCTGTACCTGATTGCACTAAGAGTAAAAAAATACCGAGCAACAATTGTCCATCTTACCTTCCAGAGTTTTTTTTGCATTGCTCGCAGGTGAAATGAGGTGCCCAGGGTTTGTCTTGATCCCTGACAGGAATGTCGAAATATGCCTTGTAGGCCTCACACATCTTAGCAGATGCTTCCACAGAGTACGTTTTTGCTCTTTTCTTGATAAATTGGCTACAGACATAGCAAAATGCGTCTACCGGATGCTCGCAGCCTCTTCATGCCATCTCAGAAAAATGTAGATGTGTATCCACTTAAGCAGTTGGAACTAAACTGAACTGGTGGGCTTAAGGCCCCTGTATTTATACTACTATTTATATTACTGGAAAGTTCTAGAATGTTCTAGAAGTTATTCCAAGTTTACCCAGCACTGAATCTATCTGGAATGTTCTGGAAAATAGGTAAATTTCACAAAAGCAAAGTTTTGGGGAATAATAGCCATTTTCTGTATTTTTGAGGCATAAGCATTTAGGAAATCAGACTTACTACCCAGGGACAAAAAAATTGTTAAACAGTGTAATCAAAGGCCAGACAAGAGAGACGGAGTGGATAATACCGTACTTGTATAACACAAACCAAGGGACCTGCTGAGATTTAAAATGATAAAAATATAATAATTTCTGATGCCTATTTTTGTTGTTGTAATATGACATGATTAAGTTACACTAATAATGAGAATAATTACCAATGCGCAACGCATGAATAGCAGGAAACAAAAACAGAACCAGGGAAAACGACCAATCAAAAGAGGGAAGGCCACTTTAAAGAGATGGGTTTTCAAAGCGGACTTAAATATATCAACAGTCTCCGATTGCTGATTTTAAGTGGCAAGGCGTTCCATAGCTTGGGTGCCACGCTAACGAAAGTCCCATCACCAAAAGAGCGCAACTCTAGAGACCTGAGAGTGCTGCGCAGTTGGAGATCAGGAGATCTTAAGGACCTTGATAGAATATATAAATGTATTAGTTCCTGCAAGTAATGTGGGGTGGGCCCTTTTAAAGCCTTATAGGTTAATAGCATTATCTTAAAATCCACTCGGAATTTGGCTGGTAACCAGTAATGGTAGCTGTTGTGTAACGGGCAACCTCCTTTAATAATCAAAAGTATGACTTCGAAGCACACGACTTTGTATTAAAAGTGTTGCTGGCGCAGTGCATTTTGCGAAGGTTTGTTGTTGAAAACAAGAAAGAGCTCACCCCATGGCGGTGCCATTGTTTTGTCTACAAGGCCACGCGGTGTTGCTCGTATCGACCGTGTTGAGATGTTATTGTTGTCTGTGAGTGTGTGCGAGTGGGTGAGTGAGCAGAGTGTGTGAGCGAGTGTGCGGGTGGGTTGGTGGGTGAGTGGGTGGGCGAGTGTGTGAGTGCGAATAAGTTTGTGGGTGGGAGAGTGTGTGAGTGTGAATGAGTGTTTGGGTGAGTGTGTGCGTGGATGAGTGCGTGAGTGTATGAGTGGGTATGTGTGAGCGTGAGTGAGTGAATGAGTGAGTATGTAGGTAGGTGGGTGAATGTGTATGTGCGAGCGAGTTTAACACGTAGGCTTTCGCGATCAATATTATTCATAATAAAGGTTTGTTGGTCAAGTATAAATGTGTCATAACCCTCCACCAACCGACACAGCCAGTAAGGTTTGTAATGTAAACAACATTCCAGTTAGTTACTACTTCAGCCCACCGGTGTGTTGGAGAGTAACAACATTTATAATTTGAATACGACTTTCGCTGTTAATTACATTCAGCATCATCGGGCGATTTGCCAGAATAGTGAAGCCATCCACCTGCTTCCAGTCTTAGATAGAGCAGGATGACGTCATCACTGAAACCATCAGGGGCAGCAATCAGATGCTGGGGAGGGGGGGGCTATTGTAATTATGTAATAGATTAGTAATCATTTAATTAGTGTGCGTTTCCTTTATAAGTAAGTGTAATATCTTCTTCTTCCACGCGTTTGTCCCAGTCATGTGGGGTCCGCCATCTTTGCCAACCTTCTCCACACTGCCACGTCCCACGCCATCTCTCCCTCCGCTCCTCGGGCCACCATGTCCAACCGCACCACATCGCCCCACCTCTTATTCGGCCTTTTTCTTGATCTCCTCATCTTACAATTACTTAATAATACCCTTCCAGGTCGCACTAAGCCAGTAGTTGTCAGAGCGGTTAAATTATTTGTATTTCTCTCAATTTCAAAGGATTCTCGAATTAGTCTTGGCTAGTAATAATACGTTTTACACAACACTTCAACTTTATCAAAATCAATTGAGTGTCATTTTAGCAAGCATGTTCTGCAACTGCCGACAGTTGTGTTTGAAAGTTTTTAATATTTATTTGGTGTTCTTTTAGTTTGACGCTAATGTTACATCCTGTCTGTCCAATAGAGCATCTGCCACATAGGCAATTAATCCTATACACACCTTTTGTTGATAACTTAGGCAATTAATATTTAGTACAAGATACTAATTTTTTTAATTTTGTGGACCGTGCCAAATTTGAATTAGATTTTTTTGCTTTTCCAAAAGTCGAGCTAATTTGTCAGTTACTCCCACGATATATGGCATTTTAATTGTTTTAATAACTTGATCGCTTTCAGCAGTATTTCTGTTCGATCTTGGTTTGGCATTCAATGCTCTGTTAATTTGAACATTATTGTAGCCCTTCAATCGTAGCGCTTCTTTAAGATGTTTAATCTCTCTCCACCATCTGACACTGTTTTAGGCCAATGTATAAGCATCTTGATGATAGAGCATTTCTGTGTGGGGTGATGATGATAATCTGTGTTATTTTACAATTTAGGCTGCGTCCGAGCAAAAGAACCAGAAAGGGGAGTATGTTATTCACCTCCATTTCCATGATGAACTGGATGGCCGGGTTTTATGAATTGAAATGATTTAAAAATGCATTAAGTGTATCTTTCTCATGTGGCCAGACAACCAAAGTGTCATCTACATATTTAAACCATAAATATGGTTTTAATGTACTTGAAGCAAGTGCTCTTGCTTCAAAGTTTTCCATGTGTAATAAAGGACTCGATCCTGGGTCTGTCTCCGTTGTCCTTTATTCGAGTTCTTACACTTTTCCCACACGGCCCTCGCTCAGAGCTCTCCCCTTGGCAGCTCCATAGCTGCCCTCGCTCACGTAGCCTCCACACCTCTGCAGCTCCGCTGCAGATCCCCTGTGCAGTCCTCCGGCTGCCCTCACTGCAGCTCCACCGCTGCCCTCACTGCAGCTCCACCGCTGCCCGTCGTTCCCCCGTGCTTGGTCACCGCTGGCCGACGGTGCCAAGTCTTACTCTCTGTGTGTGTGGCGATCTCGCCACTCCTCGACCTCCGCCCTGCGTGGCCTCACTCTAACTCTATCTCCCACACTCTCTCTTCCACCCCGCTGGCTGGCGCCGTCATGAGCCCCTCAGCCACCAGGCTGAGGCACGGCGACCACCCAACGTGGTCTCCACTCTTCACTCCCCCGACTGACCCAGATGTCTTCCTGTCTCCCCGCTATAACATCTCCCCCCCACGTGACCCTGACTCCTCCCTCTCGGATCGTCACATCCGACCCGCCCATTTACGCCCGCATTACACATGTACAGAAATCACCTCTCCATAAAAAAATTCATGTGTTATTTAGACAATGGTCAACTAGTTTTGGAATATCTTTTGGTAAACCTGTCTTATTTACTAGCGTATAGAGTAATTTAAGTGACTCGTTAACTGGAACCTTAGTAAATAGATAAATTACATCAAAGCTCACCAGCATATCACTAGGGTTAAGTTGAATATCTTTAATCACATCCACAAGATGTTCTGAATTTCTTATGAATGAAGATGTCCCCCTACCCCGCCTCTGATTTTTGAACCTGATGGTTTCAGTGATGACGTCGAGGGTGGGTGAATTTGTGGGTGGGTGAGTGTGAATAAGTGTGGGTGGGGGAGTGTGTGAGTGTATGAGTGGGTATGCGTGAGTGTGTGAATGAGTGAGTGTGTGAGTGTGAAAGAGTGTTTGGGTGAGTGTGTGAGTGTATGAGTGGGTATGTGTGAGTGAGTGTGAGTGAGTGAGTGGATGAGTGGGTGAGTATGTGGTGGGTGAGTGTGTACATGAGTGGTTTATTGTGAGTGTGTGAGTGGGTGGATGAGTGTTTGGGTGGATGAGTAATTGGGTGAGTAGATGAGTGAGTGGGTGAGGGTGCGTGAGTGGGTGAGGGTGCGTCAGTGGGTTCGTGTAAGCCAGTGTGTGAGTGATTGGTGGAGTGGGTGAGTGTGTGTAAGTGGGGGGTGGGTGTGTAGCGGTTAGCGCGTTGTGCTACTAACCCGGGTAACTGAGTTCGATTCCCGCCACGGCCAAAACCAATGACGAATTATCTGAACTAGTCCTGGGCCTCCCCTAGGTCAACTCAACCTCAAATGAGTAACTGGTGCGGTGTATAAATATCGCTACTGGGGAGACGAAGGCGGCCGGTTGTGGTGCTGGCTATCTACAAGCCGTGCCGGCCTTCCTTGGTGCTCGCTAACAGCTTCTTCCCCAAAAGTCTGGGGGGGGGATCTTTGTCTTGTATGAGTGTGTGGATGAGAGTGCAGGCGAGTGTGGGTGAGTGTGTGAGTGGGTGAGTGTATGAGTGGGTTAGTGTGAGTGAGTGTGTGAGTGAGCTGGTGTGCGTGAGTGAGTAAGTAAGTGTGTGGGTGTGTGTAAGTGAGCTGGTGAGTCTAAGTGAGTGTGGATGTGTGAGTGGGTGAGTATGTGAGTGGGTGATGTGAGTGAATGGGTGTGTGTGAGTGTATGAGTGGGTTAGTTTGGGAGCGGTAGTGTAGCGGTTAGCGCGCTGCACTACGAACCTGGCCACCTGGGTTTGATTCCCGCTCATGGCAAACACCAGTGACGATTATCTGAACCGGTCCTGGGCCTCCCCTAGGTCGACTCAGCATCGCCACTAGGGAGACAAAGGCGGTCGGGCGTGGCGCTGGCCACCCACCCCCTCGTGTACCGTTCATAGGTGCTCGCTAACAGCACTTGCCCCTACAGTCTGTTAAGGCTATATGGGGGATCTTTGTTTTTTTTGTGTGAGTTGGTGAGTATGAGTGAGTGTGTGGGTAAGTGAGCTGGTGAGAGTGTGAGTGAGTGCGTGGAGCTGATAAGTGTGGGTGAGTGAACTAGTGAGTGAGTGTATGAGTGAGTGTATGTAGAGCTGGTGGGGTGCGATAGCGTAATGGTTAATGCGCTGAACTACGAACCCGGCGACCCGAGTCCGTGCCGAGTTGCTGTTCCGATAGCGATGCAATCAGTGGGGCGGAGGAGGAAGGAGCCTCGTACGGGATGCGGAGTTCGGAACACACGTGGATGAAGTCTCCTGAACCCCCTCCCAACTTGTACTCCTCGCCCCTTGTACCCCCCCCCCCATGTACTTCCTCCCCCCTAAACTCCCCCCCCCCTTGTACAACCTCTCCCATAAATTCCTCACAGCAGCGGCTTTTGGCTAACAATCGAACAAAGGCGGTCTCCACATTGCATGCTTTAAGATGCGCTTTTGCGGCCGTCTGGAACGCTCCTCCTTCCGATATTAGGAAGCCGCTGGAGCTCTGCACCTTTACATAATCTAGATTGACAAACATCCTATAGAATCGCATTATGCGTTTAGCTTGTTGTCCTTCCCCTGCTCCTCCGCCGATTAGCACGGTTGATTTAGTACGGTGCCAAAGAAGTTCAACATACGTACATCAGGTTGATGCACTAGTGAGAACAGTAAATAATACTGATATTGTAATGAATCATATATTTTATTGCTAATACGTAAGAATTAACGCTTTAGGGAACGCCTCCCCATGTAGTGTTGGCTATGTACGGTGAGGAAGAAGTTTAACATACAGACAGACTACTATACACTCCACTACTACAAGACACGACGTGGCACGACGTGCCACCGATGTATCTCACACGGCCGAACACCTCCGGACTCTCAACTAAATAATATTAATTTACCCAGTAAGTCCCCACTAAGCAATACATCTCTTTTCCAGAAGCGGCCTAGCCATCACAAACGGTAGCCCAACAAAGTGGTATACCAGCATGTGGAAATTTATAGAAGCCAAATGCTATCAACGCGTTATTTCGATATATGCAGGTGTAATAACAGCCATAGAGGGTTCACGTGGGGATTGGCTTGCCGGTCCTGCTTGTAGCCAATAAGGGTTGAGATAAGGACCATGGCCCACGCGTGATCACGACAGGTCATCATGAGTGATTGGCCTAGCTATTCGGGGCCCCAGCTAATGGGGAGCCGGATGAGGGGCGTGGTCCCGGGATTGACAGGGAACCATCGAGAATGGTCGAAGCTGTCCATGAACGATTGGCGGGGGAACCACGTGACGAAGGTATTAAGAGCGAGTGAGAGAGAACGATCGGGAGCAGACTGAAACTGACAAGAACAGGGTCACGCGCGGACGGGGGCTCGGGGTGCCACGTGCGCGGTGGGGACTTAGTGCGTAGTCTGTCCTCTCTCCGTTGTCTGCCAGCAACGGAGAGTGAGTGAGCAAAGTGTATTGTGGACTGGAAATCAAAGGACTGATTCCGAAGCCGTCTCCCGAAAGATTATTACACAGGGAAAACCGGAGGGCCCGGAGGAAAATACACGCGACCACGGGGAGAGAGAGAAAGACATGCAAACTCCAAATATACAGCAGGCGTCAGGGTCGGGATCGAACCCACAACCTCATGTATATCAGGCAAGGTAGTTCACATCTCCGAGCCACTGCGACTCACCTGTGGTCGCACGCGCAGTGCGAGATGGTGTACCAGCGGAGGTTGCGGTGTCCGTATTTGTATCGGAACGCGTCGATCACGTGCTCGCAGTGGTCATGGTCGCGGCAGCAGCGATCCGTCTCCTCGAACTCGCCTGTGGGTGCACCGGAGAAAACAGAGGTCCCCCATGTAGCCTTCAAAGGGACTCTCGAGTCAAGTGCTGTTAGTTCGCAAGCAGCAGCAGTAACGCCTGTGAAGGGCTCGGCGTAGTGGCACACCCCTGGGTGGTGGAGCAAAACCACCACAACCACCACGCCAGCCTGGCCGCCAGTGCCAATGTCTACTATGCACCGCACCAGGTATACTCATTTAAGGCTGAGTCGACCTAAGTCTAGGCCCCCAGGACCGGTTCCAGTGTTCCTCGCTGGTTAACGGGCGCCGCGGTGTTGAGACGTTATCTCTCTCGCCTGGCATGCAGGAGGTCATGGGTTCGGCCCCGACTCTGCCGTATATTTGGGTTCTGCGTGTTCTCTCCCTCCCCGTGGTCGCTTGGATTTTTCCTCCAAATTTCGAATCAACATGCACTTCAGAGTATTTGGCTAATGCTATACATTTCCACGTGATAAACCACTTCTTTGAGCGATCGTTTGTGGCCAGGTCGCTTCTGAAAAAGAGTTTCATAGCGTGGAAAAATAAAATTAATGTAATCGTTTATTAGTTTAGTTTATTGGTCGTGAGTGTGAATCCCATTTAGGGGTCTCTTGCCTCCCCTCCGCCCCCCACTCCAATCCCACCCCCCCCCATAACCCCCGTTACCCCTTCCATCATCTCGCACTTGCCAATTCGAAACCTCTCGGCCAATCTCGTGGCCTCGAGGTCCCCAGCCGAGCAGAGAGAGCCAGTGGGAGGCTCCCTGCGGTGGCTCTTTAAGGACTGCTTCGTGCTGTTTATTCTTAAGGACCATCACCGTCTCGTATTCACATTGCATTATACGGCTGTTACTGAATGCCCGACCCTGATTCTGACTTCATCTCCACACGTGGCCAACGAAGTATTTTCTCAACTGTGTCACGAGATCTTTAAAGTCCACATGATTACAGCCGCAGTCTCTTCCATCAGCCATCATCGATTAAAATACAAAGATCCCCCTAAAGCCTTCAACAGACTGTTGGCGCAAGTGCTGTTCGCGCGCAGCACTGATGAAGATCGACACGTGGGGGCGAGTGGCCAGCACCACGCCCGGCCTATTTTGCCTTCCCAATGGTGATGTTTTCACACCACTCCAGGTACTAATTTGAGGCTGAGTCGACCTAAGGGAGGCCCAGGTCCGGGTTAGATAATCGTCACTGGTGTTGGCTGTAAGCGGGAATTGAACTCTGGTCACCGGGTCCGTAACGCAAACCGCTACACTGCCGCTCCCCACAATTAAAAAAGACATGCACACATCACAAATACTGAGCCTTTATGATTGGACTGTGGCGGGAATGTTGCTAAATTATAGTAGGAAATCTAAAGGAATGGCGCTTATATATTATGAATCTAGGCAACTGCCTTGTATGTTGCTTATCTAGGGTAAGATATATAACATGAAGTGGGAGTGTTGTTAATCCATATTAGGAAATCTACGTGCATTTTCGCAATGCCATTCTCACCATTACTTGTTAATCACTAAGGCTCACAGAGCAAGGCTAGGGCTCTCATAGTGTTCAGTGCTAATCACTGAGGCTCACAAAGCCAGACTAAGGCTACCATAGAGTTTAGTGTGAATTATTTAGTCTCAGTCAGATTAATACTCTCTTATTGTTCAGTGTAAATTCATGCCCAATAGTAAATTATGCCGTGAAAAGGCATCCTATTTATTTAACAAATTGAAAACAGGTAACTATATATATTTTATCTCAGTTGGAATGTGGCCTTAATAATGGACCCTAAGTTCATAAATGCTTTTGAAAAGTAGCGGTGAAAACTACGTGCTTCTGAAGAGTGGCAACGATTCCTTTTGTAAGGGACACCGAGAGGGCGAACTCTCTTATTAATTAAGTAAATACATGCTTACCTGGTCTAAAGGTCGTATGAGTTCAAATAGCGTTCTCAACTTCAATTGGCGAGGAGCTACACAAGGGGGGGGGAGTTGACATAGGGTGCTCAATCTGATTGGAAGGTGGAAAATCTTTAAAATCTGCTACAATTTTTCTGAGTGTGGTCGATCTGAAGACCAGTCTCCCATAATACTTACAAATGATTTTGCACATTTGCTTTGTTTGCATCATTTTGACAGCGTCATGGCTATTACCAAGGCGCTATGTTTCACAGGTGGCTATTGTATTTAGTATTCCAGCGTGGGGGGAGGGGGCGATATCACTCTATTTTTATACCCATTGAATTAATTTCGCGAGTAATTTTCCAATTGTGCTAAATGTTGGCCCCGTGGTTTATGGCGCACGTGGCCTCCTGTGTTTTTTTGGCGAATCGTTTCACGGGATCTCCCATGTCCATTGTGAAGTAAGCAACGGCCGTGCCACCTCCAACTCACCCAGGTGATCGAAGTTGTCTGCGCTGTTCCCGGCCCCGCACCACAGCGTGCCGGGGTATGTGAAGCCCCTCCTCACCCGACGCTTTGCCCCAGCGACGATCGCCATCGATGCCCCAACTTTCTCCTCCGTTTCCACCTCTCCATCCTCACCTTCCCCAATCGCCACGTATCCTCCAGTCGATGCTGCCCCTTGTGACGATGCACCCTCCGGTCCTTCCTTGCTCACCCCGTGGTCTTTCCCCGAGGTTGCTTCTATGGAGCTCTCTTCGAGGGCTGATTTCCTCAGCGGCAGCGGAATCCATTTGCTCAGCAGCAATCTCGCGACACGAGTCTGGTCTGACTCATTCGTTCTCTCCCAAGGTAAGTCAGTGACTTGCCGCCTGACAAAAGTCCACAACCGATTGGTGATGGAGCTGTCGGGTGATTTTCGTTTCGACGACCTTCCGGTGAGGACTGCCCGTGGCATCTTCTCACTGGTGCTCTCGCCTGAGCCACTGTGGGACATCTGCTGCGCGTATCCAGAGCCCCTGGCGTTGTGGCTCGACAGCGCCGCGCTGCACGCTGTTCTCAGGCTGCCAAAGGCCTCGCTCTCGGACACGACGCTCAACGCTGCGTGGACGAGTGCCCCAGCCCCTAGACGCAGGGCCCAAGCTCCAAAGTCCAATGCATCTGCACCCAGCTCAAAGACTTCGGCTCCGAGATCCAACGACTCTGTTCCGAAATCAATTGATCTGGCTCTATAATCTGACGGCTCTGTTCCAGACTCGAATGCCTGCTTCTGAAAATTGGACTCTGGTCCGAAATTTGATTCGGTGCCAAAGTGGAATTCTTTTGAGTCAAAGGCAGACTTCTCTATCCCTAAATTAGATGGTTTTGATGCAAACTTGAATGCTTCCATGCGATGATTTAGCTGCTCTGTTGAAAAGCCTGAATTCATGACCAATTTGACTGCCTTTCTCTCACCGTCGGAACTGTCCATTCCAAGATCCAATGACTCTAATCCAAGCACTAACAAGTTCTTAAAAAAAGCTGAGTTTTCCTTTCCAATGCCCGATTCCATGCCAAAACGAAACACTTTTGCACAAAACCTGTACGTTTCGCTTTCGATGCCCGGAAATTCTGTGCCCAGCGCAAACGCTCCCAACGTTAAGTCTGAGACCACATTTCCTAGCTGCGATATTTTCCGCTCGACTTCTGACACTCTCTTAACCAGCTCCGACGCCCCTGCGCCAACCTCGACCGCACTTGACCGGTTGCGAGACGACTCCCCAACCACTACGAGTTGATCCCCCCGCCTCCTCTCTCTCATGTGCTCGCCGCCATTTAAACTTTTCCCATCAGATTCTACTTCCTCCCTCTGGCCACGTGGCGCCCGGTCACATGATACTCGGTCGGATGTGTTTCCGCCCACATTGCCGCCACCGCCCAGGACTACGCCAGGGTCATGGTTGGACACGGGTTTGTGTGAGGGTTCGCTCCCGATACAGAGGCACAAGGAGAGCGTGGTGAATGCGAGTGTTAGCCACATGGCCACTCTCCTGTGCAGTAGCTTTGTGCGTCACTCTCTGTGCCCGTCTATACTCTCACTATGTATGCCCAGTAGAATATTTATTCGTGTGCCTATTCTGTGTGTATATATGCAGTTCTCAATGTATATCGATAATAGTTCCCTTGGTTATCAATATATTTTGTATATATTATGTGTGGGAGGGTGTCAGTGTGTGTGCGAGGATGCGTGAGAGAGTGTGAGTGTGTGAGAAAGTGAGTGTGAGGGAGCGTGTGTTTTTGAGTGTGTGTGTGAGAGAGCGTGTGATGCTTTGAGAGTGTGTGAACGAGTGTGTGTGTGGGTGAGTGTTTGACAGAGTGCATGTGAGAGAGACTGTGTGATTGCGGGTGAGTGGGTAAGAGAGTGCGTGTGAACGAGAGAGTGTGTATGAATAGGTGTGAACGAGTGTCAAAGATAATGTGTGTGTGAGGGTGTAAGACTGAGCCTGGGAGAGAGTGTGAGCCTGGGAGAGAGTGTTAGACCGGGAGAGAGTGTTTCACTGACTGAGTGATCCTACCTGTGCGTGTAGAGCCCTAACCCTCCACCTGTGTGCCTGGGCAGTCGATGCCTCTACACGAGTCCGTGTGACCCACGTGTTGTGAGTCCCTGTAGCCCCACGCGTTGTGAGGAGTCCGTCTCACTAGCTGGTCAATATGATGTATCCACTCCCTCTGTGGGTGTGAGATGAGGCTGGAGCCAAGGGGACCGGCCACGTCGCTGGTGATGGAGACTACGAATGCGCCAAAGCGATCTGCGCTCCTATTTATGGGCGAGCGAGGCTGGGTGTTTATGTGTGTGTGCGTCTGTGTGCGTCACTTTTGTGTCTGCCTGTGTGTGTACGCGTGCCCGTCTTTGTGTGTGTGTGCGTGCGCGGTAGGGTAGTGGTTAGTGCACTGTGCTACGAGCCCGGCGACCCGACTTCGATTCCCGCTCACGGCCACCACCAGTGACGATTATCTGAACCGGTCCTGGGCCTCCCCTAGGTCGACTCAGCCTCAAATGAATACTTGGTGCAATGTGTAAACATCACTATTGCCGGGCATGGTGCTGGTCACCCACTCTTTCGTATGCCACAGTGCCGGTCTTGTGTGAGCTCGCTAACAGAACTTGCCCCAGCAGCCTGTTGAAGGCTCTACGCGGCATCTTTGTCTCTTGTGTTTTTGTATGGCCACGCAGCCCCTTTAAAGTGATAGCAAATTCATAATTAAGTCCTCCCATTTGTTACGAAACATTCACCAAGCCCCCCACCAGCCCCCTCCCCGCAAATCCCCCCCTCCCCCCGCTTCCTCCATCCCCCTGATAATGAATGAGCGAGACGCAATCAGAGTGGAGGTGCACGGGTGACCCAGAGGGGTTCATAATGGCCGTGTCAAAGACACTGACCCGACACGGTGGATAGCCTGGGTTCGAGACCTGGGTCTGGGTCTCTCTGAGTATTACTCAGGGCGTTCATAATGGCCGTGTCAGAGACATTGATCTGACACTGTGGATATATCCTGGGTTCGAGCCCTGGCTCTGGGTCTCTCTGAGTATAACCCGGTGGGTTCATAATAGCCGTGTCAGAGACACTGACCCGACACGGTGGATATCCTGAATTCGATCTCTGGGTCTGGGTCTCTCTGAGTATTACTCAGGGGGTTCATAATGGTAGTGTCAGAGACACTGACCCGACACGGTGGAGACCCTGGGTTCGAGCCCTGGGTCTGGGTCTCTCTGAGTATTACCCAGGGGGTTCATAATGGTAGTGTCAGAGACACTGACCCGACACGGTGGAGACCCTGGGTTCGAGCCCTGGGTCTGGGTCTCTCTGAGTATTACTCAGGGGGTTCATAATGGCCGTATCAGAGACACTGACTCGACACGGTGGATATCCTGGGTTCGAGCCCTGGGTCTGGGTCTCTCTGAGTATTACTTAGGGGGTTCATAATGGCCGTGTCAGAGACACTGACCCGACACGGTAGATACCCTGGGTTTGAGCCCTGGGTCTCTCGCTTTATGTCCGTGGAGGTGGGTGCTATATTGTATTCCACCTCTGAGGAGCAACCGTGCGGGTGGCTGAGAAAGTGTGGTGATGCCGGGCACGTGAGAGTGTCAGTGAGTGTGTCAGTGAGTCATTGAGTGTGTGAGAGTGTGCCAATGTGAGTGGAGTGTGAGTGAGTGTGAGTGAGTGTGTCAGTATATGTTTCAGTGTGTGGAGTGAGTGTGAGAGTGTGAGTGAATGTGAGAGTGTGAGTGAGTGAGAGTTTCTCAGTGTGTGTTTCAGTGTGTGTGAGTGAGCGTGAGAGTGTGAGTGAATATGAGAGTGTGAGCGAGTGCGAGTGAGTGTGTGTATCAGTGTGAGTGAGTGAGAGTATGAGTGAATGTGAGAGTGTGAGTGAGTGAGAGTGTGAGTGTCAGTGTGAGTGAGTGGGAGTGAGTGTGTGAGTGAATATGAGAGTGTGAGTGAGTGAGAGTGTGTGTGTCAGTGTGAGTGAGAGTGTGAGTGAATGTGAGAGTGTGAGTGAGTGAGAGTGTGTGTGTGGAGTCTGTGTGTTGTCTCCCTGCGTGAGTGCGTGGGTGAGTGTGTGAGTGAGAGTGGGTGAGACAGTGCGTGTCAGTGTGAGTGTGTGAGTGAGTGTGTGGAGTCTGTATGTTCTCTCCCCGTTCTGTAGAGTGTTGGAATTCCCACACTTTATCCCACTACACCAGACCTGCCAGGAGGGCGTGGGGAGGAGGGATGGGTAGATGAGGGAGGGGGCAGGGGGAGAAGGGAGTAGGAGGGAGGGGTGACGAGGGAGGGTGGAGGAGGGGGGAGGTGGCCAGAGCTGAATGCAAGAAATGCGCACAGCTGATGTAAGTGCCTCGCCGGTAGGTCGAGGTGCCCCTGCTGTGACCGTGGCGCCGCGGCCGGGAGCATCACCGCCATGTCCCGCCGCTGCTGTTTGTGGATCCCCCCCTCCCTGCCTCTCAAGGCCGCGACCTTGCGCTCCATCAGCGATGTGAAGGGCTGCGGAGGATGATGATGATGGCAGCGTGGTTACATTCCTGTCACGGTGGTCGCTTCGTCGAGCCAATTTTGTCGTGATAACTTTTTCTTGTTGTTGCTGTTTGTGCTGCATTTTGTTATGGGGCCCATTTCTTAATTTGTTTATTATTTTTTTGTAGTTTTTGCTTGGTAGTCGTAGTTGTCGGTATGTCCATCTGTGAAAAAGAGTTTCATAGCTCATCTGATTCCTCTAGTATCAATACAGATTCTACGTGTGTTTTCGTAGCCAACTGCGTATATGACTTGTGGCCCTTGTATATATAATTAACGTCGAGCGTTGCAGGATGCTATTGACATGATGAAACTGCTATATAAAGTGAAACTATTATTATTATTGCTATCATTTGTGATTGCCAGGTCGCTTCTGAACGAGCGAATAGCTCAGTGGTCTTGTCCTGGTAAGATAAAAAAAATAGGTTATACTTACATTTTTATATTTTGCTGAAGTGTTTTTCTTACCTTTGCACTCCAACGTGTTTGTGTATTGTGTTGTTGTAACGTTCTAACCTCGTGCCCCTTACCGGACGTCTGTGAAAAAGTGCTTCATAGCTCATCGGATTCCTCCAGGATAAATAAAGATTCTGACGCTGAACTAAGTAACCAGACAGCCAGGCAGCCCGGTCACAGAGAGAGAGAGAGTTGGTATATAAGTGGGTGGGCTTTCCAAAGCCTAACGCTCACTGCGAGGTGATCCCATTGCTGTGTGGTGTCCCCGCTCATCAGTGCACACGCTGTGTAGCCCTCAGATGAAACACTGACAGGTGACCTTTTGGGCAATAGCTCTTTCGAATAGAACGTGAATAGAGAAGAAGGGGTGAGTGAGTGTGGGTGGGTGGGTGAGTGTGAGTGGGTGGGTGAGTGTGGGTGGCTGAGTGGGTGGCTGGGTGAGTGTGATTGGGTGGGTGGTTGAGTGTGAATGGGTGGGTGTGGGTGAGTGGGTGGGTGAGTGAGAGTGGGCGAGTGGGTGAGTGGGTGGGTGAGTGTGAGTGGGTGGGTGGTTGAGTGTGAGTGGGTGGGTGGTTGAGTGTGGGTGGGTAAGTGTGAGTGGGTGGGTGGTTGAGTGTGAGTGGGTGGGTGAGTATGAGTGGCTGAGTGAGAGTGAGTAGGTGAGTGAGAGTGGGTGGGTGAGTGTGAGTGGGTGGGTGAGTGTGGGTGGGTGAGTGTTAGTGGGTGGGTGAGTGTGGTTGAGTGGGTGGCTGGGTGAGTGTGGGTGGGTGGTTGAGTGTGAATGGGTGGGTGTGGGTGGGTGGGTGGGTGAGTGTGAGTGGGTGGGTGGTTGAGTGTGAGTGGGTGGGTGAGTGGGTGGGTGAGTTTAAGTGGGTGGGTGAGTGGGTGTGTGAGTTAGAGTGGGCGAGAGTGAGTGGGTGGGTGAGTGTGCGTGGGTGGGTTAGTGAGAGTGGGCGAGTGGGTGAGTTGGTGGGTGAGTTTGAGTGGGTGGGTGAGTGGGTGGGTTAGTGTGAGTGGGTGGGTGAGTTTGAGTGGGTGGGTGAGTGTGAGTGTGAGTGGGTGGGTGAGTGTGAGTGGGTGGGTGGGTGGGTGAGTTTGAGTGGGTGGATGAGTGTGAGTGGGTGGGTGGGTGGATGAGTGTGAGTGGGTGGGTGAGTGTGAGTGGGTGGGTGAGTGTGAGTGGGTGGGTGAGTGTGAGTGGGCAAGTGAGTGTAGGTGGGTGGGTGAGTGTGAGTGGGTGGGTGGGTTAGTGTGGGTGAGTGGGTGGCTGGGTGAGTGAGTGTGAGTGGGTGGGTGGTTGAGTGTGAATAGGTAGGTGTGAGTGGGTGGGTGGGTGAGTGTGCCTGGGTGGGTGAGTGAGAGTGGGCGAGTGGGTGAGTTGGTGGGTGAGTTTGAGTGGGTGGGTGAGTGAGAGTGGGCTAGTGTGAGTGGGTGCGTGAGTGTGAGTGGGTGGGTGAGTTTGAGTGAGAGTGGGCGAGTGTGAGTGGGTGGGTGAGTGTGAGTGGGTGGGTGAGTGTGAGTGGGTGGGTGGGTGAGTTTGAGTGGGTGGATGAGTGTGAGTGGGTGGGTGAGTGTGAGTGGGTGGGTGGGTGGGTGAGTTTGAGTGGGTGGATGAGTGTGAGTGGGTGGGTGGATGAGTGTGAGTGGGTGGGTGAGTGTGGGTGAGTGGGTGGCTGGGTGAGTGTGAGTGAGTGGGTGGTTAAGTGTGAATAGGTGGGTGTGTGTGGGTGGGTGGGTGGGTGAGTCTGAGTCGGTGGGTGAGTGTGGGTGAGTGGGTGGCTGGGTGAGTGTGAGTGGGTGGATGGTTGAGTGGGAATAGGTGGGTGTGAGTGGGTGGGTGGGTGGGTGAGTGTGAGTGGGTGGGTGAGTGTGAGTGAGCAGGTGGGTGAGTGAGAGTGGTTGAGTGTGAGTGGGTGGGTGGGTGTGAGTGGGTGGATAAGCGAGTGTGAGTGGGCGGGTGGGCGGGTGGCTGGGTGAGTGAGAGTGCACGAGTGTGGGTGAGTGGGTGGGTGGGTGAGTAGGTGGGTGAGTGATAGTAGGTGGGTGGTTGAGTGTGAGTGGGTGGGTGTGAGTGGGCAAAAACAACCCCCTACCTCCTCGTGGTACCGAGCGGCAACGCTGTGGTAGGCAGTGCAGTTGGGGGAGGGCCAATTTAGATTAGCCTTTCCCCTCATGGCGTTTGTACCCACAACAGCAGCCAAATGGGGGCTCTGGACGGGTGCGATGGGCTGGTAACCTATGCATCTTCAATTAATTACCACAAAACCACAACAAAAATTAATAAGCTCTTGCCGGAGGCCCCGGGGGGACAGGCGTCTATGATGTCTCCTCGCCAAACCCCATTTGGTGGAGCCAGGAGACTGAATCCTTACCCTCGGGGCTCCTTCAGAAACAACAAAAAACCACTACGTGTGGCCACGTGCAATGGTCGAAGGCTCACTGCGGAGGAGAGGCTGCCACTGCTCTGTCAGGAGCTAGATTGGTGCTGCCTGGATCTCTGTGATATTCAGAAGGTCCGGTGGACCGGCTCTGGCTCTTTCCACCATGAGGGGTGGACAGTCCTCTTCTTGGGGCAGGAGACTGCCAAACAACAGGGAGTGGCTCTTCTTCTGAACAAAAGAATGAAGGGGGCATGGGAGCGTGGCGGTGAGGTGTGGAAAGCTGTAAGCCCTAGGCTATTTTGGGCTCGCCTTCCCATCAACCAAAGGCAAGGAGTGGTGGTCGTGGCTTTCATTTCAAGTTAATTTATTAGGTATAGCCTTGTGAGCCATTCGGCTACTTATGCCCCCACCAAAGACGAATATCCGTGGAGGGATGCAGGCAATGCCGATGAGTCAGATGCCTTCTATGACCTCCTGTCACAGGTGCGAGCTAAAGTTGCCTCTCAGGATCAAGTTATCTTGTTGGGAGGCTTTAATGCCCGAGTTGGTGATGATACTGGCACCTGGTCTGGAGTGATTGTAAGGCATGGGACAGATCAGCTCAATAACAACGGCAGGAGGCTGCTAGATTTTTGTGCAGCCCATGGGCTTGTAATTACCAACACGCTGTTCCAGCATCAGCGCATCCACACAATATCATGGATGCATGCCGGGTCCAAGCAAGAACATCTGCTTGAACATCTGCTGGACTACATATTGATGGAACAGCGGATGTGGGCCAATGTCCTTGACACCAGGACCTTCCATGGAGCTGATCTGCCCACTTACCATCGACTTGTCATCTGTAAAATGCGCCTGAAATTCTTCCACTCCATTGGTGGGTGTACACCCAGGACCTCATTCAAACCCTTAGTGGCATGGTCTCAGTTAGCTGATGAAAGTTGCAAGCGAAAATTTCATCATCGCTTACGGCTGGGGTTGGCATCGTCCTCCACTCCTCCTGATGTCGATGGGAAATCGGCGAGGCTTAGGACTGTGGCTCATGCAACTGCAATGGCTGCTTTGGGTACACGATCCAGACCTCCCCAGAGAACCTGGCTGACAGAGGAGGTGTCCCACGTCGGAGAAAGAGGAGGCTTACCACAGCATTTGCTCGGAGGTTATTCAACATCGCCTTGCTAGGCACGCTGAGGAGAGGCTTGCGGAGCCCCAATGCGGTTTCAGGTAAGGGCTGTCTTGCACAGATGCCATATTTTCTGTCTGTCTGATACAGCAGAGATGTAGGGAATTCCAACAAGACCTACATCTTTGCTGTATTGACCATGTCAAGGCCTATGATACCATCAGTAGGCCTGGGCTCTGCGTTGTTCTTCGTGCTTTCGGAGTCCCTGACCCTCTGCTCACGATCATTCAGTCCACCTGTGGCATCTGGGTCTGCCCCGTGACCTCCTGCCAGCGGGCGTTCGCGAAACGTCACGTGGCCTCAAGGTGCACCTAGCCTGGCACAAGCGTCGTGGTGACGTCACCGCCACTTAGTGGCGAATGGCGGTTGTTGTTGTTGAGTGAGTGTGAGTAGGTGGGTGAGTAGGTGGGTGAGTGAGTGTGAGTGGGTGACCCCCCTCAACCCTCCTTGATCCACCCAACACTCCTTGATCCCCCAACCTTCATTGAACCCCCAACCCTCCTTGATCCCCCAACCCTCCTTGATCCCCCTAACCCTCCTTGACCCCCCCAACCCTCTTTGACCCCCAACCTTCCTTGAAACCCCAACCCTCCTTAACCCTCCCAAACCTTATTGACCCCCAACCTTCCTTGACCCCCCCAACCCTCCTTGACCCCCCCAACCCTCCTTGACCCCCAACCTTCTTTGAACCCCCAAACCTCCTTGAACCCCCAACCCTCCTTGACCCCAACCCTCCTTGACCCCCTAAACCTCCTTGACCCCCCAACCCTCCTTAACCCCCCCAACCCTCCTTGACCCCCCCAACCCTCCTTGACCCACCAACCCTCCTTGACTCACTCAACCCTCCTTGACCCCCCCAATCCTCCTTGACCTCCCCAACCCTCCTTGACCCCCAACCCTCCTTGACCCCCCCAATCCTCCTTGACCCCCAACCCACCTTTACCCCCTCTACCAACCCTCCTTGACCCCCCCCACCACTCCAACTTCACCTCCTCGTGCACCGAGGCGGCCTTCATGGGCAGCTCGCCTCGTTGCCAGCACTTGTCCCGACGAGCCGTACAGGCTACACGGGACGGGGACTTTTGTTCTGTGTGGATGGCAGGCGAGGCGAGTGGGGAGAGGGGCCTGCGGGTGGGGTTCTGGACGGGGACCTGCGAGTGGGGTTCTGGAGGGGTCTGGGGGGGGGTGTCTGGGGGGGTCTCATGAATGTTAAAGGCGGGAGGCTGCCCGCGAGTAACCCTGCTAGGGTCGCCCTGCGTGGAGTCCCCGTGTGAGGTTTTGAGTCTCAGCTGCTCTCTGTGCTCATGGGGGACCCCCTCATACCACCCCCTATATAGCCTTAATAGGCTGTGAATGGGTAGGTGGGTGAATACGTGTGTGAGTGAGTGGGTGAGTGCGTGAGTAAGTGGGTGAGTGGATGGGTAAGTGAGTGAGTTAGTGAGCGAGTGGGTGAGTGGGTGGGTGGTTGAAAGAGTGAACGGATGAGTTAGTGGGTGAGTAAGTGAGTGGTTTAGTTAGTGGGTGAGAGAGTTGGTGAGTAGGTAAGCGAATGAGTGAACGAGTGAGTGGTTGAGTGAGCGGGTGAGTGAGTGGGTTAGTGAGCGAGTGAGTGGGTGAGTAAGCCGGTGAGTGAGTGGGTAAGTCAGTGTGCAGCGCGCTCGGTTATAAACACGCCCAACACCAGTGATGAACCGGTCATGGGCCTCCCCTAGGTCGATTCAGCCTCAACTAACAGCACTTGTCCCTACAGTATCTTAAAGACTATAGGGGGATCTTTGCATTTGTAAGAAGAACCTTTCCCAGAACGGTGTATATTGTACATATTCCTTTGGAGGCCACAAAGACAAATATCTCCCTTGTAGGCACTGGGGCAAGTGCTGTTAGTAATGGCTATGAAGGCCGGCACGGCACACCAAGAGGTGGTGTTCACATTACCATGCCCGGCCGCCTTTGTCTTTCCAGTGCTGACGATTGTACCCCCCATCACTACGTGTAACCTGGTTTCCTCCCTTAACATAATAAATCTTCCTTCAAAGAATATCCTGAAGCAGTAGAATATCGCTAGATACAACCACATTTTCCCATGTGCTTTTGTAACGATTAAACTATTAAAACTACTTTTTTATTTTACCATGTACGGCCTACTGAGCTACGTAGCTCTTTTTCAGAAGCGAACTGGTCACAAATGATAGCCAAACGAAATGGCTTATCATGTGGACATTTACAAGAACGTGATGTGTGATTCTAAATGTGGAGGGAAAACCGGAGGACCTGGAGAAAAATCCACCTGACCATGGGGAGAAACACACTGCAGGCTGCGAATTTGCAGCAGGCATCAGGGTGGGGATCGAACCAACATCTCCTGTATACTAGGCGACGGAGTTAACATCCACTTCTGTGAGCCTTTCTGGGTGGACCAGAGTATCACCAGACGAAGGGATTTCAGACATAGCTCTGTGATATCCACTTCCGTGGGAAATAACTGACATTAACATACCAAACGTATATATATGTTTGATTAAGGTTAATGTTAGTGTCTAGGTATGTATGTTGCACTTCTTTGGCACCGTACGTAGCCAACCGTGCTCATCGGAGGTGCGGGAGAAGGAAAATCAGAGAAGACACAAAAATAAGTTCTAGAGAAATGAGTTCGTCAATCTAGACGATGAGAAGGAAGAGCGTTCCAAACGGCCGCAAAAGCAGCGCATCTGAAAGCGACGCGCGATGATGATGATTCGGTGACGGTCTGTGTTCGATGGCCAGCCAGAAGCCACCGCCGCCTCTGCTCCTTTACATAGTCAGCGAGATCTTGACTTAAAGCTTTCGTGACTCCAGAAATTAATATTCTTTGGGTCTTTCGGCAAAGTCACGTGGACAGGTTCAAAGAAAATAACAAAAAATAACAAAAAACTACGACGTTTTGATCACAACACACGCTTGTTTTGTGATCGAAACATCGTAATCGTAGTTTTTTTAATTTTCTTTGAACTTATCTACGTGACTTTTTCTTTGAACCTATCTACGTGACTTTACCGAATACCCAAAGAATGAGATCAGCGAGGTAACATATCACGGGGCTCCCAACTTTGTTTTCATAAAGAGCTTGCAATTATTTGGTTTTCGTTGTAAGGCGTTCCTTCGTAGTATCTTGCTCTTTTACAGATTCGGTAATTATATAAAAAAATACTACTTAGGAAGCTTAAGGATTGCACAAATAACAAAATAAAACAGTTGACCAGCGTGGTGAGGTATGGTCAAACCACCACCGCCACGATTGGCACGGCGTGCGGAACCTGGCAATTCGTCAATCAGTGGGAACGATGAAGCTGTTAACGTGATTATGAAAGCTATAAGAAGAGGCCTTTATGACAATAAAACAGGAGTTGTGTTAAGATGTTCGAACACCAAATAAACAACCCACCTATTGCAAGGCATCAAGTCCGCATTAAGCACACGTACTCGTGACAGAAGGCAGCTTGCCTTTGGTGTAGGCCAATCAGTGTCAAAGGCAATGCAAATAACATTATCAGAGCATGCTAGCTTCCATGCTTTGCCACAAGCACAAGTTTAGCCACAGGGCGCCGCGGTGGCTAGATGTACACTCCCTCGCCTGGTACACAGGAGGTCGTGTGTTCGATCCCGATCCTGACGCCTGCTGCTGTATATTTAGAGTTTGCGTGTCTCTCTCCCCGTGGTCGAGTGGATTTTTCTCCAGGTCCTCCGGTTTTCCCCTCCACATTTAGAATCAACATCGCGCGTTTAGAGTAGTTGGTTGCTATACACTGCCACGTGATGATGAGAAGCCACTTCGCTGAGCTACCATTTGCGATAGTCAGGTCGCTTCTGAAAAAGAGCCACATTGCTCAGTGGGCCTTACCTGGTAAAAAAAATGCTTATTTTAAATAGTTTACTTTGAATATATTAACACCTGTTTCATTGTCAGAAAGGTTAAAGCCTTTTTTATATTTTCATTCATTTCTATGCAGGCAAAAAGGTCCCATGGGTATTATCATTATTATCTATTAAATATTAACCCATTTAATAAAACGTAGAGGGATGCTTAAATTAATTTAGAGAATTGGAAGCATGTTTACACTTCACAATCAATTGTTTAATTAAGGAAGCATGAGGGTTAGCAAACCATTAATTGATGAATAAACTATTGTATTAATTGCGCGGTATAAACGTAATAATGTCGCTGTTGTAGGCAACAATATAATACTCCGGATATTTTTTTGGGGGGAGGGGGGGGCGAATCATTCTCCAAGAAAGACAAAAAATGCCATTTAAAGGTTTAAGTTGTGTATATATATTTATATATTTGTACTTAAGAACAATCTTAAGAGAATTAACAAGAATCGCATTATAAGTTCAGCAGCGACACAATGAGAGCCGTCTACAAACGCCGACCCCAACGCTCGCCCCCCATTGGTCGAGACGCCTCACGCCACTTGGCCATTGCCATGGCGACGGGATGGGGAGAGAGGGGGGTGTGTGAGGGGAGGGGGGTGTGAGGGGAGGGGCAATGGGGAGGGGCAATGGGGAGATGTGGGGGGAGGGAGGATGTGAGGGGAGGGGGGATGTGGGGGGATGCGGAGAGGGGGGGATGGGGATAGGGGGGGATGGGAGGGGGTATGTGGAGAGATGGGGAGAGAGAGGGGGCATGTGAGGGGAGGGGGGTGTGAGGGGAGGGGTGGGTGTTTCCCCTCCCCTCCATCCCAAATCCCACGGAACCCCAGCATCTCATGTAACACGTGGGACACACCCGTACGGCACCCATTGCCGATTCACTGCTTGATAGAGACCGACTGCCCTCCAGCCGACCAGTAGCCTACTCCTCCTTCGACTCCTCCTACACAGATATAAGCGCACCTTATATAAGCGCATCTTATTTCAGCAAAACATCACACTTGTCTTGGCTTCAGATCTGAAGCACACCTGGCCTTACTCCCACAGGATGTGCTTGTGTCCAGTTTCCATGAGATGTCTGGAACGCTCTTCCTTCCGAAAATAGGAAGCTACTGGAGCAATGCACTTTAAAATCGTCTAAATTGGCAACTCACTTCTTTAGAATTGTTTTTTTGTGTTTAGTTTGTTGTCCTTCCCCCGCACCTCCGATTGGCACAGTTGGCGACGTACGGTGCGATCGACGTTCAACATACAGCCAAAGAGACTCACGGAGACACCCATAGGAACACTCATAGAGACCTACAGAGACCCACAGATTAGCACAGTTGGCTATGTACGGTACAAAAGAAATTACACATACATACACAGAGACCCACAGACATCCAGACCCATAGAAACCCACATATTAGCACGGTTGGCTACATACGGTATGAAAGAAGTTCAACGTACATCCAGAGGCCGCTGCTGGTACCGGTCATCGGCAAGTCGAGTCAGCTCCACATCCTCCCTGCGTATCGCATGATGAGATGATTTGGCTGCTATCAATATCCACAGGATGATCAGACACTTCGTTGGGATATAATTTGTGGCCAGGTCGCTTCTGAAAAGAAGCTGCTAGCTGAGTTGGCATTACCCGTTAAAATAAAAACATAGATTAGTTATATTAGATTTTTGTTTAGTGATTTGTTTACCTTTCTTATACTTTGCACTGCTATCGTGTTTGTGTGTAGTGTTTGTTGCTGTAACGTTCTGACCCCGTGCCCCTACTGGACATCTGCGTTAAAGAGCTTCAGAGCTCATCGGCTTCCTCCTGTAGTATAAATAAATATTCAGATTCTGACGAAAACTTACACTGTGAAGCCACTCTGCCGATCCACTGCTGGATGTCAGTCTTTCTGACAGACCTGTTCTTCACCTGAGAACGGCTGCTTGCGTTGTGGCCGAAACGTCGTGATAATTATTTTATTATGTTTTATTTTTATTATTTTATTATTTCAATTCTACGTGACTTTACCGAAAGAACCAAGAAGATGGATGGAGGTGGTTGGACCATACGTGACCACGCTGGTCACTGGCCGGACAATTGTGTGAAGGGGGGAGACAAAGGCCGATCCACGGTACCACTCGCCTCTGATGTTAGCCGTGGGTGGATGGAATTGGAACTCAGGTCGCCAGGATGCAAACTGCCTGCAGTGTGTCGCTAACTGCTGCACCACCGTACCCTTTATTTGACAATTACCTGCCTAAAAATATGTAAATACTTGATGCGAGTTTTAATGGTTTATAATTATGTATCGCTTAACTGAGTCTCAGCATCATGTTTTTGCTCAGTTGGTTCCTGGGTTCAGATTCACCGTGCAGAGACGAACCAACGCTCTCTATCTCTATAAAGAGGATAATCGAATTATAATTATCGCACCTCCGATTAGCACGCTTGGATATGTATGGTGTGAGAGAAGTTGTACATACAAACTCAACACGGTTTACTATAGCGAAATAATCTGAATCTGTAATTCGACTGGAGGAGGAATCCCTTGATCGATGAAGCTCCTTTTCACACATGTCCAGTAGTATCGATTACACGGGTTAGGATAAACGTTACAAATCACACAAGGACTAAAAGCGCTTTATCATCATCGTCATCATCACCACGATCCATGGGGCAGATAGCCCGTAGTAGGTGTCCTCTGTACAATTCGTCATTTGTTTCAAATTTCTCAGTCTTGTAGTGCCAACATTCTCAAGTAGTGCCACATATTTGTGGCACCAATCCCTGATGTCGTCGTCAAGCCATTCTCTGGTGGAGTCTTCCTCTCTCTCCGTTTCCTTCCATTTTTCTGAACAACAACAACAACACTTTTTAATGTTTCTGCAGTTGTCCATCCTACAAACGTGTCCAAATAGGCGCTTTATAACAGAGCTTAAAAGCGGTCACACAATAAGAGTGATTTAGATGGCACGGTGTAGTGTAATGTATGTAAGTTGAACTTCTCTCACACCGTACGCAGCAAACCCGATCCAATTGGAGGTGCAGCGGAAGGACAACAAACTAAACACATGAAAGCAGTTTTAAACAAATGAGATTGTCGATCTAGATGATGTTTTGAAAGTGCATCATAGCTCCCAGTCGTTTCCTAATATCAGAAGAAGAGCGTTCCAGACGACAACAGAAAAGCATCCGAAAGTGCGCGTGTGTGCTGACCATCTTTGTTCGTTGGTTATCCAAAAGCCGCTGCGAGGATAACTGGAGTTCGCGTGGTGATGGTTTATTCTCCTTGACGAGATCAGCGAGGTATTGTGGTTAATTTGCGACAAGCACTTTGTGCGTAATGAGTGCGACCTATGCAGCTCGGCGAGCACCGGGCGGACACGGTTGGATCTTGCAGTACCTGTCACCATACGCGCCAAGGAATGCGGTGAATGGTTGAGGAATGAGTGCCCCTAACAGTTTTTTAAAGATGGGATCGAGCCGGCGAGCTCCGGTTACGTGGGGGGAGAGGCACAGCCCTGCAATTGCCCTGCTCGGGGCACTGCTGGATGATAGAGGCCGCTGCGGTGGCGAGGTGTTAACTACCTCGCCTGGTATATAGGAGGTCGTCGTTAGGATCCCGACCTTGACGCCTGCTGTATATTTGGAGTTTGCGTCTCTCTCTCCCCGTGGCCGTGTAGATTTTTCTCCGGGACCTCCGTGTTTTCCCTACATAACTGTAAACATTACAGTATTTGGTTGCTATGAATATCTAGAGTATAAGCCACTTCGTTGATCTCTTATTTGTGGCCAGGTCGCTTCGGAAAAAGAGTTACATAGCTCAGTGGGCCTTACCTGGTTACATAAAATAAATAGTTGAATTTAGTCTCTCCCTCCCCGCCCTCTCTGAATGCGTGGGGTACTTGGTCCACGTGTCCACACGTTACCCGCACTTTACCCCACCATAGCGAATTTCCCGACCCGAATATATGAATTAGGCAATACGGCTTTTGGGGTCACAGGGCAAATAAATACATAAAAACAAATGTAAATAACGATAATAATACTACTGTTTGGTCTTTATAACTGATTATACCTGTTGCAGATATGCGTGATCATCCCCCCATCTACTCCCGCATTGCCCCCCCCCCAACCAACCAACCCTTCTCCCCACCCCCACAATCCTCTCTCCCAGTTGGGGTAATTATCGGTCACTGCCCTGTGCAGAACAAAGGGGACCCCCCTCTCCCCCTTCTCCCCCCTCTCTCTCTCTCCTCTGCAGCGGCCACAGAGCGGCCCATTGAGAGGCAAACGAACCAGAGGGGAGGGGCTGCCCAGCACAACCTCGCTCCTACCTACACGAGCCGCGCGGCGTTGGGTTCGAGTGCGGTTGCCGGTGACGGTTCTGGGTTCGAGTTCCAGTGTCGAGACTGGTGCCGGTGCTGTTGGCGGCGTTGGGTTCGACTCCCAGTACCGGTGCTGGTTCTGGTGCCGGTGCTGTTGCAGTGGTGGTGTCGGTCCTGGGACTCGGGCCAGTGCTGGCACCGGTTCATAGTGCCGCTTGTCACTCACAAGGAGGCTGTGAACATCGGCGTTTTAGCATAATCGTTAATAGCATGGCGTAGAACCGTAAAATAACCGGTTACCGGTTTTGGCGCACAGGGCGGCAGGGTATCTGCACGATGGTGTTTACACGGGTGCCTCGTTCACGACGAGAAGAGTCCTGGGTTCGATTCCCGCCTTGGGCTCCTGTATGTGTGGAGTTTATGTGAACTCCACGTGATCTGTAGAGTGCCAGAGTGAGTGTGGGTGAGTGTGGGTGAGTGTGTGAGTGAGTGTGGGTGAGCGTGTGAGTGAGTGTGGGTGGGTGTGTGAGTGAGTGTGAAAATGAGTGTGGGTGAGTGATTGTGAATGAGTGTGGGTGACTGAACCTCAAATGAGTACCTGGTGCGGTGTGTAAAACATTGCCACTGGGGAGACACTCACCTGCCGGGCGTGGTGCTGGCCACCCACCCCCTCGTGTGCCGTGCTGGCCTTCATTAGTGCTCGCTAACAGCACTTGCCCCAACAGTCTGTTCAGGCTATACGGGGGATATTTGTCTTTGTGTGGGTGAGTGTGGATGAGTGTGTGAGTGAGTGTGGGTGAGTGTATGAGTGAGTGTGAATGACTCTGGGTGAGCGTGTGAGTGTGAGAGTCCGGCAAATCAACCTCCTACCTCCTCGTTGGTGCCGGACGGTAACACTGTGGTGAGCAGTGCCATGGGGGGAGGGCAATTTTCGATTGGCCATTCCCCTCATGGCGTTTGTAGCTCTGGACTGGTGGGAGGGGCTGGTAACCCCTCCACCTTCAATCCAAGTACAACTAAACCACGGAATAAAAATCGAATTAAGCTTGTGCCGGAGACCCCGGGGGACAGGCGTCCATGACGTCTTCTGGCCAAATCCCATTCCGCGGAGCCAGGAGATTGAACCCTTATCCTCGGGGTTCCTCCAGAAACAGCAAAAAGCCACTGCGGGTGGCCACAGGGAATGTTTGACAGCTCACTGTGGAGGAGAGGCTGCCACTCCTCTGCCAGGAGCTGGACTGGTACCTCCTGGATCTCTGTGATATTCAGGAGGTCCTGCCACCATTAGGGGTGGACAGTTCTCTACTCGGGGCAGGAGACTGCCAACCAACAGGGAGTGGATCTTCTTCTGAACAAGAGAATAAAAGGGGTGTGGGGGCGTGGCGATGAGGTGTGGGAAGCTGTAAGCCACAGGCTACTTTGGGCTCACCTTCCCATCAACCAGAGGAGAGGAGTGGTAGTCATGGTTACTTATGCCCCCACCGAAGACGAACATCCGTGGAGCGATGCAGGCAAGGCCGATGAGTCAGATGCCCTCTATGGCCTCCTGTCACAGGTGCTAGCTAAAGTGCCCCCTTTGGGATAGAGTCATCCTGTTGGGTGACTTTAATGCCCGAGTTGGTCATGATGCTGGCACCTGGTTTGGAGTGATTGGAAGGCATCGGCCAATTCAGCTCAATAACAACTGTAGGAGGCATCGGCACGTCCACACAACATCATGGATGCATGCCGGGTTCAAGCAAGATCATCTGCTGGACTACATAGTGATGGAACAGTGGATGCGGGCCCATGTATTTGACACCTGGACCTACCATGGAGCTGATTTGCTCACTGACCATCGACTTGTCATGTGTAAGATGCGCCTGCCATTCTTCCATTCAAACCCATAGTGGCCTGGTCTCAGGTAGCTGATTAAATTTGCAAGCGTGAGTTTCAGCATCGCTTGCAGCTGGGGTTGGCATCGTCCCCCACTCCTCCTGATGTCGAGGGGAAATGGGTGAGGTTTAGGACTGTGGCTCATGCAGCTGCAATGGCTGCGTTGGGTACACGGTCCAGACCTCCCCAGAGACCCTGGCTGACAGAGGAGGTGTTCAGGCTGGCTGAGAAAAAGCAACAGGCCCACTCTCATCGTCTACAGCATCCCACGTCAGAGAATGAGGAGGCTTACCGCAGCCTTCGCTCGGAGGTTCGGAGAGCCGTGAGGTGCTGCAAGGTTGGGTGGTGGTCACAGGTTGCTGAGGAGATGGAATCTGCCTCAGTGGCCCGCGATCACAAATCGCTCTTTAATTCTATAATAAAAAGTAACTTGCAGCCCCACACCTATTACCTATTACCATCATTAGGGGAAAGAATGGTGATCCAATCTCCAACCCCCAGGAACAAGTTTGCAGATTGCTGAGCATTTTTGTGAGGTCATGGGGGAGGGGAAATCCCTCAGCTTGAAGAACTTAATGGGGCAAAGTGGGGATGACCCTACTGAGGCTGCGGTGCCTCAAATATTGGAATAGGAAGTCACCCCCTGTGAGTGGCAGGTTGAGGTGCCATCTGTTGAGGAAGTACTGAAGGCGATCCAGTGTGTGAGACCAGGAAAGGCACTGGGCAGAGATGATCTTCCATGCGAAATACTGAGGAAGGGTGGCGTTTGTGCATAGACTGCCCTGGTGGCCCCCCTATAGGGGCATCTCACTCCTCAGTGTGCTGGGAAAGGTCCTGGCAAGGATTATTCAACATCGCCTTGCCAGGCACGCTGAGGAGAGGCTTGCGGAGCCCCAATGTGGTTCCAGGATAGGGCGGTCCTGCACAGATGCCATATTTTCTGTGTAGTGAATTCCAGCAAGACGACATCTCTGCGTTATTGACTTGGTCAAGGCCTATGATACCATCAGTAGGTATGGGCTCTGGGTTGTTCTTCATGCTTTTGGAGTCCCTGACTCTCTGCTCGCGATCATTAAGGACCTTCATGAGAGCGAGCTGGCCCGGGTAAAAGTAAGTGGGCCGGTAGTTTGAACCATTCCATGTTCACCTTTGGGTGCAACAGGGATGTCCTCTGGCACCCACGTTATTTAACATCTATTTTGACCACGTAGTTCGTGAAGCCTTCGATGGCTGTACCGAAGGAATTTCTATCTCGTACAGATACAATGGGAGGCTGATCGATGCTCGGGTGCGGTCAATGGTTGTCTCCCTATTGGTAATCCATGTTATGCATGCCAATGAGCTGGTAATTGCTGCTCACTCAGAAGAGGAGTTGTAGGCGCTGCTGTTGAACCTGAGGTGGGGCCTTACCATCAGCCCCACCAAAACTAAGCACCTGCCTGGGTATTTTGTACCATCGGACACTCCACCCCCACAACTTCCAATTGGTGATGGGGGAGTTGTGGAGAGAGTGGAGTGTTTCCCATACCTGGGAAGTGTGCTCATGACAGGCTCTGGTTTGAAAGCAGAGGTCTCACTCCGAATCAGTCGAGCAGCATTATCTTTATGTCGGTTGCGTAACGCTGTGTGGAAGCCACCTGGTCTGTCGCTCCACACGAAGCTTCAGGTTTTCTCGGCCACAGTCATGCCCTCCCTTCTCTACACTTGTGAAACGTGGACTCCCCCTAATGGAATAACTTCGCCGGTTATAAACATTTAGGCTGGCGTGCCTACGATCCATCCTGGGTTTAACCAGGCTGGATTGTATGAGGAGCTCACAAATTCTTCAAAGATCTGGACTTCCCGATAACTGGTACCAGCGGTGTCAAGATCGGCCTATGTGGAGGAGGCTCGTGAGGGATGCTGCTGGGCAGTTGGAGGCAGTCGCCCTCCAACAACAACGGAGGGTGGATGAGCAACACTCACAACAACGAGTGGAGTGCTGGGTGACTAATGCACAGAAAGTTGGCACAGTAGGGGGCACAGGTGGTGCATCGGCCAGTCATCTCAGTCAGTTGACCCGTGGCATCTGGGTCTGCCCCGTGACCTAGTGCCAGCACGGTTCGACACATCACGTGGCCTCAACGTGCACATAGCCTGGCACAAGCGCCGTGGTGACGTCACCGCCACTTACTGGAGAATGGCGGTTGTTGTGAGAGTGAGTATGAGAGTGAGTGTGGGTGAGTGTGAGAGTGAGTGTGGGTTAATGTGGATACGTGTATGAGTGAGTTTGAGAGTGAGTGTGTGAGTGAGTGGGGAGCGGTAGTTTAGAGGTTAACGCACTGTGCTACTGACGATTATCTGCACAAGTTCTGAGCTTCCCCTAGGTCGACTCAGCCTCCAATGAGTACCTGGTGCGGAGTGTAAAATAATCGCCACTGGGGAGACACGGGTGGTCGGGCGTGGCCACCCACCCCATTCGTGTACAGAGTAGGCCTTGATAGGTGCTCGCTAACACCACTTGCCCTACCAGTCTTTGTGTAAAGTTTGTATTCTCTCTTCCTGCTGTGCACGATATTCTTCCGGTTTCTCCGCTTTCCTACTCCCTTGACTGAGGAAACCGAGACGCACAGCGGGACCGCTGTCATTCACAAGTGCATCCCCACTGCTCAGCACACAGAATTCTGCAGATCGCCTCAACTGGGATCTCGCAGCAGCATCAGCAGCACCATCATCGGCACTCCTACTCCTCCGACCAACTGGGCAGGACCCTCTTGACAAAGAGTGTTGAGACTTTCCTGGGGTAACCAAGCGAGATCACGGATACATAAATAGTTACATTATTGCAATGAACGTGGGCGAACATTGCCGCTACCTTCACTTCCCCCCTTCATGTCTCTTTTGCAAACAAACTATATCCTAGATTTAAAGTTTTCGTGACTGCAAGGATCCATACTCTTTGTTTTTTTTCAGTAAAGTCACGTAGGTAAAAATAAAATATTTTTTTTTAGTTGTTTTCATTTTTTTATTAATTATTTTTTTACCTACTAGACTTTACCGAAAAAAACAAAGAGTAAACTATATCCTTAAAATTTGTATTTTACCAAGTAAGTCCCCACTGAGCTATTTTTTCAGAAACGGCCTGGTCACAAATGATAGCTCAACAAAGTGGCTTATGAAGGGGAAATGTACAGAAGTTAGATATTATAAAACGCTTGATGTTGATTCTAAATGTGGAGGGAAAAACCGGAGGACCCGGAGAACAAGCCACGCGACCACGACGAGACGGGCAACCTCCAAATATACAACAGGCGTCAGAGTCGGGATCGAACCCATAACCCCCTGTAAACCGGTAAGGGAGATAACATCTCGCCTCCACCTGCAACCTCATGAGAACGAGTCTTGAGACTCAGCGAGGCTCTGCTGGGGTCGACGAGCGAGATGATGAATACTTAAATACAGCTCCTCCACGGAAAGGGAGTGTGGAACAGATGGAATGTTCAGTCGACAGGCGGTTGGCTGTCCGCCTCATGATGTTGGTTGTAATTACTGACGAAACGTCAAAGTACTCAAATTGAAAATGTTGTTGTGGGTTTACTCTCCAACACACCGGTGTACTGATCTCGTAACGAATTACCATTATTTGTTTACGTGACAAACCTTAATAATTGGCTGTGACGGGTGGTGGCAGGTTTAACGACACATTTATATTTACACGCTCTAACCCAAAAAACTCTATTTGACAACATTGTTAATAAAAAAGTATTCAACAAATTAATTAAATAAAAATCAATTGCAGTCTACCAATGGACCAAGCCCGATTAAGACGTCGAGCTATCATATCTATAGAGCAACATAATATAGCATGATGCAAATTCTAGACCGATGTGGGCAGCATGATAGCGGGATGCACGATAACCTAATTGTGAGTAATTGTAACATTTAAATATTTATATAAATATTGACACTGTCACCATGAAACTGTATTCCTCTGCACCCAATACACGGCGCAACTAAAATTATTATATATTATGTAATTATAGCTTAACATATTGTTTACAGGGTTAAAAACCATCCATTGTAGCTATTTTAGTAAAAATGAGTCGGGAGAAAGGAGGGGGGCCCAGACTCGCATCTTGCATCAACCACCCTCCTCTCCCACGTTGAAATAGGGAGCTGAGCCCCTGTCCGGCATGGCACATAAGGGAGCAGGTGGCCAACACCACGCATACGGCCGCATGTATCAGGGCAGAGAACGCCAAAAGGCGAACAGTACAAAGGCAATGTAATCATCTGAGCATTTCCAGCTCGGGTTGAGCAGTTTAATCCTCGTGACATTTTTTACAGTGTCAAAATGGTGAAGCATGTAAAAATAGGCTTTACCCCGTCTGGCAATGATACTCATACTAACACATGGGCTTTCGCGACCATAATACACGTTTTTTGGGTTAGATCGCGTAAAAACGACGCATTTATATTTACGCGATCTAACCCAAAAAACCTCGTATTATGGAAAACTCGTACTGATGCCGGCAAAAAAGGTTCCGTGGATACCAAGGTGACGTGATCGCCAGGGGGCGCTCAGATCACTCAGAGTCTACCGGGGTGCTGTGGGGAGGGGAGGAGTGGGGGCTGGGGTATTGGGGGGGGGGGGGGTGTGGCTGGTGGGGGTTGGGGTATGGGGGGGGTCTGGGGGTGGCTAGGATATGGGGGGGGTTAGTGGGGGGTGGGGTATGAGGGGGTCTGGTGGGGGCTGTGGTGGGGTATTAGGAGGGGGGCTGGGAGAGCTGGTATATGGGGGGGGGGGGGGGTGCTGGTGGGGGCTTGGATGAAGTATGGCGGGGGCTAGGATATGAGGGGAGGGGTTGGTGGGGGTTGGGTGGGGTTTGGGGGGTTGCTAGTGGGGGTTGTGGTGGGGTAGGGGGGGCTAGAAGTACTGGGATATTGGGGGGGACCTGGTAGGGGCTTGGGTGAAATATGGGAGGAGAGCGCTGGTGGGGGCTGGGGTGGCGTATCGGGGGGGGGGGGGGGGGGCTTGTGCGGCTGGGGTGGGGTATCGGGGAGTTGGTGGGTGCTAGGGTGGGGTATGAGGGGGGGGGGGGCTGGTGGATGCTGGGGTGGAGTATGGGGGGGTGGGTCACAGGTGGTGCATCTACCAGTCAACTGCCAGTCATCTCAGTCATCTGTCTGGGACGCTCTTCCTCTGGAGTTTTGCACTTTTAAATCTAAATTGAAAACTAATTTCTTTCCAGCCGCTTTTTGTGTTGTTTTCTTCCTTACCCCGCTGTCTCATATTACCATAGTCGGCTGTGTACGGTGCCAAAGAAGTTCAACATGCATACATACACCGGGATCTGTCCCGTGACCTCCTCCTGCACATAGCCTGGTACAGCAATCAACCCATAGCCCCAGGGCCTGTCCCGTGACCTCCTCCTCCACCTAGCCTGGCACAGCAGTCAACATAACACCTGGTTCTGTCTCATGCCCTCTTTCTGCACCTAGCCTGGCACAGCAGTCAACCAATATCACCCAGGCCTGTCCCGTGACCTCCTGCACCTAGCCTGGTACAGCAGTTAACCCATGGCACCTGGGTCTGTCTCGTGACCGCCTGCCAGCTGAGAGCCTTCGACACTTCACGTGACTGCCTCAAAGTGCACCTAGCCTGGCACAAGCGCCGTGGTGACGTCACCGCCACTGAGTGGTGAACGGCGGTTGTTGTTGTTCTTTGGTATCGGGTGCAGTTGGCACGGGTGGAGTTGGCACGGCTCTTATCGCGCCTGGAGGCTCTGCGGTGGCGAGGGAGATGGCATCGCCCTGGCCTGCCACGCGGGAGGAAGTCGCGGGTTCCATCCCGGACCGTGACCGATGGTTGTATTCCCGTGAATTGTGTGGAGTCCATGGGGAGCGGTGGCACAGTAGTTAGTGCACTGCGCTACGAATCCGTCGACCCGAGTTCGATTCTATGGTGCAATGTTGAGTCTATAGTGCAATGTTGAGTATGTGGACAGTGTTGAATCTATGGGCAGCGTTTAATCTATGGACAGGGCTGAGTCGATGGGCAGTGTTGAGTCTATGGGCAGTGTTGAGTCTATGCGCAGCAATGAGTCTACCGGCATTGTTGAGCCTATGGGCAATGTTGAGTCTATGGTCCTTACCTATAAACGTCTGGAAACCGATCAGTTTAACACGTAGTAGGCTTTCGCAACCAATATTATCCATGATAAAGCGTTTTTTTTCGGGTTAGATCGCGTAAATGTGTTCTTAATCCACTACCACGGTGAGATTAAACGGTTACAATTCATGCTGCCCTCATCGGTCTCGAATTTGCTCAAAGGGGTTGGTGGATCACGCTATGTTTTCTGTTCTATAGATACAGTAGGTATATGTCTTAATCGGGCTTGGTCCCATTGGTAGACTGCAGAAGATTTTTTATTAATTTGTTGAATATTTTATTATTCATATTGTTGTCCATAATATAAGCTTTTGCGTGAGAGCATGTAAATATTTATGTGTCGTTAAACTCGCCACCACCCGACACAGCCAATTAGTAATGTTTGTCACGTAAACCAAACGTGCCGATTAGTAACTACTCCAGCGTAACGGCAGTGTGTTGGAGAGTAAACCCACTACACCATTTACACTTCTAATACCGTGACGTTTCGCCGGTAATTAACACAATCAGTTTCTACCGCTGCCTGTTCAAATTCCTCACACAGGTCTACACATCCCTTCGTGGTCTTGCCCCACCGTATCTTGCCACTCTTGTATCTGTCTATGTGTCGTCTTCTTGTCCTTCACGTTCTCAATATTTGCTGTCTCTTTCTCTCTTACTCCTCTTCATTGTGCTCAATCCATGCTGTCGCTCTTTCTCTCGTCTCGCCCACCCCCTTCACTGGAACAAACTTTATCTTTGCTCACTAGTTTAAACTCTTTACTCAAAACTCACTTATTCTTCCCTAGCTTACCCCACGACCCCCCCCCCCCCCTCAATCTCTCCCTCATAACCACCACGACCGTTACTGTTCCCTCTTCATATTCCCATTACACGGCTATTACTTATTAACATAATTCAGTCAATGCATTCATCATCATCATCTTCTGTCATCAATTTCGCGTTCACCGAATCCACGCATCATCACAGATTAGCCCCCATTGCTTCCTCTCATTTATTTAATTCGCCTCATCTCCACCATGACATTCACAAACACGTTGTTGTACCGTTGTTAATTCTTTGTAAAGCACCTTGGATACGGCGCTATACAAAATCCGTTAAGATAAGATAACATCAAGCTATTTGCCATATCGTGCCAACCGTGCAAATCAGGGGAGAGAGTGGGAGGGGCTAGAGGGGGGTGGGGACAGCGCTCAGGAGGGTGGAGGGCGCGGCAGGAGGAGGGGCCCGTGGGGTTACACGCGGCGGTCATGTGCTCGCGCCGACTGTGAGGCGCACGACTTGGAGGCGGAGGCAGCGAGACTCTGCAAGGCGTGTAAGTGCGCGTGCGTGTCTCTCTCTCTCTGTGTAGGTCGACTCAGCCTACTCAAATGAGTGTCTGGTACGGTAAAACATCACCACTGGAGAGACAAAGGCGGCCGGGCGTGGTTCTGGCCACCCACAACCGTCGTGTGCCGGCCACCCACAACCCTCGTGTGCCGTGCCGGCATTCATATGTGGTGCTTGCTAACAGCACTTGCCCAAACAATCTGTTCAGGCTATATGGGGAACTTTGTCTGTATATGTATATACGTCTGGGCATCTCTTAGGTAGATTCGACTTCAAATTAGTACCTGGTGGATTTGTAAAACATCGCCAATAGGGAGTCAAAGGGAATCTTTGTCTTGGTGCTTGCTAACAGCACTTGCCCCAACAATATTTTAAGGCCATAATAGCGGGTTTTGGGATATATCACGTAAATATAAATGTGTTGTTAAACCCGCCACCACTTGACACAGCCAATTAGTAAGGTTTGCCACGAAAAAAAATCTTATCTATGGGTCTTTATGAGTCTATGGGTCTATGCGCCTGGGTTTACATGAGTCTCTGCGTCTGAGTTTCCACGAAACTTTGTGATTCTCTGTGCCTACGAGTCTCTGTGAGTCTCTATGGGTCTCCGAGTCTCTGTGCGTCTATGTGAGTCTCTGTGCGTCTCTATGGGTCTGTATCTCTACGGCACTCTATGAGTCTCTTCTTCCCTACGGCTGCTGATGTAGATGCAGAGCAAAAACGACAATTTCATATTTAGGTGGCCAAGTGAGACAGCCGCATCTGGAGCAGTAGCAGAGGAGTGTATCATCATTATTGCTGTGATGTCTCCTTAGTATTTGTGTATCGGGAGATTGCGTCGCCTTCTAAATTGTTACGGTCTGTTCTGGATAACCATGGTCGCACACTACTAGAGAGTTTTAAATTTTCCATTTTTTGCATCATCAGGTATCCGCATCTGCTGTCATGGTTTGTGCAGTGGATGATGCGGTTTAGGGTGGACCATGAGCAGCTTCGTGGAAGATCAAACCCAGGGATCTTCCGCGTTTGGTCTTTCACAACGTGGCGGTGTTTATCTGTGAGTCCTTGTGAACGCCATTCGGCTCTCCAAGCTTCATGGGGGGTTGAATTTGCATTGTTGAAGGTTCAGCGCATGGGTCCAACAGGGCTTGCGGCGTGACTTCAAGCGATGACGAGGGACGTTACTTGGGTCCTGGTGAATGGGAAGGCGACTCTTTCCCCCGATTCGCAGGACTTCACAGGCATTAAAAATGTTAATTGTTTATTATTTATATATATTTTTACTTAATATTTCATCTATTATTAATATCGGTTTCTCATTTCTTCTCAAATTACATTATAAACAATATACAGAAATATATTCTTAGGTTTTTTCGGTAAAGTCACGTAGGTAAAACATTAAAATTAATGAAAGTAAGATAAAATAAAAATCACGACGTTTCGGAGGCAACACAAGTCTCCGTCATCAGGTGGGACGGAGACTTGTGTTGCCTCTGAAACGTCGTGATTTTTATTTTATTTTACTTTCATTAATGTTAATGTTTTACCTACGTGACTTTACCGCAAAAACCTAAGAATATGAATCCTTGCAGTCACGAAAGCTTCAAATCTAGAATATACAGAAATTTGACTTATTTGAGACAAAGCAGTTAACTGATACTCATGGTTCTTTCGGTAATGTCACGTAGGTGGAAAAAATAATAGATCACGACGTTTCGATCCAAAGAGTATGGATTCCTGCAGTCACGAAAGCTTAAAATCAAGACAGTGAACATATGTTCAAAGATTATAGCTGTCATCTTAAAATTGTCCTCAATTAAAGTCAAAATGTTAATTAACGTATGCATTCATGTTAATGAGGATCAGTTTGAGCGTTCGTTAAAATTAAAATGGTATCCTGACTTTTGGGTCCAAAAGGGCTTGGCGTGAGTTCAAGCGATGACGAGGGACGTTGCTGAGGTCGTGGTGAATTGGAAGGCGACTTGTAATTGAAAATAGCCCTGTAGTGAAAATGTCTTCTCATGTCCAAAGGCGTTTGCCCAGCGATGTCAGAGTGGAGGTCACAGTGATGCGTCCACTGAGATTGGTAATGCAGCGCAGTAAACCGAGTTAAGTTTAAATTTTGATTTAAAGCTTTCGTGACTGCAGGGATTCATATTCTTGGTTCTTTCGGTAAAGTCACGTCGAAGGGAAATAATAAAATAATATAAATATAAAACAATACAAATTCTCACGACGTTTCGACTGTGACACAATCAATCATCATCAGTTGTGAAATCCACAGCAATAATTTTTATTGTTTTATATTTATATTATTTTATTATTTCCCTTCTACGTGACTTCACCGAAAGAACCAAGAATACGAGTTAATTTTGTTTAAGTGTACACAATATTCCCTCGTTATTCGCAAGGGATATGTTGGCGAGATGTTAACTACCTCGGCGGGTGTACAGGAGGCCGTGGGTTCGACCCGGACTCTGATACCTGCTTATTATTTGAAGTTTTCATGTTTATCTCCATGTGGTTGCGTGGATTTTTCTCCGGGTCCTCCGGTTTCCCCTATAAATGTACACATGCTGCTATAAATGTCCACATCATAAGCCACTTCGTTGAGCTATCATTTGTGGTCAGGTAGATTCCGAAAAAGAGTTATATATCTGTGCGAGCCTTACCTGGTAAAATGAAAAAAGATTTGTTACTTTAGTTGTAGAGTCTCGTCAATAGCTAATTTCGGAGAAAATGATATTGGCCTAGGAAAACCTATTTTTAAATTAAAACGTGTAAATAAGCTGTTAAATATGAAGTATTGGAAAATGACGGCAGGAAACTCCTTGACGGGAACACACTTCTTTTATTAAATCTTGACTTGTAACAATACAACGCGTGGCCTCTCTTCTTCACAATGCGCTTCTCTTGACTCTGGATTCTGTGCTGCCGGCTCTCTGTGCCTCGTGTAGACTCCGCGCCTCGGCTACACTCCTCTCTCGCCTCGTGTAGACTCTGCGCCTCTGCTACACTCTCCACTCGCCTCGTGTAGACTTTGCATCTCTCTCTCTGGCTACACCGTATGCATACTCGGCTCGTGTAGACCTTCCTCTCTCGCTGGCTACACCGTATGCATACTCAGCTCGTGTAGACCGTTCTCTCTCGCTGGCTACACACTATACATTACTCAGCTCGTGTAGACCGTTCTCTCTCGCTGGCTACACACTATACATTACTCAGCTCGTGTAGGCCGTTCTCTCTCGCTGGCTACACACTATACATTACTCAGCTCGTGTAGACCGTTCTCTCTCGCTGGCTACACATTTATACCTTACTCCCCTCTACTCTCCATTACTCTCCTCTACTCTCCATTACTCTCCTCTACTGGCTCTATCTCTGCACCTTCGTCTTCATTCTTAGATGGTTCCACTTCTGCCCCCTGCTCCTCTGTGCATCACCTTATATACCCCTTCTTCCCGGGAGACGGAGCGGATGCGGACCTCAACGTCGGCACCGCTCCTCAGTTACCCAATCCCCACGCGCTATCCCTACGATCCGGTTCCGCTCAGCGCGTGTTTCCACTCCCCGACCAATCACACCGCGCTGCTACCCGATCACTCCCTCTGGGCGCGTCACCGGCACACAGCCAATCAGCAGCACTACCCCCACCCGCGCACTGACGCCTGCTCCTCCCCGTCAGCGCGCGTCACCACACACACACCCGTACATACGCGCTGGCACACGACATATACACCCAGCGCGTATCACCACTACATCACCCCCTCCCACATAGCTCGCAGCCGGCCCGGCTGCTAACAACAACCAACCGCGATGATAAAACGACAACCAACAAAAAAAAAACCCCGTAACCCCCCGAGTGTGCCCCGTAACATAACACAACAACAACAACAACAAGAATAACTATGTACAGATTGACAATGAACACGAAAAGTCAACAATAACACGATACGAGCAAATTCGAAACGAACGCGCCCCACGTCCCTGCGACTACACGCAGTGACGAGGCGCTCCAACTGCCCCGACTCCTCACGAGGCAGGTCATGCAAAGTAGCACGACCTGGCGCGAGTCCGTCTGGCTGGTCCATCATATGGGGCGGGACACTGACGACCGTCCGGCGGTTCCGGTTGCTCCAGACGGCGCGGAACGGGCCTGAAGGGGCCGGCCCCGCCGCGGAGATCTGGCCGCCGGTGATCGGCAGCTGTCAGTTCCGAGACACCTGGGAGCAGATCAGGCGAAAATACGTGTGGATCAGGCAGAGACATTTCCCCCTCTGGGTCGCCGGTCACGTCACACGCCCGGCCATCACGACACACGGGGAGGCCATATGGAGGCGAGAACGGTTTCAGTCGGGAGGGGTGAACGTACCAACGGCGCTTTCCCCACTTTATCTGAACGCACTGGGGCCGTGCAACGCGCACGACCTCCACGGGTCCCCTCCACGGTCTCAACAATTTAGGCGACGTAGCCAAGGGTGCCTGAGGGCAATGCAGCCAGGCCCTGTCACCTGGTTTCCATTCGTGCATGGACACCTTCCGTGCCCGCAACCGTTCATTAGCAATTTGGCGAGCCCGCGAATTAAGCCGTGCGGCCTCCCTCGCCTCTGTCAGCTTATGAATATTAAACTTAATATGTTCTGCCAAATTAGAATTAGTTCGTGGAGCGGACAGGCCAAGTTGCGTTTCTATTGGCGGGTCAGCTTCCCGACCGTACATCAAATAGAATGGGGAAAACCCCGTAGCTGCATGGGGGGCCATTCTATACGCGGCAAGGACTCCCGGGACCTGCAGGTCCCAATCTACATGTGCCTCGCACACCTGCTGGCACAGCATGGAAGTCAAGGTTTTGTGGAGTCTCTCCACCATCCCGTCAGTCTGCGGGTGGTACGGGGAGGTACGCACCTTCTTGGTACCCAACAGATCGCACACCTCTTGCAACAATTTACTCGAAAAATTTTTACCTTGGTCGGTCAGCAGGCGTTCGGGAGCCCCCTTGTCCAGGACATAGCCCTGGACGAAGGCATCCGTCACAGCCGCTGCCGACTGGTTAGCGAGAGGCCACGCCATAGGCCATCGGGTAAAGTATTCGACCCCCACTAACAAATATTTATTCCCTCTCGGCGTGACTGGGAAGGGCCCCAAAATATCGAGTGCAACGAGCTCGTTGGTACGCGAGACCTGAATAGATTGCAGCGGTGGATTAGCTGCCACGGCCGGTGGTTTACGCCTGGCGCACTCAACGCACCCCTTCAGAATATGCACCACATCACTTCCCATTCCCGGCCAGTAATAGTCACGCTGAAGCAGGGCAAGCGTCTTGTTAACTCCCAAGTGCAAGAGGCGTTCGTGTGCCGCCAAGACAACCCTCCCCCTCACAGCGGAAGGCACCACGAGTGCGTTCCGCCGGGACAAACTGTCCCATTTCAATAACACTCCCTGCTCAAGTACATAGGAGCCGGTACGCTCCTGGTCCCCCTCGGGACCCCCAACCTTGCGGCGCAATGCTAGCAGCGAGCTGTCCGCCATCTGGAGGCGGCCCCATTCGCTGAGCGACAGCGAGAGCAGCGAGTCCCGACCCCGAGAGGCAGTGGAATCATCCCTGATCGGTGCGCCCGCTGTCGCAGCCAGTGCCCCCATCTCCCCCGCAAGCGTCGGTTTACAGCGCGCCGATCCCGACAAACACGCGCATTCATCACAAGGCAACAACCGCGACAAGCAATCGGCATTCGTGTGTCGCAACCCCTTACGGTACGTAGTCGTAAACTGACAGTCCTGGAGGACTTCCAACCAACGCGACAACTGGCCCGAGGGCTGGGCGACCCTCAATGAATACTGTAGCGCCGCGTGGTCCGTTCGGACTGTAAAGTGACGACCATAAAGATATGGCCTAAACTGCTGCACAAAAAAAACAATGGCAAGCAGCTCGCGACGGGTGACACAGTAGCGCTGCTCCGCCGGAGACAACACCCTACTACCGTAGGCGACAACTCTTTCGACACCCCCAACGACTTGGGATAGCACCCCCCCAATGCCCGTGTTGCTAGCATCCGTGTCCAGCAAAAAGGGACTGGCAAAATCGGGATAACACAAGGGTGGGGCACCCACCAAGGCGTCCCGGAGGGAGCGAAACGCGGCCTCCTCCTCCGGTCCCCATTTGAACTTCACTCCCTTCGCCGTTAGAGCGTGCAAGGGTTTTGCAATAGTGGCGAAGTGCTCAACGAACCGCCGATAATAAGAAGCAAACCCGATGAAACTACGCACGTCGGAAACGGACGTAGGTGTCGGCCACGAACCGACACAATCCGTCTTCGCGGGATCGGTGGAGATCCCCGAAGAATCGACAATGTGACCCAAGTATCTAACCGACTTCCGAAGGAGGTGACATTTGGCCGGTTTAAATTTCAGCTTAGCCGATCGCATTCGCAAGAACACCCCTCTCAATCGCTGGAGGTGTTCTTCAAACGTTTTACTGAAAACAATGACATCGTCCATATAAATCAAGCATGTATCCCACTGCAAGCCCGACAAAACCAACTCCATAAGTCGCTGAAACGTCGCTGGAGAGGAGTGAAGTCCCCTGGGTAACCGGTTAAACTGGAACAGCCCCCCTGGAGTCCGAAATGCTGTCTTAGGTTTCGACTCTTCGTCGAGCGGCAACTGCCAAAACCCCGATAACAAATCAAGAGTCGAAAAATATCGCGCACCAGACAATGCATCGAGGGACTCATCCATCCTGGGGAGCGGATACGCGTCAGCCACAGAGATCTTATTCAGGCGACGGAAATCAACGCAGAATCGCAGGGACCCGTCCTGCTTCTTAACCAGCACAATAGGCGCTCCCCACGGGCTAGAGGAGGGCGAAATAATATCGGCTTCTAGCATTTCGTTAACAGCCGACTGAACATGTTCCTTCTCCATGGGACTCAGTCGGAAGGGATTTAGCTTGACCGGCGCCGCATCGCCCGTTTCAATGTGGTGGTGCAACAAATCTGTGCACCCAATGTCATACTCATGTTTACTGAACACATCAGAGAATTCTATGAGCAACTCGCGCAGCGCACCCAACTGCGCCGCCGACAAATCGTCCGAGGCGGCGCATAGCGAATGGACCCACTCAAGGTCTTCCCTTGGCTCAACGTTCCGCGCGGGGCTCGAGCCCACCTGCGCAACCAACCCATCATCCACAGGGACCCGCGCCGCGTGAGCCAGCACGGTGCCCTGTGGAATGACAGCTGGCCGCGACCCCGCGTTCAAAACCATCACAAACGGATCCCTGTCAGCCCGCACCAAAGTGTGAGCCACCGATAAATCAAGACCCCCGACAGCCTTGTTAGAAGGACCCAAAAGCATACTTTGTTCCGAAGCCTCCCTCACCCATGGTTTCCGCAACCGGAGGGGAATCAACATCTGTGAACCCGGGGGCACATGCACGGTCTGTGTCGCCACCGCTTGTATCGTAGCGCACGCCGTCCGAATGTCAGTAGGGCTCGTCAAAAATGCAATCCGGCGACCCGATGGCAGTTCAATGCATCGTTGATCGATAAGAATTTTAATGGGCATTTTAGCCAAAAAATCAGTGCCCAAAAGACACGGAACCGCCAAAGAAGACGAAACGAAAACGGGTCCCGACAATTTGATATTTCCAATGCAAATGGACGCCCTAATCTGACCGATAATGCCCAACGATCCCCCATTAGCGGCGTAAAATGGCACATCCACTGGAAGCAGCGGACGACATTGGACTGGGAGAATATCATAAATGAGGTCCGATATAATAGTTGCCGATGCCCCCGTGTCCACTAACACCCTAATCTCGACCCCATCAATAGATCCCGTAACAACGGACGAACCCGCCGAAGCAGCCACAATTCTATGCCCCAATTCCGCCCATTCGATGTCTCCCTGGTCCCGGCCGAACCCCCCTCGCCGAACCGAATCCCCGAACCTTAACCGGCCCTCCTCCGCCGCAACGCGGCGTCCCATGTGTGCCGAATAAACAGGCCGAGCGTGTGAGGTGCCGCGACTTGCCGGGGATTGTAGAGATGACTTGGGATCTCGGTCGTCGTCCAGCCGAGCACCCATGGCGCGCTGACGCGGAGCGCGGCACCCGGACGCCATGTGGCCCCGGAGGCCGCAGTTATAGCACGTGACGAGGGTCGGAGTAGATCTTGGATGCTCCGACTTTCGGCCCGATCGCAGAGGCGACCGAGCCCCCGGCCTCCAGTCCCCTGGTCGTCCCGTGGCGAACGCCTCCTCTCGTGGGCTGACGACTTGGGGTTCGGTGACCACCGAACCCGGAGCTGCGACGACAGCAGCGTTGCAACCAACTCCTTGTTTCCGTTGTAGGGCCTCGTGCGCTTGAATACTCGTGGCGACTCTCAAAGAAGAAATATCAATCTCGTCAGCTGTGTTGATAGGGACCCCCAGGTCCTGCGCCAACTTAAGCAGCTGCTCCAAAACCATCGCGTCTTGGCCCTCCTCGTCCATCCGAGGGAACGCAGCATCAGCAAGAGCCAGCAACGCCGTGCGATAGGCCAGCGCGGTCTCCGTGGCCGCTTTCCGTCTTGCGTAGAAATGATGGCGGCACGCCGAGGGAGGTCCGTAGACCCTGGCCAACAAACCCAGCGCATCCTTCAGCGTGGAGCGGTCCGACTTCCGTGCAGACCTGAAGGCCGCGAGCGCGTCGTCGTCCAGCAGGGCAGGCAACGCCCGCAGCGCCGTAGCATCGGACCACGCTGACATCTCTTGATGCGCCAAAAACCTTCGCTGAAATTTGCCCCAGTCTCCGCCTTCCGCCTTGAAGGCTGACAACGTGGGCAGACGCTGCTGAAAAATGAAGTCATCCGCCTCGTGGTTCCTCTCCGCCTCTCCGTCGGTGTGTAAGATGGCGGCTCCAGCGGCAGACGTAAAATGGCGGACCCCCTCGCGCGCTGATGACGTCGATGCGCGCGCTTGGGAACCCACCACCACGTGGCGCTCGCCGTTCCCGCCAAAAGTAGGCCCAGGCGCAATGGCGGGAATCCCCCATTCGTTTTGGCGGGAATCTGCGGGGCGACCTTGTAAAATGTCCCCCACCGTCCCCGCTCCTCCCGACGAGCTGATCTCCGCCAAGATGGACGCGGCGGCGAGCAGCAGCTCCGCCAGTCGGGAGTGCGCCTCACGAAGCACGGCTTCGGTCCCCGGTCGCTCGGCCGGCGCCGTCGACGGATCCTGTAGCGTGGGCAAGTCTTCCTCCTCGCCCCCCGCCACCAGCGGCCCCGAGTCGTCCAGGTTTTCCTCGCGGTCAATCCCGTGGGTCCTACGGGTCTTCCTTGTCTCCATGCTTGGAAGCCCGTTTCACTTCTGACGCCAGATGAAGTATTGGAAAATGACGGCAGGAAACTCCTTGACGGGAACACACTTCTTTTATTAAATCTTGACTTGTAACAATACAACGCGTGGCCTCTCTTCTTCACAATGCGCTTCTCTTGACTCTGGATTCTGTGCTGCCGGCTCTCTGTGCCTCGTGTAGACTCCGCGCCTCGGCTACACTCCTCTCTCGCCTCGTGTAGACTCTGCGCCTCTGCTACACTCTCCACTCGCCTCGTGTAGACTTTGCATCTCTCTCTCTGGCTACACCGTATGCATACTCGGCTCGTGTAGACCTTCCTCTCTCGCTGGCTACACCGTATGCATACTCAGCTCGTGTAGACCGTTCTCTCTCGCTGGCTACACACTATACATTACTCAGCTCGTGTAGACCGTTCTCTCTCGCTGGCTACACACTATACATTACTCAGCTCGTGTAGGCCGTTCTCTCTCGCTGGCTACACACTATACATTACTCAGCTCGTGTAGACCGTTCTCTCTCGCTGGCTACACATTTATACCTTACTCCCCTCTACTCTCCATTACTCTCCTCTACTCTCCATTACTCTCCTCTACTGGCTCTATCTCTGCACCTTCGTCTTCATTCTTAGATGGTTCCACTTCTGCCCCCTGCTCCTCTGTGCATCACCTTATATACCCCTTCTTCCCGGGAGACGGAGCGGATGCGGACCTCAACGTCGGCACCGCTCCTCAGTTACCCAATCCCCACGCGCTATCCCTACGATCCGGTTCCGCTCAGCGCGTGTTTCCACTCCCCGACCAATCACACCGCGCTGCTACCCGATCACTCCCTCTGGGCGCGTCACCGGCACACAGCCAATCAGCAGCACTACCCCCACCCGCGCACTGACGCCTGCTCCTCCCCGTCAGCGCGCGTCACCACACACACACCCGTACATACGCGCTGGCACACGACATATACACCCAGCGCGTATCACCACTACAAATACATGAAGATCATAACTCAAAAAAACGAATTTGTAATAAACATCTAAACGTAAATTATTTGTAAATGTACTCTTTGGTACTTTCGGTAAAGTCACGTAGGTAAAACATTAAAATTAATGAAAGTAAGATAAAATAAAAATCACGACGTTTCGGAGGCAACACAAGTCTCCGTCATCAGGTGGGACGGAGACTTGTGTTGCCTCCGAAACGTTGTGATTTTTATTTTATTTTACTTTCATTAATGTTAATGTTTTACCTACGTGACTTTACCGCAAAAACCTAAGAATATGAATCCTTGCAGTCACGAAAGCTTCAAATCTAGAATATACAGAAAATTGACTTATTTGAGACAAAGCAGTTAACTGATACTCATGGTTCTTTCGGTAATGTCACGTAGGTGGAAAAAATAATAGATCACGACGTTTCGATCCAAAGAGTATGGATTCCTGCAGTCACGAAAGCTTAAAATCAAGACAGTGAACAGATGTTCAAAGATTATAGCTGTCATCTTAAAATTGTCCTCAATTAAAGTCAAAATGTTAATTAACGTATGCATTCATGTTAATGAGGATCAGTTTGAGCGTTCGTTAAAATTAGAATGGTATCCTGACTTTTGGGTCCAAAAGGGCTTGGCGTGAGTTCAAGCGATGACGAGGGACGTTGCTGAGGTCGTGGTGAATTGGAAGGCGACTTGTAATTGAAAATAGCCCTGTAGTGAAAATGTCTTCTCATGTCCAAAGGCGTTTGCCCAGCGATGTCAGAGTGGAGGTCACAGTGATGCGTCCACTGAGATTGGTAATGCAGCGCAGTAAACCGAGTTAAGTTTAAATTTTGATTTAAAGCTTTCGTGACAGCAGGGATTCATATTCTTGGTTCTTTCGGTAAAGTCACGTCAAAGGGAAATAATAAAATAATATAAATATAAAACAATACAAATTCTCACGACGTTTCGACTGTGACACAATCAATCATCATCAGTTGTGAAATCCACAGCAATAATTTTTATTGTTTTATATTTATATTATTTTATTATTTCCCTTCTACGTGACTTCACCGAAAGAACCAAGAATACGAGTTAATTTTGTTTAAGTGTACACAATATTCCCTCGTTATTCGCAAGGGATATGTTGGCGAGATGTTAACTACCTCGGCGGGTGTACAGGAGGCCGTGGGTTCGACCCGGACTCTGATACCTGCTTATTATTTGAAGTTTTCATGTTTATCTCCATGTGGTTGCGTGGATTTTTCTCCGGGTCCTCCGGTTTCCCCTATAAATGTACACATGCTGCTATAAATGTCCACATCATAAGCCACTTCGTTGAGCGAGTTATATATCTGTGCGAGCCTTACCTGGTAAAATGAAAAAAAGATTTGTTACTTTAGTTGTAGAGTCTCGTCAATAGCTTATTTCGGAGAAAATGATATTGGCCTAGGAAAACCTATTTTTAAATTAAAACGTGTAAATAAGCTGTTAAATACATGAAGATCATAACTCAAAAAAACGAATTTGTAATAAACAACTAAACGTAAATTATTTGTAAATGTACTCTTTGGTACTTTCGGTAAAGTCACGTAGGCATATAATAATACTATTATAAAATAATAATATTGTATACCTACGTGACTTTACCGAAAGTACCAAAGAGTATGGATTCCTGAAGTCACGAAAGCTTCAAATCTAGATTAGTAAATGTATTAAGAAATAGTTTATAAATTAACTTACCTTAAATTATCTCTCATCACATTCTCTTTTATACATTTATATCTGATCACTTCATCTCATCTCTATTCTTTCTTATTTTCTCTCGATGCGAGTCGTGTAGAGTTCCAGATGTACATCGCGAATAGCCAAAATCGCAGATAGCGAGTTCGTGAATAACGAGGTGAATACCGCATACCACAGAAGCCACCCGATGTGCTTCTATATCACAGTAGTCAATAATCTGTCTATGAAATGGAATTGGAAGACAATGCTTGTTACTGTACAAGTAGTCAAACTTGCATTTCACCGTTTAGATTACTCGATTATCTATGCATATTGAAAGGGTAAGGCAGATCAGCTGAGCGCGACATCAAAAGGAATAACAAATACAGTGCCAGACAGTCATTGACTTACGAACACCCGAATTATGAACACCAGACTTACGAACACCCGCTCTTACGAACAAACTTCCATGAGATAGTTTTTGTTTGTTAATATCGACTGAAAACGCGAACTCGCACTTGTAAATTGAGCCGCGGAACTATTTTGTTCAACGGAGCGATCTCCCACGAGATGTAATGGGTCAGTGTTGTGTCAAAGTGAGTGTGTGCGTGTGTGGGGCGCGTTAATTGCAATGTTTAGCACGCTGCGCTACCAACCCGGCAACCTAAATTTAATTCCCGCTCACAACCAAAACCAGTGACGGTTATCTGAACCGGTCCTGGGCCTCCCCTAGGTTGACTCAGCGTCAAATGAGTACCTGGTGTGGTGTGTAAACATCGCCACTGGGGAGACAAAGGTAGCTTGGCGTTTTGCTGGCCACCCACCCCCTCGTGTGCCGTGCCGGCCTTTATGGGTTCTCGCTAACAACAATTTCCACAACAGTCTGTGAAGGTTATACGGGGGAGCTTTGTCGTTGATGCGTGTGTCTGTACGTGTGGGAGCTGTGTTGTAGTGGTTAGCGCACTGCGCTACAAATCTGGCGACCTGAGTTCGATTCTCGCTCATGTCCAACACCAGTGACGAATATCTGAACAGGTCCTAGGTCTCCCCTATGTTGACTCAGCCTCAAATGAGTACCTGATGTGATGTGTAAAACATCGTCACTAGGGAAACAAGGTGCTGGCCACCCACCCCTCGTGTGCCGTGCCGGCCTTTATAGGTGCTCGCTAACAGCACTTGCCTCAACAGTCTATTCAGGCTTTAGGGGGGATCTTTGTCTTTGTGCGTGTGTGCCTGTGTGTATTTGCAATTGTGGTGACTAATTGCACCCCTTTTGACAAGCAAGCCAGGATCAGGACTCAAAGTAAGTGAAAATATAAATACTTTTCTATTTATGTTGCTTCATTTTATGTTTTATTTACTATACAGAATTTTTTTGCAGTTTTGCATGCAAATGTACAACATCTCTTCTTATTGATGAGTTTAACACTGCTTCCCTTTTTGTTGAACTGTAACACATTTCATTACAATGACTGTATGGATATTTAAATTCAGTACATTGTTGTGTTCCTACTTACGAACCATTCAACTTACGAATGGGTCCCAGGAAAGAATATAGGTTCGTAAGTCGATATCTGTAATATTTTAATTAATATACGATATTCCCTCGTTATTTACGAATTGCAATCCACGATTTTGGCTATCCGTGAATTACATGTGGAACTCTACACAACTACTGCATCGAGAGAGAGAGAGAGAAAAGGAAAGGCATATATGAGATAAAGTGATGAGAGATTAATTAATAAAATAATTAAAGGTAAGTTCTACATATTATTATTTAATACTTTTTTTATTTTGTATTGTTATGTTTATTACAACCAATAATTATTATGTTTGGTATTATGAAACATTTCACGTATTTTATAGCTTATATATATATATTTATTTCCAGTATCATTGTTCGAGAAATGAGCTGTTCACGACCATATCCAGAGCGTATCGATCGCGAATAACAAGGGAATGCTGTACGACAGTCACGATAATCGTAATCCAAAGAGGTGCTGGTTGTATTAGATATTGTGGAACCCCGGACTCCATCTACTCATACTACACAAGCTATTCCTACTACCATTTACTATCTTTATTTATGTTTTACCAGTTAAGACCCTACTGAGCTATATAGCTCTTTTTCAGAATTGACCTGGCCGTAAATGGATCGCTTAACGAAGTGGCTTATCACATGGACATTTATAGCAGCCAAATCATCTAAATGCGCGTTGATTCTAAATGTCGAGGGAAAAATCGGAGGAACCGCAGAAAAAAACACGCGACCACAGGGGGAGAGAGACGCAAACTCCACGTAAACAGCAGGCGCCAGGGTCGGGATCGAACCCAGGTCCTCCTGTATACCAGGCGAGGGAGATAACGTCTTGCCACCATGGTGGAACTACACACTGCACCACGTAAACTCAAGCAGCAACAACTGACATGCGTGTTAGTGAGCACGCGTCGCATTTAGACGTTGCGTTTTATTCATGGTATAAGCACTCCGAGGACCACGGAGCTTGGAAAATCGTTGGGTAGCACCGGCCACTCCGCCTGGCTGTTGCTGCTGCGTTCCCGCTCGTCTGTGGTTCCTACTACTGGCGCCTCTGAGTCGTCCTCTCTCTCTCTCTATCTGAGTCGTCCTCTCTCTGAATCGTTCTCTCTCTCTGAGTCCTCCCCTCTCTTTCTGAGTCGTCTTCTCTCTCTGAGTCCTCTCTCTGTAAGTCGTCCACTCTCTCTTTGAGTCGTCCTCTCTCTAAGTCATCATCTTTCTAAGTCATCATCTTTCTCTCTATCTGAGTCGTCCTTTCTCTCTCCGAGTCGTCCTCTCTCTCTTAGTTGTCCTCTCTAAATCGTCCCTTTTCTCTCTCTGAGTCGTTCTCTCTCTATGACAGCGATCGGATACTGTGTGGCTGTGGCGCACTTTGACGTTATTATCAATTCATATTCCAACGCTCAAAGAGCCCAGTACTGCGGATCACCTGCAACTCTTGCTCGCAACAAAGTGGAAACTCATTCTACAGCAATCGTATCCAGCAATGTATAACATGATGATATTGAACCACTGACTTAAAACCCACTACACGCTTATTCTTAAAACAAAATATTCCACCGAAGACTCGTGACCCGCTCTTGACTGGCAGACATCCGATCGTTAGGTGTCGATAGCAAAACAGAGTTGCGGGCCGATACCCAACGACATTTGGCGAGCTGCCTGTGCCGTTGGCGAATAATCAATGAGCCGTGATGGACTACGACCCCAGGGCTTTCGGTCGATCGCTCCCAGCAGTGCCGACAGGGCCTGGCTCAGTCACGCTTGGGGACACCCACGCCATTGACGTACACACGCTTCTGGAATGCTCTTCCTTGCTACAGTGAGGGAAAAAAGTATTTGATCCCCTGCTGATTTGTACGTTTGCCCACTGACAAAGAAATGATCAGCCTATAATTTTAATGGTAGGTTTATTTGAACAGTGAGAGACAGAATAACAACAACAAAAATCCAGAAAAACGCATGTCAAAAATGTTCTAAATTGATTTGCATTTTAATGAGGGAAATACGTATTTGACCCCTCTGCAAAACATGACTTAGTACTTGGTGGCAAAACCCTTGTTGGCAATCACAGAGGTCAGACGTTTCTTGTAGTTGGCCACCAGGTTTGCACACATCTCAGGAGGGATTTTGTCCCACTCCTCTTTGCAGATCTTCTCCAAGTCATTAATGTTTCGAGGCTGACTTTTGGCAACTCGAACCTTCAGCACCCTCCACAGATTTTCTATGGGATTAAGGTCTGGAGACTGGCTAGGACACTTCAGGACCTTAATGTGCTTCTTCTTGAGCCACTCCTTTGTTGCCTTGGCCGTGTGTTTTGGGTCATTGTCATGCTGGAATACCCATCCACGACCCATTTTCAATGCCCTGGCTGAGGGAAGGAGGTTCTCACCCAAGATTTGACGGTACATGGCCCCGTCCATCTCCCTTTGATGCAGTGAAGCTGTCCTGTCCCCTTATCAGAAAAACACCCCCAAAGCATAATGTTTCCACCTCCATGTTTGACGGTGGGGATGGTGTTCTTGGGGTCATAGGCAGCATTCCTCCTCCAAACACGGCGAGTTGAGTTGATGCCAAAGAGCTTCATTTTGGTCTCATCTGACCACAACACTTTCACCCAGTTGTCCTCTGAATCATTCAGATGTTCATTGGCAAACTTCATACGGGCATGTATATGTGCTTTCTTGAGCAGGGGGGCCTTGCAGGCACTGCAGGATTTCAGTCCTTCACGGCGTAGTGTGTTATCAACTGTTTTCTTGGTGACTATGGTCCCAGCTGCCTTGAGATCATTGACAAGATCCTCCCGTGTAGTTTTGGGTTGATTCCTCACCGTTCTCATGGTCATTGCAACTCCACGAGGTGAGATCTTGCATGGAGCCTCAGGCCAAGGGAGATTAACAGTTCTTTTGTGCTTCTTCCATTTGCGAATAATCGCACTAACTGTTGTCACCTCACTCACCAAGCTGCTTGGCGATGGTCTTGTAGCCCATTCCAGCCTTGTGGAGGTCTACACTCTTGTCCCTGACATCCTTGGAGAGCTCTTTGGTCTTGGCCATGGTGGAGAGTTTGGAATCTGATTGATTGATTGCTTCTGTGAACAGGTGTCTTTTATACAGGTAACAAGCTGAGATTAGGAGCACTCCCTTTAAGAGTGTGCTCCTAATCTCAGCTCGTTACCTGTATAAAAGACACCTGGGAGCCAGAAATCTTTCTGATTGAGAGGGGGTCAAATACTTATTTCCCTCATTAAAATGCAAATCAATTTATAACGTTTTTGACATGCGTTTAACTGGATTTTTTTGTTGTTATTCTGTCTCTCACTGTTCAAATAAACCTACCATTAAAATTATAGACTGCTCATTTCTTTGTCAGTGGGCAAAAGTACAAAATCAGCAGGGGATCAAATACTTTTTTCCCTCACTGTATATTACGAAGCCACTGAGAGCTATGCACTTTAAAATCTTCATAATCTAGATTGACAAACTCATTTCTTTTTAAAGTGTGTTTGTGTTTAGTTTGTTGTCCTTCCCCCGCACTTCCGATTAGCGCCATTTGCTATGTAGGGTGCAAAGGAATTTCACCATTCATACATACAAACATAATGGTTTCTAATATGCCTTCCCCTTCAACAAAGTGACAGAAATATTAACGACTGAACCTTTAAATACCAAAATACCTTCCTGAACCACAATACCTTGCTAAACCACAATACCTTGCTGATCTCGTCAAGAAGCATGAACCATCATTCTCACAGCAGCGGCTTTTGGCTGGCCATTGGATAGTATTACTAATGAACGTTTTGACCTGCCCCGATGGGACTGATGAAAAAAAAGCCTTATATCTCATCGCATTCCTCCAGTATAAATAAACATTCTAATTCTGAGAAGCCACTGGAGCTCTGCACCTTTACATCATCTAGATTGACAAACACATTCATTTACAACTGCTTTTTGTGTTTAATTTGCTGTCCTTTCCCCGCACCTCCGATTAGCATGGTTGGCTACAGTGTGAAAGAAGTTCAACATACATACACACATAGATATAAATATACAGACAGCCAGACCCATATAGACACTCACAGAGACATAGATTAACACTGTTGTCTACGTACGGTGCGAAATAAGTTAAAACATACCTTCATACAGACACCCAGACCCATAGAGGCGTACATACATGTGTACAAACACAGTGACACACGGACACTATAGGCTCGGTACTCAGTCAAGGACTGGGCAGTAGTTGTGTAGATTTCGCATAACTACGCTCCAGCAGAATTTCTCTAATCCACACCAACGTTGGGTTATGGGGTGGTGGAGACGTTCGTGGAACCTATCTATAATCTACGAAGCAATCTATAATCTACAATGTAAAGTAATATTTAATCAACGAAGTAATATATAATCTGCAAAGTAAGGCAATCTATCACCTATGAAGTCATCTAAAATTTACGAAGTAATCTATAATCTATTAAGTAACCTATACACTACGAAGTAATCAATAATTATCTACGAGGTATTATATAATCTACGAAGTAATATTTAATCGACGAAGTTATCTATAATCTACGAAGTAATCTATAATCGATTAAGTGATATATTATCTGTGAAGTAACCTATGCTCGATGAAGTAAACTATGATCTACGAGGAAATATATAAGCTACAAAGTATTCTATAATTGACGAAGTTAAATGTAATATGCAAAGTAATCTTTAATCTACGAAGTAACAGAACATTTACGACGTCATTTATAATCAACGAAGTAACCTATAATCTATGAAATAATCTATAATCTACTGAGAAACTCCCCACCAACATACAAAGTGTGGCTGCCCCATCTTCGACTCTAATCGGTCAACAGCCACGCATTCATTCAGTCACTCACGCATTCATTCATTCACTCTTGCATTGATTCATTCACTCATGCATTAATTTATTTATTCACTCGCGCATTCGTTAATGAATTCGCAGGGGCGACGATGACGAGCAGCACAGTGGCGATGGCGCGGATCTTCTGGGCTCTGATTCTCTCCGCGGCCGTGTGGGTTGGAGCCCAGGCCGGGAGCCCCGCGTGTGGAGACGGAGGCGTCTGTGGCTGTCAGGGTGGTGGCGCGGACCTCAGCCTGTGGATGCGATCCACAGACTCTACGCTATGAAAACTGTGCCGAGGAGAACCCTCCGCAAGACTGACTGACGGACGCTCCGTAGCAACGGGACGTGGAACCGCCACATGGTCCAAGATTCGTGCGGTCGTCGGTGCAATGATCACAATCGCAAAAGACACATGGTAGGGAAGGGACGATTGTGAGCGCGTCTTTGTGGACGCAGAGAGAGGTAAGCGTCCTTTACTAGTGGTGCGGGCGGTAGAGCGCCACGCTGTTCTACAATCCCTGGAATTGCGAGTCGTGTGAGATTTTGTACCTGAGCAACTGGATCAGGAATAATGATGGTAAAGTATACGAAAACGATGTCACTAAATGCCATGGATCCGACCAGAACGTTAAATACATCACAGCATCCTACGCCAAGCTCGACGAATCCTGTCGACGGTCGCCAGTACCGAAAACGACGACGACTGGAACCACCATCACGTCGACCCAAACAGCGTCCACGACTTCCCTCGTCACCAACGCCACATCCCGTCCCGCTGACTCCACCGACCCCACTGCTCGCCACCGTGCACCCACTCTGTCCCAGTGCACGAGCCGCGGCGGTGTGGATCACCACGACCACGAGCACCACCAGCAGTCAGAGCGGCGCTCTCCGTGCTTCCTCGTGCTCGGGGCTGGCGCTGGCCTCGTGGCCTGCCACGTGGGGTCTGCGCTGGCACTCGCCTACGTAGTCCACGTGCTGAGGCGCACCGGCACCACCATCGCCGCCACGAGGGGGGGTCACTGGGGAGCGGGGTGGTGGCCAGAGCTGGATCTATGGTAGCAGCAGCGGCAGCTGGTGGTGGTGAAGGAGCCAGTGGCCATCGTGGTGGCGATGATGGCACCTCCGATTAGCGTGATTGGCTACATAGAGTTCCAAATAAGTTCAACGTGCGTGCGTACACAGAACACTCTGCTCCCTGGGGTCTCCCATAGACTCAGCACTGGACAGAAACTTAACATTGCCCATCGACTCAACACTGTCCATAGACTCAACACTGTCCATAGACTCAACACTGCCCATAGACTCAACACTGCCCATATACTCAACACTGCCCATATACTCATCACTGCTCGTAGACCCAACACTGCCCGTAGACTCAACACTGGACATAAACTCAACACTGCCCAGAGACACAACACTGCTCATCAACTCAACCCTGCCCATAGAGACTTGAAATTGAAAACTAAATTCTTTAGAACTGCTTTTTGTACTTAGTTTGTTGTCCTTCTCCGGCACCTCCGATTAAAACGGTTGTCTACGTATGGTGCGAAATAATTTCAACAAACATTCGTACACACATTCATCATGCACTGGGAGTAGGTGGACGTGGGTGGGGTTGTGCATCGGGCCAATTGTGTTGGAGTTCGCGTCTCTATCGTTCTCCACCAGGAAACCGCGGTGGCGAGATGTTAACTACCTCACCAGGTCTCTTTCTCTCCCTGTGGCCATGTAGATGTTTCTCCGCTTTCTCTGGATTTCACCTCCATATAAAGAATCGCCATCACGTGTTTAGAATATTTCTCCACTTGATAAGCCACTTCAGTGGGCTATTATTTACGGCCAGGTCGCTTCTGAAACGAGCTGCATAGCTCAGTCGCGTCTTACCTGGGATTATTAACTTAGATATTCTAATTGTAGCTTAAACACGGTATCCTCAGAGCCTTTGCACTTCCCCTCTGCCTACTACCAAATTTACTATTTCTGTACAGCGTCTTTAGATGCCCATTTAGACACTGTGAATGCGCAACGTATGTATGTTGAACTTATTTCGCTCCATACGCAGCCAACCGTGCGAATAGGAGGTGTGGGATATGTACTGTATAGGCGTCTATATAATCAATGATTACAGTTTTCATTTAAACAATATATATTCTTTTTGTTTGCCCATTATTCGTATATGCTTTTAGATTTTAAAAAAATACAGTATTTAGCTGGTGTGGAATAGTTGAATAAACAAATAAATACGTAATAAATTTTTTGCTGGATTTTTTTGTATCGATATACCATTAATGTTTGCATAACTGTGGTGCCACGACCGCGGAGCAACTCCGTAAGCGCCGTGATTGTCCACTACCCCCCACCCTCAGCGTGTGCTGAGGGTGGGGGGTGCCACAACCTCTGGGCCGTCAACACCCACTCCCTGCCGCCCTGCCTCCTCGAGCCGTTCGCAGCATCCCTGTGATGCCAGCGAGTGCTACTACAAGGCAGTGATAGGTACAGTTTTCTCTTGTCCTCCCTCCGACTCTCACAGTGTCCATGCGATGCCGTGAGTACAGCTTCGAGGTATTTGCGCCGCTAATAAACTTTAGTACAGAGTATCGGTGCAGTGTGACTTCTGTGTGTGTGGGTGGAACCTCGGCGTGGTGTTGGTAATTTGAGTGTGTGTGAGGCGCGCGTGTATTAAAACATTAACGGCCGCCGAAGCTAGCGTGTCCGTGGGGCCGTGCCGCGCGAGTATTAGGGCGGGGACGGGGTGAGTTAAAACCACTCGCGGACGTGTTAAATCAATCGCCTGTAGGTGCGCGTACGTTCGCGCTGCCGCTTTAGACCGTGTCTTAACGCGAGTGCGGGGTAGCGGATAAACATCCGCCGGCGCGCATATTCGTACAGTCGCTTGAACACGAGTCTTTGTGCGTAAACGGATTAGGAAAGAACCGGCCACAGGTGCGCGCACGTATTCACGCCGCCGCTGTAGTGGGGCGTGCGCACAGTAGAGGATAGCCACCAGCGGGAACGCGCGCGTGCTCACTGCCGCGTGAGCATTAGGGATGGTGTACGCGGGCGTGTGTGGAGTAACCCCGTTGCGGCGGTGAGCCAGCCATTCAGCTATGTCTCTCAGAGGGGGCGCTAACACGGGGGGGGGGGGGGCGATCACCCGGTCGGCGGGGGCCCTGCGGGGGCCAAACGGCGCGGTGGAATAAGGAGTGGAGGGGGCAAACGTTGCGCCCCACCTGCCCGGCTAGGGCGGTGGGGCGAACGTTGGCCTCCACATAACCATCATCATTTTGCAACTTGCATAACGATCGGTAGGAGTTGTATTCTTAGGTTTTTTCGGTAAAGTCTCGTAGGTAAAAAATTAAAATTAAAAAAAAAAAAAAAATCACGACGTTTCGGAGGCAACACAAGCTTCCGTCTTCAGGTGGAACCGTCACAGCACGACTGCTGCATCAAGTAAGAGAAATTCCAAGAAAACAGTCCTTGTATATGTAGTGGTGATACGCGCTGGTGGTGTGTGTTGGTGACGCGCGCTGACAGTGAGGGATCATAGGTCAGCGCGGGGTCATGGGTTATGAGGTGGTGATTGGCTGTGTGTTGGTGACGCGCGCTGACAGCGAAGGGATCGTGTGGCAGCGCGTGGTGATTGGTCAACTAAGGTGGGTGCTCACATCGCGGTCCGCATAGGCTCCGTCTCCTGGGAGCAGAGGGCTATATAAGAACGGTGCGCGCGGGCGCGCGGAGAGTTGGTGACCAGTGAAGACAGAAGACGGAGGAGGAAGAGAGAGCTGTCCTTGTAGGGACCGGGGCCCTGTGTGGCTCGGAGGTGGGACCTTGGGACCCGGGGCCGGACGTCCATGTGAGGGCCGGGCCGCGGGACCCAGAGGTCGTGACCCACGCCCAAGCTGGGATGGGTCTGTAGGTTCCCTGGATGCTACGGGGCTGGAATGCCCGTGTGTGTGTAGCCGGGTGGAACGTGTAGCGTGAGCTGTAGTGACCACACGTGTCGGGTGGAACGTGTAGCGTGAGCTGTAGTGACCACACGTGTCGGGTGGAACGTGTAGCGTGAGCTGTAGTGACCACACGTGTCGGGTGGAACTTGTAGCGTGAGCTGTAGTGACCACACGTGTCGGGTGGAACGTGTAGCGTGAGCTGTAGTGACCACACGTGTCGGGTGGAACGTGTAGCGTGAGAAATAGTGACCACACGTGTTATTGTGGCAAGACAAGTGTCAATAAAGTGTGCTACCCGTCAAGTGGTTTCCCGCCGTCCTTCAGAATACTACATATATATACTGGTTGAGGGTGGGAGGAGCCATTGTGAGGTTCGGTGCGGCTGAAGCACGCTGCAAGAAATGAGCCTTTGTTGTGTAGACTGGTTGAAATGGGAGGTTCCAAGAGTTGTTAAGGTGCGGCTGATGTAAAGGTGTGGCTGCTGTGAATGGGACTGAGCCTTTGTTATGTAGATGAAACAGTACTTTTGCTACGTTGCTGGGATTAATTCTAGATTTGCCAAATATGTATGGTTAAACTTAAAGCAGGAAAACCAGTGTGTGAAAAAAAGAAGAAGAAACTATACGGTAACTGAAGAATAGTGTCTGTCAAATAAGATGGTCCAAATATGTGTAGTTAAATCTTTTTTGCATGGTTAATAACATCTTTCCAATGATTACTAAGTTTGCACCCATCATCACGGTTGAAATTATGTCTGTGTTTGTATATTTGGATGGCTTCGTGTACAAACCTATAATGGTAGCCAGGAGGTTTGAAAAGCAACTTGGTGTCGGAAAAGACAATTTCATGAGAGCCCACAGCGTTGTAGCAATGATCGGCAACAGCGGAAGAATCAGTTTTGCCGTGTTTCAGATCTGGCTTGTGCTCGCGGACACGATCAGAGATATGACGTTTCGTTTCTCCAATGTAGCAATCACCACAGCTGCAACTCAGTTTGTAGACTCCAGGGTATTGTAAGTCAGGAATGACATATTTCACAGATGGAATTAGATCACGGATTTTATGTACTGTACTAAAATCGGACGGTAGGAGTTGGCCAAACCTTGCATGCGAGCTCATTTCATTTCTCTCTCGCTCCTTTGGCTGCCCCTCTGTCGTTGGTCTAGACCGCTGGTCATCATCTCTACCGGCTATGACCAGGGGCTCGAAATAGGAAGGAATTACTGGGGTGACTCATGCATGATTCGCCTCCAGCCCCCACCCCCCACTAGATCTGAGGAGGAGGGGGGAGAAGCTGCACTCCATGTGTGGTTCTTTGTGCGTGTCTGTGTCTCTGTGCGTGTCTGCAGACCTCTGTGCGCGTCTGGCGGTCTCTGCGCATCTGAGTCTCTGCGCGTGGCTGTGGGTCTCTGTGTGTCTGTGGGTCTCTGTGTGTGTCGGTATGGAAGAGCGGTAGTGTAGCGGTTAGTGCGCTGGGCTACGAACCCTGCGATCCGAGTTCGATTCCCGCTCATGGCCAACACCAGTGACGATTATCTGTACCGGTCCTGGGCCTTCCCTAGATCGACTCAGCCTCAAACCAGTACCTTGTGCGGTGTGTAAACATCGCCACTGGAGAGACGACAGCGGGCGTGGTTCTGGCCACCCACCCCCTCGTGTGCCGTTCCAGCCTTCATAGGTGCTCGCTAGCAGCACTTGCTCCAACAGTCTGTAAAGCTATACAGGGAATCTTTGTCTCTGAGCGTGTCCGTGGGTCTCTGAGCGTTTATGTGGGTCTCTAAGCGTGTCTGTGGATCTCTCTGTTAGCCGAGGGGCCTATTCGTGAGTCGTAAAAAAAAAATCCTTGATTCTTTCCGGAACGCGGAATGCTGGTGCTCTGGGGCCTTCTGGCCTATTTCCACCGCTGACGTGTCCTACTGAATCCTACTTTTCTTGACAGGGAACACGATATCTCTCTGTTGCATGTCTTCTCTGCTGCGCGTGTTCCTATTTCTGTTTCTCAATTTCTAAGCACTAGAAGATTTCGGGCACTGTGGGTCCTCATCTTATAGGGCCTTCAGGCTTCAATTGTAATCTATGAAGGCTAATCTCAAGTACTTGTATGCAATAGTAAAACGTAAATTACTTAAAGTAAGAAATTAACAATAACATTCATGATGGCTTTGGTATTTCAAAAGCAACGTTATCATTTCACACAATCTCATCATATCCCACATTGTCCGTGCATTTTCCATATTTGTCTTGATACGAAGCCTTCTGGGCCAGAATCTGGATGGCTTTGCTGGATCCAACGCTCGAGTTTGCCATATAATATTGGGCGTGACTAAACATGCCAAAACGGAGGAAGATTTCAATGTTTTGCAGCGTTTGTCCTTAGCTCTTGTCGGCGGTGACTCCAACAGAGGGAGGAATTCGAATTTTTTTTGTGTCATCGAGAGTGTAAATATGTATTCGGCTGGAGCCAGAGGAATCCGAGGGATAAGGAAGCTTCTTCTTGTCGTTTAGTCCACTTGCAACCATGGCTTCGATTATGTGATTGCTCCTTGTCCAGATGACATGCCATGTTCAATTGCAGTGTCCATTACTTGAATATAAATTTCGAAAGAGCATAATGCAGGACGGCAACCTTCAGTTTGAGCAAGTGAGTGGGAAATCCAGGAGGGTTGAGTCGGTTTATGAATTATCCACTGTATTTGAGCTTTCGTAGACCAGGAAAATGGTTCATCATTATCTAAATGATGAAATCAACAGCACTGTTTGTAGGAGCAACGAATAAATTATTTGAAAAGCATGTAACCTCGTTGAAGTTATACTTCGAGCCATAAAATACGAAATCACAGAGATTGCTGATGCCATGGTGGTGAGATGTTACCTTGCCTGATATACATGAGGTCGTGGGCTCAATCACCACTCTAATGCCTGCTGTCTATTTGGAGTTTGCATGTTCTCCCCGTGGGTCGCATGGATTTTTCTCCTGGTCCTTCGGGTTTCCCCTGTATAATTAGGATCAACATCACACATTTAGAGTAATTGGCCGCTATACATTTCCACATGATGATAAGCCACTTCGTTGAGCTATCATTTGTGGGCAGGTCGCTTCTGAATACAGATTTAAATAGCTCAGTCGGCCTTATCTGGTCACCTAAAAATAGTTTAAAAGTTTAATAGTTTAAGAAGTAGGCAAATGCCACTGATTTTGAAGTGTAGAAGCTGCTGGTTTTTATTTTCTGAGCACGTTCAGTCTTAAAAGTTGGGTAATTATATATTCGGAGAGTGCCCGAAAAATTCCAGATTTCCATTAATGTCAAATTTTCGCTAATTCTGCGTTCATCAAACTGAGAGTTCAACAGGCAGTCCCAGCGTACACGACACAATGAGTCCCTGGAAACCCAATCGTAAATGAGATCGTAATTTTTCGGACACGATATTGCCAGAGATGCAATGTTATAAATGGGGGTTACGTTCCTGAGTACGGGCTAGAAACCCAATTCTGCACAAAAAAGCCTAGAAATATAGGATTTTGCAAAAAATATATTGAGGAGTTCCCAGGACGCACTCGGATACGAAGGTAAGTTGAGAGGCTTCTGCCAAAGGTTTATTAAGGCTATAACAATAACACAAGGGTATACAACTTCCCAGGGGTTAGGGGTCCTACACTGAGTCCTGCCACACGATCCTCCTCTGTCTGGTCCCAGCCCGGCTAGCTCCGGTCTCTCTCTCGTGTCGGATCGGGGACTCTGCCAACTCCACCGACCGGAGAGAGAAGCACCTCTATGGCTACCACCGGCTTCTCTTCACTCACCTCTCGATCCCTCTAGCCCTGGTTCCCTCTTTACCCTTCTACCATTACCCGTTCCCACAGTGACCCCGCTTTCGTCACGGGGTCTCCCTTAAATACTCTACGATGACGTCATCGAGCCGCCCAGCGCGCATGACATCACGTTCCGTGACGTCATCGCACTGGACGGCACACACAACGTCATGTCCCCATTTTACTCCTCTACAAATACATAAAGTATGAACCATTGCTCATGCTGTAACATGTGGTAAAGCAGTTTCCTCGTGATATACATTGATAGGCCAAGTGTGCTTAGTTTACAGTGCAGTACTCACTGTGGATGATATAATCGCCCAGGTTGACGTAGCCCTCAAAGGCTTGAGACACATCCCGGCAAACGTTGCTACATCTGAAATCGCTGCTATCCTCAAAAACTTTAAGAAACCCATTAGCAACATCAGCAAGGACCAGCGTTTTGAACTCTCTAAATTAAAAAAACAGAGATGACATTGTCATCCTCTCAGCCGACAAGGGCAATGCCACTGTCATCATGGATATAACCACTTACAACAGCAAAATTCAGGACCTTCTTAATGATGGCAGCTATACCAAAATCAACGGAGTTCCCACCAACTGCCTAGCTAATAAAACCAACAATATTATCACTAATTCGACATCTCTAATCGATCAGACCAAGCAGAGCTCCCTAAAACCTTCGGCTTCTAGACCACCCAGATTTTATGGCCTTCCAAAATCCACAAAGTAGGTGTAGCACCATGGATGGGCTGCACTTGCAGGCAACGACAGACAGCCCAGAAGGGGTTGTGGTTTGTGAGGGGTTCTAGGATCCCACGCAGCCCCTCCTAACAGTTGGGGGCTGTGGGGTGTTTTACGATCCCTCGCAAACACTCCCAACGGCTGGGGGGGCTGCGGCTGCACTGGCCTGCAATGGCAGACATGCGGACCTCTGTGGGGGCTTCTGGGATCCCCCCGCATCCCTCACAGAGGTCCGCACCTCGGCTAAGAAACGTATATAAGGCAGACCTCTGGAAAGGTTCGTGGCAGTTGAAGAAGACCAGTTGAAGCAAGAAGACCTGCTAGTGTAGGACCTTGGACCCCTAGCTTCGCCATCCTTTTAAGGGCCGGAGTTCTGTGAGGCCAGTGGTGGACCCTGGATCTCCCTTACCTGCCATTCTTATAAGGGCCAGGTCTGAGGAACCAGTGGTTGGATCTGTACCTTGGCTGGGTCAGGTCAGGCAGCCTCCCATAGGATATTATAGCCGGAGGACCTGGAGCGTAGCCGGGGTAGGCACGCTACGTAGGTGGCGTATAATATACTGAGTGGAAGAAGTACACGATATAAATTGTACGAGGAGTTGATGTATAGTAGTTAGGGCGCGTGTGTATAATAAAAACGTGCCCTCTGCAAAGTGTCTCCGGAGCAACACTACATAGGTACAGTACCTCGCTCCGTCCTATCGTCTCCACGATTAACTCACCCACCTATAAACTGGCCAAATTTCTGTCTGAGACTCTGCTTCTTTTCACTGGCAAGTCCACCTCAGCTGTACTTACCTCAGCTCACTTGGTTTCTCAGTATCAAGGACATATTACTGTCTCTGGATGATTTGCTTGTCAGTTTTGATGTAGTATCTCTGTTCACCAACGTACCTGTACTTGATACCATTGCAATCATTGAAGACTTAGCCCAACAAGGACTGAATCCAGATGTACCAACTTTGGTAAGGCATTGTCTTACCAACACATACTTCACCTGGAATGGTATATTCTACAGACAAAATGAGGATACCCCAATGCGTTCTCCCTTATAGCCAATGGAAAAAATTGAGACAGATGCCATCTAAGCATCCACCCTACGTCATTCCTTGTGGAAGAGATACGTAGATGACACGTTTGTCATCTGGCCACATGGCCTGCCAGCACAGAACCAATTTCTCAACCACATCAATTCCATACACCCGTCTATCAAATTCACCATGGAAGTGGAAAATAATGGCAAGCTACCATTCCTGGGTGTTTTGATCGAGAAGAGATCTGATGGCTCGTTGGGAAATTCGGTCGACAGGAAAACACGAATGCCTATCTAAAGCCTGACTCCCAACACCATCCAGCCCAGAAGAATTCCCTCATCAAAACACTACACCATAGGGCCCGTTGCATCTCCGACCTTTACCACCTAGCCAGTGAGTTGTAGCACGTACACCAAGCCCTCATGATGAACGGATACTCGGATTGTACAATCCGCAAAGCTGTCTCCCCAGCCATGCGGAGACAACCTTCTGAGGATCCAACCAAAACCATCACTTTACCGTACATAGCATGGGTTACCAAAAATATTTCCAAAATCTTAAATAAACACAAGATCCAGGTTCGTTTCAATACAGTACACAAAATCCGTGATTTAATCCCATCTGTAAAATATGTGATTCCTGACATGCAATACCCTGGTGTCTACAAACTGAGCTGTGGTTGCGGCAGCAGTTACATTGGGGAAACGAAACGACATGTGTCGGACCGCATCCGTGAACACAAGGCAGATCTGAAACACGGTAGGACCAATACCTTTGCCGTTGCTGGTCATTGTTTTAACGCTGTGGGCTCACACGAAATTGATTTTTCCAAGACGGAGGTACTTTGCAAACCTACCGGCTACCTTCAGAGATTTGTTCATGAAGCCATCCTGGTTTATAAACACAGACAGCTTCAACCGAGAGGATGGATACAAACTAAGCAGTCATTGGAAGGACGTTATTAACCAGGTAGAGTCTTAACTGACTGTGATGTTTCCATCCAACCAGCATATGTCAGCTGTTATTTCGACTCTTTGTATCTCTCTATGCCTCTCTCTTAGATCTCGCATGCTAACATGTCCGTTGCATTGCACTCTCATGCCTTCGGATTGCACTCTCATGCTCACATGTCTATTGGATTGCACTCTCATACTCACAGGCCCTTTGGATTACACCCGTTGGGTTGCACTCCCTCGTCGAGGAGGCCGCTCTTCTTCTCCTTATTTTCTACAGTTATATGCTAATTTCTCACATTAACATCACGCTAATCTCTCACATTAACATAGCCACTTCCGTGCCCTCGTGGAGGAGGCCGCTCTCCTATCTTACAGTTGCATGCTAATTTCTCACATTAGCACCACGAGCCCCTGCCACTTCTTTATAACTCTTGAGCTACACCCATTTCAAACCTTTGAAAACAGTCTGCCTCAGTAGCAGACCATGCTTTCCCACCTGATGATGGACGCTTGTGTTGCGCCCGAAACGTAGTAATTTATTTTATTTTATACCTACGTGACTTTACCGAAAAACCCATAGAGTATGGATTCCTGCAGTCACGAAAGCTTCAAATCAAGATCATTTCTACTGAAATTTAAACAAATCAATGTTTTTTTAAATTTAAATTTCGATTTAAAACTTTAGTGTTTTATTGATGTATGAAAATTAATTCTTACCGTGTCTTCTTCTTTGCTGTGATGAAGTGCCTTGGCCTTATGAACGAAAAAAATCTCGCTGACTTTCTACGACGTTTAACAATCGAAGCATCACTGTTAAAATGTGTTCTGCTATGTTGGAAGATGCGTCGTGCATCGATAAGTGATAAAAATGGTATTTAAACATTTAAAATCTGGTTCAACAGAGGAACACATTAACACTTGCTCCATTATAATAAGACGTGCAATTACCATATGCTTATTTGCATACCTTTCAGCATTTTTAAATCCTTAATATTAAGTTCGCTTGCTTGCTTGCGTGCTTGCGTGCTTGCTTGCTTGCTTGCGTGCTTGCTTGCTTGCTTACGACCGTGCAAATTGTTTAATCCTTTATATTAAGTTCGCTTGCTTGCTTGCGTGCTTGCGTGCTTGCTTGCTTACTTGCGTGCTTGCTTGCTTACTACCGTGCAAATTTTTCGGTCGTTTTTTAACCCACTTCCCGTGATCCAATCGAGCTGACATTTTCCACACAGACTCGTTGTGCGAGACAATTAATGTTCGTGAAAAAAAATCCCAAAATTTTACACTTTTTAGGCAAAAAAATAATATTTCACATATATTCAAATAGAACTCATTCATTGCTTTGGCTGAACGTCACAGTATAAGAGCCCAGAGCGTAACCCCTCCACAGGCCGTGGCGGAGTAGCGCAGTTGGTAGTGCCCTTGCTTCCCATGCCAAAGGTCGCGGTATCGATCTCCGCGTCCTCCACAGGCGAATATATTTTTAAATCCTTTATATTAAGTTCGCTGCCACGCATATAAAGGATTTATAGTGAAAAAACTTTGTTTTTACGGGTTATACTTATTTAAATTGTATTTATCAATGTCCACTTCTCTGATCTGTATTACAAAGCAGATAATATATACAGATGATTTTTCTTTTTAAATCCTTTATATTAAGTTCGCTTGCTTGCTTGCTTGCGTGCTTGCTTGCTTGCGTGCTTGCTTGCTTGCTTACGACCGTGCAAATCTTTCGGTCGTTTTTTAACCCACTTCCTGTGATCCAATCGAGCTAACATTTTCCACACAGACTCGTTGTGCGAGACAATTAATGTTCGTGAAAAAAAATTCAAAAAATTTTACACTGTTTATGGAAAACAAATTAAATATTTAATTACCAATTGCTTAATACTGGCAGACAATCATCTGACCCATAGGTGGCAGCCATCTCAAGCCAGAGGAAGAGAAGACTCTATCCGCCACGCATATAAAGGATTTATAGTGAAAAACTTTGTTTTTACGGGTTTACTTGTTTAAATCATTTATATTAAGTTTGCTTGCTTGCTTGCGTGCTTGTGTACTTGCTTGCTTGCTTACGACCGTGCAAATCTTTCGGTCGTTTTTTAACCCACTTCCCGTGATCCAGTCGAGCTGACATTTTCCACACAGACTCGTTTTGCGTGACAATTAATTTTCGTGAAAGAAAATTTCCAAAATTGTACACTGTTTAGGGAAAATGTTTTAAATATTTAATTACCAATTGCTTAATGCTGGCAGACAATCATCTGACCCATAGGTGGCAGCCATCTCAAGCCAGAGGACGAGAGGACTCTAGCCGCCACGCATATGAAGGATTTATAGTGAAAAACTTAGTTTTTACGGGTTAATTTTTTACATGCTTTTATTTAACTCGCTTCGTCTGTTGTATCCTCAAAAAGAAATCTTGTAACTCAATTTTTACACACTTCCCAATGTGCTATCGCCTGCAAACTTCGTATAGGTATGTCATACTGATGACAACACGAAATTATATCATGAAACATCAAAACATATATTTTAAAACTTTTTACACGCTTTTATTTAACTTACTGTATGTGTTGTCATATCCAAAATCTTGTAACTCAATTTCAACCGTATTCCCAATGTCGTATCGACTGCAAACTTGGTATAGGTGTGTCATACTGATGACAACACGATATTCTATCATAAAAAATCCAAAACATATATATATTTTTTACTTTTTACACGCTTTTATTTAACTTACTGTATGTGTTGTATCCAAAAATATTGTAACTCAATTTCAACCGTATTCCCAATGTCGTATCGACTGCAAACTTGGTATAGGTATGTCATACTGATAACAATACTATATTCTATCATTGAAAATTAAAAGCAAATATTTTTAAACAATCTTTTTTACGGCTCTAATTGTCCACGCTCAAGTTACGTTGGCTGTAAATCACCACGGTCCCTTACGTCACTGCAAGCCTCGGGGAGCCACGCCCAGGGGCGGGGGATGTGGAAGGAGGGGAGGGGCGATGGGGGAAGGGGGCAGGGGGAGGGGCAGCTCGGACAGTACATTTCATTAAAGCGTGTTTAAAAAAAAAAGTATTTTTAAATATTTTATTTTATCTTCTTTAGGAACAATTGTGATAAGTTGTTAAATTAACATGAAGACCAATGTTGCACAGTTCAGGTCTCAAGACTGGACTATCGGACCTTAGCATCACAATCTTGAGATGGGGTTTAATTCATTTGTCTCTTGAGACTTGGTGATAGAAGACCAGGCACTGTGATACTTGCCTCAAATCGGTTACGAATGAAAATAGGTGTGTACGTTAAACTTATTTATGACCGTGCGTAGCCATCTGTACAAATCGAAGGTGTGGTGGAAGGACAACAAACTAAACACAAAAAGTAGTTCTTAAGAAATCCATAAAACCAGTAGCTTCCCGGTATTGGAATGAAGAGCATTCCAGATGGCCGCAGAAGCGCATCTGAAAATGCACGATGCAGTGACTACCGTCTTTGTTCAATGGCCAGCCAGAAGCCGCTGCTGCCAGGATGACCGAAGTTTGCGTGATTGTGGCTTATGCTCTTGGACGAGATCTTCAGCAAGGTAATCGTGGTTCAGGGTCTACGTGTGTAGTGACATACAATGGGTCACTATGGCGTGTAGTGCTGGTTACTGGTAGAGAGCGGGATCATGGGGGTAATAGCCCGGTCTACCAGCAGGGCAGGTGAAGTGTGCCTTGGAGCGCATAGCGCTGGTTGCTGGCAGTGGAGGGACATTTGAGGATACAGCAGCCGGTCTACCAGTAGGGCACGTGATAGGCATGGATGTAGGGTAAATGTGACAGAGGAGACACGTGGGGCAGAGCCCAGAACCTTCTAGTACGTTCCAGACAGGGGCGTGGCCGAGGGCGGAGCCAGGCCACGCTGGGGAGGATAAAAGGGAGGCCCCAATGCTGGGTTAGGGCTGCTGCGGTTTGGGAATGGAACCCATCGTCTTCACAAGTCTTCATCCCCGTCTTCACCTCCTCGTCGGTGTTGGGTCAGGCAGTGTTCCGGCTCTCCTGACCCGAATATAGTTATCCCCTCTACTGTGGAAAGTGTAGAATAAACGTGTATGCCTCCTACTGTGTGTCTCTGAAGTGGCTTACTACACATACACAGCCATTGTATCAATACACTGCTGGATCAAGGCTCACTCATCCCTAGACCGCGCTGTTTGTGGGGGTTATTTGACAGTGCTTAGTTGTGATTCTTAAATATGGTATTGTTAGTTTTATTGTTAGTCAGTGATGCTCTCCAGTTGTCTGGGTGAAAAGTAGTGAACTAAGTTTTGCCCAATCCTGGCCAGCTGGCTCTTTAACTGAAAAAGCTAAGTAATATAAGTCTTGTAGAGATGAATAGAGACTCATAGAGATACACATATGTAGTGGTGGTGTTGACGCGCGCCGACAGTGATAGATCACGGGGCGGCGCGGGGTGCGTGGTTGTGCGCGCTGACACAAGGTGGGAAATAGGATCGTGGGCAGCGCGCAGTGATTGGTCAACTGGGGTGGGTGTTCTCAGCGACGTCCGCATGAAGGACTATAAAGGGGGACGCGCGGGAGCACTCGGGGAGTTGATAACCAGTTGAAGATCGAAGACGGAGTTGAAGAGGTAGGGCCCTGAGGCCCCTAGTCCCGCTGTCCTTGTAAGGGCCGGGACCCTGTGTGGCTCGGAGGCGAGACTGTGGGACCTGTGGTCTGACGTCCATGTGGGACGAGGCTGTGGGACCCAGAGTCGAGACGGACACCCCAGCCGGGTGGGTTCCGAGAAGCTACGGGGCGTAAGAGCCCGTGTGGGTGTAGCCAGGGGAACCCCGTGGGTTAGGCTGCAGTTAGCCACCCGTGTAATATAAGTTGGTGTTAATAAAGAGTGTGCTACCCGTAAGGTCGTCTCCCGACAAGTTACTATATTACACATAGACTAATATAAATAATAGAGATACATAGAGACTCGTAGAAATACATAGAGACTGGGTGAAAAGTGGACTAGGTTTTGCACAATCCTAGCCAGCTTGTTCAAACTTAATAAATTAACTACGCTGGTCGAGGTGGGTCGATTATGGCAGGGAGCATAGAAGTACAGGACAACATTTGTAGTCTACCGTACACCACGTGGTTCCTGAAAGCGCATGAAACAACCTGTGTTGTGCATTTCATTCATCTAAGCACTTTGAGTGAATTTTACTTCTTGTTAATTTGTTGTCCTTCCTTTGTACGATGCGAAAGAAGCCTAACATGCACACACACTATCCAGACTCGATCCTTCTTGGCTTCCGAGATCCAATAAGACCGGGCACATTTTGGATGGTTTAAAGAACTCCAGACTCATTCGCCCCTTATCACATGCGTGCGCACATTCATGCATTGTTCACGAAAGCCTTTCGGAACAGAATGATGTAAGATTAGGACCAAAAAATGTATTACAATCGAATCTCACCTATACGCATAGAGAGCACATTTAATCAAGGCACTTGACATAGCTCAATAAACCATTGTCTAGGTGACAGTGGTGTCCACGAATTATAATAAAATATTAATCAAAACGATGAAATAGTTTACTTTGCCAGATAAGGTCCACTGAGTAACTTAGCATTTTTGATAGCTCAACGAAACAGCGTATCATCAAATGGAAATGTATAGCATCTAAATTCTCTAAACGCGTAATGTTGATTCTAATTGTACAGGGAACACCCAGAGGACCCGGAGACAAATCCATGCGACCACAGGGAGAACATACCAACTCCAAATATACAGTAGGCGTTAGTGTGGTGATCGAAGCCACAGTCTCCTGTATACTAGGCGAGGTAATTAACATCTCACCCCAAAATTATTATCATATGTGTGTGTCTCACTGGCGCGACCACCGTTGCGGTACTCTTGTGCGGCGACGGAAGCTCATTGACTTTGACATGCTAATCTCTCTCCCTAATCTCTCTCCCTAATCTCCCCCATTAACACAACTGATGTGCTTGCGTGCGGGGATGGGACTCCTTTCCAGCTCAGACCCCGCCTGCTTGCCCTTGGCCAACATATACAACATCTTGTTGTAGCAGCTCTCTCGCTGTGTTTTTCCTGGTTCAGAAGTTCTACTGCTGGATTATTTTTTCCGCCTGATGACGATCGCCTGTGTTGCGATCGAAACGTCGTGATATTTTTTTTATACCTACGTGACTTTACCGAAAGAACCAAAGAGTATTATCATGTAGTAGTGCCATTTTTTAACAACGTCATTCATGCTTATTGCATCTCACACAACGCTGTATGATCATTCTATACATAATCAGATTAAGAGCTTAATCCTCCTCGTAGCAATCATTCTTAAGTGAATGAAACTCTCAGCAAAATATAAATGAATAAACTAATCAATTAAATTGTATACAAACCAGAGGTGTATACCGCCAAATATGTAGTCACAATGGAGCGGTGTTTCTCAATCTTGTTTGTGCCACGGACCTCTCAGCTGATACAAACATTTCCACGGACCACCCAGACCTCCCCCGCCGGTGACAGAACAGATTGGGTATGTATATGTGCGTGTGTACGTGAAAACTCCGGTCATCCTCACAGCAGCAGTGGCTTTTGGCAAGCCATCGAACAAAGGTGGTCATCCCATCGCGCGCTTTCAGATGCGCTTCTGTGGCCGTCTGGAACGCTCTTCCTTCCGATATTAGGAAGCCACTGGGAGCTATGCACTTTTACATCATCTAGATTGACAAACGAATTTCTTTAGAACTGCTTTTTATGTTTCGTTTGTTGTCCTTCCCCCGCACCTCCGATTAGCACGGTTGACCTATGTGCAGTGCAAAATAAGTTAAACGTACATAGATACTACGCTATACACTCCACTACATACTGTGAACTACACTACTATACACTACACTATACACTAATATACACTACACTATACGCTACAATACACTACACACACTACGCTATACACTACACAACTATAGAATACACCACTATACAAAATTGATAACTAATTTCGTTAGAACTGATTGTTGTATTTAGTTTGTTGTCCTTCTCCGGCACCTCCGATTAGCGTGATTGCCAACGTACGCGCACGACCCAGCCGGACCCCACCCCTGGTGACAAAACGCGTTCACTTCTCTCTATAAATACCGATCTTACTACAACACGATCCATATTACCGCAACATAAAAAACTTTGTAACGCAGCTGTAAGATAGTTTTTTAGGGTGAGCATTTAGATGTTAGGGTTATGTAGTTCAACCATGTTAGATTACCGAACTGAAATTTTGTTTAATTCAATATCACGAGTAAAATATCAAAGAATGTACATGACAAAAGGTATAATAAACGTTGGCATTATTGTCCGGATCAAACTGCGTTTGCATCACAGTCCCGTGGAGCACCTGGAGGAACGTCTCGGACCGCCGTGGGTCCGGGAAGCACCACTCTGAGAAGCACTACCCAGGGTAGCAGCAGCAGCAGCAGCAAGAGAGCACGATCCCAACTTCTCATGCAAGCCAGCATTATGACAGTGTGTTTATTTTGTAAATCTATATGCAGGATAAATATAGTTAGTGTGTTTAGTGTGTTAATCTACGTGCAGGAGACATGTAGTTTGTGTTCATTTTGTTAATCTACATTGATGAGATATATAGGCTGTGTGTTTAGTGTGTTAATCTATATGCAGAATATATTTACTGTAGGCTGTATATTTAGCGTGTTAACCTATATGCAGGATATATAGGCTGTTTATTTCATTTGTTAATCTATATGCAGGATATATATAGTCTGTGTGTTTAGTGCGTTAATCTATATACAGGAGATGTATAGTCTGTGCGTTTATTTGGTTCAATTGTATAAGGAGATATATAGTATTTGTATTTAGTGTGCTAATCTCTCTGCAGGAGATACATAATCAGTGTGTTTTATATTAAGGAGATACATAATCAGTGTGTTTATTTTGTTAATATATATGCAGGAGACATATAGTTTGTGTTTATTTTGTGAATCTACATTGATGAGATATATAGGCTGTGTTTAGTGTGTTAACCGATATGCAGGATATATGTAGGCTGTCTTTGTAATGTGTTAATCTATATACAGGAGATATATAGTCTGTGCGTTTATTTTGTTTATCTGTATTAGGAGAAAAATTTCGGTGCATTTAGTGTGTTAATCTATATGTAGAATATATTTAGTTTGTGTTTAGTGTGTTAATCTATATGCAGGATATATATAGTTTGTGTTTAGTGTGTTAATCTATATGCAGAATATCTATGTAGTTTGTGTTTAGTGTGTTAATCTATATGCAGGATATATATGCTGTGTGTTTATTTTGCTGTTCTCTTTGCAGGAGATATATAGGCTGTGTGTTTATTCTGTTACTCTATATTCATGAGATATACAGTGAGGGAAAAAATTATTTGATCCCCTGCTGATTTTGTACGTTTGCCCACTGACAAAAAAATTATCAGTCTATAATTTTAATGGTAGGTTTATTTGAACAGTGAGAGACAGAATAACAACAACAAAATCCAGAAAAACGCATGTCAAAAATTTTATAAATTGATTTGCATTTTAATGAGGGAAATAAGTATTTGACCCCTCTGCAAAACATGACTTAGTACCAATTCCTTACTAGTCGAGCACACCTGTGTGTTGGAGAGCAAAGCCACAACATTTACAATCTGAGTACGACGTTTCGCCAGTAATTACAACTAGCTTCATCAGGCGACAGACAGATTTGTAGAGAAATCTTCCTGTTTCGTTCCTTGCATAGAGGGGTAGATGTGAGCAACTTGTCTTCACGTCTACCCCTCGCCTGATGAAGCTAGTTGTAATTACTGGCGAAACGTTGTACTCAGACTGTAAATGTTGTGGCTTTGCTCTCCAACACACCGGTGTGCTGTACTCGTACCGAATCGGCATATTCTGTTTTAGTGACAAAAATTACTAATTGCTCAGACTGTAAATATTGGGGCTTTGCTCTCCTACACACCGGTGTACTGTACTAGTAACGAATTGGCATGTTCTGTTTACGTGACAAACCTTACTAATTGGCAGTGTCGGCTGGTGTCGGGTTTAACGACACATTTACGAGATCTAACCCAAAAAAAACCGTATTATGGATATAGCCTGTGTGTTTACTTTATATATATAAAGGGTGATCTATAGCCTTATATTCTCCATAGCAGCAACAGTGGCTACGTAAAATTTTGATTTGTTTTACATTTATATTATTTTATTATTTCCCTTCTACATGACTTTACCGAAAGAACCAAGAATATAGTGGCTACGTTGTTTCATGTGTGAGCAGCAGGCCTCCACAATTGAACCGATGTAGCTGTCGCCCTTGACAGGAATCGCACCTATTTGTATTTACTCCTTTTTTTTACCAGGTAAGGCTCACTGAGCGATATACTGTAGCTAATTTTCAGAAGCGACATGGCCACAAATGATAGTTTAACGAAATGGCTTATCATAACCACGTGGGAATGTCTATCTGCAGCTGAATATTCTAAACGCCGTGATGTTGATTCTACATGAGGAGGAAAAAACCGGAGGACCCGGAAAAAAATCCATGCGACCATGGCGAGAAAGAGAGACACAACATCTCCGAATATACAACAGACATTGCCAGGGTCGGGATCGAACCCATACCACGCGACGGGATTAATATCTCCTCACCACCGTGACGCCCAACGCGAGGCGCCTGCCTAGTTTGCGGACAGCGGAGAGAGGCAACGTGGCGATTTTTTTCATTTTGGCTCAAGAAGCAACCACGATTGACGTCAGCCCCCCAGGTGGAGGTGAGATTAGGGCTCCTTCGACCGAGCCCTAATCTCCCCACCGCAACACGCACCCCCACCACACGCATGGCAGATTATGGGGGGAAGAGGGGGAGGGTGGTATAGTGGTTACAGCCCCGCACTCCGAACGTCAACAACCTGAGTTCTATTCCAAGCCATGGCTTGACTGCCCGAGTGATATCTGATCTTGTGCCTCCACCCACACCCCCTCCCTCTACCTTTAGCAAGCCACACTGCTGACCAGTGTGGTGAAGTATGGTCAAACAACAAGAATAATCACCAACACGACCTGTTTTTGTGTGTAAACAATGACTGTTGGTCGGAGCTGATTGGTGTTTTGCCGGCCTGTGTCGGTGGTGGGAACTCTGTACGGTGACCGCCGTTAAACTTCTACCACTGTCGAGTTGAGGGGATTTTACTTTGCACTTTATACTGTATCGACCCCCATGAAGATAATGGTCTTGAGTTGACCCCAGAGCAAATAGCGGTCGGAAACTTGAGAGGGACGCTGTGAGAGGACCGACAGTCACAGTTTTCCCACGGAATGGCCGGGACCCGTCCAGGGTAATGTGGAATTTCCACCACTGGTTAAGGCCCACCATCTGTGCAAGCAACACCGCTGTTATTTTTTTTGTGAATAAGAATGTCTACACGTGCGACACCCCAACCCGAAACCCAAACCCATGAATCCAAACATAAACCCGAACCCGAAACTGGCGTGGGTTTCAGGTTAGGGTTTGAGACAGTATTTTATATGGTCGCACTCGTTACACACAAAGTGCGTGCCACAAATGAACCACAATACCTTGCCAATCTCGTCAATGAGCATAAACCATCACACGAGCTCCGATCATCCTCGCAGCAGCTTTTGGCTCGCCATCGAACAAAGATCGTCACTGCATTGTGCACTTTCAGATGCCCTTCTGCGGCCATCTGGAATGCTCTTACTTTCGATATTAAGATGTCACTGGAGCTGTGCACTTTTAAATCATATAGATTGAGAAACTCATTTCTTTAGAACCGTTTTTTGTGTTTTGTTTGTTGTCCTTCCCCCGCATCTCCGATTAGCACGGTTGGATATGTATGGTGCGAAAAGTTAAACATACATACATAGATCCATAACATTAACCTTAATCCATAAGAATTAACCTACAATCTAAACCCTAACCCATGTACATTAACCATAGACCTTAGCCGTAAAATCTAGCTGTAAAATGTACCTCCAACACCCAATGCTCAACGCCACAACCCTAACCATATATCTGAACCTTAAACCCTAAGCAATAATTTTAAACCCTTGTGCCTCAGGTGGGTCAGGAGAACAAGGAAAAATCTCCGGAAAAATAATCGAAAACGCAATGTTATTACCGAAATGTTTATTTGTACCTCACAAACATTCTAAACCAAAAGCACGAATCTGTCCACGATCTCTTTAAAACAAAGCAATTGAAACGTGCAGTAGGGAAAAGTTTACAAAAATAAAGGCAAAATTCATTAGCAAATTGTTTTAACGGGCTCAGTAAAGATCTCTTAGAGTCACAGCTTAAATTACACAAACACACTAAAATATTGAATTATAATGCATGAGCAATCCAATGAGCTATAAAGCTCTTTAATAATGATAAATGTCCAGTAGGGGTGGATCAGAACGTTACAACAACAAACACAATACACAAACACGATAGGGGTGCAAAGTATATGAAAGGTAAACAAATCACAAAACATATACTAATACAACTAAACTATGTATTTTTTATTTTATCAGGTAAAGTCCAAACCTATTAGCCTCAAACGATAGCTCAACAAAGTGGCATATCATGTGGACATTTATACCAGCCAAATAATCTAAATAATCTAAGTAATCTAAATAATGTAAACGCGTGATGTTGATTCGAAATGTGGAGGAGAAAACCGGAGGGCCCGGAGAAAAAACCCATGCGACCATGAAGAGTTACAGTGAGGGAAAAAAGTATTTGATCCCCTGCTGATTTTGTACGTTTGCCCACTGACAAAGAAATGATCAGTCTATAATTTTAATGGTAGGTTTATTTGAACAGTGAGAGGCAAATCCAGAAAAACGCATGTCAAAAATGCTATAAATTGATTTGTATTTTAATGAGGGAAATAAGTATTTGACCCCTCTGCAAAACATGACTTAGTACTTGGTGGCAAAACCCTTGTTGGCAATCACAGAGGTCAGACGTTTCTTGTAGTTGGCCACCAGGTTTGCACACATCTCAGGAGGGATTTTGTCCCACTCCTCTTTTCAGATCTTCTCCAAGTCATTAAAGTTTCGAGGCTGACGTTTGGCAACTCGAACCTTTAGCTCCCTCCACAGATTTTCTATGGGATTAAGGTCTGGAGACTGGCTAGGCCACTCCAGGACCTTAATGTGCTTCTTCTTGAGCCACTCCTTTGTTGCCTTGGCCGTGTGTTTTGGGTCATTGTCATGCTGGAATACCCATCCACAACCCATTTTCAATGCCCTGGCTGAGGGAAGGAGGTTCTCACCCAAGATTTGACGGTACATGGCCCCGTCCATCGTCCCTTTGATGCGGTGAAGTTGTCCTGTCCCTTTAGCAGAAAAACACCCCCAAAGCATTATGTTTCCACCTCCATGTTTGACGGTGGGGATGGTGTTCTTGGGGTCATAGGAAGCATTTCTCCTCCTCCAAACATGGCGAGTTGAGTTGATGCCAAATAGCTCCATTTTGGTTTCATCTGACCACAACACTTTCACTCAGTTGTCCTCTGAATCATTCAGATGTTCATTGGCAAACTTCAGACGTGCTTTCTTGAGCAGGGGGATCTTGCGGGCGCTGCAGGATTTCAGTCCTTCACGGCGTAGTGTGTTAACAACTGTTTTCTTGGTGACTATGGTCCCAGCTGCCTTGAGATCATTGACAAAATCCTCTTGTGTAGTTCTGGGCTGATTCCTCACCGTTCTCATGATAATTGCAACTCCACGAGGTGAGATCTTGCATGGAGCCCCAGGACGAGGGAGATTGACAGTTCTTTTGTGTTTCTTCCATTTGCGAATAATCGCACCAACTGTTGTCACCTTCTCACCAAGCTGCTTGGCGATGGTCTTGTAGCCCATTCCAGGCTTGTGTAGGTCTACAATCTTGTACCTGACATTTTTGGAGAGCTCTTTGGTCTTGGCCATGGTGGAGAGTTTGGAATCTGATTGATGTCTTCTGTGAACAGGTGTCTTTTATACAGGTAACAAGCTGAGATTAGGAGCACTCCCTTTAAGAGTGTGCTCCTAATCTCAGCTCGTTACCTGTATAAAAGACACCTGGGAGCCAGAAATCTTTCTGATTGAGAGGGGGTCAAATACGTATTTCCCTCATTAAAATGCAAATCAATTTATAGCATTTTTGACATGCGTTTCTCTGCATTTTTGTTGTTGTTATTCTGTCTCTCACTGTTCAAATAAACCTCACATTAAAATTATAGACTGGTCATTTCTTTGTCAGTGGACAAACGTACAAAATCAGCAGGGGATCAAATACTTTTTTCCTCACTGTAGAGAGACACCGCAAACTCCAAACATACAGCAGGTCGGGATCGAATCCCCAAATTCCTGCATATCAGGCGTAGAAAATAACATTACAGCAACGTGAAGCTATGGAATCGGTTGTACGAGGATGTCAGTAGTAAGTTCACAAACGTCACATCAATGTGAAGCTATGGAATCGGTTGTACAAGGATGTCAGCTGTGAGATCACAAACGTCACAGCAACGTGAAGCTATGGCATCGGTTGTACGAGGATGTCAGTTGTAAGATCACAAACGTCACAGCAACGTTAAGTTATGGAATCGGTTGTACAATTATGTCAGTTGTGAGATCACAAACATCACAGCAATGTGAAGCTATGGAATCGGTTGTACAAGGATGTCACTTGTGAGCTGAGGCGAGTCAAGCACCGTTTCCTCTTTAATATCGCCACGGGGAGTTGCGTGTAACGACGAGTAAGAACAATTTACACCTAGCTCGGCTTGAACTCTCCCTGCTTGTGATTTCCCAAAGAAGTTGGACGGGTATTTGACCAGCTAAATCCCACTGAGCTATTCGTTCTTCTTGGGGCGTCGCGGTGGCTAAATGTTATCTCCTTCATTTGGTATGGTGGAGGGCGTGGGTTCGATACCGATCCTGACGCCATGTTATGTATATTTGGAGTTTGCGGTGTCTCTCTCCCCGTGGTGGTAACGTGGGGTTTTTTCCCTCCGGGTCCTCCGGATTTTCCCTCTACATTGAGAATCAACGTGCGTATTTTGATTATGATGAGCTCCAAGTTTAGGTGTATGCAGTTTATTACACCACTGATAGCGATCCCGTTCCGCCGCTTCGCCAACTGTTTGACGCGGGAGATCCTTTGTGCGGTGAACACAGCAAACAGGAACAACAAAGCAGAGGCAGAGACATCGACATTGCAGAGGACGAGTGCAGCCAGGGTCCTTATGGGATATTGTACAACACACGAGATGTGTGATGCTCGTAAAAGTAACACGCGCCAATTATATTTTATATAAACAAACAACAGTCTAAATGTAATCTGAGAGCAAGAGGTGACACAATAAATATAGGTAGAGGTAAGCTGTTTATTTTAGTGTGACGAAATCAGAGGCGAAGACCCCCGTATAGACTGTTGGGGCACGTGATATTAGCGAGCGCCTATGAAGGCCGGCACGGCACACGAGGGAGTGGGTGGCCAGCACCTCGCCCGGTCGCCTTTGTCTCCCTAGTTGCGATGTTTACACATCGCACCAGGTACTCATTTGAAGCTTAGTCGACTTGGAAGGAGGCCCAGGACCGGTTCCGATAATCGTCACTGGTGTTGTTGACTTGTATGTATGTGCTGAACTTCTTACGCACCGTACGTATCCAACCGTTTTGATCAGAGGTGCGCTGGAAGGACAACAAATTAGCACACAAAAATCATTCATAAATAAAATAGTTCTCAAGACAGATGATGATATAAAACTGCATAGCTGAGGTGGTTTCCTAATATCGGAAGGAAGAGCGTTCTAAACGTCCGAAGAAGCGCATCTGAAAGCTCATTGACGAGATCAGAAGCAAGGTATTGTGGTTCAGGGTCTACGTGTACAGCCCTTGTATCAAACGAATGCTGGATCAAGGCTCACCCTTCCGCCACGCCATTCGTGTGGGTTATTTGACTGTACTTATGATCACTAACTGTTAATGTATTGCTCCAGTGGCTTCCTGATATCGAATTCGATGCGGTAAACCCATGGCATGCTCGTGAGAAACTGGGAGAATCTTGTTGTGCGGACACGAGGTTGATTATGTCTTGTTTGCTTTGGACGGAGGAAGTATGAAGTCTCGAGTGACAGCGTTCGCTGGGTGAGGTGAGAAAAAGCCCTCTCTGACGAGGCTCCAGTGACGTCTCGAGTGACAGCGTTCGCTGGGTGAGGTGAGTAAAAGCCCTCTCTGGCGAGGCTCCAGTGACGTCTCGAGTGACAGTGTTCGTTGGGTGAGGTGAGTAAAAGCCCTCTCTGACGAGGTTCCAGTGACGTCTCGAGTGACAGCGTTCGCTGGGTGAGGTGAGTAAAAGCCCTCTCTGGCGAGGCTCCAGTGACGTCTCGAGTGACAGTGTTCATTGGGTGAGGTGAGTAAAAGCCCCCTCTGACGAGGCTCCAGTGACGTCTCGAGTGACAGCGTTCGCTGGGTGAGGTGAGTAAAAGCCCTCTCTGGCGAGGCTCCAGTGACGTCTCGAGTGACAGTGTTCGTTGGGTGAGGTGAGTAAAAGCCCTCTCTGGCGAGGCTCCAGTGACGTCTCGAGTGACAGTGTTCGTTGGGTGAGGTGAGTAAAAGCCCTCTCTGACGAGGTTCCAGTGACGTCTCGAGTGACAGCGTTCGCTGAGTGAGGTCAGTAAAAGCCCTCTCTGGCGAGGCTCCAGTGACGTCTCGAGTGACAGCGTTCGCTGGGTGAGGTGAGTAAAAGCCCTCTCTGACGAGGCTCCAGTGACGTCTCGAGTGACAGTGTTCATTGGGTGAGGTGAGTAAAAGCCCTCTCTGATGAGGCTCCAGTGACGTCTCGAGTGCTGCGGAGGCAGTGTCCTCAGTCCTCTGCTGTTCCTTACCGGCACAACAAAGACAAAGATACCCCGTGTAGCCTTCACAGACTGTTGGGGCAAATGTTGTTAGCGAGCAGCTATCAAGGCCGGAATGTGACATGAGGGGGTGGGTGGCCATCACCACGCCCGGCCGCCTTTGTCTTTCCAGTGGCGATGCTTACTACACATCGCACCAGGTACTCATTTGAGGCCGAGTCAACCTGGCACAACAACCCGAGCACACACACACACACGTGTCAAGCATGTGTACACGCACACGCACACCCGTGTCACGCATGTGTACACGCACACACGCGGAACACGTACGCAGTGCTACGTACTGTGGTACATAAGTACGCTTGGATGCATGTAAAACAGTACGAACTGTTGTACTTACGTATTTACGTACAATAATAGTACATACAAGGGAGCAGACATCGCGCTGCTCGCAGCTGTCGCGATTTTCAGCTGAAGACGGGCGCTTGTGTTTCGTTAGAAACGTCGTGATTTTTTTTTTCACTCATTCATTCACGTATTCAACCATTCACTCATTCAACCAATCATTTATTTATTCAACCACTCACTGATTCACTCACCCGTCCATTCACTCATTCAACCAATCAATTATTTGTTCAACCACTCACTCATTAACTCACTTACCCACTCACTCATTTATTCAACCACTCGCTCACTCATTCAACCTCTCACTCATTCACTCACTCACTCGCCCTCTCAATGATGCATTGTTCACGTGGCTCTCACGGCTGGTTGGAGCACACAGGCGGCAGGATTCTCAGTGCAGCAGCGCTCCGGTTGGTGGATGATCCGGAACTCAGTGGCGCCCTCCGAAAGTCGCCTCCTCATCACCACCGGCACGGTTCGGTTGTTCCCCTGAACGTCGCTCGTTGATTCACGCCACCCGTGATGGGGAGTCCGTCTGTCAGCCACTCACTGTCATCTCGTCATCCACACTGCGTCCAACAACCTCCACCACCACCTCCACCACCACCACACTGCAGGTCGTAACAAAAGACAAAGATCCCCCCGTTATAGCCTTAACAGACTGTTGGGGCAAGTGCTGTTAGCGACCATCTATGAAAGCTGGCACGGTACACGAGGGGTGTGTGGCCAGAACGACGCCCTTTGTCCACCAAGTGGCGATGTTGACTACACTCCACACCATCTACTCATTTGAGGCTGAGTCGACCTAGGGTAGGCGCAAAACCGGTTCAGGTAATCGCCACTGGTGTTAGCCGTGAGCGGGAATCAAACGCGGGTCGCCGGGTTCGTAGCGTAGCGTGCTAACAGCTATGCGACCGTTCCCCACCACACTGCAGGTCACAACAAAGTACTCACCCACTCACATTTACCCACTCACTCACCCACTCACTCACCCACTCACATTTACCCACCCACTCACTCACCCACTCACATTGACTCACTCACGCACTCGCCAACTCACTCACCCACTCACCCATGCAATCGTTTATTCAACCACTCACTTACTCACCTAATTCACCCATTCGCCTACTAACTCACCACGATACGATATAGTCACTCAGTCACCTCTTCACTCACCGTCTGACGCTCTCACTCACCCTCTCATTCACCACAATGCAGATCACCATAACACAGCCAATCCCTCAGAGGGTGGCTATGGACAGCCCGGTGGCTATGGGACCATCATAAACGGTGGCTATGGGCGGCCCGGTGGCTATGGGACTCGGGGTCAATGATGAAGAGTCGGGTGAGGGTTGGAGAGTCGGGGTTGGGGTGAGTGTGAGGGTTGGGGAGTCGGGGGAGGGTTGGGGAGTCGGGGTCAGGGTTGGGGAGTCGGGGTAGGGGTGAGGGAGTCGGGGCGAGGGTGAGGGTTGGGGAGTCGGGGTGAGGGTTGGGGAGTCGGGGTGAGGGTTGGGGAGTCGGGGTGGGGGTAAGGGAGTCGGAGTGAGGAGTCGGGGTGAGGGTTGGGGAGTCGGGGTGAGGAGTCGGGGTGAGGGTTGGAAAGTCGGGGTTGGGGTGAGTGTGAGGGTTGGGGAGTCGGGGAGAGGATTGGGGAGTCGGGGTGAGGGTTAATGAGTCGGGGCGAGGGTTGGGTAGTCGGGGTGAGGGTTGGAGAGTCGGGGTGAGGGTTGGGGAGTCGGGGTGAGGGTTGGGGAGTCGGGGTGAGGGTTGGAGAGTCGGGGTGAGGGTTGGAGAGTCGGGGTGAGGGTTGGGTAGTCGGGGTGAGGGTTGGGTAGTCGGGGCGAGGGTGAGGGTTGGTAAGTCGGGGTGAGGGTTGGGGAGTCGGGGTGAGGGTTGGGGAGTGGGGGTGGGGGTGCGGTTGAGGGAGTCGTGGTGAGGGTGAGGGTCGGGTAGTCGGTGCGAGGGTTTCGTTGGTGAGTCGGGGTGAGGGTTGGGGAGTCGGGGTGGGGGTGAGGGAGTCGGGGTGAGGAGTCGGGGTGAGGGTTGGGGAGTCGGGGTGAGGGTTGGGGAGTCAGGGTGAGGGTTGGGTAGTCGGGGCGAGGGTGAGGGTTGGGGAGTCGGGGTGAGGGTTGGAGAGTCGGGGTGGGGGTGAGGGAGTCAGGGTGAGGAGTCGGGGTGAGGGTTGGGGAGTCGGGGTGAGGGTTGGGGAGTCGGGGTGAGGGTTGGGGAGTCGGGGTGAGGGTTGGAAAGTCGGGGTGAGGGTTGGGGAGTTCGGGTGGGGGTGAGGGAGTCAGGGTGAGGAGTCGGGGTGAGGGTTGGGGAGTCGGGGTGAGTGGTGGGGAGTCAGGGTGAGGGTTGGGTAGTCGGGGCGAGGGTGAGGATTGGGGAGTCAGGGTGAGGGTTGGAGAGTCGGGGTGAGGGTTGGGGAGTCGGGGTGAGGGTTGGGTCGTCGGGGTGGGGGTGAGGGAGTCGGAGTGAGGAGTCGGGGTGAGGGTTGGGGAGTCGGGGTGAGGGTTGGGGAGTCGGGGTGGGGGTGAGGGAGTCGGGGTGAGGGTTGGGGAGTCGGGGTGAGGGTTGGAGTGTCGTGGTGATGGTTGGAGAGTCGGGGTGATGGTGAGGGTTGGGGAGTCGGGGTGAGGGTGAGGGTTGGAGAGTCAGCGTGAGGGTTGGAGAGTCGGGGTACGGGTGGGGGAGCAGGAGGTGGAGTCTGGCACAACAAATGCGCAGCAGAACGCAGGGGGGGAGAGTCGCCGCCCGGAGCCTCGTGTTCCACACTCAGGTACGGTGGCTAGGAGACGTTAAATCTTTTCTTACCGTAATTTATATTGCATCTTAACTCAGGCGCTTTACAGAGAATTAAGAACGGTGCATGTGAATGTAATGGTGGAGATGAGGCCAAATGAAATGGATGAGAGGAAGCAATGGGGGCGAATCTGTGATGCTGTGTGGAGGAACAGAGGGAGAGACAGCAAAGATTGAGAACGTGAAGGGCAAGAAGGCGACACATAGACAGATACAAGAGTGACAAGACAGGGTGGGGCAAGACCATGAAGGGATTTGTAGATGCAGGGTGAGGAATTTTAACAGGCAGCGGTAGTAGACAGAGAGCCCCAATGCAGTTTCGCGAGGATGGTCGAGGTATGGGAATTGTAGGGAAGGTTGAATATGAGCCGAGCAGAGTTGTTTTTTATTTGTCGAAGGGGGTCAAAAGGAGTAAATGGGCAGACCGGGCATAAGAGAGTTGTAGTAGGCCAGACGAGTATGGATAAGGGAATGATGAGGACTTTTGCAGCAGAGGTAGAAATAAGCGGTCGGATTTTGCAAATGTTGAACAAATGAAACTGTCACGGACGGGTAATGGCAAACATGTAATCGCCTGTTATGCAGGGAGTCTTGGGTTAGATCCCTACCCTGACGATGCCTGCTGCAATATATTTGGAGTCTGCGTGTTCTCTGTCTCTTCCCGTAGTCGAAGAGATTTTTCTCCAGGTCCTCCGGTTCTTCACTCTACATTTGGAATCAACATCACGCGTTTCGAGTAGCGACCAGGGGTACGCGGACCTCTGGGGGTAAGTGGTAATGTCCCAGGAGTTACGTGAGGTGATTTATAAATGTGTGAAATTATATCATTCGTTCGAGTCATTGGTGAATACTCACGTATGAATCTGTCAATATAAAATAACAAAGATACATGTTAAATCTATATGGTCAGCTAGGACGATATAAAATACCTTTCTAAACTCATTGATAGTAAGCAATGTGGTTTACAAGAGTAACAAGCCAGCACGACCACATTACGTTATACATGCAGAGCGTCCGTTGATTTGTTTTGTATTCGCTTGCAGTTACTAGCAGCTAGTTAGGATACCTCATTAAATGGACAAATGGTAAACATTTTGATGTTCATTATCCGAACATTTATTTCTCAGAACCATGTTTGGTCAGCCACGGGGGTTACTCGGTTGAAACTACATTCAACAAGGAGGAATACAGGAGTAGACAAACAAGGACAAGAATAGCTACTGCTCTTATGCAGGATGGTCCAAAAGTCGGATACATACTGCTATATAAGGAAGCCACTTTTAAATATAGATTTCAAATTCATTTGTTTAGAACAGTTTTTTGTGTTTAGTTTGTTGTCCTTCCACCCGCACATCCGATTAGCACGGTTTGTTACATACGGTACCAAGGAGGTTTAACATTAATACATACGTAATGCTATTTAGATGTCGATTAATTGACTGCTTTCAATTTCCATACTCTAAGCCACTTCATTGACCTATCATTTGCTTCTAAAAATAACTAATATCTCAGTGGGCTTTATCTGCTAAAATATAAACAAGAGTTTAGTTTTAGTATATTTGTCTATTGATTGGCTTACCTATCCTATACTTTGCACTGCTATTGTGTTTTATGTATTGTTTGTTGTTGTAAAGTTTTGATCTGCAACCACTGAAGATCTGTGAAAAACGACCTTCATTGCTCATCGGATTTCTCCAGGATCAATAACAATTTTGATTCTGATAATTGGTTTTTACCCTTCTATCTGGCAACAAAACTGACACCTTTTTACAAGGAGTCATGTTTGCATAGACCACAATACCTGCAGTCATAATGCAAACAAAAAACACAACTCTGATAATGTGCACTGTCCTTGAAGTTGATTGGTCCACACCCGAGACAGCTTTCCTTAGAGCCTAGTCTCACATGGGTTGGACCAGATGACGCCAAAAGGCGCACAACTGAAAGACAATGCACCATCAGAGTATGAGAGCTCGGGGCAAGCATCTACACTATGGGAACCTCATTTGCCAGTAAAAATATGATAATTGGTTTTTTACCCTTCTATCTGGCAACAAAACTGACACCTTTTTACAAGGAGTCATGTTTGCATAGACCACAATAATTGCAGTCATAATGCAAACAAAAAACACAACTCTGATAATGTGCACTGTCCTTGAAGTTGATTGGTCCACACCCGAGACAGCTTTCCTTAGAGCCTAGTCTCACATGGGTTGGACCAGATGACGCCAAAAGGCGCACAACTCAAAGACAATGCACCATCAGAGTATGAGAGCTCGGGGCAAGCATCTACACTATGGGAACCTCATTTGCCAGTAAAAATATGATAATTGTTTTTTTACCCTTCTATCTGGCAACAAAACTGACACCTTTTTACAAGGAGTCATGTTTGCATAGACCACAATACCTGCAGTCATAATGCAAACAAAAAACACAACTCTGATAATGTGCACTGTCCTTGAAGTTGATTGGTCCACACCCGAGACAGCTTTCCTTAGAGCCTAGTCTCACATGGGTTGGACCAGATGACGCCAAAAGGCGCACAACTCAAAGACAATGCACCATCAGAGTATGAGAGCTCGGGGCAAGCATCTACACTATGCGAACCTCATTTGCCAGTAAAAATATGATAATTGGTTTTTTACCCTTCTATCTGGCAACAAAACTGACACCTTTTTACAAGGAGTCATGTTTGCATAGACCACAATACCTGCAGTCATAATGCAAACAAAAAACACAACTCTGATAATGTGCACTGTTCTTGAAGTTGATTGGTCCACACCCGAGACAGCTTTCCTTAGAGCCTAGTCTCACATGGGTTGGACCAGATGACGCCAAAAGGCGCACAACTCAAAGACAATGCACATGACTCCTTGTAAAAAGGTGTCAGTTTTGTTGCCAGATAGAAGGGTAAAAAACCAATTATCATATTTTTACTGGCAAATGAGGTTCCCATAGTGTAAATTTCGATTCAATTTCGCGTATTTTTTTTAAACACTAGCATTACAGCTTTTAAATTATACTCTTTAGTTTTTTCGGTAAAGTCAAGGAGGTAAAAAATAAAATAAATGAAAAAACAACTAAATTAAATCACGACGTTTCGGGCGCAACACAAGCGTCCTTCTTCAGGTGGGGACAACAATATAATTTATTGTTTATCCGTCAAGTTAATATTGTGTATATTGTAATAGCGGTAAGTACCCGGCGTTGCCCGGGTGAAAAAGGCAGACACACACATGGACTTACACACAGATATCGACACACACACATAGAAACACATCGACTTAGACGCACACACACACACATGGTTAAACCCAGGATGGATCGTTAGCACGCTACCCTTAATGTCTCTAACCGGCGAAGACGTTCCATTAGGAGGGTGCACTCTTCGCAAGCGTAGAAAAGGGAGGGAATTACCGTAGCCGAGAAGAGCTGGAGTTTCATGCGGAGCGAGAGACCAGGTAGCTTCCACACAGTGTAACGCAGCCGATGAAAAGATAATGGTGCTGGACTGATTTGGAGTGAGACCTCTGCTGTTAAACCGGAGCCGGTCATGAGCACACTTGCCAGGTATGGGAATCTCTCCAATCTCTCCACAACTGCCACATCACCAATTGTGAGTTGTGGGGGTGGATTGTCCGATGGTATAAAATACCCAGGCAGGTGCTTAATTTTGGTGGGGCTGATGGTAAGGCCCACCTCTTAGTGGCAAGCTCCAGGTTCAACAGCAGTGCCTCCAACTCCTCCTCTGAGTGAGCAACAATCACCAGAGCATCGGCATACATAACATGGTTGAGCAATAGGGAGCCATCCCTTGACGGCACCCGGGCATCGATCAGCCTCCCATTGTAGCTGTACCATATGGTAATTCCTCTGGTACAGCCATTGAAGGATTCACGATCTACGTAGTCAAAATATATGTTAAATAATGTGGGAGCCAGATGACATCCTTGTCACACCCCAAGGTGTAGAGGGAATGGCTCTGACTGGCGGCCACGTAGTTTGACGCGAGGCCGCTCACCATCATGAAGGTCCTTAAGGATCGTGAGAAAAGGGTGAGGGATTCCGAAAGCATGAATAACAACCCAGAGGGCAGGCGTACTGATGGTATCATAGGCCTCGACCAGGTCAATAAAGCACATACATTCACTCACACGCATACATGGACCTACAGACACGCAAAGAAATGGACTTACACTGACGCACATGGAGCCACGCACACAAAACGACTAACACACGCCCATGGACTGACACAAACACATGGACGTACACACACATGGACTCACATGCATAGACATCCACTTTAGATACACACACATGGAGTTACACACACATATATCGACGTACACACATACAGTGACTCACACACACACATCGACTCACACACAGACATACGTGGACTCACACACACATTGACGTAAACACGCATATGTACTTCAGGTTAATGTGTGTGAGAACTTACACACATATCGACTAAGACACACACATGGACTTACACACACACACATAGACTGACACACACATACATATATGGACTGTGACACAAATACATCTACTTTAGATACACACACATGGATTAACACACATATCGATTGACACACACGCATTGACTTACACACACACATCGAGTGACACACACACATGTATGGACTTACACACACATGTGGACTAACACACACATATAGACTGACAGACACATACACATCGACGTACACACACACATCGACTGACCCACATAGACACACTCAGATGGAGCCATGCACACACATGGACTAACACACATACATGGACTTACACACACAGAGCGACTGATATGCACACAAATGAACTGACACGCACACTTGGACTGACACACACACACAAACATTTCGACGTATACACACACACATCGGGCGTTGTCCATTCGAAAAAGACAGACACACACATGGACCTACAACGCACACACATATGGACTCAAACACACACACATGGACTCACACACACACATCGACGTGCACAGCAATCCCCGATGATGGCACAGATATCAGTATCACAGTACTACGTATGAGTAAATAGTGTGACGTGATCAATCGAAACAATATAAATGCATATAAGAGTGTAAATTAAAGAGCAGCAGTACGCACAGGTAAGTTGAGAAGCAGGCTACAGTCTAGATGACTGCCAGTATGCCGACTCAACGACATAAGCATTGCTACAGTCGACATTAAAAGCTGCAATACGGGCAGCAGCTGAAAAAGCAGAATACAGTCGAAATGAAAGGCTGGCAGTCCACTGAGTGAGGTAAAGAAGAAGGCAACATATTATAGACTGGCATACACTCATAATGGTGAAAAGGAAAATTAGCAGTGTAGATTATAGAGTGCCAATGCACTGACGTGAATTATTCAGCAGGCAGCAGGCCACATCACAGACTGGCAGTAGACCATCACAGCGTCATGAAAACGCACCCAAAAAGGGAATACTTAGCAACCTAACAATGAAAATAAGTTTTTTGCACACAAACACTATTATTGTAATATCTGCCAACGTATTTGTTTAACAATAGTAAACAATAAAAATACAATAATGCTAAATTTCGATTTAAAGCTTTCGTGATTTCAGGGATTCATCTTCTTGGTTCTTTGGGTAAAGTCACGTAGAAGGCAAATAATAAAAGAATAAAAATAAAACATAATAAAATACAATTCTCACGACGTTTCGGCCACAACGCAAGCAGCCGTCCTCAGGTGAAGAACAGGTCTGTCGGAAAGACAGCGTCTGAATGAACACCACCAAGCTTGGCAGCGTACATTTAAGCTGGGTTAGGGGAGGAAGGGCGCCTTGACAAAGGAAGTTGCATATCAACAGAGGAATTTTGCATATGTATGGCAAATGCAGATATGGGATTAGTCACTACTTGTGGAATGCGTAGGAGGTGGGGGGGGCTTAAAGTCATATTATGCCCGTGCATTATGTAGGATTAGCAGCAACAAAGGGAGGAGGTAGGGTTAGCAGTAATAAAGGGAAGGGATTTTAATAGTAAGGAGCTGCAGCAGCCAAACCACCACGTAAAAAAACTAAAATATAAACTACATCAATAACATCAATATATCTTCTTGATTCTTCCGGTAAAGTCACGTAGAAGGGAAGTAATAAAATAATAAAAATAAAACATAACAAAATAATTCTCACGACGTCTCCCCGACAGACCTGGTCTTCACCTGAGGACGGCTGCTTGCGTTGTGGCCGAAACGTCGTGAGAATTATTTTATTATCTTCTTGGTTTTTTCGGTAAAGTCACGTAGAAGGGAAGTAATAAAATAATAAAAATTAAACATAATAAAACTATTCTCACGACGTTTCGGTCACAACGCAAGCAGCTGTCCTCAGGTGAAGACCAGGTCTGTCGGGGAGACGTCGTGAGAATTATTTTGTTATGTTTTATTTTTATTATTTTATTACTTCCCTTCTACGTGACTTTACCGGAAGAATCAAGAAGATATATTGATGTTATTGATGTAGTTTATATTTTAGTTTTTTGAATGAAACAGCACACGTGCTTGGAGCATATATATAAGCTGGGTTGGAAGGGGGGAAAAGGGCGCCTTGACAAAATAATATGCATATCAAGAGGAATTTAGCATATTTATGGGAAATGCAGGTATGTGATTAGTACTACTTATGCCCGTGCATTATGCAGGATTAGCAGCATCAAAGGGAAGGGATATGGGAAATGCAGGTACGTGATTAGTACTACTTATGCCCGTGCATTATGCAGGATTAGCAGCATCAAAGGGAGGGGATATGGGAAATGCATAATGCACGGGCATAAGTAGTACTAATCACATACCTTCCAACCCAGCTTATATATATGCTCCAAGCACGTGTGTTTCATTCAGACGCTGTCGCCTCGACAGACCTGGTTTTCACCTGAGGACGGCTGCTTGCGTTGTGGCCGAAACGTCGTGAGAATTGTTTTATTAAGTTTTATTTTTATTATTTTATTACTTCCCTTCTACGTGACTTTACCGAAAGAACCAAGAAGATGAATCCCTGCAGTCACGAAAGCTTTAAATCGAAATTATTTTATTATGTTTTATTTTTACTATTGTATTACTTCCCTTCTACGTGACTTTACCGAAAGAACCAAGAAGATAAATCCCTGCAGTCACGAAAGCTTTAAATCGAAACATCAATATACTAAATATACTCTCCAATAAGCTGAGCTACTAACAGTAAGTCATACATTACAATTCTATGTCGCACAAAATATAATATTCCTCCAGCTAAACTTTTTCCTTACATCACACAGATCTACCCCGTACTATATACTGCCATAGACAAACCCAAAATTAAATTATATACTGCATTACTATATACCGTCGCGTGAAAGGTACTAAGAGGAAGCAACGAAATATGTCAATGGGAGAGTGGTGAAAGGGGACTTGCAGCGGAGCAAAGACTCCATTCCCTGCGGAGAATACAAAAGATATATAGTCAATGCCAGTGAGTGGACTGCGTGAGTGGACTGCGACTTGTCAATGTGACGGTCAATGGTATAGTGTTTAGCAGATTGTATAATAATAAATAGTATAAAAGTGTAATGTTTAATATAATGTATAAGGTAATATATAGTATCGTAATTGTATAGTGAATATACAGCAGTGTGGTATACAGTAGGGTGGGTAGAATAATACAGTACATAGTGTAATATTACAATGTATAGTCTATATAGTAATGCAGTTTATAATTTAATTTTGGGTTTGTCTATGGCAGTATATAGTACGTGTTGGGGGAGGGGGGGGCGAGGAGGACATGACACTGTGAAGAAATAGCCGCAGCATTATGCATATATTTATTGCATGTTAAACGCGTAAAAGAAAATGTCCCCTGTGAGCTCGACACTTGGCAGGGTCCGCCCTCCCAAACCCAATTGGCGTGAGTTGGTACGGCCGATGTCGTGCAATAAATAAATATAGCAAAATCATACTAAATAGCTAATTGAACTAATGTAAAGGTGACGGACGTGAAAAAGGAATAGCATATTCCCACCGTGGGGCTTAGGGCGTGCCGGCCGGTAAAAATATTCTACGTCAACCCCACCGTCAGATAGCCAAATCCCTCGCAAGTGCGCGTGCGGAGACTTTTATATATAAGAAAGATTATTATTATTTGATGATCTTCTGTTCTTCTATCACCTTTGGGGGTTCACCTCACATCCGTCATTCACAAACCCTCGACCCAAGCATCCCCGAATAAATGTAGACAACAAAACAGAATTGACGATCAACCTTCAAAGATTACAACATGCAATTTGCATAAAATAACATAAAACGTCCTGAATATATTCCCAAAGAGAATTCGTGCAGAATACATTAATGTTAATGGCACATCAACGAAATAAACCCGTTGTGATCTGCTAAAATACATGTAAAAACCCTGTGTGTACCCTGTGTGTACCCTGTGTGTACACTGTGTGTGCCCTGTGTGTACACTATGTGTACCCGTGTGTACCCCGTTTGTACACTGTGTGTACCCCATGTGTGTACCGTGTGTGTACCCTGTGTGTACACTGTGCCATGTATGTACCCTGTGTGTAGACTGTGTGTACCCAATGTGTGCCCTGTGTGTACAATGTGTGTACCCTGCGTGTGTACACTGTGTGTACACGGTGTGTACCGTGTGTGCCATGTGTGTACCGTGTGTGTGCCCTGTGTGTACCCTGTGTGTACCCAATGTGTGTCCTGTGTGTACCCTGACGGTTATCCCGTGTCTACCCTGTGTGTACACTGTATGTACACTGTGTGTGCCCTGTGTGTAAACTGTGTACACTGTGTGTATTCTTTCTAGATTTGAAGCTTTCGTGACTGCAAGAGTATGTGTGTATTCACTTTTGGCCCGCCCTTTTGGGCCACGACTGGACATGTGAAAAAGAGCTTCATAGCTCATTGAATTTCTCCAGCAGTCTAAATTAAGATTCTGATGATCCAAATATTATATCAGTGAGTGATCGGGTGTAGAAAATAACTATATATCCAGAAGCACCAATTCCACTGAGAGTTGTAGAAAAGCAATTAGGTTTAGGAAGATCATCCATTGTCATCACCATCAGCAATGATTTTATCCATTCCTGCCCACAACGTTGTGGTATATATGTATGCATGGTGAATTTCTTTGGCATCGTACGTAACCAACCATGCTAATCGGAAGTGCAGGGGAAGGACAACTAAACACAACACGCAGTTCAGAAAAAAACTTTTTTTAATCTCGCGCATTTTAAAGTGCATAGCTCCAGTGGCGTCCTAATATCGGAAGGGAAGAGTGTTCCAGACGACCGCAGAAGCGCATCTGAAAGTGTGAGATGCATTGACCTTCTTTGGTCGATGGTTAGCTAGGTAAGAGTCACTGAACTCTATATTTTTTTTCAGAAGCGACCTGGCCACAAATGAAATAGCCCAATAAAGAGCCTCAGCATCATACTTGACCAGAATATGTCGTTTGATTACCAGGTGCAAAATGTAGACAGGTCCAACAATTTTCATATCAGGGCTCTCCGACATATTGACCACTATTGAGTTAGTAATAGGTTTTTACCCTTTTACCTGGCAACAAAACTGACACCTTTATACAAGGGATCATGTTTGCATTAACCACAACACTTGCAGTCAAAAGGCAAACAAAAAAGACAACTGATAATGTATGCACTGTCCTTGAAATTGATTGGTCCACACCCGAGACAGCTTTTCTTAGAGCCTCGTCTCATATGGTGTTGGACCAGATGACGCCAAAAGGCCAGATGATGACCATGTGAGACGAGGCTCTAAGAAAAGCTGTCTCGGGTGTAGACCAATTAATTTCAAGGACAGGGCATATATTATCAGAGTTGTCTCTTTTGTTTGCATTTTGACCGCAAGTGTTGTGGTTAATGCAAACATGATTCCTTGTATAAAGGTGTCAGTTTTGTTGCCAGGTAAAAGGGTAAAAACCTATTACTATATTTTGCTACTGGAAAAGGTCTCATAATGTCACTATTGAGTTGTGACATAGCCAACAGGATGGCGTGTAGTGTGGTATCGACAAGGCTCGTTTAATACACTACTCTACGGGACGTCTGGCAAAAACATTGCCATGCTGCAGCTTGAACAAAATGATCTGGAACGTGTCGTGACGGGTAATGCATTATCCGACCATGTCCATCCAGTGCTCAACTGAGCTGCATTGGCTGCTGGTTGCCAAACAAGTCCATTATGAGGTCGCACTAGTTATACACAAGTACTTGATACAAATTAACCAACATACCATGCTGATCTCATAAAGTAGGACAAACAATCACACAAGCACCGGTCATCCTCATTGGACAAAGATGGTCACCGCATCGTGTGCTTTCAGATGCGCTTTTGCGGCCATATGAAAAGCTCTTACGAAATTCGGAAGCCAATGGAGCTATGCACTTTTCAATAATCTAATTGAAAACTAATTTATTTATAACTGCTTTTTGTGTTAAGTTTGTTTTCCTTCCCCCATACCTCAAATTAGCGCGGTTTTTCTAAGTGCGGTGCTAAAGACGTTCAACATACATACATAAACGTGGAATATTACGGCAGCCAACTGGTCTTGATGCAAGTTCATTTATAGTACATTAATAACTTCATTAATTTAAATAGAGAAGATGAATGAATATTGAGTATATTACAGCACAGATAGATTAATTTGTAAACTGCAATTTTGGTAAAGTTAGTGTTAGTCGTCGAGCGATGTTAGTCTAGGTGCAATGTTAGTCAATGGGCAATGTTCGTGTATGTGCCGTGTTAGTCTCTGGGCAACGTTAGTCTATAGCAATGTTAGCATATTTGCAATGTTAGTGCATGCACCATATTATTGTATAGGCAATGTTAGTCTATGTGCCATGTTAGTCTATGGGCAATGTTAGTCTATTGCCGTGTTTGTCTATGGGCAATGTTAGCGTACGTGCCATGTTAATGTAGAGGCATGTTAGTCTATGTGCCGTGTTAGACTATGGGAAATGTTTAATCTATGTGCCATGTTAGTCTATGGGCAGTGTTAGTCTATGTGCCATGTGAGTCTATGGGCAATGTTAGTCTATGTGCCGTGTTAGTCTATGGGCAATGTTAGTCTATGTGCCATGTTAGTCTATGGGCAGTGTTAGTCTATGTGAAGAGGACTCAGATAATGGTTTAAGCACTTCTACTGGTAGGAACGAAGTGAACCAGCCTACAATAGATTATATCGTCTGTCCGTCCGATGTCCGATTAGGTGTAGCAACATCGCCCCCTACTGCAAACACTTGCCAGGACCCTACAAAAACCTTTAGACTCAGTGACGCTTTCCTGGCTAAACATGTGTAACATTCCCTTATAATTCCCTGAGATAGCTTTTAATTAAAACATTTTTCCTGGCTAAAACAAGTGTAACATTCCCTTATAATTCCCTGAGATAGCTTTTAATTAAAACATTTAAATTAAAAATTAACTCACAGCGGCCTAAAGCATACAGCTAGGCTTAAAGCCTAGAACTAGGCCTCAAACTCTCCCTTCGTATCGTCCGATTACGTGTAGCAACATCGCCCCCTACTGCAAACACTTGTCAGGACCCTACAAAAACCTTTAGACTCAGTGAGGCTTTCCTGGCTAAACAAGTCTAATAATACATTATGTTTATATTCTTTGGTTATTCGTTTCTACCAGCCCACCTCGCAGGGTCCTGTTTTAATTCCCCAACGCACATAAACACTCGTTCCAAACCAACCCCGAACATACATCCCACAACCCTTTTGTCTACATGGTGCGTGTGCGCAAGGGTGGCTCGCAGATCCCTTACATCACCCCCCCCTCTTCCTTGAGATCAAGCCGTCCTCGGCTCAACAAATATATGCCTCGGCCGTTCAAAGCCAACTGCGGCCAGGCGCATGCAATCCAACGACAACCCAAATATAGTGCAATAAAGCAAAAGTAACACAACACAAAAACAATTGTGCAATAAGCAAAAGTAACACAACAGAATTTCCCCTCCGTTTCCTTGTTAACAAGAGTGCCACCTCTGTCGCCGACTTCCCCCCCGATCCGATCCCTCGACCAAACACAACGGGGTTGCAGGGATGTCCGTGTCCACAGCTGCGACGAGGCAGCATGAGCGTGAGCGGGTCAAGGGTCCCCATCCTGTGGCCAAGTCCTCTGCTACGGCTGCGTCTTCGGACCACGGACGGCGACAGTTCCGGTGCTGGTGTTCCGGTCACCTGTAGTCCTGCAGGATGTACAGTGTCTGCATCGTCAGTCGGTCGCATAGTAGGCCGTGAGTGTGGCAACCTCTTCCCACCCGGCCAAACTGACGATGAAGGTGGTGAAAGTGACGATGCTGGTAGGGGCGGCTCGGCCGCGACATAACGTTTTAGCCTCGAAGGGTGAACGTACCACCTACTCTTTCCCATCTAAATGCGAACACACTGAGGTCTCAATACCTGCAGCACTGTGACCGGGCCCTGCCAGGGCCGGTGAAGCTTCGCTGACATCCGCAATGGTACTTGCAGGCAGCGCAGCCAAGCCAGGTCACCCACTGCAAAGGGATCCGCGACCGGCGGCCTAGCTCGCAAGTGCTCATTCGCAGCTTGCGCAGACGCGGATGTTGCCGAGGCCACCTCACGAGCCTCGTGCAAATACTTGAGCGAGTGGCGGAACGCGGCTGGCCAATCTCCCACATGCGACGGAACAGGGCGCAACTGTGCCTCAATTGTAGGGCTTGGCTCGCGTCAATACATAAAAAAAAATGGCGAATATCCCGTTGATGCATGTGGAGCCGAGCGATACGCCGTCAAAACCCCAGGCATGTGCAAATCCCAGTTTGTCTGCTGGTCATTGTCCAAGTGACACAGCATCCCCGAGATGGTGTGGTTAAAGCGTTCCACCATCCCGTTCGTTTGTGGGTGGTAAGGGGACGTCTGCACCTTTTTGACACCCAGCATGCCATACACTTCCTGCAACAGTTGGTACGACTGGCGGGGGCTTCCTGCGCACACAGTCTACACACGCCGCTACCCAACAGTGGATATCAGCGGACATGCCCAGCCAAAAATAGTGAAGGCGTAGCACAGCCTCGGTCTTACAGCTACCTAGATGGATCAACTGTCGGACGTGAACATCAGAGCATAGCTGACCCCACAGGGAAGAGGGCACCACCAGAACTTTACGGTTCTCCATCGCGTCCCAGCGCATCAACAACCCCTTCCACATGAGGAAAAACTTCCCTGACGTGGGGAGATCGTCAGAACGTGCCGTCTCTGCCAGCTGGCGAAACGGTGCCAAAGATGCGTCTGCCTGCTGCCGTTCCCTCCATTCCTGCAGGGTGAGCACCAAGTCGCTATCCAGCAAAACTGTCGGCCCCGGCCGGTCCGTGTCCCTGGCAGAAACCGGCGCCACGATCTCGGGTTGCGCCGCGGCCGGCGGTCTACAGCACGCGGATCCATTGCCACAAGCGCACTTATCGGGGGCTGCCAATGTGGACAAAACATCGGCGTTCGTATGCCTGACTCCTTTCCGGTGAACCACTCGATATGTGTACTCTTGCAGCTGCTCCAACCATCGGGCCATCTGACCGGTTGCTTGGTCAATGCGGAGCGAGTACTGCAATGTCGCATGATCCGTCTGAACCGTGAATTCGCGGCCGTACAGGTAAATCCGAAACTGCTGCACAAAGTGGACGACGGCAAGCAGCTCGCAATGCGCGTGAGGCAATACTGCTGCTCGGCCTGTGACAAGACGCGACTTCCGTAGGCAATGACAACCTCTCTCCCCTCCTGAATCTGGGAGAGAACGGCCCCGATACCCACGTTGCTCACATCCGTGTCCAGCAAGAAGGGAATCGAAAAATCGGGGTATGCCAGGGGTGGCGCATCTGTCAACTGCTGGCGCAGTGTCAAGAACGCGTCGGTCTCTGGCTGGCCCCAATTAAATGACTGTCCCTTCGCCATGAGGGCATGCAAGGGCTTAGCGATGATTGCAAAAGTCTCGACGAAACGGCGGTAATAGGAAACAAACCCCATGAATCTGCGGACTTCAGGCACGGACGTTGGTGTTGGCCAATGATGGACGCACGCTATTTATTCGGGATCTGTCGCAACCCCCAATTAATTTACATGCCCAAGTATTTAACGGAGGAGCGAACCAAATAGCACTTAGAGCATTTTAATTTGAGCTTGGCGTCCCGGATTTTCGAAAACACCTGTCGCACCCAGGTTAAGTGCTCCTCGAATGTTCGAGTGAACATGATCACATCATCGAATTAGATGAGGCACGACTCCCACTGCAATCCAGCGAGCACCAGCTCCATCAATCGCTGGAAAGTGGCGAGAACCGGCAAACAGTTGAAATGAAAGAAACCTTCAGGCGTTTTGAAAGCCGTTTTCGGTCTTGATTCGGCATCTAGTGGTAGCTGCCAGAATCCTGCCAAAAGGTCTAATGTGGAGAAATGTTTTTCTCCTGTGAGGGCATCCAATGAGTCGCCTAGGCGCGGGAGCGGGTAGGCGTCCGCCAAGGTAACTTTGTTCAGCCGCTTGAAGTCTACGTAAAACTGCAAATACCCATCTGATTTCTAAACCAATACAACTGGCACCCCTTATGGACTCGTCAATGGCGATATGATGTCTGACTCCATCATCTCCTGCACCGCCTGCCACACATGCTCTTTCTCCCTAGGCCCACATCTATAGGAGTTCTGCCAAATGTGTGGCGCATCGCCCGTTTTGATGTGGTGCTCCATGAGCATCGTGCGACCAACATCGTAGGGACCCTGACTGAATACGTCTGCAAAGTCACTCAACAAAGTCCTGAAGCACCCCCGATTCCTTTTCCGACAGATCGGTGTTCTGTGCCAAGAGCGTGTTTATCCATGCCGTGTCCTCTGCGCCGACCGACGGACCGTCCAATTGCACTTTGTTGATGGTGTGCGCCTCAGGGTTCGAATGCATGGGACTGACATTTGCGAACAAGGTCCCTTGCTGAATTGTTACGGGGGTGTCGGCCGCGTTGAGGACCTGCATGAAAAGAGGCTGATTCCTGCGCACGAGCGTGTCAGCTGCTGCTAAGAAATGGCGACCCACCACCACCGATGATAATGCGGAGACAATGAGTGGTGCATCCGACCAGGAAGTGACGAGAGGGGTAAGATATCGGTGCGGCACCAAGAATTGCGCACCAGGCGGGATCGAGACCATAGTCCTGACCAGCGCCTGAACTCGCGGAAGCTGCTTCGGATCCCTGTCTGGGTGCAAGAAATACAAGCAACCCCCCGACAGGGTCTCAACACAGCCTTCGTCTGTCAGTATGCAAAGAAGCATGAGCCCCAACAGATCCGTGCCCAGCAAGCAGGGAACCGTGAGCACACTAGAGACCAATACCGGAGCACGTACCTCCAGCTGCCTGATGCGGACCGGCACTATCACTTGGCCCACTATCCCCATACTTCCCCCATTTGCAGCTATGTACCTGGCCTGCACCGGCGCAAGATGATGCTGTTCCTCCGGTAACAAGTCAAAGATACGGAGAGATATGATGCTGGCCGACGCACCCGTGTTGACCAACACACGGACGCTAACCCCTTCCACCGAGCCTACCAAGATGGACGTCTCCCCCGTGGCCGCCACCACCCTTCTGTCCAACCGACGCCACTTTTTAACCATGTCCGGCCATGGGCCCGGACCGTCAGCGGTAATCCTAGCCTGTGCCCCCGAGTGATGAGATGCATGATGGGGTGAAAATGGCATGTATGGTTCTGGCTGGGTGTCCGAGGTGTCAGCTCTCGCCTGAGTCGGAACGGCCGCGGACCAAGGCTGACGATCCCGGAGGGTCGTCCCCGGTGCACTCGTCCTGCTGCGGCATCCACGGGCGATGTGTCCCTTACACTCACAGCAGTGGCAGATGACGTCGTCGGTGACCCGAGGATGATCTCCTGCCTCGTGAGGTGCCCATCGCCAGGGTCGGCGCTCCGCTTCCCATGGGATCCTCGGGTACTGCCACAGGGCCAGCACCGTCTCTCCCTCGTCCTCCTCCGCTGGCGGCACGTGTCTGGTTGGAGGCCGTGGCCGCTCCTCGACGTCACTGATCAGACGCGATGTGTGCCACAGCTCGCGCGGGTCCCGCCATCTCATCGTAAGCGCAGAGATGGCGTGCGACCGATAGCGAGGTGCGGACTTCCTCTTTCACCCCTGGCAGCATCACTCCCACCTTCCATGCCATGGCAAGGAGCCGCTCCACCACCAGCGAGTCCAGGGCAGGCTCGTTGAGCCGGGGGCTTCTGCCATCACCAACAGTTCCATCTTGAAGACCAGGAGCGATTCGGATGCTTCATGCTGGCGGTCTTGAAACCTCTGGCGCACCCCAGACGGAGGGTCGAACACGTCTGCCATCTCCTTGTAGACACCCTGCAGGGTTCCTCTTTTTCCAGCCGGAATCCGGTCGAACACCACCAGCGCGGGATCGTCCAACACAGTGGGCAGCATCTTTCAGTGCTTGCTCCTCCATTCACCTCATTGCCCGTGCGGCCGTCTCGAACCGGCATATGAAAGTGAACCATTCTCCCGATCTGGACGCGAACTTCTGTATCAATCCTGGTCCTTCCTCCGCGGGCTGCCTCGGCTGAGGTTCCGGCTGACTCTCGCCCCCAGTTGCCGCTGCTGTCGGAGGTTCTTGGGAGGACAGACTCGAGTGTTCCGGCTGAATCTCGCCCCCGGTTGCCGCTGCCGTCAGAGGATCTCTGGAGGACAGACTCGAGTGTTCTCCCAGGTCCCACGCGGGACGCATGGTCGGTGGCGTCGCTGATGCTGCTCCATCCCCGGAGAGATGCTGCGGAGTGCCTGGTCGGGAAGGCTGACCGTGGCCCCATTTCCTCGCTGGAGAGGTGTTGCGGCTGAGGTTCTCCCCGCTCGTTCGAGCTCAGGACCCAGCCGGCTAAGCAGCGCGGTGACTGCCTCCAGCAGCAGATCCATCCTCCGATCCCTCGAGAATGATCTGTGGCGGCGGCAGCGCTGTGTCTGCACCACCGGGTTGGTGGAGGAAGGTGGCCACACGGGATGAGCAGCTGCGATGGATATTGTTGATGAGCTGGGAGACGAATCCCGACTCGTCCAGGGCACCTAGAATATCTTCTTGCTGTGTCTCCCCCCTTGGGTTCTTGTGTCGGTTGAGGCGAGACATCTCACCGCTGCCACCAGATGAAGAGGAATCGGGGAATGGCTTAAGCACTTATTCTATTCCCCAACGCACAGCAACACTCGTTCCAAACCAACCCCGACCACAAGTCCCACAGCCCCTTTTAACCTTTCCATCTCCGCCCTCACTCCCTATACTCATTCACGTCTGGCACGCTTCCGGACCGGGTGACGTCACTGCCCTTTAACCCCTGACCCCCGTCCAGCGTATTCCCACGCGTGATTGGTGCGTGTTATCGTGAGAGTGGAGATGTTGTGTCTGCGTGGTGCGTGTGCGCAAGGGTGGCTCACAGATCCATTACATATTTACCAAGTTAGTTTATGTGCCACGTTAGTTTGTAGGAAATGTTTGTCTATGTGCCATGTTAGTCTATGGACAATGTTAGTCTATGTACCTTGTTGGTCTATGTGCCACGTGAGTCTATGGGCAATGTTAGTCTATGTACCGTGTTTGTCTATGGGAAACGTTAGTTCATGCGCAATGCAAGTCTATGTGCATTGTTAGCATACGTGCCATATTAGTCTCTGGGCAATGTTACTCTATGTGCCGTGTTAGTCTATGAGCAATGTTAGTATACGTGCCGTGTTAGTCTGGGCAATGTTAGTGTATGTGCCATGTTAGTCTATGTGCCATGTTAGTCTATGGGCAGTGTTAGTCTATGTGTAGTGAGTTCACAAGCGACAGAGACGGTGTAGTTGAGGCACACTATTTATTATAACTTTACAGGGTAACAATGGAAGGGGTAACGGCCCCTTCACCCGTACTGGACTGGGATACACCCCTAGGCTATCTGCCTAACTGTTATGCTCCCAGGTCCTCCGCTAAGGGTGCTAGAGGAGGCTATCTGACCTGGCCCTGGTCAAGGCACAGGTCACGACACCCAGCCAGACAGACCCGGCTCTTAGAAGAACTTCGGCTCTGAGGCTCTGGGGCCCCACCACTGGCTTGCTCTGCCCGGTCCTGAGAAGGACAGCGGGTCAGAGGAGTTCTAGGGCCTATCTGCCCGGTCTTCGGTCTTCACTGGCTCTTCGCTCCTTAGCTCCCCAACACTACTCCCTGAGCTCTCTCGCTTCCCGCCTTTAATACCAACTTGCTACCGAGGGGTGGGGCTGTGTGGGATCACAATATCCCCCCACAGCCCCCAAGGGTGGTAACCGTTTGCGGACGTGGATGTGGACACCCCTGTGTACCCGTCCGTGTCCCCCCCGTAACACCCCTACATCAACCCCCCCCACCCTGTACAGCCCGTAGCCGTCCCGGCTGCAACAATGTTTAAGAATAAAGATGTAACAAAACCCAGAACCGTGTTTGCCTCATAACAATAACAACATCAACCGATTTCCCCAATAAATAACCTAACCTCCGTATACAAATATACACTATGTACACAATATACACTTCCCCCCCACCATTTCAACCGGATTTAACCGTCAGTACAGCAATGCCCACCAGCCGCAGCAAGAAAGCACACAACAGGTAAGTGGATACAGCGGCAACGGACCAAGTGCAAATTGAGCAACATTACAAGAATCGGCGCGTTTTGGCGCATGTCCGTGTGGCGGGTCCATCATAGGGGGTAAAACCGGTCGGGCCGGTGGTGGGTGCAGTCAGTTCAGGCGCACAACCGTCCGGCTTCCTGGAAGAGCAACCGCTGTCCTCTCCGGGTGGAGTGGGCGACTGAGAGGGCGTCATTCTCGAGATACCTGAAGATGGAACAGTTAGTGGCAGATCAGGGGCAGGTGGCGAAGTCGCCATCCGGGAGTCAGCGGACACATCACATGCTCGGCCATTGTTATGTGGAGAAGGAACACGTGGTGCAACGAACGGCTTCAGACGCGAGGGGTGCACGTACCAACGATGTTTCCCCCACTTAATACGGACACATTGTGGCTGCATGACTTGCACAATTTCCACGGGGCCCCTCCATGGCCGCAGTAATTTGGACGAGGTCGCCAACGACACCTGGGGGCAGTGTAACCAGGCTCTGTCGCCCGGGTTCCATGCATGCGTATGCGACTGGCGCAATTGCAACCTTTCGTTCGCTTTTTGGCGGAAATTTGAGTTTTGTACAGCTGCCTCCCGTGCCTCAGTCAATTTTAAGATATTAAATTTGACGTGGTCGGCCATTTTAGATTTAGCGTGTGACGTGGAGACCCGCAGCTTGGTCGCAACAGGTGGATTAACCTCGCGGCCATACATAAAAAAGAAGGGCGAGAATCCGGTTGCCGCATGAGGAGCCATCCTGTAGGCCGCCAAAAACCCCGGAATCTGAAGGTCCCAATCGGTCTGGAACTCAGACACTTGGTGACACAATATGGACGTGATAGTCCTATGAAGACGTTCCACCATCCCATCAGTTTATGGGTGATATGGGGAGGTACAAATTTTTTTTGTACCAAGGAGCTCACACACCTCGAGTAGAAGGGAACTAGAGAACTTCTTCCCCTGATCAGTCAGCAGCCGTTCAGGAGCACCCTTGTCGAGAACATAGCCCTGGACAAAGGCCTCGGTGACGGCTGCTGCCGACTGGTTGGTGAGGGGCCAAGCCATAGGCCATCGCGTAAAATATTCGACACCAACCAGTAGGTACTTGTTATCCCTAGGTATAGCAGGGAATGGGCCCAAAATATCGAGCGCAACGAGCTCATTAACCAGGGTAACCGAAATAGACTGTAGCACCAGGCAGGCCCCCCTCGCTGGCGGCTTCCGTTGAGCACACTGGGTACATGCCCTCAGGAGATCATCCACATCCCTTGTCATGCTCGGCCAGAAGAAATCGAGCTGGAGCATGGCAAGGGTTTTGTGGGTTCGCTGTGCAGGAGCCGCTCATGAGCAACCCACACAGCCTTACCCCGCAGCGTAGAAGGCACCACCAGCCTGTGGCGGTGGGTCTTCCCAACCCAATGCATGAGGAGACCCTGGTGTAACCCCCACGAGTCAATTTTGCCGCCCCCTGAACGGATCCCCTTGCGCGATGCCGCAACGTGAGTAGGGAAGCGTCCTCCATCTGGAGGTGCCCCCATTCAGCAACGGACAACCCCAGCAAGGAGTCCTTCCCCTCTTGCTCAATAGGGTCCCCAACTGAAGGGCCTTCAGCGGCAGCAGCAAGGATTAAAGCAGGGCTGTCACTCAGAGATTTACAATGCCCTGAACCCAGGAGACAAGCGCATTCTGAAGTGGGTGGCAGGCGTGACAGAGCATCTGCATTTGTGTGGCGAACACCCTTATGGTATGTGATTGTGAAATCGAAATTTTGAAGGACCTCAAGCCATCGAGACAATTGTCCCGATGGTTGTTCAACACACAAGACATACTATAATGCCGCGTGGTCCGTACGGACGGTGAAGTGCCGGCCATACAGATATGGCCGATATTGTTGTATAAAAAAGACAATTGCCAACAGCTCACGACGGGTGACACAGTATCTTTGCTCCGCCGAAGACAAGACACTACTGCCGTAGGCCACAATGTGCTCCACGCCCCCAACAACCTGGGAGAGCACGCCACCAATGCCCATATTGCTGGCGTCCGTATCGAGCAAGAAGGGTTCGGAAAAATCGGGTTAGCTCAATGGTGGGGCCCCCACCAGGGCGTCGCGAATGGAGTGAAAAGTGGTTCCTGCTTCTTCGCCACAATGAACCTTCACTCCCTTTGCTGTCAGGGCATCTAAGGGCTTGGCGATCGTAGCGAAGTCCGCAACGAACCACCGGTAATATGACGCGAATCCAATAAAGCTTCTAACCTCACCCACAGAGGTGGGAGTCGGCCAGGAGCTGATGCATTGCGTTTTGGCGGGATCGGTGGAGATACCTGATCGACTGACAATGTGTCACAAATACCGCACAGATTCACGGAGCAAGTGGCACTTTTATGGTTTGAACTTTAAATTTGCGTCGCGCATTTTAAGGAAAACGGCCCGCAACCTTACAATGTGTTCCTCGAATGTTTTACTAAAGACGATTACATCGTCCAGGTAGATCAAACAAACATCCCATTGTAAGCCAGCAAGAACCAATTCCATTAGGTGCTGGAATGTTGCTGGAGCTGAGTGGAGCCCTATAGACAACTGGTTAAATTGAAATAGGCTGTGCGGTGTACGAAAAGCCGTCTTTGGCCTGGATTCATCATCCAGAGGGAGTTGCCAGAAACCTGACAGCAAATCCAATGTGGAGAAGAATCGTGCCCCTGCTAGAGCGTCCAGAAATTCGTCCATCCGAGGAAGCGGGTATGCATCAGCCACCGAGATTTTATTTAGGCGACGAAAATCGACACGGAATCTTAAGGACCTATCGTGCTTTTTTACTAACACTATGGGCGTACCCCACGGACTGGTAGAAGGGGATATAATTTCTGCAGCTAGCATGTCATCTACAGCCGACTTGACATGATCCTTTTCGGCGGGACTCAGCCGAAAAGGATTTTGACGGATAGGGGCATTGTCACCAGTGTCAATGTGGTGGCGCAGTAATTTGGTGCATCTAATATCATATTTATGCTTACTAAAGACATCGGCAAATTTGAGCAAAAGGTTCCGTAACCTGGCACGTTGTGAGTCGGACAGGTCATTCGTCTCCGAACAAAGGGCATCCAGCCAGCTTTCATCATGGTCTGAACGCGGCTGCATCTGAGGAGTGGCACCCACCTACCCTATGACCGTTTTCTCCAATGGTACCGGCGTCGCATGTGCAAGCACGGTCCCTTGGGGAACCACAGCCATCCGCCATCTGACATTAAGGACCATGATGAACGGGTCATCGTTCCTTTTTACTATCGTCTGGGCAGCTACCAAATCCAGCCCATTTTCCCCGGCCTTTGACGGTCTCAACAAAACACCATGGTCCGAAACCCCCATGACAAAAGGTCGACGTAATCAAAGGGGCACGAGCATTTGTGCGCCCGGTGGCACACGCACAGTTCGAGTAACGAGCACCTGTATCGTCGTACAGGCCATACACAAGGTAGTAGGGGAAGGCAAGAATGCCATACGTCTGCCCGAAGGGAGTTCAATGCATCCCTGGTCGATCAATATTTTAATTGGCATTTTGGCCAAAAAGTTTGTCCCCAACAAGCACGGAACCGCCAGAGAGGATGAGACTAATATCGGCCCAGATAATTTGAGATCTCCAATACAAATTTGTGCTCGAATCTGCCCAATTATACCCAGCGAGCCGCCGTTGGCAGCATAACATGAAATGTCGACCGGTAGCAAAGGGCGACTCTGAACGGGGAGGATATTGTATATAAGATCGGATAGAATGTATATAAGATCGGATAGAATCATTGTATATAAGATCGGATAGAATCATGCCCCCGTATCGATGACCAGTGATGACCGACGAACCTGCCGACGCAGCAACAATGCGGTGAGCCAACTCGGACTACTGGCCCGGTTGGAGCGCCCTCTCGATCGCGCCGCGACTCGACAAACCGACGCCCAAACCTCAAGAACCATTCGTTGTAGTGTGTGGGATTGTAACAGGTGTATGTGCAGGCCGAGCATGTGTGGTGCCGCGACTTTTCAGAGTTTGCTGCGGAGACTTGTGAGATGGAGCGTCATCCGCCCGGGGTCCTGACGTGCGTTGTCGGGGAGCCCGGCACCCCGAAGTTACATGGCCCCGGAAGCCACAGTTGTAGCATGTGATGAGTACACCTGCCGACTTGGGCTGCTCTCGGTGGCTCGGCATGGTCCGAGCCGGTCGTCCCACGGACCTCCATTCTGCAGAGCGACCCGCATCAAAAATCTCCTCCAATGAGGGGGTGGTTGCCGTCCCGGTGTGCACCGCAGCTGCCGCGCTGGTGACAGGAGGCGCCCGTTGTTGGGACAGCAGGTTCGCGCGAATGTACCTTGCAGCCCGCAAGGAACACATGTCCACGTCGTCTGCTGCAAGGATGACAATGTTAAATTCTTGGGCCAGCACAAAAAGTTTCTCCGTCACCATGGCGTCCATCCCTTCGCAATCCGTGCACGGGAATGCTGCCTTCGCAAGGGCCAGGAGAGCCGTGCGTAAGGTATGCAAGGGGCGACTCCTTCGCACCCCTGTGTCACTCATAGAAAAGTTGTCGATAGTCTGATGGTGGCCCGTAGACTGTAGCCAGGAGTCGGAGCACCGATTTCAGCATAGCGCACGCCGATTTTGGGATCGTGATGAGGGTGGCGAGAGTGTCGTTTTCCAGCATCGCCGGGAGCGCACGCAGCACCTCGTCGTCTGTCCAACAGGACATCTCTTGATGGGCAAAGACGCGGCACTCGAATGCTCCCCAGTTGCCGCCGTCTGACACAAACTCCTTTAAGACAGGCAAGCACTGTTGGAACGATGGCTCCATCTCCGACAGCCGCTGCCCGCCGTTTTCACCAGTATTGGAGGGAATGGCGGTCTCTATCAGCGGTCACACCGCCGTTGACACGATGTTTCCTAATTGGCTCCTGCAGCACCCGTCCACCATTGATGACGTCGTGACGCATGACGCCGCTGATTGGTTCTGGTAGTGCCCGCCCACGGAAGATGACGTGGTGGCCGTTGGTTGGCCCCCGTCGTCCACGTGGTGTGCCGGAGCCCCGCTCTTAGCACCAGCTCCACCCATGGTGACAATTTCAAATCTTGGCGCCGCCGTGATAGCGGGAACCGCCGTTGATCGCCGCTCATTGTCCCGCCGTGCTGCCACCTCCAACCCCCTCGCGATTTATCTCTTCCAGCATGGTGGCTGCGGCATAAAGTAGCTCCGCAAGGCGGGAGTAAGCTGCCCACAGGCCATCGCCTGACGGCCCCCACTCGTCTGGCTGCTGCGGTGGCTGTTGGATCGTTTGCGGCACCTCGGGGTCATCCACTAAGCTTGCCGGCTCCGTCCCAGCAGAGTCGTCTTACTCTCCGGGTTCCCGCATACGATTTGTCCCTCTCGTGTCCATTTTCTCTAAGATCACTTCTGACGCCAGTTGGAGAGGGTTCACAAGTGACAGAGACGGTGTAGTCGAGGCACACTATTTATTATAAATTTACAAGGTAACAATGGAAGGGGTAACGGCCCCTTCACCCGTACTGGACTACGATACACCCCGAGGCTATCTGCCTAACTTTTGAGCTCCCAGGTCCTCCGCTAAGGGTGCTAGGAGAGGCTATCTGACCTGGCCCTGGTCAAGGCACAGGTCACGACACCCAGCCAGACAAACCTGGCTCTTAGAAGAACATCGGCTCTGAGGCTCTGGGGCTGCGCCACTGGCTTGCTCTGCCTGGTGCTGAGAAGGACAGCGGGTCAAAGGAGTTCCAGGGCCTATCTGCCAGGTCTTCAGTCTTCACTGGCTATTCGCTCCTTAGCTCCCCAACACTACTCCCCGAGCTCTCTCGCTCCCCGCCTTTTATACCAACTTGCCACCGAGGGGTGGGGCTGTGTGGGATCACAGCATCCCCCCACAGCCCCCCAGGGTGGTAATCGTTTGCGGACATGGATGTGGACACCCCTGTGTACCCGTCCGTTTCCCTCCCATAACACCCCTACATATGTAGCATGTTAGTCTATGTGCTGTGTTAGTCTTTAGGCAATGTTAGTCTTTGGGCAACGTTAGTCTATTTAAATGTTAGTATATGTGCAATATTAGTGTAAGTGCTGTGTTAGTCTCTGGGCAATGTTAGCCTATGTGCCGTGTTAGTCTATGGGCAATATTAGTCTATGTGCCGTGTTAGTCTATGAGCAATGTTAGTATATGCGCCGTGTTAGTATATGAGCAATGTTAGTCTATGTGCCATATTAGTCTGTGAGCAATGTTAGTCTCTTTGACGTGTTAGTCTATAGGCAATGTTAGTGGACGTGGCATGTAAGTGTATAGTCAATGTTAGTCTATGTGCCATGTTAGTCTATGGGCAATGTCAGTCTATGTGCCGTGTTAGTCGAGCGGGCAACGTTAGTCTATGTGCAATGTTATTGTACGTGCCGTATTAATCTATGCGCAATGATAGTCTATGTGCAACATTAGTCTATGTGCATTGTGACTATGTGCCCTGTCTTTTCTCAAACACGTGGGCGATCATAGCCATTCCATCCATTCTGTCCATGATATTCCTTCAATAATCTGCATTAGACGATTCTCCCAGTTGCATGCAGCCATTCAAACTGCTTCTGTAACTTTAATTTGCTGTCTTCCATGTGTAGAGAAGTTCCGACGGACGTACTCGTAGACGGAGGTAAGTTAAGGGCTTCCGCCAGGGTTTATTGAAGCTTATCAATATTACACAGGGTACACAACTCCCAGGGGCTAGGGGTCCTACTCTTAGTCCGGGTCCCTGCCGGCTAGCTCCGGTCTCTCTCTCTCGTGTCAGATCGTGGACTCTGCCGACTCCACCGACCGGAGAGAGAGCACCTCTACGGATACCACCGGCTTCTCCCCAGACTCACCACGCGATCCCTCTCTCTACCCCTGGTTCCCTCTTCACCCTGTTTACTTTACCCGTTCCCACAATGACCCCGCTTACGTCACGGGGTATCCCTTAAGTACCCTAGGACACGTGACGTCATCGCACTGAACGGCACACCTGACGTCACGTCCCTATTTTACTCCTCTACATTACCCCCCCCTGTGAAAAAAATTCAGCCGACTCGGCTGTAAACAATATAAAAGTAGAGGAGTCCCAGAACCACAAACCGACATATTCACAATCAACCGACAACACCCAGGCAGCATGACAACAATCAATCAAATTTCAAAACCTTGAAACTCTCATCACGCGCTGCGATCAATACAAAGGCGGAAATCCCGATGGCCCAGACAACACACACCAACAAACAACAATTGAGCAGCCCAGACAAACCACACCAAAACCGACAATTGGGCAGTCTAGACAAAACACGCCAACATAACACAATTTGGCGATGAGGGCTGGAGGCTGAAGGCAGCGTTCCCACAGGCCATCAACAGAGCGCACGCCTCCCCATGTGGCACGAATCGCCAGGGCAGGCACCGCGCCAGCTGGTGACAGGCCCGGGAGAGCTGCAGCAGCCCAGCAACCCAACGTAGCTCCTGCCAGGCGCGCGTCGGCCCGAGCGGCGGCTCCTGCTGCCCATCCCACGGCAAGATGCAGAGCCGCGGCATCGGCATGGCAACGCCCAGGCACCGCGAGGTGCGGGGCCGCGGCGTCGCCGGCGGCCCCCACCGCGATCGCGGCAAAATAGCAGCCTGGTGCGGCGTCGCCGGTGGCAAAACCCGCATGCACAGCGAGGTGCGGTGCCCCGGCGTGACCCTCGGCCCACCACGCGGCCGCGGCGACTTGTGGAGGCGCGGTGGCGGGCGCGCCAAACCCCGCAAGGCATGGCGACGCGCAGAACCGCGGCAACTTCTGTGGCGTGGGGTCGTGCGGAGCCACGGCAGCGGTTCACGGTGCCACGGCGACACCCGCAGCGCACCCCGCCAGCGCGGCGATGCCCGGGACCACGGCGGCACCCTCGGCAACTCCCGTGGAGCAGCGAGGTGAGGAGCCCCAGACGTACCTGGGGCTCCCCCGGCGGGTGCAGCATGGTGCGGAGCTGTGGCGTCGCCGACGGCAGACCCCGCACGCGCGGCGTGCCGCGAAGTCGCGGCGGCACCCACGGTGGACAACGGCGTCGCGGTCGCCATGGCAGCCATAGCGCCGACGTGCGGCGTCGCATGAACAATGGCCGCCGCCTGTCGCGTCGCAGCCAAAATGGCAGCCGCCTGAGGCGCCCCAACCAACATGGCCGCCGCTGGCGACATCGCAGGCAAAATGGCGGCCAGCTGGGGCGTCGCGGCCAAGATGGTGGCCGCCTCTCGCGGCGTCCCGGCAGTTGACAGTTGCTCCCATCCCGAGTGCGGGCCGGGTGCACCCAACTTCGCCTCCGCGATGTCGAGACCGGCGCAGAGCTGCATCATCGCCTGCAGGAACTGCTTAAGCAGGTCTGCAGGGGCGCTCCCCATCTCCGGCGGCGGTGGCGGCGAGCTGGCACCCCCGCCCGTCGTCTTCCCGGGGCCTGTCACCGGAGCCCCGGACTCCGGGGTCACTGCCGAAGCCTCCTCCCCACCGTCTTCATCCTCCGATCGTCCCGTCGCTGGGTTCTTGCGCTCCGCTCCCGATGTAAACATGGTAGCGGCAGTGCAGACACTCTGACACCAGTTGTAGAGAAGTTCCGACGGACGTACTCGTAGACGGAGGTAAGTTAAGGGCTTCCGCCAGGGTTTATTAAAGCTTATCAATATTACACAGGGTACACAACTCCCAGGGGCTAGGGGTCCTACTCTGAGTCCGGGTCCCTGCCGGCTAGCTCCGGTCTCTCTCTCTCGTGTCAGATCGTGGACTCTGCCGACTCCACCGACCGGAGAGAGAGCACCTCTACGGCTACCACCGGCTTCTCCCCAGACTCACCACTCGATCCCTCTCTCTACCCCTGGTTCCCTCTTCACCCTGTTTACTTTACCCATTCGCACAGTGACCCCGCTTACGTCACAGGGTATCCCTTAAGTACCCTAGGAGACGTGACGTCATCGCACTGAACGGCACACCTGACGTCACGTCCCCATTTTACTCTGGTGATACCCATAGTTGGCACCGTGGTAGCGAGATGTTAACTCCCTTGCCTAGTATGCAGGAGGTCGTGGGTTCGATCCCGACGCTGACGCCTGCATATTTGGAGTTTGCTTGTCTCTCTCTCTCCCCATGATTGTGTAGATTTTTCTCCGGGTCCTCCGGTTTTTCCTTCCATATTTAGAAACATGCGTTTAAGAGTATTTGGCTGCTATTTATTTCCAAGTAATGAGCTACTTCGTTAAGCTATCATCTGTGGCCAGGTTGCTTTAGAAAAATATATTTACATCTCAGTGGGCCTTACCTGGTAAAATACTAAATAAAAGGTTTAGTTTAAACAGTTTATCTGTTTCACACTCCCCGATGGTATGCAAACGCATGATTCGCATAACGACCCGCGCTCCACTTTATTTTGTTAGTGGATAAGGGGAATCGCGCCGTTAATTGACCCCAATAGCGAGATTAACCTTACCAATACTAGTAAAAATCGCAGATAGCTTCTGCTGATTATAGGATCCTTCATATTGGTCCCCATATAACTGCAGATAAAAGGAGTTATCCTGTAAATGACGCCGATTAAAAATAGATGGTGAATCGCAATGGGGGCTTTCACCTAAGTTAAATAAAGGATGGCATTCACATAACACAATGAATCTCAACGGGGGACCTCACGTGATTAATGAAGGACGTCAGTCACTAGAGACAGTGAATTTTAATGGGGCTCTCACCTGGGTTAAATAAATGACGTAATTCACTAAAGACAGTGAATCTCAACGGGGAATCACACCTGGGTTAAATAAAGGACGTCAGTCACTATAGGCAGTGAATCACAATGTTGGATCTCACCTGACTTAAATAAAGAACGTCACTCACAAGAGACAGTGTATCTTAATGGGGAATCGCACATGGTTAAATAAAGGTCGTCTGTAACAGGAGACTGATAATCTCAATAGGGGCTCTCATCTGGTTAAATAAAGGACGTAACTAACTCTAGACAGTGAATCTGCATGGGGGATCTCAGATGATTAAATAAAGCACGTCACTGTCTAGGAACGAAGATGTAAATGTTATTTTCAACTCAGTCTAGCATTGGTTGCTTTTGTACTAAATTTCACGTAACATGAAAGGAATATGTAAACATCTTAATTGAAGTACTTTAACAATGCTTTTCTACAGTAAACTTCTCACTAATGTTCGTAAATTCGCTTAAACTGATGACAAGTATAACTCTATATGGGAAGCATTCGCTTTCTTGCTCACAAGTCTGAGTTTACAAATAATGGAAGCATCTTTCCACAAAGATACACATTTATATATTTTTTAAATTAATGTTTTTTGGAACCCAACCTTTGCCATTTTTTTTATTCTGCCCCCCACCTTAACTGTAGCATTGCACAAAGCAGCAAATTCTGTGCACAAACATTTGTCTAAAGCAGTGTTTCTCAAGCTTGCTCGGCCCACAGACTACCTGACCGATCACAAACATTTCCGTGATCCACCCACCACTGGTGACAGAATGCATTCACTTCTCTCAAAATACCACTCGTAACATAATTCATATTACCACAACATAAAACATTTACTTAACCCACTTTTTTTACTGGGGGCTCATTTATAACTTGGGGTTAGGGTAGTTAAACAAGGGTAGTTTGTCTAACTTAATTTATTGTATTGAATATGTGTAAAATATTAATTAATGTCCGTAACAAAAGGTATACTTATTTCCGGATCAACCTGCATTCGCATCACAGCCATCATGGAACACCGGTAGGACCACTGATCTAACACAATTATGAGCATACACTCAAGTGGCATCTAAATTATGTTTTACCATGAACTATTGCTTTAATTTCTAACTGAAATAGCCAAATGTTCACTCAAGCCCTTGGGTGTCTCACGCCATGATTCTGCCTGCCCACTTCCTGCTTCCTGGCTTGTGATTCTGGAGAGGCAATGGGCCCCATGGGGTGCTAGGCCCCGGCTAAGCAACAGGCGATAATGATGGGAGCTTTTGTCAGATTGGACCCCCATAACTCGCCAGCTGCAAGCAATATAGCTGCATTTATTAATAATTCCCAGATTTCGCACACAATTTGGGATTAAAATACTTGAATGTAGCTGCCTGACAGTTTTTGAGCCACCTAGTTTCGTCTCTTGGCATCTCCATGCTGCCATCTCTGTTCTCTAATTAAAAGCACTAAAGTTAAGTGTGAATGTAATTTTACAACATAATTGCTATTTTTATCATTAAGTTTGTTTTTTAGATTCTGTAATTGCGGAATGTTATATGGCGGGCGAGTCGCCCTTGAATAATAACTTCTTAGCCCAGTGGGCTTTACTTGGGAAATAAACTTCTTAACTTCTAAAGCACATTTCAAGCCACCATCAGACTGGATTTCAGGATCGGTGTTTTGAGACTGGGTTTATTGATATCTTTCTACAGCTCACCTCGAACGTAAATAGCAATATTATTGCAAAAAGTGCATTAATTTAATAAATAAAAAGTAAATTGTAAATTGTGAGCATAAAATGTCTCTGAAATTGCAGACAATATATCTCTGCACCTCCGATTAGCATGGCAGGTTACGTACGGTGCGAAATAAGTTCAACATAAATACATACACCCAGAGCTATAGATCGTGGGAATCTTCTCATAGCTCATCGGATTCTTCCAGGATAAACCATTTTGATAATGAATAAAGAGTCTGCTGTCTATTATTTGTCAATATCGCGAACCCGCACTCACACATGGGGGGGGGGTATCTTTGGTTCCTTCGCAGGGAGCTGAGCACCGAGCTGACCACGATGATGCGATCAATGGCGATGGCTCGGATCTTTTGGGCTCTGATTCTCTCCGCATCTGCGTGGGTTGGAGCCCAGGCCAGGAGCCCCGCGTGTGGAGACGGTGGCATCTGTGGCTGAGAATTGGGCAACGTGCATTGCAAGGATCGAAGGCGAACATCTGTCCCCGACGCTATCCCTATGGACATGGTGTGGCTGTACCCCTTACGTTTTTGAATGTCACTTTGATTAAAATATCAGCTTTGATTGGAATGCTTTTGGGAATCTCATACGAGTCTGCAATACAATTGACGTAGTAAAAAAGAAAACACAAGTTTTGTAGAACCTGATTCGTGGATTGTCACTGAGGAGAAACGGGAGTTAGTGCATGGAGGTGGATTCCTTTCGAGCGACATTGGTAAAACTCGCACGGCATCACAATCCCTGGAATTGCGAGTCATGTGATATTCTCTACTTAAGTTCCTGGCTTAGAAGCAATGCACACAAATCTTACAAGGGCAACTACAACCTTCGGAATCTAGAGTGTCCAGGGTCAAATAAAAAAATCAATGACATCAACCTTGACAACCTGTGCCGTGATGCAGAAATAAAAAAAATCACGACTCTGAAACCCACATCTAGACCAACCACAATCTCCATCGCAACCATATCCACCCTCATCGCCAACGCCACATCCCGTACCGCTGACCCTAATCCTGACCCCTCCCACCCCACTGCTCACCACCGAGTGCCCACTCTGTCCCAGTGCACGAGCCGTGGCAGTGTGGGTCACCACAACCACCATGACCACGAGTACCACCACCCAGCACAGCGGCGGTCTCCGTGCGTCCTTGCGCTCGGGGCTGGCGCCGGCCTCGCGGCCTGCCACATGGGGTCTGCGCTGGCGCTCGCCTACGTGGTCCACGCGCTGAGGCGCACCAGTACTACCGTCGCCGCCACGAGGGGGGGGCACTGGGGGGCGTGCCTGTGGCCAGAACTGGATCGGTGGTAGTAGTGGCAGCAGCAGCAGCTGGTGGTGGTGAAGGAGCCAGAGATTGCGCACGGGGTGGGAGTAGTGCATCAGGGCAATCAATGCCAGCAGTTGATAGTTGCCGAGCCATTTTCTATACTTTAAGCAGTTGCACTCATTAGCCTCACCACCTCTTCTCCATTGCCCACTCTCTTCCTTTTCCCTCCCCTGGCTCCTCCACTCCTTTCAGTCCCTCCCCTTTTGCCCTCTCGTGATCCCTCAGCACTCCTCTCGCGATCGCTCATTCTTCAATCCTCACAGCACGCCCCCTGTCAACTACATCCTTCCATTCTGTCACCGTGTTGTAAGCTGTTGAGAACCTTGAGTGAAAGGCACTCTCAAAATATGAATTAGTTTATATATAAATTATCCCAATGTCCAGCTGTATGTTTCTATTTAGCACAGAGGATCTCCTGAAGACATATATGTCCGTGCGGCACGAGGTGACACAGCCCTGGTCTGCAAGTGGACCTTCATCTCTCCGTAGGGGGCAATATCGATATTTGGATACTAATTTAATCATTGTTAACAATTTAGTTACTCAAAACTGGACAAGTCATTTCTGCTCTTCTGATTAGGCAACTGAACCCACCTAAGGTTGTGCTCCCTAGACCAGTGCTTCTCAACGAGCTTACTCGATATTCATGGCACATTTAACCAAACACTTACTGTGGGCCCGATTGAGTTGTGGGAATACATTATAGCTGAAAGAAAATTGGTGCTCTCAACTTCTGTGATGAGAATTTGCCCAAATGTTTAAATGTATTTGTGTCTCTGTGTCCCTGTACTCCGAGTTTGTTTCCGTATATCTGTGTGTCTCTCTATGTGCGTGTCGCCGTATCTTCATAGACCTTAATAGCTCACTAACAGCACTTGCCCTAAAAAGTCTGCTAGGGCTATACGGGGGATATTTGTTTGTCTTTGTCTCTGTGTCTGGCACAGTAGGAGGCACAGCTGGTGTGCATCTGCGAGTCATCTCAGTCAGTCAACCCATGGCACCTGGGTCTGTCCCGTGACCTCCTGCCAGCGGGCGTTTGACATTTCACCGTAAAAATGGCACATAACGTGGCACAAGCACCTTGGTGATGTCACCGCCACTAAATGGAACATCTAGGTTGGTGTTGTCTGTGCTTCTGTGTCAGAGTGTATTAATGTCTCCTCGTCTTTGTGCGAGTCAATTCCTGTCTCTGTGTATGTATCTGTTTTTGTGTATCTCCATGTATGTGCATTTCCGTGTTTCTGTGTGTGTGCGGGTGTAGTCGCTCTGTGTTGGTCTCAGTGTCTCTGTGCACGTTTCCATGCTTCCGTGTGTGCATGTCTCCGTGAATGTTTTCCCAACTGCGCATGCAGTTGGGAAGTTGAGAGGGCTGGGGGTGGTGGCTGACGGATGTCTGCTGCCGTGCTGCAGCGCGACCAATGGAGGGGGAGGGTGGGAGTTGGGGGTTCTTTCCTTCTCTACGCGCACATTGTATCAGCACGATTGTGGCTACACTGCTTGATGTTCAATATAAGCACATTCTTCTCTTGTTGATGTACAGTGTGTATTCTGAATAGTATTTGTATGGTATATGTTAATATCGCTTAACCATAAAAAGTTTCCACCAAACTCTGCAGTCAACCAATAACCTGCTTATTTGTGCTGTTTTATTGTATTTTAACTTGTAGATTTACAAATGTATGCCTTTGCAAGTCAGTAATATAATACGTTTTTAATAGGCTAGGTTTTAGGTTTGTTTAGCTGATAGTCCACTTAACTCAACTATCTGCTTCTCATATGAAATATCTGCTGCTTTCTTCAACAATAAATACATAAAAATTTCCAATCTTCACGCGTGATTTATTTCTGTGATGTCCATTAACGTTCGAATGTAATGTTTATTTCATTCCAAAATACGCAATGAGGACTTGGCTAAACAATTCCAATTCAGAACCCTCCAAAAAATTATTAGGATTTGTAAGAAGAGCATTGCTATTAAAATCAGAATCTCCAAATAATCATGATTAGGCTTGAAGTAATGACGATAAATAATGCTTTCGAATTACGTTATTGGTCAATTAGTCATGCTATTCAATTTGTGGAGTTTAAGTCCCCACAATTGGCACCAGGAAACCAAAGTGGCGAGATGTTAACTACCTCACCAGGTATACAGGAGATTATGGGTACGATCGCGACCCTGCTGCCTGTACAGCAATCCTTCGCCAACCGCGGGGGTTAGGTTTCTGGAAAATGCCGCGGTTGGCAAATCCACGGTTGGTAAAGTACAGGGGCCTGTGGGAAAAAGAGGGTCAGGGAAACCACGCCTGTGGTAAGACTCGTCATTGCTTAACTAAGTTGTCTGTTTATTAACTAATCACCGAATAAAATACAGTACATTGCACTATAACTTGATAAAACATAAACATTACATTAACTTTACATACCTTGAATATTAACGATAATAACGATAAAATGTGATGATGGGGTACGTTAGGAGGAGGGGCTCAGCCCACTCTCCCCCTCTTCCTCCAGGCCGCAGACGCGACACTTTCACCTTTACTACATTCTGCACACTGCGGGTCCATGAATAAGAGCAAAATTAAACAATGGCTCGAAAATTAAGAAAAAAATCTAATAACTTAATTGGTACTGTACGTCTTTAGGTCGGAATTCGTTTGGAGGATCCCACTCGGGAGGGCGTGTGGCACAGTTTGGTACCAGCTATCTATCACACGGTGCGGTCGTTTCACTATAGTAATCTGCGGTGACCACAGTGCAAAGTCTATAAAATGGCGCTATGCCTCTAAAAATAAAATGAATGCTAACAATTGCGCGTTCGAGATTCAGCGGTGAACAGGACCCACCCTGCAACTTGGAGACATCTCAGAACGGGAAAGAGTTCATGTGAATGTGGTTGTGATGCGACATGGTCTACATGCTGCGAGATTTAGAGTACAATAAAACAGCCGATCAGCTATGCAGCACCGCGGGTTGCGCTGTAGCGTGGAGAACCACGGTCCCGTGAAATTTGGTGGGTAAAAATAAAATAATAAGCCATCTATAAAATAAACCGTGGCTGACAAATATACAGTTGGTGAGGGATTCCTGTATATTTGGAGTTTCGTCTCATGGTGGTCACAATGATTTTTCTCCTGGTCCTCCGATTTTTCCCTCTACAATTACAATCACCATTACGTGTTTTAAAGTATGAGAATTTCGGCAGGCTATGGCCGCCTTATGCCTGTCGCCCGCACTTATATCCCCTCCCCCCCCCATGTGTGCTGATACTACTGACTTTATTGTGTGTAGGGTGTGTAGGCATATATGCCGACACATATTGTTTTATTGGAGAGGGGGGTCGACAATTTTTGGAAACCTGTTGGATCAACTTTTGGCCCCCACATCTTAGGGGGGGGGGGTGGGGGGTGTCCACTTTCTGTAACTTTTTGATTCAGGTCCTCAGAAAGGCAGTTATGAATTAGTTGACAGAAAAACAGACAAATGGACATTTGGACAGATGGACATACAGAACGCCGGGCTTTTATCAAGGATTTGGTCGTGTGACCCTTGCCCACTGTGCCTCGATCTTTCCTGGCTTTGACCGTTATCAAGGACACAGGGGTTCATCAATAAATTATTAAATACAAGTTTTGGTAGCACTCCTGCGTTGGTTTCCTTGGATCCACTGCGTGATCCTCTTTTTCGTCAATTGCAACAGGAATTGATCTTGCTCCCAACACCGGCCACATGCACACACACAATAACTTTCTAAGGGGGTGACAAGGTTCCAAAATGGCATGTTTATATTTGTACGGCTCCCAGCCAACAGGAATGCCAACAGACCCAGTAATATGAACGTGTTAGCGTCACTATTGGCCCTCAATATGGTCCCCCTCTCAAGAGCCCTTATCCAGTGGTCACGTGACTCTCTAATTACGTATATATATTTTAACAATAATCAAAATTCCCTATATTTATCTAAACGATCCTTTATGTCAAACTAAGCATAACTATCCTTTATAATACTATGCTATTCATAAACTGACTGAATAATACACCTTACCACCTTAATTGGCACAATAACAACAGTATGGCGCCCCGCTCCCTGTGTCCCCGTTTGCCCTCACTGTCCCCCACGTGTCCATATCACAACCCAACGCGTGACGCGTGTTTTCTCAAGTCCTACATATATAAAATGGAAATTTGTGAAATTTTGTCTGTTCAAAATGTTTAGCATACTTCCCGACATGCAACAAACTTGAAATTTGCCATGTGGGTATTTTCCAGACAGTACACCATGCAAAAGTTATAAAAATTGACTTAGGTATTTTTTGGGGGGGGACTTAATAATGCATTTATTTTGGACGGCAAGTGAGCTATGATGCGACATCTGTCATGTCACCCGCGCATGCATAGTGCTTAGCGCGCTGTGCTACGAACCCGGCGACCCGAGTTAGATTTCTGCTCACGGTCACCACCGGTGACGATTATTTTAACTGTTCCTGGGCCTCCCCTAGCCTCAAACGAGTAACTTGTGTGGTGTGTGAACATCGCCACTGGGGGGACAAAGGCCGCCTGGGCGTGGTGAATTCAAGTCCCGGGCGAAGCCGGGTAGTAAAGCTAGTGAGATATATATCAAACTGGAATATCAACGTGCTGACCGTCACGATTTGTCCTCAACACGGGCCTCCCTCTCAAGATCCCTCGAGAATATCTCACACTCTGAATTGCACATATTCAAATTTAAGTTAAAATATTGATTAAATATAACCGTTTCAAGTTCACTAGTGTCTATATATCATGAAACATAAATATGTGTTGATGGTTATTTTATTACTAATGATGGCAACGGATTAATTTTGAATAGTTAAGTTAAATGTTTATCTTCTTGGTTCTTTCGGTAAAGTCACGTAGAAGGGAAGTAATAAAATAATAAAAATAAAACATAATAAAATAATTCTCACGACGTTTCGTGAGAATTATTTTATTGTTTTTTTTATTACTTCCCTTCTACGTGACTTTACCGAAAGAACCAAGAAGATGAATCCCTGCAGTCACGAAAGCTTTAAATCGAAATGTAAATGTTTATGCTTACGAACCTTATCTAGTGGTCACGTGACTCTGGCAATTGAGTCACGTGCCTGCCTAATGTGCGTGGCTTAAAGTACCGCCCAGCTATCATTAGCCAATCGTGACACAGCAACATTCACAAGGTTTAACACAGACTATTTACACCCTCTCTAATACCATAGTGCGAATATATACACCATTTATTCGTAATATAACCACACTGGTTACAGTTGCGATACATTTCCACTTGATACGCCTCTTCATTGAGCTATCATTTGTGGCCAAGCTGCTTTTGAAAAACAGCTATATAACTAAATCAAAGAGGTCTGAAATGCATAGAAATACCGAAATATTATACTTTTGACACAACTACTGAAAAATGGAAAACACTTTGATAGGAGGTAACACGTGTCATTGGAAGGATGCCGATCATATGCATTTAAGATCGTGAACGTTATTATTTGTGCAAGCTACTGAAACGTGTTCTTGGAGCTAAACGTTTTTTAGAACTTAACACTGTAAATGGAATAGAATGCGACACATTTCAACAAGCCTGTCAACAATTAGGCCTTCGAAAGAACGATAAGATGTAGCACGACACTCTTACTGAAGCAAGTGAAATAAGAATGTCAATCAATTTGAGATAGTTGTTTGCAATGATGTGTGGCTTTCGAGAACCGGACAACGTAACGGAACTTTCGAAAAAGCATACAAATTTAAGACTTGATCAGAAAGTACTCAGAAGAAACTGTGCCCCTGTTTGCTCCTGCAGAAATCAATTAACTATTGCAAGCGTATGGTCTCAATTTGAAAAAGATTAAGCTGCCCTCAGTTGATATGCTGCCAGTATTTCTGAATTCAGAATCCTTCTATGTTTGAGCAGAACGGGGCAAAGCGATTCTAAACACAGAACAACGAGCAGCGCCATGTTGTTGATATATTATTAAACGCAGTCTACGATGATTCAAATGATACCAATAAGTATATTTTCTTGGATGGTCCTCCTCCAACATGAAAAACTGTCGTATACTCAACACTACTTATTACTATTAAAAGGTATAGAAGACATAGCAACACTAGTTGCGTCAACAGTAATAGCAGCAACACTATAAGCTGGAGGCCAAACTGTTAATTCAGTCTTCAAAATGCCTTCAAAAACAACCGCAACATCGACTTACAATATAAAGCCAAACACAAGAGGGAAGCCAGAAATATAATCCAATTGAAACTAATAATCTGAAATGAAGGATCAATGACGCATGCACACGCATTTCAGGCTATTGATAGATTATTGCATGCTCCGACAGGAATATGTAAACCATTTGGAGGCAAAGCAATACTTTTGGGTGGAGATTTCAGACAAGTCCTACCAGTTACTTTACGTGATTCACTGTCTCTTACTGTTGCAACGTGTATAAAGAAGCATCGGCTCTGGGGATAATTACAGGTGCAAAAGCTTAAACAAAATATATGATCTCTGGAAAGTGAAAAGGAATTCGTGGAATGGCTCATTAACATTACCCTCACACTGCTATCCAGAAAATAAATATACAGTTGCGCAACTATAGTGTGACATTTACTTTTCTACGGTTAATTTTGAACAACTTAAAGGAAGAGCAATACTGAGTCTTACAAACGAAGCCCATTTTAATCTTAACAATCAAATACACAGCCATATTAATGGAGCTGAAGTGTTTTTAATAAGCGTGGATACTATTGTTAGTGAGGATACTCTTGATCAACTTGCATTCCCGGAAGAGTTCTTACAGTCTTATCTGAACTGGAATGCTTCCTCATGAAGTGAAACTTAAAGTAGGAGCCGTTATCATGCTCCTTAGAAACCTCATGCCATTGAGAGGACGATGTGATGGCACAAGATGCATCGTTACTCAAATACAACCACACAATCGGAGCAAAAATGATCGGTGTAGCACACTCAGATACGGTACTTATTCCAAGAATCCCACTCATTCCATTAGACACAAATTTACCATTTAGTTTCAAAGGAAAAAAAAATCCCATACGATTGGCGTTTTAAATGATAATCAATAAGTTACAAGGTCAAACATTTGATAAAATATGCCTTTACCTACCTAAGCCTGTTTTAAGTCATGAGCAATTATATGGTGCTCGATCAAGAGTCAGATCGTAAAAGTCACTTAGTGTAATATCGGAAAAGCTCAGAAATTGACAATTGTTATTTATATAAATCTTTGATTAAAACATATAATTTACAAAAACAAATAAATGCGTGAATATATATTTGAAGATATGCTAGATTAGCGTAATTTACACCGGATACAGCCAATGTTAGTTTTTAAACAAATAATCTGGCGATTATGCTTACTGCTGCTGTGATGGCAGCGGTGACGGTTTCTCGGGTACCTGTGTAGCCCAGCCCTGGCTCCCCACGTGTGGACAAGCAGGCGCCTGTAGTTGCTACCATGGCAAGTACCAGGGCTACGGTCCTGCGCACGTGGTGGACTGTCAAAGTCGCCATCTGAGTTCAGTCCCTGCTGAGATCCCAGCCAACACTGAATTCCTATTTCTGTACAACAACCAGCTGAAGGAAGCTCTGTTTGGAAACTATGCTGACATCAATAGTTGCCTGATAGCTATATACAGGGACAGATACGCCCATAGGTTAATAAGGCAATCATATTTTGTTGGTCCTCCTTGAGGCCCTCCATACTACGTTGAATGAACAGTTGAGCCACGGTAGCACAGTCATCAGACCATTTTGCCACAGATAAATCTAGGAATTTTTTTAAAATAAATTAGTGTGGTGAGTAATTTATCTTTGATGATTTCACCTTGAGTCGAATACATTTAATTTTACATAGATACATTAATATGCTCAATGACTTTGTTGTTTAAAAATGCAATATGTAATAGAGTACATACTTTGGCCAGTCCATGCAGTTAGCCTTAAGACCCTCGCAACCTTAATCCAGCCCTAGCAATGAGCTCCGTTTCTTAGGTCCGTTCAGAAGTCGAACGGTTTTTAAGTCGGAAAAAAACAACGTACTGTATTTAAATGGACATACGGTGAGTGTTATAAAATGTGTTGCGGTTTAACAAAAATCGGAAGCATTGTTGAAATAAAAAATGATAGTAAATATTGTACATTCGCATGTAATACTGTCATAAATACTGTGCCGTATCTTACCTATAAAAGTAACTGTCTGTCTCTCTGTCTGCGTACACCTATCCTTGTAACGCTTTTACAAACTGTTGGGTTTACGTTTCAACAAAGTACACAAATAAAAAAACTAGGCCCCCAGACAAAATATCGGTATTTGTTTTGCCCTTGGTCCAATGTAAACTAAGAAAATCACACTTTGCAACAATGTACGCTGATGGTCATGATAAAAAAAAATCCACAGACTACCTGCTGGATCTCGTCACTGGTTCGAAGAACAAATGTGACCTAAGGTCTTCGCTCATTTACCAGCTTCACATTCCTTATTGCCGTATAAATACTGGAGGAAGGGCCTTTCCTATTTGTAATGTGAGGATATATCCGGCTCACTGACGTATCACAACTCGTCATGATGATTGGCTCTGCCGGACCTGGTCTATAGCCAATGGGGGGAAGCCTAGGGGCGTGGCCCTGACGTAATGGAAAGGTGACAGCTGTAAGTGGAGGATTGGTTCTGCTGGCTTTGGCCACAGCCAATGGGGAGATGAGTCAGGGGCGTGGTCCCAGGAGCTTACGAGGGAGCCTAGAATATTTCATGGAGGCTAACCAGGATTGGTGGAAACATACCATGTGACCCGGGTATTAAATAGGGGTGGAGACGAACGACACGTGGTCAGAACGGGTAACATCCCAATGTCTGACACTCTAAAAACGGTACTGGCCAAAGGACTAAATTTCGCCGTCACCCCTAAATATATACCAGTAGAGGATATGATTTCCCAGATTGATGTAGCCCTCAGAGGCATAGGACACATCCATGCGGATGTAGCAAGAGCTGAAATAGCTACTATTCTTAAGAATGCTAAGAAACCCACTAGTAACATCAGCAAAAACGAACGCTCTGAACTCGCGGACCTAAAAAAGAGAGATGATATAGTCATCCTCTCGGCAGACAAGGGCAATGCCACGGTCATCATGGATAAAGATTCATACAACAACAAAATCCTGGACCTTCTTAATGATGGGAGTTACTATAAAATTAAAAACGATCCCACTAAAAGCCTAACGAGGAAAACCAACAGTATCATCACGAGTTCGACTTCCCTAATCGAACCAAGCAAACGTCCCTCTTTAAAACCATCGGCGGCAAGACCTCCCAGACTCTATGGTCTTCCCAAAATCCATAAGGAAGGCACCCCGCTACGACCCATTGTGTCGACGATAAACTCTCCTACGTACAAACTAGCCCATTTTCTATCAGATACTCTGCTCCCTTTCACAGGCAAGACCTCTTCAGCAGTACTCAACTCAACCCAATTAGTCTCTATGGTTAAGGACATGGTACTATCTCCTGATGACATCCTCGTCAGCTTTGATGTAGTATCTTTGTTTACCAAATTCCCAGTACCGGACACCCTAACAATAATTGAGGACTTAGTCCAACATGGATTGAATTCTGATGCACCTGCGCTGGTTAGGCATTGCCTCACCAACACCTATTTTACCTGGAATGGCACCTTCTACAAACAGAATGAGGGTACCCCTATGGGCTCCCCTTTGTCACCAGTTATAGCCAACATATTCATGGAAAAGTTTGAATCAGACGCCATCCAGACATCCACCCTGCGTCCTTCCCTGTGGAAGAGATATGTGGATGACACTTTCGTCATTTGGCCACATGGCCTCCCAGCATTGAACCACTTCTTGGACCACATCAATTCTAGACACCCATCCATCAGATTCACCATGGAAGTGGAGAAAGACGGTAAACTACCATTCTTGGATATTCTGTTTGAGAGGAGTCCTGACGGTTCCTTGGGACATTCTGTCTACAGAAAAGCCACCCACACAGACTCCTACTTGAAACCGGATTCCCACCACCACCCATCTCAAAAGAACTCTCTCATCAAAACGCTATACCACAGAGCACATGGCATTTCTGACAAACACCACCTGACCGGTGAATTAAGACATGTACATCGGGCCCTCAGGATGAACGGATACTCTGACCGTACTGTCCGCCAAGCTGTCTCTCCCACCACACAGAAACAGCCACATGAAACTCCGACCAAAACCATCACGTTACCATACATAGCTGGCGTGACCAAAAAGATCTCCAAAATTCTAAACAAACATAAGATCCAAGTCCGATTCAGTACAGTGCATAAAATCCGTGATCTGATTCCATCTGTGAAAGATGTCGTTCCTGACTTACAGTATCCTGGAGTCTACAAATTGAGTTGCATTTGTGGTGATTGCTACATTGGAGAAACGAAACGTCATGTTTCTGATCGTGTCCGCGAGCACAAGTCAGATCTGAAACACGGCAGAACTGATTCTTCTGCCGTGGCCGATCATTGCTACAACTCGGTGGGCTCTCATGAAATTGTCTTTTCCGAGACCAAGGTTCTCTGCAAACCTCCCGGCTACCATCAAAGGTTTGTACACGAAGCCATACAAATATACAAACACAGACATAATTTCAACCGTGATGATGGGTACAAACTTAGTAATCATTGGAAAGATGTTATCAACCACGCAAAAAAGACTTAATCACAAATTTTTTGGACCATCTTATCTGACAGGCACTATTTTACTGTACTTTACCGAGTGTTAACATCCTCAGTTATTTTAACAGTACTCTCTTCATTGTTCAGCCAGCATTGGTATAAACATGGGCATTTTCGTTCTTTTGTCTATCATGTGTATCAGACCCCCCCTCCCCCTCTCTCTCCATTTTGTTGGCGTGTGCAGTAATTGGCCTCTTGCGCACAAGCGCTTCCACGTCCGTCGCCCACCCTTTTGGCCTCGCCCCCCCCCCGCCCCCCCCTCCCTCCCGATACGTTCCATTCATTGGCTACCATAGTCTGATGAGCTCCCCCTAAGTTTGTACCCATCATCATTTTCGTTCTTTTGTCTATCATGTGTATTAGACCTCCCCTCCTCCTCTCTGCCCATTGTGTTGGCGGGTGCAGTGGCTGGCCGCTTGCGCACAATCGCTCCATTGTGTTGGCGTGTGCAGTAATTGGCCGCTTGCGCACAAGCGCTTCCACGTCCATCGCCCACCCTTTTGGCCTCGCCCCCCCCTCCCTCCCGATACGTTCCTTTCATTGGCTACCATAGTCTGATGAGCTCCCCCCCTCCCTCTCCCTCCCCCCTCAACTCGCTTTTAAGGGATTACATCTTGAATCATTGCCTCACTTGATACAGCTAATCTGGCTGTGACGGTCCCACCTGATGACGGAGACTTGTGTTGCCTCCGAAACGTCGTGATTTTTGTTTTTATTTTATTTTACTTTCTACGTGACTTTACCGAAAGAACCTAAGAAGAGGAAGGGGGCCACGCAGGAGCGGGGCTCCGGGTTGCCACGTGGCGATGCGTCTCTCTCTATGTATCCCTCTCACACTGCCTGTCAGCAGCGTGAAGGAAAGCTGTAATACAAGTTGAATAAAAGACGGATTCCAGAAGTCGCCTCAACGACCTTTATTACCTATTGATGCCCCCAGGGTCTGGAATGCTATCGCCAATAAACTGCAACTGGGATCACTACCAGTGAGATCTTCACTCAAAACTGTTTTAGAGAAGTTGTACACCCCTAGCTGTCACTGCTATTCAGTGGCCTGAAATCAAATGTTTCGCTCAGGATGACCGCTGCAAAGTATGATCTTGTTTTTTGATTACAGTGCGCTGATCTTTAAAAGTGCATTGTAACTTTTTGATACTCCTACTGATACTCCTGCTGTTATGGAGTGACTCATGCAGCCAGGTATTGCTGCAAAGTTTGGTAGTACATGTTATGTATATCGTTCATTGTACAATTTCAATCACAGTTCCTATGATCACTGTTACATTGCTTTTAAAGCTTTATTTTGGTGATTTCGAAAACTTTTGGTTTAGCCATGTTTAGTTTGTTGTAGTACAGAGTTAGACCGATAACTTTAATCTAAATTGTCTTATGGTTGTTATTGTTTGACTTGCATCCCACTGGGATTTTTGCACACAGCATTGATATACAGTGGAACCTTGGTATACGACCGCTTTGGAATACGTCTAATTTGGTATACGTCGTGTTTTTTCGAGAAAAAAATGTCTTGGGATACGACATCTTGCTTGGGATACGATGCGTTTGCTAGAACTTGTATGGGTCGGGATGAGTCACCGTGTAAAGTACCCGCGTATGTCCCGTTCACGACTGAAACAAAGCGAGAGGGGCGGGGTGGCGTGGGGGAGAGGGGCGGGGTGGCGTGGGGGAGAGGGCCAGGGTGGCGTGGGGGAGAGGGGCAAGGGGCGTGGGGGAGAGGGGCAGGGGGCGTGGGGGGCTGCCCCCATGGAGGGTGGAGCCCTGGGTCGAGGCGCGCGACGTGCTGGGTTGAGGCACGCCACGTGACCAGCGCAGCTGGTAGCAGCGCGGTCACGTGCCTTCTGTATGCAGTTTAGTAATTAGTGTCTAAATTATTTTATACAACCCCATTAATTTTCGATTTAAAGCTTTCGTGAGAATTATTTTATTATGTTTTATTTTTATTATTTTATTACTTCCCTTCTACGTGACTTTACCGAAAGAACCAAGAAGATGAACCCCATTAATGTATAATACGCCAAAATAGAATTTATTTTCCTCTGGAACGGATTATTTCCTTTCCCTTTTTTTCTTATGGGAAAAATTCTTTGGTATACGTCATTTTAGGTATAAGTCCTACCTTCTGGAACGAATTAACGACATATACCGAGGTTCCACTGTACGGTGCTTTTTTTGGAAGTTTTGCTGTTTTTTCCTGGATTTTTCTGTTTGTGCGTAGTCACTATAAGATATTTCTTGTTCATGTGTTTTTTTGTTGAGGTTGCACCCGAGTCAAGAGCCGCATGTCTCACAGGGCTATACCTAATAAATGAAACTGAAAACTGAAACCTTGAGTGCGCTAATGCATGCATCTGCGCGTGCGCGGAAACGCTGACTCACGGTTGCCCCTAGCAACGCAAACGAGCTGGCTGAGCGACTACGACCGGGAAGGGTTCTACGTTCTCTGTTCAAAACACATTCTTGCGAAGGGAGCTGGTATGAATGTTGGGTTGCTCGGTCAATGGCCCAGGGTCAACGGCGGCGTGGTGTATTCCGCAAATATGCCCGACTGTGAGGGCGGGCACAAGCCGGCGTGAGTAGGTTAAACGTTGAGTTTTATAAGGTCACCACGGGGTGACCAGCCCCTCCCCACCCAGCCCCACCCGACCCAGCCCCACCCAGCCCCTCCCCAAACTCCCCACCCAGCCCCTCCCCACCCAGACCCTCCCCACCCAGCGTCCCCACCCAGCCCCTCCCCACCCAGCATCCCCAACCAGCCCCTCCTCACCCAGCCCCTCCCCACCGTCCCCATCCAGCCCCTCCACACCGTCCCCACCCAGCCCCTCCCACCGTCCCCACCCAGCCCCTCCCTGCACGACGGACGGACACAATACTCCCCTGTGGGCTGGTGTAACCAGGAGGTTCCTACCAGTACGAGTCTTCAACACGTGGACCCAGGCCGAAGTTGTTGGTTCCGGTTCGTCCTAGCAGTGACGTTGCAATTAGTGTAGTTACCCTGGTGGTCACCACCATAGGTTGTTATTCTGTTAAAGGGAAGTTACCCCGTGTGTTGGAGTTAAATAAATGTGTTGCCTCCAAGTCTGCATCTGCGACTCAGTCGAACTCACTACATACAGTGAGGGAAAATAGTATTTGATCCCCTGCTGATTTTGTACGTTTGCCCACTGACGAAGAAATGATCAGTCTATAATTGTAATGGTAGGTTTATTTGAACAGTGATAGACAGAATAACAACAGCAAAATCCAGAAAAACGCAAGTCAAAAATGTTATGAATTGATTTGCATTTTAATGAGGGAAATAAGTATTTGACCCCTCTGCAAAACATGACTTAGTACTTGGTGGCAAAACCCTTGTTTGCACACATCTCAGGAGGGATTTTGTCCCACTCCTCTTTGCAGATCTTCTCCAAGTCATTAAGGTTTCGAGGCTGACGTTTGGCAACTCGAACCTTCAGCTCCCTCCACAGATTTTCTATGGGATTAAGGTCTGGAGACTGGCTAGGCCACTCCAGGACCTTAATGCGCTTCTTCTTGAGCCACTCCTTTGTTGCCTTGGCCGTGTGTTTTGGGTCATTGTCATGCTGGAATACCCATCCACGACCCATTTTCAATGCCCTGGCTGAGGGAAGGAGGTTCTCACCCAAGATTTGACGGTACATGGACCCGTCCATCGTCCTTTGATGCGGTGAAGTTGTCCTGTCCCCTTAGCAGAAAAACACCCCCAAAGCATAATGTTTCCATCTCCATGTTTGACGGTGGGGATGGTGTTCTTGGGGTCATAGGCAGCATTCCTCCTCCTCCAAACACGGCGAGTTGAGTTGATGCCAAAGAGCTCCATTTTGGTCTAATCTGACCACAATACTTTCACCCAGTTGTCCTCTGAATCATTCAGATGTTCATTGGCAAATTTCAGACGGGCATGCATATGTGCTTTCTTGAGCAGGGGGACCTTGCAGGTGCTGCAGGATTTCAGTCCTTCACGGCGTAGTGTGTTACCAACTGTTTTCTTGGTGACTATGGTCCCAGCTGCCTTGAGATTATTGACAAGATCCTTCCGTGTAGGTCTGGGCTGATTCCTCACCGTTCTCATGATCATTGCAACTCCACGAGGTGAGATCTTGCATGGAGCTCCAGGACGAGGGAGATTGACAGTTCTTTTGTGTTTCTTCAATTTGCGAATAATCGCACCAACTGTTGTCACCTTCTCACCAAGCTGCTTGACGATGGTCTTGTAGCCCATTCCAGCCTTGTGTAGGTCTACAATCATGTCCCTGACATCCTTGGAAAGCTCTTTGGTCTTGGCCATGGTGGAGAGTTTGGAATCTGATTGATTGGTTGCTTCTGTGAACAGGTGTCTTTTATACAGGTAACAAGCTGAGATTAGGAGCACTCCCTTTAAGAGTGTGCTCCTAATCTCAGCTCGTTACCTGGATAAAAGACACCTGGGAATCAGAAATCTTTCTAATTGAGAGGGGGTCAAATACTTATTTCCCTGATTAAAGTGCAAATCAATTTATAACATTTTTGACATGCGTTTTTCTGGATTTTGTTGTTGTTATTCTGTCTCTCACTGGTCAAATAAACCTAACATTAAAATTATATACTGATAATTTCTTTGTCAGTGGGCAAACGTACAAAATCAGCAGGGGATCAAATACTTTTTTCCCTCACTGTATGTATGTGTTATGTGTTTTAAGAGAAGACAAGTTTTGAAATATATAGAGATTTCCCCTGGGCAAAGCCGGGTACGTACTGCTAGTAGTAAATAAAATAGAAAGTAACTGAAATATTAAAAACAATATGCTTTATTTTCACTTACTTTGAATCCTGATGCTGGTTTGCTTGTCAGAAGAGGCATGAGTCCCCGAAATTACACACATTTGAGGCTGAGTCGACCTAGGGGACGCGCCGCACATTCAGATAATATTCACTGGTGTTGACCGTGAGCGGGAATCGAACTCTGGTCGCCTGGTTGGTAGTGTCTCGTGATGACCATTGCACTTCCGCTCCCCACGTTCAAAACAATAATACCCCTTACCAACCACTTTATCTCGTACAAGGCTTTGGTCCATTGCACTTAACCTTTAACAACCCTGATGCATGGAATGCCAAATAGAGTAAAAAAAGTCATAAACACCTTTTCTGATTAATATGATCATTGGCTTTCGATTTAAAGCTTTCGTGACTGCAGGGATTCATCTTCTTGGTTCTTTCGGTAAAGTCAAGTAGAAGGGAAATAATAAAATAATGAAAATAAAACATAATAAAATACAATTCTCACGACGTTTCAGCCACAACGCAAGCAGCCGTCCTCAGGTGAAGAACAGGGCTGTCGGAAAGACAGCGTCTGAATGAACACCACCAAGCTTGGCAGCGTATATTAAAGCTCGGTTAGAGGAGGAGGGCACCTTGACAAAATAATTTGCATACCAACAGGAATTTAGCATATTTATGGAAAATGCAGATATGGGATTAGTCACTACTTGTGGAATGTGTAGGTGATGGGGGGGGAGTCACAAAGTCATATTATGCTCGTGTATTATGTAGGATTAGCAGTAATAAAGGGAGGAAGTAGGATTAGCAGTAATAAAGTGAAAGCATTTTAATAGTAAGAAGCTGCAGCAGCCAAACCGCCACGTAAAAAAATAAAATTTAAACTACATCAATATCATCAATATACTCAATATACTCTCCAATAAGCTGAGCTAACAGTAAGTCATACTTTTCGATTTAAAGCTTTAGTGACTGCAGGGATTCATCTTCTTGGTTCCGTTGAGGACGGCTGCTTGCGTTGTGGCCGACACGTCATGAGAATGATTTTATTGTTTTATTTTTATTATTTTAGTATTTCCCTTCTACGTGACTTTACCGAAAGTACCAAGAAGAATAAGTCATACATTACAATTCTATGGCGCGAAAAATATAATATTCCTCCAGCTAAACTTTTTTCTTACATCACACGGATATACCTCATACTATACTGTATACTGCCATAGACAAACCCAACATTAAATTATACTCTGCATTACTATAAACCATCACCTTACCCTACATTGCGGGGGTCACAAAAAAGTTCTCCAAAATCCTAAATAAACACATGATCCAGGTCCGATTCAACACAGTACATAAAATCCGTGATCTGGTCCCGTCTGTCAAATATGTGGTTCCAGACATACAGTACCCTGGCGTCTACAAACTAAGTTGCCTCTGCAGTAGCAGTTACATTGGAGAAATCAAATGACATGTCTCGGACCGCATCCGTGAACATAAAGCAGACCTTAAACACGGTAGGACAAACACCTCAGCCGTGGCAGATCACTGTTATAATTCAGTGGGCTCACATGACATTGACTTCTCCAAGACAGAGGTTCTCTGCAAGCCATCTGGCTACCATTAGAGATTCGTTCATGAGGCGATCCACATTTATTCAAACACAGAGACAATTTCAACCGAGAAGATGGATTCTGGCTCAGCAATCAGACCGCAGTCCACTCACTGGCATTGTATTCTCCACAGGGAATGGAGTCTTTGCTCCGCTGCAAGTCTCCTTTCACCACTCTCCCATTGACATATTTCGTTGCTTCCTCTTAGTACCTTTCACGTGACGGTCAATGGTATAGTGTATAAATGATTGTATAATAATAAATAGTATAAAAGTGTAATGTTTAATACAATGTAAAATGTAATATATAGTATCATAATTGTATAGTGAATATACAGCAGTGTGGTATACAGTAGGTTGGGTAGAATAATACATAGTGTAATATTACAATGTATAGTCTAGGCCCTAGGGTATAGGGTGGTGTATAGTAATGCAGTGTATAATTTAATGTTGGGTTTGTCTATGGTAGTATATAGTACGGGTTATATCCGTATGATGTAAGAAAAAGTTTACCTGGAGGCATATTATATCTTTTTGCGACATAGTATTGTAATGTATGACTTACTGTTAGTAGCTAAGCTTATTGGAGAGTATATTGAGTATATTGATGATATTGATGTAGTTTATATTTTAGTTTTTTACGTGGTGGTTTGTCTGCTGCAGCTCCTTACTATTAAAATTCCTTCCCTTTCTTACTGCTAATCCTACTTCCTCCCTTTATTACTGCTAATCCTACATAAAGACGAGCATAATATGACTTTGAGACCCCCCCCCCCTCATAACCTACACATTCCACAAGTAGTGACTAATCCCATATCTGCATTTTCCATAAATATGCTAAATTCATTTTGATATGCAAATTCCTTTGTCAATGCGCCCTCCTCCTCTAACCCAGCTTAAATATACGCTGCCAAGCTTGGTGGTGTTCATTCAGACTCTGTCTTTCCGACAGTCCTGTTCTTCACCTGAGGTCGTGATAATTGTATTTTACTATGTTTTATTTTTATTATTTTATTATTTCCCTTCTACGTGACTTTACCGAAAGAACCAAGAAGATCATTGGCTTTGTTCTTTCATGAAACTTATCGACCACAAGCCTTAACTACAATCAAACAACCCATGCCAGATGCGGATACTTGATGCACAAATAAAACAATAAGCATTCTTCTCTACGACTGGGGTCAACCAGAACATCACCACAATAATCACCTATTCCTGATGCAATTTTGTGGTTGAACCACCTCAATATCAGACGTACAAAATAGACCAATCTGCACTGACTAGCGTGGTGAAATTTTTTCAAATATCCCCCATGGGAAGCTCTCATCCAGCAGGGAATTCATTAACGGCTGTACAAGTACAACATGTGGCGGGTTTGGTGAGAATATTGGATATTTGGCATTAAATCAAGGCATGGTGATTTATTAGAATTGTATCTGTACAACAACCAGCTCACGACTCTCCCCAAGGGAGTGTTTGACCAGCTCGCGAATCTGCAGACGTTGTGGTTGCACAACAACCAGCTCACGGCTCTCAGCGCTGGGGGGTTTGACAGCCAGACACAAAGGACTGCTCAGAGCCTGAGCACAAACTCAGCTGAGTTCCCTGCCAATTTTACACAAGGTAGTCATGATGGTAAAGATTGATTGTGTAAAATGTGTCGCGACACGTTTCAGTCTGCACTCGTTGTGTGTTCACTCTTAAATACAGCAAATGTCTACATGTGGTGTCTGTGTTCACATGCTTTCCCTGTACAAATATCTTGGGCCTTTAGGTATCTGTGACATTTGGATTCTATCCAAATTTAAATTGCAATTGCATTCATAATAAATGTTTTTGGGTTATATCGCGTCAGTATAAATGTGTTGTAACCCTCCACCCTCCGACACAGCCAGTAAGGTTTGTCACGTAAACAACTCGCTAATTAGTTACTACTTTAGCCCACCGGTGTGTTGGAGAATAAATCCACAACATTTACAATTTGAATACGACGTTTCGCTGGTAATGACATCCACCATCATCGGGCAATTTGCCAGAATAGTGAAGACATCCACCTGCTTCCGGTCTTAAATAAAGAAATATGACGCATCACTCAACCCATCAGGTGCAGAGATCCGAGGCGGAGGGGAGGAGGGTTTGTTGTAATTATATAATATATTACTAATCAGGTGATTAGCATGTGTTTCTTCTATAAGTAACGCAGTTGTAAGATGTATTACTTAATAATATGCTTCCAGGCCATACTAAGCCTGGAACTCTCAGAGCGGTTACAATTATTTCTATTTCTCTCAATTTCAATGGATTCTCAAATTAGTCTCGCCTAGTAATAATTAGTTCTTCACAACACTTCAACGTTATCAAAATCAATTGAGTGTCCTTGTTGACAAGTATGTTCTGCAACTGCCGACAGTTGTGTTTGAGAGCATTTAATATTTCTTTGGTTATCGTTTTAGTCGTATGCTACTGTTATGTCGTGTCTAACCAATATAGCGAAAGCCTACAATTGCATTGTTAAGAGAGGAAAGAGCTATACAAAGGCACGTAGTTATTGCGCACCCTCTCAGTGTATATTATTAAGATAATTTGTTTGATTTAAATAACCTTATGATAAGCCATTTCGTTGAATTATCGTTTGTGACCAGGTTGCGTCTGAAAAGAAGCTAATAGCTCAGTAGGCCTTACCTGGTAAGATAAATATCGTTTCGTTTTATTCATATTTTGTAGTGATTTGCTTACTTTTCCTATACTTTGAACTCCTGTCGTGTTTTTGCATTGTTTGCTGTTGTAATTTTCTGACCTGCCCCTACTGGACATCTGTGAAAAAGAGCTTGATAACTCATCGAATTCCTTTAGTATAAATGTTATGATTCTGTCAATAAAAAAAAAGTTACAGTTGTTGGGCACATTTCATTAGTGAATCCCAATGCGACATGTATGGAAAGCAGAAAATAAACATAACAAGGGTAAAAAGGCTCGTTTAAAGAAGTCAGTTTTCAAGACAGACGTAAATATATCTAACGATTCTGATTGACTTTTTAGCAAAGGCAAAGCAATCCAAATTATTGGCAAAAGCCCAATCACCCCAGAAAATTAACCTTGACCTCGGATTGTTTGGAAGAAGGATCAATTCCTGTAAATATTGCGGTGCTAACCTATTGAGCGCCTTTTAGGTCAGCAGCAGGACTTTAAAGTTCACTCAATACTTGACTGGAGGCCAATGGAAAGACCAGAGAGAAGGTGTGATGTGCTCACAAAATGGTGTGCAGGATAGGACTCTCACATCTGCATTCTGAACGAGCAGAATTCTACACAACACATCACTCAGAATTCAGATCAGTGATGCGTTGTAGTAATTAAGTTGAGAGAACACAAAAGCATGGGCCAGTCTCTCCAATATTATTTAGTTCCTTCGGTAAAGTCACGGAGATAGAAACATAATAAAAAAAAAAAGTAAATTCAATAGAATAAAAATAAACAAATAAACACTAATGGAGACTGTACTCTGGTTCTTAATCGGAGTGAGTGTACTGGCAGTCTATAATGTAGACTGTAGCAATGGTTATTAAGCTGGGTGAGTGTACTGGCAGTCTATAATGTAGACTGTAGCCTGGTTCTTAAACTCAGTGAGTGTACTGGCAGTCTATAATGTGAACTGTAGCCTGGTTTTTAAGCTGGTGAGCGAATTTGCAGTCTATGATGTAGACTGTGGAAATGGTTATTAAAATGAGTGAGCGTAATGGCAGTCTATAATGTAGACTTATTCTTGGTTCTTTCAGTAATTTAAATATAAAAAATATAAATAAAAACAAAAACCACGAAACGTCGTGAACATACTGGCAGTCTATAATGTAAACATATATTTTTTAAATATTTAAATTACTGAAACAACCAGGCTACAGTCTACAATATAGACTGCCAGTACGCTCACCGATGTTAAGAACCAGGCGACAGTCTGCATTATATACTTCCAGTACACTCACCCAGCTTAATAACCATTGCTACAGTCTACATTATAGACTGCAAGTCCACTCACCAAACTTAATAACCAAACTAGTCTACATTAGTGTTTTTTTTGTTGTTTATTATTTTTATTTTATTTTTGCTTACTTAAATTTTTTACTATTTTTCTATTTACGTGACTTTACTTAAAGAACCAAATAATATTAATTCCTGCAGTCACGAAAGTTTTAAGTCAAAATTTTATTTCACAAACGTGTGAAATAATTGCTTTGGTATACTTACATATAGTGAATACGTGTCCACGTATTGTCGTGCATTGCGTTTTATGACGTCGTCATCGCTGTCCATCTTAGTAGATTACGACGGCTTCATCTTTGTTGACCAGTGTGTCAGGTTGCTTCTATTGATGGTCGAGCAGCCCAATCCTAGAACGGCAGATTCTTATGCAACTTCTCACTCACCCACTCAACCACTCACTTACCCATTCATCCGGCTGCTCGCTGGGCTGTGACATTACCCTCCCCACATGGCTTCGTCGCCGGCCCACGCGGCCAACGCTTCTCCCCTCCCTTATCTCCTGCCTGCCCCTGCACCTATTGGGCGTCCTCTTTGTGGCCAGTGGTTGCCAGCGGTTGCTCGCCGGGTGCAACCGTCGCCCGTACTGTGGGGTCCATTGCCAGCGTCGGGTGGCTCCTTGGCTGGGCCGCTCAACCGCCAGGGACTTCGGCTGCCCGAGGACATCGGGGTTTTGTACGGTCCCTGGGATGGAAGGGACCTGGCTGCTGGGCTCCTGCTGGGGAAATCTTCACTGTGCCGTTGTGCTGAGCGTTGAGGGGAGTTTCACGCCCGCAGCGAGCGAGCCAGGTATTCTTCCTCATCACGAGCCCAGCCGGGACTCTGCCGCCGCACTGCAGGGACACGATTGTCGTTGGCAGCGCGGGGGACTCGCTTGTGGACGCCCCTTTGACCCACTCGGCTCCCCACTGGCCGACCCCCTTTGTCCGATGCGATGCCTTAACACTTTTCTGCCCTCCCCAGCTTTCCATCACCCCCAGCTACTACCAGGCCTATCCCCACCCCTCCTTAACACTCCTACTTGTTCTATTGTCAATAAATTTACACCACCACTTTTAATAACCACATTTTTCATCTCAAATCACTGTCATCTTACGTACAATTTTATAATCCCTGTAGAGTGCCTTGGAAAAGGCTCTATGTAAATGTCGATGAGATCAGATAAGATCCACTCAATCAACCAACCACTTAAATGTCAGAACTCCAATACTCGTGCTTCTCCATGGGGGACTTGAAATGGGACTTCTCAGATGATGATGGCTGCTGTCACTTGAGGTGTTTTTCAATTTTTAACTGGCATAGTTTTTAGGCCCTGCCTATCTCCATGAGCAAACTGTCCCCAATTCAATGTGGGAATTCATACTCTTAGGTTTTTTCGGAAAAGTCACGTAGGTAAAAAAAAATAAGTTATAAATAATAAATAATAAAAATAATAGAAATAAAATAATGAATCACGACGTTTCGGAGGCAACACAAGCTTCCTTCATCAGGTGTAAAAAGGCACAGCAAAATAACAGTAGTGAGAGTTATTTGTGATGGAACATTATTATAGAGGGTAAGAGGAGAGGGGAGGAGCCAAGGAGGACGGGTGCAAGGTGGGGGGGTTTGGGGTGTGGGTGGAGCCAGAAAGGTGAAGGTGATCCTAGAGCAGGGGTCCTCAAACTACTGCCCGCGGGCCACATGCGGCCCGCCGAGGACATTTATCCGGCCCGCCAGGTGTTTTTGCCGCCGCTGCCTGTCTGTTACTTTTTTTCTTCATGAGAAGGACGGTCATTGGTGGAAGAGGGAGATGGGGCGGCCGCCGCCGATTGGCTGGCCGGCTGAAGCGCTGGATCATGGGAATTGTAGTCCGGCCGCAATCAAGCTTCAGGCGGTGGGAGGAACCGAACAGCGCAGCCGGACTACTACTCCACCTCCCAGGACTCAGAGGAAGCCAGGGCATGTGGGAGGGGCCGGCTGCGCTGTGAACAAAACTGCAGGTGTAATTAATTTTTAATGGCACCCGCACCAGTGTGAGCCTGGGGTAAAAGCGGAGTTCCCCCAATCAGACTGCATTGATGGGCAGTGCAGTCTGTATGTCTCTGTGTGGGCAAAGTTATTGCTGGTATTTGGTTTTTGTAGCGCTGTATATATATAGGCATTTTACTAATAGCAATTTTGACTCCCTAGGAAACAATGATGTCAAGAAAGAGAAAAATTGACTCGGAGTGTAGGATATTCAAAGAACAGTGGACTTATGATTACTTTTTCATGCAGTACAAGGAAAGAGCTGTGTGTCTGATATGCCAGAATATAGTGTCTGTGTTAAAAGAATACAATTTACGTCCACACTATGAAAATCAACATTAAGATAAATATGATTGTTTGGTCGGAGAAGTGAGAAAATATAAAATATTAAAACTGAAAAATACATTAACAACTCAGCAAAATACTTTTGTGAAGCAGAAGCAGCTAAATATTTCATCACTGCGAGCAAGTTTTCAAGTTGCCAAGCTAATAGCGTACACTGGCAGACCATTCGTGGAGGGATAATTTGTTAAAGAATGCCTTCTTTCTGTTGCCAAAGAGATGTGTCCAGAGAAGGCCGATTTATTTAGTACAGTGAGTCTTTCAGGACCTACAATTACACGGAGAATTGAAGAAATGGGAGACAATTTGCATCAGCATTTGCAAAACTCCACAAATTTTTTTTCCTATTTTCCTTGGCACTCGACGAAATCAATGATGTTCGGGATTCTGCACAACTTCTAATTTTTATTCGTGGGAGCTTGCTGCACTGCAAAGCATCAAAGGAACAACTACAGGAGAGGATATCTATGAAAAGATTTGCCAAACTGTGAATGGTTTGGAGCTGAACTGGGCTAAACTAGCCAGTGTGACAACTGATGGTGCTCCTAGCATGGTGGGGTCTAAGAAAGGAGTAATTGCTCGCATTAACCAAGAGATGGACAAACATAACCATTCTCATCCAATAGCCATACACTGCCTCATCCACCAACAAGCGCTGTGTAGTAAATCACTGAAGTAGGACTCTGTTATGAAAATTGTGGTATATTGTGTTAACTTCATTAGAGCTACGTAGAAGGGAAGTAGTCCTGCATAATGCACGGGCATATGTAGTACTAATCACATTCCTGCATTATCCATAAATATGCTAAATTCCTCTTGATATGCAAATTATTTTGTCAAGGCGCCCTTTCCCCCCCCCCCTTCCAACCCAGCTTATATATATGCTCCAAGCTCGTGTGCTGTTTCATTCAGACGCTGTCGTCTCGACAGACCTGGTTTTCACCTGAGGACGGCTGCTTGCGTTGTGTTTATTACTTCCCTTCTACGTGACTTTACCGAAAGAACCAAAAAGATGAAACCCTGCAGTCATGAAAGCTTTAAATCGAAATTCATTAGAGCTCATGGACTAAACCACAGACAATTTCAGGAATTTCTGTCTGAGCTAAATGTTGACTATGAAGATGTTCTGTACCACACAGAAGTCCGTTGGCTGAGTCGAGGGAGAGTTTTGAAACGTTTCTATGACTTACTTCCACAGATTACAGCTTGTCTGCTTTCAAAAAACAAAGAAGTACCAGAGCTCAATGATGCAGAATGGAAATGGCACCTTGCCTTTCTGACAGATGTAACATAGCTACTCAACAGTTTCAATGTGCAACTTCAAGGAAAGGGGAAGCTCATTTGTGATATGCAATCACATGTCAAAGCATTTGAAGTAAAATTAGGCCTCCTCATCAAACAAGTGAAGGAGGAAAACTTCTGCCATCTCCCCACAACTCAAAATCTGTTAGCGGAAAAACCATTGGTTGCATTCCCAAACAAAACATGTGTGGATTCACTGTAAAAATTGCGAAAGGAGTTCCAATTTATATTTAAAGAGCTTCATCTCCATGAACAGGACATACAGCTTTTCTGTAACCCATTTTCTATTGACATTGAAAATGTGGATACAATTTACCAAATGGAACTGGCTGAACTGCAGAATTGTGACTCTCTGAAAGACGCATTAAAGTCAAGCAGCCTTCATAATTTCTATGCATCTCTCCCCTCTGAGACATATCCTCATCTCAGGAACCATGCACTCAAAATGGCAACCATCTTTGGCAGCACTTATGTCTGTGAACAGACTTTTCCAGAATGAAACATTTGACATCTCCAACCAGATCTAGACTAACGGATGCACACTTGCATCACTTGTTACGACTAGCAGTGACAAATATGGAACCGGACATTGACCATCTCATTAGCCAAAAGCAGGCTCATAGTTCCCATTGAAATACTGGCAAGTTTGTTGATTTAACTTTGCTTGTTCTTCATTTTAAATATTGTATTTGTTCCCGTTTTGTTTCTTCACTTCAAAATAAGATATATGCAGTGTGCATAGGAATTTGTTCATAGTTCGTTTTAACTATAGTCCGGCCCTCCAACGGTCAGAGGGACAGTGAACTGGCCCCCTGTTTAAAAAGTTTGAGGACCCCTGTCCTAGAGGATGGGCGCAACGGCAAGCGGAGGGAGGACGAGGTGCAGGAAGGGGGGGGAGCCAGGAAGGTGAAGGTGATCCTAGAGTTGTGGGGGGGAGGGGCTTGTCTGAATGTGGCAGCCAGGATGATGGTCCTTGGGAGCGGGGCTAAAAGAGAACAATGGTGCACATCGGCTCATGGTTGTGGCCGGTGTTAGCTGATAATAAGCATAAAAGTAAGCAATACTATTAAACGCTGGGGATGTCAACACTCGGTAAAGTAGAATAGTACCTGTCAGATAAGATAGTACAAATATGTGTAGTTAAATCTTTTTTACATGGTTAATGACATCTTTCCAATGAGTACTCAGTTTGTGCTTATCATCACGATTTAAGTTATGTCTGTGTTTGTACATCTGGATGGCTTCGTGTACAAACCTCTGATGGTAGCCAGAAGGTTTGCCGAGCACCTTGGTCTCGGAAAAGACAATCTCATGAGAACCCACAGCGTTGTAGCAATGATCGGCAATGGCGGAAGACTCAATTTTGCCGTGTTTCAGATCTGACTTGTGCCCGCGGACACGATCAGAGATATGACGTTTCGTTCCCCCAATGTAACAATCACCACAGCTGTAACTCAGTTTATAGATTCCAGGGTATTGCAAGTCAGGAATTACATCCTTCACAGATGGAATTATATCACGGATTTTATGTACTGTACTGAATCGGACTTGGATCTTATGTTTGTTTAGATTTTTGGAGATGTTTTTTTGTCACGCCTGCTAAGTATGGCAACGTGATAGTTTTGATCGGAGTTTCAAGTGTCTGTTTCTGTATGGTGGGAAAAACAGCTTGGCGGATGGTGCGGTCAGAGTATCTGTTCATCCTGAGGGCCCGATGTACATTCACTGGCCAGGTGGTGTTGGTCAGAAATGCCATGAGCTCTGTGGTATAGTGTTTTAATGAGAGAATTTTTTTGAGACGGGTGGTGGTGGGAATCAGGTTTCAAGTAGGAATCTGTGTGGGTGGCTTTCCATTAGACAGAATGTCCCAAGGATTCATCTGGTCTTCTCTCAAAACAGAATATCTAAGAATGGTAGTTTGCCATCTTTCTCCACTTCCATGGTGAATGTGATGGATGGTTGTCTGGAATTGATGTGGTCCAATACTGGGAGGCCATGTGGCCAAATGACAAAAGTGTCATCCACATACCTCTTCCACAGGGAAGGACACAGGGTGGACGTCTGGATGTCGTCTGATTCAAACTTTTCCATGAACACATTGGCTATCACTGGTGACAAGGGGGAGTCCATAGGGGTACCCTCATTCTGTTTGTAGAAGGTGCCATTCCAGGTAAAATAAGTGTTGGTAAGTCAATGCCTAACCAGCACAGGTACATCCGAATTCAATCCATGTTGGACCAAGTATTCAATTATTGTTAGGGTGTCAGGTACTGGGACTTTGGTAAACAGAGATACCACATCAAAACTGACAAGGATATCATCAGGAGATAGTGTCATGTCCTTGACCATAGAGACCAATTGGGTTGGCCACCAGAGAACATGGGTCACGTGAGCGAAGAGCAAGGTGAACGCTTTCATCAAGACATTAAAGTTATGGAAGAACGTTACCAAGGCTGATGGGACTCAAACATGATGGCAGATTACTGCTGGTCCTTGATGAGAGACATTCCGCTATTCCACAAGCTGTACATCGGAGATCGTCAAAGAAGAGGTTGTTTATGCAGATGTAACATCACTATTGTGAATGACCTTTTTGTACATATTTTTCTTATCTTCACAATTCAATTCTTACATGGTAATATGCATTCACTCACATTGATATGCAGTCACTCTCACACGCTATTGATGCGTCTAAATCATTCCTCTTGCTCTCGATCAATTTGATTGATTACCTAAAATAAAAATAAATCCTAAGGTGTATTGAATGAGGGATGATCTTTCATCCACACCAGCATGTGTTTGGTTGTGGACTTCCACGATTTAGGAACTCGATTCGCTACCAGTAGTCCTTCAATCGACCACTAAAGACCTCAATTATTTATCAAGAAAGTAATAAGTGCATTTAAACGAATCATGAAGTATCGTGTGACTATGAGAGGATACTGTTCGATCAATCGTTGTTTGGCATATATGTTTTGTTGATTTAGATCTTCATGGGGTCTTCCATCAGCTATTAAGAGTGCCTTGCACATATCAAGCCAATTCAAATCATTGTAACTGAATGTCCCGAAGTATGTTGAATATATTTGTCTGATCAATTTTTTTAAGCGCTGATTGCTAATATGCAGCTGATCCTATAAGGTTCTTAAGGTAGAGATGAAGAACTTCTATTGTACCATTTTGTGCTTGAGCCTTCTTTCCACAAGCTGAGATGTTCGATTGGATGCGAAAATACTCGAACATTGATAATGCATAGAAGAGGTAGTCGTTTCGTTTAAATCGTGTACCATACCCAGTATTCTGAATTGAAAGTAGTCCAATGGAGTGATTCCTTTTGGAAAGAGGTAGAACCATGCAAACTCCTCAGCTTTAAATTCATGTGCTTCCTTCACAATGTTGGTTGCCTTTACGCCTTATTTTGTGAGTGTAATGCGAGCAAGAACAGGGTGCTTGCTGGCCTCCGCGCCGCTCACACGCGCCGGGGTATTGGGAGGCGGAGCGTGTGGGAGGAGCCACTGCTCACCTCGCTCCAATGGGAGCGGGGTGAACGGGGGGGGGGGCGGAGGCGGAGGCAGGAGAGAAGGTGGAGTTTGGGTCACGTGAGAGAGGGGGATATAAGGAGAGAGCCGGAAGAGGAGGAGGGGAGAGAAGCCGGGTCGTCCACTGTGCCGGGTTCCATCCAAGGGGTGGACGTGCGTATTTTGGTGGACTCGGGTGCGTCCGCGACCATTATCTCAGACGTTATATTTCACCTCCTGTCCATTCCTCCGGAGCGGGTGCGACCAGTTTACGACTCGTGCATAGCGGCGAATGGGGGAAGTATGGGCATTGTGGGTCAGGTGGACGCCAGCACAGCGGTTGGGGGTGTTTCGGTTTCTGGGATGGTGTTGATTTCTAGGTCTCTCGCGGTGCCCTGCTTGTTGGGAACGGATTTCCTGGCGAAAATGCCCATTCAGATTAGGGTGGATCAGAATTGTATCCAATTACCGGGGGGCCGCCAAATTGCCTTCTTGCCATCACCCTGGGGCCAGTCCGTTCCTGACCGCCAGGTGCAGGTGCTCTCCGAGGTATCGGTTGATGTTCCACCTGGGTCGCAAATGCTTATTCCGCTGTGTTATCGGAAACCAGTGCCGGGAATCGAGGGGGCGGGAGGTGTGTTGTTGTTGCCGTCCAATGCTATAACGGGGGGCTTGACGCTGGTCGGGGCGCAGACGATTGTTCGGCCGGGTCAACCCCCGTTTTTACAAGTGTTGAATGGGACCGCAGATAATGTTAGTGTGCCGGCTGGAACGGTTTTAGCTCATGCTACGACTGCTTTCACGGCCCATGACGATGGGGGCCCCCGGAGCCTCGTAGGGGGGGTCTCGACCTCCACGGCACAGGACGATCGCTGGATTGCAGAATTGTGCCGGGAGAATGTGTCCTTAACTTGGGACCAACGGTCCGCGCTTCGCACGCTGTTGGGAAAGTATTTTGACATTTTTAGTTCAGACAATTTCTATTTGGGACGCACATCTCTGCTCTCCCACCATATTGATATGGGGGATGCCGCTCCGATTCGGATGCACCCACATCGGTTGAGTCCGTCTGAGCGGGATCATATATGGGGCGCGGTGGAGGATATGCTGGCCGCCGACATTATTTACCCGTCCAACAGTCCGTGGGGTGCTCCAGTGGTCCTTGTGAAGAAAAAGGATGGGAAATTGCAGTTTCGTGTCGATTTTCGCAGGTTGAATAAAGTGTCGGTTGCGGACACGCACCCCCTGCCGCGTATGGATGATTCCCTCGATGCCTTGTCTGGGGCAAAACATTTTTCTACTCTCGATCTTTCATCGGGATTTTGGCAATTTCCCCTGGACGAGTCCTCGAAGGAAAAGACGGCTTTCCGTACACCGCAGGGCTTGTTTCAATTTAATTGTCTCCCCATGGGCTTGAACGCCGCCCCGGCGACGTTCCAGTGATTGATGGAACTCGTGTTGACCAGTCTGCAGTGGGACACGTGACTGATATATTTGGACGATGTTATCGTCTTCAGCCGCACGTTTGAGGAACATCTGCGGAGATTGGATGCGGTGTTTGCGAGAATGCGTTCCACTAAATTGAAGTTTAAGCCTAAAACGTGTCACCTGTTGCAGTGCTCTGTGCGCTATTTGGGCCACATAGTCAGCTCGGATGGGGTGGCCACGGACCCGGAGAAGACGGCGTGCGTCCGAAACTGGCCGACTCCGGCCTCAGTGGGAGACGTGCGTCGGTTCGTCGGGTTCGCTTCTTATTACCGCAGGTTCGTACCTGACTTTGCCACAATCGCGAGGCCATTACACCTCCTTATGGTAAAGGGCCGGAGGTTCAGTTGGGGACCGGCGGAGGAGGCGGCATTTCAGAGCCTACGCGATCGTTTGGCTTCGGCACTGACGCTGGACTATCCGGATTTTACTCAGCCATTTATCCTGGATACCGACGCGAGTGACACGGGGATTGGGGCCATCCTGTCCCAATCTAGGGACGGCGTCGAACGCGTAGTGGCTTACGGAAGCCACGTGCTGTCTCCGGCGGAGACCCGCTACTGCGTTACTCATCGGGAACTCTTGGCCATAGTACATTTTCTTCGCCAATATCGGCCGTATCTATACGGCCGTACATTTATTGTGCACACGGATCATGCTGCTCTGCAATATGCCCTGAGGGTTGATCAACCGTCTGGCCAATTGGCACGATGGTTGGAAACCCTGCATGAGTTTTCATTTGAAATTCAGTACCGGAAGGGATCGCATCACGCGAACGCGGACGCACTTTCTAGATTGCCGCAGGGGTCCCCGTGCGCTTGCACTTCGGGCACAAATAGGTGCACGCGGGTTCCGCTGCCACCTCGGCCAGTTATGTCCGCTGTGGAGGTGCCTGAGGCTCCCGTGTGTCCAGAGCCGGCTGATGGGGTTTTGAATTTGCCACGTTCGGTATGGGTTCGTGAGCAATTGCTTGATGACTCGCTGGGGGCCTTGCGGGGTCGGGCTGCGAAGGTAAGGGATGTCCCGCTATCCGATGGGACGCCGGGAGCTGCTCTCCAGGATGGCTTGTTGATGTGGAGGGAAGGCTTGCACGATCGCTGGCGTCTTGTTGTGCCGGTGTCGCTGCGATATGAATTGATTAGGATTCTGCATTCGGAGAAGTTATTACATCTCGGAGTGCAGAAAACCTTGTTGACGTTACAGCGGGATTATTTTTGGCACGGCATGACGACTGATGTCGTCGGGCACATTCGGGCGTGCTCCGACTGTGCCTGACGGAAACCGCCTAAACACCCATATGTTCCGCCAGTGCAGTCCATACAGGTGTCACGGATTAATGAATTAGTGGCGTTGGATATTTTGGGACCCTTTCCGCCGTCCGCTCGGGGTAACAAATTTTTATTGGTTGGAGTGGAATATCTTTCCCACTGGCCGATGGCCTGGCCCTTAGCCGATCAGTCAGCGGCGTCTATCACGGAGGCGTTCCTGTTCGGATATGTAATGGGCACCGGAAAGGTTGCTTACGGACCAAGGGCGAAATTTTTCTTCTAAATTATTGGCTGAGGTGTACGCTGCACTGGAGGCCAAGAAGGTACGGACGTCTCCCTACCATCCACAGACGGATGGGATGGTTGAACGTCTTAATCGAACCCTATCGGCAATGCTCTGTCATACGGTTAGCGAAAAGCAGGCTTAATTTTGGAGCTTTCGTGACGGCAGGAATTATTCTTTGGTTCTTTCGGTAAAGTCACGTATAAAGATAAAATAATAAATTAAATAATAGCATACGACGTTTCAATTGCAACACAAGCAATCATCATCAGGTATAATGAAATAGCGACATAAAATCTAACCATAAAACTATAGACAGACATATAAGCAGACAGATTAACCAATATACATAGAGAGAGCAACACAGGTACAGAGAGGGGTGATCGTCTCTGTTGGGTGGCCTTAAATAGACAGAGGGGGGCGAGGCAGAGAGAGGGAGGGGTTAGAGAAAAAAATGACATGTCAATGAGTACGAAGAGACGCGTAGTTAAGTACGCAGGCTTAGAGGGAGGAAGAACACACTAAATTAAATAACCTAGCAAAGTATCGAAATGTTATGTAAAACGACACAGAGAGTCGGTCAACACACAATTAACGCATAGCCTGGTCGATTACGTATTTCAAAGATTGCTAAGTTAGAATGTAAGTGTGAAAATTCCAAAGAAAGACAAAACATAAAAACAAGAGGAACGGAGACACACAGACAGAGCAGAAACTAAGAACGACAAAAAACGAGTGTAGACAGAAAAAATTGCACTAAATATGCAGGCAGAGAGAGAGAACAAAAAACCGAGAGAGAGAGAAAAAGGTTAACTTAGAACTTCCCCGTAGAAGTGGTTCAATCTTAATTTTGGAGCTGTCGTGACTGCAGGAATTATTCTTTGGTTCTTTCGGTAAAGTCACGTATAAAGATAAAATAATAAATTAAATAATAGCATACGACGTTTCGATTGCAACACAAGCAATCATCATCAGGTATAATGAAATAACGACATAAAATATAACCAGAAAACTATAGACAGAAACTCGCATGGTGAGTCCCCCTGGCGGGTGGGGGACATGGCCTGGCTGCACTGCCCGCAGGTGCCGGTGGGGACCTCCCCTAAGTTGCATAGGCCGTGGCAGGGGCCGGTGGTGCTTCTTGAGGTTCCTAGTCCGCAGTCCGCGCGTGTTCGGTTCGGATCGTGGCGTTGGTACGTTCATACGTCCCGATTGAAACCCTATGTGGCCCCGCGTGCCGGTGTCTGTCGCGACCGACGCGCCACTGACTTTGCCTGTTCAACCTGCAAGCGCGCCTGTCATGCCTCCTGTAGGCGGACCGGCGGTGATCCTGCCGGACATGGTGATTCCTGCTCCGGGTGGGCCTACCACGGCGACGGGGACACTTGACCCCGCTGCCCCTACAACCCCACCTCGGGCGCTGGGAGTGATGGGCCTCCAACAGCGGTGGGCGGTTCCAGTCCCCCCGCTCCTAAAACCCCGTCAAGGCCACGGTCCGCACGGGGGTCACCCCCGTGCGGGACGGCCCGGCGACTCGCACGCGTTCTAAATCCCTTCCCTTTCGTTAATTGTTATTGTTGTTCTCTCCATTGTCTTCTTATGCCTGTGTGTCATGTGTTGCTCGCATTATTGTTGTTCTGTTGCAGCCGAGGACGGCTGGCTTTTTCATCGGGGGGGGGGGGGGGGTCGTGTAATGTGAGCAAGAACAGGGTGCTTGCTGGCCTCCGCGCCGCTCACACGCGCCGGGGTATTGGGAGGCGGAGCGTGTGGGAGGAGCCACTGCTCACCTCGCTCCAATGGGAGTGGGGTGAACGGGGGGGGGGCGGAGGCGGAGTCAGGAGAGAAGGTGGAGTTTGGGTCACGTGAGAGAGGGGGATATAAGGAGAGAGCCGGAAGAGAAGGAGGGGAGAGAAGAGAGTGAACCACGGAGGGAGCCACGCTGGCGGGGTGCGGCCAGGCCAGCGGAGCGTGCGGGATCGCACGGAGATAGAGAGAGGCAGCGGAGTGTGCGGGGTATCCGAAGGGCGGTGTGGCCAGGGGCGGGTGAGGAGAGAGCACACGGAGGGGCCGACAGAGACGGCGTGGCGAGAGCCACATGGAGCGTGCGCGGGGTGCACGGCGACGGAGATGGCGTGGGTCGGAGCGAGGACCAGCGGGTGCGAGGAAAGAACCCAATAAAGGACCAACGGAGAGCGACATCTTGTGAAGGAGTCCTTTATTACATGAGTATGATCAGAGAGTTCATATTCATCCTCCACATTTGGCTGATCACAATCTATCGAAGCCATGACTGATGTTTGTACAGGCATCAATTCAACTTGTGCGGCCGTTGTTTTTTGCATTAGCTCACGCGGATGTGGTGATGAATATTCTTCTGCCATTCCTTGACGGACGATGTCATTTTTGTGATAAACATCAATGAAGTTGATGGTGAATTGAACATTTCTTGATCCTGTGGATCGTCTGCAGATTTTTTCAAGTTCTTCAATTGTTTCACACTCAATAATGCATGCCATTGCCTGCCGGTGCACCTTTCAGACCACATGAATATGAATCAGTGAAGTAGTATTGTGATCGTAATGCATAATTCCTCGTGATTTGGATCCTGTTATTAGTACGCCAGCCTGATGATTTGTGAACCATGCATATAATGCATCGGCCAAAGTAATTCCTTGTGAATCGCCTTCATTAAGTGAGTTTTGTAGACTTCCAACGAGAAGTGTTTCCTCATCATAGGCTATTGAGAATGAGTTGTTTGGTGAACATAATGAAGTCGGTTTTTTTTATGACATCGAAATGTTTGACTTCCAGATATCCATGTTCTGGCATTCGATATCCTACATTGGCAACTTTTGCTAATCGAATGGTTTCATACATTTTAATCACCCGCAATCAAGTTAACGTCCAATGTGTTTGTAGTCCATATGCTTGGTGGAAGTATAACAGCTCTTACAATTTTTGCCAACACCATTGCACAACATTGAATACCTGCATTGTCCCATGTAAACACATGTTCATTTGCTTGATAGCATGCAGCGCGCACAATTCGAGATTTTGCATTGATTGCCATGTAAGCATTTGCAGGTTCTTGTGGCTGATTTTGCTCCACTGGTTGTTGAGTAGGAATAGCAACTGAATGTGCATCAGTGATGTTTGCTTTTTCCTAGTTACATCGCGATAAAGTGGATTGTTTCAAATTAGCCAGTTGAGTGCATTGTAAACTCGTTCACGATTTATAGAAAATCCACATGTCATGTTGAGATTCGTAAGATGTTCTGTGATGACAACCATTCCAGTATTATCCATTGCTCGAGGAAGTGTATCACTAACTTCAAAGATGTCCATAGCAAAGAGCACTGCCTGTCCACGGAAGCCATAATGACTGAAGACTCCACTGAATTTGATGATCTTCGCAAGTGGTATCACACTTGATAATAGACGTTGTTCTGGCTGTGTTAAGACTTGAATGACATCTGGTGATGTGTGTCTTGCAATGTGAACACATTTGCAATGTTTACTTTGATGACAATTCGTTAGGTAGATAGTGCAATGCATTTTCATTACGTTGTACTCTCCACCAAACGATGCTATCCAAATCAGATTTACAGATTTAAAGCTTTCGTGACTGCAGGGATTCATCTTCTTGGTTCTTTCGGTAAAGTCATGTAGAAGAGAAATAATAAAATAATACAAACATTCAAAATAAAACATTGTATTTTATTATGTTTCATTGTTATTATTTTATTATTTCCCTTCTACATGACTTTACCGAAAGAACCAAGAAGACAGACTTCACAAATGTGATGGTAGAATGTATTGATTGCATTGTCAAATGTCATGTCAGCATTGAGTGCTTTAAGACATTGCGATTGATATTGACGTTTTTGCTTTAATATGACAAAGCGAGCTTCTGTTGTTTCTTCATTTCTTGATTTTATGGGATGTTCACGGTCTCGTTGCAATCAGACGTTATGTGCTTCGGGCGTTTCATTATTCTAACGAGCACGTATTTTTTTTCAAGTCTGGTCGCGCTTTGCCTCTTAATCTTCATTAACACGCTTTTCTTTGTACTTTTGTCGAGCCTTTTGTAACCGTCGCTTTGAGTCGGAGTTATTTTTTTATTTGTGTTGCCATGATTTGTTGTTTGTTTAGCATTTGTCGTTGCAGTAGTGCTTTGATTTATGTTTGATTTCTTCGTTTCCATTTTGATAAGTTACGGCTTGAAGTCTGGACCTGGGAAATGAAAAGGGAAATTCAGCGTGTTTCCAAAAGACGGACCCAATTTGAAATCGCTATATCTCTGCAACCACGAACCGCCCATGAATGAAACTCTTAACATTTGAAAGGGATGGCATAGCGTTTCTAATGATTACCGCTAGATGCCTCTCCCAGCGCACAAACAGCCCCTAGACTCAGTCATTCGCAAGACACACTGCCTCAACGTTGGATAGGTCGCACGAGACCCCAAGACTTGGCGCTACACTCTTGGCCCCCAAGATCCCCAGACATCACACCCTGCGACTTTTTCTTGTGGGGATACGTCAAAGACCGTGTTTTTGTGCCACCATTAGTGACTAATCTGGATGACCTCAAAAAAGAACCATGGCAGCGGTGATTTCAATGGAAGAAGACACTTTGAAAGGCGTTTGGGACGAATTCAACTATCGTCTCGATGTTGTTCGTACAGCAGGTGGAGGGCACATAGAGCATTTATAAAATGGTTGGTAAAACTTGATAACTCATTAAACCGTTTGTAACTTTTTGAATCATGTTGCCATCGGGGACCGGTGGGGGCTGGCACAGCGGGGAGAGGGTTTGTGGCGTGCAGGGACGAGTGGGGCTGGAGACATTAGCATGTCAATGAGCTTGAATTAGTAACCGGACACCAAGACGACACGGGTGGGTGAGTGAAAATCATAGCAGTTAAAACTTGACTTGGTTTATCACGTCCTTCCAATGATTGATAATTCTGAATCCATCTTCTCGATTAAAGTTTTGTCTGTGTTTGTATATCTGGATAGCTTCATTAACAAATCTCTGATTGTAGGCCGAGGGTTTGCAGAGCACCTTGGTCTCGGAGAAGCCTTCATAGGTGCTCGCTAACAGTAATTTCCCCAACAGTCTGTTAAGGCTATGCGGGGGATCTTTCTATTTGTGATGGTCGTGGTGGTGATGGTGGTTCTGATGATGGTGCGCATGATGATGATGGTTATTATTATGGAACATCATCATTATTAGAATGATTCTTCTCATGTCTCCTGGTCTGTGCCTCTTGGTTGGAACCCAGGCCGGGGCCCCCGCGTGTGGCCAAGAAGGCGTCTGTAGCTGCAGAGGGCGAGTCATCGACTGTGACAATAGAGCTCTGCACTCCGTGCCAGACGGGATCCTTTCCAACACGGAGTTTTTATACCTGTGGAGAAACCAGCTACACATCTATACCCTATGCACTGGGGGTTGATCGCGGCTACAGAGTCTCAGGGTGATTGAAAGCTAAATCTAATATAGCCATGTAAAAAAGGTGAAATAAACTTTACAAATTAAAATGTACAGGAAATGTTTGTATATGTGTAGTGACACAGCGCCGACTGCTGTCCAGCAGCGGCTACTGTAGTGGACAGTTTGCGCACATGCCATTGAGCATATACATGGGTGTGCCGGCAGGGCGGAGGAACTGGGTCAAGCGTCATGGAAGACCTCATAGGAAGGCGCCTGGAATCCTCTGGTCGGTTCGAGAAGGGAGGCATGGCTAGGGCGGAGCCAAGCCACGGAGAGCGAGAGCTCCGGTCTGCCGGTTACTTTCACACGCACTTTCACGCACACACAAACACTCAATTCCAGTGTGAGGCTAACTCATTACATCTTGCGGAGGATTGATCCGCTGAACATTATATTTCTGCGGTTCAGTTGAAATTACGAGTTTGCTTTTGAAGTCAATATTGTTTTTTGTTATTTCATGGAAGCTGGTTCATAAGTGCAGGTGTTCGTAAATCGAGAACTGGTTGTACATAATACAGTCGGTGTGTGGTGTGTGCGCACATGTTTATGTGTGTGAAAGTGAGTGTGATTGACAGCAGAGGTCTCAATCTGAATCGGTCAGGCGGCATTATATTTTCATCGGCTGCGTAATGCTGTGTGAAAGCTACCTTGTCTGTTGCTCCGCATGAGGCTTTGGGTCTTCTCGGCCACAGTCATGCCCTCCATTTCCGATGCTTGTTAAACGTGGGTCCCTCTAATGGAACACCTGCGCCAGTTAGAAACATTCAGGATGGCCTGCCTTCGATCGATGCTGGATTTAACCAGGCTGGATTGTGTTAAGGAGCTCACAAATCCGGGAAAGATCTGAACACATTCCCATCAGTGAGCTCCTCTGGCAGACAAGGTTGCGTTGTCTGGGTCATGTAGCCTGCATTCCCAGCCACTACATGCCCAAGCAGCTTCTGTTTGGCCGCATAGAAGGGGCTAAACTGTAAGAGCCATAAGACAGAAAGTGAATTCATTATTTCTGCGCATGCATTTGATGTACATTTGTCATACATTTGTTTACAGACTGGGCATACATAACGTCACTTCCGGTCTGACTATAAATGGGATGTTACGAGAAGAGCCGGGCGGGGAGCGAGTGGACACAGTCTTTGACCGTGCAACAACGTAATGCAGTATGTGAATAGGCGAAGATATAACTTTAGAAATCGCTCGTTTTTGTGCAACTAAGAAATAAAGAAACAGTTTTATTTAAGACACCTCAAACACGCGTCAGACATATTACTCCCACAAGTTAAGACGTAGCTTATGTTTTGGTACAAGAAAGTTGCGCCTACATAAGTCAAAGACTCTACTCACGTGGAAGAAAGCCGTGCAAAAAAGAAGAGAGAACACTTTTCACGTCTCACCAACAAGTAGGCAACAAGTTCGTTTCTAAGATGAAAGTACCATTAAGTTTGTACGAGAGAAGATTGTTACCAAGAGTGAGAGACAAGCAAACGTTAATGAGTTACAGAAGCCTGCTAGCTACATAAATAGAACTGTGAGCTGTATTCACTTTGCCAAGCCAAGACAGTGCATATTTTAGGAACGGGTCTGCAAAAGTTATTTCCTTGAATAACTCATTGGAACCCGCTAATCACTGGGTGATATGATGCCATCCTGTGCGTCCAATGGAGTGCTTTTTACCGGACGTTTTGAACGCTCTGGCCGTTATGGAGGGCATCACGTCATCCCCCTCCCCCCCGCGTTCCTCATCTCTGATTCACTGGTAATTTTCTAAGTCGCTCTCTCTCTTAAATCATCCTTCTCTGTGCTTAAGGGTTTCCCCCTCCCACTCCACTGTTTACACCGCCCGCAGAGTGTGTGCCTCGGGGCACCATCTCCAGTGTCGTGTATGCTTAATCGCGGCCAGCCTGTAAAGCTCTATGCACCCCTTTAGGGAGGCCGCCATGTAATCTGGCCTTGGGGGGCCCGGCCAATCTCCTGGCACTGAGAAACCGTGGGACATCCCCGCTAGGGGCCCCTCAGGTAAAAACCCATAGTACCAGGTGACCCCCCCCACCAGAACCTACATGGGTGCATGTGTGTGTTTAGTGGGGGTGTGCGTGCGTTCATGTGGAGGGGTGCATTGGTGGAGTTGATCCGTGGCCATGGCACCACATAGCCCCGTGAGGTGCCCGTTGTCGTTGATTTTGGGTCTTCAAAAATTAATACAAATAATAAAATTTAAATGAAAAGGACAAATACGTAAGTATCCGAAATTATGCAAAAGTGTGCAATTGTGTGCATACATTATGCTAATTGTGGAGGTAATCTTATTAGGATATGCAAATGTATGCGATTACACTAATGTGTGCAGTTACGATAATTAGGCTTAGCTTCGTTGTCTAGGGTCCTATTATCAATCAGGATAATACAATGATTCTCACTTTAACATTTACTGATTATGTCTTCGTGTGTTTATATCAGGTCTCCAAATTAAATCTCAACACAGGATACAGTTCTTATAATTAAGATTATTATGCATGACCTTAGGAAGGCACCACTCAGACAATTTTGTGTTAAGCAACTTTAATTTCTAAACAAAAACATAACACTCTAATATGTGAACTCTTATGCTTGGAATTGTTAACACAGTACTCCTGGAGATGTTCTCCTCATTGATCTGTACATTTAACCCTCAATGATTACGTTGTCAAACTGGGTAATCAGAACAATCGATTGATTCCTCGGAGTAACGTGAGCATATACGACGATAGGAAAAAGTCCTTAAACATGCATGCGACGATATTCATACGAACGGCAATAAAGAAACATATCCCGAAGGCAAAGTATGCGTCAATGAATTCATCAGTAATATTATGCATTTAACGAATTGTCTTAAAACAATGGTGTGCGGCAGTGTGCCTGCTTAAGCAGATGCTTATCAATTGGCTAAGGCTTCATTAAATTCGCTGGCAAGATTCTGTGATCAAAATACTATTTTTACACAATATTCTCCCTGTAAGTGTATAGGTTCGTAATGTAGGTTTCTAAGCGTTTAGTTTTCATCGACAAATTCACTGCTAAATGTTATGCAATTAAAAATAAAAATGACGACTAAAATACTTCTAAACGACCGTATCCACGTAACTCAACGGGCAGCTGTGATGCCGCCACCGCGAAGTCGCTCGGCGGGTACCCCATCTAAGACCTCGCCACCACCAAGCGACGGGGCCGACCCCGCTTCCCCCTCACCGCTCCCCACATAAACACACCCTCACACAATTCCCCCCCCCCATAGAGCTCCGAGGGGAGGTCACCTGGCTGGCAGGTTTTCACCAGAAAGCCCTCGTAGGGATAATCTTCACGGTTTCCTGCGGCCAGGGAATTGGACGACCTCCCCCGATGCTAATTAGCACTGCGGCGCTGTGACCTGCGTTAAGATTGCATGGTCACGGCGGGGGGCTGCCCAGCCACCGCGGTTGAAATGCACCCCCTCACATGTATCGGCGAGGCAGGCAGGGGTCCACAACCACGAACTAAGGGGAAGCCAGAGGGGGGGGGGGGGGCAGCTGATTGGCGTGGCGGTGTGCTCGGGAACCGCCGGCGCGCCGTAGCACGCGGCGAGCCTTTGTCACGGACGCCGCGGCTGATTGGCATAACAAAGGCGCTCGAGGGCCGCCGCCGGCGCCGCGGCTGGCGCGCGCCCATTGTTAGGGAAACAGGGAATGCGGCTTAACGAGTGCAACGACCTGATTGGCCGAGAAGGCCCCCGGGTCGGAGGCCTTTGATGTGGAGTAACGATAAAAGGGGAGCGCAGACAGGGAGAGGGGGTCATGCTCCAGAAGTCAGCCCCTGGGACGGTCTGCAGTGCGAACGTCCATGTGACGCGTCGAGGTGAGCAGTGAGGACGAGACCAACGGAGTGCCGTAAGCATCTACCTGTGAGTAAGAGGAGAGAGAGTGTTAGGATTGAGTCTAGTGAAACTAACACCGTGTAGAGTCCATCCCATAACATAAATCGGGTACAGACCCTCGGGGGAGAGTGTAGACCTACCTTGTCGATCCCTACTGACGTAACAGTAAAGCGCAGTCGGCCGATAATAAATCATTAATAACCCATCGCAGCCTCGTGTGGTTTTACGAGTGGGTGAAAGCGCATGGTGCTGTGTGTATGTGTGTGCGCTCGTAACGTGGGTGGTCGGTGCGTCCACGGGTACCCGCTCCGTCTGTCACCGCGGAGACTTGTGCGGTGGAAGGGCTCACACCCACCATAAACACCCATTCCGCAGTCCCTTTAAACGAGCGTTCTCGCCCGCTCGCGGAGGCCGCGCGGGTGCGAGCAACGTCATTAGCTCTCCGACCCCTGACCCCCCGTTCAGAGCGTGTGATTGGCGGAGAGGCAACGCAGTGTTTACAGGCGTACGGAAGCCGGCGAGTGTTTACAGGCGTACGGGAGGTGCGGACCAGGGAGGGGAGACGTCGAGCGATGAGCCTAGCGGCGGCAGCAGCTATTCGCAGACCAGCGAAGGGTCGGCAAATGGTGGGACCCCTGCAGTCGGCACGCAGCAGGGAGAAGCCTCGGGGGCCAGCGGCCCCAACACAGCAATGTTCTTTGTTATCAGCTAATAGTTTGAGCCCTTATCATTAGTCTTCTTATTATTAGTCCGGGTATGTGTTTCATGTGTGTGTAGTGGTTTGTCTTCTTGTTCAACTCTGTTGTGTTAAGCAGACGCCAGACGATGCGTCGTGAGTGTGGGGGCGGGTCATGCGAACAGCTTCCTCGCCCTCTGGCTCTCTTTGAGGCAGCAGCAGTTTTTGTCCACTGCCAGAGGAAGGGATTCGGCTAAACGCTCGCCGTCGGCGGTGCGCGATGATTCCGTAGTCAGATAGCGCCCGCAGCTTGTTCGCTGGTTACCGTTCCTCACTCTTGTCTTGGTTCCCAGCTGGTGCTGGTCGGTGTGTGTGTGGGTCGAACCCACGGCGCTCTCGCTGGTGCTCTCCTCTTCCTCACGAGCGGCTTGTCAGGCTCTTTCCCCTGCTGGATGAGCCGAGTCAGCACAACTCTTGTCGCTTGTCCGCTGGCAGCTGACACCCTTGCTCGGTTGCGCTCGGTGGCACTGCTGCGTGTTCTCTCTCCTGCTCCGTGCTCTCTGGCGGGGCATGATTGCGCGTGCAGCTGGTTCTCTCCGATGCTGGCTTGGATGACACTTGGCGCTCTCCGCCCTTTCTCGAGGTTGATTGCTTGACGTTGCTCGTCAGTTCAACTCGAGCTGCAGCTGCTCGTGGGAGCTGGGACTCGCTCTCAAAACTTGTAAATTGTATTCGCACACTCTTAAACAACTGTGAAAGCTTAGTACAATACAACTTATCGCAATCCTTGACTTTGCAAGCGACTAAAAACATCAGGAGAACTGTAGAATAAAACTTTCAGTGATACTGTCGGTCCATGCCGAACTCAGCACCGAGCATCACCTCGCCCCTCTTCTCTGCCAGACACCACCCATTGTTGATCTCGAGGCCATGCCTCAGAGTCTGCTCCGCTGGTCGTAGCTCTTCTGTCCCTTGCAGTAGCCATTGCAGTAGCTGGCTGGAGTCTTCTGTCACTGACTGGAGAATAGATGTGTGGGCCGTGTCTCTGTTTTTACGTGAAAAATCTTTCACCTCGGCTCGCCTTCTCACAAAGGACCGGAACTTCTTCTTCTTGGTTCTTTCGGTAAAGTCACGTAGAATGGAAATAATAAAATAATAAAATAAAACATATTAAAATAATTCTCACGACGTTTCGGCCACAATGCAAGCAGCCGTCCTCAGGTGAAGACCAGGTCTGTCGGGGAGACAGCGTCTGAATGAAACAGCACCATGCTTGGAGCGTATATTTAAGCTGGGTTGGAAGGGGGGGAAGGGCGCCTTGACAAAAGAATTTGCATATCAAGAGGAATTTTGCATATTTATGGTAAATGCAGGTATGTGATTAGTACTACTTATGCCCGTGCACTACAAGCGAAACAACAATCAAGCTGGGCAGCGAAAAATTGGAACAAGTACACCGATTTAAATACCTTGGTGTAATCATTGACGATCAGTTGAACCATGAAGTCGAAATCAAGTGCAGAATTGAACAAGTAAGGCAAGCATTTATTAAATGGAAAACACTCCTTGCAGACCGCAACTTGAGTACATCACTGAAACTGCGCACACTGAAATGCTACATCTGGTCAATTTTGCTGTACGGAGTAGAGACGTGGACACTGATAACAACAGCAACAAAAAGGCTCGAAGCTTTCGAAAGTGGCTGCATCGAAGAATGTTGAAAATCCCATGGACAACCAAAACCACCAATACACAAGTTCTGCAAGATATGGGCACTGACAGGCAACTGCTGTAGACCATCATTAGCAGGAAGTGTTACTACCTAGGCCACATTGCCCGAAACGACCACAAATACCAGCTATTAAAGCAAATCCTGGAAGGAAAAATTGAAGGGAAAAACGACCAGGACGGCCAAAAACGACATGGCTCAGTAACATCAAAACATGGCTACAATTAACAGCAGCACAAACTCTACACGCCGTGCTAGACCGGGACCAATATCATCGTGAAGTCGCACACGCCGTTAGGCAGCACTAAAGAGAGAGAGAGAGATGCCCGTGCATTATGCAGGATTAGCAGCATCAAAGGGAGGGGATAGGGGTAGCATTAATAAAGGGAAGGAGTGTTAATAGTATGTAGCTGCAGTAACTAAAACCACCACGTAAACAACTAAAGTATAAACTACATAGTATCATCAGTTTACTAAATATACTCTACAATAAGCTGAGTTACTAACAGTAAGTAATACATTACAAATCTACGTCGCAAAAAATATAATATGCTTCCATCTAAACTTTATTCTCTTACATCACACGAGTCTACACCGTACTATATACTGCCATAGACAAACCTAACATTAAATTATATACTGTATTGCTATACACTATGTATTATTCTACCCACCCTAATGTATATCACACGGCTGTATATTCACTATACAATTACGATACTATATATTACTTTGTACATTGTATTAAGCATATACATTTTATACTACACTGTAAAAAATATCCGTAATTTTACATGAGAAAATACTGTATTTGCTCACGGAAAAATTACTGTAATGAAAATTTCAACGGAATATCCGTGAAATTACGGAGTAGTGCATTGTGGGATATCTCGAGGAGAAGGCGGGAAAGAGATTGAGAGCAACTCCATTTTCAACACGCAGCCATCTTTATATTCCTCGGTTTTTGCTGGTAAGACTCTCTCTCTCTGGTGAAATGTAAAGGCATATAAAACACATATACTTAAATTATCATCGACGGGACTGAATTTTTCGATGTTTTTATTTATAAAAAAACAATTGAACAAAGGCCAGGACCTCAACAAAACGCTAGTACGTAGCCTACAGTTTAATAAAATGTGATTTTAACGGGTTGCAAAGTGCTGTTCCTGGAGGGCTTAACTACCTAATTTAACTAATTAGTGTTAATTGGACCATTTGAATTACTCTTATCGGTTCAGAAGGTGTTGGTCATTTTGGGAGACCTAGAAAACATGCTAGACTGTGGCTGCCAGGACCAGGGTTGAGAACCACTGCTGTGGAGGTGCAGCAGTGTATACTATGATGCTGGTTTGTTTAGACTTCTTTTCTAAGCCATTAAAGATTAGCCATTGCACACAATGTTCAGGTGCTCAAAATGTGACTTTAGAAATACCTCAGTCACTGCTTATTTAAGAAACTGGAGGCAGCATAGAAATGTGCATAATGCACAGTTTCTCGTGGATTTCCAACTTGTGGTAGTAGGTTTTCAACTTTTAATTCCTGTAATAGTCATGTTATAAGAGTTTACCATAACTTGAGAGCAGAAGCACGTTCAAATACACGACGCAATATATCTGTAGCTTTGAAATGTTACTGGGATTGTTGCGGTAAAGAATGTGGAACCTTTAAAGAGCTTGTCGGTCACATGAATTATCATCTGCAGGAGGGCCTAGAGGTTATTTGTCCATTCGAGGGATGTGGCAGGAAGTTTACATTGAAGTTATCATTTACTTTCCATATATCTAGATATCACAAGGGCTGGGGCGTAACAAATATTTTTTCAGCTTACCTGAGTGATGCTGTAGAACAGCCTCATCTACATGAACAACAACCATATCTACATATAGAACATCCCGCAGAAAATGATAACCTAGCTCAGGTAGGAGAGGAAGAGACATACACTGACAATTTAGCTCAGTTTTACTTAAGTTTACAGGCAAAACATCTTGTTCCAGTCTCAACGATCACACACATGGTTAGTGCTTTTTGTTCTCCAAGAGAAGATGGCTAACATTGTACCTGATCTTGGTGTGTATGTGTAATGTAGTAACTCGGCGGGAGACGACTTCACGGGGAGCACACTTTTATTTTACCAAACTCGTTCACAGGTGACTAACACCCACTTAGTATCTCGGGTGACAAACACCCACTTAGCTACCCTGGCGACTAACGCCCTCTTAGCTACCCTGGCGACTAACGCCCACTGAGCTATTCGGGTGACTAACACCCTCTTAGCTACCCTGGCGACTAACGCCCACTGAGCTATTCTGGCGACTAACGCCCACTGAGCTATTCGGGTGACAAACACCCTCTTAGCTACCCTGGCGACTAACGCCCTCTTAGCTACCCTGGCGACTAACGCCCACTGAGCTATTCTGGCGACTAACGCCCACTGAGCTAATCGGGTGACAAACACCCACTTAGCTACCCTGGCGACTAACGCCCACTGAGCTATTCTGGCGACTAACGCCCACTGAGCTATTCGGGTGACAAACACCCTCTTAGCTACCCTGGCGACTAACGCCCTCTTAGCTACCCTGGCGACTAACGCCCACTGAGCTATTCTGGCGACTAACACCCACTGAGCTATTCGGGTGACAAACACCCACTTAGCTACCCTGGCGACTAACGCCCTCTTAGCTACCCTGGCGACTAACGCCCACTGAGCTATTCGGGACACTCCCTGCCCGGGGTGTCCGTCTTGACTGTGGGTCCCCAGCCCGACCCACGTGGGCGTCGGACCCCGGGTCCCACAGTCTCGCCTCCGAGCCACACAGGGCCCCGGTCCCCACAAGGACGGCGGGACTAGGGGTCTCGGGGCACCTGGTCTTCAGCTCCGTCTTCTGGTCTTCAACTGGGTAACTCTCCCCGAGTGCTCTCGCGCGTCCCCCTTTATACCCCACCTGCGGACGTCGCTGCGAGCACCCATCCTATTCGACCAATCACTGGGCGCTGGCTACGATCCTATTTTCCCACATCTCAGCGTGCCTCAGCACCCACGCCGCGCCGCCCCGTCATCTGTCACTCCCGGCGCGCGCGTCCACACCACGCCCACAACGCGTGCCCAACCCCGCACCCCGCGCCGCCCCGTGATCCATCACTGTCACAGTCGGCGCACGTCAACACCACCACTACATCACCCCCTACCACATAGCTCGCAGCCGACCCGGCTGCTATAAAAATATACAAACCCCCCTGTGTGCCCCGTAACACAACACAACAACAAGAACAACAACTAACGTAACAACACAACACAACGCGAACACTACCATCCGCAACCATCAACCAATGCCACCGCGACAACAGAACAATATATACAATCCGGCAAGTGACAATAGCAATGTGTATGCAGAAAGAAAAATAAATGGAAATTTTTTTTTTTTTTTTTCTCTCTCGACTCGTGCAGCGTCCCATTCTTTCCGAGCGTCCCTACAACGGAACATTACCCCGGCAGAGGGGAACACCGGGCGAGCTCGGTGTCGAAAAAAAATGTCTTCATGAAAATTGTTGTGCCCTAGCCCGAGTCCGCCTTGCCGGTCCGTCGTACGGCACCAGACGCGGTTGAACGTCCGGTGATGCCGGCAGTTCAGGAAGACATTGGCCAGGCATCGAGGACCCGTGCGTGCCGCGGGGTTCAGGTTCCCGACGGTCAGCAGCCGTCAAGCCCGAGGAACCTGGGGGTGGGTCAGGTGGAGACACGTGAGGAGCAGCCTGCGACACCTCCCTCCCCAAGTCGACGGTCACATCACATGCCCGGTCGTTACGGCACAGAACGGGGTCACACGGTGCCGCATAGGGCTTCAGTCGGGAGGGGTGCACGTACCAACGGCGTTTTTCCCATTTAATCTGTATACTCTGGGTTCGTGCAACCCGCACAATTTCCACCGGTCCCCTCCAAGGTCTCAACAATTTGGGGGACGTAGCCAACGGTGCATGTGGACAATGCAGCCAGGCCTTATCGCCTGGTTTCCAATCATGCGTATGCACCCTCCGCCCATGCAATCTCTCGTTCGCGATTTGCCGAGACCGCGAATTCAACCTCGCCGCCTCCCGCGCTTCAGTCAATTTGGCGATATTAAATTTGATGTGGTCTGCCAATTTTGATTTTGCACGTGGCTGGGAAATCCCCAGTTGGACGTCCATGGCCGGATCGGCCTCCCGCCCATACATAAGAAAAAAGTGGGGAAAACCCCGTCGCCGCATGAGGGGCCATTCGATAGGCCGCGAGTACCCCCGGCACCTGTAAGTCCCAATCAACCTGATCGTCGCAGACCTGTTGGCACAGCATAGACGTAATCGTCCTGTTCAGACGCCCAACCATCCCGTCAGTCTGCGGGTGGTAGGGGGAAGTACACACTTTCATTGTACCCAACAGGTCGCACACCTCGCGCAACAAAACGCTCGAAAAATTCTTTCCTTGATCCGTCAGCAAGCGTTCGGGGGCGCCCTTGTCCAAAACATAACCCTGGACGAAGGCGTCCGCCACCGCTGCAGCCGACTGGTTGGCGAGTGGCCATGCCATGGGCCATCGGGTGAAGTATTCTACGCCAACCAGCAGGAACCTATTTCCCCTCGGTGTAGCAGGAAAGGGCCCCAAGATGTCCAACACAACCAATTCGTTTGTGCGCGAAACTTGAATGGATTGCAGCGGTGGATTAGCTGCCAATGGTGGCGGTTTTCTTTTGGCGCACCCTACGCATCCCTTAAGAATGTTCGCCATGTCGTTACCCATCCCCGGCCAATAATAGTCTCGCTGGATTAGGGCGAGCGTTTTGTGAAAACCCAGATGCATGAGCCGTTCATGAGCTGCCAGAACGACCCTACCCCGCATAGCAACAGGCACAACGAGCACGTGACGCCGGGACATGTTGTCCCACTTCATCAAAAGGCACTGTCTGCACACCCAGGAACCGACCCGCGCATCCCCTACCTCGGGAGCGCCAACTTTTCGACGTAGCGTAAGTAGGGAGCTGTCGGACATTTGGAGACGGCCCCACTCAATGAGGGGCAACGACAACAGCGAATCCCTCCCTGTGGGAGCGTCGACTCCCAATTGCACTTTGGACAAGTTAGCAGAACCGGCACACAACGAGTCCAACCACTCTGTCCCCTCATCACTTGGAGGATGCGACTCGACAGTGAAATCCGCTTGAGCCACGAGCCGTTCCTCAACGGGTAGCGGCGCGGCGTGAGCCAGCACCGTTCCCTGCGCAATTACGGCCGGCCGCGACCCCGTATTCAGGACCCTTACGAACGGCTCACTGTCCCCTCTCACCATGGTTTGAGCAACCGCTAAGTCGAGGCCCCTTCTGGCCCTGTTAGACGGCCCCAACAGCACCCCCTGTGCCACCGCACCCACCTCGAGTGGCTTCCTCAACCGAAGGGGTACCAACATTTGCGATCCCGGGGGCACCCGTACAGTCTGAGTTGCCAGCGCCTGCACCGTCGCACAAACCGTGCGTATTTTGGTAGGGCTCGTCAAGAACGCAACCCGCCGACCTGACGGAAGCTCAATGCAGGCCTGATCTATGAGAATTTTGATGGGCATTTTGGACAAAAAGTCCGTACCTAGCAAACAGGGAACGGCCAGCGATGATGATACAAAAATAGGGCCCGCCAATTTGACGTCACCAATGCAAATAGTCGCCCGAATCTGGCCGATGATCCCCAGGGATCCCCCATTCGCCGCATAAAATGGCACGTCCACTGGCAGAAGGGGTCTACTTTTGACGGGAAGAATGTTATAAATAAGGTCCGAAATGATAGTGGCCGACGCACCCGTGTCCACAAGCACCCGGACCTCAACCGCGTCAATAAACCCCGTTACCACGGACGACCCGGCCGACGCAGCCACTATCCTGTGGGCCAATTCGGACCATTCGACTGCTTGCGGGCCGTGTACGGACCCCCCTCGCCGAAATGAACCCCCGGCACCCAGCCGCGAACCCCCCACCGCCAAGCGGCGACCCGAATGTGCCGTGTTTGTGGACCGAGCGTGTGAGGTGCCGCGACTTGCCGGGTTTTGTTGGGATGCCTTGTGGGCCTGGTCGTCGTCCCGACGTGGTCCTGTGGCGCGCTGACGCGGGGCCCGGCACCCGGCTGCGACATGACCCCGAAGGCCGCAGTTGTAGCAGACGACGAGGGACGTCGTAGGTTTCGGTTGCTCCAGCTTGCGGGATGAACGTGTGGGCGAACGACCTCCCGTTCTCCACTCCCCCGGACGCGATGCAGCGAAGGCCTGCTCCTGATCCGCAGCTGGCTGAGGTTCGGCGATCATGGCGGCCAGTACCGCGTTCCCCGCCAATTTGCAGACGACCCCCGGCTTGCGTTTGAGGACCTCGTACGCGTGAATGCTCGTGGCGATCGCCAGGGAGCAGATATCCATTTCGTCCGCCACATTGATGGGGACCCCCAACTCGTGGGCCAACGCCAGCAGCTGCTCCGTCACCATGGCGTCCTTCCCCTCCTTATCCATGCGGGGAAAAGCTGCGTCCGCCAAGGCGAGCAGTGCCGTGCGATAGGCGAGCGTCGTTTCTCCAGCCACCTTCCGCCGATCGTAGAACTGGTGGCGACACGTGGAGGGCGGTCCGAACACCTTCGCCATCAGGTGTAGTGCGGCCTGGAGCGTAGAGCGGGACGACCTTGCAGCAGATGTGAAGGCTGCAAGCGCGTCGTCGTCGAGCATCGCAGGCAACGCACGCAGGGCAGTGGTGTCGGACCACCCCGACATCTCCTGATGAGCGAGGAACCTTCGTTGGAAGGCTCCCCAGTCGCCCCCATCCGCCTTGAACGCCGACAGCGCGGGCAATCTTTGCTGGAGGACCCGATCGTCGTCGACGTCGGAGAGATTTTCCCGCGCTCCGCTGTAGTTGTGTAAAATGTCGGCTCGGTTGTCAGGCGCAAAATGGAGAGCTCCGGCGCGCGCTGATGACGTGGGCTGCGCTGAGCGGAGGTCTCCGGCCATGTGGTGTCCGTGCTTCCCGCCAATCGATGGCGGCCCCTCAAAAACGGCGGCAACTTCCAGACTTTTGGCGCGAAGCGCCTTTTGGCGGGATCCCTCCAATCTCGCTTTCTCCACCAACCCCGCAGCCGTTTTTTCGCTCGCCGGAACGGAGATGTCCGCCAAGACAGCGGCGGCGGCGAGTAGCAACTCCGCCAACCTGGAGTGTGCGTCTTGGAGGCTGGTGTCGGAGGCGAGCGGAGCGTCGGCCATCACCGCGAAGTGCTGCATCGGCGGCAACTCCTCGTCCTCTCCTCCCGAGGTTGGTGTCCCCGGTACGCCGTCGTCTTCCCGACCTCGCTCGTGGGTACGGGTAGTCTTCCTCGTGTCCATTCTTCTTGAAGACAGGTTCACTTCTGACACCAGTTGTAATGTAGTAACTCGGCGGGAGACGACTTCACGGGGAGCACACTCTTTTATTTTACCAAACTCGTTCACAGGTGACTAACACCCACTTAGTATCTCGGGTGACAAACACCCACTTAGCTACCCTGGCGACTAACGCCCTCTTAGCTACCCTGGCGACTAACGCCCACTGAGCTATTCGGGTGACTAACACCCTCTTAGCTACCCTGGCGACTAACGCCCACTGAGCTATTCTGGCGACTAACGCCCACTGAGCTATTCGGGTGACAAACACCCTCTTAGCTACCCTGGCGACTAACGCCCTCTTAGCTACCCTGGCGACTAACGCCCACTGAGCTATTCTGGCGACTAACGCCCACTGAGCTAATCGGGTGACAAACACCCACTTAGCTACCCTGGCGACTAACGCCCTCTTAGCTACCCTGGCGACTAACGCCCACTGAGCTATTCTGGCGACTAACGCCCACTGAGCTATTCGGGTGACAAACACCCACTTAGCTACCCTGGCGACTAACGCCCTCTTAGCTACCCTGGCGACTAACGCCCACTGAGCTATTCGGGACACTCCCTGCCCGGGGTGTCCGTCTTGACTGTGGGTCCCCAGCCCGACCCACGTGGGCGTCGGACCCCGGGTCCCACAGTCTCGCCTCCGAGCCACACAGGGCCCCGGTCCCCACAAGGACGGCTGGACTAGGGGTCTCGGGGCACCTGGTCTTCAGCTCCGTCTTCTGGTCTTCAACTGGGTAACTCTCCCCGAGTGCTCTCGCACGTCCCCCTTTATACCCCACCTGCGGACGTCGCTGCGAGCACCCATCCTATTCGACCAATCACTGGGCGCTGGCTACGATCCTGTTTTCCCACATCTCAGCGTGCCTCAGCACCCACGCCGCGCCGCCCCGTCATCTGTCACTCCCGGCGCCCGCGTCCACACCACGCCCACAACGCGTGCCCAACCCCGCACCCCGCGCCGCCCCGTGATCCATCACTGTCACAGTCGGCGCACGTCAACACCACCACTACATCTGCAGTAGAATACCTTAGCCAGAGTAAAGTAATTTGTAAAAGCTCTTCTATGATTCATGACTACATGCCTCTTACATTTTATTACAGAAGGGGGAAACTGCTTTTACCATTGAAGCACAAACCTGTAAACGATGGAAAGAGTGAAAGAGCTGTTGAAGGTGGCACTGCCATCCCTCTGTGAAGACACAACTGAAAGCCTACTACAAAGGCTGCATGAGATTGCGTTAAAGTGTAAAGACGATTTAACCCTGGTAAAAATAGAAAACCTGGATGGAATTCTGAGACCAATTCAAGGTCGAAAGCTGCTTCAAGGATTCATGGCAGGTATGTTTTTTTTTTAAGTATTGCAATGATAAAAAGTAGCCTTTACAATTTTTTCAAATTTACTTAAATCATTTGCTCTGTTTTTGAATGAAATGGTTATGATTTCTCATATTGACACTGTTAACTTCTTGGGTATAAACATTTGTTGAATGTGATGTGTGTTGTATAGGTATGCAGTGATTCCCGCAGAAATTTGCATAGGCAAGGCGGTCTGAAACGGAAAAGCCTTCTAGAATATATATTTGGTGTATGTGGGTGTTTTATAAATGAGACAGAACCCCTTATGATTTCTAAATTGAATATTTATTTTTACTTTATTTTTGTTTGTTTTAACTTCAGGACCATCAGCTGCTGTTGAATCTCCCTGCAGAGCTGGATTAGGCAGATCACATGAGATGGAAACATCACGAACCTGTGTTGGGGACGAATTTCAAATACCGTGGCACAAAGTGCCACCTGCTCTGATGCAAGCTTTAACTGATCAAAAAAGGCCAACTCCAATGCTTAGAAAAGAAATGGGGAGAATAGTTGTGAATGAACTATACTCTTAGTTTTTCGGTAAAGTCACGTAGGTAAAAATGAAATTAAAATTAATAAAACTAAAACAATAAAATCACGACGTTTCGGAGGCAACACAAGTCTCCGTCATCAGGTGGGACCGTCACATCCAGATTTGCTGCATCAATTGAGGCAGGGATTCAAGATGCAAGCCCTTAAATACAAGTTAAGGGGAGGAGAGGGGGGAGGAGCTTATCAGAATGTGTAGCCAATGAATGGAACGTATCGGGAGGGGGGGCGGGGCTAAAAGAGGGCACGAGGTACTCGTGGGCGTCGTCGGTGTGGACGTGTTTGTGCGCAAGTCACTGTGGATGTACATGATAGAAAAGAAACGGAAATGCCCATGTTTATACCAGTGTTGGCTGACAATAAAAAGAGTACTGTTAAACGCTGGGGATGTTAACACTCGGTAAAGTAAAATAGTGCCTGTCAGATAAGATGGTCCAAAAAATGTGTAGTTAAATCTTTTCTTTTCATACACTGTACCATTAACCGTCGTGTGAAAGATACCAAGAGGAAGCAACGAAATATATCAATGGGAGAGTAGTTTGAGGAAACTTGCAGCGGAGCAAAGAATCCATTCCCTGTGGAGAACTTCCTTTGATTTCGCTCTCAACCTGTGACAACAGCTGTCTGTCCGGGGGAAGTGTGAGTGTTCTGATTTTATTAACGTAATATAAGTTTCATCAAAGCCTGGTTCCTGTCGCCTTCCTCGAGCCATTCCGCCATCAATGGAAGCAGCTGATACAGATTACCCCCACGTGTGTCCTTTCAGTCCTCGAACCCTCTGCGTTCTCCCCCCTCTTCGTCCACGGCTGGGTGTGGCATTCTTTGCCTCTCACAGAGGGGTGTTGTGGCTTTTGAAGTTGTTTCCCGGGATTTCTGCTGTTATACTCGAGTTATATTTTGTGTCATGAGGTTAGATGTAACTAAGTTTCCACTTAAGCTTTCTTGACTGCTGGAATTCATATTCCTTGGTTTTTGGTAAGGTCACGTAGATGGAAGGAGAGAAAGAAAAAAAGGTTAATAACATTAGTATTAAAATAATAAATGACAAATAATAATCCACTAATGTAGATTGTAGCCTGGCTTTTAATCGGAGTGAGTGTGTGGATCTACGATGTTCACTTATTCTTTTCGCTAAGTTTTATAACTTTTACCATTGTTAGAACAAAAAAAACAGTAAACCAAAAAAACGTTGTCTGTTTCGTCATCCCTCATCCTGAGAGATTTGTGTACCCTGCTGTTTTGGGTACGTGTGTGTGTTTTTGAAGCCGTGTCGAGATTTCCACAGAATCTCATTAGAAATCCCCACTCCCTCTCTTTCCTTTGTTTTTTTATCTCCTGTTATGGCTTATCTCTGGCTTGGTCGGTGTGGAGGGCATCTGCTCATGGGGGGGAGGGGGGGTGTGCATCGCCCTTTTATGTCCCATGCTCGCCCTGATCAATTGATAAAAAAAATATTGGACTAACTATTCTTAATATCAATTTTGGAAAACGGCCTATGTATACAACACCGTCCCCATCCCGGATTGACTGGAGCACCTCGCCTGGGCCGCTCCCACTATGTAGCGCTACGGAGTCCGTGGGCTCGCCCGGCCCTCGTTGCAAGTTTCGTGGTGGTGGCTCAGCTGTCCCGGGCTCCTGCTGCGGTCTCCTCCACTCCAAAGGCACCTCCAGCATCCGCGGGCTTAGGAACAAACTCAGGGGCAGAGGGGTTTAGGGGCAACGGCACCCGCCGGCTCCTGGCCAGGCCGGGGCCCCTGTACTGTGTGAAGTCATCAGGTATGGAGGGCGTGGGGACTCCGGGGTTTCGGGGCACACGGAGGGCGGGTGCCTCTTCCACCGGGGCCTCCCTCCATGGTTTTAATCAGCGGACAGTGACCACCGTCTCTCAGCCTTTCTCCCCACCCTGGATCAGTATCATCAAGGGGGAGATCTGCCGTACCACGGTCCAAGGTCCGTACCAGTAGGTGGTCAGCTTCCCCACCTGTCCAGCCCCTCAGCGCGAGTTAGGCAGCCATACCTTAGAGCCCGTCGAGCAGAAGGGGGGCTCCACTCAGGGGCGGGTGCCCTGCCCTTTCTGCTGATGGGCGCCCCCCGCCCCCCTGTTGGCAGGCCCCGCCATGCATTGCCACTGGCCCCCGCATCCCCGCGAGGGGGCCGATGGTGATGGCCGATGCCAGGGTGGCGGCCTTCAGCTTGAAGTGGGGGCGAACCGGCTCCTGTCCCAAGAACGGAATCCGCTCCCTACTGCCCTCCACAGTGGCGCATCGCTTGCGGGGCTGCACGTGGAGCCCCAACTTTTCCAGGAGGTCGGTTCCTGCAATAAACTCATGGCATAACACGCTCGAAACATAGAACTCCTGGGTACACAACTGGTGCCCGAGGCAGACCTCAAGGGTGACCCTCCCCAGCAGTCCCATCCCAGTGCCACTTGCAATGTGCAGCGCGCGATCCGGGGCATGTAGACGGCCCACGTCAACCCCGATCGTGTTGCAGTGTGCTGCGCTCATGAGCGAGGCTACCGCCCCTGTATTCAACAGGATTCGGGTACTCCGCCCATTCACCTGCCCCCCGCCACTAGCTCCAGCAGCTAGTCACCCACAATCGCCGCCTCCTTGGGTGTTGTTGCCGGCATCTGCGTGGGGGTCACTCGCTCGCCAAAATCAATACAGTTTATTTTTGTTGGGACCCCGTCTAGTGCACCCTTCGGTGGTCCCCTCTCCAGGGAGGCCACGGTGTTCAACCCTGGTGCTTGCCTAGCGAAGGTGATCTGGGGACAGTCTCTCATGAGATGTCCCCGTTGGTCGCATATATAACACCCGGCGAAGGGTGGTGGCTCCATAGGAGGCCCCCTGCACTCCCCCTTCCCCTCCCAGCGCGCATTTGTTTGAGCTCTGCCTCCTAATTGAGACAACTGCTCGGTTAGCCCCCCTACCGTGGAGCGTAGCTCTCTCATCTCGAATTGGATTGTCTCAACTGTAGACTGCAGCTTAGTGACATTCCGGTGTACTCGGTCACCTTGTCGTCTACTTGGGACACTTGGCCGGCTAAATCCCCTATGCCGGTCTGTAGCCCCGCCACCCATCCTGGGGCTGTCTCGCGGGGCCCATGAGGCTCCCTCGCTCCCCCCCTCACCATCCTGGCAAGCTCCTCTTCCTCCTCTGCAAGAAGTTTGGCAATGACGCCCTCTCGTCCTAACCCTCGGAACTGCGCGCGCTCATTAGCGATTCTCTTGCATGCACGTGCGCGCTCAACAGGGGTGTTAAATGGGTGATACAGGCAGTTCATATCTGGCTGCCACCACGCCGTGCTAATCAGATAGTCCAGAACTTTCTTGGCGGCGAGATCACCGATAATTTTGGCAGCGTACCCTGGGCGTGCACTCTGCGTTAGCGAGCACACGCCCTCGGCGTAGTTGCGGAGGTCCTCGCCGGGCTGACGGCAGCGCGCATTTAATGTTACCATTGCCTCCTCACGGTCATACACACAAAGCGTTGGCCGAGGCGGTGCATTACCTCTCCCCAATGCGCTTGTGCGCTTCTACAAAGTCGGCTGCCCGCCCATTCAAATTAATATTCAGCTGTTGCAATGCTTGCGCGTCCGTCCAGCCGTTAGTATCTTTAGCATATGTGATGTTGCGGGCAAACTACTTCCATGACGGAATCCCTTGGCCGGTGAATACACATCTTACCTTAGCTTGGGGTGGGGCACCTCTATCCCTTGGAGGTGTGGGGGGTGGTACCACCTCTGACACCAATCTGTGGGGGCTGATGCCCACCTCCCCGCTCCCCGTGAGTGGGGCGGGGCGCGACGTCCACTCCCTCCACCCTGGCCTCCTCCTTGGCCGCTTCTTGCTGGGCCCCCCAGGCCCCCGCTGATTGGGTGATCCCCCCCCCCGCGCCAGTGCCCTCACTGAGGGGCATTGCTCACTGGCTGGCTCACCACCGCCTTGGGGTTAGTATGCGTGCGGCGTTCCCACTGCCCGTGCTGATTGCGCAATATACCCGTGTGTGGATCCGGACTCCCCCCGCGGGCAGGGAGCTAAGCCGTTGTGTCAACATGGTGAAAGGCCATGAGTTGTTATTTATGAACTCGCTGGCAGCCACAGAAACTCCGCAGCTGTTCGAATATTCATAATATAGGTGTTTGGGTCAGATCGCGTTATTTATAAATGTGTCATAACCCTCCACCACCCGACATGGCCAAACAGTAAAAAATGTGTCACGTTTTTCAAAGGACAAAATAATTTACTTATTAAGCACACCGGTGTGTTGAAGAGAGAATCAACAGCATTTTAAAATTTGAGTACGACGTTTCGCTGATAATTACAATTGGCTTCATCGGGCAAGAATAGTGAAGCTCTTCTGTTGCTTCCGGTCTTAAATAGAGCAGCATCAGGGTGACGTCATCATTTAATTCAATTCAATCTGGTGCAGTGATTCGAGGCAAAGAGGGGGAGGGTATTGTATTAATATAGATTGGTAATCATTGAATTCTTATTCATTGGTATTTGTTTCCCTTATAAGGAATTGTAATTGTATGTTTTTAATAATACGCTTCCAGGCCGCACTAAGCCTGTAGCTGTCAGAGCGATTGAAGTTATTTTTGTTTCTCTAAATTTCAATGGATTCTTTAATTAGTCTTGGCCAGTAATAATTAGTTTTGCACAACACTTCAACGTTATCAAAATCAGTTGAATGTCCTTGTTGACAAGCATGCTCTGCCACTGCCGACAGTTGTGTTTGAGATAATTTAATGTTTCTTTGGTGTTTTTTTAATCTTACGCTGATGTTGCGTCCCGTCTTTCCAATATAGTATCTGCCACCTAAACAATTAATCCGATATACACCTTCTGTTGATAATTTAGGCAATTTGTCTTTAGTGCCAGATACCAGTTTTTGAATTTTGTGTACTGTACCAAAACTTACTTTAATGTTTTGCTTTCACAAAAACCCGAGCTAATTTGTCAGTTTCTACTGAGATGTATGGTATTTTAATTGTTTGAACAATGTTATCGCTTTCAGCAGTGTTGCTTTGCGTTCCTGAATTGGCCTTCAGTGCTCTGTTAATTTGAGCATTATTGTAGCCATTCTGTCTTCGTGCTTCTTTAACATGTTTAATCTCGTAGTAGGTTTTAACCCTTTCAACTGGTGAAAGGGAAAAAAAACTACTACTATATTTTGCCACTGGTAAAGGAGGTCTCATAATGTTTAATCTCTCTCACTAGACTCTCACCATCTGACACTGTTTTAGCCCGATGTGTAATGCGAGTGTAAACGGGGTTCGCTGCTGGGCTCTGGCCCAATCACACAACCCGGGTTATTGGGGGCGGATCCCAGTATGGGGAGCGTGTGGGAGGGGCCGCCGTTCACCTCGGGTCCAATTGAAAGCGAGGTGAATGGAGGTGGAGCCAGCAGGGCAGTATGGGAAGGCCGGATCTGACGATCCGGAAGGGGAGGAGTCAGGGTCACGTGGTAAAGAGGATATAGGTGGGAGCCCGGAAGGGATCCGGGTCAGTTGTTGGAGTGAAGAAGCGGGACCACGTAGGGTGGCCGCCGCACCATCAGCCACGTGGCTGATGGGGCTTCGGCACACCGTCGGCCAGTGGTGTGCGGAGTGGGGAGGAGTGGAGCGACTGATGGGAGAGCGCGTGAGGGGCGTGCACGAGAAGCAGCTGGTCCACTGTCGGGACCAGCGGGGTGCGAGCAAGGAGTGCGCGTGGGCGCGCGCGAGGGGATGCTGGTCCGCTGTCAGGACCAGCGGGGTGCGAGGAAGAGCGGAGGAGCTAGAGGGGGAGCGCGTGCGGGGCGCGCGCGAAGAGAGGAACCGACAAGGGAGCATGTGCGGGGCGCGCGCGAGGAGACGCTGGTCCGCGGTCAGGACCGGCCAGCCGCCGAATTGGCGGGAGCAGCGTTTTGGTGGGAACAGCGCCCCGGCCAGCCGCCGAATTGGCGGGAGCGGCGTTTTGGCGGGAACAGCGCCACGACCCCACCACTTGGCCCGCATGCCCGGGCCTCCCCCGCCAGCCCCCGCAGCGACGACGGTGTCCTCTCCCCGCGGATCCGTCACTCCGTTCCTGATGGCGGCGAAGCAGCGGTGCGATGCCCTTCTCGCCGCTCCGCGTGCAGCGCCATCTCTCTCTTTGTCACCGGGGCAGCCATCCCGGGGCTGTCCGAAGGATGGTCGTCAAGCCGTCCCCGTCGTACGAAGGCCCATTTTACTTCCCTAGGATAACACCTAGCAATATTTATTTTTCCACAACTTCTGACGCCAAATATAGTGGGTTCGAATTAGGTGCACACACACACACACAGCTTGGAGGCAACACTCTTTATTAAACGGTAAGTAATATAACACTGTACATGAGGTGGTGACCACCTTCCTCAACTCACTAACACTCTGGAACACGACACAGAGTGGACCAGGCAGTCAACAGGCTGCCTGGTCCAGGCATCCAATGGGCTGCCTGGTCAAGGACGACGACCCGGGACTTGAGGACCGATGATATCGTCTTCATTTCGGAGTACCACAGCCCCGCTCTGCGTTCAGACCACGCTTATATCTGCTCTGGCGTGGCCGGCTCTGCCCAGGCCATGCATCCCTTCCCAGGCCACGCCTCCCTTCCCCCACCTCACGGGAGGTCTGGGTCCCTCCACCACGTGACCCCCCCAGGCACCCCCTTGGGGCCCCCAGCCCTCGTATGGGCCGACACAGTAGTGACGTCCTATGTCACTACCAGAGGTGTGGACTCGAGTCATGTGACTTGGACTCGAGTCAGACTCGAGTCATGAATTTGATGACTTGCGACTCGACTTGGACTTGCATAACAATGACTTTGTCCCACCTCTGAGATGTGGACTCGAGTCATGTGACTTGGACTCGAGTCAGACTCGAGTCATGAATTTGATGACTTGCGACTCGGCTTGGACTTGCATAACAATGACTTTGTCCCACCTCTGAGATGTGGACTCGAGTCATGTGACTTGGACTCGATTTAGACTCGAGTCATGAATTTGATGACTTGCGACTCGACTTGGACTTGCATAACAATGACTTTGTCCCACCTCTGGTCACTACACTTGTATGGGTGTTCGTGCACACGATATTGCATGTGTGTTCATAGGAAATTGCGATTGAGGGATGAGGGCGTTGTTGGTGACTCTGCCGTCAAGGATGCATGGGGCCGTAAATTGCCGCCAAGTGGCATCGCTCTTTCCGTTGATTGCATGCGGCCAGGGGTTGCATTGCGAGTTGGTGTGTATGAGCAATGTGCCTTGGTCAAAGAATGGGTTAAAAATTCCCCCGATACGACTGCTGTGCGCAGCGAGCTGCGGCAATGCGTCATATCATTGGGGGTTGTTAACACGTGACAGGGGATGTGTGTTGTGACCCCCAGCAAGGAGCAGCTGGGGTGCACGCACGGGAAAAACTGCCGAATTGGTCGCATGTTGGGCCGCCATTTTGGCTAGCGCGGGAAATCGCGGGGATGCGCTTGGCGCAGGGGGCCGCCATTTTCAGCGCGCGCGGGAAACCTCGGTGGGGCGCTTTGCGCGTGCCGCCTCCATTTTAAGCGCGGAAAACCTCGGTGGGGTGCTTCGCGCGTGCCACCGCCATTTTGAGTATACACGTCGAGCCGCGGAGATGCGGTTATGGATCTCATCCCTTGGCTCTCGTGTTGCGCTCTAACTTGTGTGCATGCATTGCGTGTTGTGCGCAATGCTGGCGTGTTGGCGCCCATTGGGGTAACAGCAGCATAGTGGCCCGTGTCTGACTAAGGGGGGGCGTGTCATTGCACCAGCATTTTGGGACTGAGATACTGGCTGTGTTCTATTCTGGATCACAGATTTCACCAGTATATGCCTGTCATTATTGAGTGGGTGATTGTTGTATATGTTGGATTATGAAGTTTTGAATTTTTTTCCGAAAAATGCGTAAATCGCATAAATTATGTTAATGTATGTAATTATATGCATAAATTATGATAACCACGGAGATAATCGTAGTCATTTATGCGAATGCTTGCGATTATGTTAATGTGAGCAGTTATGATAATTAGGCTTAGTTTCGTTTATCCAGAGTTGTATCAATCAGGATAACACGATTATCATTGATTAAACATTTACTGATTATCTTAGTGTTTATGTTCTGTTAGGTCTCCAATTTCAAATCTCATCGCAGGCTACAGTTCTTAGGAATAAGACAGTTTTGCATGGACTTGGAAAGAAGCACTCGAACTCTTGGTGTTAGGCAATTTTAATTCTAAACAACACATGACACTCTAACATGCAAAGGCAAAAACATACGTCAATAAATTCATGAGCAAGATTATGCAATTAACGAAAATGAATGACTAAAACTCTTATTCATGTAACTCGACGGCAGCAACTGCTTTGCACGATCAGTTGATTTGAACGCACCACCTTGAAATGGCAACCCTTTTTGAAACGCAAAGATAACCTTTTTTAAAATCTTATTAGTGTGCGTGTTGTGTGTGCGTTGTCCCCTTGTAAAATGTATTAAATTTCTCTTAGAGCCGGGAGTCGTGTCGTTAGCTTGTGTGGTGTGGTAGGATACAACCCGCCGCCAGAGAAGTTCCTCTCGCTTGGGCGTGGCCGCAGCGAGACTGTCTTGCTTTCTCTCTCCACTGCTCGATTGAGTTGGCACGATGCTCGCCGTCGTGGTGCGCGATGATTCCGTCGTTGCTGATAGATGTCTTGTCTGTTCTCACTGGGTGTTGGTCGGTGTGTGCATCAAACACACGGCGCATGCGTTGGCACTGTCCTCTTCCTCACAGCCGTTCGGTCAGGCTTTCTCCACTGCTTCGCACTCTCTGCTTTGCTCGCTTGGTCGACGCTTTGCGATTTCCGCCCTTTCTGCAGGTTGTTCGCTGGTCGTCACTCTGGCGATGAACGATGCTTCGTTCGTTGCAGGTTGGACGTTGGGTATCTTTGTTGGCTCGAGAGTGATAGCTGGAATCTCCGTCAGCTTCACTCGCAGCTCGGTGACTCAGGGTAGCGATTCTTCTTAGGTGGTGCAGACCTCAGCTTATCGATGCACGTCGCTACCCCGCGAACCTCGTCATTCTGGATGACGGAAGAGCTTCTTCGTTGGCGGCGACGAGAGGAGATGGAGGCCGAAGCCCCGTGGAGATCTGTGGTGGGGCCGGAGCCCTGAAGATCTGTCGTGGGGCCGGAGCCCTGAAGATCTGTGGTGGGGGCCAAGGCCCCGGAGACGAGATGTGTTGAATGGATTTTGCCTCTGCTTATATCGGGAAAATCCACTCAGTTTTTCCGAGTTGTTCAAAGGCCGGGTCATATAACTTTTCCTTTGTTCGTGTGCGTGTCCGTCCGTATGTGTCGTGTGCGTTTTTATGGGAGCTTTAAAGACCAGCTGTGTAATCACCCTGGAAGGAGGGGTGGGCTTCCTCGCGACGGCGCCACGCGAGTTATCCATTAACCAGACCAACGATTCGCGTTCGCACCGAGTTATAAAAATCATAATCCACGTTTTTGATTATGAATAATAATTGTTGCGAAAACCTACGCGTTAAGCGAGCTTAATGATCCCCTCCCTCGCTCTGGGCGTTATATCTTTTGTCTCACACAGCTTAAGTTGTTTTTGGTTTGGAAGTTAAAATGCGACTTATTTGCTGCTTAGTTTCATTGTGATTTAATTGTAAGTGACTCCATGCATGTCGTAGCACATCGTGATTTGATCTTCCTATGGGAAATGTTATTTGCTCGCGTGCGAAAATGTTGCTGTCCGTGCTGCGGGGAGACAAAGACGACTGTGAGCTGCTCGCTTCCCCTGGAGTGTTGCGTGTTGGTTAATTATGATAGACTTCTCCGCCCTTAACTCTCCTAGGAGATCCACTTATTATTTTACTTCTTGTTATTATTTAATCTGATATCCCGAACTAGGGAATTTGTTTTTATGTTTTTTTAGGAGCGACCCTGACTGCCATAATTATTCTTTGATGCTTCGGCCCGGCCGCGTAGAAATTATTTAAAGGTAAATAATGTCAGTTTTTAATTAACAAATGATGAATTGCGACCCTGGTGCAGACTGTAGTCTGGTTTCCAATTGGAGCGAGGATAGATAATGTTTGCTTAATCTTCATGGCTAAGTTGGTAACTTTGTTTATCTAACATGGTTCAAAAACCCGTCTGTGCTTCCTTGTTGTCAACGCAAGTTTTTTGGTAAGAATATAATTATATATTCCTTCGTGGCACCTGGTTTTTTTTGTATTGTCAAAGGGCTTTTTAAAGAATGGATGTTATTCTAACCCCCGCTTGCAATTCCCCCCTCCCTGTTTCCTCTTGTGTGAAATTAGGGGAGTTTTCATGACATTTTATTGCCCTCTCTTTCATGCTTTCTGGCCTTTGAAGCGAGCTTAATGCGCGCATCTGTGGAAGTGGGAAAACGGGTTTTCCGCGCTCCCAAGTTGTCCCGTGTCTATTAAAAAAAATGTATTATATATGTTGGCAGAATAATTCTTAATATTAATCAAAAAAGGGGTATATACACAACATGATGCACGAGTTGTGGTCACATCGGGCTATGGCCGATGGCTGACCTGACAGCCCGGAGGTGAGACACTCCGTGGTATGTCTCAAACTAATGGGCCGTGTGCTCATATGGCTCGGGGAGTCGGGGTTCCGTCGTGCAGTGGCAGACTGTTTAACCTGGTGGGCCGGAGGCTCACGGAATTCAGGAGTAGGGGTTCCGTTACGTTGCAGCGAATGGTGAGACCTGGCTAGCATGGGGCAGAGATTCCCCTTGCGGGTCCTCCAGCGGGAAGGGCCACGGACTTGTTCCGCTCTGGGTTATAACGGTATTGAATGTATAGGGGAACTAGTCCTGCAGATCCTATTCGGGGATATGGATATTGTGGGGGTTCAAGCAAATGGAATATGGCCTAGGTTAGCGGGATGCGATGGGTCCGGGGTGATTGCTAGGATGGCAGTGAGGACACATGCTGGGCAGCGGGTTCAACCTATTGGTGATAGTAAGCCTAAGTTGTTCGGAATGCATGTTGTGGAGTGCGACTCCATATCGTCAAGATATTGGCTAGGGAACATTGCCCCGTGGGGGTCCATGGGGTCTGGCCTTGCCAAGGGACGAACCTTCCCTTGTCTGTAAAGCATCAGACTATAAGATGCTAGGGTGTGTCCATTGGTGATGGGATAATACGGGATGGAGCGTGGCTGAGTCGTTGCGATGTGCCATTGTCTCGTCCCCGAAATTGCACTGGCCGAGTGGATGGCCAGTGGACGTTGCTGTGGTTGGATGACCACGGTGCGGGCGAAGGCAAGTTAAATGTTGCCGCTGGGGAGCGTTGCTGTCTCCACGCGAGGGTGTGTGGCTGGGGGCTGTGTTGAGAGTGACAGTGGGTAGATGCTGTGTACGTGAGATGTCTGTGCTGGTCCTCAAGGGAGGACTGCTGATGGGCAAAAGCAGGAAAATGTTTGTTGTCACGTGCAAATTCTATTTTTTTTTCATGTAGATACTGGGGCATCCTCGAGGTGCGACTTCTTGCCGGGTGAAGGGGTCGACCTAAAGTGCGACGTCTCAGGCCGGGGCGTAGAATGTCGTCCGGCATGTTAAGGGTATGTGTCTATGGGTGTTGGTCTATCGGTCTTTGCCCTATTGCCACCAGCGGGGTGGTACGGTAGTAGGGCGGTGTGATACCCTGCCATCCATGCCGTGTCAGTGTGTGACTTCAGTTCACTTCGGGGTGTTGGTTGTGCATCCAACGCGTCGATTTTTGTGTATTTTATTTGGTTTTATCCTTACGCCGGGCGGATTACGATCATCTCCACTACCCTTGGGCTGGGTGGCTGTCGTGTACAACAAGCTGATGTGCGTTTCGTGGTGCTGTGCCTCAGGGGGATGGGTTCTCCTTCTCGTCACAGATCTTCGGCGCCTGCCACACTGGGTGTCACCAGTTGTGCTAACCGGATGTGGACTTGAAGGCGGAGTGGAGCACCTGTTCATCACTCCTGCTCTACCAGATGTTCTCTGAAGTTGGACTTGAGCCAGGCGGATGGACCAGAAACACGGACACGCTCTAAGACACCGCATTCCTGATTTATGCGCGTCTGCCATTCTTGCATGCCAGTTACCGTTGTTGTGCATTGCTTTCCATTCCTTAATTCTTTCTTGCTTGTTGCACGGAGGATGGGCCGGTGTTTCGTACCGGATCCTAATCCCTTCCCTTTCGTTGATTGTGTTCGTCGTTTTGTGCTCTCCGCTGTGTCGGTTGTGATTCCTGAATGTGTTGCCGTCGCTCGCATTATTTCATCCTATTTCAGCCGGGATGGCTGGTCTTTTACATCAGGGGGGGGGGGGGGGTCATGTAATGTGAGCGTAAACGGGGTTGGCTGCTGGACTCTGGCCCAATCACACGGCCCGGGGTATTGGGGGGCGGAGCCCAGTATGGGGGGCGTGTGGGAGGGGCTGCCGTTCACCTCGGGTCCAATTGGAAGCGAGGTGAATGGAGGTGGAGCCAGCAGGGCAGTATGGGAAGGCCGGATCTGACGATCCGGAAGGGGAGGAGTCAGGGTCACGTGGTAAAGAGGATATAGGTGGGAGCCCGGAAGGGATCTGGGTCAGTTGTTAGAGTGAAGAAGCAGGACCACGTTGGGTGGCCGCCGCGCCATCAACCATGTGGCTGATGGGGCTTCCGCACACCGTCGACCAGCGGTGTGCGGAGCGGGGAGGAGCGGAGCGACTGACAGGAGAGCGCATGTGGGGCATGCGCGAGAAGCAGCTGGTCCGCTGTCGGGACCAGCGGGGTGCGAGCAAGGAGCACGCGCGCGAGGAGACGCTGGTCCGCTGTCAGGACCAGTGGGGTGCGAGGAAGAGCGAAGGAGCTCGAGGGGGAGTGCGTGCGGGGCGCGCGCGAGGAGAGGAGCCGACGAGGGAGCGCGTGCGGGGCGCACACAAGGAGACACTGGTCCGTGGTCAGGACCAGCGGGGTGCGAGGAGGAAACTAAATAAAAGACCAACGGAGACCAGCAGTGCCTGACGAAGTCTTTTATTACAGATGTATGAGTGTTTTGATAAGCGAGGATTTCTGAGCTGGGTGATGATGTGAATCTGCATTCAGATAGGCATCAGTGTGCGTTTGCTTTCGGTAAACGCTGTGTGTTATTTTACCATTAAGACCATGTCCCAGCAAAACATCTAGGAACGGGAGTCTGTTATTTACCTCCATTTCCATGGTGAACTGGATAGCCGGGTTTTGTGCATTGAGATGATTTAGAATATCATTAATTGCATCTTTACCATGTGGCCAGACAACCAAAGTGTCATCAACATATCCAAACCAAAAGGATGGTTTTAATGTACTTGAGGCAAGTGCTCTGGTTTCAAAGTTCTCCATGTGTAATGTTCTTGGAGGGAGACTGAGTCTTCATAGAGGAAACATGCTTTATTTCACCAAACAGTTACACTAATCCCTAACACAAAGGGGTAATGGCCCCTTTCACCCACAACCTAGGGACGTACAGCCTCTGGGCTATCGTACCTACAACTCTCCTTACTTCAGCCCTCCGGCTAGCTATACCTAGGGGAGGCTGACCCACCGCTGGCCCGGTGGGTTCCTGACCAATGGCCCGTCCGGACCTGGCCCTCACAAGGGCATCAGGCCGAGGGAACCTCAGGGTCCTAACCCCACGACCACTGGCACCGCACTGAGCCCTGGCCCTTAGAAGGACGTCGGCAGCTTGGGGTCCAGGGTCTTCTTCTTCTTCAGGCTGTTTCTGGCTTCGGCTTGAGACGGACTGACTCGCGCTCTCAGGGACCCGCCTTATAAACTTTCTCCATGAGGGGCGGGGTTCTGGGGGATCGTAGCTCCTGCCAGCCTCCTCCCCTCAGAGAGGTTCCAACCGCCGTTGGCCCGACCGGTCCGGACCGGTTTCTACCCTTCCCCCTGGTTGTGGCGTGTGTGTGTCAATCATGACTACCACATCACCCACCCCCCTGAACAGCACGCAGCCGTCCCGGCTGCAACACAATCCACAACCCCGACAATAATACAAACAACAAGAACCAGGAAGAAAAAAAAAATCCGTGAGCCTCAACGCAACAGTAACAACAACAGCACAACTACAATAAGCCAACAACACCCGCAATAATTTACCCCAACCCACCTGTACATATGAACACTGTGGACATACCACACCAAGGACCTGGGGTCAACCTCACACCCACACCACCGACCGAACGCAAGGAGCCCAGGGAGAAGGGGCAGTGTGTGTGTGTCGGATCAGGTCTCAGGAGAACCGGGGACGCTACGAGCGAGTCCATGTGGCGGGTCCATTGTAAGAGTTCAGCTTCCCCGGTGGAGGGTCGGGAGGGGCCTGACGACGGGCTTCCGGCACGTCACTGGAGGCAGGGGACAGTGCCCGTGAGCCATCTTCCTGCAGGCCGGGCGGTCGGTCAGCTCCCCGATCCTTCGGTGTGGCCACCCTTGGTGGACTCACACCTGCAACATCCGAAGGAGTGGTAGGAGGGTGCGGAGCAACACAAGGATCAGGAGAACCCTCCCCCGGCATGTCGGACACATCATGCGAACGGCCCTGCGAGATGAAAATGATGGGTGAGTGCGCGGTGCGACATAGGGTTTCAGGCGCGATGGGTGAACGTACCATGAGCGCCGTCCGCACGCGACCCGAACACACTAGTCCCGAACGACTGGAACTATGTCCACCGGACCACGCCAGGGCCTGAGCAATTTAAATGATGTTGCGAGCGGTACCTGGGGACAGTGCAGCCATGCCCTATCCCCTATGGCCCATTTGTGTACCGAAACCCGGCGATCATACAGACAGACGCTCGTTCGCCCGTTGCCTCGTCCCGGAATTTTCCTTTGCGGCCACCCGCGCCTTGACCAACTTCTGAATGTTAAATTGAATGTGGTCGGACAGCTTTGAGCGTGACGCAGCTGCCTTGACCTGCAATTGCACATCCATGGGGGGTCAACGTCCCTGCCATACATCAAGTAGAAGGGTGAATAACCCGTGGCCGCATGAGGTGCCAATCGATATGCGGCCAGAACTCCAGGTATATGCAGGTCCCAATCCAGCTGTGCCTCATCCACCTGATAGCACAACATAGAAGTAATAGTCCGGTGCAGGCGCTCGACCATACCATCGGTTTGCGGGTGGTAGGGGGAAGTTCGCACCATCTGCGTACCCAGAAGGTCACAGACCTCCCGCAAAAGGTTAGATGAGAAGTTTTTTCCCAGGTCGGTCAGCAGCCGTTCCGGGGCGCCCTTATCCAGGACATAGCCCTGGAGAAATGCCTCCGCAATGGCTGCCGCCGACTGGTTTGGGAGGGGCCAGGCCATGGGCCAGCAGGTTAAATACTCAACCCCAACCAGTAGGTACTTATTACCCCGAGCGGTGACAGGGAAGGGACCCAGGATGTCAAGTGCCACCAGGTCGTTGACCCGGGACACCCGAATTGACTGAAGGGGCGGGCAGGCCGCCCTAGCCGGGTGTTTTCGCCGCGCACACTGCTTGCAACTGTTCAACAGATCGGCGACATCGCGTGCCATTCCCGGCCAAAAAAAATCCAATTGCAGTGTTGCGAGCGTTTTGTGAATACCCAAATGCAAGAGGCGTTCGTGCGCTGCCCACACGGCCCTGCCCCGCAGAGCGGTGAGGACGACGATTTTATAACGACGAGAGCTGGCGTCCCAGGACATGAGAAGACCATCACGCAAAACGACAGCTCCAATACCCTCCTGGCAATTTCCAGCACGTTCGGCACAACGGCGTAACCTAAGGAGGGAGGCGTCCTCCATCTGAAACCGTCCCCATTCATCCAGAGGCGGTCGAGCAGCGAGTCGCGAGTGACCAAATCATGCGAGTCGGCTATAGAGACAGGCTCCGCGTCGACAACCCCTGCCACCGTCGCAATGGAAGAAGCAGGTGTAGCCACAGTGGCCAACTTGCATCTCCCAGAGCCCATAAAGCACGCACAGCTGTCCCCCGGGGGAAGGCACGATAGGCCATCAGCGTTCGAATGGCGCGTGCCTTTCCGGTAGATTACTGTAAACGCGTAGTCCTGTAGGACCTCGAGCCATCGTGACAACTGGCCGGATGGCTGGTCTATTTTTAGCGCATACTGCAGTGCCACATGATCAGAATGAACCGTAAAATGCATGCCGTACAGGTACGGACGATACTATTGTATAAAAAAAACAATAGCGAGCAGTTCACGGCGGGTAACGCAATAGCGCTGTTCCACTGGATACAGCACCCTACTACTGTAGGCGACGACGCGTTCGACGCCATCCACGACCTGCGAGAGCACTGTACCAATGCCTGTATTGCTGGCGTCAGTGTCCAGGATGAAGGGCAAGGTCAAGTCAGGGTAGCACAAGGGAGGGGCACCGACAAGGGCATCGCGAAGCGTCTTGAACGCCCCGTCCTCTGCATCCCCCCACATGGAACTTGCCCCCCTTAGCCGTTAAAGCATGAAGAGGTTTCGTTATTGTCGCAAAACCCTCAACGAACCGGCGGTAATAGGACGCGAAGCCTATTAAGCTGCAGACCTCCCCCACAGACGTAGGTGTCGGCCACGTCCATACTCAATCAGTTTTGGCGGGGTCGGAGGCTATGCCCGTACGGCTGACAATGTGCCCGAGGTACCGCACCGATTCCCGCAATAGAAAACACTTCTGGGGCTTGAATTTAAGGTTAGCAGTCCGCATCCTGACAAACACAGCCCTCAATCTCTCCAAGTGTTCCTCGAACATACGACTGAAAATAATCACATCATCCAGATAGATGAGGAATGAGTCCCACTGCAGCCCAGCCAGGACCAGCTCCATTAACCGCTGGTATGTTGCCGGGGCTGAGTGCAAGCCAATGGGCAACTGATTAAATTGAAAAAAGCCCTGTGGCGTGCGGAACGCGGTCTTTGGTTTAGATTCCTCAACCAAGGACAGTTGCCAAAATCCGGATAAGAGGACCAAGGTGGAAAAGTACCGCGCCCCCGCCAAGGCATCCATTGACTCGTCCATGCGAGGAAGCGGATACGCGTCCGCCAGGAAAATTATGTTTAGTTTCCGAAAATCCACACAATCGCAAACTGCCATCATGTTTCTTTATGAGCACAATCGGTGCACCCCATGGGCTGTTGGAAGGATCCACAATGTCCGCAGCCAGCATGTCATTCACCGCCAACCGGACATGTTCTTTTTCTGCCGGGCTCAACCGAAACGGATTCTGCTGAATGGAAGCGGAATCGCCCGTATCAATGTGGTGATTCAATAGATTAGTGCACCCGATATCAAATTTGTGCTTGCTAAAAACATCGGCGAATTCACGGAGTAGCATACGCAATCGCAATCGCTGGGACTCGGGAAGATTTTCAGCCCCCGAACAGAGAGAATCCATCCAACCATCATCGGTGTCAGAATGCGCCTTGGACCGAGGCGTACCATCCACATGAGCCACGATGGAGTCAGTGTGGAGTGGCAGCGATGCATGAGCAATCACAGCCCCCTGGTGCACGACCTTTGTCCGCAATCCTGCATTCAGCACCTGAATGAAGGGTTGTCCATCAGCAGACACAAGTATTTGTGCTCCCACCAGCTCCAATCCTCGTACGGCCGTGTTGGAAGGAGCCATCAAAATACCCGACATTGTCTCCGACCCGAGCGGTTTCTGCAACCGAAGCGGATATAACATTTGCACGCCCGGCAAAATCCGAACGGTTTGGGACGCTATTGCCGGAACGGTCACGCAAGCCGTGCGTAGCCGGGTGGGTGAGGGCAGGAACGACATCCGGCGGCACGAAGGGAGCTCAATACAGCCTTTGTCGATAAAAAATTTAATTGCCATTTTGCCGAGGAAATCTGTGCCCAGCAAACAGGAAATGGCAAGGGTCTCTGAAACCAAAATGGGATCCGTTAATTTACTATCGGCAATACAAATATGTGCGTTATCTGACCAATTATTCCCAAGGAACCTCCATTTGCACCAAAGCAAGGGACGGAACCCGGGGCGAGCGCCTGACACCTCTGGGGCAGCACATTGTAAATGAGGTCAGAAATTATGATTGCTGAAGCGCCCGTATCAACCAGTAACCGAAATTCAACTCCCTCGATGGCGCCGATGATAACGGAAGAGCCCGTAGCCGCGGCGACAACCCTGTGGGCCAACTCTGACCACTGAACTGGTTGGAGTGGCTGCCGAACATCAACACCATCCCGGCTCTGACCACTCGAGCCAACACGACGGAGCGGTACATGGAAACGAGGAGTATGAAATGAGGGCAGGGGCCGAATGCGTGAGATGTCGCGACTTGCCTGCGGTTCCCGTGGAGCGGCAGGCATGCGGGGGGACGACGGTGGCCGACCCAGAGCGCGGCGTCGAGGAGCTGGGCAGCCCGATAACAGATGACCTTGCTAGCCACAGTTGTAGCACGTGACGTGGGCCCATGCCCGCGGGGAACCGTGTCTCCGCCGAGGCTCACCCTGGCGAGGCCGGTCGGTCGCTCTCCAGCTTGCGGCGTGCTGTGATGCAAAGGCCTAGTTGTCCAGGACCTTGTTCTCCTGCGCAGCGATGTGCGTGGCACACGCCACCACCTGCCCGTCCCACTGGAGGAGCAGCTCCGTGTGTAGATAGTGAGCACCGCGCAGTGAGGAGAGATTCACCTCGTCCTTTACGTGAATGGCGATTTGCAACTCGCGAGCCAGCAGCAACATCTTCTCAAGCACAACGGTGTCAAGGCCCACATCGTCCATCTGAGGGTAGGCCGCTTGAGCCAGCACCATCAGCGAGCTCTGTTAGGCGAGGGGGGTGTCGTCAGCCTCCCTCCTCCGGCTTGCAAAGCAATGCCTGGTTTCCGATGGGGGCCCGTACACCAAAGCCATCCAATCGAGGGCATCCTGTAGAGTGGAGCGATCCTTCCGTGGGATGAGGAGGAACGTAGCCAGAGCGATGTCGTCCAGTGCGGAAGGCAAAGCTCGGAGAACAATGTCCGCAGTCCACCCCGCAGTCTCAGCATTTGTCACGAATCGTTGGGCAAAAGCTGCCCAGTTTCCGCCTTTGGCCACGAAGACTTGAAGAGATGGCAAGCGCTGTTGCAGGCCAGGGATGTAGTCCCCCCCTGAGGCAAGCTGCGCACCAAGCGTGGCGTGTGTAGGGCCGTCGGATGACTAAATGTCCGCCAGAAGCGGCGGTCGCATCTCCGATGACGCGGCTGCCTCGGGTAGGAGGGCGGCAAAGCCGTCCTCAGGTGAAGAACAGGTCTGTCATTCAGATGCTGTCTTTCTGACAGACCTGTTCTTCACCTGAGGACGACTGCTTGCGTTGTGGCCGAAACGTCGTGAGAATTATTTTATTATGTTTTATTTGTATTATTTTATTATTTCCATTCTACGTGACTTTACCGAAAGAACCAAGAAGATGAATCCCTGCAGTCACGAAAGCTTTAAATCGAGAAATAAAATCATTAATTACGACGTTTCGGAGGCAACACAAGCTTCCTTCATCAGGTGTGAAAAGGCACAGCAAAATAACTGTAGTGGGAGTTATTTATGATGGGGCATTAATATATAGGGTAAGAGGAGGGGGGAGGAGCCAAGGGGGATGGGTGCAGGATGGGGGGGGGGGGGGGTTTGGGCTGTCGGTTGAGCCAGGAAGGTGAAGGTGGTAATAAAGGGCGGCGAAATGGACGGTGGAGGGAGGACGAGGTGCAGGATGGGGGGGGGGGTGTGGGTGGAGCCAGGAAGGTGAAGGTGGTCCTTGAGGTTTAACATGGTTCATCACATCTTTCCAATGATTGCTCAATTTGATTACATCTTCTCGGTTGAAGTTATGTCTGTGTTTGTATATCAGTATGGCTTCATGGACAAATCTTTGGTGGTATCCAGACGGCTTGCAGAGTACCTTCGTATCGGAGAAAACGATATCATGATCACCCCACAGCGTTGTAGCAATGATCAGCAACGACTTAATAATTTGTTCTGCCATGTTTCAAATCTGATTTGTGCAAGCGAATTCGGTCCAAAATGTCGTTTCGTCTCCCCGATATAGCAGTCACCGCAGGTACAACTCAATTTGTAAACACCGGGGTACTGAAAGTCAGGAATGACATCCTTTACGGATGGGATCAGATCACGGATTTTATGTACTGTACTGAATCGGACTTGGATCTTATGTTTGTTTAGAATGTTGAAGATCTTTTGGGTCATGCCTGCTATCTATGGCAACGTGCTAGTTTTGATCGGAGTTTCAGGTGGTTGTTTCTGTATGGTGGGAGAAACAGCTTGGCGGATAGTGCGGTCGGAGTATCCGTTCATCTTGAGGGCCAAATGTACATATTTTAATTCACTGGCCAGGTGGTGTTGGTCAGAGATGCAATGAGCTCTGTAGAATAGTGTTTTGATGAGATAATTCTTTTGAGCGGGGTGGTGGTGGGAATCAGGTTTTAAGTAGGTATTTGTATGGGTGGCCTTCCTGTAGACCAGGGGTGTCCAAACTTTTTGCAAAGAGGGCCAAATTTGGTCAAGTGAAGATGCCCGGGGGCCAATAGTTCCTTCTGACATTTTTTTAACCACAAAAGTTCCATGAAAATACACACTGTTATAAAACAATTTTCATTGTCACAATGACCTTTATTTTTCAAATGACAATGTAACCAAATATAAGCCACTCAGACAGACGTGAACAACTCTAAAAACACAATTCTGCCTTTCATTCAGTCAGATAACATTGAACAAACTGTATAGAATACCTTAAATTTCCATGAGTTAAATATCTTTGCCTCATGAACATTTTACACAGGAGTTATAAGTAATGCAAAGTGGTCTGTTATCATTAAACTATAAAACAAGTGAATTTTGCCCTTGTCTTTTACAAGATCTTTTAGAAAGCAATAGTTTGTGTCACATCTACAGGTTCATAACATCAACAGTTATAACCAAATCTTATTCAAGAGTTTAATAAAACAAGTGCCATAAGTCCAAGTGCATTAGTGTGCTTTAGGCTTTTCACTGTTAATAGTGACAGATGTTACCGTTCAAAACACTCAATTTCAGATTGATCAAGGAACAGATAACTTGCTGACACTAATGAGAAGGGTGATACTGAGATCTAGATTTCAGTAAAGAGACCAGGTCTGGCTTGAGGGCAGTGCTTGAGATGCGTAAAATGTCACACATGTGGGAGTCACTCATCCTTGACCTCAATCGGGTCATTTAAGTTCATGACTGAGAATGTTTGCTCACACAAATATGTGGAGCCGAATAAGCTCAGCATTTTCTTAGCGAATGACCGCATTTCTGGAAACCTGCTTTTGTCCAGCTGCCGGTAAAAGTCAACAAGAGAACACTGCTGATGTTTTCCGCGGCACTCATCGTCACACTGCAGCTCAATGAGCTCCAGCTGCAGCTGTGGAGGAGCATCATCAGGGTCCATGGAGAAGGGAGAAGAGAAAAGCCACATGTCCATTTCAATAACTGCAAAGTCCCGAAAGCGTTTGTTAAATTCCACAGAAAGAGATGCGATAACTGTTTGATAACTATTCATTTGTGCACCGATGTTGTCATGTGGGAAACTGTCAATGACCTCTTTCAAAGCTGGGAAGTGCGTGGTGCAGGGCTCTGTTTGGGACAAGTGTCTTTGGAAAAGTTGCAGTTTGGTTCCAAAGGCCTTGGTGTGAGCGTATAGCTGGCTCACCACTGCATCTTTTCCTTGAAGATTAACATTCAGCGCATTCAGATGCTTCGTTATGTCAACCAAAAAAGCCAGATTTGCCAGCCATACAGGATCGGACAGTTCTTCAATTGGTTGTCCCTTCTCACCCAAAAAATGTCCAATTTCCTCTTTGAGAGAGAAAAATCGGTGCAGTGCGGACCCCCGACTTAGCCACCTCACATCGTTGTGATATATTACGTCACCGTATTCAGCCTGGATGTCATGCAAGAACTGCTGAAACTGTCGGTGGTATAGAGCTTTAGAGCGAATAGAATTGATTGCCTTAGCCACTGGTTTCATAACATCGTCAAATTTGAGATGCTTGGCGCAGAGAGCCTGCTGGTGAATGATACAGTGAAGTTTAATAGCGTTACCTGCTTCTTCGCTGACTTTATTGCAGATCAGTGTGGACAATCCACTTCGCTCACCAGCCATGGCAGGCGCACCATCGGTAATGATCCCAGAAACTTTATTCCATGGTAGTTTCATATCATCAACAGCTTCACAAACAGAAACGAATACATCTGTTACTCTGGTTTGCCCTTTAAGGCTTTTGAGGTCAAGCAGCTCCTCTGTCACGTTCATGTTGTCATCAACTCCTCTTTAAAAATAAGTAGTTGTGCAGTGTCAGATGCATCGGTGCTTTAATCGCAGGCTGAGAAATAATCCAAAGCCACTCCCCTGTCCCCCAGTTGTCTCTGAATATCTGACGATATGTCCTCAACTCTCCGTGCCAAAGTGTTGCGTGCCAGGCAAACATTCATAAATTCTTGCGTCTTCTCAGGGAAAATGTTCTCCACCATTTTCATGACACAATCTTTGATAAACGCACCTTCAGTAAAAGGTTTGCCATGTTTAGCTATTAACATGGTCACTTCGTAACTGGCTTTGGTGATGTTTTCCTTTGACTCACAGGCCCGCGTGAAGAATCGCTGTTGTGATGCCAGAGCAGCTCGGAGTTGCTTCACTTTTTCAGCGTGGTCACTCGCTGTTAGCTTGTCGTATGTTGTAGCATGTTTAGTCTCGTAGTGTCTCTTTACGTTGAAATCCTTAAACAAGGCAACCGTCTCTTTACAAATTAGACAAACACAATTGCCTCGATTTTCAGTGAAGAAGTATTGTAATTCCCACCGCTCCTGAAAGCGGCGGCCCTCACCGTCAACTTTTCTCTCATTTTTTGCAGTCGTCATGGCAGAAATGATTCGATAAGGGTTTGCGGCACGGATGCAGAGCCAGATAGAATAAGAATGGTGCTGCCACTGTCTGGTGATAGGAGGAATTACATCTTTAAAGTTTTATGATTTATTTATTCTGACATAGCTAGCGAGCCATAAATAACACATTATAAGACCGAAGCTGCGGGCCATATGAAATGTGACCACGGGCCGTGATTGGCCCGCGGGCCGGACTTTGGACATGCCTGCTGTAGACAGAATGTCCCAAGGATCCATCAGGTCTCCTCTCAAACAGAACATCCAAGAATGGTAGTTTGCCATCTTTCTCCACTTCCATGGTGAATCTGATGGATGGGTGTCTGGAATTGATGTGGTCCAGGAAATGGTTCAATGCTGGGAGGACATGTGGCCAAATGACGAAAGTGTCATCCACATATCTCTTCCACAGGGAAGGACGCAGGGTGGACGTCTGGATTACGTCTGATTCAAACTTTTCCATGAACACATTGGCTATCACTGGTGACAAGGGGGAGTCCATAGGGGTACCCTCATTCTGTTTGTAGAAGGTGCCATTCCAGGTAAAGTAAGTGTTGGTGAGGCAATGCTTAACCAGCGCAGGCACATCCGAGTTCAGTCCATGTTGGACCAAGTCTTCAATTATTGTTTAGGTGTCAGGCACTGGGACTTTGGTAAACAGACATACCACCTTCACCTTCCTGGCTCCCCCCCCCCCCCTCATCCTGCACCCGTCCCCCTTGGCTCCTCCCCCCTCCTCTTACCCTATATATCAATGCCCCATCACAAATAACTCCCACTACAGTTATTTTGTTGTGCCCTTTTACACCTTATGAAGGAAGCTTGTGTTGCCTCCGAAACGTCGTGATTTATTATTTATTTTATTACTATTTCAATTGTATTATTATTTATTTTTACCTATGTGACTTTACCGACCAAAAAAACCTAAGAGTATGTATCCTTGCAGTCACGAAAGCTTCAAATCAAACATATAAATTAGCAAAATATATAACTAAACAAATACAGCCCTATATCGGTGGGACATCTTCATTCATTAAAAATTCAGAACATCTTGTGAATGTGATTAAATATATCAATCTTAACCCTAATGATATTTTGTTGAGTTTTGATGTGATTTCTCTATTCACAAAGGTTCCAGTGAACGAGTCGCTTAAATTACTTGATACACTGGTAAAGAATACAGGTTTACCAAAAGATATTCCGAAACTAACTGATCATTGTTTAAATAACACTTACTTCTTATGGAGAGGCGATTTCTTTAAACAAAGGGGAAAAGCAGCAATGGGCTCTACTTAATCTCCTGCTATAGCCAATCTTTACATGGAGAACTTTGAAACAAGAGCACTTGCCCCGAGAACTTTAAAACCATCCTTTTGGTTTAGATATGTTGATGACACTTTGGTTGTCTGGCCACATGGTAAAGATGCACTTAATGCTTTTCTAAATCATCTCAATGCACAAAACCCGGCTATCCAGTTCACCATGGAAATGGAGGTAAATAACAGCCTTCCGTTCCTAGATATTTTGCTAGGACATGGTCTTAATGGCAAAATAACACACAGCGTTTACCGAAAGCAAACGCACACCGATGCCTATCTGAATGCAGCTTAACATCATCACCCAGCTCAGAAATCATCTCTTATCAAAACACTCATACATCGACAGAATGGCTACAATAATGCTCAAATTAACAGTGCACTGAAGGCAAAATCACAAACGCAAAGCAACACTGCTGAAAGCAATAAGATTGTTCAAACAATTAAAATACCATACATCTCAGGAGTCACTGACAAATTAGCCCGGGTTTTGCAAAAGCAAAACATTAAAGTAAGATTTGGTACAGTACAAAAAATTATAAAACTGGTATCTGGCACTAAAGACGAATTGCCTAAATTGTCAACAGAAAGTGTATATCGGATTAATTGTTTAGGTGGCAGATGCTATATTGGACAGACGGGATGCAACATCAGCGTAAGATTAAAAGAACACCAAATACACATTAAATTATCTCAAACACAACTGTCGGCAGTGGCAGAGCATGCTTGTCAACAAGGACACTCAATTGATTTTGATAACGTTGAAGTGTTGTCTTAAACTCTAGGGAATCGTCCATCCGAGGGAGAAGATACGCGTCCACCATGGATATCTTGTTAAGCTTCCAGAAGCCAACGCTGAAGTGCAAGTTACCATCATGCTTTTAAACAAGATCTATAGGGTCTCCCCACGGGCTGGTAGACGGTGAGATGATATCTGCAGCTAGAATTTCGTCAACCGCTAGCCAAACGTGCTCCTTCTCCGCAGGGTTCAGCCAGTAGAGATTATGCTGGATGGGAGCAGCGTCGCCTGTATCGATATGACGACATAACAGCGTAGTGCGGACGATATCAAATTTCCCAATACTGAAAACATCCACGAACTCCCGCAAGAGCGCTCTCAATGCATCCCTCTGGGACTTGGACAAATGTGCACTTTCCGAGCACAGCGAATCTAGCCATTTGTTGTCCGATACCTTACGTGGTGGCGCATCCCTCATGAAGGGAGGGTGAGGCATGGGCTAGCACAATGCCCTTCTGGACAATGGACGTGTCTAACCCAGCAATAAGAACCTCAATAAAAGGTTCCTGATCGTTGGACACTAGGGTTTGGGCTCCCACTAACGTCAAACCCGGAGTAACCTTATTGGAAGGCCCTTAGAGGATTCCTCCCGCCATCGCCGCCTGATCTAATGGTTTTCGCAAGCGCAAGGGCACCACCATTTGTGCACCAGGGGGAATCCGTACTGTTTTAAACGTCAGTACTTGCAAGGTGGTGTTGGCCGTACACAACCGAGTGAGAGAGGGTAAAAATGCCATACGACGGCCCGATGGCAACTCAATGCACTCTTGGTCAATTACGATTTTTACAGGCATTTTACCCAAAAAATCAGTCCCGAGCAAGCATGGAACAGCAAGGGCCAGCTCAAATCACTGACCGGTCGGAGCGGACAGGCAGCCCGATCACATTCCGAACTCCCCCTATCTGACGCACGACGCAAACGAGAACCGGCGAAATGGGTAGAGTGAGGTGGATTTGGGGGGTGAGTGTGTGATGTGTCACGGCTCGCCTTATGGTATAGTGTAGGTGAGGACGGTCGGGCGGGTGATGGCGGTGGTCCGGAGAGGCATCATCGAAGCACAAGGCAACCTGACAAGATGTGTCCTGGCAGGCCGCCGTTGTAATACACGGCGAGGCCGCTCCCCGGATGAGGAAATGTCTTCCCTCGGCATTGTAGGTCGTCCCGTCGCACCCTGCCGTCCCTCCGCCAACCTCCACCTTGGGTCGATGCCCAGGCTTGGACGGGCTCCATACTTTCAGGTGCGTCCGGCGTCTCACCAGGCACGGTACACGCCTCTAGCCCCTTGTCACGTTGCAGGAGCAGGTGTTCCTGGTTGCATGTCGCAACCTTTAGGGAGCACAGATTGGTGTCATCAATGTCCTGGACGACGATGTCAAGGTCCCTCGCGAGCACCAAAAACTTCCCTAGGACCAGGAAATCAAGTCCCTCCTGGTGCATCTTGGGCAAGGCAGCGTACGGTGGGCAGGGCTCTCAGCGCCTCTGCCTCCATCCAACCAGCCAAGTCCTGGTTTGTGACGAATATTCGAGTGAAAGACACCCAGTCGCCTCCAGCAAAATTAAATTATTTGATGAAGGGCAGTCGTTTCTGCCGGGATGGATGTGCGACAGGCGTTGGCGGGCTCCTCGCCCCGCTCTGGATCCAAAATGGTGGGCTGTGCCTCCGCCGGTTCAATTTGGTGGGAAACGGTGGCGGCAACTTGAATCGTCCCACGTGTTTCCACCAGTCTCGCCACTCCCATGGGCTGCTGGCGGTGAATGTCCATGATAACTGCCGCTGCTGCTTCTGACACCAGTTGTAGGGGGCTCAAACAGAGACTCATACGTACTCTTGGAGGCAACACGTGTATTCACATTAACATGCAATACAAATGGGTAACTGCCCCTTCATCAGATACTGTTATGGTGGTGGTCCACCAGGCTATCTACACGATCACACGAAACTAGCTACAGCGGACCGAACCCCAGCTCGAGTCCGAGTCCGAGTCCTCGTGCTGGAGACTCTGCAAAACATAGAATGTGGACGTGGAGTCTTCAGGATGACAACAGCAGCCGGTGCCGCTCAGGGCTCCGGCTTATAACCTGTGTGGCGGGGCTCGCTCCATCCCTAGCCACGCCCACCTTCTCCAAACCTCGAGAAGGATCTTCACCTCACCCCAGCCCCCCTTTGGGGGTCCCCCGGTCAATACCTCTGGTCACGTGTCCTCCTGGGTCAACCAGAGTGCCATGGCCCCCCCTTGAATCCCTGTTCCATGCCCGGCACCCTCGCACCCCATCCTCTATGGGTTGCCACAGCACACAGCACGTGGTGCCAGCTGTCGCTGTCAATCAGCGCTCACTGAGCCCCATTTAGGGCCGGTACTGCATCCATATCCCAGTATTGTTAACGATTTCATTGCATCACACGCCGTGTCACTCACGGCCAAGCTTCACACAGTGATATCCCGTGATGTCACTACATATGGGCAGACTTTGGTGGAAAACGATCAGAAACCATTTATCCAGGTTTTGAACGTCGGTTCGGTAATGTACAGTTTTGGCTCACGCGTCAACCGCGTGTCGCGAGGGAGAAAATGGTGAGACCTTCGGAGTTGCAGCGGCTAAGGGGCAGAGTGAGGAATGTGATGAGTCATGGCTTGACGCGCTCTGCCCCGAGAGCAAGGATTTATTGGATGCGCAGAAGCTTCAGTTGCATGCACTTTTAAAAGAGTTCTCCGATGTTTCCAGCAAAACAAAATTCTATATTGGCTGCACGCCTCTGTTACACCACTACAGCAATATGGGAGACTCCGCCCCCATTTGCCAAAACCCATATAGATTGCGTCCCAAGGAGAAGGACCATGTGCGCCACGTGCTTGACGAGATGGTGGCCGCTGACATAATTTCCCCGTCAAACAGTCCGTGGGGGGCACCGATTGAGGTTTTGCGTCGATTTCCGCAAAGTCTCCATGGCTGATGCGTACCCGCTCCCACGGATGGATGACTCGTTGGATGCTTTGTCGGGGGCTTGCTTCTTCTCCACACTTGATTTGCTGTCAGGGCTTTGGCAGTTGTCCTTGGATGACAGCTCTAGACCAAAAACTGCATTTTGCACACCCCAAGGGTTGTTTGAGCTTAACCGGCTTCCGATGGGATTTCACTCAACCCCTGCCACATTCCAGAGGCTGATGGAATTGGTGTTGGCAGACCTACAATGGGACGCGTATTTAATTTACCTTGACGACGTCATTGTTTTCGGACATACGTTCGAGGAACACCTGCGGAGGTTGCAGGCGGTTTTCCTCAAAATGCGGACTGCTAAACTGAAATTTAAACCACAAAAATGCCATCTGTTATGATGGTCGGTCTCGTACCCAGGCCACATCGTCAGCGAAGCCGGGATATCGACAGACCCTGATGAAACTGTGTGCATGCGCACATGGCCAACCCCCAAGTCGGTGGGTGAAGTACGTAATTTGTTGGGATCGCCTCATATTATTGACGTTTTGTCCCCGGGTTCGCCATGATCGCTGAACCTCTCTATGTCCTCACGGCTAGGGGACATAAATTTCGGTGAGGAGAGGAGGAGGCTGTGTTTGCCACGCTGCAAGATGGCCTGGTCAACGGACCTTTCCTTCGGTACCCCAATTTTTTTTTGCCCTTCATCCTTGTATAATGCGAGCCTAAATGGGGTGGTTGCTGGCCTCCACGCCAATCACACGGCCCGAAGCATTGGGGGGCGGAGCCTGTTCACCTCGGCTCCAATGGGAGACGAGGTAAACGGGGGGCAGAGACGGCAGTACGGGAAGGAGGAGTCAGGGTCACGTGATGGGAAGAATATAGGGAGAGAGCCGGAAGAGATCGAGGAGTCGGAACGGAGCGAGAATAGGGGAAGCCACGCTGGGCAGTGCGGGAGGAGCGGCGCCATCTGCCACGTGGTCGAAGACCGACGCACACCATCGGCCAGCGGTGTGCGTGGGGTGGACAGGGCTAGCGGTGTGTGAGGGGCTAGCAGAGTGTGCGGGGCACATTGGCTAGTGAGTGACTAGCGGAGTGTGCGGGGCACACGGAGTGAGCGGTGTGGCTGGCGACATGTGCGGGGCACACGGAGAGAGCGGAGCGGCCACCAGCGAGTGCGGGCCACACGGAGCATACGTGGGGTGCACGCGGAGGCGGCGTGGGCCCAGTCGAGGACCAGCGGGGTGCGATACGAAGAACCTAAATAAACGACAACAGAGACCAAGAGAGCCTGACAGAGTCGTTTATTACATTTGATACCGACTCCAGTAACACTGGTATTGGCGCCTTGTTATTGCAGGTTGTAAACAGAGTGGAGCGTGTGGTTGTGCATGGGAGTAGAGTGCTGTCTCCGGTGGAGCAGCACTACTGCGTGACGCGCCGTGAGTTGCTGGCGATTATTTACTTCATCCAGCAGTACCATCCGTATCTCTATGGAAGGAAGTTTGAGGTGCACTCGGTCCACGCCTTCTTGATGGTTGGAGCGATGGCTTTGCGGATTGTGTAGTCGGAGTAACCATTAGCCTTAAGAGCATGGCGTACGTGTTTGAGTTCACTGGCAATGTGTTCCTGGTCGGAGATGCATTGGGCTCTATGGTATAGAGTCTTGATGAGGAAATTCTTCTGGGATGGATGGTGGTGTGAATCTGGTTTTAGGTAAGCATCCGTATGGGCTGCAACCCTCAAAAACGCTAAGATGCCAGCTAGTAACATCAGCAAAGATGAGCGTTTTGAATTAGCTCAATTAAAAAAGAGGGATGACATTATCATCCTCTCAGCCGACAAAGGCAATGCCACTGTCATCATGGACAAAACAGAATACAACAACAAAATTCAAGAACTACTCAACGATGGCAGCTATACAAAAATAAAAAGAGACCCCCACCGACGTAGAATTGTAATGTATTACTTACTGCTAGTAGCTCAGCTCATTGGAGAGTATATTTAGTATACTGATGATACTATGTAGTTTATACTTTAGTTGTTTACGTGGTGGTTTAGTTACTGCAGCTACATACTATTAACACTCCTTCCCTTTATTAATGTTACCCATATCCCCTCCCTTTGATGCTGCTAATCCTGCATAATGCACGGGCATAATGACTTTAAACCCCTCGCCAAACCTCCTACGCATTTCACAAGTAGTATTAATCGCATATCTGCATTTCCCATAAATATGCTAAATTCCTATTGATATGCAAATGTTTGGTCAAGGCGCTCTTCGCCCTTCCATCCCGGCTTAAATAGTCGCTCCAAGCCTGGGGCGTGTCATTCAGACTCTGTCTACTTGACAGACCTGTTCTCCACCTGAGGATGGCTGCTTGTGTTGTGGCCGAAACGTCGTGAGAATTATTTTATTATGTTTTATTTTTATTATTTTATTATTTCCATTCTATGTGACTTTACCGAAAGAACCAAGAAGACAACATGTACTCGTTTAGTACACTGTCTTCCAGACTCTTCAAGGAAGGAATATCCTTTAAACTAGGGGCACTTGTTCCATTTTTTAAAAAGAATTTGACTTGAAATTGTATCCTGAAAATCACGTGGTACACAACAGCAGATGCTCCCCCTTTCGGCCTTCCCTGGGCGTCAGTAGCAAGGTAGAGATGCGGCCAAGTGGGCGGGGCTAGGTGGCACAACAGGCAGGACACCTTGCTGCTACACTTCAGGTGTTTTTAGATGAAGTTTGTTGTCCTTCTCCCGCACCTCCAATTAGCACAATTGGCTACTTGTGGTGCGAAAGAAGTTCAGCATACATTCAAGGTTTGGAGAAAATGGCAGGATTATTACGACGTGAGAGCAGGCAGAGAGAACACAGAGGTGAAAGAAAAATAAGTAATAATATGGAACGCTAGAGAAATCATGAGATTCTGAGCCTTGTCAAATTCAAGAATTTCAAGTGGGTTGGAGGACATGCATGTGCGTGTGGTTATTTGGCGAATATAATGAAGTTGCCACTTTATGAAAACCAGCTGACGGCTCTCCCCAAGGGGGTATTCGACAAACTTCCCCAGCTGACTCGCCTAGATCTTCAAAACAACCGGTTAAGTGCCCTTCGAGATGGAGTGTTTGACCAGCTCGTGAATCTGAAGGAATTGTTGCTGTACAACAACCAGCTGACAGCTTTCACCACAGGGGTGTTCAACAGCCAGGCCCAGCTCACTGCTCTGAGTCGGGGCACAAAGTGGCTGACAGCTATTTCCGAGGGGGCGTTCAGTCGCCCTGTGAATTAGAGTGAGTTGCCGATGGCTTAAACCTCCGACTCTGTAGCCACTACCAACTTCCAGTGCATCTTGGGGAGAGCCGTGCAACTGGTTTCCGTCTAGATCCAAGATCTCTGTGTTGCCAGGGATCCCGACTGGAACCGAGCCCAGACGATTGTTGTCACAGTTCACCACCTGCTCAGAGACTGTCGAGTAGTGTGTACCATGGAAACATCTACAGACGCCTCCTTCTCCACAGGCGGGTTTCCCGGCATTGACTCCAACCCTGATAACAGCCATCATCATCATCATAATAACAGCATTGCCATCATAATTATCATCTATCCATCATCATCCTATTGATAATCAAAACCAACATGATGACCATCTAAGTGATAGGTAACTATATAAGTGATCATGCCATTATTTTTAGCATTTGTCATACACAAATGACAAAAATACCTCGTAAAATAATAATTATGAAACTAAATAATGTCTACATCTGATTGGGAACATGTAGACAACACGACAGCCTCTTCAGCCGCCTCAATGTCAGCTAAATGCAAAGAAAACCTGATTTCCAAGTTCAACCTCCTGTCGAAGAAGAAGCCAGATCCACACGTTAAAAAGTTAGACGGTGACAATATTGTTATCAATCAGAGTAACAGTCCAATTTCAGACAGCCTAAAATCGGTTCTAGCTAAAGGGTTGAATTTCGCAAGCACCCCTAATTGCCGAGTTTCGCAGTCACCCCTAATTGCCGAGGTCGACGTAGCCCTTAAGGGTTTGGGACACATTCCTGTAGATGTGGCAAGATCGGAAATCCCTGCAATCTTCAAAAAACGCTAAGCAACATCAGTAAGGATGAGCGCGTTGAGCTTTCTCAATTAAAAAAGAGAGATGACATATTCATCCTCTCAGCTGACAAGGGCAATGCCACTGTCATCATGGACAAAACTACATACAATTACAAAATTCAGGACCTACTTAATGATGGTAGCTAAACCAAAATCAGTAAAGATCCCACCAACCGCCTGGTAACGAAAACCAACAATATCATCACTGATTCGACATCTTTAATCAACCCAAACCAAGCGCTTTTCCTTAAAACCCTCTGCTACTAGACCACCCAGATTGTATGGCTTACCAAAAATACATAAAGAAGGTAAACCACTTTGTCTTATAGTCTCCACCATTGACTCACCCACCTACAAACTGGCCCGATTTATGTCAGAGACCTTACAACCATTCACTGGTAAGACCACCTCAGCTGTACTTAACTCAGCTCACTTGGTATCGTTAATTAAGGACATCTCACTATCTCCAGGTAAATTTGCTCGTCAGTTTCGATGTAGTATCTTTGTATACCAAAGTTTCTGTGCCTGATACCATTGCAATCATTGAAGATTTGGTCCAACAAGGACTGAATTCTGATGTACCGGCCCTGGTTAGACACTGTCTCACCAACACTTACTTAACCTGGAATGGAACATTCTACAAACAAGTTGAAGGTACCCAAATGGGTTCTCCCTTATCTCCAGTTGTAGCCAATGTTTTCATGGAAAATTTTGAGACAGATGCCATCCAGGCATCCACCCTACGTCCGTCCTTGTGGAAGAGGTACGTAGATGACACGTTCGTCATCTGGCCACATGGCCTAACGGTTCTGGGCCAATTCCTCAATCACATCACTTCCATACACCCAGCCATCAAATTCACCATGGAGGTGGAAAAGGATGACAATTTACCATTCATCTTCTTGGTTCTTTCGGTAAGTCACGTATAAGGGAAGTTATAAAATAATAAAATAAAAATAAAACATAATAAAATAATTCTCACGACGTTTCGGCCACAACGCAAGCAGCCGTCCTCAGGTGAAGACCAGGTCTGTCGGGGAGACAGCGTCTGAATGAAACACCACCACGCTTGGAGTGTATATTTAAGCTGGGTTGGAAGGGTGGAAGGGCGCCTTGACAAAAGAATGTGCATATCAAGAGGAATTTAGCATATTTATGGGAAATGCAGGTATGTGATTAGTACTACTTGTGAAATGCTTGGGAGGTGGGCGGGGGGTTTCAAAGTCATATTATGCCCGTCCATTATGCAGGATTAGCAGTGTAGTGGTGGTATTGACGTGCGCCGACTGTGACAGTGATGGATCACGGGGCGGCGCGGGGTGCGGGGTTGGGCACGCGTGGTGGGCGTGGTGTGGACGCGCGCGCCGGGAGTGACAGATGACGAGGCGGCGCGGAGTGAGTGGTGAGGCACGATGAGATGTGGGAAAAGAGGATCGTAGCCAGCGCCCGGCGATTGGTCGAATAAGTGGGTGCTCGCAGCGACGTCCGCAGGTGGGGTATAAAGGGGGACGCGCGAGAGCACTCGGGGAGAGTTACCCAGTTGAAGACCCGAAGACGGAGCTGAAGACTTAGTCAGTGGCGTTAGTCGCCGAGTAGCTAAGTGGATGTTGGTCATCCGAGTAGCTCAGTGGCGTTAGTCGCCGAGTAGCTAAGTGGATGTTGGTCATCCGAGTAGCCCAGTGGCGTTAGTCGCCAAGTAGCTAAGTGGGTGTTTGTCACCCGAGTACTAAGTGGATGTTGGTCATCCGAGTAGCCCAGTGGCGTTAGTCGCCGAGTAGCTAAGTGGATGTTGGTCATCCGAGTAGCTCAGTGGGCGTTAGTCGCCAAGTAGCTAAGTGGGTGTTCGTCACCCGAGTACTAAGTGGATGTTGGTCATCCGAGTAGCTCAGTGGGCGTTAGTCGCCAAGTAGCTAAGTGGGTGTTTGTCACCCGAGATACAAAGTAGGTGTTAGTCACCTGTAACCAAGTTTGATAAAATAAAGAGTGTGTTACCCGTGAAGTCGTCTCCCGCCGAGTTACTACATTACAACTGGTGTCAGAAGTGGGGTTTCGCTGCATCGTGTCCGGGGGAGTGGAGAACGGGAGGTCGTTCGCCCACACGTTCGCCCCGCAAGCTGGAGCAACCGAAACCTACGACGTCCGTCGTCTGCTACAACTGCAGCCTTCGGGGTCACGTCGCAGCCGGGTGCCGGGCCCCGCGTCCGCGCGCCGCAGGACCACGTCGGGACGACGACCAGGGCCACAAGTCATCCCAACAAAACCCGGCAAGTCGCGGCACCTCACACGTTCGGTCCACAAACACGGCACATTCGGGTCGCCGCTTCGCGGTGGGGGGTTCGCGGCTGGGTGCCGGGGGTTCAATTCGGCGAGGGGGGTCCGTACGCGGCCCGCAAGCAGTCGAGTGGTCCGAATTGGCCCACAGGATCGTGGCTGCGTCAGCCGGGTCGTCCGTGGTAACGGGGTTCATTGACGGGGTTGAGGTCCGGGTGCTTGTTGACACGGGTGCGTCGGCCACCATCATCTCGGACCTTATTTATAACATTCTTCCCGTCCAAAGTAGACCCCTTCTGCCAGTAGACGTGCCATTTTATGCGGCGAATGGGGGATCCCTGGGGATCATCGGCCAGATTCGGGCGACTATTTGCATTGGGGACATTAAATTAGCGGGCCCTATTTTTGTATCATCATCGCTGGCCGTTCCCTGTTTGCTAGGTACGGACTTTTTGTCAAAAATGCCCATCAAAATTCTTATTGATCAGGCCTGCATAGAGCTTCCGTCAGGTCGGCGGGTTGCCTTCTTGTCGAGCCCTATCAAAGTGCGCACGGTTTGTGCGACGGTGCAGGCGCTGGCGACTCACACTGTACGGGTACCCCCGGGATCGCAAATGTTAGTACCCCTTCGGTTCAGGAAGCCACTCGAGGTGGGTGCGGAGGCACAGGGGGTGCTGTTGGGGCCGTCAAACAGAGCCAGTAAGGGCCTCGACTTAGCGGTTGCTCAAACCGTCGTGAGAGGGGACAGTGAGCCGTTCGTAATGGTCCTGAATACGGGGTCGCGGCCGGCCGTAATTGCGCAGGGAACGGTGCTGGCTCACGCCGCGCCGCTGCCCGTTGAGGAACGGCTCGTGGCTCAAGCAGATTTTACTGTCGAGTCGCATCCTCAAAGTGATGAGGGGACTGAGTGGTTGGACTCGCTGTGTGCGGGTTCTGCTAACTTGTCCGGGGTGCAATTGGGAGCATTGAGGGGTTTGCTCATCGAGTTTGCTGACGTGTTCAGCAAACATAAGTACGATATCGGCTGCACTGACCTGTTGCGCCACCACATAGCTACAGGGGACGCGGCCCCTATTCGTCAGAATCCCTTCCGGCTCAGCCCGGCCGAGAAGGAACATGTGCAATCGGCGGTTAATGATATGTTGGCGGCCGATATCATTTCGCCCTCTTCTAGTCCGTGGGGTGCTCCTATTGTCCTAGTAAAGAAACAGGACGGGTCCTTGCGGTTTTGTGTCGATTTCCGCCGCTTAAACAAAATCTCGATGGCGGATGCGTATCCGCTCCCCAGGATGGATGAGTCGCTGGATGCCTTGGCGGGAGCGCAGTTTTTTTCCACACTCGATCTGCTTTCTGGATTTTGGCAATTGCCACTCGATAACGAGTCTAAACCTAAAACTGCTTTCCGGACACCTGGGGGCCTTTTTGAATTCAACCGTTTGCCCATGGGCTTACATTCCGCTCCCGCCACGTTCCAGAGACTCATGGAATTGGTTTTGTCGGGCCTCCAATGGGATACCTGTTTGATTTATCTTGACGATATTATCGTCTTTAGTCGGACTTTCGAGGAGCACCTCCAGCGACTGAGAGCGGTGTTCCTCAGGATGCGTTCCGCTAAGCTAAAATTTAAACCGGCTAAATGTTTTCTGCTTCGGGAATCGGTCAGGTATTTGGGCCATATCGTGAGTCGTTCAGGGATCTCGACGGACCCTGCTAAGACGCATTGCGTCAGCTCATGGCCAACGCCAACCTCGGTCACGGAGGTTCGTAGTTTCATTGGTTTTGCCTCCTATTACCGTCGTTTTGTCAAGCAATTTGCCACCATAGCCAAGCCCCTGCACGCTTTGACGGCTAAGGGTGTGAGGTTTCACTGGGGGGCAGAGGAGGAGGATGCGTTCTGCTCCCTCCGTGACGCTTTGGTGCAGGCTCCCCCCTTGTGTTACCCCGATTTCACACAACCGTTTTTGCTTGACACGGACGCCAGCAATACGGGTATCGGGGGGGTGCTCTCACAGTTGGTCGGGGGGGTTGAACGGGTGGTCGCCTACGGTAGTAGGGTTCTTTCCCCCGCAGAACAACGCTATTGCGTAACTCGTCGTGAATTGTTAGCCATTGTGTTTTTTACACAGCAATTCAGGCCGTATCTTTACGGCCGTCATTTTACGGTCCGGACGGACCATGCGGCTCTACAATACGCTATGCGCGTGGCGCAGCCATCGGGCCAATTGTCCCGATGGTTGGAGGTCCTTCAAGACTACCAATTCACGACGATTTACCGCAAGGGGTTGCGGCACTCAAACGCGGACGCCTTGTCGCGGTTGCCGCCGTGCACGGACTGCACATGTTTGTTGGGATCAGCGCGGTGCAAACCCCCGGTCGCCGGCACCCCGGGAGTTGCGCTCGCCGCCACTGACACCCCGGGAGAGGACGCCCCCACGGGGAGGGATTCGCTGTTGTCGTTGCCCCTCATTGAGTGGGGCCGCCTCCAGATGTCCGACAGCTCCCTACTTACGCTGCGTCGGAAAGTTGGCGCTCCCGAACAAGGGGAGGCGCGGGTCGGTTCCTGGGTGTGCAGACAGGGCCTGTTGATGAGGTGGGACAACATGTCCCGGCGTCACGTGCTCGTTGTGCCTGTTGCTATGCGGGGTAGGGTTGTTCTGGCAGCTCATGAACGGCTCATGCATCTGGGTTTTCACAAAACGCTCGCCCTAATCCAGCGAGACTATTATTGGCCGGGGATGGGTAACGACGTGGCGAATATTCTTAAGGGATGCGTAGGGTGCGCCAAAAGGAAACCGCCACCATTGGCAGCTAATCCACCGCTGCAATCCATTCAGGTTTCGCGTATAAACGAATTGGTAGCGTTGGACATCTTGGGGCCCTTTCCGGTTACACCAAGGGGAAATAGGTTCCTGCTGGTTGGCGTGGAATACTTCACCCGATGGCCTATGGCATGGCCGCTCGCCAACCAGTCGGCTGCGGCGGTGGCGGACGCCTTTGTCCAGGGTTATGTGTTGGACAAGGGCGCCCCCGAACGCTTGCTGACGGATCAAGGGAAGAATTTTTCGAGCGTTTTGTTGCGCGAGGTGTGCGACCTGTTGGGTACAAAGAAAGTGCGTACTTCCCCCTACCACCCGCAGACTGACGGGATGGTTGAGCGTCTGAACAGAACGATTACGTCTATGTTGTGCCAACAGGTCTGCGACGATCAGGTTGATTGGGACTTACAGGTGCCGGGGGTACTCGCGGCCTATCGAATGGCCCCTCATGCGGCGACAGGGTTTTCCCCATTTTTTCTTATGTATGGGCGGGAGGCCGATCCGGCCATGGACGTCCAACTGGGGATTTCCCAGCCACGTGCTAAATCTAAATTGGCAGACCACATCAAATTTAATATCGCCAAATTGACTGAAGCGCGGGAGGGGGCAAGGTTGAATTCGCGGTCGCGGCAAATTGCAAACGAGAAATTGCATGAGCGGAGGGTGCATACGCATGATTGGAAACCAGGCGATAAGGCCTGGCTGCATTGTCCACATGCACCGTTGGCTACGTCCCCCAAGTTGTTGAGACCTTGGAGGGGACCGGTGGAAATTGTGCGGGTTGCACGGCCCCAGAGTATACAGATTAAATGGGGGAAACGCCGTTGGTATGTGCACCCCTCCCGACTGAAGCCCTATGCGGCACCGTGTGACCCCGTTCTGTGCCGTGACGACCGGGCGTGTGATGTGACCGTCGACTCGGGGAGGGAGGTGTCGCAGGCTGATCCTCACGTGTCTCCACCTGACCCACCCCCAGGTGCCTCGGGCTTGACGGCTGCTGACCGTCGAGGGCCTGAACCCCGGGGCACGCACGAGTCCTCGATGCCTGGCCGATGTCTTCCTGAACCGCCGGCACCACCGGACGTTCAACCGCGTCTGGTGCCGTACGACGGACCGGCAAGGCGGACTCGGGCTAGGTCTCAACAATTTTCATGAGGACGGTTTTTTTTGTGCTCTACACCGAGCTCGCCCGGTGTTCCCCTCTGCCGGGGTAATGTCCCGTTGTAGGGACGCTCGGAAGAAAAGGGGACACTGCACGAGTCGAAAGAAAAAAAAAAAAATTTCCATTTATTTTTTTTGTATACACATTGCTATTGTCACTCGCCGGTTTGTATATATTGTGCTATTGTCGCGGTGGCATTGGTTGAGGGTTGCGGATGGTGGTGTTCGCGTCGTGTTGTGTTGTTAGCTTAGTTGTTGTTCTTGTTGTTGTGTTGTGTTACGGGGCACACAGGGAGGGTTTGTATATTTTTGTAGCAGCCGGGGCGGCTGCGAGCTATGTGGTAGGGGGTGATGTAGTGGTGGTATTGATGTGCGCCGACTGTGACAGTGATGGATCACGGGGCGGCGCGGGGTGCGGGGTTGGGCACGCGTGGTGGGCGTGGTGTGGACGCGCGCGCCGGGAGTGACAGATGACGAGGCGGCGCGGAGTGAGTGGTGAGGCACGATGAGATGTGGGAAAAGAGGATCGTAGCCAGCGCCCGGCGATTGGTCGAATAAGTGGGTGCTCGCAGCGACGTCCGCAGGTGGGGTATAAAGGGGGACGCGCGAGAGCACTCGGGGAGAGTTACCCAGTTGAAGACCCGAAGACGGAGCTGAAGACTTAGTCAGTGGCGTTAGTCGCCGAGTAGCTAAGTGGATGTTGGTCATCCGAGTAGCTCAGTGGCGTTAGTCGCCGAGTAGCTAAGTGGATGTTGGTCATCCGAGTAGCCCAGTGGCGTTAGTCGCCAAGTAGCTAAGTGGGTGTTTGTCACCCGAGTACTAAGTGGATGTTGGTCATCCGAGTAGCCCAGTGGCGTTAGTCGCCGAGTAGCTAAGTGGATGTTGGTCATCCGAGTAGCTCAGTGGGCGTTAGTCGCCAAGTAGCTAAGTGGGTGTTCGTCACCCGAGTACTAAGTGGATGTTGGTCATCCGAGTAGCTCAGTGGGCGTTAGTCGCCAAGTAGCTAAGTGGGTGTTTGTCACCCGAGATACAAAGTAGGTGTTAGTCACCTGTAACCAAGTTTGATAAAATAAAGAGTGTGTTACCCGTGAAGTCGTCTCCCGCCGAGTTACTACATTACAGCAGCATCAAAGGGAGGGGATAGGGGTAGCATTAATAAATGGAAGGAATGTTAATAGTATGTAGCTGCAGTAACTAAACAACCACGTAAAAAACTAAAGTATAAACTACATAGTATCATCAGTATACTAAATATACTCTCCAATAAGCTGAGCTACTAACAGTAAGTAATACATTACAATTCTATGTCGCAAAAAATATAATATGCTTCCAGCTAAACTTTTTTCCTTACATCACACGGGTCTACCCCGTACTATATGCTGCCATAGACAAAACCCAACATTAAATTACATACTGTATTACTATACACCACCCTATACCTTAGAATAATACATAGTGTAATATTACATATTACACTATGTATGTAATATTACACTATGTATGATTATATCCACTCTACTGTATTTCACACTGCTGTATATTCACTATACAATTACGATACTATATATTGCCTTATGCATTGTATTAAACATTACAATTTTATACTATTTGTTATTATACAATCTGCTATACACTATACCATTGACCGTCGAGTGAAAGATACTAAGAGGAAGCAACGAAATATGTCAATGGAAGAGTGGTGATAGGAGACTTGCAGCGGAGCAAAGAATCCATTCCCTGCGGAGAATACAAGATATATAGTCATGCCAGTGAGTGGACTGCGGTTTGAAAGTCACCGTAAATGTGAACACAATCAGTTAAGATCCGAAATGGTTTATTACATTCTTACAATGATTGCTGAGCCAGAATCCATCTTCTCGGTTGAAATTGTCTCTGTGTTTGTATATGTGGATCGCCTCATGAACGAATCTCTCATGGTAGCCAGATGGCTTGCAGAGAACCTTTGTCTTGGAGAAGTCAATGTCATGTGAGCCCACTGAATTGTAACAGTGATCTGCCACGGCTGAGGTGTTTGTCCTACTGTGTTTAAGGTCTGCTTTATGTTCACGGATGCGGTCCGAGACATGTCGTTTGGTTTCTCCAATGTAACTGCTACCACAGAGGCAACTTAGTTTGTAGACGCCAGGGTACTGTATGTCTGGAACCACATCTTTTACAGACGGGACCAGATCACGGATTTTATGTACTGTGTTGAATCGGACCTGGATCTTGCGTTTAATCAGGATTTTGGAGATCTTTTTTGTGACCCCAGCAATGTAGGGTCAGGTGATGGTTTTGAAAGGCTCCTCAACAGGATCCTTCTTGATGGTTGGAGCGATGGCTTTGCGGATTGTGTAGTCGGAGTAACCATTAGCCTTAAGAGCATTCTAATGCTATCTGGCTCTGGATCCGTGCCGTGAACCCTTCTCGAGTAATTTCTGCCATGGCGACTGCAAAAAAAGAGAAAAGTTGACAGTGAGGGCCGCCGCTTTCAGGAGCGGTGGGAATTACAATACTTCTTCACTGAAAATCGAGGCAATTGTGTTTGTCTAATTTGTAAAGAGACGGTTGCCTTGTTTAAGGATTTCAACGTAAAGAGACACTACGAGACTAAACATGCTACAACAAACGACAAGCTAACAGGGAGTGACCGCGCTGAAAAAGTGAAGCAACTCCAGGCTGCTCTGGCATTGTAACAGCGATTCTTCATGCGGGCCTGTGAGACAAACGAAAACATCACCAAAGCCAGCTATGAAGTGGCCATGTTAATAGCTAAACATGGCACACCTTTTACTGAAGGTGCGTTTATCAAAGACTGTGTCATGAAAATGGTGGAGAACATTTTCCCCAAGAAGAAGCAATAATTTATGAATGTTTGCCTGGCACGCAACACTGTGGCACGGAGAGTTGAGGACATATCGTCAGATATTCAGAGACAACTGGGGGGCAGGGGAGTGGCTTTTGATTATTTATCATTAACCTTGCGATGAAAGCACCGATGCATCTGACACTGCACAACTACTTATTTTTTTAAGAGGAGTTAATGACAACATGAACGTAACAGAGGAGCTGCTTGACCTCAAACACTTTAAAGGGCAAACCAGAGGAACAGATTTATTCGTTTCTGTTTGTGAAGCTGTTGATGATATGAAACTACCATGGAGTAAAGTTTCTGGGATCATTACCGATGGTGCGCCTGCCATGGCTGGTTAGCGAAGTAGATTGTCCACATTGTTCTGCAATAAAGTCAGCGAAGAAGCAGGTAACGCTATTAAACTTCACTGTATCATTCACCAGCAAGCTCTCTGCGCCAAACATCTCATATTTGACGATGTTATGAAACCAGTGGCAAAGACAATCAATTCTATTCGCTCTAAAGCTCTATACCACCGACAGTTTCAGCAGTTCTTGCGTGACATCCAGGTTGAATATGGTGACGTAATATATCACAACGATGTGAGGTGGCTAAGTCAGGCGTCCGCACTGAAGCGATTTTTCTCTCTCAAAGAGGAAATTGGACATTTTTTGGGTGAGAAGGGACAACCAATGGAAGAACTGTCCGATCCTGTATGGCTGGCAAATCTGGCTTTTTTGGTTGACATAACGAAGCATCTGAATGCGCTGAATGTTAATCTTCAAGGAAAAGATGCAGTGGTGAGCCAGCTATACGCTCACATCAAGGCCTTTGGAACCAAACTGCAACTTTTCCAAAGACACTTGTCCCAAACAGAGCCCTGCACCGCCCACTTCCCAGCTTTGAAAGAGGTCATTGACAGTTTCCCACAGGATAACATCGATGCGCAAATGAAGAGTTATGCAACAGCTATCGCATCTCTTTATGTGGAATTTAATAAACGCTTTTGGACGTTGCAGTTATTGAAAAGGACATGTTGCTTTTCTCTTCTCCCTTCTCCGTGGACCCTGATGATGCTCCTCCACAGCTGCAGCTGGAGCTCATTGAGCTGCAGTGTGAAGATGAGTGCCGTGGAAAACACCAGCAGTGTTCTCTTGTTGACTTTTACCGGCAGCTGGACAAGAGCAGGTTTCCAGAAATGCGGCCATTCGCTAAGAAAATGCTGAGCTTATTTGGCTCCACATATTTGAGTGAGCAAACATTCTCAGTCATGAACTTAAACAAGAACCGATTGAGGTCAAGGATGAGTGACTCCCACTTGCGTGACATTTTACGCATCTCAACCACTGCCCTCAAGCCAGACCTGGTCTCTTTACTGAAATCTAGATCTCAGGATCACCCTTCTCATTAGTGTCAGCAAGTTATCTGTTCCTTGATCAATCTGAAATTGAGTGTTTTGAACGGTAACATCTGTCACTATTAACAGTGAAAAGCCTAAAGCACACTAATGCACTTGGACTTATGGCACTTGTTTTATTAAACTCTTGAATTAGATTTGGTTATAACTGTTGATGTTATGTACCTGCAGATGTGACACAAACTATTGTTTTCTGAAAGATCTTGTAAAAGACAAGGGCAAAATTCACTTGTTTTATAGTTTAATGATAACAGACCACTTTGCATTACTTATAACTCCTGTTTAAAATGTTCATGAGGCAAAGATATTTAACTCATGGAAATTTAAGGTATTCTATACAGTTTGTTCAATGTTATCTGACTGCATGAAAGGCAGAATTGTGTTTTTAGAGTTTTTCACGTCTGCCTGAGTGGCATATATTTGGTTACATTGTCCTTTAAAAAATAAAGGTAATTGTGACAATGAATTTTTTTTATAACAGTGTGTATTTTCATGTAACTTTTGTGGTTAAAAAATGTCAGAAGGAACTATTGGCCCCCGGGCATCTTCACTTGATCAAATTTGGCCCTCTTTGCAAAAAGTTTGGACACCCCTGTCTTAAACTAATTATTACTGGCCAATACTAATTAGAAAATCCATTTAAATTGAGAGAAACAGAAATAACTTCAATCGCTCTGACAGCTACAGGTCTTAGTTGGGCCTGGAAGCGTATTATTAAATAAATACAATTACAATTCCTTATAAGTGAAACAAATACCAATGAATAACAATTGAATGATTACCAAAATTATATAATTACAATACCCTCACCCTCTTTTCCTCGAATCACTGCACCAGATTTAATTGAATTAAATGATGACGTTACCCTGATGCTGCTCTATTTAAGACCGGAAGCAACAGGAGAGCTTCACAATTCTTGCCCGATGAAGCCGATTGTAATTATCAGCGACACGTCGTACTCAAATTTTTAAATACTGTTGATTCTCTCTTCAACACATCGGTGGGCTTAAGAAATGAATTATTTTGTCCTTTGAAAAACGTGGCACATTCTTTACTGTTTGGCCGTGTCGGGTGGTGGAGGGTTATGACACATTTATAAATAACGCGATCTGACCCAAAAACTTATATTATGAATAATATTGGTCGCGAAAGCCTACGTGTTAAATGTTCGGATATTAATTAATTACTCTGCGCTCGCATGATACCCACCCACTGATTAATATCACCCACACACTGCAGTGTGCCAATCGCTGTTCCACCACTCTTTACCACTCTTCACACACGCACACGCACAGCACGTCAACCATCAATCTTGTACCAAGGGTTTATTCCTGGCGTGAATAGTGAACCCCTGTTCATGGCCCCCCAGTAAACACCCTCCGGATAGCGCCTTGCCTCTTACTTCCCACCCTTCGCAATGTGCGACTATTCTCAGGCTAGGGCTAACGGCAAACTGGGTTGAATCGGCCAACTGAACGATCACTCACCTCGCAGGTACACTCACGGTGTCACACGGACATGGTGGGAGTTGGGGAGGACGCTGGGCAGTGAAGACTCTGCCTGGGCAATGGTTCGCAGCTACTTCCAGCAGGCGTCACGCAGACACTGAGGACGGCTGGGATTCAACACGGCTCCAGGAGAACTCTGACTCAATTCCCTCTCTCTCTCCCCTCTTATCCCTTCGGAACCCGCTAATCCCAGGGTGACATGATGTCATCCTGCGCGTCCAATGGAGTGCTTTTTACCGGCCATTTTGAACGCTCTGGCCATCTACGTTTCCAGGTCCTCCGGCTATGAATATCCTAGGGTAGGCGATCCGACCCAGCCAAGGTGCGGGTCTAGACTACTGGCTTCCTCGGGTCTCGCCCTTACAAGGACGTCGGGCCGGGAGTCTCAGAGTCTCACCACTGGCCCACATAGCGGCCTGGCCCTTACAAGGGCAGCGGGGCGAGGGGGTCCAGGGTCCTAAGCTGGCTGGTCTCCTGGCTTCTGTCTGCGACTGGCCCTGAGCTACTGTGGAGGTCCCCCTTCATGCACCTTGCCATCGAGGGGTGGGGCTGCGTGGGATCCTGTAACACCCCGCAGCCCCTCCACCCCAAATTGGGAAGGCGAGAGGCGGGGCTGCGTGGGATCCTGGAACCCCCGAAGCCCCTCCCGCTCTTGGGCTGGGCAATGCAGCCCCTCCCCTGGCGGTACGAGGTACCGCCCTTGATGGGCCCTGTCTACCATTGCAGGTAAGTGCGGCTCATCTACGGTGCTACATATGTGCCCAGGACTTTGCCCTCCCACCCCAGTTTTTACACTGCCCACAGGGTGTCTGCCAAGGGGCACCATCTCCCCTGTTGTGTATGCTTCATTGCGGCCAGCCTGTTAAGGTCTATGCGCCCCTTTAAGGGGGCCGCCATGTAATCTGGCCTAGGGGAGCTCGGCCAATCTTCTGGCACTAGGAAACCGTGGGACATCCCCGCTAGGGGCCCCTCGGGTAAAAACCCATAGTACCAGGTGACCCCCCCCCCCCACGAGACCCTACGTGGTTGCATGTGTGTGTTTAGTGGGGGTGTGCGTGCGCGTTCGTGTGGAGGGGTGCATTGGTGGAGTTGCTCTGCCGCCATGGCACCACACAGGTAATGATTGAAAGATACCGATATAGGTCGATGGAATAGATAGACATACAGCTTAGGATTAAAGTAATATGCAAATAGTGGAGTGCAAGGTTTATTGTCGAAGACGAAGATGGTTTATCAGTAGTAAAATTGGGTTTAATAGAAACTATTATTGATTAACCGCACTGGTACACCAGTCACAGTGTTAATGGCGACTCGGTTGAAGAATTGCTGTGTGTGACACACGTGCTGTTGCATCTTACAGATTAACCACAATAAATGTGTTTGCCCTCGATTTGGAGCACCTGCCCACGTCCTTCATTTCGAGTGTGCAACAAATGGAAAGTGTAAGTGCAGCGGATCGCAGCCTGCTCTATAAACCCAGAGACCCGGGTTAGATTCCCGCTCATAACAAGTGCCGATTATCTGAACCGGTCCTGGTCCTCCCCTAGGTTGATTCAGCCTCAAGTGAGTACCTGGTGTGGTGTGTAAACATCGCCGCTGGAGAGACAAAGGCGGCCGGGCGTGGTGCTGGCCACCCACCGCACTCTGCATTGTTAACACCATCCAATCCCCTAACTCATCATGACTTCCTTCGTGACTATCACCATGAAAATTGTTATCACTGGCATTCTTCGAATATTTATCAACATCATTATTCTCGCCATCGTTAACTGCTTCACCATTTATATCATCGACATAATTATTGTCATCGACGTTGCTATCATTGCCACCCTCCCTCAAGCACCGTTAAGTCCTGCACGTGACACGACGTCCCGTCATGACGCATCTCCTCCACGGTGCTGTATTTCCTTTCGATTAGAGGCGGTGTTGTGCAGCCACGAGAGAGCAGCCTTCAGCTGGTTGTTGTACAGAATCAGGCCCTCGGTGTTGGTTGGGATCCCTCCGGGAAGTTCCAATTTTAATATAATACATTCATGAAAAACAACAAAACATTTACATTGCATGATAATCCCTGTAGCCTAACCTCATGGTTACACAGCCTACATAGTGTCAGGCGTTAGGCACATATCACCAACACTAGATGTGCAGGGTATTGAATAGAGAAATGTGAAGGATTCAAGAAATTGAACGAGTTATGTTAATTAAGAACACAGGTGGCTGGATGTCCAACATCCGCGAGGATGATGCATAGAACAGGTTGTAATAATTAAGAGCAGATGGCCTGATGTGTAAACATCTGGAGAGGAAAGCACTGTCTAATTAAGGGCACGGAGAGAGAGATATATAAACTCCTTAAAACAATTTATTTAAACAACGGTTTTCTTTTCAAGTGCACTCAAAAGTAAAATAAATAAATTACATCAGGCATCACCAGCTGATCAGAATATTTTTGGACATTTGTAACTAAGAAATAAAACCGTGGGGCGCCCCTTTTATATTGTTACTAGCGGTAAGTACCTGGCGTTGCTCAGGCGAAAAAGGTAGACACACACATGGACTTACACACAAACATTGACCCACACACATAGAAACACATCGACTTAGACGCACACACATATATGGTTAAACCCAGGATGGATCGTTAGCAGGCCAGCCTAAATGTTTGTAACCGGCGAAGATGTTCCATTAGGAGGGTGGACGTTTCGCAAGCGTAGAGAAGGGAGGGAATTACCGTGGCCGAGAAGACCTGGTGCTTCATGCGGAGCGAGTGACCAGGTAGCTTCCACGCAGCGTAACGCAGCCGATCAAAAGATTATAGCGTTCGACTAATTTGGAGTGAGATCTCTGCTGTTAAACCGGAGCCGGTCATGAGCACACTGGCCAGGTATGGGAATCTCGGCAATTTCTCCACAACTGCCGCATCCCCAATTGTGAGTTGTGGGGGTGGATTGTTCCATGGTACAAAATACCCAGGCAGGTGCTTAGTTTTGGTGGGGCTGATGGTAAGGCCCCACCTCTTAGTGGCAAGCTCCAGGTTCAGCAGCAGTGAGAGGCAATCACCAAAGCATCAGCATACATAACATGGTTTGAGCAATAGAGAGCCATCCCTTGACCGCACCCGGGCATCGATCAGCCTCCCATTGTATCTGTACCATATGGTAATTCCTCCGGTACAGCCATCGAAGGCTTCACGAACTACGTGGTCAAAAGATATGTTAAATAATGTGGGAGCCAGAGGACATCCCTGTCACACCCGAAGGTGTAGAGGGAATGGCTCTGACTGACGGCCACATAGTTTGACGTGGGGCCGCTCACCAGCAGGAAGGTCCTTAAGGATCGTGAGCAAAGGGTGAGGGACTGCGAAAGCACGAAGAACAACCCAGAGCCCAGGCCTACTGATGGTGTTGTAGGCCTTGAGCAGGTCTATAAAGCACACAGATGGACTAAGACGCACACATGGACCTACAGAAACGCGAAAAAATGGACTTACACTGACTAACATGGACGTATGCACACACAGCGACTAACACACACGCACATATCGACTCACACACAACCACATCGACTCACACACACATATGGACTCACACACACATAGACATCCACTTGAGATACAGACATATGGAGTTACACACACATATCGACGTACACACATACAGCGACTCACACACATACATCGACTCACACACAGACATACGTGGACTCACACACATTGATGTAAACACACATGTACTTACACACACACATCGACTAAGACACACACACATAGACTTACACACACATACATAGACTGACCCAAACATTGCCCTAACACACACATACACATATGAACTGTGACACACAGACATGTACTTTAGATACACATGGATTAACAGGCACATAGACTCACACACACGCATTGACTTACACACACACATCGAGTGACACACACACATTTATGGACTTACACACACATGTAGACTAACACACACACAGCGACTGATATGCACACAAATGGACTGACACACACACACTTGTACGTACACACACACATGGGGCGTTGTCGGTTTGAAAAAGACAGACACACACATGGACTTACACACAGACATGGACCCACACACGTAGAAACCCATCGACTTACACGCACACAAACACATATGGACTCACACACACAGACATCGACTTTAGGGACACATGTAGTTTCTGCACAAGAACATTATAATTGTAATATGAGGCAACTTATTAGTTTCATAATAGTAAACGAAGCAGAGTTGTAATGTGCACACAAACATTATCATTGTATTTTTCGATTTAAAGCTTTCGTGACTGCAGGGATTCATCTTCTTGGTTCTTTCGGTAAAGTCACTTAGAATGGAAATAATAAAATAATGAAAATATATATTTTTTTATTTTATGGAAATAATAAAATAATAAAAATATACCTTTTCATTTTTTTATTATTTCCATTCTACGTGACTTTACCGAAAGAACCAAGAAGATTATCATTGTAATATTTGTAAACTTATTTGTTTAATAATAGTAAACAATACACCTCAGTTCTGAGCGAAAGATGCAATAAAATTGTACTTTACATTGGCGTGGTGACGCCTCGTCCTGTGCAGAGCCCGCGGCCTCGCCTAGATTGGCAAGCCGGAGGTGAGACATTGGCAGGCTGCTGGCTGGGCCGCTACCCCCCCCAACCATCCCCACGCCCGAGGCAGAATAATACTATGTAAGCGCTTTAAGAATATTAAGTTAATATCTAAGAACTTTATAGCAGTAACTGCACGCATTGGGGTGGTGGGGGGGAAAGGGGACATCACACTGTGAAGAGAAATCGGCAGCGTGATGTGTATATTTATTCCATGTTAAACGCGTGAAATAAAGTGTCCCCGTGAGCTGGAGCGAACTTGCAGCACTTGGTAGGCCCCCCCCCCACGCAATTGGCGTCACTTGGTACGGTCGACGGCAAGAAATAAGTAAATAATTAATAATAGAAACGGCACAAATTTGTTAATTAAACTACTTTAACGTTTACGGAGGGGAAAACGGAATAGCCTATTCCCAACGCGGGGCTTAGGGCGTGTCGCCCGGCAAAATTTTTTCTACGTGAAGGCCACCGTCCGAGAGTCAAATCCCCCCCAAGCGTGAGCGCGCGGAGACTTTTATATATAAGAAGATGCATAATGAGTGGCTTTTGAATATTTTCGTTTGATAAAAGTGTATTTGTTTGATAGAAAGGAAAATGTTGATAATGATGCCATTTTACGCGTGACGTGCTGGGGCCCCTCCCTCAGCTCCTACTGTACTCGTAGCGGCAAATTCGAGCCGTAGGCCCGTCGTAACGGCGGGAGTTTCGGCCGGGCGCTGTCCGTCTTCGCACCGCGCCACTCCCCCCAGCCCCAGGTGGGTTATCTGCTCCAGCGTGGCGGCCGCTGCATATAGGAGCTCAGCCAATCGGGAGTGAGCCACCCGCAGCTCGTCAGCAGACATCCCGACTTCCTCCGGCTGCCCTGCTGGTGGTGGACCCGGCAGCGGTTGGACAGGTACTTCGGCGGCGATCTCTTGCACCGCCTCTCCCAAGCTGTCGTCCTCTCCAGGGTCTTGGGTATGAGTTGTCCGTCTCGTATCCATTCTTTTTACCACTTCTGACGCCAGATGTAGTGAGTTCTCAGTGAGTCAGACGACGTAGTTGAGGCACACTCTTTTATTTAACCAAAGACGGGAACCATACTTGAAGGGGTAACGGCCCCTTCACCCGTACACAATGGGAAACACCCCTAGCACTATTCCCTGACTGTCCTATTCCCAGTCTTCCGTTATGAGTGCTAGGGGAGGCTATCTGATCCGGCCCTGGTCAAGCACGGATCCCGGCACCCAGCCAATCAGACCGGCTCTTACAAGAGCAGCGGTCCTGAAGCTCTTGGGGCCGCGCCATTGGCTTGCCCTGCTCGCCCCTGAGAAGGACAGCGAGCCAGGGGAGTTCCAGGGCTTATTCTGCCGGTCTTCAGTCTTCACTGGTAAGCTTCAAACACACTGGCCCCGAGCCCTCTGGCTCCCCGCCTTTTATAGGAATCCTCTCCGAGGGGTGGGGCTATGGGGTATCACAGCGCCCCCATGGCCCCCCAGGGTTAACCGATGCGGACGTGGATGTAGACACCCGTGTGTGGGTGCAGACACCCTTGTCTTTCTGTCCGCCTTTCTCCCCATAACAACCCCTACATCTGTAAGTAGAGGATTGGATCTGCTGGCTTTAGCCACAGCCAGTGGGGGGACGAGTCAGGGGCGTGGTCCTGGGATCGTACGATGGAGTCTAGAAGATTCCATGGCGGTTAACCAGGATTGGTGGAAAGGTACCACGTGACCCGGGTATTAAAAGGGGTGGAGACGGACAACACGTGGTCAGATCTGGAACGAACGGAGGGTGAGGCCACGCTGGAGTGGGGTCCAAGCTGCCACGTGGCCGCGCGTGTCTCTCTCACGCTGTCTGTTAGCAGCGTGAAGGAGTAAGACAGAAGTGTTGTGAACGATAACAAATAAAGACTAAATTCCAGAAGTCGCTTCCACGACCTTTATTACAAAAGTATAGCTAAACCAATTATTTTTTTCTCAACTTCCTATGGCAACTTTTATTCTTGGCCAGAGTATATTAGTCGAAGGGAAGACAAGTACATAAAAGACATGTAGATGTAATTACTAGATATAGATTATACAATCTATGTTTGCTTATCCGATAATATGATAAAAGCGTAGTAGATTTGGTGTAAATAATTTTTAAGGTATTTGTCAAGTATTTGTAATCGTAATTATTCTAGCTATTGTTAATGCATTTTTTAATTTTCCTATCATAATCAAGTCGACATCTGCATTTCAATTGCTTCAAATACGTATTACTTATGTTGTGAAGTTTTTACTTTTGATAAGTAAAATTTGCTCCTCAAGATTTTCAGATGGTGAACTTTGTATTATATTTTAATTCTATGCATTATATTATTGAAACGTGATATTCCACAGACGCGTATTTTACATTGCCTAGGACCTTACACCTTACCTTTTTCTAGTGATATCAGATACCACTTCCGTCATATTGTGATACTTGAGTTTGAACGCTACAAGCCTTTTAATATTATACTTTGTTCCAACTCTTCAAAACCTAAATACTTGAATATTAGCATGGAATAGGTTTGATTCGAAACGTGCTACTAAGACATGTCACCTCAACCAACTAAGTAGCATCATATTTATAAAAAAATTACTCAGTCTAAGACTAAGTGTACCTCTTTTGCGGACGTTACCTTTTAAAGTACGATCCGAGAACACTGTTCTTTACTCGATACATTGCCTTTATGTTGTTTGCAATGTACTCAAGCATATTTGTGCGTATAAGATGTTGTCACACAAAACCATTTTTTTACATGTGGTTCATGGTTTCTTATTCTAATAATTTCTGCTAACGCTTCATTATTGCATGGTGTGTTTCCGGTCAGTTTTCGGTTGTCCAAATGTTCAATTTGAAGTCCGTCCGGCGAGCGAGTACGACTAAAGGCAACATATTCCTGACCTGCTTCGAAGAGCTTTGATCCCAAGTACACGACTGCATGATGCACTGTACATCCTTGCATTTTGTGCACTGTCGATGCCCATGATAGAATTATTGGCAGCATTCTTCGTTCAGCTGTACCATAGCCAAGATTGGCACGGAACTGAAGTGATTTAAGCTTAATTTTGTGTGTGCCGTCCTTGCCAAAGTCTATTTCAACTCGTGAAGGTTTTTGTCTTTCATGCAATTGTGCACGACTACGAATAGGCCAATTATTTTTTGTGATATATCTAATTGCACCATTTACAAGTCCTTTAGAGAGACATCAATATTAGATCTTAACATGACTTTGCTCCTATAAATATTATACATTAATGTGGCAAGCGTCCAGTGTTATTAATTTCCTTTGGAAAAATTGTGTTCATTTGGATATTTTCAACAGTTGTCGTGGCATCCAGTAATTTATCTTGTGCTGTTATTGTGTACATAGGGTTGTTACAGTGAATTAAATGATGACGTCACCCTGATGCTGCTCTATTTAAGACCGGAATCAAAAGGAGAGCCTCACTATTCTTGCCCGATGAAGCTGATTGTAATTATCAGCGAAACGTCGTACTCAAATTTTAAAATGCTGTTGATTCTCTCTTCAACACACGGTGCTATATTTCCTTTCGATTAGAGGCGGTGTTGTGCAGCCACGAGAGAGCAGCCTTCAGCTGGTTGTTGTACAGAATCAGGCCCTCGGTGTTGGTTGGGATCCTTCCGGGAAGTTCCAATTTTAATATAAGACATTTATGAAAAACAACAAAACATTAACATTGCATGATAATCCTTGTAGCCTAACCTCATGGTTACATAGCGTACATAGTGTCAGGCGTTAGGCACATATCACCAACCCTAGATGTGTAGGGTACTGAACAGAGAAATGTGAAGGATTCAAGAAATAAAACGGGTTATGTTAATTAAGAACATAGGTGGTTGGATGTCCAACATCCGGCGAGGATGATGCATAGAACAGGTTGTAATAATTAAGAGCAGATAGCCGGATGTGTAAACATCTGGAGAGGAAAGCAATGTCTAATTAAGTGCAGGGAGAGTGAGATATATAAACTCCTTAAAACTATTTCCTTAAACAAGGGTTTTAATTTCAAGTGCACTCAAAAGTAAAATTAATAATTATCATCAGCCATCACCAGCTGATCAGAATATTTTTGGACATTTGTAACTAAGAAATAAAACCGTGGGGCGCCCCTTTAATATTGTTATGCATAATGAGTTGCTTTTGAATATTTTTGTTTGATAAAAGTGTATTTGTGTGATAGAAGGGAAAATGTTGATAATGATGCCATTTTACGATGAAGTGTAGAACATTTACAAGTGTTTTGAGTAAATCTTTAATCTGTATTACTACCACTTTCTGCTCGTATCTCTTTGAACTGCTTTTTTAATAACAGTTGACTGCAAAGTGATCCAAAGTATAGCTAAACCAATTATTTTTTCTCAACTTCCTATGGCAACTTTTATTCTTGGCTAGAGTATATTAGTCGAAGGAAAGGCAAGTATTTACACCATTGATAACTCATTTGCAAGTAAAAAAATATGATAATTGGTTTTTTACCCTTTTATCTGGCAACAAAACTGACACACTTTTTTTTACGAGGAGTCATGTTTGCATAGACCACAATACCTGCAGTCATAATGCAAACAAAAAAACATAACTGTGATAATGTATGCACTGTGTTGTGTCTATATCCCTTTTTAAATTAATATTTAAGAACAATTAATTTGTTTTTATCTATATATATATATTTTTAAATTAAATAATGAAAACAACCCACTACTCCTCACAAGCATACCAGGAATCTATGAAACGTGGAGGGCCATTAAACGGTAAGAATTCGGGCACAGAGAGGTCAGAGACATCCAGATGGACAAAAGGTCGATGGTATAACCTCCCAAGACATCTGGAGATGCACGGATAAGGTGCAGAGCAGAGAAAAACAACTGTTGCAACTCGCGTTTTCTTTAACGTTTTCCTTACCGAAAAGTAGAAACTTAACAAAAATAATTAACCAGCAAACAATAGGGGCTTGTTATTAGATATTCCCTCATATTACTCGTATTCACCGTACATATATATTATATTGTATTGGATGTTTCTATCTACACGACCTTACCAAAAACTAAAGAATACGAATTCCAGAAAGCTTAAGTGGAAACTTAGTTACACTTAACCTCAGGACATTAAAATATAACTCAGAATAAACACCAATCCCTGGAGACAAACGCATAACTTAACTTGGCAAAGCCGTCAAAATAATGATGTAACGAGGATCATTACGAATATTCATTCAACATAGACCGAATAATAACCATGATATACTAAGACCGAGGGAACTCATAAGAAATATCAAGAATAAATGTAACACACAGGACCACATAAATGTATTGCATAAATCTCCTCGACCACCTTTGTCTTCCAGCGGTTTGGCACAAACACACGCGTGCCATAATACGTATGGCGGGGTCTGCCCTCGGGATGACCCACGCAGGAGAGAGCAAGGAGGGAGTCAAAGGGTCGCGAGGGGGGGGGTCTGTGCCTGACATTCCGAGGGCATCTGTTTCTCTCGTGGGTTTTCCTCTCGCAAGAAACGCGGAGAGAAGAGAGGGTGTTCACGTTTTTGAGTTAAACACAAGCGAGCAAATAACACTTCCCCGTAGGGAGATCAAACCACGATGAAATACAGTGAACACGGTTACGGCACGCCTTGAGTCACTTACAATCAAATCACAATAATACTAAACAGCCAAATGAGTCGCATTTTAACCTCCAAACCAAAAACAACTTAAAGCTGTGTGAGACAAAGGATATAACGCCCAGAGCGAGGGAGGGGATCATTCAGCTCGCTTAACGCGTAGGTTTTCGTGACAAATATTATTCATAATCAAAACGTGTATTATGATTGTGATTGTGTAACCTCGGTGCGAACGCGAATCGTTGGTCTGGTTTAATAAATAACTCATGTGTGCCGCCAGTTCGCGAGGAAGCCCCCACCCCTCCTTCCAGAATGATAACACAGCTGTGTCTTTAAAGCTAATAAACACACACGCACACGACACACACGGACGCAGATGTGTCCACCCCCACAACAAAAAGATATATTGCCCCGGCCTTTGAACAACTCGGAAAGCCGAGTGGATTTTCCAAATATAAGCCGAGGCAAAATCCATTCAACACATCTCGTCTCCGGGGCTGCGGCCCCCACCAGAGATCTCCAGGGCTACGGCCCCATCTCATCTCAACGCCGACAACGAACGAAGCATCGTTCATCGCCAGAGTGACGACCAGCGAACAACCTGTAGAAAGGGCGGAGATCGCCAAGCGTCAACCAAGCGAGCATCGCAAAGGACGAGCAGCAGCGGATGAGCAACAAGAGCCATCGTTCATCGCCAGAGCGCTCCAAGCCAGTGAGCGCGCACATCCGCGTCGTCCAAAGCCTGAGCAACACCGTCTGAAATAAGGGCGAGTGTCCGCGTGAAGTTGGCAGCGATCAAGGAGAGAGCGACGACGATATCATCGCACACTGCCGACGGCGAGCATCGTGCCGACTCAACAATCGTCCAGCAGTGGAGAAGCCTGGAACTGCCACCAAGAGAGAGAAAGCGCCATCGAATGCGCCGTGTTTTTGATACACACATCGACCAACACCCAGTGAGAACAAAGACAAGACGTCCAGCAGCGACGACGGAATCGTCGCGCAACACGACGGCGAGCGTCGTGCAAACTCAATCGAGCTGTGGAGAGAGGAAGGCAGCACGGGCTCGCTGCGGCCACGCCCAAGCGAGAGGAACTTCTCTGGCGGCGGGTTTTATCCTCCCACACCACACAAGCTAACGACACAACTGCCGGCTCTAAGAAATTTAATTAATATTACAAGGGGACAACGCACACACAACACGCACACCAAAAAGATTTTCAAAAATGTATCTTTGCGTTTCAAAAAGGGTTGCCATTTCAAGGTGGTGCGTTCAAATCAACTGATCGTGCAAAGCAGTTGCTGCCGTCGAGTTACATGAATAAGAGTTTTAGTCATTCATTTTCGTTGATTGCATAATCTTGCTCATGAATATCTTGACGTATGTTTTGCCTTTGCATGTTACGAGTATCACATGTTTGTTTAGAATAAAATTGTTATCACAGAAGTATCTCGAGTGTTTCTTCCAAGTCCATGCAAAACTGTCTTATTCATGAGAACTGTTACCTGCGATGAGATATGAAGTTGGAGACCTAACATAACATAAACACACTAGGATAATCAATAAATGTTTAATCAAAGATAATCGTTTTATCCCGATTGATACAACTCTGGATAACGAAGCTAAGCCTAATTGTCATAACTGCACACATTTAACATAATCGCAAACATCCGCATAAATTATTACGATTATATCCGTGATTATCATAATTTATGCATATGTAGAGACATAAGAAGGGAGGGGCTGCTGGGGGCTCTGGGTTCCCGGGCGGGTCCAGACGCTTAAGCCTCTGGGCGCCAGGCGCTGGGTTCCCAGGGGGTCCAGACGCTTAAGCCTCTGGATGCCAGGCGTTGGGTTCCCAGGCGCTTAAGCCTTTTGGCGCCGCCAATGGGGGGGGGGCTGTGTGTGCTCTGTGGCGTGTCTGGTGGCGCACACGGCCCCACCCCTCGTTGGACTGGGCATAAAAAGGGCAGCTCCATAGACGATCGGGGCCAGTTGTTACTCAAGACCCAAGACCCACGACCAGCCATCTGAAGACCCTGGGATGTTGTGAGAGCGAGTGGTGGGACTCTGGAACTCCCGACTCTACGACCTTGTGAGGGCGAGTTCCAGAGCATAGCCAGAGTAGTGTATCTAGGCTGTGTACCTAGGCTGTGTACCTAGGCTGTAACATAGTATCAGGACTGTTGGAGTGTTGTGTTGTAATAAAGAAGTTACCTCTACAAGTGTCTCCGGAACCCGTTACATTTGGCGTCAGAAGTGGCAATGGAGACAAGAAGTAAGCCACGTACCTTCAGTCCTGACCGCGATGTTGAGGAGCAAGCGGCGACGGGGCAGCCAACTCGGGCCGACAACGACACCGCACCAACGGCTGAGCAGTCGTCCACCACACCTGCCGATCCTCCTCCAGCGTCGGGAGCAGCAATGGAGGAAACGCTGCTTCGCCTCACCGAGCTGCTCCACGCCACCGTCTCCATCCTGGACGACATGCGTCGCTCACAGGCGGAGACAGGAGGGAGAGAGGCGGCGCAGCGGCCGCGCCATTCCGCCGGCTCCAACACAAAAATGGCAGCCGTTTCCGCCGCAAATACATCCGGGTGTGTCGTCACTTCTGCCGGGGGAGCAATGACCGCTGGGAGCAACGTCACTTTCGGGCCTAGCGTCGGCCAACCCGACGACGCCGCGTCATCAGCGATGCGTCCCTCACCGCCGGGGGACAGCTGTTTGCAACCTAGCAACGCCGCGTCATCAGCGCTGCGTCCCTCACCGCCGGGTGACAGCTGTTTGCAACCTAGCAACGCCGCGTCATCAGCGCTGTGTCCCTCACCGCCGAGTGACAGCGCTGGGAACGCGAAGCCAGCTTCAGCCGGGTTGCCAGGCAACGAGCGCTGGGCTCACGTCCAGCAATGCCTGCCGGCACTCAAGGCGTTTTCTTCAGAGGGAGGTGAGTGGGCAGCGTTCGAACGTCGGTTCGTCTCTCTTATAGAGACGTCCGGCTGGTCGGAGTATGAAGCGCTCCAGGGCCTCCCGGCCATGCTCGACGACGACTCCCTCGCAGCACTCCTTGCGGTGCCACAGGCGAAACGTGCCACGCTCACGGATGCCCTTCATCAGATGTGGCTGATTTATGGACCCCCATCCGAAGCACGTCACCGCTTCGATGCGAGGAGGAAGAAGGCCTCCGAGTCGGCGATGGGGTACCGCAGCGCGCTGCTGGCCATGGCGCGGGTTGCCTACCCTCGCATGGATGAAGACGCTGTGGAGTCACTCGTGCTGCAGAAGCTCATGAGCTTGGCCCGCCAGCTTCGAGTTGCCATGCCGACAGCCGACGACGACGACTTAATGTCGCTACGTGCTGCCAGGTGCATCCAAGCACACCTACAATGCGATGAGGACACGACCATCGCCGCCTGCGCAGGCCCACCTGATGCACAAGCCTATGACGTGCATTCGGGGCCTCATCAGGCCTTCGCGGCAACAGAAAATCGCGGATCGTCCAACTGGCGATCCCAGCGAGATCACCACCAGCGGGACCGGCCAATCTCGCGCCAGGACGGGGCGTCCATCGTCTGCCACAACTGTGGCCTTCGGGGCCATGTGGCGTCCGGCTGCCGGGTCCCCCGACGCCAGACTTAAGGACCTCCGGCGCCTCAGCCACCACCGTATCCTCGGCATACCCAGGCGAATCACGACACCTCGCACTCTCGGCCCCCACTTACAACAAGCACGCACCCTCACACCACACAGGGGGGTCATGCTTCGGAGGAGGGGGATTCGGGCCCATCATTGAACAACCGGGCGCTCGGACCAGGTCAATGGTCCGAGTTGGCCCATAGGGTCGTTGCTGCGGCGGCAGGGTCCTCTGCCGTAGTGGGTTCCATCAAGGGCGTTGATGTTCGTATGTTGATCGATACGGGTGCGTCGGCGACCATCATTTCAGACATAATTTATAACATTCTGCCCGATACATGCCGTCCCTTACAGCCAGTTGATGTGCCATGCTATGCCGTAAATGGGGGTTCGTTGGGCATCACCGGACGGATCAATGCTCAGATCCGCATTGCTGACGTCCAATTAGTTGGGCCCATTTTGGTCTCATCAACCCTCGCCGTTCCGTGCCTCCTCGGAACAGATTTCTTGGGGAAGATGCCCATTAAAATTCTCATTAACAAAGGGTGTATTGAGCTCCCCTCCGGCCGACGCATGGCCTTCCTACCCACATCTACTCGGTTGCACTCCGCATCTACGACGGTGCAGGCGTTGGCGGCGTGCACAATTCACTTTCCTCCCGGCTCTCAGATGTTAGTTCCCCTCCGGTTTCGTAAACCCCTTGATTACGACGCGTTCATGGGGGGTGCTGTGATTGGGCCTTCGCGTTCAGCTGAGCGGGTGTCGGACCTCGTGTGTGCACAAACACTCGTGCAAAGCGATCACGACCCCTTTATCCAGGTCCTTAACGCGGGATTGGAAACGGCCGTTATCTGTCAGGGAATGGTGCTTGCTCACGCGATGCCAGCCCCACCAGAAGATGTGATCGTGGGTCACATAGGGGGCGAGTCCTCTTCCGTTGCCAAGCCAGGTCCTGACACAGGATGGCTCGACGCGCTTTGCTCCACTTCTGCCGATTTGTCACCAATACAGCATGCTAAATTACGCATGCTGCTGAGCGATTTCGCCGACGTTTTCAGTCAAAGCAAATTCGACATTGGCTGCACTAAATTGCTAAGCCACCACATCGACACGGGTGATGCCGCTCCAATTCGTCAAAACCCATTCCGGTTGAGCCCGGCCGAAAAGGAACATGTACGGGTGGCCGTCAACGATATGTTGGCGGCCGATGTCATTGAGCCATCAAATAGCCCATGGGGGGCGCCGATCGTTTTTGTTAAGAAGCACGACGGGAGCCTCCGCTTTTGTGTTGACTTCAGGAAACTTAATAAGATTTCTGTGGCCGACGCCTACCCGCTTCCCAGGATGGACGAGTCGCTCGATGCCTTAGCAGGTGCGCACTACTTCTCCACCTTGGATCTCCTCTCGGGGTTTTGGCAGCTACCCCTTGATGACGCATCCAAACCAAAGACGGCCGTTCGCACGCCGCAGGGACTGTTCCAATTCAACAGACTTCCCATGGGTCTTCACTCGGCCCCGGCGACGTTCCAGTGCCTGATGGAGCTGGTCCTCGCTGGGCTCCAGTGGGATTCTTGCCTAATCTACCTCGATGATTTAATCGTGTTCAGCAAAACTTTTGATGAATACCTCACGCGATTGAAGGCAGTTTTCCTTAAAATGCGAGCGGCTAACCTCAAATTCAAACCGCAAAAGTGCCACCTCATGAGGGATTCGGTTCGTTATTTGGGCCATATTGTCAGCCGCTCGGGAATTGCCACGGACCCCAAAAAGACAAATTGCGTGCGCTCATGGCCAACTCCTACCTCTGTTGGGGAGGTGCGGAGTTTTATTGGCTTCGCCTCATATTATCGACGATTTGTTGCGGGATTCGCATCCATCGCGAAGACCCTCCATGCATTAACGGCCAAAGGGATCAAATTCCGCTGGGGAGAGTTAGAACAGGCATCGTTCAATGCCGTCCGAAAAGCACTGGTCGATGCTCCTACCCTGTCTTATCCAGATTTTACCACTCCGTTTATTCTGGATACAGACGCCAGCAACACCGGAATTGGAGGGGTGCTGTCGCAAATTGTAAATGGAGTGGAGCGCGTCGTCGCCTATGGCAGAAGGGTGCTGTCGCCCGCGGAGCAACGTTACTGCATGACGCGCCGCAAATTGCTTGCTATCGTTTTTTTCATAAAGCAGTACAGGCCATACGTGTATGGCAGGCATTTCACAGTACGCTCCGACCACGCGGCGCTACAATACGCCTTGCGAGTGGACCAACCATCTGGACAGCTCTCGCGTTGGCTCGAGATCCTCCAGGACTTTGCGTTCATTGTCATTTACCGCAAGGGGATTCAACACGGGAACGCCGACGGGTTGTCGCGACTGCCGAACAATGGGCGCTGTGCTTGTTTTTTGGGTGCGGGGCGTTGTAGGCAGCCTGACGGGGTACCGCCCCCATCCCTTGCGGCCGCGGCCGGGGATGGGGTCGGAGACCACGGGGCTTCCTCCACGCAAGTTCCGCAAGACGCATTGCTGGGCCTCGGGTTGGACGACTGGGGACGTCTTCAGATGGAAGACGTCTCCCTCCTCAAATTGAGACGCCGCGCTAGGGATGCCGAGGGTCACAGGGGGCAGGGGGGCCCCATATCATATGTCATCCGGGAAGGCGTCCTCATGCGTTGGGATGGGGGGTCCCAATCCCACACATTGGTGGTGCCCACCTCCCTGCGGGGGCGACTTGTGTGGGAAACCTACAGTCGCCTCTTGCACTTGGGTGTTCAGAAAACACTAGCTAAAATCCAATTGGAATTTTTCTGGCCGGGCATGTCAAGCGATGTGGCTGACCTTGTGCAAGGTTGCACAGAATGTGCACGGTGGAAACCACCTGCTAGGCCGTCCTGCCTGCCGCTCCAATCCATTAAGGTTTCCCGGGTCAATGAGATCGTCGCATTGGATATTTTGGGTCCGTTTCCCGCTAATCTTCGGGGTAGTAAGTACCTTTTGGTTGGGGTCGAATATTTTACCCGATGGGCCATGGCCTGGCCACTCCCCAACCAGTCTGCAGCAGCCATTACAGAAGCTTTTTTCCAGGGCTACGTCCTCGATAAGGGTGCTCCCGAACGCCTGCTGACCAACCAAGGGAAACATTTCTCTTCCACCCTGTTGAGGGATGTGTGCAACCTGCTAGGGACACACAAAATTCACACCTCGCCATATCACCCCCAGACTGTCGGTATGGTCGAGCGATTACATAGGACACTTACCTCCATGCTAAGCCACCAGGTGTCTGAATCACAGACTTATTGGGATCTCCACATACCTGGTGTCTTGGCCGCCTATAGAATGGCGCCCCATGCTGCCACGGGGTACTCGCCATTCTATCTTATGTATGGTAGGGAGGTTTGCCCCCCGATCGACGTACAATTGCACATTAAACAGCCCGCACCTAAGGCTAAGATTGCCGACCACATCCGTGCTAATGTGCGTCGTCTCGTGGATGCCCGGGAGGCTGCTCAAAATAACTCAGAAGCCCGTCAGCTTGCCAACGAGCGGTTGCGGAATCTCCGCACATCCCGCCACGTTTGGGTAGAAGGGGACCGCGCCTGGCTCCACTGCCCGCTGGTACCATTGGCTACTTCCTCAAAACTGCTTAAGCCTTGGAGAGGCCCGGTTGTTATTATTCGCGTTCTCCGCCCGCAGTGTGTCAGGATCCAGCATGGCTAGCGACGTTGGTTCGTGCACCCGTCACGTCTAAAACCTTACATTCAACCCTACACACCTCCTTCACTTCTCCGGGGCCGAGAGCGCGACATGTCTGACGAGCCGCGCCGCGATGATGCTGCTTCTAACTCTCGGGCAGGTCCTGCTGTCCCGCCCTCAGGTGCCTTGGGAATTAAACCCGCCACGGCCGACCCAGCGGGAACAAGCTTGCCCGCGGGATCAGCGACCCAGGACACAAGCGCAACAGCGGGTCGTCGGTCCCCTCCCGCCTCCGTCGCGAATGATGGACCTGCCACTCAGACTCGCTCAAAACTCAAACGATTTTCATGACCCCCGCCCACGAACTCTCGTCCCAACGCGACGCCACTCACCTTGCCATCATGTATAGTGGGCGATTGGGGCGTGCGTTCATCCTGCATATATGTGTTTATACAGTCTTGTTCTGCATCGGTGACCACAGGAGGGGGAGAGGCGCTTTCTTCTCATTTTTCTTTCTTGATTTGTCACACACTCATTCTGATGGTTAACAAATAATTTATTGTACAATTGTATTTTTTTTGACAGCCGGGTTGGCTGGAGGCTACGTAGAGGGGGGTAATGTAGAGACATAAGAAGGGAGGGGCTGCTGGGGGCTCTGGGTTCCCGGGCGGGTCCAGACGCTTAAGCCTCTGGGCGCCAGGCGTTGGGTTCCCAGGCGCTTAAGCCTTTTGGCGCCGCCAACGGGGGGGGGGGGTTGTGTGTGCTCTGTGGCGTGTCTGGTGGCGCACACGGCCCTACCCCTCGTTGGACTGGGCATAAAAAGGGGAGCTTCATAGACGATCGGGGCCAGTTGTAACTCAAGACCCAAGACCCACGACCAGCCATCTGAAGACCCTGGGATGTTGTGAGAGCGAGTGGTGGGACTCTGGAACTCCCGACTCTACGACCTTGTGAGGGCGAGTTCCAGAGCGTAGCCAGAGTAGTGTATCTAGGCTGTGTACCTAGGCTGTGTACCTAGGCTGTAACATAGTATCAGGACTGTTGGAGTGTTGTGTTGTAATAAAGAAGTTACCTCTACAAGTGTCTCCGGAACCCGTTACACATATAATTACAAATATTAACATAATTTATGCGATTTGCGCATTTTTTGGCAAATTATTAATTTTTATTATTTTTATCCAAATTTCATAAACACAACATATACAACATAATGGGGGATCGTCTGGGATCTCTCGCAGACAGTGTTTTGCATGGATGATGGAACGAATCACTACGTGTTAACCAGAATATTGTGATAAAACATTGCATTGTGATTGTAAACGGGCGTAAAACAAAAAACGTCCTCTGAGGTTAAACTCCAGAATAGCAGGTTGGAACAAAGACAGTGGAATTAAGATAATATCATATCGAACCGATTGCATCCTGTGATAAATGGTGTTAGAGATACGCACTCTGAATCGGAAAATAACAGAATAGCTCGAGTCAAACTGACTACACTCTGTGAGATAATGGTTTTATATGCACTCTGAAAGGGAATGTCAAAGTAACTCCTGCCACACTTGAGATGCTAGGATTAAGAATAATATTTGAATGGATTGCGGGATACTGGGAACTCGTATTAAAACGTACCGACCGATCTGTTACAAAGCAGGACAGTCAGAGAGACATGTGGGAAGGGAGCTGTATCGATAACACGAACACACCCCGAGGGAAACTAATTGACTGGATAAAATGTAACGAAGGCGAACACGATGCAAAAACTGCAGAGAAGGCAGGACAGGACTCATGCCTTCCCACACAGGCATACAGACAGGGATTGTGGAATGAAAAAAAATTCGGAAAGGAAACGGGAGAGAAATCGTCTCTAATAAACGAGGAAAAATGTCCTCACACCCTCGAAAGGGAGGAGAAATCAGTGCTCGCGACACCAGCGAAACTCACAGACGTTGATCCACAGAATAAATATGAAAGTAACAGTAAATCACGCTCTTGGGTACGTGGACATAGTCCAGGGACAGATCGCACAAAAATTATGGGTATCGAACAAAATATCCTTGACAAAGAAAATCCCTCACAATTCTAGAGAAGGGATGGAGAGATACAGATGCAAATAAAAACATGTGGGACTGACAACCCCGAAGCTAGGGGGAGGCAAATTCGTAGAATAAAGTTGACAGAACATGCTCCACTAAGAGCAGAGGCAAAAACTGCAGGGAAAGGCCAAACACAAGCGACACAGCCAAGAGAGCTCACACAAAAAATGCACACCGCTAAAACACGCCCGACACAGCACAGATCAAAGTGACAGCTTGTCTGATGATAACTCGTTTGATGATGACGCTGACGACGATCAACTTTCGGAATACTCGTTCAACAGTAAAACCCTTAAATTGATGGACAAAGCTCTCGTCAGAATTCCCGATTTTGACCCACACAATAAGTCCATGGATATACACACACATATCGCAACAGTAGAAGAGGAGGCAATGATTAGAGGGCTGATGAGACGGGATGAGAAAGCGAGTCTGTTGAAAAGGAGTTTACATGGAGAATCTATACCATGGGTAAAGTCACTACCATACAAGGTTAGGAATGATTTCAAACAACTGAGTCTGGCAGTGGTTCGGAAGTTTGGAGAATATTCGACACTCACTGAGGGGTTTTATGCGGTAATATCGATGACCCAGGGCATGGACCAAGACCCACGTGACTTCCTTTTACAATTTAAAAGAGCGTATTACGCAGGCGATGTGAATCAGTACCACGAAGGGGACCATATGTTCAAAATTATGTTTTTTTAATCCTTGAGCCCAGAGATTACAGAAAGGGTGAGAATGGTTTTGAATCCGGAAACCGCCTCCTTACGCCGCATAGAGAGCAATGCGTACATGGCATGGTTATACAGAGCTAAAAATCATAATTCGTATCCAGAACACAGGGAGAGGGATAAGGAACCCAGCCTCTCAGAGAGAAGTAAAAATCACCGAGCAGTCCCACAATGCAAGGAGGAGCGAACACGCACGCACATATGGTAAAATAACCCATAGAGAGGTTGGCACGAGAATGAGAGCGGCACAAAGCCGAACATTCAGGAAAATCGTAGAATGTGGAGGCCAAGGGCAGAATCATATCAGCATCCCATGCCCCGACATACGCAAGGTCAAAATTACGCACAAAGATGGCAAAGTAACAATCCAGAAAGAAATTGGCACCCAAATGGGAGAAGCACTGGGCCAAAAATGTACGAGAATCGTAGGGGGGAAGGTTCAGGGCAGAACCATATCAACACCCATGCCACGACACACGCGAGGTCAAACACAATCGGTCCAAGTCCGACCGATTTCCCCACCGGCTATACCAGGAGGGAATAGAGAAACGACCCAAAAAGCTGTCCAAATACGTGATGAACCACCCACAGTGATTGAGAGCGAGCTGCTCAAACGCGCCCCACCCGCTGAGTTGAAACTAAATCCGGGGCTCATTGGAAAATGCAAGCAGGCTGCAAGTGACAGGGCGGACAAATACCGCCACGATCGGGAAAACGTTAAATGCATACGATGCAGTAGGAAACGCATACAGTGTTCCCGTAAATGACGCGCAGATCGAATACAAGGACAGGGCTGCATTGAAGCGTGATCGGACGGTAGATAACAGACAAATACAAAACTGGATCGCCCGGAAAAAGGTAAAGCCACCCAGCACGTCGCAGGAGCGCGCGATAATGGTGCAGGGAGATGGAACACAGAGACACGCCCTTTGGAGTACAGGCGTCAGTATTTGAATGAAAAATATCCAAATGAAACAAAAATTAATGTGGATCGGAGTGCTGAAATGGAGACGAATGTCCATGACATATCGGGAATGATGTTGAAATCCAACCCACTCGTAAAAACCAAAAGGGCAACATTACGAGGCACGGAATTAAATCGACACACTGACTCGGCAAATGTGCATGTAATCGCAGAGGGAGCGAATGCCACTGATAACGGAGTGCAGAAGTTGGTTGTGTGCGCGAGTTTTGGTTATGTGCAGCACAATTTTACACCACACACTCCCACGACGCGAGAGAGTGATAGAGGAAATTACAAAAACTAACCTGAAAACCGTGATCGAATGATCAAAGTGATAAGTGGTAAACCAGACACTCGGAGCTTGAAAAAAATATGGCAAGGAGGTAACATGAGGAAAATAACGCATAAATGCGTTCGAAACCACTGCCTAGCGTTTCCCAGGAACTAAAAAAAACACATTTTTAATAAAAAAAAAAAAAAATTGCATTTAAATAAAAAATGTTTTTACAGTAGTTATGATGGATAAGACCCGATGTAACTTGTTGCCTTGATGAATTTTTTTACCTTATTTCAAATGCAACCATGTTAAGATTGTGATACGTACGCGCGCGTTGTAAGGAATAACTGCCGAAACCGCTACCTAGCGTTTTTCAGGATTTGACAAAAACAAAAATTAATATTTGCCGTAGTTATGATGGATGAGAACCGATGTAACATGTGGTATCGATGTTTAACGTTTTGTTTTATTTTCTTGGCTTATTTAAAATGTAACCATGTGAAGATTGTGATACGTAGGCACGCGTTGTAAGGAATAACTGCCGAAACCGCTACCTAGCGTTTCCCAGGATTTAACAAAAATAAAAATTAATATTCGCCGTAGTTATGATGGATGAGAACCGATGTAACATGTGGTATCGATGTATAACGTTTTGTTTTATCTTCTTTGCTTATTTCAAATGTAACCATGTTAAGATTGTGATACGTACGTGGATTCATAACGAAAAAAAGGGGTATTTACTTTGTTTGAAAATTCGTCAGTGGCCAAATCGACCCCTGATAATTTTCAAAAGGGCGGATTGTTGTGTCCATACCTCTTTTTTTATTAATATTTAAGAACAATTACAAAAAATTTTTTTAATCTATATATATATTTTTAAATTAAATAATGAAAAAAACCCACTACTCCTCACAAGCACACCAGGAATCTATGAAACGTGGAGGGCCATTAAACGGTAAGAATTCGGGCACAGAGAGGTCAGAGATATCCAGATGGACAAAAGGTCGATGATCTAACCTCCTAAGGCATCTGGAGATGCACGGATAAAGTGCAGAGCAGAGAAAAACAACTGTTGCAACTCGCGTTTTCTTTAACGTTTTCCTTACCGAAAAGTAGAAACTTAACAAAAAGAATTAACCAGCAAACAATAGGGGCTTGTTATTAGATATTCCCTTATATTACTCGTATTCACCGTTCATATGTATTATATTGTATTGGATGTTTCTATCTACACGACCTTACCAAAAACTAAAGAAAACGAATTCCAGAAAGCTTAAGTGGAAACTTAGTTACACTTAACCTCAGGACATTAAAATATAACTCAGAATAAACACCAATCCCTGGAGACAAACACATAACTAAACTTGGCGAAGCCCTCAAAATAATGATGTAACGAGGATCATTACGAACATTCATTAAACATAGACCGAATAATAACCATGATATACTAAGACCGAGGGAACTCATAAGAAATATCAAGAATAAATGTAACACACAGGACCACATAAATGTATTGCATAAATCTCCTCGACCACCTTTGTCTTCCAGCGGTTTGGCACAAACACACGCGTGCCATAATACGTATGGCGGGGTCTGCCCTCGGGATGACCCACGCAGGAGAGAGCAAGGAGGGAGTCAAAGGGTCGCGAGGGGGGAGGTCTGTGCCTGACATTCCGAGGGCATCTGTTTCTCTCGTTGGTTTTCCTCTCGCAAGAGACGCGGAGAGAGGAGAAGGTGTTCACTTTTTGAGTTAAACACAAGCGAGCAAATAACACTTCCCCGTAGGGAGATCAAACCACGATGAAATACAGTGAACACTGTTACGGCACGCCTTGAGTCACTTACAATCAAATCACAATAATACTAAACAGCCAAATGAGTCGCATTTTAACCTCCAAACCAAAAACAACTTAAGCTGTGTGAGACAAAGGATATAACGCCCAGAGCGAGGGAGAGGATCATTAAGCTAGCTTAACGCGTAGGTTGTCGCGACAAATATTATTCATAATCAAAACGTGTATTATGATTGTGATTGTGTAACCTCGGTGCGAACGCGAATCGTCGGTCTGGTTTAATGAATAACTCATGTGTGCCGCCAGTTCGCGAGGAAGCCCCCACCCCTCCTTCCAGAATGATTACACAGCTGTGTCTTTAAAGCTAATAAACACACACGCACACGACACACACGGACGCAGATGTGTCCACCCCCACAACAAAAAGATATATTGCCCCGGCCTTTGAACAACTCGGAAAACCGAGTGGATTTTCCAAATATAAGCCGAGGCAAAATCCATTCAACACATCTCGTCTCCGGGGCTGCGGCCCCCACCAGAGATCTCCAGGGCTACGGCCCCATCTCATCTCAACGCCAACAACGAACGAAGCATCGTTCATCGCCAGAGTGACGACCAGCGAACAACCTGTAGAAAGGGCGGAGATCGCCAAGCGTCGACCAAGCGAGCATCGCAAAGGACGAGCAGCAGCGGATGAGCAACAAGAGCCATCGTTCATCGCCAGAGCTCTCCAAGCCAGTGAGCGCGCACAGCCGCATCGTCCAGAGCCTGAGCAACACCGCCTGAAATAAGGGCGAGTGTCCGCGTGAAGTTGGCAGCGATCAAGGAGAGAGCGACGACGATATCATCGCACACCGCCGAAGGCGAGCATCGTGCCGACTCAACAATCGTCCAGCATTGGAGAAGCCTGGAGCTGCCACCAAGAGAGAGAAAGCGCCATCGAATGCGCCGTGTGTTTAATACACACATCGACCAACACCCAGTGAGAACAAAGACAAGACGTCCAGCAGCGACGACGGAATCGTCGCGCAACACGACGGCGAGCGTCGTGGAAACTCAATCGAGCAGTGGAGAGAGGAAGGCAGCACGGGCTCGCTGCGGCCACGCCCAAGCGAGAGGAACTTCTCTGGCGCGGGTTGTATCCTCCCACACCACACAAGCTAACGACACAACTCCCGGCTCTAAGAAATTTAATTAATATTACAAGGGGACAACGCACACACAACACGCACACGAATAAGATTTTCAAAAAGTTATCTTTGCGTTTCAAAAGGGTTGCCATTTCAAGGTGGTGCGTTCAAATCAACTGATCGTGCAAAGCAGTTGCTGCCGTCGAGTTACATGAATAAGAGTTTTAGTCATTTATTTTCGTTGATTGCATAATCTTGCTCATGAATAGCTTGACGTATGTTTTGCCTTTGCATGTTACGAGTATCACATGTTTGTTTAGAATAAGATTGTTATCACAGAAGTATCTCGAGTGTTTCTTCCAAGTCCATGCAAAACTGTCTTATTCATAAGAACTGTTACCTGCGATGAGATATGAAGGTGGAGACCTAACATAACATAAACACACTAGGATAATCAATAAATGTTTAATCAAAGATAATCGTTTTATCCCGATTGATACAACTCTGGATAACGAAGCTAAGCCTAATTGTCATAACTGCACACATTTAACATAATCGCAAACATCCACATCAATGATTACGATTATCTCCATGATTATCATAATTTATGCATATAATTACACACATTAACATAATTTATGCGATTTGCGCATTTTTCGGAAAATTATTAATTTTTATTATTTTTATCAAAATTTCATAAACACAACATATACAACAACTGTCCTTGAAGTTGATTGGTCCACACCCGAGAAAGCTTTCCTTAGAGCCTAGTCTCACATGGGTTGGACCAGATGACGCCAAAAGGCGCACAACTCAAAGACAATGCACCATCAGAGTATGAGAGCTCGGGTAAGCATTTACACCATTGGACCTCATCTGCCAGTAAAAATAATATGATAATGGTTTTTTACCCTTTATCTGGCAACAAAACTGAAAACTTATTATAGCTAAACCAATTATTTTTTTCTCAACATCCTATGGCAACTTTTATTCTTGGCCAGAGTATATTAGTCGAAATGAAGACAAGTACATAAAAGACATGTAGATGTAATAACTAGATAAAGATTATACAATCTATGTTTGCTTATCCGATAATATGATCAAAGCGTAGTAGATTTGGTGTAAATAATTTTTAAGGTATTTGTCAAGTATTTGTAATTGTAATTATTATAGCTATTGTTAATGCATTTTTTTATTTTCCTATCATAATCAAGTCGACATCTGCATTTCAATTGCTTCAAATACGTATTACTTGTGTTGTGAAGTTTTTACTTTTGATAAGTAAAATTTGCTCCTCAAGATTTTCAAATGGTGAACTTTGTATTATATTTTAATTCTATGCTTTATATTATTGAAACGTGATATTCCATATGATGCATATTTTACATTGCCTAGGACCTTACACCTTAGCTTTTTCTCGTGATATCAGATACCACTTCCGTCATATTGTGATACTTGAGATTGAACGCTACAAGCCATTTAATATTATACTTTATTCCAACTCTTCAAAACCTAAATACTTGAATGTTAGCATGGAATAGGTTTGATTCGAAACGTGCTACTAAGACATCATGTCACCTCAACCAACTAAGTAGCATCATATCTAAGACGAAGTGTACCTCTTTTGTGGACGTTACCTTTTAAAGTACGATCCGAGAACACTGTTCTTAACTCGATACATTGCCTTTATGTTGTTTGCAATGTATTCAAGCATATTTGTGCGTATAAGATGTTGTCACACAAAACCATTTTTTCCATGTGGTTCATGGTTTCTTATTCTATTAATTTCTGCTAACGCTTCATTATTGCATGGTGTGTTTCCGGTCAGTTTTCGGTTGTCCAAATGTTCAATTTGAAGTCCGTCCGGCGAGCGAGTACGACTAAAGGCAACATATTCCTGACCTGCTTCGAAGAGCTTTGATCCCAAGTACACGACTGCATGATGCACTGTACATCCTTGCATTTTGTGCACTGTCGATGCCCATGATAGAATTATTGGCAGCATTCTTCGTTCAGCTGTACCATAGCCAAGATTGGCACGGAACTGAACTGATTTAAGCTTAATTTCGTGTGTGCCGTCCTTGCCAAAGTCTATTTCAACTCGTGAAGGTTTTTGTCTTTCATGCAATTGTGCACGACTACGAATAGGCCAATTTATTTTTGTGATATATCTAATTGCACCATTTACAAGTCCTTTAGAGAGACATCAATGTTAGATCTTAACATGACTTTGCTCCTATAAATATTATACATTAATGTGGCAAGCGTCCAGTGTTATTAATATCCTTTGGAATAATTGTGTTCATTTGGATATTTTCAACAGTTGTCGTGGCATCCAGTAATTGATCTTGTGCTGTTATTGTATACATAGGGGTGTTACAGTGAGGGAAAAAAAGTATTTGATCCCCTGCTGATTTTGTACGTTTGCCCACTGACAAAGAAATGATCAGTCTATTATTTTAATGGTAGGTTTATTTGAACAGTGAGAGACAGAATAACAACAACAAAATCCAGAAAAACGCATGTCAAAAATGTTATAAATTGATTTGCATTTTAATGAGGGAAATAAGTATTTGACCCCCTCTCAATCAGAAAGATTTCTGGCTCCCAGGTGTTTTTTATACAGGTAACGAGCTGAGATTAGGAGCACACTCTTAAAGGGAGTGCTCCTAATCTCAACTTGTTACCTGTGTAACGGGTTCCGGAGACACTTGTAGAGGTAACTTCTTTATTACAATCCAATAGCACTCCAACAGTCCTGATACTCTGTTACAGCCTAGGTACACAGCCTAGGTACACAGCCTAGATACACTACTCTGGCTACGCCCTGGAACTCGCCCTCACAAGGACGTAGAGCCAGGAGTTCCAGAGTCCCATCACTGGCCCTCACAGCGTCCCAGGGTCCTCACATGGCTGGTCTTGGGTGTTGGGTCTTGAACTACAACTGGCCCTGATCGTCCAGGGAGCTCCCCTTTTATACCTAGTCCCCAACGAGGGGTGGGGCCGTGTGCGCCCCCAGATATCCCACAGAGCACACACAGCCACCCCCCCCCCCCCCCCCCCCGTTGGTGGCGCCAAGGGGTTTAAGCGTCTGGGCCGCCCGGGAACCAAGCACCTGGCGCCAAGAGGCTTAAGCGTCTGGGCCGCCTGGGAACCCAGCGCCCGGCGCCAAAGGGCCCAAGCGCCTGGGCCGCCCAGGGTCCCAGAGCCCCCCAGCAGCCCCTCCCCTCCCATGTCACTACACCTGTATAAAAGACACCTGTTCACAGAAGCAATCAATCAGATTCTAAACTCTCCACCATGGCCAAGACCAAAGAGCTCTCCAAGGATGTGAGGGACAAGATTGTAGACCTAAACAAGGCTGGAATGGGCTACAAGACCATCGCCAAGCAGCTTGGTGAGAAGGTGACAACAGTTGGTGCGATTATTCGCAAATGGAAGAAACACAAATGAACTGTCAATCTCCCTCCGCCTGGGCTCCATGCAAGATCTCACCTCGTGGAGTTGCAATGATCATGAGAATCAGCCCAGAACTAAACGGGAGGATCTTGTCAATGATCTCAGGGCAGCTGGGACCATAGTAAATAGTAACCAAGAAAACAGTTGGTAACACACTACACCGCAAAGGACTGAAATCCTGCAGTGCCCGCAATGTCCCCCTGCTTAAGAAAGCACATATACATGCCCGTCTGAAGTTTGCCAATGAACATCTGAATGATTCAGAGGACAACTGGATGAAAGTGTTGTGGTCAGATGAGACCAAAATGGAGCTCTTTGGCATCAACTCAACTCGCCGTGTTTGGAGGAGGAGGAATGCTGCCTATGACCCCAAGAACACCATCCCCACCGTCAAACATGGAGGTGTAAACATTATTCTTTGGGGGTGTTTTTCTGCTAAGGGGACAGGACAACTTCACCGTATCAAAGAGACGATGGACGGGGCCATGTACCGTCAAATATTGGGTGAGAACCTCCTTCCCTCAGCCAGGGCATTGAAAATGGGTCGTGGATGGGTATTCCAGCATGACAATTACACAAAACACACGGCCAAGGCAACAAAGGAGTGGCTCAAGAAGAAGAACATTAAGGTCCTGGAGTGGCCTAGCCAGTCTCCAGACCTTAATCCCATAGAAAATCTGTGGAGGGAGCTGAAGGTTCGAGTTGCCAAACGTCAGCCTCGAAACCTTAATGATTTGGAAAAGATCTGCAAAGAGGAGTGGGACAAAATCCCTCCTGAGATGTGTGAAAACCTGGTGGCCAACTACAAGAAACGTCTGAGCTCTGTGATTGCCAACAAGGGTTTTGCCACCAAGTACTAAGTCATGTTTTGCAGAGGGGTCAAATACTTATTTCCCTCCTTAAAATAAAATCAATTTATAACATTTTTGACATGCGTTTTTCTGGATTTTGTTGTTGTTATTCTGTCTCACACTGTTCAAATAAACCTACCATTAAAATTATAGACTGATAATTACTTTGTCAGTGGGCAAACGTACAAAATCAGCAGGGGATCAAATACTTTTTCCCTCACTGTATAGGTAAAAAAAAATACACATAACGCTGTGGATTTTTCTTCACAGTCTGATGTCCTCTTCGGCCCCCCCAACACGATGCGTCCAGTTTATACTACAGAGTCCGTAGATAATTATATTATACTGCTTAGATAGCATTATTGTTACACGGGTGGGGGGATGCTGGGGGGGGGGGTGTGGGGGTAGTGCCACCTCCACCGTCTCGCCAATGTAGGCCAGGACGTGGGCTCTTCATGAGACTAGGCCTCACCACGCCTATGGTAAGCACAAATTTCCTTGCTTCTTACGCTACAATCACGTACGTACAAAACTGTTTTTTTTATTAATCACCTTGGAAATATTCCATTGTTTTGTTTGTGTAATGCGAGCATAAACAGGGTGGTTGTTGGCCTCCGTGCCAATCACGCGGGCCGGAGCATTGGGGGGCGTAGCCGGGTCGACGGAGCATGTGGGAGGAGCCACTGCTCATCTTGGCTCCAATGGGAGATGGGGGCAGTACGGGAAGGAGGAGTCAAGGGTCATGTGATGGGAAGGATATAAGGGGAGAGCCGGAAGAGATCGGGAGTTGGAACGGAGTGAGAATAGGGGGGAGCCACGCTGGGCGGAACGGGAGCAGCGACGCCATCTGCCACGTGGTGTGCGTGGGGTAGACGGGGCTAGCGGAGTGTGAAAAGCTAGCAGAGTGTGCGGGGCACCCGTGGCTAGTGATTGACTAGCGGAGTGTGCGGGGCACACGTAGCTAGTGAGTGACTAGCGGAGTGTGCGGGGCACACGGAGCGAGCGGTGTGGCTGGCGGCGTGTGCAGGGCACACGGAGAGAGCGGAGCGGCCACCAGCGAGTGCGGGCCACAATGAGCGTGCGCGGAGGGGTGCGGTACGAAGAACCTAATAAACGACACAACGGAGACCTAGAACGCCTGACCGAGTCGTTTATTACATTTGTGTACTCACAACATATATTTTTTCCTTTAACTTGCCCATTACTTTCAGCTTAATTTTTCTATCAACTCACGTTCAAATACACCTCTTTATGCAAATGCCACCTTACTAGTGTAGGGGGCTCTGGGTAGAGGTAGTACCTTTATTTCTGGTAGCTGCATTAAATTTTTGAGTGGACAGAAACAATGGTCCTCATCCATCTCCTAAATCTCTCACGTCTGGCTCCTAGTGCCACACCCTGGTAAACCGCTTCAGCTGGCGGGTTAAACGACGTGAGGGGGTGATGTCAACACTGCATCACTTGGCGAATGAACTCCCACGACGGAGTCACCGGCCAGGGCGGAAGGGTCTCGTTAGGACCCAACGGCCAAGTGTTCGGGACTAAGGCGCGCCACTTCGTTACTGTGGACTGCGGCTGTGGCCTACCAACTATGGTTTGAAATAGCAGGGAAGGTGGATCTCTTCAGCCTTGAAAGGCCGTCTACCTAGGAGAAGGAAACTCTGATGTAAAACCTACGGCCCAAGGACCTCGCTGTCACCGTCCCAGCTTGCTAGGACATGGCAGACGAAACCCGAGTTTAGAGGGTGGGTGCAGTTCTGCGCACACTGCACTCCACTTGAAAGCTCATTTGCGCAGGAAAGAAGGAAATCTTCACGTATACTCCCCCCCCCCCCCGGTCTCACTAAGTCCTGTAGCGATGGGAAAGGGGTGAACTCGGCATGTGTAAGATGACACTGGCAGCCGCAGTCTCAATCCTGCATGCAGGCGGCTCAGGTGCTAGTGGTCGTCTGATGATGACCTGCAGACGACATCATCACCCGGCAGCACCCTGAGTGACCAAGCAGCCTTTTCTAGGGACAGCACTGCTTGCTCCACACGGAGAGGGGCCTAGAAAAGGTGGCCTAAACAAAGCTCGTCTCCTCCCTTAGTTGGCTTACCGTGGTCAACGGGCATCTTCATATGCGGTCGAACTACATCAAAGAATCAACGGCGCATCGCACTAGCCTTAAAAGGTGGGAAAGGACTCAAACTCGCATGTTGGAACATCAGAACCATGCTAAACTCAGCTGACAGCACTCGACCTGAGCGACGATCTGCTTTAATTGCACACGAACTCGCTCGGCTGGTTGTTGACATCGCCGCCCTCAGCGAAATCCGCTTTTCAGAGGAAGGCAGTCTGAGGGAGCATGGCGCAGGTTACACTCTCTACTGGTCAGGCAATCCAGCGACAGAGAGACGCTGTTCAGGTGTCGGCTTCATGATCAGGGACTCTATCGCTACCAAGCTTGCAAGCCTGCCAACTGGCCACTCTGACCGCATCATCTCAATGCGTCTACCACTTTGTGACCAGCAACACGCAACGCTGCTCAGTGTGTACGCTCCAACTCTTCAGGCAGATCCCGCTGACAAAGACAAGTTTTACTCCGACCTATGCAGCCTTCTGCAGGATATCCCAGCTGACGAGAAGATTGTCATCCTTGGTGACTTCAACGCCAGAGTGGGCAGACTCGGAAACCTGGAAAGGCGTACTTTGAAGGCACGGTGTGGGCAGCTGCAACGACAATGGATGCGTGTTACTTGAACTCTGCGTGGAACAGCAGCTTTCCATTACCATCACCATCTTCCAGCAGAAAGACAGTCTGAAGACAACCTGGATGCACCCTCGGTCAAAACATTGGCATCTCATAGACAACATCCTTGTATGCCAGCGTGACCTAAAATATGTCTTTCAGACCAGGGTGATGCCCAGCTCCAAGTGTCACACAGACCACCGTTTTGTCCGCTGCAAACTCAGCTTCCACTTTAAGCCCAGACCAAGGAAAGGTGGCGCCCCGAGGAAGAAGCTCAAAATCTGCAGCCTTCAGTCTGCCGTGGTCAAAGCAGCTTTCCAGAAAAGCCTACGATCTAGGCTACATGAACCGAGCTGCCTAGCAGACTCGCCTCTGGTTCCTGAAGTGCTGTGAGACTGCATCAAAACTGTTGTTCTGCAAACATCTGAAGATACCCTCGGATTCTCCACGAAGAAAAACAGAGATTGGTTCGATGAGAACAACTTAGAAGTCCAGGAGCTGCTGTCAAAGAAGAGATCAGCACACCAGGCCCACCTGGCCCAACCATCCTGCACAAAAAAGCAGCCTTCTGTCTGGAATGCAGCACCCTCCAGCGCAAGCTTCGAGAAATTCAAAACGAGTGGTGGACCAACCTCGCAGTAAAAACTCAGGTTTTCGCTGATACTGGCGACTACAGGGGATTCTACGAAGCTCTAAAAGCGGTATATGGCCCCTCGTACCAAATCCTGAGCCCCCTGCGGAGTGCAGACGGGAAGAACTGCTCACCTAAAAGGGCTCAATCCTGAACCGCTGGTCTGAGCACTTCTACACGCTCTTCAATGCTAGCCGCTCAGTCCAAGAACCAGCGATTGACCGCATCCCACAATAACCAGTGAAATCCGAACTGGATGTGGCACCAACATTACAAGAGACTGAGTTAGTCATTAAACAGCTGAAGAGTGGTAAAGCTGCAGGAGTTGATGGCATCCCTCCTGAAGTATGGAAGAACGGAGGCCCAGCACTGCACACCAAACTCCATGAATTATTCGTCTGCTGCTGGGAGCAGGGTAAACTCCCTCAAGACCTCAAAGATGCAGTCATCATCACCCTGTACAAGAACAAAGGGGAGAAATCAGACTGTTCCAATTATTGTGGCATAACACTTCTGTCCGTCGCCGGCAAAATCCTCGCAAGAGTACTGCTGAATAGACTGGTACCCGCAATAGCTGAAGATCACCTCCCAGAGACCCAGTGTGGCTTCAGAGCCAACCGGAGAACCACAGATATGGTGTTTGTCCTGAGGCAGATTCAGGAGAAGTGCCGCGAGCAAACCAAAGCGCTGTACGTCACCTTTGTGGGCCTGACAAAAGCGTTTGACACCGTGAGCAGGCAGGGACTTTGGAAAATCCTGGAAAAGCTAGGCTGCCCACCGAAGTTCCTCACCATGATCGTCCAGCTTCATGAAGACCAGCTTGGACAAGTCAGACATAGCAACGATCTCTCGCAGCCCTTTCCTATTGCAAACGGCGTGAAACAGGGCTGTGTTCTTGCTCCCACGCTGTTCACCATTTTGTTCAGCATGATGCTCCAGCAGGCCACAGAGGACCTCGACGACGCTGATGGCGTATACATCCGTTTTCGTCTCGACGGGAGCGTGTTCAACCTCAGGCGTTTGCAGGCCCACACAAAGACCATGGAGCAACTGATCAGGGAGCTACTGTTTGCTGACGATGCCGCCCTCCTTGCTCACACAGAGGCAGCTATGCAGCGAATTACGTCCTGTTTTGCGAAAACAGCTCAGATCTTCGGTCTTGAAGTCAGCCTGAGGAAGACTGAAGTTTTTCATCAGCCCGCACCCCATGATGAGCACCATCCACCAAGCATCTTCATTGAACAAACATAACTGAAAGCTGTCCACCAGTTTAGCTACTTGGGATGCGTGATTTCGTCTGACGCCAAGATCGACAACGAAGTCGACAACAGGCTGGCCAAGGCAAACAGTGCATTCGGCAGACTATACAAATGTGTCTGGAACAACAGCAACCTTAAACGAGACACAAAGGTCAACGTCTACAAAGCTGTTGTGCTGACCACTCTCCTGTATGGCGCTGAGTCCTGGGTCATGTACCGTCGTCACCTGAGTCTCCTCGAGCGTTTCCATCAGCGCTGCCTCCGCACAATCTTCAATATTCACTGGAGTGACTTCGTCGCCAACACTGAAGTTCTCGAGTCAGCGGAGGTCATCAGCATCGAGGCCATGGTCCTCAAGATACAGCTTCGTTGGGCAGGACACATCGCCAGGATGGAGAACCACCGCTTAACTATGATTGTCCTGTATGGGGAACTGTCCTCTGGCCATCGCGACATAGGGGCACCACGAAAGCGATACAAAGACTCCCTGAAGAAGTCCCTCACTGCTTGCTGCATCGATCACCGTCAGTGGGCAACACAAGCAGCTGATCGCAACTCCTGGCGGCACACAGTCCACCAGGCTACCTCCTTCTTCGAAGATACCCGCAGGGCCCGTATGAAGGACAAAAGGAGAAGGAGGAAGAACCATGATCCCTCAGCACCCATCCCAGATCAGACCTATACTTGCAGCTGTTGTGGCAGGACCTGCTTGTCCCGCATAGGCATCTTCAGCCACCAGCGTGCCTGCAGAAGACGTGGATGTCCTTCCTAGATCTTCGTTCGCGAAGCCAAGCCATGAATCTTACAACTTTTGTGACTGCAGGAATTCAGATTCTTTGCCTGTTTCGGTTATGTCACATACCTACAAACATTTCAATACATTTTGCTTTTGTCACTATGCCATACACACCATATGAATCGATCAACAAATCTTTTCGGTTTATTACTTGCCCATTACTTACATCTTCATTATCTTGTGTGAACTCACGTTCAAATATCATCTTTATTCTTGTGTTAACTCAAGTTCTAATATACCCATTTTTGTAAATATCACCTTCCTGTTATTACATTTCTTCTCTTCACTTACAGCTTTCGTGACTGCAGGATTTCATATTATTTGCCTCTTTCTGTGACGTCACGTAGCCACACACATTTTCATAACTTTTGCATTTGTCACAATGCCATACACACCATACAAATCGTACAGCTAATCTTCTTTGCTTATAATTTGCCCATTATAAGATTGCCGGGTCGCCCCTGCTTCGAGCCCGTGGCCGCTATCCTGGCATCAGCCGTCACCATCGGCCTCCTCGTGGAGATGCTGGTACCGGTGGCAACGCCCTCTACCAACCTCGCACACTGGCCATCGGGTGAGGTAATGCTAACTCCTCACCCGGAGTTGGCGGCACGGTACGGGGTTGTGGGGTCGGCTACGCTAGTAAACGCGGATGGGGGCTGACTGTTTATGTGGATATTTAACCCCCACAGTACCCCGGCAATGCTGCGACAGCTAACCACGATAGCCACAGTACACCCCCTGCACAAACGTCACTCTAACGACTCGGTGTTGCCCTCTGCGCTGAGGACCCCTGCCGCCCCGAGGACAACCAGAACCTGGCCTGGCGAGTCGGTCCAACTCCCAGAGCCGAGGTCGTCACCCTGCTCGACGCGCTACATGTACCCTGGGCAGATTTTCCCAAGGGGGAGGCCGATCAGCTACGAGGGTTACTGAGGGAGTACGCCGACGTGTTCAGTGAGCACGATTCGGATGTGGGCCGGACAGACCTCGTTAAGCACCAAATTGACACCGGTGCAGCCCGACCCATTAAACTCCCCGCATATCGAGTGGGTGCACCTGAGCGGGCCCAGATTATGCTGCGCGATAACATAATCTAGCCCTCAGCGAGCCCCTGGTCTGCCCCGGTTGTTCTGGTGACGAAAAAGGATGGGTCGACCCGGTTTTGCGTTGATTATAGAAAGTTGAACGCAGTTACCCTCGGCGACGCCTTCCCCATCCCCTGCATCGATGACACCTTTGACTGCCTTGCAGGGGCGCAGTATTTTTCCACCCTCGATCTAGCATCCAGGTACTGTCAGGTGGAGATGGCGGAGGATCGGCCAAAGACCGCATTTACCACCCCGATTGGACTGTTCGAGTTCCGAGTACTCTCGTTCGGACTCACTAACGCGCCTGCAACATTCTAGCAGTTGATGGAGTTGGTGATGCGGGGCTTGCAATAAGAACAGTGCCTAATTTACCTGGATGACGTGATAGTGTTCAATAGGTCCCTGTCTGAGCACTGGTCCAGGTTACGGGGGGTGTTCCAACAACTGCGAACAGCTCATCTCAAGCTCAAGCCGCGTAAGTGTCATATTGCGCAGCGCGAGGTTGGGTACCTCGGACACCGCGTCATTGAGGCAGGGGTGCGCACCGACCCAGAAAAGGTACGCGCCGTAGTGGAATGGCCACGGCCAAGATACCTGACAGAGATCAAGTCATTTTTGGGGCTAGCCACTTATTATCGTCGATTTGTGAAAGGATTCAGCGAGATTGCACGCCCCCTCACCCAACCCACTTCCCCTAAGAACCCCTATTGTTGGACAGAGGCCTGCAAGACGGCCTTCACCACCCTCAAGGACCACCTCACCCATACCCCCACCCTCATTTACCTGACTTTTCCACCGATTTTATTTTGGACAACGACGCCTGCAGCAGTGGGCTGGGCGTGGTGTTGTCACAGGTGCAGGATGGGATGGAGTTGGTCATTACATACACCAGCTGGACCCTGAGCAGGGCTTAACTGAATTATTGCGTGACCCGGCAGGAACTGTATGCCGTGATTTTGCATGTAAGCAGTTCCGGCCGTATCTGTATGGCAGCAAAATGTGGCGTGCGTACTGACCATTATGCTCTGCAGTTCCTCCAAACATTCAAGGAACCGCCGGGGCTGACGCAGCTGCAGGAGTATAACTTGAAAATCGAGTACAGTGCTGGGCGGACACACGCAAATGCAGACACCTTGTCAAGGCGACCCGCAGTGTGCGCCGAGACGAGGCGGAGGAGTCCTACCCGTGCTTTATGAGGGGATGCTGCCAACAGGTAACGGCCCCCCTGGAACGCCCTGAGACTAACCCCCCTCCGGTGAGAGAAAGTTCCGTGTGCGCCACAGAGACCCCTGCAGAAGGAGCCAGGGACCCAGTGGACTGCCCGGCGGACACGGAGCCTACACCCCATGGCCCGATGGGCCACTCAACCCCACCCGGTCGGATCCAAGAGGACGTTGGCTGTGCGTTCCCGGGCCTGGATGACGAGCAGCTGAGACAGACCCAGCAGTGGAACCCGGACCTGGCGCGAGGAAAAGGTTGCCCTAAGGGACCCTGGAGTGGTTTGTATGCCCCGTTGTGTGTAAATAACAGAGTGGTGCGGGAACTAACCGAAGCCGGGCAACCGGGGTGCATTTGTGTCCACGCCCAGGTGTGGCCCCAGCTGCTTCGGTTGGTGCGCGACCACCCACTCGGGGGCCATCATGGGGAATGGCGCACTCGGGAGACCCTGCGGCGCCAGTATCATTGGCCCAAATTGGCGCAAGACGTGGCCGCCTGGGTACAAGGGTGCCACATGTGTCAGCAGTGTGAGCAGAAACCAGCGCGGTATCAGGTGCCCCTGAGGCCGTTCCGTGTCAGCCGGGCAAACCAGTTAGTTGGAATCGACCTACAGGGGCCATTCCCATGATCCCACCGAGAAAAACGGTATATCCTTGTGGCGGTGGAATATTTCACACGCTATCCAGTGGCGGTGGCCATCCCCAACAAAACGGCCTAATGATGTTTGGTTGTGAGTCTCGCCTCCCCGCAAATCTGTTGTTTGGCGTTCCCCCACGGAGGAGGGGAGCCAGCCCGTGGAGCACCTGATGGGGATCCTACGAGGGGACCGTGGCTGGGCCTACCAACAGGGGGAGGCTGCACATCAGCGGCAAGAACAGGGCGCCCGGCCCCGTATGGAACCCCCCCTCTACTCGGCGGGCTTTAAGGTATGGCTGCACACCCCGCTCGTAGGGGCTGGACAGGTGGGTAAGCTGACCACCTACTGGCGCGGACCCTGGACCATGATGCAACAGATCTCCCCCTGGACGGCGCTGATCTAGACCGGGGAAAGAGGCCGGGAGACGGTGGTCAACGTCCGCCGATTAAAACCATGGAGGGCAGCCCCGGTGGGAAAAACCCCACCGTTCGGTGACCCCGAAATCCCGGGATCCCCACGCCCCCATACTCGGGGGCTTCACACCTTATATGGGCCCCATGGGACCCCAACCCCCGGGAGGCCCCGGCCCGGCCAGGAGGCGGCGGGGGCGGCGGCTCCTAAACCACTCTGCCCCTGAGTTTGTTCCCCAGCCCGCAGGTGCTGAGGGATGGGAGGAGCCTTTGGATTGGAGAAGGAGACCGCCGTGGGAGCCTCAGAGAACATAGCAACCACCCACGAGACCGGCAACGAGGGCCGGGCGAGTCCCACGGACTCTGCGGCGCTACCTCGTGGGGGTGGCCCAGGCGAGGTGCTCCAGTAAACCCGAGTCGGGAACGGGCACCTCGGGGGGCTATGTGGTGCCACAACAATAGAGCAGCTCTGCCAGCGCTGCTATCCACTCGTAACCCCCCACACGAACACACGCACACCCACCCTAGACACACACATACACCCATGTAGGGCCTCGTTAAAAGGGGTCACCTGGCACCATGGGTTTTTACCCGAGGGCCCCCTCGTGGGGATGTTCCACGGTTTCCCAGTCCCAGGAGTTTGGCCGACTCCGCCCCCCCCCCCCCCCCCAGGCCGAATTGCATTGCGGCCCCGTGGATTAACTTAAAATTGTATGGCCACGGCGAGTTCACTGAGCAACCGCGATGAGCACACACCAAACACAGGGGAATAGGGCCGGGGGGAGAGCAAAAACACCTAGCGAGCTGGCTAAAGATAAAAAAATGAAAAGGGAAGCAGCAGCAGCGAGGGAAGCATGAGAAGGACGGACGCGTAGACAATAGATCAAGGCATGACAGAAAACAACCCTCCAGGTAGGGGCGGGGTATCGGGGGAAATCTCTTGAGCTGGCTACAGCTAAAACAACAAAGCCATTGGCTTTCCATGGGGGGAGGGGGGGCACGGGTAAGCGCCCGATTGGCTGCGCATATTAGGGGCAATGATACTGGGCATGGGAAGGCACCCGATTGGCCGGGAGGGTAACAGAACTTGGCCACGGATTTTTGAGTAGGGAGGTAACGAGAAAGCGAAAGAAAAACGGCAAGGCAGTTTCCCTCGAGTCAGTGGGGGACGCAGTCAGACTCCCAGACGCTCGAGCATCCGAGTGACGCTAGCGAGTGCAGCTAGGACACGACCCAGGCAGACACCTCCTAGACCCTCGTCCCTCCGACTCCCACAATGACCGTACGTCCGTGGGGTGAGGAATAGCGCGAGGATTCCCGGAGGATTTACACTATGAGATCTCTTTTACCAGTGGCAAAATATAGTAGTAGGTTTTTACCCTTTTAAAGTGGTACAAAACTGACCAGATGACACCAGAAGGCGTACTACTTGTGTTGTGGTTATTGCAAACATGATGCCTTGAATAAAGGTGTCAGTTTTGTACCAGTTTAAAAGGGTAAAACCCTACTACTATATTTTGCCACTGGTAAAAGAGATCTCATAGTGTAAATGCTTACCCCGAGCTCTCAAGACTCTGATATTGCACTGTTTTTGAGTTGTACGCCTTCTGGTGTCATCTGGTCCAACACCAATGGGGACGAGGCTCTAAAGAAAGCCGTCTCGGGTGTGGACCAATCAACTTCAAGGACAGTGCATATCATTATCATTATCAGAGTTGCTTCTTTTTGTTTGCTTTTTTGACTACTTGTGTTGTGGTTATTGCAAACATGATGCCTTGAATAAAGGTGTCAGTTTTGTACCACTTTAAAAGGGTAAAAACCTACTACTATATTTTGCCACTGATAAAATAAATCTCATAGTGTAAATGCTTACCCCGAGCTCTCAAGACTCTGATATTGCACTGTGTTTGAGTTGTACGCCTTCTGGTGTCATCTGGTCCAACACCAATGGGGACCAGGCTCTAAAGAAAGCCGTCTCGGGTGTGGACCAATCAACTTCAAGGACAGTGCATATCATTATCATTATCAGAGTTGCTTCTTTTTGTTTGCTTTTTGACTACTTGTGTTGTGGTTATTGCAAACATGATGCCTTGAATAAAGGTGTCAGTTTTGTACCAGTTTAAAAGGGTAAAAACCTACTACTAGATTCCCGGAGGGTTTCGTTTCAGCTAGGTGGGACGCTGCTCGCTAGATGGTTTTACTCCGGGCCACGCAGGGCTTTTCTACAGGTACCACATTAATAAACTTTAGCGTAGAGCGACGATGCCGCGTGATTTCTGTGTGTGTGGAGAGAGCGTAGGGGTGGTGTGAGTACGTACATACGGTGAAGCGCGCGGGTAATCAGTCCTAAAACGATCGTTGACGTTCGCGTGCGTGCGATCGCGAGCGTATTTACTTAGCGTCTTTTGCACAAGGAATTAGCACGCAAATGTCCTTATCAATACAATCACCCACGCCCGCGTGTTTGCGCTTGCCCATGCGTGTTTACAGCGCGCGCTTCACGCAGTATGTCCGCATAGCAACGATAACGCTCCACGGTGCAACGCGCGAATATTGCCATCAATTTGAGCGTGGGGGCGAGTGAGGCTGCGCGCCGTAGTAACCCATTGCCTACGCCCGCGTTCAGGGCAGCAGCCACGATATTTTTAGTGCGAGTCATGGGGAGCCACCTGCATGGGACCCCGTGAGCACGCAACTATCTCCGGATCAGTGGTGGGTTACATATGGAGTGTGTGGGTTAACCCGCGGCGGTGAGGAGCCAGCCACGAGCCATGTCCCACAGGGAGGACGCTTGTGCGGGGAGGCCAATCACTCGATCGGCTGCAGCCCGGTGCGAAGAAAAGGAGGTCAAAGGGAGAGAGGAGGTGGTGGGCTTCAGTCCCCACACATCTCTTGTCACTGTCCAGAAATAGTCTGAAAGCATTGATGGGCTCCATTTGCCCTAATAGCGTTTCTCCATTGTTGAAATGTCCTGGTGAAATCGCTCGCCATGCTCGTCGCTCAGTGCTCCGCAGTTCAGTGGGAAAAATTCTAAATGAGAGTGCAAAAAATGTATCTTTAGTGACATGTTGCAACCAAGGCTTTTGTATGCCTTGAGGAGGTGTAGTTTTATGCCTTGTTGTTTCCGAGAAAGTATGTTGCCACTAACTGTAAGGCTTTCCATGCCGTCTTTTCCTTGCCAAGCAGTGCCCTGTCAAATGTATAATCTCGACGAATTTAACGAATCTAACCAACAAAAACACCTTCCTTTATCTTAGCTTCACTTAACCTTGGACATTTTCTACGGAGGTACTTGAAAGCTGCTTGTGTTGTGTCCATGGCTTGGACAGGGTGGTAACAAAATCTTCCTTGATTCAACAAGTGGTGGATGCTGAACACCTTTCCTCCCAGGCACCAATGACTGTCGGAGTGGCCAATCTATCTTGATATAGTGGGAATCTCTCGCACCACTATCCCATTCGCAGGGAAAACAGCAGTACTTTATGTATCCAGTCTGCAGACCAAGCAAGAAAGCAACAACCTTAAAATCTCCACAAAGCTGCCACTGATGTTGGTCATAGTTTATGCCCCTTAAAAGTTGTTTCATATTATCATAGGGTTCCTTCATATGTATTGCATGACCAACTGGAATTGATGGCAAAATATTACCATTATGTAGCAAAACAGCTTGATGACGCATCTTCGATGAATCAATGAACAGTGTCCACTCATCTGGATCATGGACGATGTTGAGGCTGCCATAACATCATCGATGTTGTTGCAAGCTACAAGATCACCTTCCATGAAAAGAATGGGACAATAACCTTTTGACGGTCACGGAACATGGAAACCCTCACATCACCTGCCAGGATATTCCAATGGTGCAGTCTGGAGCCCAACAGCTCTGCCTTACTCTTGGGTAGTTACAAATCCCTGACAAGGTCGTTCAGAGGAGGAGGATGGGAGAAAATCTGAGTCATGTGACCTTGATGGTTCAGGACAAGAAGTTTCATCCTCTTCCTTTTCCTCGTTTGACTCAAGTGAGAATGATTCTGGTGCACCATGAACCGGCAGTCCTTCTCTGGGGTAATGGGCGTATAGCTGATGGAATGTTTGGATAATGCACAGTCCATTTTTTCTTTTTTGACACACCTTTCCCAACTGGAGGTGCCATGCAGAAGTAACAATTGCTGATATGATTTGTTGGCTCTCTCTAAATCACTGGCACTGCAAAAGGCATAGATTTCCTTTTCCCATGTTCAACCACTATCGAAGATTTGTTGGACAAGTGTTGCAGCAGCCAAAATAAAGATAATAGGCTATCTTAACCATAGTGTTTATACTGCGCTTTTGTGACACAAAAGTCACTTCACCATAAACATAGCAGAAGTTATCTGCTTTGCTCACACAAGTACGAGGCATCTCTGCTCACTTTGGCTAAACAGAAATGTGTCCCTCTGCAAAATCAAACACTGACAAATAAGAGAACACGACACTGTATGATTTCTAGAGCTGATAGAGCACAATTTGTTCAGCAGAGGGATTTAAGCCTAGTTATAATTGCATCATCCATGACTTCTAGAAATAACATGATGCAATTCATATAACGTATGATGCAATACCAGGTTCAGATTGCATCATTCACTGTATAAACCCAGTCATAGGTTTATTCATAGATCCAGTCAAATATGTGTTTTAGTCATTTCTGATTTAAATTAAGATCCCTTTCATCTTCTTGGTTCTTTCGGTAAAAGTCACGTAGAAGGGAAGTAATAAAATAATAAAAACATAATAAAATAATTCTCAAGACGTTTCGGCCACAACGCAAGCAGCCGTCCTCAGGTGAAGAATGATACACCACCAAGCTTGGAGCGTATATGTAAGCTGGGTTGGAGGGTGAGGAGGTGGGAAGAAGAGCGCCTTGACAAAATAATTTGCATATCAAGAGGAGTTTAGCATTTGGAAAATGCGTAGGAGGTGGAGTGTAATGAACAAACCAGAGAAAACGTCAATGGATATCCGATATACCGATGAAAAGAAGGAATGACAGATAAAATCGGAAAATTATTCACAATCGATAGATAGTTCCTTATAATCAGTGCGCTTGCAAAGAAATGCTTTGCGCATTTCAATGTGGAAGTATGTGCATCTGTTAAAAGTGTAAAATATCTATACAAGTGTAATGCGAGCAAGGATTGAGGGGGGCGGAGTCTGGGTCACGAGAGGGAGGAGTTAGGGTCACGTGGGGGAGAGGATTATGGAGAGAACCGGAAGGGATCGGGGAGTTAAGACGGAGTGAAACGGGAGGAGGCCACGCTGGGCAGTCCTGGGAGGGTGGCGCGATCGCCACGTGTTGGGAGACCTCGGCACCGTCGGTCATCGGTGTCCGGGCGCAGGGGGGCTAGCGGGCTGTGGAAGGCTGGCCGTGAGCGAGGAGGAGCGGAGCAGCAGTGTGGCTGCAGAGCGGAGCAGCAGGGTGGCTGCAGAGCGGAGCAGCAGTGTGGCTGCAGAGCGGAGCAGCAATGTGGCTGCAGAGCAGAGCAGCAGTGTGGCTGCAGAGAGGAGCAGCAGGGTGGCTGCAGGGCGGAGCAGCAGTGTGGCTGCGGAGTGCTCGACGGAGGAGACGCGGGCCTGAGCGAGGACGCCGTGGGAGCGAGATTTACATGAACCCAAATAAAGGACAACGGAGATCGACACTGTGGAAGAGTCCTTTATTACACTGGTGTCAGAAGTGAAACGGCATGTCAAAACAGCTCAGAATAAAGAACGTCCCTGCACCATCTTCTGCAGACGACCTCCCTCCAGCGGTGGCGCTACCGACGATGGAGGGGGGAAGCGACGCAGGGACGAGCGACGGTCCGGGGGTGCAGGACGTTGCCGCTTCGGTGGGTCCATCCGCGCAAGTGGATGCCGACGAAGGATGGCAACAAGTGGCGGCCCAACTGGAGGCACTGAAGGCGGTGTTGACGCAGTTGTGCGACCTCGTGACGCCGGCGACGACTTCGGGGAGGCCCAGCGGGGAACAGCGGGCCGGGGCCTTGCCGATGCCGTCAGCCCTCTCCACCACGCGGCACGAAGCCGCCATCTTGGGCGTGGCCGAGGAGGAACAGCGGGAAGCCGCCATCTTACGCCCTCCACCGCGGGGAGCCGCCATCTTGAACACGTTGCTGCCGCACGAGTCACCATCGACGGAGGACGGCGGAGCAAAGACCCGCAGCCGTCATCTAACAACTGTTAAAGAGTTCTCCATCGGCGGAGATTGGAGCGCGTTCGCCTGCCGTTTTCAAGCGGCTGTATGATCCACCAAATGGACGGACGCGGAGGCCCTGGAAGTCCTGCCAACACTTCTCGACGACGAGTCCGTCAGGTTCTTCCGCTCCATCAAGGCCGAAAAGAAGAGGATGCTACAGGGGGTCTTTGAGGAAATGGCAGACGCGTATGAGCCTCCGGACAATGCTCATCACAGATTCGTATAGCGGCAACGAGCGCCGGAAGAATCGCCGGTGGAATTCCGAGGCGCCGTTCTGGAACTAGCTATGGCTGCGTATCCTGAAACAGAGCCTGATTTGTTGGAACCCCTCATATTGGGCAAGATGCTGGAGTTATCTAGGGACTTGGGGATTCCCATGCCGGTGTGCGGCCATGAGAAGTTGACGTCCCGTGTTGCGGCTAGGTGCTTGGATGCCCAATTTAACCTTCGACGGTGGAAACAGGTGTCGGGTTGGACGGGGGGCCCCATCGTCGAAGGCGGTGCTACAGGGTGGGACCCCAATAAGGCTGTCTACGTTCCTGATGACAGGGGTCCGCAGGAGTTGACGGCCGCGTCCGCCCAGTGGCCTGCTCAAGGGGGAGCGGGGGTGCGCTCTGGGCCGCCGACGCGGGAGCATCGGGACAGAGGGGGTGCTGGTGCTGCGCGCCGAAACGACTTGGAGTGTTTCCGCTGCGGCCGTAAGGGCCACTTCGCCAGGGATTGTTGGGCTCGCATCCCGGGGCCGCCCCCGCAGGAGGCCTCTGCCACGGACGTGACGCGAAAGGACCTTCCAGGACAGGCAAGTCGGTGCGTATCAGACACCCGGCAAGGCCTGTCACCTCATGCATCACCATCGCCGCGGGGTCCGTGTGTCATTAACAACGGGGGGCCGCCGATTGACCCGTGTCGCTCGCTGACGCAGTGGCGGAAATTGGCACGGAGGGTGGTTGCGGCCGCTACTGGGTCGTCCACTGTGCCTGGTTCTATTCAGGGGGTCGAGGTGCGCATTTTGGTGGACTCAGGTGCGTCTGCGACCACTATCTCAGACGTCATTTTTCATCTCTTAGGCATTCCGCCGGGAAGGGTGCGACCGGTTTATGACTCTTGCATAGCGGCGAACGGGGGAAGTATGGGCATTGTGGGCCAGGTGGACGCCAACATATCTATCGGGGGATGTCGGCTTCAGGGACCGTGTTGATTTCCAGGTCCCTCGTGGTGCCCTGTTTGTTGGGGACCGATTTCCTGGCGAAAATGCCCATTCAAATAAGGGTCGCCCTGGGGCCAGTCTGCCCCTGTCTGCCAGGTGCAGGCGCTGTCCGAGGTATCTGTTGATATTCCACCTGGTTCGCAGATGCTTATTCCGTTGAGGTATCGGAAACCAGTGCCTGGCGTTGAGGGAGCGGCGGGTGTTTTGTTATCGCCGTCCACGGCTATAACGGCCGGCTCGGCGCTGGTCGGGGCACAGACGATTGTCCGGCCGGGTCAGCCTCCATTTTTACAAGTGCTGAATGGGAGTGCAGATAATGTTAGCGTACCGGCCGGAACGGTTTTGGCTCACGCCACGACTGCTTTCATGGCCTATGACGACCGGGGCCGCCGGGACCTGGTAGGGGGGGTTTCGGGCCCCACGGGGCAGGATGATCGCTGGGTTGCCGAGTTGTGCGGGGAAAATTCATCCCTGACTGGGAAACAACGGTCCGCGCTTCGCGCGCTGTTGCTAAGCTATTCTGGCGTTTTCAGCTCGGATGATTTTGACTTGGGACGCACCTCCTTGCTTTCCCACCACATTGATATGGGGGATGCCGCTCCGATTCGGATGAACCTGCATCGGTTGAGCCCGACGGAGCGGGATCATGTTCGCGGCACAGTGGAGGACATGCTGGCTGCTGATATAATTTCCCCGTCTAACAGTCTTTGGGGCACGCCGGTGGTCCTTGTGAAGAAAAAGGATGGGAAATTGCAGTTATGTGTCGATTTTCGCAAATTCAACAATGTGTCCGTGGCAGACGCGTACCCCCTGCCGCGTATGGATGATTCCCTCGGTGCCTTGTCCGGGGCAAAATTTTTTTCTACGCTTGATCTCTCCTCGGGATTCTGGCAGCTTCCCCTGGATGAGTCCTCGAGGGAAAAGACGGCTTTCCGTATGCCGCAGGGCTTATTTCAGTTTAATTGTCTTCCTATGGGCTTTAATGCTGCCCCCGCCACTTTTCAGCGGTTGATGGAGCTGGTGTTAATGGATCTGCAATGGGAGACATGTTTGATATATTTAGACGATGTTATCGTCTTTAGCCGCACGTTTGATGAACATCTACAGAGATTGGAAGCGGTGTTTGCTAGGATGCGCTCCGCCAATTTGAAATTTAAACCCAAAAAGTGTCACCTACTGTAACGATCCGTGTGCTATTTGGGACACATAGTCAGTGCGGATGGGGTGGCCACAGACCCAGAGAAGACAGCGTGCGTTCGCAACTGGCCAACCCCGGCCTCAGCAGGGGATGTACGTCACTTCCTTGGGTTCGCTTCATATTATCGCAGGTTCGTTCCGAACTTTGCTACGATCGCTAGGCCCCTGCACCTCCTTACGGGGAAGGGCCGGAGGTTCAGTTGGGGCCCGCCGGAGGAAGCGGCGTTTGAAGGCCTACGCGATCGTTTGGCGACGGTGCCGACATTGGACTATCCGGATTTTGATCGCCCTTTTATTCTGGATACGGACGCTAGTGACACTGGGATCGGGGCCGTTCTGTCACAGTCCAAGGGCGGCGTAGAACGCGTGGTAGACTACGGTAGCCGCGTGCTGTCTCCGGCAGAGACCCGCTACTGCGTTACTCTCTGCGAACTACTGGCTATTGTCTACTTTCTCCGCCAATATCGGCCATATCTATACGGCCGTTCGTTTATTGTGCACACGGACCATGCGGCTTTGCAATATGCCCTGAGAGTTGACCAACCATCTAGCCAACTGGCACGATGGTTGGAAACCCTGCAGGAACTTTCCTTCAAAATTCAGTATCGGAAGGGGTCGCGTCACGCGAACGCCGATGCGCTCTCCAGATTGGCGCAGGGGTCCCCTTGCGCTTGCGCTTCGGGGACGAATAGGTGAACGCCGGTTCTGCAACCCCCTCGGCCTGTCGTGTCAGCTGTCGAGGGGCCCGAGGCTCCCGTGTGCCCAGGACTGGCCGATGGGGTTCTGAACCTGCCGCGCTCGATATAGATTCGGGAGCAATTGCTTGATGACTCGCTGGGGGCCTTGCGGAGTCGGGCTGCGAAGGGTATGGGGGGACTGCTGTCCGGTGGGACGCCGGGAGCCACTCTCAGGGATGGGTTGCTGATGTGGAGGGAGGGGTTGCACAATCGCTGGCGTCTGGTTGTACCGTTGTTGTTACGGTACGAATTGGTTCGGACTCTGCACTCCGACACTCTATTACATCTCGGGGTGCAGAAGACCTTGTTGACGTTGCAGCGAGACTACTTCTGGCACGGCATGACGACGGATGTCGTCGGACACATTCGGGCGTGTCCCGAGTGTGCCCGGCGGAAGCCGCCTAAGCACCCACATGTGCCGCCAGTGCAGTCCATACAGGTGTCTCGGATTAACGAGTTGGTGGCATTGGATATTTTGGGACCCTTCCTGCCATCCGCTAGGGGCAATAAATTTTTGCTGGTCGGGGTGGAATATCTTTCCCGCTGGCCGATGGCTTGGCCCTTACCCGACCAGTCGGTGGCGTCTATCACGGACGCCTTCCTGTTTGGATATGTAATGGACAAAGGGGCGCCGGAAAGGCTGCTCACGGATCAAGGGCGAAATTTTTCTTCTAAATTGTTGGCGGAAGTGTGCGCTGCTCTGGGAACCAAGAAGGTTCGTACGTCTCCCTACCACCCGCAGACGGATGGCATGGTGGAACGGCTTAATCGGACGCTGTCGGCCATGCTATGTCACACGGTTAACGAGAAACAAGCTGATTGGGATTTGCATATCCCTGGGGTACTCTCCACGTATCGGATGACGCCTCATGCGTCGACAGGGTATTCTCCATTTTTTCTAATGTACGGCCGCGAGAATGTGCCGCCGGTGGACGTACAGCTGAGTACGGGGGCGAAGGGTCCTGTTAAGCTGTTCGACGTGTCACCGAGGCACGGGAGGGGGCCAGATTGGCTACTGCCAAGACCCAGGCCCGGAACGAATGTTGCGCTCGGCGCTCGAATGGGAAATGCCCCTGGCGAGTGGGGGACATGGCCTGGCTGCACTGCCCGCAGGTGCGAGCGGGGACCTCCCCTAAGCTGCACAAACCATGGCAGGGGCCGGTTAAGCTTATTGAGGTTCCTAACCCGCAGTCCGCGCGTGTTCGGTTCGGATCGCGGCGCTGGTACGTCCATACGTCTCGGTTGAAACCCTACGTGGCCCCACTGACAGATGCGTCATCTCCTGATGTTGCCTTGCCGGTGTCTGTTGCATCCGACGCACCTCTGCCTTTGCCTGTTGACCCTGCAAGCACGCCTGTCATGCCTTCTACAGATGAACCGGCCGTGACACAGGCGGATGCTGCGAATCCTGCTCTGGGTGGGCCTACCACGGCGACGGGGACACTTGACCCCGCTGCCCCTCCAACCCCACCACAGACACGGTTGTGGGAGACCCCGGACTCGGGTCTCTCTGGGGAACGGGACCTTGGCGTTGACGGGCCTCCAACAGCGGCGGGCGGTTCTAATCCCGTCGCTCTTAAAATCCCGTCGCGTTCTCGGTCTGTGGGGGGGCCGCCGCCCGTTCGGGACGGGCCGGCGACCCGCAAGCGTTCCAAATCCCTTTCCTTTTGTTGATTGTTGTTCTTGTTCTTGTTGTTCTTTGTTATCGTCTTGTTATAATCTCCGTTGTCCGGTGATGCCCGATGGTTGAAAGTTGCTCGCCTTATTTTGTTCTGTTGCAGCCGGGGACGGCTGGGTTTTTCATCAGGGGGGGGGGGGTCGTGTAATGCGAGCAAGGATTGAGGGGGGCGGAGTCTGGGTCACGTGAGGAGAGGGAGGAGTTAGGGTCACGTGGGGGAGAGGATTAGGGAGAGAACCGAAAGGGATCAGGGAGTTAAGATGGAGTGAAACGGGAGGAGGCCACGCTGGGCAGTCCTGGGAGGGTGGCGCGATCGCCACATGTTGGGAGACCTCGGCACCATCGGCCATCGGTGTCCGGGCGCAGGGAGGCTAGCGGGCTGTGGAAGGCTGGCCGTGAGCGAGCAGTGTGGCTGCAGAGCGGAGCAGCAGGGTGGCTGCAGAGCGGAGCAGCAGTGTGGCTGCAGAGCGGAGCAGCAGTGTGGCTGCAGAGCGGAGCAGCAGGTTGGCTGCAGGGCGGAGCAGCAGTGTGGCTGCGGAGTGCTCGACGGAGGAGACGCGGGCCTGAGCGAGGACGCCGTGGGAGCGAGATTTACACGAACCCAAATAAAGGACAACTGAGATCGACACTGTGGAAGAGTCCTTTATTACACAAGTATGTATCTAAAGGACACTGTATCCATTAAACTCCAAAAAGAGCCAGCAAATGGTGTTCTTGAACATGACGGAATTCATACTGTTTTGGATGGAAGATATTTTAGTACTGAAGTGATTTGGCGTTTAAATTAGTTCACTATTTCTGAAAAATGGCATGCAAATATACGATTAGCTGCTCATGTCAGATCAGCAACACGTAATCTTTCGTGAAGATAGTGAAAAAGATTTTTAAAATGCATCTAGCATGGTTTGAACTTAATCAAAGAGGCCTGAAATGCATACAAATTACCGAAACATTATACTTTTGACAAAACTACTGGAAAATGGAACACACTTTGATAGGAGGTAACACTTGTCATTTGAAGGATGCTGGTCGTAATCATTCAAGGTCGTGAACGTTCTTATTTGTGCATGCGACTGACACGTGATGTTGGAGCTAAACGTTTTCAAGATCTTAACACTGTAAATGGAATAGAATGCGACACATTTCAACAAGCCTGTCAACAATTAGGCCTTCGAAAGAACGATAAGATGTAGCATGACACTCTTACTGAAGCAAGCGAAACACGAATGCCAATCAATTTGAGACAGCTGTTTGCAATGATTTGTGGCTTTCGAGAACCGGACAACGTAGAGGAACTTTGGGAAAAGCATAAAAAATGAAGACTTGATCAGAAAGTATTTAGAAAAAATTGTGCCCCTTGTATGCTCTTGCAAAAATCAATTAACTTTTGCAAGCATATGGTCTTAACTTGAAAAAAAATATGCTGCCCTCAGTTGAAATGCTGCCAGCATTTCTGAATTCAGAATCCTTCAATGTTTGAGCAGAATGGGACAACGCGATTCTAAACATAGAATAACTGAACAACGAGCAGCGCCATGTTGTTGATACATTTGTAGAGGTGCTAGACACACTCTATTCAGTAACCTGCAGGGCACTATGTAATCAGAGGGGAATGCAGTGTTACCGCTCTGGGACCAACGGCCGGGGTCAGGGAAAGGCGGGAGCAGACCGTAAACACACTTTCCCGCCAGACCAACGGCCAATGGTCAGTTAGGGTTAAAGAGGATCGAAAACACAGATTCTAGAGAACCAATCAGATGGTCCCACGAAGGAGCATAGGATTGGATAAGGGCTGTTACAAACGGGTATAAAAGGGCGAGCGCGGGGAGCGCTCGACAGTTCTCCTCAAGACGAAGACTCAAGCCAGCTCAAGATAGCTAGCACCCTAAGGCTCAGTGTTACCAGTGGTCAAGGGGAGAATAGGTCCTGGCAGGCAGGACCCTGGCTCCCCAGCCTTCCAGCTCTTGTAAGAGCTAAGGCTCGGCGCGACCTGTGGTCAGGGGACCCACCGAGCCAGCGGTGGGTCAAGCTAGCCTCCCCTAGGTCCCAGCCGGAGGACGCTAAGGTAGCGGGTAAACGGAGATTAAAAAAGTGTCACGTTGATAAAAGACAAATAGTTCACTGCTTTAGCCCACCGGTGTGTTGAAGCGTGAAACCACAACAAATTGTAAATGTTGTGGTTTCACGCTTCAACAGGATTTCGTGGAATGGCTCAGTACCATTAACATCACACTGCTATCCAGAAAATAAAGATACAGTTGCGCAACTATACGGTGACATTGACTTTTCTAAGGTTAATTCTGAACAACTTAAATAACGATCAATACTGAGTCTTACAAACAAAGCCTCACAATCTCAACAATAAAATAGTCAGCTATATTAATGGAGCTGAAGTGGTTTTAATAAGCGTGGATACTATTGTGAGTGATAATACTATTGATCAACTTGCATTCCTAGAAGAGTTCTTACAGTCTTACCCTAACCGGATTGCCTCCTCATGAACTGAAATTTAAAGTAGGAGCCGTTATCATGCTCCCGAGAAACCTCATGCAATTGAGAGGACTATGTAATGGCACAAGCTGTACAGTTACTCTAATACAACCACACAATCGAAGCAAAAATGATTGGTGTAGCAAACTCAAATACGGTTCTTATTCAAAGAATCCCACTCATTCAATCATACACAAATTTACTATTCAGTTTCAAACGAAAAGAAAATCCTATACGATTAGCTTTTTCAATGACAATCAAAAAGCCACAAAGCCAAACATTTCATGAACTTAGCCTTTACCTACCTAAGCCTGTTTTTTGTCATGGGCAATTATATTTTGCTTCATCAAGAGTCAGATCGTTTGATTCACTTAGTGCAGTGTCGGTAAAGCTCAGAAATTGACAATTGTGATTCATAGAAATCTTTGATTAAAACATATCAGTTACAAAAATGTGTGAATATTTATTTAAATATATGCTAGAATGGCGTAATTTACACCGGCTACAGCCAATGTTATTTATTAAACAAATCATCTGTGATGGTGCTTACTGCTGCTGCGATGGCAGCGGTAACGGTTTCTCGGGTTCCTGTCTAGCCCAGCCCGGGCTCCCCGCGTGTGGGCAAGCAGGCGTCTGTAGTTGCTACCATGGCAAGTACCACGGCTGGGGGCCTGGGCACGTGGTGAACTGTTTAAATAAAGGTCTGAGCTCAGTGCCAGACGGGATCCATTCCAATACGGAGTTCTTGGATCTGGAGAGAAATCAGCTGTGCGACTCTCCCCAAAAGGCACTGGGCGTTGGTAGTGGCTATAGAGTCTGAGTCTCAAGACATTAACATGCAGAGCAATCACTTAATTTACAGCCTTTTGTAAATCTACAGGATGTTTAAAAAGATGGACCCTAGTTGAAATCGCTATATCTCTGCAACCACGAACCGCCCAATAATGAAACTCTTACCACTTGAAAGGGCGGCGCATAGAGTTTCAAATGATTACCGCTAGATGCCTCTCCCAGCGCACAGACAGCCCCTAGTCTCAGTCATCCGCAAGACACACTGCCTCAACGTTGGATAGGTCGCACGGGACCCCAAGACTTGGCGCTACTCTATTGGCCCCCAAGATCCCCATACATCACACCCTGCGACTGTTTCTTGTGGGGATACGCCAAAGACCGTGTTTTTGTGCCACCATTAGAGACTAATCTGGATGGCCTCAAAAAACAGATTAACGGCAGCGTTGACTTCAGTGGAAGAAGAAACTTTGAGAGGCGTTTAGGACGAATTCAACTATCGTCTCGATGTTGTCCGTACAGCAGGTGGAGGGCACATCGAATTAATAAAATGGTTAGTATAGTAAAACTTGATAATTAATTCAACCGTTTGTAACTTTTGTGTAATTGTAACATGTTGCCATTGTGAAATATACTGCTTTGAAATATGTTTGAAACACGCTGTACAGTATTGCTGGATGAAGATTTCCCTGTAATAGACGAGCCTGGTGGAGAGAACTTGGGTTTGAGCAATGTTTTGCTCACAGCAGGCAGTTGTAGAGGCTTAAGTTAAAATAACTAAGGTTCAGAAGAGTGACGCGCTCTTAACAGCAGGTTTAACCTGTAACTACTGCACCGTGTAACATCCACTTGGATCCTGCTCCCAAGATCCACCGTGGGGTCCTCCCGAACTGTAAATCCAACAGGTGATTATACATTTTGTAAAGCAAAATAGTGGACCGTTGAACTAAACACGTAAAATAAATACACAAAGTGCTGTCATGATGCGAAAATGTTACTGGCACCATTAACATAAGGATCTGAACTATGAAAAAGCTCTTGGCATAAGTAGCACCAGGATCATGGAATTACCGAGATCATATCAGAGAGTGCAATTAATTCTGCTCGAGCTTTTGTATCGATGGGAGCTGACATGAAGGCACCTCCTGGACATGGACCTTACTGTTTTATAATACACGGTCAAATATATCATATGGTGTCTCAATTATATGAAAAATTAATGGAAAAAAATATGGACAATCATATATTTTTTACTCATCGGGAGCAATTGCAAAACAATGAGAGAACGAATTGAACAGAGGCGGTAGTGAAATTGAAATGCTACTACTGTACGAAATATTACGAAGAACGAAACCATTTGCCGGATCCTATTAAAAAAATGCATAAAATTATTGAAACATCCCACTAGGAAAGTAAAAATGGTATTCATGGAAGACGCTTAACTAGACCAACGAAGATATAATGCCCCTACATCTAAGACCGAAGTTGCTTATATATTTATTGGAAACGGGGAATTTGTATTTAGCTAGAAGGTGATACTTGCAAAACTATATATCTTATGAATTGGAACTGTGACCCGATGTTTATCCATTATTATTACATGGAGAAAGTGGCTGGCATTTAAAATTGCATCACGTTGAAGGAAGAAGAATATCAGAACGAACAAGAGTTGTGCAACTGCAATATTATGCATATAGATTACCAATCAGCAATTAATTCAGTGAACTACACTCGAGTAGAAAATTTTTCTGCAATATGTTAAAGACGCATACGTTAAAACAGAGGATGCACGATTAAACTAATTCAGATACAATCAAAAGGAGTTACACGTGAAACAATATAGATGTTGAATGCGGTAGAAGTGAGAGCTGAAAATCAGAACATAAGAGCAGGACCATTGATTATTCTCCCTTATAAATTTCAAGGAAGTCCAAGACATATACAGGAACACTATTCGGACATAATTGCAATAGTACGTAGATTTGGAAAGCTGGATCTATCCATAACCTTTACATGTGTAGTGGGTTCCACGAGGGCACACACATGAACTCGGAGGCAACACGTTTATTCTCGGTGGGGAGGTGCATGGGTGGGCGGAATTCCGGATATGCACGACAGACAGACAGACAAATAATCCCTGGTGGGCAGTGTGGAACCTGTTGTTCCTACCTGTATAACACTCTAGGTAACTAAGACTCACACAAACATACACTCACTCTCACACTCTCAGACTCACACACACACACTCACTCTCACAGTCTCAGACTCACACACACACACTCACTCTCACACTCTCACACACACTCACTCTCACGACTCACACACACACTCTCACACTCTCAGACTCACACATACACACTCACTCTCACAGTCTCAGACTCACACATACACACACTCACTCTCACACTCTCAGACTCACACACACACACTCTCACAGTTTCAGACTCACACACACACACTCACCCTCACACTCTCAGACTCACACACACATTCTTTGGTTCTTTTCGGTTAAGTCACGTCTAAAAATAAAATAATAAATCAAAATAAAACAACACATTACGACGTTTCGATTGCAACACAAGCAATCATCATCAGGCATAAAAGAAAATAGCAACAAAAATCTAACTAGAAAACTATAGACCGACATACAAGCAGACAGACATCACAACGGCACACATAGGGAAGAGTATACAGGTGTAATAAAAGACTTGACCACGATCTCTGGCTCAGTGTCCTTTATTTGGTCCGTACTGTATTACCCACACGGCTGTCTCTTCTTTGCTCAGTCCCCACAGTGCCGACTCCGATGTCTCTCTCTTCTCCACCAGCAGCCCCTCTGTTGGCCTCTGTCGCTCCTGTAGCCCCCACAGCAGCTCCGCTGCTGTTACTCACTCTCAGCCCCCTTGGCTGTAATCGCTGCTGCTCACTCCGCAGCGCTGACAGCCTCGTGCTGTCTCTCTCTCTCTCTTCGTCGCTCCTGCGACTCTCTGCAGCCACACCGCTGCCTCTAACACACAGCCTTCCTGGCTGTACTCTCCTCTCTCTTCGTCGCTCCTGCGACTCTCTGCAGCCACACCGCTGCCTCTAACACACAGCCTTCCTGGCTGTACTCTGGGGTCGGCCCCCGCTGGCCGGCGGTGCCCCCCTCCTCTCGTTCGCCCTCGTGGCCTCACCCTTTTCCATTCACAACCCGACTCCCTTCTCTTTCCGGTTTACCCGCTTAAGGACCCCAACCTGTCTATAGTTTTCTAGTTAGATGTTTGTTGCTCACACAGCCGATTTGTGTCCTCTCTCTGTGTGCCGTTGTGATGTCTGTCTGCTTGTATGTCTGTCTATAGTTTTCTAGTTAGATATTTGTTGCTCACACTTAAAATTCTAACTTAGCAAATTTTGAAACACGTAGTCAACCAGGCCATGCGTTAATTGTGTGTTAACCGACTCTCTGTGTTGTATTACATCACATTTCAATATTTTACTAGGTTATTTAATTTTCGTGTGCCTGTATACTCCTCTCTATGTGTGCCGTTGTGATGTCTGTCTGCTTGTATGTCGGTCTATAGTTTTCTAGTTAGATTTTTGTTGCTATTTTCTTTTATGCCTGATGATGATTGCTTGTGTTGCAATCGAAACGTCGTAATGTGTTGTTTTATTTGGATTTATTATTTTATTTTTAGACGTGACTTAACCGAAAAGGACCAAAGAATAATTCCTGCAGTCACGAAAGCTCCCAAATTAAGATCACACACACATATACTCACTCTCAGACTTACACACACACGTACAGCTCACACTTTCAGACTCACACACACATAGGCCTCGGCAAGGTAAGGTAAAAGTTTAAAGGTAAAAACAACGAGCCTACCTTTACCCTACCTTTTACCTTACCACAATACAATCACTCTACCCTTACCTTTTACCCTTTAGCAGGTAAGATAAAAGGCAAAAGATAAAAAGCAACGAGCCTACCTTTACCCTACCTTTTACCCTTACCCCATACAAATTACCCGACTACAGGGTAATTACTAGGGTACTACACATGAAAAAGGTTTATAATGGTAAATGCTAGGTAGAACACTTTATACATATAGAATACTCTCGATGATTCCACACACACTCACTCTCATATTCTCAGACTCACACACACACACTCTCAGACTCACACACACACTCTCTCTCACACTCTCAGACTCACACACACACACTCACTCTCACACTTTCAGACTCACACACACATACTCACTCTCAGACTCAGACACACACTCACTATCACACTCTCAGACTCACACACACTCACTCTCAGACTCACACACACACACACTCACTCTCACACTCTCAGACTCACACACATACACTCACTCTCAAACTCTCAGACTCACACAAACACTCGCTGTCACACTCTCAGACTCACACACACACACACTCACTCTCACACTTTCAGACTCACACACACACACTCACTCTCAGACTCACACACACACTCACTATCACACTCTCAGACACACACACACACTCACTCTCACACTCTCAGACTCACACACACACACACTCACTCTCACACTCTCAGACTCACACACATACACTCACTCTCAAACTCTCAGACTCACACAAACACTCGCTGTCACACTCTCAGACTCACACACACACACACTCACCCTCACACTCTCAGACTCACACACACACTCACTCTCACACTCTCAGACTCACACACACACACTCACTCTCACACTCTCAGACTCACACACACACACACTCACTCTCACACTCTCAGACTCACACAGACTCACTCTCAGACTCACACACATACACTCACTCTCACACTCTCAGACTCACACACACTCTCTCACACTCTCAGACTCACACACACACACACTCACTCGCACACTTTCAGTCTCACACACACACACACTCACCCTCACACTCTCAGACTCACACACACACTCACTCTCACACTCTCAGACTCACACACACACACTCACTCTCACAACCTCAGACTCACACACACACACTCACTCTCACAATCTCAGACTCACACACACTCACTCTCACACTCTCAGACTCACACGCACATACACTCACTCTCACACTCTCAGACTCACACACACACACTCTCACATTCTCAGACTCACACACACACACTCAGCGAGGCGTTCAGGGGGGGGGGCAGTTGGATGAGTGGGCATGTTTACCCCCCCACCCTCCCCGACATCGTCAACCAATCGCGGCATTGCTCGGTGTTCGGTGGGTAGGGGATTGCATGAGTGGGTGTGTTTACACCCCACTTCTATCAATGGCGGCCCCGCTCGGCGTTTGGGGGGGGGGGGGGAGTTGGATGATTGGGCGTGTTTACCTTCCACCCACCCTCCCCGACATCCTCAACCAATCGTGGCCCTGCTCGGCGGTCGGTGGGGGGGGGGTGCATGGGTGGGCTGCATTCCGATGCACGACAGACAAATAATCCCTGGTGGGCATTAATGTGGGAGACCTGAATTGATTGCAATGGCGGACAACAGGGCCTGGCTGGGCTTTTCCGCCGTGCACACTGTATGCATCCCTTCAGCAAATCAGCAATATCCTCTGCCATGCCTGGCCAGAAGAAGTGAAGCTGGAGCAGGGCAAGAGTTTTGTGCACACCCAAGTGCAACAGCCGCTCGTGTACTGCCCAAACAACCTCACCCCATAGGGTGGTGGGCACAACAATATTGTAACGGCGCAAGCCTCCATCCCAACACATCAACAGCCCATCCCGCAGGACAACAAAGGGTTCAGCCAGTAGAGATTATGCTGGATGGGAGCGGCGTCGCCTGTATCGATATGACAGCATAACAGCATAGTGCGGACAATATCAAATTTCCCCATACTGAAAACATCCGCGAACTCCCGCAAGAGCGCCCTCAATGCATCCCTCTAGGACTTGGACAAATGCACACTTTCCGAGCACAGCGAATCTAGCCATTTGTTGTCCAATACCTTACGCGGTGGTGCATCCCTCATGAAGGGAGGGTGAGGCATAGGCTAGCACAGTGCCCTTCTGGACAATGGACGTGTCTAACCCAGCAATAAGAACCTGAATAAAAGGTTCCTGATCGTTGGACACTAGAGTTTGGGCTCCCACAAACGTCAAACCCCGAGTAGCCTTATTGGAAGGCCCTGAGAGGATTCCTCCCGCCATCGCCGCCTGATCTAATGGCTTTCGCAAGCGCAAGGGCACCACCATTTGTGCACCAGCGGGAATCCGTAATGTTTTAGACGCCAGTGCTTGCAAGGTGGTGTTGGCCGTACACAACCGAGTGAGAGAGGGTTAAAATGCCATATGACAGCCCGATGGCAACTCAATGCACTCTTGGTCAATTAGGATTTTTACAGGCATTTTACCCAAAAAATCAGTCCCGAGCAAGCATGGAACAGCAAGGGGCCAGCTCAGACCACTGACCTGGTCGGAGCGGCCAGGCAGCCCGATCACATTCCGAACTCCCCCTCATGGACGCACGACGCAAACGAGAACCGGCGAAATGGGTAAAGTGAGGTGGATTTGGGGGGTGAGTGTGTGATGTGTCACGACTCGCCTTATGGTATAGTGTAGGGGAGGACGGTCGGGCGGGTGATGGCGGTGGTCCGGAGAGGCATCATCGCAGCACAAGGCAACCTGACAAGATGTGTCCTGGCAGGCCGCCGTTGTAACACGCGGCGAGGCCGCTCCCCGGATGAGGGAATGTCTTCCCTCGGCATTGTAGGTCGTCCCGTCGCACCCTTCTGTCCCTCCACCAACCTCCGCCTTGGGTCGATGCCCAGGCTTGGACGGCTCCATACTTTCAGGTGCGTCTGGCGTCTCACCAGGCGCGGTACATGCTGCCAGCCCCTTGTCACATTGCAGGAGCAGGTGTGCCTGGTAGCATGTAGCAACCTTTAGGGAGCACAGATCGGCGTCATCAATGTCCTGGACGACGATGTGGAGGTCCCTCGCAAGCACCAAAAACTTCCCTAGGACCAGGGAATCAAGTCCCTCCTGGTGCATCTTGGGGAAGGCAGCGTACTGTGGGCAGGGCTCTCAGCGCCTCCGCCTCCATCCAACCAGCCAAGTCCTGGTTTGTGACGAATTTTCGAGTGAAAGACACCCAGTCGCCTCCAGCAGAATTAAATTATTTGATGAAGGGCAGTCGTTGCTGCTGGGATGGAAGTGCGACAGGCGTTGGCGGGCTCCTCGCCCCGCTCCGGATCCAAAATGGCGGGCTGCACGTCCGCCGGTTCAATTTGGTGGGAAACGGTGGCGGCGACTTGAATCGTCCCGCGTGTTTCCACCAGTCTCGCCACTCCCATGGGCTGCTGGCGGTGAATGTTCATGATGACTGCCGCTGCTGCTAGGAGGAGCTCCGAAAGCCGGGAGAGCGCCTTGTCGAGGTCGCAACCCGGCGGCGGTAAGTCGTTGTTTGCCCACTTCTGACACCAGTTGTAGGGGGCTCAAACAGATACTCAGACGTACTCTTGGAGGCAACACGTTTATTCACATTAACATGCAATACAAATGGGTAACTGCCCCTTCATCAGATAATATGTTATAGTTGTGGTCCACCAGGCTATCTACACTATCACACGAAACTAGCTACAGCGGACCGAACCCCAGCTTGGGTCCGAGTCCTCGTGCTGGAGACTCTGCAGGACATGGAATGTGGACGTGGACGTGGAGTCTTCAGGATGACAACAGCAGCCGGTGCTGCTCAGGGCTCCGGCTTATAACCTGTGTTGCGGGGCTCGCTCCACCCCTAGCCACGCCTACCTTCTCCAAACCTCGAGAAGGATCTTCATCTCACCCCAGCTCCCCTTTGGGGGTCCCCGGGTCAATACCTCTGGTCACGTGTCCTCCTGGGTCAACCAGAGTACCATGGCCCCCCCTTGAATCCCCGTTCCATGCCCGGCACCCTCGCACCCCATCCTCCAGGGGTTGCCACAGCATACAGCACGTGGTGCCAGTTGTCGCTGTCAATCAGCGCTCACTGAGCCCCGTTTAGGGCCGGTACTGCATCCATATCCCGGTATTGTTAACAATGTCATTGCATCACACGCCGTGTCGCTCATGGCCAAGCTTCACACAGTGATATCCCGTGATGTCACTACATATGCGCAGACTTTGGTGGAAAACGATCAGAAACCATTTATCCAGGTTTTGAACGTTGGTTCGGTAATGTACAGTTTTTGCTCACGCGTCAACCGCGTGTCGCGAGGGGGAAAATGGTGAGACCGTGGGAGTTGCAGCGGCTGTGGGGCAGAGTGAGGAATGTGATGAGTCATTGCTTGACGCGCTCTGCCCCGAGAGCAAGGATTTATTGGATGCGCAGAAGCTTCAGTTGCGTGCACTTTTAAAGGAGTTCTCCGAAGTTTCGAAAAAAACAAAATTCGATATTGGCTGCACGCCTCTGTTATACCACTACATCAATATGGGAGACTCCGCCCCCATTTGCCAAAACCCATATAGATTGCGTCCCAAGGAGAAGGACCATGTGCGCCACGTGCTTGACGAGATGTTGGCCGCTGACATAATTTCCCCGTCAAACAGTCCGTGGGGGGCACCGATTGAGGTTTTGCGTCGATTTCCGCAAAGTCTCCATGGCTGATGCGTACCCGCTCCCACGGATGGTTGACTCGTTGGGTGCTTTGTCGGGGGCATGGTTCTTCTCCACACTTGATTTGCTGTCAGGGTTTTGGCAGTTGTCCTTGGATGACAGCTCTAGACCAAAACTGCATTTTGCACACCCCAAGGGTTGTTTGAGCTTAACCGGCTTCCGATGGGACTTCACTCAACCCCTGCCACATTCCAGAGGCTAATGGAATTTGTGTTGGCAGGCCTACAATGGGACGCGTATTTAATTTACCTTGACGACGTCATTATTTTCGGACGTACGTTCGAGGAACACCTGCGGAGGTTGCAGGCGGTTTTCCTCAAAATGCGGACTGCTAAACTGAAATTTAAACCACAAAAATGCCATCTGTTACGATGGTCGGTCTGGTACCCAGGCCACATCGTCAGCGAAGCCGGGATATCGACAGACCCTGATGAAACTGTGTGCATGCGCACATGGCCAACCCCCAAGTCGGTGGGTGAAGTACGTAATTTGTTGGGTTTGCCTCTTATTATTGAGGTTTTGTCCCCGGGTTCGCCATGATCACTGAACCTCTATATGTCCTCACGGCTAAGGGACATAAATTTAGGTGGGGAGAGGAGGAGGCTGTGTTTGCCACGCTGCAAGATGGCCTGGTCAACGGACCTTTCCTTCGGTACCCCAAATTTTTTTTGCCCTTCATCCTTGATGCCGACTCCAGTAACACTGGTATTGGCGCCTTGTTATTGCAGGCTGTTAACAGAGTGGAGCGTGTGGTTGTGTATGATGTATGGGAGTAGAGTGCTGTCTCCGGTGGAGCAGCACTACTGCGTGACGCGCCGTGAATTGCTGGCGATTGTTTACTTCATCCAGCAGTACCGTCCGTATCTCTATGGAAGGAAGTTTGAGGTGCACTCGGGCCACGCTGCACTCCAGTATGCGCTGCGCGTCGGACAGCCGTCCGGTCAGCTCTCCCGTTGGCTAGAAGTCCTTCAGGACTACTCGTTTGTAGTCTCCTACAGAAAGGGTGTTCGCCATGTAAAAGCTGATGCACTGTCACGACTACCACCCAGTGATCAGTGTGCGTGCATTTTGGGTGCGGGACGATGCAAGCCCGCTGATACAGCACCACCTCGAACTGTTGTTGCTGCAGCTGACGTTGCACACACAGGCGTGGCTGACATGTGGGATCACACGCTCGGTCTCACCAACACCGAGTGGGGGCGAATCCAGGTGGATGATTCCTCTTTATTTAAAATAAGACGCCGTGCTAAGGACTCCGAGGATGGCGGGAGCCGACGACCTTTGCCCACGGTGATCCTTAGAGGGGTCTATATGAGATGGGATGGGGGATTGCAAAAGTACAATGTTGTTGATGCCACTGTTTTGCGTGGCAAATTGATATGGGCGACGCATGAACGTGTGATGCATCTTGGTGTCCAAAAGACCTTGTCTACTCTCCACCTTAACTTTTTCTGGCCCAGCATGGCAGAAGATGTTCATAATGTTTTAAATGGATGCACGGAATGTGCTTGTCGGAAACCTCTGCCATAAACGGTTTGCCCCCCTCTAAAATGCCCCGTGTTAATGAGCTTGTGGTGTTTGACATGTTCGGTCCATTTCCCACCACTCCGCGGGGAAATAAATATCTGTTGGTGGGTGTGGAGTACCTTTCGTGGTGGCTGATGGGCTGGCTGGTGCCGGACCAGTTGGCTGCGACGATTTTTGGCGAGCGCATTCAGTACATCCCCTCAACACATTTTGCACATCTCCTGCCATGCCAGGCCAAAAAAAGTTGAGACGAAGAGTGGACAAGGTCTTTTGGACCCCGAGATGTATCAACCGTTCGTGTGTCGCCCAGATCAATTTTACTCACAAAATGGTGGGAACGACCACATTGCATTTTTGCAGTTTCCTGTCCCATTTCATCAGTAGGCCCTCCCAGAGGATCACCGTGGATAAGACTCACCGGTTCCCGCCATCATCGGAATCCTTAACGGCGTCTGATCCGGAGTAGAGTGGTGTCCTCCACTTGCAGCGTGTGATCTCGCATATCAGCCGTGTCTGTGTGTGCAGCATACGCTGCAGCAATGGCAGACTGGGGCGGTACTATATCAGCAGGCTTGCATCATCCCGAACCCGAAATGCATGCGCACTGGTCACTCGGTGGCAATCGTGACAGTGCCTCGGCGTTAATGTGCCGAACGTCCTTCCGATGGTAAACTACAAATACGTACTCTTAGGTTTTGTCGGTAAAGTCACGTAGGTAAAAATAATAAAAAATAAAATAATAATAATAGTAATAAATGAAAATAAATCAATTAAATCACGACGTTTCGGATGCAACACAAGTCTCCGTCTTCAGGTGGGACTGTCCCACTTGATGCAGTAAATTTAGCTGTGACGGTCCCACCTAAAGACGGAGACTTGTGTTGCCTCCGAAACGTCGTGATTTAATTGATTTATTTTCATTTATTATTATTTTATTTATATTATTTTTACCTACGTGACTTTACCAAAAAAACCTAAGAGTATGAATCCTTGCAGTCAAGAAAGCTTCAAATCTAGAATTACAAACACGTAGTCCTGAAGGACTTCAAGCCAATGGGAAAACTGACCTGACGGCTGTTCAACACGCAGCGCGTACTGCAGAGCCGCGTGATCGGAGCGCACCTCAAACTTGCATCCATAGAGGTAGGGACAGTATTGCTGGACGAAGTAAACTATCACCAGCAACTCCCGGTGCATAACGCAGTAGCGCTGCTCTGCCGGAGACAGGACCCTGTTCCAGTACACAACCACACGCTCGACTCCTGCTATGACCTGCGATAATACAGCCCCAATACCCGTGTTGCTGGCGTCTGTGTCGAGGATGACAGAGAAAAATCGGGGTACCACAGGAGAGGCGTGTTGACCTGGCCCTTTCACAGCGCGGTAAATGCAGCCTCGTCCTCCTCCCCCCACCGAAATTTCGTCCTTCGGCCGTGAGAACATGCTCTGACTGCTAAACTGAAAAGTTTAGATGGAGGTAGGAAGAGGAGGAGGAAGCTGCATTTGAGTCAGTTATCAGAGGCGCACGAAGCAGCTATAGAAAACTCTGCTAAGATGCAGGCTGCTAATGAAAAGAACGCGGGGCAGCGTGAGCACGTGCTTCCATGGAAAATTGGGGACAGGTACCGCCGGATACGTCCCCTAAATTACATCGGCCATGGCAAGGTCCCGTTGACGTGGTGGAAATTAAAAGGCCTCAGTGAGTGCGGATACAGACTGGGCGTCGCCGTTGGATTGTTCACCTGTTGTTGTGCCTGACGCCTTATATTCATCCCCAGTTAGACAGCTCATCCCCAAGTCCTGTACGGCCGGTGTCTGATGTGTCTGACGAGCCGGGGCAGTCGGCCACAAAAGTCATGCCTCAGGACAGTTGCGTTGTGCCGCCCACAGGGTCCGAGCCACTGAGGTCCGGAAAATCACATGAAGCCGCCATGGGCAACAGACCGCCGGTCGGAGCCCGGTAAATATTTTCCGCTGAGTCCAGGGATGAGCCAAACCCTTCAATGTCTTTGTACAAACCTCCAGAGTCTCAAGAGGTGCAAGACCCCGCCCAGAGTGGGGGACGGGCGTCAAGAACCCGGTCCAAATGTCGAAATTACTGATGATAGATCTCCCGTTTTGTCGCGTACACTTATGAGAGAAATGTGTGTCGGGGTTTGCATTGCGTTGCTGATGGTTGTTACCCACCGGGAGGGTTTAAGCTACTCATGGTACACAATTGTGTTTTTATCGGATGTGACAGCTTATGCCGCTCATCTGCCTTTGTGTGCATCGGGATTGCGGTCGTCAGATGTCGGGTGTTCTGTTTAATTTCTTTCTTCTTCTCCTCTTCCTTTCATTCCTGCGAATTGTGTTCTGCCCTAACCACTTTGTTAATTGTTGATATCAGCCAGGACCGCTATCTTTTAAAGAAAGGGGGGGGGGGTGATGTCGAGTGGTGTGCTGACTAGCGGCCCTAGGGGGTAATTGCGTGTGTGTAAACAGTATGGGCAACACGGTAAGACAGATATACGGGAACGACCAGAGGGGGAGATAACTGGGCCAATGGTCAGCATGGGGAACCATCTGGGGACTTCCGGAACCCACTGGAGAGTTTGAGAAAGGGAGCGTGGCCAGGGCGGAGCCACGGTCATGCTGGGAGCATTTAAGGGAGTGGGAACGGGACTTGGGGTGCGGGGGGAATCAGGATCGTCTTCGCTGTTGTCTTCATCGCCACCGTCATTACTGTTGTCTTTGTTACCGCTGTGTCGATGTCGCTCGCTTGTAGTCAGCCAGCTATCTAGCAGTAGGCATCATTGTCGCTAGACAGGCAGCGCTATACAAGTGCTACCGAGTTGTAGTCGTGTGAGTGCAAAAAATAAAAGAAGTTCCTACAGTCGATGTTTCCAGAGTCGTTACATTACAAAAGGACTGCTGAGCCAATATGTACTCGTTAGTACACTGTCTTCCAGACTCTTTAAGGAAAGAATATCCTTTAAACTAGGGGCACTCGTTCCATTTTTGAAAAAACAATTTGACTTGAAATTGTACCCTGAAAATCACGCGGTACACAACAGCAGATGCTCCCCCTTTCGGCCTTCCCTGGGCATCAGTGGCAAGGTAGAGATGCGGCCAAGTGGGTGGGGTTAGGTGGCACAACAGGCAGGACATCTTGCTGCTACACTTCAGTTTTTTTTTAGATGAAGTTTGTTGTCCTTCTCCCGCACCTCCAATTAGCGCAATTGGCTACTTGTGGTGCGAAATAAGTTCAGCATACATTCATGGTTGGGAGAAAATGGCAGGATTATTACGACGTGAGAGCAGGCAGAGAGAACACAGAAGTGAAAGAAAAATAAGTAATGATATGGAACGCTAGAGAATTCATGAGATTCTGAGCCTTGTCAAATTCAAGAATTTCAAGTGGGTTGGAGGACATGCATGTGCGTGTGGTCATTTGGCGAATATAATGAATTTTACACTTTATGAAAAGCAGCTAACGGCTCTCCCCAAGGGGGTATTCGACAAACTGCACCAGCTGACTCTCCTAGATCTTCAAAACAACCGGCTAAGTGCCCTTCGAGATGGAGTGTTTGACCAGCTCGTGAATCTGAAAGTGTTGTTGCTGTACAACAACCAGCTGACAGCTTTCACCACAGGGGTGTTCAACAGCCAGCCCCAGATCACTGCTCTGAGTCGGAGCACAAAGTGGCTGACAGCTATTACCGAGGGGGCGTTCAGTCGCCCTGTGAATTTGAGTGAGTTGCCGATGGCTTAAACCTCCAACTCTGTAGCCACTACCAACTTCCAGTGCATCTTGGGGAGAGCCGTGCAACTGGTTTCCGACCAGATCCAAGATCTCTGTGTTTCCAGGGATCCCGACTGGAACCGAGCCCAGACGATTGTTTTCACAGTTCACCACCTGCTCAGAGACTGTCGAGTAGTGTGCACCATGGAAACATCTACAGACGCCTCCTTCTCCACAGGCGGGTTTCCCGGCATTGACTCCAACCCAGAGCCACGAGATTAGAGGTGGAGACATGATAACCGTCATCATCATCATCATAACAGCATGGCCATCATAAGTATCATCTATCCATCATCATCCTATTGATAATCAGAACCAACATTATGACCATCTAAGATTCTAAGTGATAGGTAACTATCTAAGTGATCATGCCATTATTGTTAGCATTTGTCATACACAAATTACTAAAATACCTCGTAAAATAATAATTATGAAACAAAAAAATGTCTACATCTGATTGGGAACATGTAGACAACACGACAGCCTCTTTAGTCGCCTCAATGTCAGCTAAATGCAAAGATAACCTGATTTCCAAGTTCAACCTCCTTTCCAAGAAGAATCCAGATCCACACATTAAAAAGTTAGACGGTGACAAGATTGTTATCAATCAGATTAACAGTCCAATTTCCGACAGTCTAAAATCGGTTCTAGCTAAAGGGTTGAATTTCGCAGTCACCCCTAAACACATCCCAGTTAATGATATAATTGCCGAGGTCGACGTAGCCCTTATGGGTTTGGGACACATTCCGGTAGATGTGGCAAGATCGGAAATCCCTGCAATCCTCAAAAACGCTAAGACACCTATAAGCAACATCAGTAAGGATGAGCGCTTTGAGCTTTCTCAATTAAAAAAGAGAGATGACATAGTCATCCTCTCAGCTGACAAGGGCAATGCCACTGTCATCATGGACAAAACTACATACAATAACAAAATTCAGGACCTACTGAATGATGGTAGCTATACCAAAATCAGTAAAGATCCCACCAACCGCCTGGTAACGAAAACCAACAATATCATCACTGATTCAACATCTTTAATAGAACCAACCAAGCGCTTTTCCTTAAAACCCTCTGCTGCTAGACCACCCAGATTGTATGGCTTACCAAAAATCCATAAGGAAGGTACACCACTTCGTCTTATCGTCTCCACCATTGACTCACTCACCTACAAACTGGCCCGATTTATGTCAGAGACCTTACAACCATTCACTGGTAAGACCACCTCAGCTGTACTTAACTCAGCTCACTTAGTATCGTTAATTAAGGACATCTCACTATCTCCAGGTGATTTGCTCGTCAGTTTCGATGTAGTATCTTTGTATACCAAAGTTCCTGTGCCTGATACCATTGCAATCATTGCAGATTTGGTCCAACAAGGACTGAATTCTGATGTACCGGCCCTGGTTAGACACTGTCTTACCAACACTTACTTAACCTGGAATGGAACATTCTACAAACAAGTTGAAGGTACCCTAATGGGTTCTCCCTTATCTCCAGTTGTAGCCAATGTTTTCATGGAAAATTTTGAGACAGATGCCATCCAGGCATCCACCCTACGTTTGTCCTTGTGGAAGAGGTACGTAGATGACACGTTCGTCATCTGGCCACATGGCCTACCAGTTCTGGGCCAATTCCTCAATCACATCACTTCCATACACCCAGCCATCAAATTCACCATGGAGGTGGAAAAGGATGACAAGTTACAATTTTTTGATGTTTTAATCGAAAAGAGACCAGATGGCTCAATGGGACACTGTCTACAGGAAAGCCACCCATACAGATGCCTACATAACACCTGACTCCAACCACCATCCATTACAGAATAATTACATCATCAAACTCTACACCATAGAGCTCGATGTATTTCCGACCATCACCACCTAGTCAGTGAACTGGAACACGTACACCAAGCCCTCAAGATGAATGGATATTCAGACTACACAAAACCATCTGAGGACCCAATCAAAACCAACACCTTGCCATGCATAACAGGGATCACCAATAATATTTCCAAAATCATTAGTAAACACAAGATCCAGGTGTTTACTGGGTCTTTCGGTAAAGTAATGTATAAAGAGAAAATAATAAATTAAATTATTATAAAAACATTTCTAGATTTGAAGCTTTCGTGACTGCAAGGATTCATACTCTTAGTTATTTCGGTAAAGTCACGTAGGTAAAAAATGAAATTAAAATTAATAAAAATAAAAAATATAAAATCACGACGTTTCGGAGGCAACACAAGTCTCCGTCATCAGGTGGGACCGTCACAGCCAGATTTGCTGCATCAAGTGCTGCATCAAGTGATGCAGCAAATCTGGCTGTGACGGTCCCACCTGATGACGGAGACTTGTGTTGCCTCCGAAACGTCGTGAATTTATTTTTTATTTTTATTAATTTTAATTTAATTTTTTACCTACGTGACTTTACCGAACGAACTAAGAGTATGAATCCTTGCAGTCACGAAAGCTTCAAATCTAGAAATGTTTTTATAATAATTTAATGTATTATTTTCTCTTTATACATTACTTTACCGAAAGAACCAAAGAGAAACCTCTTGTTGTAACAGCACTCTCGCTGGATCAGCAGTTCCACTCCTGGATTATATTTTTTCCGCCTGAGGAAGACCGCTTGTGTTTCGATCGAAACGTCATGATTATTAATTATTTTTTATTTTATTTTATTTTCTCTACCTATGTGACTTTACCGAAAGAACCAAAGAGTATGGAGATGATGTATGTTTTATCCTATAACACTGATGCCTTAACATCTCCAACAAATGTTTATTAAAATAACTTCTAAAATCCCTGTGAATAACCTTGGTTGAAAAGTATCACCTTCTCCGATTCGCCTGTCAATGTGCATGTTGCTCCTTTCTCCCCCATCCAATTTGAATGTGGCTGTTCCGTTTTCGTGTGTCGATTTTATTATTTCTAAACGTGTTTCATGAGGGCATCGCTATGCGAGAGCTCGGATGACTGCATCAATGTATACAGAATCGAAAAAACGTTCGTAAATCAATAAAGTCCATCCACAATGATAATTCACATGCATTAGTCTGTATCCTGGAATTTGATAAATAGTGGTTCAGCATGTCAGCTAGCAGTGAATAAGTTTGAACAGCTACAGGTTGGATCTACAGTTTGGGGGAACTCCACGGTGCATCTTGAGAGCAGGACTCAAGTGGATATTACACAGTGTAGTAGTTACAGGGTTAAACCTGCTGTTAAGAGCACGTTGCTCTTCTGTACCATATTTGGTTTAACTTAATTTTCTACATCTGCCTGTTGTAAGCAAAATTTCTTCAAACACACTTTCTCTATTCTTAGGTTTTTTCGGTAAAGTCACGTAGGTAAAAACATTAAAATGAATAAAAGTAAAATAAAATAAAAATCACGACGTTTCGGAGGCAACACAAGCTTCCGTCTTCAGGCACAAGGATCGTCTTTCAAAGGGTGGTCCTCATGCAGCAATAGATTTACAAAAGGCTGAAAATGTTTTCATTGATCTGAGTGTTAATGACTTTCGACTCAGACTCTTTTGTCACTGTCAATGCCCAGTGCCTTTTTGGGATAGCCGCACAGCTGGTTTCCCTCCAGATCCAAAAACTTTGTAGTTGAAGGAATCCCGTCTGGCACCGAACCCAAACCTTCATTTATACAGCTCACCACGTGCCCATAGCCCGAGTCGTGGTAGCATCTACAGACGCCTCCTACACCACATGCGGGGGTCCCGGTTTGGGCTGCAACCTAGATCCACGAGGTCAGAGTGTTAACTTAAAGAATGCAAATAACAGAACAAACCAGTAACATGTTTTAGTGCCAGCGAAGTCATGCCAACCTGGTGAAACTGTCACCTTCCCATTCACCAGGACCTCAGTAACGTCCCTCATTATCGCGAGAAGTCACGCCACAAGCCCCGTTGGACCCATGCGCTGAACCTTCAACAATGCGAGTTCAACCCCGATGAAGCCTGGATAACTCACAAACGCCGTCTTGTTGTGAAAGATCCAACGCAAAAGATCTCTGGGTTTGATGTTCCACGAAGCTGCTCATGGTCCACCCTAAATTGCCTCATCCACTGCACAAACCATGACAGCAGATGCGGATAACTGATGCACAAATGGAAAATTGAAAACTCTCCAGTAGTGTTCGACTGTGGCCATCCAGAAGAGACCATACAACATATAACGACGCAATTGCCGATCCACAAACACTTAAGAGACATCACAGTGATTCACTCTGCTACTCCTCATGTAGCTGTCTATTTTGACCACCTAAATTTGAAATTGGAGTTGTTGCTCTACAGCTACATTAGCCATACGAATGAAGAATGCCAGTGTAACGATAAATATAATAACACTATTTGTGCTGACGTTTGGCCCACCCTTTAAAGAAATTCTGTACCCTCCCTTCACTCACCTTCCCTAACCAGCTTGGTGAAGTATGGCCAAATAACCCCCTGCGAGAGGCCCTCATCCAACAGTCGTTTGACTAAAGGCTTGTACACGTGCATATACATGATTGTGAGGGTTTAGAATATTTTTACAACGTGGATCAAGGAACGAGAGAGATTATTTTGGTGAAGTAAAAGGCGTTGTAGTTGTATGACAACCAGCTGACTGCTCTCCCCAATGGAGTGTTTGACCAACTCGTGAATCTGGAGGTATTGTATCTGTACGACAACCAGTTGACGGCTCTCCCCAATGGAGTGTTTTACTACCAGACCCAACTATACTCCCCTCAAACTGACCACAAACACAGCTGACCAGTCGCTCCGTGAATTTATAATATTATTTGCTTTGGTACAACAAGAGCAGCAGGATGACAGTTTAAATCTCATAATCGCCTCTCTCTCCCTCTCCTTTTCTTCTGCCCAATGTGCAAAGTTACGTCTCAATTCCACCATCTCCCAACCCCTTTCACTGCCATCGTACTCGTCACCCATTCTAAACTTCCTCCTGGCCGTGTAAATCAGAGATGTTTGTTGTCACAGTAATTGTATAGTACAGGGCAATGCACGGTGTGGTTAAGCCGGCTTGTGTTCAGTTTGTAATGCGGTTGGTCAGTCAGCACTAGTCGTGTGTTCTCTCATAAATACAGCAACTGTCTACATGTGGTGTCTGTGTTCACATGCTTGCTCTGTACAGATGTCTTAGGCCTCAGAGTACCTCTGACGTTTAGATTCTATGCGAATTAAAATTACAATCATCATTGTTAAGAGCGGGGAGAGATGTATGAAGCCACGTGGTGACCGTGCAGCCAAGTAGTACCAGTGTTTGAGTTTTTTGGCCACCCTTATCGCGTCACGTTGCTACAAAGGCTACACACTACTGAGGAATCAACATAATTTAGATTTCACGCATGCATGTGGAAAAAAATAAACACGCTTGTGTGAAATAATTATGTCGATGTTAAATCTTGTAGAGTAGTTGGCTGCAATACATTTCTACCCGATAAGTCGCGTCGTTGAGCTATCATTTGTGGGAAGGTCGCTTTTGAAAAAGAGCAATATAGCTCAGTGAGGCCTTACCTGGTAACAAACATTTATTTTATTTTAATAGTTTACTATGCGTTACCATTTGTGTTGGTGTTTTCGTGACGTCGTTGTCCAACTTATTAGCTGATAGCGGCTCTATCTTTGTTGACCAGTGTGGGTTGCTTCTATTGACGGCTGAGATGTCACAACTCAATCCTCTCACGATTCTCACACAACCAGGAAGCCACCTCCGTCCGTCCATCCGTCCCTCCCCTCCCTACCCCATGATCTCTACTCATTTAGGCACTGCCTGTGTCCATGAGCAAGCTGTCTCCATTCACTGTGGGAATGACAAACGTCTTGAGGTTGACATGAAGCGTGTCCTTGTATCGCAAAATCTGCCCCCATCTCTTCTTCCAATCCCTGCTGAAGATGCGGGTACATTTAAATTTAACTTTTAATACATTAACAAATCACATTTGCAAATATGGCTGTATCTAGCACTGATCTTTTGCTTCATAATCTTTTTTTAGGGAAGATTATGATGTTAAGTGAGGAAACAAAACCATCACGTTACCATGCATAGCAGGCGTTACCAACAAGATTTCCAAAATCTTAAACAAACACAAGATCCAGGTCCGATTCAGTACATTACACAAAATCCGAGATCTAATCCCATCCGTAATGGATGTCATTCCTGACATGCAATACCCTGGAATCTACAAACTGAGTTGCATTTGTGGTGATTGTTACATTGGGGAAACGAAACGACATGTATCGGACCACACTTAGCTTTGAAACGTCGTGATTTTATTTTATTTTAACCTACGTGACTTTACTGAAAGAACCAAAGAGTATGGATTCCTGCAGTCACGAAAGCTTCAAATCAAAATTGAGTTGTTATCACTATTTACCTTTGATAAAGTTCTGAGAGGTAGCTCTTAACCCATTTTATTGTACTGTGTAACAATTATAGTCGACCAAGTCTCATGAGTAAGAATTTTATGGTCAACAGTATCAATGGCTTTTGACAAGACGAGGAATAGTGCAAAGCAATAGTGGCCTTTATCCAGCTTACTAAAGAGACACTTTGATACATGCATAATTAAAACCAGACCGTTTACTGTGAACGAGATTGAGTTTTCCTGCGAGCGAATCATACTCACCACGGACATAAGATGGCGTTGCTGAACCCTAGAAACCTCTTTTAGGTTCCATGCATGTGGTCCATGTCTTCTCTCCATAGATGAGAGAGGATATTACCACTGCCCTTTACACTTGACACGATTCATCTTCATTCCTGATCGTGACTAGAAGATGGAGGACCGACTGCCAACCAAAGTAAAGCCCTTCTTGATCCTCTCTTCAACTTCACAATTGAGGCATTTACCCACACTCGGATTACAGGACAATTCACGTAAAAATAAAACAATGTTAAAGGCAGTAGAAATCTTCTGTTCAGGTTATGACGAGATGAACGCGGTGATAATAGAAAGTGATGCAAGAACAGACTCAAGTGTTTAGCCAAGGAGGTAAGTGTTTGACCTAAAACTTATAAATCGCAGACACTGGCTCAAACAAGGATTCCGAGGTTGCAAGCTCACAGGTTAAAGACACAGGTCTAACAAAGCGATATCTACCACTCACATGTGTTGGCAAAAGCCAAGCATTAGTTGCAGATGTCCCAAGCTCACAGGGCTTGGCACTTCTTAGGCACGAACTGAGGAAGGTTGCATAGATCTCCAGGTTTTAAACACAAACCAAGCAGAGTTGAAGAGGTGGCACGGTTGCAAAGCTGAATTTCACTTCGGAAAGGCTGCAAGGTGTCTCCTGTTCTGATACTATAACTCTGTAATGAAATCTGTTGGATATGACCCAGAAATGCAACTGTAACCTAGTACGCAAGTGTATTCTCATGAATGTCAAGTCACGGACAGTAACACTGTATAGGTAGTCCTCGACTTGCGAACGAGATATGTTCCTGAGACCCGTTCGTCGGTCAAACGGTTCGTAAGTAGGAACACAATAATGTGGTGTACTAAATACACGTACGGTCAGTGTGATAAAATGTGTTACGGTTAAACAAAAAATGGAAGGGAACAATGAGCAGCCACAATTGCACACACACACGGGGCCAAGCGTAGACGCACACACACAGACACACACACCCCAACGACAAATATCCCCCGTATAGAACTCATAGGCTGTTGAAGCAATTACTGTTAGCGAGCAGCACCTATGAAGGGGGTTATTTGCCGATACTTCACCACACTGGTCAAAGCGAGGCGACAAAGGCAGGGAGCATAGGGCCTCCCCTAGGTTGACATGGGTACAATTGAGTTCAATGCATTTTGCTGTACTGCCCTCTGCTGCTCCCCATATAGATACAGGCACATGCTGGATTAAATGTTCTCTTGCCGTCAATGTATACAGTTTTTTCCAAAATACTAACATTGTACCCAGTAATTTTTAGTGTATTTTATGTAATGCTTTAAAAACGTTTGGAGAAGATGCATGCGCGCGTGGTAATTTGGAGAATCAAAATAAGTTGCCTCTCCGTGACAACCAGCTCACGGCTCTCCCCAAGGGAGTGTTTGACCAGCTCGTGAATCTCAATACGTTGTGGTTGAACAGTAACCAGCTGAAGTCTCTCAGCACTGGGGTCTTTGACAGCCAGACCCAGCTGACAGCTCTGAGCCTAAGTATACACGCGACATGCAGCCAACAAAGCAGATAAAATGTACATGTGCGGGTGACCTTTACCTGGCAACACAAGCAGGTACTGAAACACCATGGAGGGAAATCTTCAGAGATGGAGGTTGAAACTGGACCGCACGCTTACCTTTCACGACCACCTGACAAAGGAAACTGCTCATACGAAGACGGTACAACCTGGTCCAGAAACTGACCAGCACAAACTGGACGGAATCAGCATTAATTATATAGATAGAAGCGATGACCTTGTGTGCTCCACAGCTGAGTGTTGTATTGAACGTTCAACTGAACGTATGTATGTTAAAATTCCTTCGCACCGTACATAGCCAACCGTGCTCATGGATCATTGGACGTAAGCACATTCAATTCTGCAGGAATCCAGGGGCAGAGGTGGGAAACTGGGAGAGTGGAAGGACGGGGGGAAACAGCAGTGGCTTTACTCGGTTTCCACATTCCTGTCTCCCGGAGCCTCTAAATGCCTTCCCCTGTGTCTCTCAGCGTCTCTAAATAGTGTCGCTCCTGGGGTGTCACTGCACGCTCATGAAGGTAGGCCACGAGATGACCATGTATGCCTTGAACGATGCCCGCGTCAATGCCATCGAGGGAGAAGAACTCGGGCAAGTCCAAGGCCGACAACGTGGTGGCTAGGCCTGATGCCCACTCAACACAGCGTCCTCTTTTTCATCAAAGGACTGCTGAGCCAAGACAAACTTTAAAAAGAAAATCCTGCAAACTAGACAGGTTCCGTTTGTCCACTAGGGGCGTTAAGGTGCCGTCCCACTAGGCAGCTGCAGATGAGAAATATTGTTTTCTAATAAAAATACTATTCTATCAATTATTTATCTGTTTATTTTTTTAAAATATGATGATTCTTTCAACGTGAAGATAACGTTTGAAGTTGTTGTTATTATTAACTACTGCAACACCACAGTATGATTTGTGCCTTAGGGATGTCTCTAGGAGGCTGTGCAGGCATCTGAGTGAGAAATATCCCTTAATTCATTGCGATTAGATCGCATTTTAGCCACGTCGTTGGAGACCCATTCAGGGCAGTGAAAAAGGCGCCCATGGCTGTTATGACTATGTCACAATGGTAGGTTGCACTGTGAAAATATAGCAGGTCACGGCCTACACGTAGGTGAGTGTACGACAGTATGTGGCTGTTATTGTACGCGGTGTATTGGTTGCCGTGGCTAATTTGTTGAGTTGTGTCAGCTGATATTTAATTGTGGTGCTTCCATTCTTCCCTGCCGTTTGGCTGTTATCTCCGACTCTCTGAGTTGCATTGCCTTGTTGGGTGCCTCTGCATTAACGGGCTGGGGTCTCACTAGCATGGCCACCTCTGCTCCCTCAGCCTCGATGTATCGATGGTTCTGGCTATGTGATGTGCTGTGTGTATTGTGTGACGCGCTTTCCTCACAGCGCAGTTGGCAGCGCCGCAGCTTGTGTTACACATAGACTTCACATTAACTTACTAATCCCCCCTATTCTCCCTGCCTAATCTCTCCCATCAACATAGTGCTACTCTCCCATTAACACTGATGTTGTGCGCATATGCGACGATACTCTTATGCAGCGACGGAAGTTAATTGCATGCTAATCGCTCTCCCTAATCTCTCTTCCTAATCTCTCCATTAACACAACTGACGTGCTTGCGTCCGGGGATGAAATTCCTTTCCAGCTCAGACCCTGCTTGCTTGCCCATCGCAATGTAAATAACCTCTTGTTGTAACAGCTCTTTCGCTGGTTCAGCAATTCCACTGCTGGATTATATTTTTTCCACCTGTAGACGACCGCTTGTGTTGCGATCGAAATGTCGTGATATGTTATTTTTTATTTATTTAATTTTTCTACCTACGTGACTTTACCGAAAGAACCAAAGAGTATTTATTTGTTCTTTAGGCTTTTGGCAGTGTCAAAGGGATTGTGTAGTGTGGACTTGAGGTTCATGGGGACAGCATTTGAGTGTTTTGTTTTGTTTTGTATCTTCTTGTATATAAAAGCCTCCGCGCGCTCGCGCTTGCAGGGGATTTGGCTCTCGGACGGTGGCCTTCACGTAGAATAAAATTTGCCGGGCGGCACGCCCTAAGCCCCGCGGTGGGAATAGGCTATTCCGTTTTCCCATCCGTAAACGTTAAAGTAATTTAATTAACAAATGTGTGCCGTTTCTATTATTAATTATTTACTCATTGCGCACCGTCGATCGTACCAACTGACGCCAATTGCGTAGGGGGGGGGGGCGGACCCTACCAAGTACTGCGCATTCGCTCCAGCTCACGGGGACATTTTATTTCACGCGTTTAACATGAAATAAATATACACATCACGCTGCCGATTTCTCTTCACAGTGTGATGTCCCCCCCGCCCCCCACCCCAATGCGTGCAGTTACTGCTATAAAGTTCTTAGATATTAACTTAATATTCTTAAAGCGCTTACATAGTATTATTCTGCCTCGGGCGGGGGGATGGTGGGGGGGGGGGGTAGCAGCCCAGCCTGCAGCCTGGCAATGTCTCACCTCCTCCGGCTTGGCAATTTAGGCGAGGCCGCGGGCTCTGCACGGGACGACGCGTCACCACGCCAATGTAAAGTACAATTTTATTGCATCTTTCGCTAAGAACTCAGGTTTATTGTTTACTATTATTAAACAAATAAGTTTACAAATATTACAATGATAATGTTTGTGTGCACATAACAACTCTGCTTCGTTTACTATTATGAAACTAATAAGTTGCCTAATATTACAATTATAATGTTCGTCTGCAGAAACTACATGTGTGTCCCTAAAGTCGATGTCTGTGTGTGTGTGAGTCCATATGTGTTTGTGTGCGTGTAAGTCGATGGGTTTCTACGTGTGTGGGTCCATGTCTGTGTGTAAGTCCATGTGTGTTTCTGTCTTTTTCAAACGGACAACGCCCCATGTGTGTGTGTACGTACAAGTGTGTGTGTGTGTCAGTCCATCTGTGTGCATATCAGTCGCTGTGTGTGTGTTAGTCCACATGTGTGTGTAAGTCCATACATGTGTGTGTGTGTAAGTCAATGCGTGTGTGTGAGTCTATGTGCCTGTTAACCCATGTGTATCTAAAGTACATGTCTGTGTGTCACAGTCTATATGTGTATGTGTGTGTAGGGCAATGTGTGGGTCAGTCTATGTATGTGTGTGCAAGTCCATGTGTGTGTGTCTTAGTCGATGTGTGTGTGTAAGTACATGTGTGTTTACGTCAATGTGTGTGAGTCCACGTATGTCTGTGTGTGAGTCGATGTATGTGTGAGTCGCTGTATGTGTGTACGTCGATATGTGTGTGTAACTCCATGTGTGCATATCTCAAGTGCATGTCTATGTGTGTGTGAGTCCATATGTGTGTGTGTCTGTAAGTCGATGTGTTTGTGTGTGTCAGTCCATGTGTGTGTGTGTGTGTGCCTCAGTTCATGTGCGTGTGTGTTAGTCGCTGTGTGTGAATGCCTCCATGTTAGTCAGTGTAACTCAATTTCTTTGCGTGTCTATAGGTCCATGTGTGCATCTTAGTCCATGTGTGTGCTTTATTGACCTGCTCAAGGCCTATGATACCATCAGTATGCCTGGCCTCTGGGTTGCTCTCCGTGCTTTCCGAGTCCCAAACCCACTCATCACCATCCTTAAGGACCTTCATGATGGTGAGCGGCCCCGCGTCTTTACTACGTGGCCGTGAGTCAGAGCCATTCCCTTTACACCTTGGGGTGCAACAGGGATGTCCTCTGGCTCCCACATTGGACCACGTAGTTCGTCGAGCCTTCAATGCCTGTACCGGAAGAATTCCCATCTGCTACAGATACAATGGGAGGCTAATTGATGCCCGGGTGCGGTCAAGGAATGGCTCCCTATTGCTCAACCACGTTATGTATGCCGATGATCTGCTAATGGCTGCTCACTCGGAGGAGGAGTTCCAGGTGCTGCTGCTGAACCTGGAGCTTGCCACCAACAGGTGGGGCCTTACCATCAGCCCAACCAAAGCTAAGCACCTGCCTGGCTATTTTGTACCATCGGACACTCCACCCCCACAACTCCCAATTGGTGATGGGGCAGTTGTGGAGACAGTGGCGAGTTTCCCTGGACAGTGTGCTAATGACCGGCTCCGGTTTAACAGCAGAGGTCTCACTCCGAATCAGTCGAGCTGCAGTATCGTTTCATTGGCTGCGTAACGCTGTGTGGAAGCTACCTGGTCTATTGCTCCGTACGAAGCTTAAGGTCTTCTCGGCCACGGTTATTCCCCCCTTCTCTACGCTTGCGAAACCTGGACCCCCCTAATGGAACATCTTCGCCGGTTATAAACATTTAGGCTGGCCGCCTACGATCCATCCTGGGTTTAACCAGGCTGCATTGTGTGAGGAGCTCACAAATCCTTGAAAGATGTGGACAAAGTCCCATCGGTGACCTCCGGCAGGCAAGGCTGCGTTGCCTGAGTCATGTAGCCTGCATGGCCAGCCACCGCATGCCTAAACAGCTTTTGTTTGGCCGGGTCGAGGGGCCTAAACGGGCATGGCACGGGCTGGAGAAGACATGGAGTGATGTGGTAAAGGAGGACTTGGAGCTGAGTCCATTTGCGGATGACTGGTACCAGCCGTGTCAAGATCGGCCTCTGTGGAGGAGGCTCCTGAAGGACGCTACTGGCCAGTTGGAGGCAGTCACCCTGCAACAACAACGGAGGGCGGAGGAGCGACGCTCACAACAACGAGCGGAGCGCCGGGTGACTAAAGCATAGAAAGTTGCCACAGTAGGGCCCACAGGTGGTGCATCAGCCAGTCGTCTCAGTCAGTCGACCTTTGCCATCTGGGTTTGCCCCGTGACCTCCTGCCAGCGGGCGTTCGACACTTCACGTGGCCTCAAGGTGCACATAGCCTGGCACAAGCATTGTTGTGACGTCACCACCACTTAGTGGCGAATGACGGTTGTTGTTGAGTCTATGTATGTATGTGTGAGTCCATTTGTGCGTGTAACTCTATGTGTGTGTGTCAGTCGATTTGCGTGTGTAACTACATGTGTGTCTGCCTTTTTCGCCCGGGCAACGCCGGGTACTAACCGCTAGTTGTTTATAAATGCCTACCGTTGGTAGGAAGGCCAATAACATTACGATGATTTTTGTTAATTAGCACACCATATTTTCAGAGGTCACAACAGAGTGGAAGTGTCACGAGCTGCCACTGAAAGTAGGGGCACCTATTCCACCTTTTGAAATAAATTTGACTTGAAATTGTATCCTGAAAATAACGTAGTAAACAATAGCAGGTGCTTCCCCTATCGCCTTCCCCGGGCATTGGTGGAAAAATTGAGATTTTACCAAGCGGGTGGGACGATGGGGCACAACGGGCAGGACATCTGGCCGTTAAAGTTCAGGTTTTTTGTGTTTGTGTAATGCGAGCGTAAACGGCCTCGTGGATATGACGTAACAAGGGGGAGGAGTTGGGTCACGTGGGGCGACGGCAGCAGAGGGGCTGCCGAGCGGGAGGTGGAGGAGACTCTGAGCGAGGCGCCGTGCGGGCAAAGTTGTACGAACCACAATAAAGGACAACGGAGACAGACCCAGTGAAAGAGTCCTTTATTACACTGGTGTCAGAAGTGAAACGGCATGTCAAAACAGCTCAGAAGAAAGAATATCCCCGCACCATCGTCTGCTACATCTTCCGACGACGACGACCTTCCTCAGGCAGTGGACCTGCCTACAATGGAGGAGGAAATCCAAGCGGGAACGAGTGGTGGGCGGGAGTGCAAGACGTCGCCGTGTCAGTGGATCCGCCCGCGCCGGAGGACGCTGACCAGCGATGGAGACAGATGGCGGCCCAGCTGGAGACTTTGAAGACCGTCTTGGCGCAACTCTGCGACCTCGTCACGCCGGCGACGGCGTCGGGGAGGCCCGGGGGTGATCGGCAGACCACGGCCTTGCCTGCACCGCCAGCGCAATCTGCCACGCGGCGCGAGGACGCCATCTTGGGCGTGGCAGGGGAAAAACCGCGGGAAGCTGCCATCTTGCGCCCTCCGCAGCGGGAAGCCGCCATCTTTGACACGTTGCGGAGCGACGCCATCTTGAATATGCCACGCGACACGCCGTCTGCGGAGGACGGCGGAGCGAGGAGCCACAGCCATCACTTGACAACAGTTAAAGAATTTTCGATTGGAGGCGATTGGAGTGCATTCGCCTGCAGATTTTTAGCGGCGGTGCGCTCCGCCAGATGGACTGAAGCAGAGGCCCTGGAAGTTCTGCCAACTCTTCTTGACGATGAGTCGGTCAGATTTTTCCATTTCATCAAGGCCGAGATAAAGAAGACACTGAGAGGGGTTTTTGACGAGATGGCAGATGCGTACGAGCCACCGGATGATGCTCACCGATGATTCGTTCAGCGCCAGCGGGCACCCGAAGAGTCGCCGGTGGCATACAGGGGTGCTTTCTTGGAATTAGCCATGGCCGCATAGCCTGAGACGGAGCCTGACCTACTGGAACCCCTGATTTTGGGCAAGATGCTTGAGCTGTCGAGAGATTTGGGGATCCCTATGCCGGTGTGCGGCCATGAGAAGCTGACGTCTCGGGCGGCTGCGAAGTGTTTGGATGCCCAGTTTAATCTGCGCAGTTGGAAGCAGGTGACAGCGTGGACGGGGGGGCCCATCGTCGAAGGGGGTGCCGTGGGTTGGGATCCCAAGAAGGCGGTGTACGTTCCTGACGGGGGGGCCCGCAGGAATTGACGGCCGCCTCTGCGCAGTGGCCGGCCCGCGGTGGACCAGGGCCGCGATCTGCGCCGCCGACGCGGGAGCGTCGGGATTGGGGGAGTGCGGTGCGTCGTAATGACGTCGAGTGCTTTCACTGCGGTCGCAAGGGCCATTACGCCAGGGATTGCTGGGCCCGTATCCCGGGGCCGCCCCAGCAGGAGGCCTCGACCGCAGACGTGCCGCGGAAGGACCCTCCTGGACAGGCAAGTCAGTGCGCACCAGACACCCGGCAAGGCTTGGCACCTCATTCATCACCGTTGCCGCGTGATCCGGGTGTTGTTAACAATGGGAGGCCACCGACTGGCCAATGTCGCTCGGTAACGCAGTGGCGTAAATTGGCACGGCGGGTTGTCGCGGCCGCTACTAGTTCGTCCACTGTGCCGGGTTCTAAACAGGGGGTTGACGTGCGCATTTTAGTGGATTCCGGTGCGTCTGCGACGATTACATCTGATGTCATTTTCCATCTGTTGGGCATTCCACCGGATGCTGTGCGCCCAGTTTACGATTCCTGCGTTGCAGCGAACAGGGGAAGTATGGGCATTGTGGGCCAGGTGGACGCCAATATATCCATTGGGGGGGTGTCGGCCTCGGGAATTGTGTTGATCTCGAGGTCCCTTGCGGTTCCGTGTTTGTTGGGAACTGATTTTTTGGCCAAAATGCCCATTCTAATAAGAGTTAATCAAACTTGTATTGAATTACCGGGGGGTCGAAAAATTACATTTTTGCCGTCGCCCTGGGGGCGACCCGCTCCTGTCTGCCAGGTGCAGGCGCTATCCGAGGTATCTGTGGACATTCCACCTGGCTCACAAATGCTTATCCACTTGCGATATCGGAAACCGGTGCCTGGTCGGGAAGGAGCGCCTGGGGTTTTGTTATCGCCGTCCGCAACCATAACGGGCGGATCGGCGCTGGTCGGGGCGCAAACTATTATCCGGCCGGACCAGCAGCCATTTTTGCAAGTGCTTAATGGGAGTACGGAAAATGTTTGCGTGCCGGCCGGAACGGTCGTGGCCCATGCCACTACGGCGTTCACAGCCCAGGAGCATCTGGGCCGCCGGGATATGGTTGCCGGATTTTCGGGCCCTGCGGCCTCAGATGATCGCTTGATCGCCGAATTGTGCGGAGAAAATTCTTCCCTGTCCGGGGAACAGCGATCCGCGCTTCGCGCGCTATTGTTGAGTTATTCCGATGTGTTTAGCTCTGACGATTTGGACTTGGGACGCACCTCCCTGCTTTCCCATCATATTGACATGGGGGACGCTGCTCCGATTCGGTTGAACTCGCATCAGATGAGCCCGGCGGAGCGAGACCATGTTCGTGGAGCAGTGGATGACATGTTGGCTGCGGACATAATATCTCCGTCTAACAGCCCATGGGGAGCGCCTGTAGTCTTGGTCAAAAAGAAAGACGGGAAATTGCGATTTTGCGTCGATTTTCGCAAATTAAACAAAGTGTCCATGGCGGATGCGTACCCCCTGCCGCGTATGGATGATTCCCTCGATGCCTTGTCGGGGGCAAAGTTCTTTTCGATGCTGGATCTCTCTTCGGGATTCTGGCAGCTTCCCCTCGATGAGTCTTCGCGGGAAAAGACTGCTTTCCGTACGCCGCAGGGTTTATTTCAATTTAATTGTCTTCCGATGGGGTTGAATGCTGCCCCCGCCACATTTCAGAGGTTGATGGAACTGGTATTAACGGGGTTGCAGTGAGAGACATGTCTGATATATTAGACGATATTATCATCTTCAGCCGCACATTTGACGAACATTTACTGAGACTGGAGGCGGTGTTCGCCAGGATGCGCTCCGCCAATCTGAAATTTAAACCTAAGAAATGTCACCTACTGCAACGGTCCGTGCGCTATTTGGGACATATAGTCAGTGCCGACGGGGTTGCCACGGATCCGGAAAAGACAGCATGCGTCCGTGACTGGCCAACCCCGGCCACGGTGTGGGATGTGCGTCGCTTTTTGGGGTTTGCCTCATATTATCGTAGGTTTGTTCCCAATTTCGCAACAATCGCGAGGCCTCTGCACCTCCTTACGGGTAAAGGACGGAAATTCAGTTGGGGACCGCCAGGGGAGACGGCGTTTAAGGGCCTGCGCGATCGGTTGGCAACGGCGCCGACGTTGGACTATCCCGATTTTGATCACCCTTTCATTCTGGACACGGACGCGAGTGACACGGGCATTGGGGCCATGCTGTCACAGTCCAATGGCGGTGTAGAACGCGTGGTGGCGTACGGTAGCCGTGTTTGTCCCCCGACGAAACCCGCTACTGCGTCACTCGCAGGGAACTTTTGGCTATCGTATATTTTCTACGCCAATTTCGACCGTATCTCTACGGCCGTTCGTTTATTGCACGCACGGATCATGCGGCTTTACAATATGCTCTGAAGGTAGACCAACCATCTGGCCAGCTGGCACGATGGTTGGACACTCTGCGGGAGTTTTCCTTCCAAATTCAACATCGGAAGGGGGTGCGTCACGCGAATGCGGACGCGCTCTCCAGGTTACCGCAGCGATCCCCTTGCGCTTGCGCGTCGGGGACGCATAGGTGTACGCCGATCCAGCAGCCCCCTAGGCCTATTGCGTTGGCGGTCGAGGTGCCTGAGGCTCCAGTGTGCACGGGACTGGCCGATGGGATTTTGAATCTTCCACGGGCTGTATGGATTCGTGAACAAATGCTTGACGACTCGTTGGGGACCCTGCGGAGTCGGGCTGCAAAGGGAGGGGGGGGACTGGTTTCCGGGGGGACGCCGGGGACCGCTCTCCGCGACGGACTGCTGATGTGGAGGGAGGGGTTACAGGATCGCTGGCGTCTTGTTATACCGGCGTCGTTATGGTACGAATTGATTAGGACTCTGCAATGCGACACGCTGTTACACCTGGGGGTGCAGAAGACCTTATTGACGTTGCAGCGAGATTACTTCTGGCACGGCATGACGACGGATGTCGTCGGGCACGTTCGCGCGTGTCCCAAATGTGCCCGGCGGAAGCCGCCTAAACACCCATATGTGCAGCCGATAAAGTCTATTCAAGTGTCTCGAGTTAACGAGTTGGTGGCGTTGGATATTTTGGGACCCTTCCCGCCATCCGCTAAGGGTAATTAATACTTGCTAGTTGGGGTGGAGTATCTCTCCCGCTGGCCGATGGCCTGGCCCTTGCCCGACCAGTCGGCGGCGTCCATTACGGACGCCTTTCTATTTGGATATGTCATGGACAAGGGGGCGCCGGAGAGGCTGCTCACGGATCAGGGCCGGAATTTTTCTTCTTAATTGTTGGGGGAGGTGTGCGCGGCTCTGAGAACTAAAAAGATCCGGACATCTCCCTACCACCTGCAGACGGATGGCATGGTTGAACGGCTAAATCGGACTCTGTCCGCCATGCTGTGTCACACGGTTAATGAAAAGCAAGCGGACTGGGATTTGCCCATCCCTGGGGTACTCTCGGCATACCGGATGACGCCTCACGCGTCCACAGGATATTCTCCGTTTTTTCTCATGTACGGTCGCGAAAACGTGCCGCCAATGGATGTGCAGTTGGGAACAGGAGTGAGAGGACCTATTAAGCCTCTCCCTGATTACATTCAGGACGCCGTTCGCCGCGTCGTTGAGGCGCGGGAGGGGGCCCGCATGGCTACGGCCAAAACCCAGGCCCAGAACGAACGGTGCGCTCGACGCTCGAAGGGAAAGTGCCCCTGGAAGGTGGGGGACATGGCTTGCCTGCATTGCCCGCAGGTGCCGGCAGGGACCTCCCCTAAATTACATAAACCATGGCAGGTGCCTGTTAGGCTCATCGAGGTTCCCAACCCGCAGTCCGCGCGCGTTCGGTTCGGATCTCGGTGCTGTACGTCCATACGTCTCGCTTGAAACCATACTTGGCCCCTCGAACGGATGCGTCATCTCCTGATGTTGCCTTGCCGGTGTCTGTTGCTGCCGACGCACCCTTGCCTGTGCCTGTTGACCCTGCAAGAGCACTTGTCGTGCCTTTTACAGACAAACCGGCCATCACACTGCAGGAGACAGGGGACTCTGCTCTGGGTGGGCCTACCATGGCTGCGGGGACACCTGGCCCCGCCGCCCCTCCCACCCCACCACAGACACGGTTGCGGGACGCCCCGGACTCTGGTCCTTCGGGGAAAAGGGACCTTGGCGTTGGCGGGCCTCCAATAGCGACAGGAGGTTTTGATCCTGTCGCTCCTAAAATCCCGTCGCGTTCTCGGTCTGCAGGGGGGCCGCCGCTCGTCCGGGACGGGCCGGCGACCCGCACGCGGTCGAAGTCCCTTTCTTTTCGTTGATTAATGTTGTTCTCGTTCTTGTTATTATTGTTATATTCGTTGCATTCTCCGTTGTCCGTTCATGGCTGATGGTTGGTGGTCGCTCGCATTACTTGTTTGTTTCAGCCGAGGACGGCTGGAATTTTCTCCACGGGGAGGGTAGTGTATTGCGAGCGTAAACGGCCTCGCGGATATGACGTAACAGGGGGGAGGAGTTGGGTCACGTGCGGAGAAGGGAGAGCTCTTAAGGGCAGGAACCGGAAGGGCCGGGGAGTGAGTGTAAGGATAAAGACAGGAGGAGGCCACGCAGGGCAGGAGGTGGAAGGTGGCGTGATCGCCACACGTCGGGACTCGGCACCGTTGGCCAGCGGTGTCCGGGCACGGGGGGGAGATGGAGAGCAGCGGTGGGGCTGCAGAGAGAGCAGCGGTGGGGCTGCAGAGAGAGCAGCTGAGGGGCTGCAGGTCGAGGGCGGAGAGGCTGAGAGGAAAGCCAGCAGCGGAGCTGCATCGGGAGCCAGCAGCAAGACTGCGGGAGCGACGGCAGCAGAGGGGCTGCCGAGCGGGAGGTGGAGCAGACTCTGAGCGAGGCGCCGTGCGGGCAAAGTTGTACGAACCACAATAAAGGACAACGGAGACAGACCCAGTGAAAGAGTCCTTTATTACATTTGTTATCTTTCCCCCGCACCTATAATTATCACGGTTGGTGTGAAAAAAGTTCAGCATACATATGTAGTAAGTATCAGGAGGCTTGACGACAGGGTCGGAGGCACACTTATTTATTGACACCAACTTGTGCACAGTAATGGGTACACACAATACTTAAGGGGGTATTGTCCCCTTCACTCGGCTACAGGGATACACAACTTCTAACCCCGCTAACCTACGCCCAAGTCCTCCACTACGGAGCTAGGGGAGGCTACCTATCCCAGCCCTGGTCAAGCTGGGATCCCGGCACCCTGAGTCTCCAGACCGGCTCGTCAGTCTGGGCTCTCGGGGCCACGCCACCAGCTTGCCCTGGTTGGCCCTGATAAGGACAGCGAGCCAGGGGAGCTCCGGGGCCTATGCTAGCTGGTCTTCAGTCTTCGCTGGTTAAAGCTGATACTCCGACCTCGAGCCCTCCGGCTCACCACCTTTTATAGTACTCGGCCCCCGGGAGGGCCCGTGGGGGATGCAGGTGCGGACGTCGGTGTGAGCACCTCCTATGTGTGCGGCCCTAACCACGCCCCTTGTGTTTGTTGGCCATCCGCTCCCATACACAATTACACCTCTACATCACCCCCCCCTGTACAGCTCGCAGCCGTCCCCGGCTGCAACAAAATCAGAATAAAGGTGCATCCCTCCTCAAACCCGTGTGTGCCTCGCGTAATTTTAACAAGAACAATGACAACCATAACAACAACAACAACAGGAAACAGGTAGAAGAAGAAAGAGAAGAAAAAAAATAACCCGGCGCACCCTCCCGAATAAATACCCCATTCCGTAAAACCACCATATATATACACGCGCCCCAGGTGCCTCCCCCCCCTCGTCCGCAAAGGCCCCCCAACGGCCGACCTCACAATAGTCTGCGCGTTTTGGCGCGCGTTCTCGCGGCGGGCCCGTCACAAGGGCCCGTCCCGGCCTGCTCAGTGGCGGTTGTTGATGGTCCGGGTGCGAGAGAGTCTGGTGCCGCTGCCGAGCGACCCCCGACCCCCCCGGGGGGGGTTGGCGGTCGCGGAGCCGTCACTCCAGTTGCACCTGGAGATGGCACAGTTGATGTCAGGTTAGGCGAGAGCAGCGACGTCAGTGAGTCGGCGGACCCCTCACACGTTTGGCCATGCGTGCGTGTGTGCGAACCACGGGGCGGCACAATGAACGGTTTCAACCTTGAGGGGTGCACGTACCACCGACGCCTCCCCCATTTGACGCGTACACATTGCGGCCGCAAGACCTGTACGACCTCCACGGGCCCCCGCCACGGCCGTACCAACTTTGACGAGGTCGCCAGCGGCACCTGGGGACAGTGCAACCATGCCCTGTCCCCTGGTTTCCATTTGAACACATGTACCCGCCCCAGCCGAAGCCTCTCGTTCGCCTGCTGGCGGAGTTCAGAATTTTGCACGGCCGCTTCCCGTGCCTCAGATAATTTGCCGATATTAAATTTAACGTGTTCGGACAATGTAGACTTTGCCTGAGGCGCCGAGAGCTTCAGCTAGGTCGTCACAGGGGGGTTAGCCTCGCGGCCATACATTAAAAAGAAAGGGGAAAATCTGGTGGCCGCATGGGGAGCCATCCTGTAGGCTTGCAACACACCGGCAATGTGAAGGTCCCAATCTGTCTGGGATTCCGATACCTGCTGGGACAGCATAGACGTGATGGTCCGATGCAGCCGTTCCACCATCCCGTCAGTTTGTGGGTGATACGGGGAGGTCCGAATTTTCTCCGTACCCAAGAGGTCGCACACCTCGCGGAGGAGTTTCCCCGAAAAATTCTTACCCTGGTCAGTAAGCAGCCGTTCCGGAGCACCCTTGTCGAGGACATAGCCCTGGACAAAGGCCTCCGCGATGGCTGCCGCCGACTGGTTGGCCAGGGGCCAGGCCATAGGCCATCTCGTGAAGTATTCGACCCCTGTCAATAAATACCTATTCCCCCTGGGTGTAGCGGGAAATGGCCCGAGAATGTCTAGAGCAACGAGCTCGTTAACCCGGGAAACCTTTATGGACTGCAGCGGAGGGTTGGACCCCTTGCAGGTGGCTTCCGCTGCGCGCATTGCGTGCACGACCCTAGGAGATCCCCCACGTCCTTTGACATGCCCGGCCAGAAGAAATCGAGCTGGAGCGTGGCAAAGGTCTTGTGAACCCCCAAGTGCAGAAGCCGCTCATGAACAGCCCATACCACCTTACCCCTTAATGCTGCAGGCACCACGAGCCGTTGGCGGCGGGATTTTCCGTCCCAGTGCATTAAAAGACCCTGGAACAACCCCCACGAGTCAACGTTCGCCACCCCCTGACCAACCCTCCCGGTGCGACGGCGCAGAGCGAGGAGGGAGGTGTCCTCCATTTGGAGGCGTCCCCATTCCGCGACCGACAACCCCAGCAACGAATCCCTCCCTTCTTGCTCGATAGGACCCGAAGCCGAAGGCGCATCGGCGGCGGCCACGAGGACCGAATCGGTGGAGACGTTCGGGGGCCTACAACGCCCCGAACCCAAGAGGCAAGCGCACTCCGAAGTGGGTGGCAACCGCGACAGGGCGTCAGCGTTCGTGTGGCGGACGCCCTTACGATATGTGGTGACAAAGTCGTAGTCTTGGAGAATCTCCAACCATCGAGACAACTGGCCCGATGGTTGTTGAACCCGCAGAGCATACTGTAGAGCCGCATGATCTGTATGGACGGTGAAACGCCGACCGTACAGATACGGGCGGTACTGCTGAATGAAATAAACAATTGCCAATAATTCCTGATGGGTAACGCAGTACCGTTGTTCCGCTGGAGACAGTACCCGACTACCGTAAGCCACCACATGCTCTACGCCCCCAACGAGCTGGGACAGCACGCCCCCAATGCCCGTGTTACTTGCGTCTGTATCGAGCAAGAAGGGTTGTGAGAAATCGGGGTAATTCAACGGCGGAGCCCCCACCAGGGCATTCCGGAGGGCGCGAAAAGCAGCCTCCTTCTCCGGCCCCCAATGAAACCTGACTCCCTTGGACGTCAAGGCATGCAATGGTTTCGCGATCGTAGCGAAGTCAGCCACAAACCGCCGATAGTACGACGCGAACCCAATGAAACTCCTGACCTCTCCCACTGAGGTGGGAGTCGGCCAGGAGCTGACGCATTCCGTTTTGGCGGGATCAGTGGATATCCCCGAGCGCCCAACAATGTGACCCAAATACCGCACCGATTCGCAGAGCAAATGGCACTTCTGCGGTTTAAACTTCAAATTGGCAGCCCGCATTTTGAGAAAAACAGCACGCAACCTCTGGAGGTGTTCCTCGAAGGATTTGCTAAAGACGATGACATCGTCCAAGTAAATTAAACACGAATCCCATTGCAAGCCTGCCAAGACCAGTTCCATTAACTGCTGAAAAGTTGCCGGCGCAGAATGTAAGCCCATCGGCAAGCGGTTAAATTGGAAGAGACCTTGCGGTGTACGAAAAGCAGTCTTAGGTTTTGATTCGTCATCCAGAGGAAGCTGCCAGAATCCAGATAGTAAATCGAGGGTGGAAAAGAATTGCGCCCCCGCCAAGGCATTGAGCGACTCATCCATTCGAGGAAGCAGGTACGCATCTGCCACAGAAATTTTGTTCAATCGCCGAAAGTCGACACAAAACCGCAGTGAGCCGTCGTGTTTTTTCACCAAACCGATCGGCGCGCCCCACGGGCTGTTGGAAGGGGAAATGATATCGGCGGCTAGCATGTCATCAACAGCCGATTTGACATGATCCTTTTCGGCGGGACTCAACCGAAAGGGATTTTGGCGGATTGGCGCGCTGTCACCCGTGTCAATATGGTGTCGCAGCAATTTTGTACAACCAATATCAAATTTGTGTTGACTAAAAACGTCGGCAAATTTGTTCAGGAGAACTCGCAGCTGCGCACGCTGCGAGTCGGACAGGTCCACTGATCCCGCGCAAAGCGCATCCAGCCATCCGTCATCACAGTCCGAATGCGGTCGCGATGGAGGATCGGTGCTTACCTGACCCACGAGTGGTTCCTCATAGGGTACCGGCGTTGCGTGTGCAAGCACGGTCTCTTGAGGAACCACGGCCGTTCGTGATCCTACATTAAGGACTGCAATGAAGGGGTCCCCATCCCCTTTCACCATGGTCTGAGCCGCTAGCAAATCGGGTCCATTGACCCCGGCCCGAGATGGTCCCAACAAGACCCCCCGATCCGCAACCCCTTCAGCAAACGGCCGACGCAACCTAAGAGGGACGAGCATCTGCGCCCCCGGGGGTACGCGCACAGTTTTTGTCACGAGCGCCTGCACGGTGGCAAACGCCCGACACTCCGTGGTGGGGGAAGACAAAAATGTAACACGTCGGCCCGACGGAAGCTCGATGCACCCCTGGTCAATCAAGATACGAATGGGAATTTTGGCCAAGAAATCCGTCCCCAACAGGCACGGAACCGCGAGTGAGGAGGAAACCAAAACAGGCCCGGATAATTTAATGTCTCCAATGCAAATTTTGGCGCGGATTTGCCCAATAATGCCCAGCGAGCCCCCGTTAGCAGCATAGCATGGCACGTCAACGGGGAGCAAGGGACCACTTTGAACGGGAAGGATGTTATAAATCAAATCTGATATAATGGTCGCCGATGCCCCTGTGTCAATTAAAATCCGCACCTCTACCCCATCAATATGACCGACCACAACCGACGATCCCGCCGACGCTGCAATGACACGATGGGCGAGATCCGACCACTGACCCGGTTGGAGCGCTCACCGCATTTCAGAACAAACGGGCGCAACGGCCGGCGATTTTCGAGCCCTGTTCAGTTGAGCGCGTGAGTGTGTGTCTGATGTGTGCATGGGCCAAACGTGTGAGGTGCCACGACTCGCCGTATTTCTCTGCTGGAGCTTGGGTGGAGACGGCGCGGCGTCCTGACGAGGTGTCGCCCCGCGCTGACGGGGAGCCCGGCATCCTGAAGCAACGTGGCCTTGCAGGCCACAGTTGTAGCAGCGTGTGAGCGCCCCAGATGGCCTGGGCTGCTCCTGTCTGCTCGGTCCATTCCGAGCCTGTGGTGCCGCCGATCTCCATTCCCCCCGCCGCTCCACCCCGCAGACCTCCTCCGATGGGAGGGTGGTGGCCGCCATGGCATGGCCGGCCACCCCCTTGGCGGCCTTGCGACGCAGGGACCGCAAGCCCCCGTGGATGTGGCGCGCGACCAGCAGGGACGACATCTCTGCGTCGTCTTGAGCCAAGACGGCGACGTCCAGCTCATCAGCGAGTAGCAGCAGCTTTTCAGCCACCATGGCGTCCACTCCCTCCTCGTCCATCGGCGGAAAAGCTGCCTTTGCCAGGGCCAGGAGAGCCGTCCGGAAGGCCAGGGGCGATTCGTTGGCGCCCCGATGCCGATCGTGGAACAGCTGCCTGCAGTCCGAAGGCGGCCCATAGACGGCTGACAGCAGCTGCAGCGCCAAGTGCAGCGTGGCGCGCTTTTCCTTAGGCGCCGAGGTGAGGGTAGCCAGGGCGTCGTTGTCAAGCATCGCTGGCAGCGCGCGTAGTGCCTCGGCGTCCGTCCAGTTCGCCATCTCTTGATGAGCGATGAACCGCCTTTTGAAGCCGCCCCAGTCTCCGTCCGCGCCCACGAATTCTTTGAGAGGCGGCAGTCGCTGCTGTAACACGATGTCCGTGGCTGCGGATCGCGCTCCGTCGCTCCCAGCAGATGTTACAGTGTGGGCGGGCTGCTAGCATGGCATCGCCGGTCGCTCTGATGTTGACGCGCTGGCCGGTGCTGATGATGTCACGGCTTGTGCTTGGCCCTCAGCAGTCACCTGACGCGGGCCGGCCCCGCCCTCTGCCCGCACTGTAGTGATGGCGGGAAATTTAACCGCGAGCCGCGTCGGGGTGGCGGGAAATGTCGCCGCGCGTCGGCTGCTGTCGTCGTCCCGCGCAGCCCCTCCAGCCCCCAGCCGCGTGATTTATTCCAACGCGGCGGCCGCAGCGTAGAGCAGCTCCGCCAGGCGGGAGTGAGCCAGCCGAAGTCTCTCGGCCGACGCATCCCCCCCTTCCTGTCGTAGCAGCGTGGGTGTACTCGGCCCCGGCTGCTCCGATCCGACCTCGGCCATCTCTGGTGGCGATTCGGCCGCGGTGTCCTCCATCTCCGACTCCCTGGTACGTGTCGTCCCTCGTGTGTCCATCGTTGAACGTTTTACTTCTGACACCAGATGTAGTAAGTATCAGGAGGCTTGACGACAGGGTCGGAGGCACACTTATTTATTGACACCAACTTGTGCACAGTAATGGGTACACACAATACTTAAGGGGGTATCGTCCCCTTCACTCGGCTACAGGGATACACAACTTCTAACCCCGCTAACCTACGCCCAAGTCCTCCACTACGGAGCTAGGGGAGGCTACCTATCCCAGCCCTGGTCAAGCTGGGATCCCGGCACCCTGAGTCTCCAGACCGGCTCGTCAGTCTGGGCTCTCGGGGCCACGCCACCGGCTTGCCCTGGTCGGCCCTGATAAGGACAGCGAGCCAGGGGAGCTCCGGGGCCTATGCTAGCTGGTCTTCAGTCTTCGCTGGTTAAAGCTGATACTCCGACCTCGAGCCCGGAGGTGAGCCGGAGGGCTCGCCCTCCGGCTCACGAGCCCTCCGGCTCACCACCTGTTATAGTACTCGGCCCCGGGAGGGGCCCGTGGGGGATGCAGGTGCGGACGTCGGTGTGAGCACCTCCTATGTGTACAGCCCTAACCACGCCCCTTGTGTTTGTTGGCCATCCGCTCCCATACACAATTACACCTCTACACATACATTCAAAGTTGGGAAAAAAGATCAGTATTAGCACGAAATGAGACCAAGCAGAGGGAATGCAGGCCACAAAGATAGATACGTAACTAATGGTATGGAACACTTAAATAATCGTCAGATTCAAGAAATTTTGAGGAATTTATGGATAATTTCTAGTGGGTTTGAAAACATGCATGTGTGCGTGATCATTTGGAGAATATAATGAAGTTGCCACGTTATGAAAACCAGCTGACGGCTCTCCCCAAGGGGGTTTTCGACAAACTTCCCCAGCTGACTCGCCTAGATCTGGAAAACAACTGGCTCAGTGCCCTTCCAGATGGAGTGTTTGAACAGCTCGTGAATCTGAATGAGTTGGTTGTGTAGTGACACCAATACATATTGTGACTTTTTAAGAGCCTTTATTCAGACACAGCACTAACGATGCCCAGGGCTGATGTTAGAGGCTTGAGCTCCATATCCTCCCGAACGTCCCCCCTCCCTGTGCTTTCTCAATTTATACATCCCAAGCCCCCTCTATGGAAGCTTCTGTCACCCCACTCCCTTCAGCCAATCCTAATCCTTCCCCACCAATGGTTCTCAACCGTCCTTCAACAGTCTACCCTTGCTGCCCGCCTTTTACCTTTAAAATATTTCCTCCAATCCCGTTCAATCTTGCCTTCCAACCAATGACTATGTAGGCCTTTCTGCACCAATGGAAGGCATTGGCCTACTTCCTGATTGTTTGTTTAAGACGTAGGCTGTCGTGACCAATAGCATCCATAATATAAGTTGTGTTTGGGTTAGATTGCGTAAATATATAAATGTGTTGTTAAACCCGACACCGCCCGATACAGCCAATTAGTAAGGTTTGTCACGTAAATGGAACATGCCAATTCGCTACTAGTACAGCACACTGGTGTGTTGGAGAGCTAAGCCACAACATTTACAATCTGAGTATAGCGTTTCACCAGTAATTACAACTAGCTTCATCAGGCGACAGCGAGATTTGTGGATAAGTCCACCTGTTTCGTTCCTTAAATAGAGGCATAGATGTAATGACAACACTTGTGCGCTTTTTTGCGCGAAGTGGGGGGGATTAATTTATCAACGTGCTTCAAACATGTGCATTATGCGAGTCAATTGATATTGTACTGCCTGTCGATTGTGCATACTAAAATCGCCCTAACAACGGTAATCCATATTGAAGTATAGTGGCCTCTATAGGCATGCAATTAAACAATGTATTATTTGATTATTCGCTTGCAAGCAGCACCAAGTCTGTAGCTATTTGAACAATGAAAATTATTTTTAATTTCACTAAATTTCGCCAGTAGTCATTATCTTTGCACAGAACTTCAACATTTAAAAAATCAATTGAGTGTCCGTCCTTGTTGGCACGCGTGTTTTGCTACTGCTGACAGTTGTATTTGGGAGTATTTAATATTTATTTGGTGTACTTTTAATCTCATGCTGATCATTCGTCCTGTTTGTTTGTCTGACTTGTATCAGGTAAGCGGTCTGTTATCTCGGTCATTGCAGTTGTAAAACAACCAGCTGATAGCTCTCAGCACTGGGGTGTTTAACAGCCAGTCCCACCTGACTGCTCTGAGCACAAACTGTCTGAAAGCATTTCCCGAGGGGCTTTTAGTCGCTCTGTGAATATGAATATGTTGCCAATGACCCCATGCAGCTGTTTTCCCTCCAGATCCAAGATCTCTGTGTCCCCAGGGATCCCATCTCGCACCGAGCCCAGACGTTTGTTTTCACATTTCACTACCTGACCAGGGCCTCTATCGTAGTGTGTACCATGGAAATATTTACAGACACCTCCTTCTCCACACGCAGGTTTCCTGGCTCGAACTCCAACCCGGAGCCACGAGATCAGATGTGGAGACACGATGACAGTAATCATCCTAATAGCAGCATGGCCATCATAATGATCATAAATTAGTTACTACCCTATTGATAATTATAACCAACATTATGATCATACTTGCTTTAGTACCCGACTTTGCACGGGACTTGGATTCACGACGCCCGGCCGCCTTTGTCTCCTCAGTGGCGATGTTCACACACCACACCAGTTACTCGTTTGAGGCAGAGTCGACCTAGGGAATGCCCAAAACGGTTCAAATAATCGTCACCGGTGGTGGCCGTGAGCGGGAATCGAACTCGGGTCGCCGGGTTCGTAGCGCAGCTCACGAATCGCTACGCAGTCGCTGCTCCCCCCACACACACAGGATAAAGACAAAGATCCCCCGTGTAGCCTGTGAGACTGTAGGGGGCAAGTGCCCCCTACAGTCTCACAGGCTACACGGCCCCCCAACAACCACAGTTTGCAGCGGCCCCCAACAACAACAACCTGCAGCGCCCCCCAACAACCACAGCCTGTGGTGGCCCCCAACAGGCTGGTTAGGTAAATCCTTACGATCCACTCGCACAGCGTGTGGTGGGCCTTCATCCACCAGTGGATTTAAGCACCAAAGAAACAACAGTACTAATGTAATTAGAACGGTGTGTATATGCCCGTACGTAATGGATGTGTGTGTAGTGCACTTGTGTTTTACCGTAAAAAGTATTATTGTAGAGTACTGTACGTTGACTACTGTACTGGTCATGTGGTTGCTTCAGTAGTTGATACATGGGTCTCCCCCCACCCGTGCCTGTTCGGGGGTGTACATGTTTGTGAGGGGCGCACCTCGGGTTGGCTGCTTGGTCCCGGTAATGTGACGCACTTCAACCAATCCATGCCGCGTTAGTCACAGAATGACAGAATCACAGAGCTGGGTGCTTATATATTAGGATAAGTGATAGAGACCATCTAATAGAGACCATCTAAGTGATCAGGCTAACTAAAACACTTCATGAATTAATTTTTAAATGATAATTTAAAATGTTTGACCTTCACGCATTTATACATGACACTCATTGTGACTGGCATATGATGAAAAAAATTCCAGTTTTTAAACTGCTTGGACATATTTTAAGAACGACCTTCAAAAAATCATTTACACACATGCCCCTTTAAAAAAGTTCAGAATAAAAGGTAATCGTCTACCAAGGTTTGATCCGAACATCTCTGAATTTATGAATACTAGAGATATAGGCTAAAATAAACCAAATATATATCAAACAACCTATTTTATTCGATTATACCGAGAACACTGAGAAATAGATACACTAATCTTAATTTGGAGCTTTCGTATGTATCTTTGTGATATCTGTCTGCTTATATGTCTGTCTATAGTTTTCTGGTTAGATTTTTGTTGCTATTTCATTTATACCTGATGATGATTGCTTGTATTGCAATCGAAACGTCGTATGCTATTATTTAATTTATTATTTTATCTTTATACGTGACTTTACCGAAAGAACCAAAGAGTAAATAGATACACTGGCCTGTTAAAAAACGCTAAATATTCATACTATTATTAAACTATTCTAAGTTCACTAAACACCCAAGACTCTTCTGTCAAACATTAATTTCACTTGAAAACACAAGGCAAACAAAATGTTCTACCGAATAAAAACTGAATATCAAAAAACTCTTCACGAAACAAGACATTGTCAATGGATGTAATTTTCATTGTCGATCAGCAGTGCATATATTTTACAAAACACATCAGAGTAAAATGTCTCCAAATACATCACCATTCACATCACTTATGTCTTTCTCTTCACATACCAACCCTTTGTTAGGAATAGTAAATGTCATCGTCCTTACTTCTCGCTTAATCCCATATGTGAATGGTACGTACTGAACGACTTCGTACCATTTAAGATATTGTCATCCACGTGTAATGCGAGCGTAAATGGGGTTGCTGCTGGACTCTGGCCCAATCACACGACCCGGGGAATTGGGGGCGGAGCCCGGTATGGGGGGCGTGTGAGAGGGGCCGCCATTCACCTCGGCTCCAATGGGAAGCGAGGTGAATGGAGGTGGAGCCAGCAGGGCAGTATGGGAAGGCCGGATCTGACGATCCGGAAGGGGAGGAGTCAGGGTCACGTGGGAGAGACGATATAGAGGGGAGCCCGGAAGAGATCGGGGCCAGTTCATGGAGTGAAGAAGCGGGACCACGTTGGGTGGCCACCACGCCAACAACCACGTGGCTGATGGGGCTTCGGCACACCATCAGCCAGCGGTGTGCGGAGCGGGAGAAGGAGCTGACAGAGGAGCGTGCGGGGCACGCGAGAGGAGCGTGCGGGGCACGCGAGAGGAGCGTGCGGGGCACGCGAGAGGAGCGTGCGTGGCACGCGAGAGGAGCGTGCGGGGCACGCGAGAGGAGCGTGCGGGGCACGCGAGAGGAGCGTGCGTGGCACGCGAGAGGAGACGCTGGTCCCTTGTCAGGACCAGCGGGGTGTGAGGACGAGTGGAGGAACTGAGGAGGAAGCGCGTGCGCGGGGCGCGCGCGAGACAACGCTGGTCCGTGGAGGAGACCAGTGGGGTGTGGAGAAGAACCTGAATAAAAGACAAGCGGAGACAAGCAGTGCCTGACGGAGTCTTTTATTACACACGGAAAAAGACGAGTTACCTGCATTGGCACTTGTGGCTGTGGCAAATCTCATCTATAAACTCTTCACACACATTTTCCACCTCTCACTTACCAAGGGCACATCCACTAGAGTGGAAAGCTGCTCTTATTCGTCCAGTATATTAAAAATGGCTCCAAAAAAGACCCTAACAACTATAGCCCAATCTCTATTATTTTCTAGATACTACCATAATTGAACACATACTTCGATCATGAATAAACTGCTACCTAAAAAGTCACAATCTCCTTCACAGTAATCTGTCTAGTATTCGAGAGGATTACTGCAACACCACAGCAATGGTGGAAGTATTACATTTTCATTTTAGTAACCTGGATAAAGGCCACTTCTGCCGTGCACTATTTCCTGTCAAAAGCTTTTAACACTGTTGACCATGATATTCTAGTTGCAAGACTTGGTCAACCATAAATGTAATATAATACACTACAATTGTTTAAGAGTTACCTTTCAGACCGTTATTAAAAAGGTACATAGTGATAACATCTCATCCACAAATATGAAGTGACAAAGGATGTTCTAAAAGGTGTCGTGCTGGATCTAATGAAATAATATTATCCCCATTGTTAAACCCAAGAAACCTAAGGCGTCCATCTAATTGCCTGTCAAATATTCCTAGAACAAGACTTGGAATAGGTGACAAAGCATGTGCGGTTGCAGCACCAACGTTTTGTATCAACCTTGTTAACTCCCTTAACATCATAAATGTTCCTTCAAAAATATCCTGGAGCAGACAATTAGTGCTTGATACAGTCACATTTGCAAATGTGATTTGTAACTTTCATCCTACCTGTGAAGTATCGATAGTTCAATGTTAATGTGTCATGTTATTGAAGGACAACTGCTCTATGGTGTTATCTTAGTGTGATCTGGAACTGCTTTGTTGTTGTTCTTGCTGCCTTGCTCAATCTTGATAAATCGGAGTTGTATAACTAATTAATGTATTATGGTTAGTTCATTGAATACTATTCTATCTATTTTGCACTCCTATAGGGTTTTGTATTGTTTGTTGCTGTAACGTGCTAACCTGCCCCTACGGGACATTGTGTTGAAGAGCTTCTAAGCTCATCAGATTCCTCCTGCAGTCTAAATAAAGGGTTTGATGTCACAACTTTTATTCACTCAATCCCTGTGACCTCTTTGTATTCGCTATGAAGAAGGGCCATTGGCCTTCCACGTCATCTACCTATCTATATGTAGTGGTGGTGTTGACGTGCGCCAACAGTGATGGATCACGGGGCGGCACGGGGTGCGGGGTTGGGCACACGTTGTGGGCGTGGTGTGGACGCGCGCGCCGGGAGTGAGAGATCACGGGGCGGCACGGCGTGAGGGGTGAGGCGCGCTGACACTGTGGGAAAACAGGATCGTAGCCAGCGCCCAGTGATTGGTCAAATGGGATGAGTGCTCTCAGCGACGTCCGCAGGAGGTGTATAAAGGGTGACGCGCGAGAGCACTCGAGGTTGTGGTTAACCAGTTGAAGATCGAAGACGGAGTGAAGAGGTAGTGCCCTGAGACCCCTAGTCCCGCTGTCCTTGTTGGGACCGGGGCCCTGTGTGGCTCGGAGGCGAGACTGTGGGACCCGTGGTCCGACGCCCATGTGGGTCGGGACTGTGGGACCCAGAGTCGAGAGGAACACCCCGGCTGGGTGTGTTCCGAGAGGCTACGGGGGCGTAAGAGCCCGTGTTGGTGTAGCCAGGAGAACCGTGTGGGGTAGGCTGGTGTTAGCCACCCGTGTAGCTGAGTGGGTGTTAGTCACCCGAGTAGCTCAGTGGGTGTTAGTCACCCGTGTAGCTAAGTGGGTGTTAGTCACCCGAGTAGCTCAGTGGGTGTTAGTCACCCGAGTAGCTAAGTGGGTGTTAGTCACCCGAGTAACCAACTGGGTGTTAGTCACCCGAGTAACCAAGTGGGTGTTAGTCACCCGAGTAACCAAGTGGGTGTTAGTCACCTGTGTAACGAAGTTGGTGAAATAAAGAGTGTGCTACCCGTGAAGTCGTCTCCCGCCGAGTTACTACATTACAACTGGCGTCAGAAGTAAACCTGTCTTCAAAAAGAATGGATACTAGGAAGACTACCCGTACCCACGAGCGAGATCGGGAAGACGACGGCGTACCGGAGACATCAACCTCGGGAGGAGAGGACGAGGAGTTGCCGCCGATGCAGCACTTTGCGGCGATGGCCGACGCTCCGCTCGCCTCCGACACCAGCCTACAGGACGCACACTCCCGCCTGGCGGAGTTGCTGCTCGCCGCCGCTGCAGTTTTGGCGGAGATCTCCGTTCCAGCGGGCGGAGGGACGGCTGCGGGGTTGGAGGAGGTGGCGCGGCTGGAGGGATCCCGCCAGAAGGCGCTTCGCGCCAAAAAGTTTGAAGTTGGCGCCGTTTTTGAGCGTCCGCCATTAATTGGCAGGAAGCGCGGACACCACGTGGGCGGAGAGCTCCACTCAGAGCGGCCCGCGTCATCGGCGCGCGCCAGAGCCCTCCATTATGCGCCTGCAGACGGAGCCGACATTTTCTACAACCACAGCGGCGCGCGGGAAAATCGTTTCGACAACGACGACGACCGGGTCCTCCAGCAACGATTGCCCGCGCTGTCGGCGTTCAAGGCAGACGGGGGCGACTGGGGAGCCTTCCAATGAAGGTTCCTCGCACATCAAGAAATGTCGGGGTGGTCCGACACCACTGCCCTGCGCGCGCTGCCAGCGATGCTCGACGACGACGCGCTTGCGGCCTTCACATCGGCCCCTAGGTCGTCCCGCTCAACGCTCCAGGCCGCGCTACACCTAATGGCTAAAGTGTTCGGGCCGCCCTCGACCTGTCGCCACCAGTTCTACGATCGGCAAAAGGTGGTTGGAGAAACAACGCTCGCCTATCGCACGGCGCTGCTCGCCCTGGCGGACGCAGCTTTTCCCCGCATGGACAAGGAGGGGAAGGACGCCATGGTGACGGAGCAGCTGTTGGCGTTGGCTCACGGCTTGGGAGTCCCCATCAATATGGCGGACGAAATGGACATCTGCTCCCTGGGGATTGCCACGAGTATTCACGCATACGAGGTCCTCAAGCGCAAGCCAACGGTCATCTGCGCATCGGCGGGGAACGGGGCAGTGGCTGCCACGGTCGCCGAGCCTCAGCCTGCTGCGGCTCGGGAGGAGGCCTTCACTGTATCGAGACCAGGGGAGTGGAGAACGGGAGGTCGTTCGCCCACACGTTCATCCCGCAAGCTGGAGCAACCGAAACCTACGACGTCCCTCATCGTCTGCTACAACTGCGGCCTTCGGGGTCACGTCGCAGCCGGGTGCCGGGCTCCGTGTCAGCGCGCCACGGGACCACGTCCGGACGACGACCGGGGCCACAAGTCATCACAACTAAACCCGGCAAGTCGCGGCACCTCACGCGCTCGGTCCCCATACACGGCACGTTCGGGTCGCCGCTTGGCGGTGCGGGGACCGCATAAGGGTACCGGGGGTTCGGTTCGGCGAGGGGGGTTCGTACACGGCCCGGAAGCAGTCGAATGGTCCGAATTGGCCCACAGGATGGTGGCTGCGTCGGCCGAGTCGTCCGTGGTAACGGGGTTTATTGACGGGGTTGAGGTCCGGTTGCTTGTGGACACGGGTGCTTCGGCCACTATCATTTCGGACCTTATTTATAACATTCTTCCCGTCCAATGTCGACCCCTTCTGCCGGTGGACGTACCATTTTACGCGGCGAGCGGGGGATCCCTGGGAATCATCGGCCAGATTCGGGCGACTATTTGTATTGGCGATATCAAATTGGCGGGTCCTATTTTTGTATCATCATCGCTGGCCGTTCCTTGTTTACTAGGTACGGACTTTCTGTCCAAAATGCCCATCAAAATTCTCATAGATCAAGCCTGCATTGAGCTTCCATCGGGACGGCGGGTTGCGTTTTTGACGAGCCCTACTAAAATACGCATGGTTTGTGCGACGGTGCAGGCGCTGGCAACTCAGACTGTACGGGTGCCCCCGGGATCGCAAATGTTGGTACCCCTTCGGTTGAGAAAACCCCTCGGGGTGGATGCGGGGGCACAGGGAGTTCTGTTGGGGCCGTCTAACAGAGCCAAAGGGGGCCTCGACTTAGTGGTAGCTCAGACCATGGTGAGGGGTGACAGTGAGCCGTTCGTTATGGTCCTGAATACGGGGTCGCGGCCGGCCGTAATTACACAGGGAACGGTACTGGCTCACGCCGCGCCGCTACCCGTCGAGGAACAGCTCGTTGCTCACGCGGGATTGAGTGCCGATACGCATCCTCAAAGTAAGGAGGGGACAGAGTGGGTGGACTCGTTGTGTGCCGGGTCTAGTAACCTGTCCAGTGTGCAGTTGGGAGCATTGAGGGGCTTGCTACTCGAGTTTGCTGACGTGTTTAGCAGTCACAAGTACGATATTGGCTGCACAGACCTGTTGCGCCACCACATAGCTACAGGGGACGCGGCTACTATTCGACAGAATCCCTTCCGGCTCAGCCCAGCCGAGAAGGAGCATGTGCAGTCGGCGGTTAATGACATGTTGGCGGCCGACATCATTTCGCCCTCTTCCAGTCCGTGGGGTGCTCCTATCGTCCTAGTTAAAAAACAGGACGGGTCCTTGCGGTTCTGTGTCGATTTCCGCCGCCTAAACAAAATCTCTATGGCCGATGCGTATCCGCTCCCCAGGATGGATGAGTCGCTGGATGAATTGGCGGGAGCACAGTTTTTTTCGACGCTCGATCTGCTTTCGGGATTTTGGCAATTGCCCCTCGATGACGAGTCGAAACCAAAAACCGCTTTCCGGACACCGGGAGGCCTATTTGAATTCAACCGATTGCCCATGGGCTTACATTCCGCTCCCGCCACGTCCCAGAGGCACATGGAATTGGTTTTGTCAGGCCTCCAATGGGACACCTGTTTGATTTACCTCGATGATATCATCGTTTTCAGCCAGACTTTTGAGGAGCACCTCCAGCGACTGAGAGCGGTGTTCCTCAGGATGCGTTCCGCTAAGCTTAAATTTAAACCGGCTAAATGTTTTCTGCTTCGGGAATCGGTCAGGTACTTGGGCCATTTCGTTAGTCGTTCAGGGATCTCGACAGACCCTGCTAAGACGCACTGCGTCAGCTCATGGCCAACGCCAACCTCGGTCACTGAAGTCCGCAGCTTCATAGGATTCGCCTCCTATTACCGGCGTTTTGTCAAGCAGTTTGCCACCATAGCCAGGCCCCTGCACGCTTTGATGGCTAAAGGTGTGCGGTTTAACTGGGTGCCGGAAGAGGAGGCTGCGTTCTGCTCCCTTCGTGATGCCTTGGTGCAGGCTCCCCCCTTGTGTTACCCCGATTTCACGCAACCGTTTTAACTCGACACGGATGCCAGTAACACGGGTATCGGGGGAGTGCTCTCACAGGTGGTCGGGGGGGTTGAACGGGTGGTCGCCTACGGTAGCAGGGTTCTGTCCCCCGCGGAACAACGCTACTGTGTGACACGTCGTGAATTGCTGGCGATTGTGTTTTTTATACAGCAATTCAGGCCGTATCTTTATGGCCGTCATTTTACGGTTCGTACGGACCATGCGGCTCTCCAGTACGCTATGCGGGTGACGCAGCCATCCGGCCAATTGTCCCGTTGGTTGGAGGTCCTTCAGGACTACCAATTCACGACGATTTACCGCAAGGGATTGCGCCACTCGAACGCGGATGCCTTGTCGCGGTTGCCGCCGCGCACGGAATGCGAATGTCTGCTGGGATCGGCGCGGTGTAAACCCCCTGTCGCCGTCCCCGCGGAAGTTGTGCTCACCGCCACTGATACTACGGGGGTCGACGCTCCCACGGGGAGGGACTCGCTGTTAGCGTTGCCTCTCATCGAGTGGGGCCGTCTCCAAATGGCCGACAGCTCCCTACTCACGCTACGTCGGAAGGTTGACGCTCCCGAGGGGGGGGAAGCGCGGGTCGGTTCCTGGGTGTGCAGACAGGGCCTCTTGATGAAGTGGGACAACATGTCCCGGCGTCACGCGCTCGTTGTGCCATTTGCTATGCGGGGTAGGCTCGTTCTGGCTGCTCATGAGCGACTCATGCATTTGGGGTTTCACAAAACGCTCGCCCTAATCCAGCGAGACTATTATTGGCCGGGGATGGGCAACGACGTGCGAACATTCTTAAGGGATGTGTAAGGTGCGCCCAAAGGAAGCCGCCACCAGTAGCGGCTAATCCACCGCTGCAATCCATTCAGGTTTCGCGCACAAACGAATTGGTTGCGTTAGACATCTTGGGGCCCTTTCCCGCTACACCTAGGGGAAATAAGTTCCTACTGGTTGGCGTAGAGTACTTCACCCGCTGGCCCATGGCATGGCCACTCGCCAACCAGTCGGCTGCGGCAGTGGCGGACGCCTTTGTCCAAGGTTATGTTTTGGACAAGGGCGCCCCTGAACGCTTGCTGACGGACCAAGTGAATAATTTTTCGAGCGTTTTGTTGCGCGAGGTGTGCGACCTGTTGGGTACAAAGAAAGTGCGTACCTCCCCATACCACCCGCAGACTGACGGAATGGTTGAACGTCTGAACAGGACGATTACGTCTATGCTGTGCCAACAGGTCTGCGACGATCAGGTTGATTGGGACTTACAGGTACCGGGGGTGCTCGTGGCCTATCGAATGGCCCCTCATGTGGCGACGGGGTTTTCCCCATTTTTTCTTATGTATGGGCGGGAGGCCGATCCGGCCATGGACGTCCAACTGGGGATTTCCCAGCCACGTGCAAAATCTAAATTGGCAGACCACATCAAGTTTAATATCGCCAAATTGGCTGAAGCGAGAGAGGCTGCGAGATTGAATTTGCAGTCTCGGCAGATCGCGAACGAAAAATTGCATGGACGGAGGGTGCATACGCACGATTGGAAACCAGGCGATAAGGCCTGGCTGCATTGTCCACATGCACCGTTGGCTACATCCCCCAAATTGTTGAGACCATGGAGGAGACCGGTGGAAATTGTGCGGGTTGCACGACCCCAGAGTATACAGATTAAATGGGAAAAACGCCGTTGGTACGTGCACCCCTCCCGACTGAAACCCTACGCGGCACCGCGTGACCCCGTTTTGTGCCGTAACGACCGAGCGTGTGATGTGACCGTCGACTCGGGGAGGGATGTGTCGCAGGCTGATCCTCACGTGTCTCCACCTGACCCACCCCCAGGTGTCTCGGGCCTGACGGCGGTTGACCGTCGGGAACCGGACCCCCGCGGCACGCGCGGATCCCCGATGCCTGGCCCGTGCCTTCCTGAACTGCCGGCACCACCGGACGGTCAACCGCGTCTGGTGCCGTACAACGGACCGGCAAGGCGGACTCGGGCTAGGACACAACACTTTTCATGAGAAAAAAAAAAAAAAAAAATTTAAACCCGGGCTCACCGCCGTGTTCCCCCTCTGCCGGGGTAATGTCCCGTTCAAGGGACGCTCGGGAAGAATGGGACGCTGCACGAGTCAGATGAAAGAAAAAAAAAAAAAAAATTTGGCATACACATTTATTGTTGTCACTCGCCGGATTGTACATATTGTTCTGTTGTTGTGGTGGCATTGCTGGTTTTTGCGGAGGGCGGTGTTCGTGTTGTGTTATGTTGTTATGTTGTTGTTGTGTTACGGGGCACAAATGGGAGGGGGTGTTGTATATTTTTATAGCAGCCGGGTCGGCTGCGAGCTATGTGGTAGGGGGTGATGTAGTGGTGGTGTTGACGTGCGCCGACAGTGATGGATCACGGGGCGGCACGGGGTGCGGGGTTGGGCACGCGTTGTGGGCGTGGTGTGGACGCGCGCGCCGGGAGTGAGAGATCACGGGGCGGCGCGGCGTGAGTGGTGAGGCGCGCTGACACTGTGGGAAAACAGGATCGTAGCCAGCGCCCAGTGATTGGTCAAATGGGATGAGTGCTCTCAGCGACGTCCGCAGGAGGTGTATAAAGGGTGACGCGCGAGAGCACTCGAGGTTGTGGTTAACCAGTTGAAGATCGAAGACGGAGTGAAGAGGTAGTGCCCTGAGACCCCTAGTCCCGCTGTCCTTGTTGGGACCGGGGCCCTGTGTGGCTCGGAGGCGAGACTGTGGGACCCGTGGTCCGACGCCCATGTGGGTCGGGACTGTGGGACCCAGAGTCGAGAGGAACACCCCGGCTGGGTGTGTTCCGAGAGGCTACGGGGCGTAAGAGCCCGTGTTGGTGTAGCCAGGAGAACCGTGTGGGGTAGGCTGGTGTTAGCCACCCGTGTAGCTGAGTGGGTGTTAGTCACCCGAGTAGCTCAGTGGGTGTTAGTCACCCGTGTAGCTAAGTGGGTGTTAGTCACCCGAGTAGCTCAGTGGGTGTTAGTCACCCGAGTAGCTAAGTGGGTGTTAGTCACCCGAGTAACTAAGTGGGTGTTAGTCACCCGAGTAACCAAGTGGGTGTTAGTCACCCGAGTAACCAAGTGGGTGTTAGTCACCCGAGTAACCAAGTGGGTGTTAGTCACCTGTGTAACGAAGTTGGTGAAATAAAAAGTGTGCTACCCGTGAAGTCGTCTCCCGCCGAGTTACTACATTAGATATATATATAAGTAAAAAATTGGGGCGGGATTTGTGTGTTGGTTTGTGTGTGGGTTTGTGTGTGGTCGCGCGCTTGGCTCTCCAACGGTAAGGTTTACTCTTGATTTTAAGCTTTCGCGACTGCAGGGATCCATACTCTTTGGATCTTTCGGTAAAGTCACGTAGGTATAAAATAAATTTATCACGATGTTTCGATCGCAGCACAAGCAGTCGTCCTCAGGTGGAAAAATATAATCCAGTGCTATTCGTTTTTTACATCTGTCAACTTTAATTAGTTTAATTAGCGATTTTGTGCGATTTTTGTGGGCTCACATTTATTTATTCATGACGCATGTGTAGTATTGTAAATTACAGCGGGAGACCACTTGACGGGTAGCACACTTTATTAACTCTTCTCTTGGGCACAATGACACGTGTGGACAACTACAGCTCTTCCTTAGCCACAATAACACGTGTGGACACTACAGCTCTTCCTTAGCCACAATAACACGTGTGGACACTACAGCTCACGCTACACGTTCCACCCGGCTACACACACACAGGCTCTCCTGCCCCGTAGCTTCCAGGGGAACCTACAGACCCACCCCAGCTTGGGTATGGGTCACGACCACTGGGTCCCGTGGCCTGGCCCTCACACGGACGTCCGGCCCCGGGTCCCAAAGTCCCACCTCTGAGCCACACAGGGTCCCGGCCCTTACAAGGACAGCGGGACTAGGGGTCTCAGGGCCCTACCTCTTCCTCCTCCGTCTTCTGTTTTCACTGGTCACCAACTCCCCGAGCACCCGCGCGCACCGCCTTATATAGCCCTCCGCTCCCGAGGAGACGGAGTCTATGCGGACCGCGATGTGAGCACCCACCCTAGTCGACCAATCACGACGCGCTGCCCTACGATCCGTTTTCCCAGCGCGTGTTACCACCACACAACCACTCGCCCCGCGCTGCCACACGATCACTCCCTGTCAGCGCGCGTCACCAACACACAGCCAATCACCACCACATAACCCATGACCCCGCGCTGCCCTATGATCCCTCACCATCAGCGCGCGTCACCGACACACAGCCAATCACCACGCGCTGCCACGCGATCCCTACTGTCAGCGCGTATCACCACTACACATGCACAACCGTACCAACTCACGCGCCTTTGGTGGGGGGAACAGCCCATGCCAAGTTGCACGCCTTCGGTGGGAGTGAGGGGGCATATTCTTTTGCGTTAAAATGCTATAAAATACATTAAACGCTGACATAAATTCTTCACTGTGTGATGTCCCCCCCCCCCCCCCACCCCGATGTATGCAGTTATTACTATTATACAGTCGCTAGATGCTACCACTATAGGCCGCAGATATTACTGCAGAGCAACCGCGGAGATCGTGGCTGCGGGGGGGGGGGGGGGTTGCAGCCCAGCCACAGCCTGCTAAGGTGCCACCTCAGCCGGCTGGACAATCTAGGTGAGGCCGGAGGCTCTGCGTGGGACTAGGCCTCACCACGCCACTCTGTCACGTGAGTACTTTGTGCTATATAGTCAGCATGTACTACTGTAGTGATAGCAGGTACCACCACAGTCGGTATGCACTGCTGTAATCATAACAGGTACCACCACAATCAGTATGCACTGCTGTAATCATAGCTGGTACTATCACAGTATGCACTGCTGTAATCATAGCAGATACCACCACAGTATGCACTGCTGTAATCATAGCAGGCACCACCCCAGTCAGTACACACTGCTGTTAGATTTTTAAGAGTAGTTTTGAAATATGTTTAAGACCCGGGCAATACCAGGTACTTCCCGCTAGTCTATTATATATTTTACCTAAGGCCACATTAATATTCACGGATGTAAGATTTTAATAAGAAAGTTCGAAACGTAAACTTGGTCAATGCATCATAGCTATGGAGAAAACTCGTAACAAGTCTAAGATGTAAAACATCCATACACTGTAACAACCAATACTTTTATTCATTATTCGTTTTATTCGTCTTTGACATTTAAGTATAACGTCAAGGTTTAACTGTTACCCACTTCCACCCGACAAAGACAATTTGATCAAGATGTCACGTGGGCAAACATTCCCAACGATGTGGCTTATTAGCAAAACCGGAATGTTGGTCATTTTGTTTGGAAACGAGAAATTGTCAATTTGTCATTTGTTATATTAAAAAAACTGAGAGTTTAAGCAAGCAGAAATAAGCAGCTTAAAGATCTATAACCAAATTTGAAGGCCACGTGACAGTTGACAAAATTCGCAGAAATTCCTGCCACTCATTCCCTTTGGGCATTCATAAAGAGAATATCGTCACCAGAACGGAGATAGTTAATGTTGTACCCCATAACACTGATGCTGTAATATCTCCAACACAATTTTCTTAATATATCGTCAAATGTCCCTGTGAATAACATTGGTTAAGAACTATCACCTCAGATTCACCTGTCAATGTGCTTTGCTCAATTTTCTCCCATGCAATTTTAGTGTGGCTGTTTATTTTCAAGTGTCGATTTTAATTATTTCGAAAGTTTTTTATGAAGGCATCGCTTTGCGAGAGCTCTGATGACTGCATCAATTTATACAGGATCGAATAAACGTTCGTAAATCAACAGAGTCCATCTGCAATGGTAATTGACATGCATTCATCTATATCCCGGAATTTGATCAATAGTATCTCAGCATGTCAGCCGGCAGTGGATCGGTGGAGCAGCTGCAGGTTGGATCTGCAATTACTGGGTCCTTCTCTCCTCTGTCATTGAATGGTTAAATCTTAATAGCAGTCTTCACATTTGTAATAAAGGTCGTTGAAGCGACTTCTGGAATCCAGTCTTTATTCGTCTTTCATTACAACACTCCTTCACGCTGCTGACAGACAGCGTGAGAGGGATAGAAAGAGAGAGACGCGCGCAGCCACGTGGCAGCCTGGACCCCCGCTCTCGCGTGGCCTCTCCCTCCATTCGTTCCAGTTCCGACACGTGATGTTCGTCTCCACCCCTATTTAATACCCGGGTCACGTGGTACGTTTCCACCAATCCTGGTTAGCCTCTATAGAATCTTCCAGACTCCATCGTAGGCTCCCGGGACCACGCCCCTGACTCGTCTCCCCATTGGCTGTGGCTAAAGCCAGCAGAACCAATCCTCTACTTACAGCTGTCACCTTTCCATTACGTCAGGGCCACGCCTCTAGGCTTCCCCCCATTGGCTATGGACCAGGACCGGCAGAGCCAATCATCGTGACGAGTTGTGATCCATCAGCGACCCGAATATATCCTCAGATTACACATTGATGGGTAAAACAGTAAATTATTGTAAAAGTACATCGCATGACAATCAAATACATATTTACCACTGCTGGAATTTATCCACATCAAATGGAGCACCAATTTTAATCTTAATCTTTGTGTGTACATTCATGACCAGACCAATCCCATGAACTCAACTACATTTGAACACCTACCTTAACTCAACGCGGTTGCCTGCATTTGAACCCATGTGCTCAGAGTGTTGAAGGCTACACCATCTCACATCTGGAGCCCTGTGGCGATCTCTGAGCTCTGTGCTTTTGTAGTGACAGAGAAAGGTCACTACTGTGTCGGCCCGTACGAAGGCTGGGGGCCCCAAGGGGGTGCCTGGGGGGTCACGTGGTGGAGGGATCCGGACCCTCCCAGAGGTGGGAGAAGTGAGGCGTGTCCTGGGAAGGGAGGCGTGGCCTGAAGAGAGCCAGCCACGCCGGGGCGGAGCCAGCCACGCAAAACCAAATATAAGCGTGGTGTGAACGCAGAGCGCGGCTGTTGTACTGTACTCCAAGGTGAAGACATCGTCGGTCGTCAAGTCCCGAGTCGTCGTCCTGGGCCAGGCAGGCCGTTGCCTGCCTGGTCCAGTCTGTGTCGTGTTCCAGAGTGTTAGTGAGTTGAGGAAGGTGGTCACCACCTCATGTAGAGTGTTATATTATTTACCGTTTAATAAATAGTGTTGCCTCCAAGTTGCGTGTGTGTGCACCTAATTCGAACCTACTACATTTGGTGTCAGAAGTGGGGTAAATAAATATTGCTAGGTGTTATCCTAGGGAAGTAAAATGGGCACACGAAAAACAAATATACAACTCACCTGGACGCCTTCGTACAACGGGGACGGTGTGACGACCATCCTTCGGACAGCCCCGGGGATGTGGTGCCAGTCCCGCGGAGCGGCGGGACTGGCACCACACTGCTGCTTCGCCGCCATCGGGAATGGAGCGACGGAGCCGCGGGGAGAGGACACCATCGTCGCTGCGGGGGCTGGCAGGGGAGGCCCGGCCATGCGGGCCACGCGGTTCCCGCCATTTCGGCGGCTGGTCGGGGCGCGGTTCCCGCCAAAGCGCCGCTCCCGCCATTTCGGCGGTGGGAACGCCGCTCCTGCTGCTGAAATGCCGCTCCCGCCGACATCAACGCCTGCAGAGGGGGAGTTCCAGCCTTCTGCTCGAGCGCGAGAGGTGGATGGGTTCGCAAGAGCAGGCTGTGTTCACCATGCAAGATTCTTCGGGGTGTTCCAGTGCTCCACCTTGCCGCCCTCCACTATTCACAGTTTGCCAGGCGAGTCGTGACATGACAAGCACCCGGCCTCAAGAAAAATAATAATAACTTCACCCATCTTACGTGCGCCGGGTTGCGATCGCGTGTGTTTTTTTTAACTCGCTGGGTTGCGGAGCGTGTTCGTCCGGTTATGTGCGTGATAAATTGACGCGGCGACCATGCGGGTTTCTGCTTGTAACAAGTGTTGCTGTTAATTACGGCGTCGAGATCGGTATCTTTTGGGTGTAGTTAATGATTAATTCGTGTTGGTGTCCCGAGCTCCGTTGATATCCTGTAGGATGCCGTGTTAATGACTCGTGTTACATCGTTTTGTTGCGAAATCGCCATTGTTATTGTGTATACTGTATGGAGGTTCGCTCGTGATTGTCACGTGTAACTGTAAGAAACTTTGATCGTCATTGTTGCCAAGGTACAGACCGTATGGAGCTTTGCTTGGAATTGTTAACAGTGTATGGAATGTTGGGTACTTGCTTGTGATTGTTTACTATGTACGGATTGTCTGGAGTATTGATTGTGTGTGTTGCCATGTGGGGACTGGATGGAGCATTGCGCCAAACGATTTACTGTACAAACTTCGTATACTGCATATACTGTATTAATCAATTCGGCGATTCTTGGGGTTTGTGTCTAGTTTTTTTGCTCTCAAAATTCGAATGCCCTGAGTCCCATGGTTAATGTTGAAGGGGATTTAGAAATGACAGCTTCGGTTTGTTTCAAACTCGCTGGTTGGTTCCTGTCCGTTGTTGCACAGATGATGTATTTTGTGCGGGAATGCCCCTTGTGTTCTATATGGATCGGGGGTGCGTTTCCGTTAATTGCCGTCAAATTGCGTTGCTCTCTCCACTCGGTTGGTACAGCTGCATGCTGCAATGCGAGTCTCGGAGATGATGTGTACGGATACGGGATGTGAGGTGTATTGTTGTGACCATTTAAATATTCGGGATCGTCACAAATTGTGCGTACCTGTTCGGCATTGGATCAGTTCTGTGGGGGATCATAATTCAAATCGTATGTGTTGTGATGGTGTTAAATTGCGATGGTGACATGCTGCCAGGGATTTGGAATTGTGGTGCTGGCTGTCACTTATCTTGGGGCGCAGGTCCTGACCAGGATGGCCCAGTGAGTGTTGCGTGTCTAACATGAACGTTGTGGTCCCGTCATGCAATGGCTAACGGCTTGACCTGACAGCCCGGAGATTGAAACACTCCGTGGCATGTCTAGCCTAGTGGGCTGTGCGCTCACATGGCTCGGAGAGTGTGGTCCCGTCATGCAATGGCTGACGGCTTGACCTGACAGCCCGGAGATTGAGACACTCCGTGGCTTGTCTAGCCTAGTGGGCTGTGCGCTCACATGGCTCGGGGAGTGTGGTCCCGTCATGCTGTGTCTGACGGCTTGACCTGACAGCCCGGAGATCGAGACACTCCGTGGCTTGTCTAGCCTAGTGGGCTGTGTGCTCACATGGCTCAGAGAGTGTGGTCCCGTCATGCTGTCTGACAGCTTGACCTGACAGCCCGGAGATCGAGACACTGCGTGGCTTGTCTAGCCAAGTGGGCTGTGCGCTCACATGGCTCAGAGAGTGTGGTCCCATCATGCTGTGTCTGATGGCTTGACCTGACGGCCCGGAGAGTGAGACACTCGGAGGTGCGTTGAAACAGTGGGCTGGAGATTCGTAAGGTTCAGGTGGAGTTGTCCTGTTACGTTGGGACTGTATCCCTCAGTTGTTAGGGTGCATGTTGTGCAATGAGTGAACGATGGGTCGTCTCAGCTCGGTCGGTACAGTTATATGCTGCGATGCGAGTCTTCGAGAGAGACTGGCTCGTCTCAGCTTGGTCGGTACAGCTATATGCTGCGATGCGAGTCTTGGAGAGAGACTGGGTCGTCTCAGCTCGGTCGGTACAGCTATATGCTGCGATGCGAGTCTTGGAGAGAGACTGGGTCGTCTCAGCTCGGTCGGTACAGCTATATGCTGCGATGCGAGTCTTGGAGAGAGACTGGGTCTCAGCTCGGTCGGTACAGCTATATGCTGCGATGCGAGTCTTGGAGAGAGACTGGGTTAAATCCCACCGATATGGCCGACGTGTGCTACTGGTTGTGACGCCGCGTCGGAAAGGCGGTGGGGTGGTAACATGGAAATTCCCCCCCCCGATATGGCCGACGCGTGCAACTGGTTGTGACGCCGCGTCGGAAAGGCGGTGGGGTGGTAACATGGAAATTCCCCCCCCGATATGGCCGACGCGTGCTACTAGTTGTGACGCCACGTCGGAAAGGCGGGGGGGTGCTAACGGGTGACTGTCATTGCATGCGTGATTCTAACGGGTGGGGGGGCTGTGCTGGAGCGTAAGTGGGTTAGCCAGTTTTCATGTATAATTGTTGTTAATTCCCCGTTTTCTATGCGGTTCCCTTTTACCCTCGTCGATTCTGTATATATTACGTGATTGTATTTCTTATCGGTCACCGGTCATTTATTGATGTTGTTGGTTCGGAGGCACACCTTTTCGATGTTTCACAGTTGTGTTACAGCCGGGGACGGCTGTGTGTTTATACAGGGGGGGGTGATGTAGTGACAGAGAAAGGTCACTACTGTGTCGGCCCGTACGAAGGCTGGGGGCCCCAAGGGGGTGCCTGGGGGGTCACGTGGTGGAGGGATCCGGACCCTCCCAGAGGTGGGGGAAGTGAGGCGTGTCCTGGGAAGGGAGGCGTGGCCTGAAGAGAGCCAGCCACGCCGGGGCGGAGCCAGCCACGCAAAACCAAATATAAGCGTGGTGTGAACGCAGAGCGCGGCTGTTGTACTGTACTCCAAGGTGAAGACATCTTCGGTCGTCAAGTCCCGAGTCGTCGTCCTGGGCCAGGCAGGCCGTTGCCTGCCTGGTCCAGTCTGTGTCGTGTTCCAGAGTGTTAGTGAGTTGAGGAAGGTGGTCACCACCTCATGTAGAGTGTTATATTATTTACCGTTTAATAAATAGTGTTGCCTCCAAGTTGCGTGTGTGTGCACCTAATTCGAACCTACTACACTTTTATACCACACTGCTCCATAACCTCCCATGTACCAACCCTTGCAGAAGTCTTGAGAACTCTCTAACATCGGCCGAGCACATGCGTTTAGTAATTAAACAATTGGGTCCTCTCTCCTCCACAGGCATCACCTAACCCCCCACGCACGCGCACTGTCCAATCATTGGACAATGAGAACATCTGCGATATGTGTCTGATTGTCTTATAATTGTTCCAAGATTTCGCACATAATTTAAATCAAAAGTATTGCATATAGCTGCCCTAAAGTGTTTGTAACAACCCAGTTTCTTCTCTCTTGCAAACCCCATTATGCCATCTCAGTCCTCTATTATTAAAATCACTAAAATTTAAGTGTGAATGCAATTTTACAACATAATACATCTGCAATTGTGGAATTGTTTGATGTTGTCTGCCAGCCGAATGGTTTCTTAGCTCAATGGGCTTCAATCGGGAAATTAACTCCTGATTATATTGATACATTTTAATCTATGGGTCTCTGTGCGAGTCTATGGGTCATTGTGATGCCTCTCCTCCTGCCCAGGAATCCCCTATCTAACACATGCTCATACTTTCCAAACATTCACGAAATTAGCTTAATTCGGCAGCAAGCCGTGAACTGTGCTTCTTTCCTGTCTGTCTCTCTCACGTGACCCGCAGTCATCTCAAAGGAACCGAGCCAATTACTGTCACAGCGTGAGTGTTCGTTGAGCGTATGAATCGACGTAAATAGGGACATGCTAAGTGATGACAATGTGCAGTTTATAATGATGACGTATCGTGTATTTACCTCCTGATCTCATATCTCTGGGTTGGAGCCCAGGCCAGGCACCCCACGTGTGGTAAAGGAGGCGTCTGTAGCTGCCACTATGGCTCAAGCTATGATCTGTGGGTTTTCGCTAGTGATCAATATATAGTTGGCTGTCCAAGTAAGCGACTGAGTTCAGTTCCCGAAGGGATCCCAACCAACACAGAGGCTCTGATTCTGTACAACAACCAGCTGAATGCTGCTCCCGCGTGGCTGCATAACACAGCTTCTAATCGAATGTGAATAGAGCACCGTGGAGGAGATGCGTCATGACGGGACGTGGTGTCAAAAGTACAGGAATTACCGGTCCGTCAGGGAGGGTGACAATGATAGCATCGTCGATGACAATGATGATGTTAATGATACTATTAATCATGGCGAGAATGATATTGATTGATAAATATTCGAGTTATGCCAATGATTCGAGTTATGCCAACAATGCTCGAGGTGATCGTCACGGAGGAAGTCATGTTTGAGTCAGGGAATTGGATGGTGTCACCAATGCTGAGTGCGGTGAGTGGCCAGCACCACGCCCGGCTGGCTTTGTCTCCCCAGCAGCTGTTTACACATTGCACCAGGTACTAATTTGAGGCTTAGTCGAACTAGGGGATGCCCAGGACCGGTTCAGATAATTGTCACTAGTGTTGGTTGTGAGGGGGAATCGAACTCGGGTCGCTGGGTTTGTAGCACAGTGTGCTAACTAAAGCACTACTGCTCCCCATACTCGCACAAAAATGACAACCGCCATTTGTCACTAAGTGGCAGTGATGTTACTATGGTGCTTGTCCCAGGCTCTGTGCACTTTAAGGCCACGGGAAGAATCCAACGCTCTCTGGCAGGTCACAGAACAGACCCAGGTACCATGGCTTGACTGAGATGACCAGAAGATGCACCACCTCTGCCCCCCTTCTGTGCTAACTTTTTGTGTTTAGCCACCCGATGGGTGCTAACCACTATACTGCTGCACACCATCGATCTTCTATCTATCTATATAAAAGTCAAAAATTGTGTGTGTGTTTGTGTGTGGGTTTGTGTGTGTTCGCGCGCTTGGCTCTCCAACAGTGGGGTATACGTAAAATAAAAATAGCCAGGTACCACGCCATAAGCCCCGCCGTGAGCAAGCACTATTTCTTACAAAGCGGGCGGGATCTCCCGGAGTTTGTTGTCGTCCAGATGCAGCAAGTTCAGGCTCAGCAGGAAGTCAAACACCCCAGCAGGGACAGACAATCAGCTGGTTATTATACAGATGAAGAGGAGTCGAGAATGGGTTGAAGCACTTCTTTAATTCACCAATACACAGCTACACTCGTTCCACAACCAACCCCGAACACCCATCCCACAGCGTCCTTTAACCCATCCCCAATACACATCCCCGTCTGGCATGCCTTGGTCCGGGTGACGTCACTGTCCTCTGACCCCTGACCCCCGTCCCCCGCATTCCGCCCTTTAACTCATCTCTAATACAAATTCCCGTCTGGCATGCCTTGATTCGGGTGACGTCGTGTTTGCGTGGTGCGTGTGCATGAGGGTGGCCCGCAGATCCCCTACACAGATACACTTTTAAATCTAGATTAAAAACTGATTTCTTTATAACTGCTTGTTCCGTTTATTTTGTTTTCCTTCCCCCGCACCTCTGATTAACACGGTTGGCTACGTACAGTGCGAAATAAGTGCAACAGTACATATATACAGATGCAGGCGCCTCAGATTCAGGAGCTAATCGATAAGTGTGTTTGTAGGCCTTTATAGACACTCTGACTGCTCCAGCTATATCTAGAACTTGTCATTGTCATCTTTGTTGTTACTGGGTCGAGAGTTGTTTCGCTGTACTCTCTCTCCTGTCTCCCATGTATTATTGCGGTGACCCCACCCTCATTCTCGTCTAGAGTAACGATGTGTGAAAAGCATCTTGAGATGCAGTAATATTTAGACGTTATATATACATATTTGTCTTGTATAATTATATGAGCCTCGATGTGCGTCTACCTGTCTATGGTTTTGCGTGTATCGTTTTCTATGGATCTCTATATTTGTCATTGGTGACTGGCCTGAAGTGAGAGTAGTATGATGTTAACTCCTTTGCCTGGTATGCAGAAGGTCGTGGGATCGATCCCGACCCTGACACCTCTTGTATAATTCTAGATTTGAAGCTTTCGTGACTGCAAGGATTCATACTCTTAATTCTTTCGGTAAAGTCACGTAGGTAAAAAATGAAATTAAAATTAATAAAAATAAAAAATAAAAACAATAAAATCACGACGTTTCGGAGGCAACACAAGCTTCCGTCTTCAGGTGAAACTGTCACAGCAAAATATATGTATATTTGGAGTTTGTGTGTTCTCCCCTTGGTCGCGTGGATTTTTCTACGATTCCTCCGGTTTTCCCTCCACATTTATAATCAACATCATCACGCATTTAAAGTATTTGGCTGCTATACATTTGCACGTGATAAGCCACTTCGTTGAGCTAACATTTGTGGCTAAGTCGTTTCTGAAAAAGAGCTAAATAGTTAGAGGGCCTTACCTGGTAAAATAAAAAAAATGTTTAGTTCACTGATCGACGCACTACACATGATAACCTATACTAAACATGGGATGCCTGAAGCCCACATTTGAACAAAGGTCCTCATCACTGGCAGATTGAAACACTAACCTTTTGATCTACTCTGTGATTTTCTCTGCTGATGATATTCCTGTGAAATTCCTAGCATCCTCTGCGTGTAATAGACTGGGCTACACCGCATATTGGGAGCAGCCTGCATCTGGTTGTTGCGTAGAGTCAGGAGTCCAGTGTTGGCTGGGATTTCATCGGGGACTGAGCTGAAACTCCGACTGGCACATTCCACAACTCGCCCGTGGTTACCATCAATGTAGCAGTGGCAGACTCCCTTGATGCTCCATTGATCACACGCGGGGACCCCTGCCTGGGCTCAGTGCTGCAAAGTTCACGCAATGGGTCATTCTGTAGAAAGGTCAAAAAACAAATGTAGAAACGTACGAGATATTCCTTCAGTGGACGATCCAGAATGAAATAAGAACAATCCGTGCTGGTACAGAAAGTGATTCTGCCAAGATGAACTGTCAATTCGTCTCTATTTGGTGTTGCCCTTGCAATGTCTCTAACACGTAATTCTACCATTCTCGTAATACAACTAAATTCCGTTATGTAAAGAGAAAGAAATACGTAGCATTATTTAGGATTTTATAATCTGACAAATTGCTAGCAATGGTAGTTCAGTTAGTTTTTTTATATAGTTTGATTACCATATTTAATGACAATAATTAAACTACAATTCAACGTACAGTTTTGTTGGCACTCACATTATGGTTTGTACTGATGATTTATTGAAAATCTATTAGCAACGATAAACAGAACGCCAAACACTGATTGATATTTAAATATGAACAGATCATCCCACTGCTAATATAACTCTAGCTGCTGAAAATGCTGCTGCTGCAGCTGTAGTTGTGAAGATGGCTTTTTGCTATGGGAGTTGCATCATAGCTATGGGAATGGCATCTAAGATGCATGTGTAGTGGTGGTGTTGACGTGCGCCGACAGTGATGGATCACGGGGCGGCACGGGGTGCGGGGTTGGGCACGCGTTGTGGGCGTGGTGTGGACGCGCGCGCCGGGAGTGAGAGATCACGGGGCGGCGCGGCGTGAGTGGTGAGGCGCGCTGACACTGTGGGAAAAGAGGATCGTAGCCAGCGCCCAGTGATTGGTCAAATGGGAAGGGTGCTCTCAACGACGTCCGCAGGAGGTGTATAAAGGGGGACGCGCGAGAGCACTCGGGGTTGTTGTTAACCAGTTGAAGATCGAAGACGGAGTGAAGAGGTAGTGCCCTGAGACCCCTAGTCCCGCTGTCCTTGTTGGGACCGGGGCCCTGTGTGGCTCGGAGGCGAGACTGTGGGACCCGTGGTCCGACGGCCATGTGGGTCGGGACTGTGGGACCCAGAGTCGAGAGGGACACCCCGGCTGGGTGTGTTCCGAGAGGCTACGGGGCGTAAGAGCCCGTGTTGGTTAGCCAGGAGAACCGTGTGGGGTAGGCTGGTGTTAGCCACCCGTGTAGCTAAGGGGTGTTAGTCACCCGAGTAGCTAAGTGGGTGTTAGTCACCCGAGTAGCTAAGTGGGTGTTAGTCACCCGAGTAACTAAGTGGGTGTTAGTCACCCGAGTAACCAAGTGGGTGTTAGTCACCCGAGTAACCAAGTGGGTGTTAGTCACCCGAGTAACCAAGTGGGTGTTAGTCACCCGAGTAACCAAGTGGGTGTTAGTCACCCGAGTAACCAAGTGGGTGTTAGTCACCCGAGTAACCAAGTGGGTGTTAGTCACCCGAGTAACTACAGTGGGTGTTAGTCACCTGTGTAACGAAGTTGGTGAATAAAAGAGTGTGCTACCCGTGAAGTCGTCTCCCACCGAGTTACTACATTACACATGCAGTAATGTGAAAGCAGCATCTAGCGTAGTGCTGCCCGAAATGCGGATCGCAAGCCACGCGTGGACGATCGCAAATAATGTTGTCGTGGATCTGAGGACAATTCGGAACGAACTCTTCCTCTGCTTCTTTCCTATGGAGTTCGGACAAAGCTATAGGGATGACATGGTATTGTTGACGATGGAAGCCGAAGCCGTTCCATTGTATCAGGGGTAGCCGAGTGGAGTCTGCTTGTTCCACCAGAGCGTGCACATTGAATTTGGCAGTCGGCAGTGATGATCTTGATGGTTTGGACCTCACCATATTCACAGTTTGGTGGAGTCCCTGATCGTTCCATTCATGGAGGAAATGTAATGTATGAATTTGGGCGGGAGACGACTTGACAGGTAGCACACTTTTATTAACACCAACTCACTAACACGTGTGATCAACTGCAGCCTATGCTACACACACACGGGCTCTCCCGCCCCGTAGCTTCTAGGGAACCCACCCCAACTGGGGTCTGGGTCTCGACCACTGGGTCCCACAGCCTCGCCCTTACAAGGACGTCAGGCCGCGGGTCCCACGGTCTCGCCTCTGAGCCGCACAGGATCCCGGCCCTTACAAGGACAGCGGGACTAGGGGTCTCAGGGCCCTATCTCTTCCCAGCTCCGTCTTCGATCTTCACTGGTTAACAACTCCCCGAGCGCTCCCGCGCATCCCCCTTTATAGTCCTCCGCTCCCGGGGAGACGGAGCCCATGCGGACCTCGATGAGAGCACCCACCCCAATTGACCAATCACCACGCGCTGCCACACGATCCTTTTTCCCATCTTGTGTCAGCGCACACAACCACTCACCACGCGCCGCCACATGATCCATCACTGTCAGCGCGCGTCACCACTATACCATGCGATGTAGCCACACCCGACGCGCTCACACACGCTCCCCCCTTGTCAGCGCGTACCGCCACTACATCAATATCAACACCTTCGGGTAGGGGCTTAGAGGAAACGCAAATGAGAGCTATTTTGTAGGAACCAGGAAGGAGGAGGTCCTGAGAGGATCTTGGGAAGGTTCCAGAAGGGAGGCGGGAGGTTTCAAGGTTCATTTATTTGGTATAAGCCCTGTGAGCCATGCGGCTCTTGAGTCGGGTTCAACCGCAACAAACAAAATATGAATGGAGAACATCTTAAAGTGATGACGCGCAACAGAAACATCCTGAATAAACCAGCAAATCTTCCAGAAAAAAACACTGTATTACAACGCTGTGAGCAAAAATTTCAGTGTGATGCAAGTCAAACAACAACAACAACCATAAGACAACTTAGATTCAAGCTATCAGGCCAACTCCGCACTTCCGCAAGAAACATGGCTTAACCATATGTTTTCGAAATAACCAAAATAAAGCTGTAAAACACAATGTACAACAGCAATCATAGGAACTTTGATTCAAATTTTATAAATAAACGATACACGCAACATTTATGACCAAACCTGCAGTCATATCCGGCATCATGACACTCCCAGTGTATGATGTGTGAGTGAGTCAGTGGAACTGTGAGTGAGTGTATGATGTGTGAGTCAGTGTATGATGTGTGAGTCACCATATGATGAGTGAGTCAGTGTATGATGTGTGAGTCAGTGGTGGTGTGAGTGAGTGTGTGGAGTGAGTCAGCGTATGATGAGTGAGTCAGTGTAAGATGAGTGAGTGTATCACGGCTTCTTCCACGCCATCGCGGCCTCCTCCACGCCATCGCGGCCTCCTCCACACCATCGCGCCCTCCTCCACGCCATCAGGGGCCTCTTCCACGCCATTGCGGCCTCCTCCCCGACATAACGGCCTCCTCCCTGCCATTGCGGCCTCCTCCATGCAATGGCGGCCTCCCTGCCATCACGGCCTCCCTGCCATCGCGGCCTTCTCCACGCAATCGCAGCCTCCGCAACGCCATCGCGGCCTCCTCCACGCCATCGCGGCCTCCTCCCTGCCAACAGGGCCTCCTCCACGCCATCGCGGGCTCCTCCACACCATCTAGGCCTCCTCCCACCATCGCGGCCTCCTCCCTGCCATTGCGGCCTCCTCCACGCAATCGCAGCCTCCTCTCTGCCATCGCGGCCTCCTCCATGCCATCGTGGCCTCCTTCACGCCATCGCGGCCTCCTCCATGCCATCGCGGCCTCCTCGCCGCCATCGCGGCCTCCTCGCCACCATCGCAGCCTCCTCCCTGCCATCGCGGCCTCTTCCACGCCAATGCGGCCTTCTCCCTGCCATCGCGGTCTCCTCCACGCCATCACGGCCTCCTCCACGCCATCGCGGCCTCCTCCACACCATCGCGCCCTCCTCCACGCCATCAGGGGCCTCTTCCACGCCCTTGCGGCCTCCTCCCCGACATAACGGCCTCCTCCCTGCCATTGCGGCCTCCTCCATGCAATGGCGGCCTCCCTGCCATCACGGCCTCCCTGCCATCGCGGCCTTCTCCACGCAATCGCAGCCTCCGCAACGCCATCGCGGCCTCCTCCACGCCATCGCGGCCTCCTCCCTGCCAACAGGGCCTCCTCCACGCCATTGCGGGCTCCTCCACACCATCTCGGCCTCCTCCCACCATCGCGGCCTCCTCCCTGCCATTGCGGCCTCCTCCACGCAATCGCAGCCTCCTCTCTGCCATCGCGGCCTCCTCCATGCCATCGTGGCCTCCTTCACGCCATCGCGGCCTCCTCCATGCCATCGCGGCCTCCTCGCCGCCATCGCGGCCTCCTCGCCACCATCGCGGCCTCCTCCCTGCCATCGCGGCCTCTTCCACGCCAATGCGGCCTTCTCCCTGCCATCGCGGTCTCCTCCACGGCAACGCGGCCTCCTCCACACCCTCGCGGCCTGATCTACGCCATCGCGGCCTCCTCCACGCCATCGCGGCCTCATACACGCCATCGCGGCCTCATCCACGCCATCGCGGCCTCATCCACACCATCGCGGCCTCCTCCACGCCATCGTGGCCTCCTCCCTGCCATCACGGCCTCCTCCACGCCATCGCAGCCTCCTCCATGCCATCCAGGCCTCCTCCACGCCATCGCAGCATCCTCCACGCCATCGCGGCCTCCTCCACGCCATCGCGGGCTCATCCACGCCATCGCGGCCTCCTCCACGCCATCGCGGCCTCCTCCACACCATCGCGCCCTCCTCCACGCCATCAGGGGCCTCTTCCACGCCATTGCGGCCTCCTCCCCGACATAACGGCCTCCTCCCTGCCATTGCGGCCTCCTCCATGCAATGGCGGCCTCCCTGCCATCACGGCCTCCCTGCCATCGCGGCCTTCTCCACGCAATCGCAGCCTCCGCAACGCCATCGCGGCCTCCTCCACGCCATCGCGGCCTCCTCCCTGCCAACAGGGCCTCCTCCACGCCATCGCGGCCTCCTCCACACCATCTCGGCCTCCTCACACCATCGCGGCCTCCTCCCTGCCATTGCGGCCTCCTCCACGCAATCGCAGCCTCCTCTCTGCCATCGCGGCCTCCTCCATGCCATCGTGGCCTCCTTCACGCCATCGCGGCCTCCTCCATGCCATCGCGGCCTCCTCGCCGCCATCGCGGCCTCCTCGCCACCATCGCGGCCTCCTCCCTGCCATCGCGGCCTCTTCCACGCCAATGCGGCCTTCTCCCTGCCATCGCGGTCTCCTCCACGCCATCGCGGCCTCCTCCACGCCATCGCGGCCTCCTCCACACCATCGCGCCCTCCTCCACGCCATCAGGGGCCTCTTCCACGCCCTTGCGGCCTCCTCCCCGACATAACGGCCTCCTCCCTGCCATTGCGGCCTCCTCCATGCAATGGCGGCCTCCCTGCCATCACGGCCTCCCTGCCATCGCGGCCTTCTCCACGCAATCGCAGCCTCCGCAACGCCATCGCGGCCTCCTCCACGCCATCGCGGCCTCCTCCCTGCCAACAGGGCCTCCTCCACGCCATCGCGGGCTCCTCCACACCATCTCGGCCTCCTCCCACCATCGCGGCCTCCTCCCTGCCATTGCGGCCTCCTCCACGCAATCGCAGCCTCCTCTCTGCCATCGCGGCCTCCTCCATGCCATCGTGGCCTCCTTCACGCCATCGAGGCCTCCTCCATGCCATCGCGGCCTCCTCGCCGCCATCGCGGCCTCCTCGCCACCATCGCGGCCTCCTCCCTGCCATCGCGGCCTCTTCCACGCCAATGCGGCCTTCTCCCTGCCATCGCGGTCTCCTCCACGGCAACGCGGCCTCCTCCACACCCTCGCGGCCTCATCTACGCCATCGCGGCCTCCTCCACGCCATCGCGACCTCATACACGCCATCGCGGCCTCATCCACGCCATCGCGGCCTCATCCACACCATCGCGGCCTCCTCCACGCCATCGTGGCCTCCTCCCTGCCATCACGGCCTCCTCCACGCCATCGCAGCCTCCTCCACGCCATCCAGGCCTCCTCCACGCCATCGCAGCCTCCTCCACGCCATCGCGGCCTCCTCCACGCCATCGCGGGCTCATCCACGCCATCGCGGCCTCCTCCACGCCATCACGGCCTCCTCCACACCATCGCGCCCTCCTCCACGTTATCAGGGGCCTCTTCCACGCCCTTGCGGCCTCCTCCCTGACATAACGGCCTCCTCCCTGCCATTGCGGCCTCCTCCATGCAATGGCGGCCTCCCTGCCATCACGGCCTCCCTGCCATCGCGGCCTTCTCCACGCAATCGCAGCCTCCGCCACGCCATTGCGGCCTCCTCCACGCCATCGCGGCCTCCTCCCTGCCAACAGGGCCTCCTCCACGCCATCGCGGCCTCCTCCACGCCATCGCGGCCTCCTCCATGCCATCGCGGCCTCCTCCCTGCCAACAGGGCCTCCTCCACGCCATCGCGGCCTCCTCCACGCCATCGCGGCCTCCTCCCTGCCATCGTCGCCTCCTCCATGCCATCGTGGCCTCTTCCCTGCCATCGCGGCCTCCTCCATGCCATCGCGGCCTCCTCCATGCCATCGCGGCCTCCTCCCTGCCATCGCGGCCTCCTCCATGCCATCGCAGCCTCCTCCACGCCATCGCGGCCTCCTCCACGCCATTGCGGCCTCCTCAATGCCATCGTGGCCTCCTCCCCTCCATCGCTGCCTCCTATACACCATCGCGGCCTCCTCCACGCCATCACGGCCTCCTCCCCACCATCGCCTCCTCCTCCCCGCCATCACATCCTCCTACCCGCCATCGCGGCCTCCTCCACGCCATCGGGGCCTCCTCGCCGCCATCTCGGCCTCTTCCACGCCATCGCGTCCTCCTCCATGCCATCGTGGCCTAATCCACGACATTGCTGCCTCCTCAACACCATCGCGGGCTCCTCGCCGCTATCGCGGCCTCCTCCCAGCCATCGCGGTCAAATCCACGCCATCGCGGTCTCCTCCACGCCATCGCAGCCTCCTCCACGCCATCGTGGCCTCCTCCACGCCATCGCGGCCTCCTCCACGCCATCGCGGCCTCCTCCCTGCCATCGCGGCCTCCTCCATGCCATTGCGGCCTCCTCCATGCCATCGTGGCCCCCTCCCCTAAAATTGCTGCCTCCTCCCCGCCATCACGTCCTCCTCCCCACCATCGCGGCCTCCTCCACGCCATCACGGCCTCCTCCTCATCATCACGGCCTCCTCCACACCATCGAGGCCTCTTCCACTCCATCGTGGCCTCCTCCCCGCCATCACGGCCTCCTCCCCTCCATCCCTGCCTCCTCCCTGCCATCGTGGCCTCCTATACACCATCGCGGCTTCCTCCACGCCATCGTGGCCTCCTCCATGCCATCGCTGCCTCCTCCACGCCATCGCGGCCTCCTCCATGCCATCGCGGCCTCCTTCCTGCCATCGCGGACTCCTATACGCCAGCGTGGCCTCCTCCACTGCCATCACGGCCTCCTCCACGCCATCGCGGCCTCCTCCACGCCATCGCGGCCTCCTCCACGCCATCGTGGCCTCCTCCACGCCATCGCGGCCACCTCGCCGCCATCGCGGCCTTTTCCCTGCCATCAAGCCTCCTCCACGCCATCACGGCCTCCTCCACACCATCGTGGCCTCCTCCATGCCATCAAGCCTCCTCCACGCCATTGCTGCCTCCTCCACGCCATCGCGGCCTCCTCCCTGCCATCAAGCCTCCTCCACGCCATCGCGGCCTCCTCCACGCCATCGCAGCCTCCTCCAAGCCATCGCGGCCTCCTCCATGCCATCGTGGCTTCCTCCCCTCCATTGCTGCCTCCTCCACGCCATCGTGACCTCCTCCACACCATCGCGGCCTTTTCCAAGCCATCGCGTCCTCCTCCATGCCATCGCGGCCTCCTCCCTGCCATCGCGGCCTCCTCCATGCCATCGCGGCCTCCTCCATGCCATCGCGGCCTCCTCCCTGCCATCGCGGCCTCCTCCATGCCATCGCAGCCTCCTCCACGCCATCGCGGCCTCCTCCACGCCATCGCGGCCTCCTCAACGCCATCGCGGCCTCCTCCACGCCATCGCGGCCTCCTCCCTGCCAACAGGGCCTCCTCCACGCCATCGCGGCCTCCTCCACGCCATCGCGGCCTCCTCCCTGCCATCGTCGCCTCCTCCATGCCATCGCGGCCTCCTCCCTGCCATCGCGGCCTCCTCCATGCCATCGCGGCCTCCTCCATGCCATCGCGGCCTCCTCCCTGCCATCGCGGCCTCCTCCATGCCATCGCAGCCTCCTCCACGCCATCGCGGCCTCCTCAACGCCATCGTGGCCTCCTCTCCTCCATCGCTGCCTCCTATACACCATCGCGGCCTCCTCCACGCCATCACGGCCTCCTCCCCACCATCGCCTCCTCCTCCCCGCCATCACATCCTCCTACCCGCCATCGCGGCCTCCTCCACGCCATCGGGGCCTCCTCGCCGCCATCTCGGCCTCTTCCACGCCATCGCGTCCTCCTCCATGCCATCGTGGCCTAATCCACGACATTGCTGCCTCCTCAACACCATCGCGGGCTCCTCGCCGCTATCGCGGCCTCCTCCCAGCCATCGCGGTCAAATCCACGCCATCGCGGTCTCCTCCACGCCATCGCAGCCTCCTCCACGCCATCGCGGCCTAATCTACGCCATCACAGGCTCCTCTACGCTAACGTGGCCTTCTCCCTGCCATCGCGGCTTCCTCCACGCCATCGTGGCCTCCTCCACGCCATCGCCACCTTCTCTATGCCATTGCAGCCTCTTCCACGCCATCGTGGCCTCCTCCACGCCATCGCGGCCTCCTCTACGCCATCGCGGCCTCCTCCCTGCCATCGCGGCCTCCTCCATGCCATTGCGGCCTCCTCCACGCCATCGTGGCCCCCTCCCCTAAAATTGCTGCCTCCTCCCCGCCATCACGTCCTCCTCCCCACCATCGCGGCCTCCTCCACGCCATCGCGGCCTCCTCCTCACCATCACGGCCTCCTCCACACCATCGAGGCCTCTTCCACACCATCGTGGCCTCCTCCCCGCCATCACGGCCTCCTCCCCTCCATCCCTGCCTCCTCCCTGCCATCGTGGCCTCCTATACACCATCGCGGCCTCCTCCACGCCATCGTGGCCTCCTCCATGCCATCGCTGCCTCCTCCACGCCATCGCGGCCTCCTCCATGCCATCGCAGCCTCGTCCATGCCATCGTGGCCTCCTTCTCTCCATCGCTGCCTCCTTCCTGCCATCGCGGCCTCCTATACGCAATCGTGGCCTCCTCCACTGCCATCACGGCCTCCTCCACGCCATCGCGGCCTCCTCCACGCCATCGCGGCCTCCTCCCCGCCATCGCGGCCTCCTCCACGCCATCGCGGCCTCCTCCACGCCATCGTGGCTTCCTCCACGCCATCGCGGCCACCTCGCCGCCATCGCGGCCTTTTCCCTGCCATCAAGCCTCCTCCACGCCATCACGGACTCCTCCACACCATCGTGGCCTCCTCCATGCCATCAAGCCTCCTCCACGCCATTGCTGCCTCCTCCACGCCATCGCGGCCTCCTCCCTGCCATCAAGCCTCCTCCACGCCATCGCGGCCTCCTCCACGCCATCGCAGCCTCCTCCACGCCATCGCGGCCTCCTCCATGCCATCGTGGCTTCCTCCCCTCCATCGCTGCCTCCTCCACGCCATCGGGGCCTCCTCGCCGCCATCTCGGCCTCTTCCACGCCATCGCGTCCTCCTCCATGCCATCGTGGCCTAATCCACGCCATTGCTGCCTCCTCAACACCATCGCGGGCTCCTCGCCGCTATCGCGGCCTCCTCCCAGCCATCGCGGTCAAATCCACGCCATCGCGGTCTCCTCCACGCCATCGCAGCCTCCTCCACGCCATCGCGGCCTAATCTACGCCATCACAGGCTCCTCTACGCTAACGTGGCCTCCTCCCTGCCATCGCGGCTTCCTCCACGCCATCGTGGCCTCCTCCACGCCATTGCCACCTTCTCTATGCCATTGCAGCCTCTTCCACGCCATCGTGGCCTCCTCCACGCCATCGTGGCCTCCTCCACGCCATCGCGGCCTCCTCCCTGCCATCGCGGCCTCCTCCATGCCATTGCGGCCTCCTCCACGCCATCGTGGCCCCCTCCCCTACAATTGCTGCCTCCTCCCCGCCATCACGTCCTCCTCCCCACCATCGCGGCCTCCTCCACGCCATCGCGGCCTCCTCCCCACCATCACGGCCTCCTCCACACCATCGAGGCCTCTTCCACACCATCGTGGCCTCCTCCCCGCCATCACGGCCTCCTCCCCTCCATCCCTGCCTCCTCCCTGCCATCGTGGCCTCCTATACACCATCGCGGCATCCTCCACGCCATCGTGGCCTCCTCCATGCCATCGCTGCCTCCTCCACGCCATCGCGGCCTCCTCCATGCCATCGCAGCCTCGTCCATGCCATCGTGGCCTCCTTCTCTCCATCGCTGCCTCCTTCCTGCCATCGCGGCCTCCTATACGCCATCGTGGCCTCCTCCACTGCCATCACGGCCTCCTCCACGCCATCGCGGCCTCCTCCCCGCCATCGCGGCCTCCTCCACGCCATCGCGGCCTCCTCCCCGCCATCGCGGCCTCCTCCACGCCATCGCGGCCTCCTCCACGCCATCGCGGCCACCTCGCCGCCATCGCGGCCTTTTCCCTGCCATCAAGCCTCCTCCACGCCATCACGGCCTCCTCCACACCATCGTGGCCTCCTCCATGCCATCAAGCCTCCTCCACGCCATTGCTGCCTCCTCCACGCCATCGCGGCCTCCTCCCTGCCATCAAGCCTCCTCCACGCCATTGTGGCCTCCTCCACGCCATCGCGGCCTCCTCCACGCCATCGCGGCCTCCTCCATGCCATCGTGGCTTCCTCCCCTTCATCGCTGCCTCCTCCACGCCATCGTGACCTCCTCCACACCATCGCGACCTTTTCCACGCCATCGCGTCCTCCTCCACGCCGTCGCGGCCTCCTCCCTGCCATCGCGGCCTCCTCCATGCCATCGCGGCCTCCTCCATGCCATCGCGGCCTCCTCCCTGCCATCGCGGCCTCCTCCATGCCATCGCAGCCTCCTCCACGCCATCGCAGCCTCCTCCACGCCATCGCGGCCTCCTCAACGCCATCGTGGCCTCCTCCCCTCCATCGCTGCCTCCTATACACCATCGCGGCCTCCTCCACGCCATCGCGGCCTCCTCCCCACCATCGCCTCCTCCTCCCCGCCATCACATCCTCCTACCCGCCATCGCGGCCTCCTCCACGCCATCGCGGCCTCCTCCATGCCATCGTGGCTTCCTCCCCTTCATCGCTGCCTCCTCCACGCCATCGTGACCTCCTCCACACCATCGCGGCCTTTTCCACGCCATCGCGTCCTCCTCCACGCCGTCGCGGCCTCCTCCCTTCCATCGCGGCCTCCTCCATGCCATCACGGCCTCCTCCATGCCATCGCGGCCTCCTCCCTGCCATCGCGGCCTCCTCCATGCCATCGCAGCCTCCTCCACGCCATCGCGGCCTCCTCCACGCCATCGCGGCCTCCTTAACGCCATCGTGGCCTCCTCCCCTCCATCGCTGCCTCCTATACACCATCGCGGCCTCCTCCACGCCATCGCGGCCTCCTCCCCACCATCGCCTCCTCCTCCCCGCCATCACATCCTCCTACCCGCCATCGCGGCCTCCTCCACGCCATCGGGGCCTCCTCGCCGCCATCTCGGCCTCTTCCACGCCATCGCGTCCTCCTCCATGCCATTGTGGCCTAATCCACGCCATTGCTGCCTCCTCAACACCATCGCGGCCTCCTCCACGCCATCGGGGCCTCCTCGCCGCCATCTCGGCCTCCTCCACGCCATCGTGGCCCCCTCCCCTACAATTGCTGCCTCCTCCCCGCCATCACGTCCTCCTCCCCACCATCGCGGCCTCCTCCACGCCATCGCGGCCTCCTCCCCACCATCACGGCCTCCTCCACACCATCGAGGCCTCTTCCACACCATCGTGGCCTCCTCCCCGCCATCACGGCCTCCTCCCCTCCATCCCTGCCTCCTCCCTGCCATCGTGGCCTCCTATACACCATCGCGGCCTCCTCCACGCCATCGTGGCCTCCTCCATGCCATCGCTGCCTCCTCCACGCCATCGCGGCCTCCTCCATGCCATCGCAGCCTCGTCCATGCCATCGTGGCCTCCTTCTCTCCATCGCTGCCTCCTTCCTGCCATCGCGGCCTCCTATACGCCATCGTGGCCTCCTCCACTGCCATCACGGCCTCCTCCACGCCATCGCGGCCTCCTCCCCGCCATCGCGGCCTCCTCCACGCCATCGCGGCCTCCTCCCCGCCATCGCGGCCTCCTCCACGCCATCGCGGCCTCCTCCACGCCATCGCGGCCACCTCGCCGCCATCGCGGCCTTTTCCCTGCCATCAAGCCTCCTCCACGCCATCACGGCCTCCTCCACACCATCGTTGCCTCCTCCATGCCATCAAGCCTCCTCCACGCCATTGCTGCCTCCTCCACGCCATCGCGGCCTCCTCCCTGCCATCAAGCCTCCTCCACGCCATTGTGGCCTCCTCCACGCCATCGCGGCCTCCTCCACGCCATCGCGGCCTCCTCCATGCCATCGTGGCTTCCTCCCCTTCATCGCTGCCTCCTCCACGCCATCGTGACCTCCTCCACACCATCGCGACCTTTCCCACGCCATCGCGTCCTCCTCCACGCCGTCGCGGCCTCCTCCCTGCCATCGCGGCCTCCTCCATGCCATCGCGGCCTCCTCCATGCCATCGCGGCCTCCTCCCTGCCATCGCGGCCTCCTCCATGCCATCGCAGCCTCCTCCACGCCATCGCAGCCTCCTCCACGCCATCGCGGCCTCCTCAACGCCATCGTGGCCTCCTCCCCTCCATCGCTGCCTCCTATACACCATCGCGGCCTCCTCCACGCCATCGCGGCCTCCTCCCCACCATCGCCTCCTCCTCCCCGCCATCACATCCTCCTACCCGCCATCGCGGCCTCCTCCACGCCATCGCGGCCTCCTCCATGCCATCGTGGCTTCCTCCCCTTCATCGCTGCCTCCTCCACGCCATCGTGACCTCCTCCACACCATCGCGGCCTTTTCCACGCCATCGCGTCCTCCTCCACGCCGTCGCGGCCTCCTCCCTGCCATCGCGGCCTCCTCCATGCCATCGCGGCCTCCTCCATGCCATCGCGGCCTCCTCCCTGCCATCGCGGCCTCCTCCATGCCATCGCAGCCTCCTCCACGCCATCGCGGCCTCCTCCACGCCATCGCGGCCTCCTCAACGCCATCGTGGCCTCCTCCCCTCCATCGCTGCCTCCTATACACCATCGCGGCCTCCTCCACGCCATCGCGGCCTCCATCCCCACCATCGCCTCCTCCTCCCCGCCATCACATCCTCCTACCCGCCATCGCGGCCTCCTCCACGCCATCGGGGCCTCCTCGCCGCCATCTCGGCCTCTTCCACGCCATCGCGTCCTCCTCCATGCCATTGTGGCCTAATCCACGCCATTGCTGCCTCCTCAACACCATCGCGGGCTCCTCGCCGCTATCGCGGCCTCCTCCCAGCCATCGCGGTCAAATCCACGCCATCGCGGTCTCCTCCACGCCATCGCAGCCTCCTCCACGCCATCGCGGCCTAATCTACGCCATCACAGGCTCCTCTACGCTAACGTGGCCTCCTCCCTGCCATCGCGGCTTCCTCCACGCCATCGTGGCCTCCTCCACGCCATTGCCACCTTCTCTATGCCATTGCAGCCTCTTCCACGCCATCGTGGCCTCCTCCACGCCATCGCGGCCTCCTCCACGCCATCGCGGCCTCCTCCCTGCCATCGCGGCCTCCTCCATGCCATTGCTGCCTCCTCCCCGCCATCACGTCCTCCTCCCCACCATCGCGGCCTCCTCCACGCCATCGCGGCCTCCTCCCCACCATCACGGCCTCCTCCACACCATCGAGGCCTCTTCCACACCATCGTGGCCTCCTCCCCGCCATCACGGCCTCCTCCCCTCCATCCCTGCCTCCTCCCTGCCATCGTGGCCTCCTATACACCATCGCGGCCTCCTCCACGCCATCGTGGCCTCCTCCATGCCATCGCTGCCTCCTCCACGCCATCGCGGCCTCCTCCATGCCATCGCAGCCTCGTCCATGCCATCGTGGCCTCCTTCTCTCCATCGCTGCCTCCTTCCTGCCATCGCGGCCTCCTATACGCCATCGTGGCCTCCTCCACTGCCATCACGGCCTCCTCCACGCCATCGCGGCCTCCTCCACGCCATCGCGGCCTCCTCCCTGCCATCGCGGCCTCCTCCACGCCATCGCGGCCTCCTCCACGCCATCATGGCCTCCTCCACGCCATCGCGGCCACCTCGCCGCCATCGCGGCCTTTTCCCTGCCATCAAGCCTCCTCCACGCCATCGCGGCCTCCTCCACACCATCGTGGCCTCCTCCATGCCATCAAGCCTCCTTCACGCCATTGCTGCCTCCTCCACGCCATCGCGGCCTCCTCCCTGCCATCAAGCCTCCTCCACGCCATCGTGGCCTCCTCCACGCCATCGCGGCCTCCTCCACTCCATCGCGGCCTCCTCCATGCCATCGTGGCTTCCTCCCCTCCATCGCTGCCTCCTCCACGCCATCGTGACCTCCTCCACACCATCGCGGCCTTTTCCACGCCATCGCGTCCTACTCCACGCCATCGCGGCCTCCTCCCTGCCATCGTGGCCTCCTCCCTGCCATCGTGGCCTCCTCCACGCCATCGCGGCCTCCTCCACACCATCGTGGCCTCCTCCCTGCCATCGCGGCCTCCTCCACGCCATCGCGGCCTCCTCCACACCATCGTGGCCTCCTCCCTGCCATCGTGGCCTCCTCCCTGCCATCGTGGCCTCCTCCATGCCATCGCGGCCTCCTCCACGCCATCGCGGCCTCCTCCCTGCCATCAAGCCTCCTCCATGCCATCGCGGCCTCCTCCACACCATCCTGGCCTCCTCCATGCCATCAAGCCTCCTCCACGCCATTGCTGCCTCCTCCACGCCATCGCGGCCTCCTCCCTGCCATCAAGCCTCCTCCACGCCATCGCAGCCTCCTCCACGCCATCGCGGCCTCCTCCACGCCATCGCGGCCTCCTCCACGCCATCGCGGCCTCCTCCATGCCATCGTGGCTTCCTCCCCTCCATCGCTGCCTCCTCCCTGCCATTGCTGCCTCCTCAACGCCATTGCGGGCTCCTCGCCACCATCGTGGCCTCCTTCCAGCCATCGCGGTCTCCTCTACGCCATCGCGGCCTCCTCCACACCATCGCGGCCTCCTCCCTGACATCGCGTCCTCCTTCCTGCCATCGCACCTTCCTCCACGCCATCGCGAGCTCTTCCACTCCATCGTGGCCTCGTCCACGCCTTCGCGGCCTCATCCATGCCATCGCGGCCTCCTCCCCGCCATCGCGGCCTCCTCCACGCCATCGCGTCCTCCTCCACGCCATCGCGGCCTCCTCCACGCCATTGCCGCCTCCTCAACACCATCGCGGGCTCCTCGCCGCCATCGCGGCCTTTTCCCTGCCATCGCGGCCTCCTCCACGTCAGCGCGGGCTCCTCGCCGCCATCGCGGCCTCCTCCCAGCCATCGCGGTCTCCTCCACGCCATCGCAGCCTCCTCCACGCCATTGCGGCCTAATCCACACCATCGCGGCCTCCTCCCAGCCATCGCGGCCTCCTCCACGCTAACGTGGCCTCCTCCCTGCCATCGCGGCTTCCTCCACGCCATCGCGACCTCCTTTACGCCAAAACAGCTTCCTCCACGCCATTGCGGCCTCCTCTACACCATCGTGGCCTCCTCCATGCCATCGCGGCCTCCTCCACGCCATTGTGGCCTCCTCCCCTCCATTGCTGCCTCCTCCCCGCCATCACGTCCTCCTCCCCGCCATCATGGCCTCCTCCATGCCATCGCGGCCTCCTCCACACCATCGCTGCCTCCTCCACGCCATCGCGGCCTCTTCCATGACATTGCGGCCTCCTCCACGCCATTTCGGCCTCCTCCACGCCATCGCGGCCTCGTCCATGCCATCGTAGCCTCGTTCCCTCCATCGCTGCCTCCTTCCTGCCATCGCGGCCTCCTATACGCCATCGTGGCCTCCTCCACGCCATCACGGCCTCCTCCATGCCATCGCGGCCTCCTCCCCACCATCGCCTCCTCCTCCCCGCCATCACGTCCTCCTCCACGCCATCGTCGCCTCCTCCATGTCATCGCGGCCTCCTCCACGCCATCGCGGCCTCCTCCCTGCCATCGCGGCCTCCTCCACACCATCGCGGCCTCCTCCATGCCATCGCGGGCTCTTCCACGCCATCGCAGCCTCCTCCCCGCCATCACGGCCTCCTCCACACCATCTAGGGCCTCCTCCACACCATCATGGCCTCCTCCACGCCATCGCGGCCTCCTGCACACCATCGCGGCCTCCTCCACGCACGTGCGCACCACGCAGCACGTGCGCACCACGCAGCACGCGCGCGCGTGCAGCACGCGAGCATGCACGCACGCTCACCATGCAGCCGTCGCTCCTCCAACGTTAAATTTCGATTTAAAGCTTTCGTGACTGCAGGGATTCATCTTCTTGGTTCTTTCGGTAAAGTCACGTAGAAGGGAAGTAATAAAATAATAAAAAATTGTCCAACGTTGTTGCCGGAGGGCGGCTGCCTACAACTGCCCAGCGGCGTCCATCACGAGCCTCCTCTTCCCCCAACACAGAGGCCAATGTTGACATAGCTGTTACAGACTCACTGTGCTTTAGCCGCCTGGTGCTCCGCTCATTGTTGTGAGCCGCCGCTCCTCCGGTAGTCCCTCTCCATGTAGATAAAGGGTGTGGGTCGGGAGCTCGGGGCTCCGGAGAGAAGATGCTTGAATGAGGAAGGTTGCTACGAGTGAAGTGCTTGCCTCACTGACACGTTTCCTTATTAGCACATTTCGCGTCGACCCCGTTAATCTCTATTTCGGCGTTCAGACTGGTGGATTCATGAGCCCCAGAGCTTGTGATGCCACAGCAACGACGCAGCTCGGCCGGCGCTGCTGTCCCCTCGCAACCCCCCACAGGAACACACACACCTACCCTCACATAGGACCTCGTGGGGAAGTCACCTGACCTTTGGGTTTTCACCCGGGGGGCCTCCTCGTGGGAATGCTCCAACAGTTTCCCGGGGTCAGGAAATTGTCAGATTTCCCCCAGGTTAAATTACCCTTTCGCACCGTGAATCGACTTAAGATCACATGGTCACGGCAAGGCAACCCCGCCACCGCAGTGAGAACGCACACAGCACGACAAGTGGGGGGGCGGGGCCACGAGCGGCGAACCAATAGTCCTGGGGAGGGAGGTACGCAGGGGAGCACTCTGATTGGCCGAAAAGACCGCCCGGATCAGCCGAGGGGTCTCTTTGATGTAGAAAAGGATAAAATGAGCACGACAGGAGTTCGTGTTCTTCTCAAGTGAGCGATCGGGTCAGCCCACCTTCCGGCCACTCGAGCGTCCGTGTGATGCGTCGCAGCGCAGCCAGGACCCGTTCTCAGTAGGAGCTTAGTGCAGCCTCGGTTCTCCCCGACTTCCCACACGTCCGAGCCAAACCGTGAGTACGTGAGAAAGGTGGGGATTAGCATAAGGACTCCTCGGGAAATTGACTCGAAATAGACAGGGCGGATTGGGTTTAGATCACCGGGAGACAGAGTAGTTTCCTCACTGATTTCGGCTCTGTGTCACGTAGTGATTAACCTCAGTCGCGCCGAGAATAAACCTCTAGTATAAAATAACAGCACCGTGTGATTTCTGTGAGGGTAGAAAGAGTGTGGACGCGGTGTGGGTACGTGCGTACGTGGAAAGCGCGCGCGTATTCATTGATGAAGCTGCCACGCGTCGGTGCCCGATGTTTGCGCTCGAGGGCGTATTTACACAGCGCGCCTTGAGCAGTATGTTTACGTTGCGATGCGCGATAAGTGGGTCGGCGTGTGCAAGATTCAAGCACGTGGTTGTGGTTGTTGTGGGGGTGGTTACCGTGGTGGTGGTTGTGGTGGTTGTTGCTTGTGTGTAGAGCTCCGCCCCGAGGTACACGGGTACGTACATGCATATTCATACGGCTATTTTTAGCGCGTGCACGAGGTGGCCAATAGGTGCAGGTGGCTGCACGTGCCCGAGGGTGGGCAGCGGCGTGCATGGGCACGCACGTACAAGGAGTCTTCTCCGAACATTTGGGGGGAATGTACGTGGAGAGTGTGTGTGGATAACCCGAGGTGGCCGAGAGCCAACCAAGAGTCATCTCTCACAGGGGGGACGCGGAGGCAGTGAGGCCGAAGCTACGAGCAGCAGCGGTGCGGAACAAGGAAAAGGAGGAGGAATCAAGTAGTTTCCTGATAAAAGTTCGTAGATTATTATTGTCAATTCTATAATCGCAATGACTCTGGGACTCTGCAGCCCCGAATAACCCACAGGGCCTCGGGAGGAGGGATGTCAAGCTGATTTTCCTGCAGGTTTTGTTCCCTTGTGTAGACAGATATCCTGTGCGGCGCTGAGCTCAAAGCCCTGGCTGCACAGCGCACGACCCAGCCATAGTGTTCACGGTAGTAGCAGCTACAGACGCCGTCTTGACCACATGCCGGGAGCTCGACCTGGGCTCCAACCCAGAGTGACGAGGTAAGAGGCAGAGACCCGACAAGAAACATCACCATCATTATCGTGACCACGACGACCACAACCATAGGTCAGTGGTGGCTATGCACCGTTTACATTTTACGAACAAAATAAATAAAGGAAACATTTGGAGAGACCATGGAGAGGGACTACCGGGTAGCCTCAAAGATATTCTGGCAAACCCTCCAACGCCTTAGGAGGGGTCGACGAGACGTGGCCCAGGCTGTTTTTAGTAAGCGTGGTGTAAAATTGACCCCAACTAAGGGGATAAACGAGAGGTGGAAGGAACACTTTGAGAAGCTCCTCAAGCCGATGGATATGCCCTCCTCTCGGGAGGCAACCCGGGAAACAGCTGGGGGGGGGGTCTATTCATCGCGGTTGCTGAAATCACTGTGGCGGTTTAAGGCCTTCGTAGTGGCAAAGCTGCAGGGGTGGACGAAATTCGCCCAGAATTATTGAAAGCGCTGGACATTGAGTGTCATGGTTAACACGCCTCTTCAATGTTGCATGAAAGGCAGGAACAGTACCTCTGGATTGGCAAGCTGGGGTCGTTGGTCCCCTTTTTAAAAACAAATAGGAACCGAGGATGTGCTCCAACTACAGAGGAATCGTCCCAGGCAAAGCTTATTCTAGAGTGTTGGAGCGGAGGCTCCATCCGGTGGTTGAGCTTCAGATTCAGGAGGAACAATGTGGATTCCGTTATGGTCGTAGATCAATGGCCCAGCTCCTTTCCCTTTCACAAATATTTGGATCGGTAAAGGGAGTATTTAAGGCCTCGACACAGAGGCGCTGTTTCTCTGTGTGCCTAAATGTGTGTCTCTCTCTGTGTGTCTCTGTGTTGTCTCTCTCTGCTTATGTATCTGTCTATGTGTCTCCGTGTCTGTGTTTTGTCTCTCTCTTAAATTTAGCAATCTTTGGAAGAACATTATCAACCAGGTAAGGTGTTGACCGTTATGTTAGCCGACTCTCTGTGTTGTATTGCATTATATTTATAAGTTTACTAGGTTTGTTTTCTCATTCATTCGTACCTGATGACGATGGCTTGTGTTGCAATCGAAACGTCGTATTCTATTATTTTATTTATTTTATTTCTACGTGACTTTACCGAAATAACCAAAAAGTAATTCCTGTTGTCACGAAAGCTCCAAATCAAGTTTGAACCACCTCTACGGGGAGGATTTAAGTTTGTTTTCTCTCTCTGTGTGTCTCTGTGTTGTCTCTCTCTGCCTGTGTGTCTGTCTTTGTGTCTCCGTGTCTGTGTTTTGTCTCTCTCTCAAATTTCACACTTAACGTCTAATTTAGCAATCGTTGGAAGAACTGTAATCAACCAGGCTATGCGTTAATTGTACGTTGACCGACCCTCTGTGTTGCATTGCAATTCCAAATTTTACTGAGTTTGTTTATGTACTTTATTTTCTTTCTGTGTGAGTTTGCCGAAAGACCCAAGACTGATTCCTGCAATCACGAAAGCTCCAAATCTCTTATTGACATGCTAATTTCTCTACGCCCCCCCCCCTCTCTCTCTGCCCCCCTCTCTCTCTATTTTATCTGTATGCCTATGTGTGTGTCTCTCTCTGTGTGTCTCTGTGTTGTCTCTCTCTGCTTATGTATCTGCCTATGTGTCTCCGTGTCTGTGTTTTGTCTCTCTCTCAAATTTAGCAATCTTTGGAAGAACGTAATCAACCAGGTAGGGTGTTGACTGTTATGTTAGCCGATTCTCTGTGTTGTATTGCATTATATGTCTATGTTTACTAGGTTTGTTTTCTCATGCATTCGTTCCTGATGACGATTGCTTGTGTTGCAATCGAAACGTCGTATTCTATCATTTACTTTATTGTCTTTCCACGTGACTTTACGGAAAGAACCAAAAAGTCAAGGAAGTATGCTTCTGTAATAAAGGACTCGTTCACTGGGTCTGTCTCCATTGTCCTTTATTCGGGTTCTTTACAACTTGTCCCACACGGCCCTCGCTCAGAGCCTCTCCGCTTGGCAGCTCGATGCTGCCGTCGCTCCCGTAGCCTCTCTCCACTCCGATGCAGCTCCGCTGCTGGCTCCCTCGGGCAGGCCTCCGGCTGCCCTCACTGCAGCCCCACCGCTGCTCCCCGTTCCTCCGTACTCGGTCACCGCTGGCCGACGGTGCCGAGTCTTACTGTGTGTGTGGCGATCTCGCCACTCTCCAACCTCCGCCCTGCGTGGCCTCACTCTATCTCTATCTCCAACTCTCTCCCGTCTCTTCCGGTATCTCTCCCTTAAGACCTCATCCCTCTCTCTCACGTGACCTAACTCCTCCCCCCGTGACGTCATATCCGCGAGGCCGTTTACGCCCGCATTACACTTCTTTATTCTTGAGTGTGTGAAAGTGAGTGTGTGCGTGCATGCCCCTGTGTGTGTGTGGGGAGTGATGGTGTAGAGGTTAGCACGCTGCATTACAACCCGGCGACCCAAGTTCGATTTCCGCTCACGACCAACACCAGCGACGATCATCTTAACCGGTCCTGGGCCTCCCCTTGGTCGACTCAGCATCCAATGAGTACCTGTGCGATGTGTAGATATATGTGATGATGGTGATAATGGTGGATTTGATGATGGTAGATCTGATGGTGGACCTGGTGATGGTAGTTCGAATGACGGTGGTTATAATAATGATGGTGGGTGTGACGATGGTGTTTCTGATGATGATGATGATGATGGTGATTGTGATGACGATGATGGTTATGATGATGTTGGTTCTGATGATGGTTCTGACGATGGAGCATGATGATGAATATGATTAAATGCTAATGATTTTTCTCGTGTTTCTACCTGATCTGTGCCTCTGAGTTGGAGCCCAGACCCGGCTCCCCACGTGTGGCCAAAGAGGCGTCTGTAGCTCTGATCGATAACGGGTGAACTGTGGGTATAAAGCTCTGCATTCCGTGCCCAAGGGGATCCTTGCCAACACGAAGTTTTATACCTGTGGGGAAACCAGCTACAAGTCTCTACCCTAGTCACTGCGAGTTGGTAGCAGCTACAGAGTCTCAGTCCCAAGCTATCAACGAGAACAGCGATTATGAACACAATACCATTCGTGTGCAGCCTTGTTCCAACTGGTAAAGTCACGTAGAATGGAAAAAATAAAATAATAAAAATAAAACATAATAAAATAATTCTCACGACGTTTCGGCCACAACGCAAGCAGCCGTCCTCAGGTGGAGAACAGGTCTGTCGAGAAGACAGAGTCTGAATGACACACCCCAGGCTTGGAGCGACTATTTAAGCTGGGATGGAGGGGGGGGGAAGAGGAGCGCCTTGATAAAATAATTTGCATATCAAGAGGAATTTAGCATATTTATGGGAAATGCAGATATGCGATTAGTACTACTTGTGAAATGCGTAGGAGGTTTGGCGGGGGGTTTGAAGTCATTATGCCCATGCATTATGCAGGATTAGCAGTATCAAAGGGAGGGAGTAAGGTTAGAATTAATAAAGGGAAGGAATGTTAATAATATGGCGCCGCAGCAACTAATATGCTTATTGACTATACCTTGTCATATTACACTATGTTTTATTCTACCCACTCAACTGTATAGCACACTGCTATATATTCATTATAAAATTACGATACTATATATTACCTTATACATTGCATTAACCATTACACTTTAATACTATTTATTATTATATAATATGCTATACACTATACCATAAACCATGGCGTGAAAGGTACTAAGAGGAAGCAACGAAATATGTCAATGGGAGAGTGGTGGTAGGAAGCTTGCAGCGAAGCAAAGAAACCCATTCCCTGCGGAGTGCATATTAAGAGGAATTTAGCATATTTATGGGAAATGCAGATATGCGATTAGTACTACTTGTGAGATACGTAGGAGGATTGGCGAGGGGTTTAAAGTCATTATACCCATGCATTATGCAGGATTAGCAGTATCAAAGGGAGGGAGTAGGGTTAGAATTAATAAAGGGAAAGAATGTTAATAATATGGTGCCGCAGCAACTAATATGTTTTTAGACTATACATTGTAATATTACACTATGTATTATTCTACCCACCCAACTGTATACCACACTGCTGTATATTCACTATAAAATTACGATACTATATATTACCTTATACATTGTATTCAACTATACACTTTAATACTATTTATTATTATACAATATGCTATACACTATACCATTGACCGTCGCGTGAAAGGTACTAAGAGGAAGCAACGAAATATGTCAATGGGAGAGTGGTGGTAGGAAGCTTGCAGCGGAGCAAAGAAATCCATTCCCTGTGGAGAATACAAGATATATAGTCAATGTCAGTGAGTGGAACGCGTTCTGAAAGTCACCGTAAACGTGGACACAATCAGTTAAGATCCGAAATGGTTTATAACGTCCTTCCAATGATTGTGTAATAACGTTCAGGAGGACTTGGACGCCGGGGTTGGAGGCACACTTATTTATTCCGTACAAGGTACAATACAGACCGGGACATACAACACTGGAAGGGGTGTCGGCCCCTTCACCCGTCTAACTCGGGAGACACACTATAGGCTACCCCTAGCCTATCTCTCGGTCCTCCACTATCGGGTTAGGGGAGGCTAGCTATCCCAGCCCTGGCAAGCTGGGCTTACGGCGCCCGGAGTCCCCAGACCAGCTCTGACAAGAGCACCGGCTCTGGCTCTCGGGGCCACGCCACTGGCTCGGTCCTGGCTCGGCCCTGACAAGGGCGGCGATCCAGGGGAGTCCAGGGCTCTATCTAGCAGATCTTCCTTATTCACTGGTTAAGCTTCATACATTCTGCCTCGAGCCCTCCGGCTCACACCCTTATATACCAACTCCCCCCTGTGGGGTGGGGCCCCGGGGGATCCCAGCTCTGAGTCAGCCCCCCAGGCTGCCCGGTGCGGACGTCGCTGTGAGCACCCCCCTGTGCACCGACATAGCCACGCCCACTGTGTTTGTTTACCGTCTGATACCAATGTATAACAGCCCCTCCGTAACACCCCTACAATTGCTAAGCCGGAATCCATCTTCTCGGTTGAAATTGTCTTTGTGTTTGTATATGTGGATCGCCTCATGAACGAATCTCTCATTTTAGCCAGATGGCTTGCAGAGAACCTCTGTTTTGGAGAAGTCAATATCATGTGAACCCACTGAATTGTAACAGTGATCTGCCACGGCTGAGGTGTTTGTCCTACCGTGTTTCAAGTCTGCTTTATGTTCACGGATGTGGTCCGAGACATGTGGTTTGGTTTCTCCAATGTAACTGCTACAAAAGAGGCAACTTAGTTTGTAGACGCCAGGGTACTGTATGTCTGGAACCACATCTTTTACAGACGGGACCAGATCACGGATTTTATGTACTGTGTTGAATCGGACCTGGATCTTGTGTTTAATCAGGATTTTGGAGATATTTTTGTGACCCCAGCAATGTAGGGTAAGGTGATGGTCTTGAGAGGCTCCTCAACAGGATCCTTCTTGATGGTTGGAGTGATGGCTTTGCGGATTGTGTAGTCGGAGTAACCATTAGCCTTAAGAGCTTGGCGTACGTGTTTGAGTTCACTGGCAATGTATTCCTGGTCGGAAATGCATTGGGCTCTATGGTATAGAGTCTTCATGAAGGAATTCTTCTGGGATGGATGGTGGTGGGAATCCGGTTTTGGGTAAGCATCCGTATGGGTGGCTTTCCTGTAGACAGAGTGGCTCATTGAACCATCAGGTCTCCTTTTAATTAGGACATCCAAAAAGGGTAGCTTGCCATCTTTTTCGACTTCCATGGTGAATCTGATGGCTGGGTGTATGGAATTGATGTGGTCGAGAAATTGGTCTAGAGCAGGCCGGCCATGTGGCCAGATGACAAAAGTGTCTTCTACATACCTCTTCCATAAGGTCGGGCTAAGAGTGGCAGTCTGGATGGCGTCAGTCTCAAATTTCTCCATGAAGACGTTGGCTACAACCGGAGATAGAGGGGAGCCCATTGGGGTGCCCTTAGTTTGCTTGTAGAAAGTTCCATTCCAGGTGAAGTATGTATTGGTTAAGCAGTGTCTCACCAGGGGGGGGGGGTACCCCAGCATTCAGTCCTTGATGAACCAAGTCTTCAATGATTGCGATGGTGTCAGGTACAGGAACTTTGGTGAATAAGGAAACCACATCAAAACTGACAAGCAGGTCGTCTGGGGACAGGGAATTCCCCTTGATTGTCGATACCAGGTCAGTAGAGTTTAGTACCGCAAAGGTGGTTTTTCCAGTGAAAGGCCGTAGGATTTCAGACAAAAAACGAGCCAGTTTGTATGTGGGGGAGTTGATCGTAGAGAAAATGGGACGAAGAGGTGTATCTTCTTTATGTATCTTTGGCAAGCCGTATAATCTTGGTGGCCTGGCTGCAGAATGTTTCAACGAGAACTGTTTGGTCTGATCAATTAATGCGGTTGAATCAGAAATGATTTGGTTGGTTTTAGAGAGGAGGCTGTTGGTGGGGTCTCTTTTTATTTTTGTATAGCTGCCATCGTTGAGTAGTTCTTGAATTTTGTTGTTGTATTCTATTTTGTCCATGATGACAGTGGCATTGCCTTTGTCGGCTGAGAGGATGACAATGTCATCCCCCTTTTTTAATTGAGCTAATTCAAAACGCTCATCTTTGCTGATGTTGCTAGCTGGCATCTTAGCGTTTTTGAGGGTTGCAGAGATTTCAGATCTTGCTACGTCTGCAGAGATGTGACTCAGGCCCTTGAGAGCTACATCTACTCTAGCAATTATATCATTGACTGGTATGTGTCTAGGTGTGACAGCATAGTTTAGTCCTTTAGCTAAGACGGATTTCAGACCTTCAGAAATAGAACTGTTACTGCGATTTATTACGACTTTGTTAACGTCTAGCTTTTCAATGTGTGGGTCCAGGCTCTAGTTTGAGAAGCGGTTGAATTTGGAAATCAAGTTGTCCTTACATTTGGTCGACATAGCGGCAGCTGAAGAGGCAGTCATTTTGTCTACATGTTCCCAATCCGATGTGGACATTGTTGCACTCAAAGATAAGTGTGATTTGTAGAGTGTCTTGTATAACTGATCTAGATCGGTGGACGTAAGTCTGATTTTCTCTGAGATAAGAGCTAAGCTAGTTCTAGACAGAATTCGTTTAGCATTAGAAGAAGTTACAGCAGCAGATGTTAGTGTAAATGCGTTTTGTATTACCTTAGAGTCGCGGCATCTCTTCAGAACGGTGAGAGACTCGATTAGCTGAGCCTTCTTATCACGGAGCTTGTTGAAGGATCTCAAAGTGATGTGGAATCCCTCCTGTAGAGGCGGTTACATTTTGATTTAAAGCTTTCGTGACTGCAGGGATTCATCTTCTTGGTTATTTCGGTAAAGTGACGTAGAAGGGAAGTAATAAAATAATAAAAATAAAACATAATAAAACAATTCTCACGGCGTTATGGCCACAACGCAAGCAGCCGTCTTCAGGTGGAGAACAGGTCTGTCAAGTAGATAGAGTCTGAATGGCACGCTCCAGGCTTGGAGTGACTATTTATGCTGGGATGGAGGGGCGAAGAGCGTCTTGACAAAATAATTTGCATATCAAGAGGAATTTAGCATATTTGTAATGCGAGCGTAAATGGGCGGGTCGGATGTGACGATCCGAGAGGGAGGAGTCAGGGTCACGTGGGGGAGAAGTTATAGCGGGGAGACAGGAAGACATCTGGAGCAGTCGGGGGAGTGAAGAGGGGAGACCACGTTGGGTGGTCGCCGTGCCTCAGCCTGGTGGCTGAGGGGCTCATGACGGCGCCAGCCAGCGGGGTGGAAGAGAGAGTTAGGGATAGAGACAGGGAGAGGCCACGCAGGGCGGAGGTTGGAGAGTGGCGAGATCACCACAGAGGCCACGCAGGGTGGAGGTTGGAGAGTGGTGAGATCGCCACAGAGGCCACGCAGGGCGGAGGTTGGAGAGTGGCGAGATCGCCACACACAGTAAGATTCGGCACCGTCGGCCAGCGGTGACCGAGCACGGAGGAACGAGGAGCAGCGGTGGGGCTGCAGTGAGAGCAGCCGGAGGACTGCACAAGGGAACCTGCAGCGGAGCTGCAGTGGAGTGGAGAAAGGCTACGGGAGCGACGGCAGCGTCGAGCTGCCAAGCGGGGAGGCTCTGAGCGAGTGCTGTGTGGGACAAGTTGTAAAGAACCCGAATAAAGGACAACGGAGACAGACCCAGTGAACGAGTCCTTTATTACACTGGTGTCAGAAGTGAAACGACATGTCAAAACAACTCAGAAGAAAGAATATTCTTGCGCCATCATCTGCTACATCATCCGATGACGACGACCTTCCTCAGGCGGTGGACCTGCCTGCGATGGAAGAGGAGATCCGTGCTGGAACGAGTACGGGTCCGGGTGAGCAAGATGTCGCCGCGTCGGTGGACCCGTCTGCGCCAGAGGACACCAACTTACGATGGAGACAGATGGCGGCGCAGCTGGAGACCTTGAAAATCGTGCTGGCGCAACTGTGTGAGCTCGTCACGCTGAGGACGGCGTCGGGGAGGCCCGGTGGTGATCCGCAGGCCTCCGCCTTGCCTGCGCTGCCAGCGCCATCTGCCACGCGGCACGAAGACGCCATCTTGGGCGTGGCAGGGGAGAAACGGCGGGAAGCCGCCATCTTGTCTTCACCGCGGCGAAAAGACGCCGCTATCTTCAACATCGCGGCGGAGAGGCGGCCTTGCGCTGCCATCTGGAGGTGCCGCGGGGTGAGCAGCCTGCTGTGAGCTGCTGTTTTTTGAGGAGGAGCTGCGAGGAGAGGACGCCGACGCTGCAGCTGCTGGGGCGGGAGCTCTCCCGTCCTGGCTCGGGTGAGAGACAACGGAGCAGTCAAGTCATCGTTCGAGTTCTGCGAGGCGTCTCAAGTTACCACCCTGCGTCCTCTGCTTACTGCAGCCCCGGGCGAGTCGTAACGATACGCACCCGGCCTTAACACACACCTCACCCATCTATCGTGTGCCGGGGGGCGATTTTTGTCATGTCTCGAGCGTGCGGAGCGCGGTTCGGGCTGTGTGTGTGTGTTCAGGATGAACGCGCTATCTGCTTGTTGCTCGGTTTCAATTAGTGTGTGTGTGTGTGTGTTGAGGATGGACAGAGAGTCTGCTGTGCTTGCTGAGTGTCAAATAGTGTGTGTGCGCTGCGGCGTGGAGTTGTTATCTTGATGGCGAAGTTAATTATTAACTCAGGAGCGTTGGGTATCCTGCGCTGTACCATCTCGTGGGTTACCGTGTGCGACGGGCTAAATTGACAATAATTTTTTTTTGGTGTATTGTGCTGCAAGGTGCCGTGTGCGATGTGGTTGTTTGCAAGAGAGAGAACATTTGTGTTGTTGCTGCAAAGTTACGACAGGATTAATGGTGTGTTGGTTGCCTGCAGATCTGCTTGCTATTGTGCTTAAATGTACGCGTGTGATCGCGATATGCTGACTGCATGTGCTGTTTACACCGTTCTGTACGGTTACGGGGTGCAATGCATTGGTTGACTATTGGGGTTGGGATTATTATTAATTGTACGTACCTGTTTGGAAATTTGTAAAAATTCGAGGGGGACCCAAAAAATGTGGTTGTATGGGTGTTTATGCACACGAGATTGCGTGTGTATTTATAGGTAATAGCGCTTTTTGAGAGAGAGGGCGCGCGGTGAGGGCGCGCGATGAAGGTGCGCGATGACGCCGTTGTGGGTGGCTCAGATGTTAAGGGTGATGGGGCCGTAAATTGGCACCAAGTGGCGTCGCTCATTCGGTTGATTGCATGCAGCCAGGGGTTGCTTTGCGAGTTGGTGTGTGTAAGCAATGTGTTGGTAAAATATTGGTTAAAATTTCCCCGATATGACTGCTGTGCGCAGCAAGCTGGGACTGTGTGTCAATCATTGGTGGGGTTGTTATAACATGACGGGGGATGCGTCTTGTGACCCCCAGCAAAGGGCACCTGGGGTGCACGCACGGGGAAAACTGGCGACGTGTTCGCACGTTGGGCCGCCATTTTGCGTGCACGCGGGGTATTGCGACAATGCGCTTTGCGCAAGGGGCCGCCATTTTGAGTGCGCGCGAGATATTGCGAGAACACGCTTGGCGAAGGGCGCCGCCATTTTGAACGCGGGAAAAACCTCGGTGGGGCAAATATTCCATCTGTTTATGCCTGCCATTGTTGATTGGGTGATGCACGAGTTGTGGTCACATCGGCCAATGGCTGATGGCTGACCTGACAGCCCGGAGGCGAAACCTCCGTGGTATGTCTCAAACTAATGGGCCGTGTGCTCATATGGTTCGGGGAGTCATGGTTCAGTTGTGTGGTGGCAAACTGAACCTGGTGTGCTGGGGGCTCACGGGATTTGGAGTAGAGGTTTTGTTACGTGCCAGCGAACGGGGTGACCTGGCTAGCATGGAGCAGGGATTCTCTATGCGGGTCCTCCAGCGGGAAGGGCCGCGGACTTGTTCCGCTCTGGGTTAGGGCGTTATTGAATCTATAACAGAACATTGCCCCGTGGGGGGGGGGGGGGGGGGTCGTTGGTGTCTGGCCTTGCCGAGGGATTAATCTTCCCTTGGCTATACAGCGTCAGACTGTAAGATGCTGGTGTGTGTCCATCGCTGATGGGATAGTAAGGGAGGAGCATGGCCGAGTTGCTGCTCATCCCAGAAATTGCACTAGCCGAGAGTATGATCAGTGGATGTTGCTGGGGTTTGACGACCACGGTGAGGGTTAGGGCGAGTTAAATGTTACCGCTGGGGAGCGTGGCTCTCTCCACGCGAGGGTGTGCGACTGGGGGCTTTGCTGAGAGTGACCGTGGGTACATGCTGTGTACGTGCGATGTCTGTGCTGGTCCTCAAGGCAGGACTGCTGGTGGGCAAGAGCAGAAAATGTTGTTGTTGTTGTTGTTATCACGTGTAAATAATATTGTTGTTAAAATGTAAATACTGGGGCATCCATCGCGTCTAATTGGGTATTTATGGGGGTTTTCTTAAGGGGGCCGGATTTACATCATCTCCACTACCCTGGGGCCGGGTGGCTGTCGTGTACGACATGTGGATGTGCGTTGTTGTGCTGTGCCTCAGGGGATTGGATTCTCCTTCTCGGCACAGATCTTCAGCGCCTGCCACACTGGGTGTTACCTGGTGTGCTAACTGGATGAGGACTTAAAGGAGCAATTGAGCGCCCGTTCGTCATTCCTGCTCTACCACTTGCTCTTTGATGTTGGACTTGAGCCGAGCGGATGGAACAGCAACATGGACACGCTCTAAGACACCACAATCCTGGGTTGTGCACGCCAGCCATTCTTGCGTGTCGGTTGCCGTTGTTGTGCATTGTGCCATTCTTATTCTTGTTGTTGTTGCGCGGAGGACAGGCCGGTGTTCTGTTCCAGTTCCTGATACCTCCCCTTTCGTTACTTGTGTTGTTGTTGTTATAATCTCCGTTGTGTCTGGGGGACTCCTGATTGTGATGCCTTCGCTCGTATTATTTTGTTCTGTTTCAGCCGAGGACGGCTGGAATTTTCTCTACGGGGGAGGGTGGTGTAATGCGAGCGTAAATGGGCGGGTCGGATGTGACGATCCGAGAGGGAGGAGTCAGGGTCACGTGGGGGAGAAGTTATAGCGGGGAGACAGGAAGACATCTGGAGCAGTCGGGGGAGTGAAGAGGGGAGACCACGTTGGGTGGTCGCCGTGCCTCAGCCTGGTGGCTGAGGGGCTCATGACGGCGCCAGCCAGCGGGGTGGAAGAGAGAGTTGGGGATAGAGACAGGGAGAGGCCACGCAGGGCGGAGGTTGGAGAGTGGCGAGATCGCCACAGAGGCCACGCAGGGCAGAGGTTGGAGAGTGGCGAGATCGCCACAGAGGCCACGCAGGGCGGAGGTTGGAGAGTGGCGAGATCGCCACACACAGTAAGACTCGGCACCGTCGGCCAGCGGTGACCGAGCACGGAGGAACGAGGAGCAGCGGTGGGGCTGCAGTGAGAGCAGCCGGAGGACTGCACAAGGGAACCTGCAGCGGAGCTGCAGCGAAGTGGAGAAAGGCTACGGGAGCGACGGCAGCGTCGAGCTGCCAAGCGGGGAGGCTCTGAGCGAGTGCCGTGTGGGACAAGTTGTAAAGAACCCGAATAAAGGACAACGGAGACAGACCCAGTGAACGAGTCCTTTATTACATATTTATCGAAAATGCAGATATGCGATTAGTACTACTTGTGAAATGCGTAGGAGGTTTTGCGAGGGGTTTAAAGTCATTATGCCCATGCATTATGCAGGATTAGCAGTATCAAAAGGAGGGAGAAAGGTAAGAATGTTAATTATATGGCGCCGCAGCAACTAATATGTTTTTAGACTATACATTGTAATATTACACTATGTATTATTCTACCCACCCAACTGTATACCACACTGCTGTATATTCACTATACAATTACGATACTATATATTACCTTATACATTGTATTAAACATTACACTTTAACACTATTTATTATTATACAATATGCTATACACTATACCATTGACCGTCCCGTGAAAGGTACTAAGAGGAAGCAACGAAATATGTCAATGGGAGAGTGGTGCTAGGAGACTTGCAGCGGAGCAAAGAATCCATTCCCTGTGGAGAATACAAGATAAATAGTCAATGCCAGTGAATGGACTGCGGTCTGAAAGTCACCGTAAACGTGAACACAATCAGTTAAGATCCGAAATGGTTTATTACGTCATTCCAATGATTGCTGAGCCAGAATCCATCTTCTCGGTTGAAATTGTCTCTGTGTTTGTTTATGTGGATCGCCTCATGAACGAATCTCTCATGGTAGCCAGATGTCTTGCAGAGAACATCTGTCTTGGAGAAGTCAATATCATGTGAACCTACTTAAATGTAACAGTGATCTGCCACTGCTGAGGTGTTTGTCCTACCGTGTTTCAAGTCTGCTCTTCGCCCCTCCATCCCAGCATAAATAGTCGCTCCAAGCCTGGAGCGTGCCATTCAGACTCTGTCTACTTGACAGACCTGTTCTCCACCTGAAGACGGCTGCTTGCGTTGTGGCCGAAACGTCGTGAGAATTGTTTTATTATGTTTTATTTTTATTATTTTAGTACTTCCCTTCTACGTGACTTTACCGAAAGAACCAAGAAGAAGACCTTATCATACGGTTGAGGAAAGTGCTGTTATCAAGCAACTATGAAGGCCAGCATGGCACACAAGGAGATGGGTGGCCAGCACCACTCCCGATCGCCTTTGTCTCCTCAGTAGGGATGTTTACACCTAACCAGGTTCTCATTTGAGGCTTAGTCGACCTAGGGGAGGCCTAGGAGCGGTTTAAATAATCATCACTGGTGTTGGCCGTGAGCAGAAATCGAACTCGGGTCTCTGCTGGGTTCGTAGTGCAGTGCACTGACCACTGAGCCAACACTACAACAATAACAGGCTTGTGCCAGGCTAGGTGCACTTTGAGACCACGTGAAGTCTGAAAGTCTCGCTGCTGACAGTAGGTCATGGGACAGACCCAGGTGCCATAGGTTGACTGAGTTGACTGGCAGATGCACCGATCACGACAACCCCACCCTGGCTCCCACACACCCCCACCTCAGCAACCCCCTCCCCATTACATGAATAAATACACTTACACACACGTGGTGCCCTGATTGACATCACCTGGTCTAACACGGGTTCTACTCCGAGGATTCCTCCGAGGAATGTCCAACTGTTTCCCGACGCCAAGATTTTGGCTCAACTCAACAGGACAAAGTCTACATCGCAACGCCCCTGAATTGGCTTAATAGTGTATTGGACGTTGGCCCAAAATATTACAGTGTCAGCTACGATGAGTCATACATTCCTGATTACAGAGTCCAGACGGGCCAGAGTGAAAAGTGCGGGACAATGGGTTGGGGAGATGAAAAGCAACCGTGGTCCGTGTCGGATGAAGGAGCCCGTAGGTGGCCACAGGTAGGCGCACGATTAGTTGCTCAGTATCACATGACCCAGTTCCTTTGAAGTGGTTGTGGGGGCTTACGCGCCCCCCTCCTCCTCTCCCTTCTCCTCTGCCACTTCTCGCCGGGCTGCAGCCAATCAGGTGATCGCCCTCCCCCCCCGCACCAGCGCCCTCTCTGAGGGACATGGCTAAGTGGCTGGCTCACCACTGCCCGGAGTTATCCCACACACTCTCCACGTACACACCACTGGTCCGGAGGTCGCTGAGTGCACGCGCGTGCCCACGTAGGCGCCCGTCGCTAAACATGGCTCGCGCTAAATATAGCCGTATGAATATGCACGCGGCCCTCCCCCCTCCTATGGGTCGGCCTTAATCCGCTGGAGCGTGACCACGCGCCCCTCCCCCCTCCTATGGGTCGGTCTTAATCCGCTGCTGCTGCTGGAGCATGAGCACGCGCCCCTCCCCACTCCTGTGGGTCGGCCTTAATCCGCTGTGCAAACACGCACGTGAGCGCAAGCATGCGGGCACAACGACGGCCATATTGATGGCAATATACGTGCGCTCCACTGCTAAATGCTATCGTCACTACGTGAACACACTGCTTAAAACGTGCTGTGTAAACAGGCATGCCAACGGGTTATAACCCACCCCTCCATCGCCCTATTAATGGCGCTGTGCCGCTGCACGGACGCGGGAGCCGTTAATGAATTACTACCCGCGCTGCCTCACACACACATGCTCGAATTACACACTACGCCGACACTCTACCCACACATACAGAAATCACACCACACCGATGCTCTGTGCTAAAGTTTATTAATGTCATGCCTGAAGAAAAAAAACCCTGCATGGCCCAGAGCAAATTTTTCAGCACGCATCGCCTAGCCTATCCCTATTCAATCCCTGGGTGTACCCTTACTCTACTTCTCACCTCACGGACGTACTCACGCTGTCGCACGGACGCGGTGAGAGTCGGAGGGATGAGGGTACGAGAGGTCTCTGTCTGGGGTCGAGTTGTAGCAGCACCCGCCAGCGTCCCTTGGATGCTGAGAGCGGCTGGGAGCCCGACCGGGCAGCTGAACGGCTGGAGGAGCACTACCCAACGTTTTTCCCGTCCCTCCTTTTATCTCCTCAGAATCCAAAAATCCAGGGTCACGTGGTGTTATCCTGCGCGGCCAATCAGGTGCCTACCTTTCGATTTTAAACCAATTCCCTGCCCCTACCTGGAGCATTGCTTCATTGTCTATGCCCCCATCATCCCACTCCGTCCTGCGGCTTTCGCAGCTGCGGTCAGTCCAGGAATTTCCCTCCCACCTCTTCTTATGCGCTGCTCACTGAGGGTTTGCCCTCGAGGCCCTATCCCTCTGTGCTTTGAGTATTCTCATTGTGGTTCGCTCCGTGAGCTTCGTTGTGCCCATACAATTTTAAGCTAATTCAAGGGGGCCGCAATGCAATTTGGCCTGGGGGGGGGGGGGGTCGGCCAATCTCCTGGCACTGGGAAACCGTGGGACATCCCCACTAGGGGCCACTCGGGTATAAACCCATGGTACCAGGTGACCCCCCTCCCCCACGAGACCGTACGTGGGTGCATATGTGTCTTTATTGGGGGTGTGCATGTGTTCGTGTCGAGGGGTGCGAGGGGATAGCAGCGCCGGCGGAGTTGCTCCATTGCTATTGCACCACACAACACTCTAGACCGGCTTTGACATTCAATGTCTCATCAGCTGCAGAATCAGGGCCTGCTTGAATACATGCGAGTGAACTGACAGATGTTTATAGGTAAGAATCTTCTCTAGTAGATATGTATCCTATATCAACGCAATATTATATAAGACGCGTGCTTAAAAGTGAAACGATATTAAAAAAACGATGGAGAAATGTAATATATAGCAAGCTAAAGAAGGTGAATTGCCCTGCATAAAAGAAAATGTACTGGACAATTGTACATGTAAGAATTGTTACGATTATTATGCAGCAGTAGATGGAACAATGCTGTACACTATTGGTATTGTTGTTGGTAATCAGTGTGCGTGTTGATGGTTTGGAACTCTGAGACTCTAACCACTGCCAACTCGCAGTGCCTAGGGTAGAGACTTGCTGCTGGTTTCTCCACAGGTATAAAATCTCCGTGTGGGCAGGAATCCCGTTGGGCACGGAGTATAGACCTTAATTCCAACAGTTCACACTTATACTCTTTGGTTTGTTTCGGTAAAGTCACGTAGGTTAAAAAAGAAAACAAATAAATTAAATCATGACATTTCGGAGGCAACACAAGCTTCCGTCTTCAGGTGAAACCGTCACAGCAAAATTGCTGTATTAAGTGAAGAGAAGTCCCAAGAGACACAACCTTATTTACTGGTTAAGGGGGAGGAGCCAGGATGGGCCGCGGGAGAGGAGGAGTTGTGAGATGGTCAGTACAGCTGCTGGAACTGAGCCTTTGTAATGTAGATGGAAGAAGTAGATAAGCAAGCTAGGATTAAGCTGCCTTTTGTTATGCTGCTGGGTGGGTAAAATTCAAAGCAGGTCACCAGCGTGTGAAAAAAGAAGCTAAACATGATAAATCTAAACTGGCTGTCTATCAGTAAACTGCACGGTAACTAAAGTAAAGAAGAAATTAAACATGATAAGCAACGTGTGGTGATGTTGATGGTGGTGCGTGGAGCTGGGGGTAACATACTGGTAATATGGATATGTTTAAGAAGATAAATCTAAACTGGCTGTTTATCAGTAAACTGCACGGTAACTAAAGTTTAACTTGGTTAATTACATCTTTCCAATGATTGCTCAGTCTGAATCCATCATCTCGGTTGAAGTTATGTCTGTGTTTGTGTATCTGGATGGCCTCATTGACAAATCTTTGGTAGTATCCAGGAGGTTTGCAAAGTACCTTGGTATCTGAGAACACAATGTCATGAGAACCAGCAGTATTATAACAGTGGTCAGCCACGGCCGACGAATTCGCATTGCCATGTTTCAAATCCGACTTGGGCTCACGAATGCGGTCAGCAATGTGTCGTTTCGTTTCCCCAATATAGCAGTCACCACAGTTACAACTTATTCCTGTAACACCGGGGTACTGTAATTCAGGAATGGCGTCCTTTACGGATGGGATCAGATCACGGATTTTTGTGTACTGTATTGAATCGGACCTGGATCTTGTATTTGTTTAGAATTTTGGAAATCTTTTTGGTAGCGCATGCTATGTATGGCAACGTGATGGTTTTGATCGGCGTTTCAGGTGGTTGTTTCTGCATTGTGGGAGAAACAGCTTGGCAGATAGTGCGGTCAGAGTATCCGCTCATCATGAGGGTCCAATGTACATGTTTTAATTCACTGGCCAGGTGGTGTTGGTCAGAGTTGCAATGAGCCCTATGGTGTAGTGTTTTGATGAGGGATTTTTTCTGGGCCGGATGGTGGTTGGAATCAGGCTTCAAATAGGAATCTGTGTGGGTGGCTTTCCAGTAAACAGAATGACCCAAAGAGCCATCGGGCCTCCTCTCAAGAATGGTAGCTTGCCATCTTTCTCCACTTCCATGGTAAATTTGATGGATGGGTGTCTGGAATTGATGTGGTCCAGGAATTGGTTCAATCCCGGGAGGCCATGTGGCCTAATGACGAAAGTGTCATCCACATATCTCTTCCACAGGGAAAGACGAAGGGTGGATGTCTGGATGGCATCTGATTCAAATTTCTCCAAGAAAACATTGGCTATCATTGGTGACAAGGCGGAACCCATAGGGGTACCCTCATTTTGTTTGTAGAAGGTACCATTCTAGGTAAAGTAAGTGTTGGTGAGGCAGTGCCTAACCAGAGCAGGTACATCAGGGTTCAGTCCATGTTGGACCAAGTCTTCAATTATTGTTATGGTGTCAGGCACTGGGACCTTGTAGAAACTGGAAACCACATCAAAGCTGACGAGGACATCGTCAGGAGACAGTACAATATCCCTGACCATAGAAACCAATTGGGTTGAGTTAAGTACTGCTGAAGTGGTCTTGCCAGGGAAGACGGAAGCTTGTGTTGCCTCCGAAACGTCGTGATTTAATTTATTTGTCTTCTTGGTTCTTTCGGTAAAGTCACGTAGAAGGGAAATAATAAAATAATAAAAAGAAAACATAATGAAATAAAATTCTCACGACGTTTCGGCCACAACGCAAGCAGCCATCCTCAGGTGAAGAACAGGGCTGTCGGAAAGACAGCGTCCGAATGAACACCACCAAGTTTGGCAGCGTATATATAAGCTGGGTTAGAGGAGGAGAGCGCCTTGACAAAGGAATTTACATATCAACAGAGAAATGTAGCATATTTATGGGAAATGCAGATGTGGGATTAGTCACTACTTGTGGAATGTGTAGGTGGTGGGGAGGTCTCAAAGTCATATTATGCTCGTGTATCATGTAGGATTAGCAGTCATAAAGGGAGGAAGTAGGATTAGCAGTAATAAGGGGAAGGACATTTTTATAATAAGGAGCTGCAGCAGCCAAACCACCACGTAAAAAACTAAAATATAAACTACATCCAATATCATCAATATACTTAATATACTCTCCAATAAGCTGAGCTATTAACAGTAAGTCATACATTACACTTCTATGTAGCAAAAAACTATTATATTCCTCCAGCTAAACTTTTTTCTTACATCACACGGATATACCCCGTACTATACACTGCCATAGACAAACCCAACATTAAATTATACACTGCGTTACTATACACCACCTTAGACTATACATTGTAATATTACACTAAGTATTATTCTACACATCCTACTGTATACCACACTGCTGTAGATTCACTGTACATTTACGATAGTATATATTACATTTCGATTTAAAGCTTTCGTGACTGCAGGGATTCATCTTCTTGGTTCTTTCGGTAAAGTCACGTAGAAGGGAAGTAATAAAATAATAAAAATAAAACATAATAAAACAATTCTCACGACGTTTCGGCCACAACGCAAGCAGCCGTCCTCAGGCGAAGAATGAGACATTATCAAGCTAGGAGCTTATATAGGTGTAGCGAGGAGGAGCGCCTTAACAAAAGAATGTGCATATGAAGAGGAATTTTAGCATACCAATGGGCAATGCGTAGGAGGGGGGGCGGAGGGGTTTCAAAGTCCCATTATGCCCATGCATTATGCAGGATCAACAGCACCACGGGGGGGCGCAAGGAACAACGTTAATAAAGGAAAGGAATGTTAATGATATGTAGCTGCATTTACCAAACAACCACGTAGAAAACCAAAGTAAAAACTACATAAAAAAAAAACTAAATTATAAACTGATACTTACTATACTCTACAATAAGCTGAGTTACTAACAACAAATAATAAATTACAATTCTACGTCGTAAGAAGTATATAATATACTTCCATCTAAACTTTATTCTCTTAGCATATACAGTACTATATACTGCCATAGATAAACCCAACATTAAATTATATACTGTATTGCTGTAAACAACCCTATACTTTATACATTTTAATATAACACTATGTATTATTCAACTCACCCTAATGTGTATCGAAATGGTTTATTACGTCCTTCCAATGATTGCTAAGCCTGAATCCATCTTCTCGGTTAAAATTGTCTCTGTGTTTGTATATGTGGATAGCCTCATGAACGAATCTCTCATGATAGCCAGATGGCTTGCAGAGAACCTCCGTCTTGGAGAAGTCAATGTCATGTGAGCCCACTGAGTTGTAACAGTGGTCTGCCACGGCTGAGGTGTTTGTCCTACCGTGTTTTAGCTCAGCTTTATGTTCACGAATGCGGTCTGAGACGTGTCGTTTGGTTTCCCCAATGTAACTGCTACCACAGAGGCAACTTAGTTTGTAGACGCCAGGGTACTGTATGTCTGGAATCACATCTTTTACAGACGGTACCAGATCACGGATTTTATGTACTGTGTTGAATCGGACCTGGATCTTGTGTTTAATCAGGATTTTGGAGATCTTTTTTGTGACCCCAGCAATGTAGGGTAAGGTGATGGTCTTGAAAGGCTCCTCAACATCAGCAAAGATGAGCGTTTTGAATTAGCTCAATTAAAAAAGAGGGATGACATTGTCATCCTCTCAGCCGACAAAGGCAATGCCACTGTCATCATGGACAAAATAGAATACAACAACAAAATTCAAGAACTACTCAACGATGGCAGCTATACAAAAATAAAAAGAGACCCCACCAACAGCCTCGTCTCCAAAACCAACAACGTCATTTCTGCTTCAACCGCATTAATTGATCAGACCAAACAGTTCTCGTTGAAACCTTCTGCAGCCAGGCCACCAAGATTGTACGGCTTGCCAAAGATAGATAAAGAAGATACACCTCTTCGTCCCATTGTCTCTACTATCAACTCCCCCACTTACAAACTGGCTCGTTTTTTGTCCGAAATCCTACGGCCTTTCACTGGAAAAACCACCTCTGCAGTACTAAACTCTACTGACCTGGTATCGACAATCAAGGGGATTGCCCTGTCCCCAGACGACCTGCTTGTCAGTTTTGATGTGGTTTCCTTGTTCACCAAGGTGCCTGTGCCCGACACCATCGCAATCATTGAAGACTTGGTTCATCAAGGACTAAATGCTGGGGTACCCCCCCTGGTGAGACACTGCTTAACCAATACATACTTCACCTGGAATGGAACCTTCTACAAGCAAATTGAGGGCACCCCAATGGGCTCCCCCCTATTTCCGGTTGTAGCCAACATCTTCATGGAGAAATTTGAGACGGACGCCATCCAGACTGCCACTCTACGCCCGACCTTATGGAAGAGGTACGTAGACGACACTTTTGTCATCTGGCCACATGGCCGGCCTGCTCTAGACCAATTTCTCGACCACATCAATTCCATACACCCAGCCATCAGATTCACCATGGAAGTTGAAAATTATGGCAAGCTACCCTTTTTGGATGTCCTAATCAAAAGGAGACCTGATGGTTCAATGAGCCACTCTGTCTACAGGAAAGCCACCCACACGAATGCTTATCTAAAACCGGATTCCCACCACCATCCATCCCAGAAGAATTCCCTCATCAAGACTCTATATCATAGAGCCCAATGCATCTCCGACCATGAACACATTTCCAGTGAACTCAAACACGTACGCCAAGCTCTTAAGGCTAATGGTTACTCCGACTACACAATCCGCAAAGCCATCACTCCAACCATTAAGAAGGATCCTGTTGAGGAGCCTTTCAAGACCATCACCTTACCCTACATTGCTGGGGTCACAAAAAAGATCTCCAAAATCCTGATTAAACACAAGATCCAGGTCCGATTCAACACAGTACATAAAATCCGTGATCTGGTACCGTCTGTAAAAGATGTGATTCCAGACATACAGTACCCTGGCGTCTACAAACTAAGTTGCCTCTGTGGTAGCAGTTACATTGGGGAAACCAAACGACACGTCTCAGACCGCATTCGTGAACATAAAGCTGATCTAAAACACGGTAGGACAAACACCTCAGCCGTGGCAGACCACTGTTACAACTCAGTGGGCTCACATGACATTGACTTCTCCAAGACGGAGGTTCTCTGCAAGCCATCTGGCTATCATGAGAGATTCGTTCATGAGGCGATCCACATATACAAACACAGAGACAATTTTAACCGAGAAGATGGATTCAGGCTTAGCAATCATTGGAAGGACGTAATAAACCATTTCGATACACATTAGGGTGAGTTGAATAATACATAGTGTTATATTAAAATGTATAAAGTATAGGAGTGTTTACAGCAATACAGTATATAATTTAATGTTGGGTTTATCTATGGCAGTATATAGTACTGTATATGCTAAGAGAATAAAGTTTAGATGGAAGTATATTATATACTTCTTACGACGTAGAATTGTAATTTATTATTTGTTGTTAGTAACTCAGCTTATTGTAGAGTATAGTAAGTATAAGTTTATAATTTAGTTTTTTATGTAGTTTTTACTTTGGTTTTCTACGTGGTTGTTTGGTAAATGCAGCTACATATCATTAACATTCCTTTCCTTTATTAACGTTGTTCCTTGCGCCCCCCCGTGGTGCTGTTGATCCTGCATAATGCATGGGCATAATGGGACTTTGAAACCCCTCCGCCCCCCCTCCTACGCATTGCCCATTGGTATGCTAAAATTCCTCTTCATATGCACATTCTTTTGTTAAGGCGCTCCTCCTCGCTACACCTATATAAGCTCCTAGCTTGATAATGTCTCATTCTTCGCCTGAGGACGGCTGCTTGCGTTGTGGCCGAAACGTCGTGAGAATTGTTTTATTATGTTTTATTTTTATTATTTTATTACTTCCCTTCTACGTGACTTTACCGAAAGAACCAAGAAGAGTATATATTACCTTATACATTATATTAAACATTACACTTTTATACTATTTATTATTATGAAATCTGCTATACACTATACCATTGACCGTCGCGTGAAAGGTACTAAGAGGAAGAAACAAAATATGTCAATGGGAGAGTGGTGATAGGAGAATTGCAGCGGAGCAAAGACTCCATTCCCTGAGGAGAATACAAAGGATATATAGTCAATGCCAGCGAGTGGACTGCGGTCTGAAAGTCACCGTAAACGTGAACACAATCGTTATTGTATAGTGAATATACAGCAGTGTGGTATACAGTAGGGTGTGTAGAATAATACATAGTGTAATATTACAATGTAAAGTCTAAGGTGGTGTATAGTAACGCAGTGTATAATTTAATGTTGGGTTTGTCTATGGCAATGTATAGTACGGGGTATATCCGTGTGATGTAAGAAAACAGTTTAGCTGGAGGCATATAATATTTTTTGCTACATAGAAGTGTAATGTATGACTTACTGTTAGTAGCTCAGCTTATTGGAGAGTATATTGAGTATATTGATGATATTGGATGTAGTTTATATTTTAGTTTTTTACGTGGTGGTTTGGCTGCTGCAGCTCCTTACTATTAAATTTTTCCTCCCCTCATTACTGCTCATTTTACTTCCTCCCTGTTTGACTGCTAATCCTACATAATACACGAGCATAAAATGACTTTGAGACCTCCCCACCACCTACACATTCCACAAGTAGTGACTAATCCCATATCTGCATTTTCAATAAATATGCTGATTCCTCTGTTGATATGTAAATTCCTTTGTCAAGGCGCTCTCCTCCTCTAACTCAGCTTATATATACAGTGAGGGAAAAAAAGTATTTGATCCCCTGCTGATTTTGTACGTTTGCCCACTGACAAATAAATTATCAGTCTATAATTTTAATGGTAGGTTTATTTGAACAGTGAGAGACAGAATAACAACAAAAAAATCCAGAAAAACGCATGTCAAAAATGTTATAAATTGATTTGCATTTTAATTAGAGAAATAAGTATTTGATCCCCTCTCAATCAGAAAGATTTCTGGCTACCAGGTGTCTTTTATACAGCTAATGAGCTGAGATTAAAGGGAGTGCTCCTAATCTCAGCTTGTTACCTATATTAAAGACACCTGTTCACAGAAGCAATCAATAAATCAGATTCCAAACTCTCTACCATGGCCAAGACCAAAGATCTCTCCAAGGATGTCAGGGGCAAGATTGTAGACCTACACAAGGCTGGAATGGGCTACAAGACCATCGCCAAGCAGCTTGGTGAGAAGGTGACAACAGTTGGTGCGATTATTCGCAAATAGGACAAACACAAAATTACTGTCAATCTCACTCGGCCTGGGGCCCAGAGCCCCCCACACCACTAACGACTCCTGCCTGGCCAACGACCTGAACGAGTTCTACTGCAGATTTGAAAGACAATTTTACTGTCCTGAACTACCCCTTCCCACCCAAGAGGCATCCCCCCTCCCCCCCAATACAGAGATGACTCTCTCAATTCAGGAGGGAGAGGTTAACAGACTTTTCAAGAGGCAGAACCCGCGCAAAGCAGCTGGGCCAGACTCTGTCTCTCCAGCGACCCTCAAGCACTGCGCTGACCAGCTGTCTCCGGTGTTCACCAACATCTTCAACACCTCACTGGAGACATGTAATGTACCAGCCTGTCTCAAGTCCTCCACTATCATCCCTGTGCCCAAAAAGCTAAGGCCAACAGGACTGAATGATTATAGACCCGTCGCCCTAACCTCTGTGGTAATGAAGTCTTTTGAGCGCCTGGTGCTGGCACATCTCAAAGCTATCACAGACCCTCTCCTGGAACCCCTGCAGTTTGCCTACAGAGCCAACAGGTCTGTGGACGACGCAGTTAACATGGCCCTCCACTTCACCCTACAGCACCTGGACTCCCCAGCATCCTACGCCAGGATCCTGTTTGTGGACTTGAGCTCTGCTTTCAACACCATCATCCCTGCCCTGCTTCAGGACAAGCTCTCCCAGCTGAACGTACCCGACTCTACCTGCAGGTGGATCACAGACTTCCTGTCTAACAAGAAGCAGTGCGTTAGGCTGGGAACACAAGTCTCTGACTCCAGGTCCATCAGCATCTGATCTCCTCAGGGCTGCGTCCTTTCCCCTCTGCTCTTCTCCCTGTACACCAACAGCTGCACCTCCAGTCATCCGTCCGTGCGGACGACACCACCCTCATTGGGCTCATCTCTGGTGGGGATGATTCTGACTATAGGTGGGAAGCTGACAACCTGGTGACCTGGTGTAGCCAGAACAACTTAGAGCTTAATGCTCTTAAGACAGTGGAGATGGTTGTGGACTTCAGGAAGAATACAGCCCCACTCACCCCCATCACCCTGTACGACTCCCCAGTCAACACTGTGGAGTCCTTCCGCTTCCTGGGCACTATCCTCTCCCAGGACCTTAAGTGGGAACTGAACATCAGCTCCCTCATAAAGAGAGCACAACAGAGGATGTACTTCCTACGGCAGCTGAAGAAATTCGACCTGCCAAAGACAATGATGGTGCACTTCTACACAGCCATCATTGAGTCCATCCTCAACTCCTCCATCACCATCTGGTACGCTGCTACCACTGCCAAGGACAAGAGCAGACTACACCGTATCATCCGCATTGCTGAGAAGGTGATTGGCTGCAATCTGCCTACCCTCGAGGACCTGTACACCTCGAGGACCCTGAGGCGAGCGAGGAAGATTGTGGCCGACTCCTCCCACCGTGGATACTCTCTGTTCCAGCTACTCCCCTCCGGCAGAAGGCTACGGTCGATCAGGATCAAAACATCACGCCACAAAAACAGTTTCTTCCCATCCGCTGCTGGCCTCTTCAACAAGGCCAGGGGCTCAAACTGACTTTAGCGCTCAAGCTGACTTTAACACAATATCTGCAGAATGACACCCTGCCATGTTTGCACTATGCTACCCTATTTGCATTTTTGTAATTTTATATTGTATATTATAGCCATTGTATATTTTTGATTTTATTTTATTCAATTTTTACATATTTTTACTCCTTAGTATTAGCTAGACTTTGTACCTTTAGTATAGTTAGACTTGTAAACCACTTATTTAAGATTTAAGATTCCTATATGTTGAATGTATGCACCTTCCTGCCAAAGTAAATTCCTTGTCTGTGCGAACTTTCATGGCGAATAAAACCCTTTCTGATTCTGATCAGGTAAATAACTTCACTAGTTCCCTTTTACACGAGGTGTGCGGGCTCCTCGGTACAAAGAAAATTCGTACCTCCCCATACCACCCACAAACGGATGGGATGATAGAACGCCTCCATAGGACTATTACGTCCATGCTGTCCCACCAGGTATCTGAGTCCCAAACTGATTGGGACCTTCAGATCCCGGGGGTTTTGGCAGCCTACAAGATGGCTCCTCACGCGGCGACCAGATTCTCGCCATTTTTTTAAAAGTACGGTCGCGAAGTTGACCCGACTGTCGCGACCCAGCTGCGCGTTTCCACACTGCATGCTGAGTCCAAATTGGCTGACGATGTTACATTTAATATCCTCAAGTTGGCTGAGGCACGGGAGGCGGCTATTCAAAACTCTGACTCTTGCCAGAAGGCGAATGAAAGGTTGAGATTGCGCCGGTCGCACACGCACGAATGGCACCCGGGCGACAGAGCGTCGCTACACGGTCCCCAGGTGCCATTGGCTACCTCATCTAAGCTGTTGCGACCATGGAGGGGCCCCGTGGAAATTGTGCAGGTTGTGCGGCCCCAATGTGTTCGCATTAAGTGGGGGAAGCGCCGGTGGTTCGTCCACCCTTCACGGTTGAAGCCGTTCTTTGCGCCACATGCTTCCTCTCTTCACAACTATAGCCAAACATGTGGGGGGTCCACTGATTCCTGGAGGGCGGGATCACCGCCAGCCTCTGATCCGCTGCTAACTGTTCCGCCTTCAGGGGTCCAGAGACTGACGCGTTCTCTGCCGCCAGCCTCCCCCGAGGGGATCAGCGTAGGCTCGTCCAAGATGCCGGAGGGCCGTGCACCTGAACTGTTAACATCCACCGCCGGCCCGACCGGGTCGGGCTCTTGTGACGGGCCCGCTGCACGGACACGCGCCAGGACGCGCCGGTTGTTGTGAGCTGCTTCCCGCGCGTGTTCCGCTGTAGTGGGGCTCACTCACTTTTTGGGAAGGGGTGGGAAATCACACTCTGTATATACAGTGAGGGAAAAAAGTATTTGATCCCCTGCTGATTTTGTACGTTTGCCCACTGACAAAGAAATGATCAGTCTATAATTTAATGATAAGTTTATTTGAACAGTGAGAGACAGAATAACAACAAAAAAATCCAGAAAAACGCATGTCAAAAATGTTATAAATTGATTGTCATTTTAATTAGGGAAATAAGTATTTGACCCCTCTGCAAAACATGACAGTACTTGGTGGCAAACCCTTGTTGGCAATCACAGAGGTCAGACGTTTCTTGTAGTTGGCCACCAGATTTGCTCACATCTCAGGAGGGATTTTGTCCCACTCCTCTTTGCAGATCTTCTCCAAGTCATCTTCTTGGTTCTTTCGGTAAAGTCACGTAGAAGGGAAGTAATAAAATAATAAAAATAAAACATAATAAAATCAAATAATTCTCACGACGTTTCGGCTACAACGCAAGCAGCCGTCTTCAGGTGAAGAATGAGACACTGCCAAGCTAGGAGCTTATATATAAGCTGAGTTGGAGGTGGAAGAAGAAGAGAGCCTTAACAAAAAAATGCCCATATCAAGAGGAATTTAGCATATTCATGGGAAATGCATAGGAGGTGGGCGGGGGGGTTTTCAAAGTCATATTATGCCCACGTCTTTTACAGACGGGTCCAGATCACGGATTGTATGTACTGTGTTGAATCGTACCTGAATCTTGTGTTTAATCAGGATTTTTGGAAATCGTTTTTTTGTGACCCCAGCAATGTAGGGTAAGGTGATAGTTTTGAAAGGCTCCTCAGCAGGATCCTTCTTGACGGTTGGAGTGATGGCCTTGCGGATTGTGTAGTCGGAGTAACCATTAGCCTTAAGAGCTTGGCGTACGTGTTTGAGTTCCAGACATACAGTACCCTGGCGTCTACAAACTAAGTTACCTCTGTGGTAGCAGTTACATTGGAGAAACCAAACGACATATCTCGGATCGCATCCGTGAACATAAAGCAGACCTGAAACACGGTAAGACAAACACCTCAGCCGTGGCAGATCACTGTTACAAATCAGTGGGCTCACATGACATTGACTTCTCCAAGACAGAGGTTCTCTGCAAGCCATCTGGCTACCATGAGAGATTCATTCATGAGGCGATCCACATATACAAACACAGAGACAATTTCAACCGAGAAGATGGATTCTGGCTAAGCAATCATTGGAAGGACGTAATAAACCACTTCGGATCTTAACTGATTGTTGTTCACGTTTATGGTGACTTTCAGACCGCAGTCCACTCACTGGCATTCACTGTGTATCTTGTGTTCTCCACAGGGAATGCATTATTTGCTCCGCTGCGGGTCTCCTGCCACCGTTCTCCCATTCACATGTTTCATTGCTTCTACATATTATTAACATGCCCTCCCTTTGGTGCTGCTGATCCTGCATAATGCATGGGCATAATATGACTTTGAAAACCCCCCCGCCCACCTCCTATGCATTTCCCATGAATATGCTAAATTCCTCTTGATATGCGCATTCATTTGTTAAGGCTCTCTTCTTCTTCCACCTCCAACTCAGCTTATATATAAGCTCCTAGCTTGGCAGTGTCTCATTCTTCACCTGAAGACGGCTGCTTGCGTTGTAGCCGAAACGTCGTGAGAATTATTTGATTTTATTATGTTTTATTTTTATTATTTTTTTATTACTTCCCTTCTACGTGACTTTACCGAAAGAACCAAGAAGATGACTTGGAGAAGATCTGCAAAGAGGAGTGGGACAAAATCCCTCCTAAGATGTGTGCAAATCTGGTGGCCAACTACAAGAAACGTCTGACCTCTGTGATTGCCAACAAGGGTTTTCCACCAAGTACTAAGTCATGTTTTGCAGAGGGGTCAAATACTTATTTCCCTAATTAAAATGCAAATCAATTTATAACATTTTTGACATGGGTTTTTCTGGATTTTTTTGTTGTTATTCTGTCTCTCACTGTTCAAATAAACCTATCATTAAATTATAGACTGATCATTTCTTTGTCAGTGGGCAAACGTACAAAATCAGCAGGGGATCAAATACTTTTTTCCCTCACTGTATATACAGAGTGTGATTTCCCACCCCTTCCCAAAAAGTGAGTGAGCCCCACTACAGCGGAACACGCGCGGGAAGCAGCTCACAACAACCGGCGCGTACTGGCGCTTGTCCGTGCAGCGGGCCCGTCACAAGAGCCCGACCCCGTCGGGCCGGCGGTGGGTGTTAACAGTTCAGGTGCACGGCCCTCCGGCATCTTGATTTCCCACCCCTTCCCAAAAAGTGAGTGAGCCCCACTACAGCGGAACACGCGCGGGAAGCAGCTCACAACAACCGGCGCGTACTGGCGCTTGTCCGTGCAGCGGGCCCGTCACAAGAGCCCGACCCCGTCGGGCCGGCGGTGGGTGTTAACAGTTCAGGTGCACGGCCCTCCGGCATCTTGGACGAGCCTGCGCTGACCCCCTCGGGGGAGGCTGGCGGCAGAGAGGGCGTCAGTCTCTGGACCCCTGAAGGCGGAACAGTTAGCAGTGGATCAGAGGCTAGCGGTGATCCCGCCCTCCAGGAATCCATGGACCCCCCACATGTTCGGCCATAGTTGTGAGGAGAGGAAGCATGTGGCGCAAAGAACGGCTTCAACCGTGAAGGGTGGACGAACCACCGGCGCTTCCCCCACTTAATGCGAACACATTGGGGCCGCACAACCTGCACAATTTCCACGGGGCCCCTCCATGGTCGCAACAGCTTAGATGAGGTAGCCAATGGCACCTGGGGACCGTGTAGCGATGCTCTGTCGCCCGGGTGCCATTTGTGCGTGTGCAACCGGCGCAATCTCAACCTTTCATTCGCCTTCTGGCGAGTGTCAGAGTTTTGAATAGCCGCCTCCCGTGCCTCAGCCAACTTGAGGATATTAAATGTAACATGGTCAGCCAATTTGGACTTAGCATGCAGTGTGGAAACGCGCAACTGGGTCGCGACAGGCGGGTCAACTTCGCGGCCGTACATAAAAAAAAAATTGGCGAGAATCTGGTCGCCGCGTGAGGAGCCATCCTGTAGGCTGCCAGAACCCCCGGGATCTGAAGGTCCCAATCAGTTTGGGACTCAGATACCTAGTGGGACAGGATGGACGTAATAGTCCTATGCAGGCGTTCTACCATCCCATCCGTTTGTGGGTGGTATGGGGAGGTACGAATTTTCTTTGTACCGAGGAGCCCGCACACCTCGTGTAAAAGGGAACTAGTGAAGTTCTTTCCCTGATCAGAATCAGAAAGGGTTTTATTCGCCATGAAAGTTCGCACAGACAAGGAATTTACATTGGCAGGAAGGTGCATACATTCAACATATAGGAATCTTAAATCTTGAATAAGTGGTTTACAAGTCTAACTATACTTAAGGTACAAAGTCTAGCTAATACTAAGGAGTAAAAAATGTAAAAATTGAATAAAATAAAATCAAAAATATACAATGGCTATAAAATACAATATGGAATTACAAAAATGCAAATAGGGTAACATAGTGTAACAGGTTCCGGAGACACTTGTAGAGGTAACTTCTTTATTACAATACAACACTCCAACAGTCCAACAGTCCTGATACTCTGTTACAGCCTAGGTACACAGCCTAGCTACACAGCCTAGATACTCTACTCTGGCTACGCTCCGGAACTCGCCCTCACAAGGTCGTAGAGTCGGGAGTTCCAGAGTCCCAGCGCTGGCTCTCACAGCATCCCAGGGTCTTCAGATGGCTGGTCGTGGGTCTTGGGTCTTGAGTTACAACTGGGCCCCGATCGTCCAGGGAGCTCTCCTTTTATGCCTGGTACAACGAGGGGTGGGGCCGTGTGCGCCCCCAGATATCCCACAGAGCACACACAGCCCCCCCCCTTTGGCGGCGCCAAGGGGATTAAGCGTCTGGACCCCCTGGGAACTCAACGCCTGGCGCCCAGAGGCTTAAGCGTCTGGACCCACCTGGGAACCCAGAGCCCCCAGCAGCCCCTCCCTTCTTATGTCACTACAATAGTGCAAACATGGCAGGATGTTATTGTGCAGATTTTGTGTTAAAGTCAGCTTGAGCGTTAAAGTCAGTTTGAGCCCCTGGCCTTGTTGAAGAGGCCAGCAGCGGATGGGAAGAAACTGTTTTTGTGGCGTGATGTTTTGATCCTGATCGACCGTAGCCTTCTGCCAGAGGGGAGTAGCTGGAACAGAGAGTATCCAGGGTGGGAGGAGTCGGCCACAATCTTCCTCGCTCGCCTCAGGGTCATCGAGGTGAACTGGTCCTCGAGGGTAGGCAGATTACAGCAAATCACCTTCTCAGCAGTGCGAATGATACGGTGCAGTCTGCTCTTGTCCTTGGCAGTGGTAGCAGCGTACCAGATGGTGATGGAGGAGGTGAGGATGGACTCAATGATGGCTGTGTCGAAGTGCACCATCATTGTCTTTGGCAGGTCGAATTTCTTCAGCTGCCGTAGGAAGTACATCCTCTGTTGTGCTCTCTTTATGAGGGAGCTGATGTTCAGTTCTCACTTAAGGTCCTGGGAGAGGATAGTGCCCAGGAAGGGGAAAGACTCCACAGTGTTGACTGGGGAGTCGTATAGGGTGATGGGGGTGAGTGGGGCTGTATTCTTCCTGAAGTCCACAACCATAGCTCTAAGTTGTTCTGGCTACACCAGGTCACCAGGTTGCCAGCTTCCCACATATAGTCAGAATCATCCCCACCAGAGATGAGCCCAATGAGGGTGGTGTCGTCCGCAAACTTCAAGAGTTTGACGGACGGATGACTGGAGGTGCAGCTGTTGGTGTACAGGGAGAAGAGCAGAGGGGAAAGGACGCAGCCCTGAGGAGATCAGATGCTGATGGACCGGGAGTCAGAGACTTGTGTTCCCAGCCTAACGCACTGCTTCCTGTCAGACAGGAAGTCTGTGATCCACCTGCAGGTGGAGTCGGGTACGTTCAGCTGGGAGAGCTTGTCCTGAAGCAGGGCAGGGATGATGGTATTGAAAGCAGAGCTGAAGTCCACAAACAGGACCCTGGCGTAGGATGCTGGGGAGTCCAGGTGCTGTAGGGTGAAGTGGAGGGCCATGTTAACTGCGTCGTCCACAGACCTGTTGGCTCTGTAGGCAAACTGCAGGGGGTCCAGGAGAGGGTCTGTGATAGCTTTGAGATGTGCCAGCACCAGGCGCTCAAAAGACTTCATTACCACAGAGGTTAGGGCGACAGGTCTGTAATCATTCAGTCCTGTTGGCCTTAGCTTTTTGGGCACAGGGATGATAGTGGAGGACTTGAGACAGGCTGGTACATGGCATGTCTCCAGTGAGGTGTTGAAGATGTTGGTGAACACCGGAGACAGCTGGTCAGCGCAGTGCTTCCGGGTCGCTGGAGAGACAGAGTCTGGCCCAGCTGCTTTGCGGGGGTTCTGCCTCTTGAAAAGTCTGTTAACCTCTCCCTCCTGAATTGAGAGAGTCATCTCTGTAGTGGGGGGGAGGGGGGAGGCCTTTTAGGTGGGAAGAGGTAGTTCAGGACAGTAAAATTGTCTTTCAAATCTGCAGTAGAACTCGTTCAGGTCGTTGGCCAGGCGGGAGTCGTTAGTGGTGTGGGGGGCTCTGGGCTTGTAGTTGGTGATCTGCCTGAGCCCTCTCCAGACAGAAGCAGAGTCGTTAGCAGATAACTGGTGTTTTAGTCTCTCTGAGTACAGTCGTTTAGCCTCTCTCACCGCCTTGCTAAACCTGTTCTTCGACTCTTTGAATCTGTCTCTATCCCCACTCCTAAACGCTTCCTCTTTCTCCAACCTCAACCTTCTGAACTTTGCTGAAAACCAGGGCTTGTTGTTGTTGAAGTTCACCCTGGTGCGTGTTGCAATACAGCAGTCTTCACAGAAGCTGATGTACGACGGCACAGCCTCTGTGAGTTCATCCAGACTATTGGTAGCAGTCGTGAACATATCCCAGTCAGTACAGTCCAAGCACGCCCGCAGATTCTCCATAGCCTCACTGGTCCACTGTTTAGATGTCCTCACAGCAGGTTTACAGAGCTTTAGTTTCTGCCTGTATGCAGGAATCAGGTGGGCCATGGCATGGTCAGAGTGTCCCAGTGCTGGTCGGGGGACGGCGTGGTAGGCTCTAGTGACTGTAGTGTAGCAGTGATCCAGAGTGTTCCCTTCTCTGGTAGGGCATTTAATGAATTGTCTGTATTTGGGGAGTTCGTGGCTGAGATTACCTTTGTTAAAATCGCTGAGTACGATAACCAGGGAATCCGGATTTGCTCGTTCCACACTCAGAATCTGGTCGGCGAGCATGCGTTGGGCCTCTTTAACCTGAGGACCCGGCGGCAAATAAACTCCGACCAAAATGAGCGACGCGAACTCGCGAGACGAGTAAAAAGGTTTACAGTTTATAAAAAATGATTCCAGGTCCGGAGAACAATGTTGCAGAATCACTGTTACATCTACACACCAGCCACTGTTAGTCTAAAAACAAATACCACCGCCCCTCGTCTTGCCGGAGAGTGCTACGTCCCGATCCAATCTTACGAGTTGGAAGCCTGCCAATTGGAATGCAGTATCCTGGATCAAATCACACAGCCATGTCTCCGTGAAGCACAAGACAGAAGATAAAAAAAGTCTCTGTTTTTCACCATCAGCAGCTGAAGTTCGTCCATTTTGTTGCACAGTGAACGTACGTTGGAGAGGAAAAAGCTTGGAAGCACTGTTCGGATCCCGCGTCTGCGTAGCTGTACTAGAGCCTTTGATCGTTTACCCTTTCGGCGGCGTTTCGCTGCTTGAGCAAAGCCTAGCGCGGCTTTGACTAGAATGCCCACTAATTCTGCCACTGGAAGCAGAAAAGTGGGAAATAAATCCACAGGGGTTGTTTCCCTAATGTTTTAAAGTTCGTCTCTCGTTAGAGAACTCCGAAAAACTTGGCAGAACACTGAATTAACAGACAAAACAAGACAAAACAGGGTGCACCAACCGGCCGAGGCTGCCATCATCGGCGCCATGAACAACCGTTCCGGAGCGCCCTTGTCGAGGACATAGCCCTGGACAAAAGCCTCAGCAACGGCTGCTGCCGACTGGTTGGCGAGGGGCCAAGCCATAGGCCATCGCGTGAAATATTCCACGCCAACCAGTAGGTACTTATTACCCCTAGACGTGGAAGGAAACGGCCCCAAAATATCAAGAGCGACGAGCTCATTAACCCGGGTGACCGAAATAGTCTGGAGCAGTGGGCTGGCTCCCCTTGCTGGTGGCTTCCGTTGAGCACACTGGGTACAGGACTGCAAGAGATCATCCACATCCCTTGACATGCCCGGCCAAAAGAAATTAAGCTAGAGCATGGCAAGGGTTATGTGGGTGCCCAGGTGCAGGAGCCGCTCATGAGCAGCCCATAAAGCCTTACCCCTCAACATGGAAGGCACCACCAGCCTGTGGCGGCGGATCGTCCCATCCCAATGCATGAGAAGGCCCTGGCACAACCCCCATGAGTCAATGCCCGACCTCCCCTGACCGGATTCGCCGTAGCGCCAGGAGGGAAGTATCCTCCATTTGGAGGCGCCCCCACTCCGTACCCGACAACCCCAGTAGGGAATCCTTCCCTCCCATTTCAATAGGGCCAAAGCTCGAAGGCGCCTCAGCGGCGGCAGCAAGGACCCGATCATGGCCGTCACTCGTAGATTTGCAGCGCCCCGAGCCCAGGAGACAAGTGCAATCCGAAGTGGCCGGCAGGTGCAACAGAGCATCGGCATTAGTGTGGCGAATCCGCTTGCGATATGTTGTTTCAAAATGGAAATCCTGAATGATCTCCAGCAATCGGGACAATTACCCCAATGGCTGTTCAACACACAAGGCATACTGCAATTCCGCATGATCTGTACGGACGGTGAAATGCCGACCGTACAGATATGGCTGGTACTGTTGAATAAAGAACACAATAGCCAACAGTTCACGGCGGGTGACGCAGTATCTTTGCTCGGCAGGAGACAATACTCTACTGCCATAAGCCACTATGTGCTCCGCGCCTCCAACAACTTGGGAAAGCACGCCCCCAATGCCCGTATTGCTCATGTCCGTGTCGAGCAAGAAAGGTTTAGAGAAATCGGGGTAACTCAATGGCGGGGCCCCCACCAAGGCGTCCCGAAGAAAGTTAAAGGCGGCCTCCTCTTCCGGCCCCCAATGAAACTTCACCCCCTTTGCCGTTAGGGCATGTAACGGCTTAGCGATGGAAGCGAAATCTGTGACAAACCGCCGGTAATATGACGCAAAACCGATGAAACTCCTAACCTCCCCCACCGAGGTGGGAGTCGGCCAGGAGCTGACACAATGCATTTTGGTGGGATCGGTTGAGATACCTGACCGTCCGACGATGTGCCTTAAATATCTCAGATTCGCGGAGCAAATGGCACTTTTGTGGTTAAAACTTCAAATTAACGGCGCGCATTTTGAGAAAGACGGCCCAAAGCCTATCAACATGTTCCTCGAATGTCCAACTAAATACGATCAGGTCGTCTAGGTAAATCAAACAGACGTCCCATTGAAAGCCAGCGAGAACCAATTCCATTAGGCGCTGGAACGTTGCAGGAGCTGAGTGGAGCCCCATAGGCAAACGATTATATTGGAAGAGGCCGCGCGGCATTCGAAAAGCCGTTTTCGGCTTCGATTCGTCATCCAAAGGGAGTTGCCAAAACCCTGACAGCAAATCCAAGGTGGAGAAGAATCGTGATCCAGCCAGGGCATCCAGAGATTCGTCCATTCGAGGAAGCGGGTAAGCATCGGCCACCGAGATTTTATTTAAGCGCCGAAAATCAACGCAGAACCTTAGGGACCCATCGTGCTTTTTGACTAACACTATGGGTGCACCCCAAGGGCTGGTCGAGGGCGAAATAATGTCAGCAGCCAGCATGTCATCTACGGCCGATTTGACATGATCCCTTTCGGTGGGACTTAACCGAAGAGGATTTTGGCGGATAGGAGCGTTGTCACTGGTGTCAATATGGTGGCGCAGCAAATTTGTACAACCGATATCATATTTGTTCTTACTAAAGACGTCCGAAAATTCTCGCAAAAGAGTACGCAATATAGCACGTTGTGAGTCAGATTAGGTCAGGTGTCTCAGCACAAAGCGCCTCCAGCCAACCCTCATCATGGTCTGACTGCAGTTGCGGCTGAGAAGCGGTGGCCACCTGGCCAATGATCGGCATTTCCGCAGGTACCGGAGTCGCGTGTGCGAACACGATTCCCTGGGAAACCACAGCCGTCCGTGTCCCGACATTGAGGACCGCGATGAACGGGTCCTCATCCCCCTTCACAATTGTCTGGGCCGCCACCAAATCTGGGCCATTCACCCCAGCCCTAGACGGTCCCAGCAAAATGCCCTGGTTCAAAACCCCCTTAGCGAATGGTCGACGCAACCGCAGGGGCACGAACATCCGTGTCCCTGGGGGTACGCGCACCGTTTGAGCAACGAGCGCCTGTACCGTTGCACAGGCTGTACGCAAGGCAGGGGTGGAGGACAAGAACGTCATACGTCGGCCCGAGGGAAGTTCAATGCATCCCTGGTCAATCAAAATTTAAACAGGCATTTTGGCCAAAAAGTCTGTCCCCAACAGGCATGGAACTGCCAGAGAGGAGGAGACCAACACCGGCCCAGATAATTTAATATCCCCGATATCAATTTTCGCTCGAATTTGGCCGATGATACCTAATGAGCCCCCGTTTGCAGCGTAATACGGGATGTCGATGGGGAGCAACGGGCGACTCTGAACGGGCAGGATATTATAGATCAAATCAGAAACAATCGTTGCCAATGCTCCCGTGTCGATCAATACCCGTACCTCCACCCCATCAATGTGCCCCGTGACAACGGACGACCCTGCCGATGCAGCCACAACACGGTGAGCCAACTCGGACCATTGGCCCGGTTGGAGCACCCTCCCCATCAAGCCGCGACCCGACGCACCACCACCCGAACCCCGAGAATCGTGTGTCGGGGTATGTGAGAGAGAAGTGGGTGTGCGTGCAGGCCGAACATGTGGGGTGCCACGACTTGCTGGAGGTTGTTATGGAGGCTTCGGAAGAGGGACGTCCTCAGCCCGAGTTCTCGCCCCGCGCTGTTGGGGAGCCCGGCATCCCGAAGCCACGTGGCCCCGGAGGCCACAGTTGTAGCACACGATGAGCGCTCAAGACTTGGGCTGCTCTCAGTGGCTCGGTGCTTCCCGAGCCGGTCGCCCGCCAGACCACCATTCCGCAGGACGGCCCACAGCGAAGACCTCCTCGGATGTGGAGGTGGTTGCCGCCATGGTGTGTCCTGCAGCTGCCTTGTTGGCCTTCCCCCGTTGGGACAACAGGTTGACGTGGATGTGCCTCGCAGCCCGCAATGAAGACATGACCGCGTCGTCCTGTGCCAGGATGACGATGTTCAAGTCGTCGGCCAACAGCAGAATCTTTTCAGCCACCATCGCGTCCACCCCTTCCTCGTCCATGCGCGGGAAGGCCGCCTTCGCCAACGCCAACAGTGCCGTGCGGTACGCGAGTGGTGACTCCTTGTCGCCCCTCTGCCGCTCGTAGAAAAGCTGGCGACAGTCGGAAGGCAGGCCATAAACCGTGGCCAGCAGTTGAAGCGCCGACCTAAGTGTGGAGCACGCCGACTTTGGTGAAGCAGTAAGGGTGGCGAGAGCGTCGCTATCCAGCATCGTCGGGTGAGCACGCAGTGCCTCGTTGTCCATCCACCCAGCCATCTCTTGGTGGGCAAGGAAACAGCGCTCAAACGCTCCCCAGTCGCCGCCGCTTGACATTAATCCCTGCAGGACCGGCAGGCGTTGCTGAAATGTCGGCTCCATCCCCGACGATCGCCGATCACCGGTCCCGTCTCCATGGACAGTATGGAGAGTAATGGCGGACCCCAATGGAGGTCGCGCCGTCTGTGACGCACTGGCTACGGCTTGGTGCTCGGTGCAGTCGTCCGCTGTTGATAACGCGGCGACCGCTGATAGGTAGCCACTGTGACCAGCCCCCGCGGATGACGTGGCGCTTGCTGGTTGGCCCCCGTCGCCCGCGTGACGTGCTGGGGCCCCTCCCTTGGCTCCTACTGTACTCGTAGCGCCAAATTCGAGCCATAGGCCCGTCGTAACGGCGGGAGTTTCAGCCGGGCGCTGTCCGTCGTCGCGCCGCGCCGCTCCTCCCGCCGCGCCGCACCTCCCAGCCCCAGGCGGGTTATCTGCTCCAGCGTGGCGACCGCTGCATATAGGAGCTCCGCCAATCGGGAGTGAGCCACCCACAGCTCTTCAACAGACGTCCCGACTCTCTCCGGCTGCCCTGCTGGTGGTGGACCTGGCAGCGGTTGTACAGGTACGTCGGCGGCGATTTCTTGCACCGCCTCCCCAAAGCTGTCTTCCTCTTCAGGGTCGTGGGTATGAGTTGTCCGTCTCGTATCCATTCTGTTTCTTTCTTTACCACTTCTGACGCCAGTTGTAGTGGGTTCAAGGAGACGTAGACGACGTAGTCTTGAAGGGGTAGCGGCCCCTTCACCCGTCTTACAGGGAGACCCCACTGGCTCTAATCCCCGCTAGTCTGCTCCCCGGTCCTCCACTAGAGAGCTAGGGGAGGCTAGCTGATCCGGCCCTGGTCAAGCTCAGATCTCGGCACCCTTAGCCAACCAGACCGGCTCTTACAAGAGCATCGGCTCTGGGCTCTCAGGGCCGCGCCACTGGCTTGCCCTGGTCGGTCTTTAGAAGGACAGCGAGCCAGGGGAGTCCCAGGGCCTATTCTGCTGGTTTTCGATCTTCGCCGGTTAAGCTGCGACACTCGACCTCGAGCCCACCGGCTCCCCGCCTTATATAGCAATTCCCCCCCGAGTGGTGGGGCTGTGGGGGATCACAGCGCCACCACAGCCCCGCAGGGCTAACCGTTGCGGACGTGGATGTAGGCTCCCTTACGTGTGCGGGCGCAAACACCCCTTGTGTGTTTGTTTGCCCTCCCGTAACACCCCTAGACATGCAGCAAATGTTGGCTCAAAGGCAGTTAACATCACAGCTGAGGACACTGTTATCATGGTGCTTTGTCTTGGCTTCCAAAAGGATATCACCTGTCCCAGCAACCAGAAGTATGGGACACAGAACCGTACACGGTTTGTCGATATCAGCAAACTGGCAAGGTCACTTGGAGACAGCATCTGTGACAGCCTAATTGGCTTACACGCCTTCACAGGCTGCGACACTGTCAGTGCATTCGCCGGTCGAGGGAAGCTGAATGCCCTGAAGATGGGGAGAAAGGACACTTCCTGCCAAGAGACTTTTAGTCGACTGGGGCAGTCATGAAATGTGAGTGATGAGCTGTTCCAGAAAATTGAGCAGTTCACCTGTCACATGTATGTTGCTAATAGCAGCACTGGTGAGGTGAACGAACTGCGCTACCAGCTCTTCTGCACCAAAATGGGAGAAGTCGAGTCCAGCCAGCTGTCACTATGCAGAGACTGTCTCTTCATGCATGTTCAACGAGCCAACTATCAGGCAGCAATCTGGAAGTGCTGTCTGCAGGCTAACCCTGTGGTGTCAAGCCCTACTGAGTATGGATAGACAGACGATGATGGCAAGCTGGCCATTTACTGGATGCACTCCCCACCCACACCAGATGTGGTCTTGGAACTGCTCGCATGCAAATAAGTGCGTTCATGCAAAATGCTAAGCTGCACGTGCCTGTCAAATAGACTGACATGTACAGACATGTGCAGGATACAAACCTGCAGTAACCAAAGACTGCAGGATGATCCAGAACCTGACTTTGAACTCGGGGTGTCAGATGACGAGATAGACGAGTAGTTTGATGAGTGACACGGGTGGTGATTCTGATGGTATTACTGTGGTAGTTGTAGTATACATTGATGCACAGTGTGTGCGATTTTGGACTTGGTTACACTTGTTAGCACCATCTAAGTACACACAGGGCTTGATAACAATAATTAACCTTCTTCACATATACCCATCACTAACGATATATATGGGATTACATGTGTAATAAAAGACTCCGTCAAGCACTGCTGGTCTCCGTTGGTCTTTTATTTAGGTTCTTTCTCTGCACCCCGCTGGTCCCCTCCGTGGACCAGCGTCATCTTGCGTGCGTCCCGCACGCGCTCCCTCGTCAGCTCCTCCACTCTTCCTCACACCCCGCTGGTCCTGACAAGGGACCAGCGTCTCCTCTCGCGTGCCGCGCACGCTCCTCCATTAGCTCTTCCACTCCCACACTCCTTCGGCCACGTGGCTGATAGCGCGGATCTCCTCTCACCACCCAACATGGCTCAGCCTCTTAACTTCCCAACTGACCCCGATCTTTTCCGGGCTCCCACTTATATCCTCTTCCCCCACGTGACCCTGACTCCTCCCCTTCCGGATCGTCAGATCCGGCCTTCCCATACCGCCCCGCTGGCTCCGCCCCCATTCACCTCGCTTCCCACTGGAGCCGAGGTGAACGTCGGCCCCTCCCACACGCCACCCAGACCGGGCTCCACCCCCCAATACCCCGGGCCGTGTGATTGGGCCAGAGCCCAGCAGCAACCCCATTTACGCTCGCATTACACATGTGTCATTGACTAAGTATATGTGAATGTCAATGTTTATAATATTCAAGTAGTTCCTTCCCTCACTATGGTATTCCTTTTTTGCATTGTGTATTTAAACCAATAAAGATCAGTTTGTGACCTAACTGGCTTTGGTCTAGGTAGTTTTTAAGTAATACTGCCCATTTCATCATTCCTGCCGTCTGTCATGAGGTATGGGTATAAAAGTCATGGTAACTACAACTAAGCTGCCACTCTGCAAAGGTTATCATATCAGAATATGTCCCACACACATGAAGGATTACAAAAATCATTACTAGACTTTGCCACCTCAGGTGGTACAAATAAGTGGATTTTTTTGGTCTGGGCCCATGGACTAATATGAGGGTCGTTGTCTTCGGAGTGTGTGTCTGTGTGCACGCGTGCTCCATGTGCGCGTATCTGTCTTTCTATGCACGTATTTGTATTTTCTGTATTGTGTGTGCGTCTGTCTGTGTGTGTGCATATGTGTGTCCGGCAAAACAACCCCCTATATCCTCGTGGGCAACGTTGTCGTGGACAGTGCCGTGGGGGGAGGGCCAATTCCAGCTTTTCCCCGCGGGGCATTTGTAGCCACCACAGCGGCTAAATGGGGGCTCTGGACGGGTGCTAGGGGCTGGTAACCCCTGTACCTTTAACAAATTACCACTAAATCACGTCGAAAATATCGAATTAATAAGCTTGTGCCGGAGGGCCCGGGGGGAAAGGCGTCTATGACGTCTCCTGACGAAACCCCATTTTATGGAGCAAGGAGATTGAATCTTTAACGTTGGGGCTCCTCCAGGAACAACAAAAGGCCACTACAGATGGCCACGTGGAATGTTTGAATGCTTACTGCATAGGAGAGGCTGCCACTCCTCTGTCAAGAGCTGGACCTGTACCGCCTGGATCTCTGTGGCATTCAGGAGGTCTGGTGGACCGGCTCTGACTCCTGCCACCATAAGGGGTGGACAGTCCTCTACTCGGGGTAGGAGACTACCAAACAACAGGGAGTGGCTCTTATTCTGAACAACATAATGAAGGGGGCGTGGGAGCATGCGGTGAGGTGTGGGAAGCTGTAAGCCCCAGGCTACTTTGGGCTCGCCTTCCCATCAACTGAAAGCGAGGAGTGGTGGTCGTGGTTACTTATGCCCGCACCGAAGACGAACATCCGTGGAGGGATGCAGGCAAAGCCGATGAGTTAGATGCCATCTATGACCTCCTGTCACAGGTGCTGGCTAAAGTGTCCCCTTGGGATGGAGTTCTCTTGTTGGGTGACTTCAATGCCCGAGTTGGTCATGATGCTGGCACCTGGTCTGGAGTGATTGGAAGGCATGGGTCAGAACAGCTCAATAACAACGGTAGAAGGCTGCTAGATTGTTTTGCAGCCCATGGGCTTGCAATTACCAACACGCTGTTCCGGCATCGGCGCATCCACACAACATCATGGATGCATGCCGGGTCTAAGCAAGAACATCTGCTGGACTACATAGTGACAGATCAGCGGATGCGGGTCTATGTTTTTGACACCAGGACCTACCGTGTAGCTGATCTGCACTCTGACCATCGACTTGTCATCTGCAAGATGCGCTTGCCATTCTTCCATTCTGGTGGTGGGTGTGCACCCAGGACCCCATTCCAACCTAAGGTGGCCTGGTCTCAGCTAGCTGATGAAAGTTGCATGCGAGAATTTCATCATCGCTTGCGGCTAGGGTTGGCATCGTCCCCCACTCCTCCAGATGTCGAGGGTAAATGGGCGAGGTTTAGGACTGTGAATCATGCAGCTGCAATGGCTGCTTTGGGTACACAGTCCAGACCTCCCCAGAGACCCTGGCTGACAGAGGAGGTGTTCAGAATGGTTGAGGAAAAGCGACAGGTCCACTCTAATCATCTACAGCATCCCACGTCAGAGAATGAGGAGGCCTTTGCTCAGAGGTTCGGAGAGCCGTGAGGCACTGCAAGGATGGGTGGTGGTCGCGGGTTTGCTGTGGAGATGGAGTCTGTGCTGGGGCCGCTGGTCCCCGAAGTCCCTCCCTGCTCCGTGCCTATGGCAGGGGCTCTGCCGTTCGACGACCCCTCGCTACTCTGCGAGCAGCTGCTGCCGTCGCTGGGCTCATCGCCCGACGGCTCCCCTCCCTGGTCCGTCCCTCCGCGAGCTCGTGTGAGAGGCATAGCTCGCCCCACGCTCTCATTCACCTGCAAACGCTGCGTTGTCTCTCCACGAATCACGCGCTATTAAACGGGAGTCAGGGGTCGGAGGGCGAATGACGCTGCCCTCACACTGTGCGAGTCCCTGCGGCGATAGACGGAGCAGGGACCTGCGGACGCACCGACCCCTTCCCCCACACTACGAGCGCACACACCTGCACACACGCGACACCCACTCGTGCGCCGCTCCACGCAACGCTCCCACGTGGCGAGCCGCTGTGTACACCGCACCACACGCGTTCCCACCTCTCAGCGAGATCACACGGAGACCTGGTCAGCTATTAAGGATTTATTGCTTGCTACCTGGGACTGGTTGTGGAGTCAGTATGGGTCGACGAGGCTGGCCTATTCTACCACCCCTGTACCTATTCCCTATTTATCGGCTATGATCCTACTTTCCCTCCTTACTCACTGTTAGGTGCCCACGGCGGTTCGTTGATCCCGTACTCGCAGCGTACCTCGATGCATCTCAAGGACGTTCGGGTCGCTGGACTGGAGAGCGTCTTGTCGCCTGGCGCTCTAGTGAGAGAGCGATTTCCCCTTTGCGCCCCCTTTTTTTCCTCCCTACATCAAAGGGATGCGGCTCCGAGCGTGATGGCGGCCCTCCCCCAGTATTTCTTTAACAATGGACACGCGCCCGCTGACACGCGTACGGCGGCTCCGGGCGCCTTTGATATGCTAATCGGATGTGCCACAAGTGCGGCGTTACGCAAGTGCGGCGTTAATTCTAATTAATCCCTTTCTCATGCATGGCGCCGTGCTCTTGCGCATCATGCAGCGGCGTCCATACCAACGGCCTGCTAAACTATGCCGCCCCGTCCCTCCTCTGCCTGTCTCGTCGACCCGTGGGGGTGTGTGTGGGGGGATGCGTTTCAACCGCGGTGGCCGAATGCCCTTCGCCGCGACCATACCATCTTAAGGCCGGTCGCAGCGCCGCGGTGCAACGTAGCGTCGGGGGAGGTCGTCCAATTCCCTGGTCGCCGGAAACCGTGAAAGTCAATCCCGATAAGGGCTTCTTGGATAAAAACCGGTCGATCAGGTGACCTCCCGTTCTAGCTCTATGGGGGGGGGGAATCCGTGCGGGTGTGTTCATGTGAGGTGAGGTGAGGGGGACGCGGGGTCGGCTCCGTCGCTTGGTGGTGGCGAGGTCGTAGATGGGGCACCTGCTGAACGGCTTCATGGTGGCGGCATCACATAGCCCCCCGAGGTGCCAGTCCCCATCCCAGGTTAACTGGAGCACCTTGCTTGGGCCGCGCCCACGATGAAACGCTGCGGGGTCCAGGGGATCCGTCCGGACCTTGTGGCTGGTCTCGGGGCGGGTGGCTCTGTCCTCTGTAGCTCCTGCGGCGGCCTCCTCCTCCACTCCAACGGCTCTCCCTGTCCCTCGGTACCTGCGGGCTGGGGCACAAAGTCAGCAGCAGAAGGGTTTAGGAGCCGTCGTCCGCGTCGTCTCCTGACTGGATCGGGGCGTCTCGGGGGCCCAGCGGGGCCCATGTAGTGTGCGAGGCCCCCCAACACGAGGGGTGCGGGTACCCCGGGATTTCGGGGCCTTCGGGCGTCGGGGTTCTCTCTCGCTGGGGCCGCTTTCCATGGTTTTAAGCGGCGGACGTTGACCACCGTCTCTCGACCCCTCTCCCCGCCATAGATTGGTACCGTCCAGGGGGAGATCTGCCGCACCACGGTCCAGGGTCCTCGCCAGTAGGTCGTCAGTTTCCCCACCTGCCCGGCCCCGACGCGAGGGATGTGTAGCCACACCTTAGCGCCGGTTAGGAATAAGGGGGGTTCCATGCGGGGTCGGGCGCCCTGTTCTTGCCGCCGATGCGCGGCTTCCCCTTGCGGGTATGCTCGGCCTCGGGTTTCTCGCAGGGTCTCCATTAGGTGTTCCACGGGGCGGCTTCCCTCCTCCGGCTGGGGGGAAGGAACGCCGAATAGCAGATCTGCGGGTAAACGAGACTCACGGCCAAACATCATTAGAAACGGGGTTTGTCCCATCGACGTGTGTACAGTGGTGGCGTAGGCGAAAAGGGCGTAGGGGAGGTGTTCATCCAAATCCCGTTGATTTGCGGCCACCATACGTTTGAGTTTCCCCGCTAAGGTCTGATTCATGCGCTCCACCATACCGTTCGCCTGGGGGTGGTACGCTGTGGTTCGGTCCTTCTGGATTCCGAACTCTCGGCACAGTGCCTGGAACAACTCGGCCTCGAACTCACTACCCTGGTCGGTGAGGACTCGTTCTGGGATCCCGTGCTTAAGTACGTAATGTTCCACGAATGCCCGGGCCACCACCAAGGCCGTTTTATCAGGGATGGCCACTGCCACGGGGTAGCGGATGAAATACTCTACTGCGACTAGGATATACCGGTTGCCTCGATGGGATCGCGGAAATGGCCCCTGTAGGTCGATCCCGACCAGCTGATTCGTGCAGCTGACGGGGAAAGGCCTTAGGGGTACCCAATTTGGGCCAGAGATACTGGCAACGCAAGGTCTCTCGAGTGCGTCGTTCCCCGTTATGGCCCCCGAGCGGGTGATCATGCACCAGCCATAACAGCTGGGGTCGTACCTGGGCAGGAACACAGATGCACCCCGGCTGGCCGGCCTCGGTTAACTCCCGTACCACCCCGTTCTGCACACACAACCGGCCATACAAACCGCTCCAGGGTCCTGGTAGGGCGCTCTTTTCCCCCCGCAGTGCCGCCTCCACCGCCGCCAGATCGGGATCCCGCTGCTGGGTCTGTCTCAGCTGCTCGTCGTTCAGGCCTGGGAAGGCGCAGCCAACGTCCTCCTGGATCCGTCCGATCGGGGCGGGGTGATCCGCCGGGTCCCGAGCCGTGGGTCCCGCGCTTGCCGGGCGGTCGACGGGATCCTCGGTGTCACCTGTGAGGGTCTCTGTGGCGCACACTGCACTCTTTCTCGCTGGGGGGGGGGGGTCAGTGGCCGCGGCCTCTCGGGGGTCCGTTGCCTGCCTGCAGCATCCCCCCGTGAAACACGGGCAGGCCTCCTCCGCCCTTGTCTCGGCGTACACCGTGGGCCGCCTCGACAAGGCGTCCGCGTTTGCATGCGTCTGGCCAGCCCAATACTCGATTTGCAGGTTGTACTCCTGCAACTGCGCCAACCACCGGGCCATCTGACCCGCGGCTCCTTGAATGTAAGAAGAAACTGCAGAGCATAATGGTCAGTGCGTACGCGACATTTCCTGCCGTACAAATACGGCCGGAACTGCTTACATGCGAAAATCACGGCGTACAACTCTTGGCGGGTCACGCAATAGTTCAGCTCGGCCCGATTCAAGGTCCGGCTGGCGTACGCGATGACTCGTTCCGTCCCATCCTGTACCTGTGACAACACCGCGCCCAGCCCGCTGCTGCAGGCGTCGGTGTCCAAAATAAAATCGGTGGTAAAATCGGGGAAAGCGAGGGTGGGGGCGTGGGTGAGGTGGTCTTTGACAGTGGTGAAGGCCGTCTGGCAGGCCCCCGTCCACTGATAGGGGTGCTTAGGGGAGGTGAGTTGGGTGAGGGGGCATGCAATCTCGCTGAATCCCTTTACAAATCGACGATAATATGTGGCGAGCCCCAAAAATGATCTGATCTCTGTCAGATTCCTTGGCCGTGGCCACTCCACTACGGCGCGTACCTTCTCCGGATCGGTGTGCACGCCTGCCTCGCTGACGCGGTGCCCAAGGTACCCCACCTCGCGTTGTGCGATGTAACACTTACGTCGCTTGAGCTTGAGATGAGCCGCTCGCAGTTGCTGGAATACCTCTCGTAACCTGGACCAATGCTCAGACAAAGATCTACTGAACACTATCACATCGTCCAAGTAAATCAGGCACTGTTCCCATTGCAAGCCCCGCATCACCAACTCCATCAGCCGCTGGAACGTCGCGGGCGCATTGGTGAGTCCGAACGGGAGTACTCGAAACTCGAATAGTCCCATCGGGGTGGTGAAGGCGGTTTTCGGCCGATTCTCCTCTGCCCTCTCCACCTGCCAGTACCCGGACGCGAGATCGAGGGTGGAAAAATATCGTGCTCCGGCGAGGCTGTCAAAAGTGTCGTCGATGCGGGGTATGGGGAAGGCGTCGCCGAGCGTGACTGCGTTCAATTTACAGTAATCGACGCAGAACCGTGTTGACCCATACTTTTTCGTTACTAGTACCACCGGGGCTGACCAGGGGCTCGCCGAGGGCTGAATTATGTTATCGCGAAGCATGTCCCCAACCGCCTGTTTGATCTGGGTGCGTTCGGGTGTGCCCACTCGGTACGCAGGGAGTTTGATGGGTCGGGCTGCACCGGTGTCAATTTGGTGCTTAACAAGGTCGGTCCAACCCACGTCCGAGTCGTGTTCGCTGAACACGTCGGAATACTCCCGCAGTAACTCGCGCAGCCGATCGGCCTCTCCCTTAGGTAAATCCGCCCATGGTACATGTAACGCGTCGAGCAGGGGAACGACCTCGGCTCGGGGAGTCGGGCCGACTCGCCAGGCCAGGTCCTGGTCACCCTCAGGACGACCGGTGTCCTCAGCCCAGAGTGCGAACACCGAGTCGTTAGAGTGGCGTGCGTGCAGGGGGTGTACGGTGGCTATCGGGGTGCGCCGTCACAGTATCGCTGGGGTACTGTGGGGGTTAAACATCCGCATAAACAATCGGTCCCCATCTGCGTTTACCAACGTGGCGGATCCCACGATCCCATACCGTTTTGCCAACTCCGGGTGAGGAGTTAGCATTACCTCCCCTGATGGTCGGAGTGCGGGGTCAGTGGGGGATGTTGCCACCGGCACCAGCATCTCGGTGAGCGGCCCGATGGTGACTGCCGTCGCCAGGATAGCGGCCACAGGTGCGAAGCGGGGGCGCGTCGGTTCTCGTCCCAGGAACGGTATCCGCTCGCCGTTGCTCTCCATGGTGGCGCATCGCTGGCGGGGTTGCACGTTGAGTCCCAGCTGTTCTAAGAGGTCGGTACCTGCGATACACTCGTGACACAACGCACTCGACACGTAGAACTCCTGGGTGCACACCTGACTGCCTATGCGGACCTCTAGGGTGGCTCTCCCCAGCAGCCCCATTCCGGCTCCGCTTGCCGTGTGCAGCGCGCGGTCCGGTTCCTGCAGGTGACGCACGTCGACCCCGATCGCGCTGCAGTGCGCTGCACTCACGAGCGAGGCCACCGCCCCCGTGTCCAGCAGGATTCGGGTACGCATTCCGTTTACCTCTCCTTCCACCAGCGACGTGGCCCCCGTGATCCCCGCCACCAGCTCCCGCAGCCAGTCGCCAGGAGTCACCGTTTCCGTGGGCGTTGTTGCTGGAACCTGTGTGGAGATCACTCTCTCGCCATTATTCTCATTATCGTCTATTTGTATCGGGACCGCATCGATTGCACCCCTAGTTGGTCCACGTTCTAGGGGGCGTTGGAGTTTAACCCCCGCGTCTGCCTAGCTCAGGTGATTTCAGGACAATCTCTCACTAGATGCCCTCGGCGATTGCACATATAACATGTCCGGGGAGGGGGGGCGGCTTCGTAGCAGGTCCCCTGTCCGCTCCCTCTCTCTCCCCCAATACGCAGTTGTCCCAAATCGGACTCTAATTGGGACACCCTCCCAGCTAGCCCCCCTACTGTGGAACGTAGTTCACCCATCTCAGACTGTAGGGTCTTCATATTTGTATTTGCTTCCTCGCGTACTTGGGTTACCCTCTCACCTACTTGGGTTATCTTACCGTCAATATCTCCCATGCCGGTCTGTAACCCGGCTACCCACCCCGGGGTTGTCTCGCGGGGTCTCTGGGGCTCTCTTGCTCGTCTCCTTATTGGGCTGGCGGGCTCCTCCTCATCCTCCTCCTCGTCAGGGATCAGGCTCGCCACGGTGTACTCCTGTCCCGACCCTCGGAGCTGCGCGCGTTCGCTGGAGAGCTCCTCACACTCCAGTGCTTGCTCGACTAGGGTATCGAAGGGGAGGCCTGCGCTACCCCTTTTGGGCTGCCACCACGCGGTGCGAGCTAGGTACCTGAGTAGCTTGTCTGCAGCGAGCGCGTCAATGACCTCCTTCGCGAACTATGGACGGGCGATCCGGGTTAGTGATCGCACGTCCTCGGCGTAGTCTTGGAAGTCCTCGCCAGGTTGGCGTCGGCGCGCATCTAAGGCCGTCTTTGCCCGTATCGCGTTGCGCGTGCCGAAACGCAAGTCTAATCTACGCATTAGTTCTTCTAGTTGGGTTTGCGTGCTTTCGGGTAGTGCCTCTACAAAGTCGGCTGCCCGCCCATCTAAGTTCAACGTAAGTTGTCATAACGCCTGCGCATCCGACCAGCCATTAAGCTCTTTAGCCCCTATGATATTGCGGGAGAACGATTTCCATGTGGGGGTCCCCTGGCCGGTGAACACATGCCTTACCTTTGCGTGGAGTAGCGCGCCACCTTCCCGTGAAGATGTGATGGTTCGTACGACTTCTGGCACCAAATTGTTGGGGCCGCTGGTCCCCGAAGTCCCTCCCTGCTCCGTGCCTATGGCAGGGGCTCTGCCGTTCGTCGACCCCTCGCTACTCTGCGAGCAGCTGCTGTCATCGCTGGACTCATCGCCCGACGGCTCCCCTCCCTGGTCCGTCCCTCCGCGAGCTCGTGTGAGAGGCATAGCTCGCCGCACGCTCTCGTTCACCTGCAAATGCTGCGTTGTCTCTCCACGAATCACGTGCTATTAAACGGGGGTCAGGGGTCGGAGGGCGAATGACGCTGCCCTCACACTGCGCGAGTTCCTGCGGCGATAGACGGAGCAGGGACCTGCGGACGCACCGACCCCTTCCCCCACACTACGAGCGCACACACCTGCACACACACGACACCCACTCGTGCGCCGCTCTACACAACGCTCCCACGTGGCGAGCCGCTGTGTACACCGCACCACACGCGTTCCCACCTCTCAGCGAGATCACACGGAGACCCGGTCAGCTATTAAGGATTTATTGCTTGCTACCTGGGACTGGTTGTGGAGTCAGTATGGGTCGACGAGGCTGGCCTATTCTACCACCCCTGTACCTATTCCCTATTTATCGGCTATGATCCTACTTCCCCTCCTTACTCACTGTTAGGTGCCCACGGCGGTTCGTTGATCCCGTACTCGCAGCGTACCTCAATGCGTCTCACGGACGTTCGGGTCGCTGGACTGGAGAGCGTCTTGTCGCCTGGCGCTAGAGTGAGAGAGCGATTTCCCCTTTGCGCCCCCTATTTATCCTCCCTACATCAAAGGGATGCGGCTCCGAGCGTGATGGCGGCCCTCCCCCAGTATTTCTTTAACAATGGACGCGCGCCCACTGACACGCGCACGGCGGCTCCGGGCGCCTTTGATATGCTAATCGGATGTGCCGCAAGTGCGGCGTTACGCAAGTGCGGCGTTAATTCTAATTAATCCCTTTCTCATGCATGGCGCCGTGCTCTTGCGCATCATGCAGCGGCGTCCATCCCCACGGCCTGCTAAACTATGCCGCCCCGTCCCTCCTCTGCCTGTCTCGTCGACCCGTGGGGGTGTGTGTGGGGGGATGCGTTTCAACCGCGGTGGCCGAATGCCCTTCGCCGCGACCATACCATCTTAAGGCCGGTCACAGCGCCGCGGTGCAATGTAGCGTCGGGGGAGGTTGTCCAATTCCCTGGTCGCCGGAAATAGTGAAAGTCAATCCCGATAAGGGCTTCTCGGATAAAAACCGGTCGATCAGGTGACCTCCCCTTCCAGCTCTATGGGGGGGGGGAATGCGTGCGGGTGTGTTCATGTGAGGTGAAGTGAGGGGGACGCGGGGTCGGCTCCGTCGCTTGGTGGTGGCGAGGTCGTAGATGGGGCGCCTGCTGAATGGCTTTGTGGCGGCGAAATCACATCTGTCTCAATGGCCCGCAATCACAAATCCCTATTTACCTCCATCAAAAAAGTTACCTGTAGCTCCAAACCTATTACCATCATTAGGGGAAATAACAGTGATCCAATCTCCAACCCCCAGGAACAGGTTTGCAGATTTGCTGAGCATTTCTGTGAGGTCCTGGGGGAGGGGAAATCCCTCGACATGGGAAACATCGTGGGACAAAGTGGGGATGACCCTGCGGAGGCTGCGGTGCCCCAAATATTTGAAGAAGTCACCCCCTGTGAGTGGCTGGCTGAGGTGCCATCTGTTGAGGAAATACGAAAGGCGATCCAGAGTCTGAGACCAGGAAAGGAACCGGGCAGAGATGATCTCCCAAGCGAAATGCTGCGGGAGGGTGGCGTTTGTGCACAGACTGCCATACATGACATCATTACAACAGTCTGTACCACTGGATGGGTTCCGCAGGACTGGAAGGATGCCCTGGTGGTCCTCCTCTTTAAGAAGGGGGACCGCATAGACTGTAACAACTACAGGAGCAGCTCACTTCTCAGTGTGCCGGGAAAGGTCCTGGCAAGGATTATTCAATATCGCCTTGCTAGGCACGCTGAGAAGAGACTTGCGGAGCCTCAATGTGATTTCAGGAAAGGGCGGTTCTGCACAGATGTCATATTTTCTGTCCGTCTGCTACAGCAGAGGTCAAGGCCTATGTTACCATCAGTAGGCATGGGCTATGGCTTGTTCTTCGTGCTTTCGGAGTCCCTGACCCTCTGCTCACGATCATTAAGGACCTTCATGATGGTGAGTGGGCCCGGGTAAAACTAGGTGGCCGGGAGTCGGAGCCATTCGCTGTACACCTTGGGGTGCGACAGGGATGTCCTCTGGCTCCCACATTATTTAACATATGTTTTGACCACGTAGTTCGTGAGGCCTTCAATAGCTGTACCGGAGGAATTTCCATCTGGTACAGATATAATGGGAAGCTAAACAATGCCCGAGTGCAGTCAAAGAATGGCTCCCTATTGCTCAACCATGTTTTGTATGCCGATGATCTGGTGATTGCTGCTCACTCATAGGCGAAGTTGGAGGCGCTGCTGCTAAACCTGGAGCTTTCCACCTAGAGGTGGGGCCTTACCATCAGCCCCACCAAAACTAAGCACCTGCCAGGGTATTTTGTACCATCGGGCACTCCACCCCCACAACTCCCAATCGACGATGGGACAGTTGTGGAGAGAGTGGAGAGCTTCCCATACATGGGCAGTGTGCTCCTGTCCGTCTCCGGTTTAACAGCAGAGGTCTCACTCCGAATCAGTCGAGTGGCATTATCTTTTCATCGGTTGCATAACGCTGTGTTTAAGCTACCTGGTCTGTCGCTCCGTACGAAGCTTCGGGTCTTCTCGGCCACAGTCATTCCCTCCCTTCCCTACGCTTGCGAAACGTGGACCCCCCTAATGGAACATCTTCGCCGGTTAAAAACATTTAGACTGGCCTGCCTGCGATCCATCCTGGGTTTTACCAGGCTGGATTGTGTGAGGAGCTCACAAATCCTTGAAAGATCTGGACAAAAGTTCCATCGGTGAGCTCCTCCAGCAGGCAAGGCTGCGTTGGCTGGGCCATATAACCCGCATGCCAAGTCAACACATGCCTAAACAGCTTTAGTTCGGCCGGATCGAGGGGGTTAAACGGGCGTGGCATGGGCAAGAGAAGAGATGGAGTGATGTGGTACATGAGGATGTGGAGCTGAATGGACTTGCCGATGACTGGTACCAGCAGTGTCAAGATCGGCCTCTGTGGAAGAGGCTCGTGAAGGACGCTACTGGGAAGTTGGAGGCAGTCGCCCTCCAACAACAACGGAGGGCAGAGGAGCGATGCTCACAACAACGAGCGGAGCGCCGGTTGGCTAAAGCACAGGAAGTTGGCACAGTAGGGGGCACAGGTGGTGCATCAGCCACTCATCTCAGTCAGTCGACCCGTGGCACCTGGGTCTGCCCCATGACCTCCTGCCAGCGGTTGTTCGACACTTCACGTGGCCTCAAGATGCACATAGCCTGGCACAAGCGTCGTGGTGACGTCACCGCCACTTAGTGGCGAATGGCGGTTGTTGTTGTGTGTGCATGTTTTTGTGTGTACATGCCCCTTGTGTGTGTGGGGAGTGGTAGTGTAGCGGTTATCACGCTGCGTTATGAACCCGGCGACCCGAGTTCGATTTCCACTCACGACCAACACCAGTGGCGATTATCTTAACCGGTCCTGGGCCTCCCCTAGGTCTACTCAGCATAAAATGAGTACCTGGTGCGATGTGTTGATGTATGTAATGATGGTGATAATGTAGGATCTGACGATGGTGGATCTGATGATGGTGGATCTGACGGTGGTGGTTATAATAATGATGGATGTGATGATGGTGGTTCTTATGACGATGGTGATTACGATGATGGTGGTTATGATGATGTTTATGTTGGTTCTGATGATAGTTCTGATGATGGAGCATGATGATGATAATGGTAATGATTCTTCTCGTGTCTCCTCCTGATCTGTGCCTCTGGTTCGGAGCCCAGGCCGGGTTCCCCGCGTGTGGCCATGGAGGCATCTGTAGCTGTGATGGACGAATGGTGAACTGTGCGTATAAAGCTCTGCACTACGTGCCAGAGCGGATCCCTACCAACACGGAGATGTTATACCTGTGGGGAAACCAGCTGCAAGTCTCTTCCCTAGGCACTGCGAGTTGGTAGTGGCTACAGAGTTCCATACCATCAACGAGCACAGTTATTATGAACACAATACCATTCGTGTACAGCTTTGGTCCACCGACTGCTGCATAATAATAACAATTCTTACATGTGAAGTATTGGAAAATGACGGCAGGAAACTCCTTGACGGGAACACACTTCTTTTATTAAATCTTGACTTGTAACAATACAACTCGTGGCCTCTCTTCTTCACAATGCGCTTCTCTTGACTCCGGATTCTGTGCTGCCGGCTCTCTGTGCCTCGTGTAGACTCCGCGCCTCTGCTACACTCCTCTCTCGCCTCGTGTAGACTCTGCGCCTCTGCTACACTCTCCACTCGCCTCGTGTAGACTTTGCATCTCTCTCTCTGGCTACACCGTATGCATACTCGGCTCGTGTAGACCTTCCTCTCTCGCTGGCTACACCGTATGCATACTCGGCTCGTGTAGACCGTTCTCTCTCGCTGGCTACACACTATACATTACTCAGCTCGTGTAGACCGTTCTCTCTCGCTGGCTACACACTATACATTACTCAGCTCGTGTAGACCGTTCTCTCTCGCTGGCTACACACTATACATTACTCAGCTCGTGTAGACCGTTCTCTCTCGCTGGCTACACACTATACATTACTCAGCTCGTGTAGACCGTTCTCTCTCGCTGGCTACACACTTATACCTTACTCTCCTCTACTCTCCATTACTCTCCATTACTCTCCTCTCCGGGCTCTATCTCTGCACCTTCGTCTTCATTCTTAGATGGTTCCACTTCTGCCCCTGCTCCTCTGTGCATCACCTTATATACCCCTTCTTCCCGGGAGACGGAGCGGATGCGGACCTCAACGTCGGCACCGCTCCTCAGTTACCCAATCCCCACGCGCTATCCCTACGATCCGGTTCCGCTCAGCGCGTGTTTCCACTCCCCGACCAATCACACCGCGCTGCTACCCGATCACTCCCTCTGGGCGCGTCACCGGCACACAGCCAATCAGCAGCACTACCCCCACCCGCGCACTGACGCCTGCTCCTCCCCGTCAGCGCGCGTCACCACACACACACCAGTACATACGCGCTGGCACACGACATATACACCCAGCGCGTATCACCACTACACATGTACAGATATTTCCTGTACATTTTAATTTGTAAAGTTTAATTCGCTTGTTTACATGGCTATATTAGATGTAGCTTTCAATCACTCTGAGACTCTGTAGCCACGATCAACCCCAAGTGCCTAGGTTAGAGACGTGCAGCTGGTTTCCCCACAGGTATAAAAACTGTCTCATGGTACCTCCCTTGCCAGTATCAAAATAAAAGAATAGGTTTACCTTGACTTAAAGCTTTCGTGACTGCAGGAAGTCATATTCTTGGGTCTTTCGGTAAAGTCAAATTACTGCAGACGTGGCAAGATCGGAAATCGCTGCAATCCTCAAATATGCTAAGAAACCTATTAGCAACATCAGTAAAGATGAGCACTTTGAATTTCTCAATATAAAAATAGAGATGACGTCGTCATCCTCTCAGCCGATAAGGGCAATGCCACAGTAATCATGGACAACACCACATACAATAACAAAATTCAGGACCTACTTAATGATGGTAGCTATACCAAAATTGAAAGAGATCCCACCAACCGCCTCGTTATGAAAACCAACAATATCATCACTGATTCGACATCTTTGATCGAACCAACCAAGCGGGTTTCCTTAAAACCCTCTGCTGCTAGACCACCCAGATTGTATGGCTTACCAAAATCCAAGAAGAAGGGACACCCCTTCGTCCTATCGTCTCCACCATTGACTCACCCATCCACAAACTGACCCGATTTATGTCAGAGACCTTACAACCATTCACTGGTAAGATCACCTCAACTCAGTTCACTTGATATCGTTAAATAAGGACATCTCACAATCTCCAGGTGATTTGCTCGTTAGTTTCGATGTGGTCTCTTTGTTTACCAAAGTTATTGTGCTTGACACCATTGCAATCATTGAAGATTTGGTCCAACAAGGACTGAATGCTGATGTACCGGCCCTGGTGAGACACTGCTCACCAACACTTACTTCACCTGAAATGGTACATTATACAAACAAGTTGAAGGTACCCCAATGGGTTCTCCTTTATCTTCAGTTGTAGCCAATATTTTCTTGGAAATATTTGAGACAGATGCCATCCAGGCATCCGCTGTATGTCCGTCCTCGTGGAAGAGGTACGTAGATGACATGTTCGTCATCTGGCCACATGGCCGACCAGCTCTGAACCAATTCCTCAACCACATCCATTCTATACACCCAGCCATCAAATTCACCATGGAGGTGGAAAAGGATGGCAAGTTACCATTATTAATGTTTTAATTGAAAAGAGACCTTTCGCTCAATTGGACACTCTATCTACAGGAAAGCCACCCATATAGATGCCTACCTAAAACCTGACTCCCACCACCATCCATCCCAGAAGAGTTCCCTCATCAATACTCTACACCAGGGGTCGGCAACCTACGGCTCCGGAGCCGCATAGATGCATTGCGGCTCTTGAAATACTGAATTTTGTACCGAATTGGAAACAAATGGCTCTTCTTGTTATTTTGGTTGCCGACCCCTGCTCTACACCATATACCTCGATGTATTTCCGACCGCCATCACCTAGCCAGTGAACTGGAACACGTACACCAAGCTCTCAAGATGAATGGATATTCAGACCACACACTCCATAAAGCTATCACCCCAACCGTTGGGAATGAACCATCTGAGGACCCAATCAAAACCATCACCTTGCCATAGCTATTAGGGGTCACTAAAAAGATTTCCAAAATCATGAGCAAACTAAATATCCAGGTTCGATTTAACACATTCGTGATCTGACCCCATCTGTGAAGGATGTGATCCCTGACATGCAATACCCCAGCGTCTACAAACTAAGCTGTGTCTGTGGCAGTAGTTACATTGGGGAAACTAAGCGACATGTCTCGGACCGTGTTCGTGAACATAAGGCAGACCTGAAACACGGTAGGACCAATACCTCGGCCATGGCTGATTATTGTTTTAATGCGATGGGCTCACCAAAATAATTTCTCTAAGACGAAGGTACTTTGCAAGCCCACTGGCTATCAACAAAGATTCGTTCATGAAGCCATAAATATATATAGACACAAACACAATTTCAACCGAGAAGATGGGTACAAACTGAGCAATCATTGGAAGGACGTTATCAACCAGTTTAAGTCATAATTGGCTGTGATGTTCCCATCCTACCACCTTCCGATGTTAGTTGGGCTTCACGCCCATTTCAAACTTGCACTTTCACGGTCACTTCGCGTGCTGACCCCTTGGTTGCGGCTCTGCAATCTTACATTAACATGCTCATCTCTCTTTAACATGCTAATATTCACCTGGCAGCCTTTTGATTGGTGGATAACCAACCACCATCGGGTTGGCTGCCTATTTCAAACCCTTATAAACAGTTTGGCTTGGAAGCTAACCCCCCTTTTCCTGAAGACGGCCGCTTGTGTTGCGATCGAAACATCATAGTATTTTGTTAATTTATTTTTTATTTGAACCTATCTACGTGACTTTATCGAAAGACCCAAGAATATAGGTTTTACCCTTTCTGGCAAAAAAACAGGTGTTATGATGTTAAAACACCAAACTGTAACCTTTGCAAGGAATCATGTCTGCATTAACCACAAATACTTGTCGTGAACATGCAAACAACCGCCATCACCACCACTATCATCACTAATAAAAAAGATCCCCCGCAAAGCCCTAGCAAACTGTTGGGGAAATTACTGTTAGCGAGCACCTATGAAGGCCGGCACAATACACGAGTGAGTGGGTGGGTGGCCAGCGCAGCGCCCAAAGGCTCACAACATGCGCGTGGAGACACGCGGGTGATCGCCTCCAATGCAAGGGCGATCTGGGCCGCATCATCCACTCACTTAGAACTCAACAGGACAATCACACGCAGATCGCATTTGACATCAAAGTAAACATGCAGCCCACTGACCTCCTTCACAAATCTGTCCCTCCAAGTAAAAAAAATACGCAACTTAAAGTCTATTTTACACATCCTGTCAGACACACGGCCTTCTGGGAGTGCATCTCATCAGCAGCAATGGATCAAGAAAAGTAACACTCTGGACCGGTTTTGACATGAAATGTCTCATCAGCTACAGAAACAGGGCCTTTTTGAATACATGCTAGTGAACTGCCAGATGTTTACGGGTAAGCATATTCTCTGATAGGTATGGATGCTATATCAACGCAATATTATATAATACGCGTACTTAAAAAGTAAACGATATTTCATGAACGATGAAAAAATTCATATAGCAAGGTCAAGAAGGTGAAATACACTGTATAAATTAAAACGTACAGGACATGTCTGTACATGTAAGAATCGTTACGATTATTATGCAACAATGTTGTACACTATTGGTATGGTTGTTGGTAATAAATGTGCGTGTTGATGGTTTGGAACTCTAACCGCTACCAACTCGCAGTGCCTAGGGTAGAGACGTGCAGCTGGCTCCTCCACTGGTAAAAAAACTCCGTGTTGGCAGGGATCCCGTCTGGCACGGAGTGCAGACCTTTATTCCAACAGTTCACCCTTCGTCCTTCACAGCTACAGACGCCTCCTTCTCCACACGCAAGGAAACCGGCCTGGGCTCCAACCCAGAACCACGATATCATGAGGATACACGAGAATAATCTTTATCATAAAAATCAGAATCATGCTCCATCAGAACCGTCATCATCAGGATCATCATCAGTATCAGAACCATCATCAACATCATTGTAACGACCATCATCATCATGAACCAGCATCAAAACAACCATCATCAGATCCAGCATCATTATTATAACCATCATCATCAGAAGCACCATCAACAGAACCACCATCAACACCACTCATAGCCACTACCATTATCACCATCGCCACCATCACCATACAGACGGTTGAGGCAAGTGCTGTTATCGAGCACCTATGAGAGCCGGCACGACACACGAGATGGGTGGCCAGCACAACTTCCGACCGCCTTTGCTTCCCCAGTAGGGATGTTTACACACCTAACCAGGTACTCATTTCAGGCTGAGTCGACCTAGGGGACGCCCAGGAACGGTTCAGATAATAATCATCACTGGTGTTGGCCGTGAGCGGAAATCGAACTCGGGTCTCTGCTCGGTGCGTAGTGCAGCGTGCTGACCACTGAGCTCACGTCTGGCAGGAGGTAATGGGCTGGGTAATTACCGAAAGGATGAGATCTTGGGTACAAGGGGCCGAAATGGGGCTTCACCTCAGGGTTGCCGAGATAACTCTCCGTGATCGGGTGAGGATTTTGGTAATCCGGAAGAGCCTTAGAGTCGAGCCGCTGCTCCTCCGGATCGAGAGGAGCCATTCGTGGTGGTTTGGGCAACTGGTAAGGATGTCCCCCAGTAGACTCCCCCTTAAACTGTACCGGGCACGTCACACTGATCCTGGGGACAGCCCAGAATGTGCTTGAGGGACTGTCGCTCAGCTGGCCTGGGAAATCCTGGGAATTCCCCAGGAAGAGCTAGAGTCTATTGCCAGGAAAAGGGAGGTCTGGACCGCCCTACTCAACATGCTGCCGCTGAGACCCTCGCCAGGACAAGCGGACTGAGAAACGAACGAATGAGCATATATGTCCCTCCTTACATATATATTATAAATAATGTAACGTTAATTTTCTACATCTCATCAGCCACATGGCCTTCTAGGAGCGCATCCTAACAGCAGCGTTGGTTCAAGATGTAGGGGTTGTTACGGGGAGAATGGCGGACAGAAACACAAGGGTGTCTGCACCCACACACGGGTGTCTACACCCACATCCGCATCGGTTAACCCTGGGGGGCCATGGGGGGCGCTGTGATCCCCCATAGCCCCACCCCTCGGAGAGGATTCCTATAAAAGGTGGGGAGCCAGAGGGCTCGAGGCCAGTATGTTAGAAGCTTACCAGAGAAGACTGAAGACCGGCAGAATAGGCCCTGAAACTCCCCTCGCTCGCTGTCCTTCTCAGGGCCGAGCAGGGCAAGCCAGTGTCGCGGCCCCAAGAGCTCAAGGACCGCTGCTCTTGTAAGAGCACGGCCTGGTTGGCTGGGTGCCGGGATCCGTGCTCGACTAGGGCCGGATCAGATAGCCTCCCCTAGCACTGGTAGTGGAGGACTGGGAATAGGACAGTCAGGGGATAGTGCTAGGGGTGTCTCCCATTGAGTACGGGTGAAGGGGCCGTTACCCCTTCAAGTATTGTTACCGTCTTTGGTTAAATAAACGTGTGTGCCTCAACTACGTCGTCTGTCTCGCTGAGAACTCACTACAAAGGCAAGCAACACTCTGGACTGGTTTTGACATTAAGTGTCTCTTCAGCAGCAGAACTAAGGTCTGCTTGAACCAATGCTGGTGAACTGCCAGATGTTTACAGGTAAGGATCTTCTCTTATAGCTTTGGGTCCTTTATCAACGCAATATTACAGGAAGTACTCGACTTATGAAAGTTATTTGTTCGTGAGACCCGTTCGTAAGTTAAACGGGTCGTAAAGTCGGAATACAACAATTTACTGTATTTAAATGCCCATACAGTCAGTGTTAAGAAATGTGTTGCGGTTAAAAAAAATGTAATCATTGTTAAACTCATTTTAAAAAAATTGTAGATTTGCATGTAACACTGTAAAAAACTGTCCAGTAAATAAAAAAAGGAAAAATCCGTTTTATTTTCACTTATCTAATTCTATCTTGCTTCTAGGAAAGGGCGCAAAGAGTCGCCATAATTTCACACACATACGGAGCACGCGTGCACACATGCACAAAACAAAGACACAGATCCCCCGTATAGCCTTAACAGACTGTTGGGGCAAGCGCTGTTAGCGAGCACCTCTGCAGGCCAGCACGACACACGAGAGGGTGGGTGGCCAACACCACGCCCTGCCGCCTTTGTCTCTCTAGTGGCGATGTTTACACATTGCACCAGGTACTCATTTGAGACCGAGTCGATCTAGGGGAGCCCAGGACCGGTTTAAATAATCGTCACTAGTGTTGGCCGTGAGCAGCAATCGAATCCGGGTCTCCAAGTTCGTAGCGCAGCGTGCTAACCGTTACACTACCACTACCCACACACATGGACACACACAGACAGACACACACAACATAAAAATAAAAATATGTGCACAGAAAGACAGACACACACACATGGAGCACGTGTGCACGTAGACAGACACTCCGAAGATAACGACCCCCCTGTAGCCTTAACAGACTGTTGGAGAGCAGCGCCTATGTAATAACAGCCATAGAGGGTTCACGTGGGGATTGGCTTGCCAGTCCTGCTTGTAGCCAATAAGGGTTGAGATAGGGACCATGGCCCATGCGTCATCACGACAGGTCATCAGGAGTGATTGGCCTAGCCATTCGGGGCCCCAGCTAATGGGGAGCCGGATGAGGGGCGTGGTCCCGGGATTGACAGGGAACCATCGAGAATGGTCGAAGCTGTCCATGAACGATTGGCTGGGGGAACCACGTGACGAAGGTATTAAGAGCGAGTGAGAGAGAACGATCGAGAGCAGACTGAAACTGACAAGAGCAGGGTCACGCGCGGACGGGGGCTCGGGTTGCCACGTGCGTGGTGGGGACTTAGTGCGTAGTCTGTCCTCTCTCCGTTGTCTGCCAGCAACGGAGAGTGAGTGAGCAAAGTGTATTGTGGAGTGGAAATAAAAGGACTGATTCCGAAGCCGTCTCCTGAAGGATTATTACACCTATAAAGGCCGGCATGGCCCACGAGGGGTGAGTGGTTAGCACTACGCCCGGCCACCATAGACCACCATTGATTCTCCAGTGGTGATGTTTAGACACCATACTAGTTACTCAATTGAGGCGACCTAGGGGAGGTCCAAAACCCATTCAGATAATCGTCACTGATGTTGGTCAAGAGCGGGAATCGAACTTAGGTCGCCTGGTTTGTAGCACAGCGCGCTAAACATTACACTTCCACTCCCCACGTACGCTCACATACCGGGGCACGCATGCACAAACATTGTGTGTGCGCGCATTAACACGTACACACTCACTTTCACACACCAATACCCGCTATTCGCTACTAAGTGACGGTGACGTCACCACAGTACATGTGCCAAGCCAGGTGCACTTTGAGGCCACGTGAAGTGTCAAAGAGTCGCTGACAGGAAGTCTCGGGACAGACCCAGGTGACATGGGTTGTCTGACTGAGATGACTGGTAGACACACCAACTGTTCCCCCTACTGTGCTAATTTGCTGTATTTTAGCTGCCCTGCACAGCGCATGTTGTTGCGAGCGTTGCTCCTCTGCCCTCAGTTGTTGTTGAAGTGTGACTGCCTCCAACTAACCAGTAGTGTCCTTCACGAGCCTCCTCCAGAGGCCGATCTTGACACTGCTTGTACTAGTCGGAAAATCCACTCAACTCCACATTCTTCCATCATGCATCAGTCCATCTATTCTCCAACTCATTTCGTGCCCGTTTACCCCCTTCTATGCGAAAAAAACAAAAGCTGCGTGGGCATGCAGTGGCTGGGCATGCGGGCAACATGTGTGGGGCTCGACGTCCACCCCACCACCCTGACTAGGCAGATGGGGCCCATTCTCCCCCCTCCTCCACAGCGTCGGTTGTCTCCTGCTGGGCCCCTGCCGACTGAGTGAGGGTATAGTGTATAGCATATTGTATAATAATAAATAGTATTAAAGTGTAATGTTTAATATAATGTATAAGGTAATATATAGTATCGTAATTGTATAGTGAATATACAGCAGTTTGGTATACAGTTGGGTGGGTAGAATAATACATAGTGTAATATTACAATGTATAGTCTAAAAGCATATTAGTTGCTGCGGCGCCATATTTTTACATTCCTTCCCTTTCTTAATTCTAACCTTACTCCCTCCCTTTGATACTGCTAATCCTGCATAATGCATGGGCATAATGACTTTAAACCCCTCGCCAATCCTCCTACGCATTTCACAAGTAGTACTAATCGCATATCTGCTTCTTCTTCTTCATAGCGTTGTTCCCGCTGTGGCGCAGGGTCCGCTTTTCGGCATTGTCTTTTCCATTTGGCTCGGTCCAGGGCATCTTCAGGGGATGCGTTGACCGTCTTCATCGCATATCTGCATTTCCAATAAATATGCTAAATTCCTCTTGATATGCAAATTATTTTGTCAAAGCGCTCTTCGCCCCTCCATCCCAGCATAAATAGTCGCTCCAAGCCTGGGGCGTGCCATTCAGACTCTGTCTACTTGACAGACCTGTTCTCCACTGAAGACGGCTGCTTGCGTTGCGGCCGAAACGTCGTGAGAATTATTTTATCATGTTTTATTTTTATTATTTTATTATTTTCCTTCTACGTGACTTTACCGAAAGAACCAAGAAGAAGAGGGTGGTTTGTCTCATGGCTCTCCAGGGGGGCCTCTCACTCCCTATCTCTTTCTTCTTCCCAATGTCCAAAGTTACGTCTCAATTCCACCATCTCCTAACCCCTTTCACTGCCATCTTACTCGTCACCCATCCTAAACTTCCTCCTGGCCATGTAAAGCAGAGATGTTTGTTGTCACAGTAATTGCATAGTACAGGGTAATGCACGGTGTGTGGTAGTGACGGTGGTTAAGACGGCTTGTGTTCAGTTTGTCATGCGGTTTGTCAGTCAGCACTAGTAGTGTATTCACTCGTAAATACAGCAATTGTATACATGTGGTGTCTGTGTTCACATACTTGCTCTATATAGATGTCTTAGACCTCAGGGTGCCTCTGACATTTAGATTCTATGCAAATTTTAATTACAATTATCATTGTTAAGAGCGGGGAGAGATGTATAAAGCCACGTGGTTACTGTGCAGCCAAGTGGTATCAGTGTTTGAGTTTTTAGGCCACCCTTGTCTCATCACGTTGCTACAAAGGCTACATACTGCTGAGGAATCAAAATAATTTAGATTTCACGCATGCATATGGAAGAAAAAAATACACACTCTTGTGGGAAATAATTAGTTCGATGTTTAATCGTGTAAACTTAGAAACATGAGTTTAGAGTAGTGGGCTGCAACCCATTTCTTCATTATACATCACTTCGAAGCGCTTTCATTTGTGGGAAGGTCGCTTTTGAATAAGAGCTACATAGCTCAGTGAGGACTTACCTAGTAACATAAAAAAAATCTTTAATTTTAATAGTTTACTATCCGTTACCATTTTGTATGTGTTTTCGTGCCGTCGTTGTCCAACTTATTATCTGATGGCGGCTCTATCGTTGCTGACCAGTGTGGGTTGCTTCTATTGACGGCTGAGCTATTGCAGCCCATTCCTCTCACAATTCTCTCCTCCCCCCCTCCCCCTCCTTTTTTTTTTACTTTTTTACGATCAGAACAGAAAGATGCTCGGTTTTTCGGCACTTTGCTTCGTACATCATCGGTTTTTTTTGTTTGCTTTTGTGCCCCCTTTCTTAAATCAAAGATATAACACGGTTATCCCGTGTAACATAAATCCCATTGTGTGATGCTATGTTCATAGACACCAACAAGAAAATTCACCCTCAAAAACCCATCACCAGATCCCCCGTTTTCGTCACATTACACCAAGCACCCTCGGTAGTCCAACGTGTCAAGAAAGATTAGACACCCCCCCCACCAACTGAGCGTACCGAAATTCCAGCCAAATTCTGTCAGAAACCAGGGCCTTGAAGATGCGACAATGGCTGGGTAAGCAGCTTCCTTCAATTGCGCATTTTCTGGCCCTATAGATAGCCAGTATGGCATTGTTAATGTTGAAGTTAGTCCACCCCTCTATATCCTTGGTACCCTCGTTCCCCCTACATCCAAAAATAAGATAAGTGGGGGAGAAGTGAAGATTGAATTTCAGTAGAATATTTCGTAACAGCTTATAGAGTGAGTCTAGGCTTTTGCAGTGTACGTATAGATGCGCCACTGTTTCGAGCTCACCACAGAATACGCGTTCCGGATTTGTGTCTGTGAAAGTGCCAGAAATGTGTTCGTGGTCACAGTCCCATGGGCAATGCTCCAGTTCAGATCACCGTGGCGCTTGTACGATGGATTTGAGTAAAACAGCTCCCAATGAGGCCTCACGCGATCAGTGCAGGGCATCGTGTGCCTCCAAGCGTAGCCTTTGCATAACGTTATTATTTGTTGATAGTGGAAATTGACCATTTGGGCGTACAGCTTTTTCCGGTCTACATCTGAGAAGCACCCTCCTGGTCATTGCCCGAGGTACGCCCCCAGTGCTGCTGTGAAGAAGAGAGTTGAGTGTGTTTCCTTGCTGGGTCGACATTCAGTTATGGTGGCACTGGGCCACCGCCGGCTGGCTCGTCACCAACACTCACAGCAGGCACGCCCCCCACAGCTGTTGATAAAGACCTTCGCACTTCATTTACAAGTTTTGCGGCGAGTCTCACTGAGTGCATTCCGGCCATTGCAACTATCTCGGTAGGGAGAAGCCACTGCCCCTCCGTGCCTGGTTTCACCGAATAGCCCACCCTCGTGAGAAGTGCGTCTACCATGCGTTTCTCCATAGCAGGGCCTACAAGAGAGGGTAGATGCAGGTGGAGTGAGGGAAAAGAAGCAGTGCGACAAGGTGGATGCAATCAACTGGTTTACTACCAGGGTTTTTCCTCTAAACGCGAGAGATTTGTGCAGGCGCCCCCAAGGCTCCAGTCGTTTCCTCACTTTCTCTTCCAAGAAATCCCAATTTTTCTGCAGTGGGTTTTCTCCAGGTCCCAGGAGCATGCCGTGATGGTGAAGAGACTATTTGCTCCACGTTATTGTTTTGGCCAACTCAGGGAACTGGGCTTCGTCCCACTTCCCAACAAGCAGCCCACTGCACTTCTCCCAGTTCATCCTGGAGGAGGATGCATGGGAGTAAACCTCTTGGCACTCGTGCAGCGGTTCGATGTCGTGAAAACCTAGTAAAAAGAGGAGTATGTCATCAGCATATGCTGTGAGGGTTACTCTCATACTGGGCTCTTTTCGAGTTAATCCAGTGAGTCAGCGTCAAAGTACATGCAGAAAAGGCTCCACAACGAGGGTGTAGAGCTGACCCGACATAGGACAGCCTTGCCTGATATCTCTTCTGAAATCTATAGGAACAATTAATCCACCATTCACGTTAACCAGAAACTGGGCCATGTTGTACAGCAAACTAATTAATCCTATGAAGGGAGTCCCAAAACCAAAAGCTCTTAGAGTGCCAAAAAGATACTGGTGATCAACCCTGTCAAAGGTTTTCTCTTGATCAAGGGAGAGCAAGGCAAGTGGAAAGTTCAAATGCTCCGTCAGACTGATCAAACCTCTGACTAGGAAAATCCCATCATGGATGGTCCTCCCTGGAACAGTGTATGCCTGGTCATTGGCAATAAACTGAGCCAACACCCTCTTAAGCCTTGCAGACGCAGCTTTCGTGAGAAATCGTATAGTCTGTGCTCAGCACTGAGACTGGACGCCAATTATTGAGGTGCCTGAGGACGCCCTTTTCCGGAATCAGTATGACCACGGCTCTCCTCCAGGACTGTGGCATCATGTTGGTCTCCACTGCTTCATCTAGAACGGCTTTGTAGTATTTACGTATGGAGTGCCAAACATAGTGATACAATTCTCCCTTCAGCCCCTTAATCCCTGGGGATTTGTTCCTGGTCACGGCACTCACTGCCATATCCAGGTCACTTTGTTTGACATCTTCTTCTAGAAGGTCCCTGTCCTCTTCACCCAAAGTAGGCAGGTCCTTCCAGATTTCATTCAGGCCCACTGTGGATATATGCTCTGGAGAGAAGAATTTTCCATAGTACTGTGCTATTATTATAGCTATTTGATGATTGTTTGAAACAAGGACCCCCTTGTCATCAAATAAATGCTCCATGGCGTTGTGTCTACCATTCTACTTCCCTAATGAGAAGAAAAGTGTCGAGCTAGAGTCATTAACAAGGGTATCTTTAAAACTAGAGCGTATAAATGCCCCTTTTCTTTGTTCTTTTTGCAAGCCTTTTAGACATTCTCGAGTCTCCACATATTTCTGCATTAGGCCTGGATCGTCCCCAATCTTCCACCTTTGCTCTAAATTATGGACCCTGTTCCCTAGCTCACAAATTTCCCGGTCAACATTTGTTGTGTTTCCCCAGGCGTACAGCTGACACAGTTGTTTTATGTGTACTTTCGCTATGTCCCACCATTGTGCTAGGTTATTAAACCGATTTTTCTTTCCCTGCCACTCCACCCAGAAGACCCCAAAAAAATCAGTGAAGGTGGTGTCTTGCAAAAGGGCACTATTGAAATGCCAGTATGCCGATCCCCTTGGGACTACTCGTATTTTCATTTGAAGTAGTATTAGGTGATGATCGGCCAGTGGTGCTGCCTGAATACTGGACGATACTGCATTGTTTTCAAGGTATTTTGAGATGTAAAAACGGTCAATCCTTGACTGCGACAGTGTCCTGTCAGTTCGAGTTCTTGTAAAGGTGAAACCTTGCTGATTTGGATGTTGCGTCCACCACACATCTACGAGACTGTACGTGCGGAGCACATGCTGCAAGGTGTTAAGGACACCGCTTTTGCACTGCTCGGTGCCAGTGCTGTCGAGGACATCGTGTATACAGTTTAAATCTCCTCCCAAAATTAGACACTCGTAATTTGGGATGTTTTTGAGATAGTCCTGTAATGCATTGACAAAAATCTGTTTTTTCTCATCATTGATGGGTGTATAGATGTTTATGAGGTGAACAAAAATGTCATTAAGTTTGATCGTTACATTGAGAGCTCTTCCCGGTACTACCTCAACTTGGTTAACTATGGTGGGTGTAAACCCTGGTGCAAATAATTTTGCCACTCCTGAAAAATAATGAGAAAGGGGACTGAAAAACAAATCACCTTTCCATTCTGTTTCCCATTCATATTCCTCGCTGGTTGTAAGATGCGTCTCCTGAAAAAAGAGCACCGAGGTTTTGGGTTTTTTTGCGAGAGACAACACAAAGTGTCTCTTGAATGCACATCTACACCCATTTATATTAATTGCAGCTATCCGCAGCATTATGTGTCAGTGGAGTTGTTGCCAGGTGTGTTTTCTTTCCACGTGGTTATTTGGCTCAGGAAGTACGTGATCCTTTTCCTTTCCAGATGACGATTTTCCCTGTCTCTTGAAGTCCTGATCAACATGGAGTAGGGATGCTATAATTGCCTCCACATTTTGCCACCTGGACAGAGCTGCAGTCACTCTTTCTTCTGCGCCATGCACTTCATCTAAAAAGTTCCATAGCTCCGACTGTGAGAATATTGGTGCCCCTTCAGTCAGCTCAGCAGATGTGTAATGCGAGCAAGGATTGAGGAGGGCGGAGTCTGGGTCACGTGGGGAGAGGGAGGAGTTAGGGCCACGTGGGAGAGAGGATTTAGGGGGAGAACCGGAAGGGGAAGGGGGAGTTGAGACGGAGTGAAACAGGAGGAGGCCACGCTGGGCAGGACGGAGAGAGTGGCGCGGTCGCCACGCGGTGGGAGACGTCGACACCGTCAGCCATCGGTGTCAGACGCAGAGAGCTAGCGGCTGTGGGAGGCTAGCTGTATACGGGGCAGCAGTGAAGCTAGAGAGCGGAGCAGCGGTGTGGCTGCAAGGTAGAGCAGCAGGGAGACTGCATATCGGAGCAGCAGAGTGGCTGTGGAGAGATCGTCGGGAGAGACGCGGGCCTGAGCGAGGACGCCGTGGTAACGAGATTCTACAAACCCAATAAAGGACAACGGAGATCGACATCTGAGAGAGAGTCCTTTATTACATTGGTGTCAGAAGTGAAATGGCATATCAAAACAGCTCAGGAGGAAGAACGTCCCTGCACTATCTTCTGCAGCATCTTCTGACGACGACCTCCCTCCAGCGGTGGTGCTACCGACGATGGAGGAGGAAAGCGGCGCTGGGACGAGCGGCGGTCCGGGCGTGCAGGACGTGGCCGCCTCGGTGGGCCCATCCGCGCGACTGGACGCTGAGGACAGATGGCGACAGATGGCGGCCCAACTGGAGGCGCTGAAGACGGTGTTGCCGCAGTTGTGCGACCTTGTGACGCCGGCGACGACTTCGGGGAGGTCCGGCGGGGAACAGCGGGCCGGGACCTTGCGATCGCCATCAGCCCTCTCGACCACGCGGCACGAAGACGCCATCTTGGGCGTGGCCGAGGAGGAACGGCGGGAAGCCGCCATCTTGCGCCCTCTGCCGCGGGAAGCCGCCATCTTGCACACGTTGCGGAGTGACGCCATCTTGTCGCTGCCGCGTGAGTCACCATCGGCAGAGGACGGCGGAGCAAGGACCCGCAGCCATCATTTAACAACGGTCAAAGAATTCTCCATCGGCGGCGATTGGAGCGCATTTGCCTGCCGTTTTCAAGCGGCCGTACGCTCCGCTAAATGGACGGAGGCCCTGGAAGTCCTACCAACACTTCTCGACGACGAGTCCATCCGGTTCTTCCGCTCCATCAAGGCCGACAAGAAGAGGACGCTGCAGGGTGTCTTCGAGGAAATAGCGGATGCGTACGAGCCTCCGGACGATGCCCATCGTAGATTTGTTCAGCGGCAAAGGGCGCCTGATGAATCGCCGGTGGCTTTCAGAGGCGCAGTTCTGGAACTGGCGATGGCAGCATACCCCGAGACGGAGCCGGATTTGTTAGAGCCCCTTGTGTTGGGCAAGATGCTGGAATTGTCTAGAGATCTGAGGATCCCCATGGCAGTGTGCAGCCATGATAAGTTGACGTCCCGTGCTGTGGCTGAGTGCTTGGATGCTCAATTTAATCTCCGACGCTGGAAACAGGTGTCAGCTTGGACGGGGGGCCCCATCGTTGAAGGCGGTGCTACGGGGTGGGATCCTAAGAAGGCGGTCTACGTTCCTGACGACAAGGGTCCACAGGAGTTGACGGCCGCCTCCGCCCAGTGGCCTGCTCGGGGGGGAACGGGGCCAAGGTCCGGCCCGCCGGCGCGGGAGCGTCGGGACAGAGGGGGTGCCGCGCGCCGAAACGACGTGGAGTGTTTCCGCTGCGGCCGTAAGGGCCACTTCGCCAGGGACTGTTGGGCTCGCATCCCGGGGCCGCCCCAGCAGGAGGCCTCGACCACGGACGTCGCGCGAAAAGACCAGCCAGGACAGGCAAGTCGGTGTGCATCAGACACCCGGCAAGGCCTGTCACCTCATGCATCACCATCGCCGCGCGGTCCGTGTGTCGTTAACAACGAGGTGCCTCCGAGTGACCCGTGTCGCTCGCTGATGCAATGGCGCCGATTGGCACGGAGGGTAGTTGCGGCCGCTACGGGGTCGTCCACGGTACCGGGTTCTATTCAGGGGGTCGAGGTGCCTATTTTGGTGGACCCCAGTGCGTCCGCGACCATTATTTCGGATGTAATTTTCCATCTTTTGGGCATTCCGCCAGGGAGAGTGCGAGCGGTTTATGATTCATGCATAGCGGCGAACGGGGGAAGTATGGGCATTGTGGGCCAGGTGGACGCCAACATATCGATTGGGGGGTGTCGGCTTCAGGGACCGTTTTGATCTCTAGGTCCCTCGCGGTACCCTGTTTGTTGGGGACTGATTTCCTGGCAAAAATGCCCATTCAAATAAGGGTTGATTAAAATTGCATTGAATTACCAGGGGGCCGGAAAATTTCGTTCCTACCATCGCTATGGGGCCGGCCTGCCCCTGTTTGCCAGGTACAGGCGCTGTCCGAGGTATCTGTTGACATTCCACCTGGTTCGCAGATGCTTATCCCGTTGAGATATCGGAAGCCAGTACCTGGCATTGAGGGAGCGGCGGGGGTTCTGTTATCGCCGTCCACGGCTATAACGGGCGGCTCGGCGCTGGTTGGGGCACAAATGATTGTCCGGCCGGGCCAGCCCCCATTCTTACAGGTGCTGAATGGGAGTGCGGAGAATGTCAGTGTCCCGACCGGAACGGTTTTGGCTCACGCAACGACCGCGTTCACGGCCCATGACAACCGGGCCTGCCGGGACATGGTAGGGGGGTTTCGGGGCCTACGGGGCCGAGTTATGCGGGGAGAATTCATCCCTGACCGGAGAACAACGGTCCGCGCTTCGCGCGCTGTTGCTAAGTTATTCCGACATGTTCAGCTCGGATGATTTTGACTTGGGATGCACCTACTTGCTTTCCCACCACATTGATACGGGGATGCCGCTCCGATTCGGTTGAACTCGCATCGGTTGAGCCCGACGGAGTGGGATCAGGTTCGCGGTGCAGTGGAGGACATGCTGGCCGCTGACATAATATCTCCATCTAACAGTCCATGGGGCGCGCCGGTAGTCCTTGTGAAGAAGAAGGATGAAAAACTGCGATTTTGCGTCGATTTTCGAAAACTGAACAAGGTGTCCATCGCAGACGCGTACCCCCTGCCGCGTATGGATGATTTCCTCGATGCCTTGTCTGGGGCGAAGTTTTTTTCAACACTGGATCTCTCCTCGGGATTCTGGCAGCTTCCCCTCGATGAGTCCTCGAGGGAAAAGACGGCTTTCCGTACGCCGCAAGGACTGTTTCAGTTTAATTGCCTTCCGATGGGCTTGAATGCGGCCCCCACCACTTTTCAGCGGTTGATGGAGCTGGTGTTAACGGGTCTGCAGTGGGAGACATGTTTGAATTATTTAGACGATGTCATCGTCTTTAGCCGCACATTTGACGAACATTTGCAGAGATTGGAGACGGTTTTTGCTAGGATGCGCTCCGCCAATTTAAAATTCAAACCGAAAAAGTGTCACCTACTGCAACGATCCGTGCGTTATTTGGGACACATAGTCAGTGCGGACAGGGTGGCCACGGACCCGGAGAAGACGGCGTGCATCCGCAACTGGCCAACCCCGGCCTCTGTTGGGGACGTACGTCGCTTCCTTGGGTTCGCCTCATATTATCGCAGGTTCTTTCCGAACTTTGCTATGATCGCTAGGCCCTTGCACCTCCTTACGGGTAAGGGTCGGAGGTTCAGTTGGGGTCCGCCAGAGGAAGCGGCGTTTGAGGGCCTACACGATCGGTTGGCGACGGTGCCGACATTGGACTATCCGGATTTTGATCGACCTTTTATTCTGGATACGGACGCTAGTGACACTGGGATCGGGGCTGTTCTGTCACAGTCCAAGGGCGGCGTGGAACGCGTGGTAGCCTACGGTAGCCGTGTACTGTCCCCGGCAGAAACCCGCTATTGCGTTACTCGCCTTGAACTATTGGCTATTGTCTATTTTCTCCGCCAATATTGGCCGTATCTTTACGGCCGTTTGTTTATTGTGCGCATGGACCATGCGGCTCTGCAATATGCCCTGAGAGTTGACCAACCATCTGGCCAACTGGCACGATGGTTGGAGACCCTGCAGCAATTTTCCTTCGATATACAATATCGGAAGGGGTCGCGTCACGCGAATGCGGATGCACTCTCCAGATTACCGCAGGGGTCCCCTTGCGCTTGCGCGTCGGGTACGAATAGGTGTACGCCGGTTCAGATACCCCCTCGGCCTGTCGTGTCAGCTGTCGAGGTGCCTGGGGCTCCGGTGTGCCCAGGACCGGCCGATGGGGTTCTGAACCTGCCGCGCTCGGTATGGATTCACGAACAATTGCTTGACGACTCGTTGGGGGCTTTATGGAGTCGGGCTGCGAAGGGAGCGGGGGGATTGCTGTCCGGTGGGACGCCGGGGGCCGCTCTCCGGGATGGGTTGCTCATGTGGAAGGAGGGATTGCATGACCGCTGGCGTCTGGTAGTACCGTCGTCGTTACGGTACAAATTGATTCGGACTCTGCACGGCGACACTTTATTACATCTCGGGGTGCAGAAGACTTTGTTAACATTGCAGCGAGACTACTTCTGGCACGGCATGACTACGGATGTTGTTGGACACATTCGGGCGTGTCCCGAGTGTGCCCAGCGGAAGCCGCCTAAAAACCCTTATGTGCCGCCGGTGCAGTCTATACAGGTGTCTCGAATCAATGAGTTGGTGGCGCTGGATATTTTGGGACCTTTCCCGCCATCCGCTAGGGGTAATACATTTTTGCTGGTCGGGGTGGAATATCTTTCCCGTTGGCCGATGGCTTGGCCCTTACCCGACCAGTCGGTGGCGTCTATCACGGACGCCTTCCTGTGATAGACGCCACCACTTTGTCCAGCAGATATGTGCTGGACAAAGGGGCGCCGGAGAGGCTACTCACGGATCAGGGGCGAAATTTTTCTTCTAAATTGTTGGCGGAAGTGTGCGCTGCTCTGGGAACCAAGAAGGTTCGTACATCTCCTTACCACCCGCAGACGGATGGCATGGTGGAACGGCTTAATCGGATGCTGTCGGCCATGCTATGTCACACGGTTGACGAGAAACAAGCTGATTGGGACTTGCATATACCTGAGGTACTCTCCGCGTATCGGATTACGCCTCATGCGTCCACAGGGTATTCTCCATTTTTTCTAATGTACGGCCGCGAGAATGTGCCGCCGGTGGAAGTACAGCTGGGTACGGGGTGAAGGGTCCTGTTAAACCTCTGCCCGAGTACATTCAGGACACTGTTCGACGCGTCGCCGAGGCACGGGAGGGGGCCCGATTGGCTACTGCCAAGACCCAGGCGCGAAACGAGCGTTGCGCCCGGCGCTCGACCGGTACATGCCCCTGGCGAGTGGGGGACATGGCATGGCTGCACTGCCCGCAGGGGTGGCCGGGGACCTCCCCTAAGCTTCACAAACCATGGCAGGGGCCGGTTAAGCTTATTGAAGTCCCTAACCCGCAGTCCGCGCGGGTTCGGTTCGGATCGCGGCGCTGGTACGTCCATACGTCTAGCTTGAAGCCCTACGTGGCCCCGCGGACGGATGCGTCATCCCCTGATGTTGCCTTGCCGGTGTCTGTGTAATAAAGGACTCGACCACTGTGTCTGTCTTGGTGTCCTTTATTCTGGTTCGTATATTTTTCCCACACGGCTCTCCTCCAGTGACTCTCCGCTTGGCAGCCCTAGGCTGCCGTCGCTCCCGTAGCCTCTCTCTGTTCCGTAGCAGTCCCGCTGCTGATATCCTCGTGCAGACCCCCGGCTGCCCTCATTGCAGCCTCACCGCTGCTCCCCGCTTCTCCGGGGTCGGTCACCGCTGGCCGACGGTGCCGAGCCTTACTCCATGTGTGTGGCGATCTCGCCACCCCTCCAACCTCCGCCCTGCGTGGCCTTACTCTATCCCAGTCTCCAACAACTCCCCCGTCTCTTCCGGTTTCTCCCCTTTAAGACTTGAACCCTCTCCCCCACGTGACGTAACTCCTCCCCCCGTGACGTCACATCCGGAAGGTCGTTTACGCCCGCATTACATCTGTTGCACCCGACGCACCTCTGCCCTTGCCTGTTGATTCTGCAAGCGCGCCTGTCGTGCCTTCTACAGACGAACCAGCCGTGACGCAGGCGGATGTGGCGAATCCTGCTCTGGGTGGGCCTGCCACGGCGACGGGGCCACTTGACCCTGCTGCCCCTCCAACCCCACTACAGACACGGTTGCCAGAGACCCCGGACTTGGGTCTCTCTGGGGAACGGGACCTTGGCGTTGACGGCCCTCCAACAGCGGTGCGCGGTTCTACTCCCGTCGATCTTAAAACCCCGTCGCGTTCTCGGTCTGTGGGGGGACCGCCGCCCGTTCGTGACGAGCTGGCGACCCGCACGCGTTCCAAATCCCTTTCCTTTCGTTGATTGTTCTTGTTGTTCTTGTTATCGTTGTTATATTCTCCGTTGTCCAGTGATGCCAGATGGTTAAAATGTTGCTCGCATTATTTAATTATATTTATTGCAGCCGGGGATGGCTGGGTTTTCATCAGGGGGGGGGGTCGTGTAATGCGAGCAAGGATTGAGGGGGGGCGGAGTCTGGGTCACGTGGGGAGAGGGAGGAGTTAGGGTCACGTGGGAGAGAGGATTTAGGGGGAGAACCGGAAGGGGAAGGGGGAGTTGAGACGGAGTGAAACAGGAGGAGGCCACGCTGGGCAGGATGGAGAGAGTGGCGCGGTCGCCACGCGGTGGGAGACGTCGACACCGTCAGCCATCGGTGTCAGACGCAGAGAGCTAGTGGCTGTGGGAGGCTAGCTGTATACGGGGCAGCAGTGAAGCTAGAGAGCGGAGCAGCGGTGTGGCTGCAAGGTAGAGCAGCAGGGAGACTGCATATCGGAGCAGCAGAGTGGCTGTGGAGAGATCGTCGGGAGAGACGCGGGCCTGAGCGAGGACGCCGTGGTAACGAGATTCTACGAACCCAATAAAGGACAACGGAGATCGACATCTGGGAGAGAGTCCTTTATTACAGATGTCAGGCTCACCCCACTTCCTGTGCTGAGGGTTCCTTCCACCTCCTCTTTTTGGCTACCCTCCTCAGCCCCGAGGCTTTGAGGATTTTCAGTCGTTGTGGTATCCTCTGTTGGTGCTTTATTGGGTGATGTCTTTTGCCCCTCCATTGACGGCCTTCCATTGTCCTTGTCTTGGTCACCCCCCGCAATTTGGTCAGTTGGGTTCCGTTGGGCTCCTCTGTGCTCTTGGCTGCTCGCGTTTCCTGGGAGCCCTCGGCCGCCTCACTGGGTGCGTCGTCGAGGTCTGAAGTGCGACCCTCTTCACTTGTTTCTTTTGCCACTTCATAGATTGCGTTTTCCTCCGCTTCTATTTCAGGCACCAGCATTTCTGCAGGTGTCCACTTGATCTTGGTTCCTGCACGGGGCTTCTTCCCTGTGCGTGTCCCACCTCTAGGGGCATCTGGGATGGCGAAGACCCCGTCTTTGCCACCAGTGCTCTCCGTATCTCCCCCAGGCGTGGGTGTGATGTCTAACTCCAACTCTGGGAGATCTTTAAAGGGACTGACCTCATCCCCACTTGACTCTGGAGATAATGAAGCTGAATCTTATATATAAAAGTCTCCGCGCGCTCGCGCTTGCGGGGGATTTGGCTCTCGGAAGGTGGGGTTTAAGACCGAAATAATTTGCCAGCCGGCATGCCCTAAGCCCTGTGGTGGGAATAGGCTATTCCGTTTTCACGTCCGCAAATTTTAAAGTCGTTAAATTAACGAATTAGTGGCATTCTTATTTTAATTATTTACTTATTGCGCGACATCGACCGTATCAACTCATGAAAATTGCCTGGGGGGCGGACCCTGCCAAGTGATCGCGTTCACTCCAACTCACGGGGGACATTTTATTTTATTCGTTTAACATGGAATAAATATACACATCACGCTGCCGATTTCTCTTCACAGTGTGATGTCCTCTTTCCCCCCACCCCAATTCGTGCTGTTACTGCTATAAAGTCCTTAGATATTAATTTCATATTATTAAAGCGCTTACATAGTATTATTCTGCCTCGGGTAGGGGGATGGTGGGGGGGGGGGGTAGCGGCCCTGCCCACAACCTGGCAACGTCTCACCTCCTCCGGCTTGCCAATCTAGGCGAGGCCGCGGGCTCTGCACGGGAGGAGGCGTCACTATGCCAATGTAAAGTACAATTTATTATATCTTTCACTAAAACAGGTTTATTGTTTACTATTATTAAACAAATAACTTTACAAATATTGCTATTATAATGTTCCTGTGCGGAAACTACATGTGTGTCCCTAAAGTCGATGTCTGTGTGTGTGGGTCCATGTCTGTGTGTAAGTCCACGTGTGTGTCTGTCTTTTTCAAACGGACAACGCCCCATGTGTGTGTACGTACAAGTGTTTGTGTGTCAGTCCATTTGTCTGCGTATCATTCGCTGTGTGTGTGTCTAAGTGAATGCGTGTGTGTGAGTCTATGTGTGTGCATGGCTCCATCTGAGTGTGTAAGTCAATGTGCGTTTGTGTGTCTGTGTGTCAGTCGATGTGTGTGTGCTAATCCATGTGTGTGTATCTAAAGTAGATGTCTGTGTGTCACAGTCCATATGTCTATGTGTGTGTAGGGCAATGTGTGTGTCAGTCTATGTGTGTGTAATTCCATGTGTGTGTGTCTTAGTCGATATGTGTGTGTGTGTAAGTACATGTGTGTTTACGTCAATGTGTGTATGAGTCCACGTATGTCTGTGTGTGAGTCGATGTGTGTGTGTGAGTCGCTGTATGTGTGTACGTCGATATATGTATGTGTAATTCCATGTGTGTGTACAGTGAGGAAAAAAGTATTTGATCCCCTGCTGATTTTGAACGTTTTCCCACTGACAAAGAAATTATCAGTCTATAATTTTAATGGTAGGTTTATTTGAACAGTGAGAGACAGAATAACAACAACAAATTTCAGAAAAACGCACGTCAAAAATGTTATAAATTGTTTTGCATTTTAATGAGGGAAATAAGTATTTGACCCCCTCTCAATCAGAAAGATGTCTGGCTCCCAGGTGTCTTTTATACAGGTAACGAGCTGAGATTAGGAGCACACTCTTAAAGGGAGTGCTCCTAATCTCAGCTTATTACCTGTGTAGTAATTACTCAGGAGGCTTGACGACGGGATCGGAGGCACACTTATTTATTAACACAACTTGTATACAGTTAGCGAGTATACACAGGACCTAAGGGGTAACGTCCCCTTACTCGGCTAACAGGGAGACACAACATCTAAGCCCCGTTAACCTAAGCCCTAGCTCCCTAGTGGAGGCTACCTGTCCCAGCCCTGGTCAAGCTGGGATCCGACCCCCTGAGTTCCCAGACCTGCTCGTCAGTCTGGGCTCTCGGGGCCACGCCGCCGGCTTGCCCTGGTCGGCCCTGATAAGGACAGCGAGCCAGGGGAGCTCCGGGGCCTATTCTAGCTGGTCTTCCGTCTTCGCTGGTTAAAGCTGATACCTCGACCTCGAGCCCTCCGGCTCACCCCCTCTTATAGTCCGCGGCCCCCCCGGGAGGGGCCCGTGGGGGATGCAGGTGCGGACGTCGGTGTGGCCACCTCCTATGTGTACGGCCCTAACCACGCCCCTTGTGTTTGTTTGCCATCCGCTCCCATACACAATTACACCTCTACATCACCCCCCCCTGTACAGCTCGCAGCCGTCCCCGGCTGCAACAAAACCAGAATAAAGGTGCATGCCTCCCCAAAACCGTGTGTGCCTCGCGTAAATTTAACAAGAACGATAACAGTCATAACAACAACAACAACAACAGGAACAGGTAGAAGAAGAAAGAGAAAAAAATAACCCGGCGCACCCTCCCGAATAAATACCCCATTCCGCAAACCCAACATATATACACGCGCTCCGGATGCCCCTCCCCCACTGTCCGCAAGGGCCCCCCAACGGCCGACCTCACAATAGTCTGCGCGTTTTGGCGCGCGTTCTCGCGGCGGGCCCGTCACAAGGGCTCGACCCGGCACGCTCAGTGGTGGTTGGTGACGGTCCGGGTGCAAGAGAGTCTGGCGTCACTGCCGAGTGACCCCCGACCCCTCCGGGAGGGGTTGGCGGGCGTGGACCCGTCACTCCTGTTGCACCTGGAGATGGAACAGTTGATGTCATGTTAGGCGAGAGCAGCGACGTCGGGGAGTCGGCGGACCCCTCACACGTTTGGCCATGCGTGTGTGTGTGTGTGTGAACCCCGGGCCGGCGCAATGAACGGTTTCAACCTTGAGGGGTGCACGTACCACCGACGCCTCCCCCATTTGACGCGAACACATTGCGGCCGTAAGACCTGTACGACCTCCACTGGCCCCCGCCACGGCCGTACCAACTTTGACGAGGTTGCCAGTGGCACCTGGGGACAGTGCAACCATGCCCTGTCCCCTGGTTTCCATTTGAACACATGTACCCGCCCCAGCCGAAGCCTCTCGTTCGCCTGCTGGCGGAGTTCAGAATTTTGCACGGCCGCTTCCCGCGCCTCAGACAATTTGCTGATGTTAAATTTAACGTGTTCGGACAAGGTAGACTTCGCCTGAGGCGCCGAGAGCTTCAGCTGGGTCGTCACAGGGGGGTTAGCCTCGCGGCCATACATTAAAAAGAAAGGGGAAAATCCGGTGGCCGCATGGGGAGCCATCCTGTAGGCCTGCAACACACCGGCTATGCGAAGGTCCCAATCTGTCTGGGATTCGGACACCTGTTGGGACAGCATAGACGTGATGGTCCGATGTAGCCGTTCCACCATCCCGTCAGTTTGAGGGTGATACGGGGAGGTCCGAATTTTCTCCGTACCCAAGAGGTCGCACACCTCGCGGAGGAGTTTTCCCGAAAAATTCTTACCCTGGTCAGTAAGCAGCCGTTCCGGAGCACCTTTGTCGAGGACATAGCCCTGGACAAAGGCCTCCGCGATGGCTGCTGCCGACTGGTTGGCCAGGGGCCAGGCCATAGGCCATCTCGTGAAGTATTCGACCCCTGTCAATAAATACCTATTCCCCCTGGGTGTAGCGGGAAATGGCCCGAGTATGTCTAGCGCAACGAGCTCGTTAACCCGGGAAACCTTTATGGACTGCAGCGGAGGGTTGGACCCCCTAGCTGGTGGCTTTCGCTGCGCGCATTGCGTGCACGACCCCAGGACATCCCCCACGTCCTTTGCCATGCCCGGCCAGAAGAAATCGAGCTGGAGCGTGGCAAAGGTCTTGTGAACCCCCAAGTGCAGAAGCCGCTCATGAACAGCCCATACCACCTTACCCCTCAATGCTGCAGGCACCACGAGCTGCTGGCGGCGGGTTTTTCCGTCCCAGTGCATTAAAAGACTCTGGAACAACCCCCACGAGTCAACGTTCGCCACCCCCTGCCCAACCCCCCCTGCGCGACGGCGCAGAGCGAGGAGGGAGGTGTCCTCCATTTGGAGGCGTCCCCATTCCGCGACCGACAACCCCAGCAACGAATCCCTCCCTTCTTGCTCGATAGGACCCGAAGCCAAAGGCGCATCGGCGGCGGCCACGAGGACCGAATCGGTGGTGACGTTCGGGGGCCTACAACGCCCCGAACCCAGGAGGCAAGCGCACTCCGAAGTGGGTGGCAACCGTGACAGGGCGTCAGCGTTCGTGTGGCGGACGCCCTTACGATATGTGGTGACAAAGTCGTAGTCCTGGAGAATCTCCAACCATCGAGACAACTGGCCCGATGGTTGTTGAACCCGCAGAGCGTACTGTAGGGCCGCATGATCTGTACGGACGGTGAAACGCCGACCGTACAGATATGGGCGGTACTGCTGAATGAAATAAACAATTGCCAATAATTCCCGACGGGTAACGCAGTACCGTTGTTCCGCTGGAGACAGTACCCGACTACCGTAAGCCACCACATGCTCTACGCCCCCAATGAGTTGGGACAGCACGCCCCCGATGCCCGTGTTACTTGCATCTGTATCGAGCAAGAAGGGTTGTGAGAAGTCGGGGTAATTCAACGGCGGAGCCCCCACCAGGGCATTCCGGAGGGCGTGAAAAGCAGCCTCCTCCTCCAGCCCCCAATGAATCCTGACTCCCTTGGACGTCAAGGCATGCAATGGTTTCGCGATCGTAGCGAAGTCAGCCACAAACCGTCGATAGTACGACGCGAACCCAATGAAACTCCTGACCTCTCCCACCGAGGTGGGAGTCGGCCAGGAGCTGACGCATTCCGTTTTGGCGGGATCAGTGGATATCCCCGAGCGCCCAACAATGTGACCCAAATACCGCACCGATTCGCGGAGCAAATGGCACTTCTGCGGTTTAAATTTTAAATTGGCAGCCCGCATTTTGAGAAAAACAGCACGCAGCCTCTGGAGGTGTTCCTCGAAGGATTTGCTAAAGACGATGACATCGTCCAAGTAAATTAAACACGAATCCCATTGCAAGCCTGCCAAGACCAGTTCCATTAACCGCTGAAAAGTTGCCGGCGCAGAATGTAAGCCCATCGGCAAGCGGTTAAATTGGAAGAGACCTTGCGGTGTCCGAAAAGCAGTTTTAGGTTTTGATTCGTCATCCAGAGGAAGCTGCCAGAATCCAGATAGTAAATCGAGGGTGGAAAAGAATCGCGCCCCCGCCAAGGCATCGAGCGACTCATCCATTCGAGGAAGCGGGTACGCATCTGCCACAGAAATTTAGTTCAATCGCCGAAAGTCGACACAAAACCGCAGTGAGCCGTCGTGTTTTTTCACCAAAACGATCGGTGCGCCCCACGGGCTGTTGGAAGGGGAAATGATATCGGCGGCTAGCATGTCATCAACAGCCGATTTGACATGATCCTTTTCGGCGGGACTGAGCCGAAAGGGATTTTGGCGGATTGGCGCGCTGTCACCCGTGTCAATATGGTGTCGCAGCAATTTAGTACAACCAATATCAAATTTGTGTTTACTAAAAACGTCGGCAAATTCTTTCAGGAGAACTCGCAGCTGCGCACGCTGCGTGTCGGACAGATCCACAGATCCCGCGCAAAGTGCATCCAGCCATCCGTCATCACAGTCCGAATGCGGTCGCGACGGAGGATCGGTGGTTACCTGACCCACGAGTGGTTCCTCATAGGGCGCCGGCGTTGCGTGTGCAAGCACGGTCCCTTGAGGAACCACGGCCGTTCGCGATCCTACATTAAGGACTGCAATGAAGGGGTCCCCATCCCCTTTCACCATGGTCTGAGCCGCTAGCAAATCGGGTCCATTGACCCTGGCCCGAGATGGTCCCAACAAGACCCCCCGATCCGCAACCCCTTTAGCAAACAGCCGACGCAACCTAAGAGGGACGAGCATCTGAGCCCCCGGGGGTACGCGCACAGTTTTTGTCACGAGCGCCTGCACGGTGGCAAACGCCCGACGCTCCGTGGTGGGGGAAGACAAAAATGTAACACGTCGGCCCGATGGGAGCTCGATGCACCCCTGGTCAATCAAGATACGGATGGGCATTTTGGCCAAGAAATCCGTCCCCAACAGGCACGGAACCGCGAGTGAGGAGGAAACCAAAACAGGCCCGGATAATTTAAAGTCTCCAATGCAAATTTTGGCGCGGATTTGCCCAATAATGCCCAGCGAGCCCCCGTTAGCAGCATAGCATGGCACGTCAACAGGGAGCAAGGGACGACTTTGAACGGGAAGGATGTTATAAATCAAATCAGATATAATGGTCGCCGATGCCCCTGTGTCAATTAAAATCCGCACCTCTACCCCATCAATATGACCGACCACAACCGATGATCCCGCCGACGCAGCAACGACACGATGGGCGAGCTCCGACCACTGACCCGGTTGGAGCGCTCGCCGCATTTCAGAACAATCGCGCGCGATGGGCGGCGATTTTCGAACCCTGTTCAGTTGAGCGCGTGAGTGTGTGTCGGATGTGTGCATGGGCCAAACGTGTGAGGTGCCACGACTCGCCGTATTTCTCTGCTGGAGCTTGGGTGGAGACGGCGTGGCGTCCTGACGAGGTGTCGCTCCGCGCTGACGGGGAGCCCGGCATCCTGACGCAACGTGGCCTTGCAGGCCACAGTTGTAGCAGCGTGTGAGCGCCCCAAATGGCCTGGGCTGCTCCTGGCGGCTCGGTCCATTCCGAGCCTGTGGTGCCGCCAATCTCCATTCCCCCCGCCGCTCCACCCCGCAGACCTCCTCTGATGGGAGGGCGGTGGCCGCCATGGCATGGCCGGCCACCCCCTTGGCAGCCTTGCGACGCAGGGACCGCAAGCCCCCGTGGATGTGGCGCGCGACCAGCAGGGACGACATCTCTCCGTCGTCTTGAGCCAAGACGGCGATGTCCAGCTCATCGGCGAGTAGCAGCAGCTTTTCAGCCACCATGGCGTCCACTCCCTCCTCGTCCATCCGCGGGAAAGCTGCCTTTGCCAGGGCCAGGAGAGCCGTTCGGAAGGCCAGGGGCGATTCGTTGGCGCCCCGATGCCGATCGTGTAACAGCTGCCTGCAGTCCGAAGGCGGCCCATAGACGGCTGACAGCAGCTGCAGCGCCAGGTGCAGCGTGGCGCGCTTTTCCTTAGGCGCCGAGGTGAGGGTAGCCAAGGCGTCGTCGTCCAGCATCGCCGGCAGCGCGCATAGTGCCTCGGCGTCCGTCCAGTTCGCCATCTCTTGATGAGCGATGAACCGCCTTTTGAAGCCGCCCCAATCTCCAGCCGCTCCCACGAACTCCTTGAGAGGCGGCAGTCGCTGTTGTAAGGCGACGTCCGTGGCTGCGGATCTCGCTCCCTCGTTCCCAGCCGACGTTACAGTGTGGGCGGGCTGTGAGCATGGCATCGCCGGTCGCTCCGTTGTTGACGCGCTGGCCGGCGTTGATGATGTCACGGCTCGTGCTTGGCCCTCAGCAGTCACCTGACGCAGGCCGGCCCCGCCCTCTGCTCGCACTGTAGTGATGGCGGGAAATTTAACCGCGAGCCGCGTCGGGGCGGCGGGAAATGCCGGCGTGCGTCGGCTGCCGCCGTCTTCCCGCGCAGCCCCCCCAGCTCCCAGCCGCGTGATCTCCTCCAACACGGCGGCCGCGGCGTAGAGCAGCTCCGCCAGGCGGGAGTGAGCCAGCCGAAGTCCCTCGGCCGACGCATCCCCCCCCTCCTGTCGTAGCGGCGCGGGTGTACTCGGCCCCGGCTGCTCCGATCCGACCTCGGCCATCTCTGGTGGTGATTCGGCCGCGGTGTCCTCCCTCTCCGACTCCCTGGTACGTGTCGTCCCTCGTGTGTCCATCTTTGGACGTTTTACTTCTGACACCAGATGTAGTAATTACTCAGGAGGCTTGACGACGGGATCGGAGGCACACTTATTTATTAACACAACTTGTATACAGTTAGCGAGTATACACAGGACCTAAGGGGTAACGTCCCCTTACTCGGCTAACAGGGAGACACAACATCTAAGCCCCGTTAACCTAAGCCCAAGTCCTCCACTAGGGAGCTAGGGGAGGCTACCTGTCCCAGCCCTGGTCAAGCTGGGATCCGACCCCCTGAGTTCCCAGACCTGCTCGTCAGTCTGGGCTCTCGGGGCCACGCCGCCGGCTTGCCCTGGTCGGCCCTGATAAGGACAGCGAGCCAGGGGAGCTCCGGGGCCTATTCTAGCTGGTCTTCCGTCTTCGCTGGTTAAAGCTGATACCTCGACCTCGAGCCCTCCGGCTCACCCCCTCTTATAGTCCGCGGCCCCCCCGGGAGGGGCCCATGGGGGATGCAGGTGCGGACGTCGGTGTGGCCACCTCCTATGTGTACGGCCCTAACCACGCCCCTTGTGTTTGTTTGCCATCCGCTCCCATACACAATTACACCTCTACACCTGTATAAAAGACACCTGTTCACAGAAGCAATCAATCAATCAATTTCCTAACTCTCCACCATGGCCAAGACCAAAGAGCTCTCCAAGGATGTCAGGGACAAGATTGTAGATTTACACAAGGCTGGAATGGGCTACAAGACCATCGCCAAGCAGCTTGGTGAGAAGGTGACAACAGTTGGTGCGATTATTCGCAAATGGAAGAAACACAAAATAACTGTCAATCTCCCTCGGCCTGGGGCTTCGTGCAAAATCTCACCTCGAGGAGGTGCAATGATCATGAGAACGGTGATGAATCAGCCCAGAACTACAAGGGAAGATCTTGTCTGTAGAGGGAGCTGAAGGTTAGAGTTGCCAAATGTCAGCCTCGAAACCTTAATGACTTGGAGAAGATCTGCAAAGAGCAGTGGGACATAATCCCTCCTGAGATGTGTGCAAACCTGGTGGCCAATTACAAGAAACGTCTGACCTCTGTGATTGCCAACAAGGGATTTGCCACCAAGTACTAAGTCATGTTTTGCAGAGGGGTCAAATACTTATTTCCCTCATTAAAATGCCAATCAATTCATAACATTTTTGACATGCATTTTTCTGGATGTTTTTGTTGTTATTCTGTCTCTTCAAATAAACCTACCATTAAAATTATACACTGATAATTTCTTTGTCAGTGGGCAAACATACAAAATCAGAAGGGGATCAAATACTTTTTTCCCTCACTGTATCTAAAGTGCATGTCTATGCGTGTGTGAGTCCATATGTGTGTGTGTGTGTAAGTCCATGTGTTGTGTGTATGAGTCGATGTGTCTGTGTGTGTCAGTCCATGGGCGTCTGTGTTAGTCGCTTTGTGTGCATGGCTCCATGTCAGTCAGTGTAAGTCAATTTCTTTGCGTGTCTGTAGGTCCATGTGTGCGTCTGAGTGAATGTATGTGCTTTATTGACCTGCTCAATGCCTATGATACCATCAGTAGGCCTGGCCTCTGGGTTGTTCTTCATGCTTTCGGAGTCCCTCAAACTTTGCTCACGATCCTTAAAAACCTTCATGATGGTGAGCGGCCCCACGTCAAACTACGTGGCCATCAGTCAGAGCCATTCCCTCTACACCTTGGGGTGTGACAGGGTTGTCCTCTGCCTCCACATTATTTTACATATCTTTTGACCACGTAGTTCGTGAAGCCTTCAATGGCTGTACCCGAGGAATTACCATATGGTACACATACAATGGGAGGCTGATCGATGCCCGCGTGTGGTTAAGGGATGCCTCCCTATTGCTCAACCATGTTATGTATGCCGATGCTCTGGTGATTGCTGCTCACTGCTGCTGAACCTGGAGCTTGCCACTAAGAGGTGGGGCCTTACCATCAGCCCCACCAAAACTAAGCACCTGCCTGGGTATTTTGTACCATCGAACAATCCACCCCCACAACTCACAATTGGTGATGCGGCAGTTGTGGAGAGATTGCCGAGATTCCCATACCTGGCCAGTGTGCTCATGACCGTCTCCGGTTTAACAGCAGAGGTCTCACTCCAAATCAGTCGAGCGCCATTATCTTTTCATCGGCTGCATTACGTTGTGTGGAAGCTACCTGGTCTCTCGCTCCGCATGAAGCTCCAGGTCTTCTCGGCCACGGTAATTCCCTCCCTTCTCTATGCTTGCGAAACGTGCACCCCCCTAATGGGACATCTTCGCCGGTTAGAAACATTTAGGCTGGCCTGATAACGATCCAACCTGGGTTTAACCATATATGTGCGTGTGCATCTAAGTCGATGTGTTTCTATGTGTGCGGGTCAATATCTGTATGTAAGTCCATGTGTGTGTCTGCCTTTTTCGCCCGAGCAACGCGGGTACTTCCCGCTAGTCCTCCATAAATTTTCTCTTCAGAGGTCCGGCTGTCAATGACGGCTGGGTGGCTGGCTAAGCCTCAGTCTCCATGTCAGTATCTGGAGTTGGAGCGGGGTCTACTGCCACTTTTGCGTGATCTCTGTGGTGAGGGACTCTCTCCTGAGTCACTTGTTGGGTGTGTTTCTTTATTACCCTTTTCCACAGCTCCCTCGCTGTTGAATTGGACATTTTCCATCTTCAGGCAGCGTTTTTTAACATGCTTTTCTGCTTTGCAGAGGTTGCATTTTAGTACGTCCCTGCAGTAAAATAGCATATGGGCCCTTCCTCCATTCATGACCACAAAGGAGCCCTCCTCAAGCTGCCCATTGGGCACCAGCATGTAGACCTGCCTTCTAAAAGACAAGACATGCCTCAAGGCAGAATTTTTGCAGTCCAAAGGCACATGCTGTAGGTTGGAGGCCAGTGTGCTCAACTTAGGCAGATTGTCTCGGATGTCTTTATCGGGAACGTAGGGGGGACGTTGGATACGATTACGCGCACCGATGGCGATGAGAGTGGCTCCAAGGTGAGGTGCCAATCATTAACCATCAGCCCCTTCTCTATGGCGGCGTTTGCCATCTTTTCAGACTCCATGAGGAAAACCACCTTTCTGCTCACCTTGGAGGCATACTTTATTGAGCCTCCAGGCACGATGGCGCCAAGCGCTTCCACTGAGACTTCGAGCGGGACATCGGTGGAAGCCGGGCAGCAGATTCCAGCCTCGCGTGGAGGCGTCAGCTGCTGCTGCATGCGCCTTGCAGGCCCCAAAGACTGGCCTTGCGTAGGCGTGGTAGCTTTTGCGTACGTTGTTACGGGTCGGGTGGACATTTTCCATGCGTGTGGGATATGTTACACACGACTATTAAAGCAGGAAAAAAGTTAACCCACAAAATAATGATATTAAGTTGGTCTATCCTGTGTTATTGACCACCTTACAACTATTACTGCTATTCACTGCTATCCACGCAGAGCTCCCCTGGAGAGAAGGTAAAACATGTTACAGTCCTCAGTATTTTATGAGAGAAGTAAAAAAAACGTCGAAAAAGAAGCACACCAACAACAAGATAATAACGTGAACACGCTCACAGCACAAAACAAGGGGGGGTCTAAAGGGAATGCGCTGTACTCACACGGGTGTGTTCACGTGGAACCACACCAGAAAAAGGGACGAGAAAAAAATCACAAAAAATCACGAAAACACGTCTCTCTCTCTCCCCTCCCTTCCTTCCTCCTCCATGATCTCCACTCATTTAGGCACTGCCTGTCTCTATGAGCAAGCTGTCCTCAATTCACTGTGGGAATGACAAACGTCTTGAGGTTGACATGAAGCTTTTCCTTGTATCACAGATTCTGTCCGCATCTCTTCCTCTAATGCCTCCTGAAGATGACCGTACTTGATGTCCTTCGGTGGCCTTTGGTCCTTCCTCCTGACTACATGCACGATCAAGTGCCTCCACGTTGGGCACCAAGAATAAAAAGCAGCATATTTATTTATAATGGAGGAATAAGATGAGCTATAAAGCTCTTTTTCACAGATGTCCAGTAGGAGCAAGGGGTAAGAACGATACAACAACAATAAATACACAAACACGATAGCAGTGCAAAGTACAAAAAAGTTAAACAAATGACCCAAATATACAAATAAAACTAAACCATCCCCATCCTACCAGACAAGCCCATTGAGGTATTAACTTATTGTTCAAAAGCAAACTGGCCACAATTGATAGCTCAACAAAGTGGCCCATTATTTGGACATTTATAGTAGCAAAATAATCTAAAAAGTCTAAGCGCACGTTTATAAATGTGGAGGGGAAAATCGGAGGACACAGAGAAAAAATCCACGCGACCATGGGGAGAGATTGAAAGACATGCAAACTCCAAATATACAGCAGGCCTCAGGGTCAGGATAGAACCCCTGATCTCCTGCATACCAGGCAATGATGATAACATCTCACCAACTGAGGTGCCCCTTAAATAAATAAACTATATAAGTTCAAATTGCATAATCAATTCTCAAGCTTCTGAAAGGCAGTAAAACAACAGCAAAAACATTCCCAGACCCACCAAGACAAGACGACACAAATGGAAATTGCAATACATTAAGGATTACATTTACAAATCATATTGTCAAATGTATCTGTATCTAGCACTAATCTTCTGCTTCAGAATATTTTTTGAGGGAAGATTTATGATGTTAAGTGAGAAAGCAAGGTTGTTGCTAAACGGCGGTGCTGCAATGGCAAATAATGTATCACCTCTTCTAAGTCTTGTTTTTGGGATAGTTAAATGCAATTAGAGGGATGCCCTAGGATTCTTGGATTTGACAATGGGGTTAATTAATTAGCTAAGTATAGCACAGATTGACAATAAAATATTTATGGATGAACAGGGCCCAATATAGATTTATTCTTGCATTAAGCGATGAGAGATTAGATTTTAAGTAGAGGTCACAATGGTGCGTCTTGCATGGTACCTCCAGTGCAAGTCGAAGAGCAGAACACAGAGTAGAAAAAAATTAAAATAAAAAATGGAACGCTAGAGAAATCATGAGAATCTGAGCCTTGTCAGATTCAAGACGTTTCGTGGAAATTATGGACAATTTGTAGTGGGTTGGAGAACATGCATTTGTGCGTCATGATTTGGAGAATATGATGAAGTTGCCTCTCCCAAAGGGAGTATTCGACACACATCCCCAGCTGACTCGCCTAGATCTGCAAAATAACCAGCTCAGTGCCCTTCGAGATGGAGTGTTTGACCAGCTTGTGAATCTGAAGGAATTGCTGCTGTGCAACAAAGAGCTGACAGCTCTCAGCATTGCGATGTTCAACAGCCAGTTCCAGCTGACTGCTCTTAGTCTGAGCACAAACTGGCTGAGATAAATTCCCGAGAGAAAGTCAAGTCGCTCTGTGAATTTGAATGAGTTGCCAATGACTTGAGACTCCAACTGCCTTGTGTGTGCCTTTTGGGGAGAGCCATGCAGCTGGTTTCCGTCCAGATCCAAGATCTCTGTGTTGCCAGGGATCCCATCTGGCACCGAGCCCAGACGTTTGTATTCACAGTTCACCACCTGCCCAGGGCCACTCTCGTAGTGTGTACCATGGAAACATCTACAAACGCCTCCTTCTCCACACGCAGGTTTCCCAGCTTGGACTCCAACCCGGAACCACAAGATCACGATAACAGTAATGATCATAATAGCAGCATGGCCATTAAAATCATCATCCATTCGTCATCATAATATTGAAAATTAGAACAAACATCATGATCATCTAAGTGATAAGAAACCATCTAAGTGATCATACCGTTTATTTGGCGTTCGTCATACAAAAATAACCAAAACACCTCATAAAATCATTATAAAAGAATCATTTAAAATGTTTGACCTTTACGCATTAATACATGACACTCTCCATTTTTACTGGGTAATGGTGTAAAAAAAGTTATTGGGTTAGATCGTGTAAGTATAAATGTGTCGTAACCATCCACAACCCGACTCAACCAGTAAGAATCTTAATTTTTTTAGAACTTTCGTGACTGCAGGAATTATTATTTGTTTCTTTCGGTTAAGTCACGTTTTCTGGTTAGATTTTATGTCGCAATTTCATTATACCTGATGATGATTGCTTGTGTTGCAATCGAAACGTCGTATTCTATTATTTAATTTAATTTATTATTTTATCTTTAGACGTGACTTAACCGAAAGAAACAAATAATAATTCCTGCAGTCACGAAAGTTCTAAAAAATTAAGATTGAACCACTTCTACGGGGAAGTTTTAAACTTATCTTCTTTTTTCTCTCTCTCTGACTACTTGCTCTCTCTGCCTGTGTCCTTTCTTTGGAATGTTCACACTTAAATTCTAACTTAGCAATCTTTGAAATACGTAATCAACCAGGCTATGCGTTAATTGTGTGTTGACCGACCCTCTGTGTTGTATTACATTACATTTCGATATTTTACTAGGTTATTTAATTTTAGTGTGTCCTTCTCCTGATTTTCAGGCTTGCTTGCCGTGTCATCGCACTTGCAGCACCACGTTTTGTTGTCCACTCATTGATATGCTAATTTTTTCTCTAACCCCCCTCCCTCTCTCTGCGTCCGCCCTCCTCTGTCTATTTAAGGCCACCCCACAGAGACGACCACCTCTCTCTGTTACCTGTGTTGCTCTCTCTATGTATCTTGGTGATATCTGTCTGCTAATATGTCTGTCTATAGTTTTCTGGTTAGATTTTATGTCGCTATTTCATTATACCTGATGATGATTGCTTGTGTTGCAATCGAAACGTCGTATTCTATTATTTTATTTTATTTATTATTTTATCTTTAGACGTGACTTAACCGAAAGAAACAAATAATAATCAACCAGTAAGGTTTGTCATATAAACAACACGCCAATTCGTTACGACTTCAGCCCACCGGTGTGTTGGAGAGTAAATCCACAACATTTACAATTTGAGTACGACGTTTTGCTCGATATTACATCCAGCATCATCGGCCAATTTGCCAGGCTGTGTCGGGTGGTGGAGGGTTACGACACATTTATATTTACGCAAAAACCTTTATTATAGCTAATATTGGTCGCGAAAGCCTACGTATTAAATTGGGATATGATTAGAAAAATTCCAATTTTTGAAAGTGCTTGGACATATTTTAAGAAGGAATTCCTAAAAATCATTGACAAACATGCCAACTTAAAAAAGTTTAGAAAAAAGGGTGATCGTCCACCATGGTTTGATCTGAACATCTCTGAATTCATGAATACTAGAGATATAGCCTGGAATAATGCAAAAAAATATCCACAACCTCTCTGATTAGATTATATCTAGAACACTGCCAAATATATGTACTGGCCGAGTAAGAAACAGTCAATGTCCATACTATTGTAGTGACTAATTCGGAGATGATAAGACTTGGAGGCACTACTTTAGTAGCGAGCACCATCGGGATTAACACACTTAATGTTTAGTTCGTATATTATCGGCGACGCTACTCAGCCAGAACAGTTGGTAGGCTGTCCAACTAGTGGTGCCCCGAGATGGTAGAGAGAGAGACGATGACGAGAAGAATGGTGAAAACGACAAGAAGAATAGTGAAGACGAAAAGAAGAATGGCGATGATGGACTTCAGCAGCACGATGGGGATCCCACTCCAACATCAGTCCCGAGGTCCCCACAGCGGCCCCTCTTATACTGTCAGCGTTGTTGTATTTATGCCCCTTTTTCCAAATTCATATTAAGAATAATTCGGCCAATAATTTTTTTATAATAATAAAAAATATATATATATATAAAAAAACAGATACCCCCAAAACTCTCAACTCTACCCCTCACAAGCCACACGAAGCATCTGGAGGTCGTAAAATACCATTCAACAACAAACTTCGGAGCAAATGGGGGTTAGAGGCTATCTGGAAATCTCCAGATTGACGAAAGATCTATGACCCAACATTCCCAAAACGTCTGGAGGTGCACAACATATGCGGGGCCAGAGAAAAACACACGCTCAGAGCAGAGACAAACAACATTACAACTCGCGTTTTCTTTAACGGTTTTCCTTAACGGTAAAAGTTGAAACTCAGCAAAAATAACAAATCAACGTGATAGGACTGCAGTATACAATAGTGGCTTTATTAGTAATTCCCTTATTTTACTCGTATTCACCACATATATATTATTTTGTATTGTATCTTTCTATTTACAGTGAGGGAAAAAAGTATTTGATCCCCTGCTGATTTAGTACGTTTGCCCACTGACAAAGAAATGATCAGTCTATAATTTTAATGATAGGTTTATTTGAATAGTGAGAGACAGAATAACAACAACAACATCCAGAAAAACACATGTCAAAAATGTTATAAATTGATTTGCATTTTAATGAGGGAAATAAGTATTTGACCCCTCTGCAAAACATGACTTAGTACTTGGTGGCAAAACCCTTGTTGGCAATCACAGAGGTCAGACGTTTCTTGTAGTTGGCCACCAGGTTTGCACACATCTCAGGAGGGATTTTGTCCCACTCCTCTTTGCAGATTTTATCCAAGTCATTAAGGTTTCGAGGCTGACGTTTGGCAACTCGAACCTTCAGCTCCCTCCACAGATTTTCTATGGGATTAAGGTCTGGAGACTGGCTAGGCCTCTCCAGGACCTTAATGTGCTTCCTCTTGAGCCACTCCTTTGTTGCCTTGGCCGTGTGTTTTGGGTCATTGTCATGCTGGAATACCCATCCACGACCCATTTTCAATGCCCTGGCTGAGGGAAGGAGGTTCTCGCTCAAGATTTGATGGTACATGGCCCCGTCCATCGTCCCTTTGATGCGGTGAAGTTGTCCTGTTCCCTTAGCAGAAAAACACCCCCTAAGCATAATGTTTCCACCTCCATGTTTGACGGTGGGGATGGTGTTCTTGGGGTCATAGGCAGCATTCCTCCTCCTCCAAACACGGCGAGTTGAGTTGATGCCAAAGAGCTCCATTTTGGTCTCATCTGACCACAACACTTTCACCCAGTTGTCCTCTGAATCATTCAGATGTTCATTGGCAAACTTCAGACGGGCATGTATATGTGCTTTCTTGAGCAGAGGGACATTGCGGGCGCTGCAGGATTTCAGTCCTTCACGGCGTAGTGTGTTACCAACTGTTTTCTTGGTGACTATGGTCCCAACTGCCTTGAGATCATTGACAAGATCTTCCCGTGTAGTTCTGGGCTGATTCCTCACCGTTCTCATGATCATTGCAACTCCACGAGGTGAGATCCTGCATGGAGCCCCAGGCCGAGGGAGATTGACAGTTCTTTTGTGTTTCATCCAATTGCGAATAATCGCGACCAACTGTTGTCACCTTCTCACCAAGCTGCTTGGCGATGGTCTTGTAGCCCATTCCAGCCTTGTGTAGGTCTACAATCTTGTCCCTCACATCCTTGGAGAGCTCTTTGGTCTTGGCCATGGTGGAGAGTTTGGAATCTGATTTATTGATTTCTTCTGTGAACAGGTGTCTTTTATATAGGTAACAAGCTGAGATTAGGAGCACTCCCTTTAAGAGTGTGCTCCTAATCTCAGCTCGTTACCTGTATAAAAGACACCTGGGAGCCAGAAATCTTTCTGATTGAGAGGGGATCAAATACTTATTTCCCTCATTAAAATGCAAATCAATTTATAACATTTTTGACATGCGTTTTTCTGGATTTTTTTTGTTGTTATTATGTCTCTCACTGTTCAAATAAACCTACCATTAAAATTATACATTGATCATTTCTTTGTCAGTGGGCAAACGTACAAAATCAGCAGGGGATCAAATACATTTTTCCCTCACTGTATGTAACCTCACCAAATGAACCAAATACATGAGCCCTGCCATCACGAAAACTTAAGTCCAAGCTAAAACTATTCTCCAGCATCGAAATATAACTAAAAATAAAACCCTAATCCATGGAGACAGACTCATAACGAAGCTTGGCAAAACCCTCACGAATATTGATTAAACATGAACCGAACAATAACCACGATATATTAAGACCGGGGGTAACTCATAAGAGATACAAGGAATAAATCTAACACGCAGGACCACATATATGCATCTCATCGAACCAAAGCCTCCCCGGCCACCTTTGCCTTCCAACGGTTCGGAACAAACACATGCCAGCCATAAATACGTATGGAGGGGTCTGGCCTCGGGATGACAACCACTCAGAGGGAGTAAGGGGTCAGGGCGGCCGCGGGGAGAGGCCGCGGGGAGGGGCCACGGAGGGCGTCGGTTTTTTGTTTGTTTGTTTTTCTCTCGCAAGAGACGCGCAGAGAGGGGAGGGGGTTTCACGTTTTTGGGTTTTAAGCACAAACGCACATCACACAGTTCAGTCTGAGTTCAGTCTGGGTCGAGGCTGGTTTCAGCCTTGCTCCGGCTTGCGGTGCCGTCGCGAGGGAGCAAACACCGACACCGATGGTCGGTGTCGCTTCTCGCAGAACGAAGTGACGATGTGTGGTTCCAGCGCAGCCCTGAAGTGAGGGCAGGAGAGGCATCAGCGGGTGCCCGTGTGAAGCTGTCAGCTGCACGATCAAGGAGAGAGCACGGAGAAAGCAAGAAGAGAGAACGGAGCAGTGGAAAAAGCCTGACCGGCCGCCCGTGAGGAAGAGGAGAGCATCATCGAATGCACCGTGTGTTTAAAACACACACACACATCGACCAGCACCTGCTGGGAACCAAGACATCCAGCAGCGGATGAGCTGCGCGCTATCCGACGACGTAATCATCGTGCACCACGACGGCGAGCGTCGTGCCGACTCGTCATCCAGCTGCGGACAAACAGCCACAAGCGCCGCCGAGCGCCGCCGAGCGCCGCCGAGCGCCGCCGAGCGCCGCCGAGCGCCGCCGAGCGCCGCCGAGCGCCGCCGAGCGCCGCCGAGCGCCGCCGAGCGCCGCCGAGCGCCGCCGAGCGCCGCCGAGCGCCGCCGAGCGCCGCCGAGCGCCGCCGAGCGCCGCCGAGCGCCGCCGAGCGCCGCCGAGCGCCGCCGAGCGCCGCCGAGCGCCGCCGAGCGCCGCCGAGCGCCGCCGAGCGCCGCCGAGCGCCGCCGAGCGCCGCCGAGCGCCGCCGAGCGCCGCCGAGCGCCGCCGAGCGCCGCCGAGCGCCGCCGAGCGCCGCCGAGCGCCGCCGAGCGCCGCCGAGCGCCGCCGAGCGCCGCCGAGCGCCGCCGAGCGCCGCCGAGCGCCGCCGAGCGCCGCCGAGCGCCGCCGAGCGCCGCCGAGCGCCGCCGAGCGCCGCCGAGCGCCGCCGAGCGCCGCCGAGCGCCGCCGAGCGCCGCCGAGCGCCGCCGAGCGCCGCCGAGCGCCGCCGAGCGCCGCCGAGCGCCGCCGAGCGCCGCCGAGCGCCGCCGAGCGCCGCCGAGCGCCGCCGAGCGCCGCCGAGCGCCGCCGAGCGCCGCCGAGCGCCGCCGAGCGCCGCCGAGCGCCGCCGAGCGCCGCCGAGCGCCGCCGAGCGCCGCCGAGCGCCGCCGAGCGCCGCCGAGCGCCGCCGAGCGCCGCCGAGCGCCGCCGAGCGCCGCCGAGCGCCGCCGAGCGCCGCCGAGCGCCGCCGAGCGCCGCCGAGCGCCGCCGAGCGCCGCCGAGCGCCGCCGAGCGCCGCCGAGCGCCGCCGAGCCTCTTCAAGGACAACATCGTGCCAACGCTGCTCAGCTAGCAGCGGAGAGAGAAAGCCGACGGATCGCTGCTGCCACGCCCAAGCGAGAGGGAACCTCTCCGAAGCCGTTCATATGATACGCTCTCCCCCACACGCATAAACCCACGACGCGCCCGGCGTCTGCTCACGCAAGAATTTACCAAGGAGACAATCCCACAAACCCACACAATGGAATCAACCCTAGCCAATCATAAGAAGACTAATTATAAAAGTATGAATCATCAGCTGGCCATGAAGGCATCGCGGCTCATCGCATGATTAGAATACGACGTTCATAAGTGCCTTAGTTTAATTTAGTTTTATTTCGTTTATTTTTATCGCATATACGAATCTATTGACGTATGCTTTTGCCTTCGGGATATAATAATTTGCTTATTGCCTTTCGTATGACTATCGTTGCATGCCTGTGTTAAGACTCTACCTGTCGCCGGATATGCTCGTTACACGGTGGAATTAATGATATGTGCAGTTGAAAAAGAAAAAAAGCATTGATGGTTAAGTGTGCTGCTCACTGAGAGAAATCTCCCCGACGTTACCGTGGATAATTCCAAGCATGAGAGTTAGCATATTAGAGTGTCATATTTTTGTATAGAATTAAAATTGCTTAAAACAGAAGTGTTTGAGTGTTTCTTTCCAAGTCCATGCATAACCATCTTAATTATGAGAACTGTATCCTGCGTTGAGATATGAATTTGGAGACCTAACATAACATAATCACACTAAGAGATAATCAATAAATGTTTAAGCAAGAATAATTGTTTTATCCCGATTGATAAATACGACACTGGGCAGCGAAGCTAAGCCTAATTATCATAACTGCCCACATTAACATAATCGCAAGCATTCGCATAAATTAATACGATTATCTCCATGATTATCATAATTTATGCATGTAATTACATAATTTCCGTGATTTACGCATTTTTCGCATTTTTATTTTTTATTATTATTTTTTATCAAAATTTCATAACCCGACATATACAACAGCGTGGCCTCGCTCTGCCCCAGCCACGCCCCTTTTCTGGAACCTACTAGCGGGTTTCTGTTGGGCCCCTTCTATGACCTTTCCGCTAGATCCCTGACGTCAGGACTGCCGTATGTCAGAGATCCCCTTTTCTGCCATCAGCCAGCACTATACCACTTAATCACCCCCCCCCCCCCCCCCCGTGAAAAAAAACCAGCTGTCTCAGCTGACCACAAGCACATACGGAGAGTGGGAAACTCACAATAATGCACTTTCGCAATTTACCTAACATGGAGGGTTAACGAACTTCAGGGTAAACTTTTAACAATGAACCCAAACCGCAAGGAAGTTAACAATTTCCGACATCTTGCCAGTGTGTCGCAGCCCACAAGCATCGGGAATGACCCCAGTTCAACTACTAGTCACAGACCGGCTCGCGTCTGCGGCCACCTGCCAGACAGTGTCAGAACTCAATTAAACAATGGAAAACGAGCGGTTCATCAGAAAAAAGCACTCTTTGAATGGGTCTTCGCTGCTGGACCTCCATCTGGAACGGGAATTTGTGTGCTGGGGACCACCGAGACACTACATAAATGGCCTAACGGGTGCAGCCCCTCCCAGGGAGAAGAAGATGGCAAACAGTCCCCCACACCCGGTCCGTCCCTTGGAGGCACTGTCGGTGGGCCTCCAGGCATCAGGCGCTGAGATCCTGTGGGCAATACCACGGAATCCTCCTGAAGTACAACTTCCAGGCTCACCCGCCCGGCTCGTCGGACACGTCAGACACCCGGCACTCAGGAGGTGGAGATGAACCATTAAATAGGGTGGAATATAAGGTTTCAACCGTGACGGGTGCACAAACCAGCGACAGCGACGACCTGTATAGTGTTGGATATATGACCCTTTTTCCAAAATTCATATTAAGAATATATCGGCCAATATATATATCTTTTTTTGAATCAACCGCGGTGTAGCACGAGGCACAAACAAAAATTGTAACATCCACTCTCACCACAGCTGCCTTTCACACTCGAGGCCAGAGAGCAGGAGGTGAGCCATACAAGAGTAATACAAAAAACAGAACAAAAGAGAAGAGGTCGGGGGTGTTGCTAGGGAGGACTCCCACAACTTCAAAGACCCGCCACCCAAACAGGGTGACAAAAAGCGAACAGACAAGTTTTGTAGGCTATTTTAGTTAACGAATTATCCGAAAATTAGAGACCAGAATAAGTGAACATTATAGATCCCCACACTCACTCCAATTAAGAACCAGGCTACAATCGACATCAGTGGAACACGTTCCTTCGGAGTGGACAGGTAGGAACTTGGTTGGACAGCGCATTCGTGCACGACAGACAGACAAATAATGCCTGGTGGGCAGTGTGGAACCTGTTGTTCCTACCTGTATGTATAAAAGATAACTTGACTTTAGGTAGCCAGGCAGACAGCCCCCTTAACTATCGCCCCCCCACCTCCCTTAGGCCCCTCCCCCCTTAGGCCCCTCCCCTGACCCCCTTTCCCTTAGGCCCCTCCCCTGACCACCCCCCCCCCCATATCCTCAGGCCCCTCCCCTGACCCCCCTTCCCTTAAGCCCCTCCCCTAACCCCCCTTCTGTTAGGCCCCTCCCCTGAGCACCCCCCCCCATATCCTTAGGCCCTCCCCTGACCCCCCCTCCCTCAGGCCCTTCCGCTGACCCCCCCCCTCAGGCCCCTCCCCTGAACCCCCCCCCCCCCCCCTCAGGCCCCTCTCCTGACTCCCCCCTTCCTTAGGCCCCTCCCCTGACCCTCCTCCCTTAGGCACCTCCCCTCTCCGTACCCGGCAGTAGGTCTCCACCAATCAAAGAGCTGTTTGTAAGGTCTCCACCAATCAAAGAGCTGTGTGTATTATATATTTATGTATGTAATACAGACAGACAGTCAGACAGACAGACAGACAGCTAAATAATCCCTGGTGGGCAGTGTGGAACATTGTTCCTCCCTGTATTATTATTTCTCATGCATTACTTTAATACTAATGTCATTTATTTTTATCTTTATCTACGCGACCTGACCAAAACATCAAAGAAGAATTCTGGCAGTCAGGGTTGTTCTTAAGCCAAAACGAATTCTCTAACCTTGGGATATCAGATAATAATAATAACAACTCGAGAACAAACAGCACAAACCCAGGATACAGGCAGTCGAACGAAGGTTAGTAAAACCCTATGAATATCCGTGGTAATAACAATGCTAAATCACAAATCTTGAATAAAAACAAACCAAATAATAATTATGAAGTATTAGACAAAGGGTCATCTAGCAGAATTAAAGGCGAAATAAGTCAATCGTACCTAACCAATATGTAATGTATTCCATAGGAAAAAAGCCTCCAAACCGCCTTTGTCTTCCCGCCGCACGTGACAGCAAGATTTGCACACAGACAAATAATGCCACCCCCCACCGCGAGGGATGGAGGGGAGCGAGGGAAGAAAGGGAACCCCCCCCTTTCCAGGTTAATTATTGCAGAGGCTTAACGGACACACGTGGGGGTAATCTGGGAAAGCCGGTTCCATTGATGAATTTATATTATCTCAATAAACCAGAACACACACACACGGACGCACGTAGGGGCAATCTGGGAAAGCCAGTTCCATTGATGAATTTATATTATCTCAATAAATCAGATCACACACACACGTACACACATGCAACTGTCTCCACAAGCGGACGAACGAACACAAAGAATGGTTCCGGTCCTTTGTAAGAAGGCGTGCCAAGCGGAGAGATTTTTCAGATATAACCGGAGACACGGCTATACATCGACACACCACCGACACAGAAGAAGCTTGCCAGCAGAAGAAGATTCCGCAACCCATCAAGGATGGCGAGGCTCGCTGAGTAGCGATACACTACTCAGTGCGAGTTCAGCGCCAACAGAAGAAGCATCGCTCGAAAGTCATTCTGCTCTGGGCACCGACTCCCACAAGCTACGGCAGTTCGAGTTAAGCTGACGAGAATTCCAGTATCATCATCGAGAAAGGGCGGAAAGCGCCAAACCTCGACCAAGCCAGCCTCACAGAGAACCAGCTCCATCAGACATTGGTGCCTGCCATCACCGAACGAGAGCATCGTTCAGCGCCACCGAGCGCCACCGAGCGCCACCGAGCGCCACCGAGCGCCACCGAGCGCCACCGAGCGCCACCGAGCGCCACCGAGCGCCACCGAGCGCCACCGAGCGCCACCGAGCGCCACCGAGCGCCACCGAGCGCCACCGAGCGCCACCGAGCGCCACCGAGCGCCACCGAGCGCCACCGAGCGCCACCGAGCGCCACCGAGCGCCACCGAGCGCCACCGAGCGCCACCGAGCGCCACCGAGCGCCACCGAGCGCCACCGAGCGCCACCGAGCGCCACCGAGCGCCACCGAGCGCCACCGAGCGCCACCGAGCGCCACCGAGCGCCACCGAGCGCCACCGAGCGCCACCGAGCGCCACCGAGCGCCACCGAGCGCCTTCAAGGACAAGCATCGTGCCCACAGCTCATCCAGCGGCGGAGAGAACTGTCAGCTAACGTCAGACACGCCCGAGAGAGAGAGCAAGCCGCCGTTCGTATGCCCTCCCACACACTCACAAACCTACGACGCGCCCGGCATCTGCTTAATACAAAGATTGACCCAGGGAATCAAAACCACACACGCACACATACATACCCAGGTTAGCACAAGAATTTATCAAAGGGAAAATACACACACGAATACACGTGAACCATGAAGACGTTAGTGCTCATTGAGTGATAATAATACGGTCGTTTATAAGTACATTAGTCGTTATAATTTTTATTATTCATAACAAAAAATTATTCGCGTAAAATTACCGATAGATTCATCGATGCAAACTAAACTTTTGAAACCTTCGTTACGAATCTACATGCTCACAGGGAGAATATTGTGTTATACCTTTCTTTTGAACACCGAAGCATATGCGTCAGCAGACACACACCGCCGCACCCCATTGTCCCAAGACATTTAGTTAATTATATAATCTTGCTGATGAGTCTATTGACGCATACCTTTGCCTTTGGGGTATAAAAATTAGCGTTTGCCTTTCGTATGAATATCGTTGCATGCATGTTAAGGACTCTCCCTATCGCCGTCTATGCTCGTGTTACGCGGTGGAATCAATCAAATGTTCGGTTGCCAAAGTGAAATAACACAATTATTGATGGTTAGATGTACTGTTCATTGAGATAAATTTCCCCAATGGTACGTGGATAATTCCAAGCATGAGAGTTCGCATATTAGAGTGTCATGTTTTTGTTTAGAATTAAAATTGCTTAACACAAGTGTATGAGTGTTTCCTTCCTGAGTATATGCATTACAATCTTATTTATAAGAACTGTATTCTGCGTTGAGATTTGAATTTGGAGATCTGACATAAACACACTAAGATATGATCAGAAAATGTTTAAGCAAGAATAATTGCATTATCCCGATTGATAATACGACCTAGACAACGAAGCTAAGCCTCGATTTAAAGCTTTCGTGACTGCAGGGATTCATCTTCTTGGTTCTTTCGGTAAAGTCACGTAGAAGGGAAGTAATAAAATAATAAAAATAAAACATAATAAAAATAATTCTCACGACGTTTCGGCCACAATGCAAGCAGCCGTCCTCAGGTGAAGAACATGTCTGTCGATAAGACAGAGTCTAAATAACACGTCTTAGGCTTGGAGTGTCTATTTAAGCTGTGAGGGAGGAGGAAGAGAGCCTTGACAAAAGAATTTGCATTTGAAGAGGAATTTAGCATATTTATGGGAAATGCAGGAATGCGAATAGAGCTAATTGTGAAATGCGTGGGAGGTGGGCGGGGGGTTTTCAAAGTCATATTATGCCCATGCATTATGCAGGATTAGCAGCATCAAAGGGAGGGGGCAGGGGCAGGGGCAGCACCAACAAAGGGAAGGAATGTGAATAGTATGCAGCTGCAGCAACCAAACAACCACGTAAAAAACTAAAGTATAAACTTCATAGTATCATCAGTATACTAAATATACTCTCCAATAAGCTGAGCTACTAACAGTAAGTAATACATTACAATTCTATGTCGCAAAAAATATAATATGCTTCCAGCTAAACTTTTTTTTCCCTTACATCAAACAGATCTACCCCGTACTATATGCTGCCATAGACAAACCCAACATTAAATTATATACTGTATTACTATACACCACCTTATACATTGTTATATTACACTATGTATTATTCTACCCACTCTAATGTATATCACACTGATATATATTCACTATACAATTACGATACATTATATTACTATGTACATTGTATTAAGCATATAAATGTTATACTATTTGTTATTATACACTGTACCATTGACCATCGTGTGAAAGATGCTAAGAGGCAGCAACGAAATATGACAATGGGAGAGTAGCAGAGCAAATAATCCATTCCCTGCGGAGAATACAATGCCAGTGAGTGGAACGCGGTCTGAGAGTCACCGTAAACGTGAACACAATCAGTTAAGATCCGAAATGGTTTATTACGTCCTTCCAATGATTGCTAAGCCAGAATCGATCTTCTCGGTTGAAATTGTCGCTGTGTTTGTATACGTGGATCGCCTCATGAACGAATCTCTCATGATAGCCATATGGCTTGCAGAGAACCTCTGTCTTGGAGAAGTCAATGTCATGTGAGCCCACTGAATTGTAACAGTGATCTGCCACGGCTGAGGTGTTTGTCCTACCGTGTTTCAGGTCTGCTTTATGTTCACGGATGCGGTCCGAGACATGTCGTTTGGTTTCTCCAATGTAACTGCTACCACAGAGGCAATTTAGTTTGTAGACGCCAGGGTACTGTATGTCTGGAACCACATCTTTTACAGATGGGACCAGATCACGGATTTTACGTACTGTGTTGAATCGGACCTGGATCTTGTGTTTAATCAGGATTTTGGAGATCTTTTTTTGTGACCCCAGCAATGTAGGGTAAGGTGATGGTCTTGAAAGGCTCCTCAACAGGATCCTTCTTGATGGTTGGAGTGATGGCCTTGCGGATTGTGTAGTCGGAGTAACCATTAGCCTTAAGAGCTTGGCGTACGTGTTTGAGTTCACTGGCAATGTGTTCCTGGTCGGAAATGCATTGGGCTCTATGGTATAGAGTCTTGATGAGGGAATTCTTCTGGGATGGATGGTGGTGGGAATCCGGTTTAAGGTAAGCATCCGTATGGGTGGCTTTCCTGTAGACAGAGTGGCTCATTGAACCATCAGGTCTCCTTTTAATTAGGACATCCAAAAAGGGTAGCTTGCCATCTTTTTCGACTTCCATGGTGAATCTGATGGCTGGGTGTATGGAATTGATGTGGTCAAGAAATTGGTCTAGAGCAGGCCGGCCATGTGGCCAGATGACAAAGGTGTCGTCTTCGTACCTCTTCCATAAGGTCGGGCGTAGAGTGGCAGTCTGGATGGCGTCAGTCTCAAATTTATCCATGAAGATGTTGGCTACAACCGGAGATAGGGGGGAGCCCATTGGGGTGCCCTCAGTTTTCTTGTAGAAAGTTCCATTCCAGGTGCAGTATGTATTGGTTAAGCAGTGTCTCACCAGGGGGGGTACCCCAGCATTCAGTCCTTGATGAACCAAGTCTTCAATGATTGCGATGGTGTCAGGTACAGGAACTTTGGTGAATAAGGAAACCACATCAAAACTGACAAGCAGGTCGTCTGGGGACAGGGCAATCCCCTTGATTGTCGATACCAGGTACTAAACTCTACTGACCTGAGCCTATACAAATTCTGCATAATCGCAGCAGGGTTACCCAAATCGATGCGATGTTGCAATAGTGAAGTGCAGCCAATATAAAATTTCCCCTGGCTAAAAATATCTTCAAATTCTCGGAGCAAGGCACGCAGCTCGCTCCGTTGTTCCCCGGAAAATGTAGAATTTTCCCCACACAACGCATCCATCCAAGCCCCGTCTGACTCACCTTCTCGCTCCACCACGGCAATGACCTCTGCAGCCTCCACGCAGGCCTCCTCACAGCGCGTGGGTGTTGCGTGGGCTAAAACTGTACCAGCTTGGACCACCGTAGCCCCCAGCCTGACGTTTAGCACTTGAACTTAATGGTGAGACCCAGGGGTCCAGAATAAACGGAAGTGAAAATCGATATTAATTTATTTCTTTTTGGCGACTCCGTCCCAACGTGCACATAAACGCCGCGACCCACCTGGCGCAGATCATTCTGTTGTCATGTCGTCCAAGCGCAGCAGCGAGGACGAATGCACAGAAGATCTCAAGTGAATGCACTCCATGCTCGGGTATTGGCAGGATCATAAGTCTTATCCAAAGCTGCTCAAACTGTCTACACGAATTAAATCTTATATTTGTCATAACGGTATGCATAATACAGTGAAACTGCTCTCTTATCTTCATTATTATTTGTGATCTACCAATGTCTGCAGCCAGGGTCAATCGATGATGATCATATTACCTGCAGCTCTTTAACAAATGAGATGCATTGCACCATGAATTCCTCCTTTTTGATAATACTTTTCTTCTCCGTATGCATCTGTGCAGATAGGTGTTTTTTTGCGGTTAAGCCATAGTTTCTAGATACCGCTTGTATCAATGTGGATAAGAGGAACGGCGACCCACTACTCTGTAAAGTAACATTGGTATAAACGCTTGTTACAATTTGAACAGCACATTGAAAACGCGTACTATTTTATGTACTGTTACAAAGCGTGTTCACAAATGCACACTGAGAAACACGATGATTGACACAGGGGTGTAAATTATTTTTTCGATAGTGTAATTTAGTATAATTAAATGTAGGTACTGCAGATAAGTAGTTTTCAGTTTTAAAGGCATAGTTTAACAAGACAATTTCCACCATACTTCAAATTTGATGGTGATAAAGAGATAAGTTTCAGTTTACATTATAATATAATGTTTATGCGAGAGCCGGGGATTCATGGTACCTGGGGTCCCGCCATGAGGTTCACTTGCAAAAAGGGCTCCTGGTGCACCCTCACTATGGTTTGATCACCCATCAACGCATGACGCCGAATCGCCGTATTAGGAGTTAAAAGGACCCCAATGTAATGCGGGCGAAAGCGACCTTCCGGATGTGACGTCACGAGGAGGCGGAGCCAGGTGACGTGGGTGAAAGGTTGGGGTCCTTAAGCGGGTAAACCGGAAAGAAGAAGGCAGTCGGGGTGTGAATGGAAAGGTGTGGGGCCACGCGGGCGTACGAGCCGAGGGGGCACCGTCGAAGCGGGAGCCAACCCCGGGAACAGTAGGGAGCTACTGGGAGGTGTAAAGCTGCAGATAGAGATAGGCAGTAAGGCTGTGTGTGAGGGGCAGCGGGGTGGCTGCCAAGAGTCGCAGGAGCAACGAGGAGGCGAGACAGCACGAGGCTGTCAGAGCTGCAGCAGGAACAGCCAAGGGAGCTGTGTGAGATTACAGCAGCGGAGCTGCTGTGGGGCTGCAAGAGCGACAAGAACAGCAGCGGGGCTGCTGATGGTGACTGGAGTGACATCGGAACCAGCACTGAGAGAATAAGAGAGACAGCCGTGTGGGAACGCAGTACGGACCGAATAAAGGACACTGAGCCAGAGATCGTGGTTAAGTCTTTTATTACACTGGGGTCAGAAGTGAAACGGCATGTCTAAGCAAGTAAGGAAGAAAATTCCCCCGGCGCCAGCATCGGCTTCTTCGTCCGACGACGACGAATTCCCTCCGACCACGGATTCTGCTGGGGTGGTGGAGGAGAGCCCTGCTGAGGCGAGCACGGGGACGGGCGTGGAAGATGTCGGCGCGATGGCGGGTCCGTCAACAACATCGGACGCTGATCAAAGATGGCAACAGGTGGCAGAACAACTGGAGACACTCAAGGACGTCCTGGCGCATCTATGTCACCTCGTTACGCCAAGGACGACGACGGAACGAGAAGGTGCTCCACGAGCCGCCACGTTGCCTGCCCTGCCGCCGCCATTGGCCACGCGGCAAGAAGACGCCATCTTGCGCGCTCCGCGGCGCCAAACCGCCATCTTGGCCACGCCGCGGGCCGACGCCATTTTGAATTTGCCTCCAGAACAACCATCATTGGAAGACGGCGTAAAGAGGAGTCTGAGTCGCCACCTTACTACAGTTAAGGAATTCTCTATCGGGGGCGATTGGAGCGCTTTCGCCTGCCGATTTTTGGCGGCGGTTCGTTCAGCAAGATGGACCGATGCGGAGGCTTTGGAAGTGTTGCCGACTCTACTGGACGACGAATCTGTTCGATTTTTCCGTTCCATAACGGCTGATAAGAAGAAGACTTTACGTGGAGTTTTTGAGGAAATGGCCGACGCCTATGAGCCACCTGACGACGCGCATCGGCGATTCGCGCAACGACAACGAGCACCCGAAGAATCGCCCGTGGCGTTCAGGGGTGCGGTGTTGGAGCTGGCCATGGCAGCATATCCTGACACGCCACAGGATCTGCTCGAGCCTCTCATATTGGGAAAAATGCTGGAGCTGTCTCGGGATCTGGGGATCCCCATGCCTGTGTGTGGGCATGAGAAGCTCACGTCCCGGGCGGCAGCAAAGTGTCTGGATGCGCAGTTTAATCTCCGTCGCTGGAAGCAAGTGGCGGCATGGACGGGTGGGCCCGTCAAGGAAGGAGGCGCGATGGGGTGGGACCCCACAAGGGCGATCTATGTGCCGGATGAGCAGGGTCCTCTGGAGCTGACGGCCGCCTCCTCTCCATGGTCGGGACGCGGAAGGCCGGGGCCGCGCGCTACGCCATCGGAACGGGGCCGCCGGGATGCAAGACCTGCGCTTCGGCGCAACGAGGCCGATTGCTTCCGCTGCGGCCGTAGGGGCCATTACGCCAAGGATTGCTGGGCCCGCTTCCCGGGTCCGCCGCAGCAGGAGCCCACAACACCGGACAAGCCGACCAAGGAACCTCCGAAACAGGCATGTCGGCACGCACCAGACACTCGGCAAGGCTTTACACCTCACCCACCACCTTTGTTGCGCGATCCTATTGTTGTTGTTAAAGAAAGGCCATCGACGGGGCCTTGTCATTCAGTTACGCAGTGGCGCAAATTGGCACGGAGAGTTGTCGCGGCCGCTACGGGTTCGTCCACTGTACCGGGGTCTATACAAGGTGTGGACGTGCGCATTTTGGTCGACTCGGGAGCGTCTGCGACTATTATATCGGATGTCATTTTCCATCTGTTGGGCATTCCGCCGGGGGCTGTGCGTCCGGTTTATGGGTCTTGCGTCGCTGCGAACGGGGGTAGTATGGGTATCGTGGGCCAGGTGGATGCGAAGATATCTATAGGGGATGTGTCGGCTTCGGGCGTTGTGTTAATATCGAGATCTTTGGCGGTTCCTTGCTTACTAGGCACGGATTTTTTGGCTAAGATGCCCATTTTGATTAAAATCAATGAGAATTGTATTGAATTGCCGGGGGGCCGTCGAATCTCGTTTCTGCCGTCGCCCTGGGGGCGACCTGCTTCGGCCGTACAGGTGCAGGCGCTGTCCGTCGCATCTGTGGACATCCCACCTGGTTCACAGATGCTTATACCCTTGCGGTATCGGAAGCCCCTGCCCAATCGGCTAGGAGCAGTAGGGGTCTTGTTGTCGCCATCCGCCACGATAACAACAGGATTGGCGTTAGTTGGGGCACAGACCATCGTCCGGCCGGATCAATTACCGGTTTTACAGGTGCTTAATGCGGGGGTGGAAAACATCCGTGTTCCGGCCGGTACGGTTGTGGCACATGCCACTACGGCGTTTGCGACGCACGATTGTCCGCATCGCCGGGGAGTGGTCGCTGGTGTTTCCGAGCCAAGGGGATCGGATAATCGTTGGATCGCTACCTTATGTGACGAAAATTCTTCCCTGTCCGTGGGGCAACGTGATGCGCTGCGTAAATTGTTGCTGACGTATTCGGATGTGTTCAGCTCCGACGATTTGGATTTGGGACGCACATCGTTGCTTTCCCATCACATTGAGACGGGCGACGCTGCCCCTATTCGGTTAAATTCGCATCGGATGAGTCCAGCGGAGCGAGAACACGTTCGGGGGGCGGTGGAAGACATGTTGGCTGCGGACATTATATCGCCATCTAACAGCCCATGGGGCGCTCCTGTGGTCTTGGTTAAGAAAAAGGATGGCAACTTGCGATTTTGTGTTGATTTCCGGAAATTGAATAAGATATCGGTGGCAGATGCGTACCCCCTGCCGCGTATGGACGACTCCCTTGACGCATTGTCGGGGGCTAAGTTTTTTTCCACACTGGACCTCTCCGGGATTTTGGCAGCTTCCCCTTGACGAGTCCTCACGGGAGAAAACCGCATTCCGTACGCCGCAGGGGTTATTTCAATTCAACTGCCTCCCGATGGGATTGAATGCAGCCCCTGCTACGTTTCAAAGGTTGATGGAGCTCGTTTTGACGGGGTTGCAGTGGGATACGTGTCTTATATATTTGGACGATATTATTGTGTTAAGCCGCACATTCGAGGAACATTTAACGCGGCTGGAGACAGTGTTCACGAGGATGCGCTCTGCCAATTTGAAATTCAAACCAAAGAAATGCCACCTACTGCAACGGTCCGTCCGTTATTTGGGGCACATTGTGAGTGCAGAGGGGGTGTCCACGGATCCGGAAAAGACGGCGTGCGTCCGGGATTGGCCGACTCCGGCCTCCGTGGGGGATGTTCGGCGGTTTTTGGGATTTGCCTCGTATTACCGAAGATTTGTGCCGGGGTTTGCGACGATTGCGAGGCCCTTGCATCTCCTTACGGGTAAAGGACGGAAATTTGTTTGGGGAGAGCCGGAAGAGGCAGCCTTTCGGAGTCTGCGTGATCTATTGGCTACGGCCCCGACATTGGATTATCCCGATTTTGATCGCCCTTTCATTCTTGATACGGACGCGAGTGACACAGGTATTGGGGCGGTATTATCACAGTCTAAAGGGGGCGTAGAGCGCGTCGTGGCGTATGGTAGCCGAGTCTTGTCGCCTGCGGAAACACGCTACTGTGTCACTCGTAGAGAACTTTTGGCGGTTGTTTTTTTCCTACGCCAATTTCGACCGTACCTTTACGGTCGTTCGTTTATTGTGCGTACGGATCATGCGGCCTTGCAATATGCACTCAAAATGGACCAGCCATCGGGACAGTGGGCACGTTGGTTGGACACGCTGCAGGAATTTTCCTTCCAAATTCAACATCGGAAGGGAGTGCGCCATGCGAACGCTGACGCACTTTCCAGATTACCAGGGCGCGCCCCTTGTAAATGTGCGTCGGGGACACATAGGTGTTCGCCGATTCTGAACCCCCCTCAGCCGCTTACGTTGGCCGTCGGGAAGTCGGATACTCCGATGGAACCGGGACCGACTGATGGGGTTTTGAATCTGCCGCGGTCTGTCTGGATTCGGGAACAGATGATGGACGAGTCGTTGTTGTCCATGCGGAAGCGGTCTATGAGGGACAATGGGAGTCCGAGTTCGGCTGTGGGGCCGCGAACCGCTCTCCGAGATGGTCTGCTTATGTGGCAAGAAAGGTTCCAGGAAAGCTGGCGTGTGGTGGTACCAACGTCCTTGCGATTTGAGTTGATTAGAACTCTCCATTGTGACACACTATTGCATTTAGGGGTGCAGAAGACTTTGTTGACGTTACAACGTCATTATTTTTGGCACGGCATGGCGACAGATGTCGTAGGGCACGTGCGCGCGTGCCCTGAATGCGCCCGGCGTAAGCCGCCTAAACATCCTTACGTGCCGCCTCTCCAGTCGATTCAGGTGTCTCGAGTCAATGAATTGGTGGCACTGGACATATTGGGACCCTTCCCACCATCGGCGAGGGGAAATAAATATTTGCTGGTAGGGGTTGAGTATCTCTCCCGTTGGCCGATGGCCTGGCCGTTGCCCAATCAGTCGGCCGCGGCCATCACCGACGCCTTTTTGTTTGGGTACATTATGGACAAGTGGGCGCCTGAGAGACTCCTCACGGACCAGGGCCGAAATTTCTCTTCTAAATTATTGGCTGAAGTGTGCGCAGGCCTTGGGACTAAGAAAATACGGACATCTCCATACCATCCGCAGACGGATGGTATGGTTGAGCGGCTGAACAGGACATTGTCTGCCATGCTTTGCCATACTGTGAGTGAACAGCAATCAGATTGGGATCTGCACATCCCCGGAGTGCTTTCGGCGTACAGGATGACGCCCCATGCGGCTACAGGGTATTCGCCGTTTTACCTTATGTATGGTCGGGAAAACGTGCCTCCGGTGGATGTGCAATTGGGTACTGGGGTGAAGGGACCTCGTAAACCACTCCCTGAATACATTCAGGACACGGTTCGCCGGGTTACGGAGGCGCGGGAAAACGCCCGCGTGGCTACGGCCAAAGCCCAGGCCCGGAACGAGCGGTATGCTCGGCGGTCTGAGGGGGAGTGCCCCTGGAAGGTGGGAGACCTGGCCTGGCTCCATTGCCCGCAGGTGCGGCCGGGACCTCTCCTAAATTGCACAAACCTTGGCATGGTCCTGTGCGCCTCATTGAGGTTCCCAATCCACAGTCGGCGCTCGTTCAGATTGGGTCTCGCCGTTGGTTTGTTCATACGTCGCGGTTAAAACCATATGTTGCTCCCCTACGTGATGCGTCATCTCCCAATGTTGCCTTGCCGGGGTCTGTTGCTGCTGACTCTGACTCTTCCCCGCCTGCGTCCATTGATCTTGCTAGAGCGCCTGTCGTACCTGTTCCAGACAGGCCGACCGTGACACCGCGGGGGAGGAGTGGGCCTGTTCGGAGGGCGCCTGCCAGGGCTGCGGGACCTTCAAGCCCGGCGACCCTTCCGACCCCGCTGCAGGCGCATTCGCGGAATACGACCAAGACTGATTCGTCAGGGACACGAGACGTCGGTGGACTTCCAATCGCAGCAGGGGAATTACCCCCTGTCATTCCTCGTGTTCCATCGCGTCCCCGTTCTACAAGTGGGCCGCCGACCGTCCGGGACGGGCCGGCGACCCGCACTCGTTCCAAATCGCTTACTTTTCGTTGATTGTATGTTGTTATTGTTCTTGTTCTTGCCGTCGTATTTATCGCATGCTTTCGTACGTTCGTCGATGTTACTTGTGTTGTTGTTCTTGTTGTTATATTGTATGCTTAGTGTCCTTTAAGGGGGAAGGTCGGTTCACCGCATTACGCTTTGGTATTGTTCAGCCGAGGTCGGCTGGGTTTTTTCTATGGGGGAGGGTGGTGTAATGCGGGCGAAAGCGACCTTCCGGATGTGACGTCACGAGGAGGCGGAGCCAGGTGACGTGGGTGAAAGGTTGGGGTCCTTAAGCGGGTAAACCGGAAAGAAGAAGGCAGTCAGGGTGTGAATGGAAAGGTGTGGGGCCACGCGGGCGTACGAGCCGAGGGGGCACCGTCGAAGCGGGAGCCAACCCCGGGAACAGTAGGGAGCTACTGGGAGGTGTAAAGCTGCAGATAGAGATAGGCAGTAAGGCTGTGTGTGAGGGGCAGCGGGGTGGCTGCCAAGAGTCGCAGGAGCAACGAGGAGGCGAGACAGCACGAGGCTGTCAGAGCTGCAGCAGGAACAGCCAAGGGAGCTGTGTGAGATTACAGCAGCGGAGCTGCTGTGGGGCTGCAAGAGCGACAAGAACAACAGCGGGGCTGCTGATGGTGACTGGAGTGACATCGGAACCAGCACTGAGAGAATAAGAGAGACAGCCGTGTGGGAACGCAGTACGGACCGAATAAAGGACACTGAGCCAGAGATCGTGGTCAAGTCTTTTATTACACCAACACCAGCTTCATCAACTCAATGTCCCCAACACAGACTTTCGACAATATTTGGTCTATAACGCCCAGACTCCCACCATCCATGGGAATACAAGCACTAGCGACCGGGCTAAGACAACAGGCTCTCGGCGGCAATAATAAAAATAAAATGAGCTCTGACATCATGTTGGCTGACGCTCCTGTGTCGACCAGAACCCTCACCTCTATGCCCTGGACAAAACCAATTACCACGGACGACCCCGCCACCGCCCGCCACGACATGGTGCGCCAACGCGCTCCACTGCCCCGCGCCCCGTGGCCACCCATCCTATGCCAGAGGCCGTCACTCGCGCGCCGTGACACGAGGAGGGATGACGATGTGTGAACCAGACGCGCTCAACAAGGGGATGCGAGAGGTGACATTTGCGGCCTGGTATCTGATGCGTCGTGACTTGCCAGCAAGGTGGAGGAAGCGGATGTCGGCGGGACGGAGGACGTCGAAGGCGAGGAGGGCAAACCGGTGCTGTTCCGTCATCCCCTGACGATGTGGCCCAGCTGGCTGCATTTGAAGCAGGCGATCGTGGACCTCCATGCTGGAAGGGGGTCCCTCTCCAGCCGCTCCCGCTCCAGTCATCGCCCCTCGACTCTACTCCCGCATGGTCCTTGGACGAACGACGCACAGACCCACTCCGGCTCCCGTGGCGCAGGTTCCTCCATGTCCTCCGGGATCCCCGCACAGGCAGCCACCCCAGGCCACCGTTGCAAGTTGACATGCACTTGGAAGCAGCAGGCCACCTTTAGGGACGACAGGTGGTCCTCCATGATGGGAAGAGCGACGCCCAACTTCCGGGCCAGCGACAGCAGTCTCTGTAGCGCCAGGGAATCCAACACAGTCTGCTTCATGTGCGGGTGTGCCGTGTGGCCCAAGGCCAACAGCGCGCTGCAGAAGGGGGGAGGTGTGTCGGCCTCCCCTCGTCTCTGCAGCATGAACCTTCGGCGCGCGTTGGACGGCGGGCCAAAAGGGTGGCCATCTGAGCACATGCACGAGGCATAGTTGCCTGGTTCGCCTCTGGGATGGCCTCAAATGCCGCTAGGGAGTCCTCATCCAGCGCCATGGGCAGAGCCCATAGAGCCTGCGCATCGGACCACCCGACCAAGGTGCAAGCAGCTTTGAAGTGGCGTTGAAACGTCGTCCAGTTGTCTCCCACTGCCACAAACTCGCGGACGAGAGGCAGGCGCTTTTGTTGGGACAGCGCCCCCGCAGAAGCTGCCGATGGCGACTCGAATTTGGCGGGAACAATTTCCCGCTCGGACTACAAAATGGCGGCTACTTGTTGCGCCACACCCGCGGCGGGCAAAATGGCGGCCGCTTGTGCAGGCGGGAATCCCACCGGTTCCCGCGCTTGTGGGGCCGTGGGATGGTGAGCAATCCACCTGCTGCCCTCGTGTTGCACCATCTCAGTCAGGCGCCGCGGATTTGAGCTGGACGACCAGCTGCGCAGCAAAGGAGAGCAGGTGTGTGAGGCACCCGGTGAGGTCGCGCCAGCCCTCGTCGACCAGCGGCTACAAGGAGCCGACGTCCTCCCCCTGCTCCATGGGTATCGTCGCCTCGGGACACATCACCGGGGTCCCGGATTCTGGTGCTGTTGAGTGGATCACGTCCCCATCGTGCTCGTCTCCAGAGGACACTCTTCGTTGCTTTCGACATGACAAATTTTCTTTAGCACTATGATGCCAAATGAAGTGACTAACTCGGAGACAATAAGACCTTGAGGCACTTCTTTATTAGTGAGCACCATCCGGATCAACACACTTTATTTTTAGTCCACCTATTATCGGTGACGTGACTCAGCCAGAACAGTTGGTAGGTTGTCCGACTAGCGGCGCCTGAGATGATAGAGATGGAGATGACGATTAGAAGAATGGTGAAGACGACGAGAAGAATGGTGAAGACGACGAGAAGAATGGCGACGATGGACTTCAGCAGCACAATGGGGATCCTACTCCAATAACAGCTGCAAAGTCCCCCAAAGGGGCCCCTCTTATACTCTCAGCGTGGCCTCGCTCCACGCTGGCCACGCCCCCTTTATGAAACCTACTCACGTGTTCCTGTTGGGCTCCTTCTGTGACCTTTCCCCTAGATCCCCCTCTCGTGCATATCCTGGCATGCTAACGTCAGGACTGCCGTACACCACAGATCCCCTTTTATGCAAGCAGCCAGCGCTATGCCACTATATTATTGTAATGTGAGGTTACACCTGGATGATAAATGGGTTACACCTGGATGATGCATTGGTTATACCTGGATGATAATGATTGACTCTGCCGGCCTCAGTCCACAACCAATGGGGAGTCGAGCCAGGGGCGTGGCCCTGATGTAATGCGAAGGTTACACCTGGAAGAGGATGATTGGCTCTGCTGGCTTCAGCCCGCAACCAATGGGGAGTCGAGTTAGGGGCGTGGCCCTGGGGCCGTAGAGTGGGCTCTGGAAGGTTCCAGGGATGTGGCTGAGGGTTGGCTGCGAGGCATCACGTGGGCCAGGGATTTAAAGGGGTGGAGACGGACAGCACGTGGTCAGAGCTTGGAAGAACAAAGGTGGAAGCCACGCTGGTGCGGAGGTCCGGAGCCTGCCACGTGGCGGGCCGCGGCAGTCTCTCTCTCCCTCTTCCTCTCTCCCTCTCACACTGTCTGCCAACAGCATGAAGGAGCCATAGAGCAGAGGAACGAGTATAGTGGGAGCTGTGAAGGAAACTTAATAAAAAATACTGAATTCCAGACGTTGTCTCAACGACCTTTATTACATTGGAGTCAGAAGTAAATTTTGAGACCGTTTGGACCATCATCCAAGATGTCCAAGCACCTCAAAAAAAGGAACCCACCGGACCCGCCGTCGGAAGGGGACGACGATGCGGACGAGGACGAGCTGCTGGGCGCAACGGGACCGCCGCCGCCGACTGCTGCTCTCCCCGATGCCACGCAAAAATGACAGGCCGGCGCGGAGGCGTCTCCAGCTACGGACGAAGGGTGGCGACAAGTGGCGGAACAGATAGTCTCTCCGTACGGTGATGCTCAATCTCGTGATGGTGGTTGCGTCGTCTGCCGCCCTGGGTCGGCCTCGTGGGACGCATCCGAGTGCGGATGACCTTGACCTCCAACAGGGGGCTGCGTCCGCCATTACACCTGTTACGGAGGAGGAGGCCGCCATCCTGGGCGGGGCCGCTGCCACGCTGCCTGCGGCCGCCGGGTGGCAGGAACGAGCACGCCCAAGGGCTCCGACAGTGGCCACAGCCATCGCCTTCCTCATATTAAAGAATTCGTCGCTGGAGGTGACTGGAGCGCATTTACGTGGAGATTCGAATCCGCCTTCCGATCGGTGCGGTGGACGGAGTCCGAGGCACTGGAGGCTCTACCTACGCTGTTGGACGACGTGTCCTTGGCCGTTTTCCGCTCCATCCTGGCGAGTAGGAAGAAGACGCTTAAGGACGCCTTCTCTGAAATGGCGGAATTTTACGAGCCACCATCGGTTGCTCATAGAAAATGTATGCAGCGACGTCGAGGGCCGGAAGAAACACCTTTGGCGTACCGTGGTGCGCTAATAGCTATTAGATGCCAAATACAATTTGCGACATTGGGACCAGATGGCGGCTTGGACAGGGGACCCCGAAAAGGATGGTGAACCGCAGGGATGGGCTCCACGTCGCGTCATGCACATCTCGGACCAGGCCAGCGATGACGATTTGGTGGCTGCTGCTCCTCGCTGGACCCCGCAACGCCAGCGGGACATGCAGCGTGACGGGGCCAGACACTCACTAGCAGGGGCCGAGGCGACTGACCATCGGGCGGCCGCCACATGTTTCAAGTGTGGCCGACTGGGCCACTTCGCCCGTGATTGTCGGCGCCGGTTCCGACCTCCGCAGCTCCCGTCGGGCCTTCCTCCATTTCCTCTACCGGACGTGGATTGATGTCATTCTCGGGCAAGTCGGCACGCATCGGGCACCCGGCAGGTCCAAACACCTCACGCATCCACTCGCACCCCGTAGGTTTATCTGATGTTGATTGTCGGCATGCTGATTCGGTACCGCACACGGTTACGCAGTGGAAAAAATTGGCTCGAAGGGTGGTTGCAGCCGCATCAAGATCCTCCACGGTGCTGGGCACGATTCAAGGGGTAGACGTGCGTCCTTTGGTGGATACCAGTGCGTCGGCAACCATAATTTCGGATGTGATTTTTCATCTATTATCCATCCCTGCGTCGCGGGTCCAACCTGCTAACGACACATGCATTGCCGCTAATGGGGGTGGCATGGGTATCATAGGACGGGTGGATGTCCACATTGCCATTGGGAATGTTGCCGCGTCAGGTTCGGTTCTTATTTCGCGATCGTTGGCGGTTCCATGTTTGTTGGGTACCGATTTTCTTTATCGGATGCCTGTCAAAATCCTTGTTGATCAGGGTTGTTTAGAGATGCCTGGGGGCGTTGGGATGTCCTTCTTGCCGTCCCTGTGGGGCTGGCCGCCTCCAGGGAACGCCGTTCATGCGCTGGCCGATGTCACTGTGGAGATACCCCCGGGTACACAGATGCTCATCCCGCTGCGTTACCGGAAGCGGTTGGAGGCCGCGGAAGGGGCGGCGGGTGTGTACTGTCCCCGTTGAACTCCGTGGCTAAGGCCTTCTCCCTTGTCGCGGCTCAAACTATCATTCGGGCTGGGCAGGCCCCGTTCTTACAAGTGTTGAATGGGGGCCCGGAACGAGTGGTCGTTCCAGCGGGTGCGGTATTGGCCCATGCCACTACCGACTTTACTAGCCTTGATGGGGACAAACCTAGATTAATGGCTGCCGGCATGTCTCGGGCCACTCATTCGGACGATCGATGGATCGCCAAATTGTGCCGTGAGAATACGTCTTTGTCATCCACGCAGCAGAACGCATTGCGTTCACTATTGTCAAAATATGCCGACGTCTTCAGTAAAGATGACTTTGATTTGGGCCATACCTCGCTCTTGTCACACCATATTGACACCGGTGCGGCAGGATCGATATGTATGCACCCGCACCGCATGAGCCCTGTGGAAAGGGAGCACGTGCGTGGCGCGGTGGACGACATATCGCCGTCCAACAGTCCTTGGAGCGCACCAGTGGTGTTGGTTAAAAAGAAGGATGGCGGATTGAGGTTCTGTGACTTTCGCCGGTTGAATAAAATATCCGTGGCAGATGCGTACCCCCTGCCACGGATGGATGATTCGTAGGACGCCTTTTCGGGGGCCATTTTTTTTTCTACTCTCGACCTCTCGTCAGGGTTTTGGCAACACCCCCTCGATGATGCGTCGAAGCCGAAAACAGCGTTTTGCACGCCGCAGGGCTTGTTTGAATTTAACCCCCTACTCATGGGCTTGAATGCCGCGCCGGCAACATTCCAGCGCCTGATGGAGTTGGTGCTGGCTGGGCTACAGTGGGAGACGTGCCTCATATTTGGACGACATTATTGTATTCAGTCGCACCTTTGAAAAATGCCTTCAACGGCTGGAGGCTGTCTTTCAAAGAATGCGATCGGCCGACCTCAAATTTAAACCAAAAAAATTCCATTTGTTGCAACGTTCTGTCTGCTACCTCGGACACATCGTCAGCTCTAGCGGTGTGTCCACTGACCCTCAAAAGACGTCATGTGTTCGTGAGTGGCCGACGCCCACTTCCGTGGGTGACGTGCGACGGTTCATAGGCTTTGCATCCTATTATCGCCGGTTTGTTAAGAATTTCGCGACGTTGGCAAAACCTCTGCATGTACTGACGGGAAAGAATCAGAGATTCAAATGGGGTCCAGAAGAGGAACTGGCTTTCCAGTCTCTCCGGGATCGCTTGGCCACCGCCCCGACACTCGACTATTCCGATTTTTCCCAACCGTTCATCCTGGACACAGATGCTAGCGACACCGGCATCGGTGCTGTTTTGTTGCAACGGAAGGATGGTGTTGAACGAGTGGTGGCATATGGCAGCAGGGTTTTGTCTCCTGCCGAAATGCGCTATTGCGTCACTCGTCGGGAGTTGCTGGCGATCGTCCATTTTGTTCGCCAGTACCGGCCGTACCTGTATGGTATACAATTCCTCGTGCACACTGACCACGCTGCCTTGCAATATTCGCTAAAATTGGAACAACCGTCTGGACAATTGGCTCGATGGTTGGAATTGTTGCAGGAATTTTCATTTGATATCACATACCGTAAAGTAACCGGCCACGGCAATGCAGACGCTCTTTCCAGATTGCCCTTGAACCCTCCCTGCGCCTGTTTGACGGGTACACATCGCTGCGCAGCGCCGCCCACCCCTCCCTGTCTGGTTATGGGTGCGATGCCAAAAGATGACGGCCGGTGTACGCCCGTTGGGGCCGATGGCACGCTGCATTTGCCGCACTCGGTGTGGCTGCGTGAACAAAGGGCGGATGCCTCGTTGGCTCCACTGCGGGATCTGGTCAGAAAGCCGAGATCTCACTTGTCGGGCGGGAAATCGCAGTTATATACTGACCGGGAAGGGTTGTTAGTGTGCACGGATGGTTGTCGGACCGTTCACGCCTTGTTGTGCCATCATCCCTTCGCCATGATCTTATCCGCGCGCTGCACGCCGACAAGCTGATGCATCTCGGCGTGCAGAAGACATTGCTCACGATGCAGCAAGATTTCTTTTGGCCGGGTATGATGGCGGATATCACCAGGACTATCCGGGCATGCCAAGATTGTGCGAAGCGGAAACCGCCACGTCTAAATTACGTTCCGCCCTTGCAATCGATCGAGGTATTTCGTATTAATGAGCTGGTTGCTCTAGATATCCTCGGCCCGTTTCCCCCATCAGCAAGGGGTAATAAGTATCTCTTGGTCGGGGTCGAATATTGTTCTCGTTGGCCTATGGCCTGGCCTCTACCCGACCAATCGGCGTCATCCATCACCGAGGCTTTCTTGAATGGATACGTGATGGATAAGGGGGCTCCTGAGAAATTACTCACGAATCAAGGACGTAACTTCTCCTCTAAATTGCTCCGGGACGTATGCGCTGCTTTGGGTACGAAGAAAATTCGCACTTCCCCTTACCACCCGCAGATGGATGGAATGGTGGAACGACTTAACTATACCCTTTCGGCCATGCTTTGTCACACAGTGAGCGAAAAGCAGACCGACTGGGACTTGCACATACCTGGCGTTCTGTCGGCGTACCGCATGGTCCCGCACGCGTCCATGGGGTATTCGACATTTTTTCTTATGTATGGGCAGGAAAACGTGCCTCCGATTGATGTGCAACTCGGTACAGCGGGAAAGGAACCCTCCCCTTCCTTGCCTGACCACGTCCGTGACTCGCTTTGGCATGTTACGGAGGCGCGGGAAGCCGCCAGGTGTGCAACGGCCCGTACACAGGCACGGAATGAGAGATACGCGCGTCGATCGCGACGTGACATGCCTTGGATGGTGGGCGACGCGGCGTGGCTCCATTTCCCTCAGGTGCCTGTGGGCACGTCCCCTAAACTGCACAGGCCTTGGCGAGGGCCTGTGAGACTAATAGAAGTCCGGAATCCCCAAGTGTTCGCATCCAGTACGGGCTGCGTCGTTGGTATGTCCACTCGTCGCGTCTGAAACCTTATTTTGAACCATGCACTGGCCATTCATCCCCACTTGCTGACCTGCCGGGGTCTGATGTGCCTGACGTGCCACTTGCCTCGCCAATTGATCCCCAGCGGGGACGTGTTCTACCCCCCGCAGACACACAGGCCTTGAAGAGCGTCGAGGCCCCTGACGAGCAGCCTCTGACGAGGCCCGTTCCATCCACGGAGGACGCCGAACCCGCTCCTCCTCCGCTGCCCCTTCCTACTGAACAGTCGGCTTGACGACCACGCTCCATGGGGGCAGAGGGACCGGCGTCGCGCACGCGATCAAAGTCGCTCCCATTTCGTTAACACCATTGCCATGTTTTACCTGTAACCCATTATGTTATGCCACGCTACAGTTGGCGCCCTAATGTTGTATTGCTCCTACATCGCACATTGTTTCGTGCCCTAAAGTGTTCAATTTCAACTGCGCGTTGTTCGGCGCCCTACTAACCTTACCTCGTTACGCGTCATTGGCGCGCTAAATATTAGTCGCAGGGGTTGGCCCATTGCCCTTTTCTCAGCCGAGACAACTGACTTTTTATACGGGGGGGGGAGGGGGGGGGGTCGGTGATGTAATGTGAGGTTACACCTGGATGATTGATTAATTGGTTACACCTGGATGATAATGATTGACTCTGCCGGCCTCAGACCACAACCAATGGGGAGTCGAGCCAGGGGCGTGGCCCTGATGTAATGCGAAGGTTACACCTGGAAGAGAATGATTGGCTCTGCTGGCTTCAGCCCGCAACCAATGGGGTGTCAAGTTAGGGGCGTGGCCCTGGGGCCGTAGAGTGGGCTCTGGAAGGTTCCAGGGATGTGGCTGAGGGTTGGCTGCAAGGCATCACGTGGGCCAGGGATTAAAAGTGGCGGAGACGGACAGCACGTGGTCAGAGCTTGGAGGAACGAAGGTGGAAGCCACGCTGGTGCGGAGGTCTGGAGCCTGCCACGTGGCGGGCCGAGGCAGTCTCTCTCTCCCTCTCTCTCTCTCCCTCTCACGCTGTCTGCCAACAGCGTGAAGGGGCCATAGAGCAGAGGAACGAGTATAGTGGAAGATGTGATAAAAAACTTAATAAGGAATACTGAATTCCAGACGTTGTCTCAACGACCTTTATTACACTATTAACAAACTATGGTAAATTCATAAAAACCCCAATACTTTTCTGGCAAACATTAAATTCACTTGAAAACAAAAGGCAAGCAAAAATTTTCACCAAAAACAACTTCTTACTGGATAGCAAAGAACTGTTGAACAAAACAAAACATTGTCAACGGATTTTATTCTCATTTTGGATCAGCAGAACATATCTTTGACAAAACACTTTAGAGTAAAATGTCTCCAAATACACCACCATTCATATCACTTACGTCTTTCTCTTCATACACCAATTCTATGTTAGGGTTAGTAAATGCCATCGTCCCTACTTCTCGCTTAGTCCCATATCTGAAATGGATATACTGAATGACCTCGTACCATATACAATATTGTTATCCACGGTAAAAGACGAGTTACCTGCATTGTCACTTATGGCTGTGGCAAATCTCATCTATAAACCCCTCACACACATTTTCCACCGCTTACTTAACAAAGGCACATCCATTAGAGTGGAAACCTGCTCTTATTCGTCCAGTATTTTAAAAATGGCTCCAAACAAGACCCTAACAATTATAGCCCAATCTCTATTCTTTCACTTGTAATTAAAATATTTGAAAATATACTTAGATAATTAATAAACTGCTACGTTAAAAGTCACAATCTTATTCACAGTAAACCGTGTAGTATTCGAGAGGATTACTGCAACACCACAGCAATGGTGGAAGTATTACATTTTATTTTTAGTAACCTGGATAAAGGCCACTATTGCCGTGCACTATTCCATGTCAAAAGCTTTTGACACTGTGGCCATGATCTTCTACTCGCAAGTTCTGGTCAACAAAAAATGTAATACAATAGAATACAATGGTTTGAGAGTTACCTTTGAGACCGTTATTAAAAGGTACATAGTGATACCATCTCGTCCACAAATATTAAATAACAAAGGGTGTTCCACAAGGTGCCGTGCTGGATGCAATTCTCTTCTCCTTATATTTAAATAATCTTGAAATAAGCTTAAATCGCACAGAATTAAATACCTTTGCTGATAACACTGTCATGCTAGTATTGGGTCAATCACATAACGAAGTCAAACATAATCTCCAAAAAGTTTATCACTTCATTCAATGTCATTTGCCATCTCAAGATTGCTCCTAAAGCCCCCAAAAACCGAGGATCATGTTATTTTCTTCAAAGAAAAATGCAGTTTCATTCTCTTCACCTATTACGGATATGAGAAACAACATTTTTTAACAGGGCTTCAAATACTTGGATTGATTCAAAAGTTACATTTCAACCCAATATTGATGACATCTCAAGTTAAATAAAATGAAAATCAGGATGTTTCGACAGAAACAAACATTGTTTTCAAATTAGATTGCGACTGCAAATCCCTAAAGCTTATTAAACTTTAGCTAACTTAGTAAATAAGTGATAATAGGTTTTCCCCTTTTTTCTGGCATTAAAACAGGAATCATGTTGCCAGAAAAAAGGGGAAAAAACTATGATCATATTTCGGAACTGGAAAAGGAGGTCCCATGATGTAGATACTCACCCGAGCTCTCATTACGCTGATAGTGCATTGTCTTTGGCTGTACGCCTTTTGGCGTCCTCTGGTCTAAAACCGTTTGAGACGAGGCTCAAAAGAAAGCTGTTTCTGGTGTGGACCAATCCGTTTCAAGGACAATGCATATATTATCAATGGATGTTTTTGTTTGCATGCTGACCACAAGCATTGTGGTTAATGCTGACATTATTCCTTGTAAAAGGTTTCAGTTTGGTGTTTTAACATCTTAACACCTGTTTTGTTGCAATCAAAAAGGGGAAAACCCTATTATCATATTTTGGTACTGGCAAAGGAAGTTTCATGATGTAGTAAATAAGTCTTAAAATTTAATTATAGTATTATGTTTATGCTGCGTGTCTGCCGTTGCTTTGTCGTGTACAGCGCTTTGAGATGCTTGATGAAAAGCATGATATGAATTCCATTATTATTATTATCATACTACCACTTTTTGACTCGCGTGACGCTGCTTGCAGATCAGCTACGAATGAATCACTAAACAGACTAAACTCCCTTCATAATTCTGCTCTTCGATTTACACTGGATGTACCACACAGGTCCCACCATTGTGATCTCTGCTTAAAATCAAATCTCACATCCCTTGATGCAAGAAGAAATATACATTGGGCCCTGTTCATACATAACATCTTTTTTGGCAAATCTGTCAAATACTTAGCTCATTCATTATCCCCATTGTTTAACTCAAGAAAACTAAGGCGTCCATCTAATTGCCTTTTAAATATTCATAGAAAAATAATTGGAATAATACAATACCTGCCCCTACTGGACATCTGTGTAAAATAGCTTCTTATCTCATCGGATTCCTCCTGCAGTCTAAAGAAAGGTTCTGATGTTACAACTTGTATTCACTCAATCTCTCTGGCCTCTTTGTATTTGCTATGAAGAAGGGCCATTGACCTTCCATGTCATCTATTATATAATTAAATTTAGGCCACAGCAATATTCACGAATGTAAGATTTTCAAAAAAAAGTTTGAAACGTAACATGGGCAATACCTCATTAGCTATAGAGGAAACTCTTAACAAATCTAAAACGTAAAATATATCTAGAAACTGTAACAGCGAAAACTTTGATTCACAATTCGTTTCCTTTGTCTTAGATCATTCAGGCATAACGTTAACGTGTAATTGTTACCCACTACCATCCGACAAAGCCAATTAAACCAATACGTCACATGGGCAAACATTCCAATCGATTTGTTTTTTCAGCAAAATCGGAATGTTGATAATTTGGTTTGGAAACTACAACGTTAAAAAGTAATTTTGTTATATTAAGAAACTAGGAGTATAAGCAAGCAGAGACAGGCAACTTAACGATCTATAACCGAAGTTTGAAGGCCACATGACAGCGTCAGATGACACTGTAATTCGCAGAAAATTCCTGCCGCTCATTCCCTCTGGACGTTCATAAATAGAATGTCATCAGCAGGACGGAGATGGGGAATGTTTTATCCCATAACACTGATGCCTTTATATCGCCAACACACTTCTAATGTCCCCGGGAATAACCTTAGTTGAAAAGTGTCACCTTGTCTGATTCGCCTATCAATGTGCATGTTGGTCCATTTCCCCCCCCCTGCAATCTGAGTGTGGCTGTTCCGTTTTGTGAGACGATTTTACTATTTCTTAACGTATTTTATGAGGGCATCGCTTTGCAACAGCTCAGGTAACTTAATCAATTCATACAAAATCGAATAAATGTTCGTAAATGAACAAAGGCTATCCGCCATGCATTAGTCTATTTCCCGGAATTTGGATCCGCAGTTCGGGGGAACTCCACGGTGCATCTTGAGAGTAGGACCCAAATGGATGTTACACAGTGTAGTAATCACATGTGTAATGGGTTCCGGAGACGCTTGTAGAGGTAACTTGTTACAGCCTAGGGACATAGCCTAGGGACACAGCCTAGGGACACAGCCTACTCTGGCAACGCTCTCGCATCCTCCGGCTACAATTACCCTAGGGGAGGCTACCTGACCCGACCCAGCCAAGGTGCGGGTCTAGACTCTGGTTTCCTCGGAACTCGCCCTTACAAGGACGTAGAGCCGGGAGTCCCAGAGTCCCACCACTGGCCCGCACAGAGTCCCGGCCCTTACAAGGACAAGCGGGGCGAGTGGGTCCAGGGTCCTAAGCTGGCTTGGTCTTGGGTCTTGAGCTGCGACTGGTCCGGATCGGCTGGGGAGGTCCCCTTTTATGCCCCTTTGCCCATCGAGGGGAGGCGTTGCGTGGGATCATAGATCCCCCGCAGCCCCCCCCCCTGTTGGTGGCGCCGATGGGATTAGCTGTCTGAGGCCCCCATCGAGGGGTGGCGTTGTGTGGGATCGTAGATCCCCCGCAGCCACCCCCCTTGGCGGTACGGGGCACCCTTGCAGATGGACCTCGTCTACCACTGCCGGTAAGCGTGGCCCATCTACGGCACTACACGGGGTTAAACCTGCTGTTAAGTGTGCATACCTTTTTTGTTTTAACTTAATCCTCTACATCTACCTTATGTGAGCAAAGCTTCTTCAAACCCACTTTCTCTACACCAGGCTCGTATATTAAAGGGTGGTCTTCATGTAAAAATAGATTTACAAAAGTCTGTAAGATAAGTAATTGATCAGCGTGTTAATGACTTGTGACTCAGACTTTGTAGTCACCACCAACGCCCAGTGTCTTTTGGGGAGAGCCGCACAGCTGGTTTCCCTCCAGATCCTAAAACTTTGTGGTGAAAGAGATCCCGTCTGGCACCTTTATTTAGACAGCTCACCACGTGCACATAATCCGATTCGTAGGAGCATCTGCAGACGCCTAATTTACCATACGCTGGGATCGCGAATTGGGTTCCATCCCAGAGCCACGAGGTCAGAGTATTAACTTAAGGAATATAAATAATAAACAATTAATGTTCTAATTTTATTTGAAGCTTTCGTGACTGCAGGAATTGCTCTTTGGTTCCTTCGGTAATGTCAAGTAAAAAGAAAATTAATTAAATAATAGAGTAAGACGTTTCGATTGCAACACAAGCAACCATCATCAGGTAGAACTAAATTTGAGAGAGAGACAAAACACAGACACGGAGACCCACAGACAGACACACAAGCAGAGAGAGACAACACAGACGCACAGAGACACACAAAATAGACACACAGAGACCCAATGCCTCTGTGTCGAGGCCTTAAATAGAGAGAGAGGGGGGGCAGAGAGAGAGAGGTGGATCTGCTGGGGCAGCTGCTGGAGCAGAGAAATTAGCATGTAAATGAATCCACCCCGAAGCGACCGAGGGAAAGAAGATCGAATGGCCCTATGATGGCCTGGTAAATTTTAGAGAAATAGTTTGAGAAAACAAAATTTAGCAAATCTTTTGTAAATGTAATGGAATGCAGCACAGAGAGTCGGCTAACACACAGTTAACGCTTAGCCTGGTTGATTAGTATCTCCAGAGATTGCTAAAATTAGAAGTTAAGTGTGAAATTTGACAAACAGATACATACAGAAGGATGTGTGTAAATCCACCCCGAAGCAGCCGGGGGAGAGAAAGAGCGAATGGACCTATGAGAGCCTCGTAAATTTTAGAAAGAGAAATAGGCCGTTTGAGAAAACAAACTTAGAAAGTTAATTGGAAATGTAATGCAATGCAACACACAGTCGGCTAACACACAGTTAATGCATAGCCTGGTTGATTACGATCTCCAAAGATTGCTAAATTTGAAGTTAAGTGTGACATTTGACAAACAGAGACGCACAAAGAGAGAGAAAACAACTTACATCCTCCCCGTAGAGGTGGTTCCAACTTGATTTGAAGCTTTCGTGACTGCAGGAATTACTCTTTCGTTCTTTCGGTAAAGTCACGTAGAAATAAAATAAAATAAATAATAAAGTGAGACGTTTCGATTGCAACACAAGCAACTGGCATCAGGTAGAACTAAATTTGAGAGAGAGACAAAATACGGACACGGAGACACGGAGACACCCAGACAGACACACAAGCAGAAAGAGACAGCACAGACAGAGAGAGAGAGAGAGACACACAACATAGACACACAGAGACCCAATGCCTCTGTGTCGAGGCATTAAATAGAGAGGGGGGGGCAGAGAGAGAGGTGGGTCTGCTGGGCAGCTGCTGGAGCAGAGAAATTAGAATGTCAATGAATCCACCCCGAAGCGACCGAGGGAAAGAAGATCGAAAGGGCCCTATGATAGCCTGGTAAATTTTAGAGGGAGAAATAGGCCGTTTGAGAAACAAACTTAGAAACGGCCTATTTCTCTCTCAAAAATTTGCCTGGCTGCAAGCCCTGTTGGACCCATGCGCTGAACCTTCAATAATGCAAGTTCAAGCCCCGATGAAGAAGGTAGCGCCAAATGAAGTTCAAAAGAACTCACAAACACCTCCTTGTTGTGAAAGACCCAATGCAGAAGATCCCTAGGTGTTTTGTTCCACGAATTTGCTCATGGTCCACCCTAAACCGCATCATCCATTTCAAAAATCATGGCAGCAATGCGGATACCTGATGCAAAAACAAAAAAATGTTAACTTTCCAGTAGTGTGTTACTGTGGCCATCCAGAACAGACCATACAACGTATAATTACGCAATGTCCGATCCACAAATACGTACAAGGCATAATAGCGATTCACTCCACTACTCCTTACGCGCCTGCCTATTTTGACCACCTGAATTTGAAATTATAGTAGTTGTTCTGCATCTACATCAGCCATACAAATGAAGAATGCCAGTGTAAAAATACATAGTATAACCCTATGTGTCCTGACGTTTGGCCCACCCTGTAAACAAGTGCCGTACCCTCCCTTCACTCACCTTCCCACACCAGCTTGGTGAGGCCCTCATCCAACAGTCGTTTAACTAAAGGCTTGTATTTTTCGATTTAAAGCTTTCGTGACTGCAGGAATTCATCTTCTTGGTTTTTTCGGTAAAGTCACGTAGAAGGGAAGTAATAAAATAATAAAAATAAAACATAATAAAATAATTCGCACGACGTTTCGGCCACAACGCAAGCAGCCGTCCTCAGGTGAAAACCAGGTCTGTCGAGGCGACAGCGTCTGAACGTCTGAATGACGCTGTCGCCTCGACAGACCTGGTTTTCACCTGAGGACGGCTGCTTGCGTTGTGGCCGAAACGTCGTGAGAATTATTTTATTATGTTTAATTTTTATTATTTTATTACTTCCCTTCTACGTGACTTTACCGAAAGAACCAAGAAGATAAAGGCTTGTACATGTGTATGTACAGGATTTTTAGGGTTTAGAAAATGTTTACAGCGTACATCAAGAAACGCGAAGTAAAAGGCGTTGTATCTGTACGACAACCAGCTGACGGCTCTCCCCAATGGAGTGTTTGACCAGCTCGTGAATCTGAAGTTGTTGAGATTGTACAATAACCAGCTAACGGCTCTCCCCAATGGAGTGTTTGATTACCAGACCCAACAGTACCGCCCTGAGACTGGCCACAAACTCAGCTGAGATTTATTCCCGAGCGGTCGGTCCAGTCACCAGTGAATCTGGAATAGCAGTTGCTTTTTTATAGCAAGATCAGCAGGATTACAGTTTAACATTCATAATCGAGACTCTCTCCTTCTCTCTCCTACCCAATGTCCAAAGTTACGTCTCAATTCCACCATTTCCCAACCCCTTTCACTGCCATCTTACTCGTCACCCATCCTAAACTTCTTCCTGGCCGCATAAATCAGAGATGTTTGCTGTCACAGTAATTGCATAGTACAGAGCAATGCACGGTGTGCGGTAGTTACGATGGTTAAGACGGGTTGTGTTCAGTTTGTCATGCGGTTGGAAAGTCAGCACTAGTCGTGTTCACTCGTAAAAACAGCAACTGTCTAAATGTGGTGTCTGTGTTCACATGCTTGCTCTTAGGCCTCAGGGTGCCTGTGACATTTATATTCTATGCGAATTAAAATTATCATTGTTAAGAGCGGGGAGAAGTGTATGAAGCCACGTGGTTACTGTGCACCTAAGTGGTATCAGTGTTTGAGTGTTTAAGCCATTCTTGTCGCGTCACGTTACTACAAAGGCTACACACTACTGAGGAATCAAAATAATTTAGATTTCACGCATGCATGTGGAAACAAAAATACACACGCTTGTGTGAAATAATTACCTCGATGGTAAAACGTGTAAATTTAGAAACATGCGTTTAGAGTAGTTGGCTGCAATACATTTCTACACGATAAGCCACGTCGTTGATCTATCATTTGTGGGAAAGTCGCTTTTGAAAAAGAACTACATACAGTGAGGGGAAAAAAGTATTTGATCCCCTGCTGATTTTGTACGTTTGCCCACTGACAAAGAAATGATCAGTCTATAATTTTAATGGTAGGTTTATTTGAACAGTGAGAGACAGAATAACAACAAAATCCATAAAAACGCATGTCAAAATGTTATAAATTGATTTGCATTTTAATGAGGGAAATAAGTATTTGACCCCTCTGCAAACCATGACTTAGTACTTGGTGGCAAAACCCTTGTTGGCAATCACAGAGGTCAGACGTTTCTTGTAGTTGGGCACCAGGTTTTTACACATCTCAGGAGGGATTTTGTCCCACTCCTCTTTGCAGATCTTCTCCAAGTCATTAAGGTTTCGAGGCTGAAGTTTAGCAACTCGAACCTTCAGCTCCCTCCACATATTTCTATGGGATTAAGGTCTGGAGACTGGCTAGGCCACTCCAGGACCTTAATGTGCTACTTCTTGAGCCACTCCTTTGTTGCCTTGGCCGTGTGTTTTGGGTCATTGTCATGCTGGAATACACATCCACGACCCATTTTCAATGCCCTGGCTGAGGAAAGGAGGTTCTCACCCAAGATTTGACGGTACATGGCCCCGTCCATCGACCCTTTGATGCGGTGAAGTTGTCCTGTCCCCTTAGCATAAAAACACCCCCAAAGCATAATGTGTTCACCTCCATGTTTGACGGTGGGGAGGGTGTTCTTGTGGTCATAGGCAGCATTCCTCCTCCTCCAAACACGGCGAGTTGAGTTGATGCCAAAGAGTTCCATTTTTGTCTCATCTGACCACAACACTTTCACCCAGTTGTCCTCTGAATCATTCAGATGTTCATTGGCAAACTTCAGACGGGCATGTATATGTGCTTTCTTGAGCAGGGGGACCTTGCGGGCGCTGCAGGATTTCAGTCCTTCACGGCGTAGTGTGTTACCAACTGTTTTCTTGGTGACTATGGTCCCAGCTGCCTTGAGATTATTGACAAGATCCTTCCGTGTAGTTCTGGGCTGATTCCTCACCGTTCTCATGATAATTGCAACTCCACGAGGTGAGATTTTGCATGGAGCCCCAGGCCGAGGGAGATTGACTGTTCTTTTGTGTTTCTTCCATTTATGAATAATCGCACCAACTGTCGTCACATTCTCACCAAGCTGCTTGGCGATGGTCTTGTAGCCCATTCCAGCCTTGTGTAGGTCTACAATCTTGTCCCTGACATCCTTGGAGAGCTCTTTGGTCTTGGCCATTGTGGAGAGTTTGGAATCTGATTGATTGATTTATTCTGTGAACAGGTGTCTTTTATACAGGTAACAAGCTGAGATTAGGAGCACTCCCTTTAAGAGTGTGCTCCTAATCTCAGCTTGTTACCTGTATAAAAGACACCTGGGAGCCAGAAATCTTTCTGATTGAGAGGGGGTCAAATACTTATTTCCCTCATTAAAATGCAAATCAATTTATAACATTTTTGACATGCGTTTTTCTGGATTTTGTTGTTGTTATTCTGTCTCTCACTGTTCAAATAAACCTACCATTAAAATAATAGACTGATCATTTCTTTGTCAGTGTGCAAACGTACAAAATCAGCAGGGGATCAAATGCTTTTTTCCCCTCACTGTAGCTCTTACCTGGTAACATAAAAAAGTTTTTATTTTAATAGTTTATTATGCGTTACCATTTTTGTTGGTGTTTTCGTGACGTCGTTGTCCAACTTATTAGCTGATAGCGGCTCTATCTTTGTTGACCTCTGTGGGTTGCTTCTATTGACGGCTGAGATGTTGCACCACAATCCTCTCACGATTCTCACACAACCAGGAAGACACCACCGTCCGTCCGGCCCCCTCCCCTCCCCTCCCTACTCTACGATCTCTACTCATTTAGGCACTGCCTGTGTTCATGAGCAAGCTGTCTCCAATTCACTGTAGGAATGACAGACGTCTTGAGGTTGACATGAAGCGTGTCCTTTTATCGCAAAATCTGCCCCCATCTCTTCCTCCAATCCCTCCTGAAGATGCGCGTACATTAAAATTTAACTTTTAATACATTGTTAATGTTTAAATTCACAAATCACATTTGCAAATGTGACTGTATCTAGAACTGATCTTTTGCTTGTTAATATTTTTTGAGAGAAGATTTATGATGTTCAGTGAGGAAACAAGATTTTTCCAAATCGGCGGTGCTAAGGCAAATAATGTGTCACTTCTACTATAGTTAAATGCAATTAGATGGACGTCTAAGGTTTCTTGGATATGACAATGGTATTAATGAATAAACAAAGTATAGCACAGATTTGATAATAAAATGTGTATGGATGAACAGGGTCCAATATATATTCATTCTTGCATCAAGTGATGAGAGATTAGATTTTAAGTAGAGGTCACAATGGTGCATCTTGTATGGTACATCCAGTGCAAGTCGAAGAGCAGAATTATAAAATGGGTTGAGTGATTCATGAGGAGCTGATCTGTAAGCTGCGTCACCGTAGTTAAAACAGTGGTAGACTGATAGCTTCAACAATTTGCAGTAGTCTAATGGGAAAGCAATGTTTGTTTCTTTATAAAAATAATTTATTTTATTTTGTTTTGTTCAACATATGATCAACTTGGGGTTTGAATGTAAGTAAAATTAATTAGTAAACCCAATTATTTGAAGCACTCTGTTTGTTCAGTGATGGTGTTTCTGATATCAATAATAGGTGAAGAGAGTGAAACTGGATTTTTGTTTGAGGCAACTTTTATGATCTTCGCTTTTTTTGGGATTTAAGAGCAATTTTAGTGCTGACAATTGATGTTGAATTAAATCGGAATCGTGTTGGACATTCTGTTTCAATTAATTCTTTAGGATATATACCTGATACTAGCATGACAGCGTCATTAGCAAAGAGATATAATTCTGAGTGATTAAAGTTTAGTCCAAGATTATTTATATAGAAAGAGAACACAAATGAACCCAGCACAGCACCTTTGTTAATTAAAAATTATGAATGAGATGTTACCATTATTTACTTTCATAAAGTTCTGAGGGGTAGCTCTTAAACCATTTTATTGTACTGTGTGACAATTTTAGTCGACCAAGTCTTGTGAGTAAGAATATCATTGTCAACAGTTTCGCTGGCTTTTGACAAGACGAGGAATAGTGCAAAGCAGTAGTGGTTTTTATCCAGGTTACTGAAGAGACACTTTAATACATGCATAATTGCTGTGGTGGTGCAGTAATCTTATCGAAAACCAGACCGTTTACTGTGAAGGAGATTGTGAGTTCTCCTGCGAGCGAATCATACTCATCACGGACGTAGGATGGCGTTGCTGAACCCTATCAATCTCTTTTAGGTACCATGCACGGTGTCCATGTCTTTGCTCCATAGATGAGAGAGGATATTACCACTGCCCTGTACATTTGACACTGTATTCATCTTCATTCCTGATCGTGACTAGAAGCTGGAGGACCGACTGCCAACCAAAGTATAGCCCTTCTTGATCCTCTCTACAACTTCATGACTGAGGCATTCACCCACACTTGGGATACAGGGCAATTCACGTAAAAAAACGTTAACGGAAGTAGAAATCTCTTGGTCAAGTTATGACAAGATGAACGCGGTGATAATAGCAAGTGATACAAGAACAGACTTAAGTGTTTAGCCAAGGAATTAAGTGTTTGGCCCAAAGCTTATAAATAGCGGACACTGGCTCAAACAGGGATGCCAAGGTTGCAAGCTCACAGGTTCAAGACATAGGTCTCGCAGAGCGATGTCTACGACTCACAGGTATCGGCACAAGCCTAGCATTAAGTGGAGAGGTCGCAAGCTCATAGGGCTTGAAACGTCTTGGGCACGAACCGAGGAAGGTTGCACAGATCTCCAGGTTTAAAACACGAACCAAACAAAGTTGCAGAGGTGGCACGGTTGCACAGCTGAATTGCACTTCGGAAAGGCTGCGATGTGTCTCCTGTTCCTGATACTATAACTCTGTAATGATATATGTTGGATGTGACCCAGAAATGCAACTGTAACCTAGTACGAAAGAGTATTCTCAGGAATGTCAAGTCACTGACAGTAGCACTGTATAGGTTCTCCTCGACTTGTGAACGAGATCCGTTCCTGAAACCCGTTCGTAGGTCAAACGGTTCATAAGTAGGAACACAACAATGTGCTGCATTAAATGCACGTAGGTCAGTGTTATAAAATGTGTTACGGTTAAACAAAAAAGAGAAGGGAGCAATGAGACGCCACAATTGCACACACACGGGGCCACGTGTAGATGCACACACACAGACACACACACTCCAACGACAAATATCCCCCGTATAGCCCTCATAGACTGTTGGAGCAAGTGCTGTTAGCGAGCAGTACCTATGAAGGGGGTTATTTGGCGATACTTCACCACACTGGTCAATGCGAGGTGATGAAGGCAGGGAGCATAGGGCCTCCCCTAGGTTGACATGGGTACAATTGAGTATAATGAATTTTGCTGTACTGCGCTCTGCTGCCCTCTACTTCCCACCATATAGATACAAGCACATGCTGGATTAAATGCTCCCTTGCCGTCAATGCATGAAGTTTTTACAACATTCTAACATTGTACCCAGTAGTTTTTTACGTAATACTTTAACTAAGTTTGGAGAAGATGCATGCGTGCGTGATGATTTGGAGAATAAAAAGAAGTTGCCTCTCCATGACAACCAGCTCACGGCTCTCCCCAATGGAGTGTTTGACCAGCTCGTGAATCTGAATACGTTGTGGTTGTACAGTAACCAGCTGAAGTATCTCAGCGCTGGGGTCTTTGACAGCCAGACCCAGCTGACTGCTCTGAGCCTAAGTATGCACGCGACATGCAGCCAACGAAGCAGATAAAATTAACATGTGCGGGTGACCTTTACCTGGCAACACAAGCGGTCACCTAAACACCATGGAGGGATATCTTCAGAGATGGAGGCTGAAACTAGACCGCACGCTTACCTTTCACGACCACCTGCTCATATGAAGACGGTACAACCTGGTCCGGAAACTGACCAGCACAAACTGGACGGAATCAGCATTAATTATATGGATATAAGCGATGTCCTTGTGTACTCCACAGCTGAGTGTTGTACTGAACGTTCAACTGAACGTATGTATGTTAAACTTCCTTCGCACCGTACGTAGCCAACCGTGCTCATGGATCATTGGACCTAAGCACATTCAGGAATCCAGGGCGGGGGGGCAGAGGTGGGAAAATGGGAGAGTGGAAGGAGGGGGGGAAACAGCAGTGGTTTTACTCGGTTTCCACATTCCTGTTTCCTGGAGCCTCTAAATGCCTTCCCCTGTGTCTCTCAGCGTCTCTAAATAGTGTCGCTCCTGGGGTGTCACTGCACGCTCACGAAGGTAGACCACGAAATTACCATAGATGCCTTGAATGATTCTAGATTTGAAGCCTTCGTGACTGCAAGGATTCATACTCTTAGGTTTTTTCGGTAAAGTCACGTAGGTAAAAATAAGTAATACAAATTACAATAATGGAAATAATAATAGAAATAAAATAATAAATCACGACGTTTGTGTTGCCTCCAAAATGTCGTGATTTATTATTTTGTTTCTATTATTTCCATTATTTTTATTTTTATTATTTATTTTTACCTACGTGACTTTACCGAAAAAACCTAAGAGCCTTGAATGATGCCCGCGTCAATGCCATCGAGGGAGAAGAACACGGGCAAGTCCAAGGCCGACAACGTGGTGACTAGGCCTGATACCCACTCAACACTGTCCTCTTTTCATCAAAGGACTGCTGAGCCAAGACAGACTTTAAAAAAGAAAAATCCTGCAAACTAGACAGGTGCGGTTTGTCCACTAGGGGAGTTGAGGTGCCGTCCCACTCGGCAGCTGGAGATGAAAAGTAATTTTTCTAATAAAAAATACTATTCTATCAATAATTTAGCTGTGTTTATTTTTTTTAAATATGATGATTTTTTCAACGTGAAGATAACATTTGAAGTTGTTGATATTATAAACTGCTGCAAAATCACAGTCTGATTTGTGCCTTGGGAAGGTCTCGGGGAGGCTGTCTAGGCATCCGAGTGAAAAATATCCCTTCATTCATTGCGATTAGATTCGCAATTTAGCCACGTCGTTTGAGACCCATTCAGGGCAGCGAAAAAGGCGCCCATTGCTGTAATGACGGTCACAATGGGAGGTTGCACTGTGAAAACATAGCATGTCACGGCCTACACGTAGGTGAGTGTACGACAGTATGTGGCTGTTATTGTACGCGGTGTCTTGATTGCCTTGGATAATTTGTTAAGTCGTGTCAGCTGATATTTAATTGTAACTTTCTGTCGTGCTTCCATTTTTCCCTGCCGTTTGGCTGTTATCTGCGACTCTCTGAGTTGCATTGTCCTGTTGGGTGCCTCTGCATTAACGGGCTGGGGTCTCACTAACATGGCCACCTCTGCTCCCTTCGCCTCGATGTATCGATGGTTCTGGCAGTGTGATGGGCTTTGTGTGGACGCGCTTTCCTCACAGCGCAGTTGGCAGCGCCGCAGCTTGCGTTACACATAGACATGACATTAACTTGCTAATCCCCCTAATTTATCTGCCTAATCTCTCCTATTAACACAGTGATAATCTGCCATTAACACTGCTGTGGTGCGCATATGCGATGATACTCTTAGGCGGCAACAGAAGCTCCTTTCATGCTAATCTCTCTCTCTCTCTAATCTCCCCCATTAACACAACTGACGTGCTTGCGTCCGGGGATGAAATTCCTTTCTAGCTCAGACCCCGCTTGCTTGCCCATTGCCACATATATAACCTCTTGTTGTAACAGCTCTTTTGTTGGTTAAGCAGTTCCATTGCTAGATTATATTTTGTCCTCCTGAGGACGACCGCTTGTGTTGCGATCGAAACGTCGTAATATATATATATTTTTCTACCTACGTGACTTTTCCAAAAGAACCAGTTTCAGTTTAATTTATTTGGTATAGCCCTGTGAGTCATTCGGCTCTTGAATCGGGTGCAACCGCAACAAACACAAAACAAAAACATGAACAAGAAAACGTCTTAAAGTGACTATGCGCAAACAGAAAAATCCAGGAAAAAACTGTAAAGTCTTCTATAAAAAGCACCGTACACAAACGCTGTGTGCAAAAATCCCAGTGGGATGCTAGTCAAACAACAACAACCACAAGACAAATTACATTAAAGCCATCAGTCTAACTCCGTACTACAACAAACAAACAAGGCCAAACCATCAAAGTTTTCGAAATTACAAAAATAAAGCCATAAGCAATGTAACAGTGATCATAGGAACTGTGAACGAATTTTCACAATAAACGACATAAACAACATGTACCACCAAACCCTGTAGCCATAGCTGGCTGCATGAGTCACTCCACAACAGCAGGAGCATCAGAAGGAGTATTAACATTTTTCAATGCACCTTAAAAGATCAGCGCACTAAATAAAAACACAAGATCATACTTTGCAGCGGTCATACAGAGCGAAAACATTTGATTTTAGGCCACTGAATAGCAGTGGCAGATACGAGTGTAAAACTCCTCTAGAGAAGTTAAGGAGTGAAGAAAACCGAACCCCGATGAGATGCCGTGCGGCCTAGCGCCTCCAGCCGGAAAACGGTATTCTCTCCGGGCAGTGAGTATGGAGATGATATATGCTTTATCCCATAACACTGATGCCTTAATATCTCCAACGCAATATATCTTCTAATATCCCTGTAAATAACCTTGGTTGAATAGTATCACCTTCTCCGATTTGCCTGTCAATGTGCATGTTGCTTCTTTCTCCCCCATCCAATTTGAGTGTGGCTGTTCCGTTATCGTGTGTCAATTTTATTATTTCTAAACATGTTTTTGAGGGCATCACTTTGCCAGAGCTCGGATGACTGCATCAATGTATACATAATCGAATAAACGTTCGTACATCAATGAAGTCCATCCGCAATGATAATTCACATACATTAGTCTGTATCCTGGAATTTGATAAATAGTGGTTCAGCATGTCAGCTAGCAGTGAATAATTTTGAACAGCTACACGTTGGATCTACGGTTTGGGGGAACTCCACTGTGCATCTTGAGTGCAGGACTCAAGTGGATATTACACAGTGTAGTAATTACAGGGTTAAACCTGCTGTTAAGAGCGCGTTCCTCTTCTGTACCTGATTTGTTATAACATAATTTTCTACATCTGCCTGTTGTAAGCAAAGCTTCCTCAAACCCACTTTCTCTACAGAAGGGTCGTCTTTCAAAGGGTGGTCCTCATGCAGCAATATATTTACAAAAAGCTGAAAATTAAGTAATTGATCTGAGTGTTAATGACTTTTGACTCAGACTCTTTTGTCACTGTCAACGCCCAGTGCCTTTTTGGGAGAGCCGCACAGCTGGTTTCCCTCCAGATCCAAAAACTTTGTAGTTGAAGAGATCCCGTCTGCCACCGAATCCAGACCTCCATTTATACAGCTCACCACGTGCCCATAGCCCGAGTCGTGGTAGCATCTACAGACGCCTCCTTCGCCACATGCGGGGGTCCCGGTTTGGGCTCCAACCCAGGGCCACGAGGTCAGAGTGTTAACTTAAAGAATGCAAATAACAGAACAAACCAGTAACATGTTTTAGTGCCAGCGTAGTGATGCCAACCTGGTGAAACTGTCACATTCCCATTCACCAGGACCTCAGTAACGTCCCTCGTTATCGCTAGAAGTCACGCCACAAGCCCTGTTGGACCCATGCGCTGAACCTTCAACAATGCGAGTTCAACCCCGATAAAGCCTGGATAACTCACAAACGCCGCCTTGTTGTGAAAGACCCAACGCAAAAGATCTCGGGGTTTGATGTTCCACGAAGCTGCTCATGGTCCACCCTAAACTGCCTCATCCACTGCACAAACCATGACAGCAGATACGGATAACTGATGCACAAATGGAAAATTAAAAACTCTCCAGTAGTGTTCGACTGTGGCCATCCAGAACAGACCATACAACATATAACGACGCAATTACCGATCCACAAACACGTAGGAGACATCACAGTGATTCACTCTGCTACTCCTCATGTAGCTGTCTATTTTGACCACCTAAATTTGAAATTGGAGTTGTTGCTCTACAGCTACATTAGCCATACGAATGAAGAATGCCAGTGTAACGATACATATAATAACACTATTTGTGCTGACGTTTAGCCCACCCTTTAAACAAATTATGTACCCTCCCTTCACTCACCTTCCCTAACCAGCGTGGTGAAGTATGGCCAAATAACCCCCTGCGAGAGGCCCTCATCCAATAGTCGTTTGACTAAAGGCTTGTACACGTGCATATACATGATTGTGAGGGTTTAGAATATTTTTACAACGTGGATCAAGGAACGCGAGATATTTTGATGAAGGTATAAGCGTTGTAGGTGTACGACAACCAGCTGACGGCTCTCCCCAATGGAGTGTTTGACCAACTCGTGAATCTGGAGGTATTGTATTTGTACGACAACCAGTTGACGGCTCTCCCCAATGGAGTGTTTGACTACCAGACCCAACTATACTGCCCTCAAACTGACCACAAACACAGCTGACCAGTCGCTCCGTGAATCTGGAATATGATTTGCTTTGGTACAACAAGAGCAGCAGGATGACAGTTTAAATCTCATAATCGCCTCTCTCTCCCTCTCCTTTTCTTCCGCCCAATGTGCAAAGTTACGTCTCAATTCCACCATCTCCCAACCCCTTTCACTGCCATCGTACTCGTCACCCATTCAAAACTTCCTCCTGACCGTGTAAATCAGAGATGTTTGTTGTCACAGTAATTGTATAGTACAGGGCAATGCACGGTGTGCAGTAGTTACGGTGGTTAAGACGGCTTGTGTTCAGTTTGTCATGCGGTTGGTCAGTCAGCACTAGTCGTGTGTTCTCTCGTAAATACAGCAACTATCTACATGTGGTGTCTGTGTTCACATGCTTGCTCTGTACAGATGTCTTAGGCCTCAGAGTACCTCTGACATTTAGATTCTATGCGAATTAAAATTACAATTATCATTGTTAAGAGCGGGGAGAGATGTATGAAGCCACGTGGTGACCGTGCAGCCAAGTGATACCAGTGTTTGAGTTTTTTGGCCCACCCTTATCGCGTCACGTTGCTACAAAGGCTACACACTACTGAGGAATCAAAATAATTTAGATTTCACGCATGCATGTAGAAAAAAATTAACACGCTTGTGTGAAATAATAATGTCGATGTTAAATCCTGTAGAGTAGTTGGCTGCAATACATATCTACACGATAAGTCGCGTCGTTGAACTATCATTTGTGGGAAGGTCGCTTTTGAAAAGAGCAATATAGCTCAGTGAGGCCTTACCTGGTAACAAACATTTATTTTATTTTAATAGTTTACAATGTGTTACCATTTTAGTTGGTGTTTTCGTGACGTCGTTGTCCAACTTATTAGCTGATAGCGGCTCTATCTTTGTTGACCAGTGTGGGTTGCTTCTATTGACGGCTGAGATGTCGCAACCCAATCCTCTCACGATTCTCACACAACCAGGAAGACAACTCCGCCCGTCCATCCGTCCCTCACCTCCCTACCCCACGATCTCTACTCATTTAGGCACTGCCTGTGTCCATGAGCAAGCTGTCTCCATTCACTGTGGGAATGACAAACGTCTTGAGGTTGACATGAAGCGTGTCCTTGTATCGCAAAATCTGCCCCATCTCTTCTTCCAATCCCTGCTGAAGATGCGCGTGCATTTAAATTGAACTTTTAATACATTAACAAATCACATTTGCAAATATGGCTGTATCTAGCACTGATCTTTTGCTTCGTAATCTTTTTTTAGTGAGGAAACAAAACCATCACGTTACCATACATAGCAGGCGTTACCAAAAACATTTCCAAAATCTTAAACAAACACAAGATCCAGGTCCGATTCAGTACATTACACAAAATCCGAGATCTAATCACATCCGTAAAGGATGTCATTCCTGACATGAAATACCCTGGAGTCTACAAACTGAGTTGCATTTGTGGTGATTGTTACAATGGGGAAACGAAACGACATGTATCGGACCGTATTCGCCAGCACAAGGCAGATTTGAAACACGGAAGAACTAACTCTTCCACCGTGGCTGATCACTGCTATAACGCTGTGGGCTCTCATGTATTGTTTTCTCCGAGACCAAAGTGCTCTGCAAGCCTTCTGGCTACCATCAAGGATTTGTTCATGAAGCCATCCAGATATATAAACATAGACGTAACTTCAACTTAGAGGACGGATATAAATTGAGCAATCATTGGAAAAATGTTATTAACCAAGTAAAATGTAACAGCTCATAGCTGTTTCATCTTATTTACCGGGTACTAGTCTAGTTTACCAAGTAAATTACATCCTCAGCGTTCAGCAGTGAGGTTATTTGAGTGCCACCATCCGTTTTGGCGGCAATCGTGGGAGATGCGTCGTCGCCCCCCCCCAACGCACCTACAGCCCCGCCCACTCCCCCCCCCCACCCTGCCCAGTATAAACCCATTGACTCCAGCTTCTCTCCCACTTCAGTAAAATGTATTGCTGTGGTTGTCACACCTGATGATGATTGCTTGTGTTGCAAACGAAACGTCGTGATAACATTTATTTATTTTCACTTTTTTTTCTTTACCTACGTGACTTTACCGAAATAACCAAAGAGTGAGGAAAGAAGGTTGTTCCAAATCGGCGGTGCTGCAAAGGCAAATTATTTGTCACTTCTACTAAGTCTTCTTCTTGGCATAGTTAAATGCAATTAGAGGGACGTCTTAGGTTTCTTGGATATGACAATGGAGTTAATGAATTAGCTAAGTATAGCACAGATTTGATAATCAAATATGTATGGATGAACAGGGTCAAATATAGATGTATTCTTGCATCAAGTGATGAGAGATTAGATTGTAAGTAGAGGTCACAATGGTGCATCTTGTATGGTACATCGAGTGCAAGTCGAAGAGCAGAATGAAGTGGGTTTAGTGATTCATGAGGAGCTGATCTGCAATAGTCGAATGGGAAAAAAGCAATGTTTGTTTTTTTATAAATATTCTGGTTTAGATTTTATTTTCTTCAACATGTGATCAACTTGGGGATGGAGTGTAAGTTTAATTAGTAAACCCAAGTATTTGAAGCACTCTGTTTGTTCAGTGATGGTGTTTATGATATCAATTATAGGTGAAGAAAGTGAAACTGGATTTTTGTTTGAGCCAAATTTCATGATCTTCGCTTTTTTGGGATTTAGGAGCAATTTTAGTGCTGGCAATTGATGTTGAATTAAATCGGAATCGTGTTGGACATTCTGTTTCACTTCATTCTTTAGGATATGTACTTGATACTAGCATGACAGTATCATCAGCAAAAATATTTAATTATAAGTGGTTCAAGTTTAGTCAAAGATTCTCTATATAGAAGGAGACCACAATTGAACCCAGCACAGCACCTTGTGGAACACCTTTTGTTATTTTAATATTTATTAATGAGATGTTATCATACTCTTTCGTTCTTTCGGTAAAGTCACATAAGTAGAAATAAAATAAAATAAAACAAATCACGACGTTTCGATCGCCACACAAGCAATCCTCATCAGGTGGAGAGAGCTGCCGTGGCAAGAGGTCATATAGGTAAGAAAGGGGGGAGGAGCAATGGGGGAGAGAGAGGGGGGGGGGGTTTCGGGTAGGGGGAGGGGGCCCGTGAGCGCTCGGGGAAGAGGACGTGAGGCTGGGGGGAGGAAGTGGGCGGGGCTAGAAGTGGGAAGCTGAGTGTGGACACGGGGGGAAATAGAAAAAAAGGTGCTAGTAGACCGGTGGGTACGATGGAACCAACTACAACCAGTTAAGGCATTACCTGGTTAATAACATCCTTCCAATGATTGTTCAATTTGTATCCATCTTGTCGGTTGAAGTTATGTCTATGTTTATATATATGGATGCTTAATGAACACACCTTTGATAGTAGCCCGAAGGTTTGCAGAGTACCTTGTTCTCGGAAAAAAACAATATAATGCGAGCCCACAGCATTAAAACAATGGCCAGCTACGGCAGAGGTATTGTTTTTGCTGTTTTTTAGATCTGCCTTGGGTTCGCGGACACGGTCCGAGACGTGTCGTTTCGTTTCCCCAATGTAACTGCTACCGCAGTTACAACTCAGTTTGTAGACTCCAGGGTATTGCATGTCAGGAATGACCTCCTTCACAGATGGGATTAGATCACGGATTTTGTGTAGTGTATTGAATTGAACCTGGATCTTGTGTTTCTTTAAGATTTTGGAAATCTTCTTGGTAACACCTGCTATGTATGGTAAAGTGATGGTTTTGATTAGCTTCTCAGGAGATTGTTTCTCCATGGTTGTAGAAACAGCTTTGCGAATAATGCGGTCCAAGTACCCATTCATCTTGAGGGCTTCGTGTACGTGTTCTAGTTCACTGGCTAGGTGGTGTTGGTCGGAGATGCAGTGGGCCCTATGGTGTAGTGTTTTGATGACGGAATTCTTCTGGGCCGGATGGTGGTGGGAATCAGGTTTTAGATAGGAATCTGTGTGGGTGGCTTTCCATTGGACAGTGTCCCAAACCTTCGGGCTACTATCAAAGGTTTGTTTGTTCATGAAGCCATCCATATATAAACATAGACATAACTTCAACCGAGAACATGGATACAAATTGAACAATCATTGGAAGGATGTTATTAACCAAGTAATGCCTTAACTGGTTGTGGTTATTTCCATCATACTCGCCGGTCTACTAGCACCTTTTTTCTGTTTCCCCCCGTGTCCACACTTAGCTTCCCACTTCCAGCCCCGCCCACTTCCCCCCCCCCCCAGCCTCACGTCCTCTTCCCCGAGCGCTCACGCGCCCCTCCCCCTACCCCCCCCCCCCCCTCTTTCTCTCTCCCCCCTTGCTTCTCCCCCCTTTCTTACCTATATAACCTCTTGCCACGGCAGCTCTCTCCACCTGATGAGGATTGCTTGTGTTGTGATCGAAACGTCGTGATTTTATTTTCTTTTATTTCTACCTACGTGACTTTACCGAAAGACCCAAAGAGTATGGATTCCTGCAGTCACGAAAGCCTCAAATCAAGATTGAGATGGTATCACTATTTACCTTTGATAAAGTTCTGAGAGGTAGCTCTTAGCCCATTTTATTGTACTGTGTGACAATTATAGTCAACCAAGTCTTATGAGTAAGAATTTCATGGTCAACAGTATCAATGGCTTTTTACAAGACGAGTAATAGTGCAAAGCAATAGTGGCCTTTATCCAGGTTACTGAAGAGACACTTTGATACATGCATAATTAAAACCAGACCGTTTACTGTGAAGGAGATTTTGAGTTCTCCTGCGAGCGAATCAAACTCATCACGGACATAAGATGGCGTTGCTGAATCCTAGCAACCTCTTTTAGGTTCCATGCACGGTGTCCATGTCTTCTCTCCATAGATGAGAGAGGATATTACCACTGCCCTTTACACTTGACACTATTCATCTTTATTCCTGATCGTGACTAGAAGCTGGAGGACCGACTGCCAACTAAAGTACAGCCCTTCTTGATCCTCTCTTCAACTTCACAATTGAGGCATTTACCCACACTCGGGTTACAGGACAATTCACGTAATAATAAATCAATGTTAATGGCAGTAGAAAAATCTTTTGTTCAGGTTATGACGAGATGAACGTGGTGATAATAGCAAGTGATGCAAGAACAGACTCAAGTGTTTAGCCAAGGAGGTAAGTGTTTGACCTAAAACTTATAAATCGCAGACACTGGCTCAAACAGGGATTCTGAGGTTGCAAGCTCACAGGTTAAAGACACAGGTCTAGCAGAGCGATGTCTACGACTCACATGTCTTGGCACAAGCCAAGCATTAGTTGCAGAGGTCCCAAGCTCACTTCTTAGGCACGAACTGAGGAAGGTTGCATAGATATCCAGGTTTTAAACACAAACAAAGCAGAGTTCAAGAGGTGGCACGGTTGCAAAGCTAAATTTCACTTCGGAAAGTCTGCAAGGTGTCTCCTGTTCCTGATACTATAACTCTGTAATGATATCTGTTGGAGATGACCCAGAAATGCAACTGTAACCTAGTACGCAATTGTATTCTCAGGAATGACTTGCGAACGAGATATGTTCCTGAGACCCGTTCGTCGGTCAAACGGTTCGTAAGTAGGAACATAATAATGTGCTGTACTAAATACACGTACGGTCAGTGTTATAAAATGTGTTACGGTTAAAAAAAATGGAAGGGAACAATGAGCAGCCACAATTGCACAGACACACGGGGCCAAGCGTAGACGCACACACACAGACACACACACCCCAACGACAAATATCCCCCGTATATAACTCATAGGCTGTTGGAGCAAGTACTGTTAGCGAGCAACACCTATGAAGTGGGTTATTTGCCGATACTTCACCACACTGGTCAAAGCGAGGCGACAAAGGCAGGGAGCATAGGGCCTCCCCTAGGTTGACATGGGTACAATTGAGTTCAATGCATTTTGCTGTACTGCCCTCTGCTGCTCATCATATATATACAAGCACATGCTGGATTAAATGATCCCTTGCCGTCAATGTATACAGTTTTTCCAACATACTAACATTGTACCCAGTAATTTTTTGTGTATTTTACGTAATGTTTTAAAAACGTTTGGAGAAGATGCATGCGCGCGTGATAATTTGGAGAATCAAAATAAGTTGCCTCTCCATGACAACCAGATCACGGCTCTCCCCAAGGGAGTGTTTGACCAGCTCGTGAATCTCAATACGTTGTGGTTGAACAGTAACCAGCTGAAATCTCTCAGCACTGGGGTCTTTGACAGCCAGACCCAGCTGACAACTCTGAGCCTAAGTATACACGCGACATGCAGCCAACAAAGCAGATAAAATGTACATGTGCGGGTGACCTTTACCTGGCAACACAAGCAGGTACTGAAACACCATGGAGGGAAATCTTCAGAGATGGAGGCTGAAACTGGACCGCACGCTTACCTTTCACGACCACATGACAAAGGTAACTGCTCATACGAAGACGGTACAACCTGGTCCAGAAACTGACCAGCACAAACTGGACGGAATCAGCATTAATTATATAGATAGAAGCGATGACCTTGTGTGCTCCACAGCTGAGTGTTGTACTGAACGTTCAACTGAACGTATGTATGTTAAACTTCCTTCGCACCGTACGTAGCCAACCGTGCTCATGGATCATTGGACCTAAGCACATTCAATTCTTCAGGAATCCAGGGGCAGAGGTTGGAATCTGGGAGAGTGGAAGGACGGGGGGAAACAGCAGTGGCTTTACTCGGTTTCCACATTCCTGTCTCTCGGAGCCTCTAAATGCATTCCCCTGTGTCTCTCAGCGTCTCTAAATAGTGTCACTCCTGGGGTGTCACTGCACGCTCATGAAGGTAGGCCACGAGATGACCATATATGCCTTGAACGATGCCCGCGTCAATGCCATCGAGGGAGAAGAACTCGGGCAAGTCCAAGGCCGACAACGTGGTGGCTAGGCCTGATGCCCACTCAACACAGAGTCCTCTTTTTCATCAAAGGACTGCTAAGTCAAGACAAACTTTAAAAAGAAAATCCTGCAAACTAGACAGGTTCCGTTTGTCCAATAGGGGCGTTGAGGTGCCGTCCCACTAGGCAGCTGCAGATGAGAAATATTTTTTTCTAGTAAAAATACTATTCTATCAATTATTTATCTGTGTTTTTTTTTTATATGATGATTCTTTCAACGTGAAGATAACATTTGAAGTTGTTGATATTATAAACTGCTGCAACACCACAGTATGATTTGTGTCTTGGGGAGGTCTCTAGGAGGCTGTGCAGGCATCCGAGTGAGAAATATCCCTTAATTCAATGCGATTAGATCGCATTTTAGCCACGTCGTTGGAGACCCATTCAGGGCAGTAAAAAAGGCGCCCATGGCTGTAATGACTATGTCACAATGGGAGGTTGTACTGTGAAAATATAGCAGGTCACGGCCTACACGTAGGTGAGTGTATGACGGTATGTGGCTGTTATTGTACGCGGTGTCTTGGTTGCCGTGGCTAATTTGTTGAGTCGTGTCAGCTGATATTTAATTGTGGTGCTTCCATTCTTCCCTGCCGTTTGGCTGTTATGTCCGACTCTCTGAGTTGCATTGCCTTGTTGGGTGCCTCTGCATTAACGGGCTGGGGTCTCACTAGCATGGCCACCTCTGCTCCCTCAGCCTCGACGTATCGATGGTTCTGGCTGTGTGATGTGCTGTGTGTATTGTGACGCGCTTGCCTCACAGCGCAGTTGGCAGCGCCGCAGTTTGTATTACACATAGACTTGACATTAACTTACTAATCCCCCTATTCTCCCTGCCTAATCTCTCCCATCAACATAGTGCTACTCTCCCATTAACACTGCTGTTGTGCGCATATGCGACGATACTCTTATGCAGCGACGGAAGTTCATTGCATGCTAATTGCTCTCCCTAATCTCTCTTCCTAATCTCTCCATTAACACAATTGACGTGCTTGCGTCCGGGGATAAAATTCCTTTCCAGCTCAGACCCTGCTTGCTTGCCCATCGCAATGTAAATAACCTATTGTTGTAACAGCTCTTTCGCTGGTTCAGCAGTTCCACTGCTGGATTCTATTTTTTCACCTGAAGACGACCACTTGTGTTGTGATCGAAATGTCGTGATATATTATTTTTTGTTTTATTAAATTTTTCTACCTACGTGACTTTACCGAAAGAACCAAAGAGTATTTATTTGTTCTTTAGGCTTTTGGCAGTGTCAAAGGGGTTGTGTAGTGTGGACTTGAGGGTCATGGGGACAGCATTTGAGTGGTAGTAATGTTTGTCACGTAAATAGAACATGCCAATTCGCTACTAGTACAGCACACTGGTGTGTTGGAGAGCTAAGCCACAACATTTACAATCTGAGTATAGCGTTTCACCAGTAATTACAACTAGCTTCATCAGGCGACAGCGAGATTTGTGGAGAAGTCCACCTGTTTCATTCCTTAAATAGAGGCATAGATGTAATGACAACACTTGTGCGCTTTTTTGCGCGAAGTGGGGGGGATTAATTTATCAACGTGCTTCATACATGTGCATTATGCGGGTCCATTGATATTGTACTGCCTGTCGATTGTGCATACTAAAATCGCCGTAACAACGGTAATCCATATTGAAGTATGGTGGCCTCTATAGGCATGCAATTAAACAATTTGATGATTCGCTTCCAAGCAGCACCAAGTCTGTAGCTATTTGAACAATGAAAATTATTTTTAATTTCACTCAATTTCGATCATTAGTCTATGGCCAGTAGTCACTAGTTTTGCACAGAACTTTAACATTTTAAAAATCAATTGAGTGTCCGTCCTTGTTGGCACGCGTGTTATGCTACTGCTGACAGTTGTATTTGGGAGTATTTACTATTTATTTGGTGTACTTTTAGTCTCATGCTGATCATTCGTCCTGTTTATTTGTCTGACTTGTATCAGGTAAGCGGTCTGTTATCTCGGTCATTGTAGTTGTGTAATGCGGGCGTAAGCGACCTTCCGGATGTGACGTCACGGGGGGTGGAGCCATGTGACGTGGGTGGAAGGTTCGGGTCCTTAAGCGGGTAAACCGGAAGGGGAAGTCAGTCGGGGTGTGAGCGGAAAGGAGTGAGGCCAGGCGGGCGAGTGAGAAGAGGAAGGGGCACCGACGGCCATCGGGAGCCAACCCCGGAGACAGGAGGAAGCTACGGAGTGGTGTGCAGCTGCGGAGAAGACAGCCAGAAGGGCTGCGTGTTAGAGGCAGCGGTGTGGCTGCCAAGTGTGGCGGGAGAGAAGAGGGAGAGACAGCACGAGGCTGTCAGAGCTGCAGAGAGGACGAAGGAGAAAGGAGTTGCAGCGAGTACAGCCAAGGGGGGCTGTGTGAGAGTAACAGCAGCGGGGCTGCTGTTGTGGATCGGGCCGACATCGGAGTCAGCACCGAGGAGAAGCTACAAAGTAGAGACAGCCGTGTGGGAATACAGTACGAACCGAATAAAGGACACTGAGCCAGACATCGTGGTCCAGTCGTTTATTACACTGGTGTCGGAAGTGCAACGGCATGTCGAAACAAGTGAGGAAGAAATTTAATCCGGCGCCTGCATCGGCTTCTTCGTCCGACGACGACGAACTCCCTCCAACCACGGATTCTGCTGGGGTGGTGGAGGAGAGCCCTGCTGAGGCGAGCACGGGAGTGGAGGATGTCGGCGCAGTGGCGGGTCCGTCGACATCATCAGACGCTGATCAACGATGGCAAGAGATGGCGGTACAACTGGAGGCACTTAAGGACGTCCTGACGCATTTATGCCATCTCGTCGCCCCAGGGACGATGGAGGACGCAGTTGGTGCTCCGCGGGCCGCCACGTTGCCTGTCCTGCCGCCGCCATTGGCCACGCGGCAAGAAGCCGCCATCTTGCGCGCTCCGCGGCGCCAAACCGCCATCTTGGCCACGCCGCGGGCCGACGCCATTTTGAATTTGCCACCACAACCACCACCATTGGAAGACGGCGGGAAGAGGAGTCGGAGTCGCCACCTTACCACAGTTAAAGAATTTTCCGTCGGTGGGGACTGGAGCGCGTTCGCCTGCCGCTTCTTGGCGGCGGTACGCACAGCAAGATGGACCGATGCGGAGGCTTTGGAAGTGTTGCCGACTCTCCTGGACGACGAATCTGTCCGATTTTTCCGTTCCATAACGACCGATAAGAAGGCAACTTTATGTGGTGTTTTTCAAGAAATGGCCGACGCTTACGAGCCACCAGATGATGCGCATCGGCGATTCGCTCAACGACAACGAGCACCAGAGGAGTCGCCCGTGGCGTTCAGGGGTGCGGTGCTGGAGCTGGCCATGGCAGCTTATCCTGAGACGCCACAGGACCTGCTCGAGCCTCTCATATTAGGGAAAATGTTGGAGCTGTCTCGGGATCTAGGGATCCCCATGCCTGTGTGTGGGCATGAGAAGCTAACTTCCCGGACGGCTGCTAAGTGTCTCGATGCGCAATTCAATCTCCGTCGCTGGAAACAAGTGACGGCGTGGACGGGGGGGCCCGTCAAAGAAGGGGATGCGCTGGGGTGGAACCCTGCGCAGGCTGTCTACGTTCCAGATGACCGGGGCCCTCAACAGCTGACGGCCGCCTCCGCTCCATGGACGGGACGCGGCGGGCCGAGGCCGCGCGCGGCGCTACCGGAACGGGGCCGTCAGGAGGCAAGGCCTGCGCTTCGGCGCAACGATGCCGAATGTTTCCGCTGCGGGCGTAGGGGCCACTACGCCAGAGACTGCTGGGCCCGCTTCCCGGCTCCGCCGCAGCAGGAGGCCTCGGTACCGGACAAGTCGACTAAAGATCCTCCGAAACAGGCATGTCGGCACGCACCAGACACCCGGCAAGGCTTTACACCTCACCCATCGCCATCGTTGTGCGATCCTAATGTTGTTGTTAAAGGAAGCCCTTCGACGGGGCCTTGTCGCTCGGTCACGCAGTGGTGCAAGTTGGCACGGAGAGTCGTCGCGGCCGCTACGGGTTCGTCCACTGTACCGGGGTCTATACAAGGGGTGGACGTACGCATTTTGGTCGACTCCGGCGCGTCTGCGACTATTATTTCGGATGTCATTTTCCATCTGTTGGGCATCCCGCCGGGGGCTGTGCGTCCGGTTTATGGGTCGTGCGTCGCTGCGAACGGGGGTAGCATGGGTATCGTGGGCCAGGTGGATGCTAAGATATCTATTGGGGATGTGTCGGCCTCGGGCGTTGTGTTAATATCGAGATCTTTGGCGGTTCCTTGTTTGTTAGGCACCGATTTTTTGGCTAAGATGCCCATTTTGATCAAAATCAATGAGAATTGTATTGAACTGCCAGGGGGCCGTCAAATCTCGTTTCTGCCATCGCCCTGGGGGCGACCTGCTTCGGCCGTACAAGTGCAGGCGCTGTCCGTCGCATCTGTGGACATCCCACCTGGTACACAGATGCTTATACCCTTGCGGTATCGGAAGCCCCTGCCTGATCGGCTAGGAGCAGTAGGGGTCTTGTTGTCACCGTCCGCCACGATAACAACCGGGTTGGCGTTAGTGGGGGCACAGACCATCATCCGGCCGGATCAATTACCGTTTTTACAGGTGCTTAATGCGGGGGGGGAAAACGTCCGTGTTCCGGCCGGTACGGTTGTGGCACATGCCACTACGGCGTTTGCGACGCATGATTGTCCGCATAGCCGGGGAGTGGTTGCTGGGGTTTCCGAGCCAAGGGGTTCGGATAATCGTTGGGTTGCTGACTTATGTGACGGAAATTCTTCCCTGTCCATGGAGCAACGTGGTGCGCTGCGTAAATTGTTGTTGACATATTCCGATGTGTTCAGCTCCGATGATTTGGATTTGGGCCGCACATCGTTGCTTTACCATCACATTGAGACGGGCGATGCTGCCCCTATTCGATTAAATTCGCATCGGATGAGTCCTGCGGAGCGAGAACACGTGCGGGGGGCAGTGGAAGACATGTTGGCTGCGGACATTATATCGCCATCTAACAGCCCATGGGGCGCTCCGGTCGTCTTGGTTAAGAAAAAGGATGGCAAATTGCGATTTTGTGTTGATTTCCGGAAATTGAATAAAATATCGGTGGCAGATGCGTACCCACTGCCGCGTATGGATGACTCCCTCGACGCATTGTCGGGGGCTAAGTTCTTTTCCACACTGGACCTCTCTTCGGGATTTTGGCAGCTTCCCCTTGACGAGTCCTCACGGGAGAAAACCGCATTCCGTACGCCGCAGGGGTTATTTCAATTCAACTGTCTCCCGATGGGATTGAATGCGGCCCCTGCTACATTTCAAAGATTGATGGAGCTCGTTTTGTCGGGGTTGCAGTGGGAGACGTGTCTTATATATTTGGATGATATTATTGTCTTCAGCCGCACATTTGATGAACATTTGACGCGGCTGGAGACAGTGCTCACGAGGATGCGTTCTGCCAAATTGAAATTCAAACCAAAGAAATGTCACCTACTGCAACGGTCCGTCCGCTATTTGGGGCACATTGTGAGTGCTGAGGGGGTGTCCACGGATCCGGAAAAGACGGCGTGTGTCCGGGATTGGCCGACTCCGGCCACCGTGTGGGATGTTCGGCGGTTTTTGGGATTTGCCTCGTATTACCGAAGATTTGTGCCGGGTTTTGCGACGATTGCGAGGCCCTTGCATCTCCTTACGGGTAAAGGACGGAAGTTTGGTTGGGGGCAGCCGGAGGAGGCGGCCTTTCGGAGTCTGCGTGATCTATTGGCCACGGCCCCAACATTGGATTATCCCGATTTCGATCACCCATTCATTCTTGATACGGACGCGAGTGACACGGGTATTGGGGCGGTATTATCACAGTCTAAAGGGGGTGTAGAGCGTGTCGTGGCGTATGGTAGCCGAGTCTTGTCTCCTGCGGAAACCCGCTGCTGTGTCACTCGCAGAGAACTATTGGCGGTTGTTTTTTTCCTACGGCAATTTCGACCATACCTCTACGGTCGTTCTTTTATTGTGCATATGGATCATGCGGCCTTGCAATATGCCCTTAAAATTGACCAGCCATCCGTACAGTTGGCACGTTGGTTGGACACGCTACAGGAATTTTCCATCCAAATTCAACATCGGAAGGGAGTGCGCCATGCGAACGCTGACGCACTTTCCAGATTACCGCGGCGCGCCCCTTGTAAATGTGAGTCGGGGACGCATAGGTGTTCGCCGATTCCAAACCCCCCTCAGCCGCTTACGTTGGCCGTCGAGAAGTCGGACACTCCGATGGAACCGGGACCGGCTGACAGGGTTTTGAATCTGCCGCGGTCTGTCTGGATCCGGGAACAGATGATGGATGAGTCGTTGGTGTCCTTGCGGAAGCGGTCTGCTAGGGACAATGGGAGTCCGAGTACGGCTGTGGGGCCGCAAACCGCTCTCCGAGATGGTCTGCTTATGTGGCGGGAGGGGTTCCAGGAACGTTGGCGCCTGGTGGTACCAACGTCCTTGCGATTCGAGTTGATTAGAACCCTCCATTGTGACACTCTCTTACATTTAGGGGTGCAGAAGACCTTGTTGACGTTGCAACGTCATTATTTTTGGCACGGCATGGCGACAGATGTCGTAGGGCACGTGCGCGCGTGCCCTGCATGTGCACGACGTAAGCCGCCGAAACATCCTTACGTGCCGCCTCTCCAGTCGATTCAGGTGTCTCGAGTCAATGAATTGGTGGCACTGGACATATTGGGACCTTTTCCACCATCGGCGAGGGGTAATAAATATTTGCTGGTAGGGGTTGAGTACCTCTCCCGTTGGCCGATGGCCTGGCCGTTGCCCGATCAGTCGGCCGCGGCCATTACCGACGCCTTTTTGTTTGGGTATATTATGGACAAGGGGGCGCCTGAGAGACTCCTCACGGACCAGGGCAGGAATTTCTCTTCTAAATTATTGGCGGAAGTGTGCGCGGGCCTTGGGACTAAGAAAGTACGGACATCCCCATACCATCCGCAGACGGATGGTATGGTTGAACGGCTGAACAGGACATTGTCTGCCATGCTTTGCCATACCGTGAGCGAACAACAATCAGATTGGGATCTGCACATCCCCGGAGTGCTTTCGGCGTACAGGATGACGCCTCATGCGGCTACAGGGTATTCGCCGTTTTACCTTATGTATGGTCGGGAAAACGTGCCGCCGGTGGATGTGCAATTGGGAACTGGGGTGAAGGGACCTCGTAAACCACTTCCTGAATACATTCAGGACACGGTTCGCCGAGTCACGGAGGCGCGGGAGAATGCCCGCGTGGCTACGGCCAAAGCCCAGGCCCGGAACGAGCGATATGCGCGACGGTCAGAGGGGGAGTGCCCCTGGAAGGTTGGGGACCTAGCCTGGCTTCATTGTCCACAGGTACGTCCGGGAACCTCTCCGAAATTGCACAAACCCTGGCATGGTCCCGTACGCCTCATTGCGGTTCCCAACCCACAGTCAGCACGCGTCCAAATTGGGTCTCGTCGCTGGGTTGTGCATACGTCGCGCTTGAAACCATATGTTGCTCCCTTACATGATGCGTCATCCCCCAATGTTGCCTTGCCGGGGTCTGTTGCTGCTGACTCTCCCCTGCCTGCGTCCATTGATCTTGCTAGAGCGCCTGTCGTACCTGTTCCAGACAGGCCGGCCGTGACATTGCGGGGGTCGAGGGGCCCTGCTCGGAGGACGCCTGCCAGGTCTGCGGGACCTTCGAGCCATGCAGCCCTTCCGACCCAGCTGCGGGCACGGTCACAGGACAAGCCCAAGACTAATTCTTTAGGGACACGGGACGTTGGTGGACTTCCAGCTGCGGCAGGGGGATTACCCCCTGTCATTCCTCGACTTTCATCGCGTTCCCGTTCTGCGAGTGGGCCGCCGACCGTCCGGGACGGGCCGGCGACCCGCACACGTTCCAAATCGCTTACGTTTCGTTGATTGTTGCTGTGTTTTTATCTTTTTCTTACAGTTGTATTTATTGCATGCTTTTTGTACGTTCGTTGATGTTAATTGCGTTGTTGTTGTTGTTCTTGCTGTTACATTGTATGCTTAGTGTCCTGTAGGGGGGTAGGTCGATTCGCCGCATTACGATTGCTATTGGTCAGCCGAGGTCGGCTGGGATTTTTCTACGGGGGAGGGTGGTGTAATGCGGGCGTAAGCGACCTTCCGGATGTGACGTCACGGGGGGTGGAGCCATGTGACGTGGGTGGAAGGTTCGGGTCCTTAAGCGGGTAAACCGGAAGGGGAAGTCAGTCGGGGTGTGAGCGGAAAGGAGTGAGGCCAGGCGGGCGAGTGAGAAGAGGAAGGGGCACCGACGGCCATCGGGAGCCAACCCCGGAGACAGGAGGAAGCTACGGAGTGGTGTGCAGCTGCGGAGAAGACAGCCAGAAGGGCTGCGTGTTAGAGGCAGCGGTGTGGCTGCCAAGTGTGGCGGGAGAGAAGAGGGAGAGACAGCACGAGGCTGTCAGAGCTGCAGAGAGGACGAAGGAGAAAGGAGTTGCAGCGAGTACAGCCAAGGGGGGCTGTGTGAGAGTAACAGCAGCGGGGCTGCTGTTGTGGATCGGGCCGACATCGGAGTCAGCACCGAGGAGAAGCTACAAAGTAGAGACAGCCGTGTGGGAATACAGTACGAACCGAATAAAGGACACTGAGCCAGACATCGTGGTCCAGTCGTTTATTACAGTTGTAAAACAACCAGCTGATAGCTCTCAGCACTGGGGTGTTTAACAGCCAGTCCCACCTGACTGCTCTGAGCACAAACTGTCTGAAAGCATTTCCCGAGGGGCATTTAGTCGCTCTGTGAATATGAATGTTGCCAATGACTCCATGTAGCTGGTTTCCCTCCAGATCCAAGATCTCTGTGTCCCCAGGGATCCCATCTGGCACCGAGCCCAGACGTTTGTTTTCACAGTTCACCACCTGACCAGGGCCTCTATCGTAGTGTGTACCATGGAAACATCTACAGACGCCTCCTTCTCCACACGCAGGTGTCCTGGCTCGAACTCCAACCCGGAGCCACGAGATCAGATGTGGAGATACGATAACAGTTATCATCCTAATAGCAGCATGGCCATCATAATGATCATACATTAGTTACCACCCTATTGATAATTATAACCAACATTATGATCATACTTGCTTTAGTACCCGATTTCGCCCGGAACTTGGATTCACGACGCCCGGCCGCCTTTATCTCCTCAGTGGCGATGTTCACACACCACACCAGTTACTTGTTTAAGGCAGAGTCGACCTAGGGAAGGCCCACAACCGGTTCAAATAATCGTCACCGGTGGTGGCCGTGAGCGGGAATCGAACTCGGGTCGACGGGTTCGTAGCGCAGCTCACGAATCGCTACGCCAGCGAAACGTCATACTCAAATTGTAAATGTTGTGGTTTCACGCTTCAACACACCGGTGGGCTAAAGCAGTGAACTATTTGTCTTTTGTCAACGTGACACTTTTTTACTGATTGGCCGTGTCGGGTGGTGGAGGGTTATGACATATTTATATATAACGCGATCTAAACCCAAAAACGTTGATTATGAATAATATTGGTCGCGAAAGCCTACGTGTTAAACTCACATATAGAAACACAGAGACAATTTCAACCGAGAAGATGGATTCTGGCTCAGCAATCATTGGAAGGACGTAATAAACCATTTTGGATCTTAACTGATTGTGTTCACGTTTACGGTGACTTTCAGACCGCAGTCCACTCACTGGCATTGACTATATATCTTGTATTTTCCACAGGGAATGGATTCTTTGCTCCGCTGCAAGTCTCCTACCACCACTCTCCCATTGACATATTTCGTTGCTTATTCTTAGTATCTTTCACGCGACGGTCAATGGTATAGTGTATAGCAGATTGTATAACTAGTATAAAATTGTAATGTTTAATACAATTGTAATAAACCTTCTCGAGACGGCTTCTGGAATCAGTCCTTTATTTTCCACTTTCACAGTTTACACACACTCCCCATTGCTGGCAGGCAACGGGAAGCGGGCAGACAGCCAGCGAAGTTGCACCGCTCACGTGGCACCCAAAGCCCCGTACGCGCATGGCTCCTGCTCTCTTCGTTCCCAGGTCTGCTCCCGACTCCTCCGTTTCTCCCCCTTTTAACCCCTGGGTCACGTGGTACCCCTAAGCCAATCCTCAGTAGTCAGCGTCGAACATTCCAGATCACTCCCCGTCAACTCCCGGGACCACGCCTCTGATCCGGCTTCCCATTAGCTGAGACCAAGATCGGCCAAGCCAATCACCTTAGCTAACATGCCGTGATCACGCCGAGACCATGCTCCCGGGCTCTCCCCTCATTGGCTACAAAGCGGGACCGGCAAGCCGATCGCCACGTGAGCCATACATGGCTCTCATTACACAATGTATAAGGTAATATACATCACCCCCCCCCCCCCCCCGGTGAAAAAAATCAGCCGTCTCGGCTGGGAAAAGGGTGATTAGCCGATTCCATAAAATTGCTTATTAGGGCGCCAAGGAGCATTTAACAATAAAGGGTGAAATGGCGTCAATGAGCCGAACAACACTTTAAAACAGAATCACCCATGAACAACCAGACATACATTAGGGCGCCCCTGCAGCGCGGTAACGACAGGGAAGGGACAGCAAGACAATCAGACGCTAACGAAATGGGAGAGATTTAGATCGCGTACGCGACGCGGGACCCTCTCCGCTTCCTGCGCACGGTCGCCTTGCCGCCGGTTCGACAGGAGGTGGTAGGCGTGAAGAAGAAGATTGTTCGTTTTCGGTCATGTCCAGGGCAGGTCCCGTTGGAGGGGGGACAGCGGGGGCTTCATCAGCCCTCAAAACCTGTTCATCTGCAGGGGGCACAACACAGTCCCACTGGGGATCAACGGGCGAGGCAAGCGGCGTATTCGGCACAGCAGATCCCGGCAGGTCAAGAAGTGGAAATGAGAGATCAACACGCATACTAACGTAGGGTTTAAGTCACGACGAATGGACGTACCACCGACGTTTTCCGTACTGGACGCGAACACTCTGTGGATTCCGAATGTCCACCAACGTCACAAGCCCCCGCCAAGGCCTGTGCAGTTTAGGGGATGTGCCCACCGGCACCTGAGGGCAGTGGAGCCATGCCAGGTCGCCCACCGACCAGGGCATGTGAGTACGCGATCGACGCGCATACCTCTCGTTCCTTGCCTGCGTACGGGCCATCGCACATCTAGCGGCCTCTTGCGCCTCTGTAAGCCGTTCAAGCGAGTCCCGTACGTGATCAGGCAAGGAACGGGACGGTTGTTTACTCGGCGTACCCAGTTGCACATCAATGGGTGGTACGTTCTCACGGCCATACATCAGAAAAATGGTGAATATCCCGTGGACGCGTGTGGAACCATGCGGTATGCCGCTAAGACGCCCAGTATGTGCAAGTCCCAATCGGTTTGCTTTTCACTCACCGTGTGACAAATCATAGCCGAGAGGGTGCGGTTGAATCGTTCCACCATGCCATCCGTTTGCGGATGGTACGGGGAAGTGCGGATCTTCTTTGTACCCAGCGCATCGCAAACCTCTTTGAGCAATTTGGAGGAGAAGTTGCATCCCTGATCTGTGAGCAACCTCTCGGGTGCTCCCTTATGCATGACGTACCCGTTCAAGAAAGCATCGGTGATGGATGTGGCCGTTTGGTCGGGCAGAGGCCAGGCCATCGGCCATCGATAAAAATATTCTACTCCAACCAGAAGGTATTTATTGCCCCTAGCCGATGGAGGGAACGGGCCGAGAATGTCCAGAGCAACAAATTCGTTGATGCGGGACACCTCAATGGAACGTAATGGCGGCACATACTGTTTCCGAGGCGGTTTCCTCTTCGCACAATCATGGCATGAGCGGACAAAGTCATTAACGTCTGCCGTCATGCCGGGCCAGAAGAAATCTTTTTGCATTGCGGCCAAAGTCTTCTGCACGCCGAGGTGCATCAATTTGTCAGTGTGCAGAGCGCGAAGCAGGTCATAGCGAAGGGAAGTAGGCACGACCAAGCGTGGTCGGTCAGGCAACCAGTCGGTACACATCAATAGTCCCGCCTGGCCTCGGAACATCCGCCACTTCCATCCCGCCAACTGAGCTTTTTGTTTCCCGATCAATTTCCGCAGCGGAGCCAGCGAGGTATCGGCCTCTTGCTCGCGTAGCCAGACCGAGTGCGGCAGCTGTAGGGTATCATCAGTGTCCACTGACACCTCCTGGTTGTCCTCGTTCGCTATCGCCCCCATAACCGGACAGGGCGAGGTGAGCGGCGCCGCGCTGCGGTGCATACCCGTCAGACAAGTGCACGGGGGAACGGGTGGTAGCCTGGAGAGCGCGTCCGCGTTAGCGTGGCGGGCACCCTTACGGTACGTAATATCGAAGGAAAATTCCTGTAATGATTCCAACCACCGAGCCAATTGGCCTGATGGTTGGTCCAATTTTAAGGAGTATTGCAAAGCCGCGTGATCAGTGCGAACGAGGAATTTCCTTCCATACAGGTACGGCCGGTACAGGCGGACAAAATGCACAATTGCCAAAAGTTCCCGCCTCGTCACGCAATATCGTGTTTCTGCAGGGGACAGAACCCTGCTGCCGTACGCAACCACTCGCTCAACCCCGTCTTTACGTTGCGATAAAACGGCCCCGATGCCGATATCGCTAGCATCCGTGTCAAGGATGAACTGCTGGGAAAAGTCCGGGTAATCGAGCGTAGGCGCCGTGGCGAGGTGATCCCGAAGCGAGTGAAAAGAGCTTTCCTCCTCCGGGCCCCATTTAAACCTTTGATTTTTGCCCGTCAGAACATGCAATGGTTTAGCCAATGTTGCAAAGTTCTTAACGAAGCGGCGATAATAGGATGCGAACCCAATAAACCGCCGAACATCGCCCACTGAAGTGGGTGTGGGCCACTCTCGGACACATTGCGTTTTCTGAGGGTCAGTCGACACGCCATCCGAACTGACGATATGACCCAAGTAACGGACGGAGCGTTGCAAAAGGTGGCTTTAGGTCAGCCGACCGCATCCTTTGAAAGACCGTCTCCAGGCGTTGGAGGTGTTCCTCGAACATGCAGCTAAAAACGATGAAATCTTCTAAATATATGAGGCACGTTTCCCACTGTAATCCAGCCAGTACCAATTCCATGAGTCGTTGAAACGTCGCCGGAGCCGCATTCAAGCCCATAGGCAACCGATTAACCTCAAAGAGACCTTGTGGCGTGCGGAATGCCGTTTTGGGTTTTGACGCATCATCGAGGGGAAGCTGCCAAAAGCCCGAGGACAGATCGAGGGTGGAAAAGAATTTAGCACCCGATAAAGCGTCCAATGAGTCATCCATCCTTGGTAAAGGGTACGCGTCCGCCACGGAAATCTTATTTAACCGGCGGAAATCTACACAAAACCTTGTCCCACCATCCTTTTTCTTAACCAGAACCACGGGCGCACCCCAAGGGCTGTTGGACGGCGAAATAATATCCGCCGCCCACATTTCGTCTACTGCGCCGCGCACATGTTCCCTTTCTGCCGGGCTCATGCGATGCGGATGCATACAGATGGGAGGTGTCGTACCGGTGTCAATATGGTGTGACAAAAGTGACGTGCGGCCGAGATCCAAATCATTTTTGCTGAAAACATCAGCGTACCGTAACAATATTGAATGCAAAGCAGTTCTTTGCTCGTTCAACAAGGATGAATTTTCCCCGTACAAGTCCGCGATCCACCGTTCCTGTGAACGATCGCGTGGAGGTCACCAGTGGGTATTCGGGCGTGCGGTTTTTCGTCAAAAGTAGCGAAATCGGTAGTGGCGTGAGCCAACACCGATCCCGCGGGACAACAACCCGGTCCGGCCCCCCATTCAACACCTGTATGAACGGTGCCTGACCTGGCCGTACGATCGTTTGGGCTGCCGCCAAGGAAAAAGATTTAGCCACTGAATTAGATGGGGATAATAGCACGCCCATTGCACTCTTTTTAACGTGAAGGGGTTTCCGGTAACGCAGCGGAATGAGGCAAACTGGCCAGCAGGGAAGGCAGGATCGACATCCTACGACCCCCCGACATTTCCAAACAATCCTGGTCGACCCGTATCTTTAGTGGCATTCGGCGCAAGAAATCTGTGCCTAGCAAGCATGGGACGGCTAGCGAGCGCGAGATCAACACGGATCCTTTAGCGGTAATATTCCCGATAGCGATACACACATCGACCTGACCGCAGATACCCATGCTACACCCATTTGCGGCTACACACGCGTCATTAACCCGACGTATTCGCGACGTGGGAATAGACAAAAGATGAAAAATAACATCGGCAATGATGGTGGCAGATGCGCCAGTGTCCACCAAAATACGGACGTCGATGCCCTCGATGGTACCCCGTACCGTCGATGAGCCCGATGCCGCAGCCACAACCCTACGAGCCAATTTTTTCCATTGTGTAGTAGAGCATGGAAATTATGCAGAAGAATGACAATTAACAGCAGAAGTGCAACTATGAGTGCGAGTGGATGAATGATGTGACACGACCTGCCGGGTGTCCGATTTGTGTCGACTCGCCCGAGGGTGTCGCGGCTCTGCGCCCGGTGGAGGAGATGGAGGCCCCCTCGGCGTAAGTGGTGAAGGCAGAGGTCGGCAGCGGCAGTCGCGGGCAAAATGGCCTCGTCGGCCGCACTTGAAACACGTGGCCGTCGTCGGCCGGCGGTCGGTCGACTCGGCCCCCGCACGTGGACGGCTCGCGTAGTCACCACGCTGGTCGCGCAGCCGCCGTCTCGGAATCCAGTGCGGAACAGCAGCAGCCAGCACCTCGTCGTCGCCGGAGTCGTCGGAGCAGTGGACGACCCGTCGTGGAGACCACCCCAAGGGTGGGCCGTCGATCTCTGGTTTCCCCGTCCACGCCGCCATCTGGTCCCAGCGCTTGATGTTAAACTTAGCGTCCAGGCAGCACGCCACCCATCGCGATGTGAGCGGTTCGTAGCCACATACCGGCAGCGAAATGTTGAGCTCCTGGGACAGCTCCAGCATACGGGAAAGGATGAGAGGATCCAGATGATCGGCCATCGCGTCGGGGTAAGCGGCCATGGCCAACGCCATCAACGCCCCCCGATAAGCCAAAGGCGACTCCTCCGAACCTCGACGACGTGACATAAATTTTCTTGTGGCTGCTGTCGGCGGGTCATAGAACTCCGCCATCTCTGCGAAAGCATCACGAAGCGTCTTCTTCTTGGACGCCGGGATGGAGCGGAAGACCCCCAGAGAAACATCGTCGAGCAGTGTAGGTAGCGCTTCCAGCGCCTCCGCCTCTGTCCATCGCACGAATCTGAAGGCCGACTCTAAGCGCCACGTAAAAGCACTCCAATCGCCCCCGGCGATAAATTTCTTAATCTGTGGAAGGCGATGGCAGGCAGACGCCGCGGGCATCTCCGATTTCGTTTCCCGCGTTCCAGCTGTCGCAGTCAAAATGGCGTCCGGCGGCCGCGTGGTGGCAGCTTCGCACAAAATGGCACCCAACGGTTCCGGTGCTGCCGCCCCGCCCAAGATGTCGGCCTCTTCCCGCGTGGCAGGAGCAGTGGCGGACGCAGATTCCTTTACAGGATCTCGATCCTCGGCGTTAAGCTGGCCTGCTATCTGGCGACCCACGGCTGGTGAAGATGCCACCGCTGTCACCAAACTTAGCAGAATTGCGCGTAATGACTCGATCTGCTCCGCCATCTGCCGCCATCCGTCTTTCGCCCCTGAGGTGGTCGTATCTTCACCCTGTCGGCGTTGAGAGGCATCGAGGAGAGTAGCAGCAGCCGGCGGCAGAGGAGCTGTAGCTCCCAAAAGATAATCTTCGTCCGTCTCGACATCTTCCTCCAATGGAGGCTCGGGTGGGTTCTTCTTTCTGAGGTGCTTGGACATCTTGAAGATCGTCCAAACGGTCCCAGAAGAACTTCTGACACCAATGTAATAAACCTTCTCGAGACGGCTTCTGGAATCAGTCCTTTATTTTCCACTTCCACAGTTTACACACACTCCCCGTTGCTGGCAGGCAACGGGAAGCGGGCAGACAGCCAGCGAAGTCGCACTGCTCACGTGGCACCCAGAGCCCCGTACGCGCGTGGCTCCTGCTCCCTTCGTTCCCAGGTCTGCTCCCGACTCCTCCGTCTCTCCCCCTTTTAACCCCTGGGTCACGTGGTACCCCTAAGCCAATCCTCAGTAGTCAGCGTCGAACATTCCAGATCACTCCCCGTCAACTCCCTGGACCACGCCTCTGATCCGGCTTCCCATTAGCTGAGGCCAAGATCGGCCAAGCCAATCACCTTAGCTAACATGCCGTGATCACGCCGAGACCATGCTCCCGTGCTCTCCCCTCAATGGCTACAAAGCGGGACCGGCAAGCCGATCGCCACGTGAGCCATACATGGCTCTCATTACACAATGTATAAGGTAATATACAGTATCGTAATTGTATAGTGAATATACAGCAGTGTGGTATACAGTAGGGTAGGTAGAATAATACTTAGGGTAACATTATAGTCGAAGGTATAGAGTGTGTATAGTAACACAGTATATAATTTAATCTTCTTGGTTCTTTCGGTAAAGTCACGTAGAAGGGAAGTAATAAAATAATAAAAAAAGAGGACGGCTGCTTGCGTTGTGGCCGAAACGTCGTGAGAATTATTTTATTATGTTTTATTTTTATTATTTTATAACTTCCCTTCTACGTGACTTTACCGAAAGAACCAAGAAGATGAATCCCTGCAGTCACGAAAGCTTTAAATCGAAATATAATTTAATGTTGGGTTTGTCTATGGTAGTATATAGTACGGAGCAGACCCGTGTGATGTAAGGGAAAAAAGTTTAGCTGGAAGCATATTATATTTTTTGCGACATAGAATTGTAATGTATTACTTACTGTTAGTAGCTCAGCTTATTGGAGAGTATATTTAGTATACTGATGATACTATGTAGTTTATACCTGAGTTTTTTACGTTGTGGTTTAGTAACTGCAGCTACATACTATTAACATTCCTTCCCTTTGTTAATGCTACCCCCTATCCCCTCCCTTTGATGCTGCTAATCCTGCATAATGCATGGGCATAATATGACTTTGAAACCCCCCGCCCACCTCCTACGCATTTCGCATAAATATGCTACATTCCTTTTGATATGCAAATTCTTTTGTCAAGGCGCTCTTCTTCCCCCTCCAATCCAGCTTAAATATACGCTCCAAGCTTGGTGGTGTTTCATTCTTCACATGAGGACGGCTGCTTGCGTTGTAGCCGAAACGTCGTGAGAATTATTTTATTATGTTTTATTTTTATTATTTTATTATTTCCCTTCTACAGGACTTTACCGAAAGAACCAAGAAGATGAATTATAACCCAATCTCTATAATTTTTCTAGTTACTACCATTTTTTAAAACATACTTCGATCATGAATAAACTGCTACTTAAAAAGTGACAATCTCCTTCACAGTAATCTGTCTAGTATTCGAGAGGATTATTGCAACACCACAGCAATGGTGGAAGTATTACATTTTCTTTTCAGTAACCTGGATAAAGGCCACTACTGCCGTGCACTTTTTCTTGTCAAAAGCTTTTAACACTGTTGACCATGATATTCTAGTTGCAAGACTTGGTCAACCATAAATGTAATATAATACACTACACATGTTTAAGAGTTACCTTTCAGACAGTTATTAAAAAGGTACATAGTGATAACATCTCATCCATTAATATGAAGTGACAAAGGATGCTCTAAAAGGTGCCGTGCTGGATCTAATGATCTTCTCCTTATATTTAAACTATCTTGGAATAAACTTAAAAAGTTCAGAGTTAAATACCTTTGGTGATGACACTGTCATGCTAGTAGTTGGGTAAATCTCATAACGAAGTTATACGGAATCTCCAAAAAGTTTTCGACTTCATTCAATATCATTTGCCATCTGAAAAAATGCTCCTTAATCCCCCAAAAAGAGGATCATGCTCTTTTCTTCCAAGATAAATGCAGTTGCATTCTCTTCACTTATTACGGATATGAGAAACAAACATTATTAAACAAACAGTCCTTCAAGTACTTGGATTTATTCAAAACTTATATTTCAACCCAATATTGATGACATCTCAAGTTAAATAAAATAAAAATTGGGATTTTTAAACAGAACCAAAAATTGCTTTCAAATTAGATTGTGCCTGCGAATTCCTGAAGCTTATTAAACTTAATTAAACTTGTAAAAAAATTCTTGAAATATATGTATAGTATTATGTTCATGCTGCGTGTCTGCTGCTGCTTTCTCCTATACAGTGCTTTGAGATCCCTGATGAAAAGCATTATATGAATGTGATCATTATCATTCTACAACTTTTTGACTCGTGTGACGCTGCTTACAGATCAGCTACGAATGAATCACTAAACACACTAAAGCCCCTTCGTAATTCTGCTCTTCGATTTACACTGGATGTACCACACATGACCCACCATTGTGATATTTGCTTAAAATAAAATCTCACATCCCTTGATGCAGGAAGAAATCTACATTGGGCCCTGTTCATCCATAACAATTTTTGGCAAATCTGTCAAATATTTAGCTCATTCATTATCCCATTAAATTTACTTAAAACTTTCGTGAGTGCAACAATTCATATTCTTTGGTTCTTTCAGTAAAGTCATGTAGATATAAAGAACCAAAGAGTAGTTCCTGCAGTCACGATAGCTTCAAATCAAGTTTGAACTACCTCTACGGGGAGGATTTCCTCACACCTCATACTTATACTTCAAAATTAGCAATCTTTGGAAGAACGTAATCTGTGTTACATTGCATTACATTTCTAAGTTACATTGCATTACATTTCTAAGTTTACTAGGTGTTAACTGTTGTGTTAGCCGACTCTCTGTGTTACATTGCATTACATTTCTAAGTTTACTAGGTTTGTTTTCTCAAATTCCAACTTTTCTCCCCCTGCCACTCTCATTGACATGGTAATGCTCTATATATAATGCCTCGTCACAGAGGCGTTGTTTCTCTGTGTGTATCTGTGTGTGTCTCTCTCTGCGTGTGTGTCTGCCTATGTGTATCTCCCCATGTGTGTTTCTCTCTCTCTCTCTGTCTCTCTCTCTCTGTGTATGTGTCTCTCTCCATGTCTGTGTTTGTATCTCACTCTGTATATGTTTCTCTCCGAGCTTGCATTCATTCACACCTGATGACGGTTGATTATGTTGCAATAGAAACGTCTTATTTTATTATTTATTTTATTTTATATCTACGTGACTTTACCGAAAGAACCAAATAGTAATTCCTGCAGTCACGAAAGCTTCAAATCAAGTTTAAACCACCTCTACAGGGAGGATTTCCACACAACTCATACTTAAACTTCAAATATCGCAATCTTAGGAAGAACGTAATCAACCGGGTAAAGTTTTAACTGTTGTGTTAGGCCGACTCCCTGTGTTGCATTACATTACATTTCTAACTTAACTAGGTTTGCTTACTCAAACCTCCAATTTATCTCCCCCTGCCGCTCTCTAAATTTTAGGAGATTTGTCAACTTCCAATTTCTCTCCCCCTGCAACTCTAATTGACATGCTATCTTCTCTGCCCCCCCCCCCCCTCTCTATATATATAATGCCTCGTCACAGAAGCGTAATAATGTAGACTTAGACTGGCTGCAGCCTAGATTATAGACTTCCAGTACACTCACCCAGCTTAATAACCAGGCTACAGTCTACATTATAGACTGCCATTACGCTCACTCAGATTAAAAACCAGGTTACAGCCTACATTGGTGGTTTTTATTGTTTTATTTTTATTATGTATAATCACTTTTTTTATTAATATCTTTCTATCTTCGTGACTTTACCGAAATAACCAAATAATATTATCCTCACCATTGGAACCTCATTTGCCAGTAAAAAAAATTATAATTGGTTTTTTACCCTTCAATCTGGCAACAAAACTGACACCTTTTTTTACAAGGAGTAATGTTTGCATAGATCACAATACCTGCAGTCATAATGCAAAAAAAAACATAACTCTGATAATGTATGCACTGTCCTTGAAGTTGATTGGTCCACACCCGAGACAGCTTTCCTTAGAGCCTAGTCTCACATGGGTTGGACCAGATGACGCCAAAAGGCGCACAACTCAAAGACAATGCACCATCAGAGTATGAGAGCTCGGGGAAAGCATTTACACCATTGGAACCTCATTTGCCAGTAAAAAATATGATAATTGGTTTTTTACCCTTCTATCTGGCAACAAAACTGACACCTTTATTACAAGGAGGCATGTTTGCATAGACCACAATACCTGCAGTCATAATGCAAAAAAAAACATAACTCTGATAATGTATGCACTGTCCTTGAAGTTGATTGGTCCACACCCGAGACAGCTTTCCTTAGAGCCTAGTCTCACATGGGTTGGACCAGATGACGCCAAAAGGCGCACAACTCAAAGACAATGCACCATCAGAGTATGAGAGCTCGGGGTAAGCATTTACACCATTGGAACCTCATTTGCCAGTAAAAAATATGATAATTGGTTTTTTACCCTTCTATCTGGCAACAAAACTGACACCTTTTTTACAAGGAGTCATGTTTGCATAAACCACAATACCTCCAGTCATAATGCAAACAAAAAACATAACTCTGAAAATGTATGCAGTGTCCTTGAAGTTGATTGGTCCACGCCCGAGACTGCTTTCCTTAGAGCCTAGTCTCACATGGGTTGGACCAGATGACGCCAAAAGGCGCACAACTCAAAGACAATGCACCATCAGAGTGTAGAGCCGTTGCAGCCGTTGTAGACGGCCTGATTTAGACTTGCCGCGGGTGGCAAACAAACACAATGGGCGTGGCTACGTCGGTACGCGGAGCAGGTGCTCGCAGCGACGTCCTCGTCGTACGCTGGGATCCCCCACAGCCCCTCTCCTCGGGGGGAGATGGCTATTTAAGGTGGTGAGCCGAAGAGCTCTGGGTCTAGTGTTAAGCTGTAACCAGTGAAGAAAGAAGACCAGCTAGACCGGCCCTGGAACTCCCTGGGATCGCTGTCCTTTTAAGGACCGACCAGGCAAGCCAGCGGCGTAGCCCCCAGAGCCCAGAACCGACGCTCTTCTAAGAGCGGGGTCTGGGTATTCGGGGTTCCGTAACCTAGGTGTAAGCTAGCTGTGAGCTAGGCTGTTGTGTTTCGTAGCTAGACGGGTGAAGGGGCCGATACCCCTTCAGTTACTGTAAGCTTCCGAGTTACCTGCTGGTGTTAACAAATAAGCGTGTGCCTCCAACTACGTGTCAAGTCTCCCTGGAACCATACTACATCTAGTGTCAGAAGTAGTTCTACAAGGATGGAGACGCGACGCACAGCTCGTACCAGAGAGACAGAGGCGGAGGAAACCACGGCCGACTTCGAGCCAGAGATGGCTGCGGGCGGACCCGAGCAGCAGGAGCCAAGTCCACCTACACCGCAGCATCAGGACGAGTGGGGACCGCCGCCTGAAGGACTGCGGCTGGCACACTCTCGACTGGCCGAATTGCTGTATGCTGCAGCCACGACGCTGGAAGAAATTACCCGGCTGGGTGCGGGTGGAGCTGCGCGGGCCGATGGCGGCCGGCATAAGATGCCGCTTCCCGCCATTTCCAAGGACGCTGAGTTTGAAGTTCCCGCCATAAGTACAGTGCAGGCTGACGGCGAGGCGGGGCTACGTCACGTGGCCGATACTCACCAACCACAAGCCACGTCGGCAGCGGCAGAGAGCGAAACGTTACCACAGCAACCGCCGTTGCCACGCGACCAGCCCGCCAAAGCTTGCACGGAGTGACGGAGAGCGTTTTTCGCCTACGGACGCTGCGCTGCAACAGCGACTGCCACCTCTCAAGGAATTCGTGGGAGGAGAAGGCGACTGGGGTGGCTTCCAGAGGTGCTTCCTCGCCCATCAAGAGATGGCGAAATGGACCGACGACGAGGCGTTGCGTGCGCTGCCGGCGATGCTTGACAACGATGCCCTCGCCACTCTCACCTCGGCACCAAGGGCGAAGCGCGCCACGCTGCAAATGGCACTGCAACTCCTCGCCGCGGTCTATGGACCACCCTCGGACTATCGTCAGCTGTTTTACGATCGCCAGCGGGGCGCCAAGGAGTCGCCCCTGGCGTACCGCACGGCTCTCCTGGCCCTGGCGAAAACGGCTTTTCCACGGATGGACGAGGATGGGGTGGACGCCATGGTCACGGAGAAGCTGCTGCTGCTGGCCGATGATTTGGACATCGTCGTCTTGGCTGAAGACGATGCGGAAATGTGTTCGTTGAGGGCCGCCCGGCACATTCATGCCAACCTGCTGGCCCAACGTCGGAAGGCCAGCAAAGCGACAGCCAGCCATACCGTGGCTGCGTTCGCCCTCCCAGCGGTAGACATCTGTGCTGTGGATCGCGCGACGGAGTGGAGGTCCGGAGTACGGCCAGCTCGGGACGGACCGAGCCGCCGGGATCAGCCCAAGTCATCAGCAGCACTCACGCGCTGTTACAACTGTGGCCTCCGGGGCCATGTGGCCTCGGGATGCCGGGCTCCTCGGCAGCGTGGTGCGACGCCTCGCCAGGACCTCGCGCCTCGACCCAAGTCTCCCCAGCAAAATCCGGCGAGTCGTTGCACCCCACATGATTGGCCCACACACACACCTGCCACTCACTCACACACCGCAACTAACGGGGGTCAGAAATTATCCATTGTCACGCCAAAACGTACCTCCGGGGGGTGTGCGGTCCAACCGACCCAGTGGTCCGAGTTGGCTCATCGTGTTGTTGCCGCGTCGTCGGGGTCGTCGGTTGTTGTGGGACATATTGATGGGGTCGAGGTACGGGTCTTGATTGATACGGGAGCATCGGCGACTATTGTGTCCGATTTGATTTACAACATTCTCCCCATTCAAAGTCGTCCCTTGCTCCCTGTTGATGTCCCATGTTACGCTGCTAATGGGGGTTCGTTGGGCATTATCGGATAGATCCGCGCGCAAATTTGTATTGGGGACATTAAATTATCCGGCCCGATATTGGTCTCCTCCTCGCTGGCGGTTCCGTGCCTGTTGGGGACAGATTTCTTGGCCAAAATGCCCATTCGTATACTAATCGACCAAGGATGCATTGAACTCCCGTCGGGGCGACGTATGGCCTTTTTGTCATCCCCCGCTACCACTGTCCATGCGGCGTTTGCAACGGTACCGGCGCTGGTCGCGAGGACGGTACGCGTACCGCCGGGAGCTCAAATGCTCGTACCTCTTAGGCTGCGCCGGCCGTTTGCGGAGGGCGTCGGGGATCGGGGGGTTCTATTGGGACCATCGAGGGCCAGGGTCAACGGACCCATCTTGGTAGCGGCCCAGACCCTGGTATAAGGGGACGAGGACCCCTTCATCGCGGTCCTCAATGTGGGGTCGCAAACGGCCGTGGTTCCTCAGGGGACCGTGCTCGCGCACGCGACGCCGGTGCCTCGTGAGGAACCGGTTGTTGCTCAGGTGAGCGCCGGTTCGCCCTCGCTACCGCATTCGGGTCGTGATGAGGGGTGGCTCGATGCGCTTTGCGCGGGATCGGTTGGACCTGTCCGGTCCACAGCGTGAGAGGCTTCGAGTCCTCCTTCGCGAATTTTCAGACGTTTTTAGTCTAAATAAATACGATATTGGCTGTACTAAATTGCTGAAACACCATATTGACACGGGTGACAGCGCGCCAATCCACCAAAATCCCTTTCGGTTAAGTCCCGCCGAAAAGGAGCATGTTAAATCGGCCGTTGACGACATGCTAGCTGCGGATATCATATCCCCTTCCACCAGCCCTTGGGGCGCGCTGATCGTTCTGGTTAAAAAACACGACGGATCATTGCGCTTTTGTGTGGATTTCCATCGGCTTAACAAAATTTCTGTAGCCGACGCATACCCGCTTCCCCGGATGGATGAATCGCTTGATGCCCTGGCAGGGGCGCGATTCTTCTCCACATTGGATTTATTGTCCGGGTTCTGGCAGCTCCCTCTGGATGACGAATCAAAACCGAAAACTGCTTTCCGTACGCCGCAGGGCCTTTTCCAATTTAATCGCTTGCCGATGGGATTACATTCCGCGCCGGCAACTTTTCAGCGATTAATGGAATTGGTTCTGGCTGGCTTGCAGTGGGATTCGTGTCTGATTTACCTAGACGATGTCATCGTCTTTAGTAGAACATTCGAGGAACACCTCCAGAGGTTGCGTGCCGTTTTTCTCAAGATGCGGGCTGCTAATTTGAAGTTCAAGCCCCAGAAGTGTTTCTTGCTCCGCGAATCGGTGCGCTATTTGGGTCACATTGTGGGCCGTTCAGGCATTGCCACTGATCCCGCCAAAACGAAATGTGTTAGCTCCTGGCCGACTCCCACCTCGGTGGGTGAGGTCAGGAGTTTCATCGGATTCGCATCATACTACCGCCGGTTTGTCGCTGATTTCGCTACCATTGCAAAACCCTTACATGCCTTGACAGCTAAGGGGGTCAAATTTCATTGGGGTAAGGAGGAAGACGCTGCTTTTCACTCGCTCTGGGACGCCCTAGTAGGGGCTCCGCCATTGAGTTACCCCGATTTTACAAAACCCTTCTTGCTCGATACAGATGCAAGCAACACGGGCATCGGGGGCGTTCTCTCCCAGGTTATTGGGGTCGTGGAACATGTGGTTGCGTATGGCAGTCGGGTGTTGTCTCCGGCGGAACAAAGATACTGCGTTACCCGTAGGGAACTATTGGCAATCGTGTACTTCATTCAACAATACCGCCCATATCTGTACGGTCGGCGTTTCACCGTCCGCACAGATCATGCGGCGCTGCAGTATGCTTTGCGGGTTTAACAGCCATCGGGACAATTGTCTCGATGGTTGGAAATCCTTCAGGATTTCGATTTTGCGACTACCTATCGTAAGGGCACTCGCCACACCAACGCGGACGCTCTGTCCCGGTTACCACCCACCTCTGAGTGCGCTTGCCTTCTGGGTTCGGGGCGTTGCAGACCTCCGAATGTCAGCTCTAATTCGGTTTTAGCAGCCGCCGCCGATGCGCCTTCCGTTGCCGGTCCTATCGAGCAAGAAGGGAGGGATTCCTTGCTGAGGTTGTCGGTTGCGGAGTGGGGGCGCCTCCAAATGGAGAACACCTCCCTCTTCGCTTTGCGCCATCGCATCGGGGGAATTGTGCGGGGGGGTGAAAATTTCGACTCCTGGGGGTTGGTCCAGGGCCTTCTCATGCACTGGGATGGCAAATTCCGTCGACACCGGCTGGTGGTGCCTTCTGCATTGCGGGGGAGGGTCGTGTGGGCTGCGCACGAGCGACTCCTCCACTTAGGGACCCACAAAACTTTTGCCACACTCCAACTAGATTTTTCATGGCCGGGCATGGCAAGGGATGTGGAGGACCTGTTGGGGTCATGCACCCAGTGCGCGCAAAGGAAGCCACCAGCCAAGGGGTCTAACCCACACTTACAGTCCGTTAAAGTTTCCCGAGTTAACGAGCTCGTCGCACTAGATATTCTGGGCCCATTCCCGCTACGCCTAGGGGGAATAGATACCTGTTAACCGGGGTAGAATATTTTACGAGATGGCCTATGGCCTGGGCCCTTGCCAATCAGTCAGCAGCAGCCATCGTGGAGGCCTTTGTCCAGGGCTATGTCCTCGACAAAGGTGCTCTGGAGCGGCTGCTGACCGATCAGGGTAAAAAATTTTCGGGGAAGCTTCTCCACGAAGTGTGCGAGCTCCTGGGAACGAAAAAGATTCGTACCTCCCCATATCATCCACAAACGGACGGAATGGTGGAGCGGCTGCATCGGACCATCACGTTCATGCTGTCCCAGCAGGTGTCTGAATCCCAGACCGATTGGGACCTTCATATCCCGGGGGTTTTGGCAGCATACAGGATGGCTCCCCATGCGGCGACCAGGTTTTCGCCCTTTTTCCTAATGTATGGCCGCGAGCCTAACCCACCTGTTCCGACTCAGCTGCGGATCTCCACGCCGCATAGTAAATCCAAATTGGCCGACATGTGAAATTCAACGTCGCTAAATTGACAGAGGCGCGGGAGGCGGCCATGCAGAACTCTGAACTCCGCCAGAAGGCAAATGAGAGGCTCAGGCTGGCTCGGGTGCACGTGCTTCAGTGGAAGCCGGGTGACCAGGCGTGGTTGCACTCTCCCCAAGTCCCGCTAGCAACCTCGTCTAAACTGGTGCGGCCGTGGCGGGGGCCCGTGGAGGTGGTGCAGGTTTTGCGCCCACAATGTGTACGTATCCGATGGGGGAAACGTCGGTGGTTTGTGCACCCCTCCAGGTTAAAACCGTTTGTTGCGCCCCATGTCCCTACTTCACACATGCGTGGCCAATCATGTGAGGGGTCCAACGACTCCCGGAGTACGACTTCTCTGCTGTCATCTGACTTAACACCGTCTGTTCCACCTCCAGGCGCACCAGGAGTGACACGCTCACGACCGCCAACCCCTCCCGGGGGGGTCGGGGGTCGCTCTGCAGCGGAGCCGGACACCCTCACACCCGGTCTGATAACAACCGCAACTGGCCAAACCAGAGGGGTCCCTTGTGATGGCCCCGCTGCAAGGACGCGCGCCAGAACACGTAGACTTTTGTGAGGCCGGCCGCCAACGCGACCCTTGCGAGCGGCCGCCCTCGGTTCTTGTATATATGTTGTTTTTACGGGATGGGGTATTTATTCGGTCGGGGTGCGTCGTGTTGGTTTGATCTTCTTGTTGTTGTTGTTAAAGATTTGTGAGGCACACACGGGTTCAAAGGGGGGGACGCATCTTTATTGCTATTTTGTTGCAGCCGGGACGGCTGCGAGCTGTACAGGGGGGGGTGATGTAGAGCCGTTGTAGCCGTTGTAGACGGCCTGATTTAGACTTGCCGCGGGTGGCAAACAAACACAATGGGCGTGGCTACGTCGGTACGCGGAGCAGGTGCTCGCAGCGACGTCCTCGCCGTACGCTGGGATCCCCCACAGCCCCTCCCCTCGGGGGGAGATGGCTATTTAAGGCGGTGAGCCGAAGGGCTCTGGGTCTAGTGTTAAGCTGTAACCAGTGAAGAAAAAAGACCAGCTTGGACCAGCCCTGGAACTCCTTGGGATCGCTGTCCTTTTAAGGACCGACCAGGCAAGCAAGCGGCGTGGCCCCCAGAGCCCAGAACCGACGCTCTTCTAAGAGCGGGGTCTGGGTATTCGGGGTGCCGAAACCTAGGTGTAAGCTAGCTGTGAGCTAGGCTGTTGTGTTCCGTAGCTAGACGGGTGAAGGGGCCGATACCCCTTCAGTTACTGTAAGCTTCCGAGTTACGTGCTGGTGTTAATAAATAAGCGTGTGCCTCCAACTACGTGTCAAGTCTCCCTGGAACCATACTAGAAGAGTATGAGAGCTCGGGGTAAGCATTTACATCATTGGAACCTCATTTGCCAGTAAAAATATGATAATTGGTTTTTTACCCTTCTATCTGGCAACAAAACTGACACCTTTTTTACAAGGAGTCATGTTTTCATAGACCACAATACCTGCAGTCATAATGCAAACAAAAAACATAACTCTGATAATATATGCACTGTCCTTGAAGTTGATTGGTCCACACCCGAGACAGCTTTCCTTAGAGCCAAGTCTCACATGGATTGGACCAGATGACGCCAAAAGGCGTCATCTGGGTTATACATTATCCTCATTGTTAAACCTAAGAAACCTAAGGCGTCCATCTAATTGCCTTTTAAATATTCCTAGTACAAGACTTAGAATAGGTGACAAAGCATTTGCAGTTGCAGCACCAACGTATTGTATCAACCTTCTTCTTAGTTCTTTCGGTAAAGTCACGTAGAATGGAAATAATAAAATAATAAAAATGAAACATAATAAAATAATTCTCACGAGAACAGGTCTGTCGAGAAGACAGAGTCTGTCTTCTCGACAGACCTGTTCTCCACCTGAGGACGGCTGCTTGCGTTGTGGCCGAAACGTCGTGAGAATTATTTTCTTATGTTTTTTTTAATTATTTTATTATTTCCCTTCTTCGTGACTTTACCGAAAGAACCAAGAAGATGAATACCTGCAGTCACGAAAGCTTTAAATCGAAAATTAAACCTTTGATAGTAGCCCGAAGGTTTGCAGAGCACATTGGTCTTGGAAAAAGCAATATCATGAGAGCCCACAGCATTATAGCAATGGTCAGCCACGGCGGAGGTATTAGTTCTGCCGTGTTTCAGATCTGCCTTATGCTCGCGAAAACGGTCCGAGACATGTCGTTTCCTTTCCCCAATGTAACAATCACCACAGGTGCAACTTAGTTTGTGGACTCTAGGATATTGCATGTCAGGAATGACATCCTTCACAGATGGGATTAGATCAAGGATTTTGTGTACTGTACTTAATCGGACCTCGATCTTGTGTTTGTTTAAGATTTTGGAAATCTATTTGGTAATGCCTGCTATGTATGGTAACGTGATGGTTTTGATCGGCGTCTCAGGGGGTTGTTTCTCCATGGTTGGAGAAACAACTTTGCGGATAATGCGGTCCAAATATCCATTCATCGTGTACGTGTTCCAGTTCACCGGCTACCCCCACCTTCCCTGTCTCTCCTCCCTGGCTCCTCCCCCCCTTCTCTTGCCTATGTAGGGGTGTTACGGAGGGGCTGTATACAATGGGATCAGATGGGAAAGAAACACAGTGGGCGTGGCTATCTCGGTGCACGAGCAGGTGCTCCCAGCGACGTCCGCATTGGGCAGCCTGGGGGGCTGACTCGGAGCTGGGATCCCCCGGGGCCCCACCCCTCAGCGGGGGTTTTGGTATAAAAGGGGATGAGCTGGAGAGCTCGGGAAGAGATGTTAAGCTAAACCAGTGAAGACGGAAGATCGTCATAGATAGAGCCCTGGACTCCCCTGGATCGCCGCCCTTATCAGGGCCGCACAGGATCGAGCCAGTGGCGTGGTCCCGAGAGCCAGAGCCGGTGCTCTTGTCAGAGCTGGTCTGGGACTCCGGGTACCGTGAGCCCGACTTACCAGTGTCGGGCTAGCTAGCCTCCTCTAGCCCATTAGTGGAGGACCCAGAGGTAGGCTAGGTGTAGCTAGAGAGTGTATCCCCAGTTAGACGGGTGAGGGGGCCGATACCCCCTCCAGTGTTGTATGTCAGTGCTGTACTGTACCGACACGGAATAAATACGTGTGCCTCCAACCCCGGTGTCAAAGTCTCCTGGAACATTATTACATCTGGTGTTAGAAGTGATCATCCACGAACATGGACACGCGACGGACAGCTCGTGCCAGGGTACCGGGGGCGGAGGACAACGCTGCAGAAGCTGAGCCCGAGATGGCTGAAGGCGACGCCGAGCAGCCGGGGCCGGATACGTCCACACCGCAGCGTCTGGATGGAGGGGAGCCGTCAGCAGATGGACTGCGGCAGGCTCACGTGAGACTGGCGGAGCTGCTCTACGCTGCTGCCGCCACGCTCGACCAAATTACGCGGCTGGGGGCTGGTGGACCGCCACGGAGCGACAACAGCCAACGACCAACACGGGTTCCCGCCATTTCGACGGAGCCGGAGTTTGATTCTCCCGCCATCGCCGCAGCAGCTGCTGAGGGCGTGGCCGGGCTGAGTCTCGCGTCCGACGTCGGCCGTACAGTAGCTGCAACGTCATCAACAGCGGCCAGCGCGTCACCAGTGGTGCGACCGGCGATGCCACTCGTTGTTCGCGCCGAAGCCGAAGCCGAGACGAGTGACGGGAGCAACGGGGGGCGACCTTCCACTGCGGCCGCTGCATTACACCAACGTCTACCTCCCCTCAAGGAGTTTGTGGGCGAGGATGGAGACTGGGGCGGCTTCCAGCGGCGCTTCCTCGCACACCAAGAGATGGCGCAGTGGACCGATGCCGAAGCTCTCCGCGCGCTGCCGGCGCTGCTCGACAGCGATGCCCTCACCACTCTCACCTCGGCGCCGAAAGACAAGCGCGCCACGCTGCAGATGGCACTTCAGTTGCTGGCTGCAGTCTACGGTCCACCGTCTGACTGCAGACAGCTATTTTACGATCGTCAGCGGGGTGCAAAGGAGTCACCCCTGGCGTATAAGCACGAGTCTCCTGGCACTTGCAAGAACGGCTTTCCCGCGAATGGACGACGAAGGAGTGGACGCCATAGTCACCGAAAAGATCCTCTTGCTGGCTGACGAATTGAACATCGTCGTCGTGGCGCAGGACGACGCTGAAATGTCTTCCCTCCGGGCCGCACAACACCTCCACGCCAACCTACTATCGCAGCGACGATAGGCCAGAGAGGCGGCGACCGGCCGTGCCGTGGCTGCAGCCACCCTCCCGGCGGAGGAAATCTGCGCCGTCGACCGTCAGCTGGAGTGGAGAGCGGGAGTACGGCCGGCTCGGGACGAACCGAACCGCCTCGACCAGAAATCGTCATCGGCAGCGCTCCCGCGCTGCTACAAGTGCGGCCTCCGGGGTCATGTCGCCTCGGGATGCAGGCTCTCCTCGGCAGCGCGGGGCGACGCATCGACAGGACGCCGCGCCTCCTCCCAAGCTCCAACATAACCCGGCGAGTCGCGGCACCCCTCATGTTTGGCCCACGCACACACCCGTCACACACTCACGCACCGCAACGAACGGGGGGCCGAGATTGCACACCGTCGCGCCAACACGTACCACTGTGGGGACTAATATCCAACCCAGCCAGTGGTCCGTGTTGGCCCATCGCGTTGTGGCCGCGTCGTCGGGGTCGTCAGCCGTTGTGGGGCACATTGATGGGGTTGAGGTGCACATCCTGGTCGATACGGGAGCATCGGCGACCATTATTTCGGAATTGATTCACAACATTCTTCCCGTTCAAAGCCGTCCTTTGCTGCCCGTTGATGTTCCGTTCTATGCTGCTAATGGGGGCTCACTGGGCATCATTGGACAAATTCGAGCGCAAATTTGTATCGGTGATATCAAATTATCGGGCCCAATTTTTGTCTCCTCCTCGCTGGCGGTTCCGTGCCTGCTGGGGACGGACTTCCTGGGCAAAATGCCGATACGTATCCTAATCGACCAGGGCTGTATTGAGCTCCCGTCGGGCCGACATATGGCATTTCTACCGTCTCCCTCTGCGGGTCGGACGGCGTTCGCAACGGTACCGGCGCTCGTTGACAGAACGGTACGCGTCCCGCCAGGGGCACAGATGCTGGTGCCTCTTAAATTACATCGGCCTTTCGCTAAAGGGATCGGGGACCAGGGGGTTCTGCTGGGGCTATCTAGGGTCGGGGTTAGCGGACCTCATTTAATTCTGGCCCAGACCATCGTTAAAGGGGACGGGGACCCTTTCATCGCGGTCCTCAATGTGGGGCCGCGGACGGTGGTGGTTCCACAGGGGACCGTGCATGCTCACGCAACGCCGGTGCCCTGTGAGGAGCCCGTCGTAAATCACGTGAGCGCTGCCCCTCTGCCGCGACCACATATGGACAGTGATGAGGGGTGGCTCGAGGCGCTTTGTGCGGGATCGACGGACCTGTCGGACTTAGAGCGTCAAAAGCTTAAGACATTGCTGCGTGAATTTCCCGACGTTTTCAGTCGGAACAAATACGATCTGGGCTGTACTCATCTGCTGCATCACCATATTGATACGGGTGACAGCGCGCCAATTCGCCAGAATACTTTTCGGTTAAGTCCCGCCGAAAAGGACCATGTCAAATCGGCCGTTGATGACATGTTAGCCACCGACATCATTTCTCCTTCTACCAGCCCTTGGGGAGCGCCGATTGTCTTAGTTAAAAACATTAAACTCGTTGCGATTTTGCGTCGATTTTCGTCGCCTCAACAAAATTTCGGTTGCCGACGCATACCCGCTCCCACGGATGGACGAATCGCTTGATGCCTTGGCGGGGGCGCGATTCTTCTCCACATTCGATTTGCTTTCGGGATTCTGGCAGCTTCCTCTGGACGATGATTCGAAACCCAAAACTGCATTCCGTACACCGCACGGCCTGTTCCAATTCAACCGGTTGCCGATGGGACTCCACTCAGCGCCGGCAACTTTCCAGCGATTGATGGAATTGGTTTTGGCTGGGTTACAATGGGACTCGTGCTTGATTTATTTGGATGACGTTATCGTCTTTAGCAAAACATTCGACGAACATCTCCAGAGGTTGCGGGCGGTTTTCCTCAAAATGCGGGCTGCAAATTTGAATTTAAACCCAAAAATGTAATTTGTTACGCGAATCCGTGCGTTATTTGGGACATATCGTCGGGCGCTCAGGTATTGCTACCGATCCCGCCAAAACGCAGTGTGTCAGCTCCTGGCCAACTCCCACCTCTGTGGGAGAGGTCAGGAGTTTCGTTGGTTTCGCGTCGTATTACCGACGGTTTGTCTCGGATTTTGCAATGATCGCAAAGCCCCTACACGCTTTGACATCAAAGGGGGTCTGGTTCCACTGGGGCCAGGAGGAGGAGGCTGCCTTCTGATCCCTCCGGGACGCGTTGGTTAAGGCTCCTCCCTTGGTTTACCCTGATTTTTCCACACCCTTTTTGCTCGACACGGACGCGAGCAACACGGGTATTGGGGGCGTGCTTTCGCAGGTGGTTGACGGCATGGAACGGGTAGTCGTGTACGGTAGTCGGGTGTTGTCTCCAGCGGAGCAAAGGTATTGTGTCACCCGTCGGGAACTGTTGGCAATTGTTAACTTCATCCAACAGTATCGCCCATATCTGTACGGTCGGCATTTCACCGTCCGCACAGATCATGCGGCACTACAGTACGCCCTGCGAGTTCAACAACCATCGGGACAATTGTCTCGATGGTTGGAGATTCTCCAGGCCTTCGATTTCGAAACTACGTACCGTAAGGGCGTTCGCCACACAAATGCGGACGCTCTGTCACGGATGCCAACCACCTTCGAATGCGCATGCCTCCTGGGGTCGGGACGTTGCAGGCCTCCGAGTGAAATGTCCGTTCCGGTCTTGGTGGCCGCCGCTGACGCAACGTCGATGACGGATTCAATTGCACAAGAGGGAAAAGATTCCCTCTTGGGGTTGCCTGTTGCTGAATGGGGGCGCCTCCAGATGGAGGATACCTCCCTCCTCGCGTTGCGTCGTCGCATCGGAAGTGCCGGGCGGGGGAGGGGTGATGTCGACTCATGGGAGATGGTCCAGGGTCTGTTAATGCATTGGGACGGGAGATCCCATCGACACCGGCTGGTGGTCCCTTCTGGGTTGCGGGGTAAGGTGGTGTGGGCCGCTCATGAGCGCCTCCTCCACCTGGGGACTCAAAAAACCCTCGCCATGCTCCAGCTAGATTTTTTTTGGCCGGGCATGACAAGGGATGTCGGGGATCTGTTGGGATCATGTCCTCGGTGTGCGCAACGTAAACCACCAGCACGGGAGTCTAACCCGCCTTTGCAATCCATCAAGGTTTCCAGGGTCAACGAGCTTGTCGCGCTTGATATTCTGGGCCCATTCCCCGCTACCCCCAGGGGCAACAGATACCTATTGACCGGGGTGGAATATTTTACGCGCTGGCCTATGGCCTGGCCCCTTGCCAACCAGTCGGCAGCAGCCATCGCGGAGGCCTTTGTCCAGGGATACGTCCTGGATAAAGGTGCTCCGGAGTGGCTGCTGGCCGACCAGGGCATACATTTTTCTGGTAAACTTCTCCAAGAAGTCTGTGAGCTCCTGGGCACGAAAAAAATTCGTACCTCCCCATATCATCCGCAAACTGACGGGATGGTCGAGCGTCTGCATCGAACCATCACGTCGATGCTGTCCCAACAGGTCTCGGACTCACAGACCGATTGGGACCTTCAAATTCAAGGGGTCTTGGCAGCATATAGAATGGCTCCCCATGCGGCAACGGGATTTTCCCCCTTCTTCTTGATGTACGGCCGCGAACCTGACCCGCCTGTTCAGACCCAGCTGCAGATCTCCGCGCCCTGGGGTAAAACTAAATTGGCCGACCACGTTAAATTCAATATTGCTAAATGAACAGAGGCACGGGAGGCTGCTATGCAAAATTCCGACCTCCGCCAGAAGGCTAACGAGAGGCTCAGGCTGGGTCGGGCGCACGTACTGCAGTGGAAACCGGGTGACAAGGCATGGTTACACTGTCCACATGTACCGCTTGCAACCTTCTCTAAACTGGTGCGGCCGTGGCGGGGCCCTGTGGAGGTGGTTCAGGTTTTGCGGCCTCAGTGTGTACGCATCAAATGGGGGAAGCGGCGGTGGTTTGTGCACCCCTCCAGATTGAAACCCTTCATTGCGGTCCGAGTTCCCACTTCACACACGCATGGCCAGACATGTGGGGGGTCCGCGGACTCGCAGGGTCCGTCTCCGCTGCTCTCACCTAACGTGCTGCCGGCTGTCCCGCCCCCAGGTGCACCGGGAGTGACGGGCTCACGCCCGACAACCCCTCCTGGGGATGCCAAGGGTCACGCGACAACGGAAAGTGACTCACTCGGACACGGACGGTCGCCACCCAACAGTCCGCCATCCGGGGTTGCCCCGTGTGATGGGCCTGCTGCAAGAACGCGCGCAAAAATGCGCAGACTTTTGTGAGGCCCGGAGAAATGTACATATGTTGTGTTCATTGTGTGTTGTGTGGGTGGTGTGTTTCCTGCACATTGGATTGTACATATGTTGTGTTCATTGTGTGTTGTGTGTGTGGTGTGTTCTCCTACAAATTGTATATAGGGTGCTCTTACGGTATTCGTATTTATTCAGGGGGGGTGCGCCGGGTTAATTCTCTTCTTGCTGTTGCGGTTCTTGTTGGTGTTCTTGTTGTTGTTGAAAAAAATTGTGAGGCACACGCGGGTTCAAGGGGTAAATACACTTTTATTGTTGTTTTTTTGCAGCCGGGACGGCTGCGAGCTGTACAGGGGGGGGTGATGTAGGGGTGTTACGGAGGGGCTGTATACAATGGGATCAGATGGGAAAGAAACACAGTGGGCGTGGCTATGTCGGTGCACGGGCAGGTGCTCCCAGCGACGTCCACATCGGGCAGCCTGGGGGGCTGACTCGGAGCTGGGATCCCCCGGGGCCACACCCCTCAGCGGGGCTGAGCCGGAGGGCTCGGGAAGAGATGTTAAGCTAAACCAGTGAAGACGGAAGATCGTCATAGATAGAGCCCTTTACTCCCCTGGATCACCGCCCTTATCAGGGCCGCACAGGATCGAGCCAGTGGCGTGGTCCCGAGAGCCAGAGCCGGTGCTCTTGTCAGAGCTGGTCTGGGACTCCGGGTACCGTGAGCCCGACTTACCAGTGTCGGGCTAGCTAGCCTCCTCTAGCCCATTAGTGGAGGACCCAGAGGTAGGCTAGGTGTAGCTAGAGAGTGTATCCCCAGTTAGACGGGTGAGGGGGCCGATACCCCCTCCAGTGTTGTATGTCAGTGCTGTACTGTACCGACACGGAATAAATACGTGTGCCTCCAACCCCGGTGTCAAAGTCTCCTGGAACATGATTACACCTATATGGCCTCTCGTTGCAGCAGCCCCTTTTGCCCACTTCAGAAATTGTTTCTTGCTGTGGCTGTCCCACCTGATGACGGACGCTTGGGTTGCGCCCGAAACGTCGTGATTTAATTTATTTTATTTTATACCTACTTGACTGTACCGAAATAACCAAAGAGTATGATTTCGACTTCAATCAATTCAAATTGTTACCACTAAAATAGCTCGCTTCGTTTTTCCCCTGGCATATTAAATTAAATTTTAAATATCTATAACTAAGTTTGAAGGCCAGGTGACAGCATCAGGTGACATCATTCGCAGAGATTCCACCCCCAATTCCCTTTTGGCGTTCATAACGATAATGTCATTAGCAGAACGGAGATGGTGAATGCTGTAACCCATAACAACCTTAATATCCCCAAAACAATTTTCTTAACACAACTTATTATGTCCCGTGAATAACCTTTGTTGAAAAATGTCACTTGGTCTGATTCCTCATGTCGGTCCTTTTCCACCCCTTGCAATTTGATTGTGGCTGTTCGTGTTTGTGAGACGATTTATTATTTCTAAACGTGTTTTTTGAGGACATTGCTTTGCGAGAGCTTGGATGACTGCATCAATTTATACATAATCGAATACACTTTCGTAAATCAACAAAGTCTATCCGCAATGATAATTAACATGCGTGCGTCCCGGAATTTGCTAAAAAATAGTTCAGCATGTCAGCTAGCAGTGGATCGGTGAAGCAGCTGCAAGTGGGATTTACAGTTCGGGAGAACTCCGCTGTGCATCTTGGGTGCAGGATCCAAGTGGATGTTACACAGTGTAGTAGTTACGGGTTAAACCTGATGTTAAGAGTGCATCACTCTTCTGTACCTTGGTTATTTTAACTTAATCCTGAACAACTGCCTGCTGTCAGCAAAACATATCTCAAACCCAAGTTCCCTCCGCCAGGCGCGTCTATTACAGGGAGATCTGCATGCAGCAGTATGAGAATAGGTTTTACCCTTTATGGCAATAAAACAGGTGTTAAGATGTTAAATCTCCAAGCTTAAACATTTTGCAAGGAATCATGTCTGCATTAACCACATACTTGTGGTGAACATGCAAAAAAAACATCTTCCGATAGGATATGCATTGTCTTTGAAACTGATTGGTCCACACCAAACACATCTTTCTTTAAAACCTAGTCTCAAACACTTCAGACGAGAGGACGCCAAAAGGCGAACAGCACAAAGATAATGAACTATCAGGACATTGAGAGCTCGGGTGAGCAGCTACATCATGGGACCTCCCTGGCCAGTATCAAAATATAAGAATAGGTTTTACCTATTCTGGAAAAAAACAGGTGTTAAGATGTTAAAACACCAAGCTGAAACCTTTTGCAAGGAATCATGTCTGCATTAACCACCACAAGTATATGTGTTTTATTGCCAGAAATGATACAACATAATGGTAGGTTTTTACCCTTTTAACTGGTACAAAACTGACACCTTTATTCAAGGCATCATGTTTGCAATGACCACAACACAAGTAGTCAATAAAGCTTTATTGACTACTTGTGTTGTGGTCATTGCAAACATGATGCCTTGAATAAAGGTGTCAGTTTTGTACCAGTTAAAAGGGTAAAAACCTACCATTATATTTTGCCACTGGTAAAAGAGATCTCATAATGATACAACATATTCTTATATGTTGATACTGGCCAGGGAGGTCCCATGATGCAGCAATAGATTTACAAATGGCTAGAAATTAAGTAATTGGTCTGCGTGCTAATGACTTGAGACTCAGACTCTATAGCCACTACCAACGCCCATTGCCTTTTAGGGAGAGTCACACAGCTGATTTCTCTCCAGATCCAAGAACTCCGTGTTAGATTGGATCCCGTCTGGCACTGAGCCCAGACCGTTATTTACACAGTTCACCACGTGCCCAGTGCCCCAGTAGTAGTATTCGCCATGGTAGCATTTACAGACGCCTCCTTCTCCACATGTGGAGATCCCGGCTTGGGCTCCAACCCACAGCCACGAGGGCAAAGGTGGACACACGATGACAGTTATCATTTCCGATTGAAAACGATCAGCACGTTAGTTATTTATATGGCTTTAGGCTCTAATTATTGTCAGTGACATTCCATGACCAAGAATAACAAAAAATATTTTTTATCTCGCGAAATATATTCTCATTCTTACGAGACTCGCTGTGGGGAAATGCCTCAGTCATGATTGTGTGCGGTCCTCGATATTGGTGAATGCTACACTGTTCACCACTGAGCCATGAACCACGGAACCCGAAGCTCTTAGTACAGCAGTGCATTGTGTTAACTCCCAAAGTCCACATTGTAACTACACTAAACCCTTGCCCATCGCGGGGTTGCGTTCTTTAAAATATATCCTAGAACGGCAAATCTGTGATTCCAAGCACAAAGGCAAATGGGAAAACTAGGAGTTGGTTCGCGCTTCTTAATAAGACTCCCAACCCTCCTTTTATTTTGCTACCTTTTGCTAACCACTTCCTTCCTTCTCTGTGGTTCAATGTTCTTCACGAATTCTGGATGAATCCCATCGGCTCCTGAAGCTTTTCCTGACTCAGTTGCCATGAGGGCCGCTGTCAATTTGCTCTTCAGTGTGAGGGGTTTAGAAGTCTATCTGCTCAGGGGCAGTTGTATAAGATTGCATCAAGACTGCTCTTACTGTCTGTTGTACAGCATGAAGTGCAGACGCTAGAGGGGAGAATAGGGATAACAGGTGCAGATCACATGTCCTCAATACACATGTTTCTGAGGAGAGCCTGGATGAGGAAATATATGCTGTTAGATGGAAACTTGACCAACAAGAAGCTTCTGATATTTTGCTATCCAACTAAACCCGGACATAACATTGGACAGCGAGGGCTAAACGAAACTCGAATGAGACGAGTTTTGAAATTGTCTCCTTTAAATACATCGACCCTGTTAACAAGGTCAAGAAATTAAAAACATTTCTTTGAAGCCCATTTCATGCACAGAGTTTTTAAAAGCCTATTTAACCTGATTGTAATTATAAGTGAGGCCCAGGAACGAGTCACAAGTAGACAATGGGCCTCTCTTCAATAACATATCACCTTGCAACATGGTTACCAAAATGTAATGTGCCAGCAACATTTTACTACTTTTAACACGAATTAGTGTATTTGTAATGTAGTAACTCGGCGGGAGACGACTTCACGGGTAACACACTCTTTATTTTATCAAACTTGGTTACAGGTGACTAACGCCTACTTTGTATCTCGGGTGACAAACACCCACTTAGCTACTTGGCGACTAACGCCCACTGAGCTACTCGGATGACCAACATCCACTTAGTACTCGGGTGACGAACACCCACTTAGCTACTTGGCGACTAACGCCCACTGAGCTACTCGGATGACCAACATCCACTTAGCTACTCGGCGACTAACGCCACTGGGCTACTCGGATGACCAACATCCACTTAGGACTCGGGTGACAAACACCCACTTAGCTACTTGGCGACTAACGCCACTGGGCTACTCGGATGACCAACATCCACTTAGCTACTCGGCGACTAACGCCACTGAGCTACTCGGATGACCAACATCCACTTAGCTACTCGGCGACTAACGCCACTGACTAAGTCTTCAGCTCCGTCTTCGGGTCTTCAACTGGGTAACTCTCCCCGAGTGCTCTCGCGCGTCCCCCTTTATACCCCACCTGCGGACGTCGCTGCGAGCACCCACTTATTCGACCAATCGCCGGGCGCTGGCTACGATCCTCTTTTCCCACATCTCATCGTGCCTCACCACTCACTCCGCGCCGCCTCGTCATCTGTCACTCCCGGCGCGCGCGTCCACACCACGCCCACAACGCGTGCCCAACCCCGCACCCCGCGCCGCCCCGTGATCCATCACTGTCACAGTCGGCGCACGTCAATACCACCACTACATCACCCCCTACCACATAGCTCGCAGCCGCCCCGGCTGCTACAAAAATATACAAACCCTCCCTGTGTGCCCCGTAACACAACACAACAACAAGAACAACAACTAAGCTAACAACACAACACGACGCGAACACCACCATCCGCAACCCTCAACCAATGCCACCGCGACAATAGCACAATATATACAAACCGGCGAGTGACAATAGCAATGTGTATACAAAAAAAAATAAATGGAAATTTTTTTTTTTTTCTTTCGACTCGTGCAGTGTCCCCTTTTCTTCCGAGCGTCCCTACAACGGGACATTACCCCGGCAGAGGGGAACACCGGGCGAGCTCGGTGTAGAGCACAAAAAAACCGTCCTCATGAAAATTGTTGAGACCTAGCCCGAGTCCGCCTTGCCGGTCCGTCGTACGGCACCAGACGCGGTTGAACGTCCGGTGGTGCCGGCGGTTCAGGAAGACATCGGCCAGGCATCGAGGACTCGTGCGTGCCCCGGGGTTCAGGCTCTCGACGGTCAGCAGCCGTCAAGCCCGAGGCACCTGGGGGTGGGTCAGGTGGAGACACGTGAGGATCAGCCTGCGACACCTCCCTCCCCGAGTCGACGGTCACATCACACGCCCGGTCGTCACGGCACAGAACGGGGTCACACGGTGCCGCATAGGGCTTCAGTCGGGAGGGGTGCACATACCAACGGCGTTTCCCCCATTTAATCTGTATACTCTGGGGCCGTGCAACCCGCACAATTTCCACCGGTCCCCTCCAAGGTCTCAACAACTTGGGGGACGTAGCCAACGGTGCATGTGGACAATGCAGCCAGGCCTTATCGCCTGGTTTCCAATCATGCGTATGCACCCTCCGCTCATGCAATTTCTCGTTTGCAATTTGCCGCGACCGCGAATTCAACCTTGCCCCCTCCCGCGCTTCAGTCAATTTGGCGATATTAAATTTGATGTGGTCTGCCAATTTAGATTTAGCACGTGGCTGGGAAATCCCCAGTTGGACGTCCATGGCCGGATCGGCCTCCCGCCCATACATAAGAAAAAATGGGGAAAACCCTGTCGCCGCATGAGGGGCCATTCGATAGGCCGCGAGTACCCCCGGCACCTGTAAGTCCCAATCAACCTGATCGTCGCAGACCTGTTGGCACAACATAGACGTAATCGTTCTGTTCAGACGCTCAACCATCCCGTCAGTCTGCGGGTGGTAGGGGGAAGTACGCACTTTCTTTGTACCCAACAGGTCGCACACCTCGCGCAACAAAACGCTCGAAAAATGCTTCCCTTGATCCGTCAGCAAGCGTTCGGGGGCGCCCTTGTCCAACACATAACCCTGGACAAAGGCGTCCGCCACCGCCGCAGCCGACTGGTTGGCGAGCGGCCATGCCATAGGCCATCGGGTGAAGTATTCCACGCCAACCAGCAGGAACCTATTTCCCCTTGGTGTAACCGGAAAGGGCCCCAAGATGTCCAACGCTACCAATTCGTTTATACGCGAAACCTGAATGGATTGCAGCGGTGGATTAGCTGCCAATGGTGGCGGTTTCCTTTTGGCGCACCCTACGCATCCCTTAAGAATATTCGCCACGTCGTTACCCATCCCCGGCCAATAATAGTCTCGCTGGATTAGGGCGAGCGTTTTGTGAAAACCCAGATGCATGAGCCGTTCATGAGCTGCCAGAACAACCCTACCCCGCATAGCAACAGGCACAACGAGCACGTGACGCCGGGACATGTTGTCCCACCTCATCAACAGGCCCTGTCTGCACACCCAGGAACCGACCCGCGCCTCCCCTTGTTCGGGAGCGCCAACTTTCCGACGCAGCGTAAGTAGGGAGCTGTCGGACATCTGGAGGCGGCCCCACTCAATGAGGGGCAACGACAACAGCGAATCCCTCCCCGTGGGGGCGTCCTCTCCCGGGGTGTCAGTGGCGGCGAGCGCAACTCCCGGGGTGCCGGCGACTGGGGGTTTGCACCGCGCTGATCCCAACAAACATGTGCAGTCCGTGCACGGCGGCAACCGCGACAAGGCGTCCGCGTTTGAGTGCCGCAACCCCTTGCGGTAAATCGTCGTGAATTGGTAGTCTTGAAGGACCTCCAACCATCGGGACAATTGGCCCGATGGCTGCGCCACGCGCATAGCGTATTGTAGAGCCGCATGGTCCGTCCGGACCGTAAAATGACGGCCGTAAAGATACGGCCTGAATTGCTGTGTAAAAAACACAATGGCTAACAATTCACGACGAGTTACGCAATAGCGTTGTTCTGCGGGGGAAAGAACCCTACTACCGTAGGCGACCACCCGTTCAACCCCCCCGACCAACTGTGAGAGCACCCCCCCGATACCCGTATTGCTGGCGTCCGTGTCAAGCAAAAACGGTTGTGTGAAATCGGGGTAACACAAGGGGGGAGCCTGCACCAAAGCGTCACGGAGGGAGCAGAACGCATCCTCCTCCTCTGCCCCCCAGTGAAACCTCACACCCTTAGCCGTCAAAGCGTGCAGGGGCTTGGCTATGGTGGCAAATTGCTTGACAAAACGACGGTAATAGGAGGCAAAACCAATGAAACTACGAACCTCCGTGACCGAGGTTGGCGTTGGCCATGAGCTGACGCAATGCGTCTTAGCAGGGTCCGTCGAGATCCCTGAACGACTCACGATATGGCCCAAATACCTGACCGATTCCCGAAGCAGAAAACATTTAGCCGGTTTAAATTTTAGCTTAGCGGAACGCATCCTGAGGAACACCGCTCTCAGTCGCTGGAGGTGCTCCTCGAAAGTCCGACTAAAGACGATAATATCGTCAAGATAAATCAAACAGGTATCCCATTGGAGGCCCGACAAAACCAATTCCATGAGTCTCTGGAACGTGGCGGGAGCGGAATGTAAGCCCATGGGCAAACGGTTGAATTCAAAAAGGCCCCCAGGTGTCCGGAAAGCAGTTTTAGGTTTAGACTCGTTATCGAGTGGCAATTGCCAAAATCCAGAAAGCAGATCGAGTGTGGAAAAAAACTGCGCTCCCGCCAAGGCATCCAGCGACTCATCCATCCTGGGGAGCGGATACGCATCCGCCATCGAGATTTTGTTTAAGCGGCGGAAATCGACACAAAACCGCAAGGACCCGTCCTGTTTCTTTACTAGGACAATAGGAGCACCCCACGGACTAGAAGAGGGCGAAATGATATCGGCCGCCAACATATCATTAACCGCCGATTGCACATGTTCCTTCTCGGCCGGGCTGAGCCGGAAGGGATTCTGACGAATAGGGGCCGCGTCCCCTGTAGCTATGTGGTGGCGCAACAGGTCAGTGCAGCCGATATCGTACTTATGTTTGCTGAACACGTCAGCAAACTCGATGAGCAAACCCCTCAATGCTCCCAATTGCACCCCGGACAAGTTAGCAGAACCCGCACACAGCGAGTCCAACCACTCAGTCCCCTCATCACTTTGAGGATGCGACTCGACAGTAAAATCTGCTTGAGCCACGAGCCGTTCCTCAACGGGCAGCGGCGCGGCGTGAGCCAGCACCGTTCCCTGCGCAATTACGGCCGGCCGCGACCCCGTATTCAGGACCATTACGAACGGCTCACTGTCCCCTCTCACCACGGTTTGAGCAACCGCTAAGTCGAGGCCCTTACTGGCTCTGTTTGACGGCCCCAACAGCACCCCCTGTGCCTCCGCACCCACCTCGAGTGGCTTCCTGAACCGAAGGGGTACTAACATTTGCGATCCCGGGGGTACCCGTACAGTGTGAGTCGCCAGCGCCTGCACCGTCGCACAAACCGTGCGCACTTTGATAGGGCTCGACAAGAAGGCAACCCGCCGACCTGACGGAAGCTCTATGCAGGCCTGATCAATAAGAATTTTGATGGGCATTTTTGACAAAAAGTCCGTACCTAGCAAACAGGGAACGGCCAGCGATGATGATACAAAAATAGGGCCCGCTAATTTAATGTCCCCAATGCAAATAGTCGCCCGAATCTGGCCGATGATCCCCAGGGATCCCCCATTCGCCGCATAAAATGGCACGTCTACTGGCAGAAGGGGTCTACTTTGGACGGGAAGAATGTTATAAATAAGGTCCGAGATGATGGTGGCCGACGCACCCGTGTCAACAAGCACCCGAACCTCAACCCCGTCAATGAACCCCGTTACCACGGACGACCCGGCTGACGCAGCCACGATCCTGTCGGCCAATTCGGACCACTCGACTGCTTGCGGGCCGCGTACGGACCCCCCTCGCCGAATTGAACCCCCGGCACCCAGCCGCGAACCCCCCACCGCGAAGCGGCGACCCGAATGTGCCGTGTTTGTGGACCGAACGTGTGAGGTGCCGCGACTTGCCGGGTTTTGTTGGGATGACTTGTGGCCCTGGTCGTCGTCCCGACGTGGTCCTGCGGCGCGCGGACGCGGGGCCCGGCACCCGGCTGCGACGTGACCCCGAAGGCCGCAGTTGTAGCAGACGACGGACGTCGTAGGTTTCGGTTGCTCCAGCTTGCGGGGCGAACGTGTGGGCGAACGACCTCCCGTTCTCCACTCCCCCGGACACGATGCAGCGAAGCCCCGCTCCTGCACCGCAGCTGGCTGAGGTTCGGCGATCGTGGCGGCCAGTGCCGCATTCCCCGGCCATTTGCAGACGACCCCCGGCTTGCGTTTGAGGACCTCGTACGCGTGAATGCTCGTGGCGATCGCCAGGGAGCAGATCTCCATCTCGTCTGCCACGTTGATGGGGACCCCCAACTCGTGGGCCAACACCAGCAGCTGCTCCGTCACCATGGCGTCCTTCCCCTCCTTATCCATGCGGGGAAAAGCCGCGTCCGCCAAGGCGAGCAGTGCCGTGCGGTAGGCTAGCGTCGTTTCCCCAGCCACCTTCCGCCGATCGTAGAACTGGTGGCGGCACGTGGAGGGCGGCCCGAACACCTTCGCCATCAGGTGTAGTGCGGCCTGGAGCGTAGAGCAGGACGACCTTGCAGCAGATGTGAAGGCTGCAAGCGCGTCGTCGTCAAGCATCGCTGGCAACGCACGCAGGGCAGTGGTGTCGGACCACCCCGACATCTCCTGATGAGCGAGGAACCTTCGTTGGAAGGCTCCCCAGTCGCCCCCATCCGCCTTGAACGCCGACAGCGCGGGCAATCGTTGCTGGAGGACCCGATCGTCGTCGACGTCGGAGAGATTTTCCCGCGCTCCGCTGGAGTTGTGTAAAATGTCGGCTCGGTTGTCAGGCGCAAAATGGAGGGCTCCGGCGTGCGCCGATGACGTGGGCTGCGCTGCGCGGAGGTGTCCGGCCACGTGGCGTCCGTCTTTCCCGCCAATCAATGGCGGCCCCCCAAAAACGGCGGCAACTTCCAGACTTTTGGCGCGAAGCGCCCTTTGGCGGGAATCCTCCACCGTCGCTTCCTCCACGACCCCCGCAGCCGTTTTTCCGCTCGCCGGAACGGAGATGTCGGCCAAGACAGCGGCGGCGGCGAGTAGCAACTCCGCCAACCGGGCGTGCGCGTCCTGGAGGCCGGTGTCGGAGGCAAGCGGAGCGTCGGCCATCACCGCGAAGTGCTGCATCGGCGGCAACTCCTCGTCCTCTACTCCCGAGGTCGGTGTCCCCGGTACGCCGTCGTCATCCCGACCTCGCTCGTGGGTACGGGTAGTCTTCCTTGTGTCCATACTTCTTGAAGACAGGTTTACTTCTGACGCCAGTTGTAATGTAGTAACTCGGCGGGAGACGACTTCACGGGTAACACACTCTTTATTTTATCAAACTTGGTTACAGGTGACTAACACCTACTTTGTATCTCGGGTGACAAACACCCACTTAGCTACTTGGCGACTAACGCCCACTGAGCTACTCGGATGACCAACATCCACTTAGTACTCGGGTGACGAACACCCACTTAGCTACTTGGCGACTAACGCCCACTGAGCTACTCGGATGACCAACATCCACTTAGCTACTCGGCGACTAACGCCACTGGGCTACTCGGATGACCAACATCCACTTAGGACTCGGGTGACAAACACCCACTTAGCTACTTGGCGACTAACGCCACTGGGCTACTCGGATGACCAACATCCACTTAGCTACTCGGCGACTAACGCCACTGAGCTACTCGGATGACCAACATCCACTTAGCTACTCGGCGACTAACGCCACTGACTAAGTCTTCAGCTCCGTCTTCGGGTCTTCAACTGGGTAACTCTCCCCGAGTGCTCTCGCGCGTCCCCCTTTATACCCCACCTGCGGACGTCGCTGCGAGCACCCACTTATTCGACCAATCGCCGGGCGCTGGCTACGATCCTCTTTTCCCACATCTCATCGTGCCTCACCACTCACTCCGCGCCGCCTCGTCATCTGTCACTCCCGGCGCGCGCGTCCACACCACGCCCACAACGCGTGCCCAACCCCGCACCCCGCGCCGCCCCGTGATCCATCACTGTCACAGTCGGCGCACGTCAATACCACCACTACATATTCATTAATATATGGATATGTTTTACCATTGAAGGGTAAGTCTGTTTCTCAGTATCTACTAATACGTAACTATGCATATGCCAGTTTAACGTTATTCTGGGACCCACGGTGTAAACAGCAGTCCCCATTATTACACACACAATCTCTCTGGCACCTCTATTTATGCTTTGAAAGAAGGCCATTGCTTGAAACGTCGTATATCCTATACATTATAAATTTGTGTCATTAAGGTTTGCTTATAGCAGAGTGAACAGCTATTTAAAGGTCTCTACAGAGTCTGAGAATCTAGATTTGAAGTTTCTAATGAGGTTTGAACGCATGGTAACTTCAATGAAAACATTTGATGCCACTCATTTCTATTGGGCATTTCTAACAAGAGTCGTCAAAAGTCTCAGACGGTGATGTTTTATCCTTCAGCATTATTGCCTTAATATCTTCAACACAATTTTCTTGACACGTATTCTTATATCCCTGTGAATCGCCTCTGCTAAAGAGTATTACTGTCGGATTCCCCTGCCAATGTGTATGTTGGTCCTTTGTCTCATATTCAATCTGAGTGAGGCTGGTCCGTTATTCCAAGTCGATTTCATTAATTCTAAACGTGTGTTTTATGTGTAGAGGTGTTACGGAGGGAAAACAAACTCACTGGGCGTGGTTATGCCCGTACGCCGAGAGGTGCTTACATCTACGTCCGCACCGTTCAGCCTGGGGGGCTGACACCCCTCAGTGGGGGAGTTGCTATATAAGGCGGTGAGCCGGAGGGCTCGGGGTTCAGTGTTCAGCCTTAACCAGTGAAGCAAGAAGACCTGCTAGATAGGCCCTGGGACTCCCCTGGATCGCTGTCCTTCTCAGGACCCACCAGGGCAAGCCAGTGGCGTGGCCCCAAGAGCCCGGTCATTGGTCAGGTGAGCGCCGCTCTGCCGGCGCGACCGCATTCGGACCGTGATGAGGGGTGGCTGGATGCGCTTTGTGCGGGATCATCGGACCTGTCCGACTCACAGCGTGAGAGGCTTCGAATCCTCCTGCGCGAGTTTTCCGACGTTTTTAGTCAAAGTAAATACTATATTGGGTGTACTAAACTGCTGCGACACCATATTGACACGGGTGACAGCGCGCCAATCCGCCAAAATCCTTTTCGGTTGAGTCCCGCCGAAAAGGATCATGTCAAATCTTCCGTAGACGACATGCTAGCTGTGGATATTATATCTCCTTCTACCAGCCCTTGGGGTGCGCCGATCGTCTTAGTTAAAAAACACGACAGCTCATTGCGGTTTTGTGTCAATTTTCGTCGGCTGAACAAGATTTCTGTAGCCGACGCATACCCGCTTCCTCGGATGGATGAATTGCTTGATGCCCTGGCGGGGGCGCGGTTCTTCTCCACATTGGATTTATTGTCCAGGTTCTGGCAGCTCCTTCTGGATGATGAATCTAAACCGAAAACTGCTTTCCGTACGCCGCACGGCCTTTTCCAATTTAACCGCTTGCCGATGGGGCTACATTCAGCGCCGGCAACTTTTCAGCGATTAATGGAATTGGTCCTGGCTGGGTTGCAATGGGATTCATGTTTGATTTACTTAGACGATGTCATCGTCTTTAGTAAAACATTCGATGAACACCTCCAGAGGTTGCGTGCCGTTTTTCTCAAAATGCGGGCTGCTAATTTGAAATTCAAGCCCCATAAGTGTCATTTACTCCGCAAATCGGTGCGGTATTTGGGTCACATTGTCGGACGTTCAGGTATTGCCACAGATCCCGCCAAAACGCAATGTGTCAGCTCCTGGCCGACTCCCACCTCGGTGGGGAAGGTCAGGAGTTTCATTGGATTCGCGTCATATTACCGACGGTTTGTCGCTGATTTCGATACGATTGTGAAACCCTTGCATGCCTTGACATCCAAGGGGGTCAAGTTTCATTGGGGTCAGGAGGAGGAGGCTGCTTTTCGCTCCCTCCGGGACGCCCTAGTGGGGGCTCCGTCATTGAGTTACCCTGACTTTACAAAACCCTTCTTGCTCGATACAGACGCAAGCAACACGGGCATTGGGGGCATGCTTTCGCAGGTTGTTGGGGGCGTAGAGCATGTGGTTGCGTACGGCGGAAGAAAGGTACAGTGTTACCCATCAGGAACTATTGGCGATCGTTTACTTCATTCAGCAATATCGCCCATATCTGTACAGTCAACATTTCACCGTCCGCACAGATCATGCGGCGCTGCAGTACGTCTTGCAGGTTCAACAGCCATCGGGACAATTGTCTCGATGGTTGAAGATTCTCCAAGATTTCGATTTTGAAACTAAGGGTGTTCGCCACACGAACGCAGACGCTCTGTCGCGTTTGCCGCCCACCTCCGAGTGCGCTTGCCTCCTGGGTTCGGGGCGTTGCAGACCTCCGAATATGATCTCTGATTCGGTCCTTGCAGCTGCCGCTGATGCGCCTTCGATTGCCGGTCCTATTGAGCAAGAAGGGAGGGATTCTTTGCTCGGGTTGTCTGTTGCAGAGTGGGGGCGCCTCCAAATGGAGGACACCTCCCTCCTCGCTTTGCGCCGTCGCATCGGGGGAGTTGGTTGGGGGGCGGAAAATGTCGACTTGTGGGGGTTATTTCAAGGTCTTTTGATGCATTGGGACGGGAGATCCCGCCGCCACCGGCTGGTGGTGCCTTCCGCATTGAGGGGTAGAGGGGTGTGGGCTGCGCACAAGCGACTCCTTCACCTGGGGACTCACAAAACCCTTGCCATGTTCCAGCTGGATTTTTCTTGGCCGGGCATGGCAAGGGACGTGGATGATCTTTTAGGGTCGTGTACTCAGTGCGTGCCACGGAGGCCACCAGCGCGGGGGTCCAACCCACCATTGCAGTCTATCAAAGTTTCCCGGGTTAAAGATCTCCACGCCGCATGCTAAATCTAAATTGACTGACCATGTCAAATTCAACATCGCTAAATTGACAGAGGCGCGGGAGGCGGCCATCCAGAATTCAGAACTTCGCCAAAAGGCGAATGAGAGGCTCAGGCTGGGTCGGGCACATGTACTCCAGTGGAAATTGGGTGACAAGGCGTGGTTGCACTGTCCCCAAATACCACTGGCGACCTCGTCTAAGCTGGTGCGGCCGTGGCGGGGGCCCGTGGAAGTGGTCCAGGTCTTGCGGCCACAATGTGTGCGTATCCGGTGGGGGAAGCGTCGGTGGTTCGTGCACCCCTCCAGGTTGAAACCGTTCGTTGCGCCGCCCCATGTTCCTACCACACACACGCGTGGCCAAACATGTGAGGGGTCCACCGACTCCCGGAGTCGGACTTCGCTGCTTTCGCCTAACTTGCCACCGACTGTTCCACCTCCAGGTGCACCAGGATTGACGTGCTCACGACAGCAAACCCCTCCCGGGGGGGTCGGGGGTCGCTCAGCAGCGAAGCCAGACACTCTCGCACCCGGACTGTTGACACCCACCACTGGGCCAACCGGGGTTGCTGCAAGAACGCGCGCCAAAACGCGCAGACTTTTGTGAGATCGGCCGCTTGGGCAGCCCTTGCGGGGGGTCGCGGGGTGGGGGGGGGGGGGGTCCTGGAAATTGTATATATGTTGGGGGTTTTTTTTTTACGGGATGGGGTATTTATTCGGGGGGGGTGCGTCGGTTTATTTTTCTCTTTCTTGTTGTTGTTATTCTTGTAAAATTACGCGAGGCACACACGGATTTGGGGGGATGCATCTTTATTGAGATTTTGTTGCAGCCGGGACGGCTGCGGGCTGTACAGGGGGGGTGATGTAGAGGTGTTACGGAGGGCAAACAAACACACTGGGTATGGTTATGCCCGTACGCCGAGAGGTGCTGATGTAGTGGTGGTATTGACGTGCGCCGACTGTGACAGTGATGGATCACGGGGCGGCGCGGGGTGCGGGGTTGGGCACGCGTTGTGGGCGTGGTGTGGACGCGCGCGCCGGGAGTGACAGATGACGGGGCGGCGCGGCGTGGGTGGTGAGGCACGATGAGATGTGGGAAAACAGGATCGTAGCCAGCGCCCAGCGATTGGTCGAATAAGTGGGTGCTCGCAGCGACGTCCGCAGGTGGGGTATAAAGGGGGACGCGCGAGAGCACTCGGGGAGAGTTACCCAGTTGAAGACCCGAAGACGGAGCTGAAGACCTAGTGCCACGAGACCCCTAGTCCCGCCGTCCTTGTGGGGACCGGGGCCCTGTGTGGCTCGGAGGCGAGGCTGTGGGACCCGGGGTCCGACGCCCCCGTGGGTCGGGCTGGGGACCCACAGTCGAGACGGATACCCCGGGCAGGGAGTGTCCCGAGTAGCTCAGTGGCGTTAGTCGCCGAGTAGCTAAGTGGATGTTGGTCATCCGAGTAGCTCAGTGGCGTTAGTCGCCGAGTAGCTAAGTGGATGTTGGTCATCCGAGTAGCTCAGTGGCGTTAGTCGCCGAGTAGCTAAGTGGGTGTTTGTCACCCGAGATACTAAGTGGGTGTTTGTCACCCGAGATACTAAGTGGGTGTTTGTCACCCGAGATACAAAGTAGGTGTTAGTCACCTGTGAACGAGTTTGATAAAATAAAGAGTGTGTTACCCGTGAAGTCGTCTCCCGCCGAGTTACTTGAAGACAGGTTCACTTCTGACGCCAGTTGTAATGTACATCCACGTCCGCACCGTTCAGCCTGGGGGGCTGACACGGAGCTGGGATCCCCCACGGCCCCACCCCTCAGTGGGGGAGTTGCTATATAAGGCGGTGAGCCGGAGGGCTCGGGGTTCAGTGTTCAGCCTTAACCAGTGAAGCAAGAAGACCTGCTAGACCAGGGCAAGCCAGTGGCGTGGCCCCAAGAGCCCAGAGCCGATGCTCTTATAAGAGCCGGTCTGGGGACTCAGGGTGCTGTAATCCCAGCTTAACCAGGGCTGGGTTAGCTAGCCTCCCCTAGCCCGGTAGTGGAGGACCTAGGAGTAGGCTAGCTGTGACATAGAGTGTTGATCTCCCAGTTAGACGGGTGAAGGGGCCGATACCCCTTCGAGTGTTGTACATCTCGGCCTGTTATGTACTTTGTGCTTAATAAATAAGTGTGCCTCCAACTACGTCGTCCAAGTCTCCTGGAACCTACTACATTTGCATCACTATGTGATAGCTTGGATGACTGCAACAGTTTATACAGAATGGATTAATATTTCATAAATCAACAAAGGCCATATGTAATGGTAATTCATCTCCATTAATCGTATTACCAGAATATGTTATAGTAGTTCAGCATTCCAGCTAGCAGTGGATCAGTGAAGCAGCTGCAGGTTGGATTTGCAGTTTGTGGGCACTCCAAGGTGGATCATGGGAGTAGGATCTAAGTGGATGTTCCCCAGTCTATTAATTACGAGTTAAACCGTCTGTTAAGAGTGTGTTACTCTTATGTATTTACTTGTTTAAACTTAATTCTCTGCATCTGCCTGCTGAAAGCATAACTTGCTCAAACCCAAATTATCTTCACCTGGGTCATCTATTACCGGAGTGCCCTCATGGAGAGTAGATTTTAAAAGCCTGTAAATTATCATTATCATCGTGAATTTCTCTGAGTGTTATTGACATGAGACTGTAGCCACTACCAACACCCAGTGTATTTTGGGGAGAGCCGTGCAGCTGGTTTATGCCCAGATCCAAGATCTCTGTGTTGCCAGGAATCCCATCTGGCACCGAACCCAGACGTTTGATTTGACAGTTCACAACCTACTACCATAGTGTGTACCATGGAAACATCTAAAGACGCCTCCTTTTCCACACGCGGGTTTCTAGGCTTGGACTCCAACCAGGAGCCACGAGATCAGAGGAGGAGACACGATAACAGTCATCATCATCATCATCACAATCGCAGCATGGTCATCATAATCATCATCATCATCCGATTGATAATCAGAACCAACATCATGCCCATCTAAGTTAAGGAAAACATCTAAGTGATCTATCCCATTATCTTTGGAATTTGTCATGATAAAATAAATAAAATACCTCGTAAAATAATGATTAAACGATCAATAAAAAATGTTTGACCTTCAAGCATTTATACATGATGTAGTGACTGGGAATGTCACTGTGTGGTGCCGGGCATGCGAGGCCACGGCGGATATTATGTTGTCAGAAAATTTGTATTTATGAGGGCTACTTGGAATTGCCATCGGCACGGCGTATGGAATTTCTCCCGTCTCCGACCCACATGTGTTCTGCTAACGCTATGGTGCAAGCGCTTGCGTGCCAAATGGTGCGGATTCCGCCCGGTGCGCAAATGTTGGTGCCCCTCCAATTGTGTAAACCGCTCGATGTGCGTGCTGCGGGAGATGGTATTGTGTTGGTTCCCTCCAATAAGCTTAATCGGGGGATGTCACTCGTGGTGGCTCAGACGTTGGTGTCCCAGGACCAGGAACCGTTCATTCATGTCCATAATACCGGTTGGACAGGAAGGTTATTCAGGAGGGTACTGGCCCATCCGGAGAAGGATGTCGTGGGGAGTGTCGGGGTCGGCATTCGGGCTCACGAACTTTGGGATGTGGATGAGGGCTGGATGGATAGATTGTGCTCTGAATGCGGCGATTTATCCGCGGGATAAATGTGGAAGCTCCTGCTGGAATTTTCTTACATTTTTAATTAAAGTTAATTTGATATCGGTTGTTTGAGCCACCACTGCGTGGCGAGGTTGGATGGGCTGTGTATAAACGTCTGTTACATCTCGGTGTGCAAAAGACACTGGCCGCGCTTGAATCGGATTTTTACTGGCCGGCCATGGCCTCTGACGTCGAAAATCTGCTTAAGGGCTGCGTACAATGTACATGGCGGAAGCCACCAGCGAGATCTTGTTGCCCTCCGCTTCAATCCATTCAGGTGTTTCGAATTAACGAAATAGTTGCCCACGATATTCTCGGGCCGTTTCCTACTTCCGCGCGAGGAAACAGATACTTGCTCGTGGGTGTTGAGTATTTCTCATGCTGGCCTATGGTCTGGCCACTCCCGAATCAATCGGATAAGGGTGCCGACGAGCGCCTCTTGACAGATCAGGGTAAAAATGTATCCTCCAAACAGATGTGTGAAGTTTGTGATTTGCGGGGGACAAAAAAGTTTTGCACGTCACCATACCACCCGCAAACAGATGGCATGGTCGAACGCCTACACCGGACTCTGACCTCCATGTTGAGTCACCTGGTCAGCGAGTCACAGGTCGATTGGGACTTTCATATTCCTGTGATTATCGCAGCCTATATGATTGTGACGTAGTGTGTGAAGCCGACCCCGTGAGCTGGAGAGAGTGTGGTCAGACCGGTGTGGGAACGTGTTTTGGGGGGAAAACATGCCAACCAGGTCTAGGGAAATGTAGGCTATTTATAGACGGATCTCTCACGGGATTGGCCCAGGGTCCAAACAATAGGCTGCGCAGCCCTATAAAAGGAGTTCCCAAATAGGCAGTGTGGGCGCAATTCAGAAGCAGCGGCGGCAGCAGTAGCAGTGGCTGGGCGAGCTCCCACCTTCAAGGATTGACATGAGTGAGGACCAGGGGATCGTCACTGTAAGTAGGAGTTGAATTCTGTCTCCAACTTTACAGAATAGATATCGTACAGGGAAATATTAGGTGAATGTATTATTATTGTTAAATGTTTTCAGCGGCCGACCTGGGGAGTGATCCAGGGCCAGTGGGACGTCTGGGACCACAAGAGTATTCCAGGAGCATCAGGAGCATGGAAGCAAGCGAGCTGCAGCCTGGCACTGGCCGAGAGCGAAGATGGTTGCCATCAGGTTACCGGGGTGGCCGCTTGGGCTGCCCATAGACATCTCCCACTGTCCGAGGACGGGAACTCTGCGAAGCAGAGTTGCATAGGGGAGGGGGAAACCCCTAGAGGAGGAACGTAGGAACTCTGTAGCAGAGTTGCGTAGGGGAGGTGGACGACCCCCCTTTCCCCCCCCAAAAGCTTCTGTGTGTCTCGGGGCAGTGGTGTGAGTGGATGTGTGTGGGTGATCTTGTATTGATTCTTATTCAGGTTGATGTTCTTTGTGGTAGCCTGCTCCACGACTGTAACTCCTCTGCCTGGGGTGGTCGGTGTCAGCTCGGGGAGTAATGGAAAGCTGACATCCCTAACAGCCAGGACTCTGAGTGGTCGAACACCAGCGCAACTCGATACACCCCAACCGTCAGCCCTCCTGATTAGGCAACGTGACATTTTCTAGGGGCTCGTCAGCCGGGATCGGTTCAGACCTTATTTTGTGAATTGCAGGACTGGTTGGGTAACACTGGCTCCTATCTGATTCCAAGACGAGGTGTGGATTGATTTGAACAAAAGCCAAGGACGTGGTTGATGGTGTTTGGTGTTGGGCTATACCATTAATTGGGTTGGTATGCATACTAAGGAGGCGTTAGTTTGCTCAGAATGTAGGGCTACAAAGACACGCTCTGGAGAAATTTCTAAGAGAGCGGACCGAAGAGAAACACTCGGATCAATAGAACTGGAGAAGGAAAAAATTAAGCTGGAGGCGACTAGAGAGATAGAAATGGAGCGGATGGAAAAGGACAGTGTGCTGAAATAATTATTAGAGGAGATAATTAGGAGAGAAGAGGTGGAAATGTAGGAGATAATTGTGAGAGAAGATGTAGAAAGGGAGGTGAGAATTAAGAAAGAAGAGGTGGAAAGGTAGGACTGAATCGGGAGGGAAACACTGGAAAGAGTAGAGAGTGCAGCTTGAACGGTGGAAAATCAAATTGGAGCATAAGAAACTCGAGACAGGTGTACCGACTACTCCCACAGCAGTTTTTTTCAAAAGCCGCAGCGCCCAAGCTTCCTCAGTTCTATGAGAACGTGGATGATATGGATTCTTACCTGCAGCGGTTCGAACAGTACTCCAAGTACTACAAGTGGCCAATGAATGACTAGGGTGTTAATTTGAGTGCTCTGCTGAGTGAAAAGGCACTGCTAGTGTACTATCAGTTGAGTGGAGAGGACGCAGCTGATTATGAGAAAATGAAGATTGCATTGATGTAGCGGTATGAGCTAAATGAAGAGCGTTTTCATAGTAAATTCCGGGGTGCTAAACCGGAGATGGGGGGGAAAACTTTAGCCAGTTTGTGGTGAGAGCACGGCATTATCTGACCAAATGGATCGAACTGGCTTCGGTTGAAAATACATACGAAGGTCTGGTTGATTTGTTCCTAAGAGAGCTAGCCTTACAGGCATGCCCAAAGGACTTGGCAACATTCCTGCGAGAGCGGATTCCGAGAGATATCCAACCAGTGGTGGAATTGGCCGAACATTCCTAGCAACAGGGGACCGAACCTACGACATTTTTCGACGAGAGCTTTCTAAAAGTGAGCCTAGATTTGGCAAACCAGGTACAGAGGAGAAACTTGAGACAAAGGAGGAAGGCAATGACTCTTATAAACCCATGAAGTGTTACCCCTTTTGGAGAGCAGGACATTTTTCGAGATTGTCAGAAAAGAGGCCAACCAGGACCAGTGGGCAGGGATGTAAAGCCCCACGCTGGCTTAGTGGGAGAGGCAGGGGTGACAACTGTGAGGGCTAGGCAGTCTGCCACGTTGCAAGATGGAACCGCAATTCCCGTGTTAGGAATTTGGGCGGACAGTCGGCACTACCCGATGCAACCAGGGTTTATTCGTTCGGGTAGAAAAAACAGCATGCGCATTCTGTCCTGAGAGACTCAGGTTGTAATAATATCGTGGTGGATCGGAAGTACGTGGAGGAATGCTGCTTGGAAGGGAGAACACGCTTGTGCTTATTGACGGATGGAACAGCACGTCAGTGTCCACTTGCAAGAGTAGAAATCGCCTCTTCATTCTTAAAGGGGGTTGTGCATGTGTTTATGCATGTGTAGTAAGTATTCAGGAGGCTTTGACGACGGGGTCGGAGGCACACTTATTTATTAATACCAACGTGTGTACAGTAACGGGTACACACAACACTTGAAGGGGTATCGTCCCCTTCACTCGTCTATCAGGGAGACACCACGTCTAACCCCGCTAACCTACGCCCGATTCCTCCACTACGGAGCTAGGGGAGGCTACCTATCCCAGCCCTGATCAAGCTGGGATCCCGGCACCCTGAGTCTCTGGACCGGCTCTTATAAGAACGTCAGTCTGGGCTCTCGGGGCCACGCCACCGGCTTGCCCTGGTCGGTCCTGACAAGGACAGCGAGCGAGGGGAGCTCCGGGGCCTATTCTAGCTGGTCTTCACTCTTCGTTGGTTAAAGCTAACACTCCACCTCGAGCCCTCCGGCTCACCACCTTTTATAGCACTCGGCCCCCGGGAGGGGCCCGTGGGGGATGTAGGTGCGGACGTCGGTGCGAGCATCTCCTCCGTGTACAGCCCTAACCACGCCCCTTGTGTTTGTTTCCCATCCGTGCCCATACATCTACACAATTACACCTCTACACATGGACCACCCATTGTTTGATGTAGTGATTGGGAATGTGTCGGGGGCACGGCAGCATGGAGACCCTGATATGACTTGGCTGCAGCAACATGAGGCTAGGTTGAACACTAGAAGATCAGAAATTGCCCACGTTGTGGTTACTTGTGAGCAAGGAAAAAAGGCAAAAATACTGGTGAAACCATTGACGGTGGTAGCCATAGGAGGGCAGCAGATGACATCACAAGAGCTGAAGGAACTACAGACCTCGAATCCGAGTTTAACAACTTTGTGGGAAAAATCTAAGCTAGGTCGGACCCTTGAAACAACCAAAGTGACTTATATTCAACTTGTGGTAATAAATGCTGTTTTAACAGAAAATTCCAGAGTCCAAGGGTGGACAATGGAAAAATGTTCATGCAGTTGATTGGCCCACAGAAATTACGGAATCGGTTGATGGCTTTAGCACATGATTATTTGATGACTGGGCACATGGGCGTTAGGCAGACGCTGACTCGCGTATTAGCACATTTCCATTGGCCCGAAGTGCCCAGAGACATAGAGCACTACTGCCAATCATGCGATTTCTGTAAACGAACAGTTGCAAAGGGCAGAGTAAGTAAGGTGCCATTAGGGCAGATGCCGTTAATTGTCACACCTTTTCAACGGATGTGTGTTGATTTAGTTGGACCTCTTCCAGTGATGGAAAGGGGACACCGATACATTTTAAAGGTGGTGGACTATGCTACGCGTTACCCCGAGGCTGTGGCATTAAAACGATTGAGACGGCTGAATTGGCAGAAGCTATGGTCTAAATCTTCAGTCGCATTGGGGTACCCACTGAGATTTTGACAAAGAGGAGCACAATTTATAGCCAATTTGATTAAGGAGATCAGCAGACTCCTGTCTGTCAGACAACTGTGGACGACCACTTATAACCCAAAATGTGATGGGCTGGTCGAAAGATTTAATGGAACGTTGAAGAACATGCTGCGACGAATGTCGTGAGTGCAGCCTCGTGTGTGGGACAGATATTTAACAGCCTTACGTTTTGCCTACAGAGAAGCACCACAAGAAAGCTTGGGGTTTGCGACATTCGAGTTGTTATATGGTCTCTCGGTGCATGGACCCCTAAGTATACTTAAAACACTGGTCAAAAGACGAGACCGAGGACGAGGTGAAGACGACCTACCAGCATGTTTTTGAGCTCTGACAGCGGCTCGAGCAAACCTGTCAATTGGCTAGAGAGTCGTTGAGGACAGCTGCAGGGAAGCAGAAGCGACTATATAATCGACGGGCTAAAGACCACAACTTTATAGTAGGCGATTTCGTTGTACTGTTGTTGCCCCCTGAGCAAAACAAACTGCTGTTGAGATGGAAAGTTCCGTTTAATGTCATTGGAAAGGTGGGAGTGGCAGATTACAGGATAGAGGTCAACGGGACCAAACGCCTATACCATGCCAATGTTGTATCTATGCCCTGTTTTCCAAAAATTAATATTAAGAATAATTAGGCCAATATTTTTTATATTTTTTTTATTAAATAATGAAAACAACACACTACTCGCCACATTCCACGACAGGCATCTGGGAAAGTGGAATGCCACCAAAAAAAAAACTGCAAACGTCAGGACCTCCCCCAGCCACCTTTGTCTCCAACGGTCCGGCACAAACAGATGGCACCATAAATACTTAGGGGGTTAGAAAGGGTCACGAGGAGGGGTCGGGAGGGTGTCTGGTTTTTTTTTCGGGTTGTTGTTTCTCTCGCAAGAGATGCGCAGAGGGGAGTCACGTTTTTGAGTTTTAAGCAAACGCACAGAAGTCTGAGCAGTCTGATTCGAGTCGCTCAGTCTCGGGACTCAGCTTGTGACGCAGCGTTGCGACGGGGCTCGCAAGGAAGCTGGGGCGCGTCGTGCCTCGAGGAGAGATGGGACGATGAGGGGTCGTTAGGGCAGAAGTCTGAGTTCAACCTGGGTCGAGGCTGGGTTTCAGCCGTGCTCCGGCTGGCGGAGCGTCGTAAGGGAGCAAACACCGATACCAATGGCCGGTGTCGTTTCTCGCAGAACGAAGTGGCGAGGCGTGGTTAAGTGCGAGTGAAGCTTGCGAAATTACAGCTATCTTTCTCGTGAGAGAACCTGAACCAACGAAACCCCTGAAGTGAGGGCGAGAGAGGCAACAGCGAGTACCCGCGTGAAGCTGGTAGCTGCACGCCAAGGGAGAAAGAGTGTCAGCACTGACGACCTGCAGATGAGCTGCGAGCGCTATTGGGCACCGCCGAAGGCGAGCATCGTGCCGACTCGACAATCATCCAACAGTGGAGAAGACTGGAGCTGCCACCAAGAGAGAGAGAGAGCGCCATCGAATGTGCCGTGTGTTTGATACACACACACACACCGACCAACACCCAGTGAGAACAGACAAGACGTCCAGCAGCGACGACGGAATCATCGCGCACCACGATGGTGAGCGTCGCGCCGACGCCACTCATCAAGCGGTGGAGAGAGAGAGTGCACGAGCAGCACACCCGGGCGTCACCGAGCCTCGTGCCGACTCGTCATCCAGCAGCGGAGGAACGGCGCTATCCAACGGAATCATTGCGCGCCACGACGGCAAGCATCGTGCCGACGCCGCTCAATCTAGCAGTGGAGAGAGAAAGCAGGACGGGCTCGCTGCGGCCACGCCCAAGCGAGAAGTAACCTCTGAAGAGCTGGTTGTATCCCCTCCCCCACCCCACATACTCCGACTCAGCGCCCTGCCTCTGCTTAAAATATTAATTTTACAAGGGGACAACGCACACACAACACGCACACGAATAAGACTTTCAAAAAGTTATCTTTGTGTTTCAAAAAGGGTTGCCATTTCCAGGTGGTGCGTTCAATATCAACTGATCGTGCAAAGCAGTTGCTGCCGTCGAGTTACATGAATAAGAAATGTTTGAGTCATTTATTTTCGTTAATTGCATAATCTTGCCGATGAATCTATTGACGTATACTTTTGCCTTTGCATATTAGAGTGTCATATGTTTGTTTAGAATAAAAATTGCTTAACACCCAGTGTTCGAGTGCTTCTTTCCCAGTCCATGCAAAACTATCTTCATAAGAACTGTAACCTGCGATGAGATATGAATTTGGTGACCTAACATAACATAACATAAACACACTAAGATAATCAATAAATGTTTAATCAAAGATAATCGTTTTATCCTGATTGATACAACTCTGGATAACGAAGCTAAGCCTAATTATCATAACTGCGCACATAAACATGCAAGCATTCGCATAAATTAATACGATTATATCAGTGAGTATCATAATTTATGCATATTATTACATACATTATCATAATTTATGCGATTTACGCATTTTTCATAATTTTATTTAAAAAAAATTGTTATCAAAATTTAATAATCCGGCATATACAACACCAACATCCTAAGGAAATATATTGAGAGAAACGCCCCCTGTTTTGAAGACTGAAATTGAGGTGAAGGGATGTGGCATCACCCACTTGGAGGTAGTGATGGGGGTAACATTTGCTTGGCTGAAGATGGGGTAGGCGAGGAAACAGAAATTGGGCTGGTACCATTACCATGGGATGCAGAAGAGAGGTGGGGGGACGTTAATGTTGGCACTGACCTAAGGCCCTAACAACAGCAACAAGTGTGGAACCTCTTGCAAAGGTATAATGGGGTACTCGCTCAAAAGTAGACCAGGCAGTACAGAAGTAGCTACCTTCTGCATCATGCTGACAGATAACATGCCTGAGAGGGTTCTCAAAGGATGTGAATGTAGGGGCGGATTTCCTGAGTCTAAGCGAGACTGTTCACAAAACAAGACATTGTCAATGGATTTAATTCTAATTTTAGATCAGCAGGATATATCTTTGCCAGAACATCGAGTAAAATATATCCAAATACACCACCATTCACATCACTCACGTCTTTCTCTTCACAGACAAACGGAATGTTTAGGGTTAGTAAATTCCATTGTCCCTACTTCTCGCTAAGTCCCATATCTGAACTGGACGTACTGCATGAGCTCGTATCATTTAAGACATTTTCATCCACGGGAGAAGAAGAGTTGTCTGCATTGGTAAGTTGCTGTGGTAGATCTCATCTATAAACTGCTCACACACATTTTCAACCTCTCACTTATCAAAGGCACATCCACTAGAGAGGAAGCCTGCTCTTTTTTGTCCAGTCTATTAAACATGGCTCGAAAGAAGACCCTAACAGATGTAGGGTACTGTACATTGCAAGGTTCGAGTGAGTTGAGTGGAGATGGCTGAAGACAAGTGGCCGGAAGGTACTGTCGCTATGTTACAAGCTGCGGGGAGACCAAAGCTAGAGAGGGGCAGGGCCGAGCAGGTATAAGAGGGGGAGCGAGGCCCACAGTCGGGGTGATTTCTCGGGGACTGATGGACGACTGGAGGTGGATGAGATCAGGGCTGACTACTAAAGATCTACATCGTGGAAACCATGGGGCTGACTGTTCAAGATCTACATAATGGTAACATTGAGAGACTGATCAAGTTAATTTAGTGGAAACTAACGGGGCTGCAGATAGTCATGGCGGTTGTGAGTTATATTAATCGTACTCTCGTCTTTGTAAATACATTCTCGGGAAATAAAGACAATTCCCCTTAAAAATGGAACCTGTGAAGGAGCTTTTTCATACTGGTTGCAGCGGTGTGATGCCGTCTACAAGTTGAAGAAAGAAAACCCACCGAGAGCTCCTATAGAAAACGAGTCATCGACCCTAAGCACCATGAGACCCCGAGACTCGGAATTTGGAAGGAGCGAGAGCCGGACCCATTAGCGGCCATGTTCCCGACGAAGGTGCAGCATCGCCGAACCAAGAAAGTTGGCGGCAGCTGTCTGAGAAATTGGACCACCTTACCTCAAGGATGGATCAACTGGGATGGCGATCATGGAGAGAAGAGAGGAGGGTGCAGATTCTGTGCAGCTTGAACCGGAGCTTCCACCGCCGCCATTGACCGTGTGGCGAGGAGAAAGCGCCAAAGGGCGGCAGCCACCGCTTCCCCTCATTGAGCAGCAGGCGGGAACTGATCAATCGGTTCTGCCGCAACTGGAAGCTGTGCTGCAGACCTCGACCATCTTGACCATGAAGGAGGATATGTGGAAACTGGGGCCCATAAAATAAATGACAGCAACTGGAGGTGATTGGGTGGCGTTCATGAAAAGATTTGAAGCCACTGTCAGGATCAGCTAATTAAGAGTGATGAAGAGGCTCTACGAGTGCTGCCCACAATGTTAGACGATGGAGCAATAATGACACTCTATACCATCCTGGAAAGTCAACGCGCAAACTTGTGAAGAGATGGCCGGCTTGTGAGGAGGTGGCCTAGATTTTCTGCCCTCCATCGAGCGCAAGACAGCGATTTTCTGTCTGGAGAAGAGGAGAGAATTAGCGGCCGATGACTTCGAAGTGCCTTGTTGGCGTTCGCAATTGTGGTGTTCCCGTGGATGGACGAGGCAGCCCAGGATGCGTTGGTGGTGGAGCGACTGCAAAGCCTCCTCCATGAAAGCTGCATTACATTGCCGATTTTGCTGGAGAGCATCCAAACTTAACTCTGGTTTACTAAATGTATCTGGGCACACGAAGAAGCCAGAGTACCATGTGAAGTAGCGGCGAAGGTGTCAAGGACGAACCAGAGGAGCAGCGTTCCCAACAGGAACAGTGACATTGGTGACTGCCACCAAGCCCAGCACAGAGGGTGATCTTCAGGCGACCTTTGAGGAGATGGCAGCAGACATTCGGGGATTCAATGACCCAAGGCGCGAACTACAACAGCAGCGACCATGTCAGAACCATGGGGGAATTCTGGGATCGTGCGGTGATCCACTTTTACCGCTGTTGGAGGCTGGGCCACATTGCGGGAGGATGCTGAGTAGAAGTCGACCCCAGGCAACCAAGCCAGCTCCAGGTAAAATCGCGAGACTTCCAAAGAAATACCCAGGCTAGTCGCGACACCCCGGACACCCGGCCAGACCACACATACACCTCATTATCAAAACTCTCATCACCAGCACACCACTCGATCGCGGTGACCCAGAGTGACACAGCAGGGCAAATGTGGCCAACATCTGAGGCAAAGTGGAAAAAGCTAGCGCGACGGGTGTAAGCAGTAGCCATGGGAACATCGGTTTTGGCGGGAGCAAAACAGGGAAATCCCGTTAGTGTTGGTGGACACGGGATAATTAGTAACCATAATTTCTGCATTCGTTTTTGGTATGGTACCCGCGAATAAACGTTGCATTGAACCGGTTTACAACAAATGTGTTGCTGCTAATGGCGGTAGTCTGGGAATCGTCGGGAAAATTACAAAAAACATCAGCATAGGGGAAATGTCTTACGGATCCCGTATGTATCTCCTCCTAACTAGAAGTACCATGCTTACTGGGTAACGATTATTTAAGTTGGCTACCCATCAAGATAATGATGGACCAGGGTGTGGTGAGACGCCATCAGGAAAACGATTAAATGTTGTCCTAGTAGATGAATCGATGACGATTCCGCTGCTAGCACAGGTGTTCGTTCCCTTGTGATATCGATCGTCATTAATCACCTCACGCGCAGATGCATTCCATCATAGTTTCACCATTGGGACCATCAATTGGTCGACATTATCTAGCGGTGGCGGATACCATTTTAAGACATAACCAGCGACTTTGTATACAGGTTTCAAATACATCGGAGCAGGCAATGACACTGCCAGAAGGGATGGTAATTGCGCAGATTTCCCCAGCGAGTGAGACTCGGGAAGAGGTAGTAGTAGCGGGGATAAAGGAAATGAAGGATGGAGCAGGGTCTCCCTGGGCAGAGGAAGGAAATCGTTCAGTGGAACCCTGAATTAAGTCAAGGTCAAAGTGACCAATTTAAAAGTCTTCTCCTCGAATTTGGTGACATTTTCAGTAAGGGCCCATATGACCTGGGCTGCACGGATTTGATGCAGCACCACATTTAAACGGGGAACACTTAACCCATGAGACAGGAGTCATATAAAGTAGGACTAGCAGAATAAGAGCAAATCCATAGAACTAAAGACGAGATGTTGTGAGCAGAAATAATTTCTCCATCAACCAGTTCCTGGGGCGCACCAGCAGTATTGGTTAAAAAGCTAGATGGCACCATGAGATTTTGCATAGATTTCTGACGAATAAATAAGGTTACGATAGTGGACCTGTATCCCCTGCCGCATATTGATCATTTGCTATATGCATTAGCAGGAGTAAAATATGTTTCGACCTTAGATCTATTGTCAGGGTTTTGGCAACTTCCCCTGGACGATGAACCTAAATTAAAAATGGCTTTGCGAACACCGCAGGGATTGTTCCAATTTAATTTACTCATGATAGGATTGTTCACTGCGCCGGCAACCTTCTAACGCCTGATGGAGCTTGTAATGTTGGGCCTACAATGGGAGATTTGCTTGATTTATTTAGACGATGTCCTTGTTTTTAATGGGTTGTTTGAGTAACATATTACGACATGTTTTCTTGAAAGTGCGAGCCGCTAAACTGTAATTGAAGCCATCTAAGTGTAAATTTGTACAGGGCTCTGTCAAATATTTGGGGCATGTGGACACCGGTAAAAGAGTGACAAAACGTCTGCTGATAAAAATTGGCCAACGCCCAAAGTTGTCAAGATTGTGCAAAAAAGATACCTCCTTTCCAACCCATACAGCCTCCAATGCAGTTGATCACAGTGTCAATGGTAAACGAGCTGGTGGCGTTAGATATCCTGGGTCAATTTCCTAAGACAGCTAGAGGAAATAAGTATTTGCTCGTCAGGATGGAGTATTGCACAAGGAGGCCCGTTGAATGCCAGCGACCAGACCAAACGGCTGCAACTAAAGTAGAAGCCTTTCTCCTCGGGTATGTATCGGACGAGGTCCCCCTGAGAACCTGCTCACAGACCAAGGTCGAAATAGTACTGCTAAACTGTTGCAAGATGTCTGTGATATCATGGACACGAAGAAAATTCGAACTTCACCGTACCACCCGCAGAGGGGCGGACAAATTGAGAGGCTTGACCACACGCTATCCACAATGTTGTACTATGTTGTCACTGATGATCAGACAGACTGGGACTTACACATCCCAGGGGTCCTAGGTGCATATTGTATGGGAGAGACCCTGCGCCACCTGTTGAGATGGCTAAAGCGGTTTCGTGGCTAGCCTCACTCAGGCTGATACGAGAAAGGTTGTGAGAAGCTCACAAGGCCGCGATGGTGGAGTTGGGCAGATCACAATTAGCGAACGAACACTTGTGCAAAAAGACGGAGACACCCGTACCCTTTGAGCAGGGAGATCGGGAATGGTTAAACTCTCCCCAGGTCCAGGTGGGCACGTTAGCCAAGCTGCACCGTCCCTGACAGGTCCCGGTAGAAATTGTACAAATCCTCTGCTCGCAAAGTGTATGCATCCAAATGGGACGCCGACGATGGATGGTACATCCGAGTCGCCTTAAACACATGAAAAACCACCGACACAAGAGGTCATTCAGGTTCAGAAAGGCTGAGTCCAGGGGCGTCGTGACGAATTCCGGGAAGGGAAGCATCCTCCTTGGGGAAATACATTCCCCCGCACTCTCTCCCCCTCTTCTTAGGAACGACCAGAATAAAGATTGCTGAGACGAATGTGTCGCTCAACCGCACAAACATATTATGTCTTGCAAGGTGTAATGGGTGACAATGTTGCGTGTTGTTTTCCTTAAATGTCCACCGTCACCAGGGTAGCCAACGTGAGTGTTAGAGTAGTTGACCATATATTTGGTATGATGTCGTCAAATTGGGTTATAACACCTATCCCCCCTTGATACAAGGGCCTTTGTTATGTGTTCACCCGGAAGTTAATAGTAATGTATCGCATGTGCCCTGGGTAATATCCCTTGCGCGATAGTCAAAGCCGATGTGAGTAATATTAGTCGTAATCTCGCCTTTGTAAATACGTTCTCAGGAAATAAAACAATTTCCCTTGAAAATGGAACCTGTGACGGAGCTTCTTTACACTTATTGCCCGATCTCTATTCTTTCACAAGTTATTAAAATATTTGACAAAATACTTATATCATGAATAAACTGCTACGTAAAAGTAAATCTCCTACACAGTAAACAGTCTGATTTTCGTGAGGATTACTATACCACAACATAAATCATGGAAGTATTATATTTTCTCTTCAACAGCCTGGATTAAGGACACTACTGCCTAGCACTGTTCCCTGTCAAAAGCTTTTAACACTGTTGACCATGATCTTCTACTCGCAAGACTTGATCAACCAAAAATTTCAGACAATAAAGTAATACCTTTTTAGATCATTATCAAAAGGTACATAGTGATAGCATCTCGTCCACAAATATTAATATAACAATGGGTGTTCCACAAGGTGCTGTGCTGGGTCCAATTCTGTCCTATTTAAACTAGTATCGTTTAAATCTCCTAATGAAGTTAAACTGAATCTCCACCAAGATTGCGACTTCATTCAATATAATTTGTCATCACAATTGCTCCTAAATACTTAAACAACGAGGAGCATGCTCTTTTCTTCAAAGGAAAATGCTATTTCATACCCTTCACTTATTACGGATATGAGAAACAACATCATTTAACAAACGGAGTGCTTCAAATACTTGGGTTTATTAATTGATTAAAAAATTACATTCCAACCACATTGATCACATCCCAATTGAAATAAAATCGAAGACAGGATTTTTATACAGCACCAAACATTGTATTCAGATTATATTTCGCCTGCAAATTGTTGAAGCCTGTTACACTTTAGTTAATTTAGCAAATTATTCTTAAAATGTATTAATAGTATTATTTTATGCTGCGTGTTTGTTGCTGCTTTGTCCTGTACAGCGCTTTGAAATCATTGATTAAAAGCGCTATATGAATGTAATTATTATGATCATTTCGCCACTTTTTTACTGTGATGCTGTTTATAGATCAACTACGAATGAATCGGTAAACAGAATAAATGCCCTTCATAATTCTACTCTTCGATTTACACTGGACGTACCATACAGGACCTACCATTGTGACCTCTACTTAAAATCCTATCTCACATCACTTGATGCAAGATAAATCTACATTCGGCCCTGTCCATATATAAAATATGTTTTGGCAAATCTGCGTTATACTTAGCTCATTCATTATACCCATTGTTAAACTCAACAATCCTAAGGCGTCTATCTAATTGTCTTTTAAATATTAATTGAACAAGAATTGGAATAGGTAACAAAGCCTTTGCCGTTGCAGCACCAACATTTTGGAACATCCTTGCTTACTCCCTTAACATTATAAATCTTCCTTCAAAAAAAATCCTGAAGCAGACGATTAGTGCTGGATACAGTCACATTTGCAAATGTGATTTGTAACTTTGATCATTACCTGTTGTATCGGTAGTTCAATGTGGTGTTATCTTGGTGTTGTCAGGGACTGCCTTATTGTTGTTCTTGCTATCTTGCCCAATCTTGATAAATCGGACATATATAGAAATATTTAATTCATTATTAACATATATCGTTGCTTGCTTACGATTTTCTCTATTTTGCACTCCTACCGTGTGTTGTATTGTTATCAAAATTTAATAATCCGGCATATACCACACCAACATCCTAAGGAAATATATTGAGAGAAACGCCCCCTGTTTTGAAGACTGAAATTGAGGTGAAGGGATGTGGCATCACCCACTTGGAGGTAGTGATGGGGGTAACATTTGCTTGGCTGAAGATGGGGTAGGCGAGGAAACAGAAATTGGGCTGGTACCATTACCATGGGATGCAGAAGAGAGGTGGGGGGACGTTAATGTTGGCACTGACCTAAGGCCCTAACAACAGCAACAAGTGTGGAACCTCTTGCAAAGGTATAATGGGGTACTCGCTCAAAAGTAGACCAGGCAGTACAGAAGTAGCTACCTTCTGCATCATGCTGACAGATAACATGCCTGAGAGGGTTCTCAAAGGATGTGAATGTAGGGGCGGATTTCCTGAGTCTAAGCGAGACTGTTCACAAAACAAGACATTGTCAATGGATTTAATTCTAATTTTAGATCAGCAGGATATATCTTTGCCAGAACATCGAGTAAAATATATCCAAATACACCACCATTCACATCACTCACGTCTTTCTCTTCACAGACAAACGGAATGTTTAGGGTTAGTAAATTCCATTGTCCCTACTTCTCGCTAAGTCCCATATCTGAACTGGACGTACTGCATGAGCTCGTATCATTTAAGACATTTTCATCCACGGGAGAAGAAGAGTTGTCTGCATTGGTAAGTGTTGCTGTGGTAGATCTCATCTATAAACTGCTCACACACATTTTCAACCTCTCACTTATCAAAGGCACATCCACTAGAGAGGAAGCCTGCTCTTTTTTGTCCAGTCTATTAAACATGGCTCGAAAGAAGACCCTAACAGATGTAGGGTACTGTACATTGCAAGGTTCGAGTGAGTTGAGTGGAGATGGCTGAAGACAAGTGGCCGGAAGGTACTGTCGCTATGTTACAAGCTGCGGGGAGACCAAAGCTAGAGAGGGGCAGGGCCGAGCAGGTATAAGAGGGGGAGCGAGGCCCACAGTCGGGGTGATTTCTCGGGGACTGATGGACGACTGGAGGTGGATGAGATCAGGGCTGACTACTAAAGATCTACATCGTGGAAACCATGGGGCTGACTGTTCAAGATCTACATAATGGTAACATTGAGAGACTGATCAAGTTAATTTAGTGGAAACTAACGGGGCTGCAGATAGTCATGGCGGTTGTGAGTTATATTAATCGTACTCTCGTCTTTGTAAATACATTCTCGGGAAATAAAGACAATTCCCCTTAAAAATGGAACCTGTGAAGGAGCTTTTTCATACTGGTTGCAGCGGTGTGATGCCGTCTACAAGTTGAAGAAAGAAAACCCACCGAGAGCTCCTATAGAAAACGAGTCATCGACCCTAAGCACCATGAGACCCCGAGACTCGGAATTTGGAAGGAGCGAGAGCCGGACCCATTAGCGGCCATGTTCCCGACGAAGGTGCAGCATCGCCGAACCAAGAAAGTTGGCGGCAGCTGTCTGAGAAATTGGACCACCTTACCTCAAGGATGGATCAACTGGGATGGCGATCATGGAGAGAAGAGAGGAGGGTGCAGATTCTGTGCAGCTTGAACCGGAGCTTCCACCGCCGCCATTGACCGTGTGGCGAGGAGAAAGCGCCAAAGGGCGGCAGCCACCGCTTCCCCTCATTGAGCAGCAGGCGGGAACTGATCAATCGGTTCTGCCGCAACTGGAAGCTGTGCTGCAGACCTCGACCATCTTGACCATGAAGGAGGATATGTGGAAACTGGGGCCCATAAAATAAATGACAGCAACTGGAGGTGATTGGGTGGCGTTCATGAAAAGATTTGAAGCCACCGTCAGGATCAGCTAATTAAGAGTGATGAAGAGGCTCTACGAGTGCTGCCCACAATGTTAGACGATGGAGCAATAATGACACTCTATACCATCCTGGAAAGTCAACGCGCAAACTTGTGAAGAGATGGCCAGCTTGTGAGGAGGTGGCCTAGATTTTCTGCCCTCCATCGAGCGCAAGACAGCGATTTTCTGTCTGGAGAAGAGGAGAGAATTAGCGGCCGATGACTTCGAAGTGCCTTGTTGGCGTTCGCAATTGTGGTGTTCCCGTGGATGGACGAGGCAGCCCAGGATGCGTTGGTGGTGGAGCGACTGCAAAGCCTCCTCCATGAAAGCTGCATTACATTGCCGATTTTGCTGGAGAGCATCCAAACTTAACTCTGGTTTACTAAATGTATCTGGGCACACGAAGAAGCCAGAGTACCATGTGAAGTAGCGGCGAAGGTGTCAAGGACGAACCAGAGGAGCAGCGTTCCCAACAGGAACAGTGACATTGGTGACTGCCACCAAGCCCAGCACAGAGGGTGATCTTCAGGCGACCTTTGAGGAGATGGCAGCAGACATTCGAGGATTCAATGACCCAAGGCGCGAACTACAACAGCAGCAACCATGTCAGAACCATGGGGGAATTCTGGGATCGTGCGGTGATCCACTTTTACCGCTGTTGGAGGCTGGGCCACATTGCGGGAGGATGCTGAGTAGAAGTCGACCCCAGGCAACCAAGCCAGCTCCAGGTAAAATCGCGAGACTTCCAAAGAAATACCCAGGCTAGTCGCGACACCCCGGACACCCGGCCAGACCACACATACACCTCATTATCAAAACTCTCATCACCAGCACACCACTCGATCGCGGTGACCCAGAGTGACACAGCAGGGCAAATGTGGCCAACATCTGAGGCAAAGTGGAAAAAGCTAGCGAGACGGGTGTAAGCAGTAGCCATGGGAACATCGGTTTTGGCGGGAGCAAAACAGGGAAATCCCGTTAGTGTTGGTGGACACGGGATAATTAGTAACCATAATTTCTGCATTCGTTTTTGGTATGGTACCCGCGAATAAACGTTGCATTGAACCGGTTTACAACAAATGTGTTGCTGCTAATGGCGGTAGTCTGGGAATCGTCGGGAAAATTACAAAAAACATCAGCATAGGGGAAATGTCTTACGGATCCCGTATGTATCTCCTCCTAACTAGAAGTACCATGCTTACTGGGTAACGATTATTTAAGTTGGCTACCCATCAAGATAATGATGGACCAGGGTGTGGTGAGACGCCATCAGGAAAACGATTAAATGTTGTCCTAGTAGATGAATCGATGACGATTCCGCTGCTAGCACAGGTGTTCGTTCCCTTGTGATATCGATCGTCATTAATCACCTCACGCGCAGATGCATTCCATCATAGTTTCACCATTGGGACCATCAATTGGTCGACATTATCTAGCGGTGGCGGATACCATTTTAAGACATAACCAGCGACTTTGTATACAGGTTTCAAATACATCGGAGCAGGCAATGACACTGCCAGAAGGGATGGTAATTGCGCAGATTTCCCCAGCGAGTGAGACTCGGGAAGAGGTAGTAGTAGCGGGGATAAAGGAAATGAAGGATGGAGCAGGGTCTCCCTGGGCAGAGGAAGGAAATCGTTCAGTGGAACCCTGAATTAAGTCAAGGTCAAAGTGACCAATTTAAAAGTCTTCTCCTCGAATTTGGTGACATTTTCAGTAAGGGCCCATATGACCTGGGCTGCACGGATTTGATGCAGCACCACATTTAAACGGGGAACACTTAACCCATGAGACAGGAGTCATATAAAGTAGGACTAGCAGAATAAGAGCAAATCCATAGAACTAAAGACGAGATGTTGTGAGCAGAAATAATTTCTCCATCAACCAGTTCCTGGGGCGCACCAGCAGTATTGGTTAAAAAGCTAGATGGCACCATGAGATTTTGCATAGATTTCTGACGAATAAATAAGGTTACGATAGTGGACCTGTATCCCCTGCCGCATATTGATCATTTGCTATATGCATTAGCAGGAGTAAAATATGTTTCGACCTTAGATCTATTGTCAGGGTTTTGGCAACTTCCCCTGGACGATGAACCTAAATTAAAAATGGCTTTGCGAACACCGCAGGGATTGTTCCAATTTAATTTACTCATGATAGGATTGTTCACTGCGCCGGCAACCTTCTAACGCCTGATGGAGCTTGTAATGTTGGGCCTACAATGGGAGATTTGCTTGATTTATTTAGACGATGTCCTTGTTTTTAATGGGTTGTTTGAGTAACATATTACGACATGTTTTCTTGAAAGTGCGAGCCGCTAAACTGTAATTGAAGCCATCTAAGTGTAAATTTGTACAGGGCTCTGTCAAATATTTGGGGCATGTGGACACCGGTAAAAGAGTGACAAAACGTCTGCTGATAAAAATTGGCCAACGCCCAAAGTTGTCAAGATTGTGCAAAAAAGATACCTCCTTTCCAACCCATACAGCCTCCAATGCAGTTGATCACAGTGTCAATGGTAAACGAGCTGGTGGCGTTAGATATCCTGGGTCAATTTCCTAAGACAGCTAGAGGAAATAAGTATTTGCTCGTCAGGATGGAGTATTGCACAAGGAGGCCCGTTGAATGCCAGCGACCAGACCAAACGGCTGCAACTAAAGTAGAAGCCTTTCTCCTCGGGTATGTATCGGACGAGGTCCCCCTGAGAACCTGCTCACAGACCAAGGTCGAAATAGTACTGCTAAACTGTTGCAAGATGTCTGTGATATCATGGACACGAAGAAAATTCGAACTTCACCGTACCACCCGCAGAGGGGCGGACAAATTGAGAGGCTTGACCACACGCTATCCACAATGTTGTACTATGTTGTCACTGATGATCAGACAGACTGGGACTTACACATCCCAGGGGTCCTAGGTGCATATTGTATGGGAGAGACCCTGCGCCACCTGTTGAGATGGCTAAAGCGGTTTCGTGGCTAGCCTCACTCAGGCTGATACGAGAAAGGTTGTGAGAAGCTCACAAGGCCGCGATGGTGGAGTTGGGCAGATCACAATTAGCGAACGAACACTTGTGCAAAAAGACGGAGACACCCGTACCCTTTGAGCAGGGAGATCGGGAATGGTTAAACTCTCCCCAGGTCCAGGTGGGCACGTTAGCCAAGCTGCACCGTCCCTGACAGGTCCCGGTAGAAATTGTACAAATCCTCTGCTCGCAAAGTGTATGCATCCAAATGGGACGCCGACGATGGATGGTACATCCGAGTCGCCTTAAACACATGAAAAACCACCGACACAAGAGGTCATTCAGGTTCAGAAAGGCTGAGTCCAGGGGCGTCGTGACGAATTCCGGGAAGGGAAGCATCCTCCTTGGGGAAATACATTCCCCCGCACTCTCTCCCCCTCTTCTTAGGAACGACCAGAATAAAGATTGCTGAGACGAATGTGTCGCTCAACCGCACAAACATATTATGTCTTGCAAGGTGTAATGGGTGACAATGTTGCGTGTTGTTTTCCTTAAATGTCCACCGTCACCAGGGTAGCCAACGTGAGTGTTAGAGTAGTTGACCATATATTTGGTATGATGTCGTCAAATTGGGTTATAACACCTATCCCCCCTTGATACAAGGGCCTTTGTTATGTGTTCACCCGGAAGTTAATAGTAATGTATCGCATGTGCCCTGGGTAATATCCCTTGCGCGATAGTCAAAGCCGATGTGAGTAATATTAGTCGTAATCTCGCCTTTGTAAATACGTTCTCAGGAAATAAAACAATTTCCCTTGAAAATGGAACCTGTGACGGAGCTTCTTTACACTTATTGCCCGATCTCTATTCTTTCACAAGTTATTAAAATATTTGACAAAATACTTATATCATGAATAAACTGCTACGTAAAAGTAAATCTCCTACACAGTAAACAGTCTGATTTTCGTGAGGATTACTATACCACAACATAAATCATGGAAGTATTATATTTTCTCTTCAACAGCCTGGATTAAGGACACTACTGCCTAGCACTGTTCCCTGTCAAAAGCTTTTAACACTGTTGACCATGATCTTCTACTCGCAAGACTTGATCAACCAAAAATTTCAGACAATAAAGTAATACCTTTTTAGATCATTATCAAAAGGTACATAGTGATAGCATCTCGTCCACAAATATTAATATAACAATGGGTGTTCCACAAGGTGCTGTGCTGGGTCCAATTCTGTCCTATTTAAACTAGTATCGTTTAAATCTCCTAATGAAGTTAAACTGAATCTCCACCAAGATTGCGACTTCATTCAATATAATTTGTCATCACAATTGCTCCTAAATACTTAAACAACGAGGAGCATGCTCTTTTCTTCAAAGGAAAATGCTATTTCATACCCTTCACTTATTACGGATATGAGAAACAACATCATTTAACAAACGGAGTGCTTCAAATACTTGGGTTTATTAATTGATTAAAAAATTACATTCCAACCACATTGATCACATCCCAATTGAAATAAAATCGAAGACAGGATTTTTATACAGCACCAAACATTGTATTCAGATTATATTTCGCCTGCAAATTGTTGAAGCCTGTTACACTTTAGTTAATTTAGCAAATTATTCTTAAAATGTATTAATAGTATTATTTTATGCTGCGTGTTTGTTGCTGCTTTGTCCTGTACAGCGCTTTGAAATCATTGATTAAAAGCGCTATATGAATGTAATTATTATGATCATTTCGCCACTTTTTTACTGTGATGCTGTTTATAGATCAACTACGAATGAATCGGTAAACAGAATAAATGCCCTTCATAATTCTACTCTTCGATTTACACTGGACGTACCATACAGGACCTACCATTGTGACCTCTACTTAAAATCCTATCTCACATCACTTGATGCAAGATAAATCTACATTCGGCCCTGTCCATATATAAAATATGTTTTGGCAAATCTGCGTTATACTTAGCTCATTCATTATACCCATTGTTAAACTCAACAATCCTAAGGCGTCTATCTAATTGTCTTTTAAATATTAATTGAACAAGAATTGGAATAGGTAACAAAGCCTTTGCCGTTGCAGCACCAACATTTTGGAACATCCTTGCTTACTCCCTTAACATTATAAATCTTCCTTCAAAAAAAATCCTGAAGCAGACGATTAGTGCTGGATACAGTCACATTTGCAAATGTGATTTGTAACTTTGATCATTACCTGTTGTATCGGTAGTTCAATGTGGTGTTATCTTGGTGTTGTCAGGGACTGCCTTATTGTTGTTCTTGCTATCTTGCCCAATTTTGATAAATCGGACATATATAGAAATATTTAATTCATTATTAACATATATCGTTGCTTGCTTACGATTTTCTCTATTTTGCACTCCTACCGTGTGTTGTATTGTTATCAAAATTTAATAATCCGGCATATACCACACCAACATCCTAAGGAAATATATTGAGAGAAACGCCCCCTGTTTTGAAGACTGAAATTGAGGTGAAGGGATGTGGCATCACCCACTTGGAGGTAGTGATGGGGGTAACATTTGCTTGGCTGAAGATGGGGTAGGCGAGGAAACAGAAATTGGGCTGGTACCATTACCATGGGATGCAGAAGAGAGGTGGGGGGACGTTAATGTTGGCACTGACCTAAGGCCCTAACAACAGCAACAAGTGTGGAACCTCTTGCAAAGGTATAATGGGGTACTCGCTCAAAAGTAGACCAGGCAGTACAGAAGTAGCTACCTTCTGCATCATGCTGACAGATAACATGCCTGAGAGGGTTCTCAAAGGATGTGAATGTAGGGGCGGATTTCCTGAGTCTAAGCGAGACTGTTCACAAAACAAGACATTGTCAATGGATTTAATTCTAATTTTAGATCAGCAGGATATATCTTTGCCAGAACATCGAGTAAAATATATCCAAATACACCACCATTCACATCACTCACGTCTTTCTCTTCACAGACAAACGGAATGTTTAGGGTTAGTAAATTCCATTGTCCCTACTTCTCGCTAAGTCCCATATCTGAACTGGACGTACTGCATGAGCTCGTATCATTTAAGACATTTTCATCCACGGGAGAAGAAGAGTTGTCTGCATTGGTAAGTGTTGCTGTGGTAGATCTCATCTATAAACTGCTCACACACATTTTCAACCTCTCACTTATCAAAGGCACATCCACTAGAGAGGAAGCCTGCTCTTTTTTGTCCAGTCTATTAAACATGGCTCGAAAGAAGACCCTAACAGATGTAGGGTACTGTACATTGCAAGGTTCGAGTGAGTTGAGTGGAGATGGCTGAAGACAAGTGGCCGGAAGGTACTGTCGCTATGTTACAAGCTGCGGGGAGACCAAAGCTAGAGAGGGGCAGGGCCGAGCAGGTATAAGAGGGGGAGCGAGGCCCACAGTCGGGGTGATTTCTCGGGGACTGATGGACGACTGGAGGTGGATGAGATCAGGGCTGACTACTAAAGATCTACATCGTGGAAACCATGGGGCTGACTGTTCAAGATCTACATAATGGTAACATTGAGAGACTGATCAAGTTAATTTAGTGGAAACTAACGGGGCTGCAGATAGTCATGGCGGTTGTGAGTTATATTAATCGTACTCTCGTCTTTGTAAATACATTCTCGGGAAATAAAGACAATTCCCCTTAAAAATGGAACCTGTGAAGGAGCTTTTTCATACTGGTTGCAGCGGTGTGATGCCGTCTACAAGTTGAAGAAAGAAAACCCACCGAGAGCTCCTATAGAAAACGAGTCATCGACCCTAAGCACCATGAGACCCCGAGACTCGGAATTTGGAAGGAGCGAGAGCCGGACCCATTAGCGGCCATGTTCCCGACGAAGGTGCAGCATCGCCGAACCAAGAAAGTTGGCGGCAGCTGTCTGAGAAATTGGACCACCTTACCTCAAGGATGGATCAACTGGGATGGCGATCATGGAGAGAAGAGAGGAGGGTGCAGATTCTGTGCAGCTTGAACCGGAGCTTCCACCGCCGCCATTGACCGTGTGGCGAGGAGAAAGCGCCAAAGGGCGGCAGCCACCGCTTCCCCTCATTGAGCAGCAGGCGGGAACTGATCAATCGGTTCTGCCGCAACTGGAAGCTGTGCTGCAGACCTCGACCATCTTGACCATGAAGGAGGATATGTGGAAACTGGGGCCCATAAAATAAATGACAGCAACTGGAGGTGATTGGGTGGCGTTCATGAAAAGATTTGAAGCCACCGTCAGGATCAGCTAATTAAGAGTGATGAAGAGGCTCTACGAGTGCTGCCCACAATGTTAGACGATGGAGCAATAATGACACTCTATACCATCCTGGAAAGTCAACGCGCAAACTTGTGAAGAGATGGCCAGCTTGTGAGGAGGTGGCCTAGATTTTCTGCCCTCCATCGAGCGCAAGACAGCGATTTTCTGTCTGGAGAAGAGGAGAGAATTAGCGGCCGATGACTTCGAAGTGCCTTGTTGGCGTTCGCAATTGTGGTGTTCCCGTGGATGGACGAGGCAGCCCAGGATGCGTTGGTGGTGGAGCGACTGCAAAGCCTCCTCCATGAAAGCTGCATTACATTGCCGATTTTGCTGGAGAGCATCCAAACTTAACTCTGGTTTACTAAATGTATCTGGGCACACGAAGAAGCCAGAGTACCATGTGAAGTAGCGGCGAAGGTGTCAAGGACGAACCAGAGGAGCAGCGTTCCCAACAGGAACAGTGACATTGGTGACTGCCACCAAGCCCAGCACAGAGGGTGATCTTCAGGCGACCTTTGAGGAGATGGCAGCAGACATTCGGGGATTCAATGACCCAAGGCGCGAACTACAACAGCAGCGACCATGTCAGAACCATGGGGGAATTCTGGGATCGTGCGGTGATCCACTTTTACCGCTGTTGGAGGCTGGGCCACATTGCGGGAGGATGCTGAGTAGAAGTCGACCCCAGGCAACCAAGCCAGCTCCAGGTAAAATCGCGAGACTTCCAAAGAAATACCCAGGCTAGTCGCGACACCCCGGACACCCGGCCAGACCACACATACACCTCATTATCAAAACTCTCATCACCAGCACACCACTCGATCGCGGTGACCCAGAGTGACACAGCAGGGCAAATGTGGCCAACATCTGAGGCAAAGTGGAAAAAGCTAGCGAGACGGGTGTAAGCAGTAGCCATGGGAACATCGGTTTTGGCGGGAGCAAAACAGGGAAATCCCGTTAGTGTTGGTGGACACGGGATAATTAGTAACCATAATTTCTGCATTCGTTTTTGGTATGGTACCCGCGAATAAACGTTGCATTGAACCGGTTTACAACAAATGTGTTGCTGCTAATGGCGGTAGTCTGGGAATCGTCGGGAAAATTACAAAAAACATCAGCATAGGGGAAATGTCTTACGGATCCCGTATGTATCTCCTCCTAACTAGAAGTACCATGCTTACTGGGTAACGATTATTTAAGTTGGCTACCCATCAAGATAATGATGGACCAGGGTGTGGTGAGACGCCATCAGGAAAACGATTAAATGTTGTCCTAGTAGATGAATCGATGACGATTCCGCTGCTAGCACAGGTGTTCGTTCCCTTGTGATATCGATCGTCATTAATCACCTCACGCGCAGATGCATTCCATCATAGTTTCACCATTGGGACCATCAATTGGTCGACATTATCTAGCGGTGGCGGATACCATTTTAAGACATAACCAGCGACTTTGTATACAGGTTTCAAATACATCGGAGCAGGCAATGACACTGCCAGAAGGGATGGTAATTGCGCAGATTTCCCCAGCGAGTGAGACTCGGGAAGAGGTAGTAGTAGCGGGGATAAAGGAAATGAAGGATGGAGCAGGGTCTCCCTGGGCAGAGGAAGGAAATCGTTCAGTGGAACCCTGAATTAAGTCAAGGTCAAAGTGACCAATTTAAAAGTCTTCTCCTCGAATTTGGTGACATTTTCAGTAAGGGCCCATATGACCTGGGCTGCACGGATTTGATGCAGCACCACATTTAAACGGGGAACACTTAACCCATGAGACAGGAGTCATATAAAGTAGGACTAGCAGAATAAGAGCAAATCCATAGAACTAAAGACGAGATGTTGTGAGCAGAAATAATTTCTCCATCAACCAGTTCCTGGGGCGCACCAGCAGTATTGGTTAAAAAGCTAGATGGCACCATGAGATTTTGCATAGATTTCTGACGAATAAATAAGGTTACGATAGTGGACCTGTATCCCCTGCCGCATATTGATCATTTGCTATATGCATTAGCAGGAGTAAAATATGTTTCGACCTTAGATCTATTGTCAGGGTTTTGGCAACTTCCCCTGGACGATGAACCTAAATTAAAAATGGCTTTGCGAACACCGCAGGGATTGTTCCAATTTAATTTACTCATGATAGGATTGTTCACTGCGCCGGCAACCTTCTAACGCCTGATGGAGCTTGTAATGTTGGGCCTACAATGGGAGATTTGCTTGATTTATTTAGACGATGTCCTTGTTTTTAATGGGTTGTTTGAGTAACATATTACGACATGTTTTCTTGAAAGTGCGAGCCGCTAAACTGTAATTGAAGCCATCTAAGTGTAAATTTGTACAGGGCTCTGTCAAATATTTGGGGCATGTGGACACCGGTAAAAGAGTGACAAAACGTCTGCTGATAAAAATTGGCCAACGCCCAAAGTTGTCAAGATTGTGCAAAAAAGATACCTCCTTTCCAACCCATACAGCCTCCAATGCAGTTGATCACAGTGTCAATGGTAAACGAGCTGGTGGCGTTAGATATCCTGGGTCAATTTCCTAAGACAGCTAGAGGAAATAAGTATTTGCTCGTCAGGATGGAGTATTGCACAAGGAGGCCCGTTGAATGCCAGCGACCAGACCAAACGGCTGCAACTAAAGTAGAAGCCTTTCTCCTCGGGTATGTATCGGACGAGGTCCCCCTGAGAACCTGCTCACAGACCAAGGTCGAAATAGTACTGCTAAACTGTTGCAAGATGTCTGTGATATCATGGACACGAAGAAAATTCGAACTTCACCGTACCACCCGCAGAGGGGCGGACAAATTGAGAGGCTTGACCACACGCTATCCACAATGTTGTACTATGTTGTCACTGATGATCAGACAGACTGGGACTTACACATCCCAGGGGTCCTAGGTGCATATTGTATGGGAGAGACCCTGCGCCACCTGTTGAGATGGCTAAAGCGGTTTCGTGGCTAGCCTCACTCAGGCTGATACGAGAAAGGTTGTGAGAAGCTCACAAGGCCGCGATGGTGGAGTTGGGCAGATCACAATTAGCGAACGAACACTTGTGCAAAAAGACGGAGACACCCGTACCCTTTGAGCAGGGAGATCGGGAATGGTTAAACTCTCCCCAGGTCCAGGTGGGCACGTTAGCCAAGCTGCACCGTCCCTGACAGGTCCCGGTAGAAATTGTACAAATCCTCTGCTCGCAAAGTGTATGCATCCAAATGGGACGCCGACGATGGATGGTACATCCGAGTCGCCTTAAACACATGAAAAACCACCGACACAAGAGGTCATTCAGGTTCAGAAAGGCTGAGTCCAGGGGCGTCGTGACGAATTCCGGGAAGGGAAGCATCCTCCTTGGGGAAATACATTCCCCCGCACTCTCTCCCCCTCTTCTTAGGAACGACCAGAATAAAGATTGCTGAGACGAATGTGTCGCTCAACCGCACAAACATATTATGTCTTGCAAGGTGTAATGGGTGACAATGTTGCGTGTTGTTTTCCTTAAATGTCCACCGTCACCAGGGTAGCCAACGTGAGTGTTAGAGTAGTTGACCATATATTTGGTATGATGTCGTCAAATTGGGTTATAACACCTATCCCCCCTTGATACAAGGGCCTTTGTTATGTGTTCACCCGGAAGTTAATAGTAATGTATCGCATGTGCCCTGGGTAATATCCCTTGCGCGATAGTCAAAGCCGATGTGAGTAATATTAGTCGTAATCTCGCCTTTGTAAATACGTTCTCAGGAAATAAAACAATTTCCCTTGAAAATGGAACCTGTGACGGAGCTTCTTTACACTTATTGCCCGATCTCTATTCTTTCACAAGTTATTAAAATATTTGACAAAATACTTATATCATGAATAAACTGCTACGTAAAAGTAAATCTCCTACACAGTAAACAGTCTGATTTTCGTGAGGATTACTATACCACAACATAAATCATGGAAGTATTATATTTTCTCTTCAACAGCCTGGATTAAGGACACTACTGCCTAGCACTGTTCCCTGTCAAAAGCTTTTAACACTGTTGACCATGATCTTCTACTCGCAAGACTTGATCAACCAAAAATTTCAGACAATAAAGTAATACCTTTTTAGATCATTATCAAAAGGTACATAGTGATAGCATCTCGTCCACAAATATTAATATAACAATGGGTGTTCCACAAGGTGCTGTGCTGGGTCCAATTCTGTCCTATTTAAACTAGTATCGTTTAAATCTCCTAATGAAGTTAAACTGAATCTCCACCAAGATTGCGACTTCATTCAATATAATTTGTCATCACAATTGCTCCTAAATACTTAAACAACGAGGAGCATGCTCTTTTCTTCAAAGGAAAATGCTATTTCATACCCTTCACTTATTACGGATATGAGAAACAACATCATTTAACAAACGGAGTGCTTCAAATACTTGGGTTTATTAATTGATTAAAAAATTACATTCCAACCACATTGATCACATCCCAATTGAAATAAAATCGAAGACAGGATTTTTATACAGCACCAAACATTGTATTCAGATTATATTTCGCCTGCAAATTGTTGAAGCCTGTTACACTTTAGTTAATTTAGCAAATTATTCTTAAAATGTATTAATAGTATTATTTTATGCTGCGTGTTTGTTGCTGCTTTGTCCTGTACAGCGCTTTGAAATCATTGATTAAAAGCGCTATATGAATGTAATTATTATGATCATTTCGCCACTTTTTTACTGTGATGCTGTTTATAGATCAACTACGAATGAATCGGTAAACAGAATAAATGCCCTTCATAATTCTACTCTTCGATTTACACTGGACGTACCATACAGGACCTACCATTGTGACCTCTACTTAAAATCCTATCTCACATCCCTTGATGCAAGATAAATCTACATTCGGCCCTGTCCATATATAAAATATGTTTTGGCAAATCTGCGTTATACTTAGCTCATTCATTATACCCATTGTTAAACTCAACAATCCTAAGGCGTCTATCTAATTGTCTTTTAAATATTAATTGAACAAGAATTGGAATAGGTAACAAAGCCTTTGCCGTTGCAGCACCAACATTTTGGAACATCCTTGCTTACTCCCTTAACATTATAAATCTTCCTTCAAAAAAAATCCTGAAGCAGACGATTAGTGCTGGATACAGTCACATTTGCAAATGTGATTTGTAACTTTGATCATTACCTGTTGTATCGGTAGTTCAATGTGGTGTTATCTTGGTGTTGTCAGGGACTGCCTTATTGTTGTTCTTGCTATCTTGCCCAATCTTGATAAATCGGACATATATAGAAATATTTAATTCATTATTAACATATATCGTTGCTTGCTTACGATTTTCTCTATTTTGCACTCCTACCGTGTGTTGTATTGTTATCAAAATTTAATAATCCGGCATATACCACACCAACATCCTAAGGAAATATATTGAGAGAAACGCCCCCTGTTTTGAAGACTGAAATTGAGGTGAAGGGATGTGGCATCACCCACTTGGAGGTAGTGATGGGGGTAACATTTGCTTGGCTGAAGATGGGGTAGGCGAGGAAACAGAAATTGGGCTGGTACCATTACCATGGGATGCAGAAGAGAGGTGGGGGGACGTTAATGTTGGCACTGACCTAAGGCCCTAACAACAGCAACAAGTGTGGAACCTCTTGCAAAGGTATAATGGGGTACTCGCTCAAAAGTAGACCAGGCAGTACAGAAGTAGCTACCTTCTGCATCATGCTGACAGATAACATGCCTGAGAGGGTTCTCAAAGGATGTGAATGTAGGGGCGGATTTCCTGAGTCTAAGCGAGACTGTTCACAAAACAAGACATTGTCAATGGATTTAATTCTAATTTTAGATCAGCAGGATATATCTTTGCCAGAACATCGAGTAAAATATATCCAAATACACCACCATTCACATCACTCACGTCTTTCTCTTCACAGACAAACGGAATGTTTAGGGTTAGTAAATTCCATTGTCCCTACTTCTCGCTAAGTCCCATATCTGAACTGGACGTACTGCATGAGCTCGTATCATTTAAGACATTTTCATCCACGGGAGAAGAAGAGTTGTCTGCATTGGTAAGTGTTGCTGTGGTAGATCTCATCTATAAACTGCTCACACACATTTTCAACCTCTCACTTATCAAAGGCACATCCACTAGAGAGGAAGCCTGCTCTTTTTTGTCCAGTCTATTAAACATGGCTCGAAAGAAGACCCTAACAGATGTAGGGTACTGTACATTGCAAGGTTCGAGTGAGTTGAGTGGAGATGGCTGAAGACAAGTGGCCGGAAGGTACTGTCGCTATGTTACAAGCTGCGGGGAGACCAAAGCTAGAGAGGGGCAGGGCCGAGCAGGTATAAGAGGGGGAGCGAGGCCCACAGTCGGGGTGATTTCTCGGGGACTGATGGACGACTGGAGGTGGATGAGATCAGGGCTGACTACTAAAGATCTACATCGTGGAAACCATGGGGCTGACTGTTCAAGATCTACATAATGGTAACATTGAGAGACTGATCAAGTTAATTTAGTGGAAACTAACGGGGCTGCAGATAGTCATGGCGGTTGTGAGTTATATTAATCGTACTCTCGTCTTTGTAAATACATTCTCGGGAAATAAAGACAATTCCCCTTAAAAATGGAACCTGTGAAGGAGCTTTTTCATACTGGTTGCAGCGGTGTGATGCCGTCTACAAGTTGAAGAAAGAAAACCCACCGAGAGCTCCTATAGAAAACGAGTCATCGACCCTAAGCACCATGAGACCCCGAGACTCGGAATTTGGAAGGAGCGAGAGCCGGACCCATTAGCGGCCATGTTCCCGACGAAGGTGCAGCATCGCCGAACCAAGAAAGTTGGCGGCAGCTGTCTGAGAAATTGGACCACCTTACCTCAAGGATGGATCAACTGGGATGGCGATCATGGAGAGAAGAGAGGAGGGTGCAGATTCTGTGCAGCTTGAACCGGAGCTTCCACCGCCGCCATTGACCGTGTGGCGAGGAGAAAGCGCCAAAGGGCGGCAGCCACCGCTTCCCCTCATTGAGCAGCAGGCGGGAACTGATCAATCGGTTCTGCCGCAACTGGAAGCTGTGCTGCAGACCTCGACCATCTTGACCATGAAGGAGGATATGTGGAAACTGGGGCCCATAAAATAAATGACAGCAACTGGAGGTGATTGGGTGGCGTTCATGAAAAGATTTGAAGCCACCGTCAGGATCAGCTAATTAAGAGTGATGAAGAGGCTCTACGAGTGCTGCCCACAATGTTAGACGATGGAGCAATAATGACACTCTATACCATCCTGGAAAGTCAACGCGCAAACTTGTGAAGAGATGGCCAGCTTGTGAGGAGGTGGCCTAGATTTTCTGCCCTCCATCGAGCGCAAGACAGCGATTTTCTGTCTGGAGAAGAGGAGAGAATTAGCGGCCGATGACTTCGAAGTGCCTTGTTGGCGTTCGCAATTGTGGTGTTCCCGTGGATGGACGAGGCAGCCCAGGATGCGTTGGTGGTGGAGCGACTGCAAAGCCTCCTCCATGAAAGCTGCATTACATTGCCGATTTTGCTGGAGAGCATCCAAACTTAACTCTGGTTTACTAAATGTATCTGGGCACACGAAGAAGCCAGAGTACCATGTGAAGTAGCGGCGAAGGTGTCAAGGACGAACCAGAGGAGCAGCGTTCCCAACAGGAACAGTGACATTGGTGACTGCCACCAAGCCCAGCACAGAGGGTGATCTTCAGGCGACCTTTGAGGAGATGGCAGCAGACATTCGGGGATTCAATGACCCAAGGCGCGAACTACAACAGCAGCGACCATGTCAGAACCATGGGGGAATTCTGGGATCGTGCGGTGATCCACTTTTACCGCTGTTGGAGGCTGGGCCACATTGCGGGAGGATGCTGAGTAGAAGTCGACCCCAGGCAACCAAGCCAGCTCCAGGTAAAATCGCGAGACTTCCAAAGAAATACCCAGGCTAGTCGCGACACCCCGGACACCCGGCCAGACCACACATACACCTCATTATCAAAACTCTCATCACCAGCACACCACTCGATCGCGGTGACCCAGAGTGACACAGCAGGGCAAATGTGGCCAACATCTGAGGCAAAGTGGAAAAAGCTAGCGAGACGGGTGTAAGCAGTAGCCATGGGAACATCGGTTTTGGCGGGAGCAAAACAGGGAAATCCCGTTAGTGTTGGTGGACACGGGATAATTAGTAACCATAATTTCTGCATTCGTTTTTGGTATGGTACCCGCGAATAAACGTTGCATTGAACCGGTTTACAACAAATGTGTTGCTGCTAATGGCGGTAGTCTGGGAATCGTCGGGAAAATTACAAAAAACATCAGCATAGGGGAAATGTCTTACGGATCCCGTATGTATCTCCTCCTAACTAGAAGTACCATGCTTACTGGGTAACGATTATTTAAGTTGGCTACCCATCAAGATAATGATGGACCAGGGTGTGGTGAGACGCCATCAGGAAAACGATTAAATGTTGTCCTAGTAGATGAATCGATGACGATTCCGCTGCTAGCACAGGTGTTCGTTCCCTTGTGATATCGATCGTCATTAATCACCTCACGCGCAGATGCATTCCATCATAGTTTCACCATTGGGACCATCAATTGGTCGACATTATCTAGCGGTGGCGGATACCATTTTAAGACATAACCAGCGACTTTGTATACAGGTTTCAAATACATCGGAGCAGGCAATGACACTGCCAGAAGGGATGGTAATTGCGCAGATTTCCCCAGCGAGTGAGACTCGGGAAGAGGTAGTAGTAGCGGGGATAAAGGAAATGAAGGATGGAGCAGGGTCTCCCTGGGCAGAGGAAGGAAATCGTTCAGTGGAACCCTGAATTAAGTCAAGGTCAAAGTGACCAATTTAAAAGTCTTCTCCTCGAATTTGGTGACATTTTCAGTAAGGGCCCATATGACCTGGGCTGCACGGATTTGATGCAGCACCACATTTAAACGGGGAACACTTAACCCATGAGACAGGAGTCATATAAAGTAGGACTAGCAGAATAAGAGCAAATCCATAGAACTAAAGACGAGATGTTGTGAGCAGAAATAATTTCTCCATCAACCAGTTCCTGGGGCGCACCAGCAGTATTGGTTAAAAAGCTAGATGGCACCATGAGATTTTGCATAGATTTCTGACGAATAAATAAGGTTACGATAGTGGACCTGTATCCCCTGCCGCATATTGATCATTTGCTATATGCATTAGCAGGAGTAAAATATGTTTCGACCTTAGATCTATTGTCAGGGTTTTGGCAACTTCCCCTGGACGATGAACCTAAATTAAAAATGGCTTTGCGAACACCGCAGGGATTGTTCCAATTTAATTTACTCATGATAGGATTGTTCACTGCGCCGGCAACCTTCTAACGCTTGATGGAGCTTATAATGTTGGGCCTACAATGGGAGATTTGCTTGATTTATTTAGACGATGTCCTTGTTTTTAATGGGTTGTTTGAGTAACATATTACGACATGTTTTCTTGAAAGTGCGAGCCGCTAAACTGTAATTGAAGCCATCTAAGTGTAAATTTGTACAGGGCTCTGTCAAATATTTGGGGCATGTGGACACCGGTAAAAGAGTGACAAAACGTCTGCTGATAAAAATTGGCCAACGCCCAAAGTTGTCAAGATTGTGCAAAAAAGATACCTCATTTCCAACCCATACAGCCTCCAATGCAGTTGATCACAGTGTCAATGGTAAACGAGCTGGTGGCGTTAGATATCCTGGGTCAATTTCCTAAGACAGCTAGAGGAAATAAGTATTTGCTCGTCAGGATGGAGTATTGCACAAGGAGGCCCGTTGAATGCCAGCGACCAGACCAAACGGCTGCAACTAAAGTAGAAGCCTTTCTCCTCGGGTATGTATCGGACGAGGTCCCCCTGAGAACCTGCTCACAGACCAAGGTCGAAATAGTACTGCTAAACTGTTGCAAGATGTCTGTGATATCATGGACACGAAGAAAATTCGAACTTCACCGTACCACCCGCAGAGGGGCGGACAAATTGAGAGGCTTGACCACACGCTATCCACAATGTTGTACTATGTTGTCACTGATGATCAGACAGACTGGGACTTACACATCCCAGGGGTCCTAGGTGCATATTGTATGGGAGAGACCCTGCGCCACCTGTTGAGATGGCTAAAGCGGTTTCGTGGCTAGCCTCACTCAGGCTGATACGAGAAAGGTTGTGAGAAGCTCACAAGGCCGCGATGGTGGAGTTGGGCAGATCACAATTAGCGAACGAACACTTGTGCAAAAAGACGGAGACACCCGTACCCTTTGAGCAGGGAAATCGGGAATGGTTAAACTCTCCCCAGGTCCAGGTGGGCACGTTAGCCAAGCTGCACCGTCCCTGACAGGTCCCGGTAGAAATTGTACAAATCCTCTGCTCGCAAAGTGTATGCATCCAAATGGGACGCCGACGATGGATGGTACATCCGAGTCGCCTTAAACACATGAAAAACCACCGACACAAGAGGTCATTCAGGTTCAGAAAGGCTGAGTCCAGGGGCGTCGTGACGAATTCCGGGAAGGGAAGCATCCTCCTTGGGGAAATACATTCCCCCGCACTCTCTCCCCCTCTTCTTAGGAACGACCAGAATAAAGATTGCTGAGACGAATGTGTCGCTCAACCGCACAAACATATTATGTCTTGCAAGGTGTAATGGGTGACAATGTTGCGTGTTGTTTTCCTTAAATGTCCACCGTCAACAGGGTAGCCAACGTGAGTGTTAGAGTAGTTGACCATATATTTGGTATGATGTCGTCAAATTGGGTTATAACACCTATCCCCCCTTGATACAAGGGCCTTTGTTATGTGTTCACCCGGAAGTTAATAGTAATGTATCGCATGTGCCCTGGGTAATATCCCTTGCGCGATAGTCAAAGCCGATGTGAGTAATATTAGTCGTAATCTCGCCTTTGTAAATACGTTCTCAGGAAATAAAACAATTTCCCTTGAAAATGGAACCTGTGACGGAGCTTCTTTACACTTATTGCCCGATCTCTATTCTTTCACAAGTTATTAAAATATTTGACAAAATACTTATATCATGAATAAACTGCTACGTAAAAGTAAATCTCCTACACAGTAAACAGTCTGATTTTCGTGAGGATTACTATACCACAACATACATCATGGAAGTATTATATTTTCTCTTCAACAGCCTGGATTAAGGACACTACTGCCTAGCACTGTTCCCTGTCAAAAGCTTTTAACACTGTTGACCATGATCTTCTACTCGCAAGACTTGATCAACCAAAAATTTCAGACAATAAAGTAATACCTTTTTAGATCATTATCAAAAGGTACATAGTGATAGCATCTCGTCCACAAATATTAATATAACAATGGGTGTTCCACAAGGTGCTGTGCTGGGTCCAATTCTGTCCTATTTAAACTAGTATCGTTTAAATCTCCTAATGAAGTTAAACTGAATCTCCACCAAGATTGCGACTTCATTCAATATAATTTGTCATCACAATTGCTCCTAAATACTTAAACAACGAGGAGCATGCTCTTTTCTTCAAAGGAAAATGCTATTTCATACCCTTCACTTATTACGGATATGAGAAACAACATCATTTAACAAACGGAGTGCTTCAAATACTTGGGTTTATTAATTGATTAAAAAATTACATTCCAACCACATTGATCACATCCCAATTGAAATAAAATCGAAGACAGGATTTTTATACAGCACCAAACATTGTATTCAGATTATATTTCGCCTGCAAATTGTTGAAGCCTGTTACACTTTAGTTAATTTAGCAAATTATTCTTAAAATGTATTAATAGTATTATTTTATGCTGCGTGTTTGTTGCTGCTTTGTCTTGTACAGCGCTTTGAAATCATTGATTAAAAGCGCTATATGAATGTAATTATTATGATCATTTCGCCACTTTTTTACTGTGATGCTGTTTATAGATCAACTACGAATGAATCGGTAAACAGAATAAATGCCCTTCATAATTCTACTCTTCGATTTACACTGGACGTACCATACAGGACCTACCATTGTGACCTCTACTTAAAATCCTATCTCACATCACTTGATGCAAGATAAATCTACATTCGGCCCTGTCCATATGTAATGCGGGCGTAAGCGACCTTCCGGATGTGACGTCACGGGGGGTGGAGTCATGTGACGTGGGTGGAAGGTTCGGGTCCTTAAGCGGGTAAACCGGAAGGGGAAGTCAGTCGGGGTGTGAGCGGAAAAGAGTGAGGCCACGGGGGCGAGTGAGAAGAGGGGGGGCACCGACGGCCATCGGGAGCCAACCCCGAAGACAAGAGGAAGCTGCGGAGTGGTGTGCAGCTGCAGAGGAGACAGCCAGAAGGGCTGCGTGTTAGAGGCAGCGGTGTGGCTGCCAGGAGGAGCTGCGGAGAGAGAGAGGTTTTGCGACGATTGCGAGGCCCTTGCATCTCCTTACGGGTAAAGGACGGAAGTTTGTTTGGGGACAGCCGGAGGAGGCGGCCTTTCGGAGTCTGCGTGATCTATTGGCCACGGCCCCAACATTGGATTATCCCGATTTCGATCACCCATTCATTCTTGATACGGACGCGAGTGACACAGGTATTGGGGCGGTGTTATCACAGTCTAAAGGGGGTGTAGAGCGTGTCGTGGCGTATGGTAGCCGAGTCTTGTCTCCTGCGGAAACCCGCTACTGTGTCACTCGCAGAGAACTATTGGCGGTTGTTTTTTTCCTACGGCAATTTCGACCATACCTCTACGGTCGTTCTTTTATTGTGCGTACGGATCATGCGGCCTTGCAATATGCCCTTAAAATTGACCAGCCATCCGGACAGTTGGCACGTTGGTTGGACACGCTACAGGAATTTTCCTTCCAAATTCAACATCGGAAGGGAGTGCGCCATGCGAACGCTGACGCACTTTCCAGATTACCGCGGCGTGCCCCTTGTAAATGTGAGTCGGGGACGCATAGGTGTTCGCCGATTCCAAACCCCCCTCAGCCGCTTACGTTGGCCGTCGAGAAGTCGGACACTCCGATGGAACCGGGACCGGCTGACGGGGTTTTGAATCTGCCGCGGTCTGTCTGGATCCGGGAACAGATGATGGATGAGTCATTGGTGTCCTTGCGGAAGCGGTCTGCTAGGGACAATGGGAGTCCGAGTACGGCTATGGGGCCGCAAACCGCTCTCCGAGATGGTCTGCTTATGTGGCGGGAGGGGTTCCAGGAACGTTGGCGCCTGGTGGTACCAACGTCCTTGCGATTCGAGTTGATTAGAACCCTCCATTGTGACACTCTCTTACATTTAGGGGTGCAGAAGACCTTGTTGACGTTGCAACGTCATTATTTTTGGCACGGCATGGCGACAGATGTCGTAGGGCACGTGCGCGCGTGCCCTGCGTGTGCACGACGTAAGCCGCCGAAACATCCTTACGTGCCGCCTCTCCAGTCGATTCAGGTGTCTCGAGTCAATGAATTGGTGGCACTGGACATATTGGGACCTTTTCCACCATCGGCGAGGGGTAATAAATATTTGCTGGTAGGGGTTGAGTACCTCTCCCGTTGGCCGATGGCCTGGCCGTTGCCCGATCAGTCGGCCGCGGCCATTACCGACGCCTTTTTGTTTGGGTATATTATGGATAAGGGGGCGCCTGAGAGACTCCTCACGGACCAGGGCAGGAATTTTTCTTCTAAATTATTGGCGGAAGTGTGCGCGGGCCTTGGGACTAAGAAAGTACGGACATCCCCATACCATCCGCAGACGGATGGTATGGTTGAACGGCTGAACAGGACATTGTCTGCCATGCTTTGCCATACCGTGAGTGAACAACAATCAGATTGGGATCTGCACATCCCCGGGGTGCTTTCGGCGTACAGGATGACGCCTCATGCGGCTACAGGATATTCGCCGTTTTACCTTATGTATGGTCGGGAAAACGTGCCGCCGGTGGATGTGCAATTGGGAACTGGGGTGAAGGGACCTCGTAAACCACTTCCTGAATACATTCAGGACACGGTTCGCCGAGTCACGGAGGCGCGGGAGAATGCCCGCGTGGCTACGGCCAAAGCCCAGGCCCGGAACGAGCGATATGCGCGACGGTCTGAGGGGGAGTGCCCTTGGAAGGTTGGGGACCTAGCCTGGCTTCATTGTCCACAGGTACGTCCGGGGACCTCGCCGAAATTGCACAAACCCTGGCATGGTCCCGTACGCCTCATTGCGGTTCCCAACCCACAGTCAGCACGCGTCCAGATTGGGTCTCGTCGCTGGGTTGTGCATACGTCGCGCTTGAAACCATATGTTGCTCCCTTACATGATGCGTCATCCTCCAATGTTGCCTTGCCGGGGTCTGTTGCTGCTGACTCTCCCCTGCCTGCGTCCATTGATCTTGCTAGAGCGCCTGTCGTACCTGTTCCAGACAGGCCGGCCGTGACATTGCGGGGGACGAGGGGCCCTGCTCGGAGGACGCCTGCCAGGTCTGCGGGACCTTCGAGCCCTGCAGCCCTTCCGACCCAGCTGCGGGCACGGTCACAGGACAAGCCCAAGACTAACTCTTTAGGGACACGGGACGTCGGTGGACTTCCAGCTGCGACAGGGGGATTACCCCCTGTCATTCCTCGACTTTCATCGCGTTCCCGTTCTGCGAGTGGGCCGCCGACCGTCCGGGACGGGCCGGCGACCCGCACACGTTCCAAATCGCTTACGTTTCGTTGATTGTTGCTGTCTTGTTATTTTTTTTCTTACAGTTGTATTTATTGCATGCTTTTTGTACGTTCGTTGATGTTAATTGCGTTGTTGTTGTTGTTCTTGCTGTTACATTGTATGCTTAGTGTCCTTTAGGGGGGGAAGCTCGGTTCGCCGCATTACGATTTGCTATTGGTCAGCCGAGGTCGCCTGGGATTTTTCTACGGGGGAGGGTGGTGTAATGCGGGCGTAAGCGACCTTCCGGATGTGACGTCACGGGGGGTGGAGTCATGTGACGTGGGTGGAAGGTTCGGGTCCTTAAGCGGGTAAACCGGAAGGGGAAGTCAGTCGGGGTGTGAGCGGAAAAGAGTGAGGCCACGGGGGCGAGTGAGAAGAGGGGGGGCACCGACGGCCATCGGGAGCCAACCCCGAAGACAAGAGGAATCTGCGGAGTGGTGTGCAGCTGCAGAGGAGGAGACAGCCAGAAGGGCTGCGTGTTAGAGGCAGCGGTGTGGCTGCCAGGAGGAGCTGCGGAGAGAGAGAGAGACAGCACGAGGCTGTCAGAGCTGCGGAGGGAGAGAGGGAGACAGCACGAGGCTGCCAGGAGGTGGAGAGAGAGGAGTTGCAGCGAGTACAGCCAAGGGGGGCTGTGTGAGAGAAACAGCAGCGGGGCTGCTGTTGTGGATCGGGCCGACATTGGAGTCAGCACCGTGGAGAAGCTACAGAGTAAAGACAGCCGTGTGGGTGTACAGCACGAACCGAATAAAGGACACTGAGCCAGACATCGTGGTCCAGTCGTTTATTACACATATATAAAATATGTTTTGGCAAATCTGCGTTATACTTAGCTCATTCATTATACCCATTGTTAAACTCAACAATCCTAAGGCGTCTATCTAATTGTCTTTTAAATATTAATTGAACAAGAATTGGAATAGGTAACAAAGCCTTTGCCGTTGCAGCACCAACATTTTGGAACATCCTTGCTTACTCCCTTAACATTATAAATCTTCCTTCAAAAAAAATCCTGAAGCAGACGATTAGTGCTGGATACAGTCACATTTGCAAATGTGATTTGTAACTTTGATCATTACCTGTTGTATCGGTAGTTCAATGTGGTGTTGTCAGGGACTGCCTTATTGTTGTTCTTGCTATCTTGCCCAATCTTGATAAATCGGACATATATAGAAATATTTAATTCATTATTAACATATATCGTTGCTTGCTTACGATTTTCTCTATTTTGCACTCCTACCGTGTGTTGTATTGTTTGTTGTTAAAACTTGCTGAACCGCCCATACTGGACATATGTTTAAAAAAGAGCTTAATAGCTCGTCGGATTCCTGATAAAGTCTAAATAAATATTCTGCCGTCTCTACTGTTATTCAATCAATCTCTTTGGCTTCTGTGTATTTTCTATGCAGAAGGGCCATTGACCTACCACGTCATCTATCATATATCTAAGGCCACAGCAATATTCACCAATGTAAGTTTTTCAAAATAAATTTTGAAACGTAAACTTGGGCAATGCCTCATAGCTACTGAGGAAGCTCTTAATAAACCGCTAGTCAAAGACATAAAATGTATCCATACACTTTACCGACCAATACTTTGATTCATAATTCGTTGCCTTTGTCTTAGATCATGTAGGTAAACCGTCAATGTTTAAGTGTAACCCTCTACCACCCGACAAACCCAATTACATCAAGATATCACGTGGGCAAAAATTCTAATCGATTTGGTTTATCAGCAAAAACCGGAATGTTGATAATTTTATTTGGATACACAATGTTGTCAAATTGTAACTTTTTATATTAAGAAACTGGGAGTCTAAGCAAACACAAAACACGCTCGCTTCCTTTTGCCACTGGCATAGTGAACAACACCGTAAAGGTCCATAACCAAGTTTGAAGGCCACGTGACAGCATCAGGTAACATAATTTGTATAAATTCCTGCCGCTCATTCCCATTGGGCGTTCATGAAGAGAATGTCGTCAGCAGAACGGAGATGGTGAATGTTTTATAACACAATTTTATTATCTTCTAATTACCCTGTGAATACCCTTGGTTGAAAAGTGTCAGCTTGTCCGATTATCCCGTCAATGTGCATGTCAGTCCTTTCTCCCCCATGCAATCTAAGTGTGGCTGTTTCGTTTTCGTGTGTCGATTTTGTGATTTCTAAACGTGTTTTTTATGAGGGCATCGCTTTGCGAGAGCTCGGATGACTTCATCTATGTGTAATGAGAGAGCACACCGACGGATGACAGAGGGCTGCATAGGCATTGCCGCATCGGTCATAGCCAATCAGGGCTGCGGGTTCGATCTGGGCCAAAGTTCATGGGCGGAGCTCATGGGTGTATGTGGGAACCATCGAGAAGGTTCTGAGGGGGGCGTGGTTAGAGGCGGGGCTTTACTCCGCCGAGAAGGATATAAGGAGAGGCAAGAAAAGGACTCGGGGTTTTTCAGTGTGGAAGCCTGGGTCCGGACTACATCTCCGCCATCCCGTCAAGCCACCAACCACGTGGCAGCCTCGAGGGCCGAAGCTCTCCCGACTCCTGACAAGCCGCCAACAGCGGTGTGCGGTGGAGGCGAGAGCGAGAGAAGCCGCGCGGGGATGGAGGAGCAGTGAGCGCGTGCATGTGGCGTGAAAGACAGAGAGAGACCATCTGGAAGGAGTGCGGAGCCGAGCAGTCATAACTAATAAAGAAAGGACGCAAATCTCAACTTGTCGTGGAAGTCGTTTATTACAACTGGAGTAAGAATACATTTATTAAATCAATAACGTCCATCCGCAATAACATTTGGCGGAATTTGATCAATAGTAGTTCAGCTTGCTAGCTAGCAGTGGATTGGTGGAGCAGATGCAGGTTGGATCTGCAGTTCTGGTGAACTCCACGGTTCATCTTGGGGGCAGACTCCATTGGATATTGCACAGTGTAGTAGTTACAGGGTTAAACCGGCTGTTAAGAGTGTGTTACTCTTCTGTACCTTATTTATTTTAACTTAATCCTCTAAGAAAGAATATGAAAAAGTAAGAACATGTGTTAAGATGTTCTAACGCCAAATTGAAACATTTTACAAGGAATCATGTCTGCATTATCCACACGTACTTGTGCTGAACATGGAAGCAAACATCCTCTGATAATAATCCTCTATATCTGCCAGCTGTAAACAATGCTTCCTCCAACCCACGTTTTCTCCACCAGGGTCGTCTATTAAAGGGTGGTCCTCACACAACAATATATTTACAAAAGGCTGGCAATTGAGTAATTGATTTGCGTGTTCATGTCTGGAGACTGGGACTCTCCGGTCACTACCAACGGCCAGTGTCGTTTGGGGAGAGCCGCACAGCTGGTTTCTCTCCAGATCCAAGAACTCCGTGTTGGCAGGGATCCCGTCTGGCACGGAACCCAGACCTTTATTTACACAGTTCACCACGTGCCCATAGTCCGAGTCGTGGTAGCATCTACAGACGCCTCCTTCACCACACTCGTAGATCCCGGCTTCGGCTCCAACCCAGAGGCACGAGGTCAAAGGTGGAATCACGATAACAGTTATCATAATAGCAGCATGGCCATCACAATAATCATTCCTTCGTTCATCATCCGATTTATAATCAGAACCACTAAAATCAGAATGAAAAGAAAACGGTCTGCACGTTAGGTAAATAATTATGTAGTTTCAGGGTCTAAGTACTGTAAGTGACATGGGAACTACATAACCAACTACAACAATAGAGCAAATATATCTCGCGAAATGTATTCTTATTCATACGAAACTCGCTGTGGGTTAATGCCTCCGTCATGTTTATGGGTGATCCTCGATATTAGTGATTGCTGCACTGTTGACCACTGAGCTATGAACCATGCAACCTAGTGCTCTCTTTTATTGTACCAGGTAAAAGCCCACTGAGCTATTTAGCTCCTTTCAGAAGCGACCTGGCCACAAGTGATAACTCGACGAAGTGTATGTATTTTTAACTTTTTTTGCACCATACGTAAGAGTATCCAGTGAGAGTATTTGATAGAACATTTCGATTTCCTTTGTTTTCAAGTGAATTGAATGTTTGCCAGAAGAGTCTTGGGTTTTATTTGTGAATTTAGAATAGTTTGTTGATGGTATGGACCTTTAGCATGTCTTACTATGCGAGTACATCTATTTCTCAGTGTTCTAGAGATAATCCAATCAGAGCGGTTGTTTGATATGTTTTGCATTATTTCAGGCTATATCTCTAGTATCTATTGATTCTGAGATGTGCGGATCAAACCATGGTGAACGATAACCCTTTATTAAAACTTTTTAAGGGGGCATATTTGTCAAAGATTTTTAGAAACCGGTTATTCAAATATGTCCAAGCACTTTACAAAACTGGAATTTTGCTCCCCATGTCCCAATCAAAATGCAGTGTCATATACACATGCTAAAAGGTTAAACATTATTAATATATCGTTTCATAATTATTCTGAGGTGTTTTAGTTATGTTTGTATGACAAATGCCAAAGATAATGGCATAGATCACTTAGGTAGTTACATATCACTGATGTTGGTTTTAATTCTCAATAGGATAACGGATGGATGATGATTATGATGGCCATGCTGTTATTATGATGATTATGATAACTGTAATCGTGTCTCCACCTCTGATCTCGTGGCTCTGGGTTGGAGTCCAAGCCGGGAAACTCATGTGTGGAGAAGGAGGCGTCTGTAGATGTTTCCATTGTACACACTACGGGAGAGAGGCCCTGGGCAGGTGGTGAACTGTGAAAACAAACATCTGGGCTCGGTGCCAGATGGGATCCCTGGCGACACAGAGATCTTGGATCTCTACGTAAACCGGCTGCATGGCTCTCTCTAAATGACACTTGGTGTTGGTACTGGCTACAGAGTTGGAGTCTCAAGTCATTGGCAACTCATTGAAATTCACAGAGCGACTGAACCACCCTCGTTAATTTATGTCAGCCAGTTTGTGCTAAGACTAAGAGCAGTCAGTTGGGACTGGCTGTTTAAAACCCCAGTAATGGGAGCCGTCAGCTGGTTTTCATAGAGTGGCAACGTCGTTATATTCTCCAAATGATCACCCACACATGTATGTTCTCCAACCCACTACAAACTATCCATTATTTCCTCGAAACGTCTTGAATCTGACAAGGCCCAGAATCTCATGATTTCTCTAGCGTTCCAGATTATTATTTATCTTCTTTCCGCTCTGTGTTTTCTCTGCCTGGTCTCAAGTCGTACTAATCCTGACATTGTCTTCTGTATGCTGAACTTCTTTCGCACTCTAAGTAGCCAACCGTGCTCATCAAAGGTACGGGAAAAGGACAACAATCTAAACACAAAAAGCAGTTCTAAATAAAGGAGTTTTCGATTTAGAAAATTAGTTTTCAATTTAACTTTGTCAAAAAAATGTGTTTCACGAAGTGACCTAGCATGTGGACGTTCATAGCAGCTACATTCTTAAAACGCATGTTTATAAATGTGGAGGGAAAAACCGGAGGACCCGGACAAAAATCCACGCAACCACGGGGACAACATGCCAACTTCTAACATACAAGCATTTATTTAGCGAATGCTTTTTCACTCGACTAACATACAGTTGGAGCGCCAGATATGCGAGAAAAAATAGGCATTTTCAGGGTCGGGACCGAAACCACGACCTCCTGTATACGAGGCAAGGGAGATAACATCTCGCCACTGTGGCACCCAAAAGCTGTGAGTTCAGAAGAGGTTAGGTAAAGTCAAGGTGAGGAAACAGGTCAAGAGTCACGGGAAGTAAGACCAGGCAGATAGAACAAGAAGAGCACAAAGGTAGGTAAATAAATAAATAAATCCATTTTACTTTTGATGATTCATGCGAGAGTCTGAGCTTTGTAAGATATTCAAATTGGGAAGTTTGAGCATCATTTGATGTAGATTGGGAGAAGATGCATGGGCGCGTGATCATGTGGAGAATCAAGAGAAGTTGCCTCTCCATGACAACCAGCTGACGGCTCTCCCCAAGGGAGTGTTCGACAAACTTCCCCAGCTGACTCGCTTAGATTTGAGAAGCAACCGGCTCAGTGCCCTTCCAGATGGAGTGTTTGACCAGCTCGTGAATCTGAAGGAGTTGAGGTTGTACAGCAACCAGCTGACATCTGTCAACGCCGGCGTTTTTTGACAGCCAGACCCGGCTGGCTGGATGAGACTGAACACAAAGCGGCTGAGAGACATTTCTAAGAGGGGTAGTTTAGTGGCATGGTGAATCTGGATGAGCTTCCATTTTACAACACCAACAACAAATTTGAAGTTTTTTTTAGGGTTGTGAGATAACCTGAGCATGCAAACGAACTACCCCTCATGTTTGAAGTTCTCTTCATCAATTGTCCCCACTGCCAATTAACGGATTCCTCTGTTGATTAAGGATGACGGAGGCAGCGGAAAAGGCGTGAAGTCAAGGTCAGGGGAGATTAGTGTGGTGGCTGGGCCATTTCAGTCCCCTAGATAACTATGGACCATAGAGTAAACCGCTGTGGTCTGCGTTGCTTCAATTTAGGCATGTAAAACTATTTATAATTCAATATGCTCGAATAGAATTGATTCCAGACGAGAAAAGCTTAGCATTCAATCCAACAAGCCTAAGTCTGCTGATGAGACACTGAATGTCAAAACCGATCCCGAGGTTTGCTAGTCTTGAATCGATGCGGCTGAAATGAAGTACTCCCAGAAGTGCGTGCATGTGGCTGTGTAAAAAATACGTTTTGTTATTCATGTAGAGAGACGGGTATCCGGTAAGAGACATCGCCTGCTTGTCTGTGTTGCTATTCTAACTGCTCCCGCTGCTACTATCCTGGTGTTGCCGTTGCTTTAGTCGTAACATGGAATGGGAGGCTCGTGATGTCACTGCCTGGTGCATCGTGGCGCCCCGCTCAGCGTTCATCTCCAGAGGCGCGGTTTCCCAAACTCCAGTCCTCGCGGTCCCCCACCACTGCCACTGCCACCATACTCAGTCTGTCTGCGTTTAACAATTTACATCCCCCCCAAATTGAATTATACGCTGCACGTGCTTGATGATTGTTAAACAAGTTCCCAGTGCCACGCTAAGCGATTAACACTGTCTGCGTCACGTGGAACACGTGTACACACTCACGCACTGAATATGTGTACACACGGAACGTGTGCTCACAAACGGAACACGTGCGCATACAAAAGGAACACGGTGTGCGAACACACGGAACGCGTGTGCACACACTCGTGCACTGAGATTAAAATCTGAATCGGCTCTTTCAACGCAGACAGCGTTCATTGCGTTTCAGGCGCGTGCGGCACGGAACGAGTTGATTTGCATTTGAATGAGAGGATTAAATTGGTCAACGGGGGAAGAGGGAGCGTGGTGGTGGTGGGTCCGCGACGCCTGGAGTTTGGGAAACCCTGCACGAGAGCCCACAGCACGTGTAGGAGGACACGGAATCCTTCACGCAGGCATTCCCACCCTGTCGCAGGGTGAAGGGGTTTGAAAGGTAAGTTTCAAGGTGTTTTTGTAAATTTATGTTTGTACAGTCAATCCACTGCTGGATGAGGGCCTTCCCACGCCGTTACGGTCTTGGAGGGGTGTTATGTGACCATACGTCACCATGCTCGTGACAGCAAGTTTGTGAAGGTGGGGAGCATAGTACAGATATACATATTTGCACAGCTCAGGGCTGCCAATTACGTGACCCGAAGTATGTATCAACTGCTGCCTTGACGTCAATCCTATTGGTCCGCTAACACTACAATTTAATCTGTGGGACCCTTTATATATATAACTGCTTAACCCGAGATGTTAATTATTTTGTGTTGGCATTGTCTTGGACCTGTTTGCCTATTCGCAGCTTTTTGTCTTCAGCACGAATGAGACAAAGCCATAAAAGAGGCTGTCTCTGGTGCAGGCCAATCAGTTTTCAAGGACAGTGCATAGGTTTCATCTTCTTGATTGTTTCGGTAAAGTCACGTAGAATTGAAATAATAAAATAATAAAAATAAAACAATAAAATAATTCTCACGACGTTTCGGCCACAACGCAAGGTCTGTCTTCTCGACAGACCTGTTCTCCACCTGAGGACGGCTGCTTGCGTTGTAGCCGAAACGTCGTGAGAATTATTTTATTATGTTTTATTTTTAAATCCTTTATATTAAGTTCGCTTGCTTGCGTGCTTGCTTGCTTGCGTGCTTGCTTGCTTGCTTACGACCGTGCAAATCTTTCGGTCGTTTTTTTAACCCACTTCCCGTGATCCAATCGAGCTGACATTTTCCACACAGACTCGTTGTGCGAGACAATTAATGTTCGAAAAAAAAAATTCCCAACATTTTACACTTTTTAGGCAAAAAAAAATTATTTTACATATATTCAAATAGAACTCATTCATGGCTTTGGCTGAACGTCACAGTGTAAGAGCCCAGAGCGTAACCCCTCCCCAGGCCGTGGCGGAGTAGCGCAGTTGGTAGCGTCCTCGCTTCCCATGCCAAAGGTCGCGGGATCGATCCCCGCGTCCTCCACAGGCGAATATATTTTTAAATCCTTTATATTAAGTTCGCTGCCACGCATATAAAGGATTTATAGTGAAAAACTTTGTTTTTACGGGTTATACTTATTATTATTTTATTATTTCAATTCTACGTGACTTTACCGAAAGAACCAAGAAGATGAATCCCTGCAGTCACGAAAGCTTTAAATCGAAATTTAAAAGTGCATAGGTTGTATGTACGTTTGTTTAACGTCGTCTTTCGCACCGTTCGTACCCAACCGTACCAATCGGAGGTGCGAGGGAAGGACAACAACTAACCACAAAAAGCAATTCTAAAGAAATGAGTCGTTCGAAAGAAAGGTAACTTTACCAAAGCATGTTTGTATTGCATTTATTACCACAAGTCTATGTGGTCAATGTGGACTTAATGCCTTGTAATAGAGATCTAATTCGTGTTTGAACATTTTAACACCTCCCCAAATACACAACGATGTTGTTAAGCTTCTCCTTATTCTTAGGTTTTTTTTCGGTAAAGTCACGTAGGTAAAAACATTAAAAAGCTTCTCCTTGTTTTACACACTAACTATATTTAGTGTTTGACGCCCAGCCTACTGCTCTTCACTCCGAGGTGTTAAGCACTGCTGTCTCTCCCAGATCAATGGGCTTTGTCTCGGACAGGGGTCGGCAACTTGTGGCTCCGAAGTCGCATGCGGTTCTTTGGCTGCCCCCTAGCGGTTCTTTGACTGCCCCGCTCTTTGGCTTCCCCCTTGCGGCTCTTTGGCTGCCCCTTGCGGCTCTGTGGCTGCCCCCTTGCGGGCAGTCGTTTAAAAAAGCACCGTAAATCTTAAACATAATTTAACATTAAGATAATTGATTGAATATAACTCCTCCAGAAATGTGTTTCTGCCTGTCTCAAGTCAGGATAAAGGAGGAGGGTTGGCGCAGGACAGGACAGCATGGAGAAGGTTGGTAAGGACAATTGACCTCACATAAGTGGGACGAACGCGTTGAAAAGAAAATATAATTGGTTAAATATGGCAGGGAATGGGTCACTATGGAATGTCTTGGTGACAACATGTACACCAATCAAACTGTATTATTAAAAAAAATACCTAAAGGGGAAATAAACTAAATAGACGCAGTTTATTCTATCAACTATTTAGTTAATTTAATTCAGAATGTTTGTAGTCTGCTGTATACCCACTGCAGCGTTTGTGTGTGATGCGGATGTCGAACTAATTAGGTCACAAAAGCAACAACAAAAACTGCTCTCCTTCCGTGAAAGGTTACCGACTCCTGGTGGAAGGGAGACGGCCAGCTGACGGCCCTTCCCACTGGAGTGTTTGACCAGCTCGTGAATCTGAAGGAGTTGTTGCTATACAGAAATCAGCTGAAGTCTCTCACCGCCGCAGTGTTTGACAGCCAGAGCCAGCTCACGGCACCTGGGTGTGAGACCGAACCTGCTGCGAGCTCATTCAGAGAGTGGATTGAGTCGCATGGTGAATATGGATGAGCTTCATTGTAGCCAGGTGACCGCTATGCACAAGAGTTAGTTTGATAGCCCGAGTTGACGGCAGACAATCTGGCTTCCTTTTGCTGTTTGCAATTCTCTCTACAAACTGTCGACACCGATGATTCCCCGATTTCACCCACCTCTAACTCCAGACGCAATACCTTCATTCTCTCCTCAGGCATTGAATGGTTATAGCTTAATAGCAGTGTTCACAACATTGATGGGTAAAACAGTAAATTATTATTGTAAAATACATTGCATGACAATCAAATCAATATTTACCATTGCTGGAATTTATCCATGTTAAATTGAGCACCAATTTTAATCTTAATCTTTGTATGAGCATTCATGACCAGACCAATGCCATGAATTCAACTACACTTGAATGCCTGCTTTAACTCAACGCGGTTGCCTGCATTTGAACCCATGTGCTCGGAGTGTTAAGGGCTACACCAGCTCACTTCTGGAGCCCCGTGGCAATCTTTGAGTTCCGTGCTTTCATACCACACCGCTCCATATTCTCCCATGTACCAACCCTTGCAAAAGTTTTGAGAACTCTCTAACATGCGTTTAGTAATTAAACAATTGGGTCCTCTCTCCTCCACAGGAATCGCCTAACCCACACACGTGCAAACGCACTGTTCAATCATTGGACAATGAGAAATCTGCGATGTGTGTCTGATTGTCTTATAATAATTCCCAGATTTCGCACACAATTTGAATAAAAAGTATTGCATATAGCTGGCCTAATGTGTTTGTAACCACCCAGTTTCATCTCGTGGAAACTCCATTCTGCCATCTTTGTCCTCATTTAAACTGACTCTATTATTAAAATCATTCAAGTTTAAGTGTGAATGAAATTTTACAACTATTGCTATTATGATGTTGTTAAAATCTGATATTGTGGAATCCTTTGATGTCTGCCAGCCAAGTCGCTTCTTAGCTCAATGGGCTTCACTCCTGATTCTATGGGTCTCTGTGTGAGTCTATGGGTCTCTGTGTCGCCTCTCCTCCTGCCCAGGAAACCCCAATATAACACATGCTCGCACTTTCCAAACTTTCACCAAATTAACTTAATTCGGCAGCAAGCCGTGAACTGTGCTCCTTTCCTGTCTGTGTCTCTCACTTGACCCGCAGTCATCTCCAATGAACTTGTAACCTTAGCCAATTACTGTTACAGCGTGAGTGAAAGGCCATTACACGTGTTCGTTGAGCTTATGAATCGACGTAAATAGGGACATGCTAAGTGATGACAATGTCCAGTTTATGATGATGATCATGATGACGTCTCGTGTATTTGCCTCCTGACTTCATAGCTCTGGGTTGGAGCACAGGCCAGGCTCCCCGCGTGTGGTAAAGGAGGCGTCTGTAGCTGCCGCTATGGCTCAAGCTATGATGTGTGGGTTTTCGCTAGTGATCGATATATAGTTGGCTGTCCAAGTAAGCGACCGAGTTCAGTTCCCGAAGGGATCACAACCAACACAGAGGCCCTGATTTTGTACAACCACCAGCTGAATGCTGCTCCCGCGTGGCTGCATAACACAGCCGCTAATCGAACATTAATACAGCACCGTGGAGGAGATGCGTCATGATGGGACGTGGTGTCAAGTACAGGACTTGCCGGTCTGTCAGGGAGGGTGACAATGATAGCAACGTCGATGAAAATGATGATGTCGATTATACAAATGGTGAGGCTGTTAATGATGGCGAGAATTATGATGTTGATACGTATTCGAGTTATGCCCATGATAACAATGCTCGTAGTGATAGTCACGGAGGAAGTCATGTTTGAGTCGGGGAATTGGATGGTGTCAACAATGCAGAGTGCGGTGGGTGGACAGCAACACGCCCGGCTGGCTTTGTCTCCCCAGCGGCGATGTTTACACATTGCATCAGGCGCAGAACCGGTTCAGAACACGTTCCTTCGGAGTGGGCAGGTAGGAACTTGGTTGGACAGCACATTCGCGAACGACAGAAAGCTCGCGGTCACGTGACGCACATCAACCAATCCGGGAGCGTACACTGTAAAAAATGTGACACATTGTTACTCAGTCCCTCCAGAAAAACGCGATTATGCGATCGCAAGATTTCACGCAAAATCAGCCAAAGTCCGCATATTTATGTGGGGGGCGCGTTTTTTCAAATACGCCGCACTTTCGCCGCATAAATTGCAGATTTCCGCGCGCAAAATATGCGGGCTTGCATGATTTCATAATCCCCGCATTTTCGTTGCAAAAAGTCACATATATCTTAGCAGAAAGTTGAAAAATGTTGCGTTTACTTCACACAAGCGCAGCCATTTCCCCTGTTGCCATGGGAACGTTATGAAGTGACGTCACTCATTACGCGACATCATTGAAAAGCTGCAAACCCCTTCGATGCCAATGAAACCATGATGAAGCCCGCAAATCTTTCTCATTTGCCAACAAACATAAGCGCAAAAGACCGCGCAAAGCAGTTCCCCAGTGTGTTACATGACAGTGGGGGCAAATTATTTTGCATAGCTACCTCTGTAAAACAGGAAGCACACATTTTATTTTTTTATATTTTATTTATTCATTTTTACAGAAGTTGTAGCATATTCATTTTGTAAAGCTACAGAACTTGTTCGACTCAATGTTTTGTAAGTTTGAGCCATCTGTTTGTTAAGGTCTGAAATAAAACAAGATGAGAACTTAAATATTCCCAGCACTTTCTGTGATGTAGTATGCTTGCTTATCATAGGAAGTAATAAGAAATGACTCTTTACATTAAAGTAGTAGCCTAGTGAATAGGGTGTTGGGGGAATCACTTTTTTTTCTCTTTTTCATCAAACCGCAGTTTTTGCAAGTTCCCGCAATTTAATCGCATAAAATTGCATAGATATCCCGCATATTCCATCGCATTTTTTAAGAAAACGTGCCGCATAATCAACGATTTTTGCCCGCAACAATCGCCAAAAAACTCCGCGTTTTTCTGGAGGGACTGGTTACTTAAAAAAATTATGGCAACAAAGTGACACGTGATATAATTGAGTAGATTTTAAGCACTACAACTTTGAATAAAAAGTATTGAATAAATTAACTAAAAAATAATAATAAAAAATAAGTACATGGTAATAAAAGCAACAGTTAAAATGTGTTGGATTTAGTAATAGGATTCCAAATGATGAGTTATATAGCCTAAAACAATTGTGTAAATACAAATAGATTTGACAAGGAAAAGTGATTTATATTTACTTAATATCTGAGCAATGGTAATTTAGATTTACTAAATATCTGGTGGAATCTGATTAATATTTATTAATGATCTGGGTGAAATTGATTTACATTTACTAATTGTCTGGGTGAAATTGATATAAGCTTACTAAATATCTGGATCAAAATGATTTGGATTTACTAAATAAAATACTTATATCGAATGTCTGTTGCCATAACTTTTCTATTTTTAATCCACCCAATATCATGCCTTCGTGGTGCCACAATTCACTTACGTTAAGTCAACCGATCACCATGAAAAAGATAAGAACCATGAAAAGGAACAGCAGGTTAACATTTATTCGTGCAATTTTGTCTCAACATGTTTATCCAACATATTACAAGTACAAAACAGAGACAGAAATCATGTATGTGTACAATAGGGATACAATACTGGATGTATTTATAATTTGTGAGCATTACAGGCACAGATTACTTTTTGGATGTGATTCAAGGTTTAGTCTTGTTAGCACATTTAAATTACGACAATGTTTTAAAACAATCTTTAAAAATACTTTCTTTTTTACATGCGCAAATTGAAATCCTAAGGGCCAATATGTTTTTCAAACAGCTAAAAGAGATTAAAACATCACGTGAATTGACTTGCATTCCCTGTACTTATACTAGTAGCCATAATCCACAATCCGGGTGGACCTATCTTTTTTAACATGCACAATTACAAGCATGGCTTCCTAACAAGTAAACTAGCACAGCCTACAGATGTTCTATGCATCTTACATCTATTCCTTTCGAACAAACACTTGCAATGGCCTAGGTCAGCGTCACATCAGAAGAAAGCACAATGTTAGAACACCCAAGAAACATTAAACAAAAATTAAGATAGCTTTCAATAACAAATCAGTGCATTCTCTGATAGCCTATCAGATGTATAGGCCTATAACGCAGAACTTTGACAGTCAGACTCAGTTATTAACTCGTTAAGCTCAGTCAAACTGAAGTACTTCTTATTGGTGAAAATCTGAAAACAATGCTAGTTCCCTTGGGACTATGCCTTCCAAAATATCATGTAGTACATCTGGTGGGAACCCAGACTCAAAATGAAAGTGATTTAATTTATCAGTCAATGGACATGACCGCTTTACGCCAAAGCAATGAGTAACATTTGGATTTTCTCTCAGTTTGCACATGCAAACTATGTTCCTTCTTTGTCCGAGGTGGAAACACTTCGGTCCGCACTTCGTGTGTCTGGTACTCTGAAGAATGTCCAAGACAAAATCTACAGATGTACGGCCCCGTGAAACTTTCAACTAGTCCACTGATAGAATGTGCACCGATATTGTCAGCTACAACACAATGTACTGTCCCTTTAATGTTTTTTCCAACACTGGAAATGAAAATCCCTTCCTGTTCTAGAATGACAAGATCCTTCAAGAGTGGTTCCAAAACTGCTCTGTATTCAAACTGTTTGACATCAACAGCTTTGCAAAGTAAAGCTAGGTGTATTGACGTTAATGCAGATTGCAACTTTGTTGGAACATTTGCCAAAACCCAATAAACAGCTGTTATTTTGTGTTTTTTTTTCTCGAAGTTCCTAGTGGGTTACACACCTCAAAGTCGTCAAGGTAAAGGATTATAGACAGTCTTGTTTCTTCCCCAGCATAAAATACATTTTGCTTGAAGGATTTTCCATCAAAAATTTACTTAATATATCCAGTACTATTTGATTTTCTGGATACAATTATTTCTGCAATGTCTTTATTCTTCAATACTTCCTGCAAAGTCTAGAGAATAGGCACATATTGAAAGGTCTTGTTCTTTTCAGTATCAATAATATATTCAATGCTATCAACACACTGGAAATGCACCTTAAAATACTTTCTTCTCTTAAAAGCAGAACCAAGTGGACCACCTGCTCCAAGTGCTGTACTAATGGGATGGAAGTTGCACAACTGCTCTGACAATTCAGTTACGATGGCCTGGTCAATAATGCATTTATTCACCTTCAATGTTGAATCTAGTATGTTTCTAACAACTGCAACTGATACTGAAGATGAAATGAACTGAAGGTCTTCAACCAAGGCATCAATGCACTTCACTGAGGCATTATAGATGGTTTATAGCGTCAGCAGAAGTAAGCCAATTCTTTGAAGAACTAAGTATGATGCACTTTCCTGATCACAATCTAAACTAGTGCCCTCACCATCACTGGCCTCTGGTAAATCAGAATGGTCAACAGTCTGATTATGGCGACTCTCATACACGTCTTTCTTAAAATCACTCAAAGAATAGGATTTGTGTCTTCTGCTATTGTGTTTTAAAAATGTATTGTATATATTTGTCTGAAAGCTGCATCCTTCAAATACACAAAAGACAGTTTCGTGGCTCTTCAGATGATTCCCAATATGCTGAAAGTAGTCCTTCTCTATAGAACAACAAGCATTGCAAACTAAACACTTAAAAGCAGAGATAGATAGATAGATAGATCGTTTATTGTCATTGTCACCAGTACAACGAAATTTAAAATGCTCACCAGTCAGGGCATCATTCATAAATTTAAATTAAATTAAATAAGAAAATAAAAATAAAATTAAATGAATGATAATTAATTTATACTATATATAAAAACAGCCCAAGTATACCCACATACCCACATAAGGTTACATTTTGTCATTGCACATCTCTATTTCACATTCAATTGTAAACACTATTACTTAATAATTATTTAGCATTATTGAGTGTGGTGATCGCTGTAGGATAAAAGCTCTGTTTGAATCTGTTTGTCCTTGTTTTGACTGATCTGAATCGTCTGCCTGATGGCAACAGCTCAAACAGTGAGTGTCCAGGGTGTGAAGAGTCCTTTAGAATGATCTGTGCTTTTTTGATGCAACGTGAACTGTGTAGTTCTTCCAGTGTGGGGAGATGGCAGCCGGCGATCTTTTGGGCTGTGTTGATGACCCTCTGGAGCGCTTTCCTCTGAGCCACTGTGCAGCTGGTGTACCATACACAGATGCAGTATGTAAGAATGCTCTCGATGGAGGCTCGGTAGAAGGACAGATGTTTCCTGACCGTAGACTTTCTTCATCTGAATGGTATCTGGACAAATGTGTGCGAAGGGCACTCTGCGTTTTAAATGTGCAAGGGCAATTGTCATATAGGCATGGCTGGGATTGCCCACGACCAAATGTTGCGTGTTGTCTGTAATGCTTTAGTAGATTTCCCTTTGTGGCAGACAAAGACTTGCAGATCTTACACTTCCATTCCATAAGCAAAAACCTGAGGCAGAAAAAGGTCCATGTATCAGATGCAAGGCCACCCGGTCTCTAATCATATGAGGGCAATATAATCACATCTACAAGATAATTCTTTATTATTTTTAATTTTCAAATTTTCATGCTCAAATTTAGCACATTAACTTCTTGTCACTCACATCATCTAGCTAGCTAGCAACTACACAACAAGCTAGCCACAACGTAAAGGTGACGCTAACTGACGGGTGGAAAGCTAGCTAACGTTAGCATACTGTACGTACATCAACACCAAAATATAATATACTGGATGTGTAACGGCAGGTACAGGACTTTTGGTTCGGTACACGCTGTGATCCGAATGAATATAGTCTAGTTTTAATCACGCACGTTACTTTTTCGTGTGCGGAACAAAAATTATAGTCTCGTGCTTTTAGTCGAATCAGACTGACTTCCAAAGGCCTAACGTTGTGCTAGTTAATTCTGATATACGATACAGCCAGTTAAATTGGCATGCTGGTAACATGCAGTAACATAAAACAATGTTCAACTGCTACCACACCTTTGTTAAAAAATTGTTCGCTAAAATAATTAAACATGTCTTACCTTTGGGAGAACGGCGGTCCCTGAAACGTGTCTGTGGAAGAAGATGGTTGACATGCACGTGGCGCGAAAAAATGCCTTGAGTTGGGGCGGAAGTGTAACGTTATTAAATTCAAAAACCTCCCGATTAGTAAAATTAATCAATTTTTTGCATTTTTGACTTTCCTGATAAAATACAATTAAATTCTACTTAGTTATTGATGGCTGATTTTATTCGAACAAAACTGAGTAAAATACAATTAATAACTAATAGAAATGTGTTGAATTCAGCTCAATGTGATTCCAAACTACACATAGTCATTATTTTTATGTATAGGCTACTCTTATATATTTACTAAACATTAATTAACCCCAGTCTCAGTTTTTACAGTGTACATGTTTAGGAGGGGCTATGCACGACAGACAAATAATCCCTGGTGGGCAGTGTGGAACTGTTGTTCCCACCTGAATAATTGTCACTGGTGTTGGTTGTGAGCGGGAAACGAACACGGGTCGCTGGGTTTGGAGCACAGTCTGCTAACTGCAGCACTACCGCTCCCCATACTCACTCGCACAACAATGACAACCCCCATTTGCCACTAAGTGGCAGTGTTGTTACCATGTTTCTTGTCCCAGGCTATGTGCACTTTAAGGCCTCGGGAAGAATCTAACGCTCTCTGGCAGGTCACGGAACAGACCCAGGTACCATGGCTTGAATGACTTGAGATGACTGGCAGATGCACCAGCTGTGCCCCCTACTGTGCTAACTTGCTGTGTTTTAGCTGCCTAATGGGCGCTAACAGCTACACTACTGCACACCATGTATAATAACAACAACCGTCATTTGTCACTAAGCGGCGGTGCCGTCACCACGGCGCTTGTGCCAGGCTATGTGCACGTTAAGGCCACGTGAAGTGTCAAACGCCCGCTGGCAGGAGGTCACGGGACAGACCCAGGTGTCATGGGTCGACTGTGTGACGCCGCAGCCGCGAAGCCACTCTGCGGGCGCCCCACCTACGACCCCACCACCACCAAGCGACGGGGACGACGCGGCTTCCCCCTCGCCAACCCCCCGCACAAACACACCCACACCCATCCCCACATAGAGCCTCGCGGGGAAGCCACCTGGCCCACAGGTTTTCCCCCAGGAGCCCCCTCATAGGGGGAACATTCTCCACGGTTTTCTCTGAGGCCAGGGAATTGACCGAGGCTTTCCCCAGGCTGAATTACACTGCAGCGCTGTGAATTAACGTGGAAATGCACGATCATGGCGAGAAAACACACACGGGTCGGCGGGCAGGTAAGGGGGGGGGGGGGCGGAGCCACGAACGGTGGGAAGACGTGGCCGTCCCTCTGATTGGTCGGGCGCTCGGCAGCAAACCGGGGCACGAACGTAGCTGCAAAGCAACGAACAGCGGCGGGGAAATCCCAGCGATCTGATTGGCCAGCGGGTCGGTGCCGAGTTATCTTTGATGTAGGTGTAGTGGTGGTATTGACGTGCGCCGACTGTGACAGTGATGGATCACGGGGCGGCGCGGGGTGCGGGGTTGGGCACGCGTTGTGGGCGTGGTGTGGACGCGCGCGCCGGGAGTGACAGATGACGGGGCGGCGCGGCGTGGGTGGTGAGGCACGATGAGATGTGGGAAAAGAGGATCGTAGCCAGCGCCCGGCGATTGGTCGAATAAGTGGGTGCTCGCAGCGACGTCCGCAGGTGGGGTATAAAGGGGGACGCGCGGGAGCACTCGGGGAGAGTTACCGAGTTGAAGACCCGAAGACGGAGCTGAAGACCTGGTGCCCCGAGACCCCTAGTCCCGCCGTCCTTGTGGGGACCGGGGCCCTGTGTGGCTCGGAGGCGAGGCTGTGGGACCCGGGGTCCGACGGCCCCGTGGGTCGGGCTGGGGACCCACAGTCGAGACGGATACCCCGGGCAGGGAGTGTCCCGAGTAGCTCAGTGGCGTTAGTCGCCGAGTAGCTAAGTGGATGTTGGTCATCCGAGTAGCTCAGTGGCGTTAGTCGCCGAGTAGCTAAGTGGGTGTTTGTCACCCGAAGTACTAAGTGGATGTTGGTCATCCGAGTAGCTCAGTGGGCGTTAGTCGCCAAGTAGCTAAGTGGGTGGTTGTCACCCGAGATACTAAGTGGGTGTTTGTCACCCGAGATACTAAGTGGGTGTTTGTCACCCGAGATACAAAGTAGGTGTTAGTCACCTGTGAACGAGTTTGATAAAATAAAGAGTGTGTTACCCGTGAAGTCGTCTCCCGCCGAGTTACTACATTACAACTGGCGTCAGAAGTAAACCTGTCTTCAAGGAGTATGGACACGAGGAAGACTACCCGTACCCACGAGCGAGGTCGGGACGACGACGGCGTACCGGGGACACCGACCTCGGGAGTAGAGGACGAGGAGTTGCCGCCGATGCAGCACTTCGCGGTGATGGCCGACGCTCAGCTTGCCTCCGACACCAGCCTCCAGGACGCGCACGCCCGGTTGGCGGAGTTGCTACTCGCCGCCGCCGCTGTCTTGGCCGACATCTCCGTTCCGGCGAGCGGAAAAACGGCTGCGGGGGTCGTGGAGGAAGCGACGGTGGAGGATTCCCGCCAAAAGGCGCTTCGCGCCAAAAGTCTGGAAGTTGCCGCCGTTTTTGGGGGGCCGCCACCGATTGGCGGGAAAGACGGACGCCACGTGGCCGGACACCTCCGCGCAGCGCAGCCCACGTCATCAGCGCGCGCCGGAGCCCTCCATTTTGCGCCTGACAACCGAGCCGACATTTTACACAACTACAGCGGAGCGCGGGAAAATCTCTCCGACGTCGACGACGATCGGGTCCTCCAGCAAAGATTGCCCGCGCTGTCGGCGTTCAAGGCGGATGGGGGCGACTGGGGAGCCTTCCAACGAAGGTTCCTCGCTCATCAGGAGATGTCGGGGTGGTCCGACACCACTGCCCTGCGTGCGTTGCCAGCGATGCTTGACGACGACGCGCTTGCAGCCTTCACATCTGCTGCAAGGTCGTCCCGCTCTACGCTCCAGGCCGCACTACACCTGATGGCGAAGGTGTTCGGGCCGCCCTCCACGTGTCGCCACCAGTTCTACGATCGGCGGAAGGTGGCTGGAGAAACGACGCTCGCCTACCGCACGGCACTACTCGCCTTGGCGGACGCAGCTTTTCCCCGCATGGATAAGGAGGGGAAGGACGCCATGGTGACGGAGCAGCTGCTGGTGTTGGCCCACGAGTTGGGGGTCCCCATCAACGTGGCGGACGAGATGGATATCTGCTCCCTGGCGATCGCCACGAGCATTCACGCGTACGAGGTCCTCAAACGCAAGCCGGGGGTCGTCTGCAAATGGGCGGGGAACGCGGCACTGGCCGCCACGATCGCCGAACCTCAGCCAGCTGCGGTGCAGGAGCAGGCCTTCGCTGCATCGCGTCCGGGGGAGTGGAGAACGGGAGGTCGTTCGCCCACACGTTCGCCCCGCAAGCTGGAGCAACCGAAACCTACGACGTCCGTCGTCTGCTACAACTGCGGCCTTCGGGGTCACGTCGCAGCCGGGTGCCGGGCCCCGCGTCAGCGCGCCACAGGACCACGTCGGGACGACGACCAGGGCCACAAGTCATCCCAACAAAACCCGGCAAGTCGCGGCACCTCACACGTTCGGTCCACAAACACGGCACATTCGGGTCGCCGCTTCGCGGTGGGGGGTTCGCGGCTGGGTGCCGAGGGTTCAATTCGGCGAGGGGGGTCCGTACGCGGCCCGCAAGCAGTCGAGTGGTCCGAATTGGCCCACAGGATCGTGGCTGCGTCGGCCGGGTCGTCCGTGGTAACGGGGTTCATTGACGGGGTTGAGGTCCGGGTGCTTGTTGACACGGGTGCGTCGGCCACCATCATCTCGGACCTTATTTATAACATTCTTCCCGTCCAAAGTAGACCCCTTCTGCCAGTAGACGTGCCATTTTATGCGGCGAATGGGGGATCCCTGGGGATCATCGGCCAGATTCGGGCGACTATTTGCATTGGTGACATTAAATTGGCGGGCCCTATTTTTGTATCATCATCGCTGGCCGTTCCCTGTTTGCTAGGTACGGACTTTTTGTCCAAAATGCCCATCAAAATTCTTATAGATCAGGCCTGCATAGAGCTTCCGTCAGGTCGGAGGGTTGCGTTCTTGTCGAGCCCTACCAAAGTGCGCACGGTTTGTGCGACGGTGCAGGCGCTGGCGACTCACACTGTACGGGTGCCCCCGGGATCGCAAATGTTAGTACCCCTTCGGTTCAGGAAGCCACTCGAGGTGGGTGCGGAGGCACAGGGGGTGCTGTTGGGGCCGTCAAACAGAGCCAGTAAGGGCCTCGACTTAGCGGTTGCTCAAACCATGGTGAGAGGGGACAGTGAGCCGTTCGTAATGGTCCTGAATACGGGGTCGCGGCCGGCCGTAATTGCGCAGGGAACGGTGCTGGCTCACGCCGCGCCGCTACCCGTTGAGGAACGGCTCGTGGCTCAAGCAGATTTCACTGTTAAGTCGCATCCTCAAAGTGATGAGGGGACTGAGTGGTTGGACTCGCTGTGTGCCGGTTCTGCTAACTTGTCCGGAGTGCAATTGGGAGCATTGAGGGGTTTGCTAATCGAGTTTGCTGACGTGTTCAGCAAACATAAGTACGATATCGGCTGCACTGACCTGTTGCGCCACCACATAGCTACAGGGGACGCGGCCCCTATTCGTCAGAATCCCTTCCGGCTCAGCCCAGCCGAGAAGGAACATGTGCAATCGGCGGTTAATGATATGTTGGCGGCCGATATCATTTCGCCCTCTTCTAGTCCGTGGGGTGCTCCTATTGTCCTAGTAAAGAAACAGGACGGGTCCTTGCGGTTTTGTGTCGATTTCCGCCGCTTAAACAAAATCTCGATGGCGGATGCGTATCCGCTCCCCAGGATGGATGAGTCGCTGGATGCCTTGGCGGGAGCGCAGTTTTTTTCCACACTCGATCTGCTTTCTGGATTTTGGCAATTGCCACTCGATAACGAGTCAAAACCTAAAACTGCTTTCCGGACACCTGGGGGCCTATTTGAATTCAACCGTTTGCCCATGGGCTTACATTCCGCTCCCGCCACGTTCCAGAGACTCATGGAATTGGTTTTGTCAGGCCTCCAATGGGATACCTGTTTGATTTATCTCGACGATATCATCGTCTTTAGTCGGACTTTCGAGGAGCACCTCCAGCGACTGAGAGCGGTGTTCCTCAGGATGCGTTCCGCTAAGCTTAAATTTAAACCGGCTAAATGTTTTCTGCTTCGGGAATCGGTCAGGTATTTGGGCCATATCGTGAGTCGTTCAGGGATCTCGACGGACCCTGCTAAGACGCATTGCGTCAGCTCATGGCCAACGCCAACCTCGGTCACGGAGGTTCGTAGTTTCATTGGTTTCGCCTCCTATTACCGTCGTTTTGTCAAGCAATTTGCCACCATAGCCAGGCCCCTGCACGCTTTGACGGCTAAGGGTGTGAGGTTTCACTGGGGGGCGGTAGAGGAGGCTGCGTTCTGCTCCCTCCGTGACGCCTTGGTGCAGGCTCCCCCCTTGTGTTACCCCGATTTCACACAACCGTTTTTGCTTGACACGGACGCCAGCAATACGGGTATCGGGGGGGTGCTCTCACAGGTGGTCGGGGGGGTTGAACGGGTGGTCGCCTACGGTAGTAGGGTTCTTTCCCCCGCCGAACAACGCTATTGCGTAACTCGTCGTGAATTGTTAGCCATTGTGTTTTTTACACAGCAATTCAGGCCGTATCTTTACGGCCGTCATTTTACGGTCCGGACGGACCATGCGGCTCTACAATACGCTATGCGCGTGGCACAGCCATCGGGCCAATTGTCCCGATGGTTGGAGGTCCTTCAAGACTACCAATTCACGACGATTTACCGCAAGGGGTTGCGACACTCAAATGCGGACGCCTTGTCGCGGTTGCCGCCGTGCACGGACTGCACATGTTTGTTGGGATCGGCGCGGTGCAAACCCCCGGTCGCCGGCACCCCGGGAGTTGCGCTCGCCGCCACTGACACCCCGGGAGAGGACGCCCCCACGGGGAGGGATTCGCTGTTGTCGTTGCCCCTCATTGAATGGGGCCGCCTCCAGATGTCCGACAGCTCCCTACTTACGCTACGTCGGAAAGTCGGCGCTCCCGAAGAAGGGGAGGCGCGGGTCGGTTCCTGGGTGTGCAGACAGGGCCTTTTGATGAAGTGGGACAACATGTCCCGGCGTCACGTGCTCGTTGTGCGTGTTGCTATGCGGGGTAGGGTTGTTCTGGCAGCTCATGAACGGCTCATGCATCTGGGTTTTCACAAAACGCTCGCCCTAATCCAGCGAGACTATTATTGGCCGGGGATGGGTAACGACGTGGCGAATATTCTTAAGGGATGCGTAGGGTGCGCCAAAAGGAAACCGCCACCATTGGCAGCTAATCCACCGCTGCAATCCATTCAGGTTTCGCGTATAAACGAATTGGTAGCGTTGGACATCTTGGGGCCCTTTCCGGCTACACCAAGGGGAAATAGGTTCCTGCTGGTTGGCGTGGAATACTTCACCCGATGGCCTATGGCATGGCCGCTCGCCAACCAGTCGGCTGCGGCGGTGGCGGACGCCTTTGTCCAGGGTTATGTGTTGGACAAGGGCGCCCCCGAACGCTTGCTGACGGATCAAGGAAAGAATTTTTCGAGCGTTTTGTTGCGCGAGGTGTGCGACCTGTTGGGTACAAAGAAAGTGCGTACTTCCCCCTACCACCCGCAGACTGACGGGATGGTTGAGCGTCTGAACAGGACGATTACGTCTATGTTGTGCCAACAGGTCTGCGACGATCAGGTTGATTGGGACTTACAGGTGCCGGGGGTACTCGCGGCCTATCGAATGGCCCCTCATGCGGCGACGGGGTTTTCCCCATTTTTTCTTATGTATGGGCGGGAGGCCGATCCGGCCATGGACGTCCAACTGGGGATTTCCCAGCCACGTGCAAAATCTAAATTGGCAGACCACATCAAATTTAATATCGCCAAATTGACTGAAGCGCGGGAGGCGGCAAGGTTGAATTCGCGGTCGCGGCAAATTGCGAACGAGAAATTGCATGAGCGGAGGGTGCATACGCATGATTGGAAACCAGGCGATAAGGCCTGGCTGCATTGTCCACATGCACCGTTGGCTACGTCCCCCAAGATGTTGAGACCTTGGAGGGGACCGGTGGAAATTGTGCGGGTTGCACGACCCCAGAGTATACAGATTAAATGGGGGAAACGCCGTTGGTACGTGCACCCCTCCCGACTGAAGCCCTATGCGGCACCGTGTGACCCCGTTCTGTGCCGTGACGACCGGGCGTGTGATGTGACCGTCGACTCGGGGAGGGAGGTGTCGCAGGCTGATCCTCACGTGTCTCCACCTGACCCACCCCCAGGTGCCTCGGGCTTGACGGCTGCTGACCGTCGAGAGCCTGAACCCCGGGGCACGCACGGGTCCTCGTTGCCTGGCCGATGTCTTCCTGAACCGCCGGCACCACCGGACGTTCAACCGCGTCTGGTGCCGTACGACGGACCGGCAAGGCGGACTCGGGCTAGGTCTCAACAATTTTCATGAAGACGTTTTTCTCTACACCGAGCTCGCCCGGTGTTCCCCTCTGCCGGGGTACTGTCCCGTTGTAGGGATGCTCGGAAGAAGAAGGGGACACTGCACGAGTCGAAAGAAAAAAAAAAAATTCCATTTATTTTCCTTTTTGCATATACATTGCTATTGTCACTCGCCGGTTTGTATATATTGTTCTATTGTCGCGGTGGCATTGGTTGAGGGTTGCGGATGGTAGTGTTCGCGTCGTGTTGTGTTGTTAAGTTAGTTGTTGTTCTTGTTGTTGTGTTGTGTTACGGGGCACACAGGGCGGTTGGTATATTTTTATAGCAGCCGGGTCGGCTGCGAGCTATGTGGTAGGGGGTGATGTAGTGGTGGTATTGACGTGCGCCGACTGTGACAGTGATGGATCACGGGGCGGCGAGGGGTGCGGGGTTGGGCACGCGTTGTGGGCGTGGTGTGGACGCGCGCGCCGGGAGTGACAGATGACGGGGCGGCGCGGCGTGGGTGGTGAGGCACGATGAGATGTGGGAAAAGAGGATCGTAGCCAGCGCCCGGCGATTGGTCGAATAAGTGGGTGCTCGCAGCGACGTCCGCAGGTGGGGTATAAAGGGGGACGCGCGGGAGCACTCGGGGAGAGTTACCGAGTTGAAGACCCGAAGACGGAGCTGAAGACCTGGTGCCCCGAGACCCCTAGTCCCGCCGTCCTTGTGGGGACCGGGGCCCTGTGTGGCTCGGAGGCGAGGCTGTGGGACCCGGGGTCCGACGGCCCCGTGGGTCGGGCTGGGGACCCACAGTCGAGACGGATACCCCGGGCAGGGAGTGTCCCGAGTAGCTCAGTGGCGTTAGTCGCCGAGTAGCTAAGTGGATGTTGGTCATCCGAGTAGCTCAGTGGCGTTAGTCGCCGAGTAGCTAAGTGGGTGTTTGTCACCCGAGATACTAAGTGGGTGTTTGTCACCCGAGATACTAAGTGGGTGTTTGTCACCCGAGATACAAAGTAGGTGTTAGTCACCTGTGAACGAGTTTGATAAAATAAAGAGTGTGTTACCCGTGAAGTCGTCTCCCGCCGAGTTACTACATTACATAGGTAACAATAAAAGGGCCGTAGAAAGGGCAAGAAGGTCTCTTCTCCTCAAGTCAGCCATCGGGACGGACGACTCTCCAGTCCAGCCACTCGAACGTCCGTGCGACGAGTCGAGGTGTGCAGGGAGGATGGGCCCGCCGGAGCGCCGTACGTATCAAACTGTGAGTAAGAGAGAGAGAGTTGAGATTTAGCTTAAAAGCCAAAGGAGCTTAAGTCCTAACAAACTAGGTAAATCGGGTTCAGACCATCGGGAGATAGTTTAGTCCTGCCTTGCTGATTTCGACTGATTCGGTGAGAGTGACTCGCAGACGCGCCGAGAATAAATCGTTAGTAAGTGATCACAGCCTCGTGTGATTTCTACGAGTGTGAGGGAAGTGCATGGTGGTGTGTGTGCGCTCGCCGTAGCATGTGTGGCTGGGTGCACAGCGTCACGGTGGAAGAAATTCTGCACCCGCAGGACTCCGCGAGTGCGCGTTTCGTCCTGTGGCCCCTGACCTCCGCGCTGCATGTGTGGGCATAGGCGTGAACGATGGGTTAACGCGCGGATCTTATCCTCTATTCGGTTATCATTACGCTTGCGCTGCGTTAACTGCTTAGTGTGTGCCCACGATGAGCAACGGCGGACTCGCAAGGGTACATGTGGGACTATTCATACGGCTATTGTTTAGATTGTGCCCGAGCGAAGTGCGTGAATCCTGTCACCAGTTACTCATTGCCGCGTGGAGGGGCTGGAGGACGATTAAAGCCTTCTCTTTAATTCCCCAGTACACAGCAACACTGGTTCTAAAACCAGTCCCGAATACCCACCCCACAGCCCTTTAAATCATCTCCAATACAACCCCCCAATCTGCTACGCGTGTACGAGTGACGTCATTGCCCTTTGACCCCTGACCTCCCATCCTGCACGTGTGATTGGTGCGCGCGGTCGTGAGAGCGGAGACGTTGCGTTTGAGCGGCGGTGCGTATACGTGCGAGGGCTGTGGTGTGCCAAGGGAGTCTCCTACTAATGTTTGAGGGAATGCACGTAGGGAGTGGGTGTGAATGAACCGAGGTGGCCCAGGGCCAGCCAGGAGTTATGTTTCACAGGGGGGAAACGGCAGCATCCAGTGGAGAATAAAAGGAGGAAGGGGGAGAGGAATCGGGGGGCCAGCAGCCACAACAACTGACTGAGATGATAATAATGCATTTGTACACACACGCATATGTTGCGTGCAGTGGACACTCTCCTCATCCACAGTTCTCTCTCTACCGTCACTCCTCCGACGTCTCCTCTTATTCACCACGTTCCCTCTCCCCCACCTCTCTTCAATCCTTATCCTCATTCCCAGCCACAAGTCCCCTTTCTTCAAACTGCAGAATCATTCCTGGTCAACTAGGTGCAGGAATTTACATCAGCGTTTCAGGGCTTAGAAATGCTGATGTTGTGGAAACAATTATGGAGGACCGTTACATGTAGATATGCACACAACACAAAGACATATAACCCCGTGTGGACTAGACAGTCGTGGCAAGTACTTTTAGCGGGCTCCTTTTCAGGCTAGAACACATTAATCTTCATGTGATCCACCAACTACACATCCAATGTCATGGATCGCAGCCTCATCCAATGTAACGCCGCTTCATGCAGTCAACCGATCCCAGTGGTAATGCCCTGCAGCTGATTTCCATCCAGATCGAGTCTCGTGAGCGCAGTCAAGTGGTCAAACAGAGCAGGCGGGATCTCCCGGAATCTGTTGTCGTCCAGACGCAGCAAGTTCAGGCTCAGCAGGGAGTCAAACAACAACAAAAGCCATTTGTGGTGCCACAGCGACGGGGCCGCTCGGCCGAGCCAGGGAGCCGCCCGGCTTCCACCGCCGCACTGCCCCCCATCACCCCCCCCCCACATAAACACGCACCCGCACCCACGTAGGGCCTCGTGGTCGGGTCACCTACCCTGAGTTTTCACCCGAGGGCCCCCTAGGGGGGTTACCCCACGGTTTCTCAGGGCCAGGGAATTGGACAGGACCCTTCCCAGGCCAAGTAACACTGCGGCGCCGTGGGCGGATTTGAGATCGCACGACCACGGCGAGCTCAGAGAGCCCCGCAGTTAGAAACGCATACCAACACAAACACGGGTCAGCAAGGCAGATAGCTGGGATCAGGACCCGGGACGACTGATTGGTCGAAAGTTCAAAGGCCGGCGGGATCGCAAAAGAGCGGGAAATCCTAGGCTCAGGATTGGTCGAGAGACCAAGGCGGTCGGGACGGGGGCGCCTAGCCTTTGATGTGAATAGTCTAAAAGAAAACGCAGGGGCAGTAGGGAGGTCTCTTCTTCTGGAGTTTGGACACGGGGTCAGCGACGAAGGAGTCATCGGGCGAGCCGCTAGATTGTCTGCAGGACGATCTGAGCGCCGCAAGGTCACCAAGGACTACAGACGGTATCGTGTTGCGCGCCTTACAACACCTCAGAGCGGAGAGTAGGATCCGTAGGAGAGGGTTAGTTCGGGGTAAGGACGAGTAGGAAAGCGGTTTAGCAGAGAGCGCAGCATAGAATAGGGCTACACGGCACCAGAGTGTGGGTTAGAAGCGCCTTGCTGGCCCGCACACACACACGGGTGGCTCGGTTGGTTAGCAAGGGCTAATAAAATCTCGAGCGTAGTAACAAAACCGTGTTGTTGGGTGTTTTTGGAACGTGGTATTAGCGTGCACTGCATTCGCGAGTGTGTGGTCGTTGTATGCATAAAGGCCGTGGTCTCTGTACGATTGTGCGGGTACGGAGGTGTGTGCGTTAACGCCCGGGGAGAGCACTTTTGTGTGTTGGCGTGAATCCGCAGCCGTGTGAGAGGAGAATCGTCCTTGTACGATATTTGTGGTGACGTACACGCGCGAGTGGGGGAGGGGACGAGTCGTCGTGTCGGCGTGTGCCCCGCTTGCGTGTGCTCGTTACTTGCGTAAAGTGTGGCGCGGTGGTGGACCCCTGACCCCCGACCCCACGGCTCGAGCGCGTAATCGGCTGCGCATTGTTGTACGGTTTGTCTCGCGCGCACGGCGGCGGCGGCTTGAGTCGTTGTGTCGGCGTGTGCCCCGCTTGCGTGTGCTCGTTACTTGCGTAAAGTGCGGCGCGGTGGTGGACCCCTGACCCCCGACCCCACGGCTCGAGCGCGTAATCGGCTGCGCATTGTTGTACGGTTTGTCTCGCGCGCACGGCGGCGGCGGCTTGAGTCGTTGTGTCGGCGTGTGCCCCGCTTGCGTGTGCTCGTTACTTGCGTAAGCTCTCGGCGTGCGTAATCGGCGTACCCCAGGTGCGCGATCGTAACGTGAACGGCCAGCGCGGCGCAGAGCGGCGCAAGAGTGGGTATCGCGTGTGGAGCTGTATGTGTGTGCGCGCACGTTCACGACGTGTGTAACACAGGTGCGCGATCCTAACGTGAGTGGTCAGTGTTGGGTGAGTGCCGTGCAGAGCTGTGTGTGGGTGTGCGCGTACGTGGTTAACTATGCCTGCTACGCGGACCCGCGGTGGAGGGGAATCCTCGGGTGACGGCTCCCACACCATGGGTGAGGAGCTTAGCGGCGGTTCGCTTAGCAGCGGGGGGGCGATTGATGATGTTAGTCCGGCCGTTAGTATTATCGAGGGAGGGATCTCGGGGGCTAGCGACCCCCACAAATTGGTGTCAGAAGCGGTACGGACCCCCGCGTTACCTCACGCTAAAATAAGACTAATATTTACCGGCAGGGGGGCCCCTTCGTGGAAGGCATTCGCCCGCAATCTCTTAGGGGCTAAGGAAATTAATGGATGGACGGACGTGCAGGCAGTACGTCAACTTAATATGAATCTTGATGGGCGGGCAGCCGATTTTGTAGAAGCGTTACCCGCGAGCGCACAGACACAGCTAGAGGAGCTGATGCGCCGACTCGATCAGCGTTTTGGCACGCGTGACGAGGAGGAAGCAAAATCGGCCTTAGAGGCGCGCCGTCGCCAACCTGGCGAAGATCTCCGTGATTACGCCGAGGATGTGCGCGAGTTAACAAAGATCGCACGCCCGGGGTACGCAACTGAGGTTATTGAGGAACTGGCTGCCGAGAAAATCCAGCGGTACCTGTCTCGCACGGCGTGGTGGCAGCCAGACCTGAGCTGCCCACGTCTTCCCTTTAACACCCTTGTCGAGCGCGCACGTAAGTGTGAAAGAATTCACAGCGAACGCGCGCAGCTCCGGGGGCTGGGACGAGAGCGCGCCATTGCGAGCCTGCTCTCGGAAGACGAGGAGGAGGAACAGGAGCTCGCGAGGACGGTAAGGGGCCGGGAAAGAGAGCCTCCAGTGTCCCGCGAGACAACCCCGGGATGGGTTGCCGGTATACAAACGGGTATAAAGGATGTCTCCGGCCAGGTAACCCAGATAGACAACAAGGTAAACCAAGTAGGTGAGGAAACGAATAAAAATATGGCCAAACTGCAATCCTCCGTTGAGACCATCCGATCCGAAAATGGGGGACCTACGCGCCACGGTGGGAGGGTTATCTGGGAGGGTAGCCCGACTAGAGGCGGAGGGTGGACAGCGGCGTAATGGGGGGGGAGGGAGTGGGCAGGGGGCCCACTACGGAGCCGCCCCCCCTCCCCGGGCATGTTATATGTGTGATCGCCGAGGGCATCTAGTGAGAGACTGTCCTGAAATCACCCGAGCTAGGCAGGCGCGGGGGTTAAACTCCAACGCCTCCTAGTGAGCGGACCAACTAGGGGTGCAATCGACGCGGTCCCGATACAAATAGACGGTAATGAGAATAATGGCGAGCGAGTGATCCATAAACAGGTTACAACAACAACACCCAAGGGCGCGGGGACCTCGGGCGATTGGCTGCGGGAGCTGGTGGCAGGGATAACGGGAGCCACGTCGCTGGTGGAAGGCCAGGTGAACGGGCAGCGCACCCGGATCCTGCTGGACACGGGCGCCGTGGCCTCTCTCATGAGCGCCGCGCACTGCAGCATGCTCGGGGTGGACGTGGGCTGCCTGCAGGCCCCGGATCGCGCGCTGCACACGGCAAGCGGAGCCGGGATGGGGTTGCTGGGGAAGGTCTCCCTCGAGGTCCGTCTAGGAAACCAGGTGTGCACACAGGAATTCTACGTTTCGAGTGTGTTGTGCCACGAGTGCATTGCAGGAACGGACCTCCTGGAAAAGTTGGGACTTAACGTACAGCCCCGGCAACGATGCGCTACGGTGGAGGGCAGCGGGGAGCGGATTCCGTTCCTAGGACAGGAGCCGAATCGCCCACGCTTCACACCCGTGGCCGCTACGCTGGTGTCGGCCGTCACCATCGGGCCTCTCGCCGAGATGCTGGTGCCAGTGGCAACCCTCTCCACCGACCCAACCCACCGACCATCGGGCGAGGTAATGCTGACTCCTCACCCAGAGTTGGCATCGCGATACGGGGTGGTAGGGTCAGCCACACTGGTAAACGCAGATGGGGGCCGGCTGTTTATACGTGTGTTTAACCCACACAGTACCCCGGCAATGATACGACGACGCACCCCGGTAGCCACCGTACACCCCCTGCACGCTCGCCACTCGAACGACTCGGTGTTCGCACTCTGGGCGGAGGACCCTGGCCGCCCCGAGGACAGCCAGGATCTGGCCTGGCGGGTCGGCCCGACCCCCCGAGCCGAGATTGTTCCCCTGCAGGATGCGTTACATGTGCCTTGGGCAGCCTTACCTAAGGGGGAGGCCGATCAGCTGCGCGGGTTATTGCGGGAGTACGCCGACGTGTTCAGTGAGCACGATTCGGACGTGGGCCGGACCGACCTGGTCAAGCACCAAATTGACACAGGTGCAGCCCGACCCATCAAACTCCCCGCATACCGAGTGGGCGCGCCTGAACGGACCCAGATCAAAGAGGCAGTCACGGATATGCTACGCGATAACATAATCCAGCCCTCCGCGAGCCCTTGGTCTGCCCCGGTGGTACTGGTAACGAAAAAGGATGGGTCAACCCGGTTCTGCGTCGATTACCGTAAACTAAATGCAGTCACGCTCGGCGATGCCTTCCCCATACCCCGCATCGACGACACCTTCGACAGTCTCGCAGGAGCGCGGTATTTTTCCACCCTCGATCTGGCGTCCGGTTACTGGCAGGTGGAGATGACGGAGGAAGATCGGCCGAAAACCGCATTCACCACCCCGATGGGACTATTCGAGTTTCGAGTACTCCCGTTCGGACTCACCAATGCGCCTGCGACGTTCCAGCGGCTGATGGAGTTGGTGATGCGGGGCTTGCAATGGGAACAGTGCCTGATTTACTTGGACGATGTGATAGTGTTCAGTAGATCTTTGTCTGAGCATTGGTCCAGGCTTCGAGAGGTGTTCCAGCGACTGCGAGCGGCTCATCTCAAGCTCAAGCCACGTAAGTGTTACATCGCACAACGCGAGGTGGGGTACCTCGGGCATCGCGTCAGCGAGGCAGGCGTGCACACCGATCCAGAGAAGGTACGCGCCGTAGTGGAGTGGCCACGGCCAAGGAATCTGACGGAGATCAGATCATTTTTGGGGCTCGCCACCTATTATCGTCGATTTGTAAAGGGATTCAGCGAGATTGCACGCCCTCTCACCCAACTCACCTCCCCTAAGCACCCCTACCAGTGGACGGGGGCCTGCCAGACGGCCTTCACCACTCTCAAAGATCACCTCACCCACGCCCCCACCCTCGCTTTCCCCGATTTTACCACCGATTTCATTTTGGACACCGACGCCTGCAGCAGCGGGCTGGGCGCGGTGTTGTCACAGGTACAGGAGGGGACGGAACGAGTCATCGCGTACGCCAGCCGGACCCTGAGTGGGGCCGAGCTGAACTATTGCGTGACCCGCCAAGAGTTGTACGCCGTAATTTTCGCATGCAAACAGTTCCGGCCGTATTTGTACGGCAGGAGATGTCGCGTACGCACCGACCATTATGCTCTGCAGTTCCTTCTTACATTCAAGGAGCCGCGGGGGCAGATGGCCCGGTGGTTGGCGCAGTTGCAGGAGTACAACCTGCAAATCGAGTATCGGGCTGGCCGGACGCATGCAAACGCGGACGCCTTGTCGAGGCGACCCACGGTGTTCGCCGAGACGAGGGCGGAGGAGGCCTGCCCGTGTTTCACGGGGGGACGCTGCCGGCAGGCAACGGACCCCCGAGCGGCCGCGGCCACTGACCCCCCCCCAGCGAGAGAGAGTGCAGTGTGCGCCACAGAGACCCTCGCAGGTGGCACCGAGGATCCCGTCGACCGCCCGGCAAGCGCGGGACCCGCAGCTCGGGACCCGATCGGACGGATCCAGGAGGACGTCGGCTGCGCCTTCCCGGGCCTGAACGACGAGCAGCTGAGACAGACCCAGCAGCGAGATCCGGATCTGGCGGCGGTGGAGGCGGCACTGCGAGAGAAGGAGGATGCACTACCAGGGCCCTGGAGCGGTTTGTATGCCCGGTTGTGTGTGGAAAACGGGGTGGTGAGGGAACTGGCCGACGCTGGGCAGCCTGGGTGCATCTGCGTTCCCGCCCATGTGCGACCCCAACTACTACGACTGGTACACGACCACCCGCTCGGGGGCCATGATGGGGAACGGCGCACCCGGGAGACTCTGCGTCGCCAGTATCTCTGGCCTAAATTGGCGCAAGATGTGGCCGCCTGGGTGCAGGGCTGCCGGGCCTGTCAGCAGTGTGGGCAAAAGCCGGCGAGGTACCAGGTACCCCTGAGGCCGTTCCGAGTCAGTCGGACGAATCAGTTGGTCGGAATCGACCTGCAGGGGCCCTTTCCACGATCCCACCGGGGCAACCGATATATTCTTGTAGCGGTGGAGTACTTCACCCGCTACCCCGTGGCGGTGGCTATCCCGGATAAAACAGCCCTCGTAGTGGCCCGGGCCTTCGTGGAAAACTACGTACTTAAGTGCGGGATCCCCGAACGAGTCATTACCGACCAGGGTAGTGAATTCGAGGCCGAACTATTCCAGGCGCTGTGCCGAGAGTTCGGGATCCAGAAGGACCGAACCACGGCATATCACCCCCAGGCGAACGGGATGGTAGAGAGGATGAACCAGACTCTGGCCGGGAAGCTTAAACGCATGGCGGCCGCGAATCAACAGGACTGGGACGAACACCTCCCCTATGCCCTGTTCGCCTACACCACCGCCGTTCACACATCTACAGGACAGACCCCGTTCCTAATGATGTTTGGTCGCGAGTCTCGCCTGCCCGCAGATCTGCTGTTCGGTGTCCCTCCGCCGCAACGGGAGGAAGGGAGCCACCCCGTGGAGCACTTGCTGGAGACCCTGCGAGGGGCCAGGGGCCGAGCCTACCCGCACGGAGAGGCCGCGCACCAGCGGCAAGAGCAGGGCGCCCGACCCCGTATGGAGCCCCCCTTCTACACTGCGGGCTCCGAGGTGTGGCTGTACACTCCCCGCGTCGGTGCCGGACAGGTGGGGAAGCTGACCACCTACTGGCGAGGACCCTGGATTGTGAGACGGCAGATCTCACCATGGACGGTGCTGATTCAGGGAGGAGAGAGGGGCCGGGAGATGGTGGTCAACATCCGCCGACTGAAGCCGTGGCGAGCAGCCCCCGAGGGGGGGAGCCCCGCCGTCCAAGTACCCCGAAACCCCGGGGTCCCCCCACCCCCCGTGCCCGGGGGCCTCGCGCAGTATATGGGCCCCACGGAGCCCCGGGCTCCGAGGGGCCCCGGGCGGGGCCGGGGGCGACGAGGACGGCGACCCTTAAACCCCACCGCCTCTGAGTTTGTTCCCCAGCCCGCAGGTGCCAGAGACCGAGGGGAGCCGTTGGAATGGAGGAGTAGACCACCGCCGGAGCCCCAGGAGACGGAGCCGCCACCCCCGAGGCCAGCCACAAGGGCCGGGCGAATCCCGCGGACCCCGCGGCGATACCTCGTGGGGGCAACCCAGGCGAGGTGCTCCAGTCAACCCGGGACGGGGACTGGCACCCCGGGGAGCTATGTGGTGCCACAGCGACGGGGCCGCTCGGCCGAGCCAGGGAGCCGCCCGGCTTCCACCGCCGCACTGCCCCCCATCACCCCCCCCCACATAAACACGCACCCGCACCCACGTAGGGCCTCGTGGTCGGGTCACCTACCCTGAGTTTTCACCCGAGGGCCCCCTAGGGGGGTTACCCCACGGTTTCTCAGGGCCAGGGAATTGGACAGGACCCTTCCCAGGCCAAGTAACACTGCGGCGCCGTGGGCGGATTTGAGATCGCACGACCACGGCGAGCTCAGAGAGCCCCGCAGTTAGAAACGCATACCAACACAAACACGGGTCAGCAAGGCAGATAGCTGGGATCAGGACCCGGGACGACTGATTGGTCGAAAGTTCAAAGGCCGGCGGGATCGCAAAAGAGCGGGAAATCCTAGGCTCAGGATTGGTCGAGAGACCAAGGCGGTCGGGACGGGGGCGCCTAGCCTTTGATGTGAATAGTCTAAAAGAAAACGCAGGGGCAGTAGGGAGGTCTCTTCTTCTGGAGTTTGGACACGGGGTCAGCGACGAAGGAGTCATCGGGCGAGCCGCTAGATTGTCTGCAGGACGATCTGAGCGCCGCAAGGTCACCAAGGACTACAGACGGTATCGTGTTGCGCGCCTTACAACACCTCAGAGCGGAGAGTAGGATCCGTAGGAGAGGGTTAGTTCGGGGTAAGGACGAGTAGGAAAGCGGTTTAGCAGAGAGCGCAGCATAGAATAGGGCTACACGGCACCAGAGTGTGGGTTAGAAGCGCCTTGCTGGCCCGCACACACACACGGGTGGCTCGGTTGGTTAGCAAGGGCTAATAAAATCTCGAGCGTAGTAACAAAACCGTGTTGTTGGGTGTTTTTGGAACGTGGTATTAGCGTGCACTGCATTCGCGAGTGTGTGGTCGTTGTATGCATAAAGGCCGTGGTCTCTGTACGATTGTGCGGGTACGGAGGTGTGTGCGTTAACGCCCGGGGAGAGCACTTTTGTGTGTTGGCGTGACTCCGCAGCCGTGTGAGAGGAGAATCGTCCTTGTACGATATTTGTGGTGACGTACACGCGCGAGTGGGGGAGGGGACGAGTCGTCGTGTCGGCGTGTGCCCCGCTTGCGTGTGCTCGTTACTTGCGTAAAGTGCGGCGCGGTGGTGGACCCCTGACCCCCGACCCCACGGCTCGAGCGCGTAATCGGCTGCGCATTGTTGTACGGTTTGTCTCGCGCGCACGGCGGCGGCGGCTTGAGTCGTTGTGTCGGCGTGTGCCCCGCTTGCGTGTGCTCGTTACTTGCGTAAGCTCTCGGCGTGCGTAATCGGCGTACCCCAGGTGCGCGATCGTAACGTGAGCGGCCAGCGCGGCGCAGAGCGGCGCAAGAGTGGGTATCGCGTGTGGAGCTGTATGTGTGTGCGCGCACGTTCACGACGTGTGTAACACAGGTGCGCGATCCTAACGTGAGTGGTCAGTGTTGGGTGAGTGCCGTGCAGAGCTGTGTGTGGGTGTGCGCGTACGTGGTTAACTATGCCTGCTACGCGGACCCGCGGTGGAGGGGAATCCTCGGGTGACGGCTCCCACACCATGGGTGAGGAGCTTAGCGGCGGTTCGCTTAGCAGCGGGGGGGCGATTGATGATGTTAGTCCGGCCGTTAGTATTATCGAGGGAGGGATCTCGGGGGCTAGCGACCCCCACACATTCGCCACTAAGTGGCGGTGACGTCACCACGATGCTCGTGCCAGGCTATGTGCACGTTGAGCCCACGTGAAGTGTTGAACACCCGCTGGCAAGAGGTCACGGGGCAGACCCAGGTGCCAAGGGTCGACTGACTGAGATGACTGGCTGATGCACCACCTATGACCCCTACTGTGCCAACTTGCTGTGCTTTAGCCACCCGGCGCTCCGCTCGTTGTTGTGAGCATCGCTCCTCTGCCCTCCATTGTTGTTGGAGGGCGACTGCCTCCTACTGCCCAATAGCGTCCTTCACAAGCCTCCTTCACAGAGGCCGATCTTGACACCGCAAGCACGAGTCATCGGCAAGTCCACTCAGCTCCGCATCCTTCTGTACAACATCACTCCATCTAAAGCTTTCGTGACTGCAGGGATTCATCTTCTTGGTTCTTTCGGTAAAGTCACGTAGAAGGGAAATAATAAATTAATAAAAAATAAAACATAATAAAATAATCTCCGGTTGTAGCCAACATTTTCATGGAGAAATTTGAGACTGACGCCATCCAGACTGCCACTCTACGCCCGACCTTATGGAAGAGGTACGTAGATGACACTTTTGTCATCTGGCCACATGGCCGGCCTGCTCTAGACCAATTCCTCAACCACATCAATTTCATACACCCAGCCATCAGATTCACCATGGAAGTCGAAAAAGATGGCAAGCTACCCTTTTTGGATGGTTCAATGAGCCACTCTGTCTACAGGAAAACCACCCATACGGATGCTTACCTAAAACCGGATTCCCACCACCATCCATCCCAGAAGAACTCCCTCATCAAGACGCTATACCATAGAGCCCAATGCATCTCCGACCAGGAACACATTGCCAGTGAACTCAAACACGTACGCCAAGCTCTTAAGGCTAATGGTTACTTCGACTACACAATCCGCAAAGCCATCACTCCAACCGTCAAGAAGGATCCTGTTGAGGAGCCTTTCAAAACCATCACCTTACCCTACATTGCTAGGGTCACAAAAAAGATCTCCAAAATCCTGATTAAACACAAGATCCAGGTCCGATTAAACACAGTACATAAAATCCGTGATCTGGTCCCGTCTGTAAATGATGTGGTTCCAGACATACAGTACCCTGGCGTCTACAAACTAAGTTGCCTCTGTGGTAGCAGTTACATTGGAAAAACCAAACGACATGTCTCAGACCGCATCCGTGAACATAAAGCAGACCTGAAACACGGTAGGACAAACACCTCAGCCGTGGCAGATCACTGTTACAATTCAGTGGGCTCACATGACATTGACTTCTCCAAGACAGAGGTTCTCTGCAAGCCATCAGGCTACCATAAGAGATTCGTTCATGAGGCGATCCACATATATACAAACACAGAGACAATTTCAATAGAGAAGATGGATTCTGGCTCGGCAATCATTGGAAGGACGTAATAAACCATTTCGGATATTAACTTATTGTGTTCACGTTTACGGTGACTTTCAGACCACAGTCCACTCACTGGCATTGACTATATATCTTGTATTCTCCTCAGGGAATGGATTCTTTGCTCCGCTGCAAGTCTCTTACACCACTCTCCCATTGACATTTCGTTGCTTCCTCCTAGTATCTTTCACGCGACGGTCAATGGTATAGTGTATAGCAGATTGTATAATAATAAATAGTATAAAATTGTAATGTTTAATACAATGTATAAGGAAATATATAGTATCATAATTGTATAGTGAATATACAGCAGTGTGGTACACAGTAGGGTGGGTAGAATAATACATAGTGTAATATTACAATGTATAGTCGAAGGTATAGGGTGGTGTATAGTAATACAGTATGTAATTTAATGTTGGGTTTGTCTATGGCAGTATATAGTACGGGGTAGGCCCGTGTGATGTAAGAGAAAAAACGTTTAGCTGGAAGCATGTTATATTTTTTGCGACATAGAATTGTAATGTATTACTTACTGTTAGTAGCTCAGCTTATTGGAGAGTATATTTAGTATACTGATGATACTATGTAGTTTTTACGTGGTGGTTTAGTTACTGCAGCTACATACTATTACCATTCCTTCCATTTATTAATGCTACCCCTATCCCCTCCCTTTGATGCTGCTAATCCTGCATAATGCACGGGCATAATATGACTTTGAAACCCCCCGCCCACCTCCTACGCATTTCACAAGTAGTGACTAATCCCATATCTGCATTTCCCATAAATATGCTAAATTCCTCTTAATATGCAAATTATTTTGTCAAGGCGCTCTTCCCCCTCCAACCCAGCTTAAATATACGCTCCAAGCCTGGTGGTGTTTCATTCAGACGCGGTCTTTCCGACAGACCTGTTCTTCACCTGAGGACGGCTGCTTGTGTTGTGGCCGAAACGTCGTGAGAATTATTTTATTATGTTTATTTTTATTATTTTATTATTTCCCTTCTACGTGACTTTACCGAAAGAACCAAGAAGATCACTCCATCTCTTCTCTAGCCCGTGCTGTGCCCGTTTAGCCCCCTCCATCTGGCCGAATAAAAGCTGTTTAGGCATGCAGTTGCAGGGCATGCGGGCTACATGACCCAGCCAACGCAGCCTTGCCTGCCAGAGGAGCTCACTGATAGGACTTTGTCCACATCTTTCAAGGATTTGTGAGCTCCTCACACAATCCAGCCTGGTTTAACCCAGAATGGATAGTAGGCAGGCCAGCCTAAATGTTTCTAACCAGCGAAGATGTTCCATTAGGGGGGTCCACGTTTCGCAAGCGTAGAGAAGATAGGGAATGGCCGTGGCCAAGAAGACCTGAAGCTTCGTGCAGAGCGACAGACCATGTAGCTTCCACACAGCGTTATGCAACCAATGAAAAAATGCTGCTCGACTGATTCGGAGTGAGACCTTTGCTGTCAAACCGGAGCCAGTAATGAGCACACTGCCCAGGTATGGGAAACTCTCCACTCTCTCTACAACTGACCCATCACCAATCGGAAGTTGTGGAGGTGGAGTGTCCGATGGTACAAAATATCTAGGCAGGTGCTTAGTTTTTGTGGGGCTGATGGTAAGGCCCCACCTCTTAGTGGCAAGCTCTAGGTTCAGCAGCAACGCCTCCAACTCCTCCTCTGAGTCTGCAGCAATTACCAGATCATCGGCATACATGACGTGGTTGACCAATAGGGAACCATCCCTATTGGTCAGGAGTTCAGTGTTAGCTGGGATCTCATCGGGGACTGAACTCAGACTCCGACGGGTACATTCTACGACTCGCCCGTGGTTATCATCAATGTAGCAGTGGCAGACCCCTTGATGCTCCAATGATCACACGCGGGGACCCCAGCCTGGGCTCAGTCCTGCAAAGTTCATGCAACGGGTTATTCTGAAGAAATGTGAAAACAAAAAGGGAGAAATATAGGAGACTAGCGGTTAGTACCCGGCTTTGCCCGGGCGAACAAAGCAGACACACATGTAGTTACACACGCAAATCGACTGACACACACACATAGAGTTACACGCACAAATGGACTCACACATACATACATAGACTCAACAACAACCGCCATTCACCACTAAGTGGCGGTGACGTCACGACAACTCTTGTGCCAGGCTATATGCACCTTGAGGCCACGTGAAGTGTCGAACGCCCGCTGGCAGGAGGTCACGGGGCAAACCCAGATGGCACAGGTCGACTGACTGAGACGACTGGCTGATGCACCACCTACTGTGGCAACTTTCTGTGCTTTAGCCACCCGGCGCTCCGCTCGTTGTTGTGAGTGTCACTCCTCCGCCCTCCGTTGTTGTTGGAGGGTGACTGCCTCCAACTGCCCAGTAGCGTCCTTCAGGAGCCTCCTCCACAGAGGCCGATCTTGACACGGCTGGTACCAGTCATCCGCAATTGGACTCGGCTCCAAGTCCTCCTGTACCACATCACTCCATGTCTTCTCCAGCCCGTGCCGCGCCCGTTTAGCCCCCTCGATCCGGCCGAACAAAAGCTGTTTAGGCATGCGGGCTACATGACTCAGGCAACACAGCCTTGCCTGCCGGAGGTCACCGATGGGACTTTGTCCACATCTTTCAAGGATTTGTGAGCTCTTCACACAATGCAGCCTGGTTAAACCCAGGATGGATCGTAGGCAGTCCATACTAAATGTTTCTAACTGGCGAAGATGTTCCATTAGGGGGTCCAAGTTTCGCAAGCGTAGAGAAGGGAGGGAATGACTGTGGCCGAGAAGACCTGAAGCTTCGTACGGAGTGATAGACCAGGTAGCTTCCACACAGCGTTACGCAGCCAATGAAAAGATAATGCAGCTCGACTGAATCGGAGTAAGACCTTTGCTGTTAAACCGGAGCCGGTCATCAGCACACTGGCAAGGTATGGGAATCTCTCCACTGTCTCCACAACTGCCCCATCACCAATTGGGAGTTGTGGGGATGGAGTGTCCGATGGTACAAAATAGCCAGGCAGGTGCTTAGTTTTGGTGGGGCTGATGGTAAGGCCCCCACCTCTTGGTGGCAAGCTCCAGGTTCAGCAGCAGCACCTCGAACTCTTCCTCCGAGTGAGTAGCAATTAGCAGATCATTGGCATACATAACGTGGTTGAGCAATAGGGTGCCTCCCTTGACCGCACCCGGGCATCGATCAGCCTCCCATTGTATCTGTAGCAGATGGGAATTCTTCCGGTACAGGCATTGAAGGCTTGACGAACTACGTGGTCCAAATATATGTAAAATAATGTGGGAGCCAGAGGACATCCCTGTTGCACCCCAAGGTGTAAAGGGAATGGCTCTGACTCACGGCCACGTAGTTAGACGTGGGGCCGCTCACCATCATGAAGGTCCTTAAGGATGGTGATCAGTGGGTCAGGGACTCGTGTTGTGTCTATACCCCTTTTTTTATTAATGTTAAGAACAATTCAATTTTTTTTGATCTATATATATATTTTTTTTATTAAATAATGAAAACAACCCACTACTCCTCACAAGCACACCAGGAATCTATGAAACGTGGAGGGCCATTAAACGGTAAGAATTCGGGCACAGAGAGGTCAGAGACATCCAGATGGACAAAAGGTCGATGGTCTAACCTCCCAAGACATCTGGAGATGCACGGATAAGGTGCAGAGCAGAGAAAAACAACTGTTGCAACTCGCGTTTTCTTTAACGTTTCCTTATCGAAAAGTAGAAACTTAACAAAAAGAATTAACCAGCAAACAATAGGGGCTTGTTATTAGATATTCCCTTATATTACTCGTGTTCACCGTACATATATATTATATTGTATTGGATGTTTCTATCTACATGACCTTACCAAAAACTAAAGAATACGGATTCCAGAAAGCTTAAGTGGAAACTTAGTTACACTTAACCTCAGGACATTAAAATATAACTCAGAATAAACACCAATCCCTGGAGACAAACGCATAACTAAACTTGGCAAAGCCCTCAAAACAATGATGTAACGAGGATCATTACGAATATTCATTAAACATAGCGATAATGGTGCAGGGAGATGGAACACAGAGACACGTCCTGAGAAGTGCAGGCGTGAGCCTCTGAATGGAAAATATCCAAATGAAACAAAAAATTATTTGGATCGGAATGCTGAAACTGACTCGGCAAATGTGCAGGATGTCGCAGAGTGAGCGAGGGCCACTGATAACGGAGTACAGACGTTGGTTGTGTGCGCGAATTCTGATTATGTGCAGCACAATTTTACACCACACAATCCCACGACGCGAGAGAGTGAGAGAGGAAATTACAAAAACCAACCTGAAAACCGTGATCGAAAGATCAAAGCGATAAGCACTACGAACCAAGTTAATGCTGTTGGAAGATTGCATGATTCTGGACGAAAGGGAATACAGCACAGTGGAGGTGTTACGTACAGGACTTAATGGTGCATGAGGGAGGGTGGCAATGATAGCAACGTCGATTACAATGAAAATGTCGATGATACAAATGGTGGCTGTTAATGATGGCGAGAATCATGATGTTGATGATAAATATTCGAATGCCAACGATAACAATGTTCATGGTATTAGTCACGGAGGAAGACATGTTTGAGTTAGGGAATTGGATGGTGTCAACAATGCAGAGTGGCCAGCACCACGCCTGGCCTTTGTCTCACCAGCGGCGATGTTTACAGACCACACCAGGTACTCATTTGAGGCTGAATCGACCTAGCGGAGGCCCAGGACCGGTTCAGATACTCGGCGCTTGTCTTGGTTGTGAGCGAGAATCGAACTGGGGTCACTGGGTTTGTAGCACAGCGTGATATCCGCTGCACTTCTGTTCCCCATACTCACTCCCGTTCCCCATACTCACTCCCACAACAATGACAACCGCCATTTGCTACTGTAGTGGGTTCCAGGAGACTTACAATGTAACTTGGAGGCAACACTTTTTATTATAACAATACAACACGGTACCCCTTACCGCTCACTACCCCGCTCACTAAGGAGGGACAGCCTCCGGGCTAACGTGCCCTATCACTCAGGGTAATCTAGAGCCCTCTGACTAACATTGACCTAAGGGAGACTGACTGACCCGACCCAGCCAAGGTACGGGTCTTGACCACTGGTCCACGCTCAGCCCCGGCCGTTACAAGGACGTCGGGTCCTGGGGTCCCAGGGTCCTAGCCAAGCTGGTCTTCAGTCTTCGTGGCACTGCCCCGAGCCGCTCTGAGAGCCGCCTTTTATACCCGTCCCGGGGACTCTCCGTCCCGGTACTGCCCCCCTTCTGGAATCTTCCAGAGGATCCTGGAACCCCCCCCCCCCCCAGCCCCTTACCCGGGGTAGGGGAGGGGAACCCAGCCACTCTATGGTCCGGCTCTCTCTGTATCCCCTTGTACAGGCTGACAACCCCTACAGACCCCTGGCCGTAACTGCAGGTAAGTGAATATCGGCGGTGTGTGAGCATACGTATTTCCGACGCTACACTACTAAGTGGCAGTGATGTTACCACGGTGCTTATCCGAAGGCTATGTGCACTGAAAGGCCAAGAGATGAATCGAACGCTCTCTGGCAGGTTACGGAACAGACCCAGGTACCATGGCTTGAATGAAATGACCAGAAGATGCACCACCTCTACCCCCCTACTGTGCGGTGAGCCAGCAGTACAGCTATGTCCCTCAGAGAGGGCGCTAGCGCGGGGGGCCCGATCACTTGGTCGGCGGGGGCCCAGCGGGGGCCCAGCGGGAGCCGACTGACGCGGTGGAGGAGAGACCGGAAGGGGCAGACGTCGCGCCCCACCTGCCTAGCGAGGGCGGTGTGGTGGACGTCGGCCCCCACAGAATCGCAGCCTCATCCAATGTGTAATAAACGACTGGACCACGATATCTGGCTCAGTGTCCTTTATTATTCGGTTCGTGCTGTACACCCACACGGCTGTCTTTACTCTGTAGCTTCTCCACGGTGCTGACTCCAATGTCGGCCCGATCCACAACAGCAGCTCCGCTGCTGTTTCTCTCACACAGCCCCCCTTGGCTGTACTCGCTGCTGCTCTTCTCCCTCCGCAGCTCTGACAGCTTCTTGCTCTCTCTCTCTCTCTCTGCAGCTCCTCCTGGCAGCCACACCGCTGCCTCTAACAAGCAGCCCCCTCTCTCTCTCTCTCCGCAGCTCCTCCTGGCAGCCACACCGCTGCCTCTAACACGCAGCCCTCCTGGCTGTCTCCTCTGCAGCTGCACACCACTCCGCAGCTTCCTCTTATCTTCGGGGTTGGCTCCCGATGGCCGTCGGCGCCCCCCCTCTCCACACTCGCCCGCGTGGCCTCACTCTTTTCCGCTCACACCCCGACTGACTTCTCCTTCCGGTTTACGCGCTTAAGGACCCCCTACCTTTCACCCACGTCACCTGGCTCCGCCTCCTCGTGACGTCACATCCGGAAGGTCGCTTTCGCCCGCATTACACCACCCTCCCCCATAGAAAAAACCCAGCCGACCTCGGCTGAACAACACCAAGCGTAATGCGGTGAACCGACCTTCCCCCTTAAAGGACACTAAGCATGCAATATAACAACAAGAACAACACACAAGTAACATCGACGAACGTACGGAAGCATGCGATAAATACGACGGCAAGAACAAGAACAATAACAACATACAATCAACGAAACGTAAGCGATTTGGAACGAGTGCGGGTCGCCGGCCCGTCCCGGACGGTCGGCGGCCCGCTTGTAGAACGGGGACGCGATGGAACACGAGAAATGACAGGGGGTAATTCCCCTGCTGCGATTGGAAGTCCACCGACATCTCGTGTCCCTGACGAATCAGTCTTGGTCATATTCCGTGAATGCGCCTGCAGCGGGGTCGGAAGGGTCGCCGGGCTAGAAGGTCCCGCAGCCTTGGCAGGCGCCCTCCGAACAGGCCCACTCCTCCCCCGCGGTGTCACGGTCGGCCTGTCTGGAACAGGTACGACAGGCGCTCCAGCAAGATCAATGGACGCAGGCGGGGAAGAGTCAGAGTCAGCAGCAACAGACCCCGGCAAGGCAACATTGGGAGATGACGCATCACGTAGGGGAGCAACATATGGTTTCAACCGCGACGTATGAACAAACCAACGGCGAGAACCAAACAGAACGCGCGCCGACTGTGGATTGGGAACCTCAATGAGGCGCACAGGACCATGCCAAGGTTTGTGCAATTTAGGAGAGGTCCCCGGCCGCACCTGCGGGCAATGGAGCCAGGCCAGGTCTCCCACCTTCCAGGGGCACTCCCCCTCAGACCGCCGAGCATACCGCTCGTTCCGGGCCTGGGCTTTGGCCGTAGCCACGCGGGCGTTTTCCCGCGCCTCCGTAACCCGGCGAACCGTGTCCTGAATGTATTCAGGGAGTGGTTTACGAGGTCCCTTCACCCCAGTACCCAATTGCACATCCACCGGAGGCACGTTTTCCCGACCATACATAAGGTAAAACGGCGAATACCCTGTAGCCGCATGGGGCGTCATCCTGTACGCCGAAAGCACTCCGGGGATGTGCAGATCCCAATCTGATTGTTGTTCACTCACGGTATGGCAAAGCATGGCAGACAATGTCCTGTTCAGCCGCTCAACCATACCATCCGTCTGCGGATGGTATGGAGATGTCCGTATCTTCTTAGTCCCAAGGCCTGCGCACACTTCAGCCAATAATTTAGAAGAGAAATTTCGGCCCTGGTCCGTGAGGAGTCTCTCCGGCGCCCCCTTATCCATAATGTACCCAAACAAAAAGGCGTCGGTGATGGCCGCGGCCGACTGATCGGGCAACGGCCAGGCCATCGGCCAACGGGAGAGATACTCAACCCCTACCAGCAAATATTTATTTCCCCTCGCCGATGGTGGGAAGGGTCCCAATATGTCCAGTGCCACCAATTCATTGACTCGAGACACCTGAATCGACTGGAGAGGCGGCACGTAAGGATGTTTAGGCGGCTTACGCCGGGCGCATTCAGGGCACGCGCGCACGTGCCCTACGACATCTGTCGCCATGCCGTGCCAAAAATAATGACGTTGTAACGTCAACAAGGTCTTCTGCACCCCTAAATGTAAGAGAGTGTCACAATGGAGGGTTCTAATCAACTCGAATCGCAAGGACGTTGGTACCACCAGGCGCCAACGTTCCTGGAACCCCTCCCGCCACATAAGCAGACCATCTCGGAGAGCGGTTTGCGGCCCCACAGCCGTACTCGGACTCCCATTGTCCTTAGCAGACCGCTTCCGCAAGGACACCAATGACTCATCCATCATCTGTTCCCGGATCCAGACAGACCGCGGCAGATTCAAAACCCCGTCAGCCGGTCCCGGTTCCATCGGAGTGTCCGACTTCTCGACGGCCAACGTAAGCGGCTGAGGGGGGTTTGGAATCGGCGAACACCTATGCGTCCCCGACTCACATTTACAAGGGGCGCGCCGCGGTAATCTGGAAAGTGCGTCAGCGTTCGCATGGCGCACTCCCTTCCGATGTTGAATTTGGAAGGAAAATTCCTGTAGCGTGTCCAACCAACGTGCCAACTGTCCGGATGGCTGGTCAATTTTAAGGGCATATTGCAAGGCCGCATGATCCGTACGCACAATAAAAGAACGACCGTAGAGGTATGGTCGAAATTGCCGTAGGAAAAAAACAACCGCCAATAGTTCTCTGCGAGTGACACAGTAGCGGGTTTCCGCAGGAGACAAGACTCGGCTACCATACGCCACGACACGCTCTACACCCCCTTTAGACTGTGATAACACCGCCCCAATACCTGTGTCACTCGCGTCCGTATCAAGAATGAATGGGTGATCGAAATCGGGATAATCCAATGTTGGGGCCGTGGCCAATAGATCACGCAGACTCCGAAAGGCCGCCTCCTCCGGCTGTCCCCAAACAAACTTCCGTCCTTTACCCGTAAGGAGATGCAAAGGCCTCGCAATCGTCGCAAACCCCGGCACAAATCTTCGGTAATACGAGGCAAATCCCAAAAACCGCCGAACATCCCCCACGGTGGCCGGAGTCGGCCAATCCCGGACGCACGCCGTCTTTTCCGGATCCGTGGACACTCCCTCAGCGCTCACAATGTGCCCCAAATAGCGGACGGACCGTTGCAGTAGGTGACATTTCTTTGGTTTGAATTTCAATTTGGCAGAACGCATCCTCGTGAACACTGTCTCCAGCCGCGTCAAATGTTCATCGAATGTGCGGCTGAAGACAATGATATCGTCCAAATATATAAGACATGTCTCCCACTGCAACCCCGTCAAAACGAGCTCCATCAATCTTTGAAATGTAGCAGGGGCCGCATTCAATCCCATCGGGAGACAGTTGAATTGAAATAATTCCTGCGGCGTACGGAATGCGGTTTTCTCCCGTGAGGACTCGTCAAGGGGAAGCTGCCAAAATCCCGAAGAGAGGTCCAGTGTGGAAAAGAATTTAGCCCCCGACAATGCGTCGAGGGAGTCATCCATACGCGGCAGGGGGTACGCATCTGCCACCGATATCTTATTCAATTTGCGGAAATCAACACAAAATCGCAATTTGCCATCCTTCTTCTTAACCAAGACGACTGGAGCGCCCCATGGGCTGTTAGATGGCGATATAATGTCCGCAGCCAACATGTCTTCCACTGCCCCCCGTACGTGTTCTCGCTCCGCAGGACTCATCCGATGCGAATTTAATCGAATAGGGGCAGCATCGCCCGTCTCAATGTGATGGTAAAGCAACGAAGTGCGGCCCAAATCCAAATCATCGGAGCTGAACACATCGGAATATGTCAACAACAATTTACGCAGCTCACCACGTTGCTCCATGGACAGCGAAGAATTTTCGTCACATAAATGAGCAACCCAACGATCATCCGAACTCCTTGGCTCGGAAACCCCAGCAACAACTCCCCGGCTATGTGGACAATCATGGGTCGCAAACGCCGTAGTGGCATGTGCCACAACCGTACCGGCCGGGACACGGACGTTTTCTCCCCCCGCATTAAGCACCTGTAAAAACGGTAATTGATCCGGCCGGACGATGGTCTGTGCCCCCACTAACGCCAACCCGGTTGTTATCGCGGCGGACGGTGACAACAAGACCCCTACTGCTCCTAGCCGATCAGGCAGGGGCTTCCGATACCGCAAGGGTATAAGCATCTGTGTACCAGGTGGGATGTCCACAGATGCGACGGACAGCGCCTGCACTTGTACGGTCGAAGCAGGTCGCCCCCAGGGCGACGGCAGAAACGAGATTTGACGGCCCCCCGGCAGTTCAATACAATTCTCATTGATTTTGATCAAAATGGGCATCTTAGCCAAAAAATCGGTGCCTAACAAACAAGGAACCGCCAAAGATCTCGATATCAACACAACACCCGAGGCCGACACATCCCCAATAGATATCTTAGCATCCACCTGACCCACGATACCCATGCTACCCCCGTTCGCAGCGACGCACGACCCATAAACCGGACGCACAGCCCCCGGCGGAATGCCCAACAGATGGAAAATGACATCCGATATAATAGTCGCAGACGCCCCCGAGTCGACCAAAATGCGCACGTCCACACCTTGTATGGACCCCGGTACAGTGGACGAACCCGTAGCGGCCGCGACAACTCTCCGTGCCAATTTATGCCACTGCGTAACTGAATGACAAGGCCCCGTCGATGGCCTTTCTTTAACAACAACAACAGGATCGCGCAACACAGGTGGTGGGTGAGGTGGAAAGCCTTGCCGAGTGTCTGGTGCGTGCCGACATGCCTGTTTCGGAGGATCTTTAGCCGACTTGACCGGTGCCGAGGCCTCCTGCTGCGGCGGAGCCGGGAAGCGGGCCCAGCAGTCTCTGGCGTAGTGGCCCCTACGCCCGCAGCGGAAACATTCGGCCTCGTTGCGCCGAAGCGCAGGCCTCGCCTCCTGACGGCCCCGTTCTGGTAGCGCCGCGCGCGGTCTCGGCCCGCCGCGTCCCGTCCATGGAGCGGAGGCGGGCGTCAGTTGTTGAGGGCCCCGGTCATCCGGAACATAGACAGCCTGCGCAGGGTTCCACCCCAGCGCATCCTCTTCTTTGACGGGCCCCCCCGTCCACGCCGTCACTTGTTTCCAGCGACGGAGGTTGAATTGCGCATCGAGACACTTAGCAGCCGTCCGGGAAGTGAGCTTCTCATGCCCACACACAGGCATGGGGATCCCTAGATCCCGAGACAGCTCCAACATTTTCCCTAATATGAGAGGCTCGAGCAGGTCCTGTGGCGTCTCAGGATAAGCTGCCATGGCCAGCTCCAGCACCGCACCCCTGAACGCCACGGGCGACTCCTCTGGTGCTCGTTGTCGTTGAGCGAATCGCCGATGCGCATCATCTGGTGGCTCATAAGCATCGGCCATTTCTTGAAAAACACCACATAAAGTTGCCTTCTTATCGGTCGTTATGGAACGGAAGAATCGGACAGATTCGTCGTCCAGGAGAGTCGGCAACACCTCCAAAGCCTCCGCATCGGTCCATCTTGCTGTGCGTACCGCCGCCAAGAAGCGGCAGGCGAACGCGCTCCAGTCCCCACCGACGGAAAATTCTTTAACCGTTGTAAGGTGGCGACTCCGACTCCTCTTCCCGCCGTCTTCCAATGGTGGTGGTTGTGATGGCAAATTCAAAATGGCGTCGGCCCGCGGCGTGGCCAAGATGGCGGTTTGGCGCCACGGAGCGCGCAAAATGGCGGCCTCCTGCCGCGTGGGCAATGGCGGCGGCAGGACAGGCAACGTGGCGGCCCGCGGAGCACCAATTGCATCATCCATCGTCCCTGGCGCGACGAGATGGCATAGATGCGCCAGGACGTCCTTAAGTGCCTCCAGTTGTACCGCCATCGCTTGCCATCGTTGATCCGCGTCTGATGATGTCGACGGACCCGCCACCGCGCCAACATCCTCCACTCCTGTTCCCGTGGTCGCCTCAGCCGGGCTCTCCTCCACCACCCCAACAGGATCCGTGGTTGGAGGGAGTTCGTCGTCGTCGGACGAAGAAGCCGATGCAGGCGCCGGATTAACTTTCTTCCTCACTTGTTTCGACATGCCGTTGCACTTCCGACACCAGTGTAATAAACGACTGGACCACGATATCTGGCTCAGTGTCCTTTATTATTCGGTTCGTGCTGTACACCCACACGGCTGTCTTTACTCTGTAGCTTCTCCACGGTGCTGACTCCAATGTCGGCCCGATCCACAACAGCAGCTCCGCTGCTGTTTCTCTCACACAGCCCCCCTTGGCTGTACTCGCTGCTGCTCTTCTCCCTCCGCAGCTCTGACAGCTTCTTGCTCTCTCTCTCTCTCTCTGCAGCTCCTCCTGGCAGCCACACCGCTGCCTCTAACAAGCAGCCCCCTCTCTCTCTCTCTCCGCAGCTCCTCCTGGCAGCCACACCGCTGCCTCTAACACGCAGCCCTCCTGGCTGTCTCCTCTGCAGCTGCACACCACTCCGCAGCTTCCTCTTATCTTCGGGGTTGGCTCCCGATGGCCGTCGGCGCCCCCCCTCTCCACACTCGCCCGCGTGGCCTCACTCTTTTCCGCTCACACCCCGACTGACTTCTCCTTCCGGTTTACGCGCTTAAGGACCCCCTACCTTTCACCCACGTCACCTGGCTCCGCCTCCTCGTGACGTCACATCCGGAAGGTCGCTTTCGCCCGCATTACAAATGTAACGCCACTCATGCGGTCAAACATGCCCAGTGGGGTTGCCCTGCAGCTGATTTGCATCCAGAGCGAGTCTTGTGAGCGCAGTCAAATGGTCAAAGCGGGCAGGATCTCCTGGAGTCTGTTGTCATCCAGACGCACCAAGTTCAGGCTCTTTTAAATCTAGAATGAAAACTCATTACTTTCAAACTACTTTTTTATCTTGATTTGAAGCATTCGTTACTGCAGGAATCCATACTCTTTGGTTCTTTCGGTAAAGTCACGTAGGTAGAAAAAATAATAGATCACGACGTTTCGATCGCCACACAAGCAACCGTCATCAGGTGGGAGAGAGAAACACACTGCTGAAACAAGTCCTTATATATAAAGAAAGCCGAGAGGGGGGGTTGCCGTATCGGGCAAGAGGGTGGGGGCTATAGATTATGCCTAAGCGAGTGGTGAATTTAAAGATGGGAACCGAGACGCGGGGGGGGATGGGGAGAATGACCTCCACGAGTGACAACAAGATGAAGAGGTGACCATTGTATTGTGAGAAATTAGCATGTCAATGTGAATGGACCGACGCAACGGTGGCTGTGCTAGTGAGACATCCAGCTCGTTAGAAAACGAGGGAAACCAAACGACACCACATCGAGGGAAGGAGAGACACACACCGAGAGGCACACCCACGCACAGAGAAAGACACATACACAGAGAGACACAGAGAGAGAGAGACATATAGAGAGACACACAGACAGAGAGACACACACACAGATATAAACAGAGAGACACACAGCAGCACTCCCCACACACATACACATCTTCGGTCACAGCATCAAGTTCACCGACCACTTCAGCTACCTCGGTGTCATCCTAGATTCAACTTTATCCTTCGACCGTCAAACCAACCATATCATCAGCTCATGTAACTTTCATCTGAAGGCTCTCAGACACATACGTCCTCTCATCTCTACTGAAATTGCCAACACATTGGCATGTTGCATAGTTGGGTCTCGCCTTGACTATTGCAACTCCGTCCTAGTCCGGACCTCCGCTGGCAACCTTAAGAAACTTCAAAGACTAGAAAATAACCTAGCACGCGTCGTCATTGCCCACACTCATCCCCGTCTCGACTCACTAGCTTGTCTCCGTGCTCTCAACTGGCTACCCATCGCCAGTAGGGTCACATACAAGACCGCCTGCCTCTGCCACAATGCCTTCATATCCGCCTGCCCGCCGTACCTTTCTTCATTATTGACAACTTGCAGCTCAGCACACGGCAGATGCCTGTGCAGCGCGACTCACGACCTCCTCTTGATACCAAGATCCAGGATGGTCATGTCTATGCGCCGCTTCTCGGTGGCAGCCCCAACAGCCTTGAACAATATCCCTCTGCACATTCGCAGCATCACCTCAATCGCCTCCTTCAAGAAAGACTTAAAAACTCACCTCTACAATCATGCTTTTGAGCGACTCTGAGCTTGGCTCCGCGCCTCTGAGTTGCGGCCACTACGTCTGCAAATTTGCGCGCATTACAAATTGAACTATTATTATTATTATTAGAAAGAGACACACCTAGAGAGAGAGACACAGGGACACACCCAGAGAGAGATACATATACAAGAAGACACACCCATACACAGAGAGCCACACACACAAAGTGATACACACAGAGAGAGAGACACACATATACACAAAGAGACACAATAGAGAGACATACAGGGAGACACAGAGAGAGAGAGAGACATACACACAATAATATCACAGCCAGTTATAGTCTGCTAAAAAACGAGAGCCACCGCCACATCGATAAAAAGGGGAAACGTTGGCTTTGTGAGTGAGACATTTAGCCCGTTAATGTAAAACATTTGATTTGCTAATGTAAATTGGTAATGTAACTCAGAGAGTCGGAAATAACTTCTGAGAATGGCAGGTAAGATGGAAACTTCAACATCCAGTGTAGTATTTTGATGAGGGAATTCTTCTGGGCTGGATGGTGGTGAGAATCAGGCTTTATATAGGAATCCGTGTGGGTGGCTTTCCTATAGACAGTGTCCCAACGAGCCATCAAGTCTTTTCTAGATCAAAACATCCAGGAATGGTAGCTTGCCATCATTTTCCACTTCCATGGTGAATTTGATGGATGGGTGTATGGAATTGATGTGGTTGAAAAATTGGTTCAGTGCTGGCTGCCCATGTGGCCAGATGACGAACGTGTCATCTACGAATCTCTTCCACAAGGAAGGACGTAGGGTGGATGTCAGGATGGCATCTGTTTCAAATGTATCCATGAAAACATTCGCTACCACCGGCGATAAGATAGAACCCATAGGGGTACCTTCATTTTGTTTGTAGAATGTACAGTGAGGGAAAAAAGTATTTGATCCCCTGCTGATTTTGTACGTTTGCCCACTGACAAAGAAATGATCAGTCTATAATTTAATGGTAGGCTCATTTGAACAGTGAGAGACAGAATAACAACAACAAAATCCAGAAAAACGCATGTTAAAAATGTTATAAATTGATTTGCATTTTAATGAGGGAAATAAGTATTTGACCCCCTCTCAATCAGAAAGATTTCTGGCTCCCAGGTGTCTTTTATATAGGTAACGAGCTGAGATTAGGAACACACTCTTAAAGGGAGTGCTTTGTTACCTGTATAAAAGACACCTGTTCACAGAAGCAATCAATCAATCAGATTCCAAACTCTCCACCATGGCCAAGACCAAAGAGCTCTCCAAGGATGTCAGGGACAAGATTGTAGACATACACAAGGCTGGAATGGGCTACAAGACCATCGCCAAGCAGCTTGGTGAGAAGGTGACAACAGTTGGTGCGATTATTCGTAAATGGAAGAAACACAAAAGAACTGTCAATCTCCCTCGGCCTGGGGCTCCATGCAAGATCTCACCTCGTGGAGTTGCAATGATCATGAGAACGGTGAGGAATCAGCCCAGAACTACACGGGAGGATCTTGTCAATGATCTCAAGGCAGACGGGACCATAGTCACCAAGAAAACAGTTGGTAACACACTACGCCGTCAAGGACTGAAATGCTGCAGCGCCCGCAAGGTCCCCCTGCTCAAGAAAGCACATATACATGCCCGTCTGAAGTTTGCCAATGAACATCTGAATTATTCAGAGGACAACTGGGTGAAAGTGTTGTGGTCAGATGAGACCAAAATGGAGCTCTTTGGCATCAACTCAACTCGCCGTGTTTGGAGGAGGAGGAATGCCGCCTATGACCCCAAGAACACCATCCCCACCGTCAAACATGGAGGTGGAAACATTATGTTTTGGGGGTGTTTTTCTGCTAAGGGGACAGGACAACTTCACCGCATCAAAGAGACGATGGACGGGGCCATGTACCGTCAATTCTTGGGTGAGAACCTCCTTCCCTCAGCCAGGGCATTGAAAATGGGTCGTGGATGTGTATTCCAGCATGACAATGACCCAAAACACACGGCCAAGGCAACAAAGGAGTGGCTCAAGAAGAAGCACATTAAGGTCCTGGAGTGGCCTAGCCATTCTCCAGACCTTAATCCCATAGAAAATTTGTGGAGGGAGCTAAAGGTTCGAGTTGCCAAACATCAGCCTCGAAACCTTAATGACTTGGAGAAGATCTGCAAAGAGGAGTGGGACAAAATCCCTCCTGAGATGTGTGCAAACCTGGTGGCCAACTACAAGAAACCTCTGACCTCTGTGATTGCCAACAAGGGTTTTGCCACCAAGTACTAAGTCATGTTTTGCAGAGGGGTCAAATACTTATTTCCCTCGTTAAAATGCAAATCAATGTATAACATTTTTGACATGCGTTTTTCTGGATTTTGTTGTTGTTATTCTGTCTCTCACTGTTCAAATACACCTACCATTAAAATTATAGACTGATCATTTCTTTGTCAGTGGGCAAACGTACAAAATCAGCAGGGGATCAAATACTTTTTCCCTCACTGTACCATTCCAGGTGAAGTAAGTGTTGGTAAGGCAGTGCCTCACCGAAGTCGGTACATCAGGATTCAGTCCCTGTTGGACCAAGTCTTCAATAATTGCAATGGTGTCAGGCACAAGTACCTTGGTGAACAGAGAGACTACATCGAAACTGACAAACAAATCATCTGGAGACAGTGAGATGTCCTTGATTAGAGAAACCAAGTGAGCTGAGTTAATTACAGCTGAGGTGGTCTTGCCCGTGAATGGAAGCAGGGTCCCAGACAGAAATCGGGCCAGTTTGTCAGTGGGTGAGTTAATGGTGGATACGATAGGACGGAGTGGAGTACTTTCTTTATGGATTTTTGGAAGACAATAAAATCTGGGTGGTCTAGCAGCCAAATGTTTTAGAGAGAGCTGCTTGATCGGTTCTATTAGAGAAGTCGAATTAGTGATACTTGATTTTATCACTCTTTGGAAGAACGTTAATCAACCAGGTAGGATGTTGACTGTTATATTAGCCGACTCTCTGTGTTGTATTGCATTATATTTCTAAGTTTACTAGGTTTGTTTATTCTCATTCATTCGTACCTGATGATGATTGCGTGTGTTGCAATCAAAACGTCGTATTCTATTTAATTTATTTTCTTTTTACGTGACGTTACCGAAAGAACCAAAAGTAGTGATGATTCTGTTGGTTTTCGTGGCCAGGCGGTTGGTAGAATCTGTTGATTTTGGTATAACTGCCATCATTAAGAAGGTTCTGAATCTTGTTGTATGTGGTTTTATCCATGAAACACAGTGGCATTGTCCTTGTCGGCTGAGAGGATGACAATATCATCTCTATTTTTCAATTGAGCGAGTTCAAAACGTTCGTCCTGGCTGATGTTACTAATGGATTTCTTAGCGTTTTTGAGGATATCAGCGATTTCAGATCTGGCCACGTCTGCCGGGATGTGTCCCAAACCTTTGAGGGCTACGTCGACCTGGGCAATGATATCATCAACTGGGATGTGTTTAGGGGTGACTGCGAAATTCATAACCTTTAGCTAGTACCGATTTTAGGCTGTCGGAAATTGGGCTGTTACTCTGATTGATAACAATCTTGTTAACATCTAACTTTTTAATGTGTGGATCTGGATTATTTTGTGACAGGATGTTGAATTTAGCAATCAGGTTAACTTTACATTTGGTTGACATTGTAGCGGCTGAAGAAACAGTCATGTTATCTACATGGTCCCAATCAGATGTGGACATTTTATCTGTTAATGCTAAGTATGATTGTAAGAGAATCTTGTCTAAATTATTAAGTTCAAATCGGAACAGTCTTATTCTCTCTGAGATTAGAGCTAGGCTAGCCCTGAACAAGATCCATTTAGCGTTAGGAGAAGTGACAGCAGCAGATGTGAGTGTAAAGACGATCGTTTGGTTTGGTTTGCTGTCTATCCACACAAGGTTGGCTACGTACGGTGCGAAAGAAGTGCAACATACGTCCACAAATATAGATGTAGGCACTTCAGACTCACCAGCCAATCGATAGGTGTGTTTGTAGTGACCGGGTCTTCGTAGACGCTCTTGACTGCTCCAGCTGGCTCTGGAACTCGTCATCGTCGTCGTTGTTGGTACTGGGTCGCGGATTTCCTCGTTGTGCTCTTTCTCTCTTGTCTCCCTTGTATTCCTGCGCTGACCCCATCTTCCTCGTCTAGATTTGCGTTGTGTGTAAAGATAATCTTGAGATGCAGTTATATTTACACGCTATATATATACATATTTGTCTTGTATAATTATATGGGCCTCTATGTGCATCTCATGTCTATAGTTTTGAGTGTATAGTTTTCGATGGATTTCTACGTCTGTCAGAGTAGTGATATATTAATTCCCTCACCTGGTATGCAGGAGGTCGTGGGTTCGATTTGTAGTTTGTGTGTTCTCCCCGTGGTAGCATTTAGAGTATTTGCCTGCTAAAATGTCCACGAGATAAGCGACTTCGTTGAGCTACTGTGCAATGTGGCCAGGTCGCTTCTGGAAAAGAGCTGCATAGCTCGTGGGCCTCACCTGGTTAAATAAAAACATATTTTACTTTAGCCATCAACTCACGACACATGAGAATCCAGCGTACTAATGGGATTCCTGAAGTCCACATTTGAACCTAGGTCCTCAGCACTGGGATATTAAAGCACTAACCTCTGATCTACTCAATTATCTCCTATGCTGATGATATTCCAGTGAAATTCCTAGCATCCTCTGCGTGTAATAGACTGGGCTACACCTCACATTGGGAGCAGCCTGCAGCTGGTTGTTGTGCAGAATCAGGAGTTCCGTGTTGGCTGGGATCTTTTCAGCGACTGAGCTCAAACTCCGACTGGCACAGGCCACGACTCGCCCGTGGTTATCGTCAATGTAGCAGTTGCAGACCCCCTTACGACTCCAATTATCACATGCGGGGACCCCGGCCTGGGTTCAGTGCTGAAAAGTTAATGCAACGGGTCATTCTGTAGAAAGGTGAAAACAAAAAGAGAGGAATGTACGAGATATTCCTTCGGTGGACGATCCAGAATAAAATAAGAACAATCCGTGCTGGTACAGAAAGTGGCTCTGCCGAGATGAACTGTTAATTCGTCTCTATTTGATGTTGCCTTGCAATGTCTCTAACGTGTAGGTCTACCGTCATAGTAATACAACTAAATTGCGTTGTGTAAAGATAAATAAATACATCGCATTGTGAAGGAGTTTAAACCCCGATAAATTGTTGGAAATCGTAATTAAGTTAGTTTTTTTAAATATACAGTTTGATTACGATATTTAATGACAATAATCAAAGTACAATTCAACGTCCAGTATTATTGGCACTTGTACTGATTATTTAAATATATAATACATTTCGATTTAAAGCTTTCGTGACTGCGGGGATTCATCTTCTTGGTTCTTTCGGTAAAGTCACGTAGAAGGGAAATAATAAAATAATAAAAATAAAACATAATAAAATACAATTCTCACGACGTTGCGGCCACAACGCAAGCAGCCGTCCTCAGGTGAAGAACAGGTCTGTCGGAAAGACAGCGTCTGAATGAGCACCAACAGGCTTGGCAGCGTATATTTAAGCTGGGTTAGAGGGGGAAGAGCTCCTTGACAAAGGGATTTGCATATCAAGAGGACTTTAGCATATTTATAGAAAATGCAGATATGGGATTAGTCACTACTTGTGGAATGCGTAGGAGGTGGGGGGGGGTCTCAAAGTCATATTATGCCCGTGCATTATGTAGGATTAGCAGCAACAAAGGGGAGGGAGTAGGGTTAGCAGTAATAAAGGGAAGGAATTGTAATAGTAAAGGAGCTGCAGCAGCTAAACCACCACGTAAAAAACTAAAATATAAACTACGTCAATATCATCATTATACTAAATATACTCTCCAATAAGCTGAGCTACTAACAGTAAGTCATACATTACAATTCTATGTCGCAAAAAATATAATATGCCTCCAGCTAAACTTTTTTCTTACATCACACGGATCTACCCCATACTATATACCGCCATAGACAAACCCAACATTAAATTATATATTACATTAAATTATATACTGCATTACTTTAGATTATACATTCTAATATTACACTATGTATTATTCTACCCACCCTACTGTATACCACACTGCTGTATATTCACTATACAATTACGATACTATATATTACCTTATACATTATATTAAACATTACACATTTATACTATTTATTATTATACAAACTGCTATACACTATACCATTGACCGTTGCGTGAAAGGTACTAAGAGGAAGCAACAAAATATGTCAATGGGAGAGTGGTGAGGGGAGACTTGCAGCGGAACAAAGACTCCATTCCCTGCAGAGACCGCAGTCCAGTGAGTGGACTGCGGTCTGAAAGTCACCGCAAACGTGAATACAATCAGTTAAGATCCGAAATGGTTGATTACGTCCTTAAAATGATTGCTGAGCCAGAATCCATCTTCTCGGTTGAAATTGTCTCTGTGTTTGTATATGTGGATCGCCTTATGAACGAATCTCTCATGGTAGCCAGATGGCTTGCAGAGAACCTCTGTCTTGGAGAAGTCAATGTCATGTGAGCCCACTGAATTGTAACAGTGATCTGCCACGGCTGAGGTGTTTGTCCTACCGTATTTCAGGTCTGCTTTATGTTCACGGATGCGGTCCGGGACATGTCGTTTGGTTTTTCCAATGTAACTGCTACCACAGAGGCAACTTACAATTCAGTGAGCTCACGTGACATTGACTTCTCCAAGACAGAGTTTCTCTGCAAGCCATCTGGCTACAATGAGAGATTCGTTCATAAGGCGATCCACATATACAAACACAGAGACAATTTCAACCGAGAAGATGGATTCTGGCTCAGCAATCATTGGAAGGACGTAATAAACCATTTCGGATCTTAACTGATTGTATTCACGTTTGCGGTGACTTTCAGACCGCAGTCCACTCACTGGACTGCGGTCTCTGCAGGGAATGGAGTCTTTGTTCCGCTGCAAGTCTCCCCTCACCACTCTCCCATTGACATATTTTGTTGCTTCCTCTTAGTACCTTTCACGCAACGGTCAATGGTATAGTGTATAGCAGTTTGTATAATAATAAATAGTATAAATGTGTAATGTTTAATATAATGTATAAGGTAATATATAGTATCGTAATTGTATAGTGAATATACAGCAGTGTGGTATACAGTAGGGTGGGTAGAATAATACATAGTGTAATATTACAATGTATAGACTAAGGTGGTGTATAGTAATGAAGTATATAATTTAATGTTGGGTTTGTCTATGGCAGTATATAGTACGGGGTAGATCCGTGTGATGTAAGAAAAAAGTTTAGCTGGAGGCATATTATATTTTTTGCGACATAGATGTAATGTATGACTTACTGTTATTTGCTCAGCTTATTGGAGAGTATATTTAGTATATTGATGATATTGATGTAGTTTATATTTTAGTTTTTTACGTGGTGGTTTAGCTGTTGCAGCTCCTTTACTATTAAAATTCTTTCCCTTTATTGCTGCTAACCCTACTCCCTCCCCTTTGTTGCTGCTAATCCTACATAATGCATGGGCATAATATGACTTTGACAAACCCCCCCCCCACCTCCTACGCATTCCACAAGTAGTGACTAATCCCATATCTGCATTTTCCATAAATATGCTAAATTCCTCTTGATATGCAAATTCCTTTGTCATGGCGCTCTTCCCCCTCTAACCCAGCTTAAATATACGCTGTCAAGCATGGTGGTGCTCATTCAGACGCTGTCTTTCCGACAGACCTGTTCTTCACCTGAGGACGGCTGCTTGCGTTGTGGCCAAAACGTCATGAGAATTGTATTTTATTATGTTTTATTTTTATTATTTTATTATTTCCCTTCTACGTGACTTTACCGAAAGAACCAAGAAGATATAATACATTACCAATGATTAACAGTACGCCAAACACTTATTCATATTTAAACATGAACGACTCAACCCACTACTAATATAACTCTAGCTGCTGAAAATTCTGCTGCTGCAACTACCGTTGTGAAGATAGCTCTTTGCTTTTGGAGTTGCATCATAGCTACGGGAATGGCAGCTAAGATGCACGCAGTGATATCAAAGTATTATCTAGCGCAGTGCTCTCTGACATGCGGATCGCGAGCCACGCGTGGACGATCGCAAATAACGTTGTCGTGGATCTAAGGACAAATCGGAACAAACTCCTCCTCTGCTTCTTTCGTATGGAGTTCGGGCAATGCGATCGGGCTGCCATAGTATTGTTGATGATGGAAGCTGTTCCATAGCATCAGGGGTAGCTGAGTGGAGTCTTATTCCACCAGAGCATGCATGTTGCATTTGGTAGTCATCAGTGATGATCCTGATGGCTTGAACCTCACCATATTCACCGTTTTGTGGAGTCCCTGATCGTTCCATTCATAGAGGAAATATCAACACCTTCTGGTAGGGGATTGGAGGAAACCCAAAGGAGATATATTTGGTAGGAAGCAAGAAGGAGGAGGTCCTGAGAGAAACTTGGGAAGGTTCCAAAGGGAGGTTGGGGGTATATAAATGGCGTGGGTCGGGAGCAGGGGGCCCCGGGGAGTAGAGGCTTGACTGGGAAAGGTTGCTACGAGTGAAGTTATTGCCTCACTACGACAGTGATGCGTTCCCTTATCAGCACAACTCGTGTGGACCCCCGTTAATCTCTATTACAGGGTTCAATCCACCTGTAGAATTGTTGGCCATGGCTTTCCGGTGGATTATGGAGCCCCCGTTGAGCTCCAAAAGAACAAAAATATAATTAATATATATTTTAATCAAGCAAATCTTGATTTGAAGCTTTCGTGACTGCAGGAATCCGTACTCTTTGGTTCTTTTGGTAAAGTAGTAGTAGACTGACAAAAGGTCGTAGATTATTATTGTTAATTCTAGAATCTCAATGACTCTGGGACTCTGCAGCCCCGAATAACCCACAGGGCCTTGGGAGAAGGGGTGTAAAGCTGATTTCCCTGCAGGTGCAGTTCCCTTGTGTAGACAGATATGCCGTGTGGTACTGAGCTCAAAGCCCTGGTTGCACAGCTCACGACCCAGCCATAGTGTTCACGGTAGTAGCAGCTACAGATGCCGACTTGACCACATGCCAGGAGCCTGGCCTGGGCTCTAACCCAGACAGACGAGGTCAGAGGCGGAGACAAAACAAGAAACATCACCATCATTATCGTGACCACCACGACCACGACCACAACCATAATCAGTGGTGGCTATGCACCGTTTACATTTTACTCACAAAATAAAGGGAAGAGTTTTGAGAGGCCATGGATAGGTACTACTGGGTAGCCTCAAAGGTGTTCTGGCAAAACCTCCGACGCCTTAGGAGGAGTCGATGAGACGTGGGTCAGGCTATTTTCAGTAAGGGTGGCGTAACATTGACCTGCAATAAGGAGATAGCCGAGAGGTGAAAGGAACACTTTGAGGCACTCCTCAACTCGGTGGACATGCCCTACTCTCAGGAGGCAACGCTGGAAACAGCTGGGGGATCGGATCCATCATGGCTGCTGAAGTCGCTGCGGCAGTTGAAGGCCTTCGTAATGGCAAAGCTGCAGGGGTGGACAAATTCACCCAGAGTTGTTGAAAGAGCTGGACATTGTAGGAGTGTCATGGTTAAGACGCCTCTTCAATGTTGCATTTGTAATGACTTCGGAGACACTGTCTTGTGAGGGTTTCTTTATTGAAGACACGATCACGTCACAGCAACGACTGGAATACACGTTCACTGGACAGCAACGACCCCGATTCACACAGCAGCCCCGATCCCCAGCGTGCCCATCTCTCCACCCCTGGCCACGCCCCTATTTCTCGAACTCTCGCATTGGTTCTTGAACCTTCCTGAAGACCCCAGATTGTTCCCCTGTCTATTCCTTAGCCTCTTATTACCCCTTGTGACAGCCAGTCCCCAAAACTGTCTCTACACCTGTTATTAACACTTGTGACCGCTAGTCCCCCTGCACTCTCTCTACACATGGAAGGCGGGTACAGTAACTCTGGATTGGCAAAACTGGGGTCGTGGTTCCCATTTTTTTTAAAGGGGACCAGAGGGTGTGCTCCAACTAAAGAAGAATCACACTCCTCAGCGTCCTAGGTAAAGCTTATGCCAGAGTGCTGGAAAGGAGGCTCCGCCCGGTTGTCGAGCCTTAGATTCAGGAGGAACAATGTGGATTCTGTCATGGTCATGGAACAATGTACCAGCTCCTTTCACAGATATTTAAGGGGTCATAGTAGGATGCTTCTCTAGTTTACTTCTGCTTTGTAGACTTGGAGAAAACATATGACCGGGTTCCCTGCAATGTCTTGTGGGAGGTGCTGTGGGAGTATGATGTATCGGTGCCGCTTTTGTGTGCTATCCGGTCCCTCTATTCCCAGAGTGAGAGCTGTGTCCGTATGCTTGGTGTTAAATCAAAGTCGTTCACTGGGGGTATTGGACTCCACCAAGGTGTGGCTTGTCTCCACTTCTGTTTGTGATTTTCATGGACAGGATATCAAGGCGCAGCCGAGGTATGGAAAGTATCCAGTACGAGGGCATGGAAGTTGCGTCGCTGCTTTTGCATATTAAGTTGTCCTCTTTGCCTCGTCAGTCTGTGATCTCCAACATGCACTTGAACGATTTGATGCCGAGTGTGAAGCGGCTAGGATGAGGATCAGCACCTCCAAATCTGAAGTCATGGGAGATGGTGGATTGTTCTTTCCATGTGAGGGGGGAACAGCTGCCCTGAGTGGAGGAATTTGAGTACCTCGGGGTTTCTTTCGTGAGTGATATGTGGGAGAGGGAGATCGGCCGGCAGATCGGTGCAGCGTCCAGAGAGATGCCGCGCACTGTAACATTTCATGGTACTGAAGGGTGAACTGAGTTTTAAAACAAACCTTTTGGTTTAAAGATCGATCTACATTCTCTCCCTCACCTATGGTCATGAGCATTGGGTAATGACCGAAAGGATGAGATTGTGGGTACAAGGGGCCGAAATGAGGTTTCACCACAGGGTTGCTGGGCTCACTCTCTGTGATCGGGTGAGGAGCTCGGTAATCCAGGAGAGCCTCAGTCGAGCCGCTGCTCCTCCAAATCGAGAGGAGCCAGTTGAGGTGGTTTCGGCACCTGGTAAGGATGCCCCCAGTAGACTGACCCTGAAACTATACCGGGCACGTCCCACTGGACGAAGACCCCCAGACACGCTGGCGGGACTATGCTGCTCGGCTGGCCTGGAAACGCCTGCGAATTTCCCAGGAAAAGCTATAGTCTGCCGCGACCCTCACGAGACTGAGACATGAACGAAATAATAAATGGCTCCAATTACCCAGTAGCATCCTCCACGAGCCTCCTCCATAGAGGCCGACCTTGAAACTGCTGGTACTAGTCATCGGCAAGTCCAGTCAGCTCCACATCCTTTCATCATGCATCAGTACATCTCTTCTCCAGCCCATTTCGTGCCCGTTTAGCCCCTTCTATGCGGCCAAACAGAAGCTGCTTGGGCATGCAATGGCTGGGCATGCAGGCTATATGACCCAGCCAACGCAGCCTTGCCTGCCAGAGGAGCTCACTGATGGGAATGTGTTCAGATTTTTCAAGAAATTGTGAACTCCTTAAACAATCCAGCTTGGTTAAACCCAGGATGGATTGTAGGCAGGCCAGCCTGAATGTTTCTAATTGGCGCAGATGCTCATTTAGAGGGGACCACGTTTCACAAGCATAGGGAAGGGAGGACATGACTGTCGCTCTGTCGTGCGGAGTGACAGACCAGGTAGCTTCCACACAGCATTAAGCAGCCGATGAAAAGATAATGCCGCCCGACTAAATCGGAGTGAGACCTCTGCTGTCAAACACACTCACTTTTACACACATACACGTCCGCGCGGGCGCACACACCATACACCACACACAACTGTATTATATAGAACGGTCCTCGACTTACGAAAACCTCATATACGAACACCTGCACTTATGAACCAGCTTCCACGAAATATATATTTTAAAAATTAGATTGACTTAAAACGCAAAATCGTACTTGCAAACTGAATGGCGGAACTATTTTGTTCAGCGGAGCAATCCTCCGTGAGATGTAATGAGTCAGCCTCGCGCTGCGAGTGACTGTTTGTGTGTGAAAGTGAGTGTGTCATGCCGCCGCCACGAAGCCGTTCAGCAGGCGCCCCATCTAAGACCTCGCCACCACCAAGCGACGGAGCCGACCCCGCGTCCCCCTCACCTCACCTCACACGAACACACCCGCACGCATCCCCCCCCCCCCCCCCATAGAGCTCCGTGGGGAGGTCACCTGGCCGACCGGTTTTTATCCGAGAAGCCCTTATCGGGATTAAACTTTCACGGTTTCCGGCGACCAGGGAATTGGACGACCTCCCCCGACGCTACCTTGCACCGCGGCGCTGCGACCGGCCTTAAGGTTGCAAGGTCGCAGCGAGGGGCCACTCGGCCACCGCGGGGGAAACGCATCTCACACACCCCACACACGCAAGTATCGACGGGGCAGGCAGAGGGAATAAGCATTGTGATGGAGGAGCATCATTAGAAAACACGCAGGCACCATTGTTAGGGGAGTTAAAGGATAAGGCTGTTAGTATGAGTAATCGGGAGAGCGGGGTCACGCGGGGAGCCGTGCACAAATTCCCACGGCGCACCTTTGTGACGGACGCCGCCGCATAAACTGCGATAATGGGGGGGGGGGCCTGCGTGAGAAAGGGATTGATTGGAATTTGCGCCGCGCAGGTTGAGCATTAATTAGCATATCAAAAGCGGATTGATTGGAATTTGCGCCGCTCAGGTTGAGCATTAAGTAGCATATCAAAAGCGCCCGGAACGGCGGTGCGCATGCGAGAGGGTCGCGAGCCTATTGTCCAGAGTCGCATTCCCTTTGAGGTAGGGAGGATAAATGGGGAGCGCAAAGGGGAAATCGCTCTCTTGCTCCGAGAAGCCAACGTCCAGGACTGCCCCAGCTCTGCCCTCCGGACGTCCGTGCGACGTGTCGAGGCAAGCAGCAAGGAAAACCCACGGAACATCGAGTGCCTCAAACCGTGAGTAAGGAGGTAAAAGTGTTTCGTGAACGATAAATAGGGAATAGGTTCCGGGTTAGTAGAGTAGGCAGCCTCGTCGATTCATACTGACTCAACAACCAGTCCCACGTAGCAGACAATAAATCATCAATAGCTGATCGTGGCCTCGTGTGATCTCGTGTTATAAGTGTGAACGCGTGTGGTACTGTGTGCGTAAGCTCGCGGCGTGCGTAATCAGCGTACCCCAGGTGCGCGATCATAACGTGAGCGGCGAGCGCGGCGCAGAGCGGCGCAAGAGTGGGTATCGCGTGTGGAGCTGTATGTGTGTGTGCGCGCACGTTCACGACGTGTATAATACAGGTGCGCGATCCTAGCGTGAGTGGTCAGGGTTGAGTGAGTGCCGCGCAGAGCTGTGTGTGGGTGTGCGCGTACGTAATTAACCATGCCTACTACGCGGACCCGCGGGGGAGGGGAATCCTGGAGCGACGGCTCTCACCCCATGGGTGAAGAACGCAGCAGCGGTTCGCCTAGCAGCGAGGGGGCGAGTAATGAGGTTAACCCGGCCGTTAGGGGTACCGAGGGAGGGATCTCGGGGGCTAGCGACCCTCACATATTGGTGTCAGAAACGGGACGATCCCCCGCACCCCCAAGGGAAAGAGGCCCCCCAACCCAGATTAAAATCAAATGCACATTTACGGGCAAAGGAATTCCAACATGGAAATCGTTTGCCCGCAGCATCAGGGGGGCGAAAAAGGTTAATGGGTGGTCAGATGAGGAGGCGTTGCAGCAGTTAGAGCTACATTTAGATGGGCGGGCAGCTGACTTTGTGGAAGCTTTGCCCGCAAGCGCACAAAATCAGTGGGAAAAATTAATGGGCGAACTCGAACGACGCTTCGGCGCCTATGACGAGGAGGATGCGCAGACGGCCTTAGAGGCACGCCGCCGCCAACCCGGCGAAGATCTACGAGATTACGCCGAGGATGTACGCATGTTGACCCAGCTCGCGTACCCAGAGTACGAGGCAAAAATAATTGAGGGCCTCGCCGCCGGTAAAATCCAGCGATATTTGGCACACACCCCGTGGTGGCAGCCAAATGTAGACGGTGCACGACTCTCCTTTAACACCCTCGTCGAGCGCGCGCGCAAATGCGAGAAACTCTCGGGTGAGCGCGCGCAGCCTCGAGGGAGGGGACGAGAGTGCGCCGTAGCGAGCCTACTCTCCGACGAGGAGGAAGAGCCCGCGTTCGCAGTAAGGGGACGGGCAAGGGAGCCCCAGAGACCCAGCGAGACCACCCCGGGGTGGGTAGCCGGGTTACAGGCCGGCGTGGGAGATATGATAACCCAAGCACGCGAGGAAGCAAATAAAAATATGAAGGCACTCCAGTCTGAGATGGGGGAACTACGCTCGACAGTAGGGGGGCTAGCCGGGAGGGTGTCCCAATTAGAGTCCGATGTGGGGCAACTGCGTACTGGGGGAGGGAGAGGGAGCGGACAGGGGACCCGCTACGGAACCGCCCCCCCTCCCCAAGCATGTTACATGTGCGATCGCCGAGGGCATCTAGTGAGGGACTGTCCTGAAATCACCCGAGCTAGGCAGACGCGGGGGGTTAAACTCCAACGCCCCCTAGAGAGCGGACCAACTAGGGGTGCAATCGACGCGGTCCCGATACAAATAGACGATGATGAGAATAATGGCGAGCGAGTGATCTCCACACAGGTTCCAGCAACAACGCCCACGGAAACGGTGACTCCTGGCGACTGGCTACGGGAGCTGGTGGCAGGGATCACAGGGGCCACGTCGCTGGTGGAAGGGGAGGTAAACGGAGTGTGTACCCGAATCCTGCTGGACACGGGGGCGGTGGCCTCGCTCGTGAGCGCAGCGCACTGCAGCGCGATCGGGGTCGACGTGCGTCACCTGCAGGCACCGGACCGCGCGCTGCACACGGCGAGCGGAGCCGGAATGGGGCTGCTGGGGAGAGCCACCCTAGAGGTCCGCATAGGCAGTCAGGTGTGCACCCAGGAGTTCTACGTGTCGAGTGCGTTGTGTCACGAATGTATCGCAGGTACCGACCTCTTAGAACGGCTAGGACTCAACGTGCAACCCCGCCAGCGATGCGCCACCATGGAGAGCAACGGCGAGCGGATACCGTTCTTGGGACGAGAACCGACGCGCCCCCGCTTCGCACCTGTGGCCGCTATCCTGGCGACGGCAGTCACCATCGGCCCGCTCACCGAGATGCTGGTGCCGGTGGCAACATCCCCCACCGACCCCACGCTCTGACCATCAGGAGAGGTAATGCTAACTCCTCACCCGGAGTTGGCAAAACGGTATGGGGTCGTGGGATCCGCCACGTTGGTAAACGCAGATGGGGACCGATTGTTTATGCGGATGTTTAACCCCCACAGTACCCCAGCGATACTGCGGCGGCGCACCCCGATAGCCACCGTACACCCCCTGCACGCACGCCACTCTAACGACTCGGTGTTCGCACTCTGGGCTGAGGACCCCAGTCGTTCTGAGGGTGACCAGGACCTGGCCTGGCGAGTCGGCCCGACTCCCCGAGCCGAGGTCATTCCCCTGCTCGACGCGTTACATGTACCATGGGCGGATTTACCTAAGGGAGAGGCCGATCGGCTGCGCGAGTTACTGCGGGAGTACGCCGACGTATTCAGTGAACACGACTCGGACGTGGGTCGGACCGATCTTGTTAAGCACCAAATTGACACCGGTGCAGCCCGACCCATCAAACTCCCTGCGTACCGAGTGGGCGCACCCGAACGCGCCCAAATCAAAGAGGCAGTTGGGGACATGCTTCGCGATAACATAATTCAGCCCTCGGCGAGCCCCTGGTCAGCCCCAGTGGTACTAGTGACGAAAAAGGATGGGTCAACCCGGTTCTGCGTCGATTACCGTAAACTAAATGCAGTCACGCTCGGCGATGCCTTCCCCATACCCCGCATCGACGACACCTTCGACAGCCTCGCTGGAGCGCGATATTTTTCCACCCTCGATCTCGCGTCCGGGTACTGGCAGGTGGAGATGGCGGAGGAGGATCGGCCGAAAACCGCATTCACCACCCCGATGGGGCTATTCGAGTTTCGAGTACTCCCGTTCAGACTCACCAATGCGCCCGCGACGTTCCAGCGGCTGATGGAGTTGGTGATGCGGGGCTTGCAATGGGAACAGTGCCTGATTTACTTGGACGATGTGATAGTGTTCAGTAGATCTTTGTCTGAGCATTGGTCCAGGCTTCGAGAGGTGTTCCAGCGACTGCGAGCTGCTCATCTCAAGCTCAAGCCACGTAAGTGTTACATCGCACAACGCGAGGTGGGGTACCTCGGGCATCGCGTCAGCGAGGCAGGTGTGCACACCGATCCGGAGAAGGTACGCGCCGTAGTGGAGTGGCCACGGCCAAGGAATCTGACGGAGATCAGATCATTTTTGGGGCTCGCCACCTATTATCGTCGATTTGTAAAGGGATTCAGCGAGATTGCACGCCCCCTCACCCAACTCACCTCCCCTAAGCACCCCTACCAGTGGACGGGGGCCTGCCAGACGGCCTTCACTACTCTCAAAGACCACCTCACCCACGCCCCCACCCTCGCTTTCCCCGATTTTACCACCGATTTTATTTTGGACACCGACGCCTGCAGCAGCGGGCTGGGCGCGGTGTTGTCACAGGTACAGGATGGGACGGAACGAGTCATCGCGTACGCCAGCCGGACCTTGAGTGGGGCCGAGATTAACTATTGCGTGACCCGCCAAGAGTTGTACGCCGTGATTTTCGCATGTAAGCAGTTCCGGCCGTATTTGTACGGCAGGAAATGTCGCGTACGCACTGACCATTATGCTCTGCAGTTCCTTCTTACATTCAAGGAGCCGCGGGGGGCAGATGGCCCAGTGGTTGGCGCAGTTGCAGGAGTACAACCTGCAAATCGAGTATCGGGCTGGCCGGACGCATGCAAACGCGGACGCCTTGTCGAGGCGACCCACGGTGGACGCCGAGACAAGGGCGGAGGAGGCCTGCCCGTGCTTCACGGGGGGACGCTGCCGGCAGGCAACGGACCCCCGAGCGGCCGCGGCCACTGACCCCCCCCCAGCGAGAGAGAGTGCAGTGTGCGCCACAGAGGCCCTCACAGGTGGCACCGAGGATCCCGTCGACCGCACGGCAAGCGCGGGACCCGCGGCTCGGGACCCGATCGGACGGATCCAGGAGGACGTCGGCTGCGCCTTCCCGGGCCTGAACGACGAGCAGCTGAGACAGACCCAGCAGCGAGATCCCGATCTGGCGGCAGTGGAGGCGGCACTGCGGGAGGAAAAGAGCGCCCTACCAGGACCCTGGAGCGGTTTGTATGCCCGGTTGTGTGTGCAGAACGGAGTGGTACGGGAGTTAACCGAGGCCGGCCAGCCGGGGTGCATCTGTGTTCCTGCCCAAGTGCGACCCCAGCTGCTTCGGCTGGTGCATGACCACCCACTCGGGGGCCACGATGGGGAACGCCGCACTCGAGAGACCCTGTGTCGCCAGTATCTCTGGCCCAAATTGGCACAAGACGTGGCGGCCTGGGTACAGGGCTGCCGCGCCTGTCAGCAGTGCGGGCCGAAACCGGCACGATACCAGGTACCCCTAAGGCCGTTCCGCGTCAGCCGCACGAATCAGCTGGTCGGGATTGACCTACAGGGGCCATTCCCGCGATCCCATCGACGCAACCGATATATCCTAGTCGCAGTAGAGTATTTCACCCGCTACCCGTGGCAGTGGCCATCCCTGATAAAACGGCCTTGGTGGTGGCCCGGGCATTCGTGGAACACTACGTACTTAAGCACGGGATCCCAGAACGAGTCCTCACCGACCAGGGTAGCGAGTTCGAGGCCGAGTTGTTCCAGGCACTGTGCCGAGAGTTCGGAATCCAGAAGGACCGAACCACAGCGTACCACCCCCAAGCGAACGGTATGGTGGAGCGCATGAATCAGACCCTAGCGGGGAAACTCAAACGTATGGCGGCCGCAAATCAACGGGATTGGGACGAACACCTCCCCTACGCCCTTTTCGCCTACGCCACCACCGTACACACGTCGACAGGACAAACCCCGTTTTTAATGATGTTCGGCCGTGAGTCTCGTTTACCCGCAGATCTGCTATTCGGCGTCCCTTCCCCCCAGCCGGAGGAGGGAAGCCGCCCCGTGGAACACCTGTTGGAGACCCTGCGAGAAGCCCGAGGCCGAGCATACCCGCAAGGGGAAGCCGCGCATCGGCGGCAGGAACAGGGCACCCGACCCCGCATGGAACCCCCCTTATTCCTGACAGGCGCTAAGGTGTGGCTACACACCCCTCGCGTCGGGGCCGGGCAGGTGGGGAAACTGACGACCTACTGGCGGGGACCCTGGACCGTGGTGCGACAGATCTCCCCCTGGACGGTACTAATTTATGGCGGGGAGAGGGATCGAGAGACGGTGGTCAACGTCCGCCGCTTAAAACCGTGGAAAGCGGCCCCGGCGAGAGAGAACCCCGTCACTCGAAGGCCCCGTAATCCCGGAGTACCCGCACCCCTCGTGTTGGGGGGCCTCGCACCCTACATGGGCCCCGCCGGGCCCCCGAGACGCCCTGACCCCGCCAGGGGACGGCGCGGACGACGGCCCCTAAACCCCTCCGCTTCTGAGTTTGTACCCCAGCCCGCAGGTACCGAGGTACAGGGAGAGCCGCTGGAGTGGAGGAGGAGGCCGCCGCAGGAGCTGCAGAGGACGGAGCCACCCACCCCGAGACCAGCCACGAGGGCCGGACGGACCCCCCGGACCCCGCAGCGTTTCCTCGTGGGCGCGGCTCAAGCAAGGTGCTCCAGTCAACCCGGGACGGAGACCAGCACCTCGGGGGGCTATGTCATGCCGCCGCCACGAAGCCGTTCAGCAGGCGCCTCATCTAAGACCTCGCCACCACCAAGCGACGGAGCCGACCCCGCGTCCCCCTCACCTCACCTCACACGAACACACCCGCACGCACCCCCCCCCCCCATAGAGCTCCGTGGGGAGGTCACCTGGCCGACCGGTTTTTATCCGAGAAGCCCTTATCGGGATTAAACTTTCACGGTTTCCGGCGACCAGGGAATTGGACGACCTCCCCCGACGCTACCTTGCACCGCGGCGCTGCGACCGGCCTTAAGGTTGCAAGGTCGCAGCGAGGGGCCACTCGGCCACCGCGGGGGAAACGCATCTCACACACCCCACACACGCAAGTATCGACGGGGCAGGCAGAGGGAATAAGCATTGTGATGGAGGAGCATCATTAGAAAACACGCAGGCACCATTGTTAGGGGAGTTAAAGGATAAGGCTGTTAGTATGAGTAATCGGGAGAGCGGGGTCACGCGGGGAGCCGTGCACAAATTCCCACGGCGCACCTTTGTGACGGACGCCGCCGCATAAACTGCGATAATGGGGGGGGGGCCTGCGTGAGAAAGGGATTGATTGGAATTTGCGCCGCGCAGGTTGAGCATTAATTAGCATATCAAAAGCGGATTGATTGGAATTTGCGCCGCGCAGGTTGAGCATTAAGTAGCATATCAAAAGCGCCCGGAACGGCGGTGCGCATGCGAGAGGGTCGCGAGCCTATTGTCCAGAGTCGCATTCCCTTTGAGGTAGGGAGGATAAATGGGGAGCGCAAAGGGGAAATCGCTCTCTTGCTCCGAGAAGCCAACGTCCAGGACTGCCCCAGCTCTGCCCTCCGGACGTCCGTGCGACGTGTCGAGGCAAGCAGCGAGGAAAACCCACGGAACGTCGAGTGCCTCAAACCGTGAGTAAGGAGGTAAAAGTGTTTCGTGAACGATAAATAGGGAATAGGTTCCGGGTTAGTAGAGTAGGCAGCCTCGTCGATTCATACTGACTCAACAACCAGTCCCACGTAGCAGACAATAAATCATCAATAGCTGATCGTGGCCTCGTGTGATCTCGTGTTATAAGTGTGAACGCGTGTGGTACTGTGTGCGTAAGCTCGCGGCGTGCGTAATCAGCGTACCCCAGGTGCGCGATCATAACGTGAGCGGCGAGCGCGGCGCAGAGCGGCGCAAGAGTGGGTATCGCGTGTGGAGCTGTATGTGTGTGTGCGCGCACGTTCACGACGTGTATAATACAGGTGCGCGATCCTAGCGTGAGTGGTCAGGGTTGAGTGAGTGCCGCGCAGAGCTGTGTGTGGGTGTGCGCGTACGTAATTAACCATGCCTACTACGCGGACCCGCGGGGGAGGGGAATCCTGGAGCGACGGCTCTCACCCCATGGGTGAAGAACGCAGCAGCGGTTCGCCTAGCAGCGAGGGGGCGAGTAATGAGGTTAACCCGGCCGTTAGGGGTACCGAGGGAGGGATCTCGGGGGCTAGCGACCCTCACAAGTGTGTGAAAGTGTGAAAATAAGCGTGTGAAAGTGAGTGTGTGTGCGATGGGGCAGTTGTGCAGAGAGTGGAGAGTTTCCCATACCTGGGCAGTGTGCTCACAACCGGCTCCAGTTTGATGGCAGAGGTCTCACTCCGAATCAGTCGAACAGCATTATCTTTTAATCAGTTGCGTAATGCTGTGTGGAAGCTACCTGGACTGTCGCTCCGCAAGAAGCTTCAGGTCTTCTCGGCCATGGTCATTCCCTCCCTTCTCTACGCTTGCGAAACATGGACCCCCCTAATGGAACATCTTCGCCGGTTAGAAACATTTAGGCTGGCCTGCCTACAATCCATCCTGGGTTTAACCAGGCTGGATTGTGTGAGGAGCTCACACATCCTTGAAAGATCTGGACAAAGTCCAATCGGTGAGCTCCTCCGGCAGGCAAGGCTGCGTTAGCTGGGTCATGTAGCCCGCATGCCCAGCCACCGCATGCCTAAACAGCTTTTGTTCGGCCGGATCGAGGGGGCTAAATGGGCGCGGCACGGGCTAGAGAAGAGATGGAGTGATGTGGTACAGGAGGACGTGGAGCTGAGTGGACTTGCCGATGACTGGTACCAGCGGTGTCAAGATCGGCCTCAGTGGAGGAGGCTCGTGAAGGACGCTACTGGGCAGTCGCCCTCCAACAACAACGGAGGGCGGAGGAGCGACGCTCACAACAACGAGCGGAGCGCCAGGTGGCTAAAGCACAGCAAGTTGGTACAGTAGGGGGCACAGGTGGTGCATCAGCCAGTCATCTCGGTCATCTCGGTCAGTCGACCCGTGGCACCTGCTGGGTCTGCCCCGTGACCTCCTGCCAGCGGGCGTTCGACACTTCACGTGGCCTCAAGGTGCACTTGGCCTGGCACAAGCGTCGTGGTGACGTCACCGCCACTTAGTGGCGAATGGCGGTTGTTGTTGTGTGGGGAGCAATAGTGTAGCGGTTAACACGCTGCGTTATGAACCCGGAGAGCTGAGTTCGATTTCCACTCACGACCAACACCAGTGAGGATTATCTTAACCAGTTCTTGGATTCCCCTAGGTCGACTCAGCATCAAATTAGTACCTGGCGCGATGTGTAGATGTATGTGATGATGGTTATGATGGTGATAATGGTGGATCTGACGATAGTGGATCTGATTATGGTGGATCTGATGGTGAATCTGATGGTCGACCTAATGATGGTGGTTGTGATGATGGTGGTTATAATAATGATCATGGGTGTGACGATGGTGGTTGTTATGATAGTGATTATGATGATGGCAGTTATGATGTTGTTGATGTTTGTTCTAATGATGGAGGATAATGATGATGATTTTTATGATAATGGTAATGTTTCTTCTCGTGTCTCATCCTGATCTGTGCCTCTGGGTTGGAGCCCAGGCCGGGCTTCCCACGTGTGGCAATGGAGGCGTCTGTAGCTGTGATGGACGACCGGTCTACTGTGGGTGTATAGCACTGCACTCCGTACCAGAGGGGATCCCTACCAACACGGAGATGTTATATCTGTGGGGAAACCAGCTGTAAGTCTCTACCCTCGGCACTGCAAGTTGGTAGCTACTATACAGTCTCACAGTCCCAAACGAGCACAGCAATAATGAACACTATACCATTCGTGTACAGCCTTGTTCCACCAACTGCTGATAATGATCGTAACATTTTTTAGATTACAGATATTTCCCGTACATTTTAATTTGTAAAGTTCATTTGCCTTTTTTGCAATGCTATATTAGATTTGTTTTTAATCACTCTGAGACTCTGTAGCCGCTATCAACTCTTAGTGCCTAGTGTAGAGACGTGCAGCTGGTTTCCCCACAGGTATAATAATTCAGTGTTGGCAGAGATCCCGTCTGGCACGGAGTGCAGAGCTCTATCGGCACAGTCGATGACTCGCCCTCTGCAACTACAGACGCCTCTTTGGCCACACGCGGGGACCCCGGCCTGGATTCCAATCACACGCAGATCACATTTGACATCAAAGTAAACATGTAGCCCACTGGCCTCCTTCACAAATCTTTCCCTCCAAATAAAGAAAAATATGCAACTTAAAGTCTATTTTCCACATTCGTCAGACACAAGGCCTTCTGGGAGTGCCTCTCATCAGCAGCAATGGATCAAGACAAGCAACACTCTTGACCGGTTTTGACATTCAATGTCTCATCATCTGCAGATTCAGGGCCTTTCTTGAACAAATGCTAGTGAACTGCCAGATGTTTACAGATAAGGATCTTCTCCTATAGATATGGATGCTATATCAACGCAATATTATATAATATGCATACTTAAAAATGTAACGATATTTTACGAAGTTTAACACGTAGGCTTTCGTGACCAATATCCGTATTACAGGTTTTTTGGGTTAGATCGCATAAATATATAAATGTGTCATTAAACCCGCCACCACCCGACACAGCCAATTAGTAATATCTGGTAGAAAGATTTTTTTACCGAAGCTGTTAACAGAAGGTGTGTAAAATGTAAAGCTTTCGTGACTGCAGGGATTCATATTCTTGGTTCTTTCGGTAAAGTCACGTAGAAGGGAAATAATAAAATAAAATTAAACATTATAAAATGAAATTCTCACGACATTTCGGCCACAACGCAAGCAGCCGTCCTCAGGTGAACAAACAGAGCTGTCGGAAATACAGCGTCTTAATGAGCACTGCTAGGCTTGGCAGCGTATTTTAAGCTGGGTGGGAGGAGGAGAGAGCCTTGACAAAGGAGTTTACATATCAACAGAGGAATTTAGCATATTGATGACAAATGCAGATATGGGGTTAGTAACTCCTTGCGGAATGTGTAGGCGCTGGGGGGTCTCAAAGTCATATTATGCAAGTGTATTATGTAGGATTAGCAGTAATAAAGGGAGGGAAATTTTAATATTAAAGAACTGCAAAAGCCAAACCACCGCGAATCAAGCTAGTGCATTATGTGGAAAACAAAAAAGGAGTTTCTAAAGAAGTACAAAAACCCTACTACCATGCAATAAACCGATGTGAAAAAACGAAATATAAACTACATCAATATAATCAATGTACTCAATATACTCTCCAATAAGCTGAGCTATTAACATTAAGTAACAGGGTATACACTACACTATATAATGAATACCATATTGTTAGCTGATAGAAAACAAAAATATAAACTACATCAATATTCATCTTCTTGGTTCTTTCGGTAAAGTCACGTAGAAGGGAAATAATAAAATAATAATCAAACATAATAAATTACAATTCTCAAGACGTTTCGGCCACAACGGAAGCAGCCATCCTCAGGTGAAGACCAGGGCTGTCGGAAAGACAGCGTCCGAATGAACACCACCAATCTTGGCAGCGTATATTTAGGCAGGGGTTAGAGGAGGAGAGCGCCTTGACAAAGGAATTTACATATCAACAGATGAATTTAGCATATTTATGGGAAATGCAAATATGGGATTAGTCACTACTTGTGGAATTTATAGGTGGTGGGGGTGGGGGTCTCAAAGTCATATTATGCTCGTGTATTATGTAGAATTAGCAGTAATAAAGGGAGGAAGTAAGATTAGCAGTAATAAAGGGAGGGACATTTTAATAGTAAGGAGCTGCAGCAGTCAAACCACCACGTAAAAAACTAAAATATAAACTGCATCAATATCATCAATATACTCAATATACTATACTCTTAGGTTTTTCGGTAAAGTCACGTCGGTAAAAAATAATTAATAAAAATATAGTTGAAATAATAATAGAAATAAAATAATAAATCACGACGTTTCGGAGGCAACACAAGTCTCCGTAATTAGGTGGGACCGTCAAAGCTGCGTGGTCAACACATCTACGCCTCCATATAAGTGTAGTGGTGATACGCGCTGGGTGTGTACGTCATGTGCCAGCGCGTATGTACGTGTGTGTGTGGTGACGCGCGCTGACGGGGAGGAGCAGGCGTCAGTGCGCGGGTGGGGGTAGTGCTGCTGATTGGCTGTGTGCCGGTGACGCGCTGAGAGGGAGTGATCGGGTGGCAGCGCGGTGTGATTGGTCGAGGAGTGGAAACACGCGCTGGGCGGAAACGGATCGTAGAGATAGCGCGTGGTGATTGGGTAACTGAGGAGCGGTGCCGACGTTGAGGTCCGCATCCGCTCCGTCTCCCGGGAGGAAGAGATATATAAGATGATGCACAGAGGAGTAGAGGGCAGAAGTGGAACCATCTAAGAATGAAGACGAAGGTGCAGAGATAGAGCCCGGAGAGGAGAGTAATGGAGAGGAGAGGAGAGTAAGGGAGAGTAGAGGAGAGTAAGGTATAAGTGTGTAGCCAGAGAGAGAGAACGGTCTACACGAGCTGAGTGATGTATAGTGTGTAGCCAGAGAGAGAGAAAGGTCTACACGAGCCGAGTATGCATACGGTGTAGCCAGAGAGAGAGAAAGGTCTACACGAGCCGAGTATGCATACAGTGTAGCCAGAGAGAGATGCAAAGTCTACACGAGGCGAGTGGAGAGTGTAGCAGAGGCGCAGAGTCTACACGAGACGAGAGAAGAGTGTAGCCGAGGCGCGGAGTCTACACGAGGCACAGAGAGCCAGCAGCACAGAATCTAAGAGAGTCAAGAGAAGCGTAGGGTGAAGAAGAAGAGGTCACGAGTTGTACCGTTGTATGGTGACCGCATTGTGAAGAAGAGAGGCCACGCGTTGTATCGTTACAAGTCAAGATTTAATAAAAGAAGTGTGTTCCCGTCAAGGAGTTTCCTGCCGTCATTTTCCAATACTTCATCTGGCGTCAGAAGTGAAACGGGCTTCCAAGCATGGAGACAAGGAAGACCCGTAGGACCCACGGGATTGACCGCGAGGAAAACCTGGACGACTCGGGGCCGCTGGTGGCGGGGGGTGAGGAGGAGGACTTGCCCACGCTACAGGATCCGTCGACGGCGCCGGCCGAGCGACCGGGGACCGAGGCCGTGCTTCGTGAGGCGCACTCCCGACTGGCGGAGCTGCTGCTCGCCGCCGCGTCCATCTTGGCGGAGATCAGCTCGTCGGGAGGAGCGGGGACGGTGGGGGACATTTTACAAGGTCGCCCCGCAGATTCCCGCCAAAACGAATGGGGGATTCCCGCCATTGCGCCTGGGCCTACTTTTGGCGGGTACGGCGAGCGCCACGTGGTGGTGGGTTCCCAAGCGCGCGCATCGACGTCATCAGCGCGCGAGGGGGTCCGCCATTTTACGTCTGCCGCTGGAGCCGCCATCTTACACACCGACGGAGAGGCGGAGAGGAACCACGAGGCGGATGACTTCATTTTTCAGCAGCGTCTGCCCACGTTGTCAGCCTTCAAGGCGGAAGGCGGAGACTGGGGCAAATTTCAGCGAAGGTTTTTGGCGCATCAAGAGATGTCAGCGTGGTCCGATGCTACGGCGCTGCGGGCGTTGCCTGCCCTGCTGGACGACGATGAGCTCGCGGCCTTCAGGTCTGCACGGAAGTCGGACCGCTCCACGCTGAAGGATGCGCTGGGTTTGTTGGCCAGGGTCTACGGATCTCCCTCGGCGTGCCGCCATCATTTCTACGCAAGACGGAAAGCGGCCACGGAGACCGCGCTGGCCTATCGCACGGCGTTGCTGGCTCTTGCTGATGCTGCGTTCCCTCGGATGGACGAGGTGGGCCAAGACGCGATGGTTTTGGAGCAGCTGCTTAAGTTGGCGCAGGACCTGGGGGTCCCTATCAACACAGCTGACGAGATTGATATTTCTTCTTTGAGAGTCGCCACGAGTATTCAAGCGCACGAGGCCCTACAACGGAAACAAGGAGTTGGTTGCAACGCTGCTGTCGTCGCAGCTCCGGGTTCGGTGGTCACCGAACCCCAAGTCGTCAGCCCACGAGAGGAGGCGTTCGCCACGGGACGACCAGGGGACTGGAGGCCGGGGGCTCGGTCGCCTCTGCGATCGGGCCGAAAGTCGGAGCAACCAAGACCTACTCCGACCCTCGTCACGTGCTATAACTGCGGCCTCCAGGGCCACGTGGCGTCCGGGTGCCGCGCTCCGCGTCAGCGCGCCATGGGTGCTCGGCTGGACGACGACCGAGATCCCAAGTCATCTCTACAATCCCCGGCAAGTCGCGGCACCTCACACGCTCGGCCTGTTTATTCGGCACACATGGGACGCCGCGTTGCGGCGGAGGAGGGCCGGTTAAGGTTCGGGGATTCGGTTCGGCGAGGGGGGTTCGGCCGGGACCAGGGAGACATTGAATGGGCGGAATTGGGGCATAGAATTGTGGCTGCTTCGGCGGGTTCGTCCGTTGTTACGGGATCTATTGATGGGGTCGAGATTAGGGTGTTAGTGGACACGGGGGCATCGGCAACTATTATATCGGACCTCATTTATGATATTCTCCCAGTCCAATGTCGTCCGCTGCTTCCAGTGGATGTGCCATTTTACGCCGCTAATGGGGGATCGTTGGGCATTATCGGTCAGATTAGGGCGTCCATTTGCATTGGAAATATCAAATTGTCGGGACCCGTTTTCGTTTCGTCTTCTTTGGCGGTTCCGTGTCTTTTGGGCACTGATTTTTTGGCTAAAATGCCCATTAAAATTCTTATCGATCAACGATGCATTGAACTGCCATCGGGTCGCCGGATTGCATTTTTGACGAGCCCTACTGACATTCGGACGGCGTGCGCTACGATACAAGCGGTGGCGACGCAGACCGTGCATGTGCTCCCGGGTTCACAGATGTTGATTCCCCTCCGGTTGCGGAAACCATGGGTGAGGGAGGCTTCGGAACAAAGTATGCTTTTGGGTCCTTCTAACAAGGCTGTCGGGGGTCTTGATTTATCGGTGGCTCACACTTTGGTGCGGGCTGACAGGGATCCGTTTGTGATGGTTTTGAACGCGGGGTCGCGGCCAGCTGTCATTCCACAGGGCACCGTGCTGGCTCACGCGGCGCGGGTCCCTGTGGATGATGGGTTGGTTGCGCAGGTGGGCTCGAGCCCCGCGCGGAACGTTGAGCCAAGGGAAGACCTTGAGTGGGTCCATTCGCTATGCGCCGCCTCGGACGATTTGTCGGCGGCGCAGTTGGGTGCGCTGCGCGAGTTGCTCATAGAATTCTCTGATGTGTTCAGTAAACATGAGTATGACATTGGGTGCACGGATTTGTTGCACCACCACATTGAAACGGGCGATGCGGCGCCGGTCAAGCTAAATCCCTTCCGACTGAGTCCCGTGGAGAAGGAACATGTTCAGTCGGCTGTTAACGAAATGCTAGAAGCCGATATTATTTCGCCCTCCTCTAGCCCATGGGGAGCGCCTATTGTGCTGGTTAAGAAGCAGGACGGGTCCCTGCGATTCTGCGTTGATTTCCGTCGCCTGAATAAGATCTCTGTGGCTGACGCGTATCCGCTCCCCAGGATGGATGAGTCCCTCGATGCATTGTCTGGTGCGCGATATTTTTCGACTCTTGATTTGTTATCGGGGTTTTGGCAGTTGCCGCTCGACGAAGAGTCGAAACCTAAGACAGCATTTCGGACTCCAGGGGGGCTGTTCCAGTTTAACCGGTTACCCATGGGACTTCACTCCTCTCCAGCGACGTTTCAGCGACTTATGGAGTTGGTTTTGTCGGGCTTGCAGTGGGATACATGCTTGATTTATATGGACGATGTCATTGTTTTCAGTAAAACGTTTGAAGAACACCTCCAGCGATTGAGAGGGGTGTTCTTGCAAATGCGATCGGCTAAGCTGAAATTTAAACCGGCCAAATGTCACCTCCTTCGGAAGTCGGTTAGATACTTGGGTCACATTGTCGATTCTTCGGGGATCTCCACCGATCCCGCGAAGACGGATTGTGTCGGTTCGTGGCCGACACCTACGTCCGTTTCCGACGTGCGTAGTTTCATCGGTTTTGCTTCTTATTATCGGCGGTTCGTTGAGCACTTCGCCACTATTGCAAAACCCTTGCACGCTCTAACGGCGAAGGGAGTGAAGTTCAAATGGTGACCGGAGGAGGAGGCCGCGTTTCGCTCCCTCCGGGACGCCTTGGTGGGTGCCCCACCCTTGTGTTATCCCGATTTTGCGAGTCCCTTTTTGCTGGACACGGATGCTAGCAACACGGGCATTGGGGGGGTGCTATCCCAAGTCGTTGGGGGTGTCGAAAGAGTTGTCGCCTACGGTAGTAGGGTGTTGTCTCCGGCGGAGCAGCGCTACTGCGTCACCCGTCGCGAGCTGCTTGCCATTGTCTTTTTTGTGCAGCAGTTTAGGCCATATCTCTATGGTCGTCACTTTACGGTCCGAACGGACCACGCGGCGCTACAGTATTCATTGAGGGTCGCCCAACCCTCGGGCCAGTTGTCGCGTTGGTTGGAAGTCCTCCAGGACTATCAGTTTACGACTACGTACCGTAAGGGGTTGCGACACACAAATGCCGATTGCTTGTCGCGGTTGTTGCCTTGTGATGAATGCGCGTGTTTGTCGGGATCGGCGCGCTGTAAACCGACGCTTGCGGGGGAGATGGGGGCACTGGCTGCGACAGCGGGCGCACCGATCGTGGATGATTCCACTGCCTCTCAGGGTCGGGACTCGCTGCTCTCGTTGTCGCTCAGCGAATGGGGCCGTCTCCAGATGGCGGAGAGCTCGCTGCTAGCATTGCGCCGCAAGGTTGGGGGTCCCGAGGGGGACCAGGAGCGTACCGGCTCCTATGTACTTGAGCAGGGCATGTTATTGAGATGGGACAGGTTGTCCCGGCGGAACGCACTCGTGGTGCCTTCCGCTGTAAAGGGGGAGGGTTGTCTTGGCGGCACACGAACGCCTCTTGCACTTGGGAGTTAACAAGACGCTTGCCCTGCTTCAGCGTGACTATTACTGGCCGGGAATGGGAAGTGATGTGGTAAATATTCTGAAGGGGTGCGTTGAGTGCGCCAGGCGTAAACCACCGCCCGTGGCAGCTAATCCACCGCTGCAATATATTCAGGTCTCGCGTACTAACGAGCTCGTTGCACTCGATATTTTGGGGCCCTTCCCAGTCACGCCGAGAGGGAATAAATATTTGTTAGTGGGGGTCGAATACTTTACCCGATGGCCTATGGCGTGGCCTCTCGCTAACCAGTCGGCAGCGGCTGTGACGGACGCCTTCGTCCAGGGCTATGTCCTGGACAAGGGGGCTCCCGAACGCCTGCTGACCGACCAAGGTAAAAAATTTTCGAGTAAATTGTTGCAAGAGGTGTGCGATCTGTTGGGTACCAAGAAGGTGCGTACCTCCCCGTACCACCCGCAGACAGACGGGATGGTGGAGAGACTCCACAAAACTTTGACTTCCATGCTGTGCCAGCAGGTGTGCGAGGCACATGTAGATTGGGACCTGCAGGTCCCGGGAGTCCTTGCCGCGTATAGAATGGCCCCCCATGCAGCTACGGGGTTTTCCCCATTCTATTTGATGTACGGTCGGGAAGCTGACCCGCCAATGGAAACGCAACTTGGCCTGTCCGCTCCACGAACTAATTCTAAATTGGCAGAACATATTAAGTTTAATATTCACAAGCTGACAGAGGCGAGGGAGGCCGCACGGCTTAATTCCCGGGCTCGCCAAATTGCAAATGAACGGTTGCGGGCACGGAAGGTGTCCGGGCACGATTGGAAACCAGGTGACAGGGCCTGGCTGCATTGCCCTCAGGCACCCTTGGCTACATCGCCTAAATTGTTGAGACCGTGGAGGGGACCCGTGGAGGTCGTGCGCGTTGCACGACCCCAGTGCGTTCAGATAAAGTGGGGAAAGCGCCGTTGGTACGTTCACCCCTCCCGACTGAAACCGTTCTCGCCTCCATATGGCCTCCCCTTGTGTCGTCATGGCCGAGCGTGTGACGTGACCGGCGACCCACAGGGGGAAATGTCTCTGCCTGATCCACGCGTATTTTCGCCTGATCTGCTCGCAGGTGTCTCGGATCTGACAGCTGCCGACCACCGGCGGCCGGATCTCCGCGGCGGGGCCGGCCCTTTCAGGCCCGTTCCGCGCCGTCTGGAGCAGCCGGAACCGTCGGACGGTCGTCAGTGTCCCGCCCCATACGACGGACCAGCCAGACGGACTCGCGCCAAGTCGTGCTACTTTGCGCGACCCGCCTCGTGAGGAGTCGGGGCTGTTGGTGCGCCTCGTCACTGCGTCTAGTCGCAGGGACGTGGGGCGCGTTCGTTTTTTGGAATTTGCTCGTATCGTGTTATTGTTGACTTTTCGTGTTCATTGTCAATCTGTACATAGTTATTCTTGTTGTTGTTGTTGTTGTTGTTGTTATGTTACGGGGCACACTCGGGGGGTTACGGGTTTTTTTTTGTTGGTTGTCGTTTTATCGTCGCGGTTGGTTGTTGTTAGCAGCCGGGCCGGCTGCGAGCTATGTGGGAGGGAGTGATGTAGTGGTGATACGCGCTGGGTGTGTACGTCATGTGCCAGCGCGTATGTACGTGTGTGTGTGGTGACGCGCGCTGACGGGGAGGAGCAGGCGTCAGTGCGCGGGTGGGGGTAGTGCTGCTGATTGGCTGTGTGCCGGTGACGCGCTGAGAGGGAGTGATCGGGTGGCAGCGCGGTGTGATTGGTCGAGGAGTGGAAACACGCGCTGGGCGGAAACGGATCGTAGAGATAGCGCGTGGTGATTGGGTAACTGAGGAGCGGTGCCGACGTTGAGGTCCACATCTGCTCCGTCTCCCGGGAGGAAGAGATATATAAGATGATGCACAGAGGAGTAGAGGGCAGAAGTGGAACCATCTAAGAATGAAGACGAAGGTGCAGAGATAGAGCCCGGAGAGGAGAGTAATGGAGAGGAGAGGAGAGTAAGGGAGAGTAGAGGAGAGTAAGGTATAAGTGTGTAGCCAGAGAGAGAGAACGGTCTACACGAGCTGAGTGATGTATAGTGTGTAGCCAGAGAGAGAGAAAGGTCTACACGAGCCGAGTATGCATACGGTGTAGCCAGAGAGAGATGCAAAGTCTACACGAGGCGAGTGGAGAGTGTAGCAGAGGCGCAGAGTCTACACGAGACGAGAGAAGAGTGTAGCCGAGGCGCGGAGTCTACACGAGGCACAGAGAGCCAGCAGCACAGAATCTAAGAGAGTCAAGAGAAGCGTAGGGTGAAGAAGAAGAGGTCACGAGTTGTACCGTTGTATGGTGACCGCATTGTGAAGAAGAGAGGCCACGCGTTGTATCGTTACAAGTCAAGATTTAATAAAAGAAGTGTGTTCCCGTCAAGGAGTTTCCTGCCGTCATTTTCCAATACTTCATAAGGAACAAAACAGTAAGACTGCTCCACAAATCTGCCTTTCGCCTGATGAAGCTAGTTGTAATTACTGGTGAAACGTCGTACTCAGATTGCAAATGTTGTGGCTTGGCTCCAACACACCGGTGTGGTGTAATAGTGACGAATTTGCATGGTCTGTTTATGTGACAACCCTTACTAGTTAGCTGTGTCGGGTGGTGGCGGGTTTTAACGACACATTTATATACTTACGCGATCTAACCCAAAAATCTCTATTATGGATGATATTGGTCGAGAAAGCCGACGTGATAAATACTCGTGTTTCACAGCAAGAAGGGATTGGGTGTGATTCCTGACTCAGGCGCCTTTCTGTGTGGAGTTTGTATATTCTACCTCTGTTATGCATGGATTTCCTACGGGTTCTCTAGCTGCATCCCATAGCTTGAAAAAACCATGTAAATGGTATTGGCCAAAACATCCTGATATTAAAAGAGTACCCTACAAATCCTTCAATTAGGATAACAGGCAGCAGCATCATTTCCACCATTCTGCAAAACATATGCAGGAACCTCCTGAAAAGGAGTCTTGAGACTCAGGTTGTTCTGTGTAAACGATATAAATAATAATAAAATATCACTGACAGTTGTTGTTATTCTCATGTCTGCAGCGATCCTGGCTCTCTTTGGCCCTCACCTTACCCACCACCAGAAGGTGGAACTCTCCGCCATGCAAGAGATCTGGTACTTTGTGCTCCACAATCAGAATGACGACGGTGAGAATTGCAACAAAGCATCGGCCTTGAGAGCGGTCACAGGCCCCAGCAGTAGAGGGTTTTGTGGCTTCTCATTGTTGTTTCCGGAAGTTCCAAATCAGGGCAACCGCCCACAATGGCGCTGTGATCACTGCCATGCATTGGTCCTTTGTTGCCTCCCAGATCCTGATTATCCAGGTAATAACCAGATGCTGTTTTATTGTTTTGTTTTCAAAAATTGCTGGGGCCATTTTTAGTGTGTGTACGTGTGGTGAGTGTGTGTACGTGTGGTGAGTGTGTGTACGTGTGGTGAGTGTGTGTACGTGTGGTGAGTGTGTGTACGTGTGGTGACAGAGGCGTATCTAGGATATTTTGCGCCCGAGGACGAACTATAAAATTGCCCCCCCCCCCCCCCCCCGTTTAATCACATTTTCCTATTACATCGAATAAGGAATAACAATTGAAATTTTAATGAAACATTGTATTTAAAGAAGCAAATTTATAGAATTATATTACATGGCTCACTCAGTCACTGTCGTAGACTGGTTGACATAGTCTACAAAATATTAATTTTTCTTGATTTCACTGTCGCAAACTGGTCAATCACGTAATCAAAATCTGTTTTTTCCAATGTTTCTCTTTCAACGCTAAGAAGAGCAAGATCGCTGAGACGATCTTGTCCCATTGAAGCACGCAAATACGACAAAATAAGTTTCAATTTGCTGAACGACCGCTCACAGCTTGCAATTGAAACTGCTATTGTTAATCAAATTTGCAGTGAAATTCGCAAATTCGGAAATATGTCGTCTCCATAAAACACAATAAAACCAAGAAGATCCAAATGAGTTTCTGATAGAACTTCATTCCGGTTACTGAGCAGCATTTTGCAATCTCCAATTTCTGTGAAAGTTCGTGGCCATTGATGTCGGTGTCATAGAAATTTCCAAAATCTGTGCAATTTCGACGAATTGCATCGACATTTGTGTCGGATAGAAGCGTTTTGACGTCCAGCAGAAATCCAAATTTTGTGTTCAGGTCTTTTAGTCGTAAAAACCGTGTTGACATCTCCTGTTGAAGTCGATAAAATACGCTCTTCATAACACGCACAATTTCTTCTTCTGCTGAAAGTCCTGCATCTCTTGCCAGTTCTCCTGGAATCTTCCGACGTCGCCTAATTCTTCTGTCCACATCGGTCCCCCAGGCTGTGCATCTTGTTTTGGCGTTTTCTACAGCAACTTGGCTCAAATCATCACGAAGCTTGACAAATTCATGCTCCAAAGATTCAAGATCAGTTGCTGCTTCCTTGAAATTCATAGTAGGATCCTGTAAGCGCTTCTGAACACGATAAATTTTTCCAAGAATGACATTCCAGAAATGTAATAAAACTATGAAGTAAAAATGTAATTCGCATGCCTGTAACTGTTCTGCATCACTTCTGGTTTCAGGCGTCATAGTTACGTCCTCCGATCATTTGTCTAGCAGCCCTACTAGTTCATCCAGTCCTTCATAGATAGCTTTAACAGCTTCTGATCGTGCACTCCAGCGTGTTTCCGGCCGTCGTAGTTTCTGCCACCAAAAAACAGGCTGAAAGACTGCGCCTGTCTGTTGTTTGGGACATTCTTCCATGTAAGTTCTTAATAAGCGCGCGTACCAAAATGCAATAACATGACATGTAGGCTGTGTGTGGCGGGATATATACATTTTTAGGTTGAGGTGTAGATTTGTGCAGTAGTTTCAGGCTGCCGCGCCCGCCGCAATAAGTTATAATGTAACGTTGTAAGCCTCATTTTGGCGCCCCTTTACCTTGGCGCCCGGGGACATATGTACCCCCCTGCCCCCCCCTAACTACGCCTCTGTGTAGTGAGTAGGCCTCGGCAAGGTAAGGTAAATTACCTTTTTTACCGGGTAAAAGGGTAAAGGTAAAGGGTAAAGGTTTCGACATGCCAAGGGGTAAGGTAAAGGGTAGGATAAAGGTAGCTCAGAAGAATTACCCGGTAGGGTAAAGGTAGCGCAAATAATTACACGGTAACTACAGTACCTTGTTTACCGCTAAAAGCTCCGTGGCGCAGTCCGTGGCCTCTATTTTAAATTGCGATAATTGATGTCGGACCAGATGGAGACGGTCCACGTTCTTGAGGTAGAGGTGTAGAGGTGTAATTGTGTATGGGAGCGGATGGCCAACAAACACAAGGGGCGTGGTTAGGGCCGTACACATAGGAGGTGCTCACACCAACGTCCGCACCTGCATCCCCCACGGGCCCCTCCCGGGGGCCGAGTACTATAAAAGGTGGTGAGCCGGAGGGCTCAAGGTCGGGGGGTATCAGCTTTAACCAGCGAAGACGGAAGACCAGCTAGCATAGGCCCCGGAGCTCCCCTGGCTCGCTGTCCTTATCAGGGCCGACCAGGGCAAGCCGGTGGCGTGGCCCCGAGAGCCCAGACTGACGAGCCGGTCTGGAGACTCAGGGTGCCGGGATCCCAGCTTGACCAGGGCTGGGACAGGTAGCCTCCCCTAGCTCCGTAGTGGAGGACTTGGGCGTAGGTTAGCGGGGTTAGAAGTTGTGTATCCCTGTAGCCGAGTGAAGGGGACGATACCCCCTTAAGTATTGTGTGTACCCATTACTGTGCACAAGTTGGTGTCAATAAATAAGTGTGCCTCCGACCCTGTCGTCAAGCCTCCTGATACTTACTACATCTGGGGTCAGAAGTAAAACGTTCAACGATGGACACACGAGGGACGACACATACCAGGGAGTCGGAGATGGAGGACACCGCGGCCGAATCGCCACCAGAGATGGCCGAGGTCGGATCGGAGCAGCCGGGGCCGAGTACACCCACGCTGCTACGACAGGAAGGGGGGGATGCGTCGGCCGAGAGACTTCGGCTGGCTCACTCCCGCCTGGCGGAGCTGCTCTACGCTGCGGCTGCCGCGTTGGAAGAGATCACGCGGCTGGGGGCTGGAGGGGCTGCGCGAAACGACGACAGCAGCCGACGCGCGGCGACATTTCCCGCCACCCCGACGCGGCTCGCGGTTAAATTTCCCGCCATCACTACAGTGCGGGCAGAGGGCGGGGCCGGCCCGCGTCAGGTGACTGCTGAGGGCCAAGCACAAGCCGTGACATCATCAGCACCGGCCAGCGCGTCAACATCAGAGCGACCGGCGATGCCATGCTCGCAGCCCGCCCACACTGTAACATCTGCTGGGAGCGACGGAGCGCGATCCGCAGCCACGGACGTCACGTTACAGCAGCGACTGCCGCCTCTCAAAGAATTCGTGGGCGCGGATGGAGACTGGGGCGGCTTCAAAAGGCGGTTCATCGCTCATCAAGAGATGGCGAACTGGACGGACGCCGAGGCACTACGCGCGCTGCCGGCGATGCTGGACAACGACGCCCTGGCTACCCTCACCTCGGCGCCTAAGAAAAAGCGCGCCATGCTGCACTTGGCGCTGCAGCTGCTGTCAGCCGTCGATGGGCCGCCTTCGGACTGCAGGCAGCTGTTCCACGATCGGCATCGGGGCGCCAACGAATCGCCCCTGGCCTTCCGGACGGCTCTCCTGGCCCTGGCAAAGGCAGCTTTTCCGCGGATGGACGAGGAGGGAGTGGACGCCATGGTGGCTGAAAATCTGCTGCTACTCGCTGATGAGCTGGACGTCGCCGTCTTGGCTCAAGACGACGCAGAGATGTCGTCCCTGCTGGTTGCGCGCCACATCCACGGGGGCTTGCGGTCCCTGCATCGCAAGGCCGCCAAGGGGGTGGCCGGCCATGCCATGGCGGCCACCACCCTCCCATCGGAGGAGGTCTGCGGGGTGGAGCGGCGGGGGGAATGGAGATCGGCGGCACCACAGGCTCGGAATGGACCGAGCCGCCAGGAGCAGCCCAGGCCATCTGGGGCGCTCACACGCTGCTACAACTGTGGCCTGCAAGGCCACGTTGCTTCAGGATGCCGGGCTCCCCGTCAGCGCGGGGCGACACCTCGTCAGGACGCCGCGCCGTCTCCACCCAAGCTCCAGCAGAGAAATACGGCGAGTCGTGGAACCTCACACGTTTGGCCCATGCACACATCCGACACACACTCACGCGCTCAACTGAACAGGGCTCGAAAATCGCCGGCCGTTGCGCCCGTTTGTTCTGAAATGCGGCGAGCGCTCCAACCGGGTCAGTGGTCGGAACTCGCCCATCGTGTCGTTGCAGCGTCGGCGGGATCGTCGGTTGTGGTCGGTCATATTGATGGGGTAGAGGTGCGGATTTTAATTGACACAGGGGCATCGGCAACCATTATATCTGATTTGATTTATAACATCCTTCCCGTTCAAAGTCGTCCCTTGCTCCCCGTTGACGAGCCATGCTATGCTGCTAACGGGGGCTCGCTGGGCATTATTGGGCAAATCCGCGCCAAAATTTGCATTGGAGACATTAAATTATCCGGGCCTGTTTTGGTTTCCTCCTCACTCGCGGTTCCGTGCCTGTTGGGGACGGATTTCTTGGCCAAAATGCCCATTCGTATCTTGATTGACCAGGGGTGCATCGAGCTCCCGTCGGGCCGACGTGTTACATTTTTGTCTTCCCCCACCACGGAGCGTCGGGCGTTTGCCACCGTGCAGGCGCTCGTGACAAAAACTGTGCGCGTACCCCCGGGGGCGCAGATGCTCGTCCCTCTTAGGTTGCGTCGGCCGTTTGCTGAAGGGGTTGCGGATCGGGGGGTCTTGTTGGGACCATCTCGGGCCGGGGTCAATGGACCCGATTTGCTAGCGGCTCAGACCATGGTGAAAGCGGATGGGGACCCCTTCATTGCAGTCCTTAATGTAGGATCGCGAACGGCCGTGGTTCCTCAAGGGACCGTGCTTGCACACGCAACGCCGGTACCCTATGAGGAACCACTCGTGGGTCAGGTAAGCACCGATCCTCCGTCGCGACCGCATTCGGACTGTGATGACGGATGGCTGGATGCGCTTTGCGCGGGATCAGTGGACCTGTCCGACTCGCAGCGTGCGCAGCTGCGAGTTCTCCTGAAGTAATTTGCGGACGTTTTTAGTCAACACAAATTTGATATTGGTTGTACTAAATTGCTGCGACACCATATTGACATGGGTGACAGCGCGCCAATCCGCCAAAATCCCTTTCGGTTGAGTCCCGCCGAAAAGGATCATGTCAAATCGGCTGTTGATGACATGCTAGCCGCCGATATCATTTCCCCTTCCAACAGCCCGTGGGGCGCGCCGATCGTTTTGGTGAAAAAACACGACGGCTCACTGCGGTTTTGTGTTGACTTTCGGCGATTGAACAAAATTTCTGTGGCAGATGCGTACCCGCTTCCTCGAATGGATGAGTCGCTCGATGCCTTGGCGGGGGCGCGATTCTTTTCCACCCTCGATTTACTATCTGGATTCTGGCAGCTTCCTCTGGATGACGAATCAAAACCTAAGACTGCTTTTCGTACACCGCAAGGTCTCTTCCAATTTAACCGCTTGCCGATGGGCTTACATTCTGCGCCGGCAACTTTTCAGCGGTTAATGGAACTGGTCTTGGCAGGCTTGCAATGGGATTCGTGTTTAATTTACTTGGACGATGTCATCGTCTTTAGCAAATCCTTCGAGGAACACCTCCAGAGGTTGCGTGCTGTTTTTCTCAAAATGCGGGCTGCCAATTTGAAATTTAAACTGCAGAAGTGCCATTTGCTCCGCGAATCGGTGCGGTATTTGGGTCACATTGTTGGGCGCTCGGGGATATCCACTGATCCCGCCAAAACGGAATGCGTCAGCTCCTGGCCGACTCCCACCTCGGTGGGAGAGGTCAGGAGTTTCATTGGGTTCGCGTCGTACTATCGGCGGTTTGTGGCTGACTTCGCTACGATCGCGAAACCATTGCATGCCTTGACGTCCAAGGGAGTCAGGTTTCATTGGGGGCCGGAGGAGGAGGCTGCTTTTAGCGCCCTCCGGAATGCCCTGGTGGGGGCTCCGCCGTTGAATTACCCCGATTTCTCACAACCCTTCTTGCTCGATACAGACGCAAGTAACACGGGCATTGGGGGCGTGCTGTCCCAGCTCGTAGAGCATGTGGTGGCTTACGGTAGTCGGGTACTGTCTCCAGCGGAACAACGGTACTGCGTTACCCGTCGGGAATTATTGGGAATTGTTTATTTCATTCAGCAGTACCGTCCGTATCTGTACGGTCGGCGTTTCACCGTCCGTACAGATCATGCGGCTCTACAGTATGCTCTGCGGGTTCAACAACCATCGGGCCAGTTGTCTCGATGGTTGGAGATTCTCCAAGACTGCGACTTTGTCACCACAAATCGTAAGGGCGTCCGCCACACGAACGCTGACGCCCTGTCGCAGTTGCCACCCACTTCGGAGTGCGCTTGCCTCTTGGGTTCGGGGCGTTGTAGGCCCCCGAACGTCTCCACCGATTCGGTCCTCGTGGCCGCCGCCGATGCGCCTTCGGCTTCGGGTCCTATCGAGCAAGAAGGGAGGGATTCGTTGCTGGGGTTGTCGGTCGCGGAATGGGGACGCCTCCAAATGGAGGACACCTCCCTCCTCGCTCTGCGCCGTCGCACCGGGGGGGTTGGTCAGGGGGTGGCGAACGTTGACTCGTGGGGGTTGTCCCAGGGTCTTTTAATGCACTGGGACGGAAAATCCCGCCGCCAACGGCTCGTGGTGCCTGCAGCATTAAGGGGTAAGGTGGTATGGGCTGTTCATGAGCGGCTTCTGCACTTGGGGGTTCACAAGACCTTTGCCACGCTCCAGCTCGATTTCTTCTGGCCGGGCATGGCAAAGGACGTGGGGGATCTCCTGGGGTCGTGCACGCAATGCGCGCAGCGGAAGCCACCTGTGAGGGGGTCCAACCCTCCGCTGCAATCCATAAAGGTTTCCCGGGTTAACGAGCTCGTTGCTCTAGACATTCTCGGGCCATTTCCCGCTACACCCAGGGGGAATAGGTATTTATTGACAGGGGTCGAATACTTCACGAGATGGCCTATGGCCTGGCCCCTAGCCAACCAGTCGGTGGCAGCCATCGCGGAGGCCTTTGTCCAGGACTATGTCCTCGACAAGGGTGCTCCGGAATGGCTGCTTACTCCTCCGCGAGGTGTGTGACCTCATGGGTACGGAGAAAATTCGGACCTCCCCGTATCACCCACAAACTGACGGGATGGTGGAACGGCTGCATCGGACCATCACGTCTATACTGTCCCAGCAGGTATCGGAATCCCAGACAGATTGGGACCTTCGCATTGCCGGTGTGTTGCAAGCCTACAGGATGGCTCCCCATGCGGCCACCGGATTTTCCCCTTTCTTTTTAATGTATGGCCGCGAGGCTAACCCCCCTGTGACGACCCAGCTGAAGCTCTCGGCGCCTCAGGCAAAGTCTACATTGTCCGAACACGTTAAATTTAATATCGGCAAATGATCTGAGGCGCGGGAAGCGGCCGTGCAAAATTCTGAACTCCGCCGGCAGGCGAACGATAGGCTTCGGCTGGGGCGGGAACATGTGTTCAAATGGAAACCAGGGGACAGGGCATGGTTGCACTGTCCCCAGGTGCCGCTGGCGACCTCGTCAAAGTTGGTACGGCCGTGGCGGGGGCCCGTGGAGGTCGTACAGGTCTTGCGGCCGCAATGTGTACGCGTCAAATGGGGGAGGCGTCGGTGGTACGTGCACCCCTCAAGGTTGAAACCGTTCATTGCGCCGCCCCGTGGTTCGCACACACGCACGCATGGCCAAACGTGTGAGGGGTCCGCCGACTCCCCGACGTCGCTGCTCTCGCCTAACCTGACATCAACTGTGCCATCTCCAGGTGCAACTGGAGTGACGGCTCCGCGACCGCCAACCCCCCCCGGGGGGGTCGGGGGTCGCTCGGCAGCGGCACCAGACTCTCTCGCACCCGGACCGTCAACAACCGCCACTGAGCAGGCCGGGACGGGCCCTTGTGACGGGCCCGCCGCGAGAACGCGCGCCAAAACGCGCAGACTATTGTGAGGTCGGCCGATGGGGGGCCTTTGCGGACGAGGGGGGGGAGGCGCCTGGGGCGCGTGTATATATATGGTGGTTTTACGGAATGGGGTATTTATTCGGGAGGGTGCGCCGGGTTATTTTTTTTTCTTCTCTTTCTTCTTCTACCTGTTTCCTGTTGTTGTTGTTGTTATGGTTGTCATTGTTCTTGTTAAAATTACGCGAGGCACACACGGGTTTGAGGAGGGATGCACCTTTATTCTGATTTTGTTGCAGCCGGGGACGGCTGCGAGCTGTACAGGGGGGGGTGATGTAGAGGTGTAATTGTGTATGGGAGCGGATGGCCAACAAACACAAGGGGCGTGGTTAGGGCCGTACACATAGGAGGTGCTCACACCGACGTCCGCACCTGCATCCCCCACGGGCCCCTCCCGGGGGCCGAGTACTATAAAAGGTGGTGAGCCGGAGGGCTCAAGGTCGGGGGGTATCAGCTTTAACCAGCGAAGACGGAAGACCAGCTAGCATAGGCCCCGGAGCTCCCCTGGCTCGCTGTCCTTATCAGGGCCGACCAGGGCAAGCCGGTGGCGTGGCCCCGAGAGCCCAGACTGACGAGCCGGTCTGGAGACTCAGGGTGCCGGGATCCCAGCTTGACCAGGGCTGGGACAGGTAGCCTCCCCTAGCTCCGTAGTGGAGGACTTGGGCGTAGGTTAGCGGGGTTAGAAGTTGTGTATCCCTGTAGCCGAGTGAAGGGGACGATACCCCCTTAAGTATTGTGTGTACCCATTACTGTGCACAAGTTGGTGTCAATAAATAAGTGTGCCTCCGACCCTGTCGTCAAGCCTCCTGATACTTACTACAGAGGTACTAGAGGACGAGGTCGAGGATGCCAGCAACGGCATTTTTGGGGTTGCTGCGAACAGCAATCGAAAGAGGCAGTGGCATGCGTTCCCGTGGGAGCACACGCAAGTGGTTTTCCACCCACACGAACGCATCGGGGTGGAAAGCCCACATCAAGAAGCACAACGTGCTCGTCCCAGGCAACGAGGTCAGGACATCGGCGTCGGCTGCCTGAAGGTTCCGTCTAACTTGGCCAGAGCGGCGCAGGATCTTATTGCCTGTCGTTCGTCCGAGGACGATGGCAATGACGAACTTGATCAGGTTGTTGATGAGATCGCCATCGACCAAGACGACTGGGACGAGGGGGTTATGGAGGACGGTGTCGTCGACAGCCTCAACGCCCGAATAGAGAGTATTCTATATGAATAAAGCCTAGCTTAATCGTTATAAACCTTTTTGATGTGTTGTACCCCAGTAATTTCCCTGTAATCGGGTAATTTGTATGGGATAAGGGTAAAAGGTAGGGTAAAGGTAGCATCGTTGCTTTTCACCTTTTACCTGGTTTTCACCTGAGGACGGCTGCTTGTATTGTGGCCGAAACGTCGTGAGAATTGTTTTATGTTTTATTTTTATTATTTTATTACTTCCCTTCTACGTGACTTTACCGAAAGAACCAAGAAGATGAATCCCTGCAGTCACGAAAGCTTTAAACCGAAATTTAATGTATTGGGAGTCACCCCTGCTCATGCAAATTCCTACACCCCTATCCAAACATTAAGCGAATTTAGTTTTAAGCCAATCCACGAAAATAATGTTCTGAAACAACTGTCCTACCTCAAAGGGTCCTCCTCTACCGGAGCAGATAGTATTCCCGTCTTTGCTCTACTAACTGTTGGTCACCTAATACACAAACCTATAGCCCATATTTTCAACCTATCAAATAAGCATTAGTTCCTCTAGAATGGAAACATTCATATGTTCGTCCACTTCACAAAGGGGGCCCTAAAGATGATCCAAATAACTACCGACCTATCTCAATTTTGTCCCCGTTGATGAAAATTTTAGAAAAATTATTGAACTACCAAATTAGCAGTTTCCTGTCCACCAACAATCTATTACATCTAAAACAATCTGGGTTCCGAAAAAAATACAGCACCACATCTGCTGCATTAGACTCTCTGAATCACATTTAGAGTAGCCTTGATAATAAGCAGTACTGCGCCTGTCTTTTTCTTGACTTGTCCAAATCTTTTGATACAGTAGACCACAACATCCTGCTTAGTAAAATAAGTTGCCTCGGTTTTTCCGAAAAGACAGTAAAATGGGTGCGAGAAAAGAGGTAAATTTTTTTAACCAAACTGTATTCACAGATGGTTGGAGGTCAAACAGTGTTAAGATAACAAAAGGGGTTCCACAGGGTTCCATTCTCGGCCCCCTCTTGTTCTCTCTTTATGTAAATGACTTGGACACTGAACTGGATTATTCCAGGGTAAATCTTTTTGCAGATGACACGGTACTAATTACTGCTGGCCGCTCTCCGGATGACGTGATTGTTAAGCTCCAGAGTGATTTCAATAAACTACAACATCAGCTAGTTGCTCTTAAACTAGTCCTAAATCCTGCCAAAACCAAGGTGCTATGCTTCTCACCAGGACTAAAGCGGGAAGTTATTTTCCCCCAATTACATTCTTTAAATAATGATCAAATAGAGCAAGTCAAAATCTATAAGTATATTGGGGTCATCCTGGATTCAAAACTGAATTTTGAAGATCACATTGATTATATTGGGAAAAAGACAAAATTTAAATTGGTTTTCTATATCGACACAAGCACTGCCTCTACTTGATTACTGTGACATTGTGTATAAATCAGCCCCAAGTACTGTACTGAAGAAGCTTGACTCAATATATCACTCGGCCTTAAGATTTGCATTGAATTGCCCATATAGGACTCACCACTGTGATCTCTACATTGGGTCAAACTTAACATCTCTGAATGTTCGACGGCTTGTGCACCAGATCTTATTTATTCTTGATGTACTTACAAAAAAATCCGCAGATTACCTGCTGGATCTCCTCTCTGTTTCAAAAAACAAATTTGACCTAATGTCTACACTCATTTACCAGCTTCATATTCCCTATTGCCGTACATATACTAGAGGAAGGGCTTTTTGTTATTGATGCCCCCAGGATCTGGAATGCTGTTGCCAATAAATTGAAACTTGAGTCACTACCTATGAGATCTTCACTCAAAACTGCTCTAGAGGAGTTGTACACCCCGAACTGCCAGTGCTATTCAGTGGCCTAAAATAAAATGTTTCGCTCCGGATGATCGTTACAAAGTATGACCTGTGTTTTGATTTAGTGTGCTGATCTTAAAGGTGCATTGAAAAATTATAATACTGCGACTGATGCTCCTGCTGTTGTGGAGTGACTCAAGCAGCCAGCTATGGCTGCAGGGTTTTGGTAGTACATGTTGTTTATGCCATTTATTGTGAAAATTCCGTCACAGTTCCTAAGATCACTGTTTCATTGCTTTCATGGCTTTATTTTGGTGATTTCGAAAAGTGTATTGGTTTAGCCATGTTTGTTTGTTGTAGTACAGAGTTAGACTGATGGCCTTAATCTAAGTTGTCTTGTGGTTGTTGTTGGTTGTTTGACTTGCATCCCACTGGGATTTTTGCCCACAGCGTTGGTGTACGGTGTTTTTTCTGCAATATTTTGTTGTCTTTTCTTGTATTTTCTGTTTGCACTCAGTCAGATATTCACTTTAAGATGTTTTTTGTTCATGTTTTTGTTTTTTGTTTGTTGCGGTTGCACCCGATTCAAGAGCCGAATGGCTCACAGGGCTATACCTAATAAATCAACTTGAAACTTGAACTTGAGTGTCAAAAACTGGTCTGCCAACCAGCATGAAAACTTCCCAGTATCAGAGAGCTCCCTCTTTTTCCAACACACGCACGCAAATTCAGTTGTTCACAAGTGTGGATAAGTTAAACATTTTATTCGTTACATCTTTGTGCAGGCGAAACCTGAATTAGTTGGGGGAGGGTTATTGATGGAGCATTGATGAAACTCGGTCATATAGTCCAGCAAAAAGAGAGCATCAAGTCTTAGCTTCATAGTTCACTGGAGTTGACAGAGCAAGGCCACAACTGCACTATGGTCACTGCCTCTGTTGCCTTTGTCCAACCAATCATTGAATTAGAAGGGGGGGGGGTGAGCGTTGATGATTGAATCAGTGCCCCGACTGCTGTCCTCTGTGTGATCACAATGCAGGTTCCGCAAGAGCACCTCAACTACCGCTACGAGGTGCTGGAGTCAATAGGACTCGGAAGTCAAGGCCAGGTGTTCAAGTGCCTCGACCACAAAACCAACACTGTAGTGGCCATCAAGATGCTGTCGACACCAGCGAGGTAAGACTTGATGAGGCTGCGTCGTTCGGTTGGTTTCTGTTGGCATCACTCGTGCCTCAGCAAGAAGGGTCCTGGGTTCGACTCGTGACACGGGCGCCGTACTGGGTGGTGGCTGAACTGCACGTGGCAGGCTGCGATCCAGCACTCTGGAGGCAGCAGAAGCAGCATGAGCACCAGCGATGGTTGTTGGATCACCACATAACTGTCGCAAAACTGTGTGGACTTCCTCCCCGTGGAGACGGCCATCCAGAAAGTGGATTAATCTCAATCTGTTCCAATCTCGGTTGTGATAGAGTGTTGCCTCCCCTCACACGTGTGGATTTTCTCTGGGCACTCCGGTTTCCTCCCAAATATATAAACTGTCATTGATTTACCTAAAGACATTTTAATAAAGGACCTCATAGCTTGGGCAACTGTCCGTACCAGCTGTCCACCTGGCTGCTGCTGCCTTCCTACTTAACTGTGAACCCTCATGTTCTCTCTGAATTGTTCTGATTAAATGTCTCTCTGAGTCGTTCTGAGTCATTCTCTTTCTGAGTCGTTCCCTCTTATTAGTTCTCTCCAAGTTATTCTCTTAAGAGTCATCTTCTCTTTCTTTCTCACTGTGAGAGCGAGCAGAAATTGCGGTGGTGCGTTACATGTTCATATCATTTTCAATATGTGGACTTCCTCTGTGCAGCGATGAAGAAGAGGATGCTCAGCAAATGGAGCTTAAGATCGTTCTCCAACTTCAGGGCAAGGACGATGATGATGACAACTACAACGTCGTCAAACTCATGGATCACTTCACTTTCAGGGGACACTTCAGCATAGTCACGGAACTGTTGAGGTACGTGAAACAAACGCACACGCGAGTAGACAAAGACAGTGCAAATATATTGTGGTAGCAAAAGGTGCTTGAAAAATTGTTTTCGGTATAATTTAGGCACATGTGCAAGTAGGCTCTGTATTTCGTCTAACCGCGGACACAAATGCAAACGCAATTCGAGAAAGACAGTGCAAATATAGTGTGGGTTCAAGAGGGACAGGAAAATCAGTTTTTGGCACAAGTTAGGTACATCTTTCTTCTTTCTTATATATAAAAGTCTCTGCGCGCTCGCGCTTGCGGGGGATTTGGCTCTGGAATGGTGGCCTTGACGTGGAAAAAAATTTGCCAGGCAGCACGCCCTAAGCCCCGCGGTGGGAATAGTCTATTCCGTTTTCCCATCCGTAAACGTTAAGTTAGGGTTATAAGGCTTAGAGTAGGGTTGCGAGTTATTAAGGTAGTCACGTGATGCCTTCTTGTAGACAAACGCACTACAGCTGCTGCATTACACGAAACAAAACAATAGAGCAGAACAGCCTCCACATAGCCATCTCTCCAAATAATACCAGTGGTTATACTCATTACATCAGACGCACAACCTTCTGAAAGTGCATCTCATCGGCAGCATTGATTCAATACAAACAACACCCTGGATAGGCCTCGACAGTGTCTCATCAGCAGTCAAGGTTCGCTGGAACCAATATTTGTGAACTGCCAGATATTAATCTTAATTTGGGAGCTTTCGTGACTGCAGGAATTATTCTTTGGTTCTTTTCGGTTAAGTCACGTCTAAAAATAAAATAATAAATCAAAATAAAACAACACATTACGACGTTTCGATTGCAACACAAGCAATCATCATCAGGCATAAAAGAAATAGCAACAAAAATCTAACTAGAAAACTATAGACCGACATACAAGCAGACAGACATCACAACGGCACACATAGAGAGGAGTATACAGGCACACGAAAATTAAATAACCTAGTAAAATATTGAAATGTGATGTAATACAACACAGAGAGTCGGTTAACACACAATTAACGCATGGCCTGGTTGACTACGTGTTTCAAAATTTGCTAAGTTAGAATTTTAAGTGTGAGCAACAAATATCTAACTAGAAAACTATAGACAGACATACAAGCAGACAGACATCACAACGGCACACAGAGAGAGGACACAAATCGGCTGTGTGAGCAACAAAAATCTAACTAGAAAACTATAGACAGACATACAAGCAGACAGACATCACAACGGCACACAGAGAGAGGACACAAATCGGCACAAAGAGATGGTCGTTTCTGTGACGGTCCCTTAAATATAGAGAGGAGGGGGAGGGGACGGGGGGAGGGAGAGGGCGGGGAGATCAATGGGTGCACGCCAACGTACTCCTATTGTAAGGTTTGCCTCCCGTGCCGCGTCTATCATCTCACTTACAATAGGAGTACGTTGGCGTCCACCCATTGATCTCCCCGCCCTCTCCCTCCCCCCGTCCCCTCCCCCTCCTCTCTATATTTAAGGGACCGTCACAGAAACGACCATCTCTTTGTGCCGATTTGTGTCCTCTCTCTGTGTGCCGTTGTGATGTCTGTCTGCTTGTATGTCTGTCTATAGTTTTCTAGTTAGATTTTTGTTGCTCACACAGCCGATTTGTGTCCTCTCTCTGTGTGCCGTTGTGATGTCTGTCTGCTTGTATGTCTGTCTATAGTTTTCTAGTTAGATATTTGTTGCTCACACTTAAAATTCTAACTTAGCAAATTTTATTTTTAGACGTGACTTAACCGAAAAGAACCAAAGAATAATGCCAGATATTATTAGCAGTGACCCACTCGTAGATATGGGTGCTAGTTCAGCACAGAACTCTGTAATGAATTGGCCTGCTGATAATTACTCCAAATCTATAGCTGCAGATTATTGGGTGAAGCGGAGTGGAAGCTGGAAGCCTTCACGCGGTTCACTCTAAGTGAGAAATCACGACGAATGCTATCAATGCGGCAACTGAACATTAACCTCTAGAGCAAGACTAACAGCCACGCCAACGGTCCTTTCCAGGACCGAACGCATGATGAAAACACATTTATCTCAGCAATTAATCTCCAGGATTCAATATCATGATCAATATTCAATTATTTCAGTAATCAACATATTCTCAGTAATACATAATATAAATGTTCATGACTCTCAGTGATCACTCTTTTTAGTATTTAATATCACAATTAAAATCTATTGATCACATTACCAAACTCGTCTTAGTAATCAATATCCTAATCAGTACCCATTAACATGAGCAATACCTGCGATAAAAATTTGTTATCACATGACAGAACAGTCCTCCAGAGTGAAGTATGGAGCAGCGTGTATGGCAGGCACAACAAAGCAGGGCAGAGACGGATTTAGGGGTTAAAGCGATTTATTGCGGCTCTCACCAAGTTATGGGAGGTGTGGTTGTGGCAATCAATGCCACGTCCCCAGAAACACAAATCCCATGCTTGAAAATACAAAATCCGCACGGACCTAAAGTTCCATCGCAAACCCGAATGCACTCTCAGAACAGGACTCCATTCATCGGGCTATTGGCCAAGTAGGGTATTCCCCACACATACACACCTCTAGCCCCTACACAAACCCGTACCTCCACACTCCTAGCCTCTACACGAACTCGCACCTCCACACACACCTGATAGTCGGGTTGTACGCACGGAACGGGGCGTGGCCATCGACAGCCAACGGCACAGGCCTGAGCCACTAACAATGCAGTGAAGGTCTTGCACCATGGCTTTGACTGTATTGTGTTTCTAGCTGGTTGATTAACCATTCACCTGACACCACAGTGAACTCTTAATACAGCGGTGAGCACTTGTCAGCGAACACAAGCCACCTCGGTGAACACTCGGCAGAGTACTGCTACAGTGTGCATTTCAAACAGCAGAGCACGAAAAACAAAGGGCCCCCTATAGCCTCAACATACTGTTGGGGAAAGTGCTGTTAACGAGCACCCATGAAGGCCAGCACGGTACACAAGGGGGTGGATGGCCAGCACCACACCCGACCACCGTTGTCTCCCTAGTGACGATGCTTTACGCAGTGCACCAGGTACTCATTCGTGGCAAAGTCTATCTAGGAGAGGTCCAGGCCTGGTTCAGATAATCGCCACTGGTGTTGGGCGTGAGCAGTAATCGAACTCGGGTGCAGCGCGGTTTGCTACACCACTGCTCTCCATGGGCACAGGGCCACAACCACTCCCATTGTTTCATTTATCTCACGGATTCATCTTCTGATCAATATCATGATCATCATATATTGATCCGTGACCAATATTTGTCAGTAATCAATATCATGATCAACATTCAGTTATCTCGGTAATAATTAATCAGGAATCAATAATGTCAATATTCATTGATTTCAGCAATTAATTTTCAGGATTCAATAGCATGATTCACATTCAGGGATTGCAGTAATGATAAATATTTATTTATTTCAGTAATTTGTGTTCTCAGCAATGACCAATATTCAATTCAGGTTCCCATTCTACTCTGCATTCAATGTCAATATACATTTATCATTAATATTTATTGATATCAATAATATTTTAGGGTAATGGGTCACACAAAGACAAATACCGACATAAAGCCTAACAGTTAGGGCAAGTGCTGTTAGCAAGCACCACCTATGAAGGCCAGCACGGCACACGAGGGGGTGGGTGGCCAGCACCACGCCCGGCCGCCTTTGCCTCCCCATTGGCAATGTTTACATATTGCACCAGGTACTCATGAGGCTAAGGCGACCTTAGGGAGGCCCAGGACCAGTTCATATAATCGCCACTGGTCTTGGCCATGAGCAGGAATCGAGCTAGGGTAATCGGGTTCGTATCGCAGCGCGCTAACCGCTACACTACCACTCACCATCTCACACACTCGCTTACTCACACGGCCACTGTCACTCACTCACCTAATCACAAAGCCAATCAGTCACACCCACTCAAAGGGAAAATATATAATACCGTATGTGGTTGTGCCCTGAAGAAGGGCCATTGCCCAAAACCTTGCCTATTATATATTATTGAGAGTGGGTGTGTTGGTGAGAGACTGGGCGAGTAGGTGTGGGTGATTGACTGTGGGCTTGTGCGTGGGTGAGTGTGTGAGTGACTGAGTGGGTGTGTTCCAGACAGCTAAAACACAAAGTTGGCACAGTTGGTACATCTGCCAGTCATCTCAGTCAGTCACCCCATGGCACCTGGGTCTGTCCCTTGACCTCCTGCCAGCGAGCCTTTGACAGTTCACATGGCCTCAAAGTGCAACTTGCCTGGCACAAGAGCCGTGGTGATGTCACCGCCACTTAGTGGCAAATGGCAGTTGTGCGAGAGTGTGAGTGACTGAGTGTGTGTGGGTTTGTGGGTGAGTAACCGAGATGGTGTGATTGAGTGACCGAGTGGGTGAGTAAATGTGCCCCGAAGTAGATCCATTGCCCAAAACGTTGTATGTGGCTGTGCATTGCCGCTAGTGATTGGTGTGGAGGAGGAGGAGCCTCTGGCTGAGGCAGTGATTCTGGGCCATCAGGTGCTCAATGACATCACCCTGGTACTCAACGAGCTCCCTCACACCCATAGACCTGCAAAGACACACATAGGGATTGTTAGAGATACTGTATATTGCAATAGTTAGAGATACACAGAGATCTACAGACTATGAGATCTATCACATACACAAACCTGCATGAAAATGCTCAGAAAACACCTGGGGTTTGGAGATCAGATCACCATGCTTTCCTTAAAGGATGGTGAAAGGCATGGCTCTTCAAGTTACTCTTTTGATGGAATTCAAGAGTCAATTGTGATCGCAAAGTGCTGACGCAGTTTCCATCTCCTCGGCTTCAACCCACAACCACCAGTCATCCTTGCAACGCCACACAACTATCCTGACCCTCTGAAGGCTGCCGTAAGCCTCCTTATTCTCCATGGTAGGATGTTGTACACCGTGGGAGTGGGCTTACTCTCAGCTATCTGGAGAACACTTCCTCTATGAGCAAGGGTCTATGGAGGAGGTCTGGACTGTGTACCAAACGCAGCCATAGTCCTGAGCCTCACCCATTTCCCCTCAGAATCAGGAGGGGTGTACGATGCCAACCCTACCTCGAAGTGATGATAAAATTCTTGCTTGCAACTCTCATTAGCGAGTCGAGACCAGGCCACTATGGGTTTGAATGGGGTCCTAGGTGGACGCCCATCACAGCAGTGGAGGAATGGCAGGCGTATCTTAGAGATGATAAGCCGATGGTCAGTGGGCAGATCGGCTTCACGGTTGGAGCCGATTCCCGTCAGGGCCATGGAACGTGATGCTCCACCCGTCTTACTTCCCCTGACCACTACTCATTAGCCTCACTCTTTTTTCTACATCTGGGAGAGAGCTGCAGATGTTTATTTACCAGCTAAAGTAAAAATATAGATATTTTACGTACATAGAGCCTCCAGAGAAACACCATACTTTATGACATACATCTCTTGCCATCTATTTAGTCTTCTTGTGCCCTTTCCTTCTATCGTGGTGTTTTTATTCAAGTTGTATTCTCCTTTACGTGCACGATAGAAATAATTAAATGCATTCAGACTACACAATTCGTAAAGCTATCACCCCAACCGTTGGGAAAGAACCGTCTGAGGACCCAATAAAAACCATCACCTTGCCACACATAGCAGGGGTAACCAAAACTATTTCCAAAATCATGAGCAAACACAAGATCCAATCTTGATTTGAAGCTTTCGAGACTGCAAGAATCCATACTCTTTGGTTCTTTCGGTAAAGTCACGTAGGTATAAAATAAATAAATCACGACGTTTCGATCGCAACACAAGCGGTTGTCCTCAGGCGGAAAAAATATAATCCAGCAGTGGAACTGCTGAACCAGGTTCGATTCAACACAGTACATAAAATTCGTGATCTCATCCCATCTGTGAAGGATGTGATCCCTGACAAGCAATACCCCGGTGTCTACAAACTAAGCTATGTCTGCGGCAGTAGTTACATTGGGGAAACTAAGCGATACGTCTCGGACCGTGTTCGTGAACATGCTTTAACGCTGTGGGGGACACAATACATTTTTTTTTCCAAGACGAAGGTACTCTGCAAACCCACTGACTAAGAGCAAAGATTCGTTCATGAAGCCATCCAAATATATAAACACGGACACAATTTCAACCAAGAAGATGGGTACAAACTGAGCAATCACTGGAAGGACGTTATTAACCAGGTAAAGTCATAACTGGCTGTGATGTTTCCATCCTACTTGCCGATGTTAGCAGTTATTTTCGACTCTCCGAGTTATATTACCAGGTTAAATGTCATTACATTAACAGGCTAAATGTCTCACTAACACAACCACCGTTGCTCGTTGGCCTCGATGTGGTGTTGGTTTACGGTTTTCCTACATTGACATGCTAATTTCTCATAATACATTGGCCACCTCCGCTTCGTCTTTCTTACATTGACATGCTAATATCTCACCTCCACAGCTTCATCGTCATGGAGGAGCTCAGCCCTCCGATCTTACATTTACATGCAGAATTCATCTCTAGCCTTGCCCACTTCGCTTATGACCCTTGGGCTACACCCATCTCAAACCTTTATAACACCCTGCCTCAGCAGCGCTCCCGCTATTATTATTTTTTCCTCCCACAGTAGCTTTCCCGCTATTTTTTCACCGGATGACGATTGCTTGTGTTGCGATCAAAACGTCGTCATATTTTATTATTATTTTTCTATCTACGTGGCTTTACCAAAAGACCCAAAGAATATAATTAAATGCAGTATACCTCACGGTTACTGTATAATTACTTTAGGTATAATCCCACATGGCGCCCAAGCGCTCACTTCGGCGTTGTAAATGCGGGATTGAAATCCCCAGTGCCAACTCCCATAGACGTTGATGTACGTATCTATGATTAATATTGAACTTCCTTTGCACCGTATGTAGCCAACCGTGCTTATCAGAGGTTCAAGGGAAGGACAAACTCAACACAAAAAGCAGTTCTAAAGAAATTAGTTTTCAATCTATATTTACAAGTGCATAGCAAATGGCATTGATCGCAGCCACCATTGTTACTGACGACAATCAACAGCAAGAAGGTGGGGTGTTTTTGGAAGTCGGTGATATACACACACACTTAGAGAGGGCAGACAATCTCACTTGGTGTTGCCGGCTGTGGATGACGCCGTTTCTTTCTCGATGATGTCGGATTGTGGGGTCGATTTGTTGAATCTGACAACTCGCACTGACAACATCATCAGCATCATCATCTCCTTCTCTCCACGTCTGTGTCTCTCTCTCCCTGTCTCTCTTCTATGTCTCTGTGTTCCTCTCTCTCCCAATGTCTCCCTCACCTTTTCTCTCCCCTAGTCTCCCTCTCTCCATGTCCCTATTTGTGTCCCTCTCTCTCTCTCTATCTCCCTGTCTCTTGGTGGGCTGCAGGTGGCACAGTGGTAAGACTGACGCCTCACAACAAGAATTTCCTCGGTTCAATTCCCGACTCGGATACCTCTGGTGGAGTTTGTGTGTTATCCCCCTGTTCTGCAGTGAGTGACAGTGACCGTATGAGCGAGTGAATGTTCTGAATGGGTTTCCTCCGGGTTTTATAGTTTCCTCCTTTCATAGCTAAACACACACAGTGGCACTCGTATTCGCCAAACCACACCCAATTACTCAATTTGGATCACACACAGCAGCAGCGTCGCCCCTGACTGTGAATACATGGCAGGACCCTCCTGAGTCAGTCTTGAGACTGTTCTGGATAAACAAGCTTAAACAATATCAAACAACAACTGCCCTCTGTCTCTCCCCCCGTGTCTCCCGCTCTCCCCAGGTCTGCGATTCTCTCTCCCCATGTCTCTCCTTCTCTCCCAATATCTCTCCCTCTCTCCCAATGTCTCTCCCTCTCTCCCAATGTCTCTCCCTCTCTCCCAATGTCTCTCCCCGTGTCGGTATTTCTCTCCCTGTGTTTCCCCATTTTTTTTCTCTCCCCGTGTCTCCCTGCGTGTCACTCACCCACATATGCGATGAGACACGGAGAAAGGAGGAGGAATTCTGCACAAATAATCCCGACCCACATCCAGAGCCAAAATCTCTCTCCTCCAATTCCCCCCCATGTCTCCGGGTCTTCTACTTGCTTCTCCGTTGCACAGATTGTCAGCAGAAGAGCGTTACCTAAAAAATCAACAATATAATTAATATCTGTGTGTCTATCGCTATTTCTCTATCTCCTCTAATCTGTGTTGAAGATTATAATGGCCATGTCTCTGTCTCCGACTCTCTGCAGGTAGCAAGCTGAGATTAGGAGCACTCCCTTTAAGAGTGTGCTCCTAATCTCAGCTCGTTACCTGTATAAAGGACACCTGGGAGCCAGAAATCTTTCTGATTGAGAGGGGGTCAAATACTTATTTCCCTCATGAAAATGCAAATTAATTTATAACATTTTTGACATGCGTTTTTCTGGATTTTGTTGTTGTTATTCTGTCTCTCACTGTTCAAATAAACCTACCATTAAAATTATAGACTGATAATTTCTTTGTGTCAGTGGGCAAAGTACAAAATCAGCAGGGGATCAAATACTTTTTCCCTCACTGTACATATTAAATGACAAATTCACCTGCATCGATTTCACCACCAGGGCATCTCTCTCGACCTATCGTGATCACCCACGGCCAATCCTTCTGTCGCCACTCGTTCCACTCTCTCCTCAAAGATGTTCCACTCCAAAGAGGGCCTCATCCGGATCCAAAGGTCCACAATTAGTCTCCCATGGATCTCCTACCAGATAGTGATTTCAAGCACTGCACTGGTGAACTTGCAAGAATGGTTTCTCATGTTGGTAACCCCTCTTTCCAGTCCAGTCTTTGGCCTCCATCACTTAAATTGAGCCAAGTGATACTTCTACAAAAAGGTCTGACCACGAAGACCATACAAATTAGAGACTCATTACCGACTGATCAACCATCTCCAAATTCCTGGAACGCCTATCCTTTGTCAGAATCTAAGATCACATCACCTCATCCCCCAACATTTATCTTATCTTATTTATACTTATGTAATGCGGGCGAAAGCGACCTTCCGGATGTGACGTCACAAGGAGGCGGAGCCAGGTGACGTGGGTGAAAGGTTGGGGTCCTTAAGTGGGTAAACCGGAAAGAGAAGGCAGTCGGGTTGTGAATGGAAAAGGGTGAGGCCACGAGGGCGAATGAGAGGAGGGGGGCACCGCCGGCGAGCGGGAGCCGACCCCAGAGTACAGCCAGGAAGGCTGTGTGTTAGAGGCAGCGGTGTGGCTGCAGAGAGTCGCAGGAGCGACGAAGAGAGAGAAGAGTACAGCCAGGAAGGCTGTGTGTTAGAGGCAGCGGTGTGGCTGCAGAGAGTCGCAGGAGCGACGAAGAGAGAGAGACAGCACGAGTCTGTCAGAGCGCTGCGGAGTAAGCAAGAGCGAGAAGAGCAGCAGCGATTACAGCCAAGGGGGCTGAGAGTGAGTAACAGCAGCGGAGCTGCTGTGGGGCTGCAAGAGCGACAAAGAACAGCAGCGGGGCTGCTGATGGTGACTGGAGTGACATCGGAACCAGCACTGAGAGAATAAGAGAGACAGCCGTGTGGGAATGCAGTACGGACCAAATAAAGGACACGGAGCCAGAGATCGTGGTCAAGTCTTTTATTACACTGGTGTCAGAAGTGAAACGGCTTGTCAAGACGGCTCGGAAGAAAGAATATTCCTGTGCCATCATCTGCTACATCATCCGACTTACGATTGAGACAGATGGCGCAGCTGGAGACCTGGAAAATCGTGCTGGCAAAACCGTGTGAGCTCACCACGCCGACGACGGCAGTGGGGAGAGCCGAGGGTGGTCTGCAGGCCGACGCCTTGCCTGCGCTGCCAGCGCCATCTGCCACGCGGCACGGAGACGCCATCTTGGGCGTGGCAGGGGAGAAACGGCGGGAAGCCGCCATCTTGTCTTCACCGCGGCGGGGAGACGCCGCCATCTTCAACATCGCGGCGGAGAGGCAGCCTTGCGCTGCCATCTGGAGGTGCCGCGGGGAGAGCAGCCTGCTGTGAGCTGCTGTTTTGCGAGGGGGAGCTGCGAGGAGAGGACGACGACGACGCTACAGCTGCTGGGGCGGGAGCTCTCCCGTCCTGGCTCGGGTGCGTGACAACGGAGCAGTCAAGTCGCCGAACGAGTTCTGCGAGACGACTCAAGTTGCCGCCCTGCCGTCCTCTTCTTGCTGCAGCCCCGGGCGGGTCGTAACGATACGCAACCGGCCTTTACACACACCTCACCCATCTTTCGAGGGCCGGGTGGGGGCGATTTTGTGTTTCTCTCATGACTCGATTGTGCGGAGCGCGGTTCGGACTGTGGGTATGTGTGTGTAATAACGATGAACGCGCTATCTGCTTGTTGCTCGGTGTCAATTAAAGTGTGTACGTGTGTTGAGAATGGACGGAGAGTATGCTGTGCTTGCTGAGTGTTAAATTGTGTGTGTGCGCTGCGGTGTGGAGTTGTTATATTGATGGCGAAGTTAATTATTAACTCGGGAGCGTCGGGTATCTTGCGCTGTATCATCTCGTGGGTTACCTTGTGCGATGGGCTTAATTGAAAAATATATATATTTTTTTTGGTGTATTGTGCTGCGAGGTGCTATGTGCGATGTGGTTGTTGCAAGAGAGAGAATATTTGTGTTGTTGCTGCAATGTTACGACTGGATTAATGGTGTGTTGGTTACCTGCAGATCGGCTTGCTATTGTGCTTAAATGTGCGCGTGTGATCGCGATATGCTGACTGTATGTGCTGTTACACCGTTCTGTACGGTTATGGGGTGCGATGCATTGATTGACTATTGGGGTTGGGATGTTATTAATTGTGCGTACCTGTTTGGAAATTGGTAACAAATTCGAGGGGGACCCTATTATTTGGTCGTATGGATGTTATGTACACGCGATTTTGTGTATATTATGGGTAACGGCGCTTTGTGAGAGAGAGAGCGCGCTTTGAGGGTGCGTGATGACGCCGTTGTGGGTGTCTCAAAGGTTAATGCTAATGGGACCGTAAATTGGCGCCAAGTTGCGTCGCGTATTCGGTTGGTCGCATGCAGCCACGAGTTGCTTTGCGAGTTGGGTTGTGTAACCAATGTGGTTGGTAAAATATTGGTTAAAAATTCCCCGATATGACTGCTGCGCGCAGCAAGCTGGGGCTGTGCGTCTATCGTTGTTGGGATTGTTACAATAAGACGGGGGAAGCAATTTGTGACCCCCAGCAAAGGGAAGCTGGGGTGCACGAATGGAGAAAACTGGCCACGTGTTCGCACGTTGGGCCGCCATTTTGCGCACACGCGGGGTATGGCGTCGATGCGCTTTGCGGAAAGGGCCGCCATTTTGAGTGCGCGCGAGATATTGCGCGAACGCGCTGGGCGAAGGGGGCCGCCATTTTGAGCGCGCGGGAAAAACCTCGGTGGGGCAAATATTCCATCTGTTATGCCTGCCATTGTTGATTGGGTGATGCACGAGTGGTGGTCACGTCGGCCTATGGCTGATGGCTGACCTGACAGCCCGGAGGCGAAACCTCCGTGGTATGTCTTAAACTAATGGGCCGTGTGCTCATATGGCTCGGGGAGTCATGGTTCAGTTGTGCGGTGGCAGACTGAACCTGGTGTGCCGGGGGCTCACGGGTTTTGGGTTAGGGCGTTATTGTCTCTATAAGAGAACATTACCCCGTGGGGGGGGTCGTTGATATCTGGCCTTGCCGAGGGATTGATCTTCCCTTGGCTATGAAGCGCATTTCAAAGATTGATGGAGCTCGTTTGACGGGGTTGCAGTGGCAGACGTGTCTTATATATTTGGACGATATCATTGTCTTCAGCCGCACATTTGAGGAACATTTAACACGGCTGGAGACAGTGTTCACGAGGATGCGCTCTGCGAATTTAAAATTTAAACCAAAGAAATGCCACCTACTGCAACGGTCCGTCCGTTATCTGGGGCACATTGTGAGTGCTGAGGGGGTGTCCACGGATCCGGAAAAGACGGCGTGCGTCCGGGATTGGCCGACTCCGGCCACCGTGGGGGATGTTCGGCGGTTTTTGGGATTTGCCTCGTATTACCGAAGATTTGTGCCGGGTGTTGCGACGATTGCGAGGCCCTTGCATCTCCTTACGGGTAAGGGACGGAAATTTGTTTGGGGACAGCCGGAAGAGGCGGCCTTTCGGAGTCTGCGTGATCTATTGGCTACGGCTCCGACATTGGATTATCCCGATTTTGATTGCCCTTTCATTCTTGATACGGACGCGAGTGACACAGGTAATGGGGCGGTATTATCACAGTCTAAAGGGGGCGTAGAGCGCGTCGTGGCGTATGGTAGCCGAGTCTTGTCGCCTGCGGAAACACGCTACTGTGTCACTCGTAGAGAACTTTTGGCGGTTGGTTTTTCCTACGGCAATTTCGACCGTACCTTTACGGTCGTTCTTTTATTGTGCGTACGGATCATGCGGCCTTGCAATATGCACTTAAAATGGACCAGCCATCGGGACAGTGGGCACGTTGGTTGGACACGCTACAGGCATTTTCCTTCCAAATTCAACATCGGAAGGGAGTGCGCCATGCGAACGCTGACGCACTTTCCAGATTACCAGGGCGCGCCCCTTGTAAATGTGCGTCGGGGACGCATAGGTGTTCGCCGATTCTAAACCCCCCTCAGCCGCTTACGTTGGCCGTCGAGAAGTCGGATACTCCGATGGAACTAGGACCGACTGACGGGGTTTTGAATCTGCCGCGGTCTGTCTGGATTCGGGAACAAATGATGGATGAGTTGTTGTTGTCCATGCGGAAGCGGTCTATGAGGGACAATGGGAGTCCGAGTACGGCTGTGGGGCCGCGAACCGCTCTCCGAGATGGTCTGCTTATGTGGCGAGAAGGGTTCCAGGAAAGCTGGCGTGTGGTGCTACCAACGTCCTTGCGATTCGAGTTGATTAGGACTCTCCATTGTGACACACTATTGCATTTAGGGGTGCAGAAGAATTTGTTGACGTTGCAACGTCATTATTTTTGGCAAGGCTGGTGTGTGTCCATCGCTGATGGGATAGTAAGGGAGGAGCATGGCCGAGTGCTGCTCATCCCCGAAATGGCACTAGCTGAGAGTATGGTAAATGGATGTTGCCGTGGGTTGACGACCACGGTGAGGGTTACGGCGAATTAAACGTTACCGCTGGGGAGCGTGGCTCTCTCCACGCGAGGGTGTGCGATTAGGGGTTTTGTTGGTTTGTTGAGAGTGACTGTGGGTACATGCTGTGTACGTCTGAGGTCTGTGCTGGTCCTCAAGGGAGGACTGCTGGTGGGTAAGAGCGGAAATTTTTTTGTTGTTGTTGTTTTCACGTGTAAATAATATTGCTGTTAAAATGTAAATACTGGGGCGTCCATCGCGGTTATTTGGGTAATTATTGGGGTTTTCTTAAGCGGCCCGGAATTACATCATCTCCACTACCCTGGGGCCGGGTGGCTGTCGCGTACGACATGCGGATGTGCGTTGTTGTGCTTTGTGCTGTTGTTGTTCTTGTTGTTATATTACATGCTTAATGTCCTTTAAGGGGGAAGGTCGGTTCACCGCATTACGCTTTGGTATTGTTCAGCCGAGGTCGGCTGGGTTTTTTCTATGGGGGAGGGTGGTGTAATGCGGGCGAAAGCGACCTTCCGGATGTGACGTCACAAGGAGGCGGAGCCAGGTGACGTGGGTGAAAGGTTGGGGTCCTTAAGTGGGTAAACCGGAAAGAGAAGGCAGTCGGGTTGTGAATGGAAAAGGGTGAGGCCACGAGGGCGAATGAGAGGAGGGGGGCACCGCCGGCGAGCGGGAGCCGACCCCAGAGTACAGCCAGGAAGGCTGTGTGTTAGAGGCAGCGGTGTGGCTGCAGAGAGTCGCAGGAGCGACGAAGAGAGAGAAGAGTACAGCCAGGAAGGCTGTGTGTTAGAGGCAGCGGTGTGGCTGCAGAGAGTCGCAGGAGCGACGAAGAGAGAGAGACAGCACGAGTCTGTCAGAGCGCTGCGGAGTAAGCAAGAGCGAGAAGAGCAGCAGCGATTACAGCCAAGGGGGCTGAGAGTGAGTAACAGCAGCGGAGCTGCTGTGGGGCTGCAAGAGCGACAAAGAACAGCAGCGGGGCTGCTGATGGTGACTGGAGTGACATCGGAACCAGCACTGAGAGAATAAGAGAGACAGCCGTGTGGGAATGCAGTACGGACCAAATAAAGGACACTGAGCCAGAGATCGTGGTCAAGTCTTTTATTACACTTACATAGAGCGCCTTCACTAAAGGCGCTTGTCATAATAAAAAAAAAATGACAATATATTTTTTTAGGATCACAGGAGTGTGCAAGGATTGAGGAATGAGTGACTGCGATAGAGGGTACACTAAGGGATGACAAGAGGCTATGGGAGGTACAGAAAGAAGTGTAGTGGTGAAGGGAATGAAGTTAATAGGCACTAGAGAAGAGGTGAGGCGTTAGAGGAACAGAATGAGATTCCGGTTAATTGGAAGAACCACCCACATGGAAGCAGTGGTACAGTATGCTCCTAGCACATGTGGGTATGGAGCACCTAAGAAGTCATAAGACTCAGGGCAAGGAGGGGGAATTTGAGGCCAGATGGTCCCCTCTTATACAACATCTAAAACAAGTTAGCCGGATGGCGGGTTGGGAGACAGGGGAAGATGATAAAAAGTACAACCCCTATGTATTAGACGGGAGACGGACTCGGATGGGTGGAGGAACAATAGGGTCACTGTCTCGGCACCTCTTTTTATTTCGGCGCTTTGGTTCCTTCCCTTTTCACCCCCTCTCCCTTACTTAAATACTTCCTTTACCCCTCTCCCCAGTGGCACCCCGTCTTGTTTGGGGCAGCGGGCCTGCTCCCCATCTTTCTACCCCCTGATTTCTATAACCAGTTTAGCTCGTGTCGAAGGTTCGAACACGCGACACAACATGATGCAATGATGTAATGGGCAAGCGCATTGCCTCAATAAAAAAAGGAACAGGAGATGAAGGAGGGGGAATCTTTAATGAACAAGGGAAGTTGATTCCAGTGGAGGAGTGCAAGGAGGGAAGACAGAAACTAGGATTGGGCACAGGGAGGAGTGACAAGGAGATGAGAGAGGCAAGATGAGGTGGGGCAAGGCCATGGAGACATTTATAGATGGGCATCATCTATTTCAAAAGTCTGCCTACTGCCCAGCCCACACCACCTACCAGGACTACACTCGTCAAGATCAATGACATCTCAGCCTCAAAGATTTCCCTAATCAGCCTCAAAGATTTCCCTAATCAGCCTCAACATAACTGACAATTGTCACTTTAAACCACAAGAGTGTCATTGAATGCACAGCTCTCAGTGTTTAAAAGTCCTCAACACAGTCACGACACCTACTGCCGGCATCCCTCAGGGCTCTGTCCTGGGTCCTTCACATTTATTGTTCTACATCTCCCCAAACGGCCACCACATTGATAGTCACGGGATAAGCTATCACACCTACGCTGTTGACGATCCACTCCACTACAAACTCCGATCAGGGTCCACTCAACCTTGCCAATTGTACCTCCAACTTACTGCGCTGGTTAAGGTCAAATTACTTTCTATTAAACCCTCAAAAGTATGTAGCCCTTGTTCTAGGCAACAGACTGTGGCTCATTATGGTGTCGCTCCCTCAAAATCAACCATCGCTGGCTCCACCATCGGTCTCTTAAATTACTTGAAAATCGTCGGTATAACCTTGAAACTCCTCATTTTCACTCTAAAACCACGTACCCAACACAGCAAAGATATAGAATGACCACCTCAGGGCCTCATGGTACATCCGCCCAATGCTGCCCTCAGCCACAGCAAACACTCTGGCTTGTTGCATTATCAGCACTCTCATTGATTATACTGCAATGCCATCCTTACTCTGAGACAACAGAAAAATAAACACTTTGTGACGAAGTAAATCAGCTTCAAAACCACCTGTCTCATGCTGCCCTGCAAATCAGATGCGGCCATGACTTCCATGGCTTCACTTAAAAGCTCAGCACTGGCTCCCCATCAAATCATGGATCGAATACAATCACCATCCTCTGCCACAGAGCTCTTATTCAAGATCTCCATTTCATACCGCTCCACCCTTCTCACCCCACTAAGCACAGCAAACTGATCTTCTTGGTTCTTTCGGTAAAGTCACGTAGAAGGGAAGTAAAAGCCACCCATACGGATGCTTACCTAAAGCCGGATTCCCACCACCATCCATCCCAGAAGAATTCCCTCATCAAGACTCTATATCATAGAGCCCAATGCATCTCCGACCATGAACACATTTCCAGTGAACTCAAACACGTACGCCAAGCTCTTAAGGCTAATGGTTACTCCGACTACACAATCCGCAAAGCCATCACTCCAACCATCAAGAAGGATCCTGTTGAGGAGCCTTTCAAGACCATCACCTTACCCTACATTGCTGGGGTCACAAAAAAGATCTCCAAAATCCTGATTAAACACAAGATCCAGGTCCGATTCAACACAGTACATAAAATCCGTGATCTGGTACCGTCTGTAAAAGATGTGGTTCCAGACATACAGTACCCTGGCGTCTACAAACTAAGTTGCCTCTGTGGTAGCAGTTACATTGGGGAAACCAAACGACATGTCTCGAACCGCATCCGTGAACATAAAGCTGACCTGAAACACGGTAGGACAAACACCTCAGCCGTGGCAGATCACTGTTACAACTCAGTGGGCTCACATGACATTGACTTCTCCAAGACAGAGGTTCTCTGCAAGCCATCTGGCTATCATGAGAGATTCGTTCATGAGGCGATCCACATATACAAACACAGAGACAATTTTAACCGAGAAGATGGATTCTGGCTTAGCAATCATTGGAAGGACGTAATAAACCATTTCGATACACATTAGGGTGGGTAGAATAATACAGTGTTATATTAAAATGTATAAGGTATAGGGTGGTTTATAGCAATACAGTATATAATTTAATGTTGGGTTTATCTATGGCAGTATATAGTACGGTATATGCTCGTGTGATGTAAGAGAATATAGTTTAGATGGAAGCATATTATATAATTTTTACGACGTAGAATTGTAATGTATTACTTGCTGTTAGTAACTCAGCTTATTGTAGAGTATAGTAAGTATACTGATGGTGCTATGCAGTTTATACTTTAGTTTTTTTTACGTAGTTTATACTTTAGTTTTCTACGTGGTTGTTTAGTAACTGCAGCTACATATCATTAACATTCCTTTCCTTTGTTAATGCTACTCCCTGCACCCCCCCTTGGTGCTGCTGATCCTGCATAATGCATGGGCATATGACTTTGAAAACCCCCCGCCCACCTCCTACGCATTTCCCATGAATATACTAAATTCCTCTTCATATGCACATTCTTTTTGTTAAGGCGCTCTTCCACCTCCAACCCAGCTTATATATAAGCTCCTAGCTTGGTAGTGTCTCATTCTTCACCTGAAGACGGCTGCTTGCGTTGTAGCCGAAACGTCGTGAGAATTATTTTATTATGTTTTATTTTTATTATTTTATTACTTCCCTTCTACGTGACTTTACCGAAAGAACCAAGAAGATGAATCCCTGCAGTCACGAAAGCTTTAAATCGAAACACAGCAAACTGCTGCATCCTATGTAGCACATCTAACATTCTGCTTATCACTACTCCCACAACCAGTACTGTCCTGGCTGAGCAGCTTTTCTCTGTGGCTGCACCAGCCACAGCATCCCTTTGTGAAGGACTCAGTGATTTAGCCAATTAGCAATTCACTGTCCCTTTGAGTGCTCGTGTACCAAGATGAGCAATAAATAGTAGAAAAATAAATCAAGAGGCATTCCACAACGTCCCTACACAAGTACCATCCATCTTAAAGCAACAGCTTACCTGCTGCTCAGGCTCTACTGGTCAGGCTGGCATACGAGATACTTTGAGCCCTGGCTCTGCACGTCTGATCTCTCAATTGAACAAATGCGTGATTTGTGAAATATAAGCGAGTTATCCATAACAGTTTTTTTTTGGGGTTAGATTGTATAAATATATAAACATGTCATCAAACCCGCCAACACCCAACACAGCCAAATTGTCTTTTCCGAGACCAAGGTGCTCTGCAAACCTCCTGGCTACCATCAAAGGTTTGTACACGAAGCCATACAAATAAACAAACACAGACATAACTTCAACCGTGATGATGGTTACAAACTGAGTAATCATTGGAAAGATGTGATTAACCATGCAAAAAAGATTTAACTACACTTATTTGGACCATCTTATTTGACAGACAACTATTACAGGTTATTGATAGACAGCCAGGCTTGTTTTACCAGGTTTAGTTTTTTCTTTTTTCACACCTTTGTTATGTAGGCTAGGCGTAGTCACAAACCGTACCTCTCCATAACAAAGGCTCAGCCTTTTGTTATGCAGTCTATTCTTAGTCTTAAGCCTCACCTTACCATATTAATAAAAAGTGTGCCGTACTTGGCCCTTCCCCTCTTCAACCATTATATATACGGAGTGGTAGCTCTTGTAATCTCTCATTTACTTGATACAGCTGTCGTGGCTGTGACAGTTCCACCTGAAGACGGAAGCTTGTGCTGCCTCCGAAACGTTGTGATTTTTATTTTATTTTACTTTTATTAATTTAAATTTTTTTACCTACGTGACTTTAACGAAAAAACCTAAGAATATGAATCCTTGCAGTCACGAAAGCTTCAAATCTAGAAATAAAATACACTGCTCCACGCTTGGAATAATCGGTAGCATGTCTACTCTCACTGACGCATATTATTATATAACTTTATATAGAGCTCTCAACCCAGCCGCTCTCTCTTCTTCCCAGGCTCAACTGCCTCTTAATAGCACTACCACCCCTTTTATCTGCCCTTCAACTCCATTAACTCCCTTAAAACGTCCATTCAACTCCCTTCTCTTGATCACACCGTCTAAAAACTATTTTTATTTTACCAGGTAAGGCTCACTGAGCTATTTAGCTCTTTATCAGAATCAAACTGGCTACAAATGATAGCTCAATGAAGTGGCTTATTACATGGAAATTGATAGCAGCCAAATTTATTGTCCATCAACTAAATTGCAGAGCCTTTCAGATGGCCTCAACCAAAAAGTTACAGAAAGTAGACTTCCCCCCCAGATATGGGAGTAAAAAGTGGATCCAAATCAAGATTGATTCAACAGGTTTACAAAAATTGTCAACACCCCTCCAAAAAAAAGTTTCACCCCCCCACCCCCCAAAAATATATTTTTGAGGCGTATATACCCACACAACCTCCGTAGGAGGTAGAATAAGGCGGCCATAGGCCGCCAAAATTATAGTGTTTCTAAATGTGGAGGGAAAAGCCAGAGGACCCGGATAAAATTTCACACGACCAGGAGGAGAACATGCAAACTCTAAATATACAGGTGTCAGGGTCGGGATGGAACCCACGACCTGCTGTATATCAAGCGAGGTAGTTAACAACTAGTCACACGCATGAGCTGCAGGGGTTCAGGAACCTGTCCACTCAGTGGTGCTGTGAGCATTCCAATTCAGCTTTACGAGTCGGGAGTCTCATCCCTGTAGTTGCCTGTTGTGGCGCCATATCCTTTTACTGTCTAGCCCCTCAATTCCCTTAAACATCAGGCAATATCTCCATAAAAATTGTTCCACTCCATCTTTACTCTTCCCATGAAAGGGAGAGATGTACATAGGGTGACAGACCCAGGGAGAGAGATAGAGACAACTGGAGAGAGACAGGATCAGAACCTTACTTAGATTGGAGGAATGCAATGTGCTAAAAAGCCCTTTTTCATATATTTCCAGTAGGGGCAGGTCAGTAAGTTACAACACAGAGTGAAAGAGAGAAACACACAGGGAGAACGATAGAGATATAGATAAAGCAAGACATGGGGAGAGACATGGAATCCCACCCGCGTTGAGGATCGTAAAGGCAGTGTCTATCTCCCCATGTCTCTGTGTCTCACCTATGTTGAAGATCATCATGGCCATGTCTCTGTGTCTCCGTGTCTTCCTCTCCCATCTCAAGTGCCCTTGAGCGCGAGCCCAGCTGAGTGAGCAATGGACGTTCCACGCAGAGACGGAGTGGATCAGATAGAGAGCGATCCGCCCAAACGCGATCCAGCGAGTGACTCGGAGCTCGGAGGCCAACGGAGACAGAGACGCCCAGAGAAGGAGACAGACAGCGGCCAGCTGGAGATACAGAGAGAGAGACATGGGGAGAGAGTCAATCATCGGATGTTGACCATTGTGTCCACCAGGGTGAGTGGACTATGGCGACGCCATGGATGGCACCTGGCCCAGACACAGAGCTGCAAGTCGCGGTTGGCCAGCGTCTCATCTCTGGTTCTTGCGAGATGTGACCCGGCAGTTCGGTTAGTCTCTGTCCCAGGGACTGGGACACACGGACTGCCACATTACGGAAGCTCCACACATGGATCCGTTCAATAATTCTCAAGGGCAAGGTAACAAACCCTCCGTCCATCTCTTTCCCAAAGCTCTTCAGAACAGCTGCAGGGGGAGCCGTCTTCCTTGACCACTGTGACAGTGGATGGACCACATTTATTCTGCAGGAAGCTGAAGTGGCTTTAAAGGAGGAGTAGTGGTTGTTGTGCTGCTTGTTCTTCTTCAGCTTCATCAGAGAGAACGTTTCATGATCGGCCCTGGCTTTTGCTCAGATTTGTCAACACTCGACATTCTGCCATGTCGCACACACAACAGTGAGCACCAGACTCTTTGCCTGATGACATCAACAGCCGAGGTGACCTCCTTGTCTCCATTGGCTGCACGTCTGGCCAGCTTCCTGATGATAATCCACGTTTCCTCCTCTGTTGTCTGGGAAAAAAAATAGGATCACCTGGCTCTGACAATCCTCAAAAGACACTGGCGCAACCATCAACTGCATCTGAAAATCAACAGGAAAATCAGAGACAAGCCACAGTAGTGTGGTTGTGGCCATGCAACCCAAACTATGGACCAGATAAGTAAACCGACTGTAGTCTGCACTACAGGCAACCCCTACGATCTAATTGGTTCCTGGACGATGGTCACAAGTCGAACCCATCGTAAGTCGAACCCATATTTCCCATAGGTGCATTGTTGTAAATTGGGTTCCATTCTTAGGAACCCATTACATACCATAAAAATGTACCAAGATAAATAACTCCTTTATTGTAACTGAACATACCTTTTCCAAACATTTATTAAGTAAAAATAAGAAAGAAAAATCTGCATGTCCATCAGATATCCTCTTCTCAGACATAGCGAAAGGCAATTTTTTTTTATTTTAAGAAAAATTACTAAAAAGTAAAGAGCGTTGCGTAGGAGATGCGTTTGCTCTATGCACAGTAGCAGACTGTCGGACTATACTGTACATACCCATACGGCAGAACAGCCAAGTAGCAAATCGACTCGCCATCGGTAGCAGACATTAGGCGGTCATAGATATGATTTGTAGTCGTTACTGTGGGTGTCTTACTTACTATAAGAAAGGTCGTTAAAGCAGAGGGTTGCAAGTCGAGCCGTCGTAAGTCGGGGGTCACCTGTACTAAACGGAGGAGGATCAGCTAGCAGAGCCCATCATTGGCATCCAGCTTTTGAACGTACAGCCAGGTGCAAGAACAGAACCCAAATGGTTCTCAACCGCTCAGGATCCTGTCTGTACAGACGTCTTGAGATAGCAGGTTCCATCGCATAGTAGGGAGATGTCATGCGATGAGGTATGAGCGCAACTGGTGATCAGCTATGAAGGTGGTCCCACTGCCCAAAACGTCACCTGTTGTTTACAAGTCCTCTAAAGGACGCAGTGCTGTGATTGACGAAGGTGTCAAGTTTTTTTGCTCTGCTAGCGGCGATCGGTATTTCCTGGTGCTGCGAGACAGCGTTTTTCATCACTGGGTGAGAGAAACGTGGTCCCTTTCTTCGACGGTGGACATCGACGTTCAATATTCGGGTCCGATGGTGAACGTCCAAGACGTGGGAAAGAGCCCGTGGCAGACAGGCCCCATCAACGCAGTTCGAGAGAAGCGGGATTTTCACGCTCGGCACAATGGCACCAAAGGGGCCGACGAGAGACTCAGAGCCGGAGCGTCCACCGCCCGAAACAGCGTTCACATCGCCTGGCGCCATCGCGGAAACGTACAGTGAATCCGGCTGAGACGGAAGGCGCAGCAGAGCCATGAATCCATTCTCCCTGCTCCGCGCTAGCGTCTATAGGTGGTGCGCAAGCGACGATGGCCGATGACAGAGGATAAGGGAGAGATACCCGCGTCTGTGCCACAGCCTGGCATAGGCACAGACGAGGCGGAGGAGATGTGGCTAAAGCAAGTGGTGAGCGCTGCACTTCCAGTGGGGGTTTGATCACAAGAGGTGAACACTTAAACCATGGCCCCCGTCAACTCAGGAGCACTGGCAGGGAGTGATAGACACGGGGAGAAAGAGAGACACGGGGAGAGAGTGAGACATGGGGAGAGTGAGACATGGGGAGCAAGAGACATGGGGAGAGAGACATGGAAAGAGAGCGAGAGACACGGGGAGAGCCATGGGGAGAGCGATACACAGGTAGAGCGAGAGACATGGAGAGAGAGATATGGGAACACATGGGGAGAGATACACGGGGATAGCGAGACACGAGGAGAGCAAGAGACACGGGGAGAGAGTGAGACAGGGGAGAAAGGCACAGGAGAGCGAGAGACACAGGAAAGCCAGAGACACGGCAAGAGACGGGGAGAGAGACAACCGTTGCACATGTAGACGTGCGCACAGACACTCACGTGTATAACCGTTGTGACGAAGACTGTATAATGAGACTTGATTGATGTTGTCTCTGGTCTCCGAGTCACCAGCTCCTCCTCCTCCTATCACAAAACAAATATCACCCAGGTAGCCTCAAAACTAATTACTTGATGCGTTGCCAGTGGTGCACAAACACAACAAACAAAACTGTAATACATTCGTGGCCTTAAAATTAACAAATGTATAACAAGCGACGTTTCAGGCAATGACCCTTGGCCCTTCTTCATAGTACAGTGTAAGGTGAATTAAATGAACATGAGTGCAAAAGTGACTTTTGTGAGTGGGTGAGTTGAGAGCGGTGGCACAGCTGACTGCACTACGAACCTGGCGACCCAAATGAGATTCGCACAAACACACACAACACTTCCCCATGTAGCCTGAAAGACGATGTTGGGGTAAGTGCAGTTATGGAGCACTGATGTAGGCTGGCACCGCACACGAAGTAGTGGCTGAGCACTCATCCCGCCTGCCTTAGTATCCCAAGTGGTGATGTTAACACACTGCACCAGGCACTCATGTGAGGTTGTAGACCTAGGGAAGCCCCAGAACTGGTTCGGATATCTGCTAGCACTGTTGCTCGAGAGCGGTAACTGCAGCGCAGTGCAGCGCTATCCCCTGTACCACCTCTCCCCACACAGACTCCCAGAGACAACCGCCATTCGCCACTAAGTGGCGGTGGCGTCACCGCGGTGCCTGTGCAAGGATATATGCACTTTAAGGCCACGTGAAGTGTCGACCGCTCACTGGTAGGAGATCATGCAACAAATCCAGGGGTGCCATGGGTTGACTGAGATAACTAGAAGATGCAACAACTGTGTCCCCTACTGTGCCAACTTGCTGTCTTTTAGCCACCCGGCGCTCTGCTTGTTGTTGTGAGTGTTGCTCCTCTGCCCTCCTCTGTTAATGGAGGGCAACTGCCTCCAACTGACCAGCAGCATCCTTCATGAGCCTCCTCCAGAGGCCAATCTTGACACTATTGGTACTGGTCATCAGCAAGTCCTCTCAGCTCTATATCCTCTTTATAACATCATTCCGTATATATGAATATGTTTGACCCTTTTTGGTAATAAAACAGGTGTAAAGATGTTAAAACACCAAACTGAAACCTTTTGCAAAGAATCATGTCTGCAATAACCACACATACATGTGGTGAACATGAAAACAAAAAACATACTCTGGTAGGATATGCATTCAACGGTCCCATGATGTAGTTGCTCACCCCAAGCTCTCAATGTCCTTATAGTGCAGTCTTTGTACTGTTCGTATTTTGGCGTCCTCTAGTCTAACACTGTTTGAGACTAGTCTCTAAAGAAAGTTGTCTCTGGTGTGGACCAATCAGTTTAAAAGACAATGCATATGTGGTTAATGCAGACATGATTCCTTGCAAAAGGTTTCAGTTTGGTGTTTAAACATCTTGACAAGCAGGTCGTCTGTCCCCAGACGACCTGCTTGTCAGTTTTGATGTGGTTTCCTTGTTCACCAAGGTGCCTGTGCCTGACACCATCGCAATCATTGAAGACTTGGTTCATCAAGGACTGAATGCTGGGGTACCCCCCCTGGTGAGACACTGCTTAACCAATACATACTTCACCTGGAATGGAACCTTCTACAAGCAAATTGAGGGCACCCCAATGGGCTCCCCCTTATCTCCGGTTGTAGCCAACATCTTCATGGAGAAATTTGAGACGGACGCCATCCAGACTGCCACTCTACGCCCGACCTTATGGAAGAGGTACGTAGACGACACTTTTGTCATCTGGCCACATGGCCGGCCTGCTCTAGACCAATTTCTCGACCATATCAATTCCATACACCCAGCCATCAGATTCACCATGGAAGTCGAAAATGATGGCAAGCTACCCTTTTTGGATGTCCTAATCAAAAGGAGACCTGATGGTTCAATGAGCCACTCTGTCTACAGGAAAGCCACCCACACGGATGCTTATCTAAAACCGGATTCCCACCACCATCCATCCCAGAAGAATTCCCTCATCAAGACTCTATATCATAGAGCCCAATGCATCTCCGACCATGAACACATTTCCAGTGAACTCAAACACGTACGCCAAGCTCTTAAGGCTAATGGTTACTCCGACTACACAATCCGCAAAGCCATCACTCCAACCACCAAGAAGGATCCTGTTGAGGAGCCTTTCAAGACCATCACCTTACCCTACATTGCTGGGGTCACAAAAAAGATCTCCAAAATCCTGATTAAACACAAGATCCAGGTCCGATTCAACACAGTACATAAAATCCGTGATCTGGTACCGTCTGTAAAAGATGTGGTTCCAGACATACAGTACCCTGGTGTCTACAAACTAAGTTGCCTCTGTGGTAGCAGTTACATTGGGGAAACCAAACGACATGTCTCGGACCGCATCCGTGAACATAAAGCTGACCTGAAACACTGTAGGACAAACACCTCAGCCGTGGCAGATCACTGTTACAACTCAGTGGGCTCACATGACATTGACTTCTCCAAGACAGAGGTTCTCTGCAAGCCATCTGGCTATCATGAGAGATTCGTACATGAGGCGATCCACATTTACAAACACAGAGACAATTTTAACCGAGAAGATGGATTCTGGCTTAGCAATCACTGGAAGGACGTAATAAACCATTTTGATACACATTAGGGTGGGTAGAATAATACATAGTGTTATATTAAAAATGTATAAGGTATAGGGTGGTTTATAGCAATACAGTATGTAATTTAATGTTGGTTTTGCCTATGGAAGTATATAGTACGGTATAGACGCGTGTGATGTAAGAGAATAAAGTTTAGATGGAAGCATATTATATAATTTTTTACAACGTAGAATTTTCATGTATTACTTACTGTTAGTAACTCAGCTTATTGTAGAGTATAGTAAGTTTACTGATGATGCTATGTAGTTTATACTTTAGTTTGTCATGCAGTTTATACTGTAGTTTTTTTGTGGTTGTTTAGTAACTACAGCTACATACTATTAACATTCCTTTCCTTTGTTAATGCTCCCCCCCTTCCCCCCCCCCCTTTGATGCTGCTAATCCTGCATAATGCACGGGCATAGTATTGATTTGGAACCCCCCCCGCCCACCTCCTACGCATTTTCCATATGCTGAATTCCTCTTGATATGCAAATTATTTTGTTTAGGCGCTCTTCTTCCCACCTCCCCCCCCTCTAACCCAGCTTAAATATACGCTCCAAGCTTGGGGTGTTCCATTCTTCGCCTGAGGATGGCTGCTTGCGTTGTGGCCGAAACGTCGTGAGAATTGTTTTATTATGTTATATTTTTATTATTTTATTACTTCCCTTCTACGTGACTTTACCGAAAGAACCAAGAAGATGAATCTTAACACCTGTTTAATTGCCAGAAAGGGTAAAACCCATTCTTATTTGTTGATACTGGAGAGGTCCCATGATCATACAGGTAGGAACAACAGGTTCCATACTGCCCACCAGGGATTATTTGTCTGTCGTGCATACCACGGCCCCGCCCGACCAGGCCCCGCCCCACCAGAGCCCTCCCATTGGCTCGGGGGCGCCAAATACAATTATTTCATTAATCGAGCTCGCGGGGTTTCGCCGACCAATGGGAGTGGTGGGTTGGGGTTGGTAGAGGGGGAGTTAGTGGTGGGGGGGGCACCGCCGCGACTCGGGCCAATGAGAGGGGCGATGTTTCATTCACAAAATTGAACTGGGGGAGGGTGGCTCCATTCATAAAATGGAAGCCTTGAAAAGAAAAAAGCGGATCTTTTTGCCTCGTGTTTCTTTCAACATTCCCAGCCGTAGGGTGATTCAGTTTGTCCAAAAAAGCAAATGTATTCCTTGTAAAAGACAAAACAAATTAATCCATTTCCAGGTTAACATGAAGCATATAAATTAACCCCCTCCCCCCCAATAAAAAAATACTTTACGGAGTATTATATGACAATGCATATTACAGGTAGGAACAACAGGTTCCACACTGCCCACCAGGGATTATTTGTCTGTCTGTCGTGCACAAATGCGCTGTCCAACCAAGTTCCTACCTGCCCACTCCGAAGGAATGTGTTTACATCTCTTTTCTAGCCCGTGCCATGCCCGTTTAGCCACCTTAATCCAGCCACGCAAAAGTGTTTGGGCATGAGGTGGCTGCGGAGCTCACCGATAAGACTGTGTCCAGATCTTTCAAGGATTTGTGAGCTCCTCATACAATACAGCCTGGTTAAACCCAGAAGGGATCATTGGCAGGCCAGCCTAAATGTTTCTAACCGGCAAAGATGTTCCATTAGGGGGGTCCACATTTATCGCAAGCATATAGAAGGCAAGGCATAACTGGCCAAGAACACCAAAAGTTTTGTGTGGGGAACCAGACCAGGTAGCTTCCACACAGCGTTACGCAGCCGTTAAGTTGTTTAAGAGGTTTGGTGCTGCAGATGACAAAGATCTGTCCAAGCACGTGGTTTTGTTTGGTAGTTGGTGGTTGGAGGAGTGTTTTTGGGGTGTGGAGCGAAGCGATCCGTTGTTTTGCTTGAACTGTATGAGGTTTCTGATGTAAGGTGCAGCTTGTCTGTGTATTGCACTACATTCTGGGGCACCTTGGTAGCGAGATGTTCACTACCTCGCCTGGTATGCAGGTTGTGGGTTTGATCCCAACCCTGATGCCTGCATATTTGGAGTTTGTGTGTCTCTTTCCCTGAGGTTCCGTGTATTTTTCTACAGATCCTCAATTCTTTTCCTTAGTATTTAGAAACAACTTGCATTTAGAGTATTTGGCTTCTATAAATGTCCACGTGATAAGCCACGTCGTAGAGCTATCATTTGTGGCCAGGTCGCTTTGAAAAAAATAGCTATTTAGCGAAGTGGACCTTACCTGGTAAAATAAACAAAAAGTTTCGTTTTAGTCCTGACTCCTCAAGGAAAATTACATGGACAAGGTGTCCATCAATATAGAAAAGTTACTCTTCAGTGGTCAGAACGAGAAAAAAAATCTTTGTCATTGACTATTCAAATTTAATGACAATCACGACTCAGTATGAGTTAATATGGTAAAAACTGCACCCACTCATGTGATTATCTGTCACACAATGAATAACTCGTAACATGAAAGATCTTTAGACTTCAAGCTAAATACCTAACTGCCTGATATGTTACAACCTGTTCACAGATATCTGCCTGGTACGATACTGCCTGTAAACATGTCTCCCCCTTTAATTCCATTGTCTCCCAGTGTCTTCTTGTATCCTCCATGGCCCCTCAATGTATCCCTCTGTATGATGTTGCGTCTCTCAGTGTCTCCCAGAATCTACCTGTCTCTTCCTGTGCCAGTGTCTCCCTGTATCGCCTTCCATCTATCATTGCCGCAGTATCTTAAATTGTCTCCCAGTGTCTCCCTGTGTCTCTCAGCATCGTCTAATGTATGTCAGTGTCTCCCAGTATCTTCGTGTATCGCTCAGTGTCTCCAAACACTTACACTCCTGGTGTGTAACTACACCCTAGTGACTGAGTGGGTGAGTGGATGGGTGAGTAGGTGAGTGGGTGGGTGAGTAGGTATGAGTAGGTGAGCGAAAACGGGAATTGGGTGAGGGAGTTTGAGTGGGTGATGTCACAACGGCGCTTGTACCAGGATCGGTGCACCGTGAGGCTAGTCGTATGGTTTCATGCCATCAGCAACAACTCATCCAGCAGTGGACAGACCCTGGCTGCGTCGCCTCACCTCGTTGTAATCGCCGTGTTGTGACATCGCGGGGGAGGATGCGGTGAGTGAGCCGAGGTCACCACAGCTCCATTCCCTTCCACGGAGAGATGCGAAAATTCGGAGTCTTAGTCCTGCACAGAAAAAAATAATTCCCCGTATAGCCCCACTGGTGGGACAAGTGCTGTTAGCGAGTAGCAGCATCTATGAAGGTCCGCACGGCACCTAGCCTGGCACAAGCGCCGTTGTGATGTCACCATTTACTCACCCACCCAATCCCCTCCATCAATCTCCCACTCAGTCACTGTGGTGTAGTTACACCCCAGGATAGTATTTAGAGACACTGAGACACAGGAAGATACTGGGAGACATTGGAAGGCGCTGAGACCCTAAGCAATGCAAGGAGATACAGGGAGACACTGTGACGAGCGATGGGTGGCCACCACCACCCCGCCCAGCTGCCCTCGTCTCCCCAGTGGCGAAGTTTACACACTCGGTACTCACTTGAGGCATTCGACCTCGGGGAGGTGCGCTAACCACTACGCCACCGCTCCCCACGCAACACACGGCGCGCTAACCACTGCTCCACCGCTCCCCACGCAACACACGGCGCGCTAACCACTGCGCCACCGCTCCCCACGCAACACACACGGCGCGCTAACTACTGCGCCACCGCTCCCCACGCAACACACGCGGTGAACTTTTTTCCCGCGATTTTTTAAAACAGCAACATAAACAAATTCACCCAAACTGCGAGGAAAGCGACTTCGTGCGATGCCCGAGGCTCGAGCTTCCCTCAGCGGTGCGGGGACTTTGCTCGTCACACGAAGCAGCGCGGCCGGACTGTCGCGTTGAGAATTCCTCTGAATTTGGCCTCCTCCTCCTCAGGAGGGGGGGGGGGGTCACGTGATGCGGGCGTGGGCATAGACGGATGTGACGTCACACTATCAGGCGCTCGAGTTCAGGACTGTACTGGATTTTTTTAACATTTAAACACAACCAAATGTAACTCGTATTCAAATGTCTGTTTTACTCAAACACGAATGAACGATAGAGCAGTACTAATAAATTACTTACACTAAACTAATTGTTATCGAATAATTATTTGCAATGTTTAGTGACGTCCCATCCGTTAATTTCGGCTCGGAACATTGCTCTGGAAAACTTCACTAACCCGGAAGTTAAAGTTTATGTTTTTGAAAAACTCTTACTTTTTAAGCTCTTGATAAATATACAGGTTCGATATATCAAAGGTTAAAGGGAAATCGGTAATAATTGGGTAAAAACATGTTTTAGAATAATGCGGAGAGATCGTGACGTCATGGTCGTCAAGCGTTGTTTCTGGCTAAAGATGTGACTCGCCGGCATGTTCGTTAATGTTAGTTAATATACTATCTGTTTTTACAATGCATAAAATAGTAATTTTAAATTAGGAAAACTTAAACACATTTAAAATGTAAAACTTAAAAGCAGTAAACGTCACATCCGTCATCTTTAAAATCCTTATCCGGATGTGCCGTCACCGACCGAATGTGAACTTTTAATATATTTTTGGTGCACTGATACATTAAATTAATCATCAAGTTATGGCTGTTTTAATGTAACGTTGCTCGAGTCTTACGACACCTTCATCAAATATAACAACACCTCAAATAATTTAAAACACTTTCCTGACATCACATCCGTAAATCCGTAAACATCACAAATGACGTCATAAGCGGCCGTGACGTTCCCGTTATTAAACCATTCGGGGTGACGTCACCCGGCAGAAAGGGGGAGGTGGGGGTCAGAGGGGAGTGTGGAGGCGATCTTAAATTTGGAGCTTTCGTGACTGCAGGAATTACTCTTTGGTTCTTTCGGTAAAGTCACGTATAAAGATAAAATAATAAATTAAATACTAGCATACGACGTTTCGATTGCAACACAAGCTATCGTCATCGGGTATAAATGAAATAGCAACAAAAATCTAACCAGAAAACTATAGACAGACATATAAGCAGACAGATATCACCAAGATACATAGAGAGAGAGTAACACAGGCACAGAGAGGGAGATCGTCTCTGTGGCGAGGCCTTAAATAGACAGAGGGGGCGGGGGCGGAGAGAGGGAGGGGTTAGAGAAAAAATGAACATGTCAATGAGTGCGGCGACGCGTGGTCAATTACGCAAGCTTGAACATTAGGAGAGAGGGAGAAAGAACACACTAAATTAAATAACCTAGCAAAATATCGAAATGTTATGTAATACAACACAGAGAGTCGGTCAACACACAAGTAACGCATAGCCTGGTCGATTACGTATTTCAAAGATTGCTAAGTTAGAATTTAAGTGTGAAAATTCCAAAGAGAAACAAAACATAAAACAAGAGGAACGGAGACACACAGGCAGAGCAGAACATGAGAACGACAAAAAACGAGTGGAGACAGAAAAAAGTACACTAAATACTATATGTCTGTCTATAGTTTTCTGGTTAGATTTTTGTTGCTATTTCATTTATACCTGATGATGATTGCTTGTGTTGCAATCAAAACGTCGTATGCTATTATTTAATTTATTATTTTATCTTTATACGTGACTTTACCGAAAGAACCAAATAATTATGTCTCTCTCTTTGCTTGTGTCTGCCTGTGTCTATGTTACGTCTCTCTCTCTGCTTGTGTCTGCCTGTGTGTCTATGTTATGTATTTCTCTCTGCTTGTGTCTGCCTGTGTGTCTATGTTATGTCGCTAGCAAAATATACATTACATTTCGATATTTTGCTAGGTTATTTAATTTTAGTGTGTCTTTCTCCTAATTTTCAAGCTTGCGTACCGTACCACGTCGTCGTCCACTCATTGACATGCTAATTTTTTCTCTGCCCCCTCCCTCTCTCCGCCCCCGCCCCCTCTCTATATTTAAGGCCTCGTCACAGAGACGATCCCTCTCTCTTTGTGCCGATACGTGTTCTCTCTCTGTGTATCTTTGTGATATCTGTCTGCTTATATGTCTGTCTATAGTTTTCTGGTTAGATTTTTGTTGCTATTTATTTTATATCTGATGATGATTGCTTGTGTTGCAATCGAAACGTCGTATGCTATTATTTAATTTATTATTTTATCTTTATACGTGACTTTACCGAAAGAACCAAAGAGTAATTCCTGCAGTCACGAAAGCTCCAAATTTAAGATCGAACCACTTCTACGGGGAAGTTTCAAGTTTATCTTTTTCTCTCTCTCTGGGTTTTTTGTTTTCTCTCTCTGCCTGTGTATTTAGTGTACTGTTTTCTGTCTCCACTCGTTTTTTGTCGTTCTTATGTTCTGCTCTGTCTGTGTGTCTCCGTTCCTCTTGTTTTATGTTTTGTCTCTCTTTGGAATGTTCACACTTAAATTCTAACTTAGCAATCTTTGAAATACGTAATCGACCAGGCTATGCGTTAATTGTGTGTTGACCGACTCTCTGTGTTGTATTACATAACATTTCAATATTTTGCTAGGTTATTTAATTTAGTGTGTTCTTTCTCCCTCTTTCCCAATGTTCAAGCTTGTGTAATTGACCACGCGTCACCGCACTCATTGACATGTACATTTTTTCTCGAACCCCTCCCTCTCTCCGCCCCCGCCTGTCTATTTAAGGCCTCGCCACAGAGACGATCTCCCTCTCTGTGCATGTGTTACTCTCTCTCTATGTATCTTGGTGATATCTGTCTGCTTATATGTCTGTCTATAGTTTTCTGGTTAGATTTTTGTTGCTATTTCATTTATACCCGATGATGATTGCTTGTGTTGCAATCGAAACGTCGTATGCTATTATTTAATTTATTATTTTATCTTTATACGTGACTTTACCGAAATAACCAAAGAGTAGAGTGTGGAGGCGTTGAAGGTGGTGGAGGGGAGGGGTTGACAAGGTTGTTGGGGGGAGGGGTCGAGAGGGTTGGGGGGTGGAGTAGGGGGGAGGGGCGGGAGGAGGAGTGAGGGTTGGAGGGGGGTAGAGTAGGGGGAGGGGTGGTCGGAGGGCTGAAGGGAATGGAGTTGAGGGAGGGGTGAAGGGGAGAGGGCGTGGTTATATTGAATTGAATTTCGATTTAAAGCTGTCGTGAATGCAGGGATTCATCTTCTTGGTTCTTTCGGTAAAGTCACATAGAAGGGAAGTAATAAAATAATAAAAATAAAACATAATAAAATAATTCTCACGACATTTCGGCCACAACGCAAGCAGCCGTCCTCAGGTGAAGACCAGGTCTGTCGGGGAGACAGCGTCTGAGTTGGAAGGGGGGAAGGGCGCCTTGACAAAAGAATTTGCATATCAAGAGGAATTTAGCATATTTATGGGAAATGCAGGTATGTGATTAGTACTATTTGTGAAATGCGTAGGAGGTGAGCGGGGGGTTTTCAAAGTCACATTATGCCCGTGCATTATGCAGGATTAGCAGCATCAAAGGGAGGGGATAGGGGTAGCATTAATAAAGGGAAGGAATGTTAATAGCATGTAGCTGCAGTAACTAAACAACCAAGTAAAAAAACTAAAGTATAAACTACATAGTATCATCAGTATACTAAATATACTCTCCAATAAGCTGAGCTACTAACAGTAAGTAATACATTACAATTCTATGTCGCAAAAAATATAATATGCTTCCAGCTAAACTTTTTTTCCCTTACATCACATGGGTCTACCCCGTACTATATGCTGCCATAGACAAACCCAACATTAAATTATATACTGTATTACTATACACCACCCTATACCTTAGAATAATACATAGTGTAATATTACACTATGTATACATAGTGTAATATTACACTATGTATTATACTAAGAGGAAAGCAACGAAATATGTCAATGGAAGAGTAGTAGTAGGAGACTTGCAGCGGAGCAAATAATCCATTCCCTGTGGAGAATACAAGATATATAGTCATGCCAGTGAGTGGACTGCGGTCTGAAAGTCACCGTAAACGTGAACACAATCAGTTAAGATCCGAAATGGTTTATTACGTCCTTCCAATGATTGCTGAGCCAGAATCCATCTTCTCGGTTGAAATTGTCTCTGTGTTTGTATATGTGGATCGCCTCATGAACGAATCTCTCATGGTAGCCAGATGGCTTGCAGAGAACCTCTGTCTTGGAGAAGTCAATGTCATGTGAGCCCACTGAATTGTAACAGTGATCTGCCACGGCTGAGGTGTTTGTCCTACCGTGTTTCAGGTCTGCTTTATGTTCACGGATGCGGTCCGAGACATGTCGTTTGCTTTCTCCAATGTAACTGCTACCACAGAGGCAACTTAGTTTGTAGATGCCAGGGTACTGTATGTCTGGAACCACATCTTTTACAGACGGGACCAGATCACGGATTTTATGTACTGTGTTGAATCGGACCTGGATCTTGTGTTTATTCAGGATTTTGGAGATCTTTTTTGTGACCCCCGCAATGTAGGGTAAGGTTGTAGTGACATAGAACGGTCACTACTGTGTCGGCCTGTACGAAGGCTGGGGGCCCCAAGGGGGTGCCTGGGGGGTCACGTGGTGGAGGGATCCGGACCTTCCCAGAGGTGGGGGAAGTGAGGCGTGTCCTGGGAAGGGAGGCGTGGCCTGAAGAGAGCCAGCCACGCCGGGGCGGAGCCAGCCACACCAAAGCAGATATAAGCGTGGTGTGAACGCAGAGCGAGGCTGTTGTACTGTACTCCGAAGTGAAGACATCATGGGTCGTCGTCCTGGGCCAGGCAGGCCGTTGCCTGCCTGGTCCAGTCTGTGTCGCGTTCCAGAGTGTTAGTGAGTTGAGGAAGGTGGTCACCACCTCATGTACAGCGTTATGTTACTTACCGTTTAATAAATAGTGTTGCCTCCAAGCTGCGTGTGTGTGCACCTAATTCGAACCCACTACATTTGGCGTCAGAAGGTGGAAAAATAAATATTGCTAGGTGTTATCCTAGGGAAGTAAAATGGGCACACGAAAAACAAATATGAAACTCATCTGGACGTCTTCGTACGACGGGGACGGTGTGACGACTATCCTTCGGACAGCCCCGGGGATGGCAGCCCCGGTGAGAGAGAGAGATGGCGCTGCACGCAGAGCGGCGGGACTGGCATCGCACTGCTGCTTCGCCGCCATCGGGAACGGAGCGACGGAGCCGTGGGGAGAGGACACCATCGTTGCTGCGGGGGCTGGCGGGGGAGGCCCGGGCATGCGGGCCACGCGGTGGGCCTGCCATTTCGGCGGCTGGTTGGGGCGCGGTTCCTGCCAAAGCGCCGCTCCCGCCATTTCGGCGGCGGGTCGGGGCGCGGTTCCCGCCAAAGCGCCGCTCCCGCCATTTCGGCGGCTGGTCAGGGCGCTGTTCCCGCCAAAACGCCGCTCCTGCTGCCGAAATGCCGCTTCCGCCGACATCAACGCCTGCGGAGGGGGAGTTCCACACGTTTGGGTGGCGCCCCCGTCTTCTGCTCGAGAACGAGAGGGTGGATGGGTTCGCAAGAGCAGGCCAAATTCACCATGCAAGATTCTTCGGGCCGTCCCAGTGCTCCACCTTGCCGCCCTCCGCTATTCACAGTTTGCCAGGCGAGTCGTGACATGACAAGCACCCGTCCCCAAGAAAAATAATAATAACTTCACCCATCTTGCGTGCGATCGCGGGTGTTTTTTTTTTACTCGCTGGTTTGCGGAGCGTGTTCGTCCGGTTGTGTGCGTGATAAATTGACGTGGCTTCCATGCGGGTGTCTGCTTGTAACAAGTGCTGTTGTTAATTACGGCGTCGAGATCGGTATCTTCTGGGTGTAGTTAATGATTAATTCGTTGTTGGGTGTCCCGAGCTCTGTTGATATCCTGTAGGTTGCCGTGTTAATGACTCGTGTTGTTACATCGTTTTGTTGCGAAATCGCCATTGTTATTGTGTATACTGTATGGAGTTTCGCTCGTGATTGTCACGTGTAACTGTAAGAAACTTTGATCGTCATTGTTGCCAAGGTACAGACCGTATGGAGCTTTGCTTGGAATTGTTAACAGTGTATGGACTGTTGGGTACTTGCTTGTGATTATTTACTATGTACGGATTGTCTGGAGTATTGATTGTGTGTGTTGCAATGTGGGGACTGGATGGAACATTGTACCAAATGATTGACTGTACGAATGTCATATACTGCATATACTGTATTAATCAATTCGGCGATTCTTGGGGTTTGTGTATAGTTTTTTTGCTCTCAAAATTCGAATGCCCTGAGTCCCAGGGTTAATGTTGAAGGGGTTTTTGAAATGACAGGTTCGGTGTGTTTCAACCTCACTGGTTGGCTCCTGTCCGTTGTTGCACAGATGATGTCTTTTGTGCGGGAATGCCCCTTGTGTTCTACATCGATCGGGGGTGCGTTTCCGTTAATTGCTGTCAAATTGCGTTGCTCTCTCCACTCGGTTGGTACAGCTGCATGCTGCAATGCGAGTCTCGGAGATGATGTGTACGGATACGGGATGTGAGGTGTATTGTTGTGACCATTGAATATTCGGGATCGTCACAAATTGTGCGTACCTGTTCGGCATTGGATCAGTTCTGTGGGGGATCATAATTCAAATTGTATGTGTTGTGATGGTGTTAAATTGCGATGGTGACATGCTGCCAGGGATTTGGAATTGTGGTGCTGGCTGTCACTTATCTTGGGGCGCAGATCCTGACCAGGATGGCCCAGTGAGAGTTGCATGTCTAACACGAACATTGTGATCCCGTCATGCTGTATCTGACGGCTTGACCTGACATCCCGGAGATCGAGACACTCCGTGGTTTGTCTAGCCTAGTGGGCTGTGCGCTCACATGGCTCAGAGAGTGTGGTCCCGTCATGCTGTGTCTGACAGCTTGACCTGACAGCTCGGAGATCGAGACACTCCGTGGCTTGTCTAGCCTAGTGGGCTGTGCGCTCACATGGCTCAGAGAGTGTGGTCCCATCATGCTGTGTCTGATGGCTTGACCTGACGGCCCGGAGAGTGAGACACTCCGAGGTGCGTTGAAACAGTGGGCTGGAGATTCGTAAGGTTCAGGTGGAGTTGTCCTGTTACGTTGGGACTGTATCCCTCAGTTGTTAGGGTGCATGTTGTGCAGTGAGTGAACGATGGGTCGTCTCAGCTCGGTCGGTACAGCTATATGCTGCGATGCGAGTCTTGGAGAGAGACTGGGTTAAAATCCCCCCGATATGGCCGACGCGTGCTACTGGTTGTGACGCCGCGTCGGAAAGGCGGTGGGGTGGTAACATGGAAATTCTTCCCCCCGATATGGCCAACGCATGCTACTGGTTGTGACGCCACGTCGGAAAGGCGGGGGGGTGCTAACGGGTGACTGTCATGTCCAAAGAGCGGAGGCGAGTGTTCGTTGAGTGATGCCTCAGGAGGGTTTGGTTCTCGTCACAGGAGGCAGTATCTACCTGGCACCTTGGAGTCGCCGGTTATGCCGACCGGCTATGGACTGGGGGGGGGAGTGGAGCATGCGTCAGCTACTCCTGCTCCTCCTGTTCTGACTCCTGGGGGGAGGGGCCGTGCCCTTTGGGCCGCTTCTGGTTCCCCAGGCCCGGCCACATGGACTCGTTGAAGACTGGCTGCTCTACGTGCCTCTCAGACTCCTTGCTCATTGCCTACGCCGTCGTTCCAATGGCCACACTCACATGTCAGTGCATGCGTGATTCTCACGGGGGGGGGCTGTGCTGGAGCGTAAGTGGGTTAGCCAGTTTTCATGTATATTTGTTGTTAATTCTCCGTTTCCTATGCGGTTCCCTTTTACCCTCGTCGATTCTGTATATATTACGTGATTGTATTTCTTATCGGTCGCCGGTCATTTATTGATGTTGCTGGTTCGGAGGCACACCTTTCCGATGTTTCACAGTTGTGTTACAGCCGGGGACGGCTGTGTGTTTATACAGGGGGGGGTGATGTAGTGACATAGAACGGTCACTACTGTGTCGGCCTGTACGAAGGCTGGGGGCCCCAAGGGGGTGCCTAGGGGGTCACGTGGTGGAGGGATCCGGACCTTCCCAGAGGTGGGGGAAGTGAGGCGTGTCCTGGGAAGGAAGGCGTGGCCTGAAGAGAGCCAGCCACACCGGGGCGGAGCCAGCCACGCCAAAGCAGATATAAGCATGGTGTGAACGCAGAGCGAGGCTGTTGTACTGTACTCCGAAGTGAAGACATCATGGGTCGTCGTCCTGGGCCAGGCAGGCCGTTGCCTGCCTGGTCCAGTCTGTGTCGCGTTCCAGAGTGTTAGTGAGTTGAGGAAGGTGGTCACCACCTCATGTACAGCGTTATGTTACTTACAGTTTAATAAATAGTGTTGCCTCCAAGCTGCGTGTGTGTGCACCTAATTCGAACCCACTACAAGGTGATGGTTTTGAATGGCTCCTCAACCGGATCCTTCTTGATGGTTGGAGTGATGGCTTTGCGGATTGTGTAGTCGGAGTAACCATTAGCCTTAAGAGCTTGGCGTACGTGCTTGAGTTCACTGGCAATGTGTTCCTGATCGGAGATGCATTGGGCTCTATGGTGTAGACTGTAGAGTCTTGATGAGGGATTTCTTCTGAGATGGATGGTGGTGGGAATCCGGTTTTAGGTAAGCATCCGTATGGGTAGCTTTCCTGTAGACAGAGTGGCTCATTGAACCATCAGGTCTCCTTTTAATTAGGACATCCAAAAAAGGTAGCTTGCCATCTTTTTCTACTTCTATGGTGAATCTGATGGCTGGGTGTATGGAATTGACGTGGTCGAGGAATTGGTCTTGAGCAGGCCGGCCATGTGGCCAGATGGCAAAAGTGTCATCTATGCACCTCTTCCATAAGGTTGGGCGTAGAGTGGCAGTCTGGATGGCGTCAGTCTCAAATTTCTCCATGAAAACGTTGGCTACACCCGGAGAGAGGGGGAGCCCATTGGGGTGCCTCAGTTTGTTTGTAGAAAGTTCCATTCATTTCCTGTTCCAAAGTTCCATAATTGTAATGTATGACTTACAGTACTGTTAGTAGCTCAGCTTATTGGAGAGTATATTTAGTATATTGATGATATTGATGTAGTTTATATTTTAGTCTTTTACTTGGTGGTTTGGCGGCTGCAGCTCCTTACTATTAAAATTCCTTCCCTTTAGTACTGCTAACCCTACTTCCTCCCTTTGTTGCTGCTAATCCTACATAATGCACGGGCATAATATGACTTTGAGACCCCCCCCACCTCCTACGCATTCCACAAGTAGTGACTAATTCCATATCTGCATTTCCCATACATATGCTAAATTCCTCTGTTGATATGCAAATTCCTTTGTCAAGGCGCCCTTCGTCATCTAACCCAGCTTAAATATACGTTGCCAAGCTTGGTGTTCATTCAGACGCTGTCTTTCCGACAGACCTGTTCTTCACCTGAGGACGGCTGCTTGCTTTGTGGCCGAAACGTCGCGAGAATTGTATTTTATTATGTTTTACTTTTTATTATGTTTATTATTTCCCTTCTACGTGACTTTACCGAAAGAACCAAGATGATATATTATTTATTTACTTACTTGCTTTTTCGACCTACATAACTTTACCGGAATCTAAAGCTTCAAATCAAGTTTTTGTGATATTTTATCAAACTCTGTTTTCTAGAAAGGACACATGTTAGGACTCGATTATTCTAGTCCAGGCTTGATGATAAATTTCATGAAGTTGTGATAAGGGATCTGCAGACAGGTTATCTAGGTACATGTGTAGCCAATGCAGGAAGTATTTTCTTACTATCTCTGCCTTATATTTCAAAATTTCAATCAATGACCATAAATGCATTTATATGAAATGCTTTGGTAAGCTGCTCTCTCCGTTTGCATGTTTTGTCCCTTGAAATATTACTTCTGTATTCCTCAATACTTTGGTCCTCCTTTACTTTAATGCGAGTCAATTATTTGTCTTGCTTGTGTAGTGGGTTCAATTGAGGCACACACTTGAACTTGGAGGCAACACGTTTAATTAACTAACATCACGGTAACTCTTAACGCTAGCAGAATAATGGCATAGGGTGGTGAACACCGCTCCTCTACTAACTATATACACTTGGGGGGGGGGGGTTGACTATTTAAATACACTGGATGGGACAACTACTAAATCGGACCAGGACAGCCAACACGCTGCCTAGTCCACGTGCGCGAAGACCGGAGACCGAATACCCACGAAGACGGAGGATTTCTTCCCAGAGATGAACAACTTCGATCCCCACTAGAAATCGGCTTTTATCCGCTGCGGCGTGGCCAGGCCCAGCCCTTGGCCAAGCCCCTTTTCCAGATCCTTCTCGACGGTTCACGACCCACATGACGTGTTCCTCTCACTTCATTCCTGGTCCTCGTTACCACCTCATCCGGTCACGTGCCCCCCTCGGGTTCACCCAGGCTGTCATGACCTCACCCGACCTCTTCCCTGGTATGCTCACTCAGGTGCCAGGGAGAGGCTCCGCACATACAGTACCAGTCACACGGTACTGTCGCTAGACTATAGTGCCATCATCTATGACATTACACTTGTGTAGCATTACTATTTTCATGATCCGGGGGTAGAAATACCCAAAGGATCGCAGGTTATTGTTAAAGATGACGTTACGATAGAAAGAGAAGGCTGGGCGTGAGAGTGAGAGAACACTCAGGAGGAGAGTGGTGACGTCACCAGATCAGGCGGGGCGATCAGGGCGCTTCCTGGTGGGATTTAAAGTGGAGTGGTCGCATGCAGTGTGAGCTCGTGTAGAAAATGAACAGAAGTGTATCATCTCAACCCTCGTCTGGTGGACTCATTACAACTGTTGGCAGTGGTAGGATCGCGAAGATGCCTCGACTCGGTAACCAAAAGGACCCCGACTGAGACCCTAGCAAAGAGAGAGAAGTTGGGTGTCAACTGATCCAGCGAAGACACGATGTGTTAGAGAATGGCCAATCTGTCCCAGATGTCAGAATATTTATACGTCGATTCGTGCAGGATTTCGCAACTGAGCATGATGGCGGATATCCGTGCATGGACAGCCTCATGTGTAGAATGTGCACGGCGAAAGCCACCAGCATACCCGATCAAAGTGCCCCTAAAATCAGTGGAGGTTTCGCAAGTAAACAAATTGGTGGCCTTCGATATACTAGGACCCCTACTTCGCACCGACAGGGGTCACAAATATCTGCTAGTAGGGATCGAGTACTTCATGCGGTGGCCAATGGCGTGGCCCCTGGTGGATAAAACTGCTCAGTCGGTAGCAGAAGCTTTTGTACAGGGTTTTGTTGTGGATAAAGGGGCCCCTGAAAAACTTCTAATGGACCAGGGTAAGATGTTTTCCTCAAAACTAACACAGGAAGTCTACGACATCCTAGGCACTAAGAAGGTACGCACTTCCCGTACCATCCACAGACCGATGGGATGGTAGAACATCTAAATTGCACCATCACATCCATGCAGTATCATGTGGTCAAGGACACCCAGACAGACTCGGACTTATAGCATAGGCAGGGCCCTTGCGGCATATCAGTTGGCCCTGCATGCGTCAACAGGATACTCTCTATTCTACAAGATGTATGGGAGGGAACCAGACCCTCCCATTGAGTGACAGCTGTTTGACCTCCCAGCTAAAGGCCGAAATGGCCGATAGCGATACGGCAGGTCATGCAGCAGTGAGAAATGGCAAGCAAGACAACGTAGTCTGTGGCGGCTTCCGCCCATTCCGCCATTGAACAGGTTTGGCTATATGGAGTGACGCCCCTGCCTTTCTAAGTAGGAGATAGTGCATGGCTAAACTGCCCATTTGGGAACCTCTCCTAAACTGCTCCGTCCATGGCAGGGCCCTGTAAAAGTTGTAGAGATCCTTAGGCCTCAATGTGTACGTGTCCAATTGGGACTTCAGCGACGGTATGTACATCCCGCCCATCTAAATCCCACCATGGATGTACCACTAAGCTTGGAGGAGCACCCACTACACTCACCAAAAACCGGGTCGCCACGAACACGTACACCTTCATCTCTGATTCCTTCGGTGAAGTCACGTAGATAGAAAAAATTATAAAAGAACACGACGTTTCGGTCCCAACACAAGCGTCCGTCATCAGGTGAGAAAGAATGATCTGCTGTTGTGGCTTTATATAGGCACGGGAGGGGGGGAGGGGGTTGTAGAGTCGTGGCTACAGGATTTCACGGGGTGGGGAGAGAAGGGAGGGTTTGTGGCGTGCAGGGACGGGTGGGCGCTGGAGAAATTAGCATGTCAATGAGCTTGAATTAGTAAACGAAAACAGCACGGGTGGGTGAGTGAAAATCACAGCAGTTAAAACTTGAATCAACAATGAAGCCATACTGTGTTGCAATATCTGAGCAAGCTTCGATGTAAAAAAAATAGTCTCAAAATAATTTTATTGATTACATTTATTTCTTCAATTAACTCAGCCTCATTTCGATTTTCAACAGCAATTTTCATTTTTGTTCCAGATATCAGCACAGAGGCAAACCAACGGCTTTGGGGACACACACATTCTTGTAAAATGCGTTTGCCTTCTTCATTGCAATGACAATCTAACAGTAATATCACATTTATAGGCGATATCTTATGTAAAAACTGTACTTGTGTTTGTGTTCTCTTGCATCTCCGTGGAGATTAGTGAATGTTATGCAGTCTATAAATACATCATCGTCCATCCCAGCTGGAAAATACCAGGCGATCTCTGGAACTCCTTTCATTAGTCGACCATTCGTGCTGCTGGCTCGGCAGTCTCTATAAAAGAAAACTCCATGCTTTTGCTTGCCAAGCAGAGAGTTCAGCATCTGAGATTTCGATGCAGGAGATTCGCCGAATATTATGAAGCACACTAGCGGAGTGTCAGCATCACTGATTGCACAGTTTAAGGATTGCTATTTTGCGGTCAATTTCGTAGATATTTCACGGCATTCCAGTTAGTTTTATTTGTCTGAATGACCAAATAGGGAATTCTATTTCTAAACTACAAGGCTTTGGAACTAAAATCAGAAGGGCAAACTGGATAAATGAGGAGTTCGGCTCCATTTACTCTACCAAGCAATTCCATCAATATATACCAAAAGGTGAACAGTACAAAGACAATGCACTATCAGAGCAAGTATAGCTCGGGGTGAGCAGCTATACCATGGAAAATTTGTGCCAGTATCAAAGTATGAAAAATAAGAATCGGTTTTACCCTTTCTGGCAATGAATGCGGACTTACAGCAATATAAAGATGTACAAATAATAAATCTCAATTTTAGAACTTTCGTGACTGCAGGAATTATTATTTTGTTCTTTCGGTTAAGTCACGTCTAAAGATAAAATAATAAATTAAATTAAATAATAGAATACGACGTTTCGATTGCAACACAAGCAATCATCATCAGGTATAATGAAATAGCGACATAAAATCTAACCAGAAAACTATAGACAGACATATTAGCAGACAGATATCACCAAGATACATAGCGGGAGCAACACAGGTAACAGAGAGGGGTGATCGTCTCTGTGGGGTGGCCTTAAATAGACAGGGGGGAGGCGGAGGCAGAGAGAAGGAAGGGGGGGTTAGAGAAAAAATTTGCATATCAATGAGTGGTCAACAGACGTGGTGCTGCACGGCAAGTAAGCCTGAAAATCAGGAGGACACACTAAAATTAAATAACCTAGTAAAATATCGAAATGTAATGTAATACAACACAGAGGGTCGGTCAACACACAATTAACGCATAGCCTGGTTGATTACGTATTTCAAAGATTGCTAAGTTAGAATTTAAGTGTGAACAATCTAAAGAGAGGACACAGGCAGAGAACACAAGTCGCCAGAGAGAGAGAAAAAAGATAAGCTTAAAACTTCCCCGTAGAAGTGGTTCAATCTTAATTTTAGAACTTTCGTGACTGCAGGAATTATTATTTGGTTCTTTCGGTTAAGTCACGTATAAATGATGATGATTGCTTGTGTTGCAATCGAAACGTCGTATTCTATTATTTAATTTAATTTATTATTTTATCTTTAGACGTGACTTAACCGAAAGAACCAAATAATAATTCCTGCAGTCACGAAAGTTCTAAAATTAAGATTGAACCACTTCTACGGGGAAGTTTTAAGCTTATCTTTTTTCTCTCTCTCTGGCGACTTGTTTTCTCTGCCTGTGTCCTCTTTAGAATGTGCACACTTAAATTCTAACTTAGCAATCTTTGAAATACGTAATCAACCAGGCTATGCGTTAATTGTGTGTTGACCGACCCTCTGTGTTGTATTACATTACATTTCGATATTTTACTAGGTTATTTAATTTTAGTGTGTCCTCCTGATTTTCAGGCTTACTTGCCGTGCAACACCACGTCTGTTGACCACTCATTGATATGCAAATTTTTTCTCTAACCCCCCTTCCTTCTCTCTGCCTCCTCCTCCCCCCTGTCTATTTAAGGCCACCCCACAGAGACGATCACCCCTCTCTGTTACCTGTGTTGCTCCCGCTATGTATCTTGGTGATATCTGTCTGCTAATATGTCTGTCTATAGTTTTCTGGTTAGATTTTATGTCGCTATTTCATTATACCTGATGATGATTGCTTGTGTTGCAATCGAAACGTCGTATTCTATTATTTAATTTAATTTATTATTTTATCTTTAGACGTGACTTAACCGAAAGAACCAAATAATAATGTACAAATAACTCGATCCGGAATATAGATATTTTTAACAAGATTTTGAAAGTATTAACTATGCCTTGAGACACTTTGTCCAAGGACGCGAATCAAACAGTGATGGATAATGTCTCAACAACCAAGTACAACCAATTATTCAAAATTCTAAACATCTACACAGCACCCACGCTCGTCGACAAAGACAGAACACCGAGTACAACCAACTATTACAAATTCTCGAAAACATATCTTCACAGCGCCCCCACGTGTTGACAATTACATAACACCGTAGGGACTAAACATACAGAAAAATGCGACGACTGTTCGTACTAATCCTTATGCACGATCCACTCTTGGGTGACGAAACAACGCAGCTGAAGTCCAGGGTACATAACGGCAGTCTCAATACTTTGCTGGTGGCTTCAACAGTGCCCTGAGCATCTCAACGCAGTTGCAGTCTTGGGACCTGGTTGGCGCTATCAACAGCGCTTTGAACAACTTAACGCAGTTGCAGTTTCAGAACCTGGCTGGCGCCATCAACAGCGCTCCAAAGAACTCAACCAACGGAGTTGCAGTATCAGGACTTGATTGGCGCCACCAACAACACAATGAACAACTTGACACGGCTGCTGTTTTGGTCACGGAGTTTTCTATCTCTATAGTATTCGATAGACTCCACGTGGCTACAATCTCTGGTCTTGGCTGGCGCCTCCAACCGCAAGTTGAACAACTCAACGCAATGACTCCACATGGCTCCAGTCTCAGGACTTGGTTGGCGTCTTCAACAACGCCCCGACCAACAAAACGCAGCCGCAGACTTGGTCACTGAGCCGCATGCCCTGCAGTAGCAGCTGGTCCTCTCCAGGAGTTCCCCTGGTCGCGGCGAGCATCGATCATCCGTCTTTCCCTGGGTGAACGCTGACCGCCCCAACCAATGCAAAAAACACATCGGCCCCCGGGCCAACGGCAACCACAACCTCTGCACCCCCCCCGCCCCCGCGGGAGCCCCCAGCCCCAACGAACGCCGACCGCCCCCCTCCCTGATGAACACTGAACATGCCACTGCTCATACACGCGCCACGCTCATTCAAATTCACACATTTCTCCCCCAAACCACCCCAGCCTTACCTCATGTAACCTCAGTCACCTCGGCTCACCCTCGCGCGACAGCGCTCACCCACACACACCGTTATATTCTGATAATATATGCAGTCTTTGAAACTGATTAGCCTACACCAGTGACAGTCTTCGGGGCCGTCCATAAATGACGTCGCGAGATTTTGGACGATTTTTGACCCCCCCCTCGTCACACAGCGTCACAAAAAGTCAGACCCCCCCTCAAATATGACGTCACAAAGCTCTGCCCCCCCCCCCCAAATAAAACATGCTTCAAATCGATTTAAACTATTGTCATTGTAGTACGTTTTTAATGTGGCGCTGCACTCTGATGTTGTAGAATAAAACATTTATTAAAAAGTATTTTTAATTAAGTAGAACGTGTTGTCTATATTGATAACATATTAATTGTCTTTGAAACTAATTGGCCTACATCAGACAGCCTTCTTTATGGCCTACTCCCACCAGTGTCAGACAAGAGAATGCCAAAAAGCGAACAGTACGAAGACAATGCACTAACCAGAACGTGTACTCTCAGCATGTACTTGAGGACTCTCCGCAAGCCGACTCAAGTGTAAGTTGAAGATGGTCAATGTTGTCATAATGCAGGGGACGCTGAAATCTTTTTTCTTTTACACAATATCCGACACCAGAAGCAACTGAAATTATGAGTATTTCCTGTTCGATAAGTTCTGCTGTTCTCAGTGATTGACAGAATGTATTAAATGAACTCGTGATTTCTTCGTTTCTTTTTTCATTTATTTCTGAATACTTTGTTGAAAACTCAACTTCTTTTAAATGTTCTTTTGCTTGTGTTAAGATGTTCACGAGATCTTTAAAGTCAGATACCTGAGCAGAGACTCCTTTAGATTCATTAAGCCACTGCATAACGGAGGCGAGTTGTGGAAAACTGTCAACCTCACAACACTTTGGCTCCATAATAGAGCGCATAAGCTTTTTTATTTTCACCGTATTGGCAGGTGCTGTAATAATATTTGACAAAAATGACTGGAGAGCTGGGTGAGACAAACAGGTGTTTATCCAAATCAAATTGCTTTTTGTTTCATCATGTAACTTTTGTTTTAAATCAATTATCTTTTGTAAATTATATTCCACGTCAGATTCTTGCCAATGTTTAATATCTTGCATCACTGACTGGGCTTCAACTTTGGCAGAGACCAATATATCTTCAAGACTATTATTGGGAATTGGGTTTGTCAAAAGCGTGTATGCCTCCTTGAGGCTGTTTGCTATCAAAGTATTTTTAAAATAATTTTCGTGGTTAAACGTGACAATGTCCCACACTGGTACCAATGATGTGCCTCGGTCAATGACAGACCACATTTTTGCATTGGAAACAATGTCAGTTTTCCATTGTTGAAGAGAACAAATGCCAGGGGGCCCACCTATTGTACCTACGGAAAATGTCACCTTACTCAGAAGTGTAGCGTTGTATTTTTCAGAAAATTCCGTTATAAAGTTGGATGCCATCATGCTCACGCCACCTGCACAGCCACTGCTGTTGTAGGCAGAAGTCGAATATCTTTCCACTGCCTCCGATAGTATATTTCTTTGTTCATTTTTCTGATTTGAGGTGATGTCCTCTGCTGATGCTTTCCACTTAAATATCCCACCAAAGTGGACAGGGCCTGTGTGGGCATGAGAGCCAAAGGTCTCAAAAAAACTCCCTAACCTGCTTTTAAGTACACGTGTTTTAAAAGAATCGTTGACGGTTTTTAAAGTGCTTTCAATGCTTTGTAATTCCTCCAACGCCTCATCAGAAAGCTTGAGTTGATCAAAGTCAAGACTTCCTGAGGCGAGCGGTAGGTACAGATATTTGGCGCAATGACTTCGGGAATAATTGGGATTTTCGCGTTGCTTTTCTTCAGTGTATAATGCCTTGCAATGCTGTGAAGTGGTTTCTTCATTCAATGTCTGTAGGAAACCTGTGGTTATGGAATTGAATCCAATTTTTTCTACTGCCGTCTCAAATATTGATTCCTCTTCAGAGGATGAAAACGCTTGTTGTTTTATCATTGGCTGATGTACTGGGCCAGCAAGATTAAACGACATTGGGATGTTTACGAGTTTGCCTCTTTTCTGTAACATAGCGTTTATTTGACCAGTTTTATAAACCCCCTCTAAAGCAAGTCCTTTAGATGCATTTTGTAAAAAAAATTGATGTGATACAGTTCCATGTAAAATAGAAATGTTTGCTAAATCTAACTGCTTGAGAAAAGTATTTTCGATATCATTGGAATGGCTCTTGTCATACAATGCATTTTCTTTTGCTCCTTTCAATTCCGGTCGCTTCTCTGTCTCATCCTCTATTTTGGTCTCACCAATGTGAGTTGACCTTATCTGCTCCATTTGTTCTGGATGCTGCTTTGTTGGTGCATCTTGCTTCTGTTTATTTCCAATTGGATCACATTTTTGTGATTGTTTTAATACAACTTCTCTGCCTGACATTTCCATTAACTTAGACAATGCCTTTTTCTCCCATGGATGCCGGAAATGTGGTTCTATTGTTTCAAATTCTTCAGGGCCAAAATATTGCAATGCTTGTACATTGGTGATATGTAAAATATCTCGCAGTTTTGGAATCCAGTAATTTTTATGAAGACCTAAGTCTGTAATTACTTTGGCAAGCTCATCCTGAGCTTTAACGGTGTGTTCCTCCTCTTCCGACATAGCCTTGAATACACACATATACCGTTCTTAATTAATAACACAATATTTAACAATAATACAAATAGATTTATTAAATTAGTTGAATATTGAATGTTGTTTTTATTCATATGAGCGTAACAAATATTCAGATGAATAACCAAAGTTTATCACCTATTTTAATGTAAAACATGTGATACATACAAAATTAAGCATTTTCAAATACCTACTATGCTTGTCTACGTTTCTAATCTTAAAAATTAGATAAGTATACATTTTTAATATTTAAACATTTGCTTAAGTGATTGCATGTTAAAATATAGCATATCACAGCACCAAATGCATTCCTTCAACGGGCCCCGATTTTCTCATGACACTAATGGGTAATGTTTGAACTTGCCGTGCTATAACAAGCAGCACTTCAGCCATGGCACCATAGCTCCAGCCCCATACCCGGTTTTCATTCCCTGTGGTGTGCAACTTATTTCCTCCCAACATCAACTTTAAATTTGAGAGTTTTTGCCTGCATGTCATTTCCCAATGCACATGTTGGTAAAAGCCGGTCTTTAGCCAATGCTTCACTGGCCCACTAGAGGAAGTAGGAAGGGGTGTGTTGGGGTGGGGCCAAGGTCATGTACGGAAAAAGTGGTGCGAAGTTTGTAGTTGGAAGATGGTGGGAAACGATGAGGGCATCTCTTAGAGATCGTGTGACTCAGGGGCGGTTTCTTCATTAGGGCGATTGGGCGACGCACCACCAATCTCAGCCGTTACTGTGCCTCTGGATATAGTCCAATCAGCGTCATGTCACGTTCTGTGGAGTACCGCCTATTTTTGGGCGATTTCACTCTGGCTGAGAATCGCCCCGTGTGGTCCCATAGACTTACATTCAAAGATGTTTTTTTTCAAAAGGCGGGCGCTGCAATGGATTCTCTATGGCTTCCGGGAGGGCTCGCACTAACGTGCTTACGTCATCATACGTAAGCACGTTTCAGTCAACAATGTTATTTGTCGCCACCTAGTGGAATCTTTAATAAAAGAAACTAAGTGGATTGTAATAATAGTGAGATAGAAACTAACAAGATGTATTGTAAGAGTCACTTTATTTTTCATTAATATTAAAGAAGTGCAGTTGCCTTTTAATGCCTAAGCTGTTAATTTATCCATTGCATGGGTGGACCTTATCCTTATCAATCATCCAGACATTTGCCCCCCCTGAGAGATTTTGCAGGAGCCGCCACTGGTGTGACTACTGTGTAATTGCAGGATCTGGCAGAGGTTAAAAGCGTTGGTACTAAGGTGTGGTGACATTAAGAAGTTTGATTATAATCTAGAAGTTAACGTTATTGGTACCAAATGAATTTGGCTAGAGTGAGGCCACACACGTGTAATAACAGCCATAGCGGGTTCACGTGGGGATTGGCTTGCCGGTCCTGCTTGTAGCCAATAAGGGTTGAGATAGGGACCATGGCCCATGCGTCATCACGACAGGTCATCAGGAGTGATTGGCCTAGCCATTCGGGGCCCCAGCCAATGGGGAGCCGGATGAGGGGCGTGGTCCCGGGATTGACAGGGAACCATCGAGAATGGTCAAAGCTGTCCATGTACGATTGGCTGGGGGAACCACGTGACGAAGGTATTAAGAGCGAGTGGAGGGGAACGATCGAGAGCAGACTGAAACTGACAAGAGCAGGGTGACGCGCGGACGTGGGCTGGGATTGCCACGTGCGCGGTGGGGACTTAGTGCGTGGTCTGTCCTCTCTCCGTTGTCTGCCAGCAACGGAGAGTGAGTGAGCAAAGTGTATTGTGGAGTGGAAATAAAAGGACCGATTCCGAATACCGTCTCTGGAAGGATTATTACACTGGTGTCAGAAGTAATTCTGCGACTGTTTGGACGATCGTCAAGATGTCTAAACACCTCAGAAAAAAGAACCTGCCCGTGCCTCTGTCGGAGGAAGAGGCCGAGATGGAGGAAGATGAGCTGTTGGGAGCTACAGCCCTGGTGCCGCCGACTGACGACGCTCGCCTCGACGCCTCTCAGCGTCGACCGCGGGAAGATGCGACCATCGCAGGACCGAGAGACGAATGGCGGCTGATGGCGGAGCAGATTGAGTCGTTGCGCGCAATTCTGCTAAGCCTGGTGACCGCGGTGGCGTCCTCACCAGCCGTGGGTCGCCAGATCGCCGATCAGCTGGACGCCGCGGGAAGGGGTCCTGCTATGGAAGCGGGACCCGCCATTGCTCCTGCCACGCGGGAGGACGCCGTCGTCTTGGGTGGGGCGGCTGCGCCGGAGTCGGCCGCCATTTTGGGCGCGCCTGCTACCACGCGGCCGCCGGACGCCATTTTGTCTGCACCGAGCGGAGAGCGGGAACGGCGGCCGGAGACGCCCGCGGCACACGCCTACCACCGCGGACATCGCCTTCCACAAATAAAAGAATTTATCGCCGGGGGCGATTGGAGTGCTTTTATGTGGCGCTTCGAGTCGGCTTTTAGATCTGTCAACTGGACGGAGGAAGAAGCGCTGGGAGCGCTACCTACGCTGCTCGATGATGTGTCTCTGGGAGTCTTCCGCTCCATTCCGGCGTCCAAGAAGAAGACACTGCAGGATGCGTTCACAGAGATGGCAGAATTTTACGACCCGCCGACATCGGCCACCAGAAAATTGATGTCGCGTCGCCGGGCACCGGAGGAATCGCCGTTGGCCTATCGGGGGGCGTTGATGGCGATGGCCATGGCCGCCTACCCCGACGCAACGGCCGAGCATTTGGATCCACTCATCCTTTCCCGCATGCTGGAGTTGTCTCAGGAGCTCAACATCTCTCTACCAGTGTGCGGCCACGAACCGCTTTCATCGCGGTGGGTGGCGCGCTGCCTGGACGCTAAGTTTAATCTCAAGCGGTGGGACCAGATGGCGGCGTGGACAGGTAAACCCTAGATCGACGGGCCGCCTCTGGGGTGGTCTCCGCGACTGGTTGTCCACTGCTCCGACGACTCGGGCGACGACGACATGCTGGCTGCTGCTGTCCCGCGTAGGATTCCGGGCCGGCGGCTGCGCGACCAGCGGGACGACTACACGGCCCGACCGCGTGCGAGGGCCGGGTCGTCCGACCACCGGCCGACGTCGGCCACGTGTTTTAAGTGCGGCAGACGGGGCCACTTCGACGGTGACTGCCGCTGCCGACCTCTGCTGTCGCCTCCTCCGCCAAGGGGACATCCATCTCCTCTACCTGCCGCGGAACTGCAACAACCTCGGGCGAGTCGGCACAAATCGGATACCCGGCAGGTCGTGTCACATCACTCATCCACTCACACTCATTCTTACACTCCTAAGGCCGATTTTACTTCTCCTGCTCCATTGACACGCTCTGCTACACAGTGGAAGAAACTGGCTCGCAGGATTGTGGCTGCGGCGTCGGGCTCGTCGACGGTACGTGGTACCATCGACGGCGTTGACGTCCGTATCTTGGTGGACACTGGCGCATCGGCTACCATCATTTCGGATGTAATTTTTCATTTGTTGTCCATTCCTGCGTCGAGAATACGCAAGGTTAATGATGCGTGTGTTGCCGCCAATGGGGGTGCATGGGTATCTGCGGACAGGTGGATGTGCGCATCGCTATCGGAAATATTACCGCCGCAGGACCTGTGTTAATTTCTCGCTCGCTAGCTGTTCCATGCTTGTTGGGGACGGATTTCCTGCGCCGGATGCCGTTGCGAATACGGGTCGACCAGGACTGTTTGGAAATGCCGGGGGGTCGTAGGATGGCGTTCCTGCCTTCCCTGCTGGCCAAGGCGCCTACAGGTAACGCAGTTACTGCTGTAGTTGCGGCTACGGTGGAAGTTCCATCGGGAGCGCAAATGCTCATTCTGCTACGTTACCGAAAACCGCTTCAAATGGGAAGGGGTGCGAAAGGCGTGCTATTATCCCCATCGAATTCCGTATCGAAATCTTTTTCTTTGGCGGCGGCACAAACGATTGTGCGCCCAGGTCAGGCACCTTTCATACAGGTCTTGAATGGGGGACCTGATCGCGTTGTTGTTCTGGAGGGATCGGTGCTGGCTCACGCCACTACCGATTTCGCCTCTTGTGAAAAACCGCCGCGCGCTCGGATGCCTGCTGATGGGTCTCCGCATGATCGTTCACAAGAACGTTGGATCGCGGATTTATGCGGAGAGAATTCTTCCTTGTCAAATGAACATAGGAACGCCTTGCGTTCGCTGTTGCTGCAGTACGCTGATGTGTTCAGCAGGAATGATTTGGACCTCGGACGCACATCTCTTTTGTCGCACCATATTGAAACTGGTGCATCGCCACCTGTCTGTATGCACCCTCACCGCATGAGCCCGGCGGAAAGGGAACACGTGCGTGGGGCGGTAGATGAATTGCTGGCGGCGGATATTATCTCGCCATCCAATAGTCCTTGGGGCGCGCCCGTCGTTTTGGTTAAGAAAAAAGATGGTGGAACGAGGTTTTGCGTTGATTTCCGCCGGTTGAACAAAATCTTGGTAGCGGACGCGTACCCCTTACCGAGGATGGATGACTCATTGGATGCTTTATCGGGTGCTAAATTCTTTTCCACCCTTGACCTGTCCTCGGGCTTCTGGCAGCTTCCCCTCGATGACGAGTCAAAACCCAAAACGGCATTCCGCACGCCGCAAGGCCTCTTTGAATTTAATCGGTTGCCGATGTGGCCTGAACGCGGCTCCGGCCACGTTTCAGCGGCTCATGGAATTGGTGTTGGCGGGACTGCAGTGGGAAACGTGCCTCATATATCTAGACGATATAATTGTCTTTAGCCGCACGTTCGAGGAACACCTCCAACGCCTTGAGACAGTTTTTCAAAGAATGCGTGCGGCTGACCTTAAGTTTAAACCGAGGAAATGCCACCTCCTGCAACACTCCGTCCGTTACCTGGGTCATATTGTCAGTTCGGACGGCGTATCCACTGACCCTCTGAAAACGAAGTGTGTACGTGAGTGGCCCACACCCACTTCAGTGGGTGATGTTCAGCGGTTTATTGGATTCGCTTCCTATTATCGCCGCTTCGTTAAGAACTTTGCGACGTTGGCAAAACCATTACACGTTCTGACTGGCAAAAATCAAAGGTTTAAATGGGGGGCGGAGGAAGAAAGTTCCTTTATGGCACTTCGGGACCCCCTCGCCACGGCGCCTACGTTAGATTACCCAGATTTTTCACAGCCGTTCATCCTTGATACGGATGCTAGTGATATCGGCATTGGGGCCGTTTTGTCGCAACGTAAGGATGGGGTTGAGAGAGTGGTGGCGTATGGCAGCAGGGTTCTGTCCCCTGCGGAAACGCGATATTGCGTGACAAGGCGGGAACTTTTGGCAATTGTCCATTTTGTTCGATTGTACCGACCGTACCTGTATGGACGTAAATTCCTGGTCCGCACTGATCATGCGGCTTTGCAATATTCCCTCAAATTGGATCAGCCGTCAGGCCAATTGGCCCGGTGGTTGTAATCGTTACAGGAATTTTCCTTCGATATAACGTACCGAAAGGGAGCCCGTCATGCGAACGCTGATGCGCTCTCAAGGCTGCCGCCAGTTCCTCCGTGCACTTGCCTGACGGGCACGCACCGCTGCGCCGCACTGCCCACGTCGCCCTGCCCGGTTATGGGGGCGATAGCGAATGAGGACGACGCAGGGGCGAAAGCGAAGGAGGAGGACCAGCAGGTGTCGGTGGACACTGATGACACCTTACGGCTGCCGCACGCGGTCTGGTTGCGCGAGCAGGAGGCCGATGCCTCGCTGTCTCCACTACGTAAATTGGTTGGGAAACAGAAATCGCAATTGACGGGCTGGAAGTGGCAGATGTTCCGGGGTAAGTCGGGATTGCTAATGTGTACCGACGGGGTGTCTGACCGACCACGCTTGGTGGTGCCTACTTCGCTTCGCTACGACCTGCTCTGTGCTCTGCACGCTGATAAGTTGATGCACCTTGGCGTCCAAAAGACTGTGGCCGCGATGCAAAAGGATTTTTTCTGGGCCGGTATGACGGCGGACATCAATGATTTTGTCCGCTCGTGCCATGTCTGTGCGAAAAGGAAGCCGCCTCGGAACCACTATGTACCACCGTTGCGTTCCATTGAAGTGTCCCGTATTAACGAATTAGTGGCTCTCGACATTCTGGGGCCGTTTCCCCCGTCGGCAAGGAACGAACGGTACGCGCGTCAATCGCATACTCGCATGCCTTGGTCAGTGGGAGACCTGGCGTGGCTCCACTGCCCCCAGGTACCGGCGGGCACATCCCCTAAACTGCACAGGCCATGGCGGGGGCCTGTGACGCTCGTAGACGTTCGGAACTCGCAAAGTATCCGCGTTCAATACGGCAAACGTCGGTGGTATGTTCATTCCTCGCGACTTAAACCCTATGTTGACGCGCGTGTCGGTCCTTCATCCCCAATAGCTGACCTGCCGGGTTCTGCTGGGCCGACTACGCCGCTTGACACGCCCGTTGATCCCAGGGGGGACTGTGTTGTGCCTCCTGCAGATGAACAGGTTCTGAGGGCTGAGGAAGCCCCCACTGCCCCCCCTCCAACGGGGCCCGCCCTGGACGTAACCAAGCACCAACAACCGACTTCTTCTTCGAGCCTGCCACCTCCTGTCCATCCGGAAGCAAAGCGACCTTGCACTGGAAGCGGAGAGGGTCCCGCGTCACGTACGCGGTCGAAATCTCTTCCGTTTCATTAACGTTTGATCGTTTCGCTGATCCCTGTCGTTACCGCGCTGCAGGGGCGCCCTAATGTATGTTGTGATTTTTTTATTATTATGGGTGACTGTTTTAAATGTTGTTAGGCGCGGGAACGCCGGTTCACCCTTAAATTGTTAAACGCACCTTGGTGCCCTAATAAGATGTTGCAGAATTGGTTCTTCACCCTTTTCCCAGCCGAGACGGCTAAATTTTTTTCACCGGGGGGCGGGTGATGTAATAACAGCCATAGAGGGTTCACGTGGGGATTGGCTTGCCGGTCCTGCTTGTAGCCAATAAGGGTTGAGATAGGGACCATGGCCCATGCGTCATCACGACAGGTCATCAGGAGTGATTGGCCTAGCCATTCGGGGCCCCAGCCAATGGGGAGCCGGATGAGGGGCGTGGTCCCGGGATTGACAGGGAACCATCGAAAATGGTCAAAGCTGTCCATGTACGATTGGCTGGGGGAACCACGTGACGAAGGTATTAAGAGCGAGTGGAGGGGAACAATCGAGAGCAGACTGAAACTGACAAGAGCAGGGTCACGCGCGGACGGGGGCTGGGATTGCCACGTGCGCGGTGGGGACTTAGTGCGTGGTCTGTCCTCTCTCCGTTGTCTGCCAGCAACGGAGAGTGAGTGAGCAAAGTGTATTGTGGAGTGGAAATAAAAGGACCGATTCCGAATACCGTCTCTGGAAGGATTATTACACACGCATACACTGTGCGCTCCAGTGCTACAGTAGGATGGCCTTAGGCACTGCTCCAATCCACAAGATACAATTACATTGGGGTCAGTCGATCACATAGGGATAATGTATTGTATATTACATTACCTCTAAATGATGGTGTACATTATCCATGACAGTGGCTGCTGAGGTGGTGATTGCCATTCCTTTTGGCGGCTTGTATACATTGATTACTATCACATGATTAACAATGACGATTATTATCGATGTGCCGTCACTTGTGGTGGTGGAAATGAGAGCATGATCCTTTACGCGTTGCCTCATGCAGGTGGTGAGGCGATGTTTAGGGTGTTGATGGCAGCACCAAGGGTTTAACCATTTATTCTGGAACGTGCCATCCGCGTGCTAGCACAGAATGGTATACTCTTCTTGGAATGAAAAAGGCGTATGTCTGCTTGTAATATAATCATATCCACAGTATCATATGAAAACATGTTTTACTGCAGGCTTCCTAATTCTGTATTAATCCCTAGGCACTCCGTAATCCCGGTACCCGCTAACTACATTCCCTATACCCCATCCCTGTGCACCATATCACTTTTAGTTCCCCTAAATTGTACCACTCATAACCCTTGTAAAGCGTCTTTGATAATAGCACTATATAAATATAAGATAAGAATAGTATGTTTTTCATAGCCTAGTCCACTTTGAAACTGTGCATAGCAATTTCGATATGCATAGAATGCTGTACATCCAAAATAAATATCAATTCATGAATATTTATTACACTTTTCAATTATGTGTCTGCTACAATTGTATGAATAAACATGCCATTTACACTAAAGAGAAATTCCAATCGTGATGCCAGTAGAATTCTAAATCTGCACGATGCTAGTGCCAGGAATCGACCATCTCATGGACTCACCTCTCACGTGTTCAGAGCACAAGGGCTGATGGAACTTTCTTCCTGTCACTCTTTACAGACGGACAAGTGTGAGGGTGAGGTGGAGTTGCATTATGTCCAGCTTGAAAACATAAACAAACCAAATACACGATTAATAATTTTCACCATACTCTAGAAAGCAACTACATTTTCAGATAATAATGAACTATGCAAGGGTTTACTGACTTACAGAGTTTCATCTAAGGGTTATTACAACAACATATACATGTATACAGCATCTAAGTATACGTTAATATGAACATCTATGCAGAGTTGATGAACAATTCTTGAGGAAATGGAAAACTGAAGAGGGAGAGAACGTTGGGAACAAGGCAGATGGCGCATTTTTGAGGTGGACAATGGAGACAAAGGAGACAATCGCAGTACACAGCTGCCTCCAAATGAGAGTCAATTTAGAAGCCAAGCCGATCATTAGAGCAAGATGGTGTTAGATAAGCGTTTCTATCGTTGACCACATACAATCCATTGGATTCTAGAAAACATAAATTAATAGTAAATATATAATACCACAAGCTACTGGAGACAATTGTTCAGTTGCAACTGATGTAGGCGTTGAATATAAGCCCTAAATATACGTATACATTATCAAAATAGTTTATAAAGTTGATTAACTGTTCTGAGATTGCAAAAAGAAAGTAACACGAATATATCAATTGAGAGGAAGAGAGCAGCCTTCATGTGGCACACTCTGTTAATTCAGAAATCACGACGAATATCATTAATGCAGTGACCAAACATCGATCTTCGATCTCCTGGTCTCTAGAGCAACAAAAAAGCCATGCCAACGGCCCTCTTCAGGGCCAAACAAAGCACCAGATAGTCCCTAGGACAAGGATCTTCCAACTGAATATTGACTGACTCTCCTCGTGATGTGAAAATAGTATTTTATCCTATAATGTGGTAGTTGCATTCCTATGGTAAAATTGTGTTATAATAAATAATATATAATTTAGGGAAAAGCACAGCTTTTGATAACATGTGAGATGCATATGCAGGCTAAACAAAATGGAGGCATGTGGGTAGGTTCTCGAAGCATCCAGCAACATCTCACCTTGTGTGATGCTATGCCGAGGCAGCCATACTACTGCTTATTCCTATTTGTTTGACCTAGTTTTGTTCACTCAATTGCATTACATCCCATTCGCATTATGAAAAAAGTGTTATAGGAGAAACAGACTGTATCTCGCGATCATAATGAAAACCCATAACATTGATGTCCTGAGGCTCCAAGAAACCCACGTCTTAGATGCTCTACATGCCAGGCACTACATCATCCATAGATACAACCTCACGACAAGCCATTACCACACGAAATATGGCTTGGCCATATATGTGAAGAACACCATCACAGAGTTCTATGCCTTCTCACTAACTGAAAAAGAAGCCATCTACAGCACCAGCATCAAGATAGGGGAGCTGAAAATCACCAACGTGAACACAGCTCCTAATTCAAAATGGCCAAAGCCAGCTCTCCCAAGTGTACCGATCGCAGCCATATACGTTGGTGGCATTAACAGCTACCATACAATGTAATGTATGGTAGCAGATGAGGCTGATGGTGAAGACCTCACCGACCAGATATCCGAAGGAGATCTTCACCTGGTTTTCGATCCCAAGCAGCAAGCAATTTTTTATTCTGCTCATTTGCAATACGACTATAGCACGGACCTCACCAGAAATTTCCAAAGATCAAACTGGGAGCACACTTCACACATCTCATAAAATACTCCCAAGCGTCCCAAAAAGTCAACATAGACCCATAATCACCCACATTGGCATCAAAATCTCCGAAATTATGTCGAAACGATTACCAAGGGGGAACATGGTCAAAACTGACTGGGACCACTATATGGAGGCTGTAGAAAGAGTGGTGAGTCGAATTCCAGTGACACTAGAATGTTATCACCGTTGTGTTGGCCTCCTTACTGCAGCTGCCAAGAAGAGCATCCTCCGAGGCTTCTAGAGAGAATACACTCCCTGCTGGATAAAAGAGACCCAGGACCTGCTCTGACATTACAACTAGTCCACAGGGTGGAAAGGGCAGCCCACAGGTACAAATGGCCTTGCTAGAGTCTTTAAACTGAAAGCCTGAACTTCAAACCCTCCAGCCACGGTGCCTGGGCCCTACTACGACGTCTGGGTGCTGCTAACCCAACAAAATAACAGACTGCAGGAGTCCTGCCTAACTCTATATCCTCTAAATTAGCGGAGAACAAAAAACTACTGCTCAGCAAAAACACCAAGCGAGAGATCCCTCGTCAAATACACTCGACAATGGCCTCCATTTCTTCACAAGACTCCACTACCATCAGCACAGAGGAATTGAGCGGGGCGTTTGGCTAAAATAAAGAAAGGCTAGGCTACTGGCAGAGATGGTACCCCCCCCCCCCCCAGAATTCCTCTATCACTTAGGCCTTAGAGGATTCCAATGGCTGGCAAACCTGTACACCAAATACATGAAAACTGGACACATCCCACAAGCATAGTAGGAGGCAATCTTCACTGCAATAGCGAAACCGGGAATTGCCAACCGATGACCCTTCAAGCTATAGGTTAATATTGCTCCTGTGCACGACCCATACATTTCTGGAACGCATCATCCTCCGAAAGATCAGCCACCTCGTTAAGTCAGTGATGCCTGAAGAACAAGCGGGATTTGTGGACTTGCCATCGGCCTACGACATAATCGAGACTAAGGACTTGATGTTGAAGCTCACAAGGACCATTCCTTTACTCAAACAATCCTCCTAATATGGATGATGCTGATTAATAGCTCACTGCGTGTCTATATGGGCGACAAAGTCATCTCATCCTGGTTCTTCACAAATGTATTGCCACAAGATTAACTAGTCGCGCCAAAGCTCTTCAATGTCTACACCAGTGACACGCTGCCAACCAAGTTCCAAAACTCAAGCAGTCACTTTCAAAAACATCAAATCCACTCTGAACAATGACCTAATCACCATGGGAAAATATTTCCAGAAATAGAGGCTCAAGCCCAATTCTCACCAAAAAAAAGTCACTGCATTTCATCTTGATAATAGAAGCACCAATCCCACTCTGAAAGTGACCTTCTGTGGCAACACTGTGTGACACGACCCCACTCCAACCTATCTTGGATTGAAGTTGGTCCTTACGCTAACATTCCTTGACCACCTGAAAAAAGTAGCTGTTAAGACCAATAACAATGATAAACCTGGTCCAGAAACTGGCACGCGCAAGCTGGGGAGCATCAGCTCCAGTACTACAGACATCAACGAAGGCATACGTAGGTTAAAAAAGAAAACAAATAAATTAAATCACGACGTTTCGGAGGCAACACAAGCTTCCGTCTTCAAATCTAGAATCATCGAAAGCCTCTGTGTACTCTGTAGCTGAATACTGTGTACTGGTATGGACCAGAAGTAGTCACATTCGACATGTCAATGTCCAACTGAACACTGAAATGCGGTGTATGACTAGAACCCTTAAGTCGACCCCCATATCCTGGTTGGACGGGCTGTCGCACATCTCTCCCCCACCTATCCACCACAACACTGCAAACCTCAGGGAAGTCCTGCAAAAGAGGAAAACAGTCACCTTACCATTCACCAGGACCTCAAAAACACTCCTCATCATCACTTGATATCACGAAAGCTCTTATGGACCCATACGCTTAACCTTAAACAATGCAAATTCAACCCCGATTAAGCTTGTAGAGCTGAATAGTGTTCAAAAGAACTCACTAACCCTAACAAACACTTTGTGAAAGGCCCAATGCAGAAGATCCCTCGGTTTGAGCTTCCACCAAGCTCATGGTCCTTGCTAATTCGCATTCGCACAAACCACGGCAGATGCAGATACCTGATGCACAAATGGAACATTTAAAATTATCCAGTGTACTATTGCGGTCATCCAGAACAGACCATACAACATATAACGAAGCAATAACCCACCCACAAATTCGAAGGAGACATTACAGCGATACACTCCACTGTTCCTGACGCGGTAACCTAGCTGCACCACCTGAATGTGAAATTGTCGTTGTTGCTCTGCCTCTACATCAGTCATATGAAAGGAGAAGAACAATTCGAAAAGGTTTTACACGAAGAGATATACTGTGTCTCGCTCCCTTGCAGTGATCTCTCTGAAACTATAGGGTCTGTAAATACACTTCAGAGCTTAAAATATTGTTATTCTAAATTGTGTTCTGCTTCTTATTTTCACCGTACCACATGCAGAAAAATCGGTGATGCTTTTACTCATGCACAAAACAAATAATGCAATGGGAATAACCAAAGTAAGGACTCGGCCTTCAGAACCAGATGCTCAACTCTGCTCTTTGCTCAGCGTACCCTATTTCCTGTATGTATGTTGAACTTCTTTTGCACCGTACATAGCAAACCACGCTAGATGGAGGTGATATGACTCAACAACAATAAATATCATTATTCCAATAACCATGAATAACCTAAACTCCACATAACTCACCACAATAACAACATCCATTATCACATTGGAGGGGAAGGACCCGGATCTGGTGTAAAGGTATTGAATAGATATGTATTTTGGTGTTTTCGTTGCCTGATCATGGTATAAATGTTTCACATTGACACGTAAAAAACTGTAACGAAATATTTAAAAAGTGTGCAAAGAAGCATGGACATACGAATGCTTAGAATTGCATTGAGAGCTAAAATGAGGAGCATACGGATTATGGAATATTCATGATAAAAAATGTATATAGTACGAAAAGTAAGTGGGCTTGAGCATGACACATCACAATACGGAATGATGAATGATGGTCAAGAATAATAACGGAGTAACAGCCAAGGAATGGAATACATCTGCGTTGTCTTCGACCGTAGAGATGCAGCAATGAAATCGGTTCATGTGCAAATGCCTGGTGGTGACAGCAGTGGATTAACCGTGGCTGATTATGATGAAAAAAAAGTTTATTGTTGTTTATTTGATATTTCGGTTCCTATGTTTTTGCAACTCATCATTTAATTTAGTCATAATCAATACTGGGTGGATACCTTACAAAACCCACGTTACTTTCATGATTTTGCAATGCAGCTGATTTATTTGCTCTATCTCCCCAGTAGGTGGCCTATCGGACTCATTTCTTTCCTAAGCGGACACTCCTTCGTTATTGTTGACCATCGACCATTATTCATTAAAGTTACATTTACTGCACCCAATCCCACTTCTTTTCGTAACAGTTTGAATTATATATTTAACCCGTATACGTTCTATTATCCATGTGTTCAATATAATTACAAGCATACATGTCTCCATTGTTCTTGTATATCCCTGCGTTTTTATTCTATATTTTTCGTTAATGACCATATCTCTGAACAATGTCATAGAAGGTCATATGCACTATGATTGGTATATTAATATATAGTGCGTTTGATAAATGAAGGGTGTCGCAGACTGTTCGACAGGGTTAATGTATTATACACCAACAACAAGTCTAGTGTAAGTGAGAGTATTGAGACAAGATTCATGTCTGACATACATTTCAAAACATAATTCTACACTATTTTGTTGCCTTAGCTGTAATAACTTTGACTATTTTACTATTCTAGTATGTTTGCTTGCAGTCCGATTGTATAGTGTGGTTGCGTGTAATTGTGGTGACTCATTTCCCCCCCCCCCTACCGACTGCAAGGTTAGTGAAATATGTTTTTTCAACATATTTAACATTGCTAACTCATTAGACATTAACATGCAGTTTAATATGGTATTATTTTTTAAACATAGCCTGTTAACATATAATCGTATTTACAATATCCATCCTATATTTACCACACACAGTCTATACAATATACCTTGTAACATATGCATGTACACTGTACATACCATTTACCTACAACTGAGTTCAATAGTTTCAGCCTATTATCTAATACTCACAATGTCCAGGTGATGGAGAGCCGTAGGGCGCATGTCATTCGCTCTGTCTCTTCTGCTCTTTGGATTCAAGCCGGCTTTATAATCAGATTCACAAAAAGGTGGAGCTTCCCAGACTCCACCCAGTAGCTTGCTCATGACGAATGCGTGTATGCTTGTGTGCGAGAGACACAAAGTGTATTATGGATATGAAATAAATATTTTGAGCTTAAGCGCTTTAGGTTGGTAATCATTGTATAATCATTGTATATTACTTAGGCAGTGAGCATATCGTATGAAGGAGTCTCTCGAGGAGCCAGACATTATGTTATTTTCCAGATTATAATAAGGCTCTCAATGCATGTAAAGTGAAATCATACACGAACTTATTACGCATTTCTGTGGAACATCATGGGGAAAAGGACATTAAAGCAGAACTCCATTCTATCTCCACATATAAATAAAACATATATTTTAGGCCATCGACCGTTTATTTTCCAGGTCAAGATTAATCATCAAGCGGTATTTGTAAGCAGTCAAACTATATACTGGTCTCGACGTGATGATAACACCCAACATTTCTGATGTTTTTTGCCTCAAATCTACATTTATGTGAGCTTTTCCTTCTTGGGAAGCATCCTACCATAATTGAAGAAAGCAAGGCAGCCAAACCCCAAAGTCAGAGTCGATATAGATATTCAAACTTGACTTGCAGCTTTCGTGACTGCTGGAATTACTCTTTGGTTCTTTCAGTAAAGTCACGTAGAAAGAAAATAAATTCAATAATAGAATACGACGTTTTTGATTGCAACACAAGCAATCGTCATCAGGTAAGAATGAATGAGAAAACTAACCTAGTATACTTAGAAACATAATGCAATACAACACAGAGAGTCGGCTAACACAACAGTCAACACCCTACCTGGTTGATTACGTTCTTCCAAAGATTGCAAAATTTGAGAAAGAGACAAAACACAGACACGGAGACACATAGACAGACACACAAGCAGAGAGAGACACACACAGAGACACACAGAGAGAGACACACAAATAGACACACAGAGGCCTTAAATAGAGAGGGGGAGCAGAGAGAGAGGGGGTAGAGAAATGAGCATGTCAATGAAAGAGTTGTGTGGAAATCTTCCCCGTGGCGGCCGGAGGAGAGAAAATGGACCTATAGACAAACAAGCTTGGCAAAATTTAGAGAGAGAAATAGGAAGTTTGAGAAAACAAACTTAGTAAAATTAATTCTTACCTGATGACGATTGCTTATGTTTCAATCGAAACGTCGTATTCTATTATTTATTTCATTTTATTTCTACGTGACTTTACCGAAAGAACCAATGATATAGATATTGTGTGGAGATTTAGGATGACGAGGGAGAGGCAATCATGGGTATTTATTTTCAAATTTTCCTGAACCCTCGATTTAAAATATTGCAAAAGATCAGTCCTACTTTTGTTCAATGTTGTTTTTGTTAAGATGATGCAAATGGATGCCACCACTCACACCATACATGCACACTAGTTTTCTATTTTGTCATCATTTGCAAAAGGAGTAAGGAATGGATGGATCAATGTGTGCGTGTCGTCTCGTTCCTGGTTCATGAAATTTGCCATGCTTATAATGGACAATGCCATTTTAGTTTTTCAAAGCTGTTTTGTTAATATTGCGAAAAAAGATTCCACCCCTCCAGTCTTGCCTTCACAATACATTCCTCCTTGTAATCATGTGTCAACATGTTCTACCCTGACCGCTAATAATGTGTGCGTGCATTCTCAAATAACCAGATTTTCCCGTTTTTGTTAGCATTTAATTGTGACTTTCATAGAATCTTAAATATGACAGTGCCTTGCATCTAGTGTCTCTCAGAATATAGTAATTGACGAGGGAGAAACAATCATGCACGGTGAATCTTCTGAAGTTTGTGTTAAGCTTCTTGAAAGCGTGGAAGAACGGTATATATATTCTTGTTATATTCGGTTTAGATTTACAATGATTAGGCTACTTTTGTTAAACTTCAACAAAACATACTCGTGTCGTTGTTAAATGCACAGTGTGTATTATGAGTACGATGTGAGGTTAAATAGAATTTCTCAATAGAAAACGGTCATTTATCGATGGTAAAATAGTCATATAGAGGCAGTCCTCGCCTTATGATCGCTCGACTTACAAATGCCCGTACTTCCAATTCAGTTTTCATGAAATAAAAAAAAATTACATTGACTTAAAACGCGAACTCGCAATTGCAAACTGAACCGTGGAGCGATTTTGTTCAGAGGAGCGATCCTCGTCGAGGTGTAATGAGTGGGCCTTACGTTGTGTGCACGCACGCACGGACATGTCTATTATATGTGTGTGGTGAGCGGTGTGGTGTAGTGGTTAGCGCGCTGCGCTACAAACCCGGCGTCCCGAGTTCGATTCCTGCTCACGGCCGACACCAGTGACTAGTATCTGAACAGGTTCTTGGCCTCCCCTAGGTCGATTTAGCCTCAAATGACTACCTGGTGCATTGCGAAAAATATCGCTACTAGGGAAACCAAGGTGGCCAGGCGTGGTGCTTGTCACCCACCCCCCTCGTGTGCCGTGCCGGCCTTCACAGGGCACTGCTCGCGAACAGCACTTGCCCCAACAGCCTGTTTAAAGCTACGCTGAGGATCGTTGTCATACTCGTCCCCAGCCTTCTCGACCCGGTTTCCGCCATTTCTCCCCCTTTTTCCCGCCCGTTCTCTCATATCTCCTCACCTGCTCCTCCCCCTCCCACTGTCACCGTCCCACTCCCCCTTACTTTTGGTGGGAATCCTTCCCCTGACATCCCTTTCATCACCCCCCCCCACCCCCCGAGAAAAAAGTCATCGGTTCTGCTTACCCCCTCGGTCATTTCAGTCTCCCCATGACCACCCCCACCCCCCCACTTAGAGTGATGACAGGCCTTAACCCCCCCCCCCCCCCGCAACCATATAATTTAATATAACACAACAACAACATAAATTGAACGGTCTCCAGCCAGAGCCCCGTAACAGCCTGGACATCCACAGGCCGCAGATGACTGCGGCGGCTCCCTTCGCCGGAGGCCCTCTCGTCGCAGTCCCCAGTTCGGTGGTGTCGGTGTCGCCTTGTCCGGTGCTGCCGACTCTCCAGCCCCTGCGACCCCCGGTCATGCCACCTCTCTGTCAGGCCTCACATGGGGCGCTGTAGGTGACAAGGGAACACAGGGCACCGAACCCCATGCAGGTCGGCGAGTGGTGGCCGGCGACCTTGGCCTGGGTAGGGGTGATGATGATGGCTGTGACGATGGTGGTGACGATGGCGGTGATGGAGGTGGAGAGACGTATGGCTTAAGGCGGGTGGGGTGCACAAACCATCGTCGCTTACCCAGTTGGACCTGGACGCACTGAGATCGGAGTGCTTTAACGACCTTAACCGGCCCTTTCCAGGGTCGGAGCAGTTTCGGTGAGAGGCCTACCGGCATCTGAGGACAGTGTAGCTATGCCTGGTCCCAGACTTTAAAGGGCTTGGCTGTCACTGTCCTCAGGTGCCATACATTGCTCCCTTGGCTGGTAGACGATGCAGCCTCGGCTGCTTGGCGGGCCTCCCTTAAGTAAATGAGGGAGGCCTTTAGTGCCTTTGACCACACGTCGGCTCTCGCGGGAATGTCCGTCAGCTGCACCTCAATAGGCAGACGGGATCTCGTCCCTACATCAGGAAAAACGGCTAGAACCCCGTCGCTGCGTGCAGGGCCACCCTGTACGTCGCTAAGACCGATGGGATGTGGAGGTCCCAGTTGGAGTGGTTTTCGTCCACCACTTGGGACAGCATGGCTGCTATGGTGCAGTTAAGCCGCTCCACCATCCCATCGGTCTGGGGATGATACGGAGATGTTCAGACATTTTTAGTGCCCAGGATAGAGCAGACGGCCTGCCTTGATTCGTGAGCAACCGCTCCGGTGCCCCCTTATCATGAACATAGCCCCCAACGAAAGCATCGGCAATGGTCTGTGCCATTTGGCCTGGGAGGGCCCACGCCATCGGCCACCTCGTGCGGTACTCGACTCCAACCAACAGGTATCTATTTCCCCGTGGCGTGACCGGCAGTGGTCCCAGGATGTCCAACACGACCAATTCGTTGACCCTGGTCACCGTGATGGGCTGCAGGGGCGCCCGGGTTACCAGGGGTGGTGGCTTCCGCCGCGTGCATTCGACGCAGGTGCACGTTAGCGGTCATGCCTGGCCAGAAGTATTGACCCTGTAATGTGGACAGTGTCTTCCACCCCGCCAGATGTAGCAGCTGGCGGCAGTGCATGTCCATGACCAATTGTCGACGCGTGACTCTGAAACCACCAGGCATCGCTGGCGTCCTGCCAGGTCCCATCACATGAGGAGTCCTTCCATATGACGTACTCCTCCTCCCTGCCTCCGCTGAGGCACGTAGCTCTCGCAGCGGGGCCTCCTCCTGCTATAGACGTCTCCAATCTTCCAAGGTTAGCCCCAGGTCGTGATCAGTCAGCTGGATCTCACCCTGTGCGCCCTCTGCCGTGTGTACGGGAGCGATGACCGTTCCCTCTGGCCTCGCCTCCTTGCAGCGTGCCATGCCTGTGTTGCATGCACAATGGCCCTGAGGCGCCAGCCGGGACAATGCGTCTGCGTTGGCGTGTCTTGTCCCCTTGTGATGTACCACTTGGTACCTGTATTCTTGCAGGCACTCTATCCACCTGGCCAGCTGGCCCGAAGGCTGGTCGATGCGGAGCGAATACTGCAAGGCCGCGTGGTCAGTGCGGACTGTAAATTTGCGACCATACAGGTAGGGTTGAAATTGCTGCACGAAGTGGACAACCGCCAAGAGCTCCCTACATGTGACGCAATAGCGCTGCTCCGCTGATGACAGCACGCGACTGCCATAGGCGATAACCACCTCCCGACCCTGCTGGATTTGTGACAAGACGCTGCCAATGCCCACATCACTAACGTCTGTGTCTAGAATAAAGGGGAGGCCAAAATCCGGAACGGCCAATGGTGGTGCATCTGTCAGATACACTCCGGCGGTAGTAGGACACGAATCCCACAAACCTGCGTACCTCTGGAACCGTCGTGGGAACAGCCCAGGCCCTCACGCAGGCCGTCTTTCCGGATCTGTAGCCACTCCAGACTGACTGACGACGTGGCCCAGGTAGCGTACCGACGACTACATAACGACGGCTTGAGCTTCAGGTTCACGTTCAGGAACCGCAGGAATACCTGACACAATCGGCCAATGTGTTCATCGAATGATCGTCTGAAGACAATAACGCCATGGTGCTCGAGATAATCGTGGCCGATGCCCCCATGTCAACCAAGATGTGTGCCGACACTCCCGCTATTGCACCGACCGGGATCGAGGTTCCCGACGTGGCCGCTTTTATCCACCTTGCCAGCTTCCTCCATTGTGTCCGGCCACTGACCAGGCGGCGGCTCACTATCCTGCGGTATATGGCGAGGTGATGGGGAATGGATGTGAACGGGCCGAAGATGGGGTTCCCTCCTTTGGGGTGTATCGCAGCAGGGTGAATACACCCTTGTTACGTGGGGTGGGCTCCCCACTGGGGTGCGGGCTGGGCTCCCCGTGTGGTGCGAAGTGCCCCCCCTTTGTGACGTGGGATGGGCCCCCCTTGTGGTGTGGGGCAGGATTGGGGGTGGGCCTTCCTGTGAGACCTTCCCCTCCCCCCTCCCCTTCCTTTGTCGTGGTGGCATGGGGCCCATTTTATGATGTGGCCCTTACGGTCCTGTCTCACTCCGCCGCATCGCGAGGGTGAGGCAGTGCGCAAGACTGCTCCACGGTGCACCGGCTGTTGCATGTGTTGCCTCACCCCCAGGGCAGTTGCCCCTGGCAACTCGCTGGTTTTGCAGGTAAATAGCGACATCACCCCGCGCAGCGACGTCACTCCCGGCCGTGATGTCACCCCCGGCCGTGACTCCATCCCCGTTCGTGACCGTCACTTCCTGCAGCAAGGCCACTTCCGGCCGTGACATCACCCCCGACTGCGACGCCACTTCCGACCGAGATTACACTTCGGTCCACAATGTCACGTCCGCCCGTGACTCGATTCCCTTCCCCGTCGCGGCCCCTGTCCCCGTCGCGGTCCCCAGCCCCGTCGCGGTACCGAGCCCCGTCGCGGTCCCCAGCCTCATCACAATCCCCGGCCCCGGCCCTGCCGCGGTCCCCGGCCCTGGCCCCACCGCGGTCCCTGGCCCCGTCGCGATCCCTAGCCCCCGACCAGGACGGTGGAGCCCGGACGGGACAGCGTCAATCGCCTGGTTCCTGTCGGTGTTTGGCCCCAGCAGGTTCCAGGTGGAGTTTGCTGTCTCTGGCTCCCCTCGTCACATGCCCCTCTCGACCGCAATGGTGCGTTTCGTAGGCTAGCCCTCGGATGGCCGCGTAGACCTCCCACAGTGATGGCTCCGGCTCAGATGCTGGAGGTTCGTTCTCAGCTGCCACGTAGGCAGCCTGCGGCGACGGTGCAGGTTCGGCGATTGGCGTTGATGGTCCCGGTAGCTCCACGGTAACAGCCCGGCTGCTTCCCCCCGCCGCACCACCCACCTGGCCCATAGGTAGTGCCCGGCCCATGACCTGTTCATGGGCTTGTAGGATTCGGGTAGCCCACAGCGAGGTACATTCTTCCAGCATCACCACTGGCATTACATCGCCTGCGCAGCAAACGTAGGCGATGAGGTGCTCGACCACGAGGTTCTCGAGTACCTCGTCAGCCAGGCGAGGGAAAGCCCTCCTCGCCAACACGACCAGCTCACCACTGTAAGCTAAAGGGGACTGGACTCTCTAGACCCCCGCTGGCGGTCCTGGAACCGTCTAAAGGCGCCCTGAGCTGGGCAGTAGATCTCCCCCAAAGCCTCGTAGGCCGCCTGTAGCGTGGTCTTGCTGTGCGTGGGAAGGGAGGTGTAAGAGGCGAGCGCATCGTCGTCTAGAATGGATGGCAACGCTCGTAGTGCCTCTTCATCCACCCATTCGAGAGCGTGGAAGGCATCCTCGAATCGGCGGATGAATGCCTCCCAATCACCTCCCTCGGCCACGAATTTCTCAACGGGCCCCAGCCCGCGCACCAGTCCTGCCACCTGCTTTCCCCATTGGGTGTTTAGCCCTGGTGGCTTTGGCGGGAGCGGCGGCGGCGGCTGGCGTGACGAGGCTGGTTGCGGCTCATGCCTGGTTGGACGACCTCCGGGTCTCGTGGTACCTCCTCCCCTAGTACGAGTGGGATTCCACAACTCCAGTCTTGCCTTCACAATACATTCCTCTTTGTAATCATGGGTCAACATGTTCTACCCTGATCGCTGTGAAACAATGTGTGCATGCACTCTCGAATAACCTGATTTTCACGTTTTTGTTCTATTTGTCACTTCCATATAATATTAAATATGCCCAGTGCCTTGCATCAAGTGTCTCACATGATGTAGTCCTTGCCTGACAGGTGTATTTTATAATACACTCTCGTACAGAAGTATGCAAAAGTTGCTCATTTTGAAGTTGTTTTATTTGTGTATGTGATTACTTGCATTTGTACATTTGATTTAATATAAATTGTTACATTTTATCGTAAAACCCTTTTGAGTAGGTGGATAAACATAAAAATATATAATTTCAAACTGAAAAAGCGTATATGTTTATACGTGTAGTGTAATAGCGCCGGCTGGTGGACAGCAGCGGCAACTGTGGTGGACAGAGTACACACGCCGGTGAGGGTGTGTTGGCAGAGCAGAGGAACTAGGGCAAGAGTCACGGAGGACCCCATCTGGAGGCCCCTGGAACCTGCTAATGGGTTCGAGAAGGGAGGTGCAGTCAGAGCGGAGCCAGGCCGCGTGAATAGCATAATAGGAGCTGAGAGAGGGAGCTCAAGGCTGCCGGTAATGGGCGTGGACTCGTCTCGTCGTTGCTGCCATCTCGTCACCGTCGTCGCTGCCGTCTCCGCTAGATATTACGTTACAAAAGATAGTGGTTGACTATCTCAGTCAGCGCCATCAGTGTGAGACGGCTAGTGTTATTTACAGGCTAGGCTAAGCTACTGTGCAGAGTGTGTGGACGAGACCATGGAAGATGTTTAGTAAAAAAGGTGCCTCCTATGAACTCTGTCTCCAAATCGTTGATACTACACACGTATCTGTATTTTGATGTATAATGTTTGACTAGAGAAAAATAGTCATTGCAGTTTCTCTGCTGTGCGTATTCAGCTGCATGATAGCATATTGTGAATGACTGAAAACTTTCCTCACACTAGCTTCCTTTAACTCAACATGATTTTAACTGTCTTGCAAACTTGAGCAACTTTTGTTCACTCTTTCATTTTGTGAACGTATGTTTGTGTAAAATATATATGCAAATTATCAGCAAGGTGTATATTGTTAACGTATGCATTTTATTAGCGGAAGTGTGCATTTTTGAGCTAGGAGTGATTTGAAAGGATGGAGGGAGGGGAGGGAGTCGATCCTAAGCTGAGAAGCAAAATCATTCCAGGAATATGGGGCAGCATCGTGAAAGGACATTTACTTTTACTTACATGATGAAGACAGACCAGTGGCGGTGTTTTCGGATGTGGTGGTAAAATTGTAGGTGATATAGAGTTTGCAATGATGAGTTCTATAGTGAAGGGCTAACCCAAAAAAAACCATTGCGAACCACCTTCACCCATGCCTGGCGCACGGGTCGTTCCGCCAAAAGAAAGTCATCCGTGTCCTACGCGATGCAGGTGGGGAGGGACGGATGCCAGCAGCACCACGGCCGCCCCAGGACGCAAGTGCACCACCACAGTTCGCCTTACCAACATGTGCGTCGCTAGGGCACCGACATTTTAGCTTTGAAGATTAACTTTAAGGCAAAAGATGTAGATTATCAATGGGCTGTTGTAGCTATAGTTGTAAATTGTTAAACTTATTTAGCACCGTACGTGGCCAACCATGCTCATCAGAGGTTCGGGGGAAGGATAAAAAACTAAACAGAAATACGTTCTAAAGATATTAATAAACAATCTCGATGTAAAATTGCATAGCTCCAGTAGCTTGCTAATGTTGGAGGGAAAGGATTCCAGATAGCCGAAGAAGTGCACCTGAAAGTGCATAATGCAGTGACCGACTTTATTCGATTGCCAGCCAAAAGCCACTTCAAGGATGACCGGAGTACACGCAATGGTTTACAATGATTCACAAGAACAGCAAAATATTCTCGTTCATTTTTGGCGAGCATTTTGTGTGTAATGAGTGCGACTTCATAATGTATTAGTTTGGCAACCGAAAGCCAATGCAGCTCGGTGGGCACTGGACGGACATGGTTCGATCTTGCACGACCCATCACGACACGTACCATCAAATTTTGTACACACTGCAGCTTTATAATGTTTTTGCCAGACGTCTCGTAAAGTAGCGAGTTGCAATGATCGATTTTTGTCAGTACAATAATACACACACACCGTGTTGGCTATGGCATGACTTAATAGTGGTCGAATGTGTCGTAAATCCGTGGAATGGAAATAGCAGGACCAGAATATATTCGTATGTGAAGATAAAACGACATTCTATATCGAGTATGGTGCCACGGCTCTTTAGATGAGAAGAAAACGGAAACCTGGCGTCTGCAACAGCCACACCTAGTCCTCCCAAAAATGTTTCGCCTGAGCCTAAATGCCAACCAGCAGAATCTGTGATTTTGTGGTTTATACAAAACATTTAGATTTGATATAAACCACAGGTGCACTCTTCGCGTGCAATCTTTGAGGTCATTGAGGCTCTCCATATCTAATTTTGACTTCACTGCGATATACACTTGCGTATCATAAGCATATTGATGGAACTTGATGTCATCGATGAGATGACATCGGTGAACAGAGAGACGTATGCCCTGTAGTGCACCAACTGGATTTGTACGGACATTTTCAAGTTAAACGTTAAACTGAACTAATCCACTTCTCCAAAAAGATCACACTCAGTCAAAACTCGAGATCAAGTGTGAAAATGCTCACGTCTTACAATGCACTGCTAGAGAGTGTACAAAATCTTCATATTATAATTAACCTCGAACAAACTTTTCCCACATATCTCAATTCTTCAGGGCCCTGTATCTCCACCAATATTCCTGACCAGATATGTAAATTAAGACCCTCCCACATGTTGTCATCACATTTGGACTGATCTACTGCAACTGCATCTACTAAAGTTTACACAAATCCATGATCTCAAAACTCTAAATAATTCTAGAATAATGACAATTTGTAAATTGCCTTTACAAGGGCTATCTGAACAAACAACAAACACCTTAATCATTAGTCTATAGGCCATTGAAGTGAGAAATATATGTAGTGTCATTTACAACTTTAAAAATGTGGGTTTTTGAGTGAATGTTTAAATGATAACATCTTGAAAATACAGTGTCTGACAGTTTGAGGCGGGCAAGATCAGAGGTGTGGTCCCTAAACACTGTTGACTGCATTCCTAACGAATGCCATCAAGGCACCTGTCCATTTCAGAATTTTTAAAGTCACAATGACTTATGGGCGAAGGGGTGACACCGGGTTATGTGAGACCGCATGCACAAACACAATCACGTGAATTTATTTCAGGAGTGAGGCCAGGTAATTTTTAAAGATGATTTATGAAGGGGCATTCATAGCAAAGGCATTACTAGCATGCCGGAATCTAGTTTTACATCACGGTGGTGAGATGTTCACTACCTCGTCTGGTCGTAGGTTCGATCCTGACCCTGACGTCTGTATATTTGAAGTTTGCATGTTTTCCCCGTGGTCAGGTGGATTTTCTCCGTGTCCTCCGGATCTTTCCCTCCACATTTAGAAATATTCACTTCGATTATGTGGCTGCTATAAATTTCTACGTAATAAACCACTTACTTGAGCTATCATTTGTGGCCAGGTCGCATCTGAAACATAGCTATATAGCTCAATGGGCCTTACTTGATAATATAGCAATATTCTTTGGGTCTTTCGGTAAAGTCACGTAGATAGGTTGAAAGAAAATAACAAAAAACTACGGTTCGATCACAACACAAGCGATCGTCATCAGGAGGAAATAAGAGTAAAGCTGCTGAGGCAGACTGTTTTAAAGGTTTATAATGAGTGTAGCCCAAGGGTCATAAACAAAGTATGCGGGGCTAGTGATGTTAATGTGAGAAATTAGCATGTTAATGTAGGATCGCAGAGCCGCTGCCGCATCAGCGCACGAGGTGGCTGTGTTAGTGTGAGAAATTAAACTGTTAATGCAAAATCAGAGCCGAAAATAACAACATCGGAAGGTAAGGTGGAATCATCACAGCCAGTTATGACTTAAACTGGTTAATAACGTCCTTCCAATGATTGCTCAGCTTGTACCCATCGTCTCGGTTGAAATTGTGACTATAAATATGGATGGCTTCATGAACAAATCTTGTTGATCGCCAGTTGGTTTGCAAAGTACCTTCGTCTTGGAGAAATCAAGTTCGTGTGAGCCCACCGCATTAAAACAATTGTAATGAGAGAGCACACCGACGGGTGACAGAAGGCTGCATAGGCATTGCCGCATCGGTGATAGCCAATCAAAGCTGCGGGTTCGATCTGGGCCAAAGTTCATGGGCAGAGCTCATGGATGTATGAGGGAACCATCGAGAAGGTTCTGAGGGGGGCGTGGTCAGAGGCGGGACTCCAACCACGCTCCGCCGAGAAGGATATAAGGAGAGGCAAGAGGTGGACTCGGGGTTCGGTGTGAAAGCCTGGGTCCGGACTGCATCTCCGCCATCTCGTTCAGCCACCGACCACGTGGCAGCCTCGAGGGCCGAAGCTCCCCCCCACTCCCGGCATGGTCAACCAGTGGTGTGCGGGGGATGTGAGAGCGAGGGAAGCCGCGCGGGGACAGAGGAGCAGTGAGCGCGTGCATGCGGCGTGAAAGAGAGAGATAGACCATCTGGAAGGGAGTGCGGAGCTGAGCAGTATTAACTAATAAAGAAAGAACGCTAGTCTCAACTTGTCGTGGAAGTCGTTTATTACAACTGGACTACAGTGGGCGAAGATGTCCAAACATCTCAAGAAAAAGAACCCACCTGTGGTGTCTTCCGACGACGACAACTCAGTCACCCAGGACCTGCTGACCCCGGGTGCCGTGGACCCGTTTACTGGAACCACGGCGGGTGCAGTCATTGTGCCAGAAACAGACGGTGCGGGGGCGCCATCCTCGTCTCCGCATGCGGACGACGGCTGGCAGCGCGTTGCGGAGCAGCTGGACTCGCTCCGCACTGTTTATCTCCAGCTGGTCACGCTGGTCGCGTCGTCTGCGGGGACGGATCGGCCACAGGATGTGTCGCCGAGGGGCAACGAGCAGAGGCCTCTTCAAGGGATCTTGGAGGGTCCCCCCGCCATTGCCGCCGCAGGAGGATTGTCCGCCATTACGCACGTGATGGACGCCACGCGGCAGGAGGCTGCCATTTAGGTGCGGCTGTTGGGATGCGGTTGGAGCCCGCCATTTCTGTGCAGCCGCCTGGCGAGCCACCATGCGGAGTTGCCACTGCCAAAGGCGGCGGAGTGGGGCGTAGCCACCATCTTCCTCACATAAAGGAATTCGTCGCGGTGGGCGGCGACTGGAGCACTTTCACATGGCGGTTTGAGTCGGCATTCCGTTTGGTGCGATGGACGGAAGAGGAGGCCTTGGGTGCTTTGCCTACCGTGCTCGATTACCAGACACTGGCGGTCTTCCACTCGATTCCTCCGGACAAGAAGAAGTCCTTGAAGGACGTGTATGCCGAGATGGCTGAGGTTTAAGAGCCGCCTTCGGATACCCAGTGGAAATTCATGCATCGTAAGCATGGGAGTAACGAATCTCCCCTTGCCTACCGCGGTGCCTTGCTGGCGCTAGCGGTGGCTGCTTATCCTGATGCCAAGCCTGAAACGCTCGATCCTCTCATCTTAGGTAAGATACTGGAGTTGGCAAATGATATGGGGGTTTCGCTGCTGTGGGTGGCCATGAGCCGCTGACGTCCCAGTGGGCTGCCAAATGCCTCAACGCGCAAGACAACTTACAGCTTTGGGTCCAGATGGCTGCTTGGACGGGAGACCTGGCTTGTGACGGTGAGCCTAAAGGATGGTCGCCATTGAAGGTCATCCCCATCCCAGACGACGCGGGTGAGAGGGAACTGGCAGCCGCCGTTCCTCGTTGGGACCCGCAACGGGGGGCTGAGTCACAGTTCGCGCGGTGGTGAAGAGGGGGCTGCTCGGTGGGCTGCTGTTACATGTGTAGTGGTGGTATTGACGTGCGCCGACTGTGACAGTGATGGATCACGGGGCGGCGCGGGGTGCGGGGTTGGGCACGCGTTGTGGGCGTGGTGTGGACGCGCGCGCCGGGAGTGACAGATGACGGGGCGGCGCGGCGTGAGTGGTGAGGCACGATGAGATGTGGGAAAAGAGGATCGTAGCCAGCGCCCGGCGATTGGTCGAATAAGTGGGTGCTCGCAGCGACGTCCGCAGGTGGGGTATAAAGGGGGACGCGCGAGAGCACTCGGGGAGAGTTACCCAGTTGAAGACCCGAAGACGGAGCTGAAGACCTAGTGCCACGAGACCCCTAGTCCCGCCGTCCTTGTGGGGACCGGGGCCCGGTGTGGCTCGGAGGCGAGGCTGTGGGACCCGGGGTCCGACGCCCCCGTGGGTCGGGCTGGGGACCCACAGTCGAGACGGATACCCCGGGCAGGGAGTGTCCCGAGTAGCTCAGTGGCGTTAGTCGCCGAGTAGCTAAGTGGATGTTGGTCATCCGAGTAGCTCAGTGGCGTTAGTCGCCGAGTAGCTAAGTGGATGTTGGTCATCCGAGTAGCTCAGTGGCGTTAGTCGCCGAGTAGCTAAGTGGGTGTTTGTCACCCGAGATACTAAGTGGGTGTTTGTCACCCGAGATACTAAGTGGGTGTTTGTCACCCGAGATACAAAGTAGGTGTTAGTCACCTGTGAACGAGTTTGATAAAATAAAGAGTGTGTTACCCGTGAAGTCGTCTCCCGCCGAGTTACTACACTACACATGCTTCAACTGTGGCCACTTGAGCCACTTTGCCAGGAATTGCCGGAGTCGGCCTCGTCCCCCGACCCCTCCTGCAGCTCCGGCTCCAGCTCCAGCTGTGGGTTGGTTCCACATTTTGCTTCGATCGCTACACCTCTGCATGTGCTCACTGCAAAAAATCAGAGATTTAAATGGGGACCTGAGGAGGAGGCTGCGTTCGTGGCCCTTCAGGATCACCTGGCGGCTGCACCGATGCTCGATTACCCTGATTTTTCATTGCCGTTTATATTGGACACCGATGCCGGCGATACAGGGAATTGGCGCCGTCTTGTCCCGTTCTAAGGATGGTGTAGAAAAAGTTGTTGCGTATGGCAACAACTTGTCCTGTCGCCGGCTGAGAGCCGCTACTGTGTGACGAGAAGGGAACTGTTGGAAATCGTCCACTTTGTGCGTCAATATCGGCCTTACCTGTATGGCAGGAAATTCGTCGTGCATACTGACCATGCAGCTCTCCAATACTCCTTGAAAATTGAGCAACCATCTGGTCAGCTGTCCCGCTGGCTTGAGACCTTACAGGAGTTCTCCTTCAATGTCATTTACCATAAGGGCTCTCGGCATCGTAATCCGGACGCACTATCTAAATTGTCACACAGTTCCCTATGTGCGTGTTCGTCGGGCACCAATCGGTGTACACGGTTCCCTCCGTCTCCTCGTCCTGTCATGTCCACGGTGGTTGATTCCGTGGCGCATGTCAGTCCAGGGCTGGCTGACGGCGTCTTGCATCTTCCGCGCTCTGTATGGGTGCGCGAGCAATTGCTGGACGACTCCTTGGTTTCCTTGTGGCGTCATGCTGATTGCGCGTTGGACTCCTCTGTGACAGATGATGCAGGACGAGTGGCGTTGCAGGACGGCCTTTTGATGTGGAGGGAGGATCTGGTTGGCCGGTGGCGTGTGGTAGTTCCCGTTGCACTCTGGCACGAATTGGTTTGAGTGTTGCATGCTGAGAAGTTGTTGCACCTGTACGTGCAGAAAACCCTGCTCACGCTGCAAAGGGATTACTTTTGGCCTGGCATGACGGCCGAAATCGCTGACCGATTGGGACTTGAATATGCCCGGGCGTGCCCTCCGCCTATCGGATGGCCCCACACGCTTCCACCGGATACTCGACATTTTTTCTTATGTATGGGCGGGAGAATGTGCCGCCCATTAGGGCGCAATTGGGGACGGCCATGAAAGGGCCCAAACAAACGCTCCCCAAACACGTTTGCGACTCTATACGCCGCATTACTGAGGTGCGGGAGGCAGCGCGAATTAGCACAGCCAAGACTCAATCTCATAACGAGCGTTGCACGTGATGGTCTGGCCGTGAAATACCGTGGTCTGTGGGTGATTGGGTCTGGCTTCATTGCCCTCAGGTGCCTGTGAGCACCTCTCCCAAATTGCACAGGCCGTGGCAGGGGCCTGTGGAGTTATTGGAAATTCGGCATCCTCAGTGTGTGCGCATCCGGGCGGGATCCCGTCGTTGGTTCGTCCACACGTCCCGGTTGAAACTATTCTTTTCCCCACGCGTCGGTTCCTCATCTCCAAAGATTGGCATGCCAGGGTCTGATGTGTCCAACGTGCCAACCCAGTTGCCGGTTGATCTCCCGAAGGACTCTGTGTTGCCGCCCACAGCCGCCCAGGGCCTGAAGACTTCTGCTGCTGACAACTCCGCTCGAGCAGGCCCTACATCGGCCGCATGCACCGCTGCACCGTCGGCATTTCCACCTCTCACTGCGTCAGAGCCAGCGAGGCCGCACGTCGATGTTAGGGACGGTGCGGCGTCGCAGACCCGTTCTAAGTCCAGCCGTTAGCGTTAATTCCTCTAATTCACGCCCGTTCTTGGGTTGCGTTCGTTGCATTCTGTTGTTGTTCTTATGCTCGTCAGATTCTTCGGTAATGCTCTCCCATTATCTGATTTTACCGTCTTCCTAGCCGGGACGGCTAGTATTTTTCTCCCGGGGGGGGGGAGGGAGTTATGTAATGAAAGAGCACACCGACGGGTGACAGAGGGCTGCATAGGCATTGCTGCATCGGTGATAGCCAATCAGGGTTCGATCTGGGCCAAAGTTCATGGGCGGAGCTCATGGGTGTATGCGGAAACCATCGAGAAGGTTCTGAGGGGGGCGTGGTTAGAGGCGGGGTTTCGCTCCGCCGAGAAGGATATAAGGAGAGGCAAGAGGTGGACTCAGGGTTCGGTGTGGAAGCCTGGGTCCGGACTGCATCTCCGCCATCTCGTCCAGCCACCGACTACGTGGCAGCCTCGAGGGCTGAAGTTCTCCCGACTCCCGGCACGCCGTCAACCAACGGTGTGCGGGGGAGGCGAGAGCGAGGAAAGCTGCGCGGGGATGGAGGAGCAGTGAGCGTGCATGCGGCGTGAAAGAAAGAGAGACCATCTGGAAGGGAGTGCAAAGCCGAGCAGTCATAACTAATAAAGAAAGGACGCAAGTCTCAACTTGTCGTGGAAGTCGTTTATTACACAATGATCAGCCACGGCCGAGGTATTGGTCCGACCGTGTTTCAGATCTACCTTATGTTTACGGACACGTTCCGAGACATGTCGCTTAGTTTCCCCAATGTAACTACTGCCGCAGACACTGCTTAGTTTGCAGACGCCAGGGTATTGCATGTCAGGGATCACAGCCTTCACAGATGGGATCAGATCACGAATTGTATGTACTGTGTTCAATCGAACCTGGATCTTGTGTTTGCTCATGATTTTGGAAATATTTTTGGTGACCCCTGCTATGTATGGCAAGGTGATTGGGTCCTCAGATGGTTCTTTCCCAACGGTCGGGGTGATAGCTTTACGAATTGTGTAGTCTGAATATTCATTCATTTTGAGAGCTTGGTGTACGTGTTGAAAAAGATAAGTCCTACTTTTATTCAATGTTTCTAATGGATGCCAGCACTCACATCATACATGCACACTGTTTCCTATTTTGTCATCATTTGCAAAAGGAGTAAGGAATGGATGGATCAATGTGTGCGTGTCGTCTCGTTCCTGGTTCATGAAATTTGCCATGCTTATAATGGACAATGCCATTTTAGTTTTTCAAAGCTGTTTTGTTAATATTGCGCAAAAAGATTCCACCCCTCCAGTCTTGCCTTCACAATACATTCCTCCTTGTAATCATGTGTCAACATGTTCTACCCTGACCGCTGTGACACAACGTGTGCATTCTCAAATAACCTGATTTTCCCGTTTTTGTTAGCATTTCATTGTGACTTTCATAGAATCTTAAACATGCCAGTGCCTTGCATCCTGTCTCTCAGAATATAGTAATTTCCTGTCAGGTGTATTTTATCGTAAACTCTCGTACAGAAGTATGCATACGTTGCTAATTTTTCAATATTCTTTTGGGTATGTGATTACTTGCTTTGTACATTTGATTTAATTTAATTGTTACATTTCATCGTAAAACCCTTTTGAGTCGGTGTATAAGCATAAAACGACTTAATTTAAAACAAAAAAAAGCGTTTACCTTTGCACGTATCTTCATTTGGATGTATAATGTTTGACTAGAGACAAATACTCTTTGTAGATACACTGATGTGCGTATTCGACTGTATGACAGCATATTGTGAATGACTGAAAACTTTGCTCACACCAGCTTCCTTTAACTCATTATGATTTTAACTGTCTTTCAAACTTGAGCAACCTTTTTCACCCTTTCATTTTGTGAACGTATGTTTGTGTAAATAATATATGCAAATAATGAGCAAGGTGTACACTGTTAATGTATGCCTTTTGTTAGCGGAACTGTAAATACTGAGCTAGGAGTGATTTGAAACTGTGGAGGGAGGGGAGTGGATGATAAGCTAAGAAGCAAAGTCATTCCAGGAATATGGGGCAGCATCGTGAAAGTACATTTATTTTTACTTTGATGATGAAGAGAGCCCAGTGGGTGTTTTCGAATGTCAAGGGTGGTCAAATTATAGGTGATATAGAGTTTGCAATGATGAGTTATATTGCGGGCATTAATGGCAAAGTGGATGGCCAACCGTATAAAACCTACTAACCGCCAAGAGAAAGTCAACTGTGTCCTTCACGATACAGGTGGAGGAGAGACGGGTGCCAGCGTCACCGCCGGCCGCCCCAGGACGCAAGTCCCCCACCAAAGTTCGCCTCACCAACATGTGCGTCGCTAGGGCATCGACATTTTAGCTTTGAGGATTAACTTTAAGGCAGGAGATGTAGATAATTATCAATAGGCTGTTGTGTCTATAGTTGTGAATTGTTAAACTTATCTAGCACCGTGCATAGCTAGCCATGCTCATCAGAGGTTCGGGGGAAGGACACCAAACTAAGCAGAAATCGGTTCTAAAGAAATTCGTTTCCAATCTTGATGGAAAATTGCATAGCTCCAGTTGCTTCAGAATGTTAGAAGGAAGAGCATTCCAGATGGCCGAAGAAGTGCACCTTAAAGCGCGTGATGCAGTGACCGTCTTTATTCGATAGCCAGACAAAAGCCACTGCATGCAAGGATGACCGGAGTACACGTGATGGTTTATGATCCTTGACGAGATCATCAAGGTATTGTGGTTCAGTTGTGGCAAGCATTTTGTGTGTAATGAATGCGACTTTATAATGTATTTGTTTGGGAACCGAAAGTCAATGCAGTTTAGTGAGCACTGGACGGACATGGTTCGATCTTGAATTATCCATCACGACACGTACCAACGAATGTTGTATACGCTGCAGCTTTATAATGTTTTTACCAGACGTCTCATATAGTAGCGAGTTGCAATTATCGATTTTTTTTTCGTTACTATAATGCACGCCACTGTGTTGGCTATGTCATGACTCAATGGTGGTCGAATGTGTCGTAAAGCCCCAAAATTAAACTTGCAGGACCCGGATATATTTCGTACGTGGAGGTCAAACGACATTCTGTATCGAGTATGTGGCTGTTTAGATTAGTAGAAAATTGAATCCTGGCGACTGCGACAGCCACACCTAGTCTTTCAAAAAATATTTCGCCTGAGCCTAAATGCCAACCCGCAGAACCTGCGAATATTTTGCATTAAGCAACATTTCGTTTTGTATTAACCACATGTGCACTGCTCGCGTGCAATCTAAGAGGTTATTGAGGCTTTCGATATCTAACTTCACTGTTGAATACACTTGCGTATCAGAAGCATATTGATGGAACTTGATGTCATCGATGAGATGACATCAGTGATTGGAGAGACGTATGTGTGTGCTCACAGGCACGGACACGTGTGTGTATGTGTGAAAGAGAGTGTGTGGGGAGCGTTGTGGTGTAGCCGGTAGTGCGTTGCGCTCCGAACCCGGCGTCCCGAGTTCGATTCCCGCTCACGGCCGACCCCACTTACCTAGGGCCTCTCCTAGGTCGACTCAGCCTCAAATGAGGACCTGGTGCCAAGCGTAAATATCCTCACTAGGGCCGGCCTTTCATAGGCGCTGCTCGCTAGCAGCACTTGCCCCAACTGGCTGTTAAGGCTACACGGAGGAGCAGAGGAGCGTGGGAGCGTGGGAGCGTGGGTGTGTGGGAGCGTGGGTGCGTGGTGACTCGTTGCCCCCCTTCAAACTGCAAGCTAGTATCAAGACTGAAGGTTAGTGAACATATATTTATGTTATTTTACTTGATGTTTTATTTTATTTTCAGTATTGTTACAGTGTCACATGTGAAGTATTCTGAATGACGGCGGGAAACCACTTGACGGGTAGCACACTTTATTAACACTTGTCTTTCCACAATAACACGTGTGGTCACTTTCTCACGCTACACGTTCCACTCGACACGTGTGGTCACTACAACTCACGCTACACGTTCCCCTCGACACGTGTGGTCACTACAGCTCATGCTACACGCTCACGGCACTCCAGCCCCGTAGCGTCCGTGGAACCTACAGACCCACCCCAGCTTGGGCGTGGGTCACGACCTCTGGGTCCCGCGGCCCGGCCCTCACACGGACGTCCGGCCCCGGGTCCCAAGGTCCCGCCTCTGAGCCACACAGGGCCCCGGTCCCCACAAGGACAGCGGGACTAGGTGTCTCAGGGCCCTATCTCTTCCTCCTCCGTCTTCTGTCTTCACTGGTCACCAACTCCCCGCGCGCCTGCGCGCACCGCCTTATATAGCCTCCGCTCCCGGGAGACGGAGCGTATGCGGACCGCGACGTGAGCACCCCCCTTAGTTGACCAATCACCACGCGCTGCCACACGATCCCTTCGCTGTCAGCGCGCGTCACCGATACCCAGCCAATCACCGCCTCATAACCCATGACCCCGCGCTGACCTATGATCCTTCACCGTCAGCGCGCGTCACCAACACACACAGCCAATCACCACGCGCTGCCACACGATCCTTACCCCAGCGCGTATCACCACTACATCACCCCCTCCCACATAGCTCGCAGCCGGTCCGGCTGCTAAACAACACAACAACAACAACAATAACAACAACAAAATCCCCACCCCCCAGTGTGCCCCGTAACACAACAACAAACAACACAACGACACAACACCAGACAATAACCTATGTACAAACCGACGAACAATACAATAAAAAGTCAACAACAACATACAACACCAGACAACAACCTATGTACAAACCGACGAACAATACAATAAAAGTAATTCCGAGAAAAAACCGTGTCCAGTGTCTCCGTAACTATCGATCCCCCCTCCGCTCGCTCCTCAAACGGGGTGATAGAGCGGTCGAGCGGATGGGGAACGCAGTGACGAGATGCTCCGGCCGCATCGGCCCCTCATTTATTTGGTTAGGAAAAGTTGCGCGACTTAGCGCGAGTCCGCCTGGCCGGTCCATCGTACGGGACGGGACGCTGACGACCGTCTGGTGGCTCCGGCAGCCCCGGAAGGCACGGTTCGGGCCTGGAAGGACCGGCCGTGTCGCGGGGATCCGGCCGCCGGTGGTCGGCAGCTGTCAGTTCCGAGACACCTGGGAGCGGATCAGGCGGAGACATGTGAGGATCAGGCGGAGACATTTCCCTCCTCGGGTCGTCGGTCACGTCACATGCTCGGTCCTCACGACACAAAGGGAGGCCATATGGAGGCGAGAACGGTTTCAGCCGGGAGGGGTGAACGTACCAACGGCGCTTTCCCCATTTTATCTGAACACACTGGGGGCGTGCAACCCGCACGACCTCCACGGGTCCCCGCCATGGCCTCAACAATTTAGGCGACGTAGCCAAAGGTGCCTGAGGGCAGTGCAGCCAGGCCCTATCGCCTGGTTTCCAATCGTGCACGGACACCTTTCGTGCACGCAAGCGCTCGTTGGCGATTTTCCGAGACCTCGAATTAAGCCGTGCGGCCTCCCGCGCCTCGGCCAGCTTAGCAATGTTAAATTTAATATGTTCGGCCAATTTGGAATTTGTTCGTGGCGCGGAAAGTCCCAGCTGAGTTTCCATGGGCGGGTCGGCCTCCCGACCATACATCAGATAAAATGGGGAAAATCCCGTAGCTGCATGGGGGGCCATTCTATACGCGGCGAGGACCCCCGGGACCTGCAAGTCCCAGTCAACATGTGCCTCGCACACCTGCTGGCACAGCATAGAAGTCAAAGTCCTGTGGAGTCGCTCCACCATCCCGTCAGTCTGTGGGTGGTACGGGGAGGTACGCACCTTCTTAGTACCCAAAAGGTCGCACACCTCCTGCAGCAATTTACTCGAAAAATTCTTTCCCTGGTCGGTCAGCAAGCGTTCAGGAGCCCCCTTGTCCAGGACGTAGCCCTGGACAAAGGCGTCCATCACAGCCGCCGCCGACTGGTTGGCGAGTGGCCACGCCATAGGCCACCGGGTAATGTATTCCACACCAACCAACAGGTACTTGTTACCCCTAGGCGTGACTGGAAAAGGCCCCAAAATATCGATTTGACGCCACGGGCGGTGGTTTCCGTCTGGCGCAGTCTACACACCCCTTCAGTATATTTACCACATCGCTCCCCATCCCCGGCCAATAATAGTCACGCTGAAGCAGAGCAAGCGTTTTGTTTACCCCCAAATGCAAGAGGCGTTCGTGTGCGGCCAGGACAACTTTTCCCCGCATAGCGGAAGGCACAACGAGTGCGTGCCGCCGGGACAAATTGTCCCATCTCATTAGCAGGCCCTGCTTGAGCAGCCAGGAGCCAGTTCACTTCCGACCCTCCTCGGGACCCCCCACCCTGCGACGCAACGCTAGCAGGGAGCTGTCAGCCATTTGGAGACGGCCCCACCCAATCAGAGACAGTGAGAGCAGCGAGTCCCCTCCCTCAGGGGTAGCGGGAATGTCACCCATCGGCGCATTCGCGGTCGCGGCCAATGCACCCCTGCTTACAGCACCTGGCGGTTTACAGCGCGCCGACCCCATTATGCACGCACATTTGGGACAAGGCGACAATCGCGACAGGGCATCCACGTTAGTGTGGCGCAACCCCTTACGGTAAGTGGTCGTAAATTGATAGTCCTGGAGGACTTCCAACCACCGTGACAATTGGCCCGAGGGTTGGGCGACCCTCAATGAATACTGAAGCGCCACGTGGTCCGTCCGGACCGTAAAATGACGGCCATAGAGATACGGTCTAAATTGTTGTACAAAAAAAACAATAGCCAGCAACTCGCGACGGGTGACGCAGTAGCGCAGTTCCGCCGGCGACAAAACCCTGCTACCATAGGCGACCACCCGTTCGACTCCCCCAACGACCTGTGAGAGCACCCCCCCAATGCCCGTGTTACTAGCATCCGTATCTAGCAAGAAGGGACTTGTAAAGTCAGGGTAACGTAAGGGCGGGGCACCCACCAAGGCGTCCCGGAGGGAGCAGAACGCGGCCTCCTCCTCCGGCCCCCATCGAAACTTGACTCCTTTTGCCGTTAGAGCGTGCAAGGGTTTTGCAATGGTGGCGAAATGCTCAACGAATCGGCGGTAGTAGGAAGCAAAACCAATGAAACTGCGTACGTCAGAAACCGACGTGGGCGTTGGCCATGAACTGACACAGTTCGTCTTCGCGGGATCGGTAGAGATCCCCGAAGAATCGACAATGTGGCCCAAGTATCTCACGAACTTTCGAAGAAGGTGGCATTTGGCCGGTTTAAACTTCAATTTAGCCGATCGCATCCGCAAGAACACCCCTCTCAGCCGCTGGAGGTGTTCCTCAAACGTTTTACTGAAAACAATGACATCGTCTAGGTAAATTAAGCAAGTATCCCATTGCAGACCCGTCCCATGGGCAACCGGTTAAACTGGAACAGGCCCCCTGGGGTCCGAAATGCTGTCTTAGGTTTAGACTCGTCGTCGAGTGGCAGCTGCCAGAATCCCGATAATAAATCAAGAGTAGAAAAATATCGCGCACCAGACAATGCGTCCAGGGACTCGTCTATTCTGGGGAGCGGATACGCGTCAGCCACGGAGATTTTATTCAGGCGACGGAAATCTACACAAAACCGCAAGGACCCGTCTTGCTTTTTAACCAGCATGATAGGTGCTCCCCAAGGACTGGATGAAGGCGAAATGATGTCGGCCGCCAGCATATCGTTGACGGCCGACTGAACGTGTTCCTTCTCAGCAGGACTCAGCCGGAAGGGATTCTGCCTGACCAGTGCCACATTGCCTGTTTCAATATGGTGGTGCAACAGGTCCGTGCACCCAATGTCATATTTGTGCTTACTGAACACATCCGAGAATTCAATCAGCAAAGCACGCAGCGCACCCAATTGTACCCTTGACAAATCCTTTGAGTCCGCACACAGCGAATCGACCCATTCAAGGTCCTCCCCCGATCGAATTTCCTGCGCCGGGACAGGATCAACATGCACAACAAGGCACTCTTCCACAGGGACCCGTGCCGCGTGAGCAAGCACAGTGCCCTGCTGAATAACGGCCGGCCGCGAACCAGCGTTTAGAACCATAACGAACGGGTCCTTGTCAGCCCGAACCAACGTGTGAGCCACCGACAAATCCAGACCTCCGACAGCCCTATTTGATGGACCCAAAAGCACGCCCTATTCCGAGGTCTCCCCACCCAATGGCTTCCGCAACGGAGGGGAATCAACATCTGCGAACCCGGGGGCACGTGCACGGTCTGTGTCGCCAGCGCTTGTATCGTAGCGCACGCCGTCCGTATTTCCGTAGGATTCGTCAAAAATGAAATACGGCGACCCGATGGTAGCTCAATGCAACGTTGATCGATGAGAATTTTAATGGACATTTTAGCCAAAAAATCAGTGCCCAACAGACAAGGAACCGCTAAGGAAGAGGAGACGAAAACAGGTCCCGACAATTTAATATCCCCTATACAAATGGTCGCCCGAATCTGCCCGACAATGCCCAACGAGCCCCCATTTGCCGCGTAAAATGGCACGTCCACCGGAAGCAGAGGTCGACATTGGACGGGGAGAATGTTGTAAATGAGGTCGGAAATTATAGTCGCCGACGCCCCCGTGTCCACTAACACCCTGACCTCGACCCCGTCTATGAATCCCGTAACGACCGATGAACAGGCCGACGCAGCCACTATTCTGTGACCCAACTCAGACCATTTAATGTCCCCCCGGTCCCGCACGAACCCCCCTCTCCGAACCGAATCCCTGACCCCTAATCGCCCCTCCTCCGCCGCAAAGCGACGGCCCATGTGTGTCGTGCATGTAGGCCGAGCATTAAAGTGCTGCGACTTGTCGGGGGTAGTAGGGACGACTTGGGGCCTTGGTCGTCGTCCAGCCGAGGTCCCATGGCGCGCTGACGTGGAGCGCGGCACCCGGACGCCACGTGGCCCCGGAGGCCGCAGTTGTAACACGTGATGAGGGACGTCGGAGGTCTCGGTTGCTCCAGCTTGCGGGCCGATCGCAGAGGCGAATGACCCCCCGACCTCCAGTCCCCCGGTCGTCCAGCGGTGAACGCCTCCTCCCGTGGGCAGACGACTTGGGGCTCGGCGACCACCGGGCCCGGAGCTGAGGCCACGGCAGCAGTGCAGACGACCCCCTGTTAACGCTTGAGGACCTCGTACGCCTGGATACTTGTTGCGACCCGCAATGAACATATGTCGACTTCGTCGGCCGTGTTGATGGGGTCCCCCAGGTCCTGCGCCAACTTGAGCAGTTGCTCCAAGACCATCGCATCCTGGCCCTCCTCGTCCATACGAGGGAACGCGGCGTCGGCGAGAGCCAACAACGCCGTGCGGTAGGCGAGCGCGGTCTCCGTGTTCGCCTTCCGTCGCTCGTAAAACTGATGGCGACAAGCCGAAGGAGGTCCATAGACCTTGGCCATGAGGACCAACGCAGCCTTAAGCGTGGAGCGGTCCGATCTCTGTGCGGACCTGAAGGCCGCAAGCGCGTCGTCGTCCAACATGGCAGGCAGTGCCCGCAGCGCCGTAGCGTCGGACCAGGCCGACATTTCTTGATGCGCCAGAAACCTGCGTTGGAATGCGCCCCAGTCCCCGCCTTCCGCCTTGAAGGCTGTCAACGTGGGAAGGCGCTGCTAGAAGATGATGTCGTCCTCTGCCACGTGGCTCCTCTCCACCGCACCGTCGGTCTGCAAAATGGCGGCCCCTATGGCGGGTGGCTGATGGCGGTCTGTAGCGCGCGCTGATGACGTAAGCGGCCGCGCTTGGAGAACTCCCGCCACGTATTGCTCGCCATTCCCGCCAAAAGATGTCCGCGTGGTAGAAATGGCGGGAACTGCAAAGTCATTTTGGCGGGAATCTGCGAGGCGAGTCTGTTGAATATCCGCCGACGTCCCCGCTCCTCCCGACGTGGTGATCTCCGCCAGGATGGACGCCGCGGCGAGTAGCAGCTCTGCCAGACGGGAGTGCACCTCGCGGAGTCCGGCATCAGCCCCCAGCCGCTCGTCCGGCGCCCCCGGTGGGTCCTGCGGCGTCGGCATCTCCTCGTCCTCTCCCCCTGATGCCTGCTGGCCCAAGTCGTCGTGGTTATCCTCGCGGTCAATCTCGTGAGTCCAACGAGTCTTCCTTGTATCCATGCCTGGAAGACTGTTTCACTCCTGACGCCAGTTGAAGTATTCTGAATGACGGCGGGAAACCACTTGACGGGTAGCACACTTTATTAACACTTGTCTTTCTACAATAACATGTGTGGTCACTATTTCTCACGCTACACGTTCCACTCGACACGTGTGGTCACTACAACTCACGCTACACGTTCCCCTCGACACGTGTGGTCACTACAGCTCACGCTACACGCTCACGGCACTCCAGCCCCGTAGCGTCCGTGGATCCTACAGACCCACCCCAGCTTGGGCGTGGGTCACGACCTCTGGGTCCCGCGGCCCGGCCCTCACACGGACGTCCGGCCCCGGGTCCCAAGGTCCCGCCTCTGAGCCACACAGGGCCCCGGTCCTCACAAGGACAGCGGGACTAGGTGTCTCAGGGCCCTATCTCTTCCTCCTCCATCTTCTGTCTTCACTGGTCACCAACTCCCCGCGCGCCTGCGCGCACCGCCTTATATAGCCTCCGCTCCCGGGAGACGGAGCGTATGCGGACCGCGACGTGAGCACCCCCCTTAGTTGACAAATCACCACGCGCTGCCACACAATCCCTTCGCTGTCAGCGCGCGTCACCGATACCCAGCCAATCACCGCCTCATAACCCATGACCCCGCGCTGACCTATGATCCTTCACCGTCAGCGCGCGTCACCAACACACACAGCCAATCACCACGCGCTGCCACACGATCCTTACCCCAGCGCGTATCACCACTACACATGCAAGCGTACAATATTCATAATTGTGAGTTTGGCAATGCTTCCTTTTTTGTTGAACCGTAACACAACTTACGAACAGGTCGACTTAGGAACGGGTCTCAGGAATGAATTAGGTTCGGAATCCGAGGACTGCCCATACTCCTTCATGGCTGAAAAAAAACATACAATTATACACAGCAGCATCCCTGCTTCCACCTCTGATTAGCACGGTTGGATACATACGGTGCAAAATAAGTTTAATATAAATACATTATCTGTACCACAGCCTGTCAATCAGTAGCTATATATGCAGGCAATTGGGGGTATTTATGTTCAAATATTCCAGAACGCTTGCTTTTGTTACATAAAATATATACATTGCAATGTTTATGTAATTAAGTGTAAATGTAATTAAACGTGTAATTAATGATTGCGATTTAAACATTTTTTTATTATTACCATTAATGTGTATGTGTGATTATGTCTCTGTCATTATTGTCCAATTATTATTGACTCTCGTTGTCTAGGGGTATGTATTATCAATCGTGATAATATCAATGATTCTTGCTTTAACATTTCGTGATACTCGCTTTAACAATTATGTGTGTATATGTCAGGTCTCAGTACTCACCGCAGGATACAGTTCTTCTAATCTAAGCAACTTTAATATCAACTTACTCTAATATCCAAAAACACATTTTATCAGAATAGCAACAACAGTACCCATGCAAATATACGGGCTAAATTATTACTGAATGATCACAAAAGCAGAAATGGATAAAATATCACGATCACGTGATAAAAAACTGAAATAATAAACAAACACCGCAAAATTGCCATATTCGTACAGAATGCGCGCTTATAACAAATACATATCAAATGGTTAGGAAGCATCAACGATCGGATATCATTGATTACGTGATTACAAATTCAACAATAGGCGAATGTATCATGGTAAGGCAACAATACACAACTCGTTTGTTATGGTGTGTGATGCATGCAAGCTGTAAAGTTAATGTTCCATCTTCTACCTTCTATTTTCCCGAAAAATACATCCGGTCCGACAACGATGTGTACAACGGCATGCTCAATGCACAGTTGGAGTGTGCTCACAGCTCTTGAGTCAGCACGCTGCCAGTCAGCCGTTCGCTGCTGCTCTGTGCCCTTACAAGTTGTTCTACACGCCAGGCTCGATCTGCGATGTGCATCCATCGGGTCAGCCTTAGTTCATCCCTGGTTATGGATCCGCAGACATCCTGGCACCTGATGTCACAAGACCATCTTAATTTCCCCTAGATATGGGGTGTGTGTGTCTGTAGCAATGTGTTTAATGTGATACGGCCTTCCTCCATCTGGGTGTTCGTGCATCAGTTTATCACTTCTATTGAACCTGGTTTGCCGAGTTCGAGTCCTTCTCACAACACATGGCGGTTATCTGAACGGGTTCTGGTTACCTCCGCCCCCCCGCCCAACCCCAGGTTTACTCAGCCTTAATATTAATACCTGGTGAGGCAAGTAAAATAGCCACTGGAAAGACAAAGGTGGTCGGGCACGGCTCTGGTTATATCCCTTGAATACAGAAAATGTTTGGCCGTGGATAATTGGGATAATTCGTATTATGTATAATGCTCTGAATGATCCTTAGGTTCAATACTTAAATACAAAATCTTGACTTAAAGCTTTCGTGACTGCAGGAATTAATATACTTTGGATCTTTCGATAAAGTCACGCAGATAGGTTCAAAGAAAATAACAAAAGTAACAAAAAAACTACGACGTTTCGATCGCAACACAAGCGTTCGTCATCAGGAAGAAAAAAACTGTGCCTGTACCAGTGATTCCTTTCCGGCCAGCAGGTGTCACCCTGTCATTACATCACCCCCCATTAAAAAAATATACCCGTCCCGGCTAACACCAACGAAATTCCAGGGAAGGAACACCCCTGTACAATATTAAAGTACAACAATAAACAAGTTAACCAAGCAATGACTCCGGTTTTTCTTAAGTAAGGCAGAACAATCCGCAGGAACAATCAAGAGACACTTAACAAGGCAAGGGATAACGAGAAGGAGAAAATAGCGAGAGGGAACAAGTTGGAGGGGAGAGAAAAAATCACAACTCAAGCAACCAACCACAATCCCCCCCCCCCCCCCTCCCTTATACAACACATTCATATTAATGGAATTTTAAGCATTTAGACCGAGATTGCGATGCCGGTCCATCGATGGGAACGGTCTACATCTCCTGCGCAGGGCGTGTGCACACCGCCGGAGCCCCCGGAGAAGTAGGTGGCAACATCGGCTTCACAGGTGCTGCAGGCTCGGCGGCAGCAGGCAACTCCTCACGTTCGGTGAGACTTTTAAGTCTGTCCACTGTCATGGGCTCGGACGCTGTGGGCAGCATGACACAATCCTTCTGACGTTTGCCCTCAGCCCGCACTACCCCCGGCTCGTCAGACACAACAGACACTGGCCGTCTATTTTTTGGAGATGAAGAGTCAGCCCGAGGAGGAACAAACGGTTTCAACCGAGACGGATGGACAAACCAACGGCGACGGCCCACCCATACACGCACACACTGCGGCGGTTTGACCTCGATCACTTCCACGGGACCCTGCCAAGGCTTATGCAGCTTAGGGGACGTACCTACCGGCACCTGCGGGCAATACAACTATGCCCTGTCACCTATGGACCATGGCAGTACGTGATCCCATTTCCCAGCATTTCACTCGTCAGCCATCTGTGCTTTGACGGTATTCACTTTGGCTGCTTCTCGAGCCGCCAAAATTCGTTCCAGCGTAATTTGCACATACACAGGCAATTTGGATTTCTCCTTTTCCTGTGACGAACCGAATTGAGCGTCCATAGGAGGTACATTTTCCCTCCCATACATGAGAAAAAACTGCGAAAATCCCGTGGAAGCATGGGGGGCCATCCTATACGCAGCTAACACACTCGGAACATGCGAATCCCAATCCATTTGCATCGCGTCAACTGCCTGACAGAGCATGGATGTCAGAGTCCTATTCAGCCGCTCCACCATCCCATCTGTCTGGGGATGGTATGGCGACATTCAAATTTTCTTCGTGCCCAAAGCGTCGCAGACCTCGTGCAGTAGTTTTGATAAGAAATTCCTCCCCTGGTCAGAAATTATCATCCAATTGCTCTCAAACCCATTCAGAGCGCTTAAGGTGCAAAACACTATCCGCAGGTGCAACCACCTTGGCGGGCTCAGCGTCCTCGAACGCTGCCATGAGAGTAGCTGAACTCCCCGTTGGAGGTTTACAACGGCCCGCACCAGACGAACATGCCCAGCTAGACGATTGAGGCAACCGGGACAACGAGTCAGCGTTGCAATGCTGAACGCCTTTTCGATATATCACACGAAACGAGTATTCCTGCAGAATCAAGCCGAAAGTTGGCCAGAAGGAGTACTGAAGGGCCGCGTGATCCGTACGAACAATTAATTCTCTGCCATAGAGGTGTAACGTTCTTGAAGGAGACTTCTTAGAGGCCACACGTTTTTTTTCACCAATACTTACTACACCTAACACAAGGGGTATACGGTCCCCTTACCCGTTATCCTGAGGAGCTACAGACTCCGGACTTGCCGGCTATCTCCCCCGCTAGCCTAGCGTCCTCTGGCTGGGACCTAGGGGAGGCACACTGACCCGCCGTTGGCCCGGCGGGTCCTCGACCTCTGGTCGCTCGAGACCTTCACCCTCACAAGGGCGGGAAGGCTGGGAGCCAGGGTCCTATCCAGGACCTATCTCCCCTGACCACTGGTTACACTGAGCCCCAGCCCTGACAAGGGCTGGAAGGCTTGGTCCAGGGTCCTAGCTGTCTTCAGCCGACTTGGGTCTTCGTGTAGCAGAACTCCAAGAGCTCTCAGTGCGCCGGCTTTTATACCTGTTCGTGGCCGGGTTAACCAATCCCCGGCCACCTCTTGGACCCCTCCGTTTGGTCCTTCCCAATCTGGCGTTTGGATCCTACCTCACCCCATTTGACCCTAACTGTTTGATTGAGCGGGAAACCCTTGTTTACCAACTGCTCTCTCACAGCTTGCAAACAGCGAGTAGTTATCACCACTACAGAGGTAAGGCCTGTACTATTGTACAAAATAAACCATGGCCAAAAGTTCTCTGTGAGGAACACCATAACGCCGTTCTGCGGGGGACAGGACGCGGCGACCATATGCGACTATTTTTTCCACTCCGTTCTTAACTTGGGACAGGATGGCGCCTATGCCCGTACCGCTAGAGTCTGTGTCAAAAATAAATGGCAGGGAGAAATCAGGGTATTCGAGTGTGGATGCATCGGACAACCGCTCAAGGAGGGCTAAAAATGCAGCCTCTTCCTCCACTCCCCACTGGAACCTCTGGTTTTTAGCCATCAAGGCGTACAAGGGCTTAGCAACCATGGCAAATTGCAGCACGAACCTGCGGTAGTACAACGCAAACCCGACGAAGCTGAGCACATCTCCCATGGACTTGGGGGTCGGCCAATCACACACACAAGCCGTTTCCTCGAGATCCGTGGTGCCGTTCGCGCTAACAATGTGACCCAAATAGCACACAGAATTCTGCAGCAAATGACATTTCACTGTTTTAATTTTAAATTGGCTGATCGCATTCGAACAAATACAGATCGCAACCGCTGGAGATGTTCGTCAAAAGTGCGGCTGAACACAATGATATCATCCAAATAAATGAGACGCAAGTCCCATTGCAAGCCAGTCAAAACGAGTTCCATAAGCCGTTGATAGGTGGCTGGAGCCGAATTCAAGCCCATTGGAAGACAATTAAATTGGAAGAGTCCCTGGGGTGTGCGGGAACACGGTTTAAGGTTTTGAAGACTCGTCAAGGGGAAGCTGCCAAAACCCTGATGACAAGTCGAGCGTAGAAAAAAATACTTACCGGACAAAGCATCCAGAGAGTCGTCCATGCCTGGGAGCGGGTATGTGTCGGCTATGGAAACCTTATTCAACTTACGGAAGTAAATGCAACACATAAGACTTCCGACCTTTTTCTTAACAAGGGCTGTCGATGGAGAAATAATATTAGCAGCCAACATCTCATCGACTGCCTGTTGCACACGTTCCTTTTCTAGTGGATTCAATCGATACGAGATTTGATGAATAGGGCCGGCCTCCCCCGTGTCGATACGATTGTAATAATCCTTCAGGAGACGGCTTCGGAATCGGTCCTTTTTATTTTCACTTCACGATACACCTTGCTCACTCACTCTCCGTTGCTGGCAGACAACGGAGAGAGGACAGACCACCCACTAAGTCCCCGCCGCGCACGTGGCAACCCCCGGCCCCGTCCGCGCGTGACCCTGCTCTCCTCCTGCTCCAGTCTGCTCACGATCGTTCTCCTCCCCTCGCTCTTAACACCTTCGTCACGTGGTTCCCCCAGCCAATCATCCATGGACAGCTCCGACCATTCTCGATGGTTCCCTGTCAATCCCGGGACCACGCCCCTCATCCGGCTCCCCATTAGCTGGGGCCCCGAATGGCTAAGCCCATCCCCCTGATGGCCTGTCATGATGACGCATGGGCCATGGTCCCTATCTCAACCCTTATTGGCTACAAGCAGGACCGGCAAGCCAATCCCCACGTGAACCCTCTGCGGCTGTTATTACATCACCCCCCCCCCCCCCCGGTGAAAAAAATTTAGCCGTCTCGGCTGGAAAAGGGGTGAAGAACCAATTCCGCAAAATCTTATTAGGGCACCAAGGTGCATTTAACAATTTGAGGGTGAACCAGCGTTTCCGCGCCTAACAACATTCAACAATCACCCATAATAATAAAAAAAATCACACATACATTAGGGCGCCCCTGCAGCGCGGTAACGACAGGGAATTAGCAAAACGATCAGACGTTAACGAAACGGAAGAGATCTCGACCGCGTACGCGACGCGGGACCCTCTCCGCTCCCAGCGCAAGGTCGCTTTGCCTCCGGATGGACAGGAGGTGGCAGGCTCAAAGAAGAAGTCGGTTGTTGGTGCTCGGTCGCGTCCAGGGCGGGCCCCGTTGGAGGGGGGGCAGCGGGGGCTTCCTCAGCCCTCAGAACCTGTTCATCTGCAGGAGGCACAACACAATCCCCCCTGGGATCAACGGGCGTATCACGCGGCGTAGTCGGCCGAGCAGAACCCGGCAGGTCAGCTATTGGGGATGAAGGACCGACGCGTGCATCAACATAGGGTTTAAGTCGCGAGGAATGAACGTACCACCGACGTTTGCCGTATTGAACACGGATACTTTGCGAGTTCCGAATATCTACGAGCGTCACAGGCCCCCGCCATGGCCTGTGCAGTTTAGGGGACGTGCCCGCCGGTACTTGGGGGCAGTGGAGCCACGCCAGGTCTCCCACCGACCAAGGCATGCGAGTGTGCGATCGACGCGCGTACCGTTCGTTCCTTGCCTGAGCACGGCCCGTCGCACACCGGGCGGCCTCTCGTGCCGCCGTTACTCGTTCAATCGAGTCACGCACGTGGTCAGGCAGGGAGCGGGACGGTTGTTTAGCCGGCGTACCCAGTTGCACATCGATGGGTGGAACATTTTCACGGCCATACATCAAAAAAAACGGTGAGTATCCCGTGGACGTGTGCAGAACCATGCGGTATGCCGCTAAGACGCCTGGTATGTGCAAGTCCCAATCGGTTTGCTTTTCACTGACCGTGTGACAAAGCATAGCGGAAAGGGTACGGTTGAATCGTTCCACCATACCATCTGTTTGTGGATGGTATGGGGAAGTGCGAACTTTCTTTGTACCCAGCGCGTCACAAACTTCCCTAAGCAATTTAGAGGAGAAATTCCGGCCTTGATCTGTGAGCAGCCTTTCAGGTGCCCCCTTGTCCATGACATACCCGTTAAAGAAAGCGTCGGTGATGGACGCCGCCGTTTGGTCGGGCAGAGGCCAGGCCATCGGCCATCGAGAAAAATATTCCACCCCGACCAGAAGGTACTTATTGCCCCTAGCCGACGGGGGAAACGGCCCCAGAATGTCGAGAGCCACTAATTCGTTAATACGGGACACTTCAATGGAACGCAACGGTGGTACATAGTGGTTCCGAGGCGGTTTCCTTTTCGCACAGTCATGGCACGAGCGGACAAAATCATTGATGTCCGCCGTCATACCGGCCCAGAAAAAATCCTTTTGCATCGCGGCCACAGTCTTTTGGACACCGAGGTGCATCAATTTGTCAGCGTGCAGAGCACGGAGCAGGTCATAGCGAAGCGAAGTAGGCACCACCAAGCGTGGTCGGTCAGACACCCCGTCGGTGCACATTAGCAATCCCGACTTACCCCGAAACATCTGCCACTTCTAGCCTCCCAATCGCAATTTCTGTTTCCCAACCAATTTACGTAGTGGAGCCAGCGAGGCGTCGGCCTCCTGCTCGCGCAACCAGACCGCGTGCGGCAACCGTAAGGTGTCATCGGTGTCCACCGACACCTGCTGGTCCTTCTCTTTCGCTTTCGCCCCTGCGTCGTCCTCATTCGCTATTGCCCCCATAACCGGGCAGGGCGACGTGGGCGGTACGGCACAGCGGTGCGTGCCCGTCAGGCAAGTGCAAGGAGGAGCGGGCGGCAGCCTTGAGAGCGCATCAGCATTCGCATGACGGGCTCCCTTTCGGTACGTTATATCGAAGGAGAATTCCTGTAACGATTCCAACCACCGGGCCAATTGGCCTGACGGCTGATCTAATTTGAGGGAATATTGCAAAGCCGCATGATCAGTGCGGACTAAGAATTTCCGTCCATACAGGTACGGTCGGTACAATCGAACAAAATGAACAATTGCCAAAAGTTCCCGCCTTGTCACGGAATATCGCGTTTCCGCAGGGGACAGAACCCTGCTGCCATACGCCACCACCCTCTCAACCCCGTCTTTGCGCTGCGACAAAACGGCCCCTATGCCGATATCACTAGCATCCGTATCAAGGATGAACGGCTGTGAAAAATCAGGGTAATCTAACGTAGGTGCCGTGGCGAGGTGTTCCCGAAGTGCCTTAAAGGAATTTTCTTCCTCCGCCCTCCATTTAAACCTTTGATTTTTGCCAGTCAGAACGTGTAATGGTTTTGCCAACGTAGCAAAGTTCTTAACGAAGCGGCGATTATAGGAAGCGAATCCAATAAACCGCCGAACATCACCCACTGAAGTGGGTGTGGGCCACTCACGTACACACTTCGTTTTCAGAGGGTCAGTAGATACACCGTCCGAGCTGACAATAGGACCCAGGTAACGGACGGAGTGTTGCAAGAGGTGGCACTTCCTCGGTTTAAACTTAAGGTCAGCCGCACGCATTCTTTGAAAAACTGTCTCAAGTCTTTGGAGATGTTCCTCGAACGTGCGGCTAAAGACAATTATATCGTCCAGATATATGAGGCACGTTTCCCACTGCAGTCCCGCCAACACCAGTTCCATTAGCCGCTGAAACGTGGCCGGGGCCGCGTTCAGGCCCATCGGCAGCCGATTAAATTCAAAGAGGCCTTGCGGTGTGCGGAATGCCGTTTTGGGTTTTGACTCGTCATCAAGGGGAAGCTGCCAAAAGCCCGAGGACAGGTCAAGGGTGGAAAAGAATTTAGCACCCGATAACGCATCCAATGAGTCATCCATCCTCGGTAAGGGGTATGCGTCCGCCACCGAGATTTTATTCAACCGGCGGAAATCAACGCAAAACCTCGTACTACCATCTTTCTTCTTAACGGGCGCGCCCCAAGGGCTATTGGATGGCGAGATAATATCCGCCGCCAGTAATTCATCCACCGCCCCACGCACGTGTTCCCTTTCCGCGGGGCTCATGCGGTGAGGGTGCATACAGACAGGTGGCGATGCACCGGTTTCAATATGGTGCGACAAAAGCGATGTGCGTCCGAGGTTCAAATCATTCCTGCTGAACACATCAGCGTACTGCAGCAACAGCGAACGCAAGGCGTTCCTCTGTTCATTAGACAAGGACGAATTCTCTCCGCATAAATCCGCGATCCAGCGTTCTTGTGAACGATCATGCGAAGATCCATGAGCAGGCATCCGTACGCGCGGCGGTTTCTCACAAGAGGCGAAATCGGTAGTGGCGTGAGCCAGCACCGATCCCTCCGGAACAACAACGCGATCAGGTCCCCCATTCAAGACTTGCATGAAAGGTGCCTGACCCGGGCGCACAATCGTTTGTGCCGCCGCCAAAGAAAAATATTTCGATACGGAATTCGATGGGGATAACAGCACGCCTTTCGCACCGCTTCCCATTTGAAGCGGTTTCCGGTAACGTAGCGGAATGAGCATTTGCGCTCCCGATGGAACTTCCACAGTAGCCGCAACTACAGCAGTAACTGCGTTACCTGTAGGCGCCTTGGCCAGCAGGGAAGGCAGGAACGCCATCCTACGACCGCCCGGCATTTCCAAACAGTCCTGGTCGACCCGTATTCGCAACGGCATCCGGCGCAGGAAATCCGTCCCCAACAAGCATGGAACAGCTAGTGAGCGAGAAATCAATACAGGTCCTGCGGTGGTGATATTTCCAATAGCTATGCTCACATCCACCTGTCCGCAGATACCCATACTCCCCCCATTGGCGGCAACACACGCATCATTAACCTTGCGTATCCTCGACGCAGGAATGGATAACAAATGGAAAATCACATCCGAAATGATGGTAGCCGACGCGCCAGTGTCCACCAAGATACGGACGTCGACGCCGTCGATGGTACCACGTACCGTCGACGAGCCCGACGCCGCAGCCACAATCCTGCGAGCCAATTTCTTCCACTGTGTCGCAGAGCGTGTCAATGGAGCAGAAGTAAAATTGGCCCTAGGAGTGTACGAATGAGTGCAAGTGGATGAATGATGTGACATGACCTGCCGGGTGTCCGTATTGTGCCGACTCGCCCGAGGTTGTTGCAGCTCCGCGGCAGGTAGAGGAGATGGAGGTCCCCTTGGCAGAGGAGGCGATAGCAGAGGTCGGCAGCGGCAATCACGGGCGAAGTGGCCCCGTCTACCACACTTGAAACACGCGGCCGACGTCGGCCGGCGGTCGGACGACCCGGCCCTCGCATGCGGTCGGCCCGTGTAGTCGCCCCGCTGGTCGCGCAGCCAGCGGCCTGGAATCCTACGCGGAACAGCCGCTGCCAACATGTCGTCGTCGCCCGAGTCGTCGGAGGAGTGGACCACCAGTCGCGGAGACCACCCCAGCGGCGGCCCGTCGATCTCGGGTTTCCCCGTCCACGCCGCCATCTGGTCCCATCGCTTGATATTAAACTTAGCGTCCAGGCAGCGCGCCACCCACCGCGATGAAAGCGGTTCGTGGCCGCACACTGGTAGCGAGATGTTGAGCTCTTGAGACAACTCCAGCATGCGGGAAAGGATGAGTGGATCCAAATGCTCGGCCGTTGCGTCGGGGTAGGCGGCCATGGCCATCGCCATCAACGCCCCCCGATAGGCCAACGGCGATTCCTCCGGTGCCCGGCGACGCGACATGAATTTCCTGGTGGCCGATGTCGGTGGGTCGTAAAATTCTGCCATCTCTGTGAACGCATCTCGCAGTGTCTTCTTCTTGGACGCCGGGATGGCGCGGAAGACCCCCAGAGACACATCATCGAGCAGCGTAGGTAGCGCTGCCAGCGCTTCTTCCTCCGTCCAGTTGACAGATCTAAAAGCCGACTCGAAGCGCCACGTAAAAGCACTCCAATCACCTCCGGCGGTGAATTCTTTTATGTGTGGAAGGCGATGTCCACGGTGGCAGGCGCGCGCCGCGGGTGTCTCCGGCCGCCGTTCCCGCTCTCCGCTCGGTGCAGGCAAAATGGCGTCCGGCGGGCGCGTGGTAGCAGGCGCGCCTAAAATGGCGGCTGACGACTCGGACGCAGCCGCCCCACCCAAGACGACGGTGTCCCCCCGCGTGGCAGGAGCAATGGCGGCGCCCGATTCCTTAGTAGGACCCTTTCCCGCGGCGTCCAGTTGATCGGCGATTTGGCGACCAACGGCTGGTGAGGACGCCACCGCGGTCACCAAACTGAGCAGAATTGCGCGCAGCGACTCAATCTGCTCCGCCATCAGCCGCCATTCGTCTCTCGATCCCGCAGTAGCCGCATCTTCTCCCAGTCGGCGCTGAGAGACGTCGAGGCGAGCATCGTCGGCCGGCGGCACCAGGGCTGTAGCTCCCAACAGCTCATCTTCGTCCGTCTCCGCCTCTTCCTCTGACAGAGGCACTGGCAGGTTCTTTTTTCTGAGGTGTTTAGACATCTTGACGATCGTCCAAACAGTCACAGAATCACTTCTGACACCAATGTAATAATCCTTCAGGAGACGGCTTCGGAATCAGTCCTTTTTATTTTCACTTCACGATACACCTTGCTCACTCACTCTCCGTTGCTGGCAGACAACGGAGAGAGGACAGACCACCCACTAAGTCCCCGCCGCGCACGTGGCAACCCCCGGCCCCGTCCGCGCGTGACCCTGCTCTCCTCCTGCTCCAGTCTGCTCACGATCGTTCTCCTCCCCTCGCTCTTAACACCTTCGTCACGTGGTTCCCCCAGCCAATCATCCATGGACAGCTCCGACCATTCTCGATGGTTCCCTGCCAATCCCGGGACCACGCCCCTCATCCGGCTCCCCATTAGCTGGGGCCCCGAATGGCTAAGCCCATCCCCCTGATGGCCTGTCATGATGACGCATGGGCCATGGTCCCTATCTCAACCCTTATTGGCTACAAGCAGGACCGGCAAGCCAATCCCCACGTGAACCCTCTGCGGCTGTTATTACACGATGTTGCAATAAGGAGGTACGGCCAATATCATATTCACTTTTGCTCAATATGTCAGAGAATTCACACAGCAGCGATCGCAATTCGCCTCACTGGACCGAAGACAACTGCAAATTCTCCTGACATAGCGCTTCTGCCCACATCCTATTCACAAATCCAGTCTATTCCACTGCACCAATCACACCACCAGTCACATCAGCATTATTCTAACAAAATGTGGTCGTCGCTTGAGCTATTACTCTAACCACCTGAACCAAAACTGTTCCTGGACCCACATTAAGCACTTGTAAAAATGGCTCTTGGTCGAGGCAAAGGACCGTCTGTGCACCTACTAGTGTTGTGTGGTTCAAGGAGGCTTGGACGACGTAGTCGGAGGCACACTTATTTATTCAACACAGTTGTATCTACAGACCGAGATATACAACACTTGGAGGGGTATCGGCCCCTCCACCCGTCTAACTGGGAGATCGACAACCTATGTTACAGCTAGCCTATTCCTAGGTCCTCCACTATCGGGCTAGGGGAGGCTAGCTGACCCAGCCCTGGTTAAGCTGGGATTATGGCACCCTGAGTTCCCAGACCGGCTCTTACAAGAGCATCGGCTCTGGGCTCTTGGGGCCACGCCACTGGCTGGCCTTGGTCGGTCCTGAGAAGGACAGCGATCCAAGGGAGTCCCAGGGCTTATCTAGCAGGTCTTCTTGCTTCTCTGGTTAAAGCTGAACACTCAACCCCGAGCCCTCTGGCTCACCGCCTTATATAGCAATTCCCCCCTTATATAGCAATTCCCCCCTGAGGGGTGGGGCCGTGGGGGATCCCAGCGCCGTATTAGCCCCCCAGGCTAAACGGCGCGGACGTCGATGTAAGCACCTGCTCGCGTACAGACATAGCCACGCCCAGTGTGTTTGTTTCCCATCCGTATCAACTCTATAACACCCCCTCCGTAACACCTCTACATCACCCCCCCTGTACAGCCCGCAGCCGTCCCGGCTGCAACAAAATCACACTAAAGATGCATGCCCCCCAAATCCGTGTGTGCCTCACGAAACTTTGAACAATAACAACAATAACAACAACAACAAAAACAACCCGACGCACCCCCCCCCCCCCGAATAAATACCCCATGCCGTAAAACCAACATATATACAAGTACCCAGGACGCCCCCCGCAAGGGCCCCCCAACGGCCGACCTCACAAAAGTCTGCGCGTTTTGGCGCGCGTTCTTGCGGCGGGCCCGTCACAAGGGGCAGCCCTGGCTTGCCCAGTGGCGGGTGTCAACAGTCCGGGTGTGAGAGTGTCTGGCTTCGCTGCTGAGCAACCCCCGACCCCCCCTGAAGGGGTTGGCGGTCGTGAGCACGTCACTCCTGGTGCACCTGGAGGTGGAACAGTCGGTGTCATGTCAGGCGAAAGCAGCGAAGTCAGACTCCGGGAGTCGGTGGACCCTTCACATGTTTGGCCACGCGTGTGTGAAGTAGGAACATGGGCCGCAACGAACGGTTTCAATCTGGAGGGGTGCACGAACCACCGACGCTTCCCCCATTTGACACGCACACATTGTGGCCGCAAAACCTGCACCACTTCCACGGGCCCCCGCCACGGCCGCACCAGCTTAGACGAGGTCGTCAGTGGTACTTGGGGACAGTGCAACCACGCCTTGTCACGCGGTTTCCACTGAAGCACATGCGCCCAACCCTGCCTGAGCCTCTCATTAGCCTTCTGGCGGAGTTCCGAATTCTGCATGGCTGCCTCCCGTGCCTCTGTCAATTTAGCGATGTTGAATTTAACATGTTCGGTCAATTTAGATTTACCATGCGGCGTGGAGATCTGCAGCTGAGTCGGAACAGGTGGGTTAGGCTCGCGGCTGTACATTAGGAAGAAGGGCGAAAATCCGGTCGCCGCATGGGCAGCCATTCTGTATGCCGCCAAAACCCCCGGAATCTGAAGGTCCCAATCGGTCTGGGATTCGGAGACCTGTTGGGACAGCATGGACGTGATAGTCCGATGCAGACGCTCCACCATCCCGTCAATTTGCGAAAGATATGGGGAGGTACGAATTTTTTTCGTTCCCAGGAGCTCGCATACTTCGTGGAGAAGTTTTCCCGAAAATGTTTTACCCTGGTCGGTCAGCAGCCGCTCCGGAGCACCTTTGTCGAGGACGTAGCCCTGGACAAAGGCCTCCGTGATGGCTGCTGCCGACTGGTTGGCGATGGGCCAGGCCATAGGCCATCGCGTAAAATATTCTACCCCGGTTAACAGGTATCTATTTCCCCTAGGTGTAGCGGGAAATGGGCCCAGAATATCCAATGCGACGAGCTCATTAACCCGGGAAACTGTGATAGACTGTAACGGTGGGTTAGATCCCCTCGCTGGTGGCTTCCTTTGCGCGCACTGAGTACATGAACCTAAAAGATCATCCACATCCCTTGCCATGCCTGGCCATGAAAAATCCAGCTGGAGCATGGCAAGGGTTTTGTGAGTGCCCAGGTGAAGGAGTCGTTCGTGCGCAGCCCACACCACTCTACCCCCCAATGCGTAAGGCACCACCAGCCGGTGTCGACGGGATTTCCCGTCCCAGTGCATCAAAAGACCCTGGACCAACCCCCACGAGTCGACATTTCCCCCCCCCCCCCCCCCGCACAACTCCCCCGATACGACGGCGCAAAGCGAGGAGAGAGGTGTACTCCATTTGGAGGCGTCCCCACTCCGCAATAGACAACCCCAGCAAGGAATCCCTCCCTTGTTGCTCAATAGGGCCCGCAGTCGAAGGCACGTCAGCGGCGGCCGCAAGGACCGGATCAGATATCACATTCAGAGGCCTGCAACGCCCCGAACCCAGGAAGCATGCGCACTCGGAGGTGGTTGGTAACTGTGACAGAGCGTCTGCATTCGTGTGGCGAACACCTTTACGATACGTAGTGTCAAAATCGAAATCCTGGAGAATCTCCAACCATTGAGACAATTGTCCCGATGGCTGTTGAACTCGCAAGGCGTACTGCAGTGCCGCATGATCTGTGCGGACGGTGAAATGACGACCGTACAGATATGGACGATACTGTTGAATGAAGTTAACGATTGCCAATAGTTCCCGACGGGTAACACAGTATCTTTGTTCCGCCGGAGACAACACCCGACTGCCGTACGCTACCACACGTTCTACGCCGTCAACAACCTGCGAAAGCACGCCCCCAATGCCCGTGTTGCTTGCGTCCGTATCGAGCAAAAAGGGTTTTGTGAAGTCAGGATAATTCAATGGCGGAGCACCCACTAGAGCGTCCCGGAGGGAGCGAAAAGCAGCCTCCTCCTCCTGTCCCCAGTGAAACCTGACCCCCTTCGATGTTAAGGCATGTAAGGGCTTTACAATTGTCACGAAATCAGCGACAAAGCGTCGGTAGTATGACGCGAATCCAACAAAACTCCTGACCTCCCCCACGGAGGTGGGAGTCGGCCAGGAGCTGACACATTGCATTTTGGCAGGATCAGTAGCAATACCTGAACGTCCGACAATGTGGCCCAAATACCGCACCGATTCGCGTAGCAAATGACATTTCTGGGGTTTGAATTTCAAATTAGCAGCCCGCATTTTGAGGAAAACCACACGCAACCTCTGGAGGTGTTCATCGAATGTTTTACTGAAGACGATGACATCGTCTAAATATATCAAACATGAATCCCATTGCAACCCAGCCAAGACCAATTCCATTAATCGCTGAAAAGTTGCCGGCGCTGAGTGGGCCCCATCGGCAAGCGGTTAAATTGGAAAAGGCCGTGCGGCGTACGGAAAGCAGTTTTAGGTTTAGAGTCGTCATCCAGAGGGAGCTGCCAGAATCCTGAAAGCAAATCCAATGTGAAGAAGAATCGCGCCCCTACCAAGGCATCAAGCGATTCATCCATCCGAGGAAGCGGGTATGCGTCGGCTACAGAAATTTTGTTCAGCCGACGAAAATCGACACAAAAGCGCAATGAGCCGTCATGTTTTTAACATGGCACAAAGAGTTTTTTAACTCTTTGTGCCGATTTGTGTCCTCTCTCTGTGTGCCGTTGTGATGTCTGTCTGCTGGTATGTCTGTCTATAGTTTTCTAGTTAGATTTTTGTTGCTCACACTTAAAATTCTAACTTAGCAAATTTTGAAACACGTAATCAACCAGGCTATGCGTTAATTGTGTGTTAACCGACTCTCTGTGTTGTATTACATCACATTTCGATATTTTACTAGGTTATTTAATTTTCGTGTGCCTGCCTCCTAATTTTCAGGCTTGCGTGCCCGTGCCGCGTTGTCAGCTTACTCCTCTCTCTGTGTGCCGTTGTGATGTCTGTCTGCTTGTATGTCTGTCTATAGTTTTTTCTAGTTAGATTTTTGTTGCTATTTCTTTTATGCCTGATGATGATTGCTTGTGTTGCAATCGAAACGTCGTAATGTGTTATTTTATTTTGAGTTATTATTTTATTTTTAGACGTGACTTAACCGAAAAGAACCAAAGAATAATTCCTGCAGTCACGAAAGCTCCTAAATTAAGATGTTTTTTAACTAAGACAATCGGCGAACCCCAAGGGCTGATAGAAGGGGATATAATATCGGCGGCTAACATGTCATCAACGGCCGATTTGACATGGTCCTTTTCGGTGGGACTCAACCTAAAAGGATTTTGGCGTATTGGCGTGCTGTCACCCGTGTCAATATGGTGTCGCGGCAGTTTAGTACAACCCAGATCGTATTTGTGTTGACTAAAAACGTCGGAAAACTCGCGCAGGAGGATTTGAAGCCTCTCACGCTGTGAGTCAGACAGGTCCGATGATCCCGCTCAAAGCGCATCGAGCCACCCTTCATCACAGTCCGCATGTGGTTGTGACGGAGGAGCAGTACTCACGTGACTAATGACGGGTTCCTCACAGGGTACCGGCGTCGCGTGCGCAAGCACGGTCCCTTGAGGAACCACAGTCGTACGCGATCCCACATTGAGGACCGCGATGAAAGGGTCCCCGTCCCCTTTAACAATGGTCTGGGCCGTTATTAAGTCAGGTCCGTTAACCCCAGCTCTAGATGGTCCCAACAGAACCCCCTGGTCCCCAATCCCCTTAGCAAATGGTCGACGCAGCCTAAGAGGCACGAGCATCTGAGCTCCCGGCGGTACGCGTACCGTCCTCGCAACCAGCGCCGGTACCGTCGCAAATGCCATCCGACCCGTAGAGGGGGAGGGCAGGAACGTAACACGTCGGCCCAACGGGAGTTCAATGCAACCCTGGTCGACTAGGATACGAATCGGCATTTTGGCCAAGAAATCTGTCCCAAACAGGCACGGAACCGCCAGCGAGGAGGAGACCAATATCGGGCCGGAAAATTTGATGTCCCCAATACAAATTTTCGCGTGGATCTGTCCAATAATGCCCAATGAGCCCCCGTTAGCAGCGTAGCATGGAACATCAACGGGGAGCAAGGGACGGCTTTGAATGGGGAGAATGTTATAAATCAATTCGGAAACAATAGTTGCCGATGCTCCCGTATCAACTAGGATCCGCACCTCAACCCCGTCAATATGCCCCACAACGACCGACGACCCCGACGACGCGGCAACAACGCGATGGGCCAACTCGGACCACTGGCCCGGTTGGAATGCACTCCCCACAGTGGCACGTGTCGGCGCGACGACAGGCAATTTATGACCCCCGTCCGTTGCGGTGCGTGAGTGTGTGACAGGTGTGTGCGTAGGCCAAACATGTGGGGTGCCACGACTCGCCGGAGTTTGCTGGTGAAGCTTGGGTAGAGGCGCGACGTCCTGCTGAGGCGTCGCCCCGCGCTGTCGAGGAGCCCGGCATCCTGAAGCCACATTGCCCCGGAGGCCACAATTGTAGCAGTGCGTGAGTGCTCCAGATGACTTGGGCTGATCCTGGCGGCTCGGTCCGTCCCGAGCTGGTCGTACTCCGGATCTCCACTCCGTCGGGCGATCGACGGTGCAGATTTCTTCCGATGGGAGGGTGGTTGCAGCCACGGTATGGCTGGCCGCCGCCTTGCTGGCCTTGCGACGCTGGGACAGCAAGTTCGCGTGGATGTGTCGCGCGGCCCGCAGGGAACACATCTCCGTGTTGTCTTGCGCCAAGATGACAATGTCCAACTCGTCCGCCAACAGCAGGATTTTCTCCGTCACCATGGCGTCCACCCCTTCCTCATCCATCTGCGGGAAAGCCGTTTTCGCCAGGGCCAGGAGAGCTGTACGGTACGCCAGGGGCGACTCCTTGGCGCCCCGCTGGCGATCTTAGAACAGCTGCCTGCAGTCCGAAGGTGGTCCATAGACTGCAGCCAGGAGTTGAAGCACCATCTACAGCGTGGCGCGCTTCGCTCTCGGCGCCGAGGTGAGGGTAGCGAGGGCATCACTGTCGAGCATCGCCGGCAGCGCGCGGAGTGCTTCGTCATCCGTCCATTGTGCCATCTCTTGGTGAGCGAGAAAGCGTCTTTGGAAGCCACCCCAGTCACCGTCTTCGCCCACGAACTCCTTGAGAGGTGGTAAGCGCTGTTGTAACGCGGCGTCTGCAGTCGAGGATCGCTCTCTGTCGTTCCCGTCACTCCATACGGTTTTGGCGGGAAGGGCGTGTGGCATCGGCGGTCGCTCTGTTGGTGACGCGCTGGCCGCTCCTGACGACGTGGCGGCTTCTGTTTGCCGAACGTCGGTCACGTGACGTAGCCCGGCCCCGCCCTCAGCATTCACTGTACCCATGGCGGAAAATTCGAATTCGGGCCCCGTGGAAATGGCGGGAACAGGCGCTGCATGTCGGCTGTCATCGCTCCGTGCAGCTCCTCCAGCCCCCAGTCGAGTAATTTCTTCCAATGTGGCGGCTGCTGCGTAAAGTAGTTCCGCCAGTCGTGAATCAGCCAGCCGCAGTCCGTCAGCCGACGGCCCCCATCCGTCCTGACGTTGCGGTGTGGGTGGACTTGGCCCTGGCTGCTCGGAGTCGCCTTCAGCCATCTCGGGCTCAAAGTCGGCCGTGGTTTCCTCCGCCCCCGGTTCCCTGGTACGAGCCGTTCGTCTCGTGTCCATCCTTTTAGAAGACCACTTCTGACGGCAGATGTTGTGTGGTTCAAGGAGGCTTGGACGACGTAGTCGGAGGCACACTTATTTATTCAACACAGTTGTATCTACAGGCCGAGATATACAACACTCGGAGGGGTATCGGCCCCTCCACCCGTCTAACTGGGAGATCGACAACCTATGTTACAGCTAGCCTATTCCTAGGTTCTCCACTATCGGGCTAGGGGAGGCTAGCTAACCCAGCCCTGGTTAAGCTGGGATTACGGCACCCTGAGTTCCCAGACCGGCTCTTACAAGAGCATCGGCTCTGGGCTCTTGGGGCCACGCCACTGGCTGGCCTTGGTCGGTCCTGAGAAGGACAGCGATCCAAGGGAGTCCCAGGGCTTATCTAGCAGGTCTTCTTGCTTCTCTGGTTAAAGCGGAACACTCAACCCCGAGCCCTCTGGCTCACCGCCTTATATAGCAATTCCCCCCTGAGGGGTGGGGCCGTGGGGGATTCCAGCACCGTATTAGCCCCCCAGGCTAAACGGCGCAGACGTCGATGTAAGCACCTGCTCGCGTACAGATGTAGTGGTGGTATTGACGTGCGCCGACTGTGACAGTGATGGATCACGGGGCGGCGCGGGGTGCGGGGTTGGGCACGCGTTGTGGGCGTGGTGTGGACGCGCGCGCCGGGAGTGACAGATGACGAGGCGGCGCGGAGTGAGTGGTGAGGCACGATGAGATGTGGGAAAAGAGGATCGTAGCCAGCACCCGGCGATTGGTCGAATAAGTGGGTGCTCGCAGCGACGTCCGCAGGTGGGGTATAAAGGGGGACGCGCGAGAGCACTCGGGGAGAGTTACCCAGTTGAAGACCCGAAGACGGAGCTGAAGACCTAGTGAAGCCGAGTAGCTCAGTGGCGTTAGTCGCCGAGTAGCTAAGTGGATGTTGGTCATCCGAGTAGCTCAGTGGCGTTAGTCGCCGAGTAGCTAAGTGGATGTTGGTCATCCGAGTAGCTCAGTGGGCGTTAGTCGCCAAGTAGCTAAGTGGGTGTTTGTCACCCGAGTACTAAGTGGATGTTGGTCATCCGAGTAGCTCAGTGGCGTTAGTCGCCGAGTAGCTAAGTGGATGTTGGTCATCCGAGTAGCTCAGTGGGCGTTAGTCGCCAAGTAGCTAAGTGGGTGTTTGTCACCCGAGTACTAAGTGGATGTTGGTCATCCGAGTAGCTCAGTGGCGTTAGTCGCCAAGTAGCTAAGAGGATGTTGGTCATCCGAGTAGCTCAGTGGGCGTTAGTCGCCAAGTAGCTAAGTGGGTGTTTGTCACCCGAGTACTAAGTGGATGTTGGTCATCCGAGTAACTCAGTGGGCGTTAGTCGCCAAGTAGCTAAGTGGGTGTTTGTCACCCGAGTACTAAGTGGATGTTGGTCATCCGAGTAACTCAGTGGGCGTTAGTCGCCAAGTAGCGAAGTGGGTGTTTGTCACCCGAGATACAAAGTAGGTGTTAGTCACCTGTAACCAAGTTTGATAAAATAAAGAGTGTGTTACCCGTGAAGTCGTCTCCCGTGGAGTTACTACATTACACAGACATAGCCACGCCCAGTGTGTTTGTTTCCCATCCGTATCAACTCTATAACACCCCCTCCGTAACACCTCTACACTAGCGCCAATACAAAAAAACTATTTGTGACCCGACGGCATTTCCACACAACCCTGATCGACCAGGATCTTAACAGGCATTTTTCTTAGAGAATCAGTACCCAAAAGGCAGGGCACCACCAGCGTCCTCGAGATTAGCACGGGCCCAACCACAGCGACCTCGCCAATTTCTATGTGGGCCTCCACTTGCCCAATAATACCCATGCTCCCAAGCATTTACAACAGGTCGCACTCATCGTTCAGACATCAGCAACAATTGAAAAATGACATCGGAAATAATGGTGGACGAGGCTCCCGTGTCCACCAAGACACGAACCTCAATTCCCTGAATAGAGCGAGATACTGCCGAGGAACTCGCAGCCACCACGATCACTCGAAGTGCCAATTTCCTCCATTGCGTCCCCGAGCTAGGCCACCCGTGCATAACAACATTTCGCTGCCCGGTGTCAATGTGTGTGTCATGCTGAGTGAAGATGACCCTCGAACCCTTAGAAATCTGAGATTGCAATATATTTTACTAGGTTATTTAATTTTAGTGTGTCCTCCTGATTTTCAGGCTTACTTGCCGTGCAGCACCACGTCTGTTGACCACTCATTGATATGCAAATTTTTTCTCTAACCCACCTTCCTTCTCTCTGCCTCCGCCCCCCCCCCCTCTGTCTATTTAAGGCCACCCCACAGAGACGATCACCTCTCTCTGTTACCTGTGTTGCTCCCGCTATGTATCTTGGTGATATCTGTCTGCTAATATGTCTGTCTATAGTTTTCTAGTTAGATTTTATGTCGCTATTTCATTATACCTGATGATGATTGCTTGTGTTGCAATTGAAACGTCGTATTCTATTATTTAATTTAATTTATTATTTTATCTTTAGACGTGACTTAACCGAAAGAACCAAATAATAATTCCTGCAGTCACGAAAGTTCTAAAATTAAGATTGAACCACTTCTACGGGGAAGTTTTAAGCTTATCTTTTTTCTCTCTCTCTGGCGACTTGTTTTCTCTGCCTGTGTCCTCTTTAGAATGTTCACACTTAAATTCTAACTTAGCAATCTTTGAAATACGTAATCAACCAGGCTATGCGTTAATTGTGTGTTGACCGACCCTCTGTGTTGTATTACATTACATTTCGATATTTCTAGTAGGTTATTTAATTTTAGTGTGTCCTCCTGATTTTCAGGCTTACTTGCCGTGCAGCACCACGTCTGTTGACCACTCATTGATATGCAAATTTTTTCTCTAACCCACCTTCCTTCTCTCTGCCTCTGCCCCCCCCCCCTCCGTCTATTTAAGGCCACCCCACAGAGACGATCACCCCTCTCTGTTACCTGTGTTGCTCCCGCTATGTATCTTGGTGATATCTGTCTGCTAATATGTCTGTCTATAGTTTTCTGGTTAGATTTTATGTCGCTATTTCATTATACCTGATTATGATTGCTTGTGTTGCAATCGAAACGTCGTATTCTATTATTTAATTTAATTTATTATTTTATCTTTAGACGTGACTTAACCGAAAGAACCAAATAATAATTCCTGCAGTCACGAAAGTTCTAAAATTAAGATTGTATACCATCTGTTTCGTTAAAGATCTGTACCTGGTTTTCGATTTTAAGTAACAAGCAACTTTCCACTCTGCTCGCTGGCATTGCGCCTACAGCGCAGACCTCACCATCGTTTTCAATTATGTAAGTGGGAGCCCACTTCACTCATCCCGCAAAAAACTCCCAAATTCCCAAAAAGTCAACATAGACCCATCGTCACCCACATTGTCATTAAAATGCCCGTGATTTGGTCAAAACGATTACCAAGGTAGAACTGCTCAAAGCTGACTGGGACCACTATGAGGAAGCTGTAAAATGAGTAGTGAGTCGAATTCCCGTGACACCAGAATGATTTCACCATTTTGTTGGCCTCATTTAGTGCAACCACCAAGAAGAGCATCCCCCGAGGCTTCCGGAAAGAATCTACTCCCTGCTGGACAAAAGAGGCCAAGAACTTGCTCTGACAGTAAAGCCAGTCGGGCAACCCACAAGTTGCAATGGCCATGCTAAACTCAGCCAGACGCCAGGGGTAGATTGAGTGCGTTGAAGGCCTGGGCTTCCCACACTCCAGTTGCTCTGCTTGGTGGTGCTAATCTGACACAATACAGGACCGCAAGAGTCCTGCCCAACTTTATAGCCTCCAAAATCGTCAAGAACACAAAAGGACCACTCGACAAAAACATCAAGAGAGAGATCCATTGCCAATTACACCAGACATTGGCCTCAGTTTCTTCACAAGACTCTACCACCATCAGCACAGATTAAGTGAGGGAGGGTCTGGCTGCAATGAAGAAAGGCAAGGCGACCAGCAGGATGGTATCAAACTTCCTCCATCACTGAGGCCCTTGGGGATTCCAATGGCTGGCAAACCTGTACACCAAAACCATGAAAATCCAATGCATCCCAAAAGCAGGGCAGGGGGTGATATTCATTTATATACCCAAACCGGTCAAGCCAACTGACGACCCGGGAAGCTATAGGCCGATATTACTTCTGTGCACGACCTATATAAACTCCTGGAATGTATCACCCTCCAGAGAATCAGCCCCATCATCGAATCATTAGTTCCAGAAGAACAAGCAGGATTCTGGCTTGGACGCAGCTGCTCTGACCAAGTTTTGGCCCTTGGGACACATTTAGCCTGGATTCCAAAAGAAATCCGAAAACTGGCACCGCCTTTATGGACTTATCATCGGCCTACGACACAGTCCAGATTAAGAGCTTGATGTTGAAGCTTGCAAGGACCATTCCTTGCCTCTCAACAATATTCCTGATGTGGACGACGCAGAGCAACAGGCGACTGCATGTATACATGGGCAACAAGGCTAGCTCACCCTGGTTTCTCCACAATGGATCGTCACAAAATGTAGTAATTGTGCAAAGACTCTTCAACCTCTATGCAAGCAAAATGCCACCAACCGTCTATACGAGTGACACGTCGCCAACCAGATTATGCAAATTTGTTTATGGCGATGACCTTGCCCTGGCAAGGCAAGCAGCCACTTTTAACGACATCGAATCAACTCTGAATCAAAACCTAAACAGCATGGGGGAATATTTCCATAAATGGAAGCTCAAGCCAAATCCCCACAAAACCGTCACTGCATTTTATCTTCATAATAGAAACACCAAGCACACTCTGAGGGTGGCCTTCTGCTGCAACACTGTGCAACACGACTGCACTCCAACCTATCTCAGTCATGCTGGACTGTATGCTAACCTTTCACGACCACCTAAAAAAGGCACCAGGGCTACAAACATCAACGATGGCCTTTGTGTACACTGTAGCTGAGTACTGTGAACCAGTATGGACCAGAAGCAGTCAACTCGACTTGTTGACGTCTAACTGAATGACTGTAATGCGGTGTATCACTGGAACCCTCAAGTTGACTCCAACACCCTGGTGCTGTCACAAATCTCTTCCCCATCCATCCACCGCAACACTGACATCCTCTGGGAAGTCCTATGAATGGGGTAAAACAGTCGACTTCTCTTTTACCAGGACCTCAATAACTTGTCGTCATCGCTTTAAGTTACGCAAGCACTTTTGGATTAATGTGCGTAACCTTCAACAATGCGAGATCAACCCCAATGAAGCTTAGAGAGCTGAATGGAGTTCAAAATAACTCACAAACAAACGCCTTGTGAAAGACCCAACGCAGAAGATCCCTGGTTTTAATCTTCCATAAAGCTCATAGTCCAACTAAAACAGCATCTGTACAAACCATGGCTGATATGAATACCTGATGCACAAATTGAAAATTAAAAACTATCCAGTGTGCGACTGTGGTGATCTAGATCAGACCATACAACATACAGTGAGGGAAAACAGTATTTGATCCCCTGCTGATTTTGTACGTTTGCCCACTGACAAAGAAATGATCAGTCTATAATTTTAATAGTAGGTTTATTTGAACAGTGAGAGACAGAATAACAAAAAAACGCATGTCAAAAATGTTATAAATTGATTTGCACTTTAATGAGGGAAATAAGTATTTGACCCCTCTGCAAAACATGACTTAGTACTTAGTGGCAAACCCCTTGTTGGCAATCACAGAGGTCAGACGTTTCTTGTAGTTGGCCACCAGGTTTGTACACATCTCAGGAGGGATTTTGTCCCACTCCTCTTTGCAGATCTTCTCCAAGTCATTAAGGTTTCGAGGTTGACGTTTGGCAACTCGAACCTTCAGCTCCCTCCACAAATATTCTATGGGATTAAGTGCTGGAGACTGGCTAGGCCACTCCATGACCTTAATATGCTTCTTCTTGAGCCACTACTTTGTTGCCTTTGCCGTGTGTTTTTGGTCATTTTCATGCCGGAATACCCATCCACGACCCATTTTCAATGCCCTGGCTGAGGGAAGGAGGTTCTCACCCAAGATTTGACGGTACATGGCCCTGTACATCGTCCCTTTGATGCGGTGAAGTTGTCCTGTCCCCTTAGCAGAAAAACACCCCAAAAGCATAATGTTTCCACCTCCATGTTTGACGGTGGGGATGGTGTTCTTGGGGTCATAGGCAGCATTCCTTCTCCTCCAAAGACGGCGAGTTGAGTTGATGCCAAAGAGCTCCATTTTGGTCTCATCTGACCACAAAACTTTCACCCAGTTGTCCTCTGAACCATTCAGATGTTCATTGGCAAACTTCAGACGGGCATGTATATATGCTTTTTTGAGCAGGGGAACCTTGCGGGCGCTGCAGGATTTCAGTCCTTCACGGCATAGTGTGTTACCAACTGTTTTCTTGGTGACTATGGTCCCAGCTGCCTTGAGATCATTGACAAGATACTCCCGTGTAGTTCTGGGCTGATTCCTCACCGTTCTCATGATCATTGCAACTCCACGAGGTGAGATCTTGCATGGAGCCCCAGGCCGAGGGAGATTGACAGTTCTTTTGTGTTTCTTCCATTTGCGAATAATCGCACCAACTGTTGTCACCTTCTCACCAAGCTGCTTGGCGATGGTCTTGTAGCCCATTCCAGCCTTGTGTAGGTATACAATCTTGTTTCTGACATCCTTGGAGAGCTCTTTGGTCTTGGCCATTGTGGAGAGTTTGGAATCTGATTGATTGATTGCTTCTGTGAACAGGTGTCTTTTATACAGGTAACAAGCTGAGATTAGGAGCACTCCCTTTAAGAGTGTGCTCCTAATCTCAGCTCGTTACCTGTATAAAAGACACCTGGGAGCCAGAAATCTTTCTGATTGAGGGCGTCAAATACTTAGTTCCCTCATTAAAATGCAAATCAATTTATAACATTTTTGACATGCGTTTTCTGGATTTTGTTGTTGTTATTCTGTCTCTCACTGTTCACATAAACCTACCATTAAAATTATAGACTGATCATTTCTTTGTCAGTGGGCAAACGTACAAAATCAGCAGGGGATCAAATACGTTTTTCCCTCACTGAATAATGGTGCAATTATTGGTCCACAAATACAAAGGAGACATTACAGCAATACACTCCGCTGCTCCTGACGCGTTTATCTGGCTTAACCACCTGAATGTGAAAGAAGAAGACCATTGCAGGACGCCCATGAAATGGAGCTCATTGGGTCCTTGCTGCTATTTAATAAGCATGACTGCTAATAAGACCCAGCAGGTTTGAAAAAATAAATCGTCTCAATTCTAAATTTCCGTGAGCTTTTCCTTCTTGGGAAGCATCCCATTGTTTCAGAAGAAAGCACGGCAGCCAACACCACATTCAGAATCGATAAAGAGATTATATGGAGATTTAGGATGACAAGGAAGAGGCAATCATGCACGATTTATTCTCTGAAGTTTGTTTTCAGCTTCTTGAAAGCGTGGTAGAACAGTACATATATACTTGTGAAATTCAGTTTAGATTTCCAATGATTAGGTTACATTTGTGAAACATAAACAAAATACACCCATGCGGTTAATTAATGTACGGTGTATATTATCATTATTATAAAGAGGTAACTATTACTTCTCTATGTAAACGGTATAGTTATTGATGGTTATAATAGTTGAAAACTCCTTTATGGCCAATAAATAAATTAGTTATTTCCTAAACAATAGCGTCCCTACTTCCAATATGTCTAAAAAACAGAGTCTGTCAAAGCAGTAGCTACATCTATATTTGTGTTCAAACATTCCTGAAAGGTGGATTTAAAATAATAAAAAAAGATCAGTCATACTTCTATAAAATGTTGTTTTTGTTAATATTATACAAATGTATGCCACCACTCACGTCATGCAATGATATAGTGACATCTACTGGTTGGTAAAGGGAAGCACGGGTACAGGCACCACTCTAAACATCCAATCCCCAAAAGGGAGAGGTATCTAGGCCAAAGGTGAAGGGCAGGGCTGGCCGAGAAACTCCGAGAACTGGCTAGAAAGTTCCACGAGAGGGCGTGGCCGGAGGCAGAGCCTAACCGCACCTGGGGCAATTTAAGCGGAGGCGGAGGAGGACTCGGGGTCGGTGTGTGGAGTCTTGGGTCTGGACTGCGCTGCTGCTCGCCATCATCTCTCTCGGTCGTTTGGTGACGTGGCGGATCACCTGCGGAGTTCCACCGCCCTCCTCGGCACGCCGTCAGCCATCGGCGAGACCGGGAGCGGACGGGCAGAACCCGCCGTGTGATCAACCGTGTGTGTAGTCTGTAGAACGTTAATATCTAAGTGTGTACTTGGAGAGGAAGAAGATAACGTTGGCCTGTGCTGTGCCCATAAATGAAATAAAGAAGAGTACCCTCTACACCAACTTAATTAGAATAATTTTGACTTTAACTTTTCTGCAAAGTTTAGCAACCTTCTGTACCCTTTCATTTTGTCAAAGTATTTTTGCATATTCTAGATTTGAAGTTTTCGTGACTGCAAGGAACCATACTCTTTGGTTCTTTCGGTAAAGTCACGTAGATGAAATTTTTTTTAATAATAAGATGTGATTTAAATTATTTATTTTCATTTTATTATTTCATTATTTTTATTTATCATCTATGTGACTTTACTGAAATAACCAAAGAGTATTTTTGCATTCAATATATTATAAAAATTAGCAGACAGATGCATATTTGTTTTACTTATCAATTTTGTTAGCCGAATTCAGCATTCTGAGCTAGGAGTTATTTTAAATGTGGAGGGAGGGACCAGAGCCGATCCTAAGCTGAAAAGCAAAGGTATTCCAGGAACATCGGGCAGCAGTTTGGGAGGCGATGACACAAAACCTAGTTTTAATAGCTCCTAATTATGGTGTAGTGACTACCTCAGAGACGATAAGACTTGGAGGCACTTCTTTATTAATGGCACACTCGAGATTAACACAATTAATATTTAGTCCGTCTATTATGGGCGACGCTACTCAGCCAGGTCAGTTGGTAGGCTGCCTGACTAGCGGCGCTCCGAGATGGTAGAGATGGAGAGGACACGAGAAGAATGGTGAAAACGAGAAGAATGGTGAAGATGACGAGAAGAATGGCAACGATGGACTTCAGCAGCACGACGGGGATCCCACTCCAATAACAGCCCCAAAGTCCCCCACAGGGGCACCTCTTATACTCTTAGCGTGGCCTCGCTCTGCCCTGGCCACACCCCCTTTCTGGAACCTACTAGCGGGCTCCTGGTGGGCCCCTTCTTTGACCTTTCCCCTAGATCCCCCTCTCGTGTATATCCTGACCTGCTGACGTCAGGACTGACATACGCAGCAGATCCCCTTTTCTGCCAGTAGCCAGCGCTATGCCACTACAATAGTAAGAACATGGAGAAACTTCTGAGTTGGTGGCTTATAATTTGCGAGGACAACAATACGATTAAATATTCGGCGGATTTTTTTCAAAGCACTTTTAGGATGAAGAGAGCCCATTAGCAGTGTCTTCGGATGTCAAGGATGGACAGACTGGAGGTGACAGTTTGCAATGATGAGTTCTATATAGGGCATCAAAGGCAAAGTGGAGGGCTAAGTAGTAGAATATAACAATCAGTTATAGAGTGGCTTCAGAAACTAGGCAGTAGATGATGTCGCAATAGTGAAAGTGGGGAGGGATGTTGGCAAGATGAGCCAAGGTGGGATACTTTGTTTATTTATGGAGAGGATTCCAATTTTGAGTTGTCTTTTCTAACGTAATTGCCCATATGATTAATGTTGCTCTTGAAGAACAGTTTTGAGTCCAAGTAAATATCTAGATTCGACCTGTTTAATGAGATGCGAGTCCAGGGACACAATGAATAGCTTTTAGGACTAACTTTAAGGCTTTAACCTGGATATGTAGATTATCAAAATGCTGATGTAATTATAGTTGTAAATCGTTAATTGACTTGCCAGACGCCACGAGGGCTGGGTCATCAGCAAAGAGATTCATTCAAAAGTGAAAGTTTGAGATATCTAGATTTTACACATATAGGAGGTGCAGGATTTCGTCAAGCACGTAATTTTATGGCACACTGGTGACAGAGGCTGTGATGTATTTTTCTATGAAGCCAGATTGCTTGGGATTTAATAGGTCATTGTTTGAAAAGAGGCTGTGATTTAAAAATATATATTTTAAATATCTTAATGATAGGAGATAAGCTTGAGATGGGGCAATTGTGATTTCGGTAATTCGGAGCACCACATTTCGGCAGTGGCTGTATGAAGGAAGTTTTCTATTAAAGAGGAATGGATGCCTAAATAATTGTAAGGTTACATATTCTGGGCTGGGGGTTTTACAATGAGGTTTTCATCACAATGTGGAGGGAAAAAGCAGGACGTCCATTGGTACCACCACCAGAGGAAGTTCTTAGGGAGGAAACCATGATTAAGACTTCAAGGTCTGATAAGCGTAAAATAAATGTATATTTAGTGGGAAATTAAAGGTCAACTGGAAGGTAAAAAAACGGGTACCTTTGGACTTGGGGCTCCATGATGAAGATATAGCCTGCAGATGCTAAGTGTGAGTTGAACACATTTATATTTGCAGTGTGTTCAGTAAGGCAACTGCTACTTAATAAGCACCTCAGCAGTACTCCAGAATCAGAAGTTTTACGTTCAAGGGTCTTCAAGGCCTTCCAGAAAGGTTTGGGATCATCTTGCGAATCCACGAGGGTGTCCTGGAAATACCCGTTTTCAGCCTGCCGAATTGACTTTGGACAATAGTTCCTTAAAATACGTAGGCTTCCGTGACCAATATTATTCATAATAAAGGTTTTTGGGTTAGATCACGTAAGTAAAAATGTGTCTAGCCCTCCACAACCCTACACAGCCAATAAGGTTTATCACGTAAACAAAACGTGGCAATTAGTTACTACTTCAGCCCACGGATGTGCTGGAGACTAAATCCACAACATTTACAATTTGAGTACCTTTATTATGAATTTCCTTAATTCTGTAATTCGTCCAATGTAAGTACAAATTAGTTGTCTTAGCGAGCTTCCATGCTGTGTTTCTGAAGCAGATTCGTCGGGAGATTTCCGGCTTAAACCACGGAGCCTGGTTTCCTATTACGATTATGACATCAAATTCTACATTGCAATTGACTCCATTGAGACAAACCTCACCGTCCTCTACAAATTTCTGCCATCACGTGGTCTGATTGTTGATTGCTACTGGCATTTTCAACTTAAACGTGTGTTACAGAGTGGCTGCGCAGCATGACTAACGACGCGAAGTATGTGTGATATTTCTTGCAAATCCTATCGCTAAGCACGGATTGTATTGACGGACAGTACAAGTCATATGGAATCGACCGATAAGGATTTGAAGAGTGAGGAAGGATGTCATCCACTTTCAAACTTTGTGCTGTTGTCCGTTCTGGAATTTTAAGACCTTGGCTTGTTTGAACAACTGGTAAAAGAGGAGAAAGAAATCTGTCTGTTACCACACTAAAACAGGAGCTTCTTGGTTTCAAATAGCACTTGTCAGTGCATTTTACAATGTGTCAAGTATTGGCTTGCTCGTACGTGGACGTCGTAACATTTCTGATCTCTGGACAAGAGGTTTTGTTCCTGGAGCTCAGACTCTGTTGGCTCGATGTATTTAGCCACTGTCGGAAAATTATCGACAATCAACTGTGACCAAATTTCGGCTAGTGTTTCCTGCAAATTAAAAATCCTTCTTCTCTAAATCAGCGTTGATGGTTATACCTCTTTCGTTCAAATGACTACCGTAGTGGTCATGTGGTAATATCAATCCAGTAAGTCCCTTATTGAGTGGCGTCATTTTTCTCTCAACCCTATTAAATTCTTCCTGGAGCGTTGGTAGCGAGTAATAAAGCGTCGAAATCGTGCTGAAGAAAGTGGTGGACTGCAACCTTAATCACTTTTTGGTATCTCGGGTTCTCATCCGGGCCATCATCAACTGTCGACACTAAAATTGGTTTGACCAATCGATCAATACCACTCCTCGTAATGACGTCAAACTCCTCTAGAGTAAGCAAGTTTTCGAAATCAAATCCATGGCTGAATACTCTTGATGACGAGTGTTTTCCAGATCTGATTGCGATGTAGGTCAATCCCGAATAACCAACAGCTTCTCGGTTTCCCAGACAATTAGACTAAATTTAGATTCCGGCATAGACCGAAGGAATTAGCTTGTGTCATGCGGCCACAACCCAGTCATGGTCAGGCAGACTAATTCTGTATTCGACGTGCATCAGCAATGGACTTTGCTTGTTAGCAGCGTTCAACCATATTGGAACACGAGCTTTGTCGTCTTGACTCACAAATCACACATCGTTCAGTCCTGGCATTGTTGCCGTACAAAACAAACCGTCGATGTTTGGCATGGTGAGCGTTCTGTGCTCTAATGAGTTTCACAGGGACCGTTGACACATGATGCTGCCCTTCAAGAGATGAACTGCGCTTCGGCAAAAGACGAAGGTAGAACTCACTTCTACTGATTGTAAAGCCATCCATCTTCAACTGTTCAGTCAGCTGATCTAATGTTTTTATGCTTCTGTACACATCGCTCTGCCTTCTTTCATGCGATGCCGATCCATGCATAGCAATATCCACCAATAGCTTTCAGTAATGAAGGCTGATCTTCCTAAATGTTCGGCCAACCAGGCTTGGCCCTGACGTTCAGAGATGTGCGTAAGTCTGGATTATCTTCAAACAAAGCATTTTATTTTATTTTCTTCTCATCTCTTGCTTTCTGTGCTCTTTTTTATCACCCTTTCTCTTCTTCAACTGGTTTTCCAATTCAGTTTTTTTTTATTCTTCTTCTCTGTCAGTTCCACATCCTGTTGCTGTGTAAGTGTAATGTAGTAACTCGGCGGGAGACGACTTCACGGGTAGCACACTCTTTTATTCACCAACTTTGTTACACAGGTGACTAACACCCACGGTAGTTACTCGGGTGACTAACACCCACTTGGTTACTCGGGTGACTAACACCCACTTGGTTACTCGGGTGACTAACACCCACTTAGTTACTCGGGTGACTAACACCCACTTAGTTACACGGGTGGCTAACGCCCACTTGGTTACTCGGGTGACTAACACCCACTTAGTTACACGGGTGGCTAACACCAGCCTACCCCACAGGGTTCTCCAGCCGGGGTGTCCCTCTCGACTCTGGGTCCCACAGTCCCGACCCACATGGGCGTCGGACCACGGGTCCCACAGTCTCGCCTCCGAGCCACACAGGGCCCCGGTCCCAACAAGGACAGCGGGACTAGGGGTCTCAGGGCACTACCTCTTCAACTCCGTCTTCGATCTTCAACTGGTTAACAACAACCCCGAGTGCTCTCGCGCGTCACCCTTTATACACCTCCTGCGGACGTCGCTGAGAGCACCCATCCCATTTGACCAATCACTGGGCGCTGGCTACGATCCTCTCTTCCCACAGTGTCAGCGCGCCTCACCACTCACGCCGCGCCGCCCCGTGATCTCTCACTCCCGGCGCGCGCGTCCACACCACGCCCACAACGCGTGCCCAACCCTGCACCCCGTGCCGCCCCGTGATCCATCACTGTCGGCGCACGTCAACACCACCACTACATCACCCCCTACCACATAGCTCGCAGCCGACCCGGCTGCTATAAAAATATACAACACCCCCTACCCCCCCATGTGTGCCCCGTAACACAACAACAAACATAACAACATAACACAACACGAACACCGCCATCCGCAAAAATCAGCAAATGCCACTACAACAACAGAACAATATGTACAATCCGGCGAGTGACAACAATAAATGTGTATGCAAAAAAAAAATATTTTTTTTCCTTCTTCTGACTCGTGCAGCGTCCCATTCTTCCCGAGCGTCCCTTGAAGGGGACATTACCCCGGCAGAGGGGGAACACGGCGGCGAGCCCGGGTTTAAACATTTTTTTTTTCTTCTCATGAAAGTGTTGTGTCCTAGCCCGAGTCCGCCTTGCCGGTCCGTCGTACGGCACCAGACGCGGTTGACCGTCCGGTGGTGCCGTCAGTTCAGGAAGGCACGGGCCAGGCATCGGGGATCCGCGCGTGCCGCGGGGTTCCGGTTCCCGACGGTCAACAGCCGTCAGGTCCGAGACACCTGGGGGTGGGTCAGGTGGAGACACGTGAGGATCAGCCTGCGACACATCCCTCCCCGAGTCGACGGTCACATCACATGCTCGGTCGTTACGGCACAAAACGGGGTCACGCGGTGCCGCGTAGGGTTTCAGTCGGGAGGGGTGCACGTACCAACGGCGTTTTTCCCATTTAATTTGTATACTCTGGGGTCGTGCAACCTGCACAATTTCCACCGGTCCCCTCTATGGTCTCAACAATTTGGGGGACGTAGCCAACGGTGCATGTGGACAATGCAGCCAGGCCTTATCGCCTGGTTTCCAATCGTGCGTATGCACCCTCCGTCCATGCAATCTCTCGTTCGATCTGCCGAGACTGCGAATTCAATCTCGCAGCCTCTCGCGCTTCAGCCAATTTGGCGATATTAAACTTGATGTGGTCCGCCAATTTAGATTTTGCACGTGGCTGGGAAATCCCCAGTTGGACGTCCATGGCCGGATCGGCCTCCCGCCCATACATAAGAAAAAATGGGGAAAACCCCGTCGCCGCATGAGGGGCCATTCGATAGGCCGCGAGTACCCCGGTACCTGTAAGTCCCAATCAACCTGATCGTCGCAGACCTTTTGGCACAGCATAGACGTAATCGTCCTGTTCAGACGTTCAACCATTCCGTCAGTCTGCGGGTGGTACGGGGAGGTACGCACTTTCTTTGTACCCAACAGGTCGCACACCTCGCGCAACAAAACGCTCGAAAAATTCTTCCCTTGGTCCGTCAGCAAGCGTTCAGGGGCGCCCTTGTCCAAAACATAACCTTGGACAAAGGCGTCCGCCACTGCCGCAGCCGACTGGTTGGCGAGTGGCCATGCCATGGGCCAGCGGGTGAAGTACTCTACGCCAACCAGCAGGAACTTATTTCCCCTAGGTGTAGCGGGAAAGGGCTCCAAGATGTCTAACGCAACCAATTCGTTTGTGCGCGAAACCTGAATGGATTGCAGCGGTGGATTAGCCGCTATTGGTGGCGGCTTCCTTTGGGCGCACCCTACACATCCCTTAAGAATGTTCGCCACGTCGTTGCCCATCCCCGGCCAATAATAGTCTCGCTGGATTAGGGCAAGCGTTTTGTGAAAACCCAGATGCATGAGTCGTTCATGAGCAGCCAGAACGACCCTACCCCGCATAGCAAATGGCACAACGAGCGCGTGACGCCGGGATATGTTGTCCCACTTCATCAAGAGGCCCTGTCTGCACACCCAGGAACCGACCCGCGTTTCCCCCCCCTCGGGAGCGTCAACCTTCCGACGTAGCGTGAGTAGGGAGCTGTCGGCCATTTGGAGACGGCCCCACTCGATGAGAGGCAACGCTAACAGCGAGTCCCTCCCCGTGGGAGCGTCGACCCCCGTAGTATCAGTGGCGGCGAGCACAACTTCCGCGGGGACGGCGACAGGGGGTTTACACCGCGCCGATCCCAGCAGACATGCGCATTCCGTGCGCGGCGGCAACCGCGACAAGGCATCCGCATTCGAGTGGCGCAATCCCTTGCGGTAAATCGTCGTGAACTGGTAGTCCTGAAGGACCTCCAACCATCGGGACAATTGGCCGGATGGCTGCGCCACCCGCATAGCGTACTGGAGAGCCGCATGGTCCGTACGAACCGTAAAATGACGGCCGTAAAGATACGGCCTGAATTGCTGTATAAAAAACACAATCGCCAGCAATTCACGACGTGTCACGCAGTAGCGTTGTTCCGCAGGGGACAGAACCCTGCTACCGTAGGCGACCACCCGTTCGACCCCCCCGACCACCTGTGAGAGCACTCCCCCGATACCCGTGTTACTGGCATCCGTGTCGAGCAAAAACGGTTGCGTGAAATCGGGGTAACACAAGGGGGGAGCCTGCACCAAGGCGTCACGAAGGGAGCAGAACGCAGCCTCCTCTTCCGGCCCCCAGTGAAACCGCACACCTTTAGCCGTCAAAGCGTGCAGGGGCCTGGCTATGGTGGCAAACTGCTTGATAAAACGACGGTAATAGAAGGCGAATCCTATGAAGCTGCGGACTTCAGTGACCGAGGTTGGCGTTGGCCATGAGCTGACGCAGTGCGTCTTAGCAGGGTCTGTCGAGATCCCTGAACGACTAACGATATGGCCCAAGTACCTGACCGATTCCCGAAGCAGAAAACATTTAGCCGGTTTAAATTTAAGCTTAGCGGAACGCATCCTGAGGAACACCGCTCTCAGTCGCTGGAGGTGCTCCTCAAAAGTCCGGCTGAAAACGATGATATCATCGAGGTAAATCAAACAGGTGTCCCATTGGAGGCCCGACAAAACCAATTCCATGAGCCTCTGGAACGTGGCGGGAGCGGAATGTAAGCCCATGGGCAATCGGTTGAATTCAAATAGGCCTCCCGGCGTCCGGAAAGCGGTTTTAGGTTTTGATTCGTTATCGAGGGGCAATTGCCAAAATCCTGACAGCAGATCGAGCGTCGAAAAAAACTGTGCTCCTGCCAAGGCATCCAGCGACTCATCCATATTGGGGAGCGGATACGCATCGGCCATAGAGATTTTGTTTAGGCGGCGGAAATCGACACAGAACCGCAAGGACCCGTCCTGTTTTTTAACTAGGACGATAGGAGCACCCCTGGAAGAGGGCGAAATGATGTCGGCCGCCAACATTTCATTAACCGCCGACTGCACATGCTCCTTCTCGGCTGGGCTGAGCCGGAAGGGATTCTGTTGAATAGGGGCCGCGTCCCCCGTAGCTATGTGGTGGCGCAACAGGTCTGTGCAGCCAATATCGTACTTGTGTCTGCTAAACACGTCAGCAAACTCGAGTAGCAAGCCCCTCAATGCTCCCAACTGCACACTGGACAGGTTACTAGACCCGGCACACAACGAGTCCAACCACTATGTCCCCTCCTCACTTTGAGGATGCGTATCGACACTCAAATCCGCGTGAGCAACGAGCTGTTCCTCGACGGGTAGCGGCGCGGCGTGAGCCAGCACCATTCCCTGTGTAATTACGGCCGGCCGCGACCCCGTATTCAGGACCATAACGAACGGCTCACTGTCCCCCCTCACCATGGTCTGAGCTACCGCTAAGTCGAGGCCCCCTTTGGCTCTGTTAGACGGCCCCAACAGAACTCCCTGTGCCCCCGCATCCACCCCGAGGGGTTTTCTCAACCGAAGGGGTACCAACATTTGCGATCCCGGGGGCACCCGTACAGTCTGAGTTGCCAGCGCCTGCACCGTCGCACAAACTGTGCGTATTTTAGTAGGGCTCGTCAAAAACGCAACCCGCCGTCCCGATGGAAGCTCAATGCAGGCCTGATCTATGAGAATTTTGATGGGCATTTTAGACAGAAAGTCCGTACCTAGTAAACAAGGAACGGCCAGCGATGATGATACAAAAATAGGACCCGCCAATTTGATATCGCCAATACAAATAGTCGCCCGAATCTGGCCGATGATTCCCAGGGATCCCCCGTTCGCCGCGTAAAATGGTACGTCCACCGGCAGAAGGGGTCGACATTGGACGGGAAGAATGTTATAAATAAGGTCCGAAATGATAGTGGCCGATGCACCCGTGTCCACAAGCACCCGGACCTCAACCCCGTCAATAAACCCCGTTACCACGGACGACCCGGCCGACGCAGCCACTATCCTGTGGGCCAATTCGGACCATTCGACTGCTTTCGGGCCGTGTACGAACCCCCCTCGCCGGACCGAACCCCTGGTACCCATACGCGGTCCCCGCACCGCCAAGCGGCGACCCGAACGTGCCGTGTATGTGGACCGAGCGTGTGAGGTGCCGCGACTTGCCGGGTTTAGTTGCGATGACTTGTGGCCCTGGTCGTCGTTTGGACGTGGTCCCGTGGCGCGCTGACGCGGAGCCCGGCACCCGGCTGCGACGTGACCCCGAAGGCCGCAGTTGTAGCAGACGAAGAGGGACGTCGTAGGTTTCGGTTGCTCCAGCTTGCGGGATGAACGTGTGGGCAAACGACCTCCCGTTCTCCACTCCCCCGGTCCCGATACAGTGAAGGCCTCCTCCCGAGCCGCAGCAGGCTGAGGCTCGGCGACCGTGGCAGCCACTGCCGCGTTCCCCGCCGATGCGCAGATGACCGTCGGCTTGCGCTTGAGGACCTCGTATGCGTGAATACTCGTGGCAATCCCCAAGGAGCAGATGTCAATTTCGTCCGCCGTATTGATGGGGACTCCCAAGCCGTGAGCCAACGCCAACAGCTGCTCCATCACCATGGCGTCCTTCCCCTCCTTGTCCATGCAGGGAAAAGCTGCGTCCGCCAGGGCGAGCAGCGCCGTGCGATAGGCGAGCGTTGTTTCTCCAACCACCTTTCGCCGATCGTAGAACTGGTGGCGACAGGTCGAGGGCGGCCCGAACACTTTAGCCATTAGGTGTAGCGCGGCCTGGAGCGTTGAGCGGGACGACCTTGGGGCAGATGTGAAGGCTGCAAGCGCGTCGTCGTCGAGCATCGCTGGCAGCGCGCGCAGGGCAGTGGTGTCGGACCACCCCGACATTTCTTGATGTGCGAGGAACCTTCGTTGGAAGGCTCCCCAGTCGCCCCCGTCTGCCTTGAACGCCGACAGCGCGGGCAATCGTTGCTGGAGGACCCGGTCGTCGTCGTCGTCGAAACGATTTTCCCGCGCGCCGCTGTGGTTGTAGAAAATGTCGGCTCCGTCTGCAGGCGCATAATGGAGAGCTCCGGCGCGCGCCGATGACGCGGGCCGCGCTGAGTGGAGATCTCCGCCCACGTGGTGTCCGCGCTTCCCGCCAATTGATGGCGGACCCTCAAAAACGGCGCCGACTTCAAAACTTTTGGCGCGAAGCGCCTTCTGGCGGGATCCCTCCAGCCGCGCTGCCTCCTCCAACCCCGCAGCCGTCCCTCCGCCCGCTGGAACGGAGATTTCCGCCAAAATTGCAGCGGCGGCGAGCAGCAACTCCGCCAGGCGGGAGTGTGCGTCCTATAGGCTGGTGTCGGAGGCGAGCGGAGCGTCGGCCATCGCCGCGAAGTGCTGCATCGGCGGCAACTCCTCGTCCTCTCCTCCCGAGGTTGGTGTCTCCGGTACGCCGTCGTCTTCCCGATCTCGCTCGTGGGTACGGGTAGTCTTCCTAGTATCCATTCTTCTCGAAGACAGGTTTACTTCTGACGCCAGTTGTAATGTAGTAACTCGGCGGGAGACGACTTCACGGGTAGCACACTCTTTTATTCACCAACTTTGTTACACAGGTGACTAACACCCACGGTAGTTACTCGGGTGACTAACACCCACTTGGTTACTCGGGTGACTAACACCCACTTGGTTACTCGGGTGACTAACACCCACTTAGTTACTCGGGTGACTAACACCCACTTAGTTACACGGGTGGCTAACCCCCACTTGGTTACTCGGGTGACTAACACCCACTTAGTTACACGGGTGGCAAACACCAGCCTACCCCACAGGGTTCTCCTGGCTACACCAGCACGGGCTCTAACGCCCCGTAGCCTCTCGGAACACACCCAGCCGGGGTGTCCCTCTCGACTCTGGGTCCCACAGTCCCGACCCACATGGGCGTCGGACCACGGGTCCCACAGTCTCGCCTCCGAGCCACACAGGGCCCCGGTCCCAACAAGGACAGCGGGACTAGGGGTCTCAGGGCACTACCTCTTCAACTCCGTCTTCGATCTTCAACTGGTTAACAACAACCCCGAGTGCTCTCGCGCGTCACCCTTTATACACCTCCTGCGGACGTCGCTGAGAGCACCCATCCCATTTGACCAATCACTGGGCGCTGGCTACGATCCTCTCTTCCCACAGTGTCAGCGCGCCTCACCACTCACGCCGCGCCGCCCCGTGATCTCTCACTCCCGGCGCGCGCGTCCACACCACGCCCACAACGCGTGCCCAACCCCGCACCCCGTGCCGCCCCGTGATCCATCACTGTCGGCGCACGTCATAAGCATTCCACGTTTTTGGCGTTCGTACAAGCCGACCAGATCAGAATTCAGAATGTCAATCTGTGACTGCAAATGCAGCTGGGCTGTAAGCAATTCTCGATGTTGCTGAATTGCTAGTACTAGGCGCTGAATCATCAGCCTGAGCATCGGTCACTTGTCCATCAGACTGCAATACAGAATTCTGAGGTATATCGACAGGCACACTTTTGGGTTTTTTTTTATCGGCAGATGATGTTTGTGAGTCCAAAACGTAAGAAGTGATCCTTTTCTTGTGGTGGAAATCGCCTTTAATTCTTGCAACCAATGATCAACTTTAACTTGCAAATCTGTATCATTTTCATTTCATTCCACTTTTGAGCCAGTTCTTCTTGGCAAACCTTTCTGCTCTTTGTAGGATATGCCAGCACGTATTCATCAAAAAGACACTGGTACATCTTATTTTTATCCATCGTTGCGGTCAATTCGCTTTAAAACATTTTTAGATTTTATTGGTGTAATTTCAACTTTCATTATTCAATTTTATAAATGTTGTATATTTTTATTATGATTTGAGTTGAAAGTAATGACCAGCCTGAATATTTTAAATATTTTTAATAGATAGCGTTAAATTCATGCATTCTGTGATTAGCTATTCTATGATTATTTGAGCTAGCACGGAGCACCTTTATAGAAACATGTAAAAAAATTACATTTCAATTATATGCGCAATTTATTTTATTTGTGCGAATGATTAGTTCTTGCGCACAATTTATTATTTTTTGCGCATAAAATACTAAATCGTGCACACGATATACTGAATCGTAAGCGGTAAAAAAAATTCATTTCCATAAGAGAACTCCGTAATTAAATCAAAGATCTTAAATGGTTAAATTCAGTCACTCATGGTTCATAGTAGGACAATGGCGAAAAGAAGCATGACGCCATTTTCTGGGTACAAAGAACTAAAATTTAATGGAGGAATAATTAATCATGGAGGACGCGTTGGCTATTGTACGGTAGCCGAATGATGTATATTTAGTAGGTACTCCATGATTAATTATGCCTCCATGCTCAAAAATGGCTGTTTGATATCTTTGTATCCAAAAACTTTTTTCTCTATATTATTTTATAATAATAATGGTATAAAAATGTAATACTGTTATTAAAAAAATATATTTAATAAACAAATGTTTCTGTCGATTAATGACAGGAATAATAGTACTTACGTTTTTAAAATTGTTATTCGAAACTGTCAAGCATTTTTAAGAAAACGACTGCATTAAAATTGTATATGCACTTCCTCTTCCTGACGAAGTATTATTTTCACACAGGCGCCCCTCACAACCATTTACGGCCTTCGGCCAGGAAAGACTAAAAAAATTGCACACGAACGACGCATTCACACAAGCACCCGATGCTCCATTTAGAAGTTGTAAAATTAAGCATCTTTGAATTGTATTATGTTTTTAATTAGATTATTTTATTTTTTCATGAAAAGCTTATATCATTTTACATCTGGAAGACATCATTGAAAACGACATTTCGTGCGACTTTTCTCTCATCGTTAAGTAGATGGCCTTGATGGGGGTTCTATTCGATGCTGACTTTCACCTGTTTGGGATTGCGGGATCGAGATAAGGCGACATAGAGCTGCTGGCCGTGCGAGAAGACCGCCGTCTGCAGATCGATTCCAACGTAATCGAACGTCTGTCCCTGTGCCTCCGTCGTTCATGCAGGGGATGTGTAGGTTTGCAGCGCCCCCTGCATGAAAACGACAGAAAGTGCAGCGTTCATCACAGATAAAGTTGTGCGCTTATATAAGAGTACTAGCTTTACTACCCGGCTTCGCCCGGGACTTGGATTCGCCACGCCCGGCCGCCTTTGTCTCCCCAATGGCGATTTTCACACACCACACCAGTTACTCGTTTGAGGCTGAGTCGACCTAGGGGAGGCCCAGGACCGGTTCAAATAATTTTCTCCGGTGGTGGCCGTGAGCCGGAATCGAACTCGGGTCGCCGGGTTCGTAGCGCAGCATGCAAATCGCTACGCAGTCGCTGCCCCCCCACACACACAGGATAAAGACAAAGATCCCCCTTGTAGCCTGTGAGACTGTAGGGGGCAAGTGCTGTTAGCGAGCACCTATGAAGGCCGGAACGGTACACGAGGGGGTGGGTGGCCAGAACCACTCCCGACCGCCTTTGTCTCCCCAGTGGTGATGTTGACACACCACACCAGTTACTCGTTTGAGGCTGAGTCGACCTAGGGGAGGCCCAGGACCGGTTCAAATAATCGTCACCGGTGGTGGCCGTGAGCAGGAATCATACTCGGGTCGCCGGGTTCGTAGCGCAGCGCGCTAACCATAGGTACACATACACGTGCTTGCTGCAGACACACACAACTTTCAGGGTGCGTAGAGCTGTAAACGACTGAAATAATAAAGCAATGCTGCGCTAAGAACGCCTTAGACCTGCAACACATTTGTATTTCACTTTACCCGCGATCAGCAGGCACACTCCGTTTCGCTTCCGCACACGGGTCACATGACAGATGTGACGTCACAGCTCACTTGCCGTGCAAAAAATATATGCATTATTGAGCCCCCCCCCCCCAAAAAAAATATAGAAAAGTCGATTTTTTTATTTTTGCTTGGTGTGCAGTCTGGAAAGTACCCACATGGCAAATTTCAAGTTTGTTACATGTCAGGAAGTACGCTAAACATTTTGAACAGACACGCATAATCACAAATTTCCCTTTTTTATATATATAGAGAAGAGATAAAAGGGTGACGTGGTTTGACTTCCGGTTCTTATGTTTAACATGGTAATATAAACTATATTAAAAAATAAAAGGTGGCCTTAATAAATGTAAATCATCAAAAAGTTAGTAATGAAAATTTATCAAAATTTGTGTTGTTATAACAATTCTATTTAATTAAGTAGAACGTGTTGTTTATATTTATTTAAAGTTGCGCATTTTGATGTGACGTCACATTTCTCAAACCCCCCTCGTCACACATCGTCACAAATGTCTGACCCTCCTTCCCCCCTAGGTGCGTGACATCATTTATAGACGGCCCCAAATACGAACGAGGCATCACAGCTATACAGTTCGCCGACCACACCCTCACTGTGGCTCGACCATTCGCGGTGGACTGTGAGATCCCTGTATGTGTTGTAACTTTACTGCTCATGATGTTGCTGCAGCAGAACACACGCGGTGTCTTGTCTCCATCTTGTCTCCCAACTGGCCCATCGCGGGTCCCAGTTCATGCAGTATCCCCATCCTCCAGTGAGGAGGCAGTGCGGTTCAGCCACAACCATTTTTTCTTCCTGTCGTGTACAGCAATCCCTCGCCAACCGCGATTCTGCCAACCCTGGTTTCGAGTATCCATGCAGGATATTACGTACTGTATACTGTTTCGACAACTACGGTATAGTTTCGCATAACCACGGTTTGGTTTTCCGCTGCCCATGATTTCAAATCTCCAGCCGTGTTCCAGAATCCGCCACCAGTGCCGCATCAAGTGGGTGTACCCACGTTTGCGCGTACAGTGCTTGGCCGCGTCGTTCAGTATTGTGTGGCAGTCGTCAAAGCGTAAGTGCTGGAATAACACATTCCTGCGGAGGGAGCTGGGTTGCTCGGTCAATGGCCAGGGTCAACGGCGGCGTGGTGTATTCCGCAAATATGCCCGACTGTGAGGGCAGGCACAATCCAGCGTGAGTAGGTTAAACGTTGAGTTTTATAAGGGCACCACGGGGTGACCAGCCCCTCCCCACCCAGCCCCACCCTCCCACCCCCCACCCAGCCCCACCCTCCCCACCCAGCCCCTCTCCACCCTCCCCTCCCCACCCAGCCCCTCCCCACCCAGCCCTTCCCCACCCAGCCCCACCCTCCCCACCCAGCCCCTCTCCACCCTCCCCACCCAGCCCCTCCCTGCACGACGGACACAATAATCCCCTGTGGGCTGGTGTAACCAGGAAGTTTCTACCAGTATTATACCTCGTGAAAGTCTAATGTAATTACTGTACAATGTCACTAACTGTTGCCCTTAATCATGGCCTCTGAACGTCGAGCTGGTGATGAAGGTGAGCGTGATGTGAAAACGGCAAGGAAATGGTTGCCTTTGGAGAAAAAAAGTTGAATTGCTCAATCATACTGTGCGTGGAGAGAGTGCGGCATCGGTAGTATAGCATATGGGTGTGAGTCCAACCTCCGCCGTCCCCTAACATCGCCATCATTGTCACTGTCAACGTTATCTGGACTTTTAAGTTGTTTTGTTCACTCTTAACATTGAAGGCATTTTTGTTCATACAGTACTGTACATATTTATCAAGTTTACTGAATGAATAGGATGCGTAGTTGGACTTTGATTAGTGTTTTCCTGCGGCCGCAGAACCTAATCACCTATCTTCTATCTTCTATCTATATATAAGTAAAACATTGTGGCGGGGTTTGTGTGTGGTCGCACGCGTGGCTCTCCAACGGAGGGGTTAATGTAACCAAAAAATTAACCCGTAAAAACAAAGTTTTTCACTATAAATCCTTTATATGCGTGGCATCGGTTTTATTTTATTATTCATTTCTGTTTTTCTTGAGTAAGAGTTTCATTTTTATCACATTGGTATTTTAAATAAAATATGAAAAAAAAATGTTTCCTAAAAAGTGGAAAATTTTGGAAAAAAAATTTCACGAAAATAAATTGTCACGCACAACGAGTCTGTGTGCAAAATGTCAGCTCGATTGGATCACGGGAAGTGGGTTAAAAAACGACCGAAAGATTTGCACGGTCGTAAGCACGCAAGCAAGTGAACTTAATATAAAGGATTTAAAAAATTAACCCGTAAAAACAAAGTTTTTCACTATAAATCCTTCATATGCGTGGCATCGGTTTTATTTTATTATTCATTTCTGTTTTTCTTGAGTAAGAGTTTCATTTTTATCACATTGGTATTTTAAATTAAATATCAAAAAAAAAATTCCTAAAAGTGGAAAATTTTGGAAACATTTTTCACGAAAATAAATTGTCACGCACAACGAGTCTGTGTGCAAAATGTCAGCTCGATTGGATCACGGGAAGTGGGTTAAAAAAACGACCGAAAGATTTGCACGGTAGTAAGCGCGCAAGCAAGCAAGCAAGTGAACTTAATATAAAGGATTTAAAAATAGCCAGGTACCACACCGTAAGCCCTGCGGTCAGCAAGCGCTATTCCTTTTTCACATCTGTCATCTTTAAATTAGTTTAATCATCGATTTAGTGCTATTTTTGGGCGCTTAAATTTTTTTTTTATTACGCCTGCACGAACGTACCAACTGACGCGCCTTTGGTGGGGGGAACGACCCATGCCAAGTCGCATGCCTTCGGTGGGAGTGAGGGGGACATTTTATTTCGCGTAAAAAATGCCCCCCCCCCACCCCGATGCGTGCAGTTATTAATATATACAGTCGCTAGATACTAGCACTATAGGCAGTAGGCAATTTATTTATGTATTTATCACATGCGCACGACCATACCAACTCACGCGCCTTTGGTGGTGGGGGGAGGGCATGCCAAGTCACGCCTTCGGTGGAAGTAAAAGGGACATTTGCTTTCGCGTTATAAATGCTATAAACATACACTAAACGCTCAGGTAAATTCTTCACTGTGTGATGCCCCCCCCCCACCCCTATGCGTGCAGTTATTATCACTATACTTACTACTATACAGTCGCTAGATGCTACCACCATAGGCCGTATATATTACTGCAGAGCGGCCGGGGAGATCGTGCCTGGGGGGGGGGGGTCAGGGGTAGCAGCCCAGCCTGCCAAGGTGCCACCTTGGACGGCTGCACAATCTAGGCGAGGCCGGAGGCTCTGCACGGGACTACGCCTCACCACGCCACTCTGTCAGGTGAGTACTTTGTGCTATACAGTCCATAAATACTGATATAGAGTCAGCATGTACTACTGTAGTGATAGCAGGTATCACCACAGTCGGTATGCACTGCTGTAATCACAGCAGGTACCACCACAGTACGCACTGCTGTTTGATTTTTAAGAGTAGTTTTGAAATATTTTTAAGACCTGGGCAACGCCGGGTACTTCCCGCTAGTATTTCATAAGCCTTTGGTCTTGCCAACCACAGTTTTGTTAAACCACAGGGGTGTTCAGAGACCTAACCCCCGCGGTTGGTGAGAAATTTCTGTACAATATACGGTATATATGTGTAATAAAGGACTTCGCCCACACACTGCTTGGTCTCCGTCACTCTTTATTCCCGTTGAAGCTCGCACTCCGCTGGTCCCGACAGCGGACCAGCTGCTCCTCGCGCGTACCCCGCACGCGCTCTCCCGTCAGTCACTCCGCTCCCCCGCTCCCGCATTCCGCTGTCTAACGGTGTGCTCGAAGCTCCTCCAGCCACGTGGCTGATGGCGCGGATACCCTTCGGTTACCCAACGTGGTCCCGCTTCGAGACTCTACCAACTGACCCGGATCCCTTCCGGGATCCCACCTATATTCCCTTCACCACATGATCCTGTCTCCTCCCTCTCACCACGCCCTTCACCGAACCTTCCAGATCCGGCCTCCGCATAGCGCCTTGCTGGCTCCGCTCTTAGGTTCCGCCTCTGCTCACCTCGCATCCGATTGGACCCAAGGTGAGCGGCGGACCTTCACATACGCCCTCATACTGGGCCCCGGCCCCCAATACCCTGGGCCGTACGATTGGCCCAGAGTCGAGCAGCGAACCCTGCTTACGCTCGCATTACATGACCCCCCCCCCCCCTCCCCCCCCGATGTAAAGGACCAGCCGTCCCGGCTGAATCAGGATGAACATAATGTGAGCGACGGCAACACCCCCAAGAATCACAACAGACACAACGGAGAAGACAACAATAACGACGAATACAATCAACGAAAGGAAAGGGATCTGGAACGAGTACGGGCCACTGGCCCGTCCTTGACGAGAACCGGCGCCCTTGGAGACCGCAGTCCGGATGGGGTTGAAGGAGCGACGGAACCGGAATCATCCGCCGCTGGTGGAGGCCCGTCCGTTGCAGTAACCCACGCATCAGAAGCCCGAAATCGGGGCTCCTTCCAGCCGCAACCTCGGCGGGGTTTGAGGGGCAGCGGAAGCAGGTACTCCCATCGCCGTTGTAGGCCCACCGTGTGCAGAAATCCCTATGTCCGGTAGGATCACCGTCGGCCCGTCTACAGGAGGCACGACAGGCGCGCTTGCAGGTTGAACAGGCAGGGGCAGTGGCCCGTCGGACGCGACAGACACCGGCAAGGCAACGTTAGGAGATGACGCATCGACACGAGGGGCAACGTAGGGCTTCAATCGGGACGTGTGGACATACCAACGGCGCGACCCGACATGAACTCGTGCGGACTGGGGACTTGGAACCTCAATCAGCACCACTGGGCCTTGCCAGGGTTTGTGCAATTTAGGGGAGGTCCCCACCGGCACCTGTGGGCAGTGGAGCCAGGCCATGTCCCCCACACGCCAAGGGGAATGCACGATGAGAGCGCCGGGCGCACCGTTCGTTCCGGGCCTGGGTCTTGGCCGTAGCCAATCGTGCCGCATCCCGCGCTTCCGCCACGCGCCGAACGGACTCGCGAATATATTCGGGGAGGGTCTTAACAGGACCCTTCGCATGCGTGTCGAGCTGCACCTCCACAGACGGCACATTCTCGTGTCCGTACATTAAAAAGAAAGGTGAGTACCCCGTCGACGCATGCGGTGCCATCCGGTAAGCGGAGAGCACTCCCGGGATATGCAAATCCCAATCGGCCTGCTTCTCGCTAACCGTATAGCAGAGCATGGCCGACAGGGTCCGGTTCAACCGCTCAACCATCCCATTAGTTTGTGGATGGTAGGGAGAGGTCCGAACCTTCTTAGTGCCCAATGCGTCGCACACATCCCGCAGTAGGTTCGAAGAGAAATTTCGCCCTTGGTCCATGAGCAATTGTTCCGGCGCCCCCTTGTCCATCACGTACCCGAATAGGAAAGCCTCCGTGATAGATGACGCCGACTGGTCGGGCAAAGGCAAAGCCATTGGCCATCGCGAAAAATATTCGACCCCGACCAACAAATATTTGTTCCCCCGAGCGGACGGGGGAAAGGGCCCCAGAATGTCCAATGCCACCAATTCGTTAACCCGCGTCACTTTAATCGATTGCACTCCCGGCGTGTCGCTTGCCGCCGTCCCGTCCGCGCCCTCCGTGTCCGGGACCGCCACCACTTGAGTAAGGTCCCCGTTGTCATCTGAAGAAGGCGTTGGTTGAATTTTCTTTTTGAGATGTTTTGACATCTCGAACCGCTTCTGACCCCAATGTAATAAAGGACTTCGCCCACACACTGCTTGGCCTCCGTCACTCTTTATTCCCGTTGACGCTCACACTCCGCTGGTCCCGACAGCGGACCAGCTGCTCCTCGCGCGCGCCCCGCACGTGCTCTCCCGTCAGTCACTCCGCTCCCCCGCTCCCGCACACCGCTTGCCAACGGTGTGCTCGAAGCTCCTCCAGCCACGTGGCTGATGGCATGGATACCCTCTGGCCACCCAACGTGGTCCCGCTTCGAGACTCTACCAACTGACCCGGATCCCTTCCGGGATCCCACCTATATTCCCTTAACCACATGATCCTGTCTCCTCCCTCTCACCACGCCCTTCAACGAACCTCCAGATCCGGCCTCCGCATAGCGCCTTGCTGGCTCCGCCTTTAGGTTCCGCCCCTGCTCACCTCGCATCCGATTGGACCCGAGTTGAGCGGCGGACCTTCACATACGCCCCCATACTGGGCCCCGCCCCCCAATACCCTGGGCCGTACGATTGGCCCAGAGCCGAGCAGCGAACCCCGCTTATGCTCGCATTACATATGTTAGAATGTACATTGTACAGACTGTGCGTGGTTAATATAGGTTGGCTATTGTAAATCAGATGTGGAAACAGGCTATCTTCAAAAAAATACAATGTTAAACTGCATGTTAATGTTGAATGGGTTTGTTTTGTTAAATATGCCGAACAAATGGATAATATAAGTTGACAGCCAACGCACATTTTTTTCATAATGAGAGTTTGAAACGGTATATCTGACATGAATCTTGCCTTCATACTCGCATTTCCAATAACCTTGATGTTGGTGTATTATACTGCCGCTAGTCCAGACTGAAGCTAATTCGATCCTTAATGCTTTACCTTCAACCATAGCCCTTTCAAACTGTCTATAACTCCCTTCATAGTCTTGTATTTTCAAACGCATTATCTATAACATAATATGCAAAGTACAGTGTATACTATCTTCTATGCAATTGTTTGTACATATGGTAATTGTGGGAAAATATCAATCAAAAACTCAGAGGTATGCAAAGCATCATGGAGAGATGCATGCTTGGAATTATATTGAATACGTGTAGTGTCAGTGATTCGGAGACGAGGTTTGTAGGAGGCACTTTCATTAGAACTTTCACGGTCTCGTCTACACACACTCTACAGTCTCTTAGCCTAGCCTGTACACAACACTAGCCATCTAACACTGGCGGCGCTGACTGAGACAGCCAACAACTATCTCGCAGCGCAATATCTAGCAAAGACGGCAGCGACAACGGCAACGAGACGACAGCAACGACGAAGATGAGTCCAATCCCAGAACCGGCAGCCTCCAGCTCCCACTCTTGGCTCCTTTTTTCCTACCAGCGCAGCCTGCCCTGTCCTGGCCGTGCCTCCCTTCTCAAACCCACGGGCAGGTTCCCGGGGCCACCAGATGGGGTCCTCCATGACCCTTGCCCTAGTTCCTCCGCCCTGGCAACACACCCTCACCAGTACGTGTACTGTCTGTCCACCACAGTTGCCGCTACTGTCCACCAGCCAGTGCTATTACACTACACATGGATAGCGAACGTACACAGGTGAAATACATATTTAAAACTTTTCAGAAAAGTATGGGGGATTGGAGTCAGGAAAAGTCTCTTCAATTAATGATGGTCAAGAGAATATCCACTGGGGAGATGAAGCAAATAAATCAGCTCGTGTGAAAAGGTGCTGGATTAATTGATGCATTGTGAAATCATGGTAAATAACGGCGATTTTGTGAGCTATCCACCCAGCGGTGGATTTATTATGACTAATGTCGATGATGAATTGAAAGATAGTAACCGAAATATCGTATTACCAATGACAAAGATGTTTTTTTTAAGTCATCAACCATGGTTAATCCACTGCTTTATGAAGACCTCCCAAAGCTGCCACCACCAAGTACCTGTACATTAACTGATTTCATTGCTGCATCTCTACGGTCGAAATCAACTCAGATGTATTTCATTCCTTTGCTATTACTCCATTCATATTCTTGACCGTCATCCATCATTCCTTCTTGTGATGTCCTGCTCAAGCCCAATTGAATTTATTATATTTTTATTACAAATGTTCTCTAATCCATGTTCTTTTTTCTATTGCTCAATGTAATTCTAAGCATTAATCTGTCCATGCTTATATAATATTTTGTTCAGTTTTTTGCGTGTCAATGGCGAGGTTTCTGATAAAATTGTACATGAACTTTGTTCTGCTTATATTTATACTTAACCCCAATTTACAACCATTTGTATTAAGTTTTAATATTTCCTGCACTTTATTCCCACCACGGATCTCCCTTGTAAAGTAGCTGGGTATCTGGCTAAACGGAATTTCATATTTAACAAATAACATTGGTGATTATTATTGCATCAGGCACAATTAGTCTATGTGTCTCATGAAAATATAACCAGATGGCCTTTAGAAACATTTGTTTTCTCATAACTATAGTCTAGAAATGTTTGATAAACCAACCAATTACTAGTTTTATTTTACAAGGTAAAGCCCACTGAGATATTACCTCTTTTTATAAGCGACCTGGCCCTAAATGATCGTTGAATGAAGAGGCTTATCATGTGGAAATGTATATCAGATAAATACTCAAAACGCATGTTTATGAATGTGGAAGAAAACATCAGAGGACCAGGAGAAAAATTTACATGACCACGGAGAGAACATCCAAACTCCAAAATATGCAGGCATCAGAGTCGGCGTGACATCTGGCTGGCATGTGGAAGAAACCAGCAATGGAGTCAGCACCAAGGCCAGTTAGTGGCTATTGCGGGGCAACTCATGGATCCCCCAGTCGTTATATTCTGTGACCACTGGACCAGAATACATAAGGCCAGAGAGAGGGCAGCAAGAGGCACGACAGCAGCTTCTCTTAACCACCGTGCAAGGCGCAGAGAGGAGAGAAAGTTCTGTGGCGATGGAGTGGATGTGGTAGCGGCAGGCTTGAGGAGCTAGGAGCTGTTAACAAAAGTGCTGCACAAAGACGGCTCAGACATGATGGTCGCAGACTCGTTTATTGAGGAACAACAGTTTGAGGCAGCAGTCTGGGGGTCCAGGCAGCCCCATTCAGGGAGAGCTCTGCCTGCCCTCAAGTGGGGAGTCCCTAGGAAAAGTGGGGTAAGTAAAATTTGCTAATTTCAAAACCTTTTGGCAAGCAGCAGCCAACGGGCTTTCAAACATGTGGTAAGAAATGCAGCAAAAATAAAGATGACGATTGCTACTTAGAATGTCCGGACACTACTTGTTAGGGTTGCTTCTAATCGACCTATGAACTAGGTCATCATCATATTGATTTCGCAGCCCTCCAAGAGACAAAACTGGAGGTATAGGGCCACATTAGAGAGAAGACACTATTTTTGGAGTGGGAAGACACGTGGGGAAAGAAGAGATGCTGGTGTGGCTTATTACATAAACAACGACAAAGCAGATGAACTCATCTCACTACCTAAATTCATGCTGAGAGACAATTATCCATTTTCCTCCAACCAAGGAGTGTTATTTAACACTGATGAATGTGTATATGCCAACAATGGCACACTCGGATGAGAGCAAAGAATTCTACTCCATGCTAAATTGTATCAAGGGCTCTGTACCACAATTGGACAATCTGCTTATACTTACTCTTTGTTTCTTTCGGTAAAGTTAAGTAGGTAGAAAAATAAAATAAAAATAATATATCACGACGTTTCGATCGCAACACAAGCGGTCGTCAGGTGAAAAAAATAATCCAGCAGTGGAACTGCTGAACCAGGAAGAACACAGCGAGAGAACTGTTACAACAAGAGGTGATATATGTGGCGAAGGGCAAGCAGGCGGGGTCTGACCTGGAAAGGAATTCCATCCCTGCACGCAAGCACGTCAGTTGTGTTAATGGGGGAGATTAGGGAGGGAGAGATTAGGGAGAGAGATTAGCATGAAATGAGCTTCCGTCGCCGCATAAGAGTATCGTCCCCGCATATGCGCACAACAGCAGTGTTAATGGGAGATTAGCACTATGTTGATGGGAGAAATTAGACAGAGAGATTAGGGGGATTAGCAAGTTAATGTCATGTCTATGTGTAACACAATCTGCCGTGCTGCCAACTGCACTGAGAGGCAAGCGCGTCAACGCAAGAGAACCACCGCAATGGTGGTCGCGCCAGTGAGACACAGCCCATCACAGCCAGAACCATCGATACATCGAGGCTAAGAGAACAGAGGTGGCCATGTTAGTGAGACCCCAGTCCGTTAATGCAGAGGCACCCAACAGGGCAATGCAACTCAGGGAGTCGGAGATAACAGCCAAATGGCAAGGAAGAATGGAAGCACCACAGAAAGTTACGACTTTGCTTGGTTAATAACGTCCTTCAAATTATTGCTCAGCTTAAACCCATCTTATCGATTGAAATTGTCTCTATGTTTATATATCTGCATGGATTCATGGACAAATCTTTGATGGTAGCCCAAAGGTTTGCAGAGTACCTTGGTCTCGGAAAAAACAATACCGTGTGTGCCCACTGCGTTATAACAATGATCAGCCACGGCAGAGGTATTGGTTCTGCCGTGTTTAAAATCTGCCTTGTGTTCGCGAACACGGTCTGAGACATGTTGTTTCGTTTCCCCAATGTAACTGCTGCAGACACAACTTAGTTTGTAGACATCAGGGTATTGCATGTCAGGAATTACATCCTTCACAGATGGATTTGAATCGGACCTGGATCTTGTGTTTGTTTAGGATTTTGGAAATATTTTTGGTAACACCTGCTATGTATGGCAAGGTGATGGTTTTGATTGGGTCCTCAGATGGTTGTCTCCCCATGGTTGGGGATACAGCTTTGCGGATTGTGCAGTCTGAGTATCCATTCCTCTTGAGGGCTTGGTGTACGTGCTCCAGTTCACTGGCTAGGTGACGCTGGTCGGAGATGCAGCGGGCCCTATGGTGTAGTGTTTTGATGAGGGAGTTCTTCTGGGCCGGATGGTGGTGAGAATCAGGCTTTATATAGGAATCCGTGTGGGTGGCTTTTTTGTATATGGAATGTCCCAACGAGTCATCAGGCCTCTTCTCGATCAAAACATCCAGGAATGGTAGCTTGTCATCATTTTCCACTTCCATGGTGAATTTGATGGATGGGTGTATGGAATTGATGTGGTTGAAAAATTGGTTCAGTGCTGGCTGGCCATGTGGCCAGATGATGAAAGTGTAATCTACGTATCTCTTCCACAGGGAAGGACGTAGGGTGGATGTCAGGCATCTGTTTCAAATTTCTCCATGAAAACATTCGCTACCACTGGTGATAAGGGAGAACCCATAGGGGTACCTTCATTTTGTTTGTAGAATGTACCATTCAAGACTAAGTAAGTGTTAGGTAAGGCAATGCCTCACCAAAGTTGGTACATCAGGATTCAGTCCCTGTTGGACCAAGTCTTCAATGATTGCTATGATGTCAGGTACAGGTACCTTGGTGAACAGAGACTACATCGAAGCTGACAAGCAAATCATCTGGAGACTTAATGCTTATACTTGGCGACTTTAATTCGCAAGTTGGCAGCAACTTCTTAAAGTACAAAATCATTTTTGGTACATACTCTTTGGTTCTTTGGGTGAAGTCACATAGATAGAAAATGTATAGATCACCACGTTTCGATCGCAACACAAGCAACCGTCATCAGGTGAGACAAACACAGCAGGAGAACTGCTGACGCACATTCGGTAAAAGTAATAGCAATGCAAATTGTGATCTATTTCTTAACTTTTGCACGCAACACGAACTGTCAATCACAAATACATATTTCTACTAACCTGATAAGCACTATTTTACATGGATGCACCCCAGATCCAAGTATTACCACCTTCTTGACTCCACCATAACCCTTGAAATACATCCTGAACATTAGAGCTATTCGTGGCCCTGAGTGTTAAACATACCACTTGTCAAAGATGTCTGCAACCCGCATATACAGTGAAGGAAAAAAGTATTTGATCCCCTGCTGATTTTGTACGTTTGCCCACTGGCAAAAAAATGATCAGTCTATAATTTTAATGGTAGGTTTATTTGAACAGTGAGAGACAGAATAACAACAAAAAAATCCAGAAAAACGCATGTCAAAAATGTTATAAATTGATTTGCATTTTAATGAGGGAAATAAGTATTTGACCCCTCTGCAAAACATGACTTAGTACTTGGTGGCAAAACCCTTGTTGGCAATCACAGAGGTCAGGCGTTTCTTGTAGTTGGCCACCAGGTTTGCACACATCTCAAAAGGGATTTTGTCCCACTCCTCTTTGCAGATCTTCTCCAAGTCATTAAGGTTTCGAGGCTAACGTTTGGCAACTCGAACCTTCAGCTCCCTCCACAGATTTCTATGGGATTAAGGTCTGGAGACTGGCTAGGCCACTCCGACGTTCGTGTGATGGCAAGCTGTTTAATCTGGCTGGGCTACGTGCTAACACCAAAGTGAGAGAACCGTGTGTCCAATAACATATTTTTGCTAACGACACAGCCTTAGTTGCTCACAGCTAGAGTGACATTCAAGAAATCACGAACCGTTTTCCTGCTGCAGCGAATGAATTTGGGCAAAAAATCTCAACTATACTGAGATGTTGTTACATCCAGCAAACCGACAAAATGTATTCAACAATCACCCATACATCTGTGTTAATGGTGAAACTCTCAGATGTGTGGGAAGCACCATGTCAGATGACAACTCTGTTGACACCGAGATCTCATTCCGCCTTCAAGCTGCATCTAAGGCATTTGGTAACCTAAATAAGCGTCTTTGGTCCCAGCATGGTATTAAACTATTAACCAAAGTAAAGGTCTACAGAGCAGTGGTAATTACTGCAATACTTTACTCTGTAGAAACACTGACACTATACAGACGACACCTGAAGAAACTGACGAGCATACAGCTGAGACATTTGGGACAAATAATTAGGATCAAGTGGCAATATCGAATTCCAAGTACCGAGGTGCTGGGGAGAGGTAGAATTCCCAGTGTAGAGGAAATAGTTACCTTCTCTCAGTTGAGATGGTCCGGGCATGTAAGTCGAATGCCAGACCATCGACTTATTTAAATCCTTCTTTACGGTTTAACATACATATTATTGAACAAACATTTAACAATAAACATTTTAACATCTAACATCCATCTGCCCATAATATATGTAGTGCCTCCGAAATTCCCTACAGTCCATGATAATACTGCATACTTTTGGATATCCTAAACGTCTCTGGAAAACTCTTAATGACCTCCTTCACCACGCCAGAAGGTTTGTTCCTGCTCTGAATGACTCGCTTGCCGCATCAACACTCACCACTTAGTTCAGCACTCATTTTACTAACAAATTGGCACTCATTACTAGCTCCATCACTGCTTCTTTGAAATCCTACTCAAATTCCCTTGGTTTCCCAGGTCCTATTTCTCACACTCCCCTTACTTATCTATATTCTCCCCTGTATCAAGAAATTATGTTCTTTCTTTAATTCAATCACTTTACATTCAGCATTCTACGCTTGACATCCTCCCTGCTTCATTTTTAGCTGGGTGTTTCCCACCATCTTTTAAATTAAGACAAGTTTCACCACATCTTAAAAAATCTGGACTAGATACTGATAACCCTGCCAGTTATTGGATGATTACTAACATTTCCATCTTGAACGTCTTGCTCTTGCTCAACTTAAGACTCACCTTACCTCTTCCACAAACTTTTTTCCGTATAAATCTGCCTACCATCAGACTTACTCCACGGAGATTGCAATTACCAGTCTTCGACGGCATTCTTTCAATCGTCGACTCCGGTGCAATCACGGTCCTCATTGGTCGGGACATTTCATCAGCTTTTGATACTGTTAATCACCTACAGCTTCTTGAATCCGACTTTGAAAGCATAGTATTAGTCCAAAAATAGATCTCATCTTATTTGGCCGGGAGGACCTCTTTCAAAATAGAGGAATCCACATCCACTATCACAAAGCACTCGTACAGGGTCCCCCAGGGCTCCGTGCTTGGACCACTATTGTTTGCTGTCGACACATCTCCCACCGACCGACTTATTAATAGCTTTGGAATTAAATGCCACGCCTATGCTCATAACATATTATACACATCAATAAATTCCAATCATTCTCGAAAATCTCTCTGAGTGCACAACAGCCTTGCAGCACTGGTTCTGGTCGCATATTTCTTTAAATGCAGCCAAATCTGAAGCTATACTCATTTGCACCCGACAACGGCTCATTTCGTATATGTTTGGTCTTGAAAAATGTATAAAAATAATACAAATTTAATGAAAATGGTCCAAATACGTAATTATCCGATATAATTATCCAAAATTATGCCAATGTATGTAAATATGCATATAATTAATGCTAATTAGGGATGTGTACTTGTATTAAGTTATGCAGATGTATGCAATTATGCTAATGTATGGAGTTATGATAATTAGGCTCAGCCTCATTGTCTCAGGTCGTATTATCAATCGGAATAATACAATGAATTGTATGAAGTTATGCAGATGTAGGGGTCAGTATGCCACGGGACAAACTCGTCAGTTACAGCTAGCACCCTGGGGGGCTGTGGGTTTTGGATCCCTCGCGCCCCTCCCAATGGGTGGGGGCTGCGGGGTATGTTTTTATCCCTCAGAGCCCCGCCCCTCGGTGGCCAATTCGTATAAAAGGCGGAGAGCCAGAGAGCTCGAGGCAGTGTTGGGGAGCCGAAGAGCGAAGAGCCAGTGAAGACTGAAGACCGGCCAAATAGACCCTGGAACTCCTCTGAACCGCTGTCCTTCTCAGGGCCAGGCAGAGCAGGCCAGTGGTGCGGCCTCAGAGCCTCAGAGCCGATGTCTTTCTAAGGGCCAGGTCTGTCTGGCTTGGTGTCGTGACCTGCGCCTTGGCTGGGCCAGGTCAGGTAGCCTCCCCTAGCGCCTTTAGCAGAGGATCTGGTAGCATAAATAGTTAGGCAGATAGCCTAGGGGTGTATCCCAGTCTAGTACGGGTGAAGGAGCCGTTACCCCTTCTCAGTGATCTTTGTAAAAATGGACACGAGACGGACAAATCGTACGCGAGAGCCTGGAGAGGAAGACAACTCCGCTGGGACGGGGCCGGCGAGCTTGGCAGACGACCCCGAGGTGCCACAGGTGACCCAACAGCCACCACAGCAGCCAGAGGAGTGAACGCCATCAGGGAATAGCCTGCGGGCGGCTCACTCCCGCCTTGCGGAGCTACTCTACGCCGCAGCCTCCACGCTGGAGGAGATTTGATCGCGCGGGGCTGGGGGCGGCGGCACAGCATGGAGACGAGCGGCGATCAACGGCCGTTCCCGCCATCGCGACGGCGCCACGATTAGAATTTGCCCCCATGGGTGGAGCTGGTGCTGAGGGCGGGGCCCCGGCACACCACATGGACAACGGGGGCCAATCAATGGCCACTGCGTCATCACCGGTGGACAGGCACTACCAGGACCAATCAGCAGGCACCACGTCATCAACGGCGGACGGGCGCTGCCGGGTCCAATCATAAAATGCTGCGTCAACGACGGTGCGACAGCCGACAGGGACTGCCATTCCCTCCAATACTGATGGAAACGGCGGGAAGAGTGGGCAGCGGCTATTGGAAATGGAGCCATCATTCCAACAGCGCTTGCCTGTCTTAAAGGAGTTCGTGTCAGACGGCGGCGACTGGCGAGCATTCGAGCATCGCTTCCTCACCCAGGAAGCGTGCGCTTCTGGCAACATTAGATGATGACGCTCTCGCCACCCTCATTACAACTCCGAAATCGGCGCGCGCTACGCTGAAATCGGCGCTCCGGCTCCTGGCTACAGTCTACGGGCCACCATCGGACTGTCGGCAACTTTTCCACGATCGACGCAGGGGTGAGAAGGAGTCTCCGCTTTCATACCGCACGGCTCTTCTGGCCCTTTCGAAGGCAGCTATCTCGCACATGGATTGCCATGGTAGCGGAAAAACTTCTGGCGCTGACTCAAGAGCTAAAAATTGTTGTCCTCGCGGCAGACGACGGGGACATGTGTTCCTTGCGGACTGCAAGGAACATCCACGCACACCTGCTGCTGCAACGACGACCGCCTCTCGTCACCAGCGCGGCAGCTGCGGTGTACACCGGGACGTCAACCATCCCCTCATCGGAGGAGATCTTTGCTGCGGGATGCCCTGCAGAATGGAGGTCTGGGGGAAGACCGGCTCGGACCACGTCGAGCCATCGGGAACAACCCAAGATGGCAGGTGCACTCGTGACCTGCTACAACTGTGGCCTCCGGGGCCACGTAGCTTCGGGGTGCCGGGCTCCACGACAACGCACATCGGGACCCCGGGCAGACGACGCTCCATATACAAGTCTCCGGAGCAAACTCCGGCATGTCGCGGCACCACACATGCTCGGCCTGCACATACACCTGTCACAATCTCACGCACTACAACAAAAGGTTTTCGAGGTTCGGGCGTCGGTTCGTCGAGTCGCGGCGTGATCGAGAGGGCGTTCCAACTGGGTCAGTGGTCCGAGTTGGCTCACCGAGTTGTTGCTGTGTCAGCGGGTTCGTCGGTCGTCACGAGTCGCATCGATGGGGTTGAGGTGCACGTCTTGATCGATACGGGGGCGTCGGCAACGAGTGTATCTGACCTTATTTATAATATCCTCCCTGTTCAGAGTCGCCCTTTGCTACCGGTCGACATTCCGTGTTATGCAGCCAACAGGGGCTCGCTGGGTATAATTGGGCAGATCTGAGCCCAGATATGCATTGGGGATATCAAGTTATCTGGGCCGATATTAGTCTCATCCTCTCTCGCGGTTCCATGCTTGTTGGGGACAGACTTTTTCGCCAAAATGCCGATTAAGATATTGATCGACCAGGGATGCATTGAACTCCCTTCAGGCCGACGTATGGCGTTCCTGCCTTCCCCTACTACCTTGCGGATGGCCTTTGCGATGATACAGACGCTCGTCACTTGAACTCTGCGTGTGCCACTGGGCGCACAAATGCTCGTGCCCCTTCGATTACGTTGACCCTTTGCCGCGGGTGTTTCGGACCACGGCATCCTTTTGGGACCGTCAAAGGCCGGGGAAAACGGGTTGGATTTGGTAGCCGCCCAGACGATAGTGAAAGGGAGCGATGACCCGTTCATCATGGTCCTTAATGTCGGATTACGGACGGCTTGCACACGCGACGCCGGTACCCTTGGAGGAAACAGTCATAGGACAGGTGGGTGCCGCTCCTCAAAAGCAGGCACGTTCGGACCATGATGAAAGTTGGCTGGACGCGCTTTGTTCGGAGACAAATGATCTGTCCGACTCACAGCGTGCCAGGTTACAGAACCTTTTGCTCGAATTTTCTGACGTTTTTAGTAAACACAAATATGATATTGGATGCACCAACTTGCCGTGCCACCACATTGACACTGGTGACAATGCCCCGATCTGTCAAAATATTTTTCGGCTAAGTCCCGCCGAAAAGGATCATGTCAAATCGGCTGGAGATGACATGCTAGCTGCAGAAATTATATCTATTCCACCAGTCCGTGGGGTGTACCCATAGTGCTGGTGAAAAAGCACGATGGGTCTTTGAGATTCTGTGTGGATTTTTCTCGCCTCAATAAAATCTCGGTGGCCGATGCATACCCACTTCCTCGAATGGACGAATCTCTGGACGCTCTGGCAGGGGCACGATTCTTCTCCACATTGGACTTGCTGTCAGGGTTCTGGCAACTCCCTTTGGATGAGGAATCCAGGCCAAAGACTGCTTTCCATACACCGCACGACCTATTTCAATTTAACCGGTTGCCTATGGGGCTCCACTCAACTTCGGCGATGTTTCAGCGCCTAATGGAATTGGTCCTTGCTGGCTTACAATGGGATGTTTGTTTGATCTACCTGGACGATGTAATCGTCTATAGCAAAACATTTGAGGAACACCTTCAAAGGTTGCGAGCCGTTTTCCTCAAAATGCGCGCCGCAAATTTAAAGTTCAAGCCACAAAAGTGCCACTTGCTCCGAGAATCTGTGTGGTATCTAGGACACATCGTCAGCCAATCAGGTATCAATACCGATCCCGCCAAAACGCAGTGTGTCAGCTCCTGGCCAAACCCCACCTCGGTGGGTGAGGTCAGGAGTTTCATTGAATTCGTGTCATATTACCAGCGGCTCATTGCGGACTTCACTATGATTGCCAAGCCCTTACATGCCCTGACAGCAAAGGGAGTAAAGTTTCATTGGGGCCAGGAAGAGGAGGCCTTTTCGCTCCCTTCGCGACGCCCTGGTGGGTGCCCCACCATTGAGCTACCCCAATTTTTCCGAACCCTCCTTGCTCGATACAGACGCCAGCAATACGGGCATTGGTGGCGTGCTCTCGCAGGTTGTCAGGGGAGTGGAGCGCGTTGTGGCCTACAGCAGTAGGGTCTTGTCTCCGGCGGAGCAAAGATGCTGAGTCACCTGTCGTGAGCTGTTGGCCATTGTTTTTTTCATAAAACAATATCAGCCATATCTGTACGGCCGGCACTTCACCGTCTGTACAGACCATGCGGCATTGCAATATGCCTTGCGCGTTGAAAAGCCATCGGGACAATTGTCTCGATGGCTCGAGGTCCTTCAAGATTTCGATTTCACAACCACATACCGTAAAGGTGTTCGACACACAAATGCGGATGCTCTGTCACGGAGACAAGCGCACTCCGCGGAGTGCGCCTGTCTCCTGGGATCGGGGCATTGTAAACCTCTAGGCTTTGGTTCTTGCTGCCGCCACCGAAGGACCTTCGGCCGAGGGCCCTATCGAACAGGAGGGGAAGGACTCTTTGCTGGGGATGTCCGTTGCAGAATGGGGCTGCCTCCAGATGGAGGACGCATCCCTCCTTGCGTTGCGGCGTCACGCAGGGGGATCCATTCAGGGGGCGGCGGGGATTGACTCGTTGGGGTTACGTCTCGGTCTCCTCATGCATTGGGATGGGAAGACCCGCCGCCACAGGCTGGTGGTACCTTCTATTCTGCGCGGTAAGGCTGTGTGGGCTGCTCACGAGCGGCTCCTGTACCTGGGAACCAACAAACTCCTTGCCATGCTCCAGCTCGATTTCTTCTGGCCGGGAATGGCAAGGGATGTGGATGACCTCCTGGGGGCATGTACCCAGTGCGCTCAACAGAAGCCGCCAGCGAGGGGGGCCTGTCCGCCGCTACAGTCTATTATGGTCACCCGGGTTAATGAGCTCATTGTGCTCGATATTTTGGGCCCATTCCCTGCAACACCTCGGGATATCAAGTACCTACTGGTTGGCGTTGAATATTTTACTCAATGGCCTATGGCTTGGCCCCTCGCCAACCAGTCGGCAGCAGCCGTCACCGAGGCCTTTGTCCAGGGCTATGTCCTCGACAAAGGTGCTCCTGAATGGCTGCTGACCGACCAGGGTTCCCTTCTACACGAGGTGTGTGAGCTCCTTGGTACGAAAAAAATTCGTACCTCCCTGTATCACCCACAAACTGATGGGATGGTGGAACGTCTTCATAGGACTCTCACGTCCATGTTGTGTCACCAGGTGTGTGACTCCCAGACCGATTGGGACCTTCAAATTCCGGGGGTTTTGGCTGCCTACAGGATGGCTCCTCATGCGGCAACCGGATTCTCACCCTTCATTTTGATGTACGGCCGCGAGTTTGATCCGTCTATTGAGGCCCAGCTGCGGGTCTCCAAGTCACACGCTAAATCTAAACTGGCCGACCACGTCAAATTTAATATCTTAAAATTGGCCGAGGCGCGGGAATCAGCCGTTCAGAACTCCAACTCTCGCCAAAAAGCAAACGAAAGTTTGCGATCGCGCCAGTCACATACACATGCATGGAGCCCGGGCGACAGAGCCTGGTTACATTGTCATCAGGTGCTGTTGGCACCTGAGGACGTAAACAGAGACCCATAAACTCACACAGAGACCCATAGCTTCACACAGAAACAATATACTTTCACAAAAACCCATTGAATAACACAGAGACACAAATACACACACAGACCCATGGACTCACACAAGGACAATATACTTACAAAAAGACACATTGACTCACACAGAAACCCAAAGACACACACAGCAACAATATACTTGAACAAAGACCCATGGACACACAGAGACCCAAAGACACACACCGAGACAATAGACTCACAAAGGGACAATATACTTGCACAAAGACCCATAGACTCACACAGAAACCCATAGACTCACACAGAGACCCATAGACTAACACAGAGACCCATAGACTCACACAGAGACCCATAGACTCACACAGACCCAGAGACTCACACAGAGACCCATAGACTCACACATAGACACATAGACACACAACAACAACAACCGCCATTCGCCACTAAGTGGCGGTGACGTCACGACGACGCTTGTGCCAGGCCATGTGCACCTTGAGGCCACGTGAAGTGTCGAATACCCGCTGACAGGAGGTCACGGGGCAGACCCAGGTGCCACGGGTCGACTGACTGAGATGACCGAGATGACTGGCTGATGCACCACCTGTGCCCCCTACTGTGCCAACTTGCTGTGCTTTAGCCACCCGGCGCTCCGCTCGTTGGTGTGAGCGTCGCTCCTGCACCCTTTCGTTGTTGTTTGAGGGCCACTGCCTACAACTGCCTGGTAGCGTCCTTCACGAACCTCCTCCACAGAAGCCGATCTTGACACCGCCGGTACCAGTCATCGGCAAGTCCACTCAGCTCCACGTCCTCCTGTACCACATCACTCAATCTCTTCTCTAGCCCGTGCCGCCCCCGTTTAGCCCTCTCGACCCGGCCGAACAAAAGCTGTTTAGCATGCGGTGGCTGGGCAGGCGGGCTATATGACCCAGCCAACGCAGCCTTGCTTGCCAGAGGAGCTCACCGATGGGACTTTGCCCAGATCTTTCGATGATTTGTGAGCTCCTCACACAATCCAGCCTGGTTAAACCCAGGATGGATCGTAGGCAGGCCAGCCTAAATGTTTATAACTGGCGAAAATGTTCCATCAGGGGGGTCCACGTTTTGCAAACGTAGAGACGGGAAAGAATGACCGTGGCCGAGAAGACCTGAAGCTTCATGCGGAGCGACAGACCAAGTAGCTTCCACACAGCGTTATGCACTTATCTACCTACACTCACTCACCTGGGTCTGTCTCACTGTCACACACACCTCTCTACCATATGCACTCACCTGGGTCTGTCTCCCTGTCACGCTCACCTCTCTACCCACACTCACTCACCTGGGTCTGTCTCACTGTCACACTCACCTCTCTACCTACACCCACTCACCCTGGTTCATTCTCACTGTTACACTCACTTCTCTACCTATACTCACTCACCTGGGTCTGTCTCACTGTCACATTCATCTTCTTAGGTTTTTTCGGTAAAGTCACGTAGAAAGTAAAATAAAATAAAAAACAAAAATCACGACGTTTCGGAGGCAACACAAGTCTCCGTCATCAGGTGGGACCGTCACAGTCAGATTAGCTGTATCAAGTGAGGCAATGATTCAAGATGTAATCCCTTAAAAGCGAGTTGAGGGGGGAGGGAGAGGGAGGGGGGAGCTCATCAGACTATGGTAGCCAATGAAAGGAACGTATCGGGAGGGAGGGGGGGCGAGGCCAAAAGGGTGGGCGATGGACGTGGAAGCGCTTGTGCGCCAGCGGCCAATTACTGCACACGCCAACACAATGGAGCGATTGTGCGCAAGCGACCAGCCACTGCACCCGCCAACACAATGGGCAGAGAGGAGGAGGGGAGGTCTAATACACATGATAGACAAAAGAACGAAAATGATGATGGGTACAAACTTAGGGGGAGCTCATCAGACTATGGTAGCCAATGAATGGAACGTATCGGGAGGGAGGGGGGGGCGGGGGGGGGCGAGGCCAAAAGGGTGGGGGACGGACGTGGAAGCGCTTGTGCGCAAGCGGCCAATTACTGCACACGCCAACACAATGGAGAGAGAGGGGGAGGGGGGGTCTGATACACATGATAGACAAAAGAACGAAAATGTCCATGTTTATACCAATGCTGGCTGAACAATGAAGAGAGTACTGTTAAAATAACTGGGGATGTTAACACTCGGTAAAGTACAGTAAAATAGTGCCTGTCAGATAAGATGGTCCAAAAAAATTTGTGATTAAGTCTTTTTTGCGTGGTTGATAACATCTTTCCAATGATTACTAAGTTTGTACCCATCATCACGGTTGAAATTATGTCTGTGTTTGTATATTTGTATGGCTTCGTGTACAAACCTTTGATGGTAGCCGGGAGGTTTGCAGAGAACCTTGGTCTCGGAAAAGACAATTTCATGAGAGCCCACCGAGTTGTAGCAATGATCGGCCACGGCAGAAGAATCAGTTCTGCCGTGTTTCAGATCTGACTTGTGCTCGCGGACACGATCAGAAACATGACGTTTCGTTTCTCCAATGTAGCAATCACCACAAATGCAACTCAATTTGTAGACTCCAGGATACTGTAAGTCAGGAACGACATCCTTCACGGATGGAATCAGATCACGGATTTTATGCACTGTACTGAATCGGACTTGGATCTTATGTTTGTTTAGAATTTTGGAGATCTTTTTGGTCACGCCAGCTATGTATGGTAACGTGATGGTTTTGGTCGGAGTTTCATGTGGCTGTTTCTGTGTGGTGGGAGAGACAGCTTGGCGGATAGTACGGTCAGAGTATCCGTTCATCCTGAGGGCCCGATGTACATGTCTTAATTCACCGGTCAGGTGGTGTTTGTCAGAAATGCCATGTGCTCTGTGGTATAGCGTTTTGATGAGAGAGTTCTTTTGGGATGGGTGGTGGTGGGAATCCGGTTTCAAGTAGGAGTCTGTGTGGGTGGCTTTTCTGTAGACAGAATGTCCCAAGGAACCGTCAGGACTCCTCTCAAACAGAATATCCAAGAATGGTAGTTTACCGTCTTTCTCCACTTCCATGGTGAATCTGATGGATGGGTGTCTAGAATTGATGTGGTCCAAGAAGTGGTTCAATGCTGGGAGGCCATGTGGCCAGATGACGAAAGTGTCATCCACATATCTCTTCCACAGGGAAGGACGCAGGGTGGATGTCTGGATGGCGTCTGATTCAAACTTTTCCATGAATATGTTGGCTATAACTGGTGACAAAGGGGAGCCCATAGGGGTACCCTCATTCTGTTTGTAGAAGGTGCCATTCCAGGTAAAATAGGTGTTGGTGAGGCAATGCCTAACCAGCGCAGGTGCATCAGAATTCAATCCATGTTGGACTAAGTCCTCAATTATTGTTAGGGTGTCCGGTACTGGGACTTTGGTAAACAAAGATACTACATCAAAGCTGACGAGGATGTCATCAGGAGATAGTACCATGTCCTTAACCATAGAGACTAATTGGGTTGAGTTGAGTACTGCTGAAGAGGTCTTGCCTGTGAAAGGGAGCAGAGTATCTGATAGAAAACGGGCTAGTTTGTACGTAGGAGAGTTTATCGTCGACACTCGCTTTTAAGGGATTACATCTTGAATCATTGCCTCACTTGATACAGCTAATCTGACTGTGACGGTCCCACCTGATGACGGAGACTTGTGTTGCCTCCGAAACGTCGTGATTTTTGTTTTTTATTTTATTTTACTTTCTACGTGACTTTACCGAAAAAACCTAAGAAGATGATTCCTTGCAGTCACGAAAGCTTCAAATCTAGAATGTCACATTCACCTCTCTACCACACTCACTCACCTGGGTCTGACTCACTGTCAAACTCACCTCTCTACCATATGCACTCACCTGAATATGTCTCCATGTCATTCACCTCTACTTACACTCCTGTCTCTACCCACACTCATCTGGATCTGTCTCACTGTCACACTCACCTCTCTACCCACACTCATCCGGGTCTGCCTCACTGTTGCTGCTCATCCTCCCGTCATCAACACTGAAGTATTGCCGAACAACACGCGGTTCAACCCGAAAGCACTTCAGAGAGCTACACGGCTCAAACCCCAGGTCCTACATAGTCCTGTGATGCGTCTTATTTTCATTATCCATATTATGTGTGGCAAAGGCATGTGGCAGACTGAAAAATGAAACATAAGGCCGTCCATACAGGGTGTGAGGCCTGGGGCAAATCACAGTGTGGGCCCCCCGACGCCTTCAAACTCAACCGGAAGTATTACATCTGACTCCTCCATGACATTGAAGCGCAAGGCCCCCCAATGCTCGCGTACACATTGCAGACCTGGTAAATCCATGGTTTGACGTGGACCTCCCAACGCCGTGCAGGTCGAAGAGGTTAGTTGACTGAATGTTGCCATATCGCTCCGTGCGGGATGGTGATGGAAGCTGCTGCCTCGGGACCAGTTTAGACATCGCTCATCTCTGATGTTGACCTTGGCCAAGAATCCAACGTTGATTTGCTGGGTTAACAAGACGGCGTGCTAACCGCTGTACAGGAGCTAAATGGTCCTGTGTTGCATCACAGGACCAATGAGAGATGACGATGACTCGGAGGCCTTTATTCAGCAGATGGTTGATGAAGATGATGATGGCAAAGTTGACTTATTTCACCAGATACTGAACATTAACCCCCTGTGTTTGTAACAAAGCCCTAGGTCCTCTGCCACTCCATCGCACATTGGCACAGCTGGTGGTGGTGGTGGTGGCGGAGCATCGCGTGACGCCGGCGCTGCGAGTCTCAGCCCCACAGGGCGCTGGATGGGCCGGGCGGAGGAGCCGCGTGAGGAAGCGTGTCACCCCCTGTACCCAGGTATGGTGAGCATGCAAGCAGCAGTCCTGTATTGGCAAGTGCTGTTAGCGAGCACCATGAAGGCCGGCATGGTGCATCAGGGCTGTGGCCAGCACCACGCCAGATTATATATGTCTTGAAGGTGTGTATGTTTACACACAGCATCAGGTACTTGTTTTACTCCGAGTCGGGTTGGACCCACCAACCCGGTTGTCTGCGTGAAGAGCGGTAGTGCACTGGTTAGGGCGCTGTGCTACAAACCTGGAAGCCCAAGTTTGATTGCTGGCCATGGTTAACGTTTAATTTCGGTGATTTATATGAACTGGGCTAAGGCCTCTCCTACGTGTGGTTGGAAACAATCAGCACTCCAGCGACAACGGCGGTGGGGCATGGTGCTGTCCACCCACCCCTTCGTGTGCCGTCTCAGCCTTCATAGGTGTTGCTCACTAAAGGCACTTGCCTCAACAGTTTGTTAAAGCTATAAAGGGGATCTTT